>NC_141668.1:13001831-15401831 GCF_028749965.1 Puma concolor | reverse complement strand
TAAGTACAGAAGATTCTCTGTTTATAAATTTTCAGCAACAAAATTTGGTGTGCCACCAGAAGCTGGTGTTAGTG
The DNA here is from genome assembly GCF_028749965.1 of Puma concolor. Classification (NCBI taxonomy): domain Eukaryota; kingdom Metazoa; phylum Chordata; class Mammalia; order Carnivora; family Felidae; genus Puma; species Puma concolor. The sequence goes on along the minus strand of NC_141668.1, from coordinate 15,401,757 downwards.
GTCACTGTGGAGTCAATTTGCATTTAAGAACAGAGATGAAGAATGGTTAATATCAACCTTAAATAAGCTGTTCCAGGAAACAGAAAAAGAGGTTAATAATATCCAAGACACTTTATGAGACGGGGTAACCTCAATGCTCAAGTTAGATAAGGATTCTATAAGAAAGAGAAATTATATGCCATTTCTCACTTCTGAACATAGAAATAAAAACACTAACCACATATTTACAAACAGCCCAATACTGGAAAGCATACAAGCATATCAAACGAACATGATTAAAGCTCATCTTGGAAATATAAGGATAGTTTAACATTAAGAACCTATTAATGTAACGTGTCACATTAATAGATTAATGAACAAAAGACACAAGTATTTTAACAGATGCAGAAAGAACGTGTGACATAACTCAATATTCATTAAAAGATTAGCAAGCTTGGGAAAGCTGTCTCCACCCAATATCGATAGCAGACCAAATATGGCAAATAGCTAGAAGAATTTCCTGTAAAGTCAGGGACCAATTAAGGATGTCCAGTGTCAACACTGTTAGTGATCATTGTTTTGAGGTGCTAGCAGCACAGCAGAATAAGGAGTGTAAAGGAAGAAACAAAGCTAGTAAGATGGTCCACAGAAGAAATCCAAGGGAATTCCCAGAAACAATCATAACTAATCAGAGTTTAGAAGGACTTCCAGATAACAAACTCAGTAGACCAAAATCAGTTTTAGTCCTATAAACCAAAACCAAATACTCGGAAAATAAAATCAATAAAATTATTAATAGCAAAACCTGTAAGATATTTAGGAACTGTTCTAACAGAAGAAAACTTTAATAAAAAGAGTGAAAGATAACATATACAGTTATGCCGTGTTTGTGCCTGAAATGACTTAATGCCATAAGGATGTCAGCTTTTCCTAAAGTAAATATAGATTTAGCCCCAGTCTAGTAAATGCACATCAGGGTTTTCTGTTTTGAAAAGATAATTGCTAAAAAAAGAGAAAAGAAAAAAGAGAAGACAGTTGGCTAATTGCTGTGCGACTCTGAGCCAATGACTGTTTTGTTTGTAACAGTGATGTTTAAATTCATATGAAAAGTGAAGGGACAAGGACAGACAGGGGACTTTTGAAAAACGAAACAGGAACAAGGCTTTCCCAATCAGACAGCAAGACAGGTGTTAGTTATCACAGTTAAGACGGCAGGATGAGGAAGGCCAGTGGAAAAGAGAGCCCAAACAGACCTGTGCAGTTTCACTACGTTAAAATTAAAACCAAAAACTTTTTTTTAAATGTTCGTTTATTTTTGAGAGACAGAGCATGAGCAGGAGAGGGACAGAGAGAGAGGGAGACACAGAATCCAAAGCAGGCTCCAGGCTCTGAGCTGTCAGCACAGAGCCTGACGTGGGGCTTGAACTCACAGACTGCGAGATCATGACCTGAGCTGAAGTCGGACGCTCAACTAACTGAGCCACCCAGGCACCCCCAAAACTTCTTTTTTTTTAAATAAAGTTTATTTATTTTGAGAGAGAGAGAGTGCATATGAGTGAGCAGGGGAGAGGCAGAGAGAGGGAGAGAGAGAATCCCAAGCAGGCTCCGTGCTGTCAGCGCAGAGCCTGATGTGGGGCTTGAACTCATGAACCGTGAGGTCACAAACTGAGCCGAAACCAACAAGTCAGAGGCTTCACCGACTGAGCCACCCAGGTGCCCCCAAACCAAAAACTTCTATTCAACAAAAGATACCGTAAGTCAAGTGTCCGTAGGAACACTCTGAGAGAAGGCTTTGGGAACCTACCTTATTTAAAAATAAACGTGCTTCTAAACGGACAACATGTAGGTTAGGCTGTCCTTGACGCCCAGTGATAGAAATGAAAGTATGGGGGCAATGTGGCACGGTGGCTAAATACAGATGCCAGCATCCGACCTCCAGGGTTCGTGTCCTGGTTCTGGCACCTATTTGCTGGGGGACTCTGAGCCACTGATTGTGCCTGCTCTCCGTATTTGTCAACTGGAGACAAATGCCTTACTTATCGTGCTGTTGTGGGGATTAAATCAATTAAACAGTTAACAGAGTGTCTGGCATGATGATGATGTATTTGTTCAAGTGCCATTAAGGATCGATTACTGTTATCACTGCATCCCTACGTTACCTTAAACTTCCACAACGCTTTACGCATTTCCAACCACTTTCAACTCTTGTGCTCCCCCTCCACCATTGGAGTACCTCTGTGAACAGATAAGGAAGGTTCCAGCTCACAGCTTCTGTGATCCTGGTTTTGCAACTCCCTATAAAATAAGGAGATACATCTCCAAGGCTCCTTTTGGCTCTAAAAATAAAATCATTTCTATCTGGTAAGAAAGAAATTTGAGGCAAAGAAATGTTAACTGACTTGCCTGAGGTCACACAGTTATTAGTAGAGTTAGGATTAAAACCTATGTCTTCCATATTCATTTGCATTATAAAGCCACAATAGTTAATAATAATTTCCCCAGACTCTCCCTATGTCTAAATTTCTTCTTGGAATTATAAGCAAGATAACATAGGGAGGTGATTCACCGAGGGATCATTCAGAATATTACTGGTATCTTCTAATGAGTCCAAGCACCTAACTCATTACCACGGAGGGAATTAGCAGAGATATATCTCTTTTGTGAACAACATTAACAGGGATAATGGCAATACCAGTAATAATAAAGAAGGAATTACCTGGGCCAGCAGACCTGGTTGGATCTGAAGGGGCTGTGCTCCCGGGGCTTGAGTGACGAGGGGAACCGCATTCTCCATTCGCACGGAATAGCCAGCGTGCTTAGAGGGAGAGGCCTGCAGCCCTGTTCCGGACAGCGGCAAGGGAGAGAGGGGTTGGTGAGCGGCTGGAAACAGCCGGACGCGGAGAACCTTCCTAGCCAGCTACGTCCGCTCCCATCTCCCCTTTGCACCAGTCCCCGCCAGGTATCACCTGGTCCTTTGCAAGTCTCCCCTTCAGTTTCCAACTTAAAAATGTTAAAGCCACAGAAACCAACTTGGAATGTTTTCGGAGACTAAGAGGTCAAATTAAGGAGTCTGTAAAGCCAAAGATGGAACGGTTATGCTGACAAATTACACCAGAAAGACAGCTTCTGACATGAAAATACACTGGTGTATGTCAAAGCAGGGGTGTCGGGGAATAGCCCGTGAATCCACTGGAAGCCCTCTGTCTGGAACTGAGCATCCACACACAGGCTCAAGCCACAGGGTGTCACATTTGGGAAAAGATACGGAGCTTTCCGTAGACCCCGAGACCTCGTACACAGTCAACCCTGGCTGGTTCTTAGAACTTTCAGGAGAAGAGTGTTGAGGTACATGGCTAAAGAATCATTTGGGGGACAGGCGTGGGAGGTCCTTTTTGGACAGATTCATATTCTTCGTGAGAACTGGACCCAGTTGGCTGTCAGAGAGTGGCAAGCCCCGAGGACATTTCACTGGAGGAAATACAAGCTGACATCAGCCTAACAAGAAGAACACAGACAACGTGGGTATTTACAGACAGCTGGCCTGGGACAAAAACACCAGCAGGTGGGGAGAAAAACAACTTGCTGCTGAAGCCTAAGTCCTATTGTTTCTAGGCTGGCCAGAGTAGGAGAGGGGCCCTGACGTTCAGCAATGCCAGTGCTCTCTCGGAAATGAAGAGGGCCTTGGCCTCAGCCTTAGTCCAGGGAGGTGGGCGTGAAAGAAAGGCGTGGGCGCCGGTTCCCTGGAGGTGGAACAGGAAGGAGCAGGTGAGGGGCCGGGTCTGCTCAGCCTTACCTTGGAAGCCGGGCGGACACACGATGAGAGCTTGCTGGAAGGGGTCAGGCCGGGCACAGATCTGGGCTGTTCCCGTCTGCAGGGGCAGGCTCCGCTGGGCCACTGCAGCCATGGACGCCGCTGAGGGCTGGTAGAGTGCAGATTGGTAGTTTAGTATGGAGACTTCGGGATTGGCTAAGGAAATAGTGGCACTGGTGGAGGTGGGAGCCTAAAGGAATGATGGGGATTGAACAAAAAATAAACAAAAATAAAAAATGAGGGACGTGGCATGTTGGGAGACGCGAGTCTAAATCAAATAAATGAACTCAAAGAGGAGTAAACAAATAAACAAAAACCAAGAGCCAAAAAAGCAAAAACAGAGGGGAGTGGAAACACAGTTGAAGGCTCAGGGAAAAGCAGGCACCTGCAGCCACATTCACCTCAGCATCCCCTTTGGTGCTTATACTCGGGCCAATGCCTAACCTGTGTGGGGCCTGGACCAGAGTGCAAACGGAAGCTTGCGTGCCGTAAGTCTACAAACTGCAAAGTTAAAAATCAGGCCAGAAACCGTTCATGTTCTGCCCTTCTACCTTTCAACAACCTGGAAGGCCGGGTTTGAGTTTAGGACTCTTGGATCCCTTGGCTGCTGCTCACCCCGACTGCCTTCTCTTCCTGACCCAGCTGTGTCCCATGACTTGGGGGGCTCTCGGTGCACGTATATGGGCCTGCCAGCCCACACCTCTAAGCTCTGTCCACACACCCCTTCCCTGGGGCCTGCGGTGCTGTCCACACTTGGGAGGCAGAGCCAGGAGGAGGCCTCTGCGGGCACAGCGTCCTGGGTACCCAGAGCTTGGCACGGAAGCACACAGACATGGAGGGAGGCTGAAGTGGGCCTCGGAAGGGGGCCTTCCCCGCTCAGGTCTGAGGCGAGCACTGTTCACAGATACCCTCAGATGGCTGCGGAACAGGTTACTGCAAATAAACGCGCTACATTAACAGCCAGCCAGGGAGAGGGACACACCGATCCTGGGGTTTCTCATTGGAGTTTGGGGCCTTCTTACGCTGGTTCAGCTTCGTAGGCTGGAGGCCAGAGAGGAAAGACGCCGATGGCTCAGGGGAACTTAAATGGAGAGGGTTAAATGGATTCTGAAATCATGTGCTTTCTTTCTCCTGCCTCTTTCGGAAAGAGACCTCACTTGAGAATGAACTTCCATGGAAAGCAAGGCCACAGAAGAAAAATCGGCTCTAAATTGGGAATTTTCTAGCTTCTTCACACGGATCCTGCAGCAAGATAGGTGGAGGTTACCGGGGTCATCGAATTCAACATTGCCTAACACAGGTTTTGCCACTAGAGGTTATGGACGAGGAGGAAAGAGCCACAAGGCATCCTGGACAAGTACGGAAGTAGAGTTTTAAGAAGGGTACGTACACATGTCAGATTTGATACAAAGGCTACTCAGTTTATGTGTTTTTTTGTTTTTGTTTTTTTTTGTACCTAGGTTTTATGCCCAATTTTAGTGTTAAGCAAATTAATTTGCTTGAAAGTAATCACTAAATTATGTAGCACACACGTTTGGGTTTTAGAATACAAATTGCCACAAAGAGTGGGTTTTGGGCTTCTGGGTTGTGCGTACCATGTGTAGGCCGGCGTCTATGTTCTCTTACTGTTTCCTCTCTGTTCTCTGCCCAGAGAACCTCTCCTGGAGCCTCGCCCTGTCCCCATTTCCCACTGCCGGCTTGTGCCCCGAGCTTCCCTCTTTGGGGACCGGCACCCTCCAGGTCCCCAACGCGGGTCCTCGACTCTTCTGTCTCCCCTACGCCTGCCTTCTTCCAATCGTCCCTGGAACCTGACTCTCAGGGTTTCTCCCCTGGTGGCTGGGCTCTGCTCAGTGAAGTTCTGGCCTCCACTTTCTCCCTTCCAGTTCTTCTTGGGCACTGAGGCTAGAACATTCTTTCCAAAAGACTACTTTGTGCATGTTGTCACCTCTGCCCTCAAATCTCCAATTACTGTCTAATAAACACTATATGCGCGTTTGGGTCTGGCACTCCTTACCCATGGTTTGGCCAACCTTCCCTTCCAAATTTACCTCCCTCTGCTTTCTGTGCTCATGGCACCAGCCGGAGAGCACAGGCCCTGCAGACTCACACAAATCCTCCCAGCACATTCTCTCCAAGCCTCTGTGCTTGCTTCAAGGCCTCGCCTGGGGCCCGTGTGCTCCACACTGAAACCCTCCCTGACACCGTCAATTTAGATGAACTTCTTTATAATATTAACCAATCTGCCAGCTGACATGATGGGGTTCTGGTGCTGAAGGACAAAACTGTGGTGGTATTTTGTCAAGGCGCGCATATGTCTGGCTGTGGACACCTTAGCCTGAGTGCAGGGCCAGGCACTGGGCGGGACTGTTTGTTTCTTTGGACTCCAGGTCCTAGAGAGCACAAGCTCTTCTCTCTAAGGAGAGCTTTAAGGACACCAGTGGTCCCGAAGGTGGCACATTCCACGTGGCCTCTCCTGGAGTTTAGGTGGGGGAGAGAGGGATGCCTAGGAGAGGGGGGACGTGAGGGAGAAGAGGCTGGAAGCTGGGGTTGGTGCCTTTTCAGTGACAGAGAAGTGAGTGGATGGCCAGGCGGAGGTATTCATACTTCGGGATTAGAACATATACACTCCTCTCCTCCTCTAGAACACACACACACACACACACACACACACGCACGCGTGCGCGCGCGCGCGCACACACACACACACACACACACACGGGAGTGTTGTGGCCACTGCAGACGGATACCAAGGCTGGAAAAATCTAGGGGCAGTTACTTCTTTGGGGGAAGTGATAAGACTGGAATTTGGGAATAAAAGTAAAAGTGTCTTAAATAGCAGAGGCAGCCCAGACTAGGATTTGGAAATTATTCAACCACTAAGTATTTCCAGTAAGTATGTTACCCCTATTTTAAACAGCATGTTAAGTGTGGGGTTCTGCTAATTTTTTCAAAAAGTTGGGTATCTGTGAGAAAAAAGCCTTACTCTCCTGGTCCCTTCTGATTCCAGCTGCTGGGATTCTGGTGACAGACTGATGAATTGATTTTCCCTGTGACTTGGAGAAAGGACAGCTTTTATCTGTCCTGAAAGGAGATCATGTGGACCCAGCAGTGTGGGGACAGGGGGAGAGACCCGAATGGGGTGACCGCCAGTGTCCCTTCCAGTGCTAGAATTCTTTACCAGGCACGTGTCAGGCATAAACGGATTATAGCAGGAGACTTTATGTTATTCCCACCTCAGGACCAAGGGAAACCCTAAGAGGTACTATCTCAGAAAGAGTACCTTTACAGGGTCCCTGGGTCTCTCAAAGGAAATAACCGTGGAAGCAAACACTTTCTTACATAGTTAAACACGACAGTAGAGGAATTTTGTGCATATTGTCTCTTCTATATGATACTGGAGGAATTTGGCCTCCTGACTAGGTTTGGTGGGAAAATACAATTCCTGATGCACAGTCAGCCTTGCCCACCTTCCCCTTTGCTCCCCATTCACCTGGTTGTGGACAGTGTTCAGCTGGTTGTTGAAAGTCATGGTCAGGTTGGTGGACGTGCTGGGGGCCACATGCGTGATGAAAGGGGTCTTGCTCTGGTTCACGGTGTCATACATATTCACCCGACGCTTGCAAATCTCCATGTTCTGGAAACATGATTTGACGCTGTTCATGCAAAAGACAGAGGCATAAGGGAAAGAGAAGAGGGTAACGCAGTATAAGGGGGGAGAAGACGGAGAGAAAGGGAGAGAACAGTTAATCTAGTAAACAAGACCACTGGGAAAACTTAACTTTAGGTCTAAATTTCCTGGATTTCTCATGCGAAGTCTGCATTTGCTCAAGTCAGTTTTATTCAGATGAATTTCCCCCAGGATGGGCAAAGGTTCTCCATAGCACAACAGACTTGACGGCTCTCGCTGCATTTCCTCATATCGCTGATCTGCTGGACCAACTTCACTGATCATTCTCAGCGTTCGGGGTGGTGTATGGTTTACTCTGGGAACATTAAACAGCAGCTTCCCGCCTCCACCTTACCAAAGACAACTCGTTGTGCTTCTGGGGCACCAGCGCCATCTAGGGGACAGCCGAGGAACCAGCCAAACCCGTATCTGGACCCAGTTGGCACTCTTTGTCCCCACTGGAACTGCACGTGTTCCAGTGCAGTAATGGGAACAGTAATGGGAACAGTAATACCAGTAATAACGGATAATAGTGGTCAACATTTATTGAGAAGTGTGGCAGTCGCTTGCAAGCACTCTTTCACTCAGTCCTACAACACCCGCAGGAGGGAGACAGGATAGTTGTCCCTGTTTACCAGTCAAAGGTGTTAAGTTTTAGGGAGGACAGGTCGGGAATCTGCCAAGGCGAAGAGCTAATTACTAGCCATCTTCGTGTGTACACACACATCCTCTTTAACCTCCTTCATCCTCCCTTTTGCTCTCCTCGTTCTTGCTGAGTTACACGAAATAGAAGTTCTCTCCCTCTTTTTCTTCCTCCATTTGTGAATCAAAACAGAACCCTAGTTATGAAAGTCAAGTCTAAAAATGCAGCTGACACCAGCGTCAAGGAAAAGGAAAGCCACAGCGGCCTCAACCACGGAGCTCTTGAAAATCCACCATGAAGTGTCCTTCAGAATTTATACACTGTTTCTCATTCGCTTCTGTTTTCTTTTTTTCTTTTTTTTTTTTTTTAGCGTTTATTTATTTTTGAGAGAGACAGAGACAGAATGCGAGTGGGTTAGGGGCAAAGAGAGAGGGGGACACAGAATCCGAAGCAGGCTCCAGGCCCTGAGCTGTCAGCACAGAGCCCGATGCGGGGCTCGAACCCACAAGCTGTGAGATCATGACCTGAGCCGAAGTCGGACGCTCAACCGACTGAGCCACCCAGGTGCCCCGCTTCTGTTCTCTAATTAAACTTACTTTTCCTCAAATGCTAACATTCAGGATAGTAAAACACATTTAGATTTCAATTTTAAGTACTGCTACTGATTATAAATAATGTAATAACTGAATATAAATAAAATATTAGTTTTCTACTCCTTTGAGATTACGCATGTGTGCTATGGGTGTGCTATAATTTGGGCCAAGCAGGTGCCTGAGGGCTATCCCGAAACGTCCTTTCCACGACAGGCATTCCGAACTTAGACATGCCCGAAGAATCCTTTCTGAGCTCATGACTACTTAAAATGGCCACACAGTGCACACGAAATAAACACTTACCGACTGATCACCCTGGAGAAAAAGGAAAACATATTCTATGGTAATGAATAGCCAAAACATACTACGTATAATGCTGGTGATACCGACAGTTTTGGGCATGTACTAAGTGCCAAGCAAACTGCCAAGTGCTTTCACATGGAAGCTGAAGGAATAAAGCGATGCATTTTGTATTCTTTTTGGAATGTATTTAAAGCATTATATGGTTTTGTGACAATTCAACCCAAAGCTTTTAGACGCAGAATTTTCTAATTAAAATGGTCTGAGTTTTGAGTTTCAGGAAGAGCAAACACTTACACCCTGGGTTAATTCTGTCAGAATGGCTTTTAAGGAATTTGTGCACTAGAATCCTGGTGTGGAGAAAGGAGTGGGGTCGCTTTCACCTGTTCATCTATATGTGGGGGCAGCTCTGGCCCAGCCCCAAGGGTGGGGGTCTTCGGAAGGAGTGGGGGCTGGAGCATTCTTCTCGCCCTGTTGTTCTCATGGTCTTCCCAGCCCGTTCTAGGGACCCTTAGGGGTTACGCCTACTCTCAGGGAAGCTAGGTGTGCTTAAAGGCCTGTCTTTCCTTCCGGGGCCCGTTTTCCGAATTCTAAATCGCCAGTGATTCTCTTGGATCTACACGAAATCCTGAATTTGAGGCTCATGCTCATGGTCTCCATGCTTGGTCTTCACCAAGTACAGTGAAGCATTCTATTGCTGCTTCCTTAACAGAATTCAGAGCTAGGCAGGACCCTGAGGTCATTCAGCTACGGCCCTGACATTGTGCAGATGACTGTCTCATTGACAGTGCAGAGGGCTAACTGGGAGCTGTCTGGAGAGCACCACTCCATCTCCCACATCTACTATAGCTGGTTCACAATTGTCCCATTTCACCCCTGAATATAAGAAGACTGATCTCATGGGAGTCCTATCCAGAAAATCACCGAGTCTGCCTTCCTTTAGTGGCGCAGACTGACTCCTTGACTTACCCCTACCACCCCAAAATTGGACAAATCCTGTAATGAGAGTTTGCGAGGGAGGGGTCCAACTTCCTTCTCTGAACTGGACATTGGTGGTTGTTGCCATGTGATCTGACTTGCTCAACATCAACTGATAAGGACCAGAACTGAAATCAGAGGAGGTAATTAGGGTACCACCCACTCATTTTCTGCAGACCAGATAAGGTCAAGTCCAGCCTTGAGACTCAGCCCAATCAGACTCTGGCCGTGGCAGGAACAGCCAGGATGTGCCAAGGTCTCTCTCATGTTCAGCCTCTTCACGTATTTCTGTTTCCTCCTAACCCCGTCTAAAATCTGGTGCTCCCTTGAGCATACCGCTTCTCCCTGCAGACTTCCAGGGATGGGACTATCTGTTCTTTCACATCCCAAGTGCCTCCAGGTTGAGAGGCTGAAATGATATCCCTCATTACCCTCTGATATGGGTAAACTCTGCCCCCAAATCCATCGTGGCTGCATTTGGAGATGCGATCTTTACAGAGGTAAAATGAGGCCATCAGGGTGGGCCCTAATCCAATTGCCCGTGAGGAGGACGAAATTAGGACACAGACACGTGTCGAGAAGGACCACGTGAGGACACAGGGAGGAGCCGGCCATCTAGAAGCTGAGCAGAGCAGCCTTAGAAGAAACAGTGCTGCCCAACACCTTGATCTTGGTGTTTGGTCTTGGTCTTCCAGAACCGTCAGAACATGGACGTCTGCTGTTGAAGTGGGTCAGCCTTCAGCGTACTTTGTTACTACAGCCTCTGCAAATTCCTCCTCCCTCCGTTCTGCCACCCCGGCCTCTCCTCTCCCCGTCGGGCACCGGGGCCTCTGCTCCACTGCCTGCCCACCAGGCAGGGCTTCAGAGGTCAGACATGCTGGCTCCTCACTTCTTATCCCAGTGGCCTGTGGTCAATTCTGGCCACCCTTTCCCCACTTCCCCAAACTGCAAATTCAAGTGTCTCATCTCCTGGCCACACTTTGGCCCATCTGGCTCATTCGGCTGTTGCTAAAGTCACCAATCTCGGAGGTGATCAACCTGCTCGGCCCCACTGGCCCCTCTATCTTCACTTCCTTTCCCTTCACAGCTAAGCCTCCCACAGCCATCATTTGGGAAAATGACCGCTCTCTTGCCAACGTCCTAAGCCTGTCAGTTTGTCTTGTTCTCTCAACAGCCTGGCAAAGCTCCAGCCCGGATGACCCTGAGTAACAACCTGCTGTCCCCCTGCCGTCACCTGGGGCCCGGTTACCCTCCACACCATTCACGTCTGCCACGCTCTGTTCCCCTATTGCTCTGTCCACTTGGCCCGGCCACCTCCTGCCCCGACCACCCGGGCTTGCTCTCCACAAGGGAAGACAGGAGCTGCCTGAAGAACATCCACTTCGCTGGCCAGGCCAGCACGCCTGCCGATACCCACGTCCCTCCCCCCGCCCCGGTGACGCTGGCCTTGCCATCCTGGCGCCTCCCGGCCTCTCGGAAACCTCCGCATCCTTCTCTTCAATCCCTCGTGCTGCAGACACATCCCACCAGCACCCTGAACTGCCCTGGTCCCTTCGTGTCAGAAGAACCCCGTCGGGCCCCTCTGGTCGTTCCTGTTTCTCCCTCCCCTCCCCTCAGTCCCGCAGCCTGCTCAACTGGCCGTTGCTTCCCCGCAAACGGCTCTCTCAGGCCACCAGCAGCTTTCACGTTGCCTCCCTTCACGGGCACTCTGCCCGGGCTTCTCTGACCTGATGGTGCAGCAGCAGGCCGGTCTCTGTCAAACGCAGCTCTAACCAGCCATCCTCTGCTTAGAAGTCCCTCCGTGACTTCCGCTGCTCTTACGGTGAAGACCCAGACCCTTAACACGGGGCCTTACCCGGCTCGTCCCGAGGCCTCCCCTCCTTCCAAGCCCCAGGCCCTGTGCTGGCAGTCACTGCGCGGGCAGTGCCCTCTCTCCCCTGGCCGGCCTTTTCACTGGTGACCTGTCGCTAGTCGTTCGGCGGTCATTTCCTCGGGGGCTGCCCTGCCGGGCCCCGACTACAGCCTGCTTTCCCTGGTAACAGCCTGCTTCTTGGGGGATCACCCACGTGATGTCTTTCTCTCACCTACAGACTGGAAGCCCCGGTGGGCAGGGGCCCGACTGCTCTGCCCTACGCTGCACCCCAGCACACAGCCCGCTGCGGGGACGAATGAGTGGACGAACAAACCTAGATCCAAACTAGAACGGTTCTGGGAGTGACCTCTGGCCCTGAAAGTGGCTTTGCTTCCCAGGTGCCGCCACTGTGAGCACCCCGTTTACGTACAGACCCCCGGGGCGGGTTCACCCAGCCTTCAGCTCTCCCACGCTTCCCGTTCCCTGCTTTTTGGTGTAGAGCAAAGTGTGGCTCAGGGCCACCCAATCTGGCCGCCGCCTGCTTTTACAAATAACGTTTTATTGAAACGCAGCCTCCCTCATTGGTTTCCGTACGGTCCACGGCAACCGTCAGCTACAACAGCAGAGTAGAGCGGTTGTGACACAGACCATATGGCCGCAAAGCCCGAAGAATTTACTATCTGAGGCTTTAAAGAAAAAGTCTGCTGACCCCTGGTAAAAAGCATCGAGCAAGACACCTACTGTGTGCTGTGGGGAAAATCGAGTAGGTGCGTCATGGTGACAAAGGGGTGGTTCAGGGTTTCGATTGGAGTGATTCTCTTATCAGCATCTATGGTCAGCATCTTCTTTAACAGGTCGATGAACTCCCGCCGGTCTGCCTTCTCCACCAACATGTCACTCCCTTCCAAATCCGTTGTCATGTTCACCTGGAGGCAAACAGGGACAGGTTACCAAAACCCCATTCGGCCGCCCCTCCCCCGGCTTCCCTTCTTCTCTGCCGGGAACTCCATCCCCATGTCTGTCACCCCTTCCCAGTGTCCAGAAGGCTGTGTGGGTCCTGCTGCAGGCACTGCCATGGGCTGTTACTGCCCACAGGCGGTGGCTGCTTCCTCTCCAGGAAAGGCAGAGGGCGGCCATGCGTGGCGGAGGGAGCGGGTCGCTGCCCGTTCTAGAAAATACACAGAAGTGACAGGACATGCCCTGTACCCGCTTCCATCAGTTAAACTGAAATGTACCTCGCACCACACCTCACGGTAAATAATCCCAAGATGGAAAGACTTCTGGGCATTCGTTGTATAACAATGGGGTTGTACCTGATACTACTGAATTATATACTTAAAAATGGTTAAGACGGTCAGTTTTTCTTTTCTTTTCTTGTTTCTTTTTCTTTTTTTTTTTTTAAATCTTTTTTTTTTTTTTTTTTAACATTTATTTTTGAGACAGAGAGAGAGACAGAGCATGAACGGGGGAGGAGCAGAGAGAGAGAGAGGGAGACACAGAATGGGAAGCAGACTCCAGGCTCTGAGCCATCAGCCCAGAGCCCGACGCGGGGCTCAAACTCCTGGACTGTGAGATCACGAGATTGTGACCTGAGCTAAAGTCGGACGCTTAACTGACTGAGCCACCCAGGCGCCCCTCTTTTCTTTTTTAAGTAGGCTCCACACCCGCCAAGGAGCCTGGGGCAGGGCTTGAACTCAAGACTCCAAGCTCCAGACCTGAGCTGAGAACAAGTGTTGGCCACTTGATGGGCTGAGCCATGCACGTGCCCCAATTTTATGCTATGTATAATTTACCACAATTGAAAAAACGAGAACTACAACCAAGTAGTAAAAAATGAAATGCAAAAAGGGTTATGCATTTAACCTTCAGAGGCCAACCTTCTTCCTCCAGCTACAGTGTTATCTGTCCTCTGGTAGTGCCCTGTGTTAACGCCAGAACTGTTTTAGCCCCTGTGCTCACTGGGATCACCTCTGGCCAAGACAGCAGGGTATCTGAACCCAGGATTCTTCTTCCAAGAGTAAGCCTCGGATGGTTTTTGAAAGGCCTGTTGTGTGGTGCTTTCCGTTATTTTCCAAGGCATGCTATGGAAAGTAATTTCAGTTTTCTCAGACAATCTAGGCTTCTAATCAACTGACAAGTACCCTTTACTCAAATCGTGATTTCTGGTTCCACTCACCCTCAGGAAGAAGTGTGCTTAGTGTTTATTGGTCTAGTGCTGTACTTCTCGTTGCTTTTAGGAAAGACTCTTTAGGTTGCCCTGCTTTTAGACTAGTCCTTACACTAAAAACAGCTGAAGTTCTAGAATTTTCTCTGGGCACAAAGGTGAGAGAACCTGTGATCCCTCTGGTGAGCTGGAATAGGATGAGTCCCAAATCCAGTGACTGGTGTCTTTATAAGAGAAAGAAGAGGGAGATTTGGGCACAGAGACAAGAGGAAATCCAGGAATAAAGGCCATAGGAAGAAGGGTGAAGAGGTTGGGATCAGTCAGCTACACATCAAGGGAACACTGAGGACTGCCAGGGGCCAGCGGACGCTAGGACTGAGGCATGGGACAGTTTCTTTCTAGAGCCTTCAGAGGAGGATGGCCCCGGTGGTACTTTAATGTCAAATTTCTAGCCTCTTGAACTGTTGGAGAATAAATATCTACTATCTGAAGCCACCCAGCATGCAGTACGTTGTTAGGGCAGTCCTTGGGAACCAATACACTGAGTCGTGGGCAGTAAACTCAGATGTACTAACGATCTTGAATTCTTCTCATGAAAACATCAGTAAGATTGGCTAGCACTTTCCCTTCCTTCCTCCCTCCCTCCCTCCCTCCCTCCCTCCCTCCCTCCCTCCCTCCCTTCCTTTCTTTCTTTCTCTTTCTTTCTCTCTCTCTCTCTTTCTTTCTTCTTTTTTTTTTCTTTTTTTTTTTTACAAATGGGAACCAGTAAAGGGCGGCTGTAAGGTTCTGAAAATGCTGCACCAACCCAATGCTATTCTTACTAGGAGTGACCTATCATTGTTCAAGGTCAACGTCGACCACCGCAGGTGAGTAATGTGAATTTCTACCCGCCATCTTCTATTACGCAGAACTCTTGCTGTGCTTGGTTTTTAAGGGGTAGGACTGCATACTCACCCATGGGGCTTACCTGGGCCATATCATCTAAACAGTTGAAAATGTACTTTCTTGCTTCTTTCGACTTAATCCCCGTCTCTGCTTCATGGTCATCTGGTGTCTGGTCAAAAGACGCAAAAGCTGAGTGGTCATGTGAATTATTTCCTGTTCACTGTGACTCAAACCCTGGTTTCTGCTTCTCACGGAGGGTCTTTTTCCCATCTTTCAGAGGACACTCGGATTCTTCTTAAAGTGCCCTGCACACTTAACTCGTCCTCCACACTAACTCATCTCTCTTCTCTCCTTCCCACAAAGACCTGTCGAGAGCCTGCTCTGAATCATATCCAGAAGGTTCCAAGATGGCCAAGATATGCCATATCCCTGAAAACCCTACATTCTCCCCTAAGTTTAAGGGATAAGGTAAGATTCCACAAGTGGAAAAGCAGAAGCCCTTTTCCACATGGTTTTAAGTTGTAATTTAATTTTATTTCTCAAGCTCTCATACAGATAGCTGTCACCGCATGCCAGGCACAATTGTAAAGCACAAGAACTCATTCGGTACTCCTGACAACCATCCTAGGGAGGACAAACACCGACCCACTTTCCAGGGAAGAAGCAGGAAGAGCAAGCTCCAGGAGTGTGCCAAGGCCGCGTGGCCGGGAAGCAGCATCTGGCCCCAGCGTCTGTTCTGTGCTGCCCCTCTGCCTGAGGCTGGACCATGCACGTGCCCTGCACTGGCCTTGGTCTAGGAAGCTGCTGTCTCCAGTTACTGTGGGTTTCTGGATGCATCCATGGATGCTCACATTGTCACTCAAGGAGGGCATACCAGGAGCTGCTAGGATCCAGGCTCTGATCCCGGAAACAGCTGGACAAGGAGGACCGAGGCTCCAGATGAAGACATAAAAGTGAACCCTGCCCCTGCCTGGCCTCACCCTCCTCCACCCCCGAACTCTTTTTTACTGGACGTGACCTTGAGCTGCTAGCTCTCACAGTTGTCGAATGCCAGCCCCCTCATCAACAGCCTCGGAGTGCTTGCTTAGCTCTCAAATCTCTTTTCTAGATCTTCTGCAACTATTGGCCACACGTTATCTTTAAATCCTATTAGAATTTGGCTGTGGTTTCTTGTCAAACAAACATACAAAAAAAAAAAAAACCCCAACAAACAAAAAACCCCCACCCACTCTCTTGTCAAAAAACCCCCCAAAAAACAACAACAAAAAAAAACTACCTAAAATGAACACAAAGCATACTTAAGACTTGCATTATCTTCCCCTTCTCAGGAAAATACACTAATTTTCCTTGCTAGGCACAGATCAAAGTGAAAGCAAAATACGTTTGCATTAAAGTAAAACCACTCGGGAGTTGACAGTGTGCAGTGATGTGCTATACACCTGCCGGCCGGGACAGACAGACCCCTCCCGGAGCCTTAGGACGTCATCTCTCTGAGGCCATTTCCTCTGCCTGGAAGACACTCTTCCCCCTTTAGGGCCCAGCTCAAATGCTCCTCCTGACCCTCTGGTTCCCTCCTCTTGGCCCCACACTCTACCCCTACCAGCAACGGGGCACTTGTGACGGCGGGGTGGAGGGGTGGGGGGCTCCCTGCATACGTCCTTGGAATAGGAGCTCCTCGAGGACAAGGTGGGGCTCATTTCTCTCTCTAGCACACACCCGACAAGTCATTATGGTTCACTGGGATTTCATCCCAGGAGTTTAGCCACCAGAACTTGGGATCTGAGCTTCGCAGGCAGCTGGCCAAACAAAGCGGTTCTTTCGGACATTCGAATTCATCTACCTCATGGATCAACAACGGTCGCCCCCTCTCCCGGGCTTTTGGCCGAATCAAAGTAGGATCAGTGTGGCAATGGCAAGAGCTCCCCGCCAACTGGATGGTGCCCTTCTTCCCTGAGTGTTGGGCATGGGTGAGGAGTGGTGGGGACGTTCTTCCTACCTTCAGCCTCCACAAAGGATACGGTGAATCTGTGTCACGGTTGAAAAACCTAGTTGTCTTTGTCCCTGCACTTAATAAATATTCAGCTGGCAGACCCTGTGTTTGTGAAATATACCGAATCTGCAAGAAAAGAGGAGAATGAGGTCAGGGCGTTTCCTGTAACTGGACATATGGTATACTAATGGCTCTAGTGCCTTTGAGAAAAATGACAATTTTATAGGGAAAGAAAGAAGTAATAGAAGCAAGAGGGGAAAGAAAGAGGAATAAGAGAAAAGCAGTTATGGGAAGCAAGGTTTCAGAGACAAGGAAACACCCCACAATCCCACCCACAGGTCATGTTATAAAGGACATGCTTACTGTGAACACCTGAGCTATCTGGACCCACCTGATCATACTCAGAAGCTCCTGGATAGAGCGGCCAGCCCAGGAAAAGCTCAGCAATGACACAGCCCAGGGACCACATATCAATTGCCTCACAAAATGGTAGACCAAGGATGATTTCAGGGGCCCTGCAAAGGAAGAACGAGAGAAATCATTAGCAACTTGAAAGTGCAGGTAGCAATTTGTGTATGAATTCTACATAAAACCCTATCTTTCAAATCTGGGGTGCCATTACTGCTCCCCTCTAAAGGGCCTGTGGTTCTTGCACTGTGTGGCAGTGATCCCTCCATTCTTGGGCTTGGTCCTCCCTGTCGGCAGGGAGCATGGTCAGATGACTGGCTGAGATGAAGGGTAGATCTGTGGCTCTAGAAGAGATCTAAGGGAACCACGTCCATTGACTTCATTACCATTATATTCCAGTCGGATGAGCTAATAACCGCTTTAGAGATACCTGGGAGTTACCTTTTGTAACTGAAAACCCAGGAAACCAATCATAGAGAATGCCCAGTTTTTACAAAGGAGTTCTGAAATATAGATGTTCTATTTTCAGCAATATAGAAAACAGGTCGCCTCTACCCAGAACAAGGGGATTAAATCCAATATTTGTTAATGTCAATGATTCCCCCTTCTTAGGAGTCTGAATCACACTTTTGTAAGGAAACATTATTATTATTTTTTATCATCAGCTTCTGAAAAAGTTAGTCTCCTAAAATGTCTTCAAATATTTCAGTTATACAACCCCGTTCATGAGTCTATAGTCTGGGTACCAGTCAGAACTCCATTATAAACCCATTCCTGCCTGTGGGATTATGTCCCTTCACATGATAGACAAGGTTACATGCTGGAGCTTCTGGAGGAAACCACCTAAACTCAGAGGGAAATTTTCACACGCAGTTAGTAACGAAAACCAAGGAGACCACACGGCGCCCTTTCTTTTCCAAGAACGTGTCGTGATGAAGTAGGGGTACGTTTTGGAGAAAACCACGCTCAAATGTATGAGATATGAACCCAGCTTTGAAAAAACGTGGCTCAAGGCGCTCGGCTGATAATGAAATGCATTAGCCCAGCTTCTGTTTTCTCTGTAAATTTCCCACTTGATTAAGCAATGCCAGAAGATGCCACTCTCCTACCCTTTCGGGAGCCTGGCACGTGAGCAGTGGGAGCTGGGGAGGCGGCTCTGTCTGGGTGATCTTCACCAGCTAGCACAGGAGGAAGGAGCGAGGCTGCGGCCAAAACAGCCCCACTCGTCTTGGGAGTGTCAAGCTGAATCTCCCCCACTTAAGAAAGCATCTCCCTATGCTTTTTTACATTTGCTCTCGTTGCTGATCTTTTTGCTCTAGATAACAACGTCGAAAAACAAAACCCAACATGTTTTGTCACAACGTCTTGGTTTTTCGGAAGAAGGAGTGCCCTCGCTTTCTTAGGGCTGGAGACTCAGCACTGCTGCCGGGTGCTTCTAGAGTGCCCTGGTCATCAGTCTGGGTGCACGACATCCTTTTGCCAGAGTCCAGGGCTGGGTGGGTCTCTTCCCAGGCTTGGCGGGAGGGAGTTACTCTGGGTGTGTGTGTGGGGGGGTGCAAGCTGCCACTGGCCCTACTTAACCTTCAGCTCACTGCTGGCATGGAGGCTCAGCCTGGCGCTGCACCCTAGCTCTGTGGTCTCTGTGTCCTCCCATCCCAGGTGCTGACTGTGCGCGGGAACACGGGATGCTGCTGTTGCCCCTGTGGCGCGGCCGCACCAGGGATGCCCGTGCTGGTTCCAGGTACGTCTCTGCTGGACTGTCCTGTGTTGTGGATTATTTAAACGACAACGACAACAATGACAACAACAACAACACATCCGAAAAGAACATGACAGAGAAAACCACACACTCTTACTAGGTGTGTGTCAGAACCTGCCCTCCTTTCTGCCCTCTCTGCTCCAGGGTCGGCGTGTCCACCTGCCTCCTCCCACATGCAGACTCAGACCTCTTCTCTGGAGAAGATGTCCTGTCCCGGTTCCCGCGAAGCCCCCCTCGGGCAGGCTGCTGACACAGGACAAGCTTCTCCGCACCTCTGTCTTCCTGTTCCTGTGACCAGGACCCTTGCCCCTCGTAGCCTCCAGGTCGGGTCTTAGGAACACAGCCTGGGCTGGTCTCACGGGGACATCTCTGGATTCGACCATGGGGCCAACCTTCCTATCAGGTTAATCACCTGGTTCTCATGCCCCTAAGCAGGCCACTTGGAACCCGTGGAAATCCGTTTCCTGGCTTCTGTTCCCTGAGGATGTGCAAGACAGAACCCGACACACAAGAGTGACGCTTCAGTGACGTGCTCTGGCAAGAAACACCAGCCATGGTTTTTGTCAACTGACGTTATGTGAATAGGGCCTATGAAGACGGCTCTCGGTCCATTTTCTTCTCTTTTTTTTTTTTTTTTTTTTTTTTAAGTTTATTTATTTCAAGGATGGGGGAAGGGCAGAGAAAGAGGGAGACAGAGGATCCCAAGCAGGCTCTGTGCTGACAGCAGACAGCCTGATGTGGGGCTCCATCTTACCAACCATGAGATCATGACCTGAGCTGAAGTCGGACGCTTAACTGACTGGGCCACCCAGGCGTCCCTCTACCTGTTTTCTGTTAGAACGTGAAGTGGTAGCCATGCGTGGCACCAGGGTATGTACAGCAGGATAGTTTTCTTGCTGTGACCATAATGAACAAATGCTCAAGTGTCAGGCTAGATGGCCGGGGGACAAAAGAAATAGGAGACGGAGTCTTGTCCCCTAGGGGCCCCAGTGCTGGACGCCAACACCAGCACACGTGACAAATGAGGTCGAATATACTACTGGTATACAAGCCAAACCTGCAGACACGAAGACAGAGCTAATTCAAGCAATACGGACATGCTCCAGCATCTCCCATTTTAAGAACTAAAACAGCACACGAGAACAAAGCGAAGCAAACACAAAAGCAAGTCCTTTCTCCAGCCCTCCGTGTCCCTGCAGGTGTCGCCCTATTCCGAACCTCACGGGGGTCTCCTGCAATTCCACTGTTTTGTGCCCCCCGCCCCCCCACCTCCCGTCTTGCCACCTGTCTCCTACTGGACTCCACTGAGGGGTCTCCACTCAGGGGCCACGCCCATCCGAACCCCCAGGGTCACGTTGTCATGTCGCATCCACGGGTCAACTTCCCTCTCTGACCCGAGAGCTGCGTATTTCTTTCACGGTTGACATTCGTCCCGTTTTGAAACACACAGTGTGGTTTTCACGACACCATACGCTCCCACAGCTGTCCTGCCTCTCCGTTTCTTTTGCTGGCTTGTCCTCTAGCTAGCTGCTGTGGGACGGCAAAGCCCTTGGACCCCTGGTCTCCTCTCTTTTCATCTTTGTTCTGGGTTAACCGTTATGGGTTGAGTTGTATCAAATGCCAAAAAAGACATGTTGAAGTCCTAATCCCCGGTACCTCACAACGGGACCTTATTTGGGGACGGGGTTATTGCAGATGTGACCAGTGAAGATTATGTCACTGGAGTAGGGTGAGCCCTTAAGCCAACAGGACAGGTGTCCTTACAGGAAGAGGGAAACAGGGACACAGACGCAGAGGGGAGACAGCCGCGTGGAGATGAAGGCAGAGACTGGAGTTATACTGCCACCAGCCGAGGAGTGCCTGGGGCCACCAGCAGGTGGAAGGGGCAAGGAAGGATCTTCCCCAAATGGCGTCAGAAGGAGTATGTTCCTGCCCACACCTTGATTTCAGACTTCTAGCCGCCAGGACAGCAGGAGAGTAAATAGCTGTTGCGGTCAGTCCTGTGTTTTGCGGGGACTGTTTCTGCGGCCTCAGGAAGCTGACAGAGGAATTGTATGGCAGCCCCACGTCCACATTCCATTCATATTTCCAAACGTCCATCTCCACGCTGGACTCTTCTCTGCTCCGCACTTACACTCTGAAGGCCCAGCACCTCCATGGGAATGACTCACAGTCGCCTCCAACTTAGTATGTTCGCAAGGGACGTCTTCTCCTCGGCCTCCCCTCCCCAGCGGCAACGGGTCCCTGTCTCTGCCGGGCTCATCTCGCTGAATGGGATCCCGGCCCCTCCCGCCTGCTCCCCATGCTGGGAACCCGGGACGCTCTCCGAGCCCCTCCGCTCCCTTCATCCTCACCACCAAGGCCTCAATGTGGCCGCCCCCGAGTATCTCTCGGCCCGGCCCCGACTCTCCACCTCCACCGCCACCCCTCTGGCCCTGGCCACCCCGTTGCACCTGGAGCTCCCCGGCGGGTCTTTCCTTTCGTCCTTCCGTCCTCCATCCGCTGTCCACACAGCTGCCCGAGCAGAAAGACCGCCTCTCCCTTTGCTCTCAGCCCCGCAGAGGCTCCCCGCTGAACCCTGAATCCCTCCGTGACCCTCAGGACCTCCCTGCTCTGCTCTCCACTGTCATTACCATTTCCATTTCTAGGCTCCTCCTGGGCCTAGAGTCTTCGTGCAGTGTTGTGCTGCTGCCTCGAAGGCTCCCTGCACCGGCGCTCAGATGGCCGCCTCCTTCTCATCCTTCAAACCTCAGCTTAATTGTCACCGCCGCAGACAGGCATCCCTCGACACCAGTTAGTCTCCATCTACGGTGCCGTAAATGTCACTTTACAGCACTTCCCCAATAACCCGCTACTGTCCGTCTCCCCCTGCTACGTCCACAGGGCAGCACAGTCCGTGCCATTTAGTAGCCACTCAATCGATAAGGATTTGCTGATTGAATAAACCTTTATTAAATATAAGAAAGCACTAAAATATGAGATTTGGGCAGAAAGTTCTAAGGCAGCATAAACAAAGGGGAGCAGAAGGGGTCAATCTTGGTGGAAGAATGGAAGCTAGGCACCAGGAGCAAGGTGTCACCCGCGGGACAGAAGGCCTCTGCGGGTGGGAGCGGAGGCCCAGAGGACACCTGCCTGCCGTGGCTCCCGAATTCCAGCAAGAAGGAGAGTGGCAGGGGTTTGCAGGTGGCTCTAGGGTCCCGGAGGGGCTGGAAAGGGCTCGAGGTGTAGGCCTCTACCCTAACCCCCTACTGGTCTCTTGCCCTTGGTTTCAACCTGTTCCAACCCACCCCGAGACTCTTCCTCATTCCTTTTCTCTGCACACGTGATACCCTGATCACATCTCTGCAGAGGCCGGGCCCCTCTCCTTCCTCCTCAGACACAGGCTGCCCACCTTCTCCGTGCTGCCCGTGCCAGGGGATGAATGCGTCAGCACCAATAACCAGTGCAGTCCAGTAACTATGAACCGAGCACCTGCTGTTCCCAACACATGTTCCCATACCTGCCCCCTCTTAAGCCTTCTGGAAGGCAGGGTCTGTGCCTCACTTGCTCCATAAATACCTGCTCAACACCCAGGCCTAAGTAAGGAAGGTGCTTTTTCACCCGGCTCTCAGTAATCCTTGGGGGACCGAAGACCGTTCTGCTGTGATCTCGCAGATGCCTTGTTCCCTTTTCTGCTGGTCCATAAGGCTCTGAGCCCCTGAAGTCGAGACGCAAGCCTAAAATCTGTTTCTTTTGGTTCAGCGCACCTGAGGCTCGTTCACTCCCGAGGGAGGTGAAAGCCATTCTTACCAATGGTTAGTGTGACTGAGAAGTTGGCTCAAGGTGCATCCTTTCACTTACTTGACTATCCAAACTGCCATGTCCTAAGTGTCTCTGTGTCAGGCACCGTGCTGAGAATCAAAAAATAAATAAACCAGACCCCACGGCCCCTCCGGGAGTTCACTGTTTAGCTGGAGGCAAGACATGCCAACAGCTGATGTACAATGGGCCAAAGTGTGTGCCCAGTACATGATGGGAAACTAACCGGGGGGAGAAGGGGCCAAGCAGGGAGGGCTTCCGGAGAGATGTGTGAGCGGAGTCTTGGTAAGTGGACAGGCCGGGGTGGCCTCTGGGCACAGGGCAGGGTGAGTGTGTGCCCCATCCCGCCCTGTCCCCACGTCACAGCTCTGTCTGTAGCACCTAGTACAGTACCTGGGCATGGTAGGCGCTGTCTCCACATTTGTACAGGAATCTTTCTGTGTCAACCCCACACCCTTAGTGGGCACCGGTTCCCCTGAAGCTGGCACCGTCCCCTCGGCAACATGCCCTATGACAAGAGGCAGACTACCTGGCCTTTCTGTTTCAACGTTTATGCAGTTTAAAAAACAAAATCACATTCTGGGCTCCCCCATGGGGGCCGTTTCTGCTCTCGGTTCGGTTCCACCGCAGGTAGGGCTGCTGGCTTGGGAAACGGGCCTTTCTCACTGGGCTCAGAATCACCCAGGCTCCGTTAATGACTCACCCTTCCTTTGCCACCCCACGGAATTCTCTTAGAGAGTCTCCTCATTGCTATTTTGGGACATCAAACATACTTTCAACATACGTGAAGTGTCAGACAAAATTTGCACCTAAGAAAGAGAGAGACTGTTCCTTTCCAACATTCCCACAGTAAGACACAGAAGACTCTATTTTTCTATAGAAAGAGAATAAACAACTGTCGTTTTTTAGCACGTCAATTATCGAAGCTTTGATATTTCGCTCACTAGTTTTCTGAGCGGCAGGCAGAGCTGGTAGGGTATTCCCAGGTCACGTCCAGACCACATGACCCTGTGAGGGAGTGACCCCAACACAGGTGTGGAGACCACAGAGTGGAGTGGGAACAGCACACACTCGGGGGCCCCGTGCTCGCGGGCGGAACTCGGTGCTGGCGCATTCTAGCCGTGCCTCGACTTCCTCATACCGCTCTGAGGATGAAATTAAACGGCGCCAGGGGAAGCGCCCAGCATAGGGCCTGGCATAGAGCAGGCAGTCAACACGTATTCACTCATCTGTAATACGCTCAAGTCCACGTCGTAGCAATTACACAAAGAGCATCCTTTTCCCTCCTTTTTTAAAGCCCGCTTTCCTCCTTATAAGTGGAAACATTACTAGGAAAACGGGTTAAGCATTTTTGTTCCATTTATTGCTGTAAAAGGTACAACAATTAATATAACCAGCAGCAAAACGCCCACCAACTAACTTCAGAAAGAGCACTGCCCAGTCTACAGGCCCCACGTCTCCCCTCACACACAGAAACGCCGTCCTAAGCCTGCGTCCCCTTTC
Organism: Puma concolor; assembly: GCF_028749965.1. Classification (NCBI taxonomy): domain Eukaryota; kingdom Metazoa; phylum Chordata; class Mammalia; order Carnivora; family Felidae; genus Puma; species Puma concolor. The sequence goes on along the minus strand of NC_141668.1, from coordinate 15,377,427 downwards.
GTGCTACCTGGCTTTGGCTCTCTGGCCTCACCTGGCCTCCCGGCCAGATGTACGACCAGAGTCCATATCTTGGTCGTCTTCACGGTGCACTAGTGAAACAAGCACAGGGTTCACGGCCACTCCCAACTTGGGCAATAAATCTGCAACACTAATCAGACAGCACACGGACAACCGTGCCTTTTTGGAAAAATGTTACTCAATTTCTCTTGAGTTTTTATTTCACCGTCTATAAAATGTGATTATTAATCTCTCTCTCTTTCTCTCTCTCTCTTTTTTTTTCTCTTGTCTCTACAGCAGCATATGAAGACAAATGATGGTCGGTAGAATTATAAAGCATTCTGAACTCCTTGGAAGCAAGACACTCTATTAGGCCATGGTATTTTATAATCACTGATATTATAAGGTGTACTTGAATTGAACTGCAGAGAAAAAGCCCGTTCCCACAAATATATGTAGATTGAAAATAACCTCAGTATGGCTGGGGCAGAAGCAATCAAAATGTAAAATTGTATTTCGGATGGGTTGTTCAATCTGACGTTTCCGCTGCGAAAATAAGGGGGCTTAGAAATGCTGACATGAGCTCTGAGCCACTATGTGAGCTGGTGACCCGGGGTGGGAGGCAAGGGGGTCACATCAAAGCGACACAGGACCGGAGAAAGAGGAGAAATCCGAGGACTAGAAGGAGGCTATTTTAGAGAAACTGAACCGCAGAGCTGAAGGATCTGCATGGAAGACAGCGTGCAGGGTGAGCGCAGGGGAGCACGGCAGGGCGGCCAGGTGGGGCGACAATACATCCTGTGGCCACTGGCGGGCTGCGAGGAAAATGGGGAGCAGCGTTCCTAAGAGATGCATTCACACCACGTCTGGGGGACCCAGGAAGGTCCAGTGGAGATCGAAATAGTGATCGGGGGGCCTGGCGAAGCCACGGCCAACCTGGGAGCTTTGAGAAATACACAGCTTCCTTAGTGAACAGGAGACGTGAGAGAAAGAGCTTTGTCTTTGACCAGGGGGCTGGCTAGATGCGGAGGCCAAAGGGACCCAGGGATGGAGCTGCAGGGGCGAGCGATGGGGTGAGGCCGACCAGGAGCTCCCTTGTTGCGTCAGCTTGTACTGAGCTGAGGTGATGTGGACCCTGTCTGCAGGTGACGGCCTGACCAAACGCTGTGGACCTTAAGGTTTCTAGACACGCTCCACCGAGGAGGAGTCTTGGCCCGTAAGTAGCTGAGGACGGCACCGTGGTGGAGGGCCGCTGCAGGGGGCCAGGCTCTGACTCTGGAAGGAGAGCTAGCCAAGACGCCCCACTCATGCCTGTGGGTGGCTCCAGCTCAACGATACACATGCGCCCAAATCCCTGCACAGATGTCCTAGAAGTGTTACCTCTGAGGACGGCACTGTGGTGGAGGGCCGCTGCAGGGGGCCAGGCTCTGACTCTGGAAGGAGAGCTAGCCAAGACGCCCCACTCATGCCTGTGGGTGGCTTCCAGCTCAACGATACACATGCGCCCGAATCCCTGCACAGATGTCCTAGAAGTGTTACCTCTGAGGACGGCACTGTGGTGGAGGGCCGCTGCAGGGGGCCAGGCTCTGACTCTGGAAGGAGAGCTAGCCAAGACGCCCCACTCATGCCTGTGGGTGGCTCCAGCTCAACGATATACATGCGCCCGAATCCCTGCACAGATGTCCTAGAAGTGTTACCTCCGGCGACACTGTTGACGTCCATGACACCGTGTGCCTGTGTGCTGGTGAGCATCATTTCAAGACCCTCCCCAGCGATTTTGTTGGCTGAGTATCTCCAGCTATCACCAAGAGAAACGCTCAGGACGCAAGAACAACTCAGTGCATCCGTATGGAAGGCTGATTGTAATAACCACGGCTGGGTCTAGATGCCGTCATCATTCTCGTGTCACATTTGGACAGTCTCCCAAAGGAAGCTGGCTTCTTTGATTCGACTGACCATTTCCAGGGTAGTGTTAGAATCAGAGTGACAGTTTTATTTGTATTGGCCACGAGCATCTTGGCTCTGAATAAGACTTTCCTGGATGTGCACTCAATACATATACAGTCGACCCTTGAACAACACGGGGCTGGAGCACCAAAGCCCGCTCCCCCATGCAGTCCCAAGTCCACATGGCACTTGACTCCCCCAACCTTAACTACTAACAGCCTATCGTTGACTGAAGCCTTATTGATAACATCAATAGTCGATTAACACATACTTGTATATGTGTTATATACCATATTCTTACAATACAGTAAGCTAGAGAAAAGAAAATGTTACTAAGAAAGCTGTAAGGAAGAGAAGATATATTTACAGTACTGTATTGTATTTACAAAACCAAAAACAAAAGCCTGTGTATAAGGGGACCAGGCACTACCAACCCATGCTGTTCAAGGGTCAACTGTGTGTTCCCCACCCCCACTCTGCCTCCATGCTGATCCTGGGGTCCTGCCACTGTGTTTCAACTCTGCAAAGCGCAGCACCGAAATCTAACTTCCTTGCTTGCACACCAGAAGAAAAGATCTGGAACCTAATCTCCAAAGGCTTCTAATGACGTTCGTATAAATCGGGAACCGCTTCTCAGATGTCTGGAGTACATTCTGATGTCAGCCTCTAAATTCCTTCCAAACTTCAATGAGAAATGTTCCTGGGAAGAAATCAGCTTGGACCCCACAATGGGTCATTTCAAAGACACTCACCCTGCCCTGTAATTCCTAGTCCTGTGGACATGCACTGTGCCGACTCTGCCTGTATCTCCCAGTCTGGTCCCTGGTGCCTTTGCCACGAAGCCAAGGGATGCTGGACAAGGCCTGGTTTTGCATCCCACACCCTGCTGGACCGTAATATTATGTTTTATGTTCTCACTTTTTGCCAAGGTACGTGCTCAATAAATGTCTGTGGAAGCACCGTCAACCAGGGCAATGGAATCACAGGTTTCTGCACGTATCTACACATACCGATTCTTCTCACTCATACACTGCTTCAGGTTCTTTTTGTTAAATTTTTTTTTTTTCAACGTTTATTTATTTTTGGGACAGAGAGAGACAGAGCATGAACGGGGGAGGGGCAGAGAGAGAGGGAGACACAGAATCGGAAACAGGCTCCAGGCTCTGAGCCATCAGCCCAGAGCCTGACGCGGGGCTCGAACTCATGGACCGCGAGATCGTGACCTGGCTGAAGTCGGACGCCCAACCGACTGCGCCACCCAGGCGCCCCAGCAGGTTCTTTATTTTTAAGTCTTTTTTATCTTGATAAAATTACTTTTTATTGTATAAGATAAGACACATACAAAGAAGTGCACAAAGTAAAAACATATAGCTCAGTGACTTCTCAGAAAGCAATGACCAGTGTCCCCCTACCAGCCAGGTGAAGAAACAGAACGCGGCCCATGTGGCCACGCCCCTGCACATTCCCTCCCGCGCGCCGTCCCCTCTGCCCAGGCCACGGTGCCCGTGCTCCCTGTGTATCGGGGGGCGGCGTGGACCCCAGGCCTCGGGGTGCAGGCTCCTGAACAGGCGGGCTAGAGGGAGATCCAAGCTCCGACCGAGAGGGCTCGGTGCAAAGACCGGGAGCTGGGAAGACGACAGAGCTGGCTGACAGAGAAAGGAGACAAAAACCTCAGACATTCTTTTCAGTTCCTTTGGTTGATTGTTTTTCTTCTGCTTTGTTGTTAGTCTGTTGACTGAAACTGAGCGTTGCACTGTGCATTTAGAGCTTCCCTGGGGAGCCTGCCCACACTCCAGTCCCACCACCACCTGCTGTCACCTTTCAGTTTCCGGAGGCTGCACCTCTTTTCTCTGCACGGGGAGGGAATTTGGAATTTCAATTCCCGTGGATCAGTTGCAAATGCAGCGCCTTCACTTGATTCAGGGAGGTGATACGTTACCCACCAATGGAGTGAAAACGAGATGTCAGGCCAGGCGGGGAAAAGGCTGGCCTCTTTCACACTAAACAATCAATTCAAAGCTTCCTCTCTACCCCAGATAAAAGCACACCAAGAAGGTAAGATTACTTATGCGACTTAAATGTCAGTAAACATGTGGTTAATATTTAGCTTCAACCGGTTCACAGTGAGTACTCTAAGATGTTTGTTGGATGAATGAATGAACTCACACAGGGCTGGAGAATCATGATGCTTTCCTGCTAGGGGTCCCGGGCCTGCAATGGAGAAGCCCCGGGGTTCACAACTCTTAGCAAGCGAACTGTTATGAAGACCAGGCTCATCCTTGGGGTATTTCCTTTCCTTATAAAGCACTATCTGATTATGCGGCTTGTGGGGCTAGAACATGAGGCATTCTTTATAGCTGGTGGCCTAGGATAAGGAACAGGGACTGAAGATGGAAACTTGCTCCTTCTTTGAAAGGGAGGTGCATTCAGTGTCACTGACTGGAGATACACCAGCTGAGAGAGCAGAAGCTGGAAACCTGAGATACGAAACAGAATCCACTCAGTGAAGATGCCAGACACATGCCGGAGGGTCAGTTTCCACTGCAGCAACAGGGACGTGCCCACAGCCTCAGAAGAGGCCTCCCTCCCTGCGTTGCGCTTTTAGGAGAGAAATTACAGAGAAAGATGTGCCTGCTAACACACCAGCTAAGCCAGTTTTCAAATAAAGCCAGGAGCCTTTGCCGGCCAGTGTGGTTGGTTCTGGCCCAGGCCGTACAGGACGCGTCCTGTCTCTAAGCACCCAGGTGTGAGTGGGTGTGAGTGGGACCAGAGGAGCCAGGTGGCAGAGGCCGGCCTTGCTCCCAGGGCAAGGGCATACCATTCTGGCCTTGCCAGGAGACCAAGCCCACGGCAGAGGATGAGGGTGCAGCCTTCCCCCGAGTCTATGGCAGGGAACATCACATGGTGGACTTAGCCACAGCCTGTTAGGACCTGCCGTGGTCGGGACAAGGAGGGACCTCCCAAGGCGGCTGGTGTTGGTTGCTCCAGAAGGAATTTTGCCAAACAAAATGGGCGTAAACGTTAGGGGTCCAGCCAAGGGCAGCTTGTTTAGGGAGAGCCTTCCAACATTCAGCTTTTCCTAAAGTAGCTGAAACAAAACCAAACCAACAAAGCCCAAGTTTGCTTTCTTGTGTTTTGCTTGGGTCCCGAGGAGGAACTAAGCTGGCTCTTTCCAACTCACACTAGGGGGTGCTGACGTGCAGCAGACACACGTCTCAACGGTGTCTGAACCTTCAACCCCAGGGGACGGAGGCACGGAACCCACCGGACGGCCGCTGGACCTCAATGTCAGAAACGCAGGGCCGACTGTGGCGTGGAGCACACAGTGGAAGGGGCGGAAGTGTCCCTCTACGTGAAGAGGGACCGCTGCCCTATCTCCCCGTAAACAATGGGGCCTCTTTGTAGTCCCAGAACTGGGACTCTCCTGCACGCCTGTGAAATGGAGCACCCTCCAGCAAAAGAGATTAAGACGCTCATTTTGCGGTCTTGGGCACCAAACACTAGTCTAGCCAAATGAGCGAACCAGCACGTGGAACCAGGGAGATGCCACTCGTCGGTGGAGCTCAAGAGGCAGAGCGACGAGAAAGGAAGGAGGGAGGCAGGGACTGAGGCCGAAGCCTCCAGACTCATCAGAGCGGTCGGGGTGGGGCCCCCGGACACCCCCGGTGCTCCCAGTTTACCTCTTTGGAAAGCACCTCTCCTGGCTACTGCCTGAAGACTTCTGGGCTCTCGACTGGAATCCTGCCTCCTCCAGAAGTCTACGCTGCCCGAGGTGGCCTCCTGTTCTGTGTTCCCACAGCTCACCGGCTGCCTGTTCAGCTCTTGCACTGACAGTCGTCATTTTTTAAAATCAGCTTCTCGGGGGGGCGCCTGGACGGCTCAGTCGGTTAAGCGTTCGACTTCAGCTCAGGTCATGATCTCCTGGTCCGTGAGTTCGAGCCCCGCGTCGGGCTCTGTGCTGACAGCTCAGAGCCTGGAGCCTGTTTCAGATTCTGTGTCTCCCTCTCTCTCTGCCCCTCCTCCATTCACACACACACACACACACACACACACACACTCTCTCTCTGTCTCTCTCTCTCTGTCTCTCTCTCTCTGTCTCTCAAAAATAAATATTAAAAAATTAAAAAAGAAATAAAAAACAAAATCAGCTTTTTAGGGCACCTGGGTGGCTCAGTCAGTTGAGTGTACGACTTTGGCTCAGGTCATGATCTCACGGTTTGTGGGTTCCAGCCCCACGTCAGGCTCTGTGCTGACAGCTCGGAGCCTGGAGCCTGCTTTGGATTCTGTGTCTCCCTCTCTCTCTGCCCCTCCCCTGCTTGTGCTCTCTCTCTTTCTCCCTCAAAATTAAAGAAACATTAAACAAATGTTTTTTAAAAATCAGCTTCTCAATGAGACTGGATGCATCTCGAAGTGGCAGACTGCGTTATTTATCTCTGTTCACCTCACAGCACCCTGCAGAGTCCTGGGCCCTCCACAGACACCGGCTGTCACGCTTCATTCACACTCATGACCTGGAAGAAGTTATGGTTTCATCCTTCTTCCCCTACCGCTGAGCACTGTGCAAGAATAAAGTAAGTGCTCAATATGCCATGTTTGCTGAACTGGACCTATTATCTGAGAACGAAGTAAACACAGGGCCTTCTTACTTTTTGCTCGTTTGTTCATGCATGTATGTATTTTAAGGTAAGGGAAGGGATAGGGAGCAAGCAGCTCTTCGGAGTTCTTCTCTGATAATGGGGATTTCCGTGGGGAAATCTGAACAGAAACCGACAAAGCTCTATTTATTTTTAATGGGAGAGGCTTGGCAGAGGAAGTTTGTATCTTTAAAATATACCTATAAGCAGAGAAGTGGTGGGTGAGAAAGGAGACGCTCTCTATCTACCTGGAGACGAAGAAAGAAATAACTAGAGAAGACAGGAAGAAAGAAGGCGCCCAGGGAGATTTTCAAATATTCAAATAAAAAAAGCCCCCATAAGCAATTAAATGGACGTTTGAAAGAATGGCAGCGATGACTGATGTGACAAGCTCAGCTTTTTTCTTTTGCCAAAGAATAGAAGTTCTGAAATATCACTTAAAGGCACTGAGTGCCTGCCTGTCACGCTCGCCTCTGTGGAGTGCCGGCTATGTAAGTAGGTCTAGGTACGTATGCATTCAGGCCTGCCCTGGATTCCCCCACGAGATCAGAAGTTCCTTGAGGAGAAAGAACCTATATTTGCTTCCTTCTGCGGGTGGTGGCTCTGCGCACAGCAGGTGTTCAATCAGCATTAACCAACTAAATGGAGCTAACTAAATTCTGTCCTCAGTTTGAAGGGCTCTGACACAGAACTGTCTAGTTCCTTTTCATCTGGTCTCCAAAGACTTGGATTTTCAAGAAACAAAACAACCCCAAATACCCCAGACATTCAACTCTAGATTCAACTGCAAGGCTAAGTGAAACTATCCCGTGGCCTCTTCGGCGACGCTTACTTGTGTGGAAACCAAACAGAAATCTTCCTTCTTCTCTCTTCTGGGGTTCCCTGACTTCACAGAGGCTGATGTGATAGGCTTCAGGTGATCACAGAGCCCAAAGTTACGGGGCAGCACCAGGGACTCACTGTTCAGACCAGGGAATCAGTACGGGTAGAGGGAAGGGAGGAGGGCACACGGCTGAGTATTTCAGGTTGCACGGAGGAAAGGTTGACGAAAGACACACAGCACACGTTCCCCAGCCTTGTTATTTCTTTTCCCCTAGGACTGCATCAATAGCTTAAATGTGAATGAGCGTGATTCCTGCGTGCACGTTAACATCTGGTTAAAACGACTCCATTCTGCAAGTGCGAGCTTGGCTCTTACATCTTCCGACCGAGTGGCCATGACCCACACATTCCGTACCGGTCCGTCTACACCGTTACCTGAGAGGACCATTCTCAGGAGTGCCCTGCGTGGCTGGGGTGGGGTGGGGGCAGAGTGAGAGAAAGGATGCTGCAGGGCTATTTCCTTTTCCTGTACGTACACAAATATTTGTGTAGCCTCTGTGCTTAGCATTAAGACTGGGATAAAGTAATTAGCAGCTGGATTTTTCTACGGGAAGCAGCAAAGCATGGCGGGGGGGGGGTGGTGGCGGGGGGAAGCAAAAGCTCAAACGGAAGAACAGAAATGCTAAAAGCTGGCATCTGAAGGTATTATTCAAAAACAATATGGGAAAAGGCAGAACTGTATTTCCTCTGTTCTCCTAAGGGGAAGTTCAGAAAAAGGTCAGAAAGAGAACAATGCAGGCCATCTATCACAGCAGCCTCTAACCTAGAAAGGTTACTTACAACACTGCAGCCTCATTTCTCAATTCTGTAATTACCAACCCCCTTTCCACAGATTGCACACCACCTCGGCCTTATGAATTATACATTTCATTTCCATTTACCAGCACCCCAACTCGGTGACCACCGCCAAGGCAAACTGGGTGGGGCTCGCTCTGTGTGTGTGTGTGTGTGTGTGTGTGTGTGTGTGTGTGTGTGTGTGCGTGTGATGCGAGACCCTCCTCCCCAGGTGCACACGCAAATGTGGCACGGCTCCGTAGCCCCGGTGCACACTCCTGGATTCTGCTTGTGTTGACCTTCAATTCCCAGCCTAAGGTTTTGTTTATTGAACAAATAAGCACTAGGTACCAAGGGGGATTTTCCTGGGGGAAATCACGTTGGGGCACCTTTTCTTCCCCTTAACATTTTTATTCAGGTGAAATCTGGCTAAAATGAATACTAAGGGTGGTCTTGAAGAAGGCAAAGGTAATGTGCAGCCTGAGGGTGTGTGTGTGTGTGTGTGTGTGTGTGTGTGTGTGTGTGTGTGTGTGTGTGTGTGTAAGTCCCAGCAGCGTCCACTCTAGTCCTGCTGTCTGAGTTGGGGGTGGGAGGCTGGAAAGGAGGTACCAGAAATAGATAACCTGGCAGAACAAGGGTGACCCCTCTCCCTGTCTGAGGCCTCTGATTTATGGGCACCCCTCCTACCAACGCGGAGGGCCCCCGGGAATCTCTGGGGGCTATTTGTGTTCACAAGTGCTATTAATATATCAAAGGGGTTCTACTCTTTATTCAGGACGCTACTTCTTGGGGATTTTCCTTTCAAATCCTTAAAAAACCTTAGGTTCAGTAGAGAAGTGTCATCTCAGGCAACTGAGAGAATATGAGAACAAAGAATACTCCCGTGAGGCGGACAGAGGTAAGCAATAATCGAAAGGGTTTCCTTGAAAAGCAGGTGTACATCTGTACCTAGCATTCTAAGGGGTGATCCAGGTAGAATTTTAAAATTATTAAAAAAAAAATGATTTTAGACACATCTAGGGAAGACGTTTCTAAGATGTGTTAAAAGATGTCAATTTAATTTGAGGTTGATCTCAAGAACACAATAGTAAACGGGATGATCATCAGGTATGCATCACTATGACATCATTGTTATTCCCTTAAGGTTTTTGAAAAATTACTTCCAGTGCTGGATTATCTGCCTAAGAAGGATTTCCTGAGGGCCTATGACAGCCAGCCTCTAAGATGGCTCCCACTGATGCCTGCTTCCTGGTACTGGCAAGGTCCTTGTGTGGTCCCCTCCGACACGGAGTAGGATTTTGCAGAAATGACTTGTGAGGTCATAAAGGACGTTGCGGCGGCCGCCCTGCTCTCTCTCGGATCACTGGCTCTGGGAGAAGCCAGTGCCACGTTGTGAGGACGCTCACTCAAGCAGTCCCGTGCAGATACCCACACGGCCTGGAGCGGAGGCCTCCTGCCAGCCGCCAGCACAGACTGTGAGCCACGAGCGTGAGCGGCCACGGACGGTCCCCCCCCCCACCAGGCGAGTCCTTGGACAAGTGGCCGCCAAGTTCCTGGCCCAGAGAAACTGGGGAGAGAATACGTGTAGACTGTTCTGTGGAGCCACAGAGTTCTGGGGTCATTTGTTGCACGGCTGTGGGTGATGCCCACGTATGGGCATATGCCTCTATGAGAGGACAGAGCACAGAGAAGAAGTTGGGGACTCATTCTTTCCCCAAGCCTTAGTGGAGCCTCTGCCCGGCACCCAACATTGTAGGAGACACTCCATTTGGTCCCTTCCCTGCAGCCGCAGATGCCCTGGACGGGAGTTAATTAAATACCCCCTAAAAATGGCGGGTGGCACAATGAAAATGATACCTGAGGGGGAATTTCAAGTGCGCAGAGGCAGGAAGGCCTGACGGGACAGAATAAACGTTGCAGACTACCCTCCCATGGAAAGTATCCAACAACACAGAGCCGTAAGCGGTTTGGCCTGCAGAGGATTTAACAAATTTTTGAAAATTACGTATTAACATTTGGAAATCAGGTGATATTTCCTAAAAGCCTGCCTTTCCAGCTTCTCCCGAAAATCCAAAGCCCTGGCAAACTCTGGGCTACACATTCGTGCTTAGCAACAGTGCACCTGGGCTGACGCGCGGCCCCTTTAAACGGCGCACCTGTGAGCCACCTGCTCTGACCTCACCAGCTCACTGGTGTTGGTGTTACCTGCGGGGCCCTACAGGCACTTGAGTTTGAGACTCCTAGGAGAGAGGCAGGAAGGCGAGGAGAGGAGCTAGGCAAAAGTACTGTTTTAGCAGAACCCTGGGGACTTTTGAGGGGCATGAAACTAGTTTTCTCTTATTAAACTACCCCAGAAGCAAGGGACACCTTAGAACTTGAGAGAAATGTGAAATCATTATTCCGCTTTACATTAAACAGCATGAACTTTAACAGGAGAGATCCCACATTAAGTTTATGCAATGTTTGTTTACGAAGGTCTTCATTATATAAGACCTGGGCTGAGAGGAAGTGCAATGCTGGAGTCTCACTTTGCTGATTTGGCTTTCTACCCTAACAATTTACAATAACAGAAGAAAAGGAAGGCTGTGGCGCCATAACTCAGGGACTCTCTGCCGGATTCTCCCCTCCTACGAGATACAATAATATACCCTTTCTGGCCCTCTCCCAACTCTCCGTTTGAAACAGGATTATCATCAGTTTTCAAAGTGGCTTACTCAGGAATTAACTGGCCAACCACTGGATAACAGATTCTTGAACACTCCAAACAGTCCTTTGCAAATTTTTAGAAGAGGAATATAATGTTAACAGCATCATGGCCTTCATATCCTCCCTAAACAGTCAAGTGCTGGGTAGGAGGAAGGGGGACCCTTCTGCTTGCTTAAAACGCCGCTCTAGGTGGTTTTTACATAAGAGGGCGGGAGAAAGACACCGTGCCTGCCTCCTCACCCCCACCCCACGCTCGGGGAACATTATGTAGGAGTGATTATGCAATAAACTCAATCACCAGTATTTATTGAGCTCCTAGTGTGTCCCAGACTCTGTGAGAGGGCGATACAAAGCCCTACTCTCTGTTCTGAAGCTTAGCGTCTGGTGTATGTGTATAGAGAGACGAATGAAGACAGAAGTAATATAGGACAGATGCTAAGTTTATAGACAGCAATCGCTGTCTTCCTGTCAACAAATATTTACTGAGCAACTACTGTGGGCTAGTTGGTCGGTATTTGGTAATTAACAGAAAAGATGCTTTCTGCCCTCAGGGAGCTTTAACTCTAATGGACTGTGGGGGGCTTCACTCTGGGCTGGGAAGACTAGAGGAGAATTCAGGGAGGCAGGACTTCCTGAGACCATCAGGGATAGGGAGACTTTAGAGAGTTCAGAGAATGGCCAGGGTCTGCAGCCTGGAGGACAGCGTGAGTGAAGGGGCAGAGGCAGAACCCAAGGAAAGGACACGGTGGGCTAGGCCTGTGTGAGTAAGGGGCAGAGGGCACCAGGGCAGAAAACACTACTGCTGAGCTCCTTGGGCCTCAGACCGGAGGTAAGACAATAAGCTATTCTTTGATTCTTTCACTCACAAAGTGCAGACACAAGGGCATTTGTCTCTCAACATGAGTAACTGGAAAATGCGGTGCTGAGGACTGTGAAGTGCCGTGAGATGGACAGCAGTGGGCTTAGAGATTTTATGGGACAACTCTCGCCTCCCCATCGCCACCGCATCCCACAGAGGCCTGACAGACCTATGGCAGGAGGCCCTGCGCTGGCGACGTGGGCCACCGAGGTGATCCGTGAGCAAAGGAAACAGCTTCTGGCGCTTCAAGAAGCACAGCCCGGGGACTACCGACCCCGAGCGATGGGACTCTCCAAGTTTTATGGTGTGTCGGCAAAGCCTGCCCACCTGTACGATGTTTGATCCTTCCCAAAGGTGGGGGATGGGGGGGAAGCAAACCACGCCTCCCGGGCCCCAAGACTGTGCCTTTATTAATGCAGAGACGGTTTAATCTGTGTGCAACCCAGCATGCTGAACGGAAAAACGTCAAACGAGGTCCCAGCGGTGCACAGACCTGATGGGTCCACGTTCACACAGGCTGAATGGCACGGGACACATGTGCCGCTGCACAAACGGGGCGTTCCAAGTTCAACGTCAAAAACCCATCTTTGGAACTGCCTACTGCATTTGGGGAGGGGAGGAGTCCTTGCTGCACCTGTGCCATGGGCTGAGGCCTCACTGAGCCCGTCGCCTGGGTCCACTGGGCCTCGGCCGTGAGGGCACCCAGTGCCGTCTCCACGGAGGGGGGCCGTGATCGGCAAGAGAGCGGAAGCCTGTGCGGGAAGGACCAGTACGACGCGGATCCTTCCAAGGCCAGCAAAATTCTGGCTTTCAAAAAAAGCCTGCTCCTCTTGCTATTCCTGGTAATATCAACTCTCAAACCACTGCTGGGATCACCCACCCAATATTTATTTTGGGGAACAGCTTAAATCCAGAAAAAAGGCTATTAATAAGTTAAACAAAAGCTGTTGAAGGGAATTCCTGTGAGTGGGCGGTTGAATAGGGTGATTCTGAAGTCCTTGCCAACACCATGATTCTAGGGTGCGAGCTACGCTCTCCTCCTGATCACGTGCAATCATGTATCCACAGGCAACAAAGAGCATCGGAAGAGAATCCCTCTGCACGAGGGCTGTTAGGACCAGGGAGGCACTCACTTGGATAGAAACGTGCCTCTAGGAATGAGGGTCCTAAGCCTGGGGACGAGGTGCCCGGGAGCAAGTGACTGAATTCCCAGTGGCCACAAGGTGCAGCGTTAATGGCGTTAACCACATGTAGTTAAGGGACCACAGTTACGACAGAGGCAAACCAGGGAAATCATGGCGGGAAGTACTGGGAAGGCAAACAAATCAACAACAAGTGAAGCAACTTATGATAAATAAGCAAATCTCAGCCTTCCCTTTGGAACAATGAAGCCATAAGGCGCGGTGCAAAGGAGGTTTGTAGGGACGTCACAGGGAGACTCTGCGTGAGAACTTTCTGCTGGACGGGGAGGCGGCTGCCTGCAGGCCTTGGGTGGGCGCAGGAGACAGAGGGTGGGGGTCTGACCCCACACGGTGAGGGGTCCCGCTCGCTGCCTTTTCCTTTTCTCCTTTCCCCTTCTCTCCTTCCTTTTTAAACAGTCCACAGTCCCTTCCTCAAGGTTCTCTCTTGTTCCCACTGACAGACTGCTCACAGGTGGTCTACACAACCTTCCTTCTCTTCCAAAGCAACTCACAAATCCAATCTAAGTGCATGCTTAGACTTCTAGTTTAGAAACATGACTATTAATTGGGTTATGATTTTAAAGCAAGAGCACTCTCTCCTGACAGGTCCCTGTAGAAGAGTCGGGAGTCCAGGCAAGGAGAGGAACTGCTCTCGCACCCACCCGCCCTCTTCTGTGCGGCTCCCCTGGCCTCCTCCTCAGCTGCCCTCCTTTGCTTCCTCTCCCTTTCATCACAGACCCTGGCGGTCTCCCGCCACATTCACTGCCAGGCACCAATGGCCAGCCAGTCGCATGCCTTGCTCCGCCCTCTCCTTGGGTTCTCTGTCCACCCGGCCTTAAAACCTCAAAGACTGAAGAAGTCTCTCTTCGGATGCCTTGGGTGGAGCCATCACCTTTTCTCCTCCAACACGGGGTTCCTTTCCCAACCGCTTCATTTATGGTGGCAAAACCACTCTTCCTTCGTGTCCAAGTGAGGCCCTCCAGTTTTTGCTGCCTTTGGGGTATGTACCTCAAGGCCCCTTCCCCCCTCTTCACTCTCAGTGCCAGAATCCCGTGGCCTCACCCGGGTCACTGGAGTGGTCTCCAGCTGGTTTCTGGGCACAATTCCTAACTTCCTCTTCCGTCAGGAACTGTCAGGCCGGGAGCCCCACTTCTCACCTCATTCTTCTGTGTGTTCGCTCTCCTCTTCAGATCAGACCCGAAACATCCTCAGAGTTCAGGTCTACTGTCACCTCTTGTTCCAGGCTCACCGGGGCTTCCGCCCCAACCGAGAGCCCCACCTTGTCCGCTACACTTCACACCAGCCCGGAGTCTTCTGCGGGGCAATTGCCTTGGCGTTGCAGGTCATGACTGTGCTGTCAGAATGGCGGCTCAAGATGACCCAGATGTCCCTTCAGACCTTGTCTGTTCCATTTTTCACTTTACTGGTCCAGATCCTCAGGCCTTCCCTATGCGGAGTTCTTACATCTCCCCTTCAAGTGCCTTCCTCTCTACAGACAGACAGCACCTGCACCTTCTCCCTTCAGCCAGATGCTCTAGCAAGCCCCTGCTTGCTAGCCTCTCACTCCTGTCGGCCTCTGTCTGGTTATGCAGGTCTGTCTCTCCTCAAGATTCACTTTCAGTTCTTCCCCTAGGAACTTTCTACATGCACTCCAGAACTCTCTTCTTTCTCTTCATCCACCTTCCATGAGAGGCCGTTGTTTGTGGGCATAGTTTGGTCTCTCCAATTGAGCTGTAAGCTTCCTGATGCAAAACTATGGCATCTTCTCTTTCTCGACACCCATGTCACTGCACACAGTGTCATTATACACTAGGTGTTCACCAAAACACAACTGGCTGACTTATTTTGTCTCATACCATGTGACTGGCCACCATTTTTCTAGATGCCCTTAAGGAATTCTGGGTCAGGAATCAGGAGACCTGGGTTCCATGCCCAACTTTGCCACCTACCTGACCATGTGTTTCCAGTTGTGTCACTTAACCGTTATTTATACACCTAGGTCTACTCTACTTGAAATGGTGAGAATAACTCCTACCGAGTCACCTTATATACTGGGGTAAAGACCAACTGAGTGTCAATACATAAGATTTAATGATAAGCTTAATTCACTCACTCAATCATTCAATGTATGCTATAGAAACGACCAGGCTATTGAGCGACACGGAGCCAAGAGTTTTCAATCCCATTAAATTATTTTCATAGAATAATAGCCATGAGAAATGGGAAAGCAAAACCAAATTTTCTTCACAGGAGCAAAGTTCATGCCAACTCTTACTGGAAGGTTTGACACGGGAGAGCCTTCGGAAGCGCAGATTTGGTTTACTACTAAACGAGTTTCATCCTGGGTAGAGATAGGAGACAGAGTTCTGATGGCAGAGCAAAGCCGGCAGATGTTTCAAAGGTGGGATGGGATCGGGTTCTGTACGTGCCTAGCTCCGAGTGTCCTCCATCACAGCTGCTACCTACAACCTTCAGGCAGACCCCCGGCAGGTTGCTACAATGTTTGCTGATCTCACATGGGAAGGCCAGTCTCAGGTCATGAAGGCCAGTCTTTCTCAAGGAGGGTTCTCCATCTGAACCACAGATCACAGAAAATCATCTGAGTAACTATACCTTCTTATGTAGCATCAGGAATCTGGGGGGAAAGCGGATTCATTACACACGATGAATACCTTAGAGCAGGAGGACTTAATTCCCCTCCGACAGCCTGGGTGGTGAAGGCTGGATGCTGACTGGTGGGCATATTTCTCACCCAGGCCAATAGCATGTGGCTGACCAAAAACAAGAGGGTCCCTGTTTCTTTGGGGCCACCAAGGGCAAAGGAGCCAGGAGGGACATTATTCACTGAAGAGCACTGCCTTACTGAGCTCAGTTGCTTTTCTATGCCCCTGGTGTCCACAATTCCCTCACTGCCCTACTTCTCTCCTGAGAGTATCTCTTTTCCTAACCTTTTCCCTGCTGCACATCACAATTAGGCCATTCAAACCAAACTGTCTGCTCTAGAAGCATGCTCAGGTACGTGTCTCATGCAGCTGAATTCAAAGGCATTCAGTCCATTCTTTCTGTACTCTTTCAAGTCTTAAGTAATCTTCCTCAAGTCCCTCCTTTTGCTAGATTCTCCAGGCTGTGAGCCCAGGGGTCCGAACTCTGGTCAGTAAACCCCATTCCAGTCCTGGGCTGTGGCTGCAGCATTTTTTACCCCTAGAGTGGGATTCTTCCCTGGGCCCCTAGCTGCCCAGGTCAGGCCTCCGGTTAAAACGATCATCATGTCAGGGGCGCCTGGGTGGCTCAGTGGGTTGAGCGTCTGACTTCAGCTCGGGTCACGATCTCACAGTTCATGGGTTCGAGCCCCGCATCGGGCTCTGTTGCTGACAGCTCGGAGCCTGGAGCCTGCTTTGGATTCTGTGTCTCCCTCTCTCTCTGCCCCACCCCACTCCCACTGTCTCTCTGTCTCTCAAAAACTAGTAAATGTTAAAAAAAAAAAAAAAAAAAAGATCCTCATTCCTATAGCTTCTGCCCTAAGCATCCTGTTTGTGTCTTTATTCCCTGTTCTTGTCCTCTGTCACCGACCGTCCTTCAAAGGGCATGTCTCTGTGGACTGTGAACTCCTGCTTGGCTACAGCTGCATTCTGTCTCTTTTCTGGCCTTTCTCCCTGTCTTCATTCCTCCATTCAGCTCTCCTTGACCCCTCTTCACACCCCATCACCATACAGGGACATAGCTCATCTTTGCTTGGTTTGGTCATTTCCGGGCTAGATGTAGGCCCAGGTTCACAGTACCTCACTGCACGTTAACAATGACACCTATATTCCTACTCTCTTGTTTATAATCTGAACGTTGAGATTCAGAGTTGCCTGCTCCCGAGTTCTGAAATCACCTTTGGACCGGTTATTTGGAAAGGCCTCTCACAGTTATAGAAGCTCATTTCTGGTCACAGCTTAACCACTTCTGGGTGCTATTGTCTGTCTCCTGGGAAACCAAAAAAGGGAGGGAGTGGAGAGAAGGCATCATGGGGGAAACAGAACAGCCTCTGGGGTTTCAAATGGTACATAGTAGACATATCAGACCAGTAAGATAATTTTTTTTTTTTTTTTTTTAACTTAGAGCCTTAGCACGAGCACAAATAGAATTTGCATGACCACAGCTGAATTTGCCTATCAGATCTACCACAGGACATTTGCTTTTCCCTTACACATCACGATTCAGACTTTATTCAAATCCTCTCTTTAAAAAGAAATGAGAGATAAAACAAGAGAATTAAAATCACTATTTACTCGGCCATAAGGCATGGGTGGGGACAGAGGCTGATCTGAGGTCAACTAACACAGCCCTATTATCTGGACAGTTATTGCCATGTGGCTTGCAGGCTTTGTTATATCCATGAGCTGGACCTTGCACCTGTACTCAACAGCGCAGGTGTTTCTAAATCCCATTTCAATGGCTGAATTCATTTGTGACTCACAGTCCTTTTGGCTAGTGGCTGACAACGGGGTGGGAGCCACCTCTTGCGTAGGGCTAGCCCAGTCCGGATACATAACAAGGAAAGAATTATTCCAAGAGACAGAAGACATTCGAGTTTCCCTGGCAGATCTGGTGACAGAGAAACTCACAGGCCCCAGATCTCAGCAGGAGATAGGAAGTGGTTTGCAAACCAACGAGGGGAGCTGTGTACAACGAAGAGAAACAGAATCTGGAAAGTCCAAAGGACACAAACGTGAGCGTTCCCTTCCCCAGTCTGCTCTTTCACATTCCAGAGGATCCCGGCTTCTAACAGACACTCTTTATTCTGGACAATATCTGTGGTATGCTGCTATACTGACGCTGGGAGGGGGTGCGGTGGGGCGGGGCTGATCCATAACATTTGTGGACTTCTGTGGTATAAATACCGTCCCCCGTGGCTGATTTCAAGCCACCAACAGTTTCACTACCAGCTCGCAAAATTCCTGATTATTTAACAATCAGCTCCTGCAAGCCGGTACAAGCCAGCTCCAGCACATGCTGGATAACATACACGAGAAACCATACAAGCACAACCTTAGACCCGACATGAAAAGCCTCTTCTCCAGAATCCCCGACAACTGTTCATCAAACCTCTGTTTAACGATGAGCTGCACACTGAGTCAGAATCTGCCTACCCTAGAATTCCCTGCACGTCCATGGATGAGTGCAGGATAAATTTACCTGTTGGTGGGGTCTCCAACATGGCAACTTTCTATGGATTTGAAGATAGTTTTTATGAACCTTGAGGTGTTTCTCCTCCAAGCTAAACAGCCCCAGATTCTTTAACCACCACCCTTCACATCAAAAGTAAAACTGCTCACTCCCATAATAAAATGAATGTGATCAAAATATGATAAAATGAGACCATAACCTCCCTTGTTGTAAATACCATTTTTCTCACTCTGTCCTAAGACTGCATTAAGCCTTGTGACAGCCATTTGATACGGGAGGACTGCTTATCCTTACATAACTCTACCCCAGAGCCTTTCCCATCCCAAAGTCTTTTAATACGTTTTACCATTAATTCAGGTTTCTCCCATTAATTGATTTTTTTCACATGCTAAGACTAAATGGTTCTTACTAAATGTTATAGGATTAATTTGGCTCATGCTTCTGTCTTATTGAGATCTTTTTCAAAATTTTTTTAATGTTTATTTATTTTTGAGAGACAGAAACAGAGTGAGAGCACGGGAGGGGCACAGAGAGGAAGACACAGAATTTGAAGCAGGCTCCAGGCTCTGGGTTGTCAGCACAGAGCCTGACATGGGGCTCGAACCCACGAACTGTCAGAGCATGACCTGAGCCAAAGTCAGACACTTAACCGACTGAGCCACCCGGGTGCCCCTAGATCTTTTTCAATTCTATCATTTAGGAACTTAGATGTTCTTCCAAAGTCTGTGTTACCCACACACTTGATAAATAAGCCTTTTGTGTCTTCTTCCAGTTAACTCACACAGAGTCCTGTGACATGCTTTAAGAGACTTTCCTCTGAATGGAACAAATCCGTATGTAACCTATGCTCTTTGGGTGAGGTCCTCCGGCCATCTAAAATCCACCCAACTCTACCTCTGTCCAGCCTATATTTGTCCATCTTGCTCACAGAATTTCGAACGCTTATCAAATGCTGAGCTGAGATTCAGAATGTACTTTTAGCAGAAAAGCACTACATAAAGGTAAGGATTTGCCTGTTGTCTGACCCTCCCACTGCAGATCTATCCCTCCAAGAATGCGGTGGAGAAAATAAATGGTTTTCATTTTGCATGCTTTTTTTCTCAGGGAAGTCACATGGGCATCTTGTGAGCATTCCATAGTTTCTTAGAAACCACTTGCCAAATAACCCCTATTAGAATCCTCTTGGGAATCAATGACAAGCTTACCACTCAGGTGCTGCCTGGGTTCCTGTAGGTCTTCTTCTAGCTCTCTCTCCCATACCCGGTCCTAAGTCTGCTCCCTGACTGTCAGGGCCCTCTGTCATCTGGCCGGACCACACCCCTTGGGCTCTGTCTCTGGAAGCCTCCTTTCTGACCACTACTGGTGACCCTGATCCTTGCTGACACTTGCTGTAGCCCATAAACTCTTTCCCTGCTTTCGCCTCGCTAATTCCTACCCTACCTTCAAGGTGCACTGCAAGCCCCTTCTTCCATGAAGCATCTCCCCTCGACTCTGATCCCTAGTGACTTTGATTTTATACAGTATTCATTTAAATGCTTCCAGTCACATAGGCACAGGAAAATGGCCTTTGCAACCTCGATACCGGACCGGGGAGGGTCACCAGGTTGAGCTCTCTTTTTTTTTTTTTACACTCACAGAGGCAGCAGCAAGGTGCAGCTGGAGAGCCACAGGGCCCGGGTCTGAATGACAGTTCTGCCACTCGGGAGCTGGACAACATCACAGGTTCCTTAACTGCCCAAGGTTCAGATGTGGAGACTCTCATCAAAGCTCTTTGAAACTGAGAAGAGCCACACAGCTGTAGGCCTCTGGTAGCATTACCAGTACAACTTAGCTGGAAGATATAAACCACAAAGTGACTGCTGAGCGAAGAGGGGGTTTGAAGGGCAGGGTTGATCCTAACACTATTTATATGCACCAGGGACCAAATAAACAAACTTTAAATAATAGCTTCTAGTAAAACTGGGCTCATGAGACACTGGATACAATACCATGTACAAATACCATGTAGAAGTTAAAGTCACGTAGACTCGGAGGTAAAATTTTAACTCTGAGAGATTAGTGCTTTCCACATGCCCTGCCTTTGAAGCCTAGAGACAAAGTTATTGATTAGAAGCAACTGGCCCAGAGACCTCCTAAATTCTACCTTCGGTCCTGGCAGGCCCAATGTCCTTTGTTTCAAAGTGCTCAGGGCTTTTCATGTCCTCCCTCCAGCAGACATCACGGGCAGGCAGGCTTGCTCCCTGAGGACCCGCTCTCCTCACTTCTGGTCACTGGCTTCAGGGTTGTCCTTCCTTCATGCACAACCACTTAGACTTCCCCGGAACTGACAAAATTCCCCTTCCATCTTTTCCCCATCATCTGCTTTGCCTGTCTTCCTCTCTCAACTGCTCTCTCAAACGCCTTTCCCCCCAAACTCTCTCGGTTCCTACAGTGTGGGTTCCATCCTTACTGCTGTGTTGCAACATCCCCTTGGGAGGACGCTGGGCTCTGTAGCGAGGTGAGCCCAGAACCACACTGTGGCCCTACATTTCTCGGCCGTCCCCCCCCTCTCCACCATTAACTTAATCCTCCCCTTGACTTTCAACTACTTTTTCCTTCTGCATATGAATTCATCCAAAACACAGACTGACAAATCTAATCTCTGGCCCTAATTGCTCCCAAATTCTATACCTTCATCGTCTACGTGAACATCCTACTGATACTGCATGTTTACAACTTAAATAGGCAGCTCAAAGTCTCTCCTCTGATCTCATTAGAGGTACCCTGTCCCCAGCTTGTCATCCACACCAACATAACAAGTTTCCAGAGGCTTCAAATTCCTTTTGGCTCTATCCCTTAGTTACCCTTCCTCCTTCTGATCCCACAGCCAATACTTTATGAAATTGAGCAGATTCCTTTTCTGTACAAGATAGGACTTTGCTCTGTCTTCCCATGTCCCAGCTAGGCAGGCCCTGACCCGGTTCTCCTGACCGGGCTCCTGTTTTCAGTCTCCTGGCCACATTAGTCAATCAGCCCACTGCTTTTTATTCAAATTTTATTCCATTACCCACTTACCAAAAATCTACAACTGCTCTTTATTCTTGTCACATTACCAAACTCATCTGCTTTAAATTAGCACCTGGTACTTAACTTTCTCTGACATGCGTACCAACCCCGCCGGGGACACCCAGAGCCATCTGCTTAGCTAATCTGACTCTGCTGCTCATTTGTTCAAGATCACCCAGCTTTTGGTGCAGCAAATGCTCGTGATGTGACCTGTTCTTCTTGAGTTCTGAGACGTTCTTTAGTTGTTCTGTTTTCAACTAGACTATAAGCTCTCTTAAAAAAATTTTTTTAACGTTTATTTATTTTTGAGAGAGAGAGAAAGAGAGAGAGACAGAGCATGAGCAGGGGAGGGGCAGGGAGGGAGACACAGAATCCGAAGCAGACTCTGGGCTCTGAGCTGTCAGCACAGAGCCCAACACAGAGCTCGAACCCACGAACCATGAGATCATGACCTGAGCCGAGGTTGGACACTTAACTGATCGAGCCACCCAGGAGCTCCTAGACTATAAGCTCTTTAAAATCAGAAGGCAGATCTATTTCTTTTTCAAACACTGAGATGCCCAGATGGTGCCTTCAATATGGCAATTCCTCAACAGGCCACGCTGGTGGACAGCGACTGATAGAAGCCCATCTCTATAAGGGCGGGCAATGACAACCCGTCAAAAAAGCACATCAAGAAAGAGATAGACAGGACATGGTAAGCATGTTTCTGGAGATGGCAATTTTCCAAAATAATTCCTTGGTGTACATGAAGAGCAAGTATGTTACCTGTTTGGGCCCTCCCTTCTTTAATTTAGAAAGTCAAGAAGAGTACTCGTTAAATCAGAGTTTTACAACGGGGTGGGAATACCAAGCTATTCTTTAACCCGCAACCCAGCGACTGAGGGGTTCAGGCGTCCTGAGACTGGAGATGGAGGGGGCTGGCCACGCAGTGTCCTTAGCAAGAGGGGGCTGTCCCCATGGCAACACAGAAAACCCGAGGCCGTGTAACCATGAGGGACCCTCTGGCACTTCTTGAAGGTCAGAGGTCAGGGGGCCAAACGGCAGTTCATGCCCTGGCAAAACACCGCCTTCTTCCTTGAGGTTTTTAACTGGACAGACAGAAGCCTACGGCACGTATTCTCCCAGGGCGGGAGTGACTCTCTGGGAGTCGGCAACGACTGTTAGGACACACAGTCAAGGAAAGGACGGAGTCACTTGTTAAATGGCACCGACATGCCGCGAGGTGCCTTATTTTTGCCGACATGACGTGCAGGTGTTGACTGATCTCTTAGGTTCCTCCTTGCAGCAAGTGCTCTATGGCAGAAACGTGTCAGGAAATGTAGCGAGCAACTTTGTAACAATATTAAAAAAACTAAATTAAAAAAAAAAATCTGTATCCCTACTCTAATTCCATGGTTTTTCATTTAAATTTCTTCCATACACTTGTGCACATACAATTCTGTGCTCTTTGGTCGCTCGATAGTTTACAATGACTCTTGTACATTTCTGGTCTTTATACGTGTAATCCAAGAGCCCACTGACTATTAATATCCCATTTGTCAAACTTTGATTCTTCAACGCTCGCTTGCTGATTTTGGTGGTCTCTAATATTCAATTTTTAAAAACAATGGTTGGGTGATGATAAATACTCATACAGCTTCCAAAAAATTAATGACTTATAATTTTAAGGAATGAGGTTATCAGGTGAAAGGATATAGAAATATTTATGGCTGCTGGTATGATTTGCTAAATTGACCTTTAGAGGGACTACACAAATATACAGTTTTCATTTCAATTTTATCATTTTTGATCTGCCTCTTGTGCTGAGTCACTGCTGTAGGATCCTAAAATCGTGACTGCCATTTCAAAAATGGCACTGACTTGTTGGCTTTTAAATAAGGAAACAACAACAAAGAATGAGCTCTTTAAAAAAAAAAATTTCATACATTTGTATAATATACAAAACATAATTTTCTTTACACATGAGAACAATCTGGTTTCATACGTAGTAAGTAGTGAATACAATCTATTTAACTTTGGGTTATCTTCTCGGTAAGGGGGAAGACAGCATGTATTTGCATATGATACACATCCCTTAATCCATAATATCTTAAGCAACGCAGTCCGATAACCTCAATATTAACCAAATAGGCTCGATTAATGTTAAACATTGTGGGAAATGGGCAGGACTTACTTTTGTAACTGGGTGTCTGCTTTATCACATTTATTTCTTCTAGACTGATTAGAAGAAATTAACAATTGAAATCAGCTCTGTTAGAGAGTAATGCCATTAAGTCTGTGATTAAAAGTTACAAATGTTATTCAGATTTTTGGGGACTGTCTGGTTAATGTTCAAATTGCACGTTAGATGAGACAGTGGCTTTTCTGTCTAATTGAGACAAAATCCAGCTCTGAATCCAAGTGGTTAAAAATGGTGAAATAAAAAAGGGCTGATGTCTGTCCTTTTTTCTTCTAAATGTAACTATTTACATTGATTGCCTTTTGTCTATATGCCTTTCAAATGTCAAGATGTTTTGAAAATAATCAAATAACCATAGAAGGACTCAAGTGGTCGGATCAATTTAACCTGTGCCTTCTTATATAAGGTAGTGAATTTACAGAAAGCCCAATTCAATTTTCTTATCAAAAACAACAAAACCAAGGACAAGGCCTTAAAATCCCTTCCTTTGGGTTAATCCCTTTAGCTAACAACTACATTCAAAAATTGAGGGCTTCTCATCCTGGGTAGGGAATGACCTTTTCAGAAGAATCTGAGCCCTCCTCCCACCCAGGGGGCCACAACCTGTCCCCCAGGCCAGCGGGTCACTGTGCACTCAACCTGATTTTAAGTCCTTTAAAAGGATGAGCCATAAACAGGAGCAGCAGCCTCTCACTTGGAGAAGCTGGGGATGTGGCAGGGGAGATGAA
Organism: Puma concolor; assembly: GCF_028749965.1. Lineage (NCBI taxonomy): Eukaryota > Metazoa > Chordata > Mammalia > Carnivora > Felidae > Puma > Puma concolor. The sequence goes on along the minus strand of NC_141668.1, from coordinate 15,353,320 downwards.
ACCCAAGAAGGGAGATAGTTATACTCCCATAATTTGAGACAGAGAGAACATTAATAAGCCCGTTTTTTTTCTTTTGTAGACTGAGAGAGAAAACTCTTAAAATTGTCTCCTTAAAACCAGACTTTCAAGACTCGTTTGTGACTGAGAAAACAAGACTGTAACAGGTCCTCCAAAAACCATCTGTCGAATATGGTTCTTATGTGGACGAAATCTGGCAGACGGAGAGATGATCATGAAGCCACACACACGATGGGAAATTCCTCGGTCTCCCTGAAGGTTTCATTAGCCACCATACTCTCACAGCCACACATGCAAAGAGGGTACCAAAGCCCAGAATAACCGCAGAGATTACATCTCACAAAAACTTCAATAACGCTGAACCACATCAATTACGTGGAGGAAAAAGGACTACAAACATTGTAAATGTGTTAGTACGGCTTTTAGAGGAAATGGATTAAGGAGAAAGAGCTATTGATGGCAGTCAGATGGCAATGAGGTCAACACTGCAGCCAGGCACAGGCATGCCCCCGGCTGACTTTTAAACTGGGATAATTAAGCTTTATTTACTTCATGTAATGCCCATTATTTTAACCTTCTATTTATGGAAGTGCGAAGACACAGCAAAACAGCACAGTTAATGGGTTAAATTTATTTTCACTAGATTTACTAAAATAAAAAATTTGGTTTAAATTACTGTCAAATTGCCTTCAGGCATTTGGCAAGTGGGAACTGATACAATAAAAACTAAACACATTTTCAACTCATTTGCTGGTTTGGGAGGCGGACCAGAGGAGGTTCAGAAATCATACAAGAAGGCTCTTCTTCTACAAGCAGAGGCACAGCTGGTGGAGGGGTACAGGGTCAAAGGGTCTCCACAGGTCTGCACCCAAATTAAGATTCTGGAAGCTCCTGCCCAGCTCTGCAGGTGGTAAGAGCAACATCATGTCATTGTTGATGATGCCTGCAGCAAAGGACAGGGTCGAGCCCCACCTCTGCTTTCGCCATAGTCCCGTGGACTTCTTGTAGTCAAGTTTCAGTCTCTTCTAGTTTTGATCGCAACTTGAAAAGTAACACTTTTCAAACCCACAATTCGAAACAATGAACCAAAAGAGTCATTTGCCACAGAGAGAACGTTGAGATGTATTTATAATACTTAAAAACAAGGTATTACATCTGGAATTCAGCCGAATGAAACTGGCACATCAAACAATAATAGAAGATTATAAAAGTAAAAAGGTAGAATAATTGAAAGAAATAGTAATTAGACCAAAGACAGGTTTATAGAAAACAACACTGGTGAACTTTGTATTTATAGACTTCTTTGAAAAGAACTGCTAACGTGACATTTTCTCCAATATTGTGATTGCTCTGCACCTATCTTGACGCCAGTCTCTATAAACACTGCTGAATGCAGATCAGAAAATTAAAGCCGATTACGAACTATTTATATGATCTGGGTGCCAAAGTGGATTAGACTCTCTTAAAGTCCTTTCAGTTGGGAGTGAAGTTTTAATGAAGAGAGTTCAAATGCATTTATTAGAAATGGGCATTGCCAGACTCTAGGCATGGAATGCTCTAGTTCAGATGGGCAAGGAACTTTTCATTATTCCCACTTGTTGCAGATTTATGGTTCTTGTTTAAAATTACACATTCAAGGGGCGCCTGGGTGGCTCAGTAGGTTGAGCGTCCAGCTTCAGCTCAGGTCATGATCTCACAGTTTGTGGGTTCAAGCCCCGCATCGGGCTCTGTGCTGACAGCTTAGAGCCTGGAGCCTGCTTCAAATTCTGTGTCTCCCTCTCTCTCTCTCTCTCTCTGCTCCTCCCCCACTCATACTCTGTCTCTCTCTCTCCTTCAAAAATTAATAAAAACATTAAAAAAAATAAAATTACACATTCAAACTTTTAACATAATATATTGCTCTGCATTTTTACACAAAGGTTTTTATTGATTTCTTTTAGTTTGATGTCTACATTCATTCAGTATTTATCCAGTGACCACAGTGTATGCTGGGTATTGTTTTAGAAGCTAGAGATAACACAGTGAATAAAAGAGACTCATCCCCTCCAAAGATCCTCGCCCTCATGGAATTGACATTCTACCTCATAACCCTTGAATGTTAACAGAATTGATCAGCCTCTGACTTAGTGACTTGAAAGGAGATGTTACCTTTATTTAAGTTGGCAAAAAATTATAAAACATCTTTGATAGTCAAGTTTGGAAGAAGAACTAACTGAGAAAGTTCTAATTATGTCATATCAATTAACCATTAACTGCCGTAAAAAGGTCAGTTCAAGTCCCAACTTCAGAACATGGGGACTTTAAAAACAATAATTAAAAGTACCATTTTATTATTAATCTTGGGAATTAATTAAGATCATTAAACCAGAATCACAATTATGTAATCACTATGGGCTGTCTTCTGGGTGCCTACCTCATCTTTAACCCCTATTATAAATATATATACATATATACTTTTATTTTGAATGTTTACTTATACGTGTGCATATTTTAAACATTTATTTATTTATTTATTTATTTAGAGAGAGAGAGAGGGAGAGAGAGAGGATCCCAAGCGGGCTCCTCACTGTCAGTGCAGAGCCTGACGCAGGGCTCAATCTCACAAACCGTGAGTTCATGGCCTGAGCTAAAATCAAGAGTCAGATGCTCACACCAACTGAGCCACCCAGGTGCCCCCTAACTGCTATTACATTTATAAAGAATTCACACTTTTCTCAGTCACGGCGTGATTTGGTATTTTTACAACCTACTCAGTATCCTCCTTGCAAAAAAATAATGCAAGTTGGAACAAAGCCCATAAGGCAGAATTTACCACCTGCAACAATTAAGACAAATATTTTAATAGCAATAAATCTGCCTAGAACAGAAAGTCCCAGTGGTTAGAACAGTGGTGATTACAAAAGCAGTGGTTAGAACATTTTGTATGAAGAAGAAAAAAAAAAGGGGTGGGGGGAGGATGGACGCTAAATCATAGTAGAAACCTACAGAGCCGCCCCCCTGCTCCAGGGCCCGAGGGGAGGGGAAGAGTGGGCAGAGGATGAACTGAAAGACTGTCAATGGAAACAAACGGAAGGAGCATGTTGGCTAGCAACAAATGAAGACAGTAGTGCAGGCATCTGACCTTGACAGTGATGTACCCTCGTTCTCATTCATACTCTGTCAGGTCTCTCTCCCGTCACAGAGGAAAAGTCAGCCAGCAGTGCTCTTGAGCGCACTGCCAGATCTCCCTCTCTAAGCAGCAGCTCTGACATCTTCTGCTTCTTGTTGTAAGGCTAAACGTAGGACGATGAGGGCTGGGGAGCCCCCCGGGGACGGAGGTCTGTCAGGCCATCTGTGTGAGGGCTCCGGGGGCTAGGGGGACCGCAGGGGTTTGCCACTTGAGTTCTCTATTTGTTTCAGGTGGGTCTTCTCTTTCCTTCTCCCTACAAGGGCAGTAGGTAACTTTGAACCCAGTTCAAAAAATTTTTTATTGCCAGCAAACTGGCCCAGGGTAAGGCCCATTCATAAAGGGTGTTTACAAGCTTGTTGATTTCTGGTTTGGAGATCTTAAGTATCAATGCAGTGGAGACACTGAGATATATAGAGCCAACAATCATAATGATGCCAATAGCCAGAATTTGTGTGGCACTTCATGGTTTATGAAGAGTGTTCCCTTCCACAATCTCATCTCACCCTCAGAGCTGCGAGGAAATCTGTTCATCAGCTCAGTGAGGTCAGATTTCACACCATGTAAAATGTGGGGGAATATTTGCTTTTAATCTTTTAATCCTTTCCCATTATCCCATACGTACGCTAAACTGTATGGTATCGATTAGATAAAATGGTGACTTAAGGAAAGAAGAGATCCATAAGGGGGGAGATAGCCCGAATACACGAGGTTTTAGAAAGTGCTAGAGACACGGCCTTCCCTTGTGGAGGGGAGCAGGAACCAAAGCACAGTGATGGGGGTCAGGCTGTGTGGAGAAGAGCAAAGCTGACTCCAGGCAGAATGATCTAGCCTAGTCCCAAGCACCAAACCTGGTGTGGGCTGAACGCCGGCTCTTTCCACAGAAGGAAGAAAAATGAACACAGGGATCATATTAATCAATTAGTCTCCTGTTTTCAACATCAATTCCCAGAGCGGATTAATTACTTCGTTAAGTAGGAGATTCTCCCTTGATTTAGGTCATTAATGAATATTACAAAGTAAAACCTGATTTATATTTCCAAAAACTTCTGCATTTCATACCCTTGAGAGGGCTTAGGGTCCCAAGGAGAAAGAGGTGCTAGACGTGAACTTGAGGTCCCAGCCGTCCCTTTCCTTCCATCCCCCAGGCTCTCCTCTGTAAGAGCCATCTCACTGAACTGCACCTAAAGTCCAGATGCTTTATCATTCTGTCTCTATCAATCTGAAAATGAACACTGGGATAAATGTTCTCGTCTTGACTGTATTTATGCTGTGTCTAATTTTAGTTTTATTGTACCAAAATGACTGACGTGGGTTTAACTGCTTTTATCTGATGGATGTTGGTGCATCAGACAGACAGATGCTTGCTCTTACAATTACTGGCCTGATGTATTCTGACTAATTTATGGAATGAGATAGGGTATGTTTCCTCCAACAACACATCCTGTTCAGTGACTGTATATCATCAACGAACATTTAGAAAGGTCTAGTTATATTCAAAATATTAGCTAACCACTGAGAGAGGTGTGGTCAAAGTCCCTGGCCTCGGGGTATGGACAGGTTGTGAGATAGGACACACATCTCCATACAAACAACACTAGAAGTAAGAGCGTGATCAGTTAGTTGGGGCTGACTTGAGTTTTCTGGAAGGAGTTTTGGGGTGGAACCCCAAACTAGTGGCACGAACCAGGAGAAAGGCGAGGGTTTCTAGCCTGGGGAACAAAGCGTGTGGAGCCAACTTTCAGATAAGACTCAAAATGATGCACTTTCTTCAACAATGCCTGAAGAGATGGCTACCGGAGTATCCTCCTAACTGGTTTTTCTGCACCCACTTCCTTCCCCAAAGCTCCACCCCACTGAATCACTCCCATATTAGCTTTCCTAAACCACACTCTGGCCAGGTCAGTCCCCCCAATCAAGACAGCCAAATACAGGCGGTCACTTTACAATATGGTCCTCAGGAAACTGCAATCATTCTTGTACGTTCTTAGAGCAGAGGTCAGCAAACTTTCTGTAAAGCGGCAGATAATAAATGTTTTTGGCTCAGCAGGCCATATATGGCAACCACAGTTGACCCTTGAACAGCACGGGTAAGAATTGCACCGGTCTAATTATACACGAATTTTTTTTATAATACAGTCTTGTGAATTTGTATTTTCTCTTTCTTCTGATTTCCTTAACATTTTCTTCACTCTAGCTGACTTCAGTGTAAGAATACAGTCTGTAACACATACAACATACAAATATGTGTCAACCGACTGCTTATGTTATTGGTGAGGCTTCCGGTCAACAGTGGGCTGTTAGTAGTTAAGTTGTTGAGGGGTCAACAGTTGTATACAGATTTTCAACCATGCACAGGGTTGGCTCCCCTAACTCCTGCATTCTTCAAAGCTCGACTGTACTGATTTCTGCTGACACAGCACAAAAGTAGCCACAGACACCTGGCAGGTGGTCTGCTGGCCACAGTTTGCTGACCTCTCCATAGGAATCCCACAGTTGAACCATCCTGAACTCTAGGTGGTTCCCGTTCTAGGCTTTCCAGATGGGTCTCCTTACCTGGAGCACTCTCACAACTCACTGACTGTTGTCAAGGTCAAGGTCCTCAACTGTCCTCTGTTTGGCTTATAGGTCCTTACCTCATTACACCTTTCTTGTTCTCCCAATCAGCTCCTTCATCAGGCATCTGTCGGCTGCTCACTGTGTGCCAAACACTTGCTAAGTGCTGAGTACACAGAGTGAAAGGCAGACTCCTGTGTGTGAGAATTATAATCCAGCAGAGGCATGGACAGCTAGTAGAGGATGTCAACAGAAGTCCCCCTTCCTCTGACTTGCCACACCACCTTTTCTCTACAATGAAACACTCCATGTCTCTGCACCTCACACAGTTCTGTGCACGTAGTAGGTGCTCAAAAAACATTTACTAAATTGAAATTAACAGTGCCTTCTGTCCTCCTGACACATGAATACAAATTTTAGAGCCTTAGTGTTTCTCAGTGTGAGAAACACCGTGTCAAGGTGAGAGGACAGACTTCTGAAGAACGTGGGTGTGAAAGAAATAGGAAATAAATAGGAGCTGAGGCTGACATACTTTTCTTTTTCACAAATACATTAAACACCACCACCACCACCACCACACCACAACTCTGTGACCATCCTTCTTGCCAGGTGAAGTGATTTGCATTTAGCGGACAAGCAATTATGAAGATTGCGCTAAGGAGATGTGCTACCCCAAGTAGATTAGAAAGGCATAAATAGGGCCATGGAATCGTCTTAGCAACACCATATGCTTGGCAGGTACCAATCTTTAAATTAAACCACCTATCAAACCACCTTCCTGGGGCACTGCTGGTTATAAATGTGCTCCACCTGACTGGGAGAAAATTCCATGAGAGCTTACAAAACCTTGCTAGAAGCATTAAAAAAAAAAAAAAAAAAAAAAAATCCTAGCCATTTCATTATTTGTCATTCAGCGAATGTTAATATTTCTTTTTGTGTTCCTACTGAAGCTTGAAATTAACATGGCTTTTTGTTTATTTCTTCATTTCTGCATCCTTGTCAGCTCATCTCAGGGATCCTGTTTGTAAGGTGGCTGCTGCGGAGCTAAATAAAAAGGCCTAAAGACACTCATGCACGGACTAGTAAGAGGCTCTGCGTGAAAATACACTCGTTTTTTTAACCTCTCAGAAGTAGAACATTTACCTTAAAATAAATATTTAACACCTAGGACGCCTTTATCAAGAATCATTTTGACACGGACACTGGTCTTTCTCATCCCCACAGCCAGAAACCCTGGGGAGCAAAGCTTTCTGCAAATTATGACAAAGAAGAGTGTCTATGGGGTATGAGAAGGTGAGAAAGCAAGGGTGAATATGGGATTTTCTAAGGGTGAGCCCATCTCTGAAGAATGCCCCTCACCCTCCCCAGAGACTTGGAGCAGAATTCGCTGCAAGTGTAACATTTTCAAGCCAGTGTGGGAAGAATGTCCACTCTATCCAGGTTTATGTTGGATTCTAGCTGGCTCCCTACTGACTTTTCCTAAGGACCTGCCTCCAGAAGGCTTCTTCCCCACAGCAAATCCTGATTTACACCCCAGCTTAGCTGGGGCCCAAAGAGCCCAGCAGGCAGCAGGTGTGGGACCTTGGGACAAAGAGTCCTCCCCTGGGCTGCAGCACTTTGAAGAAGTATGGGCAAACCATGACTTAGGTGCCTGATGTTAAATTTTTGCTGTGGACTTAAAATGCTGCCCCACAAAGCACGCTGGGTGTTAAGGGAAGCTGTTTTATGAGGGCTTTTATGGGGCAAGAGACATTTTTTTAAAGTACGGACCATGACAAAAATGGGTATCTTGAATATCCCTAGGAACAGAATAATCAGGGACTACATTCGACACTGGCTCAAGAAATGCCAGTGTTGGCATTTCTTCAAATGTGGCAAATCATTCTTAACTTTATGTTAGGATCAGGGAAGAGTCTTCAAAAGACAGAATCCTTTTCATGTTGGAAGGCACGTGTATGTTTGAATGTGCTTCCTGAATGTCCCAACTAGGACAAGAGGGCACAGACCTTCTGTTTTGGAACACGGTCACCTGACAAAGCTCAGAGGGCAGACTGACAGTGGCTCTGCCTGTCCTCTGAAGACACAGAGCCCCCTGCGTTACAGAGAACGCGCCCCCCCCCCCCCCCCCCAGTGTGCCTGCCCGTGATTTCCCGTGCAGAATATCATGATGCTATATTCATCCTTCCTCTTGGCTGATGTTGACTCACTAGATGATAAAGCTGCACTGACTCACTAGATGATAAAGCCAGTCTTCAATCTCTATTTTGGGTAGGCTTTGCACTTTGGGGAAACTAGTAACACACCTTTCCCAATATAAATGTATAGGCGAGGCCATTAAACGCAGCTCTCTGATGGAGCCTAGAAGTTTCAATTGGGTCAGCGTCTTAACTACCACATCACATAACCAATTTGAAAATGAAACTTGCAAAGTTTTCTCTGGCTTTAGCTTGTAATCCTATTCCTTGGCTTGTTTTTGTACTAGAAGCATGCTGCCATCCCAAATGAGGACCGGGCGACAGGCTGGAGGTGAACGGGGGAGGAGGGAGGAAGCGATCCTGCTTTTCAGTTGTCTTTATTCAAAGCTGATTTTGAAACTTTATGGTGAAACTTGAGAATACCAGGCACCTCTACACGTAAACACAAGCACAAATCCACTTCCACGGCCAAGAGGTTTCTGGATTCCCCGCCATTTTGCATACAGAGGCCGGGTGCTCCGCCCACCTTCCCACTGCCTCCCCCTTCAGCGCGGACCGTCAAGAGGGGACTATGAAAGATGACCTCCAATGGTTGCTAAACACCACGTAAGAAAAAAGGCTCATTTTCTGTGAATCCAAGTTAAGTTGGTTTGCTTTACGGGATGATTAAGGCTGTTGCAGTGACCGCTGGGAGCACACCCATGCCCCTCACGTACCACTCACTCCTGGGACTCCAAGGAGAAGAGGTTCCCTTTAAGGGAAGTCTCAGAAGGCAGCTGACTGCACTGCAGCCGCCATGGCTCCTAGGAGAGGGAGGCCTGAGGTTCCCCGAGTCGGAATCTCCCTGCATTTCTTTGTCCAGGCACCCAGGGTCCTGCTTCTGGGACAGCCTCTCCTGGGACCTGGAGGTGCCCCAGGCCGCAGTGGCTCTGCTCTTTCTAGTCCAAGAGTCACAATGGCATCCTTCAGGTCTGGTTCCTCCTCTTAATTTGCTGCCTCTGTCAGCGGCATGCTTTTGGTAGAGACTGTGGGCAATGCCGGGGGCCCGGCCCACAGGGCTAGGCCCCAGCTTCCAGCCTAGAAGGAAAAGGGCCTCACTGCCAAGGAGCTTAACATTCCTGGCATTCCAGGCCCTTATAATTCAGTCCGAGTGACCTCCCCAGTCTCATCCATCACCACATATGTCCGTTCGGTTCATTCACTCGTTTGCGAAGCATCCTCTGAGGACCCACGGTGAGTCAAGAACCATACTTGGCAACACAAATTCTCAACAGGGGCAGGGGTAGCCAGACCTACGAGCATATACGCACGATAAAGCGTCAGAATGAAGGTCTGGGGCACCAAAGAGGAAGCTGTCACTTCTACCCCGCTCAGGGCCCAGGCCAAATGCTACTGCCCACCGGAAGCTTTCCCCGCTCACCCTCAGCTGTCCTGCCCCCTCCCCTCTGGGTCCTTTTGGGTAATGAATATGCTCTCCTGTGCCCCTCCCCAAGGATTCCCGGCCCTTGAGATCAGGAGCAATGTTTCCTGTGCTCTCCACTGCAGCTGGCACAGCGGCTTGTACCTAGCAAGTGCTCTGTGCACGTTAATTATTGATTTGAATGCACCTAATGGTGAATTTTAGAATCAGAGTCAATGGCAAGTGTGCTGAACACAGAACATTTAATGTTACTTAAGGATTTCAGTTTGAATTTTAACGAAGGCTCTGAACAGTAAGCAACCCCCACTGTCTGTCTCACTCCCTCATCCGTGCACCAAGCCCGCTGCCGGGCACCCCTCACCGGCACCTGGAGGACATACTGGTCCCCCGGACCCTCAAACTTGCAAACCTCAAGCATTAAGGGTGGGTCTAATAACTAGCCCTTCCTTCCCCAAACGAAACAAAATTCTGGCTTCAGTAGCTCACCTCTGTGTTCAATGACGTTCTGAGGCAGTTTTGGGGCCAGTGGATGGGCGAGTGGGTGGGAGAGTAATCTAGATAAGAGATGGAACAAAATTTCCCACAGAGGGGACACAGGTTGTCTCTGGGGAGAACCAGGCCTAGGATCCTTCCCAGCCAAGCTCTGGGAAGCTGAGTGTGAACATATGCAGGGGTTAAGTCTGCCCTTGTCCCTGAGCACCCCCAATCTACTGTAAGGTGCTGCCGAGGTCAGCAAACACACATGACCCGTGAGACTCGGAAGGACAATCCAGTGGGCCATCGCGTGTGCAAGTGGGCATGCACACACACACGTGCGCGTGCTCTGTCCTCCTCGCTGCCCCGGAAGTCTGGCTCCTTCTTGACCATGTGAGTCTCGCGCTGATGACTCTCAACCTCAAGCTGCCCGCCCCCCTGCATTCTCCCGGCTCTGCAGGTTCCTCGTGCTTCCCTACACCCATCCTTCCCAGCTCCTCTCCCTACGGCCACCACCAACTGGGAAGAAGGGCTGTCAACTAAATGGTAACGTGACCTCTGAATGTCAGAAGCAGCTGAGGGGTGGCCAGAGACTGGAAGACACAGAAAGGTCTGAAGGAACTGGCTTCTTCCTCTCTCACCTCTAGAGTCTGGGTCAGATGTTAAGGGCCAGAAGGTGGAAGCTGATGGCTGCTGTCTGGTTCTCTTCCAAGGGCTTTTATTGGGGGGTGTGGGGGAGGGGGAGGGTCTGATACCATTTATAGGTAAATATCTCACAGGGCTGGTCTCCTCTTTATTTTCAACCATGGCCTACAATTTTAGCATCAAATGCTACCCCGAATAACGCAGTATGCGATAATATTTGTGTATCAATCGTAGGTCTCCGTTGACTACTATTTTTAACATCAGAGATGAATTCCCATGTAAAATTACTTTCCCTCTTACAACCTCCCACTCAACCAACACCCAGACAGCTAAGTTAAAAAAAATACTAATGTTCATTACAAGGAGAGTTCTGCCTATGTGTACGTTTAACGTTAGCAGTGTAGAACCTGAAAAAAAAAAAGTTAGTAAAAAGGACCATTAACTCATAAGACTTTGGAGTACTTTCGGGAGCTTATGTATAGTAAAATATATCACAATTTTATTTTCGGTTTAATTAAGAGCTCCTATCTTATGGTATCACTGCAAGTCAAACCCTAATATTCCCAAGGCACACGAAGAGAAATTCTCATGAAAACATTCCTAATTGCCAGTTGGCCACCCACAGCAATAGGTAAAGATTCATCTGGATACAGCTTGGAGGGGGCGCTGAGTGCTATGAACCCCATCGTCTCCTCTCCAAGGGCTGTCAGGGAGGCCCTGCTCTGTTATGGGCGGAAACTTACCAAGCCAGACACGTGCAATCAGACCAAAGTGGTCGCATTTTGTTGGTGTTAATGGGACCGCCTAATTCAATCGCGAAATCAATCAATTCGATCAGGAAGCTCATGTACAAAGGAGAACCCTATAGTTCTCAGGATTAAGGTTTAGCCGGTGTAAGCGCACCATACTGAAGTTATTTGTGTTATGTACTCTCTTATGAGAAAGAATCAGCTTGTTATCCAATTTGGAAAGAAAACAAACATTTCCTGTGAAACAGCCCAGAATTATTTTCATGCACCATCATTTATATGCATCAGGTAAACTGCTGAAGGCGTCTCGGACTCTGCCTGCTCCAGGGGAGCTGCTCCGAAATGTTTCTTGTCTAACAAGCCCAGGTGGAAATTCCTCCCCCCCGCACAGACCTGCCCACCCCTGCCTGTCACCAGCTTCCTGCTGGCCCGAGAGTAGTATTGGACCTCACATTTAATCATGTGGCTCAGAACTCCAAAGTTATGGTTTGAATGTTGCCAGAGTTAGGACTACTTGGGGTCTAGAGATTTTTAACTCACACAGAGCTCCCCTGACAAGGACAGGGACAGAGATGACACACGGGGGCCCAATGCCAGGTACCCAAGGAACAGGGAACCCAAGCAGAGGTGACAGAGTTTACAGGGATGGCAGGGCAAGTACTTGGGAAAGAGCTGTGCCCAGAGTGCCTCCAGAGCACCACAGAACACCCGTTGGCTGGCGTAAAGGAAAAGGGACCGCATCAGCCCACGGTCCACTTGCGAGAGAACATCTGCCTATGCTATCTGCCGTGAGCACTGGACGCGGAGTCAGGGGAGCTGGGCCAAGGTCCTGGATCTGGTCCTGCTCACTGGACAGGGGAGGGGCACACAGCAGGCCCCCTAACCAACCAGGTGTCTGAGCCTGGCCGGTCGGCTTCACAGGCCTTCACGCCGTTCCTCCTCAGCACCTGGCCGAGGGCCTGAACCTAGCATGTGTTCAACATTAAGGGTGTTCAACAAGATCCGCACCGAAGGAGGTGGGATTAGGTCACTGCCAAGATCGTTTTTGGGGCCACAGTGCTGCAATTCTGTGGGAAGGGTTCTCCTTAGACAAAAGGAGAGCTCCCCTCCTCGTTATCCCAGTCCGGTAACGGCTACGTATGTGGTTGGCTGCACAGCCCGGTTTGCACGTCCCTGTAGCTCGATAGTGTCTATTGTGCAAACATCTGGCACTGTTGCTGATAAAATGGAGCATCCAATAACATGACAGTTGCTGGTAATTTAGCACTCAGATGAGCCCTTTACCATTATAATTAATAAACTTCAGCATTCATGTCTGTGGAGGGAGTGCCAATGGATTTATGTTCTCTTTTTATACAATAAGACAACAATAGTAGATATACGATGTCATTGAGGCTTGCTCTTTTGAGTTTTCGAGATTTTTTTTTTTTCCTCCTGCCACGACCACGTTGTTTGGAACCATTTAAACCCTGACCTGGCATTACTGTATGGAACAGGATCTATGCGTGAGAAACTGGACTAAAATGAAAGCCCAGTGTCAGGAGAGCTGGCTGCGGTCGGGGACAGGCCGGCTTCACTCCTTCCTGGCTCCGTGTTCTCGGCACGGCAGGTTCTGAGCTTCCATAGGGAGAAGTGGGGATGAGACAGAGCTGTTCTGATGATTAAACAAAATAGTACCTGTGATCATACTCTGTAAGTATCAGATTGTATATTAAAAACAAATAACGAATTGAGAACCATGTCTTATGAAATGAATCCAGATACTCTTTGGAATAGAAACCTACTATGAGATATACTTATTTCTCTTTTCAGGGAAGGTGTTGAGTCTATCATGACCAGATTGTACAAAAAGGGAAATTGAAAAAAAAATAACCATATTCAAAAATAAAGTTTATGAAAGATGAAAGAAAGGCTTTTAATGCACCAACAGGCATAGCTACATACAGACAGCTGAGAGTGTGAGTGTGTGTGTGTGTGTGTGTGTGTTTTAAGTTTCAATAAGCCAGTGCTCAGAGAGAGGACCAAGGTGGTATAATTTCTAATTACCAAGTATCTGAAACAGTATTTTCTTTTTAGTAGAGATATACAAATCTAGTAACAGTTGGAACTCATTTATTTGGCATCAACAACTATAGGAACATAATCCAGAACCTGGAAGTAAACTCCACAAGGCCTCTGAGCACCACAAACAGACGTCCCAAAGTCCACACACGAAGCTCACGCTCGCTGGCCACAGAGAGGCCTTCTCCAGGAGCCTGCTTCATGCAAGCACCACTCTGCACGGCGCCCCCTGCATGGTACTTCCACATCCTAGACGTGCACAGCAATTCTATTAGGGTGTGCGGGGCAGGTGCTGTCCCTGTGGTGGGGACCACGGCCCTGGACATTTAGTGGAACTTACCTCTAAAAGAGTAATCAAAGCCACATGATAGTAACTGTACTTTTATTATTAATTTCCAACCGAAAATACACAATGCCAAAAGAGCTACGGCATCCACATAATGTTTTTCAATGTATTAATCAAAATAGCATCTGTACGCATCAGAACAAAGTGGTGTGGACGTGTACTAAACACAATCCAGCCTACACACATTATGTGGATGGAGCATACAGAAATTCTCCTACACGTGTGATCAATGCCCAGGCAGGGAAGCAGGGACAAGGGATTTATACTTCCAAAATTCCAGGAGTTCATGATTTACTCAAGGTCGCACGTCCAGCCTGAAGCTGGAATCCAGGCCCTCTGGCTCTTGCGTACTATTTTTTCATTACCTCTAACAAGTCTGGGGACTTGACTCTGCACTCGTCACATTGGGGGGGGGGGGGAGGGGCTGGCACACTGACAGTAGCGAGCCGACAGCTGAACCCCGAGATGACCAGAGACCAACCACTCTGAGAAAACATGACAGCTCTCGAGGCAGAAAGACCCGGCTCTATCACTTAGTGGTTATGTGACTGCGGGCAGTGTCCTTAACCTCTGTGAGACCGTCTCCCCATTGATAAAACAGGCCAAGTATTTAGCTGCAAGAGTCGTGCACGATAGAGATGATGTATACATATAAAGTCCCTGGCACACGATAGGCACTTAATAAAAGGCAGCTCTAGTTATTATTTTAAGAATTCAATGAACAGAGATAACAATAGCCTTTTAACTTTGGAGCAAAGAGAATTAAACATCTAAATAGAATGCATAAGTGCATCTCCATAGACGAGCACATTTCATGACACTCATAATGATAACCTGGAGGGATTAAGAAAAGGCTCCGTTGGAGAGGGAACGCCCCTCGGTAGAAGGAGCGGGTATCTGAGAAGCAGACACATCTGGTTCAGATCCCAGCAGCTACTTACTAGCCTTGTCACTCGGCAATGGGTTTCTTGAGATACAATTTTCTCATCTACTAAATGGGGATGAGAAAGCTCATGAGGGTTAAAGGTAGGCCCTTGGCCTTTAGCAGGTGCTCATTAAATGTCAGTGCCGTTCCCCCTTTGTCCTCTCCTCTGTATCAGAGGGCAGTGGGTGCAGTGGTGTCTTCTTGTTCGATTTCTGTCCAGAAAAATGAAAACACTGTAAGTGTGGTGTGGAAATGGATTAAGTTGCAGTCACTTGGAAAACTTACACATATAGGATATTCTTTAGTCTCCAATATTGTGACTTATGTAACCATTTCTAAAAATACCTGCATTCATCAGAGTATTAAAATATAATATTCAGTAGGCACTCAATAAACGTGCTGCAAATCGAATACGTGAAAGGAGTGATAATCCAATTGTAAAAACAGGCGAGTTCTACGTGCATAAAGAGGGCAGTCTGTCTATGGAGTAATTAATTCTAACTGAGACAACATCGGGAATTGAAAAAGCGGGAACATACCCTCCCCCCCCCCCCCCAATTCAATAAGAAATCAAGAATGGTTAAACCTCAGTATCCTCCGCTACTCAGCACTTTGGGTCTCTCAGATCTTTTGACCCGGCTGAAGTAGACTATTTAATTTCAAGTTAGCAGAAATGCACCTGATCTCCCCGACAGCTCTCCCACAGGCACGCTCCACGATCCCAGAGACACGTGCGCTCGCACGCTCCACAGGACACAAGGTTTGTGGCCGAGGTTCCGTCCCCTGGCCCGATGAGGAACAGCCCCATCTTCACCACAAAGATCAAGATGTGGCCTGAAAGTGACACATCCCAGCCACGCTCAGCTCAGAGCTCCAGCGAGCGTCTTCCCCTAGAGCAGGACCCAAAGGTACTTGCTGAAGGATCATTCTTGCCCCACCTCCTGTCTCCGGAGCCACATGGCAACTCCGTTCTCATCTGCCTGGGTCTCAAAGGGCCAGCTGCCAGTGATACTGACAAGTCCACCGTTACCTGCTGGTCCAATTATTCCTGTAGGCCCAGGGGCATCCATGGTCACACAAAAACAGAGACAGGCT
The DNA here is from genome assembly GCF_028749965.1 of Puma concolor. Taxonomy (NCBI): domain Eukaryota; kingdom Metazoa; phylum Chordata; class Mammalia; order Carnivora; family Felidae; genus Puma; species Puma concolor. The sequence goes on along the minus strand of NC_141668.1, from coordinate 15,337,670 downwards.
GTGAGACGCGAGAGATGGGGAGGTCGTGCCGGCTTTGGTTTGGTGGAAAGATGTCAGATGAGCAGAGGAAGGGGAAGGGGAGGGCCGTGAGGTCCAGTGTGGGAGGAGGGCAATACTCTCACGGCAACCCCAGGCGAAGGTGACGGAATCGCTCATGGGGTGGGGTGCTGCCACAGCCACAAGAGAAGTTCCTTGCAAAGCCCAGCGATGGTATTTATCTGCCACAGATGAGTTACAATATAAAAATTCCCAGGCTCATCCCATTTTGTGTGGCCTGCCATGCTGACCGGCATTTCTCCTAACGAGCTGCTCCTAAGCACACCCCTGCCTCTGGCTGAAGCTTCGCCATTTTGTCAAGGAAACAAAATGCCTGTCTATGGCTCAGCACTTGGACTTCACTCACAAACACCATCTCCATGAAAACCTAATAAAAAAGCAATAAAAGTGAAATATAGTTTATTAATATTCATACTGTCTCCCACTGCCAGCAGCCACATGTGTTCGGTCATTAAGGAGGAGGCTGCGCGTAGCCCGGATCCCGGGGAACGGCAGTCTTGGCCATCAAAGTGACCATCGCAGTGGGCGGCTCCGAAACGGAGGGAAAGGCCTAAATGTAACTGCACGACCATTAAGAGGTCCGGGACCACCTTTTATCACCGGCTGGCTGGGTGGCCTTGGGGGATTCTCCACATCGCCTCCTGGGGCCACCTGGCCATGCGGTGGGGCTGATAATGCCAACCCAATTACCTGACATCTGTGCTACGAGGGAGAAAAACTTCTGTATCCGTGATACGGAAATGGATACATTTGAGCTTGAGGACATGAAAAAGTTTTCCAAGAGGCCAGAGGAAAGTGAAGAACCAGAATAAATTGGAGCTGTTCTAAAGAACAATTTATAGGGCAGTTTGATATAACCAGCACAAATTTCCAGGAAGAGAAAGAACACAGACTCAAGAGAAAAACTGAGGGAAGGGAGATTTACAAATAGTCACAAAATACACCCTGCAAAAGATATTTTGGACAAATTACCCAAAATTATGGGGAAGCATGACTGGGGAATGAAATGGCTACAGAAACAGAGTTTAATGATGAAATCTTATCACCCTCAACACAGCTTGGCTGTGATCATAGTGATTTCTCAGTGTCCTTCCTGGGTTCTCCTTGAGGGAAGGGCCTCCTTCTCTTCATCGTGGTGCACCCCACCCCGCTTAGAGTGGGGGCCCACTAAGTGCTTCCTGGCTGAAGGGGAGAGAGAAGGAATAACCAATCCAGATTTGGAGAAGGATGGACATATGACTGGTTCAGACTTGGGAGAAGTGGCCAGAAGGGGACAGTGTTCTGCGGAATAACAGATACCACGGCAAGGAGAGGGTCCCCGGAAAGCCAGTGATAATGTCACATTTGTTGAACTTTGGTTTTCTTAATAGCAGCGGGGGACGAAGACAATGTGTAAATACACATGTGGTAATATGCAGGTTCCTTTCTCCTCTGAAGGTCTGGGAGAATAAAGTACCACTACCCACACGGAATCCAGGGGCGAGGAAGACACGTGAGGAAAATCCAAAGAAAACCCAGGCACTCTGTGCTTCTTCCACACGGTAGTGCAAAGAAAGCGCACGACACTGAGGGGCACGCACGTAAGGAGCGGTGAAAGGATGAGGGGGTTCAAACGCGAGACTGAAGGGAGCCCCTGGCCTCCCTGGGGTCATCACTCCACAGGTGACACGCTTTCACCACCACTTCCCCTTTGTGGGGGAGGCTGGCTACGGTTCCCATGCGCTTTCCCAGGCCGTGCACTTCAATGCAGCCTCACGGCGACAGGCCGGTATGAGCATCCCCAGTGCAGGGACCAGAAAGCTGAGACACGGGACGGTTGAGGAACCTGTGCACGAACACGGAGTCAGGAAGCGGCACAAGTGGAGCTTTGTTTCAGGGTCGCCAGCTCCGAAATCAGTTCTACTGTGTACTTTAGCAACACTAACATATCATAAATACAGGTCTTTTTTCTCCCCAGACAGGATGGGTCCTCCTTATAAGAGAGAGAGAAAGACACGCGCGCGCACGCGTGCGCGCGCGCACACACACACACACACACACACACACACCCCAAAGAGACTCTGGGAACCCCTGGCTCACTGTGCAGACGGTGCCTGGCCTTCAGGTAATACCACGCTCATCAGGGCAACATCAACCTCCACTTTTACGCACCAGGGTGCCCAGGGGCCTCGCAGACAGCTAGGATAAAGACGTTCCTTTTCTTCCCAAGTCAGTGAAAAAAAAAAAGAAAACCCCTAATTTACTCCACTGTTTCAACCTAGCACCAGAAAAGTATAAATCATCCTCAAAATTCTGCTTTTGCAAGGATTTTTAAATCCATTCCTGGAGCAACTACACAGATACAGCTCTCAAAGCTACTCATATTCTAGCTGGCATTTTTAACAATTCTGGGTCCCCTGTACAAACCCAAAAAGGCCTAAGTCTCAGTTCACAGTAAAATCCCACCTCATCCCCACTTCTCAGCCTGCAAAAGTTCTTTCTTCTTTTTCAATATTAATTTATGGAAGTGAAATCCACAGAACATAAAATGAGCCACGTTAAAGCACACCATTCCGTGGCACCTAGCGGCCTCACAACACTGTAACCAGCCCCTCTATCTAGTTCTGGAACGTTCCCATCACTCAGAAGGAAGACAGCTTCCCCACCAGCAGAGCCTCCCCTCCTGTGTCCCCCAGCCCCTGACATCAGCCACCAATCTGCATTCTATCTGTATAAATTCATCTATTCTGGACATTTCATATGAAGGGAATAAAACATTTTATTGTTGTGTCTGGCTTCTGCGGCCTGTTTTGAAGGTTTGCCCTCATGTAGCATCTACTGGTATAGCCGAGCCTCAGACAACACAGGTGACAACTGCATGGCTCTACTTATGTGCGGGTTTTTTTCGATAACGTATAGTACTATAAATGCATTTTCTCTTCGTTATGATCTGCTTAAGAACATTTTCTTTTCTCTAGCTTACCTTATTATGAGAATATAGTAAATAACACGTATAACGTACAAAATACACGTTGACTTTATGTTATTGGTGAGGTTTAAGCCAACAGTAGGCTTTTAGTAGTGAAGTTTTTGTGACGGTGAACGTTACACGTGGATTTTTGACCGTGCAGGGTGGTCAGCGCCCCTAACCGCACATTGTTCAAAGGGTCAACTGCACTCTGTTCCTTTTCGCGGCTGAATGATACTCCGTTGTCCAGACAGACCACAATTTTGCTTATACATTTGTCCACTGATAGACATTTGGGCTGTTTCCACCTTCTGGCTACTGAATAATGCTGCCATGAACACCTCTGGACAAGTATTGGTTTGAGTCCCTGTTTTCAATTCCTTCAGGTATATACCCAGGAGTGGAACTGCAGGGCTCATACAGAAATTCTACTTTTTGCGGAAGGGCCAAGTTGTTTTCCACAGTAGCTACGCTATTTTGCATTCCTACCAGCAACGTATGAAGGTTCTCGCAAAAGCTCTTTTAAACATACCTAAATTATTAAAAAAAAAAAATTTCCTGAAATGATTTTCATTAATGCTGACCTTTGCAGATCATGAAAGGCTTAGGGGATTTATATAACAGCTTTCCTTTAACAGACCTTGTGAAATCTCTAATCCTCAACTCCCCCGATCAAGTATGGAGAATATGTTAATCACCAGAACGGACACCCAAGACATTTACAATCTAGCCGGCTGCCCAAGACTAACCCCCAGGACAAATTATAAAACAAATGGAAGTCCAAATGTTCCCTCAAATGCAAGGAAGCATAAAATACAGATTTTAAATGCAACGAGAATTTACAACAGACAAGGGAGAGATGCATGGAAAACACGGCGGCCAAAGAAAGATGAATAGGGAAACAAAACAGAAGTCCTTGAAGGGCGGTTTGAATAAAGAAGAAAAACAATAACTGTGCAGAGCACTTAGCACCACGGCCCGCCTCCATCCCGGCCAACGGCCCACCTCACCGACGGGGGCGCCCAGCTCTATTAATGCGGGTTAGCTCAGGCAGCGAGCGCCCTGATCAGGAGACACTGAAGAGCTGGGACCCTCCGCCTCCCTCGCTGGCACCGGGCACTATCTCATTTCCCAAGGGCGGCGGGGAGCATATCTCCTGCAGAAGAGCCCTCTCCTACCTGCTAGGAAAGGCAGTGTTGTCATGTTTCCTTAGAAATGTTCAATTTCTGTGGCAAAACAAACCCAGCAATTCTCATGCTGTGCAGGCAAAATTGAAAGTATTTAAGTGTGGTGAGTCTTGCTCGCTAGATGGGAAGAGGGATAACATGAATATGTACAGAGTCCCTCCTGCTTCCTCTCTGGTACCCGCAGGACACGACCGCACGTGCCTTCCTTCCGCAGCAGGCAGTTAGACTGAGTGCGGGGAGTTTTACCAAAGAGCAGGTGGGCAAGGGGCTCGGCACACCCTGCCGTCAGCCGGTGGGGGGGGGGGGGCGGGCGCAGGGTGGGGGGGTGCAGCCCCACTGCCCTGTGCGCCAGGTGGTTCCTCCCTGGGCAGAAGCCCGCAGAGCCGGCACTCGGGCGTCGCAGTTATCCACATCCTTCCCGTCCTCACGTTTAGGGGCATGCTCTTGGGGCCAAGGCTGACTTGCGCCCGAGTCCACCATGGGGTGATGTGCGGACGCGTGGCCTGCCCTGGCAGACACGCATGTGCACTGTGGCCACGCGCCCACGCCGTCCGGTCTCTGGGCTGGACGTGGTGCGGACACTGCCCTGTCCGGCGTGCCAAGGGCACCCTTTCACTACTACCGGGACACGGGCCGTGGCTTGTAAAAACCAAGCAGCGTGCAAATCCAGCAGCTGCACCAAACCAAGCCTCGCTCGGGGCTCCTGACGTGACAGGAAAAGGCACTGTGGCTCCGCGGCACTCTCCAGAGGACAGGACGCCTGTCTGCGTGAGGCGGGGAGGGCAGGAGGATGGACAGGACGCTGCTCACATCACACGCATTCCTGAGCCTACCCGCAGCCGCTAGCCCTCTCCAGCTCTCGGGGGCAAGCCTGGAGGCCCTCTGCAGTGGTGCAGGGGTCATCCAGACAGAGTGGACATACAGGCTGCACTCGTGGGTTGGCTATCCACACGTGGGTGACCCCGGGCAAGGCCCGGACCACACGGCCAGATGGGGAAGCTGCTGCTGCCCCAGCTCCCTTCAGAGTTATGATAACAATCACATGAGGCCACGTTCCTGGAACACTCAGGAAAGATGAACAGCCATCATCACCATCACAACCAAAGGCCTGGGCAAATACAAACTGGTGCTTCCCCCTCACAGAGAGTGGGGCCCACTCGGCCCTTCTGCTAATTTCTCTGGTGCCTTCCAATCCTGAGGCTTTCATCCAAACGTATGTGCCCATAAGAGACGTTCTTTCCAAAGAAGCCACGGCACCCCCTCCAGGGCCAAGGGTACCCCACAGCGTCTCACACACAGTAGGGACTGCTCTGCTGAGTAGAGCTTATAAAGTAATGCACTGAGATGAAAATACGGGCCTTTCCATACAAAGCACGACACAGAACACAAACATGAAAAGTTGGGGGGAAAAAACTGTAAATGGCACAGTTCTCAGAGAAAATCATCTTCGGTCTTACATCTTCCGTCAGAAGCCTCGTTTGGATCTGCATGGCACCAAATTGAGAGTCAGACGTGAATACATTTCTTTCAGGGGCAGCCCCAACACAGGACAGGACAGCAATTAACTGGCAACATTCTGAAAGCTCAGTTCTCGCTTAACTGTGTCCCCGTGCCTAAGTGTGTGACTTGTGGAGACTTCCCGTCACTGCTTGTATGTCCACCTGGGTTAGCTTGGGAGAGCCCTGGGAACACAGGTGGAGGGAAGAGAAGAAAAAGGAAGAACGAGGAATGTTACAATTAATAACCTACAGGGGCGTCGGGGTGGCTCAGTCGGTTAAGCGTCCAACGTCAGCTCACATCATGATCTCAAAGTTCGTGGGTTCGAGCCCTGCGTTGGGCTCTGTGCTGACAGGTCACAGCCTGGAGTCTGCTTCGGATTCTGTGTCTCCCTCTCTTTGCCCCCTCCCCCACTCACACTGTCTCTCTCTCTAACATAAATAAACATTAAAAAAAAGAGAGAATAATCTATACACGCAAGACTCAGAAGAGCTGTGGAAAGCTTCAACACAGTGCCGCTAACTTGCAGAGACTTTCATGGTCCCCAAGGCCTTTATGGAACATCATGGGATCCAGAAGCTAAGGAAATGGCTAAGAGACTCATCCTGCATCACATGGTTGGTGGGATGCTGGGACCCAGGTCTCTGTCCCCACGGCACCTCCCTAGATTGAGCTGGTGTTAGCTAGTGATTTCAGCTCATTGTAAAATCATTTGTAACATCAGCTCTGGTTCTCCCACAGGGTTTACGAGCCAGACCCTGGCCCCAGGAAGCTCACAGTTTCCCTGGAGATCAAATGGATGAATGACTAACAAGACGATTGCACTAGATCTAAATGTTTTGAGGAGGGAGAGATCACTTCTGGTCATGGCAGATTTGGCTCTTGAGTTTCAGAAGGGAAGTGGAACAGGGCTGGGTTCGGGGGCCTGGGTGGGACGCAGGACAGGGGAGTTACCGGAAGCAAAGGCAGCAGCACCGTCTCCTGGCAGGCACGGAGGCCACACGGGGTGAGGGGAAGGCTGGGGCCCTTGGAACAGGACTTTGAATTCCAGGTTAGGACCCAGAATATGGGAGCTGTAACCGGGAATAGAGGAAGGGCATAGAATCAAGGAAGGAGATTTGGGGAATGTCTTCTGAGGAAGAAAAGGGAATGATTAAGAGCAAGGAAGGATACCTCCTTGGAACTAATGCAGAGAGAGCAGCCTGACAGCACGACGAGGAGAGGCAAACAGGGGTAGTGTGGCCATGAGCTCAAATCTGCAAACCAGCGGACCTCTCACCGCCAGGACAGTCATAGCAGAGGACCTGTGTCTTAAACTGGCTGCTCTGAGCTGCAGAGGGCACAGTGAAATTACATTTACATGCTGGTGGCTCTCTTGTTTCTTCCACAGGAGCAAGCAGAAAGCTCCTGTCGGCGCAGAGGGAAAAGAAGGAATGTGGCTCTGCGCCCAGCATGTGGCCTTGGGCCATGGCCCAGTTATTGGGGTGCATGACCCAGGCCCTGCTGCCAGAACTGGTCTCGTCATGCCTGAGATCACTGCCGGGGACAGGGGCCCCTCTTCAAGGTCTGTCACTTAGACGTAGACGAGCTAACACACCGTGTCCAAGATGGCACGCAGGCACCCTCTCTCTGCGGAGGAAAGAAGACCTGCCCTGAAGAACCAGCATGAAAACCCCCTCAGATGGGGGGCCTGCCACAGGGAAAAGCTGGTTTGGGGAAAAACTGGGCTGTTTCACACACGGGTGTGCTGGCCATGGCCACAATAACGGGAAAGCCAAGGGAAGGACCCCATAGGCATAATAAAGCTGCATGACCAAATTCCACAGACTTACTCTTCTTTCTGGACTTTGACACTTTAGAGGGAACAATGTGTCACTTCTGTTTCCGGCAGCCACTGTCCCTAAGTTTTAGAGGACAAGTCCATGACTTGTCCCACAAAGCAGCACATAAAATAAAGAAACAGCATGATAGAAATGCTGCTGTCATAAGCAGCTGTCTATTCCCCAGAGTTGTTTCTACAGGTTGCCCTGTCCGGCCATTTCCAGAAATGTCTGTTACCCTGCTGGCCATCCTGTTGCAGGATGGACAAATCTATCTCTTTTGCCAGAACACAACGCAACACAACACAACACAACACAACACAACACAACACAACACAACCAGGAAGAAAACCCAGGCAAGATAAGGTTTAAGGGTTTAATGTTACCAACATTTTCCTTAGAGGTCTTTATGGGTGAAGAGATCTAAAATTTTTATTTAAGAATTTTTTATTTAAGTTTTTGACCTAAGTGCCATGAGTTCTGGTCCACGTACAGATCTGTGGTGCCACTGCCACAATCAGGACCCGGAGCACTCCCATCTCCCTGAGTCCGCCCGGCCCTGCTGCTCACTTCCCCAAGTGACAAAATCTGATCTCAGTGCCAGGTCTATTTATATTCCGGGGGGGTCACACTCAGTGCATTTTTATTTGCCACTATAAGTTCTCATTTACAGAAAGAAGAGAACTAGAACTCCTTCACTGGAGGGCAGTGGATGATGAAGAAGCGACACCAACAGTTTGTCTCTCGTGTGCTGGCCAAAAAATTTTATTCTGTGGTCAACGTTTACATAAATCAGGTTGTGACTGAAGAGCACACATCCCCTGTCACAAGCAGCAGGACCAGAGGGGGCTCCAAATATGGGAAATTCTATGGACCAGTCTACCTGCTGCCCATGAGCATGCACACCCAACACATCCGCACCAACACCCACTCACGCCAATACTCACACCTCCAACACACACACACACGAAACCCACATTCGGCACACACACGACACATACTCACATATCCAAGACACCCAACGTCCACACCCACCAACACACACTCATACACACTAACACACTCACACCAGCACCCAACACACATACACACACGCTAAACCCACTCAACACACCCACAATATACACTCACACACACAACACACACACAAAATACATACTCAAATATCCAACACACCGACACATCCAATACCCACCCCCGACACACAATCACACCAACACACACTCACATGCCATCGGACAGTTTCTGAACAGTCTCTTACGTCACTCCAGTCTTCGTTCCTTGACCTTCTGATGTCGGCAGAGATGGCGAGTGGACGCAGGAAGTCCTGGCAGGTGTCAAACCTTCACGAGGCTTCCAGGGTGCCGTTCTCCACTCTCCGAGGCCCCTGTGCCCGGCCCAAAGAGCGTAGTACTTCACAGCCTTCCTCCGGCTCACCAGTGGCAGCAGGGTGGCGACAGCCCATGCCCTCAAGTGAGGAACAGCACCCTGTCTTTCTATCCACACCAACACAGTTCCGTCACCTCTCCCTCCCGCCTCAGAGGGCGGATGTCGCTCCTCTCCTCCGATGCTGACCCCTTCACTGTTGAGCTGGACACCGTCCCTCCCTGACGCTGGAGGAGACCCACCAAACACACTCCCTGCACGCGGGCCCTCCTTCGTTTAGCACCTGTCGAAGGTAAAGCACGGTAGCAGGCCTCCACGTCGATAGAAATGATGAAGAAATCATGCACGATCCCAAGAAGCTTGGGAATACTGGGGCTGTTGATAGCTAATAATGACACACACAGGCCAGACTGAGTACAGGCTAGACCAGAGGCGCCTAACCGTGAAGGGAGCCCAAGGGAAAAGCATGATGGTTATGACAGGCGCCTCGGGCCAGGCTAGGCGCACACAGGTGAGTCAGACACACGCAGCTTGTTCGTTTAGTCCTTATAAAAGCTTCGGCAACGGCTGTGATTTTTCCCCCGTAAGAGGAAAGAACAATGAGCCTCAGAGAGGAGTGGGAACTTGCCTAAAATCACACAGCTATACGGGAGCAGGTCTGGAATTCAAAGCCAAGTCCGCTGCCACACATGGCGATGAGGAGAAGAACGGTGGTAAAAATGCCCGCAGCTCACATTTACGCAGAGCTCACCATGCGCCGAGCTCATGTGCAGCAATGCTCGAGCAGCCGCGTTCCCTGCGGGAAATCTCTGTTCGCTCAGCTCACACGTATGAAGACAGAGTTGAGGGAGTCATGTCTAGCATGTGAGTAAGGTCCCCCAGGGAAGCAGGTAAGAGGTTAGAGGCCCAGAGGACGGCACCGTCTTCACACCTTCAAGGTTCTCTAGTCAGATCGTGCTGTGCTCGACCCCTTCTCCGTGCTAGGGGAGTCGCTTCTAATTTTCTGCAAAGGTATAATGGGACATGACAGATGTTGGCTGATTTCAGGGAACTAATCTGTTAAAAGCCGAGTCAGCTGTCTTCAGGTTTTAAATTGAAATCTCACAGGTGGAAAGGCAAGATGCGAATGACTGTTTCTGGTGAGATGTGTGTTCCCCCAAAAGGCTGCCACTGCAGACCCATACGATCGGGTTCAGAGATGCCGGACGTCACGGGCCCAGGGTTCGGGTGACCAGTGACAGAACACAAGCAACCGGGTGTGTGAGAGTGTCTGCCGTGTGGCAGTGTGAGCTGGGCTAAAACATATGGGGCCACCAATGCCATTCATTCATTCATTCACATGGCCACTTAGCCACTGACTCATTCAACAAAGGAGCCAGAGGGAACAGTGCCTGCACACGTCCTGAGTGTGCTTGGATGACACGGGAAGAGGAGCAGTTCCCTCCACCTCCCGCCACTGTGCCCTCAGGCCCCTGCCCCTGCCCAGGTATTCTCTCTCAGAGCCCAGCCCATCTCCCACCTCCCGCAGGCACCTAGTCAGCTACAAAAGGAAGGTGGGGTGGAGGCTGGATTTGTTAATGTCAGCTCTTAAGTCCTATCTCCAACTTCTAAAACACGAAAGTTTGGAGTTCGACTCTGAATTCTTAGCCTATACGGTCCTTACATTTGCCTAAAAGGGCATTTCCCTTTTAGTCGCTTTCCATCTAAACACACCTCACATGTGATTGGATTGGCGGGGAGGACCCAGAAGGAGGTCCGGGCGTGGTGCTGTAGCACACACCCCGGGGCCTTTCGGGCCATGGGTGTGGTCCCTCTGATTTCAGACGGTGACACGTCCCCTTTCTTTTCTGCTGCAGCCTCCTCTCAGTCTGCCCCAGCCCACAGGGTCCTCACACCAGCGTGGCCCACACAAGGGCACAGGACCCTCAACCTAGGGGGGTGGGTGCAGAGTCCCAGCCTCCGGCCCTTCCAGCGCCTGATCCCACAGGCCTTCAGTGGCCCCCTTGGAGGGAGAACGGGGCAGCTCCCTAATTTTCCTGTCACTTCCCCATTCCCTATGTCTCTCAGAAGGACTCTAGGCACCCAAGTCCTGCCTCAGGCTCTGCTTTGGGAACGCCCAACCTGAGACCTTCATTCCCACAACGCCAGCATCTGCATCTCTGCCTGGGAACGAGGGCCCATTACCCAGGGCCCAATACCCAAGACCGAGAGCCCGGATCCTCCAGCTGGCTTTAAGACTGGTCAGCAGCCAACAGGGCTGAGGGAGAGAGGCGACTCCGGGCTTGTCTTGCACATTCTGCCTCCTCGGTTTAGTAAGAGATGTCTATGCCGGGGGACAAGGGCAGTGGAACCTAGCACACCCAACCACTGGCTCCCCAAGGACAGATCATTCCGTTACAGATTTGGGGGCAGAGCCGCATAGTTGAGGGCACTCCTACTCATTTCTTGAAACCTCAGCACAAAGCACAGTGTCTGGCACATCTTCGGAATTCAAAAAATTACTTGTTCGATGCATAAATGAGGATTATAGCTCCAAACCCGCTGTGGCTCGAGGGAGAGCCCAGCAGCTACAGCGCGGTAAATGCTACATCTATTGTAAAGCATGAAGAGAGTAACTCGCATCATCTCCTCTGCTGCTCATCTGCTTTCTCACCTCACCCGACCAACCAGCCTCCTCCTAACCACCCACCTGCCAGTTCACCAACACACACGTCTCCTACCTCACCAACTACTTTTGGATCTTCACTGTCACCACCACTGGGACATAAGGGGTTTGATCACAAGCAAAGGGGTTTGATCACAGGTGAAGGATCAACAGCTCGATGCCAGGCCGTCACCGGCAGCCCTGTTCTCCCATCTCAACCGGGCACGCGGTATGCCCGCTGGGGGGTAGGCAAGGGGTGAGAGATTTTGGAACCCCCGCCACCCAGAGGAACAGTCCTCAGAGGATAAAATGATGATGGTGGTGGGGATGGTGATGGTGATGAAGAGCAGGTGGAAGGCAACTTCTGGACGTGATGGATCTGTTTACGGCAGACTGTGGTGACGGTTTCACGGTGCATACTTATCTCCAAACCCATTACATTGCACACGTTAAATATGCACAGCTTTCTGTATGCCAGTCATACCTCATTAATGTTTTAACAGCAGAATTAGCTATAGAGCTTGTTTAAATGTATGTCACCTGGCCCCACCCCCAGAGAGCCTGTTCATTAGATTTGCTTTGCAACTCAGGAATCTCCATCTTATTTTTATTATTTTTTAATTTTTTCAAATGTCTTACTTATTTCTGAGAGAGAGAGAGGCAGAGGGAAAGAGGGAAAGAGAGAGAGAGAGAGAGAGAGAGAGAGAGAGAGAGAATGTGAGCAGGGGAGGGGCAGAGAGACAGGGAGACACAGGATCCAAAGCGGGCTCTGTGCTGAGAGCAGACAGCCTGATAACGGGGCTCAAACTCACCTACCGTGAGATCATGACCTGAGCCGAAGCTGGATGCTTAACCAACTGAGCCACGCAGGCGCCTCAGGAACCTCCATTTTTGAGAAGTACTTGGGTGGTTCTGGGGCAGGAGGATCCTTGGATTACACTTTGGAAACAACAGGCTTATGCCTCGAGGCCCAAAGTGGTTCGGGCCCAGCCCCAAAGCGGTCTGGCCCACTGTCCTCAGGTTTCGGGACACGTAGTTGGTATCCCTGCAGCAAGGCAGGAAGCTGGGCCAAGTTTCCGGGGCATTAACGCTGCTCAATCTCTAGGGTTGCTCGGCTTTGCTCGTGTGGTCTGTGAAGGTGCAGGTTATTTCATGGTCTTTGAAGGTGTGCGTGTGTGTCTTTGCACGTACGTGCCTGTCCGCTGCATGTGTCCGTGTGTGTCCTTCCCTGAGGTGGTGTGGGGGACACCTGTGCCCGTTGGCATCTCTGCTGCAGCCACGTGTCAGCTTCTGCCACCAAGGCGCCACAAGGACACCTTTGTCTGCAAACGCCACGCACGGGTTTACGCTGTGGCACGCAGCTGGTGTGCACGAACACTTGCATACGTGGGTGCGCGTAGAAGGGAAGGGCACTTGGGCCGATGTAGTCGAGCACACACGAAGCTTCCCACTTGAGCTTTCCAGTAAGAAAATTTTAATTTCAAATTATTTCACCGTACGGTTCAAGGTCCCAGAGATGAGTAAAGGGAAATTGAAGATAACCTACCAGCTGGACAACTTACTGGTTACTTCTCAGACAAGCTGCAGCCCTAAAAGCTTTCACGTATTTATGGCCGTCTCCCTGGGTGGATGGGATTGTCAATGGGTTGAGTATTTCACTTAATACCCTCAAACTGGAGCCTTGTCCTGTTGTTATCTGCTAGTAACAAAAGACTCATTTAAAAAGCCAATGCCTGCAATATGATTGGTTTCTACACTCTTCAATCAAACCTAACTTCTAGTCAGGCATCTTTTATACTTTATTATCTGTACAAGTTACGTAATTTTTGAAACTACTTACGTTTATGGCTTTATGAAGCTATGCCCCTCTTCTAAAGTGACTCAGAGTATGGCGTTTTAGAATGTGCCGTGTCCCCTCCTGATAGAGAGGCGATCATGGAGGGCTCCCAGTTTGGGGTAAGAAGGCCAAACTCAATCCACAGGAGAGAAAACAGTCCCAGGGCCACAGACAAAACCACCGACGCTGACCCACCATACGGCCAAACACAGGCCCTGGTCATAATGGGGTCCAGATGCAAGAGTGTGGATGGCTCCGTTGACGTTCTATCAGTGACTCAGTAGAACACAGTGAGCTGGGGACACACAGGGCCAGGAGAGGGGTGGAAGCCTCCTGACCCTTCCAGAGCCTATCACTCAATAGCAGGGGTGGGATTTGAAACCAGGTTCCAAAGAGACGAGAGCTTCGGAATTGTGCCTTAGAGAAAGCAAAGTCAATAAACAAAAGAAAGCAAAACAAACGGATAGAAAACTATCCCCTCTAGGCCAATTATGCAGTCACAGTACCTGGAAAGTTAAATGCACTAAAAGTGTTCACATTTATACTGGGGGGGGGGGGGGGGGGGCGGGGGATGGGGGGAGGCATCATAATCCAGGGCTTATTCCTAATCAACTAGTACTGTCTCCTAACCTCTGCGTTTCCCCCACTCTGTTTTTCTTTGCCATTCCCGTTGAATAACTTCATTAACATCCTTAACTTCGTTCAATTACTCCGTTGTTAAATCCCAGCCCCATATGCCTATGTTAATGTCCACGATCAGCCTGATTCCCCTAACCCTTGCTTTCCGACTCAAGCCTTCAGCTCCTTCCAGATGTGACCATCTTCCCTCATTTATGCCAATCCTGGTGCCTCTCAGGCTCCCCTACCCCATCTCTCATTTCCTGTAAGACCCACCTCAACATTCCTCTGATACAGCTCTTGCTCTATAAATCTTCCCTGTTAGCCCATCTTGCAAATTCTTTCACTGACTCTGAATTTCTTTAACTGGTTTGCTCATGATTTGCTCCCTCCAGGCTCAATGAGTATCTGCAGAGTGATCAAACACTGGCAATAGCAAAACATCGGAATTACACTCCGGGTGATTCGTTTGTGTCCTGTGATCACCTCAGAGACACCATAAACTCCTCCAGATGAGTGATCTCTCCTTACCTCGTTCCCTTTAGTAGGTCTACCACAGGATGCACAGTAGGTACCTAGTGAATGGCAGATGAATGGAACTGAATGAAAATAGACCTTCACCCCACCTAAAACAACCATGTAACCAATCTGAAGACAGACTCTGCAACCAAAAGAATCAGACAAAAAAAAAGGTTAGATTATTCTAAAGAAGGAGATTATCTGGCCATTTTTTATGTCCTGGATTTTTATGCCCATTGTTTTTTTGAGGTTTTAGTAACGGTCTTAAGTGTTCCAAATTAAGTCTAGACGGAGTGTTCTGAATTGCCAGAAACAAAAAGAAATCCACACATCTTAATCACTGACTATCCTCTGCCTGAATGGCATGTCTTTCCCTTTGTTTTTCCTGAGAGTAGAGCTTAATATCTGGTCCTGTTTTTAGTTTGCTGATCACGCCTATAGTGGAAATACCCCCATGTCGATTTACCATTGGCTTTCCCTCCACCAGAAAACAACAACAACAAAAAAGCAAACAAGCCCCACAAAAACTGGTATGGATGTAGATCAAATAAGGAAATGGCAGAGACTTCCAAGGTGAGGTAACAAAAGTAAGTTACCTACGACTCCATTTCTTAGGGTGTGAGCATGTGAAAAGCGAGACCATTAAGGAAATCTTTCTCCCTAGCAGTATTTCTTGGAGTGGACCTGAGGCCACCTGCACAAGCTCACCCCCAACTGTGTACAGTGAAGTATGTGTGCGTGGGGGGGGGGGGGGTGAGGTGGGGGGGTGGAGACTCTCTCTGGAGGCGCTCCTCTGGAATTCTGATTTGGTGGGTATGGGGCAGGACCTTGGTAGAAATGTGTTCTTAACAAGCTCTCCTGGTGATTCTTAGGCACAATACAGTTTGAGAAGCAACGGGATTTGGCAGTTAACTATGTAACAGACCTTCAAGTTGGAAGGTCAAGTAGGAAGGGGATACTCATGCATCAGATATAAAAAACTAAAAAAAGGAGCCTCTGTTTCCTGAAAAACTCACAGTTGAGCTCGCCACTGCAGTAATATGCCCCCAACCTCGGCCACCCAAATGCCAGAGCTCCCTCCCCATAACACCACCTACTTTTCCAGGTACCTTGGGCCGAGGACAGGAACGTCTATGTCATACTGTTTCCACATCACACGTCGGGCAAGGGAATAAGATGATATTTAATACTGTCCCATTTAAAATAAGGAGGGACAGGCTTAAGCGCCCGACTTCGGCTCAGGTCAGATCTCACGGTTTGTGGGTTTGAGCCCCGCGTTGGACTCCGTACTAACAGCTAAGAGTCTGGAGCCTGCTTCGGATTCTGTGTCTCCCCCTCTCTCTGCCCCTCCCATGCTCATGCTCTGTCTCTCTCTTGTCTCTCAGTAATAAATAAACGTTCAAAAAAAAAAAAAAAGAAAGAAAGAAAAAGGGAGAGATCCCCAGGGGATAATGTACCCAGCATAGATATAGGGGGATGCTGAGGGAACCAAGGGATCCACAGAAGGACAGATGCAGTGTGCTGACTTCCTTATCCCAGGCAGCTCAAACAGACACATTCTCTCAAGCTGTGGCTGTAAATGTCTTCCTTCTCCGATTAACAATGGACAATTGCAGATTTTCTTTCCATCCCCGGTCCCCATAAGAGGCAATGCAATTGGGAAAATCAACTAGATAAATGTGGCCTGGAGTTGGCTGTCCCTCAGAGCTAGGACTAACACAGATAGAGCTGAAGACTGTCCTCAAACACCTGGATTGCTCTCGATGGTCGCCAACTACTCTGGGATTCAGATGAGGCCTGGGGAAGGAACAGAACATAGGGCTCAAACTGGGCTGGCTTTCATGTTGACTGTGCCCTTGAATCCAGAGCTGGGCGCAGAAAGTCACTATAAGGACCCGAAGCAAGCTTTTTGGCCAAAGTGACCCTGAGGAGGAAGAGGTCAGCCTGCTCAGAATTTTGGTTAACAGTCATCTAAGGGCCAAAGAAAAGGAGTCACATCACACCCAGGTGGAGGACCTTCCAAGAGTAACGGGGGTGCAGGGGCCAGAGGTGGAAGTTGGGGAGGGGGGAGCTAAAGAGAGCCTTGGGACTGTCTGCAAAGAAGCCTTCCACGCCCACCAGATGCCCTGAGCTGGGTCCCAGGCCCCAGGTGCAGACACAAAAGCAAAGTAAACGGCAGAGACCATCTGGTGGGAAAGGGACAGGCACAAGATGGTAAGATGTGAGGACATAAAGAATCCCAAAGTCAAAGTTACTGGATCCATCAAGTTGTACTCTGACAACTTGTATGCATTGCCTTTTTTTAAAAAAAAAAAAAAAGAAAAAGAAAAACAACAACAACAACAACAACAACAACAACAACAATCAGTCCCACAACCCTGGGATCATGACCTGAGCCGAAATCAAGAGTTGGATGCTCAACCGACTGAGCCACCCGGGCACTTCTGCATTGCCTTTTGAACAGTTTTTAAAGGTCCTTTTATAAGTCGCCATGTTCACTTTCTAGTAAAGGCAAATAACACTGGTACCTGTTCACTGAATGGCAATTTAGCGTAACTGAGTAATAAAAGCCCGAACACCAGCTATTCCTCAACCAGACCTGCGAAGGTGACAGGGCGATCATGCCGCCCAGAGCTACCCCTGGAAGAAGGGCACTTTCTAAAGAGAACATGCGTCAGCTGTCTCACCGCCGCACGTCCTTGTCCTTCAACCCTTCCCTGGGGGTTCACGCAGGGCCCTATCCCGCAGCCTCCAAGCTCAGGCCCTGCCTCCCCCTTGGCCACGGCGCGGCTCATGGTTTCCCTCTCCACGTGGCTCCAGAGCAGACGGACAGACACCAGACTGCAAGCACGTGAGCAGTAGAACCGTCCCTCCCGGAACTGGCAGGGAGGCAGGGAGGCCAGGAGCGGAGGTCAGCAGAGGCTCCTCTTGGGCCGGGGAGATGGTGTGTCGGTGCATCTGGACGGAGTGGGAAAGGAACGCTTGGGGAAGGACTGGGGTAGAGCCTGAAGAGCGGCTGTGGCCCAGTCTCCTAAAGGGGAGGGCGGGCCAGGGCCCCCCCGAGACACAGCAGGGGTGGGGCCCAGAGGCCGGTGAGGCCCCACTGGATGACGAAGGGGCGGGGACACGACCTGTAGGCTCAGACCTCCCAGGGAAGGAGGTGTGAGGTTATCTGCGGAGGCCTGCAGGCTGAGGGCAGTAAACGGGGCAGGGAGAGGGCAGCCTCGGGGATGGGTGACCAGTCCGAGGGGCCCACGCGCCTCTGGCACATTTCGCAGCCTTTCTCTGTGGCCGCGAGCATCAGGGCAGAAGGGCTCAGGCACACACGAGTCTTGGGACTTCGGTTTTATGGCCTACACGGCAACCTCTTAAATGTGGGTCGGCCCACGGCTTCTCACGGCAGCTCAGCTTCACTCCTCGCCGACTTCCACCCTCGCGGGCCTGCTCACCGTCACCTCAAACACCGCCCATCACGGTCTCCCCAGAACGGACTCTCCTGCTTCCCGTTCCTTCCCGCTCCTCACACGCCGACCACGAGCTGGACAGTGAGCGAGGCACTCGGGCGTGGTGACAGTGAGCGTCACCAGGGCGCATCGTCCCAGCAAGCCCGAGGCCGGTGACCGGACTTCCCCAGCTGGTGGGCGAGGAAGTGAAGGCACGGAGAAACAAGGCAACGAGCCCACGCCACACAGCTCAGCGAGAGGGGCTATCCGGTTCAACCCCGGCTCTCTCATCCGGGGACCCACCAGAGCTGCTGTTTCCAACCTTAGCTGCTGTGCTGGGATCCCCGGAAAAGCTGTTAAAATAACATCCGTGCACGACCCCACACCCAGAGAGGCTGATTCAGCTCGTGGGGATTAGGACCCCACCCGGCTTATTTTTCAACTCCATCCCTCACCCCCCCCCCCCCCACACCCCCGCAGGTGACTGCAACACACGGGCCAGGGCTGGGAACAAGTATGCCAGAGACTCCAGAGGGTCTGGCCGGGGTGTTGTGCTGTACCCCGGGGCCCAGCAATGTGCCTGGCACGCGCTGGAAGGGCAGTCAATCCTTGCTGACTGACAGAAGGAATGCAAACGCCACACTCCCCATCCAGGGCTCCAAACCTGGAGCTCCCACCAGGCATGAGCTGACTGGCCCCTGGGCCACACCTCACCCTCCTGCCCCGCCTCCTCCCTGGGGACAGAAAAGTCATTCTCCCCGCCTC
Organism: Puma concolor; assembly: GCF_028749965.1. NCBI lineage: Eukaryota > Metazoa > Chordata > Mammalia > Carnivora > Felidae > Puma > Puma concolor. Next base: position 15,318,950 of record NC_141668.1, on the reverse strand, counting down.
ACCTTCTTCCTGCCACCCCGTTCACCGGCCTCAGTGCTTGCTCCATGTTTAAGGATGCAGCTGTGGCCCCTTGGTCTGGTATTTCAGACCCCAACACCCCAGTTTATCCTTTCAATCACATCTGCCACCACCCAGGTGCCCCGCTGTGCGGGCGGGGGTCCTCCTCATCTCCCGTGCAAGTCTGGAGGCTTCCTGCAACAGTGACTCCGGTAGTGCCCGCCCCGTCCAGGCCTGGATCCTTCTCACCCACGAGGACCTAACTGCCCGGCGGTGCCCTCCACCCCAGCCTCCAGGGATTCCCTTCTGACTCCGAAGGTCTATGCCGAGAAGCCTACTTGGCTCCGGTCTCGCATGGCCTCTGACCATCATTTCCACGTGCACGTGTCCTCGTTTTCTGACTAAACTGAGATCACTTGAGGGCAACAACCGTGGGCACGTAATTTGGCTTCTCCCACAGTGGCCGCCACCGCCCACGCTCCGTGAGCACCGCCGGGCCCTCGCCATTTCGTCTCTGTGTGAGTGGCCTTACCTGTAGTATCTGGACTGCAGGTAGGTGGAACACACAGCCTTGGACACGTGACTGGCCGAACCGAAGTCGATGACCTTCACTCTGTACGGCTGCCTAGACGGATCTACCAGCATGATGTTTTCCGGTTTGAGGTCGGCATGGATGAGACCGAGGCTTTTCAGCTTCATCAGGGCTGTGGCTACCTGCTGGAGGACTGGGCGGATGTACTTGAGGGGCAAGGGGCTGAACTTGTTCTGCTTCAGAAAGTCATAGAGGTTCTGCTCCAACATCTCAAAGACCAAGCACGTGTGGTTCTTGTGCTGGAAACACTCGTAGGCGCGGACAAAGTTGTAGTCGTCGGCGCTCTCTGTGCTCAAGCGGGCCAGGATGCTCACCTCGATCTGACCCTGCCGGGCATACGACGGGTGGTTCTTCAGGATTTTGATGGCCACGATCTCATTGGTGCCCCGTTTCCAGCACTTGACCACTTGCCCAAACGTCCCTCGGCCCAGGAATTCTAAAACTTCATAAGTGTTGGTCATGGAACACAGCACCTCATGCTGGACCAGCTGGTAATCACCCTCGCTGTTGGAGCCACTGTTTTTGGAGGTGGCAGTCGATGTGGTGGCAGTGGCTACAGTGGCCCCACTGGCATTATTCTGAATCATGGGTGGATGCTCTTCGATGATCTGCACGCTGCTCGTGTTCTCAATCTCCTCACTCTTACGCTTGAGTCCACATTTTTGGTAGGTATCGAGAAGGCTCACAGTGCTGCGACGCATCAGGTTGTGTGGTCCGCCGAGGACTTGCCCGGTGACAGAAGTGCTGCTTGCCGATGTTACGACTATGTGCCCGGTGCTTCCTGGGAAGATGATGGTCTGCTCGTAAGGTAGGCTTGGGTTTGGGATCGGCAAGGAGGTGCTGACGGTTGTGGTGGCTGGCTGAGAAGGCGGGATGTTCTTGCTCTGGCTGTACACTTTGCTGTGGGAGCCGTACCCAGTCATGTCCCAGGCGGAACTCGGCTCCACTTTCAGTTTCTTCACACTACAGAAGGCACTTGATTGAAGGGTGTGAGGGGAGAAGACTTGCACATGTGAGGCCATACCTAGGAGGAAAAGAAAGGGAAAGACACATATTTTAGTCGCCACGAAACGGACGAGCTCAGCAGATTCATCTCAGTTGTGACCGGTGGCTCGGGTCCTAGAGAATATTTTCCTCCCACTTCAAAGCAAGGTTGGGAAAGTGAATCTATCCCCCCCCCCCCCACCCCGGGGAAGCACATGCTGGTCACTCAGTTCGTGGGGCCGAGGAGTTCGTGTTCCGCCTGCCCCCGTGGGGGGTGGGGCGGGGGAGAATTGTAGAGTCGGTCAGGAATACAATCAAGACTCAGATACAGAGTTGGAATATCAGGACTTTGTTCGTGACTTACTTGTTTTTATAAATACTGTTTGTGATAGAAACAGATTCTTCCCCAATTCTCGCCGGGTTGCAATCCTACTAAAACCGAGGACTGTATCAGGTGGCCCAGGTAACTGTTAGACTTAATTGTCCCACATGGTCTGCTACTCCTTGTCACAGACCCTGTTGGGTTAACTCGTTAGAAGAAACATCTTCCTCTACGGGTCCAGGCATGGCGCCACTCATGATCCGGTAGCTTCTGGATGAATCGTAATTACCCCCTGGGATCTTAGTCATCTTAAATGAATTCTCTAGGGCTGAGTAGATCAGCAGTTAGTCTGATGCTTTCATTTAGATGGTCTAAATAAAACATTTTGTCATTTATTTTGTTTTATATCATTGAAACCTTTACTTTTTTTGTGGGGGGGGGAAGGGGTGGGTAGCACCATTTATGGGCTCTACTCACTAACTTTTCCTGCTGAATTCATCTATCCATAAATTTATCCATAAAGTACTGTTCTTTCGTACCAACATCTCAGCCACAATTTAGATAACCTCAGAAATCTATTAGACTATAACTCTGGAATGGTTGCACAATTTAGAATTTTGGTGATTCTAAAAACAAACAAAAATCATAGAAAAGTATCAACGAAAAATAAGGCAACGAAATGAGGAAGGTAAGTTCTTAACAGTGAAAGTGAAAACAAACACTGCTCATCATCTAACTGTAGTTGATAAACATTCGTTTTTTTGAGAGAGAGAGAGAGAGAGAGAGAGAGAGAGAGAGCGAGCAGGGGAGAGGGGAAGAGGAGAGAGAGAGAATCCCAAGCAGACTCCATGACCAGCGTGAAGGCCAATGTGGGGCTCAGTCTCACAACTGTGAGATCATGACCTGAGCCAAAATCAAGGTGGACGTTCAACCAACTGAGTCACCCAGATACGCCATAACCATTTCTCAAAGAAGCACAAGGACACTGGGATTTCCATCAAGGACTGCTGTTGTCTAGCCATCCTTGTGTTCCTGTCTCAGACCCCTCGCATTACCTAGAGTGGTCATTAAACATTTTCCTTCACACCCTGTCACCTGTCACCCTAGCCACCCTCCCTCCCAGCAGACACCTTCCACTTGTCCAGGAGCCCAACACCTGCAGTCTTGCTTTCCACCTTTATTCTCTTCGTTTCAGAACATTCCTGAATCTACATCCAGCCCCCATCCTTTCTGCTTTCTCCCCGGTCTCAGAGGAAGCTGTGTCTCTCATTTCCAACCCCCAAATCTCCTTTCATTCTCATGATTCCTCCTCTCCAGTTCCCTCCACTGTCCTCTCCCTCTCCCAGAGCTTTCAATTTCTGCTTGTTAATTAGATCCAGGTCCTTAGTAGGTATTTAATAAAGTTTTGCCAAGCAAATCAATGACTTAATCTTTTTCTGCCTTCCTGTGTCACCGTGTCACACATTCCCAATTTAGAAGGTAAGAAGAGTAACAGCCATACTCTCCCCCTTTAATTTTTTCCTTCTCACCTGTCATCAGTGGTTTATGCTCCCTCTTCTTCAAGGCTCTCTCCTTAGTCTACGCCCCCATCCCGCACACCCACACACTACAGGGCTGTGTTCTGCAAGGTTCTTAAAGGTAAATGACTTCCCAATTGCCTAAACCAATGGCCCCTTTTCAGCCCCTATTCTCCTTGACCTCCCTGCAACATCTGATATGCTGACCACAACTCCCCTCCCGATGCTCTTATCTGTGCTTATGAGAATCTGTAATCTCCTCCTCCGGTGTCTGATTGCACGCTGTGTGCCTGGGTGGTTCCTTTTCCTCTTCCTCCTTTAAAATGTTGGCATTTCCAACATTTTGACTCTGTTCTCTCTGGAAGATATTCATTCAAACAGTTTGAGCTGTCATTTTTATGCAGGCGACTCCCACCGTTTATCTCAGGCCAGGTTCTCCCTCTTATCTTCCATTAGGAAGTTCTGCCTCCTGCAACGTCAAAGACTATCTCCCAAAGCTGAATTCCTTATCTTCTCCTAAAACTTTAGCCATCTCACGCCCCTTTCTAACATCCCCCTTTCTGTTCATAGAATATTCTTCTAGTCACTTGGTTCCAAAAATGTGGATTTACCTTTGATGAGTCTTCTTTTATCCATGGACAACCATTTCTCTTTCTTTCAAAATGTCTTTTGTAGCCATCTCTTTATTTCCGTTCTGGCTGCCACTTCCATGATTAAAGCATTTATTTATCACTTCCTAATAGGACTAGGGCAAATGCCAACATCTGGTCTACCTGAGAAGTCTTTTCCTCTAACTTGTCCATATTCAGTCACCAGATTAATCTTCCTAGAATAATTCTAGGCACATTACTCCCCTGTCCAAAAACTTTCAGTGTCTTCTTAGTGTCTACAAGATAAAGCTGAGGACTCTTTCACTTAACACTATCACATTCAATTTCAATTACCTTCTTGGTTTCATCTCCAACGAAGAACTATCCTCAACCCCCAACTTGAATTAAGCAGTTCTATCACTGTTTCTAGAATGTCTCTACATGTCCTACCTCCACACTCCTATCTCCATTCCCTCATCTGGCACGCCTTCACTGTTTCTCTGAAGTTATTCAAAGACCAGACAATTCGGATCCCTCCTCTTCCCAGACCTCACCAACCCACAGTGATCATTCCCGAATCTCTTCCTCTACAGCACTTGCCATATGCACTATCCATTTGGCCACAAATTGTACCTCTGCCTTGCAAAATCTTGTCTTGTTGAGCTGAGTTACTTATTTTTTGTGCTATTTCACTTGTTACACATTTAGGTCATGTTTCCATAACCAGCTTATATTCTGGATCCAAGAGCTACAGTTTATATTATCCATGGCAGGCACTCAGTTGATGGAATAAAAGCACTCTAACTGGCCAGACCTCCAGGAGAGCTTAGCTCTCTGGCCATAGAGCAATGACCAGTCATGGGCACCTATGGGACCTGGCCATCCCCCGGAAAGTAAAGAAAAACCTGTCGCTATCTTCCCACCCATACCAAGGCTTTTTTAAAAAAAACGAGGCAGGGGTTGGGCAGCTCCTGCCCTGATGTCAGCACTCACAGTCTATCGGTACTTTCAGTGTGGACATGCTCTGACCGTCCACAAGCAGCCTCAGCCTGACACCCAGCACCTGCTCGGAGCCCCACCTTCATCCTGATCCCATAGATCTGAGAAAGGCTTCCCTTCCTGTTTGGATCCTGAACTCCAATATCTACCTATACAAAATGACTACACCTCCATATACATCTTTCTGCCCGGCAAGACCATTTTGGCTTGCTTATTCAGATTCTACACTTTACCTATTTTTTCCCCATTGCTCTTTCTGTTCAAGTCAACCTCCCTCTAATTCTGTTGTAATACTGAAAATGTTGTTTTCTATAGTCACCAGTACTAAATATTCATATTGTCCTAGATGTTGTCCACTATGTAGAAATAACCAGTCCCTCGACTTTTAGTAACTTATCTACTGGAGGCAAAGCGTTTCCTTTGTCCTTTGCTACCTCATGTGCCCCTCATTCCTCAACGCTCAAGTACTTGGGGAGGGAAGGGTCGCATGGCATTGGAAGAAAGTTGCTGATGTTACATAAGGGAGAAGTGGCTCTTTTCTCTATTTTCACTGTTTCAAAAACATTTTGTAGAAAAGCCAGAGTGTAGAAGTGGAAATTTACAGAGGGGAAGAGGATGGCTTATGACTTATTTGTTATTGGGATGACAGCCAAGGGTCATAAAATTGTGGAAATCATCGCTGGCTACCTCTGGTGACAGATGCCCAGGACCGGAGAGGAGATGCGCGTGGCTAACAATGCCCTTCATCGCGCCTGGGGCCTCAAATGCTATTCCTCAGGATTACCATGATTCTCCAGATTTTAAAATCTCAAGTACCCACTAGGCTCTGGGCCAGATGTACTATGGACAGAGTAAGCACACGTCCGACTTTGTCTGGGACAGTCCAGAGTTACTCTTTCCAATCCATTCTCACAAAGGTCCTAGTTTGAAAGCTAGGAAGACAATTGATGGGTTTAGGCTCCCAGGATTAAGCGGAAAAATCAGGCCCTGACCCTAGACATTCCAACCAAAACAATTCTATGTGCCTCTTTGTCTCTGACTTAATGGTTTATTGATAAATTCCGTTTTCTAGGATTAAGAGTAATTTTTCCACCTAAAAATAAGAATAGCTAAATATCTTCCTGATTTTCCTGAAGGATTAGCGCACAAGATTTTTTAAATGTCATTTATTAAAGGACTGGCTCATTTAGTTCTTTCTTCTCCCCCTGCTTAGTTGCTTAGTTTCTTCATAATTTTTTATTTCACAACTAGAAGAACTGAAAAGTTGCTTCACATCTGAGTACATTTCCTTTCCATTTCACCACCCCAAAATTATCTACTGGAAGATCAGACTCTGGTGAAACCATGGGGATGAGTGAGGGTTCAACTATGATTTAAAAAGAAATTAAATTGAATTCAACTTCACTGAATTCTACCAAAGCTTGAGAGAAGGAATTGTAAGTAAAATAACGGCACCATTTCCCGCAGTGAATAAGGTTCAATTGTGGTTTGGCAGATGTGAAATAGATTACCACACAGAATCCAGTTACATTATTCGCGAGAACACAATCGTGAGCACCACAATCGTGAGCACCTTGGTGTAGAAGGTACAGACGTCCCCACTTCCCCAAATCCTCTGACACACACTTCTGCTGAGTAATGAGTGTTTGATAGGAGCAATCAGGAACTTAAAGGAAGGATTAATTCCCATACCCGACGGGATGCCGTATCTGTATCATAAATCAAATTATTACATGAAGAGGGGCGCCTGGGTGGCACAGTCGGTTAAGCGTCCGACTTCAGCCAGGTCACGATCTCGCGGTCCGTGAGTTCGAGCCCCGCGTCGGGCTCTGGGCTGATGGCTCAGAGCCTGGAGCCTGTTTCAGGTTCTGTGTCTCCCTCTCTCTCTGCCCCTCCCCCGTTCATGCTCTGTCTCTCTCTGTCCCAAAAATAAAAAATAAACGTTGAAAAAAAAAATTATTACATGAAGATATCGTCCAGTTCTAGAATATTTCAAAAGAAATGTCAAAAATATACGAATGTTAGAAATAAGCACCTGAATGGATATTTTTCAACATCTAGGGTTAATCTGAAAAACCCTTGATCACCCTGTACAACATGATAATTGGACGCCTCGGGGCTTGAAAAGTCCTAGGAAAAAAATGTCTTCGTGGACATGCAAAACCATATTCATACAATTTTAATGATAGTCTCCCTGCTTATCAAGTTTATATTTCACAACTAGTGCAAAGATAATTTCAGATTAGCCAATTTTAAATGATATATTTCCAAAATAGTGTACACTAAATGCCTGTGGGGCTTTTACATTGTTTTCAATCAAAGTCGGTTTATCCTCTAGTGGTGTCACGTTAAATATACAGTCTACTCCATCAGAGCACAGTTGAGAAGCAAACATACACTCGACAGAATTCTTTTGTCGATAATGACAATAACAATACTACTGACTGCATTAAGGGTCCTCTATATAAAAAAGGCTGGGGCTGGGCACAGAAGGAAACACAAAGACATCTAACACATCAGCATTGCCTAAAGGAGCCTAAAACCTCATGGGTTTGTCAAGTTCACGGCAAATTAAAAAACAACAGGCAATTCTAGGCAAATTTAAGTAACTAGTCAAGCTAAACATGACAGGAGTTTAGAGGAGCTAAGACTTGAGCTGAGAGTAGAGAGAGGGGGTATCTTTGAAATGTTCCAGGTCCTGCTAACTGGCGTAAGCAAACTGTGGGGAGCAGCCGGCACTATGGCCCTATGCCCTCAGGAAGTTTAGGATTTGCTTGGAGATGACAATGTAGGGGCATTTTACATAGGAAAACAACAACAAATGCTAAACGAATAAACAACCGTGTGTACCAATACCTACCCACCCAGAACTGTCATCTTCTAACTCAGTCTTTCCGAAGTAAGTTTTGAATACTCAGTAAGGCTGGGGTGGAGCCCGACCACTAAAGCCACTCCCATCCAACCTTTAGCCTTTACCCGGCCTTACTGACTGTCCTCTAACACAATTAACAAGTTGCAGAGGGACTATCATTGACTTTGCTCTCTGTGTCAGACCCCGGGTGCTTACACCCCACAACTGTAAAGTGCATTTTCCCTGTTTTACAGATGAGTTAATGGAGTCTGGGGACATGATCTAGTTTGTCCAAGGTCACTTTGCTACTACGAGCAGGGCTGGGATTTGATCTGATGTCCGCCTGACTCTCAATTCATGCTATTAACCATTCTTTTTCACTCTTCAGGTTCTCAGACTAGAAGTTCCAAACAAGGAGACCGGTCCAACAGGCAAGGAGAAATAAAAGCTGATATGGGAGAAGCGACAGATGTAAAGTATGGGGCACCCCCGACTGCGCACCACCTGCTAAAATCATGGGCACCCACGACAGTGATCATCCTAAGCCATCTACCATTTCTGCATCGTCTGGTTCCCATAACATCCGAGAAATACAACCAGTCAAAATTGGTCAAATAAAATAAGTGTACGTCATTAAAGAGGTAAACCTCACTTATCCGATGCAGAGTGGCCCCAGTGGGCAGAGCACTGGTCTGGAGCGAGATGATCTGGGCTGTCACGGCAGTCCAGGGGTGAGGCAATGAGGATCTGGACTAAGGGACTGTCTGAGGAAACAGAAAGGAGGTAGCAGAAACACAAGGCTTTGTGGAGAAGAAAAGACAAGACACACTGAAAGGTGGGATGTAAGGGCAAAGGAGAGAGACATCAAATATGTCTGGGGGACTCAAAGGAGCAGGGTTCCACGGCCATGGCAGGAAAGACGGGGAGTGGAAGCAAAGCTGTCTGTCTCCGGGGCGGGGGATGGGATAACAGAACAGGTTTTCCACAAGTGGAGCTACAGCACTGGCAAGGTGCCCAAGTGGAGATATTCAGTGTTGAACTCTTCACGCTGCAACTCTGAGGCAAGGAATTCCTTAATTTACCCAAACTAAAGTGTCAGGAGTCTCTGGTCACTGACCATCAGCATCTACTTCCCATTTGCTCAGTTGAGTCTTGAATGAGGATAAACCATTTTGAAAAGAGAATGGATTCCAACAAGGTGCGCTAACCTGGCACAGGATTAGTCAGAGGGGGAAGAGGGCAGGGTGACCCTGGATCAGCTCACGCGCACACCAGAGATTGCTAAACAAAGATCAGCAGGACCACTGACAAAGATACCAAAAGGGGAAAAGACTAAAATCAAAAGTTCACATCCCAAAGAGACAGAGGAAGGAAAGGTGTCCTTGATTTTGAGGGGAGAGTCCGGCTGGAAGAGTTCTATTGTGGACAGATTTCATTGTAGGCATTGATAACAACATAGAGGAAACGTTCTATACGTACTGAGAAAAAAACCAGGACAGGAGAATGAGCGAGAGATCGTGACTGGAGATATTGACCTTAAGGACCATCACCAACACCTAGATGGAAATGGAGTCCGTGTGGGTAAAGCTGTTTCCCAGGAGAAACGGTGTAGAAAGTAGAGCAGATGGCAAATAAAGAAATCCTTGGGGGCACAGACGTTGTCGAATAGTATGAGGAAAGTATGAGTCATGGGGAAAAGTCAAGGATAAAATGATGATAAACACAATTAAGGGATTGATCCTAGAGAAGGAAAACAGAGAAAGAGCTACTGGGCCTGGCTGGATACAAGCCAATGGCCGTCTTTTCCCACAGTGTCAGGAGGAGAGAAAGAAGGGGTGCTTTCCCGGGAAGAGAAGCAAATGCACCAAGTTACCCTCTTGCTTTTCCAAGAAATGTGATTCTCTTCAGGACTCCCAAAATCCTTTACGTCATCTGCCTTGAATCTACAAATTCTACCAGAAGCTGGAGCCCTTCAATTGAGAAAGCATCCTGTCCTCGCCATTTGCAAATTCTCATCTGTCTTCCTACGGGCTCGTGATGTGTCGAAATCGGCCCCTCTCAGGTTCAGACTTACTTCTTTTTGGAAGTTGCTAACCTCACCTATAACAGCTTTGAGCCTCTCTCACATTCACCTTGCTGTGACTCTACCATATTGCCTGAACAAAGCCATAAACCGTGATAGATGAACCAGCCTTTCACGGCAGCAGGTGAAGTACCGTAGTCCACGAATGGATTATGTGGAGGCCATGTTACCAGGTGTTTACAGGCAATCTGGAAATTAGGAATCCAATATAATTCTGGTGAAGGAAAGAATGGTGCCATTAAGACACACATGCTTTCCAGTTTCTTTCTCTAGGAAATTGGCGGAATCCATGAAAAGAGAAACAAAACGAACTCAAAAACTCCTTTTTAAAACAATAGTTGCATTAATCAACACTCTTGTTAGTAAAAAAACAAGGAACAAAAAAAACCCCTAAACTCCTGAACGTCAGAGTATTAGTTTCCTGGGGCTGCTGTAAGACAGGACCACAGACTGGGTGGCTGAAGCAACAGGAATTTGTTCTCTCACAGTTCTAGAGGCTGGAGGTCAAGATCAAGGTGTTGGTAGGTTCAGTTCCTTCCGAGGACTCGTTCCCAGAATCCGTTCCAAGGCTCTTCATGGTCTATAGGAGGCTGTGTTCTCCCTGTGTGTCTTCACTCCCTCTTCCCTCCATGCATGTCTCTGTGTCCAAATTTCCCTTTTTATAAGGACACCAGTCATGTTGGATTAGGGCCCACCCTGATGACCTTACTGTAACTTGATTAGCTCTGTAAAGATTGTGTCTCCAAACAAGGTCACGTTCTGAAGTACTGGGTGTTAGAATGAAGCATGTGAGTTTGGGGTGGGGGGCACAATTCAACCCATAATAATAGGTTTAAGGAAACCAAAAGCTTTTTACCAGACTTTAATCTTCTCAGGATATAGAGTCTGGATATTCCAAAAGAACTCCCTCCGTTTTTCCCTCCTTAGAGAGAAGATATTTCATTTTGTGATTTCCCCATATCTTGCCTCGAATGACCTATGAGGGCATTTCAATTAGTCACATATTACATATGGAAACAAGCAAAAGCAAAGTGGTTATTTTCAATTAAATTCTGCATGACGTGCATGTTCTAGTGCTTCTGGAAAAGGCCATGCAGGGATGTACCTGTTATGTATCCTGAGGATAACTGCAGTCAACTCTGATATAAAGGAGAGTTGGCAGGGACATGTTAGTAACACCCAAATGGGAAAGAGTCAGCCAAGTTTCTAGTTCTGACTCTGGGTGTATCAAATATTTGTGAAGTAGGACATGAGTAAGCTCAAAAGAGAAATCATTTGGGGGCTGGGCATGGGATGGAAGTTTTCTTCTCGGGCCAGTCTTGTGTCACACGTACTAATTCTCTTCTGCTGTCCACACTGTCCTTTTCATGCAAAGCCTGTGGCGGCTGTGACATTTCCCAGCTTTGCATTTTCCTTCCAACTGAGGATCTCAAGAAGAGAGGCCTTCCTAAACAAACTTGACGGGATGAAAAGGGTAAATATCCACCAACTGTAAAAACAAAACCAGCTTTACTCCTGGTTTCAACACAGATAAATTCCATTCAAATATACATTTTCCAAGGATCTAGAAGGATGCTCATTTTGTTCCTGAAATGTTCTAAATAAGGCGGTTGAACTTTCAATGGTATTAATTTCCAGGTGTTTGAGTCACAAATTTTTGCAAAAGCCTTGTCCTCGAATCTCTCAGCCACTCTCTCTCATTACCGCCCCCCCCCCCCCCCTTCACTACTGCTCCAAAATCATGACTGACACCTCAAGAAACGAGTGAGCCAGAACTGGAACAGATCTTGGGGAGACCAGGTATGTATCTGGCAATGCCATGCAAGCCTCAGTTTCGAGTTTTCTATCCTTTAGAAATGTCTTATAAAGTCTTGTCCAAATCAAGGCTAAAAATCCATTAGGCTTTTTACTCTCGAGTGCAAAACAGAGTTATTCTGGTACCATACTGGTAAAGTAAAATCAAATGGTCTCCTTACTTAACCGTCACTCATCCCATGTCCAGCCCACAACCGATTTGTCTTTCTGAGCTCATTTAGGTTCACCTCCGGAAATGCTTGGCACACTCAGCATTGGAACAGGAAACCTACTTTCCTCTTCCCCATTTGGTATTCTAATTACTGTGCCACGCCAACTCTCTTTGACACCAAAGAGTACGCAAATTCCATTACTCTATGGAATGCTATTGCTACGTGTCCCCTCAAAAGATATGCTGGAGTCCTAACCCCCGATGCTCGCAAAGGTGACCTTCTTTAGAAAGGAGGTCTTGAGGCTGTGATCCAGTTAAGATGAGGCCATTAAGGTGACTCCAAATCTAATACAACTGGTGTCCTTATAGGAAGAGGAGGAAAGACACAGACACACAGAGAATTCCGCGTTAAAGACAGAGGCGGAGATCAGAGTGGTGTGGCCGCAAGCCCAAGCGTGCTGAGGGCTGCGGGTGCCACCAGAAGCTAGGGAGCGGCCAGGAAGGCTCTGCCCGGAGCCGCAGTGGGAGCCAGGCCCTGCTGACACTCTGCTTTCCGACTTCTGGCCTCTGAACTATGAGAGAATAATTTTGTGTTGTTTCAAGCCACATTTTGGGTACCTTAATGCGATCATAGCGCTAGGAAACGAATATAACTCTGTAATATATTTCAGGATCTATTTCACCGAAAAAAATATGTTTGTACTCAAGCTGTGATAAAGCATTTGTAACAATCGCAGGGCCAAATGGAGTCTGTCTTTGCCGCCTCTTGGTTGAAAAGCTCTAGAAGCATCCTCAGCTTTACTCCCATGGCTTAGTCACCGATCCTGCCAGGGCGCAGAGCACCTCCCCTTTCGATGCGAATACATTTGTTCAGGGCAACCCACGTTCGACTTCAGAACAACAAAATTTGGGACGAGAGCAGGCGACAGTTCCATCTGTGCTCAGCTGCAGCCCACCAGCAGTTAAGGAGTCCGGGGAAGGCATTTCCTCAGACCCGCCCTCTTGAAACCTCAACTCCTTGCTGTTAGACAAAGAAGCCAGGACAAAGGCCCGCCGCCTGCAATCTGCTCCCGGTACAACACCTGTTCGCTGCCTCTTGTGCTCATGTTTATGTATGCCTCCTAACGTTTCTCTCCTAGGCTGTTATCTACCCGCAAAGAAAACTTCGTGAAAGCCGTCAGGCAGACACAGGGATGCCTGTGAAGCCGCCCGCACGCAGGCCTCTCTCCCTTGGGTTCTCTTCAAACCCAGGATCCACCCCACCCTCGGCTGGGGGCACAGCAGCACACCCCTCTTCCCGGACTGAAATGCCGACCGCTGCTCCCATCGGGAACTCTCCATTACTGCTCCTTTGCTCCCTGGCGGGTTTTTTTTCATTGCTCTCAGTTGCTTTAACTGACATCTGACAAAACTCCATCACAGATCATTTTGGGGAAAGGGAGAGGAAGTGCCACTCCCGTGGTGGAAAGAGAAGGAAAGTGGGAAGACACAAAGGAAGAAAAGTCAGAGAAATGGGTGGAAGGCTGGCAGGGATGCTGGGAGGAAGGTAGGGGAGGAGGAAAAGGTAAAAGAAAAGATGGCAGGGGGCCTGGATGGCTCAGTCGGTTGAGCGTCCGACTTCGGCTGAGGTCATGATCTCGCCGTCTTGTGAGTTCGAGCCCCGCGTCGGGCTCTGTGCTGACAGCTCAGAGCCCGGAGCCTGCTTCGGATTCTGTGTCTCCCTCTCTCTCTGCCCCTTCCCGGCTCTTGCTCTGTCTCTCAAAAATAAATAAACGTTTAAAAAAAATTTTTTTTTTTTTTTTTTTTAAAGAAAAAGATGGCAGAGAAGTGAGAAAACGCTTGTGCAGATTAAGGTGGGCTCTTATGTCTGCCGCAAGGACACTTTCATGCTAGGAGTCACTGCCATCAGGCCAGCCCCGGTGCGGTTATCAGCCCACAGCCTGGGTGCTGGGCTACCCACAGGCGGCACCGAGGGGAGGTGACGCTCTGACGGTTACTGGCGCCTTCCTCCCGCAGCATGGCTCACACATAGGAGAGCCTGCCCGTGTCCTGCCTCGTAACGCAGGCAGGCACCTGGTGACGCGGGGTACCAGCGTTCTGAGAGCTCATTCCAGACTGTTTCCGAGTTCCCGGGGAGCACGTCGGCCGCGGGCTCTGCCCCTCGCTGGCTGCGCCGTCTCGGCATGCCGCACGGCCTCTCTAGGCCTCAGCGTCCTCTTCCAGAAAACGGGCACGGCGAGAGCTTCTCAGGGGGTCGTGGTGAGGATTAATGGCGCGAGGACACGCGAGCACTCAGCCCGGTGCCTGGCCCACACGCGCAGTTCGGTGTGCCATCTCCGGATGGACAAAGGAAACAGAGAAACAATGAAATGGGTCTCATCTATTACTTATCTCAAATGCTACTCCGTCAGGAAAGGCAAGTTTGATCAGGAAGAAAGCAACTTCCGATGACCCTGAAGAGGATGCCGGGCAACTTCAAGAGCCTATGTTTTACCTAATTTGCCTAAAAAACATGTGCCTTTTTTCCCCTTGTAACTCTTGTCTTCTTTTCAAGTTTTGATTTGTTTTATTTAAAACAAATTTGTTTAACGTTTTATTTATTTTTGAGAGTGAGAGAGACAGACAGACGGAGTGTGACAGGGGAAGGGGCAGAGAGAGAGGGAGACACAGAATGTGCAGCAGGCTCCAGGCTCTGAGCTGTCAGCACAGAGCCCGACGCGCGGCTCGAACTAGTGAACCCCGAGATCATGACGTGAGTGAAGTCAACGTTTAACCGACTGAACCACCCAGGTGCCCCGCAAGTTTTTAATTTGAACTCTCCCGTGACGTGGCTTCTTTTCTCTCTCTAGTTGTGTAGTTCTCTCAGCATTCAGACCGATTTCTTGGTGTTTGAAATGATTTGGTATTCACCTGCTGTGCTCGAGGGACGAGGCCACCCTAACTCCTCCAGGACTCCTTATAATGCTTTATACCAAAGTTCTACCCCTGGTCATAATTGGGACTCTCTTTTTTATTTTATTTTATTTTATTTTATTTTATTTTATTTTATTTTATTTTATTTTATTTTATTCATAAGCATAATTGACATACAGTATCATGTTAGCATCTGGTATGCAACATGGTTAGTGACTTGACATTTGTAGACATTGTGAAGTGACCACCAAATAAGTCTAGTCACCATCTGTCACCTTACAGAGGTCCTACAATATGATTGAACTCTATTCCCCATGCCGCATATTATATCCCCATGGCCTACTTATTTTATAACTAGAGGTCTGTAGCTCTTAATCCCCTCCACCAACCTCCCCTCCCCCCCGCTCCCTTCCCTCTGGCAAACACCAGTCTGTTCTCTGTATCTGTGAATCTAGATTTTGTTTTGGTTGGTTGGTTTTTGTTTCTTAGATTCCACATAGAAATGAAATCAGGCAGCATTTGTCTTTCTCTGATTTATTTCACTTAACGTAATACCCTCTAGGTTCATCCAAGTTGTAACAAATGACAAGATTCATTCTTTTTTATGGCCGAGTAGTATTCCATTGTGTGTGTGTGTGTCACATCTTCTTTATCCATTCATCATTTGATGGACACCTGCGTTGTTTCCCCATCTTGGCTACTGTAAATAACGCTGCAGTGAACACAGGGGTGCATCTATCTTTGCAAATTAGTGTTTTTCTTTCCTTTTGCTGGAAAGCCAGTAGTGGACTTGCTGGATCATATGGTGGCTCTATTTTTAATTTTTTGAGGAACCTCCATACCGTTTCCATAGCGGCTGCACCAGTTTATATTCTCACCAAGAGAGCACAAGGGTTCCTTTTCCTCCACATCCTCTAACCAGCATTTGTTATTCGTCTGTTTGATAACAGCCATTCAGACAGGTGTGAGGTGACTAGACCCAGTTTCTAAATACAACGTGTTCATTGCAGATCCGTATCTGTTACATAAACTATGACCTTTTTTGACTGAACACTAGGTAAGAAAAAAAACAAAACCAAAACTTGACCACCCCTAATACATCTGATATTTTTAATAAATTATACATGTTCCGTTTTACTACCATAGTATCCTTACTAAAAAACACAAACATAGAAGATTTAAAAGAATGGGATAAAATATATGTATTTCTAGTGTTTGCTTCTATTTCCCAATAAATTGTTCTAAGCCCCTCACTTTGAAAACCCCCGCCTATGACTCAGATGTCCAAGCCAAGTGAGTTAGCCTTGGCCACATGATTAACTGCGGCCAATAAAAAGTGAGAGTGAAATACCGTTTCTGGGCAGAGGCTTTGCGGAGCCAGTGTGCGGTCCGCCTATTCGATCCTCCCGCCAGCGATGATCCCCGGGGTGGAGGCTGCATGGCCAGAGAACTGAACGAGGATAACCAGGAGCAGAGGGACCGCAGCTGAGTCCCCACAGGTATGCAGGCAGCGTGACAGCGAAACACACACACCCTTGTTGTTTTAAAGTCCTGGGTTGCGGGGGCGCCTGGGTGGCGCAGTCGGTTAAGCGTCCGACTTCAGCCAGGTCACGATCTCGCGGTCCGCGAGTTCGAGCCCCGCGTCGGGCTCTGGGCTGATGGCTCAGAGCCTGGAGCCTGTTTCCCATTCTGTGTCTCCCTCTCTCTCTGCCCCTCCCCCGTTCATGCTCTGTCTCTCTCTGTCCCAAAAATAAATAAACGTTGACAAAAAAAAAAAAAAAAATTAAAAAAAAAAAAAAAAAAAAATAAAGTCCCGGGTTGCGGGGGTTTTTGTGGCCGCAGTATAACTCAGCCCCTCCTAACTACGATGCAACTTCCCTCAATGCTGCTGTCCCAGATGAGTCTAAATGAACAAGGTCGAATGTAAGTGTATTTTGATGCTCCTCGTGCTCACCCGTCGAAAGCAGAGCGCACCATTTTTAGAGACAAATTTAAAACTTCTAAATGGTTCAATCCCTTACCGCCCCTATTTAGGCACCAGGTCTGTGTCCTGTGAAAAAGCTTCATGAGACCCATGCGTTAAATGATGGCAAAGCTCCGAGCCTCAAAGCTATTAAGTGATTTCAGGTGTGCGCACTCTTATCCCCACCCAGGAACGCTCCAAAAAAAGCAGAAGGTTTAGGATCATCTGTCACACATGCCTATTAGGCTTGGAACCTTGGAGACAAATGACATGCTAGCACTGAAATGGGAAGCTGCTCTTCAGATCGGCCACGGCAGTTTGGCCGAACTGACGCTGAGGTGCCCTAGTCGGAGCCTCAGCACATGCCCCTCTGCTGCTGCTTTCCTGGGAAAAAGAGACTTTTTCACACCCTGCCCCCAGCTGCATGATGCAATGCTTCTGGTCTTGGGAGAGAATACCCAAGTTCTGACATCATAATAACCGTGGGTATTACTCACGATACGCTCACAAGCCTGGCGAGGCACAGTCTGTACCCTCTTTATCACTGAAGTCAGCAATGGGTTTAAAAATAGCATTTGCTCCCACACCCAGGGTACCACTGACTCATTAATGGAGGAACAAACACTATCCTGGACTCCTTACTTCTATGGGGTTTTAGACCGAGGCTCCAAGAACTGAGGTACAGCACGTGTCCCCGCTCTAATAGGGGTGCTGTGCTGTGCTAACTTACAGAGAGAGCTCGGCAGATCCCAAAAGAAGGAATGCTTAGAAATTGCAAAAGCAGGATTTAAGATGCCGTCATATTTGTGACTCAAACATGATCATCCTAAAATGTCATTAAGGAAGATATCTATAAACCTGGGAACTGCAACACGCTGAACATACCAAAATAAAGAGGGATGATGTTACAGTGGTGACAGTCGTCAGAGTGAAGTTTATAAATAAGTCGAGAGTTCTCATTGTTAAGGGGGAGAGAGGGGATTTCATTTTAGATGTCTGATTCAGGTTCTTTAGAGAGAAACATCCCTAGAGAGCCTTTTTTAAATTTATAGTTATCTGTAAAAACACATAATACCTTTTGCTCAAATTCTGTGCTTACTAAGCAATACGATCTCTTACTGGGATTCCAGAAAGGCCTCCCTGACCAAGGAGAAAATGCCCTTGGCATAAGCATGCCTCGCCTCTCTCTGTAATGATCCAGATTAATCAATCAGTCTTCTGTAAGATTAGTTACTGCGAGTCAGTCCTTCCGACCTCATAATCCTTGATGAATTTATGAAGCCAGATTTACAGATCTGCCAGGCTGAGGATTCTAGAGGCCATGGTGAGCATCCAGAAATGTCTGCCGAGAGACCACCATGTTCAAGCACCATCCCAAGGGCTGTGAGAACAGTACTACTGCTTTTGAAGAGAACACCACAAGGAGATGGGTGATGGGGAACCGATAACTGACCACGTTAAGGCTGACATAACTGTTACTGATGATATGCCGCAAGGCTTGGAAGGAGGACCGAGCACAGGACAGAGCACCCCAAGAGGAAGCGGTGGGAGGTTGAAGCACAGAGGCCAGTGGGTCAGGAGACATGCATCGCAGTTAGGGAATAAGACTAAACATTTTTTTCCCAGTAGGCTTCACCCCCAGAGCAGAGCCCAATGTGGGGCTTGAACTCACGACACTGAGATCAAGACCTGAGCTGAGATCAAGACTGGACACTTAACCAACTGAGCCACCCAAGAGCCCCTAAGCCCATTATTATTTAAGATTTATAAGCCACCTACTTCCCACAGGACCTGGAATAGTTTGCAGATATAAGAATAAGATAACTTAAGATACAAGAGGAACACCACTATCTGAAGGGAACACAAGGAAGAATGAGGACGGCTGAAAGCATCTGAGGACTCCCGCAGGGAGTGGCACGTGCATTTGGAAAGACGAGTTATAGTCAGACGTGGTTTCAATTTTATCCTGTAGGCAGCAAGGAGTCGTGAGGTGTTTGTGAGCGAGGAGAGGGCCAGTCGGCCTGCCACATGGAAAATGGCCTTGTGTGGCCAAGGCCAAGAGGCTCCCAGCCTGCCTTAGAGGAGGTTCTGTGAGGTGAGGTGAGGTCCTGAACGAAAGGTGTAGAGCTGATGGGATGGTAAGGCAAGGCCACAGACAAGAGACTGAAGGAGCAACCTAAGGACTGTGGTGGCGGACGGGGAGGGAGAGGGCAGGAGAGGGATTGGCCGTACCGTAGAGCCGCAGTGATGAGTGACAGAACACGGGGCTCTCGCTGACTTGGAGCAGCAGAAGGAGGCATGCCCTGGTGTTCGTGGCCAGACCTGGGGGCTCTTTGAACCAGGATGCTCCCCGGGAAGCATCAATCGGCAATGACCCCTCCAGCCGCCCAGATTCTCCGTGAATGCGTCTCCAAGGCCAGAGCTGATCTAAAATGAAATCAGTTCTCACACCGGGTCTATGAGTTACTGCCCCGTGACGATGCTCTCCGGCCGTAGCTGGAAGGACACTACCAGGTAACATAAAGCCTTAATCCCTAGGCCGGGGGGTCCAGGAGTGACAGGGACCTATAATCCTCGAGCAAAACCACACAGCAACCCTTCCAGAAGCACTCAACCAAAACCATCCGGTCTATGAGGGTACCTTTTGTTACACACGAAATATTAATGGAGAACATCCAGATTTCTGCGTTCCTTCTGATGGCGGGTACGGTGCGAACTCTCTGGTCTTTCACTAACATCAAATACATACACTCCATCTACTCCCCACACCACCCCCCGCCCCAGCCCAAGTGAGCCAAGTGGACCCAGTGCTCAAAGTCCTCTGTATATCAGTTCTCAAAAGGTGGTGAAGGACGAAACTTCACCGCCATCCTGCACCACATGGCTCTCAGCGGCTCGCCTTGTGGTCTTGACCCCGCTGGCCAAGCCCTTTTCATTCTTTTTCAGTTAAGCAGAAAATGAACCATCAGCTCCATTTCCACTCTCTCTGCATGAATCCTTTTCCCTTTTCTTTCTTGGCTCAAACTATATGGCTCATATAGGATTCCCACCGTGTTCTTCAGGGACTCTTACCTTGCTAAGTATTCTTCTCTTCTAAGAAAGGCTGAATCCAAATAAAAGGTGGGAGAGAGTATGAACACATTCTAAGGGGCAAATGGAAATACAAGAAGGCAAAAGAATAAACTTGTTGATTTCTCATCCCCCAGCTTTGACTCCTACAAAATGCTAGAAATTACTGGGGGCGATGAAGGGACCTCTAAGGAAGTGAAGTCAGCAGCCCGGGAACCTGTTTTCCATGCTTTACTCGTGCCATGAAATCCCATTAAGTCACCAGGAATCCCCAGGAGGATAAGTTCTAATACCAGTTAGTTCAAAAGTAGAAACCACTGTGCAATTTGCTCATTTCTCCCCACGCTTCAACCAAAGCACGGGTGAAAATCATCAAGAATCAGCGTTTCCCCGGGCCTGGTGGAGAGTGAGCTGCCAACGGCCAGGGCCAGGGCCAGGGCCAGGGCGGGTAGCACTCAGGAATGTGGGCCTACAGATAGACCTGGCCTCCATGCACACGAGTTGGGGGCAGGAAGCGTCTCCATGCCCCCTTGGTCCTGGGCCACACGAAGTGACTCAGAACTATGGCATCACAACTCAGCCATGAACAGAAAACAAACAAGGAACAAGGTGGGCCTCTCTTTAGATGCAGGCTAAAATCTGGGGAAACTTATCAGCACAAAGAAAAATGGTGTGCTTGCTGGCAGCCTGGTTTCTTTTTACGCACGGGGAAGCCTTTCCTGCTGATTTAAGAGAGAGCCCCACCTGCTCAGAGACCGAATGTCAGTGCAGAAGGAGAGGGAAACTGCACCTTGAGCGGCAACGACACCGAAACGATCCTGAGAGGGGGATGCAAGCTGGCTCCAGCATGCGAGTCAAGTCTGCGGGAGAAGGGCCGCCCTCATCAAAGCATGACACAGTCTTTAGCTCAGATGCTTCCCCTGGGCACAAACCACACAGATTTGGGCCACAGACAAGACTGGAGACCTCATTCCAAAAGGAATGAGAACACTACTGGGTCAACTGACAAAACTGGGATACAAACTGTTGTGCGAAACTATCGCATCTGCGTCGAGTTCGCCAACGTTGGAGCCCATGCTGTTACCAGGGAGAGCGCCCTACTGTCGGGAAACATGCAGGATGTGCTGGCGGGGCGGGGAGGGTTAGAGCAGCGCCGCCCCCTAGAACCTAGAACTCCGTGTGATCTCGGGAATGCCCCCTCACCTTTGCCGACCAGCACAGGAGCCGCGAGACACAGGGGGCTACTGAGCGCTTGAAAATGTGGCCAGTGTGACTGAGGAACTGACTTTTACACTTTATTCCATTGTAACTTAAATAACCACGTGTGGCTTGTGGCTGCTGTATTCAATGCGGCAGAAATAAGGGGCCATGACACCTACAGCTTACTCTCAAGTCATTCCCTGGAAGTACATTTAGACGTAAACATACATGTGTATGCGCACGCACACACACACACGTGTGACAACAGAGGGAGAAAGTGAGCATGCATGACTGCAAGCAGGCAAACGATAAAGCAAATGGCATAAAATGGTAACCGGTGGATCTGGGTAAAAGGTACAGGCTCTTCTTTGTAAATTACGCTTAGTTTCAAAATTTCAGTAAGTTTACAATTATTTCCAAACAAAATATTTTTTAAGTGGATGAGGGGGAGCAGTTATTCATTAGTTAATGAAATCTACCTGGAACTTATTTGCAGGTAGGGGGTCGGGACTTGGAAGTTCGAGGCATGCTGAAATTGAGAGCAAACATAATGGATCCCGCAATGTGTCCCCAAGCCCCAATGTGTCCCCAAAGCATTGCTCATCCAAACCCATCACTTGGTGCTTCTTTCCAGGCGCACGATCAATGCTGCTCCTCTCCCGCCATGGGCCTTCCCACCTCCTTCCACTTGACCCTTAGCCTATATATGTCCACAAAGGACTTGACTACAATGGCAAGCTCAGGGCAGTTTTAATCTAACAGCTTTACTGACGTATAATTCACACACTGTAAAAGTCACCCTGTGAAAATGCACAGCTCAGTGGTCTTTAAGTACATTCACTTGTGCAACCGCCATCACTAGCTAATTCCCCCAAACGTTCTCATCAGGGACCCTCCCACCCACCAGCAGCCACTCCCCGCTCTCCTTCCCTCGGCTCCTGGCACCCTGTAATCTGCTCTCTGCTCTGTGGCTTTGCCTATTCCGGACATTTCACATAAATAGCTCCATACAACAAGCGGTCTTTTGTGTCCACTTTCTCTCCCTTAACGTCATTTTTTCAAGGTTCACGCCCGCCGTAGTATGTGTCAGCATTTCATCCCTTTTTTATTGCCAAATAATATTCCACTGAGTGGAGAGAGCACATTAGTTTACCCATCCATCAGCTAAAGGACATTTGGGCTGTTTCACTTTTTGGCCGTTGGGAACGACGCTGCTACGAACTCGCTAACAAGAGGCTGTGTGGACAAGCGTGCGCAGCTCCCTCGGGGGTACCCAGCAGCGGAATGCTGGGTCGTGTGGATACTCCAGGCTTCACCTTTTCAGGAGCTGCCACCCTGTCTTCTAAAGTGGCCTCCTGCTGTCCCCAGGAGTTGTGCCATCCAATACAGCAGCCCCAGTTAAAGCCCACAGAAGGCAACTCTACAGAAATGGCTGCCCTTCTGTCATCTGCGAACTACCGCAGTCTACATTCAAAGCAGGAGTCAGGGTTTGTTTGACTCGAGGTAAATAAATTAGGGAAGCTGTGACTCGCTCGGTGCCAGCAGCACGCTTAGCCTTGTACCGTCCCAGAGAATGAGCCAGCACCTGGCATGGCAGACAAGGTCTGGCACATGGTGTGCCGTTGCCAGATGAAGCGGCTCTCTGTCACGGCACAGCTGCAGCGGGACGCAAGCTGGCACTCTCTGACTGTCCCCTCGCTGTGGCAAAGCTGTTTGTGCTACTGGTCAAAGCCTTGGGGAGAGTTATTTACTATCGCCCACAGATTGTGCTCCTATAAACGCCTGCCGAGAACCTGGCGGGGAGAAAACCTGGAGAGGGCGAGGGCCACGAGAAATCCAGACAGCAAGCAGACGAGGAAGGTATCGATGAGGCCAGCCCTTTGGGGCCTGTCGCCTGTTGGTCCTGATGTGTTCCAGAATAAGGGCAAAGACCAGCAAGCACACAGGGACTGAAGCCCAGGAAGGCAGCCAGGCCCACCACCGACGCAACTGGTGATTCCCTATCAGGCATGTGGCCCCTCCAAGCTGGTGGCAGACACACGCCTGAGCTTCGTGTCGGGGCACCAGACTGAACTCCTAAGGCAGAAGTACAAATTCCAAAGCTCTGCAAGCAAGTTGGGAGGCTGGGGAGATGGGCTGGTGAGGCAGGGATGATTTCTGCAGAGGAGAGAAAGAGAAGTCGTAGAATGGCTGGCTCTCCACTCTGCTCCCTTGGGAACACTGGGTGGGGGGGACCTCAGACCCAGGCAGCCCCTGGGGCCCTGGGGCCCTTCCCCCTTTCATAAGCCATACTTTGCACTGTCCCAGCCCCTTGCCACATTCCGCCTGTCTGTCACCTTTCCCGCCTCAGGACCAACTTTGTTCCCAAACCTTTTAAAATGCATTGTAATCCACAGGCAAATTGCTACCGATTTACTAAAAAGACCTCAACCACGGTTTTGTGTTGTGGGATGGAAAAGGGGAAGGCAGCTAGCTGGCCTGAGATGCTGAATGTGTCTTGCCTTGGCCACAGCCTGTCCCTGGGGCCCCAGTTAATCTACAAATTCTAGCCCATCCCTCTGTCATTTTCCCCCTCGATTCCATGAATATTTAGCAGCTCAGTGTAGCTCTGCATGCTCCTAGGTAACTACTCCTAACTCATGCTCATTCATTCTTTCAGCAACGATTCAATAAATATCACTTACGACCTGTGCTCCACTTCTTGGCATCTGTAATATGCTTAGCCTTTCAAAATCCTAGATAACGGGGCCCAGTGCCTGCTCTGATGAGAAAAGTCTGAGGAAACAGGGGTAGAAACACAGACTGGATCTTCTCATATACTATCTCAACTAATCCTCACAATAACCCTGTGAAGTCACCGTTGTTATCTGTGCTTTATTGGAGAAGAGACTCAGAGAGACTGACGGGCTTAGCCGCCCATGGTCACACACTAGTCAAATGACAGAACCAGGGTTTCAATGCACATCGGCGTTACTCTGAAGCCTGTATTTTTTTTTTTTTCATTAGTAGCATAAACAGCAACGTTGGGAATGTCATGCACTGTCATTCAAGCATGACAGGATTGTTATTTGTACGCAGAACAACGGATTAGGAGTTAGAAATCTTGATTTCTGCGTTGGCTTTGAGTAAGTCACTCAGTATTTCTGAACACAGGTATTTTTGTCCGTATGGGACTCAATGTTTCCAGAGTGTGCTTAGAGTCCCGTGAGCTATTAATACTTTTTATGGAAAAAGAAGAAAAAAAATGAGATTCAAACAGTTTAGGAACTGCTGCTTCACTGCAAGACTCCTTGGAGCCTCGAATCTACTAGTGAGCGAGCACCGCATCTCCCAGAGGGCCACCATGTGGCCCAAATGTCTTTACCAAAGGAAAAATCCCCCCCCAACACACACACACACACACACACACACACACACACACACACACACACAGTCAAGAAAGGAGACCGGAAAACACTGGACTGGATAATCTAAGGAAACTTCCAGCTCTAAGAGTGAATAATGGATTCATCTCATCCTTCCAACCAGAGGTCACACCTCCCGAGGGCAAGGTGTGCTTCTCTATGAAATCAGGAAGAGGGCAGCCAGGTAGAGGCAGATCCGAATGTTCAGAGGAGTAAAAGGAGCCAGAGAAAGCTCCCCTGGGGACAGGTGTTCTAAAAGGACTCGCATTCCTAGAGGTACCTCCTATCCTTTTTTTTTTTTTTTTTAATTTTTATTTGTTTATTTTTGAGAGAGTGCGAAAGCAGAAGGGGTCAGAGAGAGAGGGAGACACAGAATTGGAAGCAGGCTCCAGGGTCCAAGCTGTCAGCCCAGAGCCCGACATGGGGCTTGAACCCACGAACCGTGAGATCACGACCTGGGCCAAAATCAAGAGTCGGATGCTTAACCAACTGAGCCACCTAGGTGCTCCTCCTTTTAAAATAAGTAAGCATCATCCAAATGCAGCTGGGCTGACTTTGTCCCCCCAAAGCAAATTCCCTGGGCGCTAAAGAGATTTCAACCTGTCTTGATGAACTTAAGGGAAGGAATCACTATCGTCAGTCTATGGCCCTTCAAAGCCACATCTAAGGAAAGAACAAGTCTTCAGGGCAAATCTGCGGCTTGGCAGTTTCACAAATTGGTGGAGGTGGCTCTCTGAGGGGCAGTCCAGGCCGTCGCTGCCCTGCAGGCACCTTTCCCCTGGTGTGCAGGAAGAAGGGGTTCTAACTACATAGACTCTGCCGGGCCTTGAGGAATGGTTACACACGCCAGGCTGCAGGGATGGAGGAGGAGGAGGATAGGTGTAAAGATGAAGGGGCAGCAAAGGATAGAACATGTCTCAGGGCACAGAATACAGTTCAGAACAGCTCTCAGAACAGAGAATGATTTCCAGGTCTTCAAAGGTTTCCCATAAAACTCCCTTGTTTTTAAAGGAGACCCACGATTTTCCTTGGGACATATTTATACATGGCTTAAAATCGCCAGATCACTCTTGGAAAATATGTTAGTCATCCTGGCCATGGCGCTGTGGAAAGAGGCCAATGTTCTCCGATACATCTCCATGTGGTCATCAGCCTCAACTTCCAGATGCCCACAGCATAGGCTAGAGGATACCAGAGTGCAGTAGCAGCCAAACAAACAAACAAACAAACAAACAAACAACAAATCTGTACAATCACCCCCTAAGTCCTCCATCTAGAACAAGACTAGAAATAGACTTAGACTTAGAAATAGCCCAAGACTTAGAAATAACCACTGGCCCAATGGATTCCGCCAGAGCTCATTTCCAGACCCTAGCTATCCCTTGCTGGTCCCGGTTCCAGATTTGGGCTCCAGGATCAGAATGGCTCATCAGAAAGGCCCTGTGCTAAGAGCTCTGGTCGAGACATAATGGTAGGGGGTAGGACTCAGGATACTGGGGATGCCAACATCTGAGCAATTAGTTCTAGATGTCACCTCAAAAGGTTACAGACTTCTGTGAGAAACCTGGGGACAGGAAGTGACACTGACTGCATGCCTATTTAAAACTGCATGCCAGGCATAGTATCCAGAATATACTAAGAACTCTTAGAACTCAACAATAAAAAGACAAATAACCCATTTTTTAAAAAGGGGGCAAAGAACTTGAATAAGACTTTGCTCCAAAGGAGACATGCAAATGGCCACCAAGTACATGAAAAAGGCTCATCGTTATTAGCCTTTAGGAAAATGCAAATCGAAAGAACAGTGAGATACCAAGGGAACTGAAAACACTCCACACAGAAACTTGTGTACGAATGTTCACAGCACTATTTGTAACAGCCAGAAAGTGGAAACAACCCAAGTGTCCATCAAGTGACTAATGGATGAGCAAAATGCGGTACATCCATACGGTGGAGCATCACTCGGCAGTGAAAAGGAGCAAAGTGGGGATACACGAAAGAAGGCGGACAGGGTCCTGCTGAGCAAAAGCAGCCAGACTGAAAAGACCACATACTGTATGATTCCATTTACATGAAATGTCCAGGCCAGGCAAATCCGGAGACACAGAATACGGTTAGTGGTGGCCAGGGACTATGGGGAGGGCGGGATGGGGGGTGGGGGGGGGAATGCTGATGGGTGCGGACTTTCTATTTGGGGTGAGGAGAATGTTCTGGAATTAGACACTAGTGATTAATGCACAACTTTGCGAATATACTAAAACCCAAGGCAAACTTGTGGTGCATGAGTTTCTCATATAAACATCTCAATAAAACTGCCTAAAAAAAAAGACACAAACCAGATGCCTGACATTTATTATCACCCAATGAACCTGAAATGGGCATTATCATCCCCTTTTCACAAGCGAGAAAACCTGAGGATTGGCGAGGAATGGCTAATTCCCAGAGTCGCGCAGCGAGCCATGTGACAGAGTGGGTTTAAGATCGGGTCACTGATTCCGAAGGCTGTGCTCTGCCCACCTCTCCACGCCGCCTCTTGCCAGGGTGATACGCTAACTAGCAACTGCAGAACGGTTCCTATGGAAAAAATAGCACTCCCTGGACAAAGAATCCCTGACCGACATAAAATGCTAGCGTTGGAAGTCGTGTTAAAGGGCAGCTCGCCAAATCCCTTCAATTTACAGATGAATAAGCAGAGCTTCAAGGCAGTCAACTGACCTGTCCAACCAAGGCGGTGAGGCTGGTGGGAACGCTCACCCCTCTCGTTTGACAGAAGACAAGCTGATGTATTGTTCGCTGCGATTAGTTAGGAATCAAAAGGTAGATGGAGTTCACCCAGTTGGGGCATGCGGGTCAACAGGTATTCAGCAACCTTCAAACATGCCAGTCTCACATCCAGATCCCAGCTAGAAGATCACTCAAGCCGGTTATAGCTCACATTATTCTGCAGTTACCCTGAAATTTCTCTCCCAACCCCAGGAGTGCTCTGAAAAGTCCCACCAGGGTGCGACTGTTCCAAGGATCCCTCAGAGCTTTTGAACTACTTAGCAGGAACGGGGAGTTCTGGATTTAGCATTCAAGTGTGAGGATAAAGGCTCAGGAGACTTGAGCAACTTTCCCCCCGCCAATCCGAAGGGACTCTATGGGGAACCACTTGCCAAGGGAAGGAGAGGGAAGCCGAAGATTGAGCTTTTTTAATGCCTACCTAATGTCTCCACGGGGATGTCCTGTCTCATACTGAAAATGTCCCAAATCAAGGTCATGACCCTGTTCTCCATCCCACAAACCTACCCCTCCCTTGTTTCCCTTTCTCCCACAACTATACTGTCCTCACAGCGCCCCCAGCGGCCTGGGCGAAATGCCCAGCTCGCCTTCCCCCTTCCCTTCCTTCCCCCTCTCCTTCCTCTCCCTCCTCTTCCGCTCCAGGCTGGAGTCCACCTCCTGTGCGGCTCCTGGCAAACACCGTCCTAGCCTCAATATGTTTACTCAATTAGGTCGATCCCACCCACTAACTAGTTAAGTCCTTCACAGCAAGTAGCAGCCACGTCTATTTAAACACAGCAAAGGACAAAAAGAAAAGATGGATGGCCTCACGTGCACAGGTCACAGAGGGTTATTAAATAAAAGGTAGAGCCAGGAAGAGCAGAGCAGGTGGGGCTGTGAGCCCTTCTTTGCGTGTATTCTGCTGGAAAGGAAAGGCACATGGACGCACCGGGGCTACTGACTGCATCTGCAAATTATGAATTATTTCAGGGCAGTCC
This sequence comes from Puma concolor, assembly GCF_028749965.1. NCBI lineage: Eukaryota > Metazoa > Chordata > Mammalia > Carnivora > Felidae > Puma > Puma concolor. The sequence continues at coordinate 15,290,742 of NC_141668.1, read as the reverse complement.
CTCTGAACTCTCCATCTGCTGATGGCAACCGCAGTCAAATAAGCACATTCGGTTGGAAAAACCTGCGACCTGTGACTTATTCCAGTCGTGCCAAGCCTGACACCCACTGTCCCCCAGCCGTGCCTTGTGCACCGCTGCCTGGAGCCACCACGGGCTCCTGCGCTGCCCGTCCAAACCAAGGCCGTCCTTCAAAGACCAGACCAGGTAAGACATCGCTGGTCGCTTGGGACCCTCAGGGTTGCCTCTTTGGGCCTCTCTGATGGTGCTCAGCACAAATGACCTTGCATCAGTTGCTATCTTTTGTTGCTTTACCTAACCCCGTCTGCAGTGAGTTTATAAGTTCCTGGAGAAGAGAGAGCTGGTGCTTAAGTGGGCTAATACAGCGTAACGCTGTATGAGCATTAGCACTATTAGCCCTCATTGCTTACTGGTGTCCCCCAGGTCCCGGGCACGTGGCACCAGTCACCCAACGTGCTAAAGGCTGACAAGCGGTTTTCCCTCAGCCTCTTCTCAAACGAAACCTCTGCCCTCCGGGACCCAGAAACTCCAGCTGAACATCCACCTGCTAACTGTTCAGTCACATGTACTCCCTCTTCCTTCCACAACACCCCCTACGCTGTTGTGAGTCGAGTCCGCCAGAGTAAAGGGGGGCGCGGGGAGAGGCAGGCACCATGCCGCCGTGCAGCGTCTCTGTGCCGCACCCATCACTTGTCTCAGGAGCTAGAAAAACCTAAGACTGATGAACCATTTACTTCTCTGTGAAATCAAAACGATAACTAGGCAGAGCTGGAAAAAGAAGCAGTTTTCAAATTATACCAGGCACTGAGCCAAAGCCAGTGGTGATACACTGACAAGTCATTTGTCCAGGGCTGACCAAAACATTCACACAGACGGGCTCTTTTTCATCTAGTAATGCTTGGGATGGGGTTCCGTTTTCGACTCTGAAACATCCCATCCCACGTGCACTCTCTCCAAAACAGCATCCTCTGCTCGCACATCCTGCGACAGTGGCCACCAGGGCAGAGGGCTGGGCCGAGGGGGCTGCAGCCAGTACTTTCTGCCAGGCCATCTGCATAAGCCAATCTAACACCAAAGACTCGGAGGGAGACCCTCCTCCCTTCAGAGAAGGCGGCCCGATCTGGACATCCCTGCAGTCCTAACACTGGGACTACAGGTCCCTCGGGGTACATCAGGGCCCGTGCACAGCCTGAAAGTAAATGCAGCCCACCTGGAGCCACACACCCACCTTCCCCGTGCACCTTCCCCGTGCCCTCTTCACGCTCACTTATCTGCCCCATCTCTCTACTGAGCACTAACTACTGTAAGACAATTTGGGCTCTGAGAAGTGACATCTAACAAAGCTCTGTGTTAAGCGTCTTTTCAGTAAAGCATCTAGAAGATTCTGTTGTGTTCTTCACTTTTACTCCCACCAGAGCCCCTTTAGCTGAGGACAAGACCACATGTGAGGGTGACCAGTTAGCCCAGCCTTCCCGTGAGCCTTACTAAAAATCCAGGCACCGTTTTCGCCTCTGGGTCCTAGCCTAGCATCAGGCTGCTGTTCTAGATCCACACTGTGCAATACCGTGGCCACGAGCCACAGTGGCAAATTAAAATTAAAATTAAATAGAATTTAAAATTTAGTTCCTCAGGCACACCAGTCACGTTTCAGGTGTTTAACAGTCACACGTGGCAAGTGACTACCATTTTAGTGTGTATGGACCTAGAACATTATAATCGGTGCAGAAAGTTCTATTAGACAAAACTATTCTGGGTGGTAACATTTAAACTTGTAGGTGGTCTAATTTTTTGAAAGCTGTCACCTTGTAGTCTTGAAGAAAATACATTTCCAACCCCAATGGACAAATGGTCTTTCCTAAAACACCCAGTGAGGTAAAAGGTCACCTCAGAGCAACGTCCTTCATAGAACAAGCACTCACATTCCTCAGATGTTGGTCTGCTTGTCTGTATTGCTTGTCTTCTTTCTACTTCCTGACTCTCAAGCTTACATCCAACTCCACACTCCAATGCAAATTGTAACCAAAGCACGTGAGGTGACTCGTTTCTCTGTCGAATCGGGGAAGTCACTTCGTGGGCCCTGTTTCTGTTTGCCAGGGCTGCTGTGACACAGGACCAGGGACTGGCTGGTTTTACCAACACTAGCTTATTGGCCTCTCACAGCTCTGGAGGCTGGAAGTTCAAGATCAAGGCATCGGCAGGGCTGGTTTCTTCTGAAGGCTGTGGGGGCGAATCTGTTCCGGGCCTCCCTCTTAGCTTCTGGTGGTATCTGGCGATCTTTGGTGGTCCTTGGATTGTAGAAGCATCACCCCCCATCTCTGCCTTCACACTGTCATGCCGTTCTCCCTGTGTGTCTGAGCCCAGATTTCCCTTTTTTTTTTTTTAATTTTTTTTTTTCAACTTTTTTTTTTCAACGTTTATTTATTTTTGGGACAGACAGAGACAGAGCATGAGCGGGGGAGGGGCAGAGAGAGAGGGAGACACAGAATCGGAAACAGGCTCCAGGCTCTGAGCCATCAGCCCAGAGCCCGACGCAGGGCTCGAACTCACAGACCGCGAGATCGTGACCTGGCTGAAGTCGGACGCTTAAACGACTGCGCCACCCAGGCGCCCCATTAGATTTCCCCTTTTTTATAAAGGACACCAGCCATAGAGGAGAAGTTCATTCTAGTATGAACTCATCTTAACTAATTATATCTGCAATGATCCTGTATCCAAATAAGCTCACATTCTGAGGTGTGAGGAGTTAGGACTTCAAATATGAATTTGGGCAGGGGGGACACAATTCAGCCCGTGACAGGCCCTCAAAGCCCCCAAGAAAAAGCACTCCTCCTGGCATACCATCTGTTTTCCATTATTCTATTAATATGAAAAGATCCGTAAGAAGTTACTGGCTGCTCAGCTTTGTGGGAGCAGGTGGTGACCCCAGGCAGAAACTTATACCACATAAGGCTATTTCCATTATACATAACGTCAATTCAAGTCCACTACGCCAGATTTAACAAGGTCCAAAAACACAGACTTTGGCAGAAGTACAAAAGGAAAACCACGACAACTGTCACAGTCACAAAATATAGGGCTGGTAAACTCCGCCACGTTCGTCTAGCCAAGCTCACTCATCGTACAGGTATGTTCTCCAGGTGGCCTGGCAGAGGCAAATGGGCAAGTCTCCCGTGACCCGGACCCCTCAGCATAATGCTTGGTGGTCACAGTCATGGCACAAACCAGTGCCCGAGCTTATCAAATGCAAACAGAAAGAACAGAAAGTCATCCACCAGCACAGGGTACCCAGAAATGTGCTTGAGTTCACTGCCCAAACATCTCAGTGTGAGATATGAGAGCCATCCATAAATTCAGGTAGCAAGGCACAGAGAAAAACCAACGGGTTCCAGTGCTAGAAAACCGGGTTTGAGCCCTAGCTTTGACACTAGGTGAAAGATCTTAGACAGTGTAGTAAATTAACATCCTAAAGCCTCAGTTTGCCCATCTGTAAAATGGGGAGCTTGAGATCTGCCGCACGTTATATAAAGAAAGACCTCTTGATGGCCACCATTCTAATAACTAACATTTACCGAGCGTTGGTGATATATTCGTGACACCTCCCAATGAGTCTGTGAGGTAAAGCACCACCCCTGCCCCCATTTTTTGAATGAAGAAACTCGGCCTTAGAGCCTGGAGCTGGATCTCTGTGATTACAAAGCCACACTCCTGACCATTTTATGATATGCCCAGTACACAGTAGGAGCTCTATAAATGCTTCCCATCCCTACCTTCCCCTGGCATTGAGCAGAGTAGGCAGTAAAGCCTGCTATACTGCCATCGACCGCTCAAATCTGCACAAGGACAGAAAGATGATCATCAAATGTCACTTAGAATAAAAAAATCTGGTCTGTCAGGACACAATTATTGTCTTATTTAACACTCCCCTAAGCCCTCTTCCATAACCTTTTGCCACATAACGTTCCTGGCAGTTGGTGGTCATGTCACTTACTCTTCTCCCCTCCTCCCTACTAACCTGCCTCAGTCTACCTGGTCACTTCCCACCCTCTGTTTATACACTGGAGACTAAGACGGACCTGAATGGTCTTGGCTTTCGGCTTCTGCACTCTTTTGAACTGTTCAGCCTCCATACAGAGGACACTGTCCCTGGGTAAATGGTGGCTCCTCGGTTATGGACTCACAGTTTTAACAGTTAGGCTTTGTCCCTGGGAGTGGATAAATAAAGATAGATATTAGCACAGTTTTCCACCCAATTATCCTATTTACAAAAATAGAACTCTCCTCTGTGAGTGTTTCAAATAGAATCCTTAATTTCTACGGAAGATGTCAAACTTACCAGGTCGATTCTTAAAGCCTCAATCAGTGAGCTAGAATACAGCAGGGTAGGCAATGGAATATAACCCGAACTGTCTCTTCATATATACGTACATATACACGTGTACGTATGTGTTAGTATTATGTGAGTATATACAGATATACATATATACCTACTCACACACACACACACACACACACACACACACACACACACACACCAGTTAAAGAAGTAATGGTTATGGAGACTATCTGATGGATGTGGAGACCAGCACTTGTGCTGGGTGTTTTGGGTTCTAGCATTGCATCAAATCGTACCTGTTGAAGGCTAGCATTCCTTTTGCTAAGTTGCATTTGGATGTTCTGCCTTGAGTCTCCCATCAGGAGGACTATGAGAAAGAGCTACAAGAACCCAGCTGTTCGTCTGCTGTGGGAACATCACACCCTGTTCATGATACCAACCATTTGATTCTTCCGAGATAAAAACAAAAAGTCCACATGCACAATTTAGTTTATAAATGGGGCGCCTGGCTGGCTCAGTTGGTAGAGCCTGCGACTCTTGATCTCGGGGTCATGAGAGTTACTTAAAAAACAAACAACAAAAGAAGTAAAAACTCTGGCTTCTCTTAAAGACTCAGTATGTCTTCCTTCTCTGGCACCAAGAATTACTGAAGTGACCGCACTTCCCTCTTCTCTTTGACCCTATGACGCCTCAGACACAATAGGAGGCTCAGCCAGAGCAATGTAGGGGGTCTCAGTGTCTGCATACCTGTGATACTTTTTCCTCCTGGCCTTGAACTTTTATATTTATTTCGATTTTTCCTGTTCTTCAATGTTCTTTTGTATTGTATCGGTTATTGTAGTATATGTGTTTATACCACAAAACAAAGCATAATTTGTAAAACAGGGTGAGGTATAAACACTTGATTGAATAGAACTCAACGAAAATAATTACTATAGTAAAGAGAGCCAAATTTAGAAAAAATAAAATTTTTTTTTCAGTAAAAAAACACGATGCAGAGTAAAAAGTAAAATAATTAATATGCTGAAGCAGGCACCATAAAGTTGCCTTCCTAACAGCCATTTCCGCTTTGTCCTCTGGCAGAACCCCGATTTGGTTCAAGTGTCACCCCCAACACTAGCACCCAGGGTGGTTCAGGAGCCCATCCCGATTAGTCTAAGCTAAGCACTTCCTGTGCCCGGGAGTCACTGGCCTGGGCTGGGCACTTACACTTCTACCCAAGGGGGAAGAGAACAGCGGGGGGCCTTTAGGGAAGGTTTCCTGGTTTGAGGAATCGCTTACTTGGATGGCTGGTGGGCTGGTGGGCTGGCTGGCTGGACAGACAAACAGGCATTTCTGCAGGGCCAACCACATACACTAATTTTTACCCTCATTAAGGGCTGGGCACGAAACCGCACACTCGGGGAGCTCTAAGGATAAATGAGACATGACAAAGGGCCGGAGGAGGCAGATGCCGTAAGAACTGCAACGCTCCTGGAAAACACCCTCCGAAGGCAGCTCTCCAGATGCCCCCTTGAACCACGGGAAGGCTAGAAGGTAAACCCCAGAGAGATGCTCTGAGAAACTCTGTATGAGTCCTGAATTTGCCACCACTACATACGCATAGCTCTTATTCTTCCCCAAAAGAAGAAGGGAGGAAGGAGGGAGAGAGGGAGGCCAGGAAAGCTTGCTAGTCCGTTTCAAAGCACAGTTGTGTTTTCTCCGGACCAGGCAATGGTGCTTCTACACTGCAATGCTGCTGCTCTTGGGTCACCGGCAATATGGCCTTTTCTATCTGCTTTTTCTCTTAGAGGCACCAGACACACATGGGCACACCCACACGCCCAGAAACTATTTTAGATGTTCTCTGACCCACCCACTCAGCCACCTCCTCCCGCACACAGACATATCTTCTGGTCGAGAAGGGACTGATGTCCAAGCTCCTTCCTCGCCGCCTCCCCGCTGTGCTGCCACGGCCCCCAGAGGTCAGCGGTGTCCCGCCCAGGCCTTGTTCCGCTTGCAGTCTCGAGGACACCCAGCCCACCGAGGTGTCCTGGAGGCACCTGAAGTGTAAGGCATCACGCGGCTCTTCTCCACTCTCCAGATAATCTCGCACATGACAAGATGAAAGAAGGTTCTCTTACATTCTAGTAACCCCCAACAGCCAGACTCTGCGTGGCCTCCCTTCGGGCATTACATGTCTCGTGCCTTCTCTTTACTCAGGGTGCCTGCACGCGACTTCTCACTTCCACGCTCCCCTCTCTCCCTCCTGTACTAAATCACACCCATCTCACTTCTGAACTGCTCAAAACCCACAGTCTTCCCGAACGCACCCAAAGTTAACTTCTTGGGGTTAGGACCACTACACCCAACATTCCCTCCGTCCCCGTCTTTCGGCTTCTTTTGCTTTTGAGGACAGGATTCTCCAAAGTCACCTCCCGTAAGGCAAACCCTATTTCTCACTGACCCATATTTCCTCACGGCAGAAACCAAAACAGTAAACCGTGCGGAAGCGTGTGGAGAGCCGGCCGCACCTGCTCTCCTGAGACATGAAGGGCTTTCCTTCACAGATGCTCTAGAGCCCGAATGAACATTTCCTAACTCCCAGCGTCAGTCCGGCACCGCTGCTGGGGCCTGCACGTGCGCACGCCAGATTTCACCACGAAGGGGACCTGGGTGGCAAATGAGGCAGACGCGAGCACAGATGTGTCCTCACCGCCAGGAAATCAACTCCAAGTGCACGTCCCAGAAGAGGGCATGTCTACCTGTTCCAGGGAGAGCCCAGGTGGGCATCTGTCCCCAGGTTCTTCTGTTCATCTCTAAAGTGATCCAGAAGCACGGTCATGTTTTCTATTCCGTTCTCAGCCGAACCACCTAGCACAGGGCTTTACACGCAGTGGGCCTCAAATGTGGCTGCGGGTCTGACTTCTGAGAGCGAAGGGCTCGGAAACCGCGGCCACCTTCGCAGAACAGAGGGTAGCACCAGTCGCAGCTATGCCCTGAGAGAAGCCTCTGGTTTAAGCCGAGTGGCAGGTAATAAGAAGCCAGGTTCCAAAGGAGTCCAATGGAAGGGGCTGGCTTGTCAGCTGGACTGGGAGTCAGAGCGGGCAAGCGACCACGGGAGACGCTCTCCATCCCACAGTGTTCGCTGAGCCCGGTGCCGGCTCTGCGGATGAAGAGCAGCACGGCACCCGCCCGACACTGGGAGCGTGAGTGAAGGGCAAAGATTCGTGGAGGAAGATAACAAATGTCAGGAGGGAGCAAACAAATTTCGACTTGGGACGATGCGGGCAGGAGGCTCTCTCTCGGCTCAACTTTCGTTCCGGCAAGATACAAAAAAAAAGTGCCTCGTGCGTACGGTAGCAAGCCTGCTTAAAACCAAAAAAAGTTTTGTTTTAGCTTGAGCACAATAGGGAAAGTGTGAAAAGTAAAACTTGCGTCTGCCTACAACTCTGAGCACTTCTGAAAATGGCCACTCTGAGGGCTGGAGGACGGGATATTTGTGCACACGCGTACACGGTAACGCGCGCACACGCACACACGGTGACACACGCACACGCCCTGACGTGGGCCCCAGCCACCCACCCCGATTTAGCACGGTACAAGCAGCTAACAAGGTGAACCTGTTCCTTTAATTATGCCAATCGTGAGATGGGGAAGGCGCCGGTTGAGAAGGCATTTAAAGCAGATTGCCCCATCTAGGGAGATATGATTCTTGGAAATGAAGACTGGCACTCTTCCTGGACTAAAGGTTGCGCTGAATAACCAAGGAGCAGGAGGGCAGCAGCTCGGCCCGTTGGGCTGCAACCTGACTTCAAAGATGGGAGCCAGACGCAGGAACAGGGAAAGGGGCCGGGCCGAGCTGTTATCTGACTTCTCCCTGGGAGGCACCCTTCGGAAGCAGGGGGAAAGCTGCTCCACAGCGAGGCCTCAACAGGGCTGGACACGAGAGCTAGGGCACCTCGGGCCCTCATCCGGCCTTCGCAGCCATTTTAACAAGAGTTACTTTCTCTAAGTCTCCCGCAGTAGAAGGGGCACAAACGCGAGATGCTCAAATAAGTGTTGTCATCTGGCTCTGGGTCAGGGAAACACCCAACCGAACGAAGCTTCATTTTGCTGGAAAACAGAAGGGGGGGGGGGCATCAAGACCTTTTCGTGGAGGTCACGAGGAACAGACCCAGAACCACATACTTCGGACACATTGCGTCCCATCAGGACGATTACCTTCTCCCTCAGAAGAAATGTTAAAGCTCTTCTCGTCCACCCATCCATCTTATACTGGATCCTACTCCCCAGCAGGCCCAGCGAAAGATGCTCATCTTGAATTCCTCCAGTACCAAAGGAATCCCTGCTCCCCAGAACTGTCCATTTGTGGAGAGACTGCAGCATTATGTTCTTCCTTACAGTTTGATTAAATCTGCTCCCTGTGGCTTTCAAATCATTGGTTCAAGCTGGATCCACAGTTACCTTTTTTTTAAAAATCCATCTGCCCTTGAGATACTGCTTCTGTCTCATACAGTTCAATTCTCAGTTCCCTTCAGACAAATGTTTCCTTACAGCAAATGCACATACTTTTGACCCATGTTCTACTTCCCCATCTCTCAGGCCCAGACACTTCAGGGAAATCAATCTGTCCCAGTCAATGAATGAAAGAACGAATCAGCGAATTAATCTTTCCCTCCCTCTTACCCCCCCACCCAAACATGCCTAATAATATGAGGGTAACAATCATGTTAAAAGTCACACATTTTGAACAAAACTGTGGTGATATAAAAATCCGGGATTCTTGGCCTCTAAATCCTTGGACAGTGACCCCGAAGTCTCCTGCAAACACATACACACACACACTCGTTCTCTCTCTCTCTCTCTCTCTCACACACACACACACACACACACACACACACCAATTTTTTTTTTTTTTTTTTTAATGTTTATTTATTTTTGAGACAGAGAGAGACAGAGCATGAACGGGGGAGGGGCAGAGAGAGAGGGAGACACAGAATCGGAAACAGGCTCCAGGCTCTGAGCCATCAGCCCAGAGCCCGACGCGGGGCTCGAACTCACGGACCGCGAGATCGTGACCTGGCTGAAGTCGGACGCTTAACCGACTGCGCCACCCAGGCGCCCCACACACACCAATTTTTATAATTAAAATATCTTTCTTCATACACTGACATTAAAGAAAAGTAATCATTTCTTATTCAAGATTATTTTTCTGACATTAATTATTCCCTTTTGCTATGAAAAATACGTATTTCAGCTACTTTCTCTCTTTTAAACAATTTTACTATAGGCTTTATTTTTCAGAGCAGTTTCAGGCTCACAGCAAAAAAGAGCAGAAGGCATAGAGATTTCCTATATTCCTCTTGCCCCCACACAAGCATCAGCCATGCTGCTAAATATTCTTTAAGGTCAGCTGGAGACCCTAATCTTAACTGACACCACTTTCTTCTATTGTTAAATCTGATCCGTGTCTATACAGCTGCTTTACAAAGGAAATTCTGGAACACAGACCTTAGTAAACTTAGGACTTCTCAAATATATGAGTTAATCTCATTTGAAACGCCATGTTCCCAGGCCCAGAATACCTTTATGTAAGTTCTCATCTCTACTGTTTTTTTAAATTCTTTTTAATGTTTATTTATTTTTGAGAGACAGCATGTGAGCAGGGGAAGGGCAGAGAGAGAAGGAGACACTGAAGCAGGCTCCAGGCTCTGAGCTGTCAGCACAGAGCCCAACATTGGGCTCGAACCCATGAATCACGAGATCATGACCTGAGCTGAAGTCCAGATGTTTAACCAACTGAACCACCCGGGCGCCCTGCATCTCTCTTTTTAATATGTTGCCAAGTAGTCTCCAATAACAACAGAATCTACAGCTTAAAATCATCCTCCTGAAAAGATAATGAGTCTTCTAGACACCAGCTACTCTCAGTAGCTGTACCAGCAACTCTCAATCATTCAGTCTAACGTAAGAAAAATGAATGCTGGGGTGCCTGGGTGGCTCAGTTGATTAAGTATCCAACTTCAGCTCAGGTCATGATCTCACTGCTCATGAGTTCAAGTCCCACCTCGGGCTCAGTGCGGACAGCATGGAGCCTGCTTCAGATTCTGTCTCCCTCTCTCTGCCCCTCCCCTGTTTGCACTCTGTCTCTCTCTCAAAAATAAATAAACGTTAAGAAAAATTAAAAAAAAAAAAAGAAAAGAAAAATGAATGCTGATCATCACAAACCATATATCATACAAAATTGTCTTTACTGGGCTGCTGGATTCACACATGACTTTCCCAGAGGGGAGAAAAACACCCTCTATTTATGTTTTGCCTAGAGTAACTAAAAATCAACTTATATGTGCTAAACCACATTTTAGCTTTAAAAAGTAGAGGCGGTATGGAAATATAACAGAGCCAATTATTCGTTAAATAAGACTTGACTGAATATCAAACATTTGCCGGGCATTATGGCAGTCACTGGGGATTTAGAATTGAAAGCTTGCTCCCTGCCCTCATGACAGTTCACTAGAGGAGGTGGCAAAAGGAAACTAAACATTAAAAACAATCAGCAAATCAGAGCCACAATGAGATGCTGCTTCACACCCACATGGAGGGCTATGATAAAAAAGACAGACACCTACAACAACATGGATGGACCCTGAAAACATAATGTTAAGTGAAAACAGCCAGTTGCAAAAAAACCCACATGTTGCATGATTCTATTTACATGAAATTCCAAAATAGAAAGTAGATTAGTGGTTTCCAGGGAATGAAAGGAGAGTGGGACAGGGGTGCAGGATTTCCTTCTGGGGTGTGAAAATGTTATAAAATTGGATAGTGGTGAGGACTGCACAATTCTGTGAATATCCTAAAAACTACTGAACTATACATGTTAAATGGGTGAATTATGTGAATTACATCTCAATAAAGCTGTTCAAAAAAATACACATGGAAATCAATAGTCCTCATAGATGAAACGACCAGTTAAAAGTCAATGACTTCGTTTACAAGAATAAATTTGAGATCTCTACACACACAAAAAAACCTTAAATGTTAGGAAAGTATGAACAAAAACACGTGGAAAGAAAACGTGATCTTAGATGAGAAGAGTTGACTTTGTAAAGTAATTTATAAATTTAACATGATCCCAAAAAGAAAAGCCAATGTGTTTTTCTGAAATCAAGACATGTGGATTCTCAAATTCATATGGAAAAACGAACAAGGAGGAGGGCCAGGAAAACTCTGGAAAGGAAGAGCAATGGGGAAGAACTTTCATATCTTTCAGATATTAACTAAAAGACAATAGACACCCCAATAATGGACAACAGGCCAACCAGTCAAAAAGTATAGTCTGGAAACACATCCATGCCTAAAGGAATTTAATACATGATAAAGTAGACCTTATTATACTATGGGGAAAGTATAAGCTTTTTTTTTTTTAATTTTTTTTTTCAACGTTTATTTATTTTTTGGGGGACAGAGAGAGACAGAGCATGAACGGGGGAGGGGCAGAGAGAGAGGGAGACACAGAATCGGAAACAGGCTCCAGGCTCTGAGCCATCAGCCCAGAGCCTGACGCAGGGCTCGAACTCACGGACCACGAGATCGTGACCTGGCTGAAGTCGGACGCTTAACCGACTGCGCCACCCAGGCGCCCCAGTATAAGCTTTTTAATAAACGGTGTTGGGACAATTGAGTATTGAAAAAATATACACTTGGCTCCAAACCTCAGAATAGACCCTAGTATAAACACCAAATGACCCAAGATGTAAGTGGAAAAGATGAAATGACAAAAGTGCCAGAAAGAACTTTAAAACCTGAAATGGGAAGTGTCTAACTCTGACTCAAAACACAGAAGCCGTAAACAAAAAGATAAACTCGATTACATAAAATTAAACAGACTTTTGAAGGGCAAACACCACCACCATAAGGGAATCAAAACATACACAGCCAACCAGGAAAAAAGTATTTGCAACTCAGATCACAGACAATATATAAAGAGCTCTAAGAAATAAAGAAGACCAACAACACAGTAGGAAAATGTATAAAGTTCAAAACACAAAAAAATATATATAAAATGACAATTAAGCAAATGAAAAGATCCTCAAGCTCACTTATAAAAGAACTATAAATTAAAACTACATCAAAATACCGTTTCTTACCTATCAGTAAAATCCAAAAATTTGACAACAGATCCTATAGGTAAAACTCTAGGGAAACAGGCATGTTCTTACATTGCCTGTGTGAGTGAAATATAGTACAAATCCTGGCAGAAGGAATTTGTCAGTTATCTTTAAAAAAAAAATTACAGATGTACTCACCCTCTGACCATACAGTCCCATTTATAGGACTATATCCCATAGATATACCTGCACGAGGATGAAATGACATGGATATAAAGTTATCAATTACAGATGGTTTATAAATAGCAGAGAAATGGATACAAGCCAAGATTATGTTAATGTTCCATAAGTCATAGTATGTCAACAAAATGGAGTACTTTGTGACCATAAAAAAGACTGAAGATAATCTCTATGTACTAATAGGGAAGAGAGCTCTAGAATACATTAAGAAAAAAAGGTTAAGATGCAGAATATACAAGGTAGGTTACCTTTAATATACACAAACAAAGGAGAATAAGAGGACACTTACACACACACACTTAATTTGAATCTACAAAACGAAAGACTTAAAGAGTTAAATGCCAAGACACTAACAAAAATGGTTATCTATGAGGAAACAGAGCAAGACTTCATTGCGCGTATCTTTCTATACGCATAGTCCCCTCTCCCCCATCCATGATTTCGCTTCCCCTGGTTTTAGTTACCCGAGGTCAACTGCGGTGGAGAAGCAGATAATCTTCCTTCTGACGTATGGTCAGAAGGTCAATAATAGCTTACCGCTTATGTAGCAGTGCCTACGTCATTCACTTCACTTCGTCTCATCATGCAGGCACTTTATCACCTCCCATCACCACAAGAAGGGTGAGTGTGGTACAATAAGATATTTTGAGAAAGAGACCACATTCACACAGCTTTTATTATAATATATTCTCATAACTGTTCTATTTTATTATTGGTTACTATTGCTACTCTTTTACTGTGCCTAATTTATAAAGCAAACTTTATGGCAGGAATGTTATGTATAGGAAAAAACACAGCATCTATAGGGTTCAGCACTATTCATGGTTTCAGGCATCCACTGGGGGCCTTGGAACTTATCACCTGCAGATCAGGAGAGTCTACTGTAGTTAAAATTTAATTATCTTAACTTTCAAACATAAAGAAATGTAGAGAAAATAAGTTCCTATATAACTGTCATCCAGATTTAATACCTTCATAGTTTTGACCTTTCGGTCACGCAAAATGCATTACTTATCCCAAAAAAGCTAAATTTAAAAATTTCTTCCATTTTTTAATGTTTATTTTTGAGAGAGAAAGAGCACGAGCAGGGGAGGGGCAGAGAGACAGAGGGACAGAGGATCTGAAGTGGGTTCTGCGCTGACAGCAGCGAGCCCAATGTGGGGCTCAAACTCACAAATCACGAGATAATGACCTGGACTGAAGACGGATGTTCAACCGACTGAGCCACCCAGGCATCCCCCCAAATTTCTTTAACTGAAAAGAAACTGAAAGAAATGAACCTAATACATATGTCAAACTGGTGACACAATCACCGTGAGGAAGGCTTTATTTTTAAGTACTTTTAGAGCACGGTTTTTAAATACACATACTTAGTTGGATGCATTCTTCTAAGGATGACAAAAATTACAAAGATGTGTTAAGCTTTCCTTTGTAGCTTTAGTATTTGTAATAATATAGGTATTGGTATTTCAAAACTTTATAACTATATTTATAGGTTAAACAAGAAATAGATTTGGGGAGGGGGGGCACCTGGCTGGCTCAGTTGGTGGAGTAGGTGACTCTTCATCTTGAGGTCATGAGTTCAAGCCCCACGTTGGGTGCAGAGATGGCATAAATAAAAAAATGAACTTAAAAGAAGAAAGAACCCATAACCAGTAAAGAAATCGAATTTGTAATAAAAAATCTCCCACAAAACAAGAGTCCAGGGCTGGATGGCTTTCCAGGGGAATTCTACCAAACATTTAAAGAAGAGTTAACACCTATTCATTTGAAGCTGTTCCAAAAAATAGAAATGGAAGGAAAACTTCCAAATTATTCTATGAGGTCAGCATGACCTTGATTCCAAAACCAGACAAAGACCCCAGTAAAAAGGAGAACTACAGACAAATTTCCCTGATGAACATGGATGCAAACAGTCTCAGCAAGATACTAGTCAACCAGATCCAACAACACATTAAAAATATTATTCACCACGATCAAGTAGGATTTATACCTGGGAAGCAGGGCTGGTCCAATATCCACAAATCAATCAATGTGATACCTCCTATTAATAAAACAAAGAATAAGAACCACGTGATCCTCTCAATAAATGAAGAGAAAGCATTTGACAAAATACAACATCCTTTCTTGATAAAAAACCCTCTGTTAGTAGGGATGGAAAAATCATACCTCAAGATCATAAAAGCCATATAGGAAAGACCCACTACTAATATCCTCAATGGGGAAAAGCTGAGAGCTTTCCCCCTAAGGTCAGGAACACAACAGGGATGGCCACTCTTGCCACTGTTATTCAACTTAGTATTGGAAGTCCTAGCCTCAGCAATCAGACAACACAAAGGAATAAAAGGCATCCAAATCAGCAAGGAGGAATTCAAACTTTCACTCTTCACAGACGACATGATACTCTACGAGGAAATCCCAAAAGATTTCCCTACAACCAAAAAACTGCTAGAATTAATCCACGAATTCAGCAAAGCCACAGGATATAAAATCAATGCACAGAAATCAGTTGCATTTCTATACACCAATAATGAAGCAGCAGAAATAGAAATCAAGGAATTGATCCCATTTACAATTGCACCAAAAATCATAAAATACCTAAACAAAGAGGTAAAAAATCTATACACTGAAAATTATAGAAAACTCACAGAAGAAATTGAAGACACACAAAAAAATGGATAAACATTCCATGCTCATGAATTGGAAGAACAAATATTGTTAAAATGTCAATCCTACACAAAGCAATCTGCATATTCAATGCAATCCCTATCAAAATAACACCAGCATTCTTCACAGAGCTAGAACAAATAAGCATAAAATTTGTATGGAACCAGAAAAGACCCCAAATAGCCAAAGCAATCCTGAAAAAGAAAACCAAAGCTGGGAGCATCACAACTCCAATTTCAAGACATATTACAAAGCTGTAATCATCAAAACAGTATGGTACTGGCACAAAAACAGACACACAGATCAATGGAACAAAACAGAGAATCCAGAAATGGACCCACAAACATACGGCCAACTCAACTTTGACAAAGAATACCAATGGAATAAAGGAAATGGTGTTGAGAAAGAATACCAATGGAATAAAGCAAATGGTGTTGAGAAAACTGGACAGCGACATGGCAGAAGAATGAACCTGAACCACTTTCTTACAGCATACACAAAAATAAACTCAAAATGGATGAAAGGCCTAAACATAAGACAGGAAGCTATCAAAATCCTAGAGGACAAAGCAGGCAAAAAACTCTTTGACCTTGGCCACAGCAACTTCTTACTCAACGTGTTTCTGGAGGCTAGGGAAACAAAAGCAAAAGTGAACTATTGGGACTTGATCAAGTTAAAAAGCTTCTGCACAGAGAAGGAAACAATCAACAAAACTAAAAGGCAACTGACAGAATGGGAGAAGATACTTGCAAATGACATATCAGATAAAGGGTTAGTATCCAAAATCTATAAAGAACTTATCAAACTCAACACCCAAAAAACAAATAATCCAGTAAAGAAACGGGCGAAGACATCCAAAGAAGCCAGCCAAATGGCTAACAGACACATGAAAAAATGCTCAACATCATTCATCGTCGGGGAAATACAAATCAAAACCACAATGAGATACCACCTTACACCTGTCAGAATGGCTAACATTAACAACTCAGGCAATGACAGATATTGGTGAGGATGCGGAGAAAGAGGATCTCTTTTGCATTGTTGGTGGGAATGCAAGCTGATGCGGCCACTCTGGAAGACAGTATGGAGGTTCCTCAAAAAATTAAAAATAGAACTACCCTACAACCCAGCAATTGCACTACTAGGTATTTATCCAAAGGATACAGGTGTGCTGTTCCAAAGGGGCACATTCACCTGAATGTTTACAGCAATGCTATTGACAATAGCCAAAGTATAGAAAGAGCCCAAATGTCCATCAACAGATGATTGGATAAGAAGATATGATTATATATATATATATACAATATAATATATATATTGTATATATATATAATATATATAATATATAAGAAGATATGATTATATATATATATATACAATGGAGTACAGTATTACTCCACAATCAAAAAGAATGAAATTTTGCCATTTGCAACAACAGGGATGGAACTAGAGTGTATTATCCTAAGTGAAATTAGTCAGAGAAAGACAAATATCATATGACTTCACTCATATGTGGAATTTAAGATACAAAGCAGATGAACATAAGGGAAGGGAAGCAAAAATAATATAAAAACAGGGAGGGGGACAATACATAAGATACTCTTAAATATAGAGAATGAACTAAGGGTTGTTGGAGGGGGTTATCAGTTGGGGGGGGAGATGGGCTAAATGGGTAAGGGGCATTAAGGAGGACACTTGTTGGAATGAGCATTGGGTGTTATACGTAGGGGATGAATCATTGGATTCTACTGAAATCATTATTGCACTATATGCTAACTAACTTGGATGTAAATTTTAGAAAGAGAAAGAAAGAAAGAAAGAAAGAAAGAAAGAAAGAAAGAAAGAAAGAAAGAAAGAAAGAAAGAAAGAGAAAGAGAAAGAAAAGAAAGAACGAACTGAGGAAACTGAGTGAAACCACAGGGAAATGAACACTAAACTAGTCAATTAGAACTCTAACTTTTTAACAATGTGTATTTTCTAGTTCCGTCCACTGGAATTGGACAAATCACCTCTGTAGCAATAACCACCCCTAACGCACAGACTGTGGTCTCTAATACCATTGTTTGAGACCACTGAAAAGTCCAAGATGAGCCTTGGGCATTTTGTGCCATCTAGTAAGAAAACTTTATGAAGGTCCTGTCAAAAGGTCACAGCAGCTAGCGAAGGGGTCCTCACTGCCTGAAGATGTAACAAAAAGATTAATGACTAAAACACCAAATCAATGAAAAGAAAAAAACAAACTCATGCCTATAAAATGATTTTAAAAAGACAGAAAAAAACCTCATTTCTCACTATTTGAAAAGGCTATTATACAACTCCTTACTTTGAAAATTAATGATTAAGGATGGAGTATTAGCAAAGATCCTGCCTTTCGCATTAGAAGAATTTTTTCAGGATAACCAGACAGCCCCCATAGATGAGAGAAAACCCAGTACAAGAAATGAATTAGAAAAGCATCATTTCACAAAACCTAATGAACATAAGATGACAGGCAAGACTTATCATTTGGTGCTAAAACTATTCGGCAAATGGTCTATATACCAAAGTTACACCACACAGATCGCTTTTGGTGTCAAGGCGGGGGAAGAGAACTGGACAGTGAAGGGTTTGGGGCTGCCCCAACCCTAATCCAGGGCGTCAATCTCAGCTTCTCTACGAGTAGGTAAGTGGAAGGTAAATGAAGTGCACAGAATCACCTCTGGGGTATTCCAGCAAACTGGTGAACTTGATGAACCCATGGAACCTTTAGATTCAGCAAATCCAGGGGATGGAGAAGCAGGTGCAGCAATGCCCTAAAGAAGCGAGCCTGCGGATGGAAAAGGTGAGAACTTCTACAGGAAACTGTCCATTTTTTCAGAGAGAGACTGTGCCAGGCTGAGAGACTAAAAGAAAGTTAAATCAGACATGGTGCGTGGTCCCCAATTAGATACTGACTTCAACAAACTGTCTTCAAAGGACATTTGGGGGCCAATTAAGGAAATGTGAATATGGACAAGGAATGAAATGAAATGAATTTCACTGAAATACAAGACTGGAAACTGTTCACTGAAAAAAGCAGATTACGAGACAGTAATATATCATCTTGGTTTTTCTAAAAAAAAAAAAGTGTACGTTTATACGCACAGAAAAGACCTGCGATGTATAACAGTGGTAATCTCTAGAGAGAAGAAAAGAGAAAGTGTGTGCATGTCTGTGTTGCTTGCCTGTATTTTCTAACTTTTTATAACGCACAGGTAGTGTTTTTAATAACAACGCATCTTTTCAAAAGACATTAAACAGGCTTTAAATCTTACAATGCTAATCCACGAAAGACCATCTAAGAAACGATGTATCATTTTTCCAAAATATGCTGTCTGTCCATCTCTAGCATGCAGGATTCTTGGAATGACTTGCGAACACTCTTTGATTTTGGATTTCAATGCTAAAACGATTCTCTGACAAATCAAAGGTTTCTTCCCCAGACCCACACTGTAGGCAGTCTTTAAAGGGGTGCCAAATGCCTCCTCGAGCACACTTGACCCTCACTTCCCCTGGGAGAAGACGTTACCGGCAGGGTTCAATAACTCTCCAGGAGCAAAGGAAGCCTAGCAGGACTTAACACAGCGCCCAAGTCCCAGGGAGGAAACGCTGGGCCGGATATACCTGTTGGCAGGTATATACACCCTTGAACAATAAAGACACGCTCACACCCATTTACAAATCCACTTCTCAGGATGACTTTTCTCTTCAACTATCACTCTCAATTTTAGAAGATATATTGTATGCCCTGAAAGGGTGACTTCTTCAGGTTTCTATAGTGTAGAAAAATCTATATGAACAAAACTGTGCTGTACAATCATCCATTGATTTAGCAAGTCTTAGGAAGTGTCTGCAACGTGCGTGAAGGCAACTCGAGTAGAGAACAGACACAGCCACACACGTGTTCTTATCTTCACAGAGCCTGCAGTCTAATGGGGAAGGCAGGCGGAAGTAGGTAGGTAAAGACTGTAAGTGCTGCGAAGGAAAAGAACAGGGCGCCTAGAGATCAGAAGAGGGGCATCTAATTCACACCAGAGGAAGTGACATTTCGGTTATGACTACAGAGTGAATAGCAGTCAGCCAGGCAAGAGGCAGAAGACGATTCTAGGCAGAGAGACTGGAAGTAAGGTGCTGAAGCAGGGAACAGCTGGGAACAGTCACAGACCTGGAAGAGGCCCGGACAGGGCAAAGAAGGGAAGCCTGGCATAAAATAAGATTGGACAAATCAGCAGGGACCGTGTTGTAGCCATGATATTCAGGATTTTGGATTTTATCTGAAGTGTGATGGAAACAGCTGGACATCTGAAGTGGGAGAGGGGATCAGATGTAACTTACACTTCCTATCACCATGGACACTGGCTGGAGGCTCAAGAACGGACATGGGGGATAGACAGGTCAGGAAGACAGTCCAGATGAGACACTACGGTGGGTTAGACTAGGCTAGAAGATTCCCAACTGCAGCCTGAGGGCCGATCCAGCCGAAGCCTGCTTTTGTAAATAAAGTGTTACTGGAACCCAGTGCCATCCGCTCGTTTACGCATTGTCTACAGCTGCTTCCACCACAGCTGCAGAGTCGAGCAGCTGTGACAGAGACCATTCGGCCTGTAAATCCTAAAATACAGTTGACCCTTGAACAACACAGCTTTGAACCACACAAGTTCAATTATGTGAGAGTTTTTTTTTTACAATATAGCCCCAAAAATGTATTTTCTCTTATGATTTTCTTAATAACATTTTCTCTTCTCTAGCTTAATCTATTGTAAGAATACACTATGTAACACACATACAAAAAAAGGGGGGGGGGTTAATCAACTCTTTATGTTATCAGTAAGGCTTCCAGTCTATTAGTACAGTTTTTGGAGAGTCAAAATTTATACATGGATTTTTGACTGTGTGGTGACACCCCTAACCCCACATTGTTCAAGGGTCAACCGTACCTACTGTCTGACCCTTTCCAGAATGAGTCTGCTGACCACTGGGCCAGGGGACAGCAGTATAGAAAGAAATGGATAGGTTCACCATATACAAGTGGTCCTTCGTTATTTGCAGATTCTGTATTTGCGAATTCACCAACTCACTAAAATTTATTTGTAATCCCAAAATCAGTACTCAGAGCATGCTTTCACAGTAACTTCCGGACATGCCTTGACACACTGTGTTCCCAGCTGAGGTCAAATGAGGCCATGCTCTGCCTTTTAGTTTCCGCTCTTATACTATATGCAAGTATACTCTCCACTGTCTGTTTAGTACCATGTGGTTTGCATTTTTTGTGGATTTCACTGGGGATTTAAAAATGACCCCCAAGCACAGTGCTGAAGGGCAATCTAGTGTTTTTCAATGCAAAAAGGCTGCGATGTGCCTTACAGAGAAAGTACATGTGCTGGTAAGCTTCATTCAAGCATGAGCTAATAGTGCTGTAGCCTTTGAGTTCAATGTTAATGAATTAACACTATACATTAAAGAAGACGTCTTTAAACAGAAGCACACGTAGACAAGGTTATGTATCGATCGGCTGATAAAAATATGACTCCGAGGCTTGCAGGCAGCTAACCTAGGAGCAGTGCTTCAGGATTTGCTAATTCATGTTTGTGGCAGCTTTACAGAGCATAACTCTGGCGAGAAACAAGAATGGCTATATTTGGGAGGCAAAATCAATAAAATTTGGTGATAGATTAAATGTGAAGCAAAATGAAGTCAAGAATGACTCTCGGCTTTCTGATGTCAACTACTAGGTAGAAGATGATGCCATTCATGGAAACAAGGAATTCTGGAAAAGGCACATAATTCAGAGGGTTGGCCAAAATTTTTTTCTTTGTACGTGTTCAATGTGATGCCTGTGGGACATCCAAACAGAGATGTCAGGTCGATCGTTGGCTCTAAGGCTCTGGAACTCAAAAATGTAAATCTAGGTAGAGATACAAGTTTGGGAGTTACTGATATGTATAGATTGTACCCAAAGCCCTTGGAAATGATACATCCCCTGAGAAGAGAGGAACTCCTCCTTCCTGAAGGAAGGGGTGGGTAAACCTAAGTCTTTATCTAGGTGGTTGGATTTGTTTGATACAAAAATACTTCGGGAAGGAACATAATCTGGCGGCACATATCTAGAACCCGAGAAATGTTCACACCCCTTGATTTAGTAATTCTACTTGGGAGAACCTCTCCTGAAATTCAGACACACCGTAATGCTACACTGAATAAACACTGAGGAACATCTCGCTATCGTAAAACCAGAAATAACCTTAACATTTGGGGAATGTTACACTGACAAAACTATTGATTATTTTGCTCTGTGATTTTATCCACAGATTCTAAGCTTAGAAATTTCAGCACCTCCAGAGGTTTAATAAATAGCCACTTCTGTTTCTTTCACGCTTAAAACAAAAACCAAAACCAAAACCAAAACCACTGGATTAGTTACCTTTATCTACTAAAATGCACACTGCTTCAGGGTAGGGCTGTTCATCTGTTTTGTTCACTGAAGGCACCTAGAACAGTACCTGGCATGTTGAAAGCGCTCGACAGATTTTTGTTGAATTTAACATCTTAATCACGTAGAATTTATGTTGGTATAATGGTGTGAGGTGAGGACGTCCATTGAGATTTTTCAAATTGCTATCAGATGGCCCCACTCCCATTTGTTCAGTCGGGTTTCCTTTCCCCCACTGCTTTGTGGCACCTCCTTCATCATCTATTAAATGCTCAGACAACAGGGCCTTCAAGCTGGCTCATGTATTCTGCCCCACTGATGGGCCTGTCAAATTTCGTGCCAAATTTGACGTGTTACGGTTTCTTTTAACACATGGTAGAGCTCACCCCTTTGCTACGCTCCCCCTTCAGGCCTGACTGTTCCATGCCCACTACCTCATCTCTCAAGAACAACAGAAATCAGTTTCTCAAATTTGGAAACATTTATGTAGATTTTGATTGAAACAAAGAACAACTGCATTTGGAGGGAAAAAAAAAACAACAACAAACCAAAGAAGAACGTATTTCCAAATTTTACTCTCCATCTAGGAAGGGGCTGGGAGGGCTTTTCCACCTTGGGGTGCGAGCTCTACATCCAGGCTGCCTGGGGTCAGCCTCAGCTCTGCCGCTTTGGAGCTGCGGAACCTTCCTGTGCTTCTGTCTAACACAATGGTAGCAGAACCCACCCTGCAGCCTTGCTACAAGGATTCAATGAATTAATACGTGTGAAACCTTAGAACAGAACCGGCAACGGCTAGGGCTTGTTAGGGATTAGCTGTTATCATCTTCCCATAGCAGTTTTTTCTTAGAGGCCTCAGTGAGATTGTTCTCAGATATTTTATCTGTTTTGCTGCTCAAAGAGGGTTCATGTCTTGGCTGCCCTTTACTATAATCCAGCGTCTCTGCCAGCCACCAGACTAAGTGCTAGATCACCATGTCAACGTGATCCTGAAGAAGCGGCAAGTGGGACAGCAGGGCCTCGGGAGTGTGTGTGTGACGTTAACGCTCTAGGACCATCAGCCCCCACCGGGATTGCCCCTTCTCCAAGGGTCCTAATCATGTATCTCCCTGTCACATATGGCACAGACCCCCTCACCTGTGAGAAGCAAGGTGGCCTTCCGGTCAAGACAAGGGCACGCTCTGGTATCAGGTGGGGCTCAGGCCCGAGCTCTAACCAGTTACTGCTTGAGACCTGAGACACGTTAGTTAACATCTCTAAGCCTCAATGGCCTCTTGTGCAAAGACAGAAGATCACAGAGCTTTTCATGTTAATGACAATATATTATTATTGCAAGAATGCTACCTGTCCAGTCTACTCTAGGACCCCAGGGCCAACCTGCATGAATTACAGACTGGCTGGCTCTGGAAGAACCAGAGAAAGGGAGGATGGGGCCTTGGCACTCCCGCAGCCAGAGGCAGGAAGGCCAGGGGCTGGATTTCAGGAAGTTTTGGCCACACTAGGGCAGTAGGACTAAAAATAATGCTCATGTCAGGTCTCTGACTCTCCCTCCTCCAAGGGAAGCTGTAATCAAAACAACTACCACCTCCTTTTAAAGGTTTACTGATTTTTCATTCTGAATACATTCATTCTAAAACAGGGGTTCTCAATCAGAAATGCAAATTCTCCAGCCCCACCCCAGACCTACTGAAACAGAAACTCTGAGGGTGGGGCCCACCGATGTGTTTTAACAAGCCCTCCAGGTGACTGGCAAAGTCCGAGAACAACTTCTCCCGACAGTTTCCTGCACAAATGGACCCAAAGGGAGGTTCCACGTGCTCCTCCACCTGGACCCTCACACCTGCGAGCGTATCAATGCGAACACACAGCTAAGACACACAAAGTCAAAGAACAAACAGGTCGGTAAAGCAGCCCGGCTGTGGGCAGACGAGTGGGAAGTAATAAGTAGGTGGAAGCAGAGAGGTGATGTAACATCAAGGAAGGAGAGCCACGGAGAGGCTGTGCCCGTCAAGGGCTCCAACAGACGAAACAGAAAAGCCATACGATTTACTGGGCTCTCTGTCAAGTTTCATTGTGGGAGGAACATACTGGTTATCGAGCTGCCATAGCAAGCAACAGGAAATGGGTCAGTTTCATCAAGTGTGCTTAATGGAGCAACCACAGTAGAAGATGAAGGCTGAAGAGGAAAAGAAAGGAAAGCTGAGTATCCAGTGAAGCAATCAACAGCCATGACTTGTATAAACAGGAAACGTTTCAAGTTGCCTTTCTTGCCCCAAGTTTTACAGCAAGAAGTCCCCGTATCACCACTGCCCTTAGGATGGGGATGTCCCCCAGGTCAAGGGGTGCGCCACCTCACGGGCTGCGCACTGTCCTCTCCCGACCGTGACCTAGGTCCCTGGGGCCCAGGGAATTCCTGCCCCAAAGGCCTCTCGCCCACTCCCAGGCCTTCCCCAGGGCCCATGGGTACAAGTTCTGGTCATGTCAGTGAGAAAAAAAATGACTCTAAACTGTACCTGGGAAATCAGAATTAAAAAAAAAGAAAAGAAAAGCTGCTTAGTGACTGGAAGATACTCTGAGGTTCTCTGAAACTCAGCTCAGTTGTACTGGTTTCTCTGTGATTTTTCTGTTTTTGTTAATGAGTAGCTTATGGTGACAAGCTGCAAACCTTCTCAGAGAAACCGAGCAACAACTTCCTAACAGAAGACTCTGAACGCTGGAGCTGAGGGCACGGGGCCTTGCTTTCCTCGGGAACGGGGAAAATCCTGCCTGCGTACGAGCTCAGTGAGACACTGTGGGCCACAGGGGACCTAGGAGAAGCACAGCTCAGCAGCTCCCTTCCGGGTAGGTCTGGGGGGGAAAGGCCAGGGCTCTAACAGCCTTGTCCTCCCCGGGTAGGTCAGGGGCTTTGACAGCCTTGTCCCCCCCAGGCAGGTCTGGGGGGAAAGGCCAGGGGCTCCCACAGCCTTGTCCCCCACCACCCCTGGCCCCCAGTAGGCCAGGGCTTCTGACAGCCTTATCCCTTCTGGGTAGGCCAGGGGGGAAAGGCCAGGGGCTCCCACAGCCTTGTGGGAACCATTACCCCCGGAGCTCCGTTTGCTAGTGCAGCCCAGCAAAGCCCCGCTTGGTGTCCCGAGCCTTCTGTGCACACTGCCCTGGGAGACAAGAACCCTGGCTCTGCCTCCCCTCTTCTCTCTAGGCGACATCAGGGCAGCCTCTTCACCTCTCTGGACCTCAGTTTCCTCCTGTGTCAAAGGTCGATACTAATGTGTGAAGATCCCACTGGGTTTCTACTATGACCAATAAGATACTGAAATAGGCTGATCTCCACGTGGAATGTGAGAGAGCCTAGAAAGAGAAGAGATTCTTGGGAAAAACAGAAAAAATATCATGGTGTTGCCAACCCCCGCAAGCTTTCCTGATCCTAGGACGCTGCCATAAGGTGTGGGGAGGAAAGTGAAAAAGAACAAATATGTACTGAACCCTCGGGTCAGGCACGCTGCACTTTTTCCTCCATGACCCCAACAAGGGCCCCGGGTCCGTCTGCACGGTGCTCACACCCTTCCGCTGCAGCACACGGCTTCCCAGCAAGGCTCACCCTCTGGTGGTCTCATTCCACTATGATACTCAGGCCGGGGAAAATGACCTTGTTCAAGTATCATTTTGATTAGATTGGTCCCCTTCTCCACACCATAAAATGTCTCTTGCATTAGAACCCCCTTTAAACCCTTCAACAACTGATCCCAAACACTTTTCGTTCTCATCTACTGGCCTATTTTGTGCCTACCACTCCAGCCAAGCAAAAATTACTTTGCAAATGAATTCCATTATGCTCTCTGCTTATTCACCTTGTTATGCTGGCACGGGAGTTTTGACTGCTCCTGTAGCCTCTTGGCGTAGGAATACCTCACTTATCCGACATCCTCGGGAATAAGCTGACCCATGAAACTGATCTACCTAAATTCATTTCCCATCGTCCAGAAATTTAACCCTGTAAGCGGCCTCAAATCCTTTTGGAAGTAAGTCACGGTGTGATTAAACGGGTTTCTTCATTTCAACTATTTTCTAAAGGAAACACTGCTGCACTGCATGAGAGAGAACCTCCCAGTCGCGGCCAACGGAACATGACGAATATCGATTAATCTCTCCCTGATGGTGCGGGTCATACTTAATGAGCAACAGTAACCGTACTGTGCTGGGGCTGCAAATGTAAGCGGTTCAGGGGATAAAGCTGAACGCGTGCACGCGTGTGCTCTCGCTCTGCCTGTAACGAGTTCCCCTGGAACTTACTTTCCGGCAGAAGTTGCTATCAGCCTGGATTCTGGTGAGTAGCTGCAGTCACACAGAACTCAGGAGGGCGTAACTTGCTGCCTTTCTGCACAATTTCAGGAACTTACATGCTGGTTTTTTGTCAGAGCTCTATAAATTCTTCATTAGAGAGGGGGAAAAAAAAAGAATATACTTCAACAATCAGCAAACCAGAGTTTTCCAAATCTCCTGACCATATGACTTTTTTTTTTTTTCAACGTTTATTTATTTTTGGGAT
Organism: Puma concolor; assembly: GCF_028749965.1. Lineage (NCBI taxonomy): Eukaryota > Metazoa > Chordata > Mammalia > Carnivora > Felidae > Puma > Puma concolor. The sequence continues at coordinate 15,264,403 of NC_141668.1, read as the reverse complement.
AGAGAGAGACAGAGCATGAATGGGGGAGGGGCAGAGAGAGAGGGAGACACAGAATCGGAAACAGGCTCCAGGCTCCGAGCCATCAGCCCAGAGCCCGACGCGGGGCTCGAACTCACGGACCGCGAGATCGTGACCTGGCTGAAGTCGGACGCTTAACCGACTGCGCCACCCAGGCGCCCCTGACCATATGACTTTTAAGAGGACTGCAGGCACAGGTACCGTTGAAATTTGCTTCTTTAAAAAAAAAATTTTTTTTTTAATTTTTTAACGTTTTTATTTATTTTTGAGACAGGGAGAGACAGAGCATGAACAGGGGAGGGTCAGAGAGAGGGAGACACAGAATCTGAAACAGGCTCCAGGCTCTGAGCTGTCAGCACAGAGCCTGATGCGGGGCTCGAACTCACAGACCGCGAGCCACCGACTCGCGACTCACCGACTGAGCCACCCAGGCGCCCCTAAAAAAAAATTTTTTTTAATGTTTATTTATTTTTGAGAGATACACAGAGTGCGTGTGGGGGAGGGGCAGAGAGAGGGAGACACAGGCTCCGAAGCAGGCTCCACGCTCTGAACCATCAGCACAGACCCCAACGCAGGGCTTGAACTCATGAACCGTGAGATCACGAGCTGAGCTGAAGTAGGACGCCTTAATGCACTGCGCCACCCAGGCGACCTGAAATTTGCTTCTTTAATACTTTATGAAACTAGAAGTTCTACAGAGAACTGGCATGATAAGCTCTTGGAAAAATCATTTTATATTGTGAATAGTAACTCTGTAGGTTGAATCAGTGAGGTAATACTGATACGGAGGAAAATGGTAAAAATACAGAAACAAACCTTCCTTTGTCAGGATGCAATCTATAACTGCATGAACCAAAAGTGCTTTTCTTCCCAATGTTACAGCAGCTTCCACAGCGATCTTTTCCGGAGGATAGGTACCACCAACGGAAGGAAAATGCCCTTGTTCGCTCACATATTAGCCTGTATTCTTTCTGTGACAGTAAAGGTTTTATAAAGTCTACAGCATTAGCACATGCAAGAGTCCATCAATCTTCATTCTGCTTAAACACAGTGGCATTTAATTAATCAGAACCTACTAGAGCAAAAGAAGTTAGGCAAGAATTGCCAAAACAGACCACTTTCAAAACACTACAAATCTCTTCAGTGCCATGTGTAGAAATAAGTGACTGTAAAAACCACAAAATTATTTTCCAGTTTTCAAGTTTGCTTTTTTTTTTTTTGTATCGGCAACTATTTTACTGGCTTACTTTCTAATGGGAGAGTCACTCATCAGAAAGTCCCAAGTTGAATGGCCTTGTCCATCAGAATCTTTGGCCTTTTCTGTGGGCTTTAGACCAAAGGCGGGGAGGAATAGCAGCTGACTTGTAGCCGCTCTCACAAATGCCTCGCTTACTTGTCACAGAGAACCCAGAAAAACAGGTATGGCTTTAGCTGACTCAGAATCTGTAGAGAATTTGACAAACTGTCCTTTCTAAACCTGGATGAACTGATATTACACTGAATCATCAAGATTCTTCTGTGTAATCTCTTCTCTTCTTTCAAGAGCAGTTCAACTTCATACACTCATGTCCTCTGCATTCTGTTGGTCGGATGTGTAGGAGAGTAAGTAAGATTCTGAGGAGCTGGAAGTAGAGGGTAAATGAATTCAAAGGGATCCAGCTGACGCCGAGTCAAGCGGAAGGTGGCGCTGTTGGGGGAGGGATGGCTACCCGTGCCACAGAAGGAACTCGAAGACTCGGGACTGAGGTGAAGCGAGCTGTTAGCGAGCTGTTAGTTACCAATCCAGCGCTGGTGTATGTAAGTTATTACTTAGATATATTAAAGGAAGAGTCAATTCAACAAATATTTATGAAGTGCCTACGAGGTTTCACGGACTGCACAGCTACTGTGGGGGGTGCAAAGATGAATCAGATTTGGTTCCTGCCCTCTAGGGGTTCCCGGTGATGCAAGAAGCCTGAAGTCATTTTTCTTATGTACACTGTACTAATGAGACCATTATTAAAGAACTGCATTCAGTTTCGACCACCACCATTTTTTTTTTTTTTAATGTGGAGAAACTAGAGAGAGTTCAGAGAAGGGAGGGGACACAGAACAGGCTCTGTGGGGAAAGAGCGGAACAGACCCAGTTATTATCTTCAAATATATGAAAGGTTTTAGAGAAAGGAACTGAGTAAAAGAAAACAGGTTTGAACGATGGCAGCGGAGAACTGGTGGGCCCAGGAATTTTTTTGGCAATCCAGTTACTAGAATCCTGGAATTGGTCACTGAGGGGGGTTCCTAGTGTGGCTCTTCCCTGGGCGCAGCGGGGGGGGGGGGGGGGGGGGGGGGGGTTGGGAGGTTGTTTTGATGAACTGACGATTTCAAGTCATGGACACTGATGCTCCTGAAGGCAGGAGGGATGAACTACATTTCTCCTGAGGTCCTCTCCTGCCCTGGGTTCTACGCTCCTGAGTAGCAGAGCCGGGTTTTCTTCTCCCACAATTCCCTGAGGGATCTATATCCCCACCAGTAAGTACCACAACACAAGATCTCATCCAGGCAGCCAGGCCAGAAATTAATTCTCCAAAAGCCACGGCCGATGCAGGGGTCCGCTTGGTCCACTCACAGCACAACCCCGTAGCCTTAAAGAACAAAAAGTCTCCCAGGGGCGGGTGTGCAAATTAGAAACATATTTGCATTTACAAGGATACAAAATATAAGAAAAGAGGAAGCAATGGTAACGAGGGATGGTGATTTCTAAGGAAATTTGTAACAGGGATTTCCTACATTCAGAAAGACTTGTTTGATCCAAATTAAACATTTTCAAGAGAAAAATGGGGAAACGAGGCCTTCCCTATACAGCTTGAGAAACACTCGCACGTTAAGAATTAAAAACTGGCGCGCACACGCGTCCCCCAAAAAGCATTCCATCTTGAGTCAGGCCACGGTCCGGTGAGCCCACGTGTACTTTTGACTTTCGCTTCCCATACCTCCTGGACTCCTCGAGGAAAGAGCCCCTACGTAAATGCTTGTTAAGTGAATTCATTAAAGATGTGTCCTGTCTGCAGAGCGAGGGGGACAGTGCCCAGCTCGTGGGGCTGTTAGGACAGTGAGTTAATGTGAGTGGGGGGTGCAGCACATTCTAAGTGGCACATAAGTCACACTTCCCGCTATGAACTTCAGGCACCTCGGTTTCTTTTAGAAGAAAAATAAAGACCTCCCTATACTCCAGCTTTTCAGTTTTCTTCCCCCCTGCTCACCCCCCCCCCCCCACACACACACACAGAGTATCACCAAATTAGATGGAACTATTGCGAGTTCGGGCCTTTCACGTTCACACTCTATCGGTGGTTATACAAAGTCGGCTGGCGTTATTCTGAATCCCGTCTCTGACGGCAACCTCAAGTGCCTGAATTGTCATCACAAGACTACCGGAAAGCCCTGGCAAATTACACGTTCAGAGAACAATAAAAAAATGGTCACATATCATACCCTCTTGATCATCACTACTTTGTTCCTTAGAAACCTCAAAGGTGGTTCCCTGAGGTTGGTCTCTACGGGGGGAAGGAAGAGAAATGAGGAAACATAAGAAAATTAAATATGAAGACAGGAGCAGCTGTAACGTGTATAAAGCACCAAGTTTTCTTCTGTAGGAAAAGTGTGTCAAACGCACGATGAGCCAGACGCCGGCGTGGGGCTGGGTGCGTGCCGCCCCTCTTGAGGCTGGCGAGCAGACTGGCTGCACCCTTTCCCCGCCTGCCCCCGGGTTAGGGGGGATCCTGGTTAGGGCTGAAGGTTATCTTTCATGCTCTGGGATACTTTCCCACAGGCACAGCTGCAGCCCCTGAAACTCTGCTGTAACGGTTTGTTTCCTCATTTTTAAAGTGGCATAGAATGTGAGAAATTCTCTACCTGAAACCGGCAGAAACTCAGTGGGAACAGAAATCTAGAAAGGTCACAGAGGGGGGTCAGAAAGGCTCTTTCTTGCGTGGCCGTGGGGGGTTTATTGTCGCTGGTGCCCAAACTGGAAGAGGAAAAGTAGGAGATTAATAATTGAAATGTTGCTATTATTGGTTTTCCAAACTATTTGTGGGTTATTCTTTCCCTGGAGTCATCATGCCTGTAAGCAGTGCAAAAACACAGAAAAATTAAAAAATTTAAAAAAAAAAAGAGGGATTTAACACGCACAGAGAAAATGCCTACAGCCAGGCGCTTTACATATACTCCTTGCTAATGGAGTCCTCGTACAATCCAATAAGGCTTCAAACAGAACAAAACAAAACAAAGCTCAGAGAAGTTCAGTAACATGTCCAAAGTCGTACAGCCAGATTCAAAGCCAGGTTTCTCGGATCTAAGCACTGTGCCACACTGTCTGGAATTGAGGATAAAATTAATGACCCTTGCTTCACTACTCAAATGTGGTGCGAATGAAAACAATATTTATACTTACTCATTTTAAAAATACAAAACACAAACACAGGAAAAGATATTTTAGAACGTGTGTCATCAAATTCTTTTAATGGAAGATGATTCAGAATCCATTTCTTGGTAGGCATTTTGGTAGGTGTCTTTAGACCCATCTGATGAGAGATTTCAGTACGACAGTTCTGGGAAGTCTGACTGTGTAAGCCAATACTAATTGACGTGACACATCTCAGGTATGGTGGGATGTAATTAACTTGGAATGTAGGGTCCCCTAGTTCAGAACCCCTGGCAATACAGACCTATGTGATTGGCCTTTGCACTACATATTGAAAAAAAGCCTTGCTAAGCAAGTTGATGGAGTAAACACAATTGCAAGGCAAATGTTTAACTTTCTAAAGAAAATAAACCTTTTTAAAGAAGTTTACCTTAACCAGTACCAAGTTACTGAAAATTAATGTGCTATTTAAAACCTAACCTTAAAAGCAAGAAGTGCAAGCCTGGTAACACTTGGCTACCCATTAATTCGGATTATCACACATACCCAGAGACGGCATTTCTCTCTCAAGAGCTGGCACTTCAGAATGCCCCACGGTTGCATTCAGGCCTTGACCCAGTATCCCCGCCTGGGGCAAGTGCACCCCATTTAAACAAACAAGTGCACTCCTGAATCCCAGCAGAGATACCTCACCTGTCACTGTACTTCTCCTTAGAAGAACCCCATGTTCGTTTTTTTAGTAGCTCGAAAACAATTAGAAATCGCTCTTCTTGGTGACTTCCCCAGGAAAAAGCCCTACTCCTTCAGGATAGACACAGGGAGTCCGTGCATTGTGACCGGGATATGGTAAAAACCAGGCTCACTGAATGCAGCGGATGTCGCCAAGGAGGGGAAAAGGAGGTCACTGGAGTCTTAGAAGCACTCATCACACGAAATGAATGTAGGTTCCAGCAATACAATCCTTTATAGAGGTCACCTGTCTGTTTCAGAACATGACCAACAGTCTCCTTCAAGAAAGACCCAGGCCTGAGCGTGTGAGGCTGGACTGGTTGAGAAGGGGAGAGGAGAAAGAACAGAAAAAGGATAGAGATGCACAGAAACTCCAGCAGAATCAAAGGGTACAAAGTGTGGGAACAAGGCAAGACTGAGTGAAACCCAGGGCTGAAAGAGGTGACCAGGGAGGTCACCTGCCACAGGGAATGAAGCTTGCAAATAAAAACAGCGAGCTCCTGAGACCTTTGAGACCCATGATCGTTCTTAACCCTTAACACCTTACCCACCCACGATTCTTTATCTGGCGTCATGCACTAAAAGAATGACTTAAAAAACACTGGAGTCAGAACCGGAGGGCCACGTCTTAGCCCCGGGGGTATGGCCTACATTCCGTATGGATTTGGAACGGAAAGGAACAGGAGGAGAACAGCACAGTTCCCAAGCCGGCTTTCTACAAAGTTGACAAAATACATCCCAACCCACATACCCAGCCCCTCCTAAAAGGGAAAGCAGCCGTTTACTATAGTTCTGAATTCATTGCCAAGTTCCTTCTCTAATGCTCACCCGGAGTGTCCAGCAGAGGGAGTCTCAAGGAGGTACTTAATAAAGAGAAAATTGTTTCATTTTAACACTCCATAGACAGTGGGAGCATTGACTGTAGCCCCCTCCCATAGACACAGACGAACAATGAAGGCCCGACATGGGCTCTCCTAGCATGTTCACAGAGCCACTGGCTCGTTCTATTCTGCGTGGTGGAGTGATCAGAAATTTCGTTTTGTTTTGTCGAACGGTTAAATGGACCTTGTGTTCTTCAGAATCAAAGAGGAAAGCCCCTGGAATAACATCTCTCTGTTGCCTTCTAAACAGCCCCTTTGTTTCTAAGAGAGTCTGAAAAAAAATATTTACAGTCCATAGGTTATTTACAGCCTCATTATCCAGGGCCTGACTGGTAACTTTATTCCATCCAGAAACCAAATTCATTTGGAGCCCTGGAACTAATAACAGATTTTCTTTTCAGATAAGTTTTTTTTTTTTTTTTTTAAATCTGCCTCTTGTAACAGAGATAAAACTATTAATGCGTTCCCTGTCTCACTCGCCAGCACTGTTCCCGGGATTTATAGAAGGATTAAAACCTCCTCTCCCCGCCCCTCCTCTCTGCTCCACACAAACCCTTTCCCCTCTCATTTGCTATTTCATCCACAGAATATCTGAACAAAACCGAAAGAAAGCCAGATGGACTGACGCTAAAAGTATGTAAAGGCTGCTATTTCAATGATTTCATGAGAAAAACATTTTCACGATGAAATGACTGAAAAAAATCGGGCACCCTTTGGCTTAAAATTCCTCCTACTACAAGCACACAAAAACACACCGAAGTGTAAAAACTTAGTTGATTCTGGTTTGATTTCTGGCTGGAAGCTGACAAGAACCGACTGGAGAGAAGCGAAACGGAGAGGGAGGGCAAGGGGAGTGGAGTGCTTTTTGCCCTCCGTGCTTTTCTTTCTTCCTAAAGACAGTCAAATCGGGAAAATGACCCCACGCCAGGTGAAGGTGCACCGCGCAGGTTGAGCCAGACCCACCGAGGGAAACGTCTCGGCCGCCTCCCCCCCGAGCCCCCCCCCCCACCCCGACTTGAAAAGCTCAACTACATTTTCCCTTCCACACGCTAATGCGGGGAGATTTTAGCCAATTTCATTGTTCTGCCTGGGTCTGAAATGGACTTTTCATCCGTACCGCCGTCTCATCACCTAGCCCCATACATACATTCCCATCCGACAGCCGTCCCCCCCCCCCAAAATCAGAGGCTCGCGAAGAATAAAGGAGTGTGGGGAGGGAGTGGAGAGCAGCGGAAAGGGGAGCCGTGGGGACAGAGTGGGAAGATCACCCTAAAGGTAATTTTCCGGGGGGGGGGGGGGCGGTGCGCAGGGGAGGGGGGAGGATGAAAGCTAAACCGCATCACCTTTATTTACCCCAAATAAATGAAAAGCACAGTCACGGGTCTGTCTTTTCCCAGGCGCCCCCTCCCAATTTCTTTTCTTCGGGCAGGAGCCCACCCTCGCACCCCCCCCCCTCCACCCCCCGCCTCTTTCTCCACCCTGGAAATAAGATCCTGTTAAATTCCGGATCCCGGTCGTGCCGTGGGCAGGGGAGGGGGCGGCGGGGAGGGGTCGGGAGCCGGTTAAAGCCCCGGGGGGGTGGGGCGCCGGAGGCCGGGCGCCCGGGGGGCTGCGGGCCGGGGGTGGGGGGGACGGCCCGGCGAGGGGCCGCGGGCAGAACAAAGCTGCGGGGGCCGCGGCGGCCGGGCGGCGCTGGGCGAGCGGGGTCGGCGGGCCGCGCGCCCCTTACCTTCGTACACGGGGGCCATCGGGGCCGGGGTGTCCGCGGTTCATGGCAACGGAGAAGGGAACGCGGCGCGCGAGCTCGGCCCCCCCAGCCTCAGTCGGAATCTGCCATCTTGAGCCTGTGTCTCCGCTCTCGGCGCAGCCGGGGCCGCCAGCGCCCGCATCACCGCCTCACTTGGCCGGCGCCGGGGGAGGGGGCCGGGCGCCGCCGCCGCCGCCGCCGCCGCCGCCGAGGCCGGGCCCCTGCGCGGGGCTCCGGGGCGGCCGGGGCGGGCGGGCGCAGCGGCCGAGGCCGAGGGGCCGGGCGGCCGCGGCCCCCGAGCGGGTCCGCGGTGGGGCGGGAGCCGGGGCGGGCAGCGCGCGGCCAGTGCCCGGCCGGAGCTCAGCTCAGCATGGCTGTGTGTGGGGGCTTCGGCAAAAGTTGCACGGGAGGCGGAGGAGGGGCGGGCGGAGCCGGGAGGAGGGGCGGGGGCGGGGGCCGGGGGGGGGGGCGGGGGCGGCGGGCCGAGCGCGAGCGAGCGAGCGAGCCGCGGAGCGCGGAGTCCGCGCGCAATCGAGCGCCGATGGCACGGATGCGAGGCGGGGAAGGCCGAGCGGAGGGCAGGAGCGGCGGGCCGGGGCGGGCGCGGGCGCTGGGGGCGGGGTGGGGCGGAGCGCGGGGGGGAGGCTCGGGGCCGCCGCGGGGCTCGCGGGCAAGGTGCGCGCAGTTGCGTTCCGCCCGGCCGAGGACAGCGGGTCCGCAGGGGTGGCAGCCAGAAGTTTGTGTGCGCGCGCGAGCGGGGCGGGAGGGCAGAGACGGGAAGGGGGCACCGCCGGCGGAGAGGCTCGCCCGCCTGGCCCGGAGCTAGGTGTGCAATGAATGGAGGGAGGGGTGGGCGCTCGCCCGCCTCCCGGGAGGGTGAGTGAGGGGAGGAGCTTTGGAAATGCACTTGGGGTCGGAGGGTGCAGAGCTGTTCCGCGCACGCTTCAGACCTGCAGCCCCCGGTGGTGGCCGAATTCCTGCGGGAATCCGGCTTGCAGTGTCCTGGGCGGGGGCGGGGTCGGGGGGGGGGCGCGGCTCCGCCGCCGGGACGGCCGTTCCCAGGCCTCTGCTCTTCTCCACGCGCTCCGATCAGGGCTTCAAGTAAACGTCTCCAAACTCCCCCCAGCCTGGAGCCTTCTCCAGGGTCACTTCAGCTCCCTCCTGGATTCTTCCATAGGATGCCCAGCCATCGCCTCCAGCGTGAGAAGACTTGGGGCCAAACTCTGAAGCAGTGTTTTTAAAACTGTGGATCGGGACACATTAACTGATCATAAAATTAGTTCAGGGGATGGCGACCACCTTAAAAAAAAAAAAAATCGAAATGCAACAGAATAGACAATATTAGGATCCGTTGCTGTGAATGAGCGTAACTATTGTTTCAGAAACCTTTTGTTTCCATTATACAATACTGGACACCTGTACTGGACCATGATGTAAATTTTATTTCCTACTGTGGGTCAAGGATCAAAAAAGCTTGAAATCTATACTTTGGGGGCTGTAACGTAACGATCACTGTACAACTTTCTTAAAAACAAAGCCATGATTTTCTCACTACTTATTCTTGCCAACCTCCATACCCTCTGACCCCCACCCCCAAGCCCCACAAGAGGGAAGCCCGTTCACACACTTGCCCCGTTTTGTTAGCGAAGCACAGTTCCCCCTTATCAGGGGGACCTTTGACTCCACTATCTTCTTTGCCCCTATATTCAGTGCTATGCTTTCCACTGCTTCTCTTAGCCTCATGTTATCACATTTGCAGAATCCTGGACTACGACTGCTAAAAAGAGCCTCAGACATCCTCTGGGCCAGGCCTGCCCTTTTAGAATTGAGAAAATGAGGCCCAAAGAAGTGAATTTCGCTCAACGTTGCACGCTATTAAGTCTCAAGGTTACATCTTTTGGCTCCCACTTTGGTGTTCTTTGCTCCACACCATTCATTCGTTCCTTTCTTTCTACCCCGACTGCTATCCCTAACTGATCTCAGTCCAGTTCCCCCTAAGCACTGTCACCTCCATAACACGCAGTTCTGACCGTGCCGTGGACCTGCCGACACCCTTTGCCGAGGTTCCCAGTTCCTTGGCTCGGAATCAAAGCAGGCAGGCCCCGACTTACCATTCCAAGCACATGAGTTCAGCAAGTCACTGCCTCTCCAGCCAGACTGGTTTATTCATGGTCTTCTGCCAGCCTTGCCCATCTGTGACTTTGCCCAAGCTGCTACTTTCCCACCAAGGGCACCTTCTCTGTCTTTTCTCTTTAACCAGATTCTACCTGTGCCTGACAGTTTCCTCCACAAAACAGCCAGAGGCAGCATGAGATTAAGATGTACCTGGGTTCCGATCCCAGTTCTTCCACTTAGTAGCTGTGTGAACTTAGTCAAATTGCTTAACCTCTCTGAGCTTCAGTTTCTGCAACGCTGTTGCATTGAGAGAGTAACGGTATCACTATTCTTCCCTCATGACCTTTACTGTACAGGTGTTATCTCTCCGCCCCTTTCCAGTGCTACCTGATAGAAAATGCTGCAGGGATGAAAATGTAACCATTCGTGGCTGTTGAGCACATGAAAGGTGGCTAATGTGACCGAGGAGCTGAATTTTTCGTTGTCATGGCCACGTGTGGCTAGCGGCTCCGCACCATACTGGATGGTGCATCTCTAAAGTGCACCTTCAACAAGGGCAGAGACAGTGTTGATCTTGCTTGGCCTTATATCCCCAGCAACGAGCACATCGCCTGGCACATGGTAGGTACTGGACGAGTGTTAGTTGAGCGATGATAGCTGCCATTTAACATGTGCTCGTTTGTGTCCAGCACAACACCGAGAACTTGGTAGAAGTTATTGGGTCTAGGACTTTCCACGGCACCTGGGGTGGGACTGGTCTGGAGACAGAGCTTGTATAGAGTGCTGGCAGACAGTAGAGGTTCGATAAGAGGTGGTTGTGATTATTTCGAAAACCTCCATGGGACTGACCTGATTTTTATCTCTCCTTCTTCTAGGCTTACAGAACAGTTCCTGGCATGCACACTCTGCTGCCACATGGCATCGCCCAGCCTAGATGGCCGACCCCCCCCCCCCCCCCCCCCCCGCTTCTAGGGAGGCGATCTGTTCCCCCATAGCTGGCTTGGCAGCATTCTGGGGCCAGGTCCATGGCATACTCATTTGGATGCCCCTCTGCTCAGAGCTTGCACTGATTGGTGTTGAAATAATTGCCTCTAAACCCACCCCAGTTGCTCTTAAGCCATGAGTGATTCCAGGCCATGTTGGTCTCTGGGATGCTCCCTCCATCCTCCCCAAATTCACATGTTGAAGTCCTAAACCCTGGTCCCTCCGAATGTGGCTCTATCGAGAGATAGGGTCTTTAAAGAGGTAATGCAGAGGCGCCTGGGTGGCTCAGGTGGTTAAGCATCCGACTTCAGCTCAGGTCACAATCTCGCAGTTTGTGAGTTCGAGTCCCACATCAGGCTCTGTGCTGACGGCTCAGAGCCTGGAGCCTGCTTTGGATTCAACCCCCCCTCTCTCTCTGCCCCTCCCCCACTCATGCTCTGTCTCTCTCTGTCTCTCAAACATGAATAAATGTTAAAAACAATTTTTAAAAAAACAAAGAGGTAATGCGGTTAAAAAATGAGGTCATTCGGGGGGGCCCTAATCCAGTATGGCCGGTGTCCTTTCAGGAAAATTCAGACACAGACGCGGACAGGGAAGACCACAAGAGACACAGGGAGAAGGTGGCCATCTGCAAGCCAAGGACAGGGGCCTGAAAAGAAACTACACCTCCTGACATGTTGATCTCAGGCTTCTGTCCTCCAGGATTGTGAGAAAGTAAATTTTGGTTGTGAAAGCCACACGGTCTGTGGTGCTTTGGCATGACAGCCCTAGGAAGCTAAGATACCCCCACAGGAGGTGAATTAAAATGGAGAAAGAGCACTTGGGTCAAGTGCCAACATCTTGAGAGGAGTCTCCTTCCCACATGCCCACCTTGGGCATGGAAAGTGAGCCCCACGACAGGAGAGCAAAAGGGAGCGAAACAAGGAAGATCCCCACCTTCTCTTCGAACTACTGACTAAAGCTGCCCCATTACGACACACAACTTCGGTAAGAAGCATTCAGCTGAGCTAGCCTGCTTGGCCTTGCATGGTTGGGGAAAGGTTATTTAAGTGAATTTAGATTAAAAAAATTTTTTTTTAATATTTATTTTTGAGAGAGACAGAGCACGAACGGGAGAGGGGCAGAGAGAGGCAGACACAGAATCTGAAGCAGACTCCAGGCTCTGAGCTGTCAGCACAGAGCCCGATGCGGGGCTCGAACTCAGGAACCGCGAGGTCATGACCTGAGCCGAAGCCAGACAACCGACCGAGCGACCCAGGCGCCCCAGATTTTTTTTTTCTCATGAATTGGCAGGTTGAGTACCCCTATTTGTCTCCCTTCCCTCCGGTGACTGCAGTCAGGTGGGAACAGGGTTATAAGCTCACAGTGAATGGCTGAAGGAGGGTGGGAGATCAGGAAGGGGACAGAATCTGAGACAGAGCCCCAAGGAGCTGAAGTATCTGAAGTAAGGGAAGAGGAGACAGAACTCCCTGTGGAGGAGTGGAAAGGGAAGGAAGACGACAACCTAAACTTAGAATGACTCTTGGACATGTGGAAAGACCGCCACAACGGGAGATATGGTTGGCAGCGCTGTGCGCTCATGAGAGGTCGCATGAGACGCACACGGGGAGGCGTCCACTGGATTTCGCAACAAGCTTACATTAGTGACTCTGGGGAGACCACTTCTGCGGGAAATGCAGGGAGGGTTCTTCAGTTCAGCCTGAAGAGGATGTGCAGTGTTTTGGTCGGTGGAGGGGGGAGGGTGAGGAGGGTTCTGGAGGCTCCGGAAGAGGGCAGTAGAGAGTATTCCAGGTAGAGAGCTTGCAACCAAAGCCACAGGGTGAGACAACGAGCCAGGTCCAGGAGCTATCACATCTGGCTAGGTTAGTAGGCACTGCGTTACATTTATTCAATAAACACCTTAGCACTTAGTGTTCTAAAAAGTTTACAAATATTCACTCATTTAATACATCTGTTTTGTTTTGTTTTGTTGTTTGCACCGCATGGAACTCTAGGTTGCCGTAAGACCATGTGACTTCAGTGTCTTTTAAGACGCATAATAAATGCAAGAGAACCGCAGAGGATTTACTAGTCATCGACGCCAGTTACCTCTTCCCAATGTGTCTTTTCTATAAATGGCATGAGTAATACCTTTCTCGGGGGTTACCAGACGTGGAGGGAGTTTTGAGCCGGTTTCAAGTTCATTTTGCTTAAAGGGCGGATGACAAATGGCCTTTTCTTCATTTATGCCTCTGGTTGTGAAAATGCGTAACATCCCAGTATCTTCAAGACCACAAGATGGAGGTATTTGTCCTTGGGGTGTATATATTTAGGTATTCGTGTCTTGTTATCGCTCTCTGGGTGTTTCTACCGCAATATCTGTGCAGGCTGTATCTTACCTGGACTCGGTGTGCGATGCTCCTGTTGGTCCTTTCTGTGTCGGAGCCTGTGGTCTTGTCTTTGGGGGATATGCCTGGGGAGAGGCGGTTCACTTTCTCAGGCTCTGTCTTTCAACATCCTGCCTCTCTTTTGGTCTCTGGCCCTATGTGTGTCTGGTTGCCTCTCTCTTGACAATGCTTCGGTCTCGTTTTCTTTTTCTGTGCATCCTCCTGTCTCTTCCACACGTGATTTCTTATTTCTCTCCTCTCCTCTCTTTATGATTGATTTCGTAACAAGTCACAATATTGACCTACACTTGTTTTAGTTACTTCAGAGAAATCACTTCATGTTTCTGCTTTAAACCTTTGATTGGCTTAAATGACACATTTTGTAATAGACTGGTGTTTAATAACTGCAGGACTCCTTAAACAAAGGACAGGAGACTGACAGAGGATGTAAAAGAGTACACATTGCATTCAAGTTAGGAACAATAGGGGCTCTGGTTTTAAGGGCAAAGGGTAGAGCGTGACTTGGCAGGGCGAAGGGAGTGTGTGGAAAATGGCGGTCTTGGAGAAACCGCACGGGCAAAATCAGGGGAATACAGAAACATTATTCATTTTCTGCTTCTGCTCCTAGAAGAAAAGTGATCAGACACCTGATCAGGGATACAGGAAAGGCAAGGAGAGGCCAGAACAGCATTGGACAGAAAGGAGTCGTGGCCAAAAGAATAAATGCCCCCAGTCTCTGAATGTAAAAGAAGCCGTGATGTCCGGAAGATAGGGTGATTTTGTTGAGGTTTCGGGAATGGCAGATTAGGACGGATTTGCACCCGAGAAGCAGTTGAGAAGCAATCTCTGCAGAAGAATTTCTGTGATGAGAGGAGACGGGTAACAGCTTGGTTTGTCTGACATCAAGTCTAGGCTGGACAAAGTAGGCAGAAGTGGCACGGAGGGAAGCCTCGAGCTCGAGCGGGTATAGAGAAGAGGGTAGACACAGGAGAGCTCTTTCAAAAGCCCGAGGATCCTGTTCAGCCAAGTTAAGCCTAACTCACTGATTCCTCAGTGGACCTGTATGTTTCCGTGTCATGTCAACCTCGTACTGTAAAGTTACCTCTCCCTGGCAGGAAAGAGCTTGTCCCTGTGGGGCAGCCCCTGGAGGGAGGATGGTCATCACAGCAGAGGGCTGTTGGGGCCGCCTCTGCTCTGAGGTTGCCAGTGACCTCTCCCATGCCAAATCCAGTGCCCTTTCTCAGCCTCTCCCCTGCTTGATCTCTAAACAAACATTAGTTAGACACTGTTAATCCCTTCAACCTTCTTGAATCAATCCCTTCCCTTGACCTTTCTTAACAGTGCACTTTTAAATTTTCCCTTCAACTTTCCTGGCCATTCCTTCTTTCTTTCTTTCTCCCTTCCTTCCTTCTTTCCTTCCCTTCCCTCCCTCCTTCCCTCCCTCCTTCCCTCCCTCCTTCCTTCTTTCTTTCTTTTCTTTCTTTCTTTCTTTCTTTCTTTCTTTCTTTCTTTCTCTCTCTCTCTCTCTCTCTTTCTTTCTTTCTTTCTTTCTTTCACCAAGAAATTCAACTCATCAAATGTTCAATGACTGCTTTCCATGTGTTAGATTCTAGAGCAGGAGCTGAGAGTATAAAAGGGAAAAAGCCACAGCCCCTGCTTTCAAGGAGCTCAAGTTCAAAACCACCAGGTAAAGTAGAATACATTACAGTGAGTGCAGCAGTGAAAGGGTGCACATGGTCAGAAGCTAATGCAGAGGGACAAATGGCCAGGAGGGTGTGTGTCTGTTGTAATTAATTTATTTCTATTTTGAGAGAGAGAGAGAGAGCGCGCGCGTAAGCAGGGAAGCAGGGGAGGGGCAGAGAGAGGGAGAGAGAGAATCCAAAGCAGGCACTGCACTGTCAGCCTGGAGCCCGAAGCGGGGCTTGAACTCATAAACTGTGAGGTCATGGCCTGAGCTGAAATCAAGAGTCAGACGCTTAACCAACTGAGCCCCCCAGGTGCCCCAGGGGTGTGTTGATAGTATGGGAGGAGATGGCCCACCTGTGCCCAGGAGCATGAATTCTGGCAGGGAGAGAGCACGTAGAAAGTCATGTGTGTTCAGGGTCTGTGCGAAGTCAGAATATTGCTAAACACCAAGAACCAGGCCCAGGCGGTGGTCAGGAATGTGGCTGGAAGGAAAGGCAGAGTCTTGTATTTGCCAAGTCAAGGAATGTCTTTATTCTATACGTACCAGGTGTGGGGAGAAAACAAGTTCAATTTTGAACCTGTTGGGTTTAAGGTTCCTACGAGATATTGAGATAGGGATGCTCATTTGCCAAATGAGTGTAGGAGGCTGGAGCTCAGCCAAGTTTTTAATAAGAGAGAGAAATCTGTTTTTGAGTCATCAGTATATCATGGGGAGCTAATCCATAGGCGTGAGGTGACCACACAGGGAGAGGTTACAAGGTGTCAGTTCTCAAAGTGTGGTCCCTGGGTCACCTGCACCAAAACCCCAAAGGGACTTTCTAAACACGCGGATTCCTCAGGCAGAACCCCAGGCCTACTGACTCAGGAAACTCTGGCGGTGGAATCTGGAAATCTGCATGTAAAACTCACTCTGTAGGGGATACAGTTGTCACAGAGATATTCCGGCCACCGGTATGGAATACCCCCTGGTGTGAGAAGTTGGAAGCAAAAGCTGCAACTTGGAAGGGAGAGACCCAGTCACCTAGGGGCTGCGTGGTTTCCTCTAGGGTCCACGGCGCTAACCCAGAACCCCGACATCTTGGAGACGAGGCACTGACTTCCAGGCTTTTCCTCAAGTGAGAGAAGTGAGGTCTGGATTAAGCTTACCTTTACCCGGGCCTCCTGTTACTTACAGCATCTTCATTAATATAAGGAAGAATTTAATTTTGTGATTCCCAGAGAATATATTATCGCAGTCCATGTGTAGATCTTTCAAACAGACCTCAACCGCCCGAAAGTGTAATTTAAAAAAGTCCAAAAACAAAAGATCTCTTGGCACACGATTCTGAGGATTTTCACCGTACGTGTGAGAGGAATGTGAATTTTTCAAGGATTTCTCTTGAAATACGGCAGTATCTTCAGCTCACATTCCATTTGCCCTAGGTGATGCACTTCACATTCAGAAACCGCCCGATTTGCTTATCTTTTCTGTGGAAGACTTATACTGCCTGGCTGGCTCGAGCAAGTTTGTCTGGTAGAGCTGGACGTCTGAGCAACAGAAAGTAAGATTTTAAACAACATATTCTAGAATTTCCTTGTGCTCTTTCGACAAGTGAGTTTGTTGATTCCCAACTTTTGAATGTTAAATCCTGTGTTAAGTAGCCCCTGGGGGGAGGGGGGGGAGGGCGGGGAGTACCGGGGAAGGGCCAGAGGCCTTCCATTGGTGAAATAGGCTGGCATCGCTCGGTGCCTGAGTCCCAGCCAGGGCTGACTGAGGATGGCCGAGGGAAGTATGTGCTAGAAACAGGTTCAGCAGGACATCAGGTATGAGACTGACCCTGCCCACTTCATTTAGCATTGCAACTATCCCTCCACCCCCACAGTGTCCTCCGCTGTACCTCGTTTCCCCTTGCCTGGTGGTCTCCACCGTTTCTGTTTTGTGATCTCCTTTGGCAAGTCTGGTGGAGCCTAGGGATCCCTTCTCACAATGATGTTTTAAAATGCCTTCAAAAAAATACAAAAGGTTACCAAAGAAACTAATCACATTGTGATACAGTTTCCAAATGTATGTTTCTTTACTGATACATTAAATAACAAGCTGTAACTGGAGGTCCAACAGCTACAAAGTAGTGACAAGTATGAACAATAGTTGAACATATCTGTAACAACTGTGGATACAGTATAAAAACTCCTGTGACTTCCACTGGTAACAAATTCACAAGTACTGCCTTTATTTTTTGTTGGTTGCCTACAAGATTTGAAAGTCTAAGGGGAATGAGAATA
This sequence comes from Puma concolor, assembly GCF_028749965.1. Lineage (NCBI taxonomy): Eukaryota > Metazoa > Chordata > Mammalia > Carnivora > Felidae > Puma > Puma concolor. Next base: position 15,247,216 of record NC_141668.1, on the reverse strand, counting down.
AACAAGTCATTTTCCGCGCCCCCATCCAAGTTCCCAGACCCCCTGAATTCTATCCACGAACGCCTTGTGGATATCTCCCATTCTGCTATCTTTGCACAGTATTTTCATCTTCTGACATATTATTTACATATCTCTTAAGTTTTTTTTTTTTTTTTTTTTTTTGGTCTGATTCTCCCTATTAAGATGCAACTTCCACTAAGTCAGGAGCCTTTGTCTGTTTTGTTCACTGATGCGTCCCGAGTTTCTAAACAGTGCCTGGCACTTGCTGGAGGCTTCATAAATACTGGTCAATGAATCAGGCCAGCATCTGAGTCCAGGCAGGATGGCAAAGAGTTATCTTGTCTTCTTTTTCTTTTTCTTTCTCTTCTCTTCCTTCTGTTTTCTGTCACTTTTACAATCTCTCTCTCCTTTCCTTTCTTATTATCCTCTATTTGTTTCTCTCTCGTTCAAGAAATTCATTTGGCAAGGATTTACCATAATAAGAGAGACCCAGACTTGGGGCTTCTAGAGCTCATCACCCACTGGGCAGTGGCTAAGAACATGGCCTTTGGAGTTGGGAAAACCCAAGTTCAATGTCTGCTGTCTGACCGTGGGCAAATCTCTTAACCTCTCTGTGACTTAGTTTCTTTTACATCATTTGGTCATTCATCCATTAATCAGGGGAGGGCTTCCTAGGTGCCTGCCATTGTGCCAGGCACTTGAAGTCTAGTGGGGAGACAGATGAGGAAATGCACAATGTCATGACAAGTGCTCTGATGGACAAAGGACAACTGCTGTAAGAGGGTAACTTGTGATATCTTGAACCCCATGAAATTTGGTCTTGGTGCACTGCCATAGTCAAGAATAGTTCATTAGCTCCACCTACTTTTGGATGAATTCCATTGGCTTTTGCATTTCTGGAACAACACTAATGGGAATTCAAGTTCATAGCGCAAGACAAGCATTATCAAATCTTCCTTTATTCCACCCCAGACTTCATTTCCTTCTCCCAGACACCCCAGGATTTCAGTGTGCAGATTGACTAAAATTCTTACCTTCCTTTTGGGGCTGAAGGAAGGGGCAGGGCTGAAATATCGGGGCTGGAGATTTCAGGGTTCTCTTTGGTAGACAGCATAGGAGAGAGGGCTGTGCAGGCCCCCTCAGCACTAATTTTGCCTAGACCCAGGAGCACCCAGGATGAAGGACACCCTGAAGGGTGAAGCAGGAGGGGGAGGGTTTCTGGCAGCATGAAGGTCTGGAGAGTGAGAGATCTTAGTCCTTAACTGGGGGAAATTCAGTCTGTGTGGAGCATAAGGGAGGACTAGGAATAGCTGGCAGGAGGAAGAGTGATGGTGAAGGCGGACAGGAGAGGTCAGAGGGGTAAGGGCGTCAAGTCACCCAAGGCATTAGAGACTTCATCAATGAGTTGGGATTTTTCCCAGAGATAATGGGAAGTGAGGGAATGACAAGATCCCATCCAGGTTTCAGAAGCCCCTGTTGGTGACAGAGTGGGAATATGTTGGAGGGCCACAAGACCGGAAGACAGGGGGACCTGGGCATGGGGATGACAACAATTAGGGGAATGACTGTTTGCAAAACACACTCCACAGTTGGAGCCTGCAGGACGTAATGACCCATAAAAGGGGGAGGGGGCAGTGTTATGAGTTCAATTGTGCCCTCCCCCCCAAAAAGGAGATAGGTCGAAGGCCTAACCCCCCAATACCACAAACTGTGACCTTATTTGGAAATTGGCCTTTGTAGATGTAATTCACTAAATTAAGATGAAGGCATATCAGAGTATGAGCACAGGCCCTCATCCAAGATCATAGGCATCTTTGTAACAACACAGCACATGAAGACAGAGACACAGAGAGAATGCCACGTGAAGACGGAGGATTGGACAGACATGTCTCCAAGCCGAGGAAGGCCGGAGGTGGCCTGAAAACCTCCGGAAGCTAGGAAGAGGCAAGGAAGGACTCCTCTACAGGCTTGAGAGGGATCGTGGCTCTGAGGGCACTTTGGTTTCTGACTTCTACCCTTCAGAACAGTGTGATGATACATCTCCGGTGTTTAAGCCACTCAATTTGTGGTACTTCGTTACAGCAGCTCAAGGAAATTAGCAAAGGGTGAAGTTTAGCTACACCAGGACCGTGAACGTTTAGGCTACTCTGAGCTTTTATCATTACAAACATGACAGAGCAAGAAGGATTGGGGATGAACAAACAACAGGAACAACACATTAAAAGGAAAACCAGAAAATGCTTTAAATCAATTCATAAATGCCTAAGGCCCACAACTGCTGCTGGGATCCAACATCCTCACCCCCGGGGGCGGAGGTGGGGGGAGGGCTGGGTGGTTTAGACGAGGCAGTGCACGTAAAATTGCTTCGCACACATAAAGTGCTCCAGGTACGTTCCAGCTTTGCCTTCATTTTAGTTAAATAAAATCACAGGGCCATGTGTTGGAGTTGCCCCCGTGAATAGCTCCCCCCCCCCCCCACCACCACCACCATGGGCCTGGCGACAGGAGCCCAATACAAAATGGCTCCTTCTTCAGAAATTGTTTCAAGACCACGACAACAGAAGATCAAACCAAGCACACGGTCCCAGTCCTGTGCAACTGCGTCCATGAAGCCATCCTGTCCTTGGGACGGTAGCCAGACCCCTGTGGAGATCTCAGAATGCTGAACTCCATGCAGAGCACCATAGGACTGGCCATGTGGAGGGAAGGGAAGAGGCAAGGGGGGGAAAGGCTTAGGCCCGGGAATGAAGGAACAATCATGGTGCCCTGAATGGAGGTTGCCCTGTCCCAGCAGGGGGCAGATGTGAGGCAACAGGGGACACAAAATATGTCTTTACAGTTAGATGGGCCTGGATTGGGTGGGGGTGGGGGAGGTGGGGCTTTGGTACCAAGCAGAGGTATTCAACTCTATTGCTACAAGCAATGGAGAAGCACTGAATATTTCTGAGCAGGCGTCCAAGATGGTAAAGCGAGAAATAAGGAGGTAGAGAAATAGGAAGGAAGGGCTGGACAAAAAGCTACAAGGTTTTAAGTCTGGGTAAGTACCCACCTGATAAATCGTTATCAAGAGAAGGCGTAACCCTCCTCTCCACTTCTGTACATGCAACACCCACCTATTTGCTGAGTGAGAGTTCTTGGCATGATGCTGTGTCATGACCCACCAGTCACAATATTTACCTTTGTGTCTGTTTTGTAATAAATTGAGAAATTAGAGAAAATGCCTATACTGTTAATAGGTTTAAAATCTCTTTGCTGGTAAAACATGCGACCCAGTGGCCAGGATTTGATGGTCTTTTTACTATGGTCCCAAATCACTGTATCCTTTGAGCATTATGTTTTTTCTAGATTATTTCTAGGTCTTTTCGTGGAGTTCTCGGTCAATTTTCCCATCAACCCACACTGAGCCCTAACTGCTGTTTTGTCATCTGAGCAATATGGTTCGTGAGGCCCATGGATGACATTCCAAAGTCACCTGTTTACACATTGCATCGTTTCCTCCTCACCGCAAAGCACAGATGGCTCCACAATAGTTGCCCTTTATCCCACATACCTGTGACCAAGTGGCAATCCTATTCCCACACGGCTGCATCAAGATCTTGGACTCTTCACAACAGGGAACGAGGTGAGGGTCGCTGGAGGGAGGTGGGTGGGGGCTGGGCTAGATGGGTGGCGGATACTACGGAGGGCACTTGTTGGGATGAGCCCCGGGTGTCGTATGTAAACGATGAATCACCGAAGTCTCCTGAAAGCAATATCGCACTCTGTGTTAACTACCTAGAATTTAAATAAAAAATTGAGGGGCGCCTGGGTGGCGCAGTCGGTTAAGCGTCCGACTTCAGCCAGGTCACGATCTCGCGGTCCGTGAGTTCAAGCCCCGCGTCAGGCTCTGGGCTGATGGCTCGGAGCCTGGAGCCTGGAGCCTGTTTCCGATTCTGTGTCTCCCTCTCTCTCTGCCCTTCCCCCGTTCATGCTCTGTCTCTCTCTGTCCCAAAAATAAATAAAAAACGTTGAAAAAAAAATTAAAAATAAATAAATAAATAAATAAATAATTGAAAAGGAAAACAAAAGATCTTAGGCTTACTAACCAATTTGTTTTAGCTCTAAAGAGTCAATGTAGCTTTGGTTGAAAATGCCAGCAGGGGCCATGAAGATCCGTTGGGGCTCATGTCTGAATGAAACATTCCAACTTTTACCACTACCCCTTACCACTGCTGCTGCTGAGGCTACTAACGGTGTTGGGATGATTTGGGAAACTGGAATAATCCAGATCCTGCTAATTTCCTTTAATCCTTCTTCCTTTCATTTCCCCAGCTGGTTTCTATTCATCCTTTAGCCTACCTTTAAAGTGATAAAAAAGGGAAAAAAAAAAAAAACCCTGAAATAATTATTTAGAAACTTTCCCCTCCTGTCAAGACAATAAAACCTACATGGGCAAGATTAGGCAAGAACAGTGGACAAAAAGACAATGCTCAAAAAGAAAAACGATTCCATAAACTCCTGGAGAAGAGAAATGAAACTAACTGAAGTGACGTGGGAGTTAAGGAAAATTTTTTAATGTGAGAGCTTTTTCTCTCCCTTGCTCCTGGTATTCATTCTCCTGGAGAAGGCAGGTGGGTTAGGACTCCACGTTACATGTGTATGAATTAGTGGGTATTAAGAAAATGTGTAATAATAACTGTAGTATTGATTGATACAGGTTCTGGATTTTACATCTGGTTATCCTCTCTCTCTCTCTCTCTCTCTCTCACACACACACACACACACACATACACACACACCCAGAAACGCTAATATAGTTAATTAAGTAGCCAGGGCGCTGTAACAGATAAATGCTAACAGTGGCCTAACGCGATGGGAGTTGATTTCTCGCTCTTAATGACGGTCCAGAGTGGGTGCTTAGCAGGCAGCCTTTAACGCAGGGACGCAGGGACCCACGCTTCCCCCACCTGGGTGTGGGACCTCGGAGTCCTCTATTTCCAGGTGGCAGACAGGAGGAAGGAATGGAAGAGCCCCTGTGGGATTTTTTTATGGGCCAGGCAGGGAGTGGTGTCCTATCTTCTGTTCACAGTCCAAGGGTAAAACTCAGTCACATGGCTATACCTCACCGCATAGGGGGGTTGGGGAATGGGTCTATCTGAGTGCCCAAGTGGGAGAGAACGAGTTTGGTGAATGCCGCCCAGTCCCCACCCCTGGATTGTCGATGGTCCAGTTTCTGCACGGGTGCAGCCTCAAGAGATAATTAAAATGAGAAATTTAAATGTGAGCCCTAACTGCATCATCCAAACAAAGCTTCAGAGAAGAATTATATTCTTAATGCACAAATTTTGTAAGCTGTCTTCTCCCGTCTGTTGCTTTCCACATGCGTGTCCTGGATAGATGGCAGCTACCTGCCGAAATCCTCGCCTCCCCACTCCGAGCTCCCAGATTGCTTTGCAACTTAGATCACTCAGATTTTTTCCTCCCTTTCACCCTAATTGTGCCTCATTTAACCCTCTGGGCTTCAATTTCCCCATCTGTGAAATGAGAAACTTGAACCAGATGACCTTCATGTATTGAACACTCAACGAATATTTATTAAGTGCCTACTGGGCTAGGCCAGCTCAAATATTCTCAAATGCTATGAAAAGGGCAAAATACTTAAATCAGGGGACTTCTCCCACTGCGGCTGAAGTTTTGCAAGAATCCACACCCCATGGGCTTAACAGCCCCTTCACGTGACTCGGAGATTCTGATAAAAAAGAGGGACCTTATGTTTCTGGCATTAGGAAATGGTCAAAAGAATTCACTGTAACTCACACAAAACACCTTCTAGAACTAGAATTACCATTTCTTTTTAAAAGGCATTGACCCACTTTGGGGAAACTAATTTAGAGAAACAAAAATATCAATATCTAACAATATGGACACAGGAGTGTTTAACACTTGATTGTTTGTAGTGGCCAAAGACTAGAATTGACTGAAGTAAGATGCTGGGTCCATCCACCCACATCACGAAATATGATGTAGCTCTTAAAAGTAATGAGTTTAAGTTCTATCCATTGACCAAGGGGGAGTGTCCACGATGCATTAAGTGAAAAGAGTTAAGTTTCAGAGTCAAGTGCATTGCATAACCCCATCTTTATACATTTCAAGATCCCTAACTACGCTGCATATCTTTGCGTGGCCCCGGTGTGAGGTGAAAAGGGGCCATACACCCAATCTCTCCACATCTATTACTCCAGGGCTAGGAATGGAGACTACGGCAGAGACAGAAGAGGGTTAACTTTTTCTTTACACATCCATGAAGTATATTTTTTTCTTACAATGATCACATACTTAGGAATTAAAAGAATTTTAAGTTTGGGGCGCCTGGGTGGCGCAGTCGGTTAAGCGTCCGACTTCAGCCAGGTCACGATCTCGCGGTCTGTGAGTTCGAGCCCCGCGTCAGGCTCTGGGCTGATGGCTCGGAGCCTGGAGCCTGTTTCTGATTCTGTGTCTCCCTCTCTCTCTGCCCCTCCCCCGTTCATGCTCTGTCTCTCTCTGTCCCAAAAATAAATAAAAAACGTTGAAAAAAAAAAAAGAATTTTAAGTTTGATTTTAAAATACTGAAACAAAGGACATTTTAGAATGCCATATATAAACAGAGGGTAGTCCTCATGAAATGTAGGGGAAAAAAAGAGAAATGAAGAAGAATGTGTCTTCACATTGTAGTATTCTTTTCCCTGGGAAGATATTTTCCAAAGCAGAGCAGGGCTCGTGCGTATACATCAGGCTACGCTATTCCCCATAGAAATATACCCCAAGACTCTGATTCCATGCTTAGCAAGCTGTCTCCTCATTAGAAATGTAATTTATCAGTTTCATGTATATCAGAAGGTAAGTGCCCTGAACCCAAATATTTGGACATTGAAAGGATCTCTCTCTCTCTCTCTCTCTCTCTCTCTCTCTCTCTCTCTAAATTAGTATGTTAGTTCTGTGATTGGGGGAAAAAAACACAAAGCCAGTCTGTGGTTTGGTTAGAATGAATCAACTCATCAGATCCTGATAACTCTTGGGTAAACTGCTAAAATAGAGTTACCAAAACCACAAGGCTGAGACACGGAGCCCTGACGCCACGAGACTCCGCAGAGATACAATCCCTGTGAGCTGAAAGATCCAACCGGCCTCACCCATGATCACTTTGTGGCTTGTTTCTGACCTGTGTTATCACTCATTCTCTGGTCTATTCTCTCTGCAGTTCCCCGAATTTGAAGACAGTGTCTTTTAAGTCAAATGTATCAGAGAACTTGGTCCAGCATCTGCCTACAGTCTATTAACAATCAATAAACAAGTCAGCAAAACAGTGGCAGAGATATGGGTGGTTATTCTTCAGAAATGCCACGATTGGCGAGCCAGTCCCTATCAGCCACTAGAGATGTGTAGCCCCCTGTGTTTAGACAGTTGTAGGAGCCTGGGTTTGCTCTTAGCCAAGGTGTTAGCTTGCTAACAGTCAGCTCTGCTGTGGGGGGGGGGGGGGGAATGGGGGAGAAAGAAGAGGTTGCTTTCACTCCTCCTGCATTTTTAGAGTTGTAAACATTATTCAGTATCGCTTGGGGCCCAGATAAGAGAACGTTAACAGGAAACAAGACAAGATGGTCAAGGAAAAGAAAAGCAACATTACTTGGTGTGACATTATCTGACCTACACGAAGAAGGATCGTGTGGGTTGTCTGTCTGCAGCCTGCCTAATTCGTGGCCAAGTAGGTAAGACGTTTGAATCAGATCACCAGTTTCTAGATATGTAAGTGAACAGTTATCAACTATGTGAATGGCACAAACTAAAAGTTTGTGAGGAAGAAAAATAGCGTAAAACATTCTGGCAGGCATTCTATTAGTCATTAGTACATTTAGAAGTATTTATTGAAGGGCTCCTCAGTGGCTCAGTCGGTTAAGCATCTGACTCTTGATTTCAGCTCAGGTCATGATCTCTCAGTTCACAGGATTGAGCCCCGTGTCGAGCTCTGTGCTGACAGGGCAGAGCCTGCTTGGGATTCTCTCTCCTTCCCTCTCTGCCTCTCCTGCATCTCTCTCTCTCAAAATAAAGAAATAAACTTTAGAAAAGTATTTATTGAACACTTCCTGTGTGTCAGACACCATTTTAGTGCATAGCGTACATCAGTGAGCACGTCTGTCTCACAGTCGTGTAGTAAAAGACAAAGCAGAGACCAGAAGAAATGAGTAAACAAAGGAAACCTTGAATTTTGAGCCAGACGTTTAGGGATGGATCTGACTGAGAAAAGCAGAGAAGAAGAGGAAACCTGTTTCACATGAGACGGGACAGCATGAATTGCAGCATAATTTGCATTTACAAAGCGCCCTACAGTTTGCACACTGTTTTCTCATCCATGCTACGGAGGTGAAATGAGCAAAGCTTGTCAGAGCCCACTGCTGAGGTCAAGCTGACAGAGCAGAGGTAATCATCTGTCCTTCCCCCTCTGCCTTATCCTCTCTTTCCTGAATCAGGATTCTTAGTTTCATATTGACTTTCTAACCTAAAGCCCTCTTAGAGGGGAATTTTTCTGTACAAAGCTGACAAAGGGAACCAGGGGGCAGTGTTGCTTCTGTAAATCTGTGTGTGTGTGTGTGTGTGTGTGTGTGTGTGCGCGTGCGCGCCCACTAACCGTTGGCATGGGCACCTTCTATTGGGGATGAACAAGACATTTCACAGCTTATAATCCCCAATGAAATATCTCCTTGACCTTGACAGACTTCCCCTTACTCCTCATCCCTTGCTTCACTAAACCCTGTCCTATCACCACCCTTCAGTTTTTAGATCAAGCCCAACCACCTTCATGGGCTCTTATCCAGCTATAAATGCAACTGATGATTATTTGCACCCCTCCTCATTTGTAATATTGGGAGGAGGTGTGATACATCCTTTTGAGAATTTGATGAATATCTTGGACCCTGAGCACACCCTCGTGCGCACATGCACACACACACACACACACACACACACACACGCACATGTCTGATTTCAAGAGATTTATGTTCCCCTGAAAATATGGTATTTCTAGCACACATTTGTTTCATGTCATCAATATACTTCAATTGATTAAAATACACTTCTATATTATTTTGCCTAACATATGCCTTATCTTCATAGACTAACCTTGAAAATAAAGACATTTTAGAATTTTTTGGTATCCCTCATAGAACTAGGTAGAATTTAGAGCACATGGGGGTTATTTAATTAAAAAATAAAAAAAAGAGGGGTGCCTGGATGGCTCAGCTGGTTGAGTGTCCGACTTCAGCTCAGGTCATGATCTTGCGGTTCGTGGGTTTGAGTCCCACGTTGGGCTCTGTGCTGACAGCTCAGAGCCTGGACCCTGCTTTGGATTCTGTGTCTCCCTCTAGCTCTGCTCCTACCCCGCTCAGCTCTGTCTCTCTCAAAAATAAACATTAAAAAAATATATAAATAAATAAAAATTAAAAAAAGAATGGATAAACAAACTGTGGAACATCCATACAATGGAATATCGCTCAGCGATAAAAAAGTAAATGAGCTATCAAGCCACAAGAAGACATGGAGGGACATTAAATGCGTATTGCTAAATGAAAGAGGCTGGTATGAAAAGGCTATGTGCTGTATGATTACAACCAGGTGATGTCTGGAATAGGCAAGACTATGGAGATATCAAACAGATCAGCGGTGTCCAGGGGTCCAAGGGGAGGGAGGGATGAATAGGTTGAACAGAGGGGGTTTTAAGGGGCAGTGAAACTATTCTGTCTAGTACTATAATGGTGGATACATGTCATTATACATTTGTCAAAACCCACAGAATGCACAACACAAAGAGTGAACCCTAGTGTAAATTACAGATTTTAGTTAATAATAATAATATATCAGTATGGACTCATCAGTTATAACAAATGCACCATATTAATGTAAGATGTTAATAATAGTGGAAACTTCCAGGGGTGGGCAGGGGATATGGGAACTCTCTGTATTGTCTGCTTATTTTTCTGTGAACTTAAAGCTAGTCTAAAAAATAAAATCTATTAATTAAAAGAAAAGTTTTAGATTTCTCACTGTAGCCTCTAATGGCTATTGGGATAAAAAATATTCAACTCCCTGAAACAATCCTTGTATCTTAGCTTTCCAAAGGCTGTATCTATTGGTGTTAATCTTGGTTACACTTGCTGTTTGACATCATGTTGACACAATATCCAGGATTCTCAAATGAATTCACTGAATAAGATATGTTCTCATGACACAGACTCAGTGCAGTCCTAATGTCAGTGGAAGACTCAACGTTTAACACACAAATTTCAACATGAAAAAATCCATTCGTGTATCATTGTAGGTCTTAGACATAAACGGAAAGAAGGCCTACAAAGATATTATTGTCATTTAAAATAGTTCTCTCTTCTTGTTCTGCCTTTATATTCTTAACAGAAGCTTTGAGGAAAAGCCATATCTACCTGGGACAACATGACTATTTGGAGCCCCAGAAAATCAGTTCAGTGAGTAATGGGGTCAAATTCAAATGCAGCCAAACTCAACTTTGAAAGAACGTAGTTAGGAGTAACTGACCCAGGTGACTTCTCCCCTAAAGATCGTGCCTCAATTGATTATTCTGAGGTCAGGCAAGGATTTTGGCCATAGTATTAGCCATTTGCCCCATATTTATCCTTACATAGGGTCTTCTTGGCTAGGTATTAACAAGGCTGAAATGATGGCAGGAGCCATTCCAAAGTCCTATTGTTCTGTCCATCTCAACAAATAGATTAGGTTATACACGTAGCGATTCAACTGGTTGGGTAGAAGGTGCTTTGTTATGAGCTGGGGAAGAGGAAAGCTCTCCTTCTGCCCTTCCATGTTTTCCTATCTCCAGCAAACCTCCGAACTTGCCCTAACTCATTACCTTCTTGTTTGCTCTTTGGCTTTGCGGGGGGAAAGAAGAGAAAGAGAGAATAGTTAAGAGTCAGCAAATGAAGGGGCTTCTGGGCGTCTCGGTCGGTTGGGCGTCTGACTCTTGATTTCGGCTGAGGTCATGATCTCATGGTTTGTGGATCTCACGGATGGTGTGGAGCCTGCTTGGGATTCTCTCTCTCCCTCTTTTCTCTGCCCCTCCTCACTCACGCTCATCTGCCTTCTCTCTCTCTCTCTCCCTCTCTCTCAAAATAAATAAACTTAAAACCCAAAACAGTCAGCAAATGACGGCTCACATGTGGTTCACGGGCTGCACTGAAGCCTCGTGTGTCCACTCCCAGCAGATGGTGACCCAGCACTCGAGCCTCCTAAAAAGGGCCGCGCTGCCCTCATGATGATTCCTTTGGTCTCAACCACTGATCTGGCCACACGAAGCATCCATTTGACTCGATTTACTGCTTTCTCCAACAATCATCAAAATAATGTTTTCCAGATAAAACAAAGAGACTGCTTGCTTAAACTCCACCTCAGCACGCCCATGATATGCATTCAGAGTGCATAGCCTGGGGGTCGCCACTGTGTACACACAATAAATCTTAGTTTATCTGGAATCCAGGCAGTCATGAAGCTTGGATGACAAGAATTTTTTTTTTTTTTTTTTAACAGACAGAAGTCAGGGAGGGCAGTCATTGCTCAGACAATGAGATTCAAGCAAGTGCTGTTCTGAATCTATGAGCTCTGTGGGGGAGAAGGTGGATGAAGCAGACAAACTGAGAAAGACAAGGCAGAAGGGAAAGAAGGGAGCAGGTGAAGAAGGAAGAGAAGAAGACACAAAATGGAAGAAGCGGAGGGGGAGAAGCAGATTGTCAGCAGGGGAGGCAAAGCGGGGAGAACACAGGGACACTGAGCGGATGGAGCCATTTTCATTGCTCCGGGAGCAGGGGAAACCAGGTATATACTGTTCTGGAAACGACATTATTAGCTGCCTACCATATGGCTTCTGAGGTACGTGAGAAGGGAAAGGCAGAAAACAAAATGTTAGTCAGTTAACACCGAAAACAGAAAAAAAGTCTGGGTAAATTCTGCAAAGTGTGAGAATAGCAACCTTGCGGGCAAGAGATCAGGGTCTGTACACGACATATATCAAGGTTCAAAGAGGACATGTGTTCCCAAACCATGGTAGCGCTGTTTCAGATAAGGTTGTTTCCTGCCATCCATAATTCGTGTTCCTAATGGTGACCCCGCAGCATGACAAGAACTTAGAGGAAACTTCTAAATTTTCAAAGAAAGATGAATTACGTTGAGTGTGTTTTGACTAGTGAATGCAGTTTGAATGGTAAGCGTTCTAGTTTTTGGAAAATTGTGAATCCATGGATGAAAGACAGACCAGGTCTATGATCCCACAGCCTGGTGGGTGTGGAAAGGAGGCCGGGGCTGCAAAGCTGTCCTAACAGGGAATCATAATCCTTATCATCAGTAGCTTCCACTGGACATCAGGGCTTGTTACGAATATTTTACATGGATTTCCTTACTTAATCCTCATAATAACTCTATGAGGTATATTTCATCATTATCCTCATTTTGTAGATGAGGAGACTGAGGCTCAGTTTTAAGTAAATTATCCAAGCAAAGAATTAGTAGAACCGGGATTCGAATCTAATCTGGCTCGGGACTCTATGTGCCTAACTTCTACGTCACTGATGTCTAATTTCTTTATTTATGCCTCTGTCTTCCTCGTATGTGTTGGTTTGCAAACTGGTCCCCGAACCCAGAGGGCAAGGAGAGACTGAAGACACAGAGTGTGCAGACTCCCAGGCAGCAGGTGAGACAAGCAGGGGGAACTTACGGGCTGGTCTGAGACGCCACAAGACCAGTAGATCTCCGCCACCTCCAGCTAGGATCTCGAAAGTTGAGATGGAGGCCATAAGGGGGCTCATCACATATTTAGTCCGGGCCTCAAGAACACCTTGCTCTCTTGGGAAAATGGCTCCCACTGTGGGAACAGAAGGTAGAATGTGCATTCCAAGGACTGCGGCCAGGTGAGTTGCCTCCCCAGTCTAGCTTGTGGGTCACCCGGGGGTCACGTCCTCCTGATGACCTCCTGCAACACTTCTGGTTGAAACCTCCAGGTCAGTTTTCTCAGAATACTTTAGGGAGGTCAGTTGCCTGAGGGCTTCCCCCCTGGGGTGGCCACGCCTCATTCCTGATGCTGGTTTGGGGGAGGATGCTTCCTTCTCTAGCAGGCTCTCCCTGCCCTCATCACCTTACTCCACTTCCATCCCTGGACACATATCACTTTCTGGTAAGTTGAATTTTGGGTCTTCCTTCTCATTTTGGTTCCCCCTTCCCTGACTACCTAAAACAAATCATGGGGGCGCCTGGGTGGCTCAGTTGCTTAAGTGTCCGATTCAATTTCGGTTCAGGTCATGATCTCACGGCTGGTAGGTTCGATCGAGCCCCGGGTCGGGCTCTGTGTTAACAGCACGGAGCCTGCTTGGGATTCTCTTTCTCTCCCTCGATCTCTGCCCCTCTCCCACTCACAAGCACACGCAGGCGCATGCACTCTCTCTTAAAATAAATAAACTTAAAAATAAAAAGCCTAAAACAAATCACAGGGTTTTGTTTTTGTATTTGTATTTGTTTTTGTTTTTGACAACCACGCGGCTTATTTTGGTACTTCTCTGTCACAGAGCAGGATTTCCCCCGATTTTTATTAAAGAAATGTTTTTGGTCTTCACTGTGGTTTGAATGCCTGTGCTCTGCTCCTCTCTTTCCAAGTCTCCCTCCTGCTCCCTTCTCCCCTTTCTCTCTCTCCTGCTTCTTGAAACACCTCTCTCCTTTGCTGTCCATACCCTCCCTTCCCATGGGAGGGTCTCCAGATGAGCCTCTTCCTGTGCCCCTTTTCTGTGGGCACCTTGCTTCCCCTCCCCTGCCCCCTTGCACTTCTTCCTCCAGACCCTCTCCTGGTGGCCCCGTGCACTCAAAGTTTCACTACCATCCACACGCCCACGATGCCCGGTTCAGGGCCCCCGCCCAGATGCCACTGAAGCTCCATTTACACGTCCAGCTCTCTGCTAGATCTCACAGACCAGACACCACAAAAGTCCTTTGAAGCCTCCAGTTCCACCTCCTCAATGTGGCCTGAAAGGTCATGTGGGATTTGGTATCCTCACTCCCTGCTCCCTGCGGCACTGTGTTCCCAGCTTTCTGCACAGCTTGGAGTTCCCTGCCTTGATCTTGAATGGCCTTGCCCCTGCCTGCTGGTAAATGGCCTTCTGGGGAGGAAATAATCCCTGATCTGTAGCATGTGTGGCTTTTCTGGTGTAAATACTCCCACCACAGCCAACTTCAAACTTATATGATGTCATTAAACGTGGAGTTGAGAAGAGGTAGGCAGTGGCCACAATCAGACAGTATTTTCACCAGACGTATGCAATAGACCTGAAAAAAAAACTCAAGGGCATAGATAATAGTAAAATGTAGTAAAATGATTAGGGAGTGATACATTTTTAGTATTTATTGCCGTTTTTGTGATTTATTCCATCATAAACTTGCATCATTTACTTTTTAATAATTGTAATAATTAAAATAATGTTAATTATTTGCTATTTAATAATTTATGATCGTGTGTAACAGCCAGCTAGCAAGATGCCTGAACATTTAATGATTGGTCCTCGTGAGCCCATTCAAACCAGCTCCACGGCACCACTGACTCCTTTCCCAGAGACCCCTCCTCTTCACCAACATCTGGCCAATGCTTATTCTTCCTTTAAGAGTCAGCCCTGCTCATGCTGGGAATGTACCCCTCTTCTGTCTGCATCATTGTTCTTACCACATGGCATGGCAATGATCTGTCTATACACCTCTCTCTTCTCCTATTCCATGAGCTTCTTCTTCTTTATTTTTTAAGATTTTATTTTTAAGTAATCTCTACACCCAACGTGGGGCTCAAACTCACAACCCCAAGATCAAGAGTCACATGTTCTTCCAACTGAGCCAGCCAGGTGCCCCCCTCTTCCATGAGCTACTTGAAGGCAGAGGCTATGTTCCATTCATCTTTATAATCCCAGTACAGTGCCAGGTACACAGCAGATACTCCAGGAATTATTATTTAAAAAATTGTTGATGCCTTTGCTCTTGGCCCCATCCCTCCCTCACCCATCTCCCTTCCATTCACTCTGGGAAGGGCTATGGACTGCATTATGGAACAGGGAGCCAGGTCTCAATGAAAACAATGCTTGTTGATTGGCTTAACTGACCAACTGGACCAGAGCATTTATAGCTGTGAATAATTTATTCATATATTCAAGGTAGGAAAGGGTGTGCTTTCCCAGCTAGTCCCCAGACAGGGGGTCCCCCACGGCCATGAGTGTCATGGTTCATGTTGACAGCATATAGGATGTAAATTCATCACTCGTGGGAAAGTGATCATTTAAAACAGTTGTACATTTGATGTCCTTCAGCCTTTACGCTCAGAACTAGTCTGTTTTACTGAATGAGCTGAACATTCTAAATCATCATTCTGACTGACAGAAAATCAGAGCCGTCCACCAGGAAGTGTCGTTATCTGTTGGACTGGACAGAACAGTGAGTAAGCATCTATTACATAACAGGTATATTAGCAATGGGAATGGATCAATGGAAAAGGAATCTATAAATGTACTGATGAAACTGGTGATATTTTTCCAATTTTTCAAGTGAGTGCTTGTTATTTAAGGATGCAGGCCCTAATTTCTCAGCATTTTTGAGTCACTCACATTTTTTTTTTTTGATTGACCACGTAGGCTGTTATCTTAGGGTTCCTAACTTACCACCCATCTGCAGAACGTAGCTCCAGCCTCACAGAGGCTCTAGAATTGTTATTTGATGCTTCACTAGTATGATTTGTTTATATAACTGAATCTTTTTGTTTTCTAAGAAGATTCAACAGTTCCATTAAGCAACAGCAAAAGCAGTAGTCATTGCTTCAGAACAGACTTCAATGTTAGCAAGATTTATATTTCACAAATAAATATTTAAAAGCAAATCATAACAGAGTGAAAACCAACTATCACACATACCCAAACTACGCCAGCTAGTCTGGGCCCGTGTCTCATAAGAATTAAATGTTTATAAAACCTGTGTCAATTTTACTCCGTCCCCCAAGGAAAGCTTGGTGTCTTTAAGATTCTGTCTATACACATATATCAGTCTGAAAAGCAAAATCAAAAGACTGAGGTCACATGAATTTAAATTGAATGATCTCAGCCTTTTGGTTTTAATTTCTGAATTTAATTTGACTTCGCGTAAGTAGAATTTGAAAGGACTTATTTTTTACTGGATTCAACCTGAAAATACTGACATTTCTTAAAAATCTCCTTTTACAGGGAAACATCATTTCTTGCCTCTAATGGGTACAAATCTGTGTGTACCCTGCACACACAACCATTCTTTGTTACAGTGGATAATGGGTCACATCTGAGGTGAATAGATGTCTCCCAAGAGTCTAAGATTCACGAGCCGAGGTGTGGTGTGGGTGACAGGGATAAAGCTGTTCTCAGTAGATGTTTCAAAAAAAGAGCTGTGCCTTTCAATTAGTCTGAAAGCCAAATTATCCCCACTGGAGAAGGACAGAAAGGCATGAACAGACTCTTCCCACGTCTTTGAAAACATCAACATCTTTGGAGAACTGACTGTTCATTCTTGACAATTCTGGACTAGAGATGATTCCATGGCACGACTGGGGCTCTTGAACAGGGAAGCCAGGGACCTAATTCTGTAAGAAAAACCTAGACATGGTCTACAGAGTCAATACCCAACTGTCAAAGCAACAAACGAAGGAAAAGAAGAAAAAAGAAAAGGACTTTTTCACTCAGACAAGAACCACAGGAGTAATTAACCTGAAAGATGGAAAGAGCAAATGACCTTTGGTGAGGAATCTTTTCTGAACATTTCAGGCAGGATTTGACTGCTTTATGATACTTCAGATGGCACAGAAGATACTCTACTGTGAATGAGAAATACCCCCTTTAAAATGAGCAAAGCCTTAAATTAGTCCACACGACAGTGTCTCTGGCCAGGTGGAATATTTCAACCCTGCACTTCCTGGCCTGTACCCTTTAGAGCAATTGCATTTCATAAATTTCGTGAACGTGCCTGGAGCAGATGGTTGAGACACGGGAACAGTCATAAATCTGGGGCTCAATGGCTTCTAGCTCCCAAATTCAAGGTGCTCAAGTGCTGATCTTGGCACAACTGGAAGTCATGCCACAGAGTAGTCTTCCATAGGTGGAAAGTCGGTATCTTATATTTATTTCTTGTTGCTATCCTTGAAAAGCAGCAGCATATAGGAATGTTAGAAGAACTTCCCTTTTTCAGTGCACCATAAAAAGCTAGATGGAAGCTCTTTCCAAGGCAAGGATAATTAGGTTGAAATGTTCTACATTTTGTGGCCAATGCCGAATTCCTCCTGAGCAAATATACGTGAGCACAGGGAGATGATATTGACGGTACACCTTTGGGAAGAAACTGAGATGGAGTGAGGGCACCTGGGTGGCTCAGTCGGTTAAGTGTCCAACTTCAGCTCAGGTCATGAACTCATGGTCTGTGGGTTCGAGCCCTGCGTCGGGCTCTGTGCTGACAGCTTGGAGCCTGAAGCCTGCCTCAGATTCTGTGTCTCACTCTCTCTCTCTGCCCTTCCCCTGTTCATGCTGTCTCCCTCTGTCTCTCTAAATAAATAAATAAATAAATAAATAAACAAACAAACAAACATTTAAAAAATTAAAAAAAAAGAAACTGAGATGGAGTGAACGAAAACCTTCTATGAATAGTTATCTTCTGAGCAGTTTGCTTGCAGCCCAAATCAAAAGTTTTTCCAGAACTTTCCCCCATTTACAAAAGCAATATATGTTCATTCTAGATTTTTGGAAGTTCAGACAAACATATGGAAGAAAATTCCCTTTGCTTTTCCCACGTGTACATGCAAAAACACATCCTTTGCCCTGTATTACATTTTGTGGATTAGGCCTAAATAAAGATAGTGCTCTTCTTAGAGATTGGTTTTGAAATGATTAGGAGGGACATGAAAGAAGGAGTGGAGGTAGACCATACCACCTCACTACATTCTCAAGCCCATTTTGGGGGGGAAAGAATGGAGAGCCCCTGTATTCCTACATGGATTAACATGGCACAGGATAAGCTTCCCGTGAAATATGCATAATTACTACCTCATTCAAAGTACTTTGAATGTCTGCAAACGTTTGCTGGGTCACTTGGTTAATCTTCTGAAGAGGCACCCATTCTACTTAAGGACAATGGGTGAAGAAGAACATCTCGAGCAGGGCACGGACCTTCCATATTCAGTCCTTCCAATAAGCGATGTTCCAGAGACCTCCCAGCATTGGGTCAATGACGTCCTTTCAGGAGATGTTGGACTACCCTCGTGGGAGTCATCAGATTATTTCCTTCATGTGTAAGTCATTCCACAGTACCACAGAGCGACCGGCCACACACTGGCCAAGGAAACATGCTTCTGGTCAAGGGGCTGAGGGAAATGTATTGCCCACTAGACTGCTCATGGCTTCCTGAAAAGTGTTTGAGATGAAAGGATAAGTCTAGGGTTCCTTGGGTTTGTCTAAGCACTTAGCTATTTATACCCTGCTTCTTTTGAATAAAAACACCCATCACAGACTTGTGGACTATGGCCACCCAAACTGTTCTCAGACCTTGGATTGGGTCCCTGAATCTCATATAAACATTTTTCTTTGGTTATGTAATTGAAGCTGCCTGATCGTGTGTCAGGAACCCTAGAGCGCAAGGACTGTGGGTTTGCTAGATCTTCTTTGTAACCGTGTTAAATGTTCATGAATCCTAGGATCAATAATAACAGATAGAACATATACCTTTTCCTGCCAACAGCAGGTATAAATCAGAGTTGTGATATCGGGCACCCAGTCTCCAAGCCAGCCGGGATAAATGAGGCAGAGGCAAAACGAGAGCTCCCTAGGTCCTACCTCCTGTCCACGCTGCACAAGCGATGTGTCTGCCCCCAGTCTGTTGGTGTGGATCTGGCTGTCATCTCTCTGTCTGGCCCCCCCCTTGGATGGGTGTTCTCTTTGGACACACACTTTGGTCACGTGGCTTTGACCAAAGCCTTCCTCCAGCACCACCTTTGCTCCATCTCTCCCGGGTCAGGCACCACAACATTGGGATGGCATCATCCCTTCACTACAGAGAGGTCATCTAAACAGGAGGAAAGAGCCTCTAACTCCATATCTGTAGATAGAGTATGAAGACTAGGCTTCCCTTTGACCCTCTGCTGTCTTCCCCATTGACTTAGCCCCTAGCCCAGGCAATTGGCTTGTTCTTCATGAAGGGTGGAATTCTAGGGCCTATGGTTCCAACCTTTGCTTTCTCCCCCAGATTGCTGGGAAGGTTAGTAGTGTGGTTATGTTTCAAATTCAGAAATCTGGAGTCTGGACTGCTCCCAACATGATGGCAGAGCTGTATGATTAAAAAAAAAAAAAAAAAAAATGTTGGGCAAGGAGTTCAGCAGCCGGAGTGCCAGTATTGTCTTTGCCGAATTTCACTGAACCTGACCAACACTGAGTGTAACTGCTTGGTCAAGTGGGCACTCGACCACCCTGCCTAAATCACAGGGTGATTGTCACTATCAGGTGAAAGACCAGATGTGGGAGTGGCAAGAGGAAATACAGCCTTGGGGAAACCTGATACAGGTTCTGAAGCCTGACAACAAGAGGACATGAGCTCCCCAGAACTGGAGGAATTCAAGCAGAGACCAGTCGACTAGGTGCCCAGGATAATGAAGGCGAAAGACTAGACTAAGTGCCTATAGTCTTTCATTGGTTTCCAAAGATTGTGATTTTCCTGACTTTTCCAAAGAGGGTGATTCTCGGCACTGACCTAGAGTCCTCATATAGACTGCATCCTGTGGTCTTGATTGGAGTCTGGTACCCTGGGTCGCTGAGTCCCAGCTCCCTGAGCACAGGGCACTTCTCTTATCCATCTTCTTCTCCTAGCCCCTGTTCCTGAACTCCTGGCGGACGTTCCAGAGCGTTTCCTAAATGGGTGATGGCTCCCCTGATCTCAGTTACGAGCCTGCATCCTGTCTCAAATCCAAACCGGCTGGACCAAGTTACAAAACTTTTCGGGAAAGGAGAGGCATCCCCATGATACTGACAATGGACGCAGTTTGAATCACAATTTTACCGTCCAGGTGTTTCCATGTAAGAGAATGCAGATTCAAGGCATTCACATTTGGACTGTGAGTTAGAGTTGAGAACTCTGGCCTTGCTGTTCCAAGCCTGTGGGAGTCACATAGGGGAGCAGGACAGATGGAAAGACAGACAGGAGACAGCCAGCCAGCCAGCCAGAGAGACAGAGAGGTGTCCAGCAAACCAGCCAGTGACAGTGGAGCCCCCAGGTAGCTCCCAGGCCTTACCTTGGCAATTTCCCTGGTTTCTAGGTAGCCTGACGAACCAGACAGAAAAATATGGCCACTTCCATGAGGGGGTTGCCTCTTTGGAGACGCATTCTTCCAATCTGTAGCTCGTTTGACAAAGGAAATGCAGGGAATAACACACCCCAAACTGATTTTGTCGGTAAACATCACCCAACTGTTTTCTTATTAATTTACCTTGGCAGTATCTCTCCATTATATAATTATGTGGGTTTTTCAGACCCATATTTACTTCTATCCCACACACACCTTATGTTACCTCTTCTTTCTACTACCATATTGAGAGAAAGGACACACTTTTTTTAGTTCCTGCAGAACCTCAAATAACCTTGGTGGCAGATAAGGCAGACATCTACTCCAAAGCATTGGGTGGCTGCAGAGGGCAGGGGTGGGACCCGGGTTGGGGTAGGAGGAGCTCATGACAGGGGACGGGGGGGGGGGGGTGGGGGGGGTGGGGGGGGTGGGGGGGGTGGGGGGGTGGCAGGGGAACCGGTAGCTCCTTTTCAGCAGGTGAGCAGTAAACAGGCATGTCCGGCCCACAGGAAATTCTGGAATCTCTAAAAGATATCTAGAAGAGCTAGAAAAAGCAAAGTGGCAGGTACTTATTATGAAAGAAGCAGGTTTTGACACAGGTCACCTTGCTTGTTAGGGAGGACTGGACAATTCAGGCCAGCCTGGTACTCCTGTCAGGGAAAGAGGGGAAGCTGAAGCCTCTCCTGGGGGAAAAGGGGAGTATTAGAGATGAAATGGGGGAAATTCATCCATCGGAACCAAACAATTTGCCAATATCCTGCAGCTCAAATACAGCCGCGTCTTCAGACCTGAGCTGCCCCCAGAGGTGCTATCTTTGAATCTAACGTGTGGGTGGAAGAAAGATGTCCAGGAGATGCTCTCCTACCTGGATTCTGATTCATTTGGTTTGGGTAGGGCTCTAAGAGTGGTCCCGGACCAGCAGTAACAGTGTCACCAGTGAATTTGGTAGAAATGGAAGTTCTCAGGCTCCAGCCCAGATCTACGCAATCAGACCCCCAGCGACCTGTGTTTTAGCAAGCCCTCCCTGTGTGTCTGACGCCCACTGACGTTCGAGAACCACCGCACTGGAGATGTATGAGACTCGGGATGCTCTTTTCCTTAAACCATTTCTCTCAGAAATACCACCCCTGCCTCCTGCAGCCAGGCTTGGAATGCTGGGGTCCCACCCCACCGTGGAGCAGGGCGGGCACGGACTGGCTGCCTCAGGGGCCTATTCACCTGGGAGCTTTGCAGGCAAGAGAGTTTGGTGGCAGGTAGAAGTCAAGCGTCCTGGGAAAGATAGGCCTTCTTCTAATTTGCACAAGGCCAGGGTTTAGTCCAACAGTGAAGCTCCTTGCTTGGTTCTGGGCTCTCCCCGTCCTTCCCAGTCAATGACCCAATCCTCTAGTGGATCTCCCTGCAGAACTTACCTGAATCCATCTGGGCGTCTCCCGTCCGCCACCCCCACCATCTGGTGCCTCAGCCCTCACCTTAGGTTGCTACAGTGACCCCCCGCGGGCCTCCCTTGCTGCCCCCCAGCCCCATCACCCATCCTTCTCGACACCGTTTGGTACCTGTCTGTCCCTCCCCGTTCCACTCCCCTTTCACTCATGCACACACGTGCCAGCTGCCTGCACACACATGTGCACATGCGTGCGGCACAAGAGCCTGCCAGCTACTTTATCGTGTGTGGGGTAAAGTCCACACTCCTCAGCCTGGTATCCAGAGGCCTCCCCTGCTGGCCCCTCCCTACCGCCAACCTTATCTTTCACGAACCTTCATAAACCTTCCTCTCCAGCCAAACTGGTCTACTGGTAAAAACCCTGATAAGATAAGGAAGTAAAATTAGAGCCAGTGAACCCGGAACAGGCACAGGCAGCCACAAGGGTGTCGGGCTGGGATGGCTTCAGACGCGTCAAATGCTCAGGAGTCTGAATGGGTGTTCTCGGGCCCTCGAGTTAGACGATACCATGCTGAGATCCCATGGAGAATGGTACTAAGGGTTCAAGCCCTCCGTGGTGCACAGGTACCCACCTCGGGACTTTGTTTGCTGTGTCTCTCGCACAAGGTCTGGCTTGAGCAATGACTTTGCGGTTATTTCGATAAACTGATATGTTTTTTAGAAAAATAGCCGAGTGCTGCGATTATGGGGACCCACCTCCATTTATTTCAGGTGCTCTTGCAGAAAGCTTACCGTTTACCTTCATAGCCCAAAGAACACTGTTGCCATCTGGTGGCTGCTACCTGAAACACAGGCGGGCGTTCATTCGCGCCAACATTTCGTGAACACCTACTGAGTGACAGGCAGGCTTCCTCCTTGCCTCTGGAGATACACTGTTGAATCAGGTCCACCCTCTGTTCTGGAAAGGCTTCCACCTAGAGTATAGATATGCAGTCAGGCAACTTCAATGGAGAAAGCCTGGGATGGTATGGCAGGACATAAAAACGCAACTCATCATCACGGGTAGTCCTGGAAGGCTTCCTTGAGGAGGTGACCTCCATTCTGCATTTTGGAAAGGCACAGGAAGGAAGGAGCCTGGCCTGTTAGGGGAGGGTGAGAATATAGAATGACACAAGGCCTGTCATAAGTCAGGTGGCACAGGTAAAAGGCAGGCAGGGACCTCAGTACACAGACCAGTACGAGGGGAGGGAGCTGGGACCAGTAAAGGCAGGGCTGGACGGAATGCTCAAGGTACCAAAGTTGACTTCTATTGGTAGAGCAGATACTTCTGATTCTCATAGTCCAGTGGGGTGGGGGGAGTTGGTTCAAGCAGCACCACATTCTAAGAGGATCTAGTTATGTGGACCAGTCTAGTCTGGTTGGGTCCGGATGAGCATCGTACAAGGCTCCAATGGCCCCAGGGAGCTGTGGGCAAGCTCCCGGCCACCACCTAGAGCAGAACCCCAGCTAGCAGCCGGTGCTACGGAAAATGGACTCAGCTGGGGAGAGAGCAGGGAAAGCGGTCAGATAGCAGCACCCTATTATCTTAGAGGCTGGTTGCTCTTTATCCTTGATCCTGAACTGGCTTAGGCTTTTGGGGGGCCTCAATAGCTCTACCTTCTACCCTGTTCTAGTAGCTGGCTTCCTAGGCAGGAATCATTGGATGGAGAACATACCCAAGATGGGACCTCCCTGTGGCAGGAATGCCGTGTGTTTGCCAAACTTCCTTTCTTTTTTTCCTGGGCCCACTCCACCTCCAGCCTCTTCTGCGGGTAGGTGTGGCCGTGTCTGAATTCTGGCCAAGGATATGAAGGTGGGAGTGTTTACGCCACTCCCAGGCCCCACCTGTAAAAACCTTCTGCTCACCTTTTCTTCTTTGCTTTTCCCCTGAGCCAGTTGGCTGCAGGTGATCCAGCAGGGGCATCTCAGGGGTAGTGGATGGCGGAGCCACAAAATTGAAGGAGGCTGAGTCCACCAAATCCACTGCGTGGAAGGCTGCCCACGGAGCGCCTGCACTTGGACTGTTGGGTGAATGAGAAATAGAATTTTGTAGCGTTAAGCCCTCGAGATGTGGGGGCCCCTTGTTACAACACCTTTCCTATCCATTCTCTTTCCATTCCCGCCCCCACCAGGACGCAATTCTTCTTTCTATGTTGCCGTTCTGGGGCCTGGGATTCTACCTCCCACTCACGTATACACTTCCTTGAAGGCAGCTGCTGCCAAAACTTCTGATTATCTTCTGCTTGGGGATCCCCATTATTAGGCCCCATGATTGTGTCACAGTGCCCTCTCTACTCTGTGTAGGGACTTCATCGTGCTGACTTGACTGGAATACCACTGCACTGTGCTGTCACACTCTGGATTATGAATTCTGCTTTCTGGGCATGCAGTCTGTCTTCACAATGCCTGTTCCCTCTCCACTGATAGGAGGTGAAAAATGGCTGTTCTGGGCACTAGCTTGCCTGAAAACTCCAAGACTTGCCTTAAGGCAGTCAAGCCATCTGCTGACTCTCCACGTTCACAAGCAGAACCATGCCTAATCATCAACATGGAGCCACACTCAGCCACGCGGAGTGCCAGGAGAGATCAGATGACAATTTAGAAAGTGCTAACATCTGACAAGCTGAGATCATGGGCGACACAAATTGATAGAGAAGCTGAGATGTGAAGGAGGTAGGATGGGCCATGTCTGATTAGCAATATCGAGAGCAGCCCTAGAGTCAAGTGCGTCTCCCACCTTCTGACGAAACACACAGTCAAGGTCTGAACGGTAGCACTGCCTCGGTGCCCCCACTGTGACTGGGGCACCTGGGCGATGGTGACATGTGGCTGTTAGACTGTCATCTGACGAGCTCCACGCTCATTTTAATGATGAAGCCACATGGGATAGAGTTGGCCCAAATAGCATTATGTCACTTCCCTGCTTGAAGCCTTTTCTTCAATGGCTTCCCTTTCTTTTGAAAGGAGATAGTATATTTTTCACAGGGCCCAGCAGATCTTGGGTATTCTGACCGCTAGCCATCCTCCTACGTCATCCAGCCTTACATTTCCCCTTGCTTGATGAATCCCAGTAGCGCCGGTCTATACGTTCTTCAGGCATACACAGCACAGGGCCAGGCACCTAGCACAAACTCGACAGACAAATGCTGATGGGTGAACGAGGGGCAGGGAGGCTCTTAGAAGACTCCCGCAGTCTAGTGAGAGATCACGGAGCGGTGAGTTGGATGGGTCCCTCACCAGACACAAGCTCCATGAGGTGGGAAGCCTGGCTTGTTTGCCATACCAGTGCAGTCTCATTTGCCTGATACTGATCAGTTGCCGGCACGTTCACTGAGCCAATGAAATGAGGTGGAATGCACGAAAGAATGAACGGATAAAGGGAGTAGTGACCAGAATGAGCATGACTTCACAGGTGGAAACAATAGGGCTTGGTGATTGACTGGCTGTGGGGCTGGGGGGCTGGGAGAGAAGGAAGGGTCAAGGATGAGCTCAAGTTTCTGACTTGGGAGCTGAGCGGAAGGTGGTATGATTTACTGACATGGGGAACGTGGCACGAGGTCGACGAGTTTAATGGAGGAAGGAGGAGGCTCTGACAATGAGTCTAGCTTTAGGCATTTCGAGCTGTTAGCATCTGTGGGATATCTATGAGAAGAGAACCACTGGGCAGCTGGATATATTAGCCCGAAATTCTGGAATGAGAATCGGGCTGGAGAGAATAGATTTGGGAGTGATCGGCTCACGGATGTTAATTAAAGCCGAGCGAGTATATGAGATGGCAATGTGACGGGCGGTGCGGTCGCACAATGATATATAAAATATGGTCCCTGCCCTCACAACCAATACAACGTCAAGATGTGACATAGAACCCATCCGTGTCTCCATAGCAACCTCGAAGAGAGGAGAGAGTTCTGTCCTTATTGTGGGAGGGGAAACACAAACAGATGGCTGCTGTCCCCACGTCTCCTGATGCGGGAGGTGTTCTCACTTCACGTGGGTCCCCCCTTAGTGACGCTTGGAAATTCTACTCTAGCCAGTGCAAATCTGCGTCTTCTCCCACGTCTCAACCGTGGGGCCAAAGAGATGACGGAGAAGGCTGAATCAGCCCTTTCCAAACCTCCTTTTCCCTGGTTCTGCCTCTCCACACCCACCGCTCCGCCAAAACCATTCTGGGGGGGGCCGTAATGACCCGAGCGCCAAATCCAAAGATGCCTCGGTAACCACCTCACTTGACCTTTCTGTAACATTCACACCATGGCCATTTCCTGCTCCTTACAGCCGTTCTCCTGTGGCTTTGGCGAAAACAATCCCAGACCACACGCACACGTGCTTACTATGTGTCAAGAGCTCTGCTGAGCAGCAAGGTGCTGAGCACAACAACCTTGTGAAGGGTGTACCGTTACCCCCACTTCACAGATGACAAACTGAGGTCTCAGAGAGGTTAAATAACTTTTCAAGCTAGAGAGCCAAAGAACCCAGGTCATCTGAAAACAAAAAGCTACATCCTCAAGCACTGAAATAGGGTTCCTCTGCTGGTTTTCCTGCTCTCTCGGACCATTCCTTCCTCCTCAATCCCTTTCCAGGCACACCATCCCTTTGCACTCCATCACCCACCCCACCACCTCCCATGCCCACCCTTCTCCCAAAGCTGCTGTTTTTGATATTCTTTCCATGGTCCGCTCTTTAACACTCTCTCTCTCCCTGTAGCCAATGTATCCTTATGGCTTCACCCCATCCATGTACAGATGGCGCTCAAAACTCAAATGACTTCCCTGCTTCAGATTTCTCTCCAGGCCTTGCTTCCTCCTAAGCATCTTTACCTGTGTGGCCACCAGGGGCTTAGTGTGCCCACCAGGGAGGCGGCAGTAATTCCCCTACACTTGTTCCTTCTCCCCTGTGTGAGTGGCACACGCGGGCTCAATCAATGGAGCCAGAAGTTGGGGCGTTATCCTGGACAACCCCTTCTTCACTCCTTCACTCATTTCCAGTTCTACAGCTTTATTCAGGCCATTGTCTCCTGCCTAGATGGCCAGCAGCCTCTTCGCCGGCCTCCCATCTTGGGTGTGACCCATCCAATCTGCCTCCTGAGGGATATTCCCAAAAGCAAATCTAATCATGTTACTGCTCAATTTAGGTCTTCATCTGGTTTCCCATGGGTCCTGGAAAGGTGTGTAAACTTTTTTGGCGTGGCCCAAAATGCCTTGCATGACCTGGTCTCTGAGTATCTGTCTGTTCTCCCTCCTTACTGCCAGCCCCTGATGCCTTGGAGCAAGGATGAGCTGTGCTCCCTCTGCTAGGCACATCTGTCCTACTCTCATCTGCTCAGTGAAGTCGTCTGTCCAGTCTAAGCTCATGAGTCATCTGTTCAAACCTTTTGCCAATCTCCTCTCTCCCATTTTTGTCCCCTTTTTCCTGTACCTATTTGTGTCATAGTACCCATAACACCAGGGCACTTAGGTATTTACGTGTGTGCTTCCCTATCCTGGGAACAGAGTGCCTTGGTGGCAAGGCCTAGGTCTTACACACTGGGATTCTATTCCTGGTGCCTCATGCCTAGCAATTGTTCAATAAATGTTTGTTGACTAAAGGAATGGACGAGCCCTCCTAATCTGACCTCCTGTTCTCAGAAAATGGATGAGAATCTCTAAGATACTGGATGCTGTTGAGGAGATTGTTGTTTGCCCCTTCCACAAGGGGCCCTAGAATCATCTGCAAGGAGATAAAGCAGCCCACAGGCACACACCATCCGTTCATCTTCCTTAACTGTAGCAACTCTAGACCCCAGGGGGGCAAACATAAAGATAAACTATATCACAACCACGGGCTGGCTTGGTGAACGATGCATTTTTAAGCCAAGATGTGACTTTAGATTTAGTGGAAAAAACACAGGGTTTAAAGCCAGAAGACTGGGGCTTGAGCCTGGCCGCCAGAATTTATTAACGTATGATTTTAGTCATGTAATATCTCTGAACTCTAGTTGCTTCCTCTCAGAGCCCAGGGATGAGAGGTCCTGCTCACCTACTCCTCAAGGCTGCTCTAGACTGAAATGAGGTTATATGTAAATGTTCTCTGAACTTCTGTGGTGCTGGGTGAGCCCCACTGTCCTTTTACTAGGGGTCTTGCTTGGAAGGGAGAACGTGCCCCATGCCTCAAACATCCCAGAGACATCAGGCTTAGGGCAGGCCAGCTGGGAACCTTCAGCAGAGAAGGCAACCACCACTTAGACATCTGCAGAGGCAGTTTTTAAACACAGAGAACATGGAGGAAATACCACAGAATTTATGGAGTGAAAGCTTTAAAAAGAAACACAAGACTTAAGTCAAAACAGTTGACTCAACTCTGGGGAAGATGTCTGCCTGGACGGAGGAGGAAAAAAAGGATCGACTTGGGGTGGGTTGAGACAGAAGAGAAAGCTCTGTGGGGTGTCCCACCAGGTGGGGCAAGTGGGCACTTCCACACACAGCTCGAGGCAGGGGGAATGGAAACCACCTCAAGGGAGGTAAGCGGTCGCCAGCATTTTTGAAAGGCACATCGTTGCGCGCAATGCTCCCGTTTCTAAGAATGTCGCTTCAGATAGCCTTCCCCAAGGCCGTAGCGATACATACAAGGATGTTCCTGGTGGTCTCATTTGTGGTTGGGAAAGCTTGGAAACAATACAAATGTCAATCAGTGAAGGACAGGCTGAATGAATCACAACACGTCTGTACAGCAGAGCCAGTGACGTATCTCTCTAGGTATGACGTAGAAGGATATACGCGTGATACCAAGTGCAGAATAGCATGGGTGTGATGATCTTGTTTTCATAAGACCTGAGGACATACCTATGTTTGCATATGCATAGAAAAAAGGATGTGGGAAGACACACACTAATTTGTTAACAGAGTTTGTCTCTCGGAGTTGGAATTATAGAAGATTTTTTATACAGGTCTATAAAGTTGATTGTTTTTAATAGACATACCATTAAAAAGAAAATATTCAGAAAGTAAAGGCCTGATGTTTAATTATGGTAAGCATGATGGCGACACTCTGCCCTTCATCGCAGAAAACCCCCAATGTGTCCTTGCTTTACGTCACAGATTCCAAAATTGTGATACATTCTTAATTATGTTATTCTCTGATAAAAATGCTTATTATCTCTCATATCCGACCCTTCCACTTTGTTTTGGTTTATTTACTATCCACAATTCACTGAGTGTTATCTCTGCTTTGAGGCTAGTGTGGAAAGGGTACAATGATCTCTCCACAGCGTTTACAGCTCCCCCAAATCACATAGAAAGAGCTCCAAAGATATTAGTCAGAGGAATGAATGAGTAAACTCAGTCACTTGGGGAAAAGAACAACCCCTCAAGAAGGTCAGACACCTCTGAACCAGCCACCTCTGAACATGCAAAGGTTCTCTGTGAACAGGGCAGGACCCGTTCCAGGTGCATGGGCAACATGTCTGTGGGGAGACACGAGGAGTATATTCTAGATGAAGAGCCCGAAAAGAGAGACGGGAGACCCAGGTTCTATCACTAGGCAGCAATGGGACTTTGTACCAGTCACTTTTTCTTTCTGGGTTTTTATTTCCTCCTCCGTAAATAAGCGTTAGATTTGGCCAACCTCTCTCAAAGCATGCTCCTAAGAACACCACATCTGGGATGTGTTAATAAATGCCCCTTAACAAGAATTCTGTGGTCAAATACACTTGGGAAATGCTGCTCTCCGCATGCTAGCCTTGGAGCTCCACAATGCACATTAGCAAGTTCAAGTCTCTGAGAGGTCTTTCAGGAAATAAACTTACTTTATCAATGCTGACACCAGCATTTTCTCACATTTATTTCACCTTGGAATCTTCACATTTTTTTCATGAGCATCTCGCTGATACATACACTGATCTTAGTAATACCTGAGGTCTTTCCAGCTCTCAGAATCCATAACCATAATGACGTGTTTCTTTCACACCAGCTTGTTCTGCCCTGACACCCCATACCGTGGCCACTGTGGCCGAAAGCATCATATCTCAGATGGCCCTCGATGAAGCATACCTCTGCTTTGTGAGTGGGAATATAGAGATCCCTTAACTGTGTGTCAAGGTCCTGATCAAATGGGACAAAGGAGATGTAGAATATGGAGAGGGGAAGAAACATCCAAAAGGGCTGGGCTGAAGCACGGGACACTTGGGTGCAGCTGTTGCGGGCACCTAAGTAGGAATGAAAAACCGGGAGGCAGGGCAAATGGTCAGAGAAAAGGGAAGTATTTGGAAGGTGCTTGGTCCTTGTGTGGTTTGCTAGCTATTTGTGGCTGTGGCTCATCTGGATTTAAATCCCATTTGTGTATCGATGCCTTCCATGTTTGAATACAATCTTTTGATTAAGAGAATGGACTTGGGAGTCGTATGTCCCGTGCCTTAGTTTCTTTTATAAGATAGGGTTGATAAAAAGCTTTGCCTCATAGTGTTATTTATGAAGATGAAATAAGTTAACGCATACGAATGCTCTTAGAATAGCAACTGGCCCATAGTAAGTCCTACATAAATGGCATTGTTGTCATTCATTACTGTTAGTTATATTTTCAGCCAAGATTCCTCTCTGACTTGACAACTCCACTCAGATGTGTCCCAGGCATCTCAGACTAAACAGGAGCCAAATTAAACTCTTGATTTTTCCCACCAATACCCCAACTTCCCCATCTCAGGAAATGTCACCTCTACACATACACTCACAGCTCAAGTCAGGAGCCCAGGAATCAGACTTGTCTCCCCCTTCCCTTTCACATTCCATCCACCGGGAAGTTCTGCAGTCGACTGCTAAATATATTTCAAGTTCATCTATGTACTTCTTTCTACTTGCATCCCTGCTCTCGTCCGAGCAGGCTCATCTCAGGATAAATGACTAGTCTTCTAAGCGGTCTCCCTGCTCTTCCTCTTGCTCTTCTCCAACACATTCTCCCTGTGCAGCCAGAATGCTTTTAACAAACATAAATATGAACATATTAAAACCCTAAGTGGCCCATAAAATGAAGCCCACGCTTCTCACCATGGCTTTGTGCTGTCTAGCTTCTGTTGACCATCTCCCTGTCTTCCCAGCTGCCTCCCTGAGTTGGCCCGCTCTACTCCAGCAGGATTAGCCTCTTTCCAGTTCCCACACATGGGAATTCCTTCCCACCTTACAGCCCTTATCTGTGTCACCATTTTTGCCCAGAAGGCTTTGCCCATGGCTCTCTATGTGATGGGCTCCCCTTCAACTGAGAACCTCAGCTCCAAACTTTCTTTTCTAGATAGATTTCCCCTATAACCCTCTCTTAGTGGGTCACTCTAGTTGTTCTCAGTCATAGCTGTGTGTTCATGACCTTCAGAGCAATTACTTCTTTGTCTACCTGTCTATTGTCTGTCTCTCCCCAGAGAAATTTTCCCAGAGTCTGGTACTACTTCTGTTTTCCAAACACTGTAAACTCAGCTAAGAGCCTGGTGCCCCACACATACCGAATGAATGGATGAATGTCATGGTGCATGAATGACTCACTGTCTAATACACCCTCCCCATTACTAAAAGTGTAATATGCTGACTAATAAGCAAAAAATAATTCTGTCTACTTTAGTCAGATAAGCTCAGAACTAGAACAAAGGACCAACGCATGAGCCTGTGGATATGCTTTTAGATGTTCGAAAAATCCTCTGACTCATGATGAGAGTGCTGACACAGGGCAAGATCTCTGTTCCAACAGCCAGTCATCAAGGGCCCCTCGGACCCCAGGAACCAATGAACTTTGTGGGATCGATGTCCTCAATGCAGCCAGTATTTTCCATCAGGCTGATACCTGACCCAAACTTTTTCTGGGACATTCAGAGTCTCCTGACCCATATCTTTACTGAATTATGAATTAATTTTTTTGAAGGGGAGTCTTTTCTTGTAGACTACTCAGACTTCTCATCAGAGTAGAAATCTCTGGTTGCAACCACGTAGCTTCTCAGCAAACATGGGACCAGTTCTGCTGCTAATTCCCAGGGGAGTTAACATAAATGTTTATTGACAGTGCAGTCCTCAAGAAAATAAAGTTGCTGATTCACTGCCTTACACTGAAACTCTGTGTTTCTTCCCTCCTCTTCCTTCCTCTTTATAAGGAGACACTCTGATGAACAGCACATTTTGGGGACCCACTTGGTGTGTGTGTTCTTGGTTGCCTGTTCCTTCTTCCGTCTGTACAGCGTGGTCCCTGTAACGGCAGGGGCATCAGCCTCCCTCTTTCCTCTGGAGGACCGCCCCTCTTGGGACTCTGAGGAACAATGGAAGTCTTGGGGTTTCTCAAACTGGAAGTGAATGGCCCCATGGTGACAGTGGCCCTGTCAGTGGTCCTCTTGGCCCTCCTGAAATGGTAAGTGTGGCCAGCAGGTTCCCATGACTGTGACAATGTCAGAAACAGCAGCCCTGGAGCCTTGCTGGAGCCAGGGAGGGGTATGTGGGAGTGTGTTTTTCTTCTTTTCTAATCTAGAGGGAGTTGAGTATTAACACAGCCTCAGAATTAAAAGCAAACAGCCAGGTTAATCTTTTGCTAAAATGCATGAGATCGAGGTGTCAGGAAAGGCTGGTGATTCAGTGACTGAGAGCACTACACATAATTAAGTTTGCAAGAGATGGAAAAAGAAACAAGTTGGAAAGGTTTGGGGAGAAGTATTTCCTCGTACCCATCATATCTTCCACCTCACTTTTCTGAGATCCTCTCCCCCTGTTGGATTTACAGCAGATTCAGCTCTCGGTTCATATGCCATTAAAAACAAAAAGGACATCGGAGCTGTCTGGCATCGTGGACCACTTTGCAGGAGGTCATTCACAGGGATTTCTGCAGGTTTAAGGACAAAGTGGTGGAACTGATTGAGTAGTTTTCTGATATTTGATAGAAGGGAATGGATTCTGATGAACATAGCGTGTGCCGTGCCCACAAAGTTTGAGACCCCGAAAGGACCTCGGATTTGAACTGAGAGCAGCTGCCTGTTATTTTGTTAATTCAACAGGAGGCTTTCTGAAGTTTGGCTCTGCCGAAGGCCTGTGTCTGGAGATGCAAGGGCCCACAATATGCTCCATTTATGCATATTCACCCTGCTGGTTAAACTTATTACAGTTACCCACTCAATCCAAAGCACCTGGATTTAGGTGGCTCTGGTTTTTGAGGGGAAAGTGAAAAAATTAATGGAGAACTTGAGTTTGAACAGAATTTCAATTTATGTTTCTGGTGATAATAAAGCCTTCCCTAGATTAATAACTGGGAAAGCACTTTGAAAAGCATCAAGCATTATGCAAATGCGAGGTATTATTCTTTTGGAATTTGCATAGCTGAAAATGGAATTCACGTTTGATGTTCTATGATGATGAAATTACTTCTTGGAAATTGGCTCTGAAACTCCGCTTCAGTCCCAGTGCTGTTTTTGCTTTTTAACTGGTTTAATTATCTTTTGAACTTAGTTCTCAGTGTAGCTTCTCTTCCTTGAAACCAGCCACATGCAAAACCAGGAGCAAATGGTAGCCCTCTTTCCCTGCTGCACCCCACTTATCCATCTCAACGTGTTTCTGTGCTCAGTGATGCACACGCCTTAGTGCCAACACATAGCAGGTGCTTCATAGATGTCCACCGCCATTGTTCACAACCATTTAGGTAACCTAACAACAGAGGAAAATAAGTCTTCAGTGGTTCAGGCATATTTGAAATTCCTTATTAGTATGATTATGAATATATTTTCCCATCAATAGCTATGCTCTGACTGTGGTTCTCAAAGTGTGTCCCGCCTGAATCCTCCAGGTGGTCTCAGCATTAATGTTTAGATTATACACTTTTCTACACATTTCTGTCTTTAGCGTGTGTGTGTGTGTGTGTGTGTGTGTGTGTGTGTGTGTGTGTGTTTCATTTCTGTATCCTCAACTCCCAGCTCAGTGTCTGACTTACAGCACGGCCTCGATAAATGTTTGATGAACGAATGAATGAATTGCATACGTTAATGTTGCTCTGGTCATGGAAAAGGGCATGTGTCCTGACTGATAAGCTGCTGTAACTGGATGTTTATAATCAGTGTAGATCAGGGAGTCACGGACAATAACACCGCACCATTCAGCAAGGCAGCTCTGCATTTGTAATCTATTCCCGGGGCCATATTAATAACCTGGGTCAAAGACACAGAGATTAGATAAAGGCATGAAGCAGAGGTGGTAAATAGGAAGTGAAAGCTGACTTCCACTTGTTATCGCAGAAATATTTGTTGATCTGTTAATGTACGCCAGGCAGAGAGTGGGAGGCTCTGGTACAAGGTCAGGAAACAGGAGGTCTGGACCAGATGCCCAAGGCTGGGGGATACGTGGAGGTTCTGGGGTAAGCTTGGTGTCCGGAGGGAATAATGCTGCAGGAGAGCAGGCAGCAGAAGGGAGTGGCTACGGCCATGGCTCTGGAGCTCCTGAGTCCATCCCTTGATCCAGCTCAAGGTAACCATCCTCAGGCTCTCGACCCTCCTCTTCCAGGCAGGGCTCTAGGTAGCCTCTGAGCAACAGACTCCAGCTTGAATGAGGTGGGGTCTCCCTCCTGCTTCATTCTCTTAAGAGGTACTTGTGGGAGAAGAGGGGTGCTCAGGGAAAGCTGAGGTGGAGAGACCTCCCCCACCCCCCACAGCCATCTCGCTCCTAAGAAGAAACTATGGAGGGTGGTGTGCCCTGACCAGACTCCTTTGTCTTTCCTTTGAGAGTTACCTTTGCCATTGGGCCAGGTAAGACTGTCATGGAGAGCCTAAACTCTGAGAATGAGGATTATGAGGATTGCTTCTTGCCTCCTCAACCAGCTTGTGAGTTCTTGCAAGGCAGGGGCGAGGTCTCAGATCTCATTGCAATTCCAGAAATTTCTATCCATGGCACAAATGTTCTTCTAGCGTTTGGTTTAAAGGGGGTAAAGTGAAGAAGTACAGCACCCAGGATTTAGGGTTTGGCTCCTGCCTCTTCCAGTGGCCTCATCTCCCTCATCCATCCCCCATATCCTGTTCTGAGAGCGGCCATGTTGCTGCATGAGTCCTTCCTTTGCCCTTGCTAGTCTCCATGCTTGGAATTCCCTTCCTCTCTTTCCTTCAGCACTAAGTTCAGGGGCATCTCCTCATGGAAGCGTCTCCTGTTTGTCCAGGGCACTTACAAGCCCCCACTCAGTGCTGCTTTTATCATCTCTCATCACCTCCCCTCCCCCCAATGCCCAGTATGTAGCACTGGCACATAATAAATACTGGCTATGGGTGGCTCAGTTGGTTAACCATCCGACTCCGGCTCAGGTCATGATCTCACAGTCCGTGAGTCTGAGCCCTGCGTCGGGCTCTGTGCTGACAGCTCAGAGCCTGGAGCCTGCTTTGGATTCTGTGTCTCCCTCTCTCTCTATCCCTCCCCTGCTCATGCTCTGTCTCTCTCTGTCTCAAAAATAAATAAAAACAGTAAAAAATATATTTAAAAAAATTTTTTAACGTTTATTTATTTTTGAGACAGAGAGAGACAGAGCTTGAACAGGGGAGGGGCAGAGAGAGAGGGAGACACAGAATCTGAAACAGGCTCCAGGCTCTGAGCTGTCAGCACAGAGCCCAACGTGGGGCTCGAACTCACGGACTGTGAGATCATGACCTGAGCCGAAGTCGGACGCTTAACCGACCAAGCCACCCAGGCGCCCCTAAAAAAATTTTTTTAAAATAAATGTTGGCTGAAGGCTAATTCCAGCCTCTGATCTCTGCTGGTACTTTTCTTGCCGGTTCTTCTCTGAGCCTTTATAGTTCAGTACAAATCTTAACAGTTTTGCCCACATGAGTCACTCCTTTTCCTGAAAGCCTGTTGTGTTTTCAATTTGTACCAACTTGGTGACTCCTTTTTAAATTGTTGCAGGTGTACTGTTTTTGTATCCCCACCCACCTTGTAGAACAGAGACCATGCCATGTACTTGATAAATACTTCTTAATTGTTAAGCGTACATGTGAATTTGGAAAGAAGACAAAAGAGTTAATTTCGTTTAAAAAGAGACCATTATAAAATAGGCATAGTATATTTCAGTAGTTCTCCTCCAAGTGAGTTTGACACGATTTTCAACAATACTTATTTAAGTTGACAGATATGTGGCTGAGTAGCATGAACTGGGGTATAAAGAGATCAGGGCTACTCCACTGGGGCTGGAAGACGGAGCAGGCATATAGAATATATTAGCTAGGAGCACATACAAAGGTGTATGTACGAAGCACATATGAAGCAGCCTGGAGCCTGCTTCAGATGCTGTGTCTCCCTCTCTCTGTGCCCCTCCCCATCCCCGTGCTCTGTTTCTGCCTCTGTCTCTCTCAAAAATAAACATTAAAAAATTAAAAAAAGAAAGAGTAGCCCAGATATTAATAGTGGTTTTTCTTCATTGGTGGGATTATGGATGATTTTTATTTCTTTTTTTAGTCTTTCTACATCTTCCACATTTCTTTAATGAGTATGAATTACAGAGCAAAAAATTGTTACCTTATGTTATTTTTATGTTTTATTATGTTACTTTACGTTATTAAAAGGAGAAGGAAATTGTTCTTCTCTAGTAGTGAAGAGGAAACCAGTTTTATGCTGTGGGAATGGAGGTTTCGGGGCTATAATCTCACTATTTCCACCACCAGAGTAGAATAGACAAGGGGACTTTAGAGTAATGAGGGAGTTTCTTGGCTAACGAGGCAGTGTGAAAGGTAAACTGTAGCAGTTCCA
The DNA here is from genome assembly GCF_028749965.1 of Puma concolor. NCBI lineage: Eukaryota > Metazoa > Chordata > Mammalia > Carnivora > Felidae > Puma > Puma concolor. Next base: position 15,210,711 of record NC_141668.1, on the reverse strand, counting down.
TTAAGTAGTTAAAGAGTCAAAGCAGGTAAATACACGAAGACCCTGGCAGCTGAGAAGTGCTGTCTTACAGAGAGGCAAGGGTTTTTCATGCCAGGCTGCATTTAAGGCTCAGGAGCCCAAGACTCAGAGGAATGAGTCAACTAGTTGTGAAAATAGGACTCAGCGTGTTTGAGAGTTCTGATCAAGTCTCATTCTAAGATAACGTTACGGTAAAATGTTACTGGTGATTATCAAGACTTAAGACTATAATGAAAATCACTGTACCTGGAAGTTTCTTTCTGATAGAGCTTGCTTTACATATAGGAGGACTAGATTCTAATTCTAAACCCAGACCATATCTGGTAATCCAGATAATCTAGTCCCAGACCATATTTAAAAGAAACCATTGCTCCCTGGGATGGAAGGAAGGCTCAATACCCACAAATCAATAACACGAAATACCATATCAACAGAACGAAGGAGAAAAAAAAATCGCATACTCATCTCAATAGATGCAGAAAAACCATTTGATAAAATTCAACTTCCTTTCGTGATAAAAACTCTCAATGAATTAGGTATAAAAGGACTGTGCCTCAACTTGATAAAGGCTGTATATGACAAGTGCACAGCTAATCTTATACTTGACAGTGAAAAGATGAAACCTTTTCCTCTAAGATCAGAACCAGACAAGGATGCCCACTCTCACCACTACCATTCAACATCAAGCCAGAAGTCTTAGCCATAGCAATTAGAAAAGGAAACGAAATAATAGGCATCCAAATTAGAAAGGCAGAAGTAAAACTGTCTCTGTTTGTAGATGACATAATCTTACATATAGAAAATGCTAAAGACTCCAGTCAAAAAGCTGGTAGAGCTAATAAAGTTTATGAAATTCAAATTCCTTAAAGTTGCAGGATATAAAGTCAAACATATGAAAATCAGGTGCATTTCTTTATAATAACAACAAACCATGTGAAAAGAAATAAAGAAAACAATCCCATTTACAATAGCATCAAAAAGAATAAAACACTTAGGAATGAATTGCACCAAGTGGGTCAAAGATCTGTACACTGAGAATTATGACACTGATGAATGAAACTGAAAAAGACACAAATAAGTGGAAAGATATCCTGTGTTCATGGATCGGAAGGATTAATATTGTTAAAATGTCCATACAACCCAAGGTAATCTATAGATTCAATGTAATCCCTATCAAAATTCCAGTAGCATTTTCCACAGAAATAGAAAAAAAAAATCCTAAAATTTTTATGGAGCCATGAATAACCAAAGCAATCTTGAGAAAGAAGAACAAACCTGGAGGCATCACACTTCTGGATTTCAAACTATATTACACAACTGTAGTAGTTAAAACAGTATGGTTCTTCCCTAAAATTAGACATATAGACCAATGGAACAGAATAAAACATCCAGACATAAACTCATGCATATGTGGTCAATTCATTTTTGACAAAGGAGCCAAAAACACACAATGGGAAAAGGATAGTCCCTTCATTAAATGATGTTGCGAAAACTGGATCAGTTTGCTTGTGATAAGCAAAAGAATGAAATTGGACCCTTATCTTATACCATATGCAAAAATCAGCTCAAAATGGATTAAAGATTTAAATGTAAGGCCTGACACTGTATAACTCCTAAAAGAAAACATAAGGGCTAGCCCTTTGACATTGATCTTGACATTGAGTTTTTGGATGGGACACTAAAAGCCCAAGCAACAAAAGCAAAAATAAACAAGTGAGACCACAACAAATTGGAAAGCTTTTGCACAACAAGGAAAACAGTCAACAAAATGAGAAGACAACCTACAGAATGGGTGAAAATATTTGCAAGCCATATATCTGAGAAGGGGTTAATGTCCAAAATATATAAGGAACTCAGACAACTCAATAGCAACAAAACAAAATAACCCATTCAAAAAATGGGCAGAGGAACTCAACAGACATTTTTTCAAGGAAGACATACTAATGGTTAACATGTCTATGGAAAGGTGATTAACATCACTAATCATCAGAGAAATGCAAATCCAAAGAGAGATCACCTCACAAGACAAGAGATAACAAGAGTTGGTGAAGATGCGGAGAAAAGAGAACCCTTGTGGACTGTTGGTGGGCACATAAACTGGTGCAGCCACTATGAAAACAGTAGGGAGGTTCCTCAAAAAATTAAAAATAGAACTACCACACAATCCAGCACTCCTACTCTTGAGGCTATATCAAAGGAAATGAAATCAGCATTTTGAAGGGATATCTCCACTCCCATGTTTCCTGCAGCACTATTCACCAATAGCCAGGACATGGAAACAACTTAAATGTTATCCACCCATGAATGGAGAAAATGTGGTCTACATATACAATGGCATATTATTCAACTTTAAAAAAGGAGACCTGCCATTTGTGACAACATGGAGGAACGTGGAGGAGATTATGCTACATGAAATAAGCCAGACACAGAAAGACAAATACAGCATGATCGCACATATATGTGGAATCTAAAATGTCTGCTCATGGAAGTAGAGAGTAGAATTGTGGTTGCCAGGGACTGGAGGGTGGGGGAGACATACTTCCAGTTATAAGATGAATAGGTTCTAGAGCTGAATGTACAGTCTGGTAACTATAGTTAGTAATGATGTAGAATACATGAAATTTGCTAAGGGAGTAATCTTAAGTATTCTCAACACACACACACACACACACACACACACACACACACACAAATGGTAACTATGTGAGATAATGGATATGTTAGTTAGCTTCATTGTGGTAATCATTATACAAGGTATACTGGTATTAAACACCAAGCTGTATACCTTAAATATATACAATTCCTTTGTCAATCATACCTCGATAAGTTAAAAAATAATAATAATTAAAAAAGCAAACACCACTGTACTGGAACATGGAGCCCAGCTAAGAAATCTTGAATTTGTCAGAGTAAGGAAGCCATGTAGGTGCTCCCTGGTATAATCATAGGTAGAGGGAGGGGTGTCTGGCTGCAGAATGAGGGTATTTGAAAATCAGTTGGCTACCATTTTCCCAAGTTCTGTTCCTAACAATGTTTGGGAAATTAAGCATAAGGTAAGCCTTCTTGGAGAATCATAGCATATCAAAGGTCCCAAGAGGTTCTGCAGTAAAGAAATCTGTTTAACTTCATTTAGTCCAGTTCTTCCCAAACTTTGATTAAGAAACACTGGGGGTACCTGGGTGGCTCAGTCAGTTAAGCCTCCAACTCTTGGTTTCTGCTCAGGTCACGATTCTCACGGTTCGTGAGATTGAGCCCCACATCGGGCTCTGCGCTGACCGTAGAGCTTGCTTGGTTTCTCTCACACTCTCTCTGCCCCTTCCCGTCTCACATTCTCTAAATAAATATGTAAATAAACATTAAAAAAAAACAAGCGAACAACAACAACAAAAAAGAAATGATGTGTAGGATCATAGAGAGAAGGTCAATTTTGACCAGCTGAGACATTCCCTTGAAATGAGTGGTTGGATGTGTTGTTGGTGATCAGGCAGCTGCGTAGTCTGGTGGAAATGGAGGAGCTGCCGAACAGAGGAATAAAATATGAAAACTATCCTTTTGCAAGCTCTGAGGCACCAGGGTTGATGAAATTTACTTCAGAGCATAGAGGGTATAGATAGTCTGGAGCGCAAAATAGGGCCAACATGCAGGCTGGCTCCAGTTCAACATCAAAGTAAACGAATAACCACAGCTGTCTGGCCATGGTAGGAACGCTGTCTTGGGAGGTGGTGAGCGTCCCTCAACATCCACCAGGAATGCTGCCAAAGCACTTCCTACGTGGCATGGGCACTTGGCACAGATGACCACTGAGTGCTTTCTGGATCTAGATTCAGTGCATGGGAAGGTCTGCACGGAACCTAGCTACCACCAGGGAAAAGTCAGATAAAGCACAAGAGATCCACTAGTGACTGCTCCCTCTTCTGCCTGGACACACCTCTTGTCCCCAGCAGCATCTCCCATGGTGGGGAGAGCGTGTCAACTCCCATGGTGAGGAGAGCTTGTCCCAGGCAGGAGCCTGGAACACTCTCACAAAGCAACTTCATGGGGCTTCATTATGGCTTCATGCAGGACACTCTTCTTGCCTTCCAGCCCTTGCTCCTCAGACTTTCTGGGTCCCCAGCCCCTTGGAGGTGGCTTGGAGAAGCAGAAGGGTCTTGGACTGGGTCTGGAAACATAAGGGAGAAGTGATGTGGCACAGGAGAGGAGGGAGAAAATTTCAGGTGAGGAAGGGTCACAACATCAGGATTTGTAACATTTGGTAGAACAAGACATTAAGGGTGTGAATAATAGACACGTTTTAGAAATACATTTTAAAGGCCATGGATAATTTCCAGTGCCCCAGAGCATCTAGAGAAAGATGCACGCTATTTCCCTTTTTTATTTTTTGTACTTTTGTTTAGAATATGATGGGTACTTTGGTTTAATAACTCAGTGATGAGCTTGGAGATAAAATTGAACCTGCTTAGGAAAACTAGGTCTGCACTTCCTCGAGGACCATTTCCACAGAATATTTTTTTTTGTTTTCCCTCTTTCACATAGTTATACACAATATCCCTAGCTTTCCCCTTACTTTATTGATTTTCCAGAATGAGAGTACGAGGCGTGACTATAAAGTAACGTGACTGATTATTTTAGCATACACACCAGAACTTATACAGCCAAATGAATTTTATGACCTTCAGAAGCATTTTCCTGATACGCTAAACCTTTGCTGCAGAGATGGCACTATCAGAAAAGGCATTCTTAGCACTTTCATTTAGGAATGGCCCTGGTGTCTAGAGTCAGTCTTTTGACAGTCTCATGGCAGCCAGTCGCCATTTTTGTTGAGAATGGACTGATTTTTTTTTTAAACAGTCCCAATATTGGCAAATATGTGATTAGACTGGGTCGTCTTCTTTTCAACTCAAAATAAAATGTGATTAGAAAACAATAAGTCTCCTTCTATACTCGAGAGGTTTATGAATCAGGAAGCCTGGGGATTCCACTTGAGGGGCCACACTCCTAGGGCATATGCATTGTTGCTCACTTCCTGGTTTGTTTTGTTTTAAAGAAAACAACAGCAATGATCTTAAGACTTGTGGTCAAACCTTCTCTTCTTATCTTGTAAGGAGTTCAGGCTTCTGGTAGCATCTACTCTCTGGGGAGAGAGAGAAGGATCTCATTCATTCTATAAACAAAGCAAACCAGTGGATTTATGTTGGTGCTTTAATGAGGTGCTCAAGTATATGCTTGGGACTGCTTTCCCTGGGAGGACAGTGGCTCTTCCAGAAATAGAGCTATTGAATGAATCCTTCCTTGCACCCCTGAATACCATAATAACAACCATCTTCCTAGGCTGTCATTTGCCATTGAGGTTAAGTGCTCTGTCTTTGGGAACATTAGCAGTGTTATATATACAACATATATCTGAACATGGGGACAGAACTCTGGGTAGAGAAGGGACAGGGGACACTTGTTCATGCAGCTGTACATTTGGTGCTTCAATTATTAGGAGCCACCTTTTTCTGGTTTGTCAGAAACCAGATGTGATGTTTCACAACTTCCTTGGGATGGCCAGGGTTGGGGTGTTGTCTGACTGGGTAGATTCTGGAGCCCTCGGCTCTCTGGCAGAGTCTTTGGTCTCCTGGCAGAGTCTGGCACTGGGCCACACTGTGGGGCCATCCTCAACCTCCATATGTCCTTGCAAAGGGGTGTCTTGGGTTTCACCTCAGCAGACGGCAGTTCCTGAACATGGTCCCAGAGAGAGGGCGACCCTTCCTTTGCTCAAAGGTATCTGGAAAGATGGTGTCAGAGATGGCCTGAAAGCAGAGCCAACCTCTACAAATAGTGGATTCAACTGAAACCCTGTTTTCTGAGCACGATGCATAGACACCCTGGGGAGAGCCAGCGCTCTGTATCCAAACTGGCCTCTGCTTCCACATTTCAGCTGAAAGGTGCCCTACAATCCTCCCCCGCATTTCCCTCCTGGCTGCACACAATGTGCCTGTTCTTCTCCCTACTCTTGCTCACTCATTACAGTCCCTGTCGTCTGAATGCCCTCCCCTCTCTGTTTAAATCCCAGCCAGCCATCAAAACCTGGCCAAATGTCACTCTTCTTGAAGGTCACCTTAACTAGGCCAGCCCTCTGGAGCTCTGCCCCCACCTTGAACTCCTGTAGTGTCCTTGGTCTCTATAGCCATCCTGGCACTCACTCTATTATCTTCCTGTGAATGCATGTGTCCTGTCTTCCTGGCCTGACTCCAAGCCCCTGAGGGTAGGGCTGAATCTTAAGCCAGTAAGTGCCTTGTACACAGTAGCTGCTCAGTAAATGTTAATGATCATCACCATGCCTCAGGTAACGGAGATGGTGACAGTGCTTCCAAATGATTACTGTTACGTGTGTGTGTGTGTGTGTGTGTGTGTGTGTGTGTGTGTGTGAGAGAGAGAGAGAGAGAGAGAGAGAGAGAGAGAGCACAGGGGATGACAGGATCAATCTCCCTCTGACTTGCTGGCACACTAGTGGCCTGTGTTCCCACTACCTAGCAGAATGCCTTGCACAGGGCTCACTGAAAGAGTAAATAAATGACTTCTTAGTTCGCACACTCATTGAATGCTTAAGGCTTTCAAGGCTTTCTACCTCATTGATGTGCAGTGGATAACATTCTCATGAATTCAGATAGATAAAGTAATTGTCACATTAGGAATCGAAGAGCAGGGCTCTGATACAAAAGGAAGGGATGGGACAGAATGCAGGACATAGCCATCTAGATGTGGCATATGAGGGATCATAGAGCTCTTGGGGTCTGACCAGGGTACCCTGACAATAGTGCGGCGGAGGGGGGCATAGGAGGCATCTAGTCCCCTGCAGAGAGGCATCAAAGGACACACACTTCCTCTTACCCTGTTCTATTGAACACTAATCCTCACAGCTTAAAGCAATGCTATCTAAACTCTTCTCCAGCATCCCCTGTTTATATTACTTCCCCATAGGTCCCATTGTCTAGATAACAATGCATATTTAAGTAATGATTGATTGATTTTCCCATTTTAATCATTCAAAGACAATGATAGTAGCTCTGCCAATGAGAACAGCTGATCAATGAGATAACCAGCATTAGTGTACCAAGTTATCATTCCACTCCAAGGTAAAGAAACTTGGCATTTTAGGTAACCCGCACAATCTTATTGTCAATAAATGCATGATTTACATTAGGCCCTTTGAAATATGGAAAACATCTCATGTACCCCCTTCCTACCTTCACAAGTCAGTAGGTATCTGGGGACCTCAGGCCGTAAACACTGTAAAGCATAGTCACTTATACATTTAAGGGTTTGAACTCTATTTGTAAACAGAGAGAGACCAAAACTGGTAGCATCATCTCACGATAAGAGGGATAGTAAAGGAAGGTCATTGGGAAGTTCTCAGGAGAAATATGGTGCCGTGGAAATCAGCTAGGTCTTTACAGTGTAGGACAGACACACTTTTTCTTCTGGATGACCTTGGGCAAATCATTCCATCCTCACTAGTTTCCTCATTAATAAGAGAAGGCTGGCAGTCCCTGCCTCTCAGCACATGGCACCTTTCCAACTGGCCACCTAGGCCAGCTCTCACTCACCCCTACCTGCCAGTCAATCCATATTCTTGCCAGTCTTGTTTCCTAAGTGGTCCTTGAATCGTTCTTTCCTCTCTCTCTGCTCTTCTACCACTGTAGTCCAGGATTCCCTCCCTCCCGCCTTCTCTCCCTTCCTTCCTTTTTGAGAGAGATAGGGAGAGTGCGAGTGAGGGGGAGAGGGGCAGAAGGAGAGAGGGAGGGAGGGAGAGAGAGAGAAAAAGAGAGAGAAAAAGAGAGAGAGAGAGAAAGAGAGAGAGAGAGAGGATCTTAGGCAGACTCCATGCTCAGTGAGGAGCCCAATGTGGGGCTGAATCTCACAACCCTGGGATCACGACCTGAGCCGAAATCAAGGGTCACACACTCAACTGACTGAGCCACCCAGGCCCTGCTGTAGTCCAGGATTTCAAGAGCATCCCTTGGCTGGAATAGTCTTCTAACTGGTTTCCCTGCCTCCTGCCTGGGTCCTTCGAATCTGTCCTGCAACTCTACAGCCAGAATAACACCATAGGAACTCACCACTCTCCTGCGTAAAACAGTTCCATGGCCCTCCCTGCCCCTAGAATGAAGTCTCCCTGGCCTAGCATCCCCGAGTCTCTCTCTGACCTGGTTACTTCCCACTCTGCATGTTCATTTTCCATTGCTTCTCACCTGGCACTCCCCTTTCTGGTGCTCACACTTCCTTCCATACACCACACTGTTTACCATCCATTTCCTTCTCTCCTTCATTCAAGTGAGAGCCTCTGCATTCCCTGTGCTCCTGGCCCCATTGCACCTGGTCCCTTCTCTCGCTTTCCACTTATCTAAGGTGAGCTCCCAGAGGCAGGACTGGGTCTTACACAGCTTTTGCTTCAAGTACCCAGTATTGTGCTTGGGCCACTCGATACATTTCTATGCATAACAGGCACTCACTTTTTTGTTGAGCCAAATCAAACTGAGAGATAATACACAGAATTTTGTGTGGTATGGGCCTGGCATATATAGACACCCAATACATGTCAGCTGCTCTTTGCTGCTATGAATATTATCATAGAGAATTTCCATTTGTTTCTGGCTGCATTCCACCACGACCAGCTACAATTCTCACTTGTTATATAACAAAATGTCATCAATCGAACTCTGGATCCTTTTTTTTAAAGTTTATTTATTTATTTTGAGAGAGAAAGAGACAGAGTATGAGTAGGGAAGGGGCAGAGAGAGAAGGAGAGAAAGAGAATCCCAAGCAGGTTCTGCGCTGTCAGCACAGAGCCTTGATGCGGGGGTTGAACTCACAAACCATGAGGTCATGACCTGAGCGGAAACCAAGAGTCAGACACTTAACCGACTAAGCAACCCATGCACCCTGAGCTCTGGATCTTAACAAAAGATTATGTCTCTATAATTCAGCCTAGCCTGTGCTGTGGGTGAAGTTCATCTCTGCACTATTTATAAGGGAAGGACTGCTAAACAAAATCACAGTGCAAAGGTGACTGGGGAACCCATTTAGGAAAGCAAATGACTCCCAAGAACTTCACCAGTGTGTCAGTTCTCCAATACTGTCTTTCAAAACTCACTAAAAACCACTTCACTCATGGCTGCCTTTCTGCATTTGTGCAGTGATCCAGAGTTTGAGCCCGCAGTCAGACTGCCTGGATTCAAACTCTGCCCAGCCTTGTAAGCGTAAGCAAGTTGGTAAGGTCTCTATGTCTCAGGGTCCCCTTTTGTAAAATAGGGACAGTAACAGTACTGGCTTCATAGCATGCTTGGAAGATTAAGTGACTTAAGACATGGAGTAGACTTGCCCGGCCCAGTAGTGTTCAGTAAGCGTTATCTAGTTGTTACCTATTAACTGCACGCTTATACTCAGCCATAATTATGTAGATGCTGGGTAGGTAGATCATGATTTTGTTTTTGTTTCTATTAATTTATTAATTAGTTCTAGCACCGTTCAGAACTCTCCCATGATCTTTAGGAATGCATAAAAGTGAAAAGGGTGGAGAGCTGCATTTCAAACTAGTGGTCTTATTTTGAATGATCGTGGGCTTACATCACTAGGTTGCTTTTGACCCTGAACAGGTAAGATGAGGCTGAAAAATGCCTGTGATATTTAACAACTAAAAAGTCTTAGGTGATACTGGAGATGGTCACTAATGGGGTGATGGGGACAGAAGCCAGAATGCAGCAGGTTTCGAAGCAATTAGGAAGGAAGGCAATTGAGAAGAGGATGGACTTTTCTCTCAAGAAGAAGGTTGAGATGTCAGCTGCCTTTCTGAGCTTCAATTTCCAATAAATCTCAAATTCGATAAATTTCAAATTCCAGTATATCTTACATCCATATGTTATTATTAGTCTATTGATGGCAATTGTTTATCTCTTAGTTTAGGTGTTTAAAAAAAAAGTCTGTTTCTTGAAAAGTGCTCTGTAAACCAAGCTTTAGACCCATTTGCTTTCCAGAAAAATTTAAGATTTTCCTGTGACAAAATTTACATGTGTCCTCTGAGTTGAACAGTAACCGCACAATTCTTTTTGCCATTTGGCCTTTGTTTCATTGGTTGACGCTTGCCTTGCCCATGCGTTTGAGAATTGGAAGTGTCAGTGATGCATATCAAATCAGCACACAAATCCTGGTATGTCTTCCTCCATTCTCTGTCTTGTAGACCAGACCTTTCGTTTCCTGCACACTCCTAAGCCCTTACCTCCGTTATCCCTTAATTATGACATTATAAATGTGTCTCTGCAGAATCAAATCCCTCTTGTCTTATATGCAAGTAAGGCAGCCAGCCAACCAACCAATCAACTAACCACCTCTTTTTTGTGTGTTCCACTCAGCTACCATTCCACCCATCCTCTTTCCAGCCAAGAGACTAGAAAGAGGATCCCACACTTGCTCACATTCTCCCCTCCCATTTGCCCTCCAGCCCCACTGAAATGACTCTCTCCATGGCCACTCCTAAAGGGAATTAACATTTCCCCATTGTTCTCTTTCTCTAGTGATTTGTAGTATTTTACTCTGATACATTTAGTCTCTGTTACTGTTGGGTATATTCCAGAGACCTCAGCAGTGCAGGGGTAGAAAAAAGGTCAAGCACCTTGATTATAATCCAATGGCCTCATTTTATAGTTGAGGAAATGAATGTGTAGAGAAGTCAAGTGACTTGACCTGTATTAGCCATTGTTGCAGTGCTGTATAACAAACCCCTCTAAACTCATTGGCAAACAATATCATTTATTTGTCTCACAGTCTGTGGGGTGGCTGGGGTGGCTCTGTTTTAGGCTGTGGGTGGGGTTCAGATCTACTTCATATGTGTTTGTAATGGGGCCCAGGATGAAGAGGATACTTGGGGAAAAGCTCTACACCTGACAGATCACAGGAGTGCAAAAGATGCTAGAGGAAATAATGTCTCTTGAGGCCTCAGCCTGGAAGTGGTTTACTGTCATTTCTGCCCATATTTCTTTGGATAAGCCAAGTGACATGCCCAAGCCTAACATTAATGAGGAGGAAGAAGACTCCGCCCATCATGGAGGGAGGTACTTAAAAGACATCAAAAAAGGATGATGATATAGAATTTTGAAACAAGGAGGGTGTGAAAAATTGGAAGCAATGATTCAATCTACCATATGCTCCAAGATTTCATGTCTGGGTCCTGATCTCTGGCGAAGCAGAAAGAGGCCACGAGTAACAAGACAAAACAAAATAAGAAACAAAAATAAAAACAAACGAACAAACAAACAAAACCTTAAAGCTATTGGACACTTGGATTTTTACTGTAAGTGAAAAAAATGATCTCAAAAAAAAAAAAAAAAAAAAAGGAATGGACATCGATGAGGACTTTGGCAGCCGAGACACTGACATGGAGGGTTGCGGTGGTCTTAGCTGTGGAGTGATGAACTAGCACCAAGAGTATTACCATGGGGTCACGAGCTCAGGGTAGGGGTGCAGGTTGGACCTGAACTGAGCCTGGGGATGTGACCAGGTATTTCTAGGTGAACAGACAATGGGGTCAGGGGTGGACTGATGACTGAGCTGGAGCATACACTGAGAACAGCGAATATTGATTCAGGGGATCAGGTGGGGAAGGGAGTAGCTAACACACTGAGGGCCCAACTTCAGTCAGGAAAAGCAAGATGGAAGGGAGGCATTGCCCAAGTCCAGAAGACCCAAAGAAGCCTAAATATGGAAAACCTAGTGTGTCCACCCTATCCTGAAATATATTATAACCAGGGGACACCCTTGCAGATTGGGAGCTGTGTTGTTTAGGATAAATGTATTGTTCTATGCTGCGCAGTGAATTTATGGATGCTGTTATGCCAAGAAACGGCTATGGCTGAAAACATAAATAGTTCTAGAATTGCTTTAAATATTCTCATGGGTGCTAAGGCCTACTGTGTTCTTAAAAATATATATATGTTTTAAGATTATCTCTTGCCCTTCCAGAAACTACCCCTTGGTGCTGGCTGGTGGTTATGAGAAGAAAGGGCATATCCCAGTATCGCAAGGCCTGTTACACAGGGTGAATTTCACTTGGGGTTTCAAAGATAAAAGGAGACTTAAGTCACTTCCACGCTCTTCCCTGTCATACACTTGTGCACACTGTCCTCTACGAAGTTGCTGGCAAATCCGAATTGCAAGTGCTCTTGTAATCCATAATCAGCCAAAACTTCATTTCCTTTTTCTCTATAAAATGGGTGTGCTGAGTAAAACAACTAAATATAGATGAGCTAATGTAATCATAAATACCAAAAGAGTCCCCACACCCCAGTAGGCAAAAAACAAAGCATGGCATTCAGAATGAGCTAGGGAAAAACGTTTTTGAATTACTATCTTCTTTCATTAGGATCAGGTTCTTTCTGTATCATCTTTTCTGTCCCAGGATGGCATGGAACACCCCTCCGCACCAATATACACATATCGGTTACTCTCTTCAGGCTTTTTCCAGGTCTGCTGACAGCTCTGATGGTCTTTGCACTGGGTTAAGTAGTGTTCCCCCAAAATTCATGTCCACTTGGGACCTTAGCATGTGGCCTTAGCTGGAAATGGGGTCTTGGCAGATGCACTGAAGTTCAGATGAGGTCACAGTGGGTTCAAGTGGGCCCTAATCCATGACTGATGTTCTTATAAGAAGTGGGAAACTGGATGCAGACACAGGCAGAACGAAGGTGATATGAAGACTAAGACACACAGGGAGGAAGCCATGTGACAGTGGAGGCAGAGTTGGAGAGAGTGGCTGTAAGCCAGGAACTCTAGGGATTGCCAGCAACTCTAGAAGCTAGGAAGAGCAAGGGAGGATCCTCTTCTAGAGTCTCAGAGAACACGGCCCTGTGACACCTTGATTTCAGACTCTGGCCTCCAGAATTGCAAGAGAATACATTTCTATGGTTATAAGCCCCCAGTTTGTGGTGCTTCTCTTTTCTTTTGTTCCTAGGAGACTCTTGTAGTCTCCTTTTTCTTATCAGCTTTGTTGGGCCAAAGCAGACACATCAGAGGCCTGGCTGGAGGCTCAGGCCATTCCATCAGTCAGATCAAGCCTGGGCTGCACCCGTGGGGCCAGCTTTCAGTCTCAGTTTCCCCATCTACATAGTGGACATAACATGGATGTGGGTGGAGACGAAAGGGCACAATGTTCACGAAGCATTTGGTACGATGCCTGACCCATAGCAAGTGCTTAGGAGATGTTAGCTATCATTAGCCATGTGCTTTCTGAAGCCTCTCCATCCATTTTCACTCTCCTCAGTTGACAACTGCCCCGATCTTACTCTTCAGTAAAAGCCAAGAAGGCCCTACGTATTCTCTTGGTACAGTATGATGGCATCTGGCATAGTGCTTGGCACAGAGCAGGCACTAGATACATCTTTATGGAATGAAGAATGGAACAACCAAATCTTGTTTCAATACCTCATCATAGGAGAGAAGAGCTTACAGATTTTACAAGGCTCAGTAACCGACTTGAAAAACCCATGGTGAAACTTTGGACGACAGATGTACTTTAATTAAATTTATTCACACTGTGGCATGAGTGATGTGGCAAGCAGTTCCCCTGATGGCGAAGGTCAGGCTGATTCCGTAGGTCTGCACATCTGAACCAGGGCTCAGACGGTTAAGAGCTGATGAGCAAAGGGCATTGACACTCTCAGTGATTTTAGACTGGAGCTATTGCCTTCTGCCTTTTTTTCATGCAATTTCCAGTTGGACCTACACTTGAGCATTGTGGCTAGGAGATGAGCAAAGACCAAAGAGTCAGCTTGCTAAGATTTAGGTCAATGCAAAGATTTGGGGATTACAGTAACAAACAAGATACAATGGGATTCTAAATATTTTTGAAACACTCACAATATCCTTTCGTTATTTCGATTGCCTAAGCATTTTAAGCCATTTGCTAAGCTGGGAGACAGAATTGGGTTTCCCTGGCCTGTTCTAGGCTATTGGACAGGTCACAATGCAATAGAAAGATGGGAATATTGGCTGGGTTTATGAAGACATAACCTCACATCCAATTCGCAAGTATTTTTTGAATGCCTACTAGGCAAGATACAAAAGAACAGAATCCTTCTGTACCAATACCCAGTGCCCCTGTGTATCAGCCCTGGCTACTCAGACATATCGAAACTCAGCTGGCCTCCACTCTGCCCAGGCCAGTCTTCACTTTAAGTTTACCTGTCCTTATATCAAGTCTTGTGGCTCTGCTGACTGACTGGCTGATTTGATCAACTGATTTGATCCCAGGGGATGACAGAGTCCTGTGGATGGCATCTGCCTTTTAGCAGGGGTCTCAGAGTCCTTAACCCACAGAAGTGAGCAGGGCAGGGCTTGTAAGACAGGTTGGGTTCCAGGCAATCTGCTGCTCTGCAAATGTAACATGACAGACTGTGGAGGCTGCCAGCTTAAGCACAGACTCCAGAACCAGACAGCTCAGCTGCTTACTGGCTGTGTGACCTTGGGTGAGTTACTTAATCTCTCTGAGCCTCAGTTTTCCCATCTGAAAAATGAGGATGATCCAAGGAGCACCTCTTGCACAGAGTGTGGAGAGGAATAAATAAGTTAATAAAAGCAAAACACTTAGAACAGCTCCTGGCCCGTGGGAAACATTCCGTAATTGTTCGCTATTACTATGCAGGACACAGAGACAAGAGTAGCCCCCTCTGCCCTCTCTGCGCTCTAATTTAATTGTCTGTTAGGGTTCACTCAAGGCAGATGTCTCCTTTTCACAACAACATCTAAAGGGTTCTTTAAGGACTTCATAAAAACAAAAGGATTAACTACAGATGACTAAGTCTGCATGATAGAAACAGAACCAGGTACAGTAAATAAAGAACTTAGACAGGATTATATTCTCACAAACAATATACTGAGCTTTCCTGCTCTTCATTTGCAACCCCTCCACATTAGGGAGCTGGTGGCCAAGGAGAACATCTCTATTCTGGGTGGGATCCTGGAGGAGGTAGCCCTCTAGCAGAGCCTGAAGAATGGTTAGGACTTTCCAGGTAGAGGAAGAGGACAGACACAACAGGCAGAGAAGAGTGTGCTGGGACCAGGGTGAGGAAAACAGACATCTGGAACACAAGATTTAAGGAGGCATTCACTCTCAGGGTCATGCAAGAGCTGGGTTGGCATTTGCACATCCCTGGAAGTGAATGCCTCATTAAATGTTGCACCCTAGATGCCTCAGTCCTAGCCCTGGAGAAGAGCATGGGTAAAAGCCTGGAAGGGTAAAATAAGCTGGTATAACTAGAAATGTCCAAGTCATGAGAGATTGCTGGAGTCTAAAGGCAGGGGAAGGGACCACGTGGAATGACACTGAAGAGTCAGTCCAGGGCCAGATCATCCAAGGCCCTGTGTGCCAAATAAAGGAGTTTAGTATTTGGTGACAGGGAGCCAACAAAGAACTCTGAACTGGGCCACAACATGGTCAGATTTGCACGTTACCAAGATTCTTCTGGCATTGGTGTGGATAGCAGATTGTTGGATGAAGAGAGAAACCAGAGGCTGGGAGGCCATTTCAGGACACCAATGAAGAGTCCATGCCCCAGGGAGACAGTGATGGCTGAAATCGTGCAGTGCCAGTTAGAAGAAAGGAGAACACATTCGAGATGTTTTGAAAGCCCAACTGCCAGTATGTGAGGATTGGTAGCAGACGAAGACTGATGGAAAGAATCAAAGATGACACTGAGGTTTCTAACTGGGGAGTTAGTAGGTAAGATAAGAAGTAACTAGAAGGCAGTTAGTTATCAGGGTTCACCCAAGTCCAAGGGAAATCCCATCCCCTCCCTCCCATTTGATCTCCAGAATGTAGGCTCTCTGGGGGCTGAGATGTGTCTTACCCACCCTTTGTATGGTATCCACAGTCTGTAAGGATTGCCAAACTGAATTGGGTGGCGGCCAGACCCCATCCCCTCATCCCGCTCATCGGCTAACAAGTGGCCTTGGGGGTGTCAATGTTCTTTTAGAGATGGCCACGCAGCTGGAATCAGGCCAACACAGCAACGTGTTCAGCCTTCCATCCTGGACCTGCAGGATCCTGGGGCTCTGACCCCTCTGTGCTGCATGATCTTGAGTCGGGGCTTCAGTGTGACTGGATGCCAGGGCTGACCTGGGCTGGCATGGGGGTCTAGGAGGTAGGGAGGCAAAGGGCAGTGAGGGCCTGTGGGGAGGCTGGGGAAGTTTGCGTCGTCAGGTGAAGAGAGCCAATTTGAGGTCAGAGAGTTGGCCAGAGAGCAGGCTGAAGGGCAGGTGGGTTCTGAGGTGAGCCCAGAAAGGCTGAAGCGGCTGAAGCGGGGGGAAAGGGGAGGTGTTCAGTGGCACTCCAGAAGCCAAGCCCGGGCAAGAGGAAGTGCTGAGGCTCCAGGCAGCATTTGGAGGCAGATGCTGGGACTAACTTCCTCTGGCCCAGGCTCAGCCATACACATTGACCCTGTGGTTAACAAAAGCCCCCAAATCTTTTTCTATGAAGCCAGTGAAGTCAGGCCTCACTCTTCCTGCTCTGCATGCATTTCGCTGTGCTCTCATAAAAATAGAGTAAAAAAAGCCAGTCTGAGCCCTTTGAAATATTAATTACAGACACCACAGTTTCCTTATTTAACCGAGGGTTGCTACCTCATTTGGGATTATTAGCAAAGCAAGACAGCCTTTGTTGTGCTTGACAAAGTGATTAATTCAGACTCTAGGTGAATTTTGGCTTTCTCAACATCTTTTGATGTGCTAAGATTCCCTAGTGAGGACAAACATCATCAATTACTTAAACAAGCCACTACCTTGAGAGCACAATTATCAGTGAGGCCCAGTCTACTAATTGGCAGATGGAGAGAGAGAGAGAGAGATGAACCCTCAGCTCTGGCCTGGACCCTTACCTGTCTAGGAGGAACAAGAGTCTTTTAAATGGTCTCACCGTGATGCTCCTGCCGAACTGGGGCAACCTAGTTCTTTTTCCGCCACTGCAAAAATACGTCGTGGGTGACTTGTGTTTGTAGATCTAGAAGCTGCCTGTGTTCTCACTGCTGAGAACCTCATTCTTACGGGCAGGGCTGCGGAATCAGCGGTGGGGGGACTGAGAAGAGAGGAGTTCACCGAAGCAAAATTCTTTCTTGACAGGAGTTTGTAAGAAACCTGGGAGTTTGCTTCTTTCCTCTCAAGAGCCATATTCGCCAGCTTCTGGGGGAAGCAGAATGAGGCAGGGGCTTTGGAGGAGGCCACGTCCAGGCTTACGGCCTCCGGACGCATGAGGAATTCAAGGTCCAGCATTTTTCAAATAGATAAACATATAAAAGTATATATAAGTAGATCTGTATTTAAAATTTATAAAATTAGATACCATAAAAATTTAAAAATATTTTATTTAAAAATATTTACTATGAATATATTTTTTATCTATTTAAATTCAAGTTAGTTAACGCATAGTGTAATAATGGTTTCAGTAGAATTTAGTCATTCACCACCTACATATAACATCCAAAGCTCATCCCAGAAGTGCCCTCCTTAATGTCCATCCCCCATTTAGCCCATCCCCCCAGCCATCTCCCCTCTAGCAACCCTCAGTTTGTTCTCTGCATTTAAGAGTCTTTTATGGTTTGCCTCCCTCTCTGTTTTTATATTATTTTTCCTTCCCTTATGTTCATCTGTTGTGCTTCTTAAATGCATTAAGCCATTAGTCCTTTTTTTCCTTCTCCATGCTAGAAAAGAGGTTTCAGGGGAAGATTTTTATGCTGCATTTATATTTGTCATTGTATCGCTTCTCGGCCTTTTGGCTAAGATCAGATACTTGTCATTGTATTTTCCAGCGTGTCTGTGGCGGGGGGCTCAGTCTAGTTAAATTCAGTCATACAACCAACACTTTAAAAAAAATCCGGAAGTGTTTCATAAATATCACTTAACCGATTTTATGACAAAATTCAATGGCTTTGCTCTATTTTTAAAATAGAAAGCTAGGTTGTATGTGTTTCCACCTTGTGAAACTTCTCTGTGCTACTTCTTCACTCTCCTTACTTCTCACTGATGCAGAAGGGCAAGGCCTGCTCACAGAATCTGTCTGTGGCCAACTGTGATGTGGGGCAGGATCGGGGAGCAGAGGCAGAGGCGTCTTCACCGAGCCCCTCTCCCTTCCTAACCACCAACTCCGATTCCACGCCCTTTGCTGCCTCAGCCCCAGAGGTGCCAATTAGTCCCCACTGGTGGGTTTTCTGGGGGCGGGACAGGCATTGGAAATCCTGGGATAGCAGGGCCCACTCAGTGTACCCCCTTTGCTCCCTCTGTCTGGCCTCCTGGTTTACCAGCCCTTCCAAAGCAGCAGTCTCTTCCAGTGCCCTCACCTGCTATGGTGACACAGCTCTTGTTATCCATGCCAGTGTTGATCCCTCCGTCCTCGGCTTAATGGTTTTCAGGAGATTGGTCCCCTTGGGAAGGCCCTGTTGCTTGAAAACTAGTCTTGAGGGGGAGTAACAACCTTAAGGACTGCTTGCCATTTTTTTCACCTGCGACAAATTCCATCCAGTAGTTGGACAGGAGGAGTGCTCTTAAGTTAGCAAACTACAAAGCATACATTTCAACAGGCATGGGACGCTTCTTTGCTGCAAAGATCATACTGTAAATGCTTAATTAACTGCTTGTCATTAGCCATGGAAAATCCGTCTGGTCCACTAGGTTGTAAGTGCCACGTCCCTGCAGCGTCCCTAGCACCCAGCACCGTGTCTGCAACGAGACATGCAGTGAATCTGTGTCGACCCAGTGACACTCTTCATTTGTAACACGTCGGTTAACATTAGCCCTCACAGTGATAAAGCACTTCACTGCTAGGACCTCACCTCTTCGGGAGGGTAAACTACTATCACGGTTTAGAATAAATCCAATGGCAAAAGCAGACTAGCTCTTTTCAGTACTGAGAGAGAGAAATACAGGACAATAAGATTCATTTGCCCTAATTCTCCACGTGCGCTCTGAGAAAGGTCTTTCATCGTTCTCTGGGCCTGGTGTTAAGCTGTCTGCTAAGCTGGGACAAACTAGACAGAGCACACTAAAACATGTGGCCTGCTCAGATTGTCCTCAAGAGCCAGGTCTTCCCAGCAGTGGCCTATGGACCATCCGTGTGAACTTTTAGGGGGTTCACAGGCTTAAAAATTTTTCCACGGTGTAGTGTTGATTTTTACCGTTACTTCTTATTTATGGAAGCGGTAATAGTTTTCATTTATGGTCATGACATAAGGTTTCCTTTTGAAATAAATGCACTTAAGTTTATTTAAAGGAAATTGGTAAGCAAGTAATAGCATAGGACATTTGCAGACATGGCAGAAATTGTAAAGATGTTATACAAATGACTGAGTTTAGAGATTTATTTCCTCAATGGACTCTCCCGCTCCGAAAAGTTGGGATAGAAATGAAAAAGTTAGCTCTGTGCTATAATAGCCATCAACTGGATGACATATTATTTGTTTAAAAAAATTGTAATATTTTCTTTAAAATACATATCTGTTGGCTGTTTAGTCGGGAGGGCCAGTAAAGCTTAGTTCAGCGGTTGGTGCCTGAGACAAAGGCTTAATGTCATGTGAGCCTTGGGCTTGCCTCCTCCCACCCCCAAGCAGATGTACCATCCAGTTCTCTCTAAACAGGAAGCCCTGATGATCTCATGGTCCCCACCCAGGCACTTCCCCTTTTCAGGCACACTCCAAAATAAAGTCAGGGTGTATACATAAATATAGGTTATATTTATAGAAATATAAGTTGGTGTGGTAACTGAATAATGACTCCCAAAGATGTCCATGTTCTATGCCCTGGAATTTGTGAATGCCACTTTATTTGGCAAAAGGGACTTTGAGGATGCGATTAGGGATCTTGAGATAGGGAGGGTGTACTGAATTACCCTGGTGGGTCCTAAATGTAATCATGAGGGCCTTTATGAGGGGAACGCAGGAGGAGTCAGAATCAGAGACGTTAATATAGTGACTGAAAGTAGAGATTGGAGTGATGTGGCCATAAGCCAAGGAAACAAAGAACCAATACTCCCCTGTAGCCTCCAGAAAGAACCAGCTCTGTTGACATCTTAACTTTAGACTAGAGAGATTCATTTGGATTGCTGGCCTCCAGAACTGTAAGATAATACATTGTTTTGTTTTAAACCATTAAGTTTGTGGTTATTTGTTATAATGACAATAGGAAACTAATACAGTTGGGAAAGCTTACTTTTAAAAAATTCCTGGGGCGCCTGGGTGGCACAGTCGGTTATGCGTCCGACTTCAGCCAGGTCACGATCTCGCGGTCCGTGAGTTCGAGCCCCGCGTCAGGCTCTGGGCTGATGGCTCAGAGCCTGGAGCCTGTTTCCGATTCTGTGTCTCCCTCTCTCTCTGCCCCTCCCCCGTTCATGCTCTGTCTCTCTCTGTCCCAAAAATAAATAAACGTTGAAAAAAAAATTTTTTTTTAAATTCCTTCACCTGGGGTGCCTGGGTGGCTCAGTCAGTTAAGTGTCTGACTCTTGATCTCACCTCAGGTCTTGATCTTGAGTTCAAGCCCCATGTTGGGCTCCATGCTGGGTGTGAACCAACTTTAAAAATGTCCTTCACTTTTTGATAGTATTCACCATATTGATTTTTTTTTTGTAAGGTATCACTCTACATTTAAAATAATTCCAAGTATAGAGGATTTAATTTAAAAGTTTCAAGATCTATTCACGTTTTTGCATAGGCATTCATGTGATTGAAGTATCAAAATGGTATCATGAAGTATCACCAAGAGGTACAGTGAAAAGTCTTCTCTTATTATGATCCCCAGATAGCATTTTCCATTAAACAGAACCATGGCTTCTTGGGAAAGTGGCTAATCTAGGTCTGGGGCAAGAAATGTACAAGATGAACCTGAAGCATCTTGACATTTCAGAAAGCAAGAAAGACATTCTATCAAAAGTACTCAGGAGCAAACTTATATGTGGTCCCACTAGCCAAAGATGGGACAATTTGATGAATAAAGCAATCATTACAATGGATCAAAACATATCAAATATACTTAAACTCATGAATTCAAAATGATACAAAAATAACAGGAGTTATTACTATACGATGTTATACAATCAACTCATTATTTTCAAAACTAACAATAAAAGGAAAGACTCAAGCACTGATCCTACTTTTCTTATATGAACTGCTATAACCATAGCAGATGAGGGTAAATTCAGAATTATTCCAGCTAACAGTGCAGAAGGAACATCACCCTTTTGCAGCTCCTAATGAATTAATGGATCTAGGTGACAATCTTCACAAGTCCTAAGATCAAAATAACAGAGAAAAATAGATATCATCAATCTCCTATAGTGCAGTCTGACAGAAAAAGCCTCTGGATCAGGCTTTGAACACTGCAGTCAATGGAGGATCTTTGTAAAATTACAAAGCCCAAGTCACACCCTACATAATGAAGTCACCATGGGGGGTGGGGAGTAGGACATAAACATGAGGATATTCTGAAGCTCCTCAGTGTGCAGACAAATTCAGGAACCAGTGGTTTAGATCAGACTACCAGACTGGGACTGAAGAACATGTTAAACTACACCATGGAATATGCAACTATTGAAATTCAGACTATGGGAGACTCTACAAGACACAACCTGTTTTGTTTATAAAAAATCCAAGAGGGAAAAAGGTAGGTTGGGGGGGGGGGTTGAGGGGAATTTAGAGACTTAGAGATACTCAAGAGGCATCTGACCCAATTACAACACATAGAATTTATTTAGATCCTCATTCAACAAATGTACTATAAAAGAAAAATTACAAGACACTTGGGGAAATTTAAACACCGACAATGTGTAATATTGTATGTTAACAACTTTCCATCTTTGTTGCATAGTATATTATTAAATGGATGCATCATGATTTATCTAAAGAGCCCCAAACTGACAGGCATCTAGGTTGTTTCCAGTCTTTTGATGTTGTAAAAATGCTGAAATGAATACCTCTGTATATGTTCAAGGATGCAGGTAGAACAAATTCCTAGAAGTGAATTTGATGGGTCAAAGGGTAAATGCATTTGCTAGATACTAGCAAATAGCCCTGCTATGGGGCTTGTACCAGGGTGGAAGCAATGTAGATGGAGAGAAGTGAGCAGTTATGGCGAAGGAGCTAATTTGAAGATGGAACTGTAAGGATTTGCCAATAGATTGTAAAGTATGAAAAATGAAAGAGAAGGATAAAACAGGTCTAATATCAGTCAGCTTCAGGTAAGTTTCACATGGACAGCAACTGCCTCCAATCTCGGTGATTTACATCAACAAATATTTATTTCTTGCTCACACTAAATATCTAGCATGGATCACTTTCAGCTCTGCTCCTCCTCATCTTTATTACAGGACCCAGACTTCAGGAAAGCTCTCACCTGGGAGACTAGGGGTCTCATGGCAGAGGGAAAAATAAATGGTTCACCGTGTGCTGCTCTCTTGACTTTTGCTTGGATGTGGTTCATGTTGTATCTGTTCACGCTCAGTTGGCAAAAAAGGAAAAAAAAAAGCCACATAACCAAGCCTAATGTAAATGGGGTGGAGATGTATAATTCTCCAACTAAAAGGGGTAGTCATATATTAAACAATTACACACTTGACCATGCCTCAAATGTTTGTGGCTTGAGCAATGGGTGGATTGTGGTTGCAATCGTGACATAGAGATGACTAGGCAGGATGAAATTTAGAGGGAAAATTGAACTCAGATTTAGATGTGTTAAGTTTAAAATGCCTAATAGACATTAAAAGGGTGCAACCAATTTGGCAGTTGTATAAAGATGAGTTTAGTGGAGAGAATGGAGAATGGAACTAGAGATAGAAATGTGGAAGTTATTTTTTTTAATGTTTACCTATTTTTGAGAGAGAAAAGACAGAGCAGAAGCAGGGGAAGGGCACAGAGAGAGAGAGACAGGGAGACATAGAATCTGAAGCAGGCTCTAGGCTCTGAGCTGTCAGCACAGAGCCCATCGTGGGGCTTGAACTCACAAACCACAAGATCATGACCTGAGCCAAAGTTGGATGCTTAACCAATTGAGCCACCCAGACACCCCAGAAATGTGGAAGTTAGTGATGTATAGATGGTATGCAAAGTGGTGAGACTATTAGAAGGAAAGGAGGTAGCAAAGACACTGAGGAGCAGCCTCTGTAGTAGGAGGAATGCCAACAGGGAGGAAGAGGAGGAGAGCGTTTCAGGAAGAAGAAAGTGTTGATTTGTGTCAAATGCTACTGAGAGGTCAAGTACAAAGATTGGCAAGAAATCATTGGATTGACAAGATAAGAATCATGAATGACCTTGACAAGGGCAATCCCAATATAGTGGTGGGTACAAAAAACACAGTTGGAACAGGTGGAGAAGAGACTAGGGGTATAGAAGGGGAGAGAACAAGTCTAGATAATGCTTTCAAAGGATGTTACTCTCAAGGAAGGATGAAAAAGAAGGCAATGACTGGAATCAAAGGGGTTTGCCTTTTTCCTTTATGATGGAAGACACTGCAATATGTTTGTATCCAGACAGGAATGATCCAGGAGAACGGGAGAAAGCAACACAACTGAAAGAAGACATAGTTGAGAATTCTGAGTAAGAGATGGGTAAGAAATACAAGTGAGGCTTTTAGATAGACAAAATATATCTCTCATCATGATCATCAGTTCATTAGCATCTGTTATTACTATCCCTTTGGTTTCTAATAAACCTGCCTTTGTTCTCAGCACATTCTCTGTGTGTTCTCATGTGGTGGCTTATCCACAACATCCTAGCCTAGAGGATGGAAAGGAACAGGTTAGTGGAGTTAGTGGATGCCAGCACCTGTTTGAAATGTGGCAGACCTGGTTTCCATTCCGACTCAATTGCTTAGCAGCACTTAAGTGCCTTCCGCAACCTCCTTATGACTTAATTTCCAAATCAGTAATGTGAAAATAATATTGATTTCTACCTTTATATGATTTATATGATCGTATGTCTGTATAAATGTATTTTTCTCGTGTTGTGACAAAGCTGTTGTCAGGCTAATGACTGAAATGAGTAGGCTTTTGTGGTTTTTACATTACTAGGGAAAATATCAGTCAGATACTTATGTATTTATTCATCACTCATTTCTTTTCTTTTCCCCTAGAGGAGTGAGGACTTTAAGCAGTTCCCTTTTCTGGGTCTTTTGGAACAAATTATAAGGAATTTTACTTAGTAAATCTTATAGGTAAGGCTGGGCAGAAATGAAAAACAATAGGAAAGTCTTATAATTCAAAAATACTTCCCTCTGAGTTTTGCTCGTGTCCATCTTACAGCACATTTTATATTCAGAAGTTCCCTGTTAGAATGGAACTATCAGACAATGAAAACACCACATTTCAGAATGTGTGGGATGCAGGTAAAGAAGCATTTAGAGGAGGATTTACAGCCTTAAATGCATTTATTTTTTTTTAATACTAAAAATAAGTGAATTACAATTATTAACTTAAAAAACTAAAACAGATAAACAAAACCCAAAGAAACAAAGAGTAAACCCAAAGAAAATAGAAGGTGGACCATGATAAAAAATGCTAAACAAATAGTGAAATAGAAAACAAACAAACAAAAAACTAGAAAGGATCAATAAAAGCAAAACTTGGTGCTTTGAAAAGATTAATAAAATAGATAAGCCTATATAGCAAGACTAACTAAGAAAAACTTTTCTAAGCAAATGAGGAATAGAAAAAAAATGTCCTTAACCCAATAAAGGATATCTGTAAAAAATCTGCAGCAAAATCTCACTCTTGAGTTTGAAACATTAGACACATTCCTATAATCAAGAATATGAAAAAGATGCTCTCTTTTATTGCTTCTTTTAAACACTGTACTAGAGGTCCCAGCCAATGTAATAAGAAAATAAAATGAAAAGTGAAACAAAATGATTAGAAAGAAATAGAACAAACTGATATTATTTGCATAAAACATGATTGTCAGCATAAGAAATCAGATATCCCACATGTAAATCCCACAGAACTAACAAGAAAATTTAGAAGGATCACTGATTACAAGATTGGCATAAAAAACAAATAGTGTTCCTACACATGAGCAATATCAATAACCAACATATGTAAATGGCAAAGAGATATTCTTGTGCATAAAATTATAAAATGTTACTGAAGGACAGAGACAACAGAATCAATGGAGAGATATAATACATCCATAGGTGAGAATACTCAATGTTGTAATAATGTTGATACTCTATAAATTTAATGCAATTCCAAAAAAAAAAATCTCAGCAGACTATTTCATCAAACTAGACTAGTTAATTGTAAAACTAATATGAGAAAGTAAGATATTAAAAAGTAATACAGAATTGTAATAGTTAAAATAGTGAGGCATTGCCATAAGCCAGACAAATGGATCAAAATAGAACCAGGCACCTCTAGTACTAAGGAGTGTGATAGAGGCGGCACTACAAATCAGTGGGGAAAGGTGGGTGGGACAGCAAGCACACTGTCTCATTGCCAAACCTTTATAGGGATGTGCTCGGCATTAGGGCAGGATTATTTTACCAGGGTCCCAGTGACATGCCTCTTCTAATGAGCCACCTCTCATTATAGAACCTGACTCAACACTCTGATGATTGATTTGGCTTCTCAAGTACTAGGAGGGGAGGGGCTCTGAGGAGGGACATCAGATTCCTGTTCCTGGAAAAGGATACCTACTCTGACAGATTAGTAAATGAACATTCTGGTTTGTAGGTTGTATCTTAGTAGATAATCTAACTACTACTAATGGAGACATGAATGTGCACTAGATGGTTTCCAGCCCTGAGGACAAGCTGAGAGCATGGTCTTGGGGCAGCGGGTTCTGGGAGAGGGGACCGACCAAGAAGATGCTGAACAGAGATGAGGTGCTAACAGGGGACCTGGGGTGACCTCATCTAGAAACTCAGTATTTCTAAGGAGCTCCTGCCTGGAGGCACGGCTGATGCAATTTCTACTTACAGTTTCTGTAGTATTAATGGGGCAAGGAAGGAGAAGGAAACAGAATTTCAAGTCAACTAACCAGCCTGTAGAGAGTTATTTTCTTAAAAAAAAAAAAACAAAACAACAAAAACCTATTCAGAATTCATCTGCTTATCTTCGTTTCCCTACCCAAATGTGTGCTTGGAGTCAACCTACAGTCCCCCATCAATGACTGCTCATTTTCCAATTAATTATTTAACCAGTTGGTGTGGCACAATTATGCCTGCCACCTGGATTAGCTATGGTAGTAATGAGGGGAGAAAGGAAGAATTTCAAAGGTGGGAGATATTTTTGAAATTAGAGAAAAAGAGATAGCAAAATATTCTCATTCTCTCTCTCTTCCCCCCTCCCCCATAATCCAAGAAATGCAGACATCAAGATACATTGATGTGTCTAAAAAAGGGGGGAAAATTTTATGAGAGCATTTGGTGAAATGGATACACTGCCAGTGAGACTCACTGGGACAAATTTCCTGGAAAGCATTGTGTACCAATATTTGAATCCGGTCACTCATGGATTTCAGGTCTAGAAAAGCTTGATGCATAAAGTGCTAGAAAAGGTTGATGCACAGAGATATTCGTTGTAGTAACAGACCTTAAATCAGCTAAAAAAATCAAGAACACCCTAAATATTTACCAATAAGAATAATTTAGTAAATTATGATATGTCCACAAGAGGAATATTCTGCAGCCACAAAAATAATATTCACAGGCGCCTGAGTGGCTCAGTCGGTTAGGCATCTGACTCTGGATTTTGGTTCAGGTGATGATTCCAGGGTCGTGAGATTGGGACGTGCATAGGGTTCCATGCTGAGCATGGAACCTGCTTAAGATTCTCTCTCTTTCCATCTGCCCCTCTCCCCTGCTCATGCTCTTTCTTTCAATCTCTCTTTTTAAAATAAATTAATAACATTTTCAAAAAATAATATTCATAAAGGATTAATAATACAGAGATTTCTTCCCTTATATCAAGTTTAAAAGTAGAAATATAGAGAAATAGAAATAGGAAAACATTATAGAGAATGTAATCTCAAAAACAGAAAAAAATCCTCACAGAAAAAACTAGAAAGAATTACAGTAAAATGAAAGTAGGCTTTGTCTAATAGTTGTAGTGATTTTTTTGCCCAAATCTCTGTCAAAGTTGGCAAACACTCTGCTCCCGTGTCTTAAAACCTTTTGAGAAGGCAACAATTTAAGGCCTTGTTTCTAATGTTTCCAATGTGGCCACAATTTTTAATGGAATTGCTGGCAAGTCCTTTGATGGCCATACATGTCACAAGCGTCGAGTAACCATGACAAAGGGCTTTTCTTCTCCAAAGAGCAGGACAGGTGGGGTTACCTGGCTTCACTGGAGAATCATGATTTTTATCCCAGGAGATGTGTTATTTGCCAAAGGAATATTTCAGCATTTCAAAAACACATCAACAGACCTGAATCTCACCAAGTAGAAATTCTTCAATAGAAATGTTGAGAACATAATGGATGAACCAAGGAGCTAGCGGTTCCCGGAAGCACACAAGAGAGAAACCACGTCTTCTGTGGCTGCTTAAGATATTCAGTGAGGGAAATCCTGGAGGGCAGGCCATCACTTGACTGTCTTCTCTTGCTCCAAATCTCAATCAGCTTGGCTATCTCTTTCATACATGATTCATCAAAATATTTCCTCAATTTATTGCAAGTGACTTCTTTGGCTAACCAAAAGGCTGACCACTTTTGTGGAATCCATCAAGAAAGGGCTTTGTCTCGGGGAAAATGAAATACTGGGGAACTTCTAGACTTTAAAAATTGAATCTTATTTTGAACATGATTCATATTATTCAATTTATTTTGAGAAGGTGTAGTAGAAGACACACCCCTGGCAGTGCAGGAATTTGTGTGCTATAGCAAGAAATGACTATTTCAGCTGTGAAATGAAACCAGAGAAGGGTATCTAAGGCTACTATATATACTTTTTGATGTCATTTTCCAACTTAAGTATCCTTAAGGTAAACAAAGATAGATGTCCATCATCATAAGGGATGTTTTTATTAATTCCCATCAAAGACAAGAATACTACAATATGGCGGCTGCATGACAACTGCATACTACTTGCTTTTCACAGTAGCATCCCAGGCCACCTGTACTTTTTTGATGGCACAGGACCTAATGGCACAATTTGACATAACAAAGAAATTTCCTTCATGGTGACAATTTTTAGAGTAGCAGGAGGAGATTTTTTTAAAGATATTTTTTCATTGATTCTCTGAAACTCATTCATGGGTATTCTTGGTGTATCAGTTTCCTAAGGCTGCCATAACAAAGTACCACAAACTGAGCTTAAAACACCAGGAATTCATTGTCTCACAGTTCTGGAAGCCAGACCCTGAAATTATGGCTTTTGCAAGGCTATGCTCCCTCTGAAACCTATAAAGGGGTATCCTTTCTGGCCTCTTCCTAGCTTCTGGTGGTTTGCTGTCCATCTTTGGTGTTCCCTGGCTTGTAGTTGTGTTAACTCCAATCTCTGCCTTTGTTGTCAGATGGAATTCTCCCCGTGTCTCCATGTCTTCACGTGGCCGTCCTTTTACAAGGACACCAGCCATAAGGATTAGAGTTCCACTCTACTTGGGTATGATCTGATCTATATAATCACATTAGCGACCACTCTATCTCTAAATAAGATCATATTCTGAGGTACCAGGGGTTAGGACTTCAACTATTCTTTTTCGGGGGTGACACGATTCAACCCATAACAGCTAGGGTCCATGGATTGTCCAGAGAGTGTGTTGAGACAGACAGAGGGCAGCATGAGGACCCTGAGACCAGGAAGGGTGAAACAAGGATGCAGAGAAGGAAGGGAAAGCAAGACAAATGGAACTCACTTTGCAATTTTGCCCAGCAGTCTGGTGCCAGTGATCCTTCCCTGTTGATTCTGGTACGAGGACTCTGGTTACTAATGGCAACTTTTGGCCAATTCCCAGCTGAAGAGGCCCAAGTCTATACTTGGAGTACACGTTGCAAAGTGAAGTTTATGGTTATGTCCAGAACATTCTCTGCTGATGCCATATGTTTGAAAATGTCTGAATTTTGTGCAGAGACACACAAGCAGTATTTTTGTAAGTGGAGTTACATAATTAGGGCATGGACTTGCATAATAATTAGCACGTGTAATTAGGCACAGACTTCTTGTCCTTTAATTAGAAAATCAAGACATCTAATTAAAAAATTAAGATGTAATTACGTGGCCCAAGATCTACATATCTCTTTCTACCCATTAGAGATCACATTTAGAAAATAATTCACAAAAACTGATAGAGAAATGAAGATAGAAGCCAGATTCAAGGATGCTGAGGGAAGTGTTAAGTGCACTGGTAAGCCTTCTTTGGTTTTTCCTCTTTGGCGTGAGGGGAATTATTTAAAATATCCTAGTCTACTTGAACGAATAACTTTTGCACACTATGCTGTTGACCTTTCGTACACAAGCTAATGAAGAGGAATGATGGCCTGACTGATCCGTGCAATTCACACGTGGCTCTTAAGTGCGGCCTGTAATCACACTTGAACGTGGACTTACATGTGATGTCCTGGGAACTCATTCAAACCCAGTAATGCAGCCAGATGGTGGAAAACTTCTTCCCATTCTTGGTTCTCCCTTGTGACTACTTTGAAAGTAGACCCATTGCTCAGAGTAACACAAACCGGCACTTAAGCTGGGTTGTCCTTTCCCTGAATTTCTGAATATTTGATGAAAAAGTTGTATTTTAAGTGCTTCTTGTTGGACTACAGGTGGGAAAGGGGAAGGTCAGAGACTACCACGAACATTCCATCTTTCTAATGATAAGCGAATGATTTTTAGAGCAGCATTTTGTTCGTCTAAATTCTACTACTCCCAGGAAGCTTGGCTGTAATGATATGTTCTAAATTTTTCCTTGCTCCTGAATTGAGATTTGGCTGATCCCTGCATGATGCTAAACACCCAGTTTGACTCATTAATTTTTCTGAACTAACTGAACTTTTGACCTAATTGGCTGGCTGATTAGGGATTTTAGCCATATGTCCAGGTTTTTCTAAGCCAGTTCTGACTTTAACGGTGTTATCCCTCTGTTCCCATAAACTGGTGAAATATCCTAGTAATTCCAATGTTTTGACAGCTACGCTGCACTTCTCAGACTGCTGCTTTCTCCTAGAAAGTGGCACAGAAATCTGTCAGGCCACGTTTCCTGATTTTTGGTTAAGAAAATATGCTTCCCATATGGTTTCAGGACATGAAAACAAAGACATAAAGAGGTTATAAGCAGTTGGAGATGAGGTCTTACCTCCATGGTGTGTTCTCTCCCTCCTGGTTTTTATTTTTCTCTATTAGTCCATGCAATGTGATGAGGGACAAATTATGTGCAGGGGTCAGTTTTGACCAGGAAAACACAAATTTGCACAGGGAACTTATTTTTGCCACTGTTACTTTTTTTTTTTTTTTTTCTGCTTTGCCTTCTGATAATTGTCCATGGTAGATGTAGAGACAAAGGAACTGAACTGGGGAGAGGTACATTTTTAAAAACAATGTATTGATGGAAACTTTAGGTGGGGAAGGGGCATTTAGACCACAGCATCACCTTGTCTTCTAACTGTGACATTTTAGGATTCCTCAATCTCCAGCCTGTCACTCAATCAGGAGGAATTTCCTGGGTTCTATTCC
The DNA here is from genome assembly GCF_028749965.1 of Puma concolor. Classification (NCBI taxonomy): domain Eukaryota; kingdom Metazoa; phylum Chordata; class Mammalia; order Carnivora; family Felidae; genus Puma; species Puma concolor. The sequence goes on along the minus strand of NC_141668.1, from coordinate 15,180,032 downwards.
ACTCACTCGCCTCTACGTCTCTACCTCGTTGGTCCTTAGATATTGTCAACCAGAAACCACCCCTTCCACCCTTCTCTGAGGAGAGCTCCGTAATTCTGTTTCCTAACAGGGCCAACGTATGAATGAAAACTTCAGGTCCTTGGTTTTTAAATTTCGCTTTTCCCCTCAGGTACTCCACATCAGCGTTTTCAAGACTGGAGAAGCTGGGCATCAGACACCCCAAGCCTTCTCCTTTTGTTGGAAACTTGGCATTTTTCCGCCAGGTAAGGGAAGCCTTCCATTGTCTTCCAGCATAAGATATGCTGAGCCCAGGGCAACTTTACCCATGAAGCGCTGCCCCCATCTACATCGCCTACACTGGGGTGGTCTATATGTGAAGGCGCTGTGTGTTGAGCCTTCCCCTACTGAACGAATTCTCACATGATGACAACAATCCATTGTTTATTACTCATCAGCATGCAGTGAGTCCTGTCACCCATTCATTCATCCATTAACCCCAAAACCCATTGACTGAGTGTCTAAATGTGCCAGGGCCTGGGATATGGAAGAAGCAGAAGTTACTTCTTCCCTTGAGTGCACACATAAAATCATGGTGTTAAACATGAGATAGGATGTACCCTAGGGTTTGACTGGGCAAGAGAGATGGTAGCTGTGGTGTCTTTCAGAGGAGAGGGATATCTGTCAGGGCTAGAATCACACTGGAGGACTTCCTAGAGAAGGAGGTCCTGCAGGAACAATAGTCACAAAGACAAGAACACAAACCAGGTGGGGAGCAACGATGTGTGTGATCTCACTTAAATGAAAAACAAGGCACAGCTTGATGAGCAGCCTGGACTTACTAAAAGCTGAAGATGGGGGAGCACTAGGGGAAGCAGCTGTGTGAGACAGCAATGGGCTGGCTGGCTGGCTAGTGTGCTATCATTTTCAAGCAGGAGAGGGACCTTGAAGTAAAGGGTGACTCTGCAGGGAGGAAGATTTAGGTTTAGTCTAGGTGAATCGGTGAGGGCTTGGCCCAGGTGGTCCGTGTGAAAAAAGAAGGACATTGGGGGCAAAGTTAGTGACTCCTGGAATGAATTGGGTGTAGAGAATTCAAGGTAAATGAGCTAAGTGCCTCTAAGTGTTGAGCCAGGTTAATAGGGAGAATGGCCATGAGTTGACAGAAATAGAAGGTCAGGAAGGCAGCTGGTTCAGGGAGATACCCTTGGCCAGAATGACATGCAAGTCGATATGTCCAGTAGTCATTTGTAGATACAGCCCCAGGACTCTATCTTCTAAGGGTATTCTGTTTTCCCTCATTGGGTTTTCTCAGAAGCCACATGGTTTAATCTGCGAACTCATGGCCGTGTTGCCACCAGCCCCAACATCAGGAGCCGACAGGTCCTGCGTGTGAAGGGCCGCTGAGCCAGAGACAGGAAGGGCTAAGTGTGGGCCAATCCTGATCATATCTGTTCAACATGTCTCTAGCATTTCCCCACCCCTACCCTCAGAAAGGCTGGCCCTCAACACCAGACAGATAACAATAACTATTTCTGTCCTTTTCCCTCCTCCTTTCTTTTCTCTTCCTTTTTGTCCCTTTCTCTGTCCAATGTTCTTTTCACTCTTTATTGTTGTTGTTCTGCTCTTCTTCGGATTTTAAATACCTTCTCCTCGTCTCTGTCTTGGGGGGATGTTCACAATGTGAAGCCTGCAAATAGCGATCTTATCAAGGCTTCCTGTGAGTTCTTGAAGCAAGTGTGAAGAAATTTCTGAGTGTCAAAATAGAGCAACACACTGGATAGGAAATTAAAGTAAATAAATTTCACCTATTTCAGGGGGTGGGGGGAATGATCAGTTGCATTCAGTTGAGTAATTTAGTACTAACATTTTTGAGGAAAAAAAAAATAGTATAACCGTCCATGTGAAGAGAACACTGTGCTCCTGCCTCTGGTTGATTTCCACATATGCTCCTTTTCAGCTCAGCATCCTTGTATGTACAAACCTTGCCAAGTTCTCTCCAGAACATAGTAATTTCAGCGACTATTTTTATATTCATAGAAGCTTTCTTTGATATATGGCAAGCTTAGACTGCGAAAGTCTATGTAATAAGAATGAGATGTGTTTCCATTAAGGATATCCACCTCTTCCCCCCTTCCCCTTCCCTACCCATCACGTGTCTCCCTGTGTACTCCATTCCCACAACACGGGGATCTGTGTGACATCTCCATCCCTTCACCCCTACAGCTCCTCTGTGTATATTTGCACACACGCTCCATCCCTACAACACTACTGCATCCATACAGCACAATGGATCTGGCACCTTCTGACCCTCCACCCCACGTGTAACTCTAAGTATACTTGTTCCCTGCTACGAAACATGTCTAATGTTTATTCCTACTTAGGGTATCAAGTTACTCTAAGGTTCTTATTAGTCCTATATCAAGTTACCCTAAGGTTCTTATGTTTTGACTCTGTTGGTCTTAGTTAAAAATTGGATGAGGATCATGATAATTCAGAACTTGTGATAATTTGGATAGATTCAGCAGGCGTTTACACATATAGTGGCTGTCAAGAGAGGCTTTGCCAAAATTAATAATAATAGAAACCAAACTGCCGAGGGGAATGTTAACATAGTTGAGAAAGCAAACGGTTTTCAAATATTTTAGAAGCAATTATACACAAATACTTTAAGTACAGATGATCTCTTCTGTCCATTAAAGCAGAACTGACCGAGATTTTTCCTCAGCAATGTATTTTTTTAAGGCTACCCGTTTATTCTAATACTTCAAAGTACTTGAAAGCAATATAACTTCAATTCTTTTTTATTGTTTACGTAATTGTGTTCTCACAGTTCCAGACTTTTTTCCTGAATCAATTTGAATACTCAAAATTTTGTTTAATCTTATCCTTACTATAGTGCTGTGTTTTCTGCAGGGTTTCTGGGAAAGCCAAATGGAGCTCAGAAAGCTACACGGACCTCTGTGTGGGTAAGAGGGAACCTCACTCTTCTACCTCAATTTCTGCATGTTCTGATAAGGAAGTAATAACCAAAACGGTGATGTTGCATGTGCTTAGATCTTTCAAGAATCCACAAAGAGAGTGCCTGGCAGTACAGATAAGGCACTGAGAGGAGGCCCCAGGGTTGCCCAAGGGGGCCCCATCCTAGGCTGAAAGAATACCATTTCCCAGCCTTTAAGACCCTGGGGGTCTTGACCATCTCTCACCACTGCTGCAATCAGACACACTGGTCCCCGTGCCTCAGTCCCATGTGCCTTGATAACCCATGACTGGTCTTCTCAAGAACTTACCTAAACCTTACTTGGACCTGTTTTGTTCAACTGTTTGTTGACCATGTTTTGTTCAGCATGCTGTCAGCTATACGACCATATAATCTACCATCCAATACAGTACTGTATTGAACGTGAAAGGGGGTGCTGTTAATAATTACCCCAGGACAACAGTGGAAACTGAGACTGTCCTGGATATATTGGGACATATGGCCACCATAGTTTTCAGCCATGTAAAGTAATAGAGTCTCTCTTTTTTCCTTGAAGTTTCCCTTTTTATGCCTCTGAGTGTGCTCCTTCTTTAAAAAAATAAATAAATAAAATTCCAGAATCTGGTGAACAAACATATGTTCATATCATTTACTCTATTCAAGATTTGACAGACTCGAATCATATTGATTCTCAACATGTGTCTTTCCACACTGGAGCCCTAATCGTTTTAGTCTGTTTTCACATCACTCCTCCTCAGCCACTGGGTGATTTTTCCCAGCTCCTTCTCCAGACCTCCAGGTCTGTGATCACCTTTTTAGGTGCAGTGAAGTTCTGTTCCTAATGTACATGCTAATGGGGGTCCAGTGGTTTGTGAATTCTTCTGTCGGTGGGACCCATGGATCCCATCGTTCTCCCTGGGGGTGATTTTCAAAAGAGATTGACTTGTACTCTGTGGAAATAAACCTGCCCTGGAGAGCCACAGTTTTAGCCAAGTTGTTCTCTCTGCTGTTTCGTTTGCTATGTAATCCTGCAAAAGTGATAAATTAAGATGTCATACTAGATGTTCTCCATATTAGTCTGTTATTGCTGCATTACAAACCCATCTAAAATGCAGGGACTTCAACAACCAATTATTGTTCACCACGTTGCAAAGGCGTGGTCAGAATAGATTGATGTAAACTACACTTGGTTGAGCTTAACTGGGCTTTCTAGTGAATCTGCCAGGCCTCTGGGTAGGTAAGCTCATTTAGGACAGGCTGTTCTCAAGGTGAAGGCAAACATTCAGGAAAGAAAACCTAACAGCACAAGAACATTTAACGTTTCTGCCGCATCATGTCTGCTAACATCCTATTGGCCAAATCACGTTAGATAGCCAAACTCAAAATCAGGGGAGGGATCACACTCTGTGGTGAGGCCAAAGCAAGTCACTTGGCCAAGACTGACACTGATGGGGCAGGGACGTGGCACGTATCTTTCAATAATAAGCAACTCTACCTCTTTAAGATCCCTTTTAGCTTGGTCTTTACTTACTTTTTTTTTTTTTTTTTTTTTTAAAGTGCATTGCTTCTTGCTTTAAGCATGATAGATATTCAATAAAGGCTAGGGGACTGACCCGTTTACCTTTCTCTTACTCTGGTGCTGTTCCATGGCTTTTTAAAAGTTCTCAGTCCAGGCCTAATAGTGTCATTCTGTGGCTGACTTGCCAGTGACCTTGGGGACTGTCCCATACATTTCTGAGACATAGCATTGATTCAGAATGACAGTAGCTTCCCTGGAAGTAGGAAAAGGCCTCTCGCAGTTTGAATTCTAGGAATCACTTCCCTTGAGCACTTCTTGTGCAGATTTCCAGAGAAGAGCACTTGGGTGTTTTAACATAATTTTAAAATGTCAGATAAAGAGTTTATAACTAGTGGGTGGTGTGGTGTGCATGTCTGCATATGAGAGAGAGAGGAAGAGAGAGAGAGGGAATTAGTTTCCTTGACAAGATATTCAATCAACCCCACCCCCCAACTTTAAGTTAACACTATTTATCCTTTTCATTTCAAGAAAACTTAAAGAGAATGACTTCAAATTGTAGAGATCGAAATCGCAGTATCATCTCTACTCTTTGTTCCCACCTCTGGTAAAAAGGGGAAGAAAGAAAGGTGATGGCATACTTTCTTCCTACAAAGCTATCAACCTTTTCTGCTTTAGAAAAAAAAGACGAGTCATAAAATGCTGACTTGTTGTTAAACATGTCCCTTCCTGGATTTGGAGGCAATACAGTGGTGGGCAAAGTCCTGACTGAGCTCTGTAATCCGGATGAGACTCCGTGTGCTCACCTTTTACAACAAAAGGGATGAACTAGCCTATATTTAAGGTCCATTCTAGCCCTAAAAATGATCTTGTGACTGCTTAAGTTTTAGCAAAATAATTTGCCTGGTTGGGAATGTCGAGGATGAACTATGTTCAATGAAAGATCCTTCCTTTATACAGTGATTTGGTTTAAGTTATATTAATTTTTAGACTACCTTTAGTTTTTAAGCAGATATTATCAAGACCAGATTGGTCCTCTTAAAAATTGGAATGATAGCCTGATTCACCATTTGACAAAGGAAACCCCACACTGTTGACACCAAATAGAGACGCACTATGTCATTAGATGGCAGGATAATACTAAATGTTGGAAGGAACATGGCAGAGAGGACGTCCTCTCTGCTCTGGAATTGAACACCAAATATGGGGATTATTATGCTTATTACGTGGTTGTTATCATAGCAACTCAGTCAGAGAAAGGGTCCCCAAACTGAAGATGGGCTCCTTATCTACTTTCCCTCCCACTCACTGCCATGGGGAAGATACTGCTAGAGAAGCTTTCTGCCAAGAAGGGCTGACAACATCACTGTTTATTATCACCACCAACACCACCACCACCAAGAACAAAATGTCTTTACCAAGTATCTAATTATGTAGCCTGCTTTGCCATACTCTGTGCAGATAAAACTACACATGTAGTCTCTGCCTTCTTTGAACTTGAATATAAAGCAGATGGACTGGCATGCATACCTATACAGCTCTTATTCACAAAACTTGATTAGAATTCTCTTGAATTGCACAGAGTTGACAACATAATAGGAAGAGAGCGAGGCTTTACTGCTTTAGATAACCTTGAGTCAATTAATGGTTACTGGTTATCTTCTTCAGTCTGAGCATGAGCCCCAAGTTGGATTTACATTCCTTCCCAACTCCTAAAAGAATGGTATCAACATAATCCCCATACATTTGTGATTGGATATAAACAGGATGGAGATTATTTTCCCTTCTAATTTGTAACTGACTTTATAATCCAGTGGATGACAGCCTTTATTATGCTATTACTATTAATTACTTATAAATACTTACGGCACCTTAAGTTCAGCGCATTTGCAACTCCTAAAGGCTCCTATCTAAAGCTTCTTATCCCTCATACCATCCCTCTTGTAAATAATAGTACTGTCACTTTTCTTTTAGTTAGCCTCATCCCCATTTCTTCTTGCCCTCACATCACTTTGATCTTGATTTCTGGTATAAACTTAGCTCCCCCTTGCATTTTCATGCTTCTTGGCATCCATCACCTATGCCCCTCCATTTGATTAGTGGCCCCTCATTCTTGTATCCCTGTATCAAGCCAGATTTGTTAAATGACCTCATATATTCTCATTAGGACATTAAGTTGTAAGTAGGCAGGCAGGCGCATTGTACATAACTCATAAAGTACAAACAAGTATACAGAAAAAAGTAAAACTGACTCCCACCTTGGACCCTTAGCCACTCCTCAGAAGCAACCTCTGTTATCAATTTCTTAATACCCAGATGGATAATATATGATTGATGTTGTTCTTTATCTTGCTTTTTTCATGAATAATATTTGTGAAATTGTCCCATTTTAATACGTTCATTCTTGTTAAATGCTATTCTATTTTTTAAGGAGTCCATTGTACGGATGTATCCTAATTTTAAAAACAAGTTCTCTGTTGATGAATACCTTTTGTTCTTATAAACAATACTGCAGGTAATATTCTTGTATATACACCATTGCTGTCTTGTGTAAGTATGTCTGTAGGATAAATTCCTAGAACAAATTATTAGATCAAAGATTATCTACATTAAAAAAATAGGTTTAGGGGCGCCTGGGTGGCGCAGTCGGTTAAGCGTCCGACTTCATCCAGGTCACGATCTCGCGGTCAGTGAGTTCGAGCCCCGCGTCGGGCTCTGGGCTGATGGCTCAGAGCCTGGAGCCTGTTTCCGATTCTGTGTCTCCCTCTCTCTCTGCCCCTCCCCCATTCATGCTCTGTCTCTCTCTGTCCCAAAAATGAATAAACGTTGGAAAAAAAAAATTTAAAAAAAAATAGGTTTATTCTCTTTTTTTTAAGTTTATTTATTTATTTTGAGAGAGATAGAGATAGCACGAGTTGGGGAAGGCAGAGAGAGAGGAGAGAGGAGAGAGGAGAGAGGAGAGAAGAGAGAGGAGAGAGGAGAGAGTGGAGAGAGAGAGAGGGGGAGAGAGAGAGAGAGAGAGAGAGAGAGAGAGAGAGAGAGAGAGAATCCGAAGCAGGCTCCATGCCGCCAGTGTAGAGCCCTGATGGAGGGTTCAGATGCTTGAAGCCACGAGATCATGACCTGAGCCCAAACCAACAGTCAGACCCTCAACTGACTGAGCCACGCAGGTGTCCCAAAGATCATCTACATTTTTAAATTTTATTTTAAATTGCTCTGTCCAGGAGTTGTATCAATTTACATTCTCATAAATAAGTGTATGAGAACACCTGGTTCTCTCATGTGATTACCATTAAAATATGGTGGTCATGATTTTATATCTTTATCATGTGATGGTAGTTTTGATTTCTGTTTTCCTAATTGTAAGCAAGCCTCAATATCTTTTCATATGTTTAAAATCCATTGTATTTTGTTTTCTATAGAATTCTTTGCTACCTTTCTATCAGGTTAGAGATCTTCTCCCTATTTATTTGTAGAAGCTCTTTATATATTAAAGAAAATAGCCCTTTACATCTAATATACATTGCAAATATTTCCTCCTTTATATTAACTTTGTTTATTGTGCATTTTTGCAATCAGAAAACATTTTTTTATTCTTCAATTTAATCAATTTTTATGATGTCTACATTTTGTATCTTACTCAGACATATTTTTTTAACTTCTACTTTTCTAGTGTTTTTTATTCTAATTTAAAAAATTTAGATATTTAAGGGGCACCTGGGTGACTCAGTCGGTTGAGTGTCCAACTCTTGGTTTTGGCTCAGGTCATAATCTCACGGTTTGTGAGTTCGAGCCCCATGTCAGGCTTTGCACAGCTAGCGCTTGGGATTCTCTCTCTCTCCCCCTCTCTCTGCCCCTCCGCTGCTCACACACACACACACTCTCTCTCTCTCTCTCTCTCTCAAAATAAATAAACAAACTTAAAAAATTTTAGTTATTTAGTACATCGGGCATTTATTTGAGGGGAAGGACAGGAGTAGGCATTCACCTTTATTTTTTTTGGATGGTCATGTTCCATCTGGAAATTCATTTTTTTTCCAACTGAAATGAATGCCATTTTTATCATTTATTAGCTCTCATATATATATTTCTGACTTCTGTGCTCCATTCTGCCTGATCACTTGCCGTGCTACATCAAATAACCTCGTTTGGATATCATGCATGTAGCACCTTGTGGTACCTAGCAGCAGTAGAGTGTTCTAAGAGCATCTTTGCAAGTCTCAGACTCTGAAGCAATCTACCTCTCAGGGAACCTTGGGTCCCTGGACTGAAAAACAAAATCAATTTAGCAAGCAAATAAGACTTTGGTTAAAAAGACTTGGCACTTAGATAGAAGGTTCATGCCCACAGGAGATCAAGCTGTCTCATATGTGTCCAACTTGGAGGTTTTTAGCAGTGTTTTTATTTAATTAGCTAACACACATGAACTAATAGCACCTTGTCACCAGGCAGTGAAGAAGTTGAGAACTTTAGGATACATATGGAAAAGCAATGAAAACAATAAGGTCATTTCAATATTTTTTTAAGCTCAGATTCCATTGTGCCATCCATTAGAAGAGTGTGTACTTCGGAAGTGAGTGCCATCCAAAAACTTCTCGCCATCATGCTTGTATACTATTTAGGTGCAGCTGAAAGGGCAGAGCCAAGATGGTTTGCTTTAATTCAGTCATATGGCTGGGTCATCAACGTGTGGGACATTTGCTGGCCCACTCCCCTAGATCAGAGTTAGAGGGCTCTGAAAGACTCAGCCCTCTTGCACCCTTGTGCCTCCTGGTTGGTCTCTAAGAAGACACAAGACACTTGAACACACTGGGCTTGAAAATGTGGCAGAGGATGGGGTGGGGTGGAAACTATTGCTCTGTTCAAGAAAATACAAGCATTCAGACTCACACTGGGCAAGTCATACGGGGCGAGTGTTCTCATTTTTAAGCTGGACTGAGCTCAATAGAATCATAGATGGTGAAGAATGGCAGGACTCAGGTGGGAAAGAAGGCACAGTTGCAGAAAAGCCGTATAGGTGCTGATGCACAGGGGTCAAACAGTGAAGTTTCTGCCACTGATTTGGAGTGTGTGCCTCACAATGAGACTCATTTAGGTGTTTGACCTAAAAATGTGACTCCATTTTAAGAGGAATCGATGAGAATGAAGACTACAATGACCACCGAGAAAACACGGTATCCCTGAAGCCCTGGAATTAAGCACAGAAATCCTCAACTATATTTACATTTCTGGCCATGAGGCCAGACTAGGGGGCAAAATTTGGGTCTCCTAGCTTGGTAAAAGTTGAGTCTTTCACAAAAGTGTGGAAAAAAAAAAAAGCTTAGAATCACCACTTCCAAGCAAGATGAGTCTGAAAGCAAAATTAATATGAGACCCAATGAACTGTATGCAGTAACTATTGGCCATCATTCAGTGAGTTAAATATCCATATTCTCACTGATCACAATAGATTAATCACTAACACTCAGCCTGTAAGGGCCCACTTTTAAGTGAGCACTTACACTGGTATTGCATTTTTGGGGGGAGTGCATTATTTTATAAAAATGAATACCCTGGTATTATTGGCTGGTGTTTTTTTTTTTTTCTAGGAGACTTCTAAGAGAAGGAAGAAAATTGTCAGTAGGAAAGTATGTGACAATTATCACCACTTGAAACTTGTAGCCCAATAGGTAGAATTATCAAAGGAACAATTGTCCTAAGATAACTAGGCAATCTGGACCAAAAAGGACAGAAGAGGGGTGCCTGGGTGGTTCAGTCGGTTAAGCGTCCAACTCCTGATTTTGTCTCAGGTTATGATCTCACGGTACATGGGTTGAAATTCTCTCTTTCCCTCTCTCCCTCTGAAAATAAATAAACTTTAAAAAAAGAGGAAAAGGACAGAAGAATTCTATTAGCATCCCACTACTCTTGAATAACCTTGAATAGACTCTTCACCTCTCCTATCCCTATCTTGGTCTTTTGTCAGACTGAATGGTGAATTACTACAAAGCTTCCGTTCTTCCTTGTGGTTTCAGATCACCTTTTATTTTAGTCTTCATCCAAAGACCCTTCTAAAGTTTACCCATTTATTTCTGGACTTGTAATCTCTTCTTTAAATTTTTTTTTTAAATATTTATTTATTTTTGGGAGACAGACACAGTGCAAGCAGGGGAGGGGCAGAGAGAGAGACAGGGAGACACAGAATCGGAAGCAGGCTCCAGGCTCTGAGCTGTCAGCACAGAGCCCGATGTGGGGCTCGAACCCACGAAGCGTGCAATCATGACCTGGGCCAAAGTTGGACACTTAATTGGCTGAGCCATCCAGGTGCCTCTTGGACTTGTAATCTCTTCTTTTACCCACTATTTCACACCATTTCCTTTCCCCTGTTCTTATTCAATGACCACCTGTAGGTGGTAGTTGCTGTAGGACTACTACTGTGTACATCTTTGTGACCAACACTCCTAAAGATCAAGAACCTATGTTAATTCCTCTTCCTTGGGTGGAAAAAACATCAAACAGAGCATGCCAACTTACAATAGAAAATGGGAATTCAAATGCCGGCTCGACTCTCCTATCTGCCACTGGTTAGCTTAATGGACTTAGGCCACTCTCCCTGCTTCTCAAAGCCCCAGTTTTCTCAAAATAAAATGAGGGATGTGGACTTCAACACTTTGTTTAATTATGAGCCTCAGTGAATTATATATTTTACATTGTGGTCCAGGATACACACACACACACACACACACACACACACACACACACACACACACACCTGAAATAAAAGTCTTACAAAAGAATATCTAATTTACTGTAAGATCCACACTGAACTATTCTATTATTTCATGAAAAAAAATTCAAGGTGGTCACAACTCTCTAAATCGGTTTTATAACCACTAGTAAGTCAAGATGAGCAATTTGAAAAGCAAAGGGCCAGATGATGCCTGAAGCCCTTTGCTTGATGGCTCAACCCCAAGAGTCTGCAATTGAAAACTTTTTTTTAAATGTAATGTTTATTTATTTTTGAGAGAGAGAGCAAGCAAGCTGGGGAGGGTAGAGAGAGAGGAAGACAGAATCTATGAAGCAGGCTCCAGGCTCTGAGCTGTCTGCACAGAGCCCGACATGGGGCTCAAACTCATGAATCACGAGATCATGACCTGAGCTGAAGTCGGATGCTTAACTGACTGAGCCACCCAGGTGCCCCAGTAATTGAACATTTTTATAAGCCCCTGTTTTTGTGGTGGTTTAAGACTCTGGGAAATCTCTGACCAGATCGGCAGCTGAAGTAGAATGTAAGCCGAAACCGTTCCTCTGGAAACGGGGCTCCGGTCCCTGACTGTAGAACCAGGGCCAGCACTGGCTGCCCAAGAGAACCTTCCTTCTTTAAAATCACAAGTTCAGGCATTGTTAAAATTACTTCCCAGTCTTAACACAGAATCTTTCAAGCTAAAAAAGCTTAACAATATATCGGTTGACAATTTAAAACATCTCTCGTGAAGATTTTTGCACTGAGGATAAATACCTAAGTAATTTATGCAAAAATCCTGTCTTAGCTTGTTATGGCCATCATTGCTTACTTCTAGTGGATAGGGCAGCAGAGGGAATGGCCTAGAAACTGGAAGTGGCCCCATTCACTGGGGTGTCCAGGTATGGAAAACTGACCAGGCTGTTGGTGTTGATAGCAGGGTCCAGCTGATGAGCAAAGCACCATGTTTAAAGGGTAAGAAATCAGCAGTTCCCCATTCTAGCGAACACTGGCCATCGTGGACAGTTCAGGAGAACGCTGCCCACAGAGAAGGTGTCAGTTGGACAGTAATCAGGCCAGCAAGCAGGAGTCAAGAAGGCCTGTCAGTGGACAGTAGGGCCCAATGAGGGAGTGTTCTGGGAGTCTGGCAGGAGGCATGCAGCAGCTCAGGGGGAGAGGCGTGGGGACAAATCATGTACAGGCACTCAGTCCTAAGACTGGGAGCATGATGTGAGGCCCAGGATGCAGAAACCAGACCCAACCCTGTTATCAGCTGGGGACAAAAGATCTATCCTGGCTGGAACAGATCAAGGTTGAGGATGCTGGGGGTTGTTCCACTTCAGGGGACAGGCTGGACTGCAGGTGGGGAATGAGCACTTGACTGGGGAGAGTGCAGGGTCTCAGAGACAGGGAAGTCAGCCTTAGATTTTCAGTTTCACATTCCTTGACATATGTTTCCGAAATCTACCACTATAGCAGGTTCAAGGTAGAAGGGAGCTCATTCTCCATCAGTGAAAATCCAATATGGCATCAACAACTTCTTTACCTCCCTGATAACGGCCCTGCACAAATGCGCCCCCAAAGAACAGAACATCTCAGATCGAAATTGCATAAAACCTCTATTTCAAGCTGATATTTTCAAATAATAAATTCCATATTTAATTGAATTGTACCTGCAACAAATCCAAGTTGTTCAACCCAAAATGCAAAAGAGAATTATGTAACCTAGCCATGAATCACTGTGGCATTTGCCAAGGCATTCTCCCATCTGGAAGCAGGTCCAGATAGCACATGGCATTACGCATACCTCTTCTGTCAAGAACTGTTTTGCACAGATAATCTCAAAAATTGCACACACTTACCCAATTCTTATGGCTCGCAACCCTAATTAATTGAGAATGCAAATAGCATTCCTATTCTGTCCAAAAAGAAGAGTGACAAACCATCTTTGATTTCAAGATTTTAAAGAAGTTATTACCCAATACAAAGGAGCAACTAATTCCCAATTCACACAGAACTTAAAGTTCCTCTTTATCATTATTTTGGGAGCAGAGAAACTTTTTTCAAGTTCTTGGAACACTTGAATGATTAAAAAAAAAAACAACAACAGTTTTAAATCTTGTTACTCATGTAGGGCAAAAGGCAAAGGCATCTAAATAACTAATAAGTCTAGATACATACTACAAACTTTCACACAAACAAAAATCACGTATCATCACACACATGTGAAATTCTACTAAATTTTGAACTATCAGATTTTGTCTTTAAAATGGACCATACTCTTTTTTCTTCCACAGGACTCTTAAAATCTTTTAGAGTTTGGGTTATTTACTATGCATTCCGATTATTCCTGGTCAGTCTTATGTGTAACACTTCCACAGCTGTGCACACGAAGTAATTCCTAGCAAGGGACTTCCAGGTTTTATGATGCCTGCATGCCTGGGGCACACCATAGCAACTTAATTACTAAAATAGGTTCCCTGATTATTGTTTGCATCTCAAGACCATGCCCCTAACAGCTTCTCCCCCATCACACCCCAAAACTGCAAGAATTTTGCAACCTATTATACAAAGTTTTCCACTCTGAGTAAGGTTCTGGGTGTATTGGCCTATTTATAAAGGCCTCACTCTCTGGCATGTTCTTCGGGCTCCCCACATTAACCACTAAGGAGGCACTGTTAGCAGATGATGCTATTTTTGCCTCTGTTTAAAGAGGAACTTATAACCTTTGCCCTGGGCCTTTGGCTGGTGGATGGCCCATTACCACGTGTTAGGTGGACGTGGTGAGTGTGGTCTTTTGTGTTACAACACTTGCCAGCACTGCCTGATACTACTCGGGCCATAGAGGAAGTGGGCATACAAGTATCGATCAAGACTACTGCCTTTCCCAACAGGACCCTTGGGGAAGGAAAGCCAGGTCCTCTCAGGGTCACCCTCCTACATCTCCTCCATTGCTAATGCAGTGCCTGGTGTATATCAACCACCAGAGAGGCCATCGTTGAGTGGACCTTCCACTGTCCTTTGAAGGGCGTCTGTAACTGTCCAAGTTCTCTTCTCTGATTCACTGCCAGACCACAGGTTTTGTCTTATGACTGACATGGCCACTGGATTTTTCCCAAAGACTCCAGCCTAAAGATTCTTAACTGCTTCCCCAAAGTCTTAGATGACTCTGGTAGAGTTTGGGTTCCTTGGACCATCCCAGTTCTTTGTCCTCCTTAGCCTGCGAGCCCACCATGATGCTTTATCTCCTGAATGGACACTTAGCATCCTGAGCTCTACCCTCCCCCACATCCGTACTTGTTAAGGAGTACCAGGCTTCAGTGTCTGAGACCCCACAACTGACACCCACAGAATAAAGATTCCATCTGACTCAACAGAAAGGGTCATCATGCCTCCACATCCCACGGTTGTGGCATTAATGGGTCCCCTGATCCCTGGTCAGATCCAGGTACTGAGGATGGCATATGCATGAAGGACACTTGGCTGGAGGGATTTTTTTTTTATTTATTGTGCTAAAACACAACACAAAAGTCACCACCCTAATCATTTGTAAGTCACAGCAGGTCAGTGGCCTTAAGTACATTCGCAACCATCGCACCACCCATCTCTAGATGGGTTCTAGATGAACCCTTTTCATCTTGAAAAATGAACTCTGTACCCATTAAACAACAATGCCTCATTCCCCACTTCCTCTAGCCCCTGACAACCACCATTCTACTTTCTGGCTTTATGATTTTGACAGACTTACTTCACTTAGCATAATGTCCTCAGGGTTCACCCATGTTGTGGCATGTGTTAGAATGCCCTTCCTTTTTAGGGCCAAATGATACTTTACTGTATGGACATACACATTCTGTTCATCCACGCATCTGTCTGTGGGCACTGGGGTGGCTTCCACCTTTTGGCTGTTGTGAACAACGCAGCTATGAACATGGGTGTACAACGTAGCTCTTCGAGACCTCACTTTCAGTTCTTTCAGGGACATACGCAGAAGAAGAACTGCCGAATCACATGCTAATTCTTTTTTTAACTTTTTGAGGCACCACCGTACTGTTTGCCGTAGTGACCGCACCATTTTCCATTTGGAGAACATCTTGTGGCAGCGCTTTATTATTCCCTGTAACCATGGCTAAGTGGCCATGACTTCTTGTCTTCAAACCTGGAACGTGAACTCCTGAAGAGGTTTAAAGTTCTCCTTGTGCTCTGGAATCCAACTGGTCAATGTGAACCACACAATCCTCGTTGGAATGCATGGCCCCAGCCATCTTGCCCTGACTTCCTGTTGACTCTACGCCAGTGAGCACATTCTTTACCAGACTAGCCCTGTTATCAACAAATACTTGAACTGCACCATAAATTCAGTTCGTTTTAATAAATTCCCAGTAGTCCCTCCCGGAGCCCCTTCTCCCCTTATCTCACTCCCTGCCAAACCCTTTACAATTTATGCCTTTGCTTTCCAATTCTGCTTTCAGTTCCCTCCAAGTTTCCTCTTTCCCACCAGGTCATTGTGGCCTTTGTGTCTCATATAAATTTAGTCCTCTGTGTCTGGGACTCCTGTTGACTTCTACTTTCTCGTTCGCAGGGCCACTTCTCCTCTCCTTGGCACTGGCCCCTCACTATCTGGGCTTTCTACCTGAACTAACTTGTCAAGATCGTGGCCTTGCAATGTGTAGCTTGTTATTTGCCCAGCTATGGCAGAGGCCTGTGTTCTGGCTTTGTGATTGTTTGCTACTCGAGGAGGCACACTGAAGTTCCCCTTTGTCCCCACAGTCTCTGCACCAAGTGTGCACTCACTGAGAGAGGCTGACTGGCTTCACAGCCATGCACGTCAAGGAGAGACGACAGGTGGCCCGTAGAGAGGAACACACACCCAGATGTAAAAGCTTTGGAGAAAGTGTCAGGGTTTTGGCTGAGATAGAGAAAGGGAGAGTGCAGGCCGAGGATGTGCTAAGCAAATGTGATGTTTGGGGCACTGATGGGGAGCACAACCTTGACAGTGCAGGAGAAGAGACAGACCTAAGCCGTGGTGTTAAGGAAGCCGGTTACTTGAAGGAAGTTGTGTAGAGGTACAGAGTAGAGACAGAAGGCAAGGTGTGTGGGTGGGGGAGGGGTGGGGATGGAATGTACAAACAAACCATCATTCTAATAGCCCAGGTGAGCCATAACAGTGATTTGGGTCATCAGAAATGTAAGGTCTAAAGGAGAAGGAAAATTTTATACAGAAAACGTCATGTAGCAGCAGAACTGAACAACTTGTCCATTCTAAGGAATAAGACACGAGTCCACATTAATCACCAAAGCTGGCTTTGAGTTTGGGAGACAAGGTGGCTATTTCCCCCCTACAGAGGAGGGGGAGCATGGCCGAGGGAAAGACAATTCCACCTTTGCCACAATTGGTCGGAGTTACGGATGAGACATGGGGTCCTGGGTGGCTTAGAAACAAAGCACCTTAAGGATCACCGAGTCACATTAGGAAGGCGACAGGAGGGTGTGGGTCCCAGAATATGCTTGGAATCTGGAGTCTCCGGCCTCCCATCCTTTAACAATCTAATGTGCTGTTTCCCACAGAGCGTCCTTTGGACCATTTCCATGGACAATAATAATTGTTACATGGAAAATAAAAAGGGGGAGTTCCCCCTGGTCAAATGCTAGAAACACTAGGTTAGTCAAAGGAACACAGGTCTCTTTATTATAGGACTTCTCAGAACCTTTCATGTAATAATGTGCTTGGAACATCTCCAAGTGAGAAATATAGTATGCAGGGTCTATTTGGCCACAGAACTTTTGTTTTGTTTTGTTTTCCAGAATATCTCTTGGGACTAGAATATAGAGAACAGGCTTTGAGAGAAAACACTGATCTAATAAATAGAAGCATTTTAATCCCAACGTATTCCACATAAAAAACAGCCATTGATAAGAATAGCTTACTTCACCATTGTGAATTACCTGTGTTGCAACCAGCAATTACTAATTACCTCCATTTCAAGGTTCTGTGTGTGTGTGTGTGTGTGTGTGTGTGTGTGTGTGTGTGTGTGTATGCGTGTGTGTGTGTGCATGTGTGTGTCCATTGTGAGACATCGTGGGGAACAGGAAACACACTGCCACATGTTTTGCATGTTTATTTATTCTCTTTTATCCTCATACCTTTCTCTCATTCCCTTTCTCTCTCCAACAGACAACCATACCATTGTCCTTAACACGTACATGTTCTTGCAAACTGTGTGTTTGCATGTATTTTCTTTAGCTAATACCAATGGTAGTGTCCTCATTCCACACTCTGGTTTTTTCACTTAGTGCTATGCTTTGCAGACTGTCATGTCACTGGGCTCCATAGAGTCTGTGGCTTGTAACCACTGCCTGTCCCTCCTCAGGGTGCCCCCACCCATCTTGCCCATCTCCTGGAGGGGGGACACCCAATGGCCTCCAGCAAGCCATGCTGCAGTGAGCCTTTCACAGACGCTTTATGGAATTGCGTGCACATTCTACGGGCATGTATCTTGCTTCTAGTACTGTAAGAGACATATATCTTTGTTCCCTGGGGCCACTTATGTAGTAAATATTAATCCATAACTGTTTTCTGGTGTTCTATCTGGATCTTGTCCTTTCAATACAGTATCTCACGTGACCACCTCAACAACCCTGCGGGTTTGGCTGGGCTGACTGCATTGTCCTCAATTTATATGGAAACATAAGGGACTTTATGACGAGAATAATACATGGTTAGCAAGAGATGTGTGCAGGGCTGTGCAGGTTTTGTTTTGTTTTTTCTTTTTTTCTTTTTTTTTTTTAAATATGAAATTTATTGTCAAGTTGGGTTTCCATACAACACCCAGTGCTCATCCCAACAGGTGCCCTCCTCAATACCCATCACCCACTCTCCCCTCCCTCCCAGCCCCCATCAACCCTCAGTTTGTTCTCAGTTTTTAAGAGTCTCTTATGTACTGGCTCCCTCCCTCTCTAACCGTTTTTTTTTTCCTTCCCCTCCCCCATGGTCTTCTGTTAAGTTTCTCAGGATCCACATAAGAGTGTTTTTCATTTCAAGCAGGCTCCATGCCCAATGTGGGGCTTGAGCTCACAACCCTGAGATCAAGAGTAGCATGTTCCGCTGACTGAGCCAGCCAGGCACCCCTGGTTCTCTTTATTAACCCAAAGCCTTTTCTGTTCCAGTGTCCCTTATTATTGTTCCTCAGATGCTCTCATGCATCAAACACTCCTGCCTTAGGACATTGCCCCTAATGATAGGTCACATCATTATTTGTTTATTGCCCTGTGCTCCTGCCAGCACACAAACTCTGTGAGGACATGAAGTCCGTCTCTTCCCTGCTAGGATATTCCCAGCGCCCACAACAGTGCTGGACACAGAAAAGGTGCTCAGGACGTGTTTGCTGAATGACTGGAGAAATCACCTCTGCCACCTCTGCGCACATGCCTTTCAGGGCAAAACCTCAACAGGAAAGTCTTGTTATTTTGATGATTTTGGTGATTAGTATTATTTCTTTGGGACATAATGAAAGGAATTGGGAAAAGTCTCTCACTAAAATCAAGGTTTGGGGTGGAGGGGTCTAGTGGGGCTCCCCCCACTTAGATCATTCATCAGGCTCTTAGGGGGGCCACTAACCCATGTCCCCTCCCGAGGGGCCAACCTTCTCCTAGCCTAACCCTTGGGTGTCTCCCCAGGGTGCCAGAAAGAATACCGGATTGGGAGCCAGATCTAGATAGGTTCTGGTCATAGCTCAGCCATTCCCAGCCATGGGACTAGAACAAGTGACTTAACCATCATCCTCAACCCTGAAAAAGTACTTGAGTGCCTATTACTTCACAGGTCTGACATGAGAATCAAAGGAACTATCAGTGAAGCCTGCCCAGGGAGTGGGGTTGATTCCTCCACTCTTCAGCTCAGTCTTTGAAAGGTCTTCTTACACCAGCAGGCACCCTGTGATAATGCCAACCTCGGGGGCTGTCGGTCCCTAGCCAGGTGTAAGGCGAGTTTCACTCCTTTCTGCTGCGGGTCCTCAGGAAAGCTGGGCAGGACTGTCTCTAGCTTTTCCCGTCTCCCAGGGAATTCCTGTCCCCTCTCCTCCTCCTGGCCATGGCAAGTGTCCATGTGGTGCCCACCAATCACCTTACCTCTGGGGACCTTTATTTTCCTAGCTATGAGATGGGGAGGTTGGGCTAGAACAATCATCCTTCTCTAAACCACTATGATCTGGGCTTTAATTTTCTTTTCCTGCCCCTGTTTTACCCCAGCTGTGTCTAAAATCCTTCTGCCTTTGAATTCTCCTTTCTTCAGAGCCATACACCTGCTCTGATACCTAGCCCAGGACCGCACGCCCCTCCCTGTTCCTGGGGCTCCTCCCCTATCTCATTGTCTTTCTAGAACTGACTCTAGCTTTTGTTAAGCCCTGCTATTCATATTCTAAGTCCACATGTCATTCGGAGAGGAGATTTTGCTACAGAGTCTCACACAAATAATATGCCCCGCACGTACTCTCTGCAACAGGACACACACCCACTGGAACACACACACACACACACACACACACACACACACAGCCCCCTCCAATGCCCAGGAATCTACATGCCTGGGCATAACTGTGTGGGCGCAAATATTCAGGGACAGCCAAATGACTATTTTAATGTTTCTTTGTCCCTGCGGTGCTATCTAACTATTTATTTAGTAGCTTGATGCTGTTTGCATCAACAACTTTGCCTTATAGGCTCCTCTTCACGTTTATGATTCTTACTGTGAAAAAAATTGCTTGCCTAACATCTGTTCTGAATTTGTTTTTTCTGTATTTCTATTTATCTATTCCCTACTGAATTAAATTTGCACCAAGGACAGTAACTTGGATTGGACTCTTCAGTGTCCTTCAGGATTTCTATACACTTCAATACATCTCTTAATTACTCTTTTTTTTATTGTTATGAGCTAGACGTCTATACCCATACTCACACAGGCAGATTGGTTTGTAGCTTACCTCTGCCTGTCTCCCTCTGGGGAATAAGTTTTATTAACTGAATAAATTAAATGGGTGGGTATATTCAATAGTGTAGAGAGGTTTATCGTTATAGGTTTGTTTCAGATAATTTTCCCCCTTGCTGTCCAGTTCCCTTTTTTCACCATAGCTCTGTTCTGGAGAACGCTCGACTGTAGCTTGGCAGAGTCACAACTCACCAGGACTGGAAGGGCCACTTCATCTTATAGGTGAAGAAGCTGAGGATCAGGGGGAGAAATTAACTTCCTGCCCCAGAGCCAGAAACTCACGAAAAATGGAGCACTGCTTGAACCCGTGTCTCCTGGCTGCCAGGCCTGGGGTTGTCCTTTGGCAGCAGAGGCCTCGGGGTGGGACCCTGCCACCACGTTCATACCGTGCCATTGCCATGGACCTGGGCCCCTCAGGAGCACACATTTGCATGTTTTCCATGGGTGTGGTGGGGTTGGGTTAAGGATATTCAGGGCAGGGGGTGGGGCACGCAGGCAGGGAGGGTCATGGGCAGGGCCGTCTCTCATGGACTTCTCTGGGGGTGCTGTGGTTGCCTGGCCTTTTCCAAGCTGGCTTGTGTGAACTCAGCAGAGTCCTCACTAACCCCACACTGTCACCACTAGAAACCCATGTCAGCATCGACAAAGCATATTCTTGGCAGTAGCCAAGAAGGTCCTGAAAGAAGGGTGGTGAAACCTGTTTTCTACCTGCTACCTGGGAAATCTACCAGGTGTAGGGACTGGACCCCCAAGACTCAAGGGCCCAAAGTCCAAATGCAATGCTGTCTCTGCCATCTGTTCTTGGCTCATCCTGGGAGGAATGTTCCCTTCTACCCTCTTTATGACTTTTCCAACACTCTTTTCAGCGTCTGTGCCCATGTCTTCCAGTGGCACAAAGACAGAGGGGACATTTCTCCCCTTATCTGGAAGAAGTCACTGCTGGCTCCACCCCAGGCATCGTCTACTCAACAGATATTTTGGTTTTGGTTATATGTATAGATAGCACTGAGCTGACGGCCCTGGGGAGACCATCCCTCCCTTCCAAAAAAAAAAAAAAAAAAAAAAAAAAGTACCACTTGTTTCTTGTTTCCTGAAGAAATTTGGCATCTGATTTAGAAGAAAAACACAGACAAGGGCCAAGTTACACCAACATGCCAGGTAGTAAATGACTGAATACATGATTAAACAGACAACCTGAAGCCATGAATTGGGTAGAATCATGGACCAGTGAAGGCAGAGAAGGCTTCGAGGAGCAGGTGGTACTTGCGCTTGGTCTTGAGGGATGATAGCAGGGAGATGAGGAGGAAGAAGGAAGAATATTCCATCCAGTAGGAACAGTCAGAGAAAGACCTTGGGGTGGGAATGGTTGGAGCAAGAGAAGTTGACATCTGGACGTGGGGACAAAGGTGGATCAGCTTGGTCCACGTTGACCCGTGGTCCTGAAGGGAGACTGGAGGCTCTCTGGTGACCACATGCTCATTGGCTGGACAGGTCCTTTCCCAAAGGGGGAATCTGAGCAGCTCATCTTGGTGCCACCATGTAATGGAAACTTTGATTCAAATGAAATCTGGCAGAGCCATGGAGTTGCAGTGCGGAGGTGATGTAAGGGTTCTGCGTGCTCAGCTGCCCCCCAGGGGACTGTGCACAGCCAGAACCCAGATCACCAGTGCTGGCCACGAAGGCAGACACACAGGTGAGGAAGCCAGCCGAGCGGCCCTGCAGGTGGATGCCTCCTCCATAGTGGTGGAAGATAAATAGCAAGGGTGGGCCACAGATTTTAGAAGGAACAGGAACCAGGTGGCTTTTGGAATGCCGGATAAAGGTGAGGAAAGAGAAACAAGGTTCTGGAGTTTCAAGTCTGGCTTCAGATCAGCCTGGAGCAGGAGTTGGAAAAGTCAGCAGGATACCAAGTGATTTCCCAGAACTAGAAAGGCAGATTCAGGACCATCCCTCCATTTATTATGATGTGTGAGGTGCCCTGCTAGCTTCTCGGGGATGCAAGGAAAAAAAAAAGGATAGGGCTTTGTCCTCAAAGAACTCATAGTAGTAAGGAGCCCATCAACAAATAAAACAGAATGAGATGCAAATCATTGGAGGGGTGGACCAGGTGCTGTGGAAACTGCAAGGAGTGAGGGGTCTGAGAAGGCTCCACAGCAGAGGGGACAGGTGGCCCGACTAATCACAGAGGGTTTTCCAAACTAACAAGATGGAGACAAGACATCAGAGGGAAAATTGGGTGTGTAAGATGGGGCCTGGAGATAACTGCGAATTTGGGGAACCACAGATAACCTTTTTCATAGCAACTGTATGTGGCTGTGGTTCCCAAACCATGTGCTAAGGCAACCCAGGGTGCCACAGTGAATTTATAGGGGCTTCCTGGGATATTTTAATATTCATGGGGAACACAGTGACATCTGTTGGTCACTGTGAGAAGCACCTTCAATTTATGTGTATTCCTTTTTCCAAAGTCCACACTAGAACACAAATAATCACTGAGTTGTTTGGAGGTAATTTGCCTAAAAATGAGACTCTTGGGTACTTCCTTTGGCCTTGGGGGACTATGAAAAGCTACTGCTATGAGTCCCTAAGGGTGCCATGAATTGAGAAAGTTTGGGAACCTTGGTGGAAGGGGAACAGGGCAGGGAGAGAGGTTACGAGCTCCTGCAGGGAGCCCTCATGACAGGCCCAGAAGCTTAGACTTGTTACTTCAAACAATGGAGAAACATTAGAAGTTTATCAGGTGTGGGACAACAGAGTCAGCGTCTATTTTCAAAGGTAGTTTTGGCCTTGAGGGGGGAGTTGGTTTGGAGGCACAGCCAACTGGGGGCTACTGCAGAGGTCCTAGTAAGAAAGACGGCGCCTCAACCTCACAGCATTAGAGGTTGGGACTAATACACACGCTCTGTTAACATTACGGAACTCCTACGGCTTGCCCAAAACTGTAGTCTCAGTGTTAGACACCAAAGAGAAAAAAAGGTAAGATCTCTTTGTTTAAAGCACTCACAATCAAGTGGAAAGACAGCCAAAAAAAAAACCATCTCACTACAATTAGTGGAGAACCACTAGCGGTTCACCAGGCAGGAAACTGAGAAGGAGCGCTGTTCCAGCAAAGCAGGGAACAGCATGTGCAAAGGTGTGGAGGTGAGAGATGATGGAGGGTTTCAGTGAATCGGGATTATCAGTAGCAGATCTTGGGGTTATGGGGAATATGGAGGGACAAGGCGGAAGAACAAGGCAGGGGCCAGATTGTGAGAACTGAAGACTCCCAAAGCCCTTGATGATGACCAACCATTGAAGGGTTTTCAGTAAAGGACTGGTACAATTGGATTTGCGGTTTACAAAGTCCTAGATGGATAAGTGAGTCAGAGCCATGTGTAGATGAGCAGCAGGTGGGGAGATAAGCCAGAATAATGGAGACGTAAGTCTCTGAGTGGGAGATCCAAAGTCCAGCCAGGAAGTGACAGACCAGAGACTCTACCAGTAGCAAAAGGGCAGGAGGAAGGAGCTGAGCAGGCCCCAGACCCCGCTGAAGAGGGGCAGGGCTGATAAAGGGCCAATTCAGGCCATAGGCTCTGTTGGGTCTGAGGTCAGGGTCAGCCCCAAGGCATGAGCACCCTGAGGCTTTCTGGCGCAGGTGACCCACTCCTTGCTCCCAGTGATTCCAGACTCCATGGGCCTGTGACTCTGTCACCGCTCCTCTAGAAAAGTATCCCTGGCAGCTTGAGTCTGCTCTGCCTCTGCTAACACAGGCCTCCTCAGCTCTAATCACAGACCGATAGCAAGATGCCTCAGTGAGCTGAGCAGGGACAGACCTCCAGGACTCCGAGGGCCATTCTTCCTTCTAGCACTGTGCCAGCTGCCCCGCCCAGGGGAGCCCCTAGGAAAGCCAAAACCCTAGTACTCCTGGACCTCTACTTAGCCTTTCCAAGAACTTTCTGGAAGTTGAGAGTCTGAGACTCTCACAACTGTGCCTGCCCGGAGTCTATGCCCCCTCTCTGCACTGAGCTCCCTCCACTTCCAGACCAGAGGTCAGACTTAAGGCCAGGACAGCAGTTATCCTTTCAGCATCCTCAACGTGCTGGGAAATCACACTGTCACCAAGGCAAGGATTTATCAGAGGCTTGATGTTTAGCAGCTGCCAGAGTCACTGAAGGCCCTCATCCGTTCTTCAGTCTCTACCTGGAAACCAGGAGTCTCTGGTGGAGCATTCAGATTCCTTCTGAGGACTTTAGGGGGAGGGAGGTCAGCAAGTCGCCTGATCTCCCCAGGGGCAGCCCCCATCCAGCCTCTTCAGCTTCTACAAAGTGGCTCTAGCAGGGTGCGGCATGCCCTCTGGGACCCACAGGGGCCCCGTGCTTCTGATGGAGAGGTTATCATGACCAGCATTTACCTAAAATGTGGTACTGCAGACAAAGCATTCTCCTATTTCTCATCTGACCCTCATAACAGCCTCTTTCATTAAAGAAACTGGCGCAGGAAAGTTGCAGTTTGCTCGAGGTGACACAGCTGTTAAATCACAGGGCAGGGCCTTGAACCCAAGCCCCAGCAACTGCACCACTGCCCACCCCCACCCTGACTCTTGAAAGACGCAGTGGGACCAATCCAGTGAAAAACCCATTTTTTTTTCCTTCTGTCTTTTTCTTAATACAAAAGTTACAGGCGCTCATTATAAAATACTGGGATGTTAAAGAAATACACAATGACAAGTACAAGTCTCCCGTAATTTCCTGCTCCAGATACGTGCACTGTTAGCTAAGATATCTTCCTCTAGACTTTTCCCAGGGGCATTATTACCATGCCTTAGCATAGCACCTGACACAGAGTATGTGCTCAACAAATGCCTGTTGAATGAACAGTCAGGTAGACTATTGTTTATTTACACAACCACATGCACTATTTGACAATGTGCTCGTCTGTTCAGCTGTGTAACATGGCCATCCTTTCGTGTTGGTTCCCGTAGCTGCCCCTGATGACCAGCCCTGATAGCTAGGTCACCCCTGACAGGGGCAAGCCTTCTGGAACAGGGCCAGGCAGCCCATGGGCTCATACCAGCTGTCTACCCTGCCTCGGGTCCCAGAAGACAATTGTCACCTATTTCGATTGAACTGACTGGTCAGTTAAAAAAGAAGAAGAACAAAAACAACAACAACAACAACAACAACACAGAAATCTGATAATTAAACAAGTCGGACAAGTGGGTCTTCTTGTTCACACAACACGTCACTGATTTGCCCAAATATTCTCTTCCAGCAGGTGCTTTGTAGTTCAATAAGCAAATTCTTATGTGCATAAATAAATATAAATGAATATAATTGGCTAAGAACTTTTACCAAGAGGTGAAGCAAGCAGTTACCTTGGTAATTGGGCTGGAGAAGGGGTTCTGGTCCACGAAGCAAGAAGCCGCCCTGAGTTTCCTCCTTTACAAGACAGTGCCGGCACAGCTGGCTTCTGGCTGCTTCCTCTTGCACACCTGCTCAGCACTGGAGCCACACCACACCGGGGCGTCGGCCTGGGAGAAGGGTGTCCGTTGGAACAGATGGCAGCACAGGCAGTGGTGAGGGGCTCGGGCTTCCACAGCTGTCGGGCTCGGATCAAGTCCTCCCCTTGGCAACTTCTCTAGGTCTCAGTTTCCTATTCTGAAAAGTGGGTATAATAACTACCCCATCCATTTTCTATGAGGATTAAACGAGTTAATACAGCAAGGCGCTTAGAACAAGGCCTGGCAGGTAGTAAGCACTCAATAAAGGCCAATAGCTGCGGTCAGCTTGAGGGTTCTGAGGAGGGTCCTCAACCCATACAAATACTACTAACTGATTTTGCTGACATAGGGAGTTCCTTCCCACACTATATACAGAGGAGACCTAAAATTCAAAGACCGTGATGGAATTTCCTTGTCAATTCATGGGAATTACAGGATTGAAGGCCACACCAGACTGCAGAGATTGTCTTGTTCTACTTCCATATTTCAGAGGCGAGGACGCCGAGGGACAGAGTTCACCTGCAGTGTTTGTCTGAATGAGTTACAGCGCTGGATGATCCCAGATCTAGCCTCCCGGGCTCCCATGCCTATGACTTTGCAGTATGTCACCCCATCTCAGGAAGCACTAAGACGCCCCCATACCGTCACACCAATGTACAAAGCTGAGATCAAGCCCTCTTGGGGAAGTACATTTTGAGAGGCAGGATGGCATCGGGTATTCACGAAGTTGAGAAGGAAAGGGGGCGCCATATGAGTTAGGACTTCTGGATTACAAATGATGGAAACCCAACTCAAATGAACTTAAGTACCAAAGCTAACCTAAGCTTAGAGGATCCCGGAAGACCGCAGCAGGTGGAGACTTGAATTGGGCTTCATACTCCCTCAACACCCTGTTTGTCTTAAATCTCTGCCCATCCCTGTTAGCTCCTTCTGCAGACAGTGCCTACCATGTGGTAGAAAGATGGTCACCAACAGCCCTGTATTCATACATCCCCAGTTTAGCAGCTCCAGGAGAAAGACCAAGTTTCCCCCCTGCAGCCTCCATATATACATCCAATGAAGGATTCCGACTGGCCCTCATTGGGTCATGTGTCCACCCCAAGACCAGTCACTGTTGAGGAGATACTGTGATTGGCATGCCTGGGTTGTGAGTCCAAGTCCATGACCAGATACTGGGGATGGACTTGGTGGGTGGAATGGAAAGGTGCTATAATCAACAGCTCCTCCAGTACTGCATGGAACGGGGAGGGTGCTTCCCAGTGGAGGGCTGGGCAGACTGGAACACCAAAACCTTCCCAGGCATCCAAAAGGAAAGCCTGAAAAACAATCTTCATTACATGTTTCTCTGTTCAAAATGTTTCTAGGAGCTCCTCAAACTATAGATGAGGGCTTGTATAAATATAAATTCACAAGATTACACAATTTACATGTAAAATGGGGCCAGTTTTCTCATGAGGTTCATAAACCAGCTCTGAAGCAATTCTAAAGGAATTGTGACAAAATTGTTTTTAGCATTAGCAATATTACTAGAAAAAAGCACAAAGACTCCCAAGGTGCCCGCTTGGAAGGACAACTTCCATTTGAACGTGGAAGTATTATTTTGTTTTTTGAAAAATCCAGATTACATGTAAAATTATTTCGGCAATAGCTAAATCGACACAAGTGTATCACCAAAATATGTGTGCACCCCAGTGTAAATGCATGTGTTTTAGATCTAAGAACATAAGGAAATGAATGTGAACTCGGGTTAAATATGGAACAGGGCTTTGAACTTGGGGTTTGTGGGTGGCCAACCTGGTTACCGACGGTCACATCAGGATTCCCTGGGGAGCTTGTTAAAAAATAAAGGGGACTGGGTTCCACCCCAGAGATTCTGGTCAGGTAGGTTTGGGTGGAGCCAGGCTGTATTTTCTGAGTATTTAACAGACAGTTTTGACCAGCCACTGTGGCTGAAAATCACTCCCTTCAGACAGTATTTCTCAGATTATGGAAGTTGTCTTCTGGTACCAGAATCTGGAGAGCCTATTAAAATGCAGATTCTTGGAGCGCCTGGGTGGCTCAGTTGGCTAAGCGTCCGACTTCAGCTCAGGTCACGATCTCATGGTTTGTGGGTTCGAGCCCCTCATCGGGCTCTGTGCTGACAGCTAAGCCTAGCGCCTGCTTCGGATTCTGTGTCACCTTCTCTCTCTACCCTTCTCCCACTCATGCTCTATCTCTCTCTTTCAAAAATAAAATAAACATAAAAAAAATTTAATGCAGATTCTTGGCCCCACCCAGGCCTAGTAGATCTGACTTGGTGAGGATCAGAGTTGTTCATTAAGCTCCCAGGTGATTTAAAACGTTTTTTGTTTTGAGATAATTATAGATTTACAGGAAGTTGCAAAAAAAAAGATGCATACAGAGAGGTCCTGGGTACCTTTTACCCAGTCTCCCCCAGTAATGACCTCTTACGTAACTACAGTACATTAGCAAACCGGGAAAATGACAATGGTACAACCCATAGTGCTTATTCAGATTTTATCAGCTTTACACACATTTGATCACGCGCGCACACGTGTGTGTGTGTGTGTGTGTGTGTAGTTTTATGTAATTCTGTCAGATATGTAACCACTACCACAGCCAAGATACACAACTGTCCCATCACCAGAAGGCTCTCTAGTGCCCCCACCATTAGAGCCACCCCAACCCATTACCACTCACTTCCCTAACCTCTGGCAACTAGTAATTTCTTCTCCTTCTCTACAATTTTGTTATTTCAAAAATGTTATTCAGAGTCATGTGTCACCTCTTTAGATTGGCTTTTCTCACTCACATAATTCCCTTGTGATCCAGTTAAATCATTGCATGTATCAATAGTTTGAGGGGTTTTTTATTGCCACATAGTATTCCATTATATGGATGGATCGCCGTTTGTTTAACCTTCCATCTTTTGAAGAACATTTGTGTTGTTTCCATTTTTTGTCTATTACCAAAAAAAAGCTGCCATGAACATTCATGAACATGTTTTAGTGTGAACATAAATTTTCATTTATCTGGGATAAATGCCCAGGAGTGCTCTTGCTGGGTTATATGGTAAGTTTTCCTTAGCTTTACAGGAAGCTCCCAAACTGGGGCTCCTGGGTGGCCAGTTGGTTAAGTGTCTGACTCTCAATCTCAGCTCAGGCCTTGATCTTAGGGTCATGAGTTCAAGCCCTGTGTTGGGTTCCACGCTGGCTGTGAAACTCATTTTTAAAAAAAAGAAGAAACTTCCAAACTATTTTCCAAAATGGCTGTATCATTTTACATTCAGATGTAATTCATGAATGATCTGGTTTCTCCAAATGCTCATCAACATTTGATGTTATTATTATTTTCTATTTTAGCCATTCTGATAGATGCATATCAATATCTCATTATGATTTTAATTTGCATTTCCCTCATGGACAATGAGGTTGAGCATGTTTTCATGTGTGTCGTTGGCATCTGTATTATTCTCCTTGGTCAAATATCTGTTCCTGTCTTTTTGCCCATTTTTTATCGGACTGTGTTTTAACTATTGAGTTTTAAGAGTCCTTCATAGATTCTAGATGCAAGTCAGATATATGGTTTGCAAATATTTTCTTCTAGTCTGTTGACTGTTTTTTCATTTTGATAGGGTTTTCAGAGAGCAAAAAAATTTATTTTGAAGTTAAATTGATGAATTTTTGTCATTTATGGATTATACTTTTGGTGTCAAGGCTAAGTACCCTTTGTTTGGTCCTAGATCCCAAAGGTTTTTTTTCTACAAGTTTCACGTTTTACATTTAAGTCTGTAATCCACTGTGAGTTAATTTTTGTAGAAAGTGTGAGGCTCAGTTTTTTGCCACTACATAATCAACAGCTCCAGCACTTGTTAAAAGGCTATCCTTCCTCCATTGAATTGCTTTTGTATCTTTGTCAAAAATCAGTGGAGAATATTTGTGTGGGTCTATTTCTGGGTTATTTCTGGGTTCTCTATCTCTGGGTTCTGCTCCACTTATCTATGTCTATTTTTCTGCCAATACCACACATTCTTGACTAGTGTAGCCAAGACTTAGAATCTGGTAGACTGATTCCTCCCCTTTCACTTTTTTTTTTCAAAATGAATTTAGTTATTCTAAGTCCTTTGCTTTCCATATAAATCTTAGAAAAAGGTTGTCTATGCCTACAAAAATGTTTGCTGTGCTTTTGATAGGAATTGCACTGAACCCATGGATCAGTTTTGAGAGAACTGACATCTTCACAGTGTGGAGTCTTCCAATCCATGAACATACTGATTTTTTAAAAAATATTGAAACAGTCATGTATACCTATAATAAAGACCACTTAGTTGTGGTTTGTAATTTCTATACATTGCAAGTTTCAATTTGCTGATATTTGGTTGAAGATTTTAGTATCCAAATTTATGAGAAATACTGATCTACAGTTTTCTTTTTCTGTACTGCCTTTTCCTGGCTTTGGTATCAGAGTTACACTTGTTTCATAAATTGAGTTGGGAATTGTTCTTTCATTTTTTATTTTCTAGAATAGTGTGAAATTATTAATTATTCTTTAAATGTTTGGTAGAATGTTCCATTGAAACAATCTGAGCTGGGAGAGGTCTTTTCCAAGAAATTTAAAATTATGGATTCAATTTCTTTTATGGTTATAGGATTATTCACATTGTTTATTCAATCTTGAATGATTTTTAGTAGTTTGTGCTTCTCAAGGAATTGGTTCACTTCTTCTAAGTTGTCAAATTTATTAGCGTAAAGTTATATCATCCCTTACTACTTTAATGGCTGCAGAATCTGTAGTGATATCCTGTTTCATTCTTGATATTAGTGATTTGTATCTCGTCTCTTTTTATCTTTATTAATCTTGCTAGATGTTTATTAATTTTACTGATTTTTTTTCCAAGAGCCAATTTTTTGTTTCATTAATTTTTGTTTTCAATTCCATTCGTTTTTTCTCTTTATTATTTCCTTCCTTCTATTTGATTTAGGGTTTTCTGCCCTTCTTTCTTCTAGTTGCTTGAGGTAGGTACTTAGATTATTCATTTAAGAGTTTTTCTTCTTTTGGGGGTGCCTAGGTGGCTCAGTTGGCTAAGTGTCCCAGGGTCTTGAGATTGAGCCCCAGATCGGGCTCCATGCTGAGCATGGAGCCTGCTTAAGATTCTCTCCTGATCTCTCTCTCTCTCTCTCTCTCTCCCCCCTCCCTCTCTCCCTCTGCCCCTCTCCCCTACTTGCTCTCTAAAAAAGAAAAAAGAAAGATTTTTCTTCTTTTCTAAGATAGCACTTAATGATACAAATTTATGTCTCAAAATTACTTTAGCTACCACCACAAATCCCAGTTTGTTATCTGATTATTATACTTATAATAGAGTAATGTGTTTGTTTTTTATTCTTCTATTCCTTGTTTCACTTGTCTTTCCTTCTAGTAGGTTACTTGAACATTTTCTAGAATTCCTCTATGACACTAAAATTTTTTTTATTTTGTAATTTATCACAGTCTACTGGTATAGATGCTTTACCACTTCGAGTGATATGAAGAAACTTTACTTCCATTTTGGTTCCCTTATCTTTCTTACTTTTTTTTAAATAATAAATAAATGTTTATTTATCTTTGAAAGAGAGGTAGAGACAGAGTGTGAGCCGGGGAGGGGCAGAGAGAGAGGAATCCGAAGCAGGCTCCAGGCTCCGAGCTGTTAGCACACAGCCCAACAAGGGGCTCAAATTCATGAACCACAAGATCATGACCTGAGCCGAGGTTGGACACTTAAATTAGTGAGCCATCCAGGCACCCCTACCTTCCTTATTTCTTAACTACAATTATCTCAAGCACAATCTCTTTTTTCTTAATGTTTATTGATTGATTGAAAGAGAGAGAAAGAGAACACACATGGGGGAGAGGGAGGGGCAGAGAGAGAGAAGAAGAGAGAGAATCCCAAGCAGGATCCGCACTGGCAGTCGAGAGCCTGATGTGGGTCTCGATCTCATGAACCATGAGATCATGAACTGAGCTGAAATCAAGAGTTGGATGCTTAGCCAACCGAGCCACCCAGGCATCCCCTTAGGCACTATCTCTAAGTATATTAAACCCCACATCAGATGGTGTTATCATTTTTGGTTCAGTCATCATGTATGATTTAAGAAACTCATGAGAAGGCTAGTCTATTATTTTTTAGGTATTCTAGGTTAGTCTTACCTTTCTGAAGTTTCAAGCTATCTTCTGTTATTATTTCTCTTCTGTTTGGAGAATTTTCTTTAGCCGTTCTTTAAGGGTAGATCCGCTAGTGACAGGTTCTCTTAGTGTTCTTTCAACTGACAATGCCATTGTTTCTTCTTCTTCCCTGAAGTATATTTTCTCCAGGTATAGGACTCATGATTGACAGCCCTATTCTTTCAGCATTTGAAAAATACACCACTTCCTTCTGGCCTCCACGGTTTCTGATGAGAAATCTGCCATCCTTCAAATTAGTGTTCCCTACAAATAATCCATCCCTTCTCCCTAGCTGCTTTCAAGATTTTTCTGTTCTTAATTTTTGAAAGTTTAATTATAATGTCTTGGCATGGATTTCTGTGGGTTCCTCCTAGGGCTTCACTCAGCTTCTTGAATCTGTAAGTTTATGTCTTTTGCCAAAAGGGAGAAACTCTCAGCAGTTATTTCTTCAAACCCAGGTGACTTATAAGCACATTTTATATTTGAGAAGCTTTGCTCTAGAGTGGGTTTCAGGGGTTAAAGAACCCCTCAAATTGCATACAAGATGCTGTGAATGTCCATGTTTCTTAGGAGAATGTCTGCAGCTTTCACTAGATTCTCAAGAGTCCATGACACTCGCCATAAATTTTACAAAAGGATTTGTTTATAGTCATATTGAGTAAATTTTGGTCTTCTTGGTTAAAAACAATAAAACCTAGTTAGTATCATTTCTTTCCTTCTGTCACATCTGTTGAATTCCTGCATCTCCAAGATTTTCCCAAAAATTTTGGAAAATATGATCACTTAGGTGAATATTTTCTGAGTGCCTAATATATGCCAGCCAATTTTTATTTCATTTCCCCCCTAATCAGTGAGAAAAGGAAGAGTTAAAAAAAATTAAAGCCATTTTTAGCTTATGAAAAGTTCCCAGCAACTAATAATTCAGAGTAAATTTTGCGGCTTTCATACCTTATGACTTTACCCTTTAAAATCTATCCCTTACTACTCTGAGCTGGATAGGACAGTGATCAAATTACATCCTGAACATATAACTTCATAGACTAAAAACACGGCATTATGCAGTGGACTCATTTATCATTGGGTTCACTTGGGTCCACTTCATACATTTGGTAGCCAAGTGCTCATAGTTTCCCCAAGCAGACTTGCCCCTGGACAGTTGCACAAGCAGGTTCCTCTGCCTGGTACACACTCACCCCCTTTGCCACCCACTTTCCAGAACTAACTTCTGCTTCTCTTTAGGAACTCAGTTTGAGAAGCACCACCCCTGAGAAGCCTTTATTCTCTTCCAAGCACTGAGGCAGGTGTGCCTCCAATGTGACCCCTGCTTGCCAGAGGTCACACTGTGTGCTGATGACCTAACTTTCACTCCCACTAGACTGTGTGACCCTTGAAATCTGGGACTGGGTCTTAGTTGCTGTTGTGCCCCCAGAACTTAAATTAATGTAACCAGACATGTACTCAAGTGCTGCTTCCACTTAGAGTTCACTACCACCAGCTGTCTGGCTGATCCTTTCCTCCCTTTCTTCATTAATGTCAGAAGTATCTGTTGAACTCCTTCATGTACAGGTGTGGCAACCAGATGTTCAGCCCTTTATCAGCAGGTTTAATCTTTCCTGAATTTCCACAGCATTTATTAATTCACTTTAGACTTTTTCCAAGGATCAGTATATAAAAGTTTTGGCCTTCTTTGGCTAGAATACCTGTCTCCCCATTTGGGGGCAATATGGACAACACTGATCTCTGCCATTTTTACTTCCTTCTGGATCTTATAAATGCCCTAATATTATGTTCCCATTTACAGATCTGTATTTTCTATCAGGCTATGAGCTCCTTGGGGGGCAAGGACTCTGTCTTATTTATCCCACAGTCTCTAAGGACTGGTGCATGGTGGGATTCCAGAAACATTTGTGGAATGAAATGAGATGCTAGATCATCACACTATACTATTCCTTATAATCAGCACATGCACTTCCTTATCTTCTCCACATCTTTACTTCCTATTTGTCTTTTCCATTCTAAGCCACTGTGAACCCTTTTGGGAAAGGAGAAATGGGTAGATTAATACAACACATTTTAAAGTAATTTTTTTACTCCCTAGGTACTATCTTGGTCGCCGGATGTTTATTGTTATCTCTGATCCAGACATGATCGAGCAGGTGTTGGTTGAGAACTTCCATAACTTTACCAACAGAATGGTATGTGGTTTTCTTTCTGCATATGGATGAATGGAGAATCATTCTAGGATTTAACGACTGTGCATCACATCTAACAGGGATGTGATTGGGCCTCTTATCGCACTTAAATCAGTTAGACTCAAAACAGCTCTCCAATGAATTCCAGTTTTCAAAAGAGACATACAGGACTGGTACAAAAGAATGGCATTTGCATTTAAGAAATGCTTCCAGAAAGCTACAGCCCAAGAGAAGTTCTGGTTAATAAAAATGCTAAAACCAGAAGGGTTTTTTTTTTTAAGCTTTGCTCAGAGCTAGAGGAATCCAGAGGGCACAGGTCAAGTGACTGAGGAAGACAGAGTAAGGTTAATAAATATCAGAGGCAAAGCAAAATTTCAAGCCTCTCGTGCTTACACCTTTCCCAGAGCATATAAAAGTCATAAGGCCGGAAAGGGGAGACAAGCAACATTATAAGGGAAATTTGTTCCCTCATAGCAGGAGAAGCCCTGTAAGAGGGTTCCCTGGTATCAGTTCAACTCAATCCACTAAAGAATGCACACATTCCATCTTTTTTAGAAAGCATATATCCTACTTTTTATCTTTGTTGAGAATTCCCAAAGAATGAAAGAAGTGACGAGGGTGGCAGAGGTCAGTGTTGTCCCTATTTTCCAAAGATGGGGATATTAGAGTTCTAGCAGAGACCAAGAAACTTTATGTTGATTCTTGGAAATATTGTCAAGTGAATTGATAAATACTTGCTTGTGAGAATTCAGAGGCTCACGATCTTTTTTTTGGGGGGGGGGCAAATTAAACTCAACTTCCATTCTTACAGGAATAGTAGGTACTGTGTTCACTGTTGGTTATTTGGCAAACTTCTGCACACCCACTGTATTCCAGGCACTGTCTAGGTTCTGATTATAAATAGACAGAAGATCTATTCTTGCCCTGAAGGAGCTCATAGTCTAGTGCCAATGGCAGACAGGCAAAGAGACTAGTACAATCTTGTATGGTAAGTGCCACTGTAGTGGGAACCTCTGTGCCATCCAGGATGGGGGAAGAGCGTTAAAGATAGTAGCATAGCTCCCTGTGTTCTGTGCTGGTGGAGCTGCCCAGAGTGGTTTTTTCTCATTAAATTTCATGAGAACTTATGAGTTTGGTACAACTATCATCTCTCTTTTTCAGACAAGGAAACCAAGACCCAGAGGGGTTAAGTGACAATCCTGGTCACATGCCTAACAGGAACAGGGATTCATATGCCACCTCCCAACTCAAGTCCTTACTGCCATCTCTATTAATAGTTGCCTTGGGTGACATTTCCAGATTGTTAAGGTTTCACTGAGTAGTTGGTTGCTCACCCCAAAGCAGCTCATCTTCCAGCCCCAGGGTGCTGTGTCCAATTGCAGACACCATGTGGCCACTAGAAGGAGGTGACCGCCTGGCCTGCTAACGCCATCACCTCAGGTGCATTTGAAGGAAATGCAGAAGTTTAACTGCTGCCTCTAGATGCTCCTCCCCAAATGTGATGTTGCCACCCTGCTGTGCAAAGTCCCTAAAGTTCTTCTGTGCTGCTGGGATCTTAGGAATGGAGTCTGACAGTTAAATGCAGCTGTAGAATGCTGCTAGGCCAGACTCAGTAAGGAGTGTTGATTAAAGAAGCAGGGGAAGGGGCCGCTGGGTGGCTCAGTCAGTTAAACTTCCAACTTCAGCTCAGGTGATGATCTCCCAGTCTGTGAGTTCAAGCCCCTCATTGGGGTCTGTGTGGACAGCTCAGAGCCTGGAGCCTGCTTCAGATTCTGTGTCTCCCTCTCTTTGTCCCTCCTCCGCTTGTGCGTACGCTCTCTTGCTCTCTCTCAAAAGTAAATAAACATTAAAAATTAAAAAAAAAAAAGGAAGAAGCAGGGGAAGCCAGTGAGTCACCGGACCCGGGCCCCCAAGCTGCATCCCATGCAGGTAAGGAAGACACTCATCGAGCCTGCCTGACCATCCCCCTCCCCCACCCAAGCAGGGATGTGCGATGTGGCAGCTGTGTGTCTCTGTATAGCTTCATGTGACACTCAGGATGTCACCAGGGCATGAAACCCCAGGAGCTGACCTGGAAGAGGGCCGTGCTCTCGCTGATGTGCCAGGGGCAGGCATATACCCAGCACACAAGTTCAAGCAGGGGGCACAAAATAAAGTTGCCTCAGCTTCGGCCAGTTTCTCTTCCAAACTCATGGTCTGTCCTCCCTTTTTCCATCCCCCAGATTAATTTTTGTCTACTTCCCAGACCAGGATCTGTGAAATATGGTTCCATTTTCCTTCTTCCACTCAACACAGTGCCCACGGAATGAGGTTCAAGCCCCCCAGGTGAGACTGAAGGGCCTCTGTAATTTGGATCGATTATGTAAGCTCCAACCTCACGTCTCCCTGCTTCCCAAGACAGGCTGTTGCTCCAGCTGGACCGACCCCTCCACTCTCTCTGTAAACTGCTCTAGAAAGTCCCGCCCCTGTGCCTTTGCTTGTGTTGAGGCACTTGCTAGAACCGGAGGTGGTGTAACAGTGGGTCTTGGGTTTACCAGCAATGTAAGCTGGAGTAAATCATTTAACCTCTTTAAGCCTCTCATTCTGTCTTTGGGAAATGAGGAGGTGATCTACCTACCTGGGCTGCTGTGAGGCTAAATGAGATCACACAGACATGCCCCACCTATGCAGGTGAGACAAGCACTTGGCATGCATTAGCTACCAAATCAATGGGAAGATCCTCCCCTTTCCTTACAGCCACTCAACCCTAGCTCTTCTTCCAGGCTCTCCTCAAATTCTGCCTCCTCCAAGAAGCCTCCCTGCTTCAATCCACATTTACCTTTCCCCTTGTCTGAATACTCACATCATCTGTCATCAGCACATCATCACTGACCCCATTGTGCCTTCTGCTATTTACAACTAAATAAAGGTGTGGCTTTCATGCGAACTCAACTCTTAGGTCCTTCAGGGAGTAATCCTTCTCTTTAACACCCCATGGCCCACATACATGAGGACTATTCAGTTCCAACTGAAGTAAACCTCCATCACCGTAACATTGTCCCCAGAAGAACCAGGTATTACCTGAACCTGGAGATTCAATACACACTTCCTCTTCTAGATCATTCCTAAACATATAAAAAGACCCATCAAAGATTATTAGATCTCTAGGAAACCCCAATGTTTATAGTTTACCATCTGGGAATGTATTCACTTATCTTTAGCTTTGTTGATGGTCTTTAAGCCAATTCCATATTCATGATAAAACAATCCTTAGTGACTCAATTTTTTAAAAACCATCTTTAGAGTGGGATTTTCTCACAGGTTTTTGAAAGTCAAATTAAATCGGGTTCTGTGGTTCCCTCTTATCCATATGCTTATTTATCTGCTCAAAGAACTCAAGGAGATTAGTGAGGCATGCTTTCTTCATACCGACACCATGCTGCCTTCCCTCTAATAAGCCATGTTTACTTAAGTGTTCAGCAATTTGGCTTTTATTATACATTCATTCAGTAAACATTAAACGCTTACTCCATGCAAGCTTCTACCAAATGGTCCCTTGTGATACAGAAAATACCTCAGCATATTAGTTTGATCCATTAAGTGAGAAGGAACTTCGATAATGCATGCTTTCCTTTTTTGACTGTGACAGCCCATCTCTGCTCACAAATGTGGGCTTGACTTACGTGTGTCCCAGAAGAGCCTGGCGGAGAATGGCTGTGATGTGGGAAGCTGGGTCTGGCCCAAAGATTTGACTGATGGAGCGCACTGACTGGAGCTGGTGTGACATCACAGAGAACTCTCTGACACATATCAGCACGGAGCAATTATTTGAAGTCGGAATTGATGAATGAAATATTTTTTTTCTAACTCAAGAACATTGGGATGAAGAGACGATGAGTCAGACCCAGGGTGGCAGATCTCATATCAACGCTTTCCCACTCACATTGCTGGAGGTCCTCAGTTCCGGGCAGGGTCTCCACGGCATCTCGCCCACTTTCCAGATGGAGTCCTCTGGCCCCTATCAGGGCACTAAGTGCTTCCTGAAGTGCCTTCATGATGGTACCACCACAGT
The DNA here is from genome assembly GCF_028749965.1 of Puma concolor. Classification (NCBI taxonomy): domain Eukaryota; kingdom Metazoa; phylum Chordata; class Mammalia; order Carnivora; family Felidae; genus Puma; species Puma concolor. The sequence goes on along the minus strand of NC_141668.1, from coordinate 15,141,918 downwards.
TTACCATTAGACCCAAATCAATCTTCTTAGCATTTTTTTTAATTAAAAAATTTTTTTAATGTTTGTTTATTTATTTATTTATTTTTGAGAGAGAGAAAGACAGAGTGTAAACAGGGGAGGGGCAGAGAGAGAGAGAGAGAGAGAGAGAGAGAGAGAGAGACAGAATCCAAAGCAGGCTCCTGTCTCTGAGCTGTCAGCACAGGGCCCGACGTGGGGCTCAAACCCACAAGCTGTGAGATCACGACCTGAGCCAAAGTCAGATGCTTAACTTACTAAGCCACCCAGGCACCCCCTTCTTAGCATTTATGGAACCTCATATGTCTCAGCACCTCAGGACCCAGCTTTTTTATTTAGATATCTTTAATTAGCTCTTCTTTGCTAGCGGGTACTCCATGAAGCCATGCGCGCAGCTTTTATTTTTAAAGATCTGTGGGAAAATGGAGCTGGGTTCACATGACTGGGCAGAAATAGTCATAACCAGCAGGGGAACTTCTTATTCCTGGCCTCTCCTCAGAGCCCAGGGTTGGGGAAGCTGTAGGAAGGTTGATAAGACGTAGGGTGGTCTGTGGTCTATGTTACATCGGTCTAGTTGGATGCGGGCATGGAAACAACATGTTCAGTCACTAAACCTGCTGCCAGGAGCTCTGTGTTCTGGACCAAAATGGCAGCATGGTCCACGGGGTGGGCTGTAGGCTGCCCATCCCTAGTTCTACCCCCGGCATGTGGAGCGGAGGTGGTGGTATGTGTGTAGGGTGTGGGTACCAACCCTCACGTCCTCACAGGCAACACTGGGGGGCCCCCTGTCCAGCGTAGGTCCAGACACAGCACTGACTCACTAGAGTCGCACCTATAGCCATGTAATGGATTTGGTGAGTGGTTTTATCCAGAACCATCAAGACCCAAGGGCCTGGCTGCCCCAGGTGCCGCCTCTCACCACATACAACATGGGAATCATAGGTTTTCCTGTGAAACCACAAACCCCTTGGCACTGGCAAAGATTACTCAAGTTCTGAGGCAAATGAATCACTGAGAACCTTCTTACCCTGTGTATCTGCAGCAGCACCCCATTACAGAGAGTAACAGGGGTGTACTGCCTTGTTACAGAGCTCGTCAGCAAGCAAGCTCCACCCAGGGCTCCAGGTGGATCGGGCCACCTGTGCTGGGGCCAAGGGACCTGCCTGTTTGTTGGTGTCTGCTGAGGTGGGGGTGGGGGGAGCCAGGCCGGTTTGCCATACAACTGTCCCCTACACCGGCAACCAGCACCTCTCCACTGACAGCTTTTGAAAACTTGCTCATCTAGAGTTTCTGATCCCCTTTCCCTTAAATAAAATGTTGAGTAAATGAAAACTTTCAGGTTTTCAAACGCAAGCGCTACGATTTACACCGAGAGGATGGTCTTTGCGCACTTAGGGAAGCTCTCATCACTTCGGTCAAACCTTGAATGCTATTTTACCTTTGTGATTTTTTTAAGTTTTAATTTAAATTCCAGTTAGGTAACAGACAGGATAATATTGGTTTCAGGGGTAGGATATAGTGACTCAAAACTTCCATAAGACACCCAGTGCTCATCCCAAGTGCCCTCCTCAATCCCCATCACCTGTTTCACCCATCACCCCTGCCCCCCACCTTCCCTCTGGTAACCACCAGTTTGTTCTCTACAGTTAAGAGCCTGTTTCTTGGTTTGTCTCTCTCATTTTTTCCCCTATCATCATTTGTTTTGTTTCTTAAATTCCACAGGTTAGGAAAGTCATATGGTATTTGTCTTTCTCTGACTTAATGCACTTAGTAGCCTTGTGTTTCTTGAGAAGGGTCAGGGTACATGATAGGTGCACAGCTCTGAACCAGGCAGACGTCCATACTTAAAACCCAGACTGCCGAAAGCCAGAAACAGATGTGTGCGATCTCATTTGCCTGAGCTCTATTTTGAGCGAGGACTCTCTGGTTTATATGACACACTGCGCTATGCATAGAAAACCCTCCAGCCTGAGCTGGGAGCGTCTCATCCTGGGATGGGCTATTCATGGTTAGTCCCCAAGTGACAGCCATGATGGGATGCCCACAACCTGTAAGCCTCCCCTTTCCCTCGCTTTCCCCATGTCTAGACATGGCTGGCCCTGAAAAAGCCAGGTTCAGAGAATTGCATTTGGTCTGTAAAACACACATAGCCTCACGTTTTCAACTTGGTAGGTAAGTGTGCACGTTAACATTTTTAAAGGCACGGAGTGCATCGTGAAGCCTTAGGAGTGTAGGAATTGTGCTAAGTGGTATTGATTCGAATGCTCAAATGCTCTTCTCTCAGTGCCTTGCAGTTTTTTAAACTTCAACATCTCGCTGAAAATGATTTCATATTCCGTGTCTTACTAGGCCCTTGGTTCAGCAGGAAGCCATCTTTACATATTTTTAAAAGGAGATAAGTAAAATCTTGTTCTTGTATTTATACCTTATTTCTTTAACTTTTATGGTGGCAGATTCATCTAGAGATGAATCTCCTCTAGAATTTGGGGGAGAGAATAGTAAATAAGTCACAGAAGCAATGCTGGTGTCCCAGTGGTTGGATTCCTGAACATCTCAGGAAGTCAAGTCACTGTGTCTGTGAGTACTGACCCTCATGTTTCTCTGTCCGATCTCCTTTTAATGACACCCCATTTTCCCTTTACTTCTAAGCCATAGCCCAGCAGCATGGTGAAAGGCACTTGGCTTAAAGAAATTAAATCAGAATCTGGATTTGCTGCCTTTAAATAGCTGAGTAACGTGGACCACTCCTGTCATTTCTCTGAGCCCGTTTCCTGTCAAGTATGGGCATTAGACTAGCTAACCCCTGGGTCTCTCTGGTTCCCAGTTCAGGTGCAGTCAGCACCAGTGGGTAAACCATGGCATCCCACCAGCATCCCAGAGAGCCATCTTGAGCTTCATATGCAAGGGTCCCTCTTAGGGCCCAAGGGAATTTTTCCTTCCAGCTAAGTGCGACAGGTGCTAGATCAGGGACACCCTGCCCCTCCTCAACTCTGCTTCTGGCAAGAAACTGCTAAGAGCTTTTGAAAGTTTTCCTCAGAAGATTTAACAAGGCCCCCTGACCCCTTCCCCAGTCAAGAAGAGCCTGAGCTATGGCGCATGGGGCTAACAGAAGTGCAGTTCCAAACCTGTGGTTTCCTCCTCTTTGGCAGCCAAAATGCTAAGAACTCTATATTAGGCAGGGCCACCAGAGTCTGTATCAGGACTTTGTCCAAATTAGAAGAGGTCCCCTTCCTTCCACTAGCAGATGCCAAGTTGGAACATGAAGCCTGAGCTGGGTTGAGCCCCCACGTGCCCCCTAAGCCAGCCTCCTTCCTCAGAGGCCATGCTCTCAGACCACAGCGAGGGAGCATGGTGTTTCTCGGGACCATTTTCTACTGGCCAAGAGTGCATGGATGAAAACTGTCCAGTGGGGATGGAACACTTTTGCTATTTCAAAGCACCAGACAGAAGCCCTGTTTGGTTGGAATCTTTGAACAGCCAGATCGCAATTGTCACACGTTGAAAGAACAGGTTTTCAGGAAACAGAATTTGGGGTTATCCAGGTGAGAGCATTCTAGAGTTTTTGTTGATTAATATAATAAGAGGCAGTGCGACAGGTTTCACACACGCAGGTGAGGAGAGAGACAGGTGGTGCCGTGGAGTACCAGGTCTTCGGTACAAGGTTGTGTGAGAATCTGAAAGAAACCTTGCAACCGTGGGCCCGGAATCTTGTGATCATGGCATACTTTGATGTTAATATTTTTGCAGCCTATTTGACACACTTTTACACTAAACAGGTTGGCAGGATGAGCATCATGACCAGTGATTTATAACCATATCCTGTTCACCTGTTACCGGCAGCTCTGGGTGGCTGCTGGAGAACTTGTCTGCCTTGCCAAGGCATCATAGAGATCGTACGGACCTTAAGTCAATGTTCTCGCATGTTCCAGGACACAACTTTTTTTTTTTTTTTTTGGCTACGGCTTCATATTCTTTTACACTTTTTGCATAAAGACATGCGTACTCAGTTATGGCAAATGCACCGTGGGCATTTTGCAGCCTTCTGGGAAGAGTGGGTGGTTCTCATGTGGCTCTATCAGGCCAGTTGAGAGGCACTGGTTTGGCCCACACTGACCACCCAATAAATGGTGAACACATGTGAACACAGAATGCCGAGGTGTTGGTTTTCTTTCATAACTTTGTCCTCCGGGTGATGGGATTCTTCAAAGTTTTCAGGTTTATGCTCAGCTGGTCTAATAAGAAGCTACACTCTCTTTTAAGAGATCTTTTTTTTTTTTTTAATTTTTTTTTCAACGTTTATTTATTTTTGGGACAGAGAGAGACAGAGCATGAACGGGGGAGGGGCAGAGAGAGAGGGAGACACAGAATCGGAAACAGGCTCCAGGCTCCGAGCCATCAGCCCAGAGCCCGACACGGGGCTCGAACTCACGGACCGCGAGATCGTGACCTGGCTGAAGTCGGACGCTTAACCGACTGCGCCACCCAGGCGCCCCTCTTTTAAGAGATCTTAACTGGGGTGCCTGGGTGGCGCAGTCGGTTAGGCGTCCGACTTCAGCCAGGTCACGATCTCGCGGTCTGTGAGTTCGAGCCCCGCGTCAGGCTCTGGGCTGATGGCTCGGAGCCTGGAGCCTGTTTCCGATTCTGTGTCTCCCTCTCTCTCTGCCCCTCCCCCGTTCATGCTCTGTCTCTCTCTGTCCCAAAAATAAATAAAAACATTTCAAAAATTAAAAAAAAAAAAAAAGAGATCTTAACTGAAAAGACAAACACATTCAGCTGTCTGAGGGAAACTTAGCAGGGGAGCCACGAGGCTGCTACTAATCCGTCACTGCCTGGCAGGGCAGTGTTTCCTCATTCCTAGAGAACTGCTCCCAAGATTAATGAAGTGGTGTGAAAAGCACTTTGTTAGCTGTAAGATCAGCAATATTGGTTGTAAACCACCCCATTCCCACCCTGCAAGTCAACTGTGAGCTCCTCTGAGGGCAAGGATTCCATTCTTTGTCTTGATAGTCTCAATGCTAGCATAGCGCTTGGCACATAGTAGGAGCTCGATAAATGTTAGCGCTTGCTAACGCTGTGACCAACAGGACTTTAGTTGGCGGGGGTGGGGGGGGATGACTCCCAGTTTGGGGTTTAGTAGGCTAAGTAGGCTTTTCGAACTTGTTTGACTGTGGCCTACAGTAAAAACCTATTTTCACATCATGACACAGAATACACACACAAAACCACATTCTCTCTCTCTCTCTTTCTCTCTCTCTCTCTCTCTCACACACACACACACACCTATCTTGAAAACAACAAAATGCTTATCCTTACTTTGTGAAACGCTCCTCTGTATGTTCTACTGTGTTATATTCCTTGTGTCTCTTAGCTTTTCTTTTTTAAAATGCTGGTTGCCATCCACTCTGTTGATTTCATGGCTGGTTATTGCCTGCAGTCTGGCAACGCCGGGCTGGAGAGTGAGTGGAGGTGCCTTCGCTGAGACTCAGGACACAGGGCTGGGTAGACAGCCCTAGATCTCTGGATTTTTCTTCCTGAGTCTTGTGTTCCCTTCCTATCTCCATAGTCCTGCCCCATCAGACTTACCAGTCCCGTACCTCATTCCTTTGGGGGAGAGCTCTCTGTACGGAGCTCTCAAGGCATCACTCAGTCAATCAAGTCAATTATTACGTGGAGACCAGGCTGGAGCAGGGGAGGGGAGTTAGTGTTTAATAGGCACAGAACATCTACTGTGTAAGATGAAAAGCATTCTGTGGACAGACAGCAGAGATGGTTGCACTGTGTGAATGTACTTAATGCTACAGAACTGTGTGCTTAAAAATGGTTACAACGGTAAGTTTTACATTATGTGTATTTTGCCACAATTGAAAAGTATGTATGTGTGTGTGTGTGTAGGCAAACTAAAAATCAAAAAACAGCCTGCAGGGGCCCCCTGGAGATGAAGCCTCAGGGTTGGAACAATTCTTAAGCATCATTTAGACCAATCCCCCCTTGACACTCAAGCCTCTTGTGCAGAATTTCTAAAAAATGGATTACGGTCACCAGCAATGGGGGCTCATCGCTCAAAGCAGGTTATTTTATCTTGGAATAATTCTGACTTCTGACAGTTCAGAAGTGCTCCTTTAGAAAGTGAGCTGGAGGGGCGCCTGGGTGGCGCAGTCGGTTAAGCGTCCGACTTCAGCCAGGTCACGATCTCACGGTCCGTGAGTTCGAGCCCCGCGTCAGGCTCTGGGCTGATGGCTCGGAGCCTGGAGCCTGTTTCCGATTCTGTGTCTCCCTCTCTCTGCCCCTCCCCCGTTCATGCTCTGTCTCTCTCTGTCCCAAAAATAAATAAACGTTGAAAAAAAAAAAAGTTAAAAAAAAAGAAAGTGAGCTGGAATTTCCCCCATCACTTCCAGTATGGAACCCACCTCCACCTCTCAAGGTCACCAAAAACCACCTAAATTTCCTCTTCCACATAATACGTATTTGATAAGTAGTTTTTCAGTGCATCCTAAGCACACTCTCTGATCTTCCAAGTCTTCTGTTTCCAACTACATGTTCCAAAATCTGTCAGACTGTCCCCTCACCATCCCATGGCTCTCCTGAAACGACCAATCGGCGGCTCTCCCTATTACAGCATCATCTCTAGAAACCAAAACATTACTCTAACCAAGGCCCTGAAATTTTCCATCACAAAATGGAGAATTCTAATGGCAGTTCTGGGCCAAGAGGAGAGCACTGGCAGGCAAGCTGACGAGGGACATATCTGAGGACAACATGGACAAGTTGCACGGAAGACCAGATTTGTCCTCTAGGTGCAAGATTAAAAAAAAAAAAAAAAAATCTCATGGATCCATTCCTTGGGTCTGAAGGATAGATGCAAAATCCAATCAACCATTGCTCTTATCTCTAATTTATTCTGTTTCATCAAACCCCAGAAACCACCCAGCTCTCCTTGGAATGAGATGCTTTATTTCATGTAACATGGCCCAGGACTGGGTGTTTGCCAATATGTAAATTTTCCTTCTTTGACTCCAGAACCCAAACAAATGGATTATGTTCCCCAAATTCCATGAAGGTAATAATTCTGTAGAATGGCCACGGTACTCCTAGAGTTTCATTCTAAACAGAGAGAGGCATTTCTCTGCAGAGAAGTATCTCAGCAACTTTGTTCTAATATATAATTAAATCCCCTCCTGGATACTTTGCAGTTATGTTTTATAGCTTATTTTGAATGTTCATATTTTATCAGAAAATTATAATTTTCCTCTAAACATGAGCTTTTACAAGGCTTTTGAATTATGATGGCTGGCTTCATATTTCAACTACAAAACAGTGAAAAGAAATAGCAAAAACTGTCCCTCACACATTGTTCCAAAGAGTACTAGGTCTTCCAATCCCCCTGCCTTCCTGTACCCCACAGCCCTGGGTCTGGGTGCACTCTGACCAGCTGCAGGGACCCCAGTTTTGATGACTTGGGTAGGAGTAGCTGATTTTAAAATGGAACAGATCGGCCTGGGAAGAAGAGTGAGGAGACCTTGTGTTTTGCATGCTTTCAGACTCAGCTTGAATATCTCCTCCACTGAGAAGCCTTCCTAGCCAGTCAGGCACCTATCATTTTCTAGCCTTGACCTACTTCTTTCTCATGACATGCATATTTGTTAGTTCAGAGGCTTACCGTCTGCATCCCGAATAGACTATCAACTCCAAGAGGGTCAGTGCGATATCTTTTTTTTTCAATGTTTATTTTTGAGAGAGAAAGAGCGAGAGAGAGAAGGAGAGGGAGACAGAGCGTGAGTAGAGGAGGGGCAGAGAGAGGGGGAGACATAGCACCTAAAACAGGCTCCAGGCTCTGAGCTGTCAGCACAGAACCCGATGTGGGGCTCGAACCCACGAACCGCGAGATCATGACCTGAGCCAAAGTCAGACGCTTAAGCAACTGAGCCACCCAAGCGCCCCACCATGTCTTCTTTATTCAACACTGAGGAGCCAACTCCTTGCACATTAGACACAACAAATGTTTGCTGAGTGAAAAAAAAAAAATGAATGGATGAATGAATAGAAGAACTCGGAAACACGACAGGTGTTCTCTTAGAAGTGGCTCCATTGGGACATGCCTCTGAAAGGTTCTGTTTTTCCCTTTCCCTCCCCCCATGCTCACCACGTTCTCTCTTGCTCTACATACACATCACCAAAGACCCAGAGACATGACTCCGTCAACTCCCAGCCCAACCTGACCAATCCAGCCACACAAAACCCCTCACCACAAAGTTCAGACGTGAAACTCAACCCTGGGAAAGACTAGCCCATCTCTGAGAAGCCTTCTGTAGGGTCCTGGGGGAACCCTCACTCAGCAGGGGGAATGCACAACACGTAGAAGTTGCTGAGTTGTTTGTACAGTAGTGACCGCACTGTGACAGAGCCCACCCATCTGCAGCCTCCAGGCCCTCAGCCATGAACCTTTACATCGTTATCCATGAGGCTTCGCATGCTTCCTCTGCGTCCCTGCAAGAGAAATCTCCTAATTTGTTGGTCACTGGTGGACTTTAACCCGAGTGTTTACAATAGACTTGTGTTGCCACCAAGGTGTCTTTGGCTCCCTTGTGTCCTAATCTTCTGCTTGTTGTCCTCAGGTGTCTGGCTTGGAGTCCAAACCCGTATTGGACAGCGTCCTGTTTTTACGTGACAAAAGATGGGAAGAGGTCAGAAGTGTCCTGACTTCTGCTTTCAGTCCTGAGAAGCTCAATGAGGTAAGACTCGGGAAAAGCAGACTCACCCCACCCCCTCCCCGAAAGAGGTTTCTTCTCTCCAAATGGTGATGGAGCGCTGGTTCACACCACATCACTTGTCCAGAAGGTGCACTAAAACGCCCTGCCCACTGGGGCCTCCTATGCCGCAGGGCATGTATCCGAGTGTCTTCCATTTCTCCAGGCTCCCACATCTCCAATTGCTGTGAAGCAATTGTGGGTCTACAGGCACTCCTGTGAAGTCCCAAGACTCTGCCCCAGGCATTTTGGGGGCGCCCAGGAGAAAACCGGAGGAGTGCCCTCTCATGCTTCCAGCTCAGATAGATCACCTGGGGATCTTGTTAAAATGCAGATTCTGACTCAGCACGTCTGAGATCCTGCATTTCTAATAAACTCCCAGGTGATGCGGATGCATCTGAATGGTGAAACACCTCTTACACAGCAAGGAACCAGAGAACAGGTTGAAACACAGGTGAGCTGTGGGTCCAGTCAGAAATAGGGAAGAGGTGGCCGCGGATCACTGGGGAGGAGTGAACTCTAGGCACGCAGGCATGCCCAGGTTAACCTTGGGGGCCAAGTCAGTGGACCAGGGGGCATCCACAACATGCTACCAGCTCTCAAACTCTGGGCTCCCTCTTTCCCCCACCCACAGACCCGCCCTTTTCTCGGGCTGTCTGTCCCGCCTCTTGGCCAAGTTCTGTCACACTTGATCTTCCCTGATGGCCTCTCAATTGCTGGTGCGGCTTCGGTGTCCGCTCTGAATTTTCTAAGAACTCGGGACTGTGCACTTGAACCCTTCTGATGTGAAGCACTCAGGGACTGCCTCAGTCAGAGTCCCAAGTGCCCGGGCAACTCCAAAGCAAGCGTCCTTCCAGACTCATCCACCATGTCTAGCTGTTCCAGAAAACCTGGGCTCAGAGTCGCCTGTCTTCAGTTCAATAAGTGAAAGCCGCTCTTAATCACAAGATGCTCATCCGTACCGTCCTGATTAATTCCTAGAAATCTTCTAAAGCCCCGCCCCCAGGAAGAGGAGAGGTCCCTTACTTCACAATTAATCCCATCCAATATAACTCACTCAGAAACCTGTGGTCCTGCCCACGTTCAGTGAGGTTTTGTGTTTCCACACAGCCTTTGGTATCTGAGGGCAGAGGGTGCGCTGAGCTCATATAGCACCAGCTAAAGCCCACCGAGCTTTTATCTGTGCCAGCACCACTCTGAGAGCTTCCCATTTATATTAACACGCTTAATCTTACCACGTCCCTTTGACGCAAACACGATTATGAGCACCCTCATTTGACAGATAAGGAAACTGAGGCACAGAGAGATGAAGTTTTGTGAGCGTGTCACACAGCGTGTAAATCAGAGCCAACATCCTAATCCAGCTCCTGAATACGCTTAACCTCTCTGTTTGCCCGGCTCCTCTACCCTATGTGTGATTTTTGAACGCTGTTCTAAGGCTCCGTGGGACTGTCCCAGGGGCTATCTGGAGGGCAAGGGAAAGAGCATATGGGGGCTATGTTGGAAACCTAGGGGGCTCAGGAGCAACACTTCGGTGTCTTCTAAGTTTGGAACCAGCTGAGGCATGGAAACACATTTCACACAGAGGAAATACAAATTTCTCCTTTCTTACCGGTACGCCCTTTGAGAAACGTAGCTCTGCCATCTGGTCACGTGGGCCTGCCAGGAGTTCACCCGGAAGGGGACGCTGCAGCCTTACCGGCAGGAGGGCAGAAAAACACACGGGAGAACGGAGCCAGATTCTGACGGCTGCCCATTCACGCTCAGTCCCTTCCTCCCGGCTCCCAGTCTGATAAGGGAGGGTGTGGAGAGCAGGAGACACGGCCGGCCCTCCTCGGCCGCGTGGGCACGTGGGAATCACCTGGGAGCTTCGAAAACCATTGGTGTCTGGGTCCCACGTCTAGACATTCTGATTCAATTGGCCTGGCTTGGAATGCAGTCTGGGTCTGAGGCTTTGCAACTCCCGGGGTGATTCCGATGTGAAGCCAGCGCTGGGAGCCACCCCCTCGTGGAAGTTCCCCGAAAGGAAACACTGGGAGGGGAGGTCTCCCCTCAGCTGAAGCAACGGGCCCTGCTCCACACTTCGCTGTGTTAGAGACTGAGACTCAGGTGAGGATCTGTTTGAAGAAAGGGCCTGCTCCTTCAAAACTTGCACAGCTGGGGTGCCTGAGTGGCTCAGTCGATTAAGCGTTGGTTAAGTCGATTAAGCATCAGCTCAGGGCATGATCTCACAGTCCGTGGGTTCGAGCCCCGTGCCTGGCATCGGGCTCTGTGCTGACAGCCTCGAGCCTGCTTCGGATTCTGTGTCTCCCTTTCTCTCTCCCCCTCTCCTGTTCGTGCTCTGTGTCTCAAAAACAAAAAAAGTTAAAAAAAAACAAACTTTTTTAATAAAAATAAATAAAATTTGCAAAGCAGTGTTTTGACCACCCAAACAGGCGGAGGGAGAGTCACCTTTATTACATGTAGCCAGTAAAGTACTGAGTTAACCAATAGTAGAGGAAGGAACAAGAAATAGGTAAATCATGGGTGGACATCACTAGCTCAAACGTGTGGCAGCACGCTTCTTTATTTTAGGAAACGGTGATTTGGCAGGTGATTTGGATGCGGAATCTCATCATTTGTTAAAAAGAAAATGATGAAGGATACCAGGTTTTGTTTTTAAAGTAAGCTTCAAGAAAGGGAAAAAAGTTTTCTTGACAGATTTAAGCTATGTTTCTTTGGGGAAAAAAAATAAATCCGAATCTTTTTTCAAGGTCTAGATTTCTTTAGCACCTTATAGAGTATACTCCAGAAATGGATATGATGTCATTTCCCAAACAACCTCCATGCTCCTGGGATCCAAAGCATTTTCTCCTCCTGGTTCAGAAATCAAATTCTCAGAACCTGAATTAGGTGCAGAAAATAGAGTTCCTCCAAGTGTTTTACTGCACTGAGGTACCTAGGGGAAGGACGGAGGTCATAAATGACAGGGAGGGAGACAGAGGGAGCCCGAGGTGGGAGAAGAGGGGGAGAGGAAGAAATTTCTTTTTTTATTTTGAGAGAGAGAGAGAGAGAGCGTGCGTGAACACGCAAGAGCACGAGTTGGGGAGGGGCAGAGCTAGGGAGAAACAGAATCCCAAGCAGGCTCACTGCTGTCAGTGCAGAACACAGACATGGGGCTTGAACTCACAAACCGTGAGATCACGATGTGAGCCGAGATCAAGGGTTGGATGCTTAGCCAACTGAGCCACCCAGGTGCCCCCAGGGGGAAGAAACGTCACAGACTGGATTCCCTGGGGTTTGCCTCAATTCTACCCCATTACTTAACATACACTCCCAGTAAACTTAACTCTCTTGAAAATCTTCTTTCCACTTAATATACCTTAAGTTCTTGGGTTTCCATTACAAAGGATGCCATTCCAGTGGCAGCAGTAGACCTCCTTCTCCCCACCTCCGGAGCATTTAGACCGGACGAATTTAAGGTTCTTGGTGGGGGGTGGGGCATCTAAATAGATGCATCAGCAAGTAGTTGACTGCAGATCTGGAGCTCAGGAGAGAACGGCAGGAAAGATGGTCCTCAAAAACCCAGACATGGGCGAGCTCACCCCCAGAGTGCATGCAGTCTACCTAGGTAGAGAAGAGGGTGGTGGGGAGAACCACATCTAAGTGCAGGGCGGAGGAGACACCTACAAGTAAGCCTCGGGAAGAAAAGCCTGCGAGTCCAGGAGAAAGTGGAAGGGAAATGCAAGGCAAGAAGCAAGGAGCAAGGAGCAGCCAGAGATGTTCCGCGCTGCTGAAATAGAAAGGAACACCAGGATGAAAAAATATGTGACAAAGATAATATTTTCAAACATTAAATCACATGCCCTGTGATTTTCTTTCCTGCACTGAGTCAATGGTGCGTGTTGCTCCCGAAGGAGGAAGGGGGTCCCTTCCAGAACAAGGAGGCCGGTGCTCCGTCTTGAACAGCAGATCAGGCTTTCTCGAGTCCTGTTGGGACAGGGGTCTTGGAAGTTAAACAGTCTTAGGAGAGAAAAGAGTTTTCCTAATTTCAAAGGGAGCTTCCTTTGGAATCCGAAGAGCAAGATTTGGGGCTCTGAGTGTGGAGCATCACTCTACACCAGATTGTAGACGGGATGGAGGCTATGACAAGGGGGTGGTCTTTTATCCTGGGGAAGATGGGTGGAGGGGCGGGGGAGGAGGGCAGGGTACCAGACTTTAGTGCCCCTGACTGCCTCCTTGCCCAGCATAGGTGAGTCACCTTTATTACATGTAGCCAGTAAAATACTGAGTTAACCAATAGTTTGGGTTAACCAATAGTTAACCAAACTAACCCTCTAAGTTTCTGGATGCATTCTTTGGACCTTAACCTCCCACTGGCCTTTGCTCTCTATGTCACTGGTCCTCAAACCTGTGTGACCAAGGGCTGCACCAGAATCACCTAGGATCCTTGTTAAAATACTTAATTCTAGGGGCGCCTTGGTGGCTCAGTCAGTTAGGCGTCCGACTCTTGGTTTAGGCTCAGGTTATGATCTCACGGTTCTGGAGTCCCAGCCCTGTGACAGGCTCTGTGCTGGTGGCACGGAGCCTGCTTGGCTTCTCTCTCTCCCTCTCTCTCTCTCTCTGCCCCTACCTCGCTCTCCTTCCCGCTCTCTCAAAATAAATAAATAAACATTTTTAAAAAATACATAACTCTAGCCACCCTAGGACCTACAGAATGAGAATGTCTAAGGGTGACTGAGAACCTGTATGTTTTACAAGTTCCCTGGCACAATTCTGATAAGAGTCAGAGTGGAAAGCACTGGTGTGAGTCTTCCTCTTGGTCCCTTGCCTGACCATCTCAGACTCAGGGCTTCCCCAGACTTGCAGGAGCTGGGCCCCAGAACTCTCTATGCCCTTCCCTGCTTTGTTTATTTGTCTCTGTAGTGCTATTGCCAGTGAACAGTCCATTTCCTTTACTTCTCTTTTCTTTATTGCTAACTGCATTGCACTAGGCACAGAACAGGCACTCAATAATGATTTGCTGGATGAATGAATGGATGGATGAATGAAGAATCAAAGAGTCAGGAAGCTTTCTACTGAAGGATATATGTTGAGACTAAGATAAAAGAAAAATAAAAGGGAATAGTTTTATCAAAGAAAAATTAAATAAGGGGAGGAGGCAAATCGTTGGCTTTCTCTTTGGAGTCACGAGCATATACATGCAGAAACAGAAAAAACAGGCCACAAAGACACAGAGAGGAGAATGAGGCACAGAAGGACATGGGGTGGAGGGGCAGAGGCAATAAGAGAGGCTCGGACAACAGACCCGAGCCTGCTCTCCACTCGGTTTATGGGCATCTGAGTCCGTTTTCCCTGAAATAGCTTTGAAATATCAATATCTCCATTCCTTTCTGAATTTGTAAGTAGCTTGGGGACTTTTATTATCAAACTGCAGAATTTATTCTTGAAATAAAGATTTGCTTTCCCTTGGAATTCTGAGGCTTTCTTCCTTTAGCACCTTGGTGGTCTGAGTCCTTTACTACCTGTGTCTGGAAGTGTCATTAATATTCAAAGGCTCTAGATGGCACCGTCTTTATCTGTGTGCATATTAGGCAGCATGGGTCAGCAACGCTTGAAAGTTATTTTAGAATCAGCATTATATCATGAAGCCATATTTTTACTTAAAAGAAGATTGGGTTTCGGCTTAAGGCTAGGGGTAACACAGAACGATGCAGAACTGGTGAAAATGTAGTTGCTGCATCCCTGATTCCAGAAAAAAAGGCCACCGAAATCATAGTCCAGTGACAGCCAAGCTATTGAGGTTTAAGTTACAGGACTGCTGAGCACCGCTGAGGAAACAACGGATTTTTTTTTATTAGAGAACATTTTGCCCAGCTGACCTGCCAGAGTTTTCACCCTGTCCCCTAAAAGATTAAGTTTTTTAAAAGGGCAACCAGTAGATTTATTGAGATTTTTAGAGTCTTGTGCTAGATTCTTTACCAAAGACTATTAATGAGTAACCCTGGGGTTGTGTAAAACTTTATTAGGGGTCAGGAAGTAAATAGATTTAATTTTAAGAAACAAAACTGGGGCTAAATTAATTCTCCTCTGAGGGAAAAATATAAATAAGGGGGATTCCCTGGGGACCGAGGTTAGCACTAATCTTATTTTTGAATTTTGTAATTCATCTGAAAGAGGGAGCACACCATGAAATCTACACATTTGTATATTCCTCTAAGCTCTTCTGATTTTAGAAATATCACATCAATTAGAATAAGTTTCTAACATTCTTCTAAGATTGTGTAAGTCAACACAAAAGTGGCAGCTAGCTTTCAGTGTAACCAAGAAAATACAAAATAATACATTTAAGAGAAAAGCATGAAAACTATACTTCTATGACAATGAACTTTCAAGCTATGAATTAGTACTGAGGAAAAGGGTTTGACAGGACCCGTGGTCATACAATTCCGGAAAATACTGCAAACCATCTTCTGAGCGATTTGCTATCTACCTTAACATATTAACAGGTTGGGAGAGATCTGCAGTGAAGAAATCCGTTTAATCTTGTTCCGGGCTTAAGTTTTAGTTAAGTTTTTAGTAGGTGAAAGCATGGGTCGTTAACATCAAAGTCAGCTACTGAGAGAAATGAGGCCACGGGGCGCTGTGACTTTCGTGGTAGAATCCATGAAGGGCGGCCATTTTTAAGTGGCTCCAAATTGGTTGGACCACGGATCCAACCCAATATGGTGGCTTGTGTCTTCTCAGTCCTCAAAGCACTGTAGAAGTGATGGTTATTGACTCATTCACCCACAAAACTAAGCTGATGGTGACTGAGCAGATACAGGAGACCTGGAAGCTTCAGACATGACAGCCTGAGCCAGGCTGGGCGTGTCACTCAACACTAAATGAGCCAATCATATCTCTGTGGATAGGGACTCAGTTAAAGAAAAGCCAGACCGACAGGGAAGGCTGGTATCTCTCACAGTCGCCGAGAATCCAGCTCTCTGCCTAATTTTTCACTTTCATCCAGATGTTTCCTGTCAGGAAGGCACAGTCAATAATGTATGAATCTTAAAGGCAGAGGCAGATGTGGTTATTATTCCCTCCAGGCCTTTCCTGCCTTGGAGAAGACATATTACTCCAGAATGACTACAATTTTAAAAAATTTAAGTTGATATAGCCAGCTTATGAGTAAATGCATAGCTACGATCATTTCAGTGCAAAAGGCTTCCCAGAATTACAGTCTTCATCATGGTTTAGTTTGGCCTTTAAATTTTCACCGTACACTTTCGGGATGATCATGCATGAGGGCTTCTAGGACAGGACCCAGGCTTCCAGTAATGCTGCAGCAAGCAGCTTTCTCTCGGCTGCATGAGCCTGCAGCAGTCTATTTTTAATATTTGCTTTTATTTCTTAATCTTTTCAAACAATAAAAATGAAAGTCATTATAACCAAGTGTGGCTGTGGCAATAAATACTTCGGAGTCCAAAAAGACATTGTCCCTGCCTGACCAGTTGCCCATTTTGCAGAATGTCTGGGTATTTATCTAGCAGCAAGAGACCATTATCTTTCAACACAGTTGTATTCCACTGACACCTAATCTCCTAATTAAAATCAGTATAATGATGGACTGCTTAAATTCTGGTTAAAGTGTTCCTTTTCCATTTGCATTTAAAAGAAAACACACTCCTCATCACGGGTACCCCATCCTGGGCTATAATTTGGCTTTCCTTTGCCAGAATCATAATGTCACTCTGACTTGCCACTGGTTAAATCTAACCAAGCATCTAAATGTGCCTCCCAGCTTGGCTGTTGCTTGGCAACACCAGCAGCCACCTCCTCATCGGGGTGAGTTCTAATTGGTCACAACTCTTGACAGGAACCGCTGACTTATTAGAAATGACACTTGATTATTCACCTAGATGGCTAGAGCTGATACTTAGCAGCAGGAAATTCTGCATAAAAATAAGTTGTGGATGTTTTTAATATCTGGATGGCAAAAGGAGATAAGTTTTGTTAACTGGTATTAATTTTACATGTTAGCCACCCGTTTAAAGCACTTTAAGGTATTAATCTTTTCATGTTTGAAGCCAACAATATGCTCAAATACCATCTCCCATCCCCATGAGCTGACCCTTATTTATTTAGAAAAATCCCCCTCCGACATCAGTTCCAAAACACCACTGCCCGCAAGTCTGAGAGTGCCAAATAGAATGAAACATTAAATTTATAAAATTCAATGAAGGTTTATTAGTTCCTGTCTTTAAGGGGTTTATAATGCAGAAGGGCAACAAGGGCATATTCCTACATGATTACCAAGTATGGAAAACAGTGACAGAGTTCACATCCTCTTTGGAGCATCAGAAGCCAGTCTGAGGGGCAGGGGGTAGCATTGGAAGTGAGTCCTGAAGATTCAACGGAGTTTCGACAGAGGGAGAAGGTGCATTGCAAGTGGAATGAGCTACAGGAACAAAGGCATCTGGATGAAAAGTACAGGATGTGTTCAGGGAACAGAGGAGTACAAATTGGCTGGAACACACAGTACATGAGAGAAAACTGGAGAAGTAGGTTGAGGCACTGACAGTTCTGTGCCTGGGGCGTGTTTGGTGCAAGCTTCACTGGAGAGTGAGGAGCTATTAGGTACTTGAAAGGGAGGGAGTAAGGAAAGAGACTTCCCCTGGACCCGTGCGACAGACACTTGTGGAGCAGATGAGGACAGCTACAAGTCAGACCTCTGGAGTCTCCCCTTTCCATGGCCCCAGGGGGACAGCTCCCAAGGGCCGTATTTTGATCTCAGGGCTTTTTTCAGAATCCCTCTTCATATGTAGACAAATGAGTCACCCCGCCTATACACCATCGAGGTATGGGGGTCATCTCAGTTTGAAGCATAAAATAATGCAGGAGTGCAGTGCCAGGGTGGCTCAGTCAGTGAAGCATCCGACTCCGGCTCAGGTCATGATCTCCTGGTATGTGAGTTCGAGCCCTGCATCCTGCTCTCCACTCTCAGTGAAGAGCCTGCTTTGGATCCTCTATCTCCACCCCTCTCTGCCCTTCTCCTACTTGTGCACTCATGTGCGTGTGCACAAGCTCTCGTGCTCTCTCTCTTGCAAAAATAAATAAACATTAAAAAAAAAAAAAAGGTAATGCAGAAGGACCGTCTCCTTCCCTCTCCTTGCTCAGGAAATGGGTCTTCCCTAGCATCAGGCCAACTCTGTTTTCCAAACTTCCAGGGCTCTGAAGGCTTAATGGTATTTATTTGTTTTCCAAGTTCATGGCATCATAGCTGCATGAAGTGAAATTATAACCTAGAAACAAACAGACTGAGGAATAAAGGGAATGCGGATTCTGATTTTGGAGGAAAAAGCAACAAGCCAGAAGTCAGAGGATCTGGATTTCTAATTCTCACTTTTGCTAAATCATTGGAGCATAAAAATAACCAGATTTAGGTCTTTATGTAATTGTGAAGTCAGTGCATCAAAGAAATACAAAAAGACTTTCTTACGGAAGTAGAGCAAGTAGAGGGGTCATGAATCTAACCCTTTACTGTGCCCAACTAGGAAGTTTCCTGTTCTTTCCATGGTCTCTAAGTCACTTTCTCAATCTGATGCTTAGCGACCGCCTTCAAATCCTAGAATGTCCATGGAAAGGGACTTCAGAGTGCATTTCAATTGGCCCCTCATTTGGGGATGAGGACCCCAGTTCAGAGAGATTCAAATGACTTGCCAAAAG
This sequence comes from Puma concolor, assembly GCF_028749965.1. NCBI lineage: Eukaryota > Metazoa > Chordata > Mammalia > Carnivora > Felidae > Puma > Puma concolor. Next base: position 15,123,469 of record NC_141668.1, on the reverse strand, counting down.
TAAGAGGTAGAACCAGCATGGGTACACGGTCTTTCACAAGGGCCAGCTCCCAGCAAACAGCACTGCATTTAAACTAAGATAGAAAGAGCTCTTCAATCTATGAATGTTCCTTCTATGTGAAGGCGCTCAATGAGTATTCAGTCAATCTGCCATCACATAGATACTTCTAGATACTCAACTGAATGTGTTGCACTGAGTTCATTCCTGACAGAATACTGACAACTTCAATAGTACACGACAATATACAAGAGTGGCCCCAAGAAGGTGACATGGGGAGTGTATTATCTATTGCTGTGTAACAAATTACCCCAACCAAAGCTTAGCAGCTTAAAACAACAAAACTTTATTAGCTCATGGTTTCTGTGGGTCAGGAATCTGGAATGGATTAGCCAGACACCTTTCTTTCAGGGTCTCTCTATGTAGTAGTCAAGCTGTTGGCCTGGGCTGTGATCTCATCTGAAGGCTTGACTGGGGGAAGATCTGCTAATCTTACAACCATAGTTATTGGCAGGATTCCATTCTTGGTGGGCTTTGGGAAATAGGATAAGTAGCTTGCTCTTTGTCCTTCAGCCAATTGAGATACTTAGATAATAACAAGTATTTTCTTTTTTGAAAAGAATCTTTTAATGTTTATTCTTGAGAGAGAGAGACAGAGAGAGAGAGAGAGAGAGAGAGAGAGAGGCACAGCATGAGCGGGGGAGGTGGGGGGAGCAGAATGAGAGAGGGACACAAAATGCAAAGAAGGCTTCAGGCTCTGGGCTGTCAGTACAGAGCCTGACGCAGGGCTTGAACCCACGAGCTGTGAAGATTATGATCTGAGCCAAAGTCGGACATTTAACCAACTGAACCACCCAGGCACCTCAGCAAGTATTTTCATTAGACCAATCTGGTGTTGAGTACAGAATGGATTGAAAAGTGAAAAGAAAGGAGTCTGGGAGGCTCTTTAAAAAAATTTTTTTTAGTACACCTATGTGTCAGGCACTACACAAAGTACTAAGATTACAAAGATGCTTCCACCACTTTGTTCTTAAGAAGCAGGATGACAGCCATATTCCAGGTGACAGGTGGCAAAGCCTGAATTAGAATAGTCAGTGGGGAGATAAAGATGATACAAGGAAGTGATATTAACATGGTGAGGCCAGAACAGGTGGATCAGATGTGGCATTGTCTATGAGGAATAAGAGGAGAGAAAATGTTGCCAGGTATCCAAACCGGTCTGGGATCATGGGGGTCCTCCAGAGGACACCCAACCTACCTTCTAGGGCCAAGCCTTTTATGTATATGATCTCTATCAAACTCTTCAAGGGAGGTCTAATTATTCCCATTTTGCAGATGAAGAAACAGACTCAATAAAGTTAAGCAATTTGCCCAAGGTCACACAAGTAAAAAGTGCCAAGGAGAGGAAATCTGATAATTGGCAGAGGCTTTGAGTATTTTCTCTCCCAGGGTCAAGTGTATTTAACAAGGTCAGCATCTTAGCCTCAAAGAAGGACACTCCAGTGATGAAATTCTGGGTATCACCTAAAAGGAGAGAAGAAAGCCTTTGAGCAGAACTTCTTACCCCTTCTTTGTCATTACCTCACGAATTCTCTTTTGACTACTCAGAAAGCTCTCTCCGCCTTCTTGAATTAACTCTATTGCCCTCTGTCTATACCTTGACTCAGAATTCCCTAAACATAGTCAGTAAAAAAAAAAAAAAAAAAAAAAAAGATATATATACACACACACACACACACACACACACACACACACACATATGGATATATATGGATATATCCATATATATGTATATCCATATCTGTGTATATATACCCATATATGTATACATGTATACATGTGTTTATATATATATATATAGGTGTGTGTGTGTATATATATATATATATATATATATATATATATACATATATACATATATATCCAAAAATGGATATATATATATATATCCATTTTTTTAACTGGATGATTTAACCATACAGTCAACCCCAGGTGAGCAAGGACTTCTTCCTTGAACAATTTCTTTCCCAGGCTGAGGATGATACTTTACACTTGATGGTGACTGCTAGTTACCAAACAGCTGACCAGCCATACACTCAGCATCTTCTAGAATAAAGACAACCAATGTGAGAGGTGAGAGAAGGAAAACAGGGAACTTTCCCCCAGGGGGCATGGCTGCTAGACTGTCATCCCCAAAAAGAAATCCTTCTTTTCAAACCTAATAACGTTAATATTTTATCTGATGGTAAGTATAACATATGTGCATTGTGAAAAATGTGGGGGAAAAAACAAAAATAAAAATTTCTCATTATCCTACCAAGATGAAATGTAACGATCCAATGAGAATCTTTTATTAAGATCTGACGATAGCATTGTGTGTTCATCTGTGCGTGTGTGTTTGCACAAGCCACCTATGCCTGCCTGTCTGCAAATCTACGGGAATAACTGCTGGGCTTGTGGATGGTATAAAGACGACTGCAAGCCCATCAAAGAGAGCTTTTGTTTGTATGCAACTCGTGTAAGAGTGAATATTCCATAACTACTTGTGTATAATGCAAGGAAGAAAAGTCTGAAATGATGGCTATTGGCCAACATACAGATCATGCTCTACTGTCTTATAATATTTTCTCTGCATTGCTTTTTTAGAACATTTTTCATATTACATGCCCCATCTCATATCACATTAACCCAAATAAAAGTGTCATTATCCATTCAGTGCAAAAAAAAGCAGGCAGAGCATGGTAGAAAATTACAATCATGCCAGTCAGCCGCAAAGCATTCTAGTTACAAGCACGTAGAGGAACCGATGGTGGGCAGTGGGGACAGCCCCCCTTTGCACTGTCCAGCATACAACGGGATTCAGTATGGATGGACCCCTCTTTATACACAGGGCACACTTCTGAAGAGTTAAGTGGAAACCGTATTTTATGTCGCATACCATTTTTGTTACATTAAGGAAGCTGGAAGCTTGATATCTAAAAGGACTTCCTTTCAAACAGTATTTTTCTTTTTACCATGTTCTTATTCCTCTAAAACAAATCTAAGAGACATTTTGGTATATGGGATTTTATTAAAATAGAGTTCACTTGTACCACCAAGTTCATTAAAATAATGGAAGAATGTAGCCAGTGAAGCCAGTCATAGAAAGGTGGCTGAGAGAGTACAGAGCTCTCCGAACACAAAGGTAGTCTAAGAATTTTTGAGAATGATGGCCCAGAGGCCATTAAAAATGACCCGTTTAGGGGCACCTGGGTGGCTCAGTCAGTTAAGGCTCCGACTCTTGATTTTGGCTCCGATCATGCTCTCACGATTTGTGAGACTGAACCTGATGTTGGGCTCTGTGCTGACAGCATGGAGCCTGCTCGGGACTCTCTCTCTCCCTCACTCTCTGCCCCTCCCTTGCTCTCTCTCAAAATAAATAAAATAAACATTTTTTTAAAAAGTGACCCATTTACATGCACTTTTGTACTGATGGATTATTAAGTGGACAGTTTGTGAGCATTTAGAAAAGAACGCAGTTGGCATAGAGAGCCCACCCAGTTATCAAGAATCAGTCGGGATAGCCATCCTCATCCCTGTTTTGAGCGGACTTCAGTACAGGCATGTGAGGTCAATTACATTTCTATTTGGGCACATCATTTGACAGCCAACTGACTGGTAATTGCTGCCTGGCTGAATATTCACTTAGGCTCATGCACAGCTGGCTGAGGGGCCAGAAACGGTGATGACTGACCGATTCTACGTCATCGTACGTAGCTACGTAGCTACATACGTAGTTACGTAGCTACAGCTACGTAAAGTAGCAGTGTGGTGGGCGGCCACGCGGCTCCGTGTTTGATCCTGTATACCAGTGACAAACTGAATGGAGGCTTAGAAGGCACACTTTTCAAGTTTCACGTGGAACCAAAAGGACTAGGCAGTGTTACAGGAGAGGAGATCTGAATGCGTGAGCACATCCTTGGCCCACCCACACCGGGTACAAACACTCCAGGGCTCTAAGCACTTGAAGCTCCATGAGCTAAAAGTCCTTTTCCCCAGGATTTTCCTCTCCAGAGGCTTCTTCCAGGAGTCTTGGCAACAAGGGGGGATCTCGGATGCTCTGCCATCTCTTCACTGTGTGTGTATGTTCCTCGCTGAGCGTCTGCTCCTTGACCTGCCATGTGGCTGCCCAGGCCACTGTCCCTGGTTCTGGGAACTGACGCAGCCCTGAGCTTAGACTACAGCTCACTCTTACTCACTGGGAATGTCCTTCTGCTTCTCAGGATGGACTCTGCCAGAGATCCTGTAGCTACAGTTCTTTCCTTACCCTCCAGAGGGGTAAGGACCGTGGGGTTGCTTGCAGAGCTATGGGAAGGCGGGGTCCAACAAAGCCGATGTCCCTCCAACCAGCCACTCAGGCTGTCCCACTGTGCCGGGGCTTCTCCAATCACCTGAATGTTTGAGGGGGAGTTAAGAGCTTGTTCTGCTCAGAACACACAGCAGGACAACTTTTCAAGGCAATAAATGTAATGTAAATGTAAATTCGCTTCTAATGAATGGAGCCTAAAGTGTCAAAAAATCAATTGCCTATGGTGATGATTCATGGTGATCAAAAACCTTGTGGTTTTTGTTGACTGGAACCTCAATGTTTGCCTGTCATATGTGTCTTCTAAAAAAGTCAACACACACCTGGCTTGTGATTGGCAGGCAGGGGAGTGATCCATTTATGATTTTTTTTATAATTTTTTTTTAATGTTTACTTATTTTTGAGAGGGGGGAGGGGCAGAGAGACAGAGGCAGACACAGAATCCAAAGCAGGCTCCAGGCTCTGAGCTGTCAGCACAGAGGCCAACACAGGGCTCGAACTCACGAACTGCGAGATCATGACCTGAGCTGAAGTCAGACGCTTAACCGACTGAGCCACCCAGGCGCCCCAGAGATTTAATAGGGGATCTTACCTGAAATACCGTGCTCCATTTATGGAGCTGCCTTTCAAGAGTGACACTGATGACTGAGGGAGGCAGGGAGAGAGAGAGAGAGAGAGCCCGCGCAATGAGATTGGAGAAGTGTGTGTAGACCATGTGTACGAGGGGTGCTGAAGGGATGGGGAAGAACTGTCTGGTCTGTGAGGAGAAGCAGCACCTGCCATCTGAGTATTGGAAGCACTACCAAGAGGAAGAAGGCAATGAAAGCGGTGCGAGGTTGTTAAAGGGGGCAGATTTTGCCTCAGAACAACATATATTCTAACAAGTAGATTAACATTTTGTTACTTTCCCCAAATCCTCGAGACTTTAAGAGCAAAGACTGAGGCTTACATAATCATTCCAACTCCTTCACTCGTTCAACAAAGAATTACCACGGGCTAAGGCCCTGTTGTAGGTTCTGGGGCCATAAAAATGAACAAAAAGACAAAAACCTCCCCTGGCCTCCACGAGAAGTTATATTCTAGTGTCAAAATAGTAAAATCTAAACATATTTAACATTTCAAAAATGTTTTCCATAAGAAATGGTCAGAACGAGGTATTAGGGCGGGCTGCTTTAGCTACGATGTTGTTCTAGAACGGGCACTGGCTGGAAGGATTCCCCTTGATGTTTCCGACCTGGCTTTGCAAACATGAGGGAGAAAACAGAAGGTCATGTGGCTGCCCGTTAGCTCCACAAAGAATTCCATCCACTTGAGCCAGACGGCTGGGGTCAACGTGGTGGCGGCCAGAAGTGAGATCCAAACTTGCTGGATAATAATTACACAAATGTTCGCAACACCATTCTCTGTATCTTTCTGGGCATATGTTAGACGGATTCCAAAATGAAAATATTTTAATATTAAAAAAGGGGGGGGGCGCCTGTGTGGCTCAGTCGGTTAAGTGTCCAACTTGGGCTCAGGTCATGATTTCACGGTTCATGGGTTGGAGGCCTGCGTTGGGCTCTGTGCTGACAGCTCGCGAGTCTGGAACTGCTTCAGATTCCATGTCTCTCTCTCTCTCTCTCTCTCTGCTACTCCCTGTCCCCGCTCACACTCTATCTCTCTCTCTCAAAAATAAATAATAAAACATTAAAAATTAAAAAAAAGAAAAGAAAAGAAACTCAGGAGTTTTCCTGGGTGGGCATGGAAGGCCTCTTGATGTCAAGGTTCCCTTATACATACTCAAAAGTTTTAAGCAGCTGAAGCAGAGATGAATAGCCATCCAACAGAAATGCTCTAAAAATGATTTTCGTATTGAATAAGCAGTTGAAATGGACGACCTCACGTTCCTTTGGAGACTAAGATTCTATACTCTAGTAGAAGATCTAAAGTATAATTGGAACCAAGCAAACATGGATTTGGGCTAATTCCAGAGAGAGTACATATGGATTGTGGTCTATTTACTCTCTAATGCTAACCAAATGTCATGCAACCGAGTAGTGATTCTCATTTCTGTCTAAGCACTTAATGATCATTTTTGTAATTATTTCACAGTATTTACTCTACATCCTTTCTTCTTTTTGCTTCCAAAAGAACAGATTGCTTAAGCTAACGTAGACATTTATGGCTATTGTATGTTATGATATTTGTGAATTTCAAAACTTCCTCTTGAATCTCGGCTGCAGGAAGTTTGCCTTGTCCATTTTCCCAGGAAGGACCACACATAACCTCTGTATCTGCAGCTACTTTAGGTGTGCTCTCTGCATCGTGTCCTAATTACACCTTTGTTATCTGCTATCAGATGACTCCCCTAATCAGCCAAGCCTGTGACATGCTCCTGGCTCACTTAAAAGGCTATGCGGAATCCGGGGATGCTTTCGACATCCAGAGGTAAGGGTGCTACATGGCTACATGACAGATGAGAAATTGCACTTCTGAATTGCTGCTTCTTGTAACGGTACATAATTGCTGGACAATTACCTCGGGACCAGCAAACTATGGAAATGCTAGAGGCTCATAAAAGCATGGGTGGACTGAATAATAAAAAAGGAAACCCCCGTAAAATGTGAAAAGAATATGAACAAAGGCTAGGGTAAGTGTGGCGTGTGGAGGGAAGCCTTGAGTGGGCAGCGGTGTGTGGTTGGACACGCCCTCCGACCTCTGCAGACCCAGGAGTGGGCAGGAAGGACAGGGTCCCCGGGGGATGGGGGGGGGGGGAAGTCTGTGCATTTTTACTTCAAGAAAAATTGTGGTGCACCTCAGCCTGGAAGCCATGACTTAGCGGTGAACACCAAATTTAAACGACTAATTATTTGGCTTTCCCTCCAGTTGTCCTCTGCTAAGTTATGGCTTACAGAGTAGGGCGAGAGACGCAGATCAGCCAGAAGCTGGCTCGTTCTTATTATCACTGCTAATAAAATAATAACACAATTATCATCAGCATTTAAATTCTGCCATTGTGTTTACAAAATCCTCTCATACACTTTCTCTCTGGTCATGAGATGCATGAGTTGGCTAAAGATAAGATGGGCTGAATGGTTACAAAAGCAAAGTAAATAACTTAAAAATCCTTAACTCTTCCAAAAAAAAAAAAAACCCTCTTAACTCTTCAGCCTTTAGGATCAGATGAAATCACATTCAGTAGGCAAACTGCTTTTGCTATAGTGGGGACATGTGTAATCAATTGTAGAAATGTTTTCAATAAAGCAGTCAAAATAAAAGAAGTCATCTGGAGATGTCATTTATCCCTTAATGATAAGCTGTTGGTTAGGAGAAAAAAGGAACTACATATGTGCCTAAGTCAAGCCACAAAAATAAGAACTTTTAATTATAAAAGGATATGCATACGCCGTTGGTAGCCTTTTTTAGAAATAACTTAACCTGACCGCTCCTCTAAGATAACAAAAAAGGATCATTCTGGTTTAAAACGGCCATTTAAGGGCAGGTTTCTTAGAGCCTAAGAGGTTAATTTTTCCGGAGCGATTGCCAGACACTTTTCCTTCTGTTTGTTTCTAAAGTGCAACGTGTGTTTTCTGTAATAATATACATATGTTCATGAAGCTGGTCCCAAAGTTTGTCTTGAATTTATTTGAGTGTTGAAGTGCCCTTGTTTTTTGTTTGTAACTCTTACAAAAACTGTAAAATCATTGGGAGGAAGAGGGGGAAACAGAGCTAATAAAACTAGACAACCAGGTTGTTAATTCATCAATCCCAACTTGCTATTTATCAATTAACCACTCGATCCTGGCTTTGGACCAACGCTGCACAGCTTTGGGGTAATGCTTATGAGCTTTGGGTCCACTGTTTTCCCTCCACCCTGGGGAGGATGGGTTGGAGCATATTTCTTGGAATCTGACTGCGGCTGATTAAGGCTGCCTGAAGCTTGCAAGGTGAGGAAGTGATGCTCTCCTCCCCTCCCCAGTCTGTGTTTGCATCAGTGATCAGATACGTTTTGGTGTCTCCTCCCAAATTCTGTTGCCACGCTCAAAGGACCCCATTCCAGGGGCTCCCCTCTGACCACCTCCTTTGAGCTCGAGCAGGTAGACGATGAAGTGGTGCCTCTTTAGTAGCGTGTGTGATGGGCAGGCCGACGGCAGGGTCCTTTCCAAATCCAAATGGTCTCCTGTCCTGCAGGTGCTACAGCTGCTACACTACAGATGTGGTTGCCAGTGTCGCCTTTGGCACCCAGGTGGACTCCCGGGGGGCTCCTGAGGACCCCTTTGTGAAGCACTGCAGGCGTTTCTTTGCGTACTCCATCCCCAGGCCGATCCTGGTTTTAATCTGTAAGTACAGCTCCCGTCCAGGGCAGCAAGGCAGGGGTCCAGCAAGCTGGCCAGTCCCCGTGACGGCTGGGTGGCCCAGGCATCTCTCGCCACAAGTCCAGGTGCCTCTGAGAGTCACCCTACGGAGTCCACTCTGCAGAGGCCTTATGTTCCCAGGGCCACCCAGGCTCCTCTTGTCACCACTCAGGACTACCCATCACCAAGCTAGGAAGTGCCCCCCCCCTCACCACCGCCACAGCAGCAACAGCAGCCGTGACCAGCGCTAAGTGCTTTGCTTGCACTGCCTGTTAGTGCTGTGTTCACTAGGAGAGAAGTATTCTCACCCACTTCACAGACGAGAAAATTGAGGCTTAGAAAGCCAGAGCCTAGACTGGAGCCCAAAGCCTTCATTTTCTAGGACATATTTCTCCCCTCCAGCAAAATCCCCTTTGGAAGGCTTCTCTGCTTGAAGCCCAAAGCACAGTAAACTAGAAATCATACACGAAGGGTGACTAGCAGGTTACCTAATGCTGTGGAGACTGGTCGATTTATTTTATTTTTATTTTAGAAGTGAGTTTTTACCCTCTGGCCAATTCCAGCGTCTTCTTGCTTTTATGGAAGTATTGAAGTGTGGCTATTGTTGTTATTGATTATTGCCCTAACTTCTAACCTTTCTGCCGGGCTGCTAAATTGTATTCATTCCTTGGTCAGTTTCACTCCCATTTCTGAGTCCATTTCTGTGGAAGTCCAAGTCGCCTCCATCAGACCCGCAATGAAATTATAGGAGGAGTTGCTGAGGGGTCAAAGCAGTCCCTTTGCCCCTTGCCCCCTCGGCCCCCTGGGAACTACTCCGCTGACTCAGCTCCACTTGCCGTTGACCATGGACATACCCGGGGTGGGGGCGATGGCCCCATTGTCCCAGCCCTGCTACTACTCCTCTCTGAACCCACCTCCCTGCTATCCCACAGAGTTCAGACTCTGGCTCTTGAAAATGGGCAGAGTGCTCTGAGATCTGCTGGGGTCCAGAACTACCCTCTCCATCCTGGCTCCCGCACAGTGCCTGCACGCAGTGAGCCCACTGTCGATGCTGGGAAGCTGAACTGACCTGAACCACACTGCCACGGCTCAGCTCCTCAGCCTAAGCCACCCTCTAGGAGGGGATAAGTGTCCTCAGATGGCTCTGTCCCAAGGCCATGGCAGCAAAGGCACAGGCTTCCTGCCTGGCACAGCAGGGGAGATACCCAAGGGGCCAGCATTCTTGCCACCAGCTGCCCCTGGGCAGCAGCTCTTAGAGACCATTCAGGTGGAGCTCTGGGGACAATTATGCAAATAACCAGAAAGTTAAGAAAGTGGGGGGGAAAATGCAAATGACCGGAAAGTTAAGAAAGTAGATCAGCTTCCACCACTTGCTAAGATTTAAAACATGGCCTATAACCTGTCCTTTCTTGATGAAGTACAAAGACCTTGAACCCTCAGATCTAGGACCTGGAAAATTAATTTCTATGAGACTGAATTCTTGGGAGCCAGATGGAAGTGGGGATTCAACTGTGCAGACATTTACCGAGTGCTTACAATGTGCAAGGAACGTGAGGAGTCGGGAAGTGAAATGAGGTCCAAACCCTGCCGCGAAAGAGTGCAGATCCAGAGGGGAGCCCCGGCTTCCAATGACTAAGTCAAGGCCAGGGTTTGCTTCCCTAGCAACAGGCATCTAATAGCCCTGGGGTTATTGCCGCCCCGTTTTCAGTGCCGCTTTTGTTTTTTTTCTTTCAAGTATCATTTCCATCCATAATGGTCCCACTGGCCCGGATTTTGCCCAATAAGAACCGAGATGAACTGAATGGCTTTTTTAACAAACTCATTAGGAATGTGATTGCCTTGCGGGACCAGCAAGCAGCAGAAGAGGTAACGTATCTTACTAGGGCCTGTCGTTGAAATGGAATGGGGCCTAATTTGGTACAGTTCTGTTTCTTCTGTCTCTTCCCTACCCACCCCACACACCACACTATGCTGGCCTTCAGTGGCCTACCACTTAGAGCCTTCCAGGGCACTGGAAGGAAACGAGAAGGGGTGAGGAGGGGGCGAACAAGAAAGAGAAAGGGGAGGGGGAAGGATGGTGGAGAGAAACCCAGATCAAATTGTCCATGCTCTGCCATGGGTACCCCCCAAAACTCATGGCCTCTCTATTTCAAGCACAGGCAATAGCAGCCCCAAAGAATTTTCCAGGTAAATTTTCACATGTACTTTTCATCGGCATATTGTGTATACTGAAAACCGGCAAGACGGAGTTGTAGAGTGAACAGCACTACCAGTAGAGGGGAGTTTAGGCAGCTCTCAATTAATCCCACCTTGACTTTCAGCATGGAGGATGTTGCTGCAAAATCTAGGGCTGAGGGCCCTCTCACGCTTCAGCTGAGACCCAGAGACTTCTTTCCTCCTTAGACTTGCACCATGCTTGGTGCATAGTAGGAATCCAGTAAATATTTGTTGTTTGAACTTGGCTGAGAATAGAAATTGGACTTTTCAGTGTTTGGAAAATAACGTCACTGTTGGATGCATTCATGCATGTATAACACTATTCTTTAAGGGCCTCGTTGCATTCAAGAACATCGCTTCCAGGGGCGCCTGGGTGGCGCAGTCGGTTAAGTGTCCGACTTCAGCCAGGTCACGATCTCGCAGTCTGTGAGTTCGAGCCCCGCATCGGGCTCTGGGCTGATGGCTCGGAGCCTGGAGCCTGTTTCCGATTCTGTGTCTCCCTCTCTCTCTGCCCCTCCCCCGTTCATGCTCTGTCTCTCTCTGTCCCAAAAATAAATAAACGTTGAAAAAAAAAAAATTAAAAAAAAAAAAAAAGAACATCGCTTCAAGAGGGAAAAAAAAACAGGGCTAACATGTCTTCTCTGGAATTGACTTGTGCAAGCTTTAAAAGAGTTGCTCAAAGATGGGTTCACAGGGCTTAACAAGGGAGGACGTGAGGTCCCTTGCTGCGCCATTGGCCCAGAAAGAGATGGGGGGTTAATTAATGCCTGGATGCACCAGCGGCCTCATCTGCCTGGCTTCCCCCTCTGGAGCCTGTGAGGCAAAGGAGTCTGGTTCAGGGGGCAGGGGACGGTGTATAGAAGCTCACAGCCCCTTGGCCCGCACCATGGTGAACTCCACTTGACGCCCTTGGAGGTGTGGGAAGAATCAGCTCGCTGATATCACTGGCCCAGCTCCGCCTAAAAGGACAGAATATTCTCATCAGGTTCCTGAGTCTCCAGAATGAGGATGAAGCCCGGGGAAGGAGGGGTGAGGAAAGCCGCATTTTCAAACCTCAGTATCGCTCTGAAGGGCTTCCTGATGACAGTTTTGTCACACACCCCACCCCTCCCCCAGCCCGAAACCCACAGGCTGTGGAATCAGGCTGAAAATTCTAAAACTGTTGCACCGAATGGCTTACTAAGAGGTGAGGGGTTTATTAAAGATCCAATTACTGGGATTGCCTCCAGCTCTTCCTTTTATAAACTCGAGAGCTATTTGTTTCAAACAATGAGCTGATCTGAGAAAAACCTCCCAACCACAAATCCAGGACTGCCCGTGTCAAGACAGAGCTATATGGTTACTAAGAAAACTTGCTTTAAACCCATCTAAACTCTGCAGACATTCCATCAAGCAGATGTGTGTTTGCGCAGTGGAAAACGCAGCACAGATGTTAAAAGGTAAATATTTTTCTAAGCTCTAGCCCGATGGGTGGATTAGACACCTACATCTATCAGGGTGCGTATTTTCCTTGGATATAACCATAAAGCAGCACTGTTTCAGTCCTAAATGGGCACTGTTCAAATAGCCTCTGTGATGCAGTGCAAATAAAAGAAACCCATCTACACTAATGCTCTTCTCCAGCGCACGGGCCCTGGAGAGCAGCCCTCTCCTCCGGCCTCTGTAGCTGGAGGTGAAGACAGATTTCTCCCGAGCTCCGATGGCCTTCTAGCAGCCTGCCTGAGCAGGGGATGAGAGCAAAGGATGCCAGCTGCACTTCTACCAAAGCCAAAGGTGCTCTCCCGCCCACGTCGTCCCCACTGCCCTCCAGCAAAGCCACAGGTGAGCCTCAGAGAGGACTGCACAGCACCCTGAGGAGTTTCGCACTCACCAGCAGACAGGCCTGCACGTTCTCCTCCAGGAGCCAAGGTAGCAGAAGGTACTCACCTCCCACATGAGCCATCATGCCCCGCCCTGCCCCGACTCTGCCCGGCCAGGCTGGCAGTGGAGCCACGACAGCCACCCAGATGTTGGCAGAGCATCAGGAAGGAATCTGGGGGAAGCCAGCTCTCGAGGATGCCGCCTGGAAATGAGAACGAGCAGGCCAGGGTGGAAAGAGGCAGCCAAGTGTGGCTGACCTGAGCAGGCTGGCAGGACACGGAGGCCTTGGCTCCTGAGACTCAAGGTTCTTGATGCCCACAGGCTTAGCTGTGACCCTGCTGGAATCTCAGCAGATGTCTTGCAAGGTCACAAAAGCTGGGCACCAGTAGAGCCGCAAAGGCCTCATGACCCAAACTGCCTGCTCCAAATAGCATCACTTGTAAGCCAATCCAACACAGCCTTTTTCAAAATGCATTCCCTGCACAGCCTTGTTATTTGTGGGATCGTTTATTGCACACCTAACGTGCTCAGTGCAACAACGCGGCGTGGGCTGGGGAGAGGGGGTGGGACACAGGGTCCTGCCCTGGACACGCTTACACTCTCTTGGAGGAGAAAAAGCAACAACAGGTGAAATAATAGCAATCTTAAAAGATGGAATTAAGTGCTGATGTGTGGGACACAGATTATTAATGCAATAGAAATTCAGAAGTCAATGAATTGAGAAAACGCTGCACCAAGCAAAGTACTTTGAAATTATAATATGTTTCTGCTGGTGGTTCTGATACTCTCCTTTTGCTGTTTGAGCCCCATAAACTTCAGAAAAGAGTAACATATTGGTTGTCACCCATCACATTAAAGAGCTTTTCAAAGAAGGGGTATGCCAGGGATACACTTTGTCAATGTGAAAGCAATATGCAAAAGCTTCTATGGTTACAATTAGTGGCAGTAAAAATATAAAGAATATGCAAATTGCTGATAAGGGAGGTAGGGGGAAATGGTAAGAAAGCTCTAAGCACTTAAATGGGTTAAGGGATCACTGGGGACAAAGGGAATGGGGGAGGTCTTTGAAGACAAGCTTCCCCAAGGCTAGTTCCCTCCCGCCCCCCAGTTCTGCCAACTTCCTACTGTGTGAGGAAAATGTATGGCCACCCATCCATTAGCCCTGAATGGTGCCTAAGTGCACAAGGGAACGCGTACTTTCGTTTAAATCTATATGATGTTTTCATTGTTTTATTGTTGGAAAACCAACCAACCAACCGACAGTACAAACATGCATAACGTAAAAACTCAAAGCCCCCCCCCCCCCCCCCCCCCCCCCCCCCGCGCTGGTTTCCCCGCCTCCTCCAAGTTCACTGTGAACTGCTGGGTATAGATGCTGCTGAACATTTTCTATGCGTGAACAAATGCGCGTAATTATATATATTGTACATGTACTGTTTTTACAGAAATGAGGTTCCACTGTGCAGGCTGTTCTGCAACTTGCTGTTTTTTCCTTACCAAAATGGCTTAACACCCTTCCCAATCAGTCCAGATGAACGGCCTCATCCTTTTTCAACGGCAGCATCACAGTCTGCTGTTTGCTAAGAACCAATGCCATGTAAGGGACACTGGGGGTTCCAGGTTCTCGCCATCTCAGATAACCCCACAACGAGGGTACTGGTTCCCATCAAGCTCAGGTGTGTGTCTTCTTCTGTGCCTCCGTCACATGACTCTAAGACTAAAATGGGCATTTTCTCCTTTTGTCCCTTAGAGGCGGAAAGATTTCCTCCAACTGATCCTGGACGCCCGACATTCCTCCACCTCCGTGGGCGTGGAGAGCTTTGACATGGTCAGACAAGTCTTCTCCACCGACTGCGCAGCGGGTCCCTCCCACCTGCACCAGCCCAGACGCCTGTCCAAGCCTCTGACTGTGGATGAGGTCGTGGGCCAGGCCTTCATCTTCCTCATTGCTGGCTACGAGATCGTCACCAACACGCTCTCTTTTGCCACCTACCTCCTGGCCACCAACCCTGACTGCCAAGAGAAGCTTCTGACAGAGGTGGACAGCTTTAATGAGCAATTCGTGAGTACAGTCGTCCTTGTGAAATCCACAGGAAACGTGATTTTGTGTTCGTAGAAGTGAAACTTACTTTTGATAACTTCCTGGCGAAAATCACGTGCTAAGTGTATGAGATGAAACAGGGCCCACCTTCTCTGCCTCTCTGGGTTAGCAAGTAAAATGAAGTGTTCAGAACAACAGAAAAATAAAAAGAAGGGGAAGGGTGGGGAGGGGGAGAGGGAGCGGGAGGGAGAGGGGGAGGGGGAGGGGGAGGGAGAGGGAGAGGGAGAGGGAGAGGGAGAGGGAGAGGGACAGGGAGAGGAAATGGGAGGGGAGGGGAGGGGAGGGAAGGGGAGGGGAGGGGAGGGGAGGGGAGGGGAGGGGAGGGGAGGGGAGGAAAGGAGTATTGTACGCGTATCTTCACTGTCTAGGGCTGTCCATGAAACCAGGCCTGGCTCAGGGAGGCTGCAAAGTCTTAGCAACAGGTGAGGGTCAAAAGGCAGGGGCAGGAAGGAGGTGTGGTTTCCCACTGCTATGACTGTGGAGTCAGCTCTGGGAGGCAAGTGTGAGGCAGGAAAGGGGACCAAGCTGGAAAGTGGGAGCGGGCATAAGGATGGGCCAACCCAAAGCAGGAATGAAACCCGGTGAGCACCAAGCAGGAGGGCCATAAATGGAATGAGGCGAAATGGGGATGGTCAGCGCCAAGTCCAGATTCTGGATATTCCTTCTAGATGAGGCTCCTCTTTGGTGAATCTGAAACAAACTTTCAAGAGTGCTGAGCTAGGCTACTTTATCGCCGCATTGTTTTCTGGATGCTTTTGTGTGTATTGCTTTGACTTACAAGTTGTTAAAATCATTTTTTAAATCTGTGCTTTTAAAAGGAAGACCAGGGGCACCTGGGTGGCTCAGTCGGTTACGCATCCAACTCTTGATTTTGGCACAGGTCATGATCTCACAGTTCATGGGTCTGAGCCCCACATCAGTGGGGAGCCTACTTGGGATTCTCACTCTCCTTCTCTCTCTGCCCCTCCCCTCACTCTAAATAAATAAATAAATAGATAGATAGATAGATAGATAGATAGATTGAAGACCACCATAATAGACTTCTATTACATGCTGATATAATTATCACATTCACAATTTGGGGAGGTAGCCTGTTCTGTTATTAGAATCATCAGAAGCTTTTTAAAATATATATACTGAGCTGAAAATTGCTTTCCAGTAAATTCCACTTCTTTAACCCACCAGGGAAGTAGAGGCAAGGTTAGCCTTTCTTCACCAATGCAGTTCTCCAATATTTTGATATTTCAAATATTTGAAAACTTCATTAACTGTGTTACTAATTGCCTCAACTTTTTGGCTCATCATGAGCTTATGGTCAACGTAAAGTTCCACATTCTTATGACATCTGCCAAGCCAGGTCTCCCCAGTCCACTGCTTACACAATTGATTTTTTTGAGCCTAGATGCAAGAGTTTATATTTATCCTTATTATTGCTCAACTCAGTCAAAATAATTTTGAATCTTGATTCTGCCATCTGTCATATTAGCAATTCTTCCAGCTCTGTGTCATCTGAGACTTGCTAAGCCTGCCTCCTATTCCATCCAAGTCATTGATTAAAATGTTGAACAGGACAGGGCTTCCCTCCAGGTTGAAATTGATCCATTAATCAATATTCTTTGGGCACGGAGTCTCAACAAGCCATGCATCCAAATAACCCTACCACCTATTCCTACCATCCATCCTATTCTGTTTCATGGGTACTTGTGGTATTTTTCTGTCTGTCTTTCTGTCTGTCCTTCTGTTTGTTTGAGAAGGGACCCAAGATGTCTGGGGTATGTTACAGAAAGAGAAATAAGAGGAGCTGAAGGGCATACCGGTTAGGATGCATTTAGCGGCACATAACAAAACCCCAACCCAAACTGATTTAAGCACCAAAAAAAAAAAAAAAAAAAAAAAAAAAAAAAAAAAAACGGGTGGGGAGGAGGGACTTAATAGTACAGATCACTGAGCAGCCTAGGAATAGATGTGGCTTCAGGCAAGTCTTTCTGGGCCTCAAATATGTGCTCAGGTCCCAGTTTCTCCCCAGTTCTTGGTTGTGCCTACTTCATACTGGCCCCATTCTCATTGTGCTTTCTTCTCAAAGCCCAGGCAGCCTGCCAAGAATGTATAGGACTACAGGCTTCCCTGCTCATTACCAAGGGCAAAAAGAATCTGTGGCCCCAAATTCTCAATAACAATCAGGTGAACTCTGGCCAGGATGCTTAGGTCACTGTCCATTCTTGAACCAACTATCATGGCCATGGGAATGGGGGCATGGAAGGGCTTCAGGCAGTCAATCCCACCCCTAGAGTCAGTCACACCCATGTCATATGACAGAGAACTCGGGAGACACCTGCCAGAGGAAGTTCTGGTTGCTATCCCAGGAAGGCAGCAAAGGCAATAGTGAGAATTTGCCTCTTGGTCTCAAACAAACCAGAACACAGGTCAAACTAAAGACTTTTAAGCATCTAGAGAGTGGTCAACAGTGTGGGAGATAGGGCAGTGTATTGAAGAGGGAGCAGCAGCTCTAAGAGGTAGAAGTCATGATCCTTACCTTCATGGAATTTAATCACCAACTGAAAAAAAAAAATGGGAAAAAAATACCTCCCTTCCAAATGAAACCCTCCAGGCCAACAGAAGGCATCAAGTAATCAAGTCTAGAATGTGTGGTCCAGCCTCCTTCCAATCCCCCCAGCCCAAGATG
Organism: Puma concolor; assembly: GCF_028749965.1. Taxonomy (NCBI): domain Eukaryota; kingdom Metazoa; phylum Chordata; class Mammalia; order Carnivora; family Felidae; genus Puma; species Puma concolor. Next base: position 15,105,932 of record NC_141668.1, on the reverse strand, counting down.
GGGCTTCTTTCCCCCAGAGAACCACCTTCCATGGGGCTGTGCAGAATATTACAAGGCACTGAGACCCTATGGGGAAAAAACCAGATTTTGGTAGGTAAAGTTTTTCAAACTGTCATGTGCATAAAAACTATCTGGGAAGATTGTTTAAAAATGCAGAAGCCAGGGCCCTTTCCTCAAAGATTCTTATTCCGTAAGTCTGGGCCAGGGCCTAGGAGCCTGCGTTTTAGATAAACATAGCAGGTGATTTTGATACAGGTGGTCCCTGGTTCCACTTTAAGAAGTCAGCCCTAGACTCTCAGGGTCCAAACCCCTCTTCTAAGAAGAAACAGGGTCCAATGCTCTGCCCCAGCAATGGAAGCTCCCTGCCCCCACCCGGTCATTTTCTTTCTCTGAGACAAACTGGGACTGTCTCTGAGAAATAGGAATACATGGGAGTTATCGTTTTTAAAAAATTGATTTGGCAGTCGCAGCTGTGTTAATAGTTGTGTAAGTGTAACAAATGGTACCCACTCAATGAATATTTGTAGGTTCTTTCTTCCTTCCTTCCTTCCTTCCTTCTTTCCTTCCTTCCTTCCTTCCTTCCTTCCTTCCTTCCTTCCTTCCTTCCTTCCTTCCTTCCTATAGTCAGAGTTCTGTTAACATGGGCCATCTGTCAGGACATGGAAATGCAGATTAGATGTTCACACATTCGATATTCTCCTGAAAATTTGCATGTAATGTAGCACTTGTTATAATTTTCCTGTTGCTTTCCATTCAACAAATATTTCTTGAGTGCCAGTTAATGCCAGACTCAGGCCCCAGACCCTACCCCAAGGACCTAGCTCTTCCATGATACCTCTGTAGAACCCCACACATCTCATCCGATGATTTCTCTTGTATCTGTCAATGGGATCGCTGGATTCGAGCTTCAGGGTTTCTTTCCTCTGAGTTATATCCTTTTATAGCAATGTTCTATGAGAGTCCGACAGAAGCTATGTCCCTCTCCCCAAGAACAAGAGTGTATATGTACACTGTATCAATCCAGGATTTTTTTTCTGTTGATAGTGATAGAAAACTTAATCCATATTAGCTCAGGGAGTTTATTGACCCACATAACAGAAAACTCCAGAGAGGAGATTTGTCTCGGGTGTGGCCTGATGCAGGGGCTCAAACTCTGTCACTGGAACCCGGTGTTCTCTCTCTCCCCATCTTTCAGCTCTATTCACTCTAGGCATACCCCATTCTCAGACAGGATCTCCCTTAGTGGTCTCAAGACAGCTGTGGAACCAGTGTGTTGAACAATCTGAACTACGTGAGGTACAAACATGGAAACTTTTTGTGTTTTCTCCAATTATCATTTTTTTACTGTGCTCTGATGATCTCCTTTTCCCTTTCTTTGATGATGGCTCCAATAGATCTCAAAGATTTCTGGTCACTTTTCGGCATGCAAAAGTCCAGACTAGTCTGGTCCAGTTTAAAATTTCAGTCTCTGATCCAATTTAATGTCCTTCCATGTCCTTAGCTCACGCTGACCTGTGGCCTGAGGAAGCTGCCCCGGGGACAGCCTGTGGTCTGTTTTTAATCCTTCCTAGCCTTTCCCTGTCCCTCCTGGGCCCCCTTCTCCCCCCAGGGTTGGGGCCATCTAACAGAAGTCCCATTCCTACACAACGGAGGCTTCTCTCAGCACCTCCCATGACGCTGGCACAGGGCCCTGCAGGACTTATCCAGAGGGCTCACGGCTTCTGGGCGTTGGGATCTCCTGGGCAGTCAGCCCCCTGGAGCAGGTTACTGGCAAGATGGCTCACTCTGAGCCTCCATGCCTCCTGCAGTGTCCATGTGACCCAGGGGAGACACACACCTTGGCCACACCAACAGTGGCTGCCCCCTCTGCCCTGACATCTCTCTCCAGTTACTTTTCCTCTGCTCAAATAGGCAGGGAGGGCAAATGAGCAATTCTGCTGTATCCACAGGTGAACGAAATGGAGAATGAAATGCCAGACTCAGCCAGCCGCCCCCAAACTCTATGGGTGTTCTATCCTAGACCCCATCCCTTGGCTCGGGCCCTCCCTGGCAACACTCCTCTCTAAGCTGATGATTCCTTGTTCCGACGAGTGTTCCTTCAAGTCCTCAAATCCTTTGATAGGCTAATGGGAGGGTAGTGCGGAGCCAGCTCAGGTGCGATGTGAAGCAGCGACAGTTTCTTTCTCTGAAGTCCCAGCGAAAGGCTCACAGCATCTCACTGGTAGCGATTGGGCCACACGCTCAGCCCTCCACCAATCACAGGGACTGAGGAGATTATGATGCTCTGATTGACTTAGACCTGGGTCACTTGCCTCATCCCTGGAGTTGGTGCCTGGGAGCAGCCTCCCAGGAACCACTGAGACCTCAGATGGGGGAGAAGGAGATCCCCAAACCCCTGTTCCTGGGAGTGGGGGGAGAATAGCTGCTGGGTGACCAGAAAACGGTGTGTCCACCCAAGTACCCAGAATCCATGATCCCCAGATCAGAAGCTCCCACTTTCAAACTTCTGCAATCACACACACCTTTCTGCTGAACTTTCAAAACCCAGATTTCCTGAGCCGTGGGATGTAAGTCCAACAGCACGTCATGCTGCTTGCAATCTTGGGCTTCTCAACCGTGAACATGGCCTGCTCTTATGTCCTTCTCATAACAGTGTGGCCACTTCATGCCACATGTCCTGTGATTTCCACAGAGCCAGTCAGTGCTTCCTTATTGGTTACAGTGAAGTCCCGGTTGGCGGTTGGCCTCGCTGCCTCCTTTATCAGTCAGGATGTGAAACTGTCAGCAGTGCAAGTCACTAATTCAGCAGAACTCAACTTCTGGCACGCATAAGGACACTTGGAGGTCTTCCCTCACTACTGAAGATGGTCTTGGTACATGTTTTACAATTCACACATTCTGTCCAGTAATAGTCCATGTCCTGCCACCTGTTTTGACCCAAGTGGCCTTGATGTCTTTCTCATTTCGGTGTACATATTTCTGTTTCCAGTAATAATATGGTTATAACCCACTTTATAATTCCTGCTGCTTTGTTCTAAGGCCATATGTGTTTCTTTCCAAATCATCTGGCTTTCCTCTCAATCCACCACCAAAATTCAGCTTAAAACTTTCCCTCTCAAGTCACCCAATCACTTGCCCCGTGTTTCCTTTGCCCCATGCTTCCTTAGTCCTATCGAAGGGGCACTACCTTCACTAAATTCAAGCACTGAGGAGCAGGGAGCAGTTTGTGCGTGTGCTACTCGCAAAATTGAGAAAGCACACCAATTATTTAATAAGACCTTTGTAACGTAGATGCTTCATTGTGTTCTCCAATATCTAATTTTGAAAAGGATCGGAGGGAAAAAAAAAAAAAACCCAGCCTCTTTCCATATAAATTGCGTTTGCTATAGCTTCAGCACTTTATGTGGAAATTATTGACTTTTGATCTGGCCAAACCATTCTCTCTTCTTCTCTTTGGTGCCGGACTGTGCCAGCCGAAATTTATGACCCATTTTCCTTCTGTTTAATTGTTGTTATAAATCTGCTGTGCAGAACCCAGTTGTAAATTTATCACAAATTGGGCTAGATTGATATACAGCCTCTCTTTAGGATAATTTGAACACAGTTATGCCTTAGAAGGAAGGCCAGATTCTTAAAACTTCTCTTGAAGAGCTGCTTTGTAACCATTATAAATATCTAATTAAAATACAACTTACTGTTTCTTTTTCTCTTAAGGATAAAAGCATTCCATGCTGGGTATTTCAACTGATTAGCTCATGCTGCTAATGTGAGCAAGGTTGAGGATGTGTTCCTTGAAGCAGCCAGAGGATCTCAAAGGGGAAAAAACAGCATATTTTGTGGCCACACACACACACGCCATTTTGCTCCCAACTGGCTGTTTCATAAATATACATCCTTTGTCACAAGAGGAAGGTTGGGTGGAAAAAATGTGTGTAGCTTCACACAAATTCGTCCTTGCTATGGAAAAAAAAAAAAAAAAAAAGTCTCCCAGTTTGGATCGTACCCAGGATGAATCTTCAGGGTCGTCCTCACACCGGGAGTAGGGCATAGTTGATTTTAAGATTCAGGGGAAAAACTGGAAATGGGTTTTCCCCCACTGGACAGGTTCCCTCCCCTTTTGCCCAGGTCTGCTCGAGTCCTGCTGTCCAACATTTTAGGAGGAATATGCTCAGGGGTCCTCGTCGACACGCTCACCCGGCCCCATGGGGCTTAGAGGTGCATCTGAGCCCTTTCCTGCAGATCCCATAACAGCACAACAGGACACAAAGCTGAGACGTACAAGGCAAGAGGCAGGAACTCAAAACAACTTACAGCCCTAAAGTCATACCAAAGAATCAAAGATAAGAGCAGGGACACCGGCACGGTGAGATTGGCAGCAACGGACCACTAGACTCCCACGGCGGGGCCTGAGATTCTGCGTTTCCAACAAGCGCCCAGGTGGTACCAACACTTCAGTCCATGGTCGACGCGCTGTGAGCAGCCAGCTTCCAAACCCTCAGGCCTGCCTCTCCCCGGGTTGTGCTCTATGTGGCAAGCACTTATTCCTAATGCCAAGGCACTGATACTCCATGACCATTTACGTCTTGTTAATAAATTATGAATTTTTTTCAAAACGATCCCGAAAAGAATGATGCCACTCTCACTTTACTGAGAGGGAAAGTGAGGCGAGGGTCACCACCCAATCTTGGGTATATCTCTAGAGGTGTGCTGCCTATAATCCTGAACTTATCTTGCTTCTCCAGGGTGGGAGGCTAGGGGGAGCTTTGGAGTTGATCTGAAGTCATCTTCAAGGCAGATGAAGATGATAACCAGAGCCTTCTCTCACGATGCACACGTAGACTGGAGACCTGTCATATCCAACAGGTACCCACCAGGCTGGACCTTTTAGGCAGGGAGCTCCTCCTAGACCAAAAGCTCCCCCAATGAGCCCTTAGTGTACATGGTAGCTTTAAGAGTCCCCAAATGAGAGTCCATGCAGAAATTACTGTGGTCAAAGAGGACTTCTTTGATGCTATTCCCCTGGGGGCCTGGAGCAAAATCTGGACTATTCTCACTGCAGGTGGAATGTGTCCAACTTGCCCACTCCCTGTCCTTCATTCTAGAAGAGTCTGACCTAGAAAATGAGCCTCTCTCACCCTTTCCTGGCATCCCTATAGCTAATATTAGAGCACAGAAGTCTTGACAGCCTATAAGCGGGGCCTCTCTGGGTGTGTTCTAGAACTCCATCCTGGAAGTCATAATTTGTGGCTACTGCTATGAAAATACCAGTTCCTGGAAAGAAGACAACTCAAGAGAACTCAACTCAAGAGTCCCTGAAGCAGGGTGACCCATCACCCCGGATCAGGTGGCAGCCCCAGTTTTTCACGGCCCATGTGATTGTTACGTACACGCACTGATCTTCATGATCCAGGTCACCTGCCCATTTTTTCCCTTGGGGACACCTGCAGGAAGGCAGGGACCATGTGTGCTGTGAATGAGTGCTGCTCAGGGCCAAGACCTTCCTGTGCCACCACCTGGGGCTCCAAACTCTTCCCCACGGCCTGGAGACGTCCACAGCCCATGCCCACACGCCCACCAAGGAAACTCACCCTCCCTGGCCTCGACCCCCTCCCATGGGTTTCAACAGTGACAGCCACATCCTTAGACCTCACGCCATCCAGGAACTCTGAGAAGCCCTGCTGCCTCTTCCTCTCTTTCCTCTCCTTCTCGTCCTGCTCCTTTTCTGTCTCCTCTCCTCTCTCTCCAAAGTTCACCACACTATTTAGTCTCCTTGCCCTTGTTCTGGCTCTAGTCCCCAAATCAGAGTGACACAGAAGTTTCGTGGTTCCACCTCCTGACCCACTGCCCACGTGGGAGCCCCTGGCACCCCAGAAGCCTGTAGTTTTGTACCAAGATGTCCCGAATGGGGGCAGTGGGGGCAATCAAGCGAGAGGCAGGTTGAAGAGCAGGAAGGACTTACAGATGTTTTTCCTATGCTTCCCAGATCAGCACTTCAGCACTTTGAATTTTTAGCAATTAATGCTCCAAGCTGTCCCCACCTCGCGAGTCCCCGCAGAGAAGTTCTGTCTCAGCAGAGGGAGAGGTGACCCACAAGGAGTGGTTCCTTGGGGAACAGGCCACACCAATCAGCATATATTTGGTGCCTTTCATGTCGCAACTCGGAGTATTTTATATTCAATATCTGAGCCTCTAGAGGGCCAGGCTTTGTGAAGCAAATAAGCTGGTGGGGTCAGTGCACATCAATCCAGAAAAGCAAGAATTAAAAGTAAACTGGGGAAAGTGGGCTCCACAGGTGAAGCTCGGGGTTCTGTGGGTCCTCTTGGCACTGAGGTAGATTCTCAACTGAATGGCTTATTTATTTAACTACTGCTCTCATTCTGGGCCCTTAAAACATCACAGGTATGGGTTGTATTCCCAACGATTAGCTTTTGGAATGAATGAAGAAAGAAGGAAAGGAAGGAAGGAAGGAAGGAAGGAAGGAAGGAAGGAAGGAAGGAAGGAAGGAATGCATTTTTTTTTTTTTAACTCCACTTAACTCCAGTGACCAAAGCTGCTTTCACCCCAGTGGAGCAGGACCTCAGAATGGTCTCAGCTGGCACAAATTTAAAGACTCCCATTCGTTTTTCCATCCATCCATCACTAGCCTTAAATTTCACCACTTAGAGATCCTTCCTTTGTTTCACCACAGTATCCATTATTAAAATGCCACTTACTCCTGGGAGGGGCAATATAATGAAGTCCCCGCTAGGATATGAGCCCTGCGAGAGCAAGGACGCGGCTGCCTGGCACACTGCTACATCCCAGGGCCTCCAGCAGTGCCTGGCACATAGTAGGCTCGTGATGAATAGGTGTTGGATGAATGAGCGAACGAACAAATGTTCGTTTGCCCCTTCTTTTCTAACAGCAGATAAACTGAAAGCAAATTTGAGTTGGGGAGATGTAGGAAGGCGCACAGGAGAAAACAAGGTTACTGCACCCTGGGAGGAGGAGGTGGGAGTCAAAGAGACAAGGTCACAGCCAAGGGAGATGCAGGCAGATGAAGGCAGCACCCGGTGGTCTGTAGTCCTATAATTGTGCTGGGACCCAGAACCCGGCATGCCAAGGAACGGAGGGAACCTGGGCTCTCAGGGTCAGAGGGGATCTTCGGAGCCATCTAAGGCAGCCCCCCACCCAGGACAGATAACATGCCACTGCACTTGAATGCTTCCAGGAGCAAGGAACTTGCTACCTTATCCTTACATTAAGTTGAAATTTGCCTTGGTTAATTGTCCACCCACTTGCCTACTTGTTCTACTTCTCTCAGTTCATGGTATTTGTCTAGTGGAGTCAGCAAGTCAGTAGCTTCCGCCTGGGGAGGCAGAGTGGGGGCTACTTCTATGCTCACTAATCGTCAGCGACTGGGGATCTCAGAGATGGAGAGAGGAAGGGAAATTGAGAAGTCAGTAGAGAACAGGGACCTTCCTAAAATGTTTGCTTGTAGCCCAGACGTTCAATTTACTCTGTTTTCTGGCAAGTCTGTGTTGCCCCAGGACTGTAGGCAGCATTATCTTTTATTTTGGGTGTTTTGTGTGTGTTGCGTTTGTTTTTTGGTTTTGGGTTTTTTTTTGTTTTTAGCATTTTGTTTTACAGCTGAATATGGTACGTGTGAAAATAGCAACCACATGAGCTTGTTAGCCCAAGCATATGAATATTCCAGATCAGAAGGGATGTTTGACTCCCCTATGAATTGCAATGTGTAAGGTTTATAAAGTTAAGCACTTAGAATTCTGTCTTTAAAATTTAAATATTTAGATTGGGTCTCTAGGACACAAAAGGCAATGCCTGTTTCTCACTCGCTTAATTTGATTTTTTTTTTTCTTTTTGGTAGCACAAGTTGTTTTTCAAAGCCTCATTCCTTGAATGTTCCCTATAGGAGGAATGTAATTAAACTCCACTGGCCTCCCCCTGCTGGGACCAAACTGGGGCCAGAGCTGTAGCAAGCATAAAGCAGATACCCTGCGAAAAGAATCCTTATTATAAAGATGAGAAGAGAATCAACTTCCCTCTGGTTATGAACAAGAAGCTTTAGAAAGCCACCCAGGCTCTTTCTTGCAATGGGCTTAGACTCCAAGACATTTTAATTAGTAATTTAAGACTGGAAGGCAGAGGATAAACTTCTCACCTCCTTAGCTATAGGCAAGAACATCAACTCGATGAGAAACTGGTTCGAGTGGCTGAGGAGGAGGGAGGGCCGGGGGGAGGGTGTTTCTTGGAGAAGCACAAACTTCTCCATGGAAGTGGTATACCTAGGTATCCTGGCCTTGTCAGTCACGATTTAGGGGTCCCACTCCTTGAAGGCAGTCTTCCCTCTTGTTGGCAACAGGCACCGCCTCTCGCTGGTGCACCTGCTTGGTTGCAGAGTCAAGAAGCTCTCACTGAGGGGAGGGCTCCCAATCACATTCAGACCAAACCTAGACTCTTCTCTGATCAAGGAGGCACTGCCATCCGAGTGAGGGGACCCCGAGACCTGGGAGCTATGGCCCTCGCCCTGCCAACGGCGCATGTGGAGGCCCTGAGCTGCCACTCACTGGCAGTGTGTCATGGAGGACTGGCATAATAATCTCTGTTCCTCAGTCTTCCTGTCTGTAAAATGGGGCCAGCAACAGTATATAGCTTGTGAGGTTGTCTCAAGAATTAAGTGAATGAACCTAGGTACGATTCTGGGCACAGTGCCAGTGTATACGCTATTATCCCCCATTCCCCTTTCTGTGCCTCAGTTTCCTTCTCTGTGAAAGGAAGAAGTCGAACTAGACTTCTTCGCTGGAAGAGATGATGATGATGATGATGATTGAATGTTTATATGCCAGGCCCTAAACTAAGTTCTTTACATATAAAAGTTAACTCGACTCTCACAACTTTACGAAGCAGGAACTATCACCATCCTCATTTAATCAATGGGGAAAGAGAGGCTGTATGAGTCAGGGATATCCAGAGGAGCAGAACCAATGGGGGGAAAGGGGAGGGGGCAGACAGGGAGAGAGAGAGAGAGAGAGAGAGAGAAAGAGAGAGAGTTCTTAAGGAATGGACTCATTAGATTGTAGGGATTGGTAAGTCCAAACTCCACAGAGCAGGCCAGCAGTCTAGAAACTCAAGTCAGGATTCAATGCTGCAATCGTCAGACTGAATTTATTCTTCTCCAGGAAACCTCAGTTTTTGCTCTCAAGGCCTTTCACTGATTGGATGAGGTTCATCCACATTATCAAAGGTAATCTCCTTTAAAGTCAACTGATTGTACATGTCAACCACATCTATAGAATATCTTCACAGCTACACCGAGGTCAGTGTTTGATTAAATAGCTGCGTTCTGTGGCCTACCCAAGTCCGCATGAAAGGCTAACCATCACAGAAGCATCGAGAAGATAATCTGTCAAGGGTTATAAACTAGGATCGGGGCCTAACTTGGATTAGAACTCACACCTCCCCACCATGCAGTCTCCATTCTTTTCAGCATTGTCTCTCATGTTCAATGATTCTGAAGCTGCTCCTCAATGGGTCAGTGACCCTCGTGGGTCAGTGATGGCTCCAGCGTTTCTATAAAGGGGGGCTTCTGGGCTGCCCCTGGGGTGGGGAGCTTGTAGCTGTGTCTGTCCCACACTTTCACCGCATTGAGAAAAATGCCAATTGTCCAAGCAGATGGGGGCACACACCATCATCTGTCACCTTCATCTGCACCATCGTGACCTGTCATCCTGGCTCTCTGCTCTACGGATAAGTTTTCCTAGAAGGTCTTGGCTTTGTGGTGGCTTTTCCCCCATCATTCTGGAACTTTTTCAAGGCCCGTTCTCTGAATATATCAGTTCTCTTTCTCTGTGGCCCACACAGCACAAGATGAAGAGTACATGGCAGCTTCTTCATTGACCTGCCCCCGTGGATGCCTACCCCACGCAGCAGGAATATTCCTGACACAAACATCATATCCCAGGGCTGCTTTCTCCCACCACACACCACTCTTGGTGCTTTTCTCATTTTTTTGTGACACTGGTCTTGTCTCACGTATTGTACACAGTCCTCCAGCCATCCCAGGCTTTCCCTTCGGGTCCCACGCCCCTAGAATTTCCCAGCAGTTGCCTTTCATTGTGTTCTTTGCTCAAGAGCGTGAAATGTGCATCTGAGACATTTGTCCTGCAGCCGATTACCGACCTGGCCCTCTTCTGCCATTACCACAGCACTGTAGAAAGCGAGCTCTGTCCTGCCTCTCGCTGGCTCTCCACTGGACACCAGACTAGATGCTCTCCCGGCTGGCGCCAGCCGTTAACTGCAGCTGAATGCCACCTTCCTCGTCCTGAGACTATGAAGGTGCTGCCTGCCCTCTGTCTCACAAGGATGCTCCTCCTGCCCGACTCCTCCCCGATACGCAGCTGCTCCCTGCTAAGGCCTACAGAGTGCTCCCCAAATCCCCTGAGTCTCTGACTCAAGTGGACCAAGGCCTGGGGTTAGAGGGCAGACCCCAGCCCACCTCTAGGCAGAATCTGACTTCAGGCAACTAGAGACCTCCCGGCACTTCCTTCTCCTATCCACTCGGCCACTGGGATTGAGGGCCACATGCAAATTAAAGCCCAAGAGCAGCCAGGGGTAGTCCCCATCCTTGAGAACTTACTAGAAACCACAGATATTTGGGAGCCACCCCCAGTGATTCTGATGTAGCTGGCCCGCAGCAAGGCGGGGCATCATGCTTCTTGAAAAGTCTCCAAGCGATTCTAAGGTACACCCCAAGCTGAAGAACTGGTGCCATATTCCCCTGAGGTGTATCTGCAAACTTAAACAGTGACCTTGGGTTGGATAATTAAGGACACGACTAACTTTACAAATAATCAGCATGATTACTGGAGTTGCTTTTTACTTTTGTAGAAGTCACTCATTTGGTCACCTGGAAATAGTGGGGCTTCTGCCACTGTGTTGTGGGGCAGATCCAGCCCACCCAGAGAGCCAAGCAGCAGAGACTCTGCCTGCACTGCCCGCGAGGTGACTGCTCTGAACACTCAGCAGACCAGCCTCTGCGAAAGCACCTCTTAGATTACGACCCTTAGACCTGGAGGACCCCAAACCAGAGGCCATCTGGCCTGCGCCCTCCCACCCCCCTGCCCCCCGCAGGAGCAGGAGGGGCTGTTGCTCCATCTTATGGACAAGACAACTGAGGCCTAGGGAGCTCCTTCAGGCCACGTGTCATCTCAGAATGAAGGGAATGTGTTTGTGGCCACTCAGAGCGTGTCCCTCCCTCCCTCTCTCTCTCTCTCTCTCTCTCTCTCTCATCCTTTCACCTTTCTCTGAAAAGCTCATTTAATGATTCGCCAGCCTGGCTGCAAATCAGTGATTTGTAGACCTGAAAGACACTAATGATGTGGTCACCACCATCATCATCCTAACAGTAAACATTTATGGACCACCGTAATTATTCACGATGATTTTATGTATGAAATAAATCTGACCTAACTCTGTAAAGAAATGGGCCCTATGAAGCAAGATGATTATGTCAATTAGAAATCACCTAGAAACACTGAACGGAAGTGTCTCAAGTCCTGTGACACACGTACCATCTGGCGGTTTTGTTTCTGGGCGTGATTCACTGAGTCACTTTGTACAATTTCAGGGGGCATTGTCTCTCCTCCTTAACTCAGTCTCTAACCTGCGGCCGGTAGTAACTCTCTCCTATTTACCTTAGCTGTGTTAAAGTTCTGCTACAGAACTATCCCATTTCCAATTTGTTTTTATCAAGGAGTGATCCTCTGGGGTCAAGTATTCAATATCAAACAATATTGATAATAATTATGATGGGAATAATAATAAGAATGGCTATTCATTGAACACGTGTTCTGTGCCCGACCCTGGGCCAAACAATTCTAACAACCAGTTCGCTATTTTTAAGTACGGACAATATTTCCTTAAAGATTAGGAAATTGAAACTCAGAGATTAAGTGAAGGGCACAAGGTGGAAACAGAGCCTAGATGTGAACTCAGGTCCACTAGCTCACAGTTCCTTGATGCTGTCTTGGGACTGACCACTAGGTCTGTAGTAGATTGTTCTATGAGAGCAGATGGCTGTCTAAAACCACACGTTCGGACACATTTATGACCCTTACGTTAGCACTGTGATAGCCAGGGCTCTCTCAGGGTGTCAGAAAGTTCCCAGAGTCATTTTTCCTCCTCTCCCGGGTGGTCCCCTCCTTGTCTTCTGCCAGGATAAATGGCATTTGCTACTTAGATCTTTGGCTTTGAGGAACTAAGACACCCTGATAAATCAAGATGTGTCGGTCTCAACCATAAAAAATTAATTAATTTACTTCAACAAGCAATAAACAGATCAAACAACATAAAAGTCTACGGCAAAAGAAAGAAAGAAAAAAAAACCTCAGCCAAGAAGTATATAGTTTCTTTTTACTTAACATTTGATAAATTTACATTCTCCTCATCTGCCCTTGGGTGTCTGAAAAGGAAATTCTATCAATATTTCCACGTAAAAAATTTTTTTTTTCTACATAAAATCCACATCAGAATCCTTCTAGTCATTGTGTTTCTCGGGTTTCAGACAGACAGTTTCTTCCTTGGGAATAATTTAGATGTCAAACCTGTCATTTATCATTGTATCTAGTAGCATGTTTCTCCCTGACCCTCAAAATTTAACTTAAAGCCCACTTAGTAAGGTCTGTGGGTATCCTGACAAATACCCTTCTCGGGCTCTGTGGGATTTCTGGGGAGACAGGCCACAATCCAGCAAAACAAATCCTGTCCATTGCTGGCATCTAAACACTATCCCATTAAATGTCCACACTTGATTTTCTTTCCTACAACTGGAGGAAGGGATGAAAAGACCACCTATGCCTCCAACCCTGATTTCCTCCATCAAACTTGAAAGCCTTGGGAGCTGCAACACACATTTTTTTTCGGATTAGTTCATTCACTTCCGTGTGAGTTAGGTGAAGTTTGGTCCATCGGTTTAATCCATCCCTGCCAGTGCTCCATCTTGGATAGTCATTTCCAGAAAGGAGCACCTCCTAGTTGTCCAAGTCGAATCATTAGAGACTTCTGCCTTCTCAGCTTGGAAAGCCAGTGACCAAGAAAGCAACAAACTTTCCCCTAGGGATTTGTCTTCCTTAGCCATTTTCAGAAAGTCTGAAGTCAGCAACCTTAGAAGAAAAATAATTTCATATCCCCTCCTCCCCCTGCTCTCCCTCCTTCCCTGTGTCCTTCCCTGTGTCCTTAGGCAGGGTGACATGCTTCTGCTTGCTGACCCCTAGACAAGCTCGGCTGTTGGCCCTGTGACTACACCTGTCTGTTGTCACATCCGGGCACATGATAGGTGCTCAGTGCTTAGGTAAATGAATGAATAAGTGAATGAATGAAAGCTAAAGTTGAAAGAAACTTAGAGACCATTCAATCGAATCCCTTTATTCTACAGGTGAGGAAACTGAGGCAGGGGGCTTTGGGAGACCACCCGAGATCACGAGGTTTTGGTGTGGTTTCCTGACTCCAGGCCTATGCCTGTCACCTGTGCCTGACTCCGAGCTTAGCCTGTGTGCCCTTGACCCTACTACGCTCTGTCTTTGGAGCAGGGAAAGTCTGCAGCTGTGGTCAGAGAGCGAGTGTCATACAGCTCCCAGCACGAAAGACTCTGTGTTTTCTCTTCTGGGTGAACAAAGAGTCTCTTCTTCACTGTACAGGCCTCACCTGCCTTCCTCCCGGTAATTCCTGCTGCCAACAGCCTGTCGTCTAAGCCCAGCCTGGCATTCTTCAAAGATTCCTCAAGGCCATCTGCTCCCTGTCCTCTAAGCTTCGGCTCTGGGGATGTAATGTGCCCTTAGCAAGACGTCAAGACATTACCCCTCCCACCCCTCCAGAACAGACACCGGCATTTCTTCCACAGACAGTATTCCACAATTAAAAAAAAAATTATAAAAGCTAAAAAAAAAAAAAAAAAAAAAAATACTGGTGGCATACCAGTAGCCTCCAAGTGGGTGACAGTCATCAGGGAAAAACTTAAGCAAATCAGCCTGAAGATAAGACATTATCTATTATACTCTGAATGTTAAATTAGTCAACTGGTGGGCATTTCTATAGCTACGCTACAGACAGGGAACAGCAGAAATTGCTTTCTTCCCTTTGGGTTTAATCACCAAGAATGTGAGGGTACAGAGATTAAAAACCAAATAATCTCCCTTCCTGCTTGTCCAGTCAGGCTAACCTTCATGCTGCACAGTGTTTACTGGTGGGAAACTGCCAACTTCTAGATGAAAGACGGGGGTGGGCAGGGGGGGTTCTCTCCTGTTATTTCCCCGCCAACCTGCATTCCTTCGGGAAAGAATGAAAATGGAGGGAAAGCGGCCCCTGGTCACTCACCGGGATTGTTCTCATGGATCTAGACAGACCATAAGTAATTCAGTGAGTCACTCACAAAGACTCCGCTTGTCTGTGGCTGCAGCATTCAGGCAAGCCAAAGGCAACCAGCACCACCAAAATGCATCACAAAACTCTTATCAGAAGATACCATTTTTTTCTAAATGTCATATATACAATTTTTATTGGAGCGTGATGACAGATAGTGAATAACTTAACATAAATTTGCATAATATAATACAGCTGTTAATTTATGATCATATTAAAGCACAAAGTTTTGTAGTTTGGGCACTTAAAAGTCGTAATCTTTGGAAACTTTCCCTCCTGTTTGCTCTTTATTTATTACTTATTTAGGGTTGCCAGATAAAACACAGGGGGCTAGTTAAATTTAGGTATTTCTGGAAAAAAAATTTACAAAAAAGGGGTGCGCCTGGGTAGCTCAGTCGGTTGAGTGTCTGATTTCAGCTCACGTCACAATCTCACGGTTCATGGGTTCAAGCCCCGCGTTGGGCTCTGTGCTGACAGCTCAGAACCTTGAATTCTGTGTCTTCCGCTCTCTCTCTGCCCCTTCCCTGCTCATGCTGTGTCCCTCCCTCTCAAAAACAAACATTAAAAAAAATTAATTTCTGATAAACACAGAATCATTTTGTAGTCTAAGTATGTCTCGTGCAATATTTGGGACATGGTTATACTAAAAAATGATTCATTGCATAGCTGAAATTCACAGTTTGCTTAAGGCTTCTATTTTTATTTGATAAATCTGGCAACTCTATTCTGACTTCATAAATACCTTATCCCCTACTGGCTCTATGGTCACAGTGAGGGGAACAGGTATTGCCTATGGTAGGGCTCTTGGGATCGTTACGCAGAGTCAGAGGGATCAGATCACAGAGGTACAAATGCAAAGGGAGAAACTAAGCTAGGCAGCATACCTGAGTTTTCCTGGGGCAGCCCTGGGAGTGTTAGAGCGATGGTTTTCTTTTTTTTTTAATTTTTTTTTTCAATGTTTATTTATTTTTGGGACAGAGAGAGACAGAGCATGAACAGGGGAGGGGCAGAGAGAGAGGGAGACACAGAATCGGAAACAGGCTCCAGGCTCTGAGCCATCAGCCCAGAGCCTGACGCGGGGCTCGAACTCACGGACCGCGAGATCGTGACCTGGCTGAAGTCGGACGCTTAACCGACTGCGCCACCCAGGCGCCCCTAGAGCGATGGTTTTCAAACTTGTTGACCACAACACATCATAAGAAATATATTTATAAGTCAACCGAGTACAGACATACCCATGTAATTAAACAAACGTTTTGTGAAACAATATATAGTCTTTTAGGTGTGATATACTCTATGTTCTATTCCATTCTATTTCCTTTTTTAAAATGCTGCTCTTAATCCCCTAAATTGAATTCACAATTCCCTAAAGGTTCATAGCCCACATTCTGAAAAACACTGGGTTAGAGGGTTATAACTCAGGAAAGTGAATAAGGAGCCTTTTTTTTTTTTTTTAATCCACTCTACAAATGAGGAAATGTGTCAGATCAGTTAAGAGACTTTCCTAGTCCATTTCACTAATTTGTGGCTAAACTAGGAATGAAATTGAGGTCTCTCAGCTCCCAAGCCTGTGTTTCTGGTTTCATTCTACCATACTTTCTAGTGTCCATTTTCCCTATCTCCAACTTATAACACACATTCTAGGATCCACTTTTTTGTTTTATTTTACCTAATCACACTATTCCTAAACCACTTTGTTATTACTTCAGATTCTTCTAAAATTCCCAAGATTTATATCATTGCTGATCTAAACTGATTATATCATTGCTTATGACATCCACTTGACTTCTAAAAACATTCAAACTAATTCATCTTGGCGCTTACCCTTTGATCCGCAGCATCTTACTTCCCCTCTGCGCCCAACCCTGTCTCACTATTTTGGTGCCTCAGGAGATCTTTACAGTTCCATGTACTCTCCCCTGGAGACAGGCACTGCCAGAGATGTAAGAAAAACATAAGAATAGTAACTATTACTTGTTACCATTTGTTCCCTCTAATAGTCCCTTTCGGAGTTGAGAAAACATAGGTTCGGAGAGGCTAAGTGTGTTTCTCAGGGTCACACAGCAAACACAGACTTGAAGAGCTCAAGTCTTTTTGCTCTAACTCCTATGCTCTGCCATCAGCACATGGAAGTGTGCTGAGATGTCCGCAAACATCTGGCAGGAATACTTCCGGCAGGAATACACTGGCAGGAAAAAAAAAGACATCAATCCAAGAGATATCCATGGAGGCTGTATATTTTCTCACATACTAAGTCTAGATTTTCAAACCACATTCAGGACTTTCTGGAATCTTACAATCATTCAGTTTACTATCCTCTAGGTCTTCTCTGTGACCATCCACTCCACGTGTACTTTTTTCCTAGCTGTGATGACAAAGTCCAAAGCGACGCGTGGTCCCCAGAGCACCTTTCCCGTGTCTCCTATCGTGGCCCTAAAAGAGTACATCCTGGCTTGCAGAATCCAAATGCAGAGCTCCTTCTAGTGCTAGCTCAGCAGTCATTCCGTTTACACGGAGAAGTTAACTTGGCGCTCTCCCTCCACCCCACAGAATAATCTTGCCTTTGGCTTCCTCATGGCTGAGCACAGGGAGCCACAACCCACCTTCCTCGGGGATGCACGAAGCAAGACGCTCATAGCAAGACTCACAGACAGCAATTTGCAGCTCCCTTTCCCCAGTTTATCTTCCTCCACCCTGAATGGAGCTGGGCGGATGGCTTAGACACAGGCTCCAGGCTGGATTCCCTGCCTCAAAGCCAGGTTGAACCCCTGAACCAGCCACATGACCGTAAACCTCAGTTTCCTGTTAAAGGGGATAATAAACCTATTGGCTCCATTCGGTTGGGGCTGATTAGATGAGGTGACACGTGTAAAGCACTTAGCGTGCAGTCCTGTGCCTATGCGCCCCAGAAGCATTTGTTTCTATTTTGCTGTTGTTTCGATGCTTCCTGTCACTCCCATTGTACAGATGTCATCTCAGAAGCCTTAAGGAGACACGTGTCCCTTCATGTGCCTCTGATCCACCAGGGTCTCAGCACGTGCATCTGTGCCCCTCGGCCAGCAGCCCCTTTGCTGCCACTCCCACATCCCTCACTGCCCCTCTGGGGTCCCTTGCTGCCCCTCCCTTTCAGCCTGGAACTTTTCCTGTCCTCCTTCCCTTCCAACAGAGTTCCTCTTTTCACATCCTATTTCCCCAGAACACTATTTTCTGCCAGAGACCAACAAAACAATGGTAGAATTACCAAGACCCGAGGACTTGGAAGGATTTCAGACATTGCTGGTTGATCCCGAATGCCCTCTCCTGGGCACCTGCTCGGGACCCATTATCCACTGGTCACTCCAGGAATGAAGGGTTCACCTCTTCCATGTTTCAAACAGCTGGACCAGACCATTAATCCACAAATCCATTTCCCTATAGTTTCCATCTATAGCTTCAAACTCTGGGCCCAAATGACCCTTTAAAAGACTGCCCACCTCAGGCTTCTGCAAATTTTCTCCATGTGGCACACTTTCAAGTCCCTTGCCCACCCTAGTCTCCCTCCAGCCTGTGTACCTCTAGAGGGTGACACGGCCGGAGTAGCAGGCTGACCCAGGGTGCGAGCAGATGGTGCAGAGGAGAGCACAGTAGCTGCTTCCATGATGGTTGTTTCCAGTGACGGGGACGGGGACGGGGATGGGGGCATTGATAACCCGTTCTCCAGTTACCTTCCCTGAATTTGTCAAAATATATCTCAATTATTGCAACTCCGTAGAGTAATAAGTCCTACAAGTTTCAAATACACTGGATAGAGGGGTGCCTGGGTGGCTCAGTCGGTTGAGCTTCCGACTTCGGCTCAGGTCACGATCCCACGGTCTGTGAGTTCGAGCCCCGCGTCAGGCTCTGTGCTGACAGCTCAGAGACTGGAGCCTGCTTCGGATTCTGTGTCTCCCTCTCTCTCTGCCCCTCCCCTGCTCATGTTCTGTCTCTCTCTGTCTCAAAAATAAATAAAAACATTTCAAAAATTTAAAAAAATATACACTGGATAGAAAAGGTACTTCCTTTGATTTCCCCCCAAAATTAACCCCTTCAAGCGTTCCAAAGCATGGTAAACAACTTCATACTTCACCCTCTTCAAATCTTTTCTTCAAAACACTTAGCTCTGTTGTGGTTTTCTGTGTATGCGATTCATCTCTCTCCCCCCACTGGCCCGACTGGAGGCTCCAAAGAGAGGGACTCACTATGGTAGCCCCAAAGCCCATGGGAATCCTGGGGGCCCTAAGGAACGAGGGAATGGATCTGTTATAGGCTCTGATCCCACCTCACCCCATCTCCTTTCCTGTCATGTGCCAGACAACTGGGGGTCTGAGAACAGAGATCCTGCATTGGGGCGGCACCCAAGAGCCCGTTCCAAGCAAGGTGTCGTGGCGGGGCCTGGTCTTCGGGCGAGGTGTGAGAAGCCAAGCGGGCATTCTAGGAGCATCTTCAGGGAGAAACCAAGTCAGAGAGAAGGTCAGACCTGCCAGAGGAGAGTGGTCAATCTAAACAGGCTGGCCAGAGGGGAGGAACCTAGGGCTCAAGACACCAGGATGGATGTGGGTGGGGGAGGGGCACACAGGGCTCCTCAGCTCCTCAGCTGAAGCAGCAGTGAGGGCTCACCAAGCGCTTACTGTGTGCCAGGCATTGGTAAGTGCCGTCTGCAAACAGGCTTTGTGCCGACTACGCGAGGTGTATTTGTATTATCTCCATCTTACTGGGTGAGAAACTGAGGCTGACAGCGAAGCTGACCACAGTCACACAGCCGAGAAGCAGCGAGACGCAAATTCCGATGTGGGCGATGTGACTCCTGTGGGCTTCTACCCAAGGCACCATACTGGCTCCCGAGGTGGAAGCTTGATGTGGAAAGAGGGGGAAGACCCTGAAAGAATTCCCCAGGCTGTCTGCACAGAGCTAGACTTTATATAACGTCTGTAAGCCATGGGCTTAAGCAATGCCCTGGGAACTTAAAGATACAGCTGAGACTCAACCCTCAGGCCCCATTTCCTGTAGGGTGTTACAGGTGACTCCAGGGTGCAGCTGAACTTGAGAACCAGCATGAATCAAAACGCAAGAGGAAACTGCTCTTCCCTGCTCTTTCCACGGCAGAGCCCAGAGGCCAGGGGGACCCCAGAACGGGAGTCTCACTTCCATTCCTCAACAGGGACTGGAGTTTCAAGTTCTCACACCCCAAGTGAAGCCGAAATGGGCTGGAGCAGAGGAAACGTACTCGGGCCAAGACTGACCGACAGTCTGACGACCGGGTACAGAGGCCGCATGCGGCTTTTCCGTTCGACTGTACTGTACTGTTTCCAGCTCGACTGGCCGGTATTCTTATGGGAATGTTCAGGACCCCCTCCTTCCTTGGCTACATACGTGTGAAGTGTCACCCCGTGTTTCCTAGCTTCACTCCTCATAAATCAGTTTTCAGGGCCTCTGAGCCTAAAACAGTTAGCTACAGAAAACACAATTTTGATTACAACATGATACTTCCACTAAGAGCACTCATCAGAAAGAAAGGTAACGCACAGGCACACGAAGAGCTTTCCGAAGTGAATTCCAGACGTTTTTGCTCTAAATGCATATGACTGTTGCCCTATTTTTAATTTACCTTAAAAAAACCACATTGGTGGGGCGCCTGGGTGGCTCAATCGGTTAAGCGTCCAACTTCGGCTCAGGACACAATCTCATGGTTCGTGGGTTCGAGCCCTACATCGGGCTCTGTGCTGACAGTGCAGAACCCGCTTCAGATCCTCTGTCCCTCCCTCTCTCTACCCCTCCCCCATTGTGCTTGTGCTCTCTCTCTAAAATAAGTAAATAAACATTTAAAAAACACCACACTGGCAAGCTAAGTGATCTGGGGGGTCCCAAAAACCAGAGCAGACTGCCCAGGCCAGCCTTGCCTTGGCCTAGAAGACCTAGAAGACCTCATGGGACCTCCATGAGCTCAGGGGGTTAAGGGCTCTGTCACAACAAATGGTGTTTTCTCATCAGACAGATTTGCAGTTTTACAAAATTCAACTCCCCTACCAGAAATCCAACCCTACCCACCATTAGTCTGAGCTTTTGGAAAAGACTCTTTTCTTATATTACTGGGGAAAGATCACAGCATCCTACGGTCTGGGCCAAAGGGAGCAAGACATCAGAACGGTTTCTTTGGAAGGTGGTGACTCATTGTGGGGTTAATGAACCTTGAGAAGATCCCACAGGGGCCCTCCTCCTGCTGCCATTTAAGACCGTTTCCTTGTGCCCTTCCCTTAGGAAAAAATCAAGAACAGCTGGGAATTGTGCGATCTTCAGGAAACTCTGCAAATATATGTATCAGTCTGGCCAGGACCCTCAGGGGTGGCCCCACACTGACCCAGGGACAGTCTTGGAGCAAATGCTCTTTGTGAAGAAGCTCGGAGCCAGCTAGGGTCAGAGAGAGAAGAGGGGTAGGCGACCTGAGCTAGGAGCCCTGAGCCCCCCCTCCCCACCCCCCACCCCCCATCGCACAGAGCAGGGGCCTCCTCACGGGCCAGTGAGCTCCCCAGGTGCTCATGGGGGTTACAGGTCCAAGGCTCAGAAACAGGACAAGGCAGAAACTCTCCACAGCTACCACATCAAAAGCAAGCACTGTAGTATTCCCTGAGGCTCCCTCTCCTTTCCCAAGGAGCCGCCCCACATCGCTGCCCATCTGGGACGAGGGCCCTCACCAGCCCAGGCACTCTGCCAGGCACCCAGGAGGACCCAAGAGGTCTCTGCAAGGGCTTTTCGCACTTCAGCTGGGAGAAGCCACTGCACACTCCCCACCTGCCTGGCCGGGGTTCGCGGACACTCTGGACTCACAGAGTCCTGTCCTCCCCCAGCCACCGCAGGGGCTCCCTCTTCCCGAACGCTCCCATCCCTCCAGCCCAAGTATGTGCTCCTGCCTCAGTTTACGTGCTATCTTATGAAGCCTTCAATTGTCCCCAGGCCGCCCCTCTGCCGCGGTCATGGAGCAGAGCATGAGCACACCCTTGTGTGTCCTTCTCGAACCGGGAAGAGAAAAAAATCCTCCTTCCTTGTTTTCCTTGGCTTGGCCCTGTCAGCCTTTGGAGGGCAGACAGGGGTTCTCACTCACACAGCATTATTTCTGCCAGGCTGCACCCTCTCTCTGCCTGCTGACCTTGTGCACAAACCCTTCTGAGCCTCGGTTTTCTCATCTGTAAAACAGAAACTCAATAAAATGATACAAGCGAAACTCGCCCTGTGCCTGTCCTCCAGGACTTGGTCAATGAATACTCAGTGTAGCTGCGAGCATTCCCTTCTTATAAAAACACTGTTGGTTCCGCTCTCTGCTCCCATCCCCGCCCTGCCCCAGGCCAGGCTTTCTTTCTCCTGTCCCCACCCTTGTCCCAACGTCACCTGGAGCTGGCTTCCAGGACCCTCACTCAGAGGCTTGGCCCGGAGGGGAGACACGGAGGTCATCACAAAGGTGGCAGCTGAGGGGCAATGGGGTGTCCTTGGTCCAGCACCCCACTCCTCTGTCACAGCCATACTGTGGGGCCAGCACTGTGGGCAGGAAAGCCGCCAGCAGTCTATGCTCCTGGCAAACACAGCAGTTCGAGAGCTAACTTCTCAGATCTGTGTCTTGTGTGGCAGGATGTGAGCCGCATGTCCTCCTTATGTCTGCTGGGCGGTCACCCCACCACCTCTGGTCCTGACTCCTGGGCCTCCTGTCCAGGACCCTGTAGAGCAGCAAGGTCCTTGCCCTTTGAGTTCCTGGAGGCCATCTGCTGTCACCCTATGATGGGCAGGAAACATGGCCTGGCAAACGGGCCTGGCCCAGCTCAGCCACGCCCACCTCCTTAAGGCCACTTCTCTGTCCCCAAGTACCCAGCTCCCCTCCAGGTCCACACCTCCAACCCTCCCAGGCCCATGGCCGTGGACTTGACCCCAGGCTGCCCGGAGCTACCGTCCTGCAAAAATCCCTCGGCCCACCGGCCCCTGCCCGGGGCCTCCTGATGTGACACTGTCACCTATGGCACCTCAGAGACCCCAGTCTGCCCCCACCTGAAGGTCAAGTCCCTTGAAGAAGCCTCAATGCAACGCGGGGGACAGGCACCCCACACCTGGCCCTGATAGGGAGCAGCAGACGCAGAAGACAAAAGAGACAAACGATTCCTGAAGATCCACGGCGAAAACAAATTGCCGTAATTAACACGTGCCACCTCCACGATACATGGGCTGCCACGTGGTTGGCGTGAAGCAGAGAGGCATAAACTGCAGAGAGCACGCACTCCAATAAAATGGCAATAAACGATGCGCCTGTGAAGGAACTCGGTTCAATTCTGCTCCAAAACCTTGTTTAAGTGCTTTTATTGTTTCTGTGTGAAAGAGCACAAATGCTTTTTGAAAATTGCTTCGGCATAAGCCTCCCCTTCTCCGGGAAGTGTTTCCGATGCCCCCCAATCCCTGCCCTGAGCAGACTGGGTGGCCCCCACAAGGCCCCCTCCATGTCCCCATTCTGTGCTCCCCTCCCTGTGAGCCTCAGCGGGGGTCCACAGGGCTCCTCCCCTCCCCAGGGCCCCCACCCACCCAGGGGCACACAGCAGGCGTGGGGGACACACTCCCGGTACAACAGTGGTCTGGACCAGGTGGTCTGCAAACATCGGGGGAGCCCCAGAGGTTGGTTGCTAAGGGGACCCTTGGAGGACAGATGAAATTCTTCTTATTGGAAAGATCTTTAAAATAAATAAATACATCAAATAAAAGCGTAAAGATAGGAAAACATAAACAGAATCTTTTTTCACAGAGGGGAAGGGAGGGAGCAGTAATGTCCCCTCACGTGGCCACAGTCACCTTTTTTGGGGTTCCGTCCTACATTAGAGGAACAGCCCAGTATCAGATAAACAGCAACGACAACAAAAACGGGTAACAAAAGTTCCCCGAGTGGGGACCGGGCTGATGTCCCCGAGGGCTCATGCTCTGGAAGCTCTGTCCGCAGGAGCAGCCAGCTGCTTGCTCGAGAGCGATGCCCCTAACTGAAGCCTTCGCTGGCTGCCTCGGGGGCCCACAGGCCCAGCTTGCTCAGCCCATGGGGGGATGAATGGGCAGCCTGGGCTGGGAGCACTCAGGCTCTCATTCCATGAGACCCTCCTCCATTCCATGAGAGCTAGGAGTCTCCCTGGGACCCTCTCTCCCCACACTTGGGCATGAGAAGGATGGCAGGGAGTGACCATCATCTCTCCGGACGCCCACGCCAGGAAGGTGAGCCCTCCACCTCCTGTAACGTGGTATGAAGGAAGCATCTGCCAGGCCATTCCAGAGACGCCCGAGGGGGGGCCCACCCGAGGGGGGGCCCACCCGCAGGCCGGCTGGCCCAGCCTTCCCTCTGGACCTCAGCAGCCCCCCTCCCCCTGAGGCTCCAGCCCCGACCCAGCAGACCAGAGGCTGAGGTAGGAATTCAGCGACTCAGCTCCTCTGAACAGAAATTGCTATCAAGCCTCTGAGGAACATGCTGTCTGATTTAGCGAGTCTCCTCCCACCCCCAAATTACAAAAAAAAAAAAAAGGTTTCCCCCCCAAAACCTCATCCTCATGTATTCAAACCCAGTCCTCCGGCAGCAAGGGGAGGGAGGGATGCTTTTTGGTGTCCTTGGGCCCACCACTGTCAGGGCAGCTCATGTTAGCTGTTACTCGGGGGCCCATGTTTACTTAGCCTTGCCACTGCAGAGGCCACTCTTGACAAGGAATCCTTTTCACGAAAAGCCACCAGCTGCAGAAAATCGGCAAGGGCTAAAACCGTGTCTGGTGACAGAGGTGACAAGACAGCCATCACGGAGGGTACGAGGCAGCCCTGGAGACAGACTCTGACTAAAGGCCAGCTCTCCCAATGTCTGGCCATGGGGCCCCGGGCAAGCCACCCAAACTCTGGGAACGTCCACCTCCTCCGGGGCAAAGCGGAATCTTCCAAGGTGACAGGAGGCGTTCTGCAAGGCTCTTTGTTTAGGGAAGAGTTGAGGCAGGTCTCCAAGAGCCTCTGTGATGTCTTCCAGGGCTTATCTTCTAGCATCTTCCTCCCTCTTCTGATTACAGGAGTGGGGGCCTCTCGCCAGCGTCTCCTCCAAGGCAGCCCCACTGAATTCTTTTTTTTTTTTTAATGTTTTTTTAAGTTTATTTATTTATTTTTGAGAGAGAGCGAGCAGAGGAGGGGCAGAGAGAGAGGGAGAGAGAGAATCCCAAGCAGGCTCCACACTGTCAGCACAGAGCCTGATGTGGGGCTTGAACTCACAGACCTTGAGATCGTGACCGGAGCCGAAACCAAGAGTCACACACTTAACCAACTGAGCCACCCAGGTGCCCCAAGCCCCAGTGAATTCTTAATTCTCACTGGCACAGTCGTTTCCATCCCTCCTGGGAAGACCCCACGCCTGAGGCTACCGTGGACTCACCGGGTCCCTGACCAGCACTTCTAGAAACAAGCAAATCTGATACATTCACTCCTCACCTCATGCCCTAAAGCAGAATTGCAAACAGAGCTTCTTAAGAAAATCCCAATTGGCACTCTCTGAGGAATCCTTACTACCACCCTTTGAAATGTGATTTGTCCCCATTTCACAGACGAGCAAACTGAATCTTGGTGAGGCTTGATAACTTGCCCACTGTCCTCCAATCAGATCTGTTGAATTCCACATCTCTGCTTTTCCACTTACAATTCTGTCTGTCAACCATGAAATGCAAAATCTCAAGAGTTGATTATAAAAGAGAAAAACAGTGAATTGCTCCTTACGTTTTTTTTTTTTTATTTTAACTTCAAAAACGTACTCATAAGTAGGGCTGAATATATTTTAAAGCTTAGCTGGGTTAGTGGAATTTTTTTTTAAGAGCAGTAAATGAGCCTGTGTGAGCACAGGCAGAGACAAGCCACCCCACCTCTCTGAGCTGTGGGTCCTCATCTGTGCAGTGGGGCCCCGGGGGGTTGAACTCATGGACCTTCTGAGGCTCTGAGGCTCTTTATCATCCTGTAACTAATCTCCTACTCATGTGCCGGCTGCCAGTTCCTGTGACTCCTTTCTCCTAAGCCACTGAGTAGATGTACTACACTTTCCTCGCTAAAATCTGGTCCCAGACTCCATTTAGGCCTCTGGACAGCAGTCTTGGGCAAAGGAGACTTTTTTCTTTTTTTCTTTCCTCTTTTTTTTTTTTTAATTTAGCTTCAGCCTAGCCCTCCCCACTTATATCCTGAGATGGGAAAATGGACTGAGCAGGCAATAGGGAATTTAAAATGAGCTGGAAAAAAAAAATCCTGCCACAATAAATCGCATCACAGTGGAGATCTCTATCTAACCAGAAAATTCTCAGTCCAGACAATGGCTCATTTATTTCCAACAATATTCAATACAACAGAATTCCAGGCCAACAAAAGGATTTCTACAGGTTCTTGGAGTTGGTTGCAAAGGGATTTAACCTACATAGAAAAGAGAGCTGTTCAATTATAGATTCCCAGGCGTGAGGGAGACCTTTGTAAATAAATTGTAAGGGGTCTTGCTGAAAATGCGGCTACTTCCCTGGGGAGCATCTCACCTACCGACAGTGTGAGGCCGATGTACCACGGCCCTGCCTAGAGGACGTGTGGGTAAATATTTGGGTAGAGACAGTTGCTGCTGGGATGGTGGGCAGAGCCAGCTATCGGAGGAAATGGCCCTCTCTCCCAGGCCCAGAGATGATACATTTCTAGAAACATCCAGGCAGGCAGCCTCTAAAGACTCCTGGGCTTTCCAAACACATTTCCTATTCTATGGTCAGCAAGACCGCGTTGTGAGCATGGGCGGTAAAAAGGAGGCAGGAAACAGGAGGGTGGGGAGGGGTCTGGAAGCCAGCCTTCTAAATTTAACATGCAGTTGCTTTTAGGCAGAGTGGATAAAAAATAAATTCCAGTGCTTAAAGCTCTTATCTTTGTTTACCATTTCCCCAAACAGCACCTGACCTGGGCTCTGACTTTTAGACTGAATTATCAACACGCACACAGGAATGAGGGATGGTGGGGGGGGGGGCGGTGCTGGGGGTGGAGGTGGGGGGGGGGCGGTGCTGGGGGTGGAGGTGGGGGGTAAATAGGGCAAGTTCATCACTCTCCACCTTCACGTGACATTTCTTCAGCCAGCAGGTGACCCAGGATCTGCTAGTGTCACAGGCTGTCCCTGGGTAGATGCAGTGCCATTTGGGGGGGGGGGGGGTTAGTCATGATGCTTCAGACCATCCTAGATGTGGAAGTTACCATGAGGTCACACATGTCTACCGGCTTTCAATGAGGGATCCATGAATATCCTCCAGCAACCTCTTCAGATGCTCAGTGACAGCTTTTGAAAATCTCCAGTGTGCATGGGGCTTGTCTATTTCATGAAGTTCTAGTCATCTGAAAATCCTTCCCTATATTGCATCAAAACTGTTCTCCCCACGCCGTATACCATCGTCCTGGGTCTGCCCCACTAATGAGAGGAGCAGCACGTACTTTTCCTTTGTCACATGTCTGCTGCTCAGTCGTGTGGCAATGCTCTCATTTCTCCCCCTTGGTTTGCTCAGGTCCCCCGAATTCTTGGAGTGTGCCCCTGGAAGTGGCATGCCGGCCCCAGCTCACTCCCCGTCGCTCCATCCCCTCTCCACCCACTTATCTGTTAACCCTGCTGATGCTGGCCCACCCCTCCCCCATTCAGTTGACTGATGCAAAGGCCATTCCTTGTCCTTTATCTCCATGGCTGTGTCCAGGAGACCCGAGACTATCCAGAGTCTCTTCCTTTCCAGCCCCTCAGCCTCCTTTCCCTGGGAAGCCCTACAGTTCAGTCCTTGGTGCCCTGCTTCTCTTCCAGCCCCCATCCCGGGGACTCATCCCCCTCTGTGCAGCTGAGTGGGACACCATCTTCCCCAACACAAGCCTGCCAGAGCTGAGCTCTCCTGGAGGAGGCAGCCCACCCGGACTGGTCCTCCGTCCATCTTTCGGCGCCCCCAGGAATAAAACCTCGGGATCGCTTTCATCACTTCACTCCCTGCCCCCTTACATCCGAAGACTCACCTCCCTGGACTAGTCTTCCTTCCTTACGATGACTCTGTATCAGCTGCACATGAGAGTTTTTCAGGGACCGTTTAGAACACTACTAATTCCTGCACACCAGTCCAGACCAACTAAACCTGAACATTTCGAGGTAGGGCTCCGGGCTCGGTGGGGAGCAGCCAAGATGGGGAATCACTGCTTGCACTGCTTCTCTTTCAACCCCCTGCCCACTCTGACCACTGCTCTGTCGTCAGAGACCCTCACTTTTGCCCAGGCTATTACAATAGTCTCCTTGTTGTCTTGTTGACCAGCTCTTCCTACTGTCCTCCTATACATCATCTGTCAGAGTTGTAGTCATTTTCAGTGTGTCACTTCTACTCATCAAACCTTCAGTGGCTCCCTATTACCATAATAATAAATCTTTGAAGGAACAAGTAAACAGTTTCCCAAGTACATAGTGAGTTGAATGTATAGGGCTGTGTCTTGTCTCTCTCTCCCCCTGCCCCCACACTCTGCTAAAGGCATGTGACACCCACGTCCTAGACATACTATCTATGTGGGGACAGAGTGAACAAAAAGCATCGGTCTGCAAATTAAATACAAAACACTCTCTCCCTGGTGCAGAGAAAGTGAGCTGGGC
Organism: Puma concolor; assembly: GCF_028749965.1. Taxonomy (NCBI): domain Eukaryota; kingdom Metazoa; phylum Chordata; class Mammalia; order Carnivora; family Felidae; genus Puma; species Puma concolor. The sequence goes on along the minus strand of NC_141668.1, from coordinate 15,077,857 downwards.
GATTTAACCGTCACTTACTTAGGGGCTTATCTCTTTAAACATCATATACCACTTGGTTGTTAATGGAGAGAACAGAATCCTAAATATTACATAACAACAGATAATCCAAAGACTCGAATCTAGTTGATTTGGGAGTGTGTTTTATGCTTATGAGTCCTTATGTCTGGTAACTGGGACAGTTCTTTAAAATCAGGTGATTAGAGATGTGTCTTATTTGTCTCTACCTCTCCTTTTCCCTACACGCCCACTAGAGGGATAAATAACTCTGCTCCCAAATAATACACTACTTTTTCCTCTCAACCCTTTCCTGGAATAGAGACAGTGGTTGGGTTTCAGCGAGTTGGAATCTGGCGGCAGAGGGAAGAGGGTCAAACCCATAGTGAAATTAAACAGAAGGAACTGGAATGTATGTCAATGACCTGTTTTCCAACTGATTCACTTAAAATTTGAGGTACAACCAATTCCCTTATGACCCAGCAAAGCCACTCCTAAGTACAGAGCCAACAGAAATGTGTATGTATGTCCACCAAAAAAACATATACAAGGGGCGCCTGGGTGGCTCAGTCGGTTAAGCATCCGACTCTTGATTTCTTGATCTCACGGTTCGTGGGTCTGAGCCCCGCATCGGGCTCTGTGCTGACGGCACGGAGTCTGCTTGGGACTCTCTCTCTCCCTCCCTCTCTCGCTGCCCCTCCACTGCTTGCAAACTCTCTCTCTCTCTCCAAATAAACTTTAAAAATATATATATACAAGAATGTTCAGCTTTATTCATAATGGCCCCAAACTGGGACGACTCAAACGTCCACTCACGGTGGAAAGGATGAGGTGCCGGGGGAGCACCACCCAATCACTCGAGCGGACACACTTCGGCTCCACACCACACCATGGCTGAGTCTCCAAGATCTGGCCCCGCACACACACAGGCAGGCCTGGGCAAAAGCCCACAGACGGCATATTCTGTTTATACACAGATTTTTTAAAAGGCAAAAGTAATCGCTCGTGTTACAAGTCAGGATGGCAGTTGCCCTTGAGGGGGCTGTGATTGGACAGGGTCACGGGGGCGCCTCAGAGTGCTGGCAATATCTGGGGGCTTGATCAGACATGGTTACGCGGGTGCGCTCGCCCTGTGAAAATTCACCGAGCTCTGTGCTTTAGGTTGTGCTATATTTTTTCCGTATGCATGTGATTCCTCCACAAAATGTACAAAAGGAAAGGAAGAGGGGGAAATGGGTGACAGGCATTGAGGAGGGTGCTTGTTGGGCTGAGCGCTGGGTGTTGTACGTAAGCAATGAATCATGGGAATTTACTCCCGAAGCCAAGACTACACTGTATACACTGTATGTTAGCTAACCTGACAATAAATTAGTAATAAATAAATAAATAAATAAATAAAATATTTTAAAAATAGGAAAGGAAGAGAGGGAGGAAGGAAGGGAAAGAGGGAGGATGGGAGGAGGGGAGAGGGAGGGAGGTCTATGCAGTACAGCATGACGGACAAGTCTTGGAATTTGAAGATCTGGATTTAGTTCTGACTCTGCTATTTACTAGCTGTGTGACCTTGGTTAAGCCACTAACCTCTCTGAATCTCTGTGTTTTGTTTTGTTTTTTTGTCTATAAAATAGGCAGCAAAAACTGCCCTACCTACCTCACAGTGCAGTTGTGAGGACCAAATGACAGAACTGTTGTAAAAATCCTACTGTACCCAGTAAAATACTGCAGGGGGGCAGAGTGCTATTATTATCTTAGATCTCCAAAGACAGGAATTCTTATGGAAAGTCAGGGATATTGATAAGGCTCAACCCAGGGCCTTCGGTGGTAAGGGCTGGCACTCTGGTGTGTGTGTGTGTGTGTGTGTGTGTGAGCACACACACAGGCGGGTTTGTGTTCTTTCATTACAATCTTGTCACCTAATCCCTTAATGGCCTGGCCTCAGAGTACAGGAGCACCTGGAATAATCCAGGGGTTTATGTGAGATGGGTTCTCTTTCCTTTTAAAGTGGATATAAATAGACATACACACTCTCCTAATTACCTTTTCTAAGGCATGGATGCATGTCTGCATCTAAATCTGCCAAATTCTTTAAGTTAGCATGTAGGACTTTCTGGGCATTGGCTAGGCAAAGCAGTGATGTTGATAGAAAGATCCCCCGCCCACCTCATAGCCCACCCTATCCCTCCATCCCCCACTGCTTTCTGCCCCAAGCCTGGAACAGCTCACATGGGCCCATCTATGGAATCTCAAAGCCAGGAAGTCAGAGCCTCTGTTTAGAGAACTGGTCAGTGAGGAGCCCAGATCCCCACTCAGGCCTTGTCTGCATCTTGGGGACCGGGCGCAGGGGGAAGGGGCTTTTCTCCTGGGCTGGTGGTCAAAAGGGCAAAGCGAAGGTTGCTACATTTTCCGCAGTTTGGTTTCATACTATTATCATATGTTCCCCAGGGAATGAGAGTGAATGGAAATCTTTATTCTTCATATGGCTGTACAGCCCCTGGCTGTCCCCATGCTAGCATGTCCAGTCTTAAGGGATTTCGAGCTCCCTGCTTCTAGAGGGCAAAGGCTGGCAGAATTTAGCCCACTTTATATAACACCACGTCCGGTGACATATGCGTGGGCACTCACTAGTGCCATCCGATGCTGCCCTTGTTAGTCCTCGGGAAGGACAAAATTGAAGCCGCCCCACTTCTATTTCCTTTCACAAAATAAGAAAATGTTAATTTTTCTATGAGGTCCCTGGCTCTCCAGGAAAAATCTTTTTGAAAGCAGTGACATTTTTATTTGCTTTTTCTCATTCTATCTGCACACACCCCGTGTGTGGTGTAAGTGTAGGTGTGAGTAACGTGGGGGCAGGACATGCATGTGTGCACGTGTGGGTGCGTGTATGTGCACGTGTATGTGTGTCTAGCTCTCGAAGAAAATGGCACACAAAAATCTGAATGTAACAAGGTGACCTTAATAGGTGAGGGCAGTATTATTTCCTATTTGAAAGGATTTATCCACAAATTTTCCAGAACGTTCCCTTAACCATCAGGTTTATCCCTTGCATTTAAATATTGGTTTACAGATCTAATCTCTAAGAGTAAAAGACTAAGAGACCAAGAACCTTGGAAGTAAAATTAGAAGTTACTGCCCACTGAAAATCAACATACAGATGAAAAAACCTTCTGGAAAATCAAGGAACTCTGGACTGAGAATGTAAACCACAAGGCAAAGATTCAGTTTATTTTTAAATCTCTATTTTTCCCAATACTTAGTAATTAAATATTTACTATTTAATCAATGTTCCCCAAAATCAAATATTAAAAAAATATTTAACATTTCTTTTTCTTTTCAAACTTGTAAGAGCACAGTGGCTTATGTTATGAAATAAATCCCTGCTGAAATAAGTTTCATGGGATTTTAAAATCACTTTCTTCCTTAACACATCCTCATAGAGTCATTTAATTCATGCAACAGACGGCCTCGTGATGAGATGAGCTCCCTGCCTCCAGATAACGTTCGAACAGAAGAATTACCTGTTCCTTTGGTACATTACCAAAGATGCAGAGATCTTTCACCTTCACAGTCTCCTCCACCCTGCCCTGTGAGCCAGGCATGACCCCAACTTACAGACCAGGTGACCTGCTGATGTTGCCCTTGGCAATTGCCCCAAGGCCACAGCTGCTGGGCGACGGATCCAGGACAGGATCCAGGGACGGAAACCCTGGCTGGACCTAGTGACTACCCCGAGGCATGGCCAAGGTCGGGGAGCGAGGCCGCAGTAGCAGTCTCGCTGGGTGGGAGGCAGGACAGGTTGATTCTAGCTCTGAGTAATATGGCCTGCGTAACCGAAGTCAGGAAGAACCCCGGGGGGATGGCTTTTTATCTTTATCTTTTGGAAACACAAGACGCTTAAAGTGCTTCTTGGTTCAAAATGAGAGGATGTTCTGCTCAGATGCCCCTCAGTTCTCCCGACATTCCAGGCCAACCAGGTGCTCCTCAGCCCTGAGCAGCACAGAGGGTCCAAGCACCCAAGGGCAACAGCAAGGGATGGGATGGGCTGGGCCAGAAACCTCAGCTCCGAGCTCCCGGCCTCCTGCCTTCGAGGATGCTGCTGCTATTGTAAACATTTGGGGTGAGCTGGCCAGCCTTTGCTTCTAAGGGCAAGCATTCTCTTGACTAAGCTACCCTCTCTTTCCCTTTCTCACTTCAAGTGAATTCTACACCACCCCCTCCCAACATTTTTTTATTGGGTAATTTTTTTTTTTCTAGATGCCAAAGACAAATACATAGCACCCAAGGAGCACAAGTACCATTTCTGGTTCATTTCTTGACAGTGCTCCACCACCGACCACGCCCACCACACTTCTGACTCAGCCCAAAGGCTGCCCCGCGTGGGACGGCTTTCTGCCTCTTGTGCCCAGAAAACTGCCAAGTGTCCTACAAGATCCGGCTCCAAACCACACCTCTCCCACTTGGCCAGCCTGACAGAGCCATTTTTAATTCTGTAACGCATCTAAAAGGCTAGGCCACAGTACTGTTATTTCAATTTCTATTCAGTATTTTAACTTTTTTTTTTTTTGAAGGAAAACTTTATACAAATTAGAATACTTGAGGGGACTATGTACGCATCACCCAGCCTCAACAAGAGGTCAACTATGGTCATTTTGGTTTCATGTATTTCCCCACCTTCCCCCAATTCCAGTTTTTGGGGTTTTTAAAAATAAAAGTCTCAGAAGTCTTATGTCATCTGTAAATATTTCATTCTACACCTCTAAAATAAAAGGACTCTTTTCTAAAACAGGACAACCATACCATTATCACATTAAAAACAAATGAACTGGTGAGCCTGGGTGGCTCAGTTGGTTGAGCATCCAACTTGTGATTTTGGCTCAGGTCATGATCCCAGCCAGGGTCATGGGATGGAGCCCCATATTGAGCTCCATACTGAGCTGAGTGTGAAGCCTGCTTAAGATTCTCTCTCTCTTCCCCTCCCCACCATCTCTCAAGTTAAAACAACAGCAAATAAACCATAATTTCATAAGTATATCAAATATCCAGTCATGGTTTAAGGTCCTGTGATGGACTCACGGATTTTTTTTTTTTAGATTGGTTTGTCCGAACCCGCATCCAAACAAGCCCACCCACTTTTCGCTGGCTTTTTTATCCATCATAAAGACCTTGGCTTAGGCTTCATTTTCTCCTGTTAGCTTCCCTGATTCCAAATGCCTGGGATGTGCGTCCTTCTGTTCTTCCACAGAGCCTTGTGCTCAAGGCTCTGAAACCCTCACCATTGGTTTGCATTCTAGGACGGACTATAAGGTCCAAGAGGGTGGGAAGGTCAGTGTATGTCAAAGTTATGTGCCCTGTGCCTAGCACAGTGGCTGGCCAAGAGTACACATCTGCTCAGCAGTGTCAAATGAATAAGTGGATGAATGAACTCTCAAACCGAACTGTTTTCCGTTCCTCCTAAGTCCATCCTACAGCACATTCCACATCCAGTATAATGATTTGCTTAGAAGTCGGCTTCCCCAAAGAGCAGAGACTTGATCATTTCTGGATCCTCAGCACCTGACAGCAGGTGTGCATCGAGAGATTGCTGAATGAATAAGGACATAAGCTTTCTACTCCAAGTTCTAGCTGTGAGTTTAGCCTCGCAGTTTTCCTCTCTGGGTCTCCTGTTTCTCATCTCTATGATGAAAAATTCGGATTCATGATTCCTAAGTCTTTTGGGAGTTTAATTTGTGATTCTGAGTAGGGGCCCAGCCTCGCAAGGGAGTCCCCATTTGCCATACACTTGCTGCCCTCTGCTGGTATGATTGGTGTAGGACCCCTTTATTCCTGATTTTCCTGAAAGAACTACTTCGAGGCAAAGGTCCAGATGGGCAGACTGGTCTGTCAGTGGGACAGGGATTTGAACCTCATTACCTTACCTGGGTTTGATTAAAATGTGCAGGCGTGAACCTCCCTCCATCCCATCTGCCCACTCCTCCCACAGAAAGGATCACGGGGGTAGATCGCAGAAGGACTAATGCAGTGAGTGGTCTCAGCCCCCAACACATTACAACCACGGCGGGGGTTGGAAAGAACTGGGGCCCAGGCCCCACTTCAAACCAACAGTTGAGTCCCTGGCTGGGCAGGGCCCAAGCATCCTTATATAGTAAAAGTCGGCCCACTGCTTCTAACGTTCCATCATGCGGAGAACTGCGGGACCGAGATGATGTTTACATGTGTATCTTGAGCCAAAAGCTTGGAAGCACAGTAAAAAGCTCATCCAGAGAAAGAATAATGAAGACTGTGACTTGATCACATCAAATTCCCTTAGCCTACCTTTAAAAGTTTTCTTTCTTTGACAAATGCTGACAGCTTCTAAACCATAAATTTTGTTCAGGGAACCAATTCCATCTACCGTTAGGGACGTTGCTTCCACATCTGGTTTCTTTTTCTTTTTGTAATATGGTTCTGTATTCTGGTGCACAGTACCACCATTTTTCGTGGGGTTTTAGTTTTTTGTTTTGTTTGGTTTGGTCTGGTTTGGTGTTTTGTTCGTTTGTTTGGTTTGGTTTCGGGTTTTTTTGTTTGTTTTTTACATTTTCTGCATATGTTGATAAGTCTCCTTTGGTTGCAGATAACAGAATTTGTCTGTTGCCAACTTAGACCATAAATGAGAAAATGCTGTAAGGGTACTGATTCACTACCCACTGGGCTAGTGACCAGTCAGAGGGTGGCAAACAGAAACTGGAACTCTAGGGGACACCAGGAAATGGTCTCTTCCTGTGTCATTTGCCTCTACTTCCCTCTGCACATTTAATTCATTTCTTCTTTCTCACAGCCAACTGGAATTTTCTGCTTATTCATCCACAAGGCAGAACATGGTCACCAGCAGATAATGACTCACCTGAGCTCAGCCTCCACTCGCTGGAGAAAAACTCCTTTTTGTCTGCACTAGATCCAAATTTCCAGAATTGCACCCTTGGGTCTGAGGCCCACCCTTGGGCCAATCAACCATGGCCCGCAGGGCCAACTATGTCATTCTTTTATACAAAGTGAAAATAGGGGGCCCCGCATTCAAAACTCGGGGAAAGTGCCATTAATGGTAAACACAAAGGCTCTCTCTCTTTTCTTCTCCTCCAGCATGAATCTTACCATTCATCTTTATATCATGCAATGCCGGTTTTAAATGTAAATTATCACAGAGCATTTAACTCACATGCAGGATCACTGAAATTACACAATTTGTATTTTGTGACTCGCAGGCCAGAAGAAACAAGCACAATTCAAACTACTAAAGATTAGAAGGAAGAGAGGGGTTCCCCAGGCTCCCCCAAGGGGGCACACCATCAGGCACGGGGATACCAAATGGGCTGGGGACTTAGGCCCCCATGCATGTTTAGGGGTCCTGTCCCATCCTGCTAGCCACTAGACCCCTGCATGTGACCCAGCTGGGGACAGGGTCTAGGGAACTTGAGCCAGGCATCACTCCTTCCCACAGGTCCACCCCCAACGCCATAGCAGACTGTGACTCTTCAAAGATCTTTAAAACCTCTGTGCCAGGACACACTTGGTACCTGGGCCAAAAGCGGGCAGAGGCTGGCCCTAGCCAATTCACAGCCTCTGGCCAGCCCTGAGACACACACCATGATGCTGCCAGCCCAGGGCAGGCACAGCTGCCACTATGCCCACTCAAGATGCCTCAGGATACATGCACCCCATCTCCACCCTCTCTGTGCCTGAGCCCGGGCCCTGGACTGGGGAGGAGGGCAACTGTGGTTACAGGGCACGTCAGGGAGAGGGGGGCCAGGCTGGGCCCCAGGCACCAGGGGCGGGAGAGCAGGCAGCTGAGAATGGGTCGTGGGGAGGTGGCCAGAGGCGGGACCACACACAAGTGAGGCTCCAAGCCCTGGCGCATCCTCCACTGTCCCATCAGACTCTACTTCCAAAGTCCCAATTCGAAGGTAAAAGGATTAAGAATCACAGATGGCGACCAAAGAGCGTTAAGCTCCAAGCACAGGGCCTTCTCAAGGGCCACATGCTCACTGAGCAGGCCCTGGCGGTCTGCTGTGGAGGTGGAAACATAGGGTCTGGCGGTAACCTTCCGAAGGAAGGTTCCCAGAAATGAGGAGGAGAGTGAGTTGGGGAAACCAATCATTATTATTTTTTACTATGGAAACCCCTCCTTTGCCGTCCAAATTTATAAACATTAAACTACACATATTCTGTAACTTGACTTTTTTACTCCACAGTATACTACAGACATCGTTGAATGGCTGCATTATATTGAATGGCTGTTCAGTGATAGATTAGCTAAAATACTTACCATGGACTCCAAGACTCCATGTGTCCTGGCCCCTGACCCCATCTCCTACCACTCTCCCCTCTGTCCCCTTGAGTCCCCATTCTGCTCCAGCCAGCTGGCCTGGTGTTATCTTCCTCAAGCAAACCAAGCACATCCCACACAGGGCCTGCCCACCTGCTCTCGCCAGTGGAGTCCCTCCCTCACCGGATGCCTTACTGGCCCCACCCCACCGTTTCTGGTCTGGTCTGTGGTGGGGGGCGGGGGAAGGCAGGGATCTGCATTTCTAGGGTGACCCTGATGTGGCCAATCCAGGGAGCTCTCTCTCTGAGAACCACTGGCTCAGATCCCATGTGGCCAGCTGCAGGCCTGGGAATGGCTCCCAGAGGGTGGAGCAAGGCCACTCAGGGCCCACCCCTGGAAAGTTGGGGGTTGCAGCATGGATTTGCCCACCCCCCTCCTGGTGCTGCCCTCTACTGCTCTGGGAGGGGAGGAGAGGAGAAAGCACATCTCCAAGTTGAAGACTGCTCTCGCATCAGGACTACCTGGTTGAAAGAAATGAAGCTGTCCCCCACCAAGCAGGTGTTTGGCTCTGTAGGGAGTGGGGAGAGAGAGAGAATTTGGGGAAACCTAGCAGAACAGCGAATGAGCCTCCCTGACCCCATCCTAACCCTCCCACTCACATCCTGCTCCCCAGCTCATATCCCATGTGTCCCTCCTCCCCAGGCCAGGGGTGAGGGTGACAGTGTCACTCCAGTGGGCATTGTCCAAGGGGCACCGGTGTCCCCCCAACACGGGCTGCTGGGTCATGCTTTCCCACACCTTTAGTCTCTAGTATCTAATCAGTTTTCCCCAACCTTTCCTCATCTGATCAGTGAAGAACAGAATCTCCTCGTTTTCATTTGTATTTTTCATCAGGGCAACTTGTATTTCTTCTTCTATGTTTTGCCTGTTCATATCTTTGACCATTTTCCCAATGAGTTTCTTTTCTTACTGATTTAAAACAGCTCTTTAGTTTCTGTTATCAGAACTTTTTTTGTGACTTCACTATGCATCCTTTAACTTTATGATGTACCAGTTAGTATCTATGTGGCCACCTCTCTGAGCCTCAGTTTCCTCCTCTAAAAGATGGGAGAACAGCTGTCTCGCAGGTTTGCAGGGAGGAGGAAGTCAGGTTGTGTGCATGCAATATGTGGCCACCACCTCATCCTCCCTCAATAAATGCTTGCAGCTGAAGCTGCTGTCATTGGGTTGGAACCAAACATCTCTTTGACACTCAGAGACCCCCAGGTGCCAAACTGGTCCGGCGGGTCCCCAGTAATATACAGCACCACGAAACAAGTACAACAGGACATGCGCAGTGCTAACCCAGTGCAGTTTGGATTGAACTGACTTTGCACTTTGTGGCGTCTCCACTTCCGAGTCTGCTGAGTTGGAGCGGGACTGTAAAGCTAATGGAGAAGCCAGAATGCTGTGTGACTTGGTATAACTCAACTTTCTTCCTTTGTCACGACTCCTCCATCAGCCGGCCCCTGACTACTGCAGCCTCCAGGAACACCTGCCCTACCTGGACATGGTGATTGCAGAGACCTTGAGGATTTACCCACCAGCTTTCAGGTACGCCCGAGTCCCTCCCACGGCCCCAACACACTGCCCAAAGCCCCTTCGGCATCACTGTCTCAGGTCCTCACTAGTCCTCAGACTGTCACAACCTGGGTTATCAGGAATGCTGGAGTCCAGTTCCTGGAGGATGAGGTCTGAGCCTTGGGTTTCTTTGTATCCCCTGGGGCACGATGCCTTCCATGCAGTAACCACAGCAGTAAATGTCTGGCTCATTTTCCTTTCTGTTAACTACCTTCTCAAAGCATCACTGGGCTTTTCTTAACGACCTTCCTACCCAACCCAAGCCAATCTCTTTGGCCTCCTAGCCTGGAATGGCTTTCACTAGTCATTCATTTGGCAACTATTTACTGAGCCGAATGCTGTTGCAAGCACTGGGAAATGAGCCATGTACAAAACAGATAAAACCCCTGCCCTTGGAGTTGACATTCCAGGGGGGACCTTCCAAGGCCTGGGAGGCGTCTCCTCACTCTCCAACAACCCACACTTGTCCTATCCTTCAAACTCCAACCCAAGACTCGCCACTGCAGGCCATTTGCCTCTCCTCCCCCAGAATTTTCACGCTGACTGTACTTCATATTATATTCTTGGATACTTTTCAACCCCTCTGCAATATTTTGCCCAAGTACATCCACTCACACCAACCTGTAAGTGCCTTGAAAGCAGGAATCTGGTCTTTTACTTCTTTCCAACTCCCCCTAAGCGAGGCCTTCCAGGGAGCACAGCATCTTAACTTGGGTCCCCAGACCCTTAGGGAGAGAAACAGTGGCCAGATTTCAGGTTCTAGAAACAGAAGCAACACAAAGCATTTAACCCTATATATTGTAAGTTCCACTCTGCATGTCTATGAATGAATATACCACATAATCCATTTGGAGGTAGCTTTTGCCATTTTAAGAGAAAATGTGGATAATTTGAAGGTTATCTCAAAATTATATTCCAACCAAAAACGTCAAAGAGAGTGTGACTGTAGCGACTGTGCAAAGTGTTCAGACCCAGAGCAAAGAGACAGAATTCCACAGAAGGGAGTGAAATCACACGGTCCTCAAGCACACAGGGTTTCAGTCTCCCTGATCTGGGAACAGCCAGTAACTCCAGGGCCAGATTCTATGGGCCTTCCCTGATTTCCTTGGGAGCTGCAGAGCAAACTGTCTCCAATCTTCGTTTTTTAATGATTTATATCTAGCTTCCTTCCAAGGGAACTGTGGGCATCTGCTATACACATTAAAATGAAATTCGAAATAAGACATTCAGTGATAGAACAAAGGCTGTCTAGAGGAAAGAAGCCTTTACAGGACCCTAGAGATGACTGATAACTGGAGTCAGGTCCCTGCTCGGTTGTTGAGGCTCCTGGCCGAGACAGAAACCAGCAGAGTTGAACGGTCACGTTCTCTAGCGGGAAGAAAGTCTATCAATGATCAAAGACACGTCATTTCCTGGATCTGAACCCAATCAAGAACTCATCACGCGAGACCTTGTAGAGATGATGTGTTGAGCGACAACGTGAACAGGCTCTTTAATGCCAAAATGCTCTGATCAATTCTCCTAGTGACCTTTTTATAAACAGTACTGTGAAAAAGGAAGCCAGCGAAGGCATTGCTCCAGAGAACCAGCAGCTGGTTCGGGAAGGAAGGACAAGATTTGCTGATTCCCTCATAAGGTCACATACAGTGCCAGTGCTCCGTAATCACAGAACAAATTTAGATAGAAAGTCAAGACAGGTTCACATCACTGCCCTTAGTTTGCTGTGTGATCCTGGGTAAATTCTGCACTGCTCTGTGCTTCTGCTTCCTGTGTGTTCAGTGGGCACACAATGTCTGCTCGGCCCGCCCCACAGGCGTGGTGAGAATCAGTAGAATAGAACATCTGAAAAGCCACACCACTCTTAAGTGGAGCACCACGTAAGGTGCGAGGTGAAGAGAAAGAAGGACTGACCTTCCAGTCAAATGATCCGCTTCCATCCTGCTCCAATCCTGGGCAAGCCGTGATCTCCTGGGCCTCACCTTCCTCCCCACCTACTCTGTTGGAATTTTTAACGTATCAGCCCTGCTGACTTCTGTTATCAAACAACAGAAATGAGAGAGGCAAGCCATCATTATTTTCAGCCAGACAAGAAGCCAATTCGCTTCAGCCCAAGCAATAGATTTGGTGAATACAGGCACAGTGAGAATTCTATGTTATTTTACTTTATTTTATTATTTTAATCTCAAAAAAGCATCTTGGCTTTTCCCAAGCACTGACACACCATTATTCCCCCAAAATCTCAGAATGGCCCCTGTGGAAAACATAACTCTGTTGAAGTGTTATCACTGTGAATCCAGGTTTCTATGCAATATAATTCAGCAGATTTTTCTGGCCTTGTGTGTGGCCTGGCCTAGCCCGGCAGGAGGCCCAACCATATACAGAAGGGAAAGCCCTGGCTTTGAGGGGGTCTTGGATCCAGGTCCAAGATATTTCCAGTAAAGACGACAAAGAAGGGGATGCCAGGGTATAGCCTAGTTTGACCCATTAGAACTGAGGCTGCATACATCAGAAACCCCCACCTTCTTGCTCTGATTTGAGCCCCGGTGTTTTGCTACCAGCTCCAAGCACATATTAATTGCATTGGTAGCTTTAACAGAGTGTTAAATCCCACAAGGAGCCTCGGATTGCTCTTAATTTCTCTTAGAAGTGAGAAGAGTATATAATAATAATTAGGATAACAATTATATCTCCCCTAAGATATTTAGGAAAGTCCAGTCCTATAATTTGAAGTAAAAACCAGCATACATTATTTTTAATTTTAAAGTAATTATCTATATTACAAAAATAATATGCTTATACTTAAAATAAAAACAAAAACCACCAAAACCAAAAACCGAAACAATACAGAACGGTCCAAAGAGAAATCTGACACCTCTAGTCCCCTGCCATCCTCCACCCCAGTCTCATCCCTTAGAAGAAATCATAGAAGTTCAGGTATTCTTCCAGAAATGTTATGTTCATATGAAAAAATCTATAGTCTAGCCCTTAAAAATACAATACATGGTGGGGCGCCTGGGTGGCGCAGTCGGTTAAGCGTCGGACTTCAGCCAGGTCACGATCTCGCGGTCCGTGAGTTCGAGCCCCGCGTCAGGCTCTGGGCTGATGGCTCAGAGCCTGGAGCCTGTTTCCGATTCTGTGTCTCCCTCTCTCTCTGCCCCTCCCCCGTTCATGCTCTGTCTCTCTCTGTCCCAAAAATAAATTAAAAAAAAAAAAAAACAAAAAAAAAACGTTGAAAAAAAAAAATACAATACATGGTGCCTGGGTGGCTCAGTCGTTAAGGATCTGACTTTGGCTCAGGTCACAATCTCACGGTTTGTGAGTTCAAGCCCCGCATGGGGTGAGCCCTGCTTCTCTCTCCCTCTGTCTCTCACTCACTCACTTGCGCCCCCATCAAAAAATATATAATATAATATAATATAAATATAATTTTTAGTATATCTATAATTCTTATTATATCTATAATTTTTAGTATATATCTATAATTTTTAGTATATATATATAATTTTTAGTATATATATATATATAATTTTTAGTATATGTATAATACATATATATAAAGAAATGGGACTGTGCCATGGCCACTTGGTACAGTAAACAAGCTGCCCAAAAGTTTTCCCCTCGAGTAGAAGTTATCCATAGTGACACAGACAATGACCCGAGATCAGATTTTCAAACCCAAATTTCCTTTAGGTAAAGCAAAGCGGTGGGCGAGGGCAATTTAAAGAGGCTTGACCATGAACGGAAGATGAGGGAAAGCGTGGCCAGGGGAGTAACCCTGCAAGCCCCTCCCCAGAAAGAAGCCCTTCAAAGGTACCTGTGCTCCCCTAACCAGGCCTAAGAGAAGCTCTTCAGGCTCGATGGATGGATGCACCGAGATCGATGAATGCATTTTCACTGAGCGCCAACTGAGTCTAAAGAGCCTAGAGATTGCAGGGTCCTGGGCAGTAGAGGGGTTTGCGGTGGGGGGGGGGGGGGGGGGCGGTGTGTGGAAACCATCCAGGTCACCCCCGAAAGAGGGCCGGACCTCTTGTCCCCCTATACCCCCAGCCTCATTGCGCACTTCAGACTCCGACTCCATTTGCCCCAGAGCACCGCCGCAGAGTTCTGCTTATTGCGGCTGCGCAATCGAGGCGGGGGGGGGGGAGGGGGGGGGGGCTGACCCGTGTGTCCCCGCAGGTTCACGCGAGAGGCGGCGCGAGACTGTGAGGTTCAGGGGCAGCGTATCCCGGCAGGCGCCGTGGTGGAGATGGCGGTGGGCGCCCTGCACCATGACCCTGAGTACTGGCCAAACCCCGAGGCCTTCGACCCTGAGAGGTGAGCTCAGTGCCTTCAAATGGGCCCCCGAGGGACACGAGAGGCAGGCCCTTGGAAGCGGCCAAGGGGAAACACCGATTTAGTAAAGTTGCCCCCAGTCAAAAGTCATGGGAGTGAGATATTTGTGAGGCATCATTTCCAAAGGAAATACCGGTACCATTTTTAAAAGCCCCCAACAGAATCCAGAGATGTAGCGTTTCAGCAGCCCTGCATGCAAGTAACAAGGCAATTTCAATTGGGGGCCCTCGGTTTCTTCAAGCCGGGAAACAGGACACAGGATTGTATTTCAGGTGTGCTCTGGGAAGCAACAATAGATTTCCTTTTTAAAAAACTGGAGCTTGTTCCTAAGTAAGAGTTATCAACTAAATTTCTCCCTGAATTCATGAGATCCAGGTATGCTAACACAGTAGACCTGGATCCCCACTCCTGCCCCCTACACGGATTTGGTCCGTTGCCTAAACTTCATTTCAAGGATCCCAGATTTAAAATGAGCAGGCGTCCACACCCTCCGCGTCAGAATCAATCCATAGCCCTTCCTTGTGTGATCTGGCCATGGGGAGGCCCCGGGCGGGCTGTTTCCACCTGTAGGACTTACAACATTCTGTGGAAAGGAGCCCGGACTCTACAACCTCCTCACTGGGAACCTGTGGGCGGTGGCACCTAGATCAATAACATCGAGTGCGTAGCGGCTCGGAAATACAGTAAATATCAAGCACCCTGGACTGCAGCTGTAAGGCTTACAGCATCATCTTTGGAAACAAAAAAGTGCATTAATCCTACTTGAAAAGGGGCAGGGGGTCAAGGGCTCCTAGGCCCAGAAAAATGCACAGGTAAGAAGCGAGCTGTGACAACACAGTAGTTGACACCTGGCTCTACTGTCACAGAACACATGTGGCAAATGCTATTTGGTAGCAGGTAGGAGAGAATTCCTGCGGAAGGGCCTCCCATTAGGAAAGCACCCAATGGTTCAGGTGTCACTTGAACCAGAAGGGCAAGTGTGGGCAGGGGAGATAGCTGTCCCGAATGGCACCAACAGATAAACTCGCAGGTAGTGGCCTCCAGGGAGGGCTGCTTCCCTGGGGAATTCTGCTCAGGAAGCTGGTGATGGCTGGTGCCCTCCGCTGGCTGATGGGAAATTTGGTGCCACAGGCCCAGGGGAGGGCTGTGCTTTCTCAAGACTTTTATCCTCGTGAATCACAGCCTTCAGGCTCGTTAACAGCACAATCAATTCTTAAGGAGAGGGCGAGAGGGCAAAGTGGGCCTTCCAGGTGATTCCTTTACATCAGCAGTGCCTCTGGGGCTCTGCCAGACCCAGGAGAGGGCAGGACTGAAGCTCAGGGATCAGCAGCCACCTGCTCCAGAGAGGGAGGAGGCCGCGTGAAAACAGGATTCTGTTGAGCACGGTGGGGTTCAGGCTCACTTGGTAGGAGCGTGGCCTCAGATGAAGGGCTCCCTCAGCCACACCGAGTGGCTGCAGAGGAAGGGGAAGGGAGGCGGGGTGTCCGAGGCCTACCCTGACCTACCCTGACTGCACGGCCCTCGCAGGTTCACGGCAGAGGCCCGGCGGCGCCGACGTCCCTTCACATACCTGCCGTTCGGGGCGGGCCCCCGGAGCTGCCTCGGGGTGCGGCTGGGGCTGCTGGAGATCAAGCTGACGTTGCTCCACGTCCTGCGTGAGTTCCGGTTCGAGGCCTGCCCAGAGACGCAGGTGAGCTCGCTCTCCCGGGCACAGGGGGTGCCCACCCCAGTTCTCATGGCGGGGCCGATCCTTAATCCCTCTTGGCCTCAAGAGGCCTTGATCGGTATAAGGGGGTCGGTAATAACACCTCCTCCCTGTTCATGCCGTGCAAGGCTTAAATGAGCCAGTACAGGCACTCAGGTAAGTGCCTGGCACATCATCCGAGTGTTAGCTGTTATTACTATTAACGTTCTGTGTACAGGGAAGCTGTACCTCTTCTCTCCTCGGCAATGAGAACCCAGTAATCCCCCAGAGTAGGTTTTGTTATCCCCATTCTTCAGATGAGGAGCTAAAATAAAGCTCAGAGAGGTTAAGTAACTTGCCTGAGGCCTTATACTACGTTTACCATATACCACAGGCTCTGTGAGGGCAGGAACCAAAAGTCTGTCTGATTCATTGCTGGAGCTTCCAGCAGCAGGTACAGGGCAGGTACTCACACCTTCACTGAACAAATATTAGCAAATGAATGACTAGCCAGAGAGTGAAGAAAGGGGCTCACACCAGATTGGGCTCGCCCCCAAGCCTCGCTCCTTCCTCTACATGGAGCCACCTCTCTGCCATGTTGGCTGTTCCCTACATAACAACACTGTGCCCCTCCATGCCTGTTCAGAGCCCCTGTGCATGGCTGGACAGGGGGTGCATAAGGGAACAAATAATAAGTACCCAGTGATGAATGGAGAACTTCTAGATTCAAACAGTGGCATTCATTGCCTCTGACGAACAGGGAGACTGGGTTCAAGGCTAGACAGAGAGGTGCAAACTGGGAGCACAGGGCCAAACCAACAGAGACAAGAGCGGACCCCTACCTGAGGTAGGAGTTCCATGTGTGCAGGACTTCCTTTTGGGATTTGTCTCACTTACCCTTGATCTTGACAAACGGCACAGTAGCCAGACCATTGTCCCAAAACACTGCTTATGGCTGGCATTCCCCAGCTCAAGAACCAGCCTTGAGTCCCTGAGCCTAGCAGCTCTAAGGAGAGCTCGTCTGAGCCCACTTTGTATTCCCTGCCCCAAATTCCCACCCCGAGAGTTCTACCTGCTCTTCCCTACCTAGAATGCCATCTCTCCCACTCCTCTGTTCCCAGCCTAATCCCATCTTCCAGATCCTTGGGTATTCCCCTATATCCTGAAGTGGCCCCTGAGAAGTGCTGCTCACAAGGCTTCTCCGACTCCTAGCCCCACCTAAAGGGCACGTTCCTCCAGGAAGCTCTCCCTGAATTTGCCAGCCCCAGCCAACCTCCTTTTTTGAAGTCCAGTAGTGTTTCCACTTTGTCTATACCTGTGTTAATACAGTAGCAGCTAGCCACATCTGGCTATTTAAATTTTAATAATCAGATTAAAAATTTAGCCCCTCGTTTGCACTAACCATATTTCTAATGCTCAGCAGTCACATGTGCTACTGGTGGGGTAGCACAGGTTTAGTCCATCTTGTTTCTTGGTCATAGAACTTCTCTCCCATCTGAACTAAAACTCCCAAAGACATCTGGAAAACCCAAGGCCCAGCACTAAGGCCCAGCGATGCTTCTTTCCTTTAAAGTGTTCACATTAGCCACTGAACCATCATTTTACACGGGGCTCAGGGGGACACCCTGCTTCTTGAGTAATTCTTTGGCTTTTATTCCAAGTCCCCAGTCCACCACCCATCTGCCTTGTAAGCTGGACATCAGGAAAGCTTTCTGAATGCAGGGAGGCTAGACCACAGCACTCATGAGAAGGGAACAGTATGAAGCCACTCTCCCAAAGCCACTTGAAAAGAGGGGATGCTGCTTGGCTACTGGCAGGGCCCCAGGGAGTGAGAATAGTAGGAGAGGGGACAGTTTGAGACTTTGCTCTTCACTTGCCAGGCACGTGACCTTAGACATGTCACTTGGCCTCTTTGAACTTCCATTTCTTCATTTGCAAAGTGAGCCACCAGTACCTCTTACACAGGCTTCTTGGGAGGATAAATGTGGGACTGAGTACCCTCCTCACTTACAGTATTTTTTTAACATGGACAAAAGGGCTGAGCACCCATGTGCTGGTGGGGCCCCAGCGCCCAGCCTCCCTGAGCGGCAGCTTTGCTGGCCTCTCAAGGCCATGCTGGGGAGGCTGCTCTGCTCCCTCAGCCCTGCTGTCTCTCAGATTTCCACAACCCCGCTTCAGGCCCAGTTCCAAAAAGCTTTCCTATAGATGTGGTTAGCTATAACAATTATCTTAATCTCCTCTATTTTAGGTACCACTGCAGCTAGAATCCAAATCTGCCCTAGGTCCGAAGAACGGCATCTATATCAAGATTGTCTCTCGCTGACAGTTTTATGAGGACACCCCCCCAAATGCAAAGGAAACCTTGATGTGGAAATTCAGATTTGGGGGAAAACATCACTGAAGCAATTGAAAGGGTGCCCACCATGCAAGTATAAAAGAGGTCTTTACATAACTTTTCCCAAATGTTCCTGAACATTTAATAAATGTTTCTTGCATTTAGTTTTAACTTTGCTGATGGTGTAGGAACCGCTGACCCACCTCTCAATAAGAGATTGCTGATAAATAGGCAAAAATGTAGTTTTGTCAACGTGACTGAGAACTCAGGGTTTTGAAGGAAGTGCTAAGCCTCAGGATGGAAGGAATCTACAGGGCAGAGGACACGGGACACTCCGGTGAGCTGCCCTAACAGCACCACCTCGTGGGCCTTTCCAACTTCCGGTACATTATGGTGTCTAACTTAAAAAACTATATTTATCGGAAGCTTAACTCCGACAAGTGGCTCAAAAGCTTTCTTTTGCTTTGATTTTCCTAGGTAAGCTAATACTAACTTTATAATGTTTTAATGCACAGAAGAGTGATAGAGCCTAAAATGCACTAAAGGCATCGTAACTTTTCATTTTGATCAAAGAATCCAATACCGAGGTGAATTTATTAAAACTGTCGTGTTGCTGAGAAGTTAAAATTCAACAGAAAGCTTACAGGGTGAATCCCACATCTGCCACCAGCAGTGTGTGGTCATGACTGCTGGTCTTTCCACCCTCCTGTGCCTCATTGTCTTCATCTGTAAAACAAGGGAGCTGTCCTAGATCAAAGCTCCCTCCTCTATGTAACATGTGCGCAGCACAAAGGGGCTAAATGCCCCATAGGTAACATTCTGAGCGGGAATCTGTAAGCCTGGATACCCAGAGGCTGACCACCTTTACGCTGTTTCAGAAGAGCTGGCACAACAGGTGTCCACGGATCCATGGCTGTGGATCCTGCCTCTGCTGTTTGGTCTTCTCCTGCTCTAGCCAAAAGGACCCCAAGCTTTCCCCCAAAGTCCTTCCCTAGAGAGCCCTCTTCTCACTTTCTGGCCTCCCCGGAGATAGGAAGGCAGCTTTGTCGCCCACCACTGTCCCAGCCCTGGGTGCTGCCTGGCCAGCCCATCACACAGCCCTTTCTGCAACCTTGCTGCCACCACTGCTCCTCTCAGGGATCAAGCCTCTCTGACATGTCTGGCCCTGAGGCTCAGACTCACTGGAGAAAGCCACACATTCCCATTCCTGGGGATCTAACCTGTCTTCCCAGACTGCCCTGCCCGTCTCCCAATCCCTGACCCCCTATGGCCATCAAGTAAACCTCAATCCTGCAGAAGGGCCCAGCTGAGCACATGGCTTCCTCCTGAGGGCACAGCCTATGCCTGGTACCGGAGCCCATCAGCTCCATTGGCTTCCCTCACCTGTTCTGTCCAGGTGCTCACCATGTTTAGAAACAGCGGGGGTGGGGGGCGGGGGGGACAGGGAAGCTTCCTAATGTTCTAGAATTGCTAGACTCGGCTCTTCCATGGTTTCAACCCACAATCCTTAGCTCTCCTGAAATCCCACCATACACATGCAACACTAGCTAACGGGGCAGGAGATGGCACTGCCTGGGTCTTCCACAAAACCCTTTAGCTGTATCCCAACCGTGTCCTCATGACCACACACACACACACACACACACACACACACACACACACACACACACACACACACACACACACACACACACACACACACACACACACACACACACACACACACACACACACACACACACACACACACACACACACACACACACACACACACACACACACACACACACACACACACACACACACACACACACACACACACACACACACACACCCGCCCTGGGTCCCACCACGTTTTTGCACTGTCATTTTGACATTTTGACATCTTTCCATCACAGTGCCCACCCCATCCCAACAATCTGGCAAGATGGACCCCATCCTTCTCTCAAATTTCTGATCCAAGTAGGTGTTCTTCCTGGCTTGCTTTCTCAAAGATAAGCAAATCCAGGGCCTCTGGATTTGATGAGTCTTCGTAGCTCACTTGCCAATTCTGGAGCGTGTGATCACCTCCTACCGTTCTCCAGCCATTCTTCCCACCCACACTCCCAGACCATCCATGCCACCCACTACTAAGCTCCCAGCAGCCACGTGGTTAATGAGCATGGAATCACTTATATTTAAGATGTAGCAGGCAAGCACCTGATTTAATGGTTCTCCCCGATACCCTTCTGCACCACCCCCCCCAACACACACCTGCTATAGTAGGACCATGACTTAATCAAAAAGCAATGAATAAAACTTACGATTAGTCAGGACATGGGGGAAATATTTTGGGGGCTCTGAAAATCACACCATGTACAACCAGGTGACCAGCCCTGCGGGTGGGTAAGATAGTACTGTTGTTTCATTCCTCCGGTCATAAAATTCAGTTATGACTGGTCTTGATTGGCTGACCTGTGTAAAGTTCCAGAGCACTCCCTAACCCTGCTCCAAAGAGGGAAAGAACTAAACTGAGAATGTGAGGACAAAGCAGCAGAAGTGAAGACATCACATGGGGTGGACACACTGTACTAGGAAGATGGGGGGATGGGTTGGAAAGGTGTAGGGGAGGTGAGAAGCCCACTGCTGAGGACTAAACCCAGAGACCAACAGGTACAGCCACTTCATAACACGGAGACACCCTGTCAGCCCCTCCTCCCCCAGAGCAGAGCCAGCCAGCACCCGGTAGAGACTCCCATAACCTGCTGTGTGTGGACGACACTCACAGAATGCACACCCCCCCCCACACACACACATCTACAACACACTCTACTCAGTAGCCAATCTGGGTTTTGTGGAACTTGGGATTTATAGGGGTTGGAGAAGGAAAAAAATCCAAATATGTAATTTTTACACATTTAACTGAGATGTATAACCATGTGGCCACATAGTTAGGACCCACCCCTGCAACAGTTGTGGAGACAGCCCCAGCAAGTGAGGGGCCCTGAACCCTCAAGTTCATCAGCCCCATGGGTAAGTCCACACACAGCCCCCAAGGCCAGTAATGGAGGCTCCGTTATATCCAGACACCCAGAAAAGTGCCTGTATCCAGCAGGTGCTCGATAATAGACGCTGAAGAATGAGCTTTGCTTGTTGCCCACCTCAGATAAATATTTTTTATTTCCATACTCTGTTGTGACATTTGCAGCACAGGTATTCCAATCTCACAGGAACATAAAACCCACATCTGGAGGGTGTCCAGTGTACTCAGGAGATGCGGCAACGGGTGTTGGTGGGCAGAGCCTGGGGGCCCTTGGGGGGACCATGTCACCTGCCAGGATTAAAGCGCTTCCTCTGAGGGATGCTGACCCTGCCAGGACACAGGGCAACTGACAGGACTGCGGTGACACCACACAGTAGCCACTTGCTCTAACCCTGTGATATACGGGCCATTCCAAGGCCAGAAGCCCAGGAGAAGAGCTGCCTGGATCAGAGCCAGAGCCACAGACACAGTGACTGCCGCCTGTACCGATGGCTACTGTGTCATTCTGACAAAAAATTAAATGAGATGCCACTGAGACCCTGAAAAACCAAACCACTCACTGCAGAGAAAGCAACTTAAATCTAAAATCAATCCATAAAATAGTATCTAGAAACTCTGTGCCTGGTGCCCATCAGCTGCCAAGTCAACAAAGAGTGTACATAATAAAATTTTAACACACTACTAAAAAGTAATACAGTCACCTACAGTCACTTCTGGTTAGTTTACTAATGAGCCCAAAAGTGGCTTAAAACTAAAAACTATCATCAGTGAGAGATTAAGAATGTAACTTCATCAGGAAGTCAATGTTAAATGAACAGTTCATTAAAAAGTTTTCTGTTAAAAGAAAAAAAGAAGAAAACTTTCCCAAACAGCTACTCCAAGGACAAGAAGCCTGAAAGGCACTAAAAGCATCACCGCACGCTCACTGCCGGCCGCCAAAGAAAGATGCTAAGGAGAAGAGGGTGGAGACCCCCGCCACGGGCTTGGTGGAGCTGGTGTACTGGATGATGTACTCAGGGTAGATCTGGTGCTTCTCGAAGATCACGAAGATGGAGGGGTCGGACATGCTGTTCACGCAGCTGTCATAGAAGACGTTGCCGTGGCCTTCCTTGGCCGGGGGGCGGACGAAGGAGGGGCTGCCTCGGACGAACTCCCCGACCAGCACCCGGGCCAGGAACATCGTGTGGGACTTGGTGTCAGATTTGCTGTAGTGGTGGGAATATGCGGCGTCGCGGGCAAAGTAGCTCCCTGCAAGGACACGGGCGGGCTCAGCTGGTATCGGGGCACAGCCCGCAGCCTGGAAGGGGAGGCTGGGGTGTCCTGTCAACCAGGCAGTGCCGATGGCCTCTGTCCTTCGGTCACCACATGCCCCTGCCTCCTGTCCTCCCTCATGAAGGCCAACAGAGGAGTCTCCAAACTTGGAGACAGAAAGATCAGATTCCGACTCTGTCCCTCAAATCTGAAAGGTCCCTGGGCAAACTACTACTTAACCCCCAGATCTCAGCTTCCTCAGCTCTCAACTGGGCCTGTCACACCAGCCTCACAGGGTTGGTGTGGAAAGGGAACAAGACCCCGCACGGGACACTGGATGCCAGGAGCCCCACGCAGACAATTATGAAGCTGTCAAACAGGAGCCTGCACTGGAGGCCACCACACACACAATCGGAAATACATCTGCCACTGGCTTTCTCTATCCCGACTCCACAGCTGCTGCCACCTCCAAGAACGGCTGATGGACAAGCGATGGGGTCAGAAGAGGGGCTGTTCACTATAGCATCACATTGTGGAGATGCTTCAATCTAGCAGCCATGTCGTGGTCACGTTAAAGATGGCACCATATATGCCACCTACTTGCACATGGGTCAGGATAAAGCCACCGTGGCAAAGTATTAAAGCTGATTAATCTAGGTAGAACTTATGCTGGAGTTTTAAAAATATTATTCTTGGAGCACCTGTGTGGCTAGTCGGTTGAGTGTCCAACTTCAGCTCAGGTCTTGATCTCACAGTTCACGAGTTCAAGCCCCAAATGGGGCTCTGTGGTGACAGCTCAGAGCCTGGAGCCTGCTTCAGATTCTGTCTGTGTCTCCCTCTCTCTCCACCCCTCCCCAACTCATGCTTTGTCTCTTTCTCTCAAAAATAAATTCAAAACATTTTAATAAAAATAAAAAATAAAAATATTATTCTTGAGACTTCCCTGTGAGTTTCGAAATTATTTCCAAATAAAGTTTTAAAATAACCCAGAAAACAGAGAACTCCCATTACAGCTGGCATGACACGCACACAAGCGTATCCAAACTGTTCCGATTCCCATTCTAACGACTGGGGGGCATGGTCTGGGGCCGGACTCAGGGCTGGGAAGGTACCTGCTCTCCTCACCCCACTCTTGCTCACCGTTTCCAGAGCCTCCATTCCACAGGGACACAAAACCCCAGCTGCTCAAACCTAGGGTCAGGCTCCTGACTGCACACAGTAAGAACAAGGGTGCCACCAGCTGGGTCCATTCCTCACTGAGTTTGATCCAGCTCATCAACTCACCCTGGCTCTCCCATGCCCTCCATCAATTTGCTTTAAAATGGCCCCCGGGCCCCAGGGGTGGGGGGGGAGGTAAAGCCAGGTTCTGCCAGTGGGGCCACCTTCGCCCTTACCTTTGCCGTAAGAAGTACCATGAAGACCACAGACCCTCCAGTCAAAGTTCTGCTGGCAGATGGCATCAACGAAACTGGCACTGGTGCCATGGAACAGCTGCCTCTCATCTACCACCTTCCCTCCATTTCTCTTCTGCATCTGCCCTTTTTGCCTACAATTATGGGAGAGGAATGTATGTTGGAGGCAGAGGGTGCTTGTTGCCAAATACAGGCCACTCGACCCAAGAAGACACATTTTGTTATAATCAGCAGGAGTCCAGGCCCGTGAAACCAGCCATGGACCAGGGAAAGAAGGTGAACAGTGGGACTGGAGTGAAAAGGCCTCCAGCGGCTTCTTGAACTCCCAAAGCAGACCAGTCCTTGGAAAGCAGACCTACTTCTTCAGCACCTTGCTTCTGCATGGAGCTCAGCTGGGGGAAGTGGAAGATGCTGGTCAGTGGGGGCCACCCCTTTCCCCCTCTGTGTGCTACCCTGATTTCATCACTGGGCCCCAAATACAGAGGACACTGCTCCAACCCCCTTTCTGGGGACAGGTCAGCAGGATCCCAGGCCTGCCACAGTGACCTGCCGCAGATCTCCTCTCAACAAAGCCAAGTCCCTAGGTGCCCAAGAACATGCTAGTCCTCGGGCACAAAGATGAGACCCCCATTGTGTGGCTGTCAGGACAGCATCTCTCTAACTCCTCAAGGTGTGGGTGGCTTCCATTGACCAGTCCTGCTGACCTTCAGGCAGAGAGGCAAGCACTGGCCTTGTCACTAGGGCAGCTTCAGTCCCCTCGGCATTGAGGGATGTGCCAGCACTGAGCTATAAGGATAGTGTGACGGGGAGGAAAGTGGGGACACAGCTCTGGCTGCCACCTCAGATTGTCCCCAAAACCTAGGACATGTTTGGCAAGCAGCTAGCTACTGTGTATGTATCAGAGGGGACGGTCACCAGCCCACCAAGAGTGAGCCCCCAACGCACCACTGGTAGACTTCCCAGAGGGCCAGATTTTGGACTCGCTCGATCTTCTGAACAAAGTAGAAAGGCAGTGTGCGGTTAAAGAGGTTCCAGACCTTCTGATATTCATCCGATGCAGAACTGAGGGCAATCTTCTGCAGGGAGCAAATATTTTTTTCTCTGTTATCATCAAAGCAGAGGATATACATCAATCCCTTCTCAAGGTTGCTCATAAAACACCAGAACTGCCAACAAGCCCAGATAGTGATCACCACCCTCCCTTTGCCAAGAGGTGTAGTGTCTCCAGGCGTGAGATGTATGCAAGTTGTGGTCACTTCCCTTTTGTCCACTGTGAAACCCTCCTGAAGGACAGGCAGGTGATGCTTACGTCAGCACCACCCTGGTGTCCCCAGGACATCCCTTCTCCTCCTCTGTACCCACACAGGGCAGACTATATAGCCTCCAAGACCAGAACTGGTATCAAAAATGTGGAGTGCACACATCTGGGAGAGAGGGGGGCCAACCCTGTTAAAGCAGGTTCAGGCTTATGGGCAGCAACGCATCAGGAGCTCTCAGGCTGGCAGACAGACGCACATCAACTCAGGAGCACAGTGAGACTTGCAGGGATGGTGCCTGGCTGCTGCGTCCTCCCAGCTGAGTCCACCTCTCCCCTAGTGTCTTGCTCTGAGGAACAGTACTCCCTATGGGCCAGGAGATTCCTAACCAAGGGCAGCTGACACTTACACAGCGACCATCCACAAATTCCCACACCTGAAGCCTGCACCTAACCAGCCTGGCTCTGCGAGGCTTGGCCCAGTGACGGCCCAGTGATAGCCCATTTGGGGACCCGTGAGAAATCCCTCTGTAGCATGCCCTACCCTTACCCTGAGTGCTGTCTGAATGTCCATGGGCTCCTGCAACAGAAATTCTGACTCTGGTTTCCCTGGTCGCACCCCAGGGAGGACACCAAACTCCTCTCCCCTGAGTGTGGAACCAGCCTGCCCCTTCCAGACCAGACTGTCAAGGGCTCCCATACCTGTCACAGCCTGCGACTCAGCCCCACAACCAAGCACTCCACAGCACGGCCCAGATGTCGCTCCTGCTTCCCAACACCTACACACGCCCTCTATCCTGACCCAGGCTCTCTCCCTAAGAAGTTTCCATCGACCTGTATACTCTGCCCCTACCTCTGCCTGTACAAGCACCAGCCATCATTTAGGTGTGGACCCAGTGACATCTTCCCTGCTCCCCTCGGTAGACACCTCGTCCTGCGGTGCTGAGTGCTGCTGTTCAAACTCGCCCAGCCCTTTACACGTGTGTGTGTGTGTGTGTGTGCTGCTGGGGTCTCTGTGCTCTGTCCAACTCAAGAGGAGTCCTCTCAGGGCAGAGAGCTGGTCTGCAGTGCTCTGCAGGAAGCCAGCAGCAGAGGGCAGTCTGAGGGCCACACGTACACAAGGCGGTCGGACAATGGCATGAGCACTCCACAGAACTCAGTGTAGCTCCTGTTCGCTGGCAGGCACTACATGAGCCAGGTGAGTCGCTATTCCTGGTCTTCGAACATCCGGCACCTTTCAACAGCAACTCCCCCTCTCCGCGTCCCTCATCATACTGGTTTTGTTTTCTTGCTTTGTAAAACTAATACGTATTGGCCGAGCAGCCGTTAAGCCCCTTATTTCTGCCCTTCCCAGAAATTTCTAAGTCATCATGCTCCATCCACAACACATCCTCTCCCCTCGGGGCCACAACCACCTTCTTGGTGGTCATCCAGGCTTAAAATCCCCTATACCTGAAAATAACAAAACCCGACAGAACTCTCCCTTCCTGCCCCGGCCTGGCCTCATAGCTTCCTCAGTGGTGGAGTCAGTTCACTCACTAGGTCACAGAACGCCCTCCTCCACGGACCAAAACAGTGCAAGTCCCATACCTTGAAGCCAGGGTCTGGCAGGGCCGAGGGGTCCCAATGGTCTGGGATGCTCTTTGGGCCTTGAAACTTGACACTGCTACAAAATGTAAACAAATATCATTTTGTGAAAGCAGGTAGAAGGTAAGGAAGCACCTAAACACACACTATCCACCATGTGGGAGCACTCTACTTTGCCCATGTGGCCAAAACGCAAATGATAAGGCACAAGGGATCCATTTCTCACCTGTATCCCAACTCTTGTATGAAAGGCAGAGAATAACTGATTAGAGCAGCCTAAACTCTCATCATTTTAACATTCAAAGAGCTCTGCAACTTTTTCCAAGCAGCCTCAATTAGGTGTAACTGGCATACAAAAACATTTTTAAAAACATAAAATCTATGTCAAAACCAATTTGGCAGTAGAAATTTGATTGAAACTGCTAAGAGGCTACTTATGGTCTGTATATACCCTACTTAAATTGACTATGCTTTTTTTTTTTTAATGTTTTCTTGAGAGAGAAAGAGAGAGACAGCACACAAGTAGGGGAGGGCAGAGAGAGAGGGAGAGAGAAAATCCCAAGCAGGTTCCATGCTGTCACAGTGCAGAGCCCGACTTGAGGATCGATCCCACAAACCATGAGATCATGACCTGAGCAGCTATCAAGAGTCAGACACTTAACTGAATGAGTCACCCAGGTGCCCCAACTATGCTTAATTTTTACTGCTGCAATATTAGCAAGTTTAATTACAGGTCTCACATAACACCAGCACCATAGGATCTTCCAAAAAAGATAAAGAAAGATGGAGTTCTAAAAGACACATGGCTCCCCTCACCCCACAGAAAACTTAAAAAAAAAAAAAAAAAAGACACATCACACAAAGGGTCTAGGAACAGGGACTGTGAAGCTATAATTCCAAATTTTTCTGACTCCTTTTCAGAATGGTCTGTTCTTCCTACAAAAGATAATCCTTCTGTTTCCACTGGCATAAGACATGTACCTTCATCCTAAGCCTCAAGGAACTCCCACAAATAACTTTCCTAGGAAAACAGCACAGTTTAAAAATAACTAACCAAGGTCCCATGAGCAAGAATCAGCCAGAAACAGACCATGAAGACCAAAGATGCTGAAATTAGGAGGCAGATTATAAAACAATTATTCTTTCTATGTTTAAAGAAATAAAAGACAAACTTTAAAAACTTTTGTAAGGAGCTAAACTATAAAAAGATGAAGATTTGAAAAAGAATTAGGAGGAACTTCTAAATATGAAAGATACACTCCTTGCTAGAAGTTTGAAGGACAGGCTTATGAGCAGGGGAGACCACCTGAGAAGGGAAGAAAAGAGTGAGCTGAATGAGATGCTAAGTGGTAA
Organism: Puma concolor; assembly: GCF_028749965.1. Classification (NCBI taxonomy): domain Eukaryota; kingdom Metazoa; phylum Chordata; class Mammalia; order Carnivora; family Felidae; genus Puma; species Puma concolor. The sequence goes on along the minus strand of NC_141668.1, from coordinate 15,049,716 downwards.
TTCAGAATGTGGCCCCACAATGAGGAGGTGGAAGATGTGGGGAAGAAGCTGGGACACAGAGAAGAGGGAGAGAGAGAAGGCCAGAATCTGGTTGGAACCTAACCGAACCTCGAAAAAGAGAGGACAGAGGAAAGGATGGAGGCAATCTTAAAGAGAACAAAGGAGACTCGCTGACACATAGGTCTAAGAAGCCCCAAGAATCTCCAACAGGATAATAAAAGCACATGCCCAGCCTCACCAAGGTGACAGTGCACGACAGCAAGACCAACGAAATCTGCAAAGCAGAGGAAAACGAGGGATTCTGGGAAAGAAACTCCAGTTAGACCGACTGCTGATTTCACAAAGACAGCAATGGAAACCAGAGGACAGTGGAGTGACCTCTTCGGCATTCCAGGAGAAAATAACCACACCCCAAAATTCTACAGCCAGTGAAACTATCTTTGAAGATTGAGGGCAAAATAAAGATGTACTCAGGCAAACAAAAACACAGAATTTTCCAACAGACTCATCTAAGATAATTTGAAATTACAAAGTGGTAAAATGTGAGCAAATCTAATGAAACATTCATAGTATAAAATAATAGTACCTCAAAGTTAAAAAACAGAGGAAGATAATGGAATCAGGTATATGAAAGCCCTTATATTAGTTGATACAAGCACAAAGATACAGACTTGACTCATACCTAAGAACACTTATTATAATTTCTAAGGTGGCCAAAAAAAATAGTTATACAATGTATAACTCTTCCAAACTAGAAGGGAAAAAAAACGAAATGACAAAAAATATCCACAAGGAGGCAAGAAAAGATAAAATAAGACCCAATCACATGAATAAACCATTTTTATGGAGGATATAAGGACAGTAAGGAACTAAACCAGATAGCTGATGTATAAATGCCATTTCGAACTTTACGTTAAACTCTTGTATTAGAACTGTGGAATGTGGAGATCATATTCTGTGACCCTGTCATTCACATAAACAGAGAAGTTGTACCTCTTTTTATTTATTTATTTTGAGATTGAGAGATCTCTGAGCATGCATGATCAAGAGGGGGAGGAGCAGAGAAAGACAGAAAGAGAATCCCAAGCAGGCTCCACGCTATGAGCACAGCACCCGATGCAAAGCTCAAACTCATGAACTGTGAGATCATGACCTGAGCTGAAATCAAGAGTCTAACGCTTAACTGACTAAGCCACCCAGGTGCCCCAAGAAGTTGTTTCTGAAAGCGACCTACTCTAATAGTCCCAATCTGCCACAGAGGCCCAAGCAGACTTGCTTTCTAGAGTTACAACATCTGGCTACTGTCACATGGGTGCAGAAAGAGCCACAAACTTCACTGCATGGACACGGACTCTTAGCTTATGCAGCAGAGAGATCCTAAATCGAGTCACATCTCAGTTTGAATTTAACCAAAATGATCACTATTATTTCTGATGTGTGGTGTGTTTGTGGCCCCATGAAAACAACATCACAGTGACAATAAAAGACATCCAGTCTCAGAAAGGAGACAGATTTTTTCCAAACCGTATCTAAGGTAGTCTCTGGATAGGAAAAGAATCAAAAATAAACTTTCAGAAGTAGAAGCAGCCACAGTTAACTGAACTCTAAATCCAGAAGCAATACACAGAAGACATGGGTAAATTTCACTAAGAAATAAAAAATAAACATTTCTGCACGGTAAAATATTTCATAAACAAAGCTGGCAAATAACAAACCAAGAAAAAAGGTTTGCCACTTGTATAAGAAACTGAGTGATGGGGCACCTGGGTGGCCCAGTCAGGTAGGCGTCTGACTTCAGCTCATGTCGTATCTCACTGCTCCTGAGTTTTTGAGTCCCGCATCAGGCTCTGTGCTGACAGCTCAAAGCTCGGAGCCTGAAGCCTGCTTTGGATTCTGTCTCTATCTTTCCGCCCCTCCCTGACTCATATTCTCTCCCTCTCTCAAATATAAATATTTTTAAAAATTTAAAAGAAGAAACCGAGTGAGCTCTCCAAAAGATAAAAGGCTCTTAATATTTACGAAATATACCAAAAGTCTGACAGAAAATTGGACAAAAAGACAAACCATCCACAGAAAAAGGCAAATGGCTGTTACAGGCTAGGAAAAAATATTAAACCTCACTCATAAGAGAAAGCAAATTAAAATACACTGATATACCCTTTGCCACCCACGAGAACAGCAAAAGTCCAAGAGCTTGATGTGAGGCAAACAGGCACCTCAAGCATCCTGGGGCAAGTGCATAATGGTCCAACCCCATCAAGAGAAACCTGCATTTACCTTCTAGGGCTTTAACCTCCATGAATATGAAACAGCACATACACCAGATCATCCATTGTGCCGTTACACTTGTGACAGTAAAAAATCTAAAACAATGCAAAATAAACCTCTAAAAGGAACAGATTAGGGGCGCCTGGGTGGCGCAGTCGGTTAAGCGTCCGACTTCAGCCAGGTCACGATCTCGCGGTCCGTGAGTTCGAGCCCCGCGTCAGGCTCTGGGCTGATGGCTCAGAGCCTGGAGCCTGTTTCCGATTCTGTGTCTCCCTCTCTCTCTGCCCTCCCCCATTCATGCTCTGTCTCTCTCTGTCCCAAAAATAAATAAACGTTGAAAAAAAAATTTTTTAAATAAAAAAATAAAAGGAACAGGTTAAATAAACGAGGGTATATACAGGTGATGGAGAGCCACGAAGACAACAGATTTCAGAAGACTTTAACGTCTTCTGACGTTGAAAGGAAATAATTATTTTTAAGTGGAAAAGAAAAGGTACAGAACAAATAATACATTTAGAATGTTACCCTTAGCACAAGAAAAACCAGAAAATACTGTATATGCATTTGTTTATTTTTGCAAAAAAAAAAAAAAGATAATAAAGATAAACCAAAAACTTATACAAACAGGTCCTCATTACAGAAACACTGGAGATAACAGCAGGCAGGATACGGACCACTGAGTGTAACTTTTGCTTGAATTGCTAATACCATTCCCCTCTATCCTGTATCAAACTCTCCTCTAAATGACCATGCTCCACAAATACAACCACTGAAGTCCATCCTGTGAGACCTAGAAGAGCCAACAGAGAAACTACCAGTTCTCCATGAAACGGCTAACAACACTGGCTGAAGTCTCAGCTTAAGCCGTGACACACCCGAATGTAACTGGTACTATAGTATCTCTTGCCAGCCAGGCTCCTCTCCCCCATCATGTGGCTGCGTGGATCGGAGAGAAAGGACCCCTTCCCCAGCTCCAATCCTGGCACATCTGCACCAAGCATAAAACTAGTGGTTCAGAGGAAGTCTGATCAGAGCAAAGCTCATAAATATACCCCCATCAGCCGCAGAAGGGCCTTCTCCTGCTCTGAGATGCTTACAAGGCAGGGCGCTACCCTAATGGCTTCTGGCAGCTGTAAGGGAACCCACTCTGAGGATGAAGCTGGCCTGTTAGTGCCTTCAGGATCCGTTTTTGGTTTTTTGGTATCCCATGAGATTCAAGTCCTGAAATACATGGATTTTTATTGATCTAATTCCATTAGTTTTCTATTACTTTAACATTTTAAAATACTCAAGTTTAGAATTCAACTAGTCAACTGAAAATAAAACCTGATGAGCCAGGTTCGAGTCTAGACTGCTCACAACTAACAGCCTTATAATTGTGTACCACCAATCTCCTACCTACAAAGATAATTCTCTGGTTCAAAACATTTCCCAAGTAGTGGAATATGGATGCCAGGAGTCAAATTGCTACAGGTGACTTGGCATCAGAACTGCCATTCATTCATGATGCAAATGGAGAACAAAGAGCAATGTGCTTTTATCACAAGCAAAAACCATAGCTCACTATCAATAAAAAACTCTAGGACTAAAGACAAAAAACCCAAAGAGCTACTGAAAAGATCCCTTCCAAGTTATAACAAAAGAAAGTTACATGAAGATAGAAACAGAGAGAAAATATTAGGAGTGATATTATTACTATTTATTAACCATTCTCTCAAATCAGTCTAAAGTCAAGAACTTTTTTGGTTTCTGGAAAAATCTGCACAAGAGTACCTTTATGACTCAGTAACATTACTGGCACACTTAAAACATATGTTGTGTTTGCTTTGTCACTTTAATGCTTTATTAAAAATTAATTGATCTGGGTGGCTCAGTTGGTTAAGCGTTGATTTCAGCTCAGGTCGTGATCTCACTGTTTTGTGAGTTTGAGCCCTGCATCAGGCTCTGTGCTGACGACTCAGAGCCTGAAGCCTGCCTCGGATTCTGGGTCTCCTTCTCTCTCTGCCCCTCCCCTGCTCATGCTCTCTCGCTCTCTCTCTCAAAAATAAACATTAAAAATAAATAAAAGTTAATCTGGTAATTAGTATAATACTCTAACGTTCACCTCTCTATAAACCTGCATTATGTTTTATACTCTTGTAATACATGCTAATACTTCTCTATCTGAAATGTGCTAGGTGTACCCTGATTTTTCAGATTCATGAACTCTCAGACCTTTTATAGAACACTGATATTAATACCAGCACTCTGGCATTCAGTGAAGGAAAGTTCAAAGGCACGTGGAGGAGGGGCGCCTGGGTGGCTCAGTCGGTTAAGCATCCGACTTCGGCTCAGGTCATGATCTCACGGTCCAGGAGTTCTAGCCCTGTGTCGGGCTCTGTGCTGACAGCTCAGAGCCTGGAGCCTGTTTCAGATTCTGTCTCCCTCTCTCTGACCCACCCCCATTCATGCTCTGTCTCTCTCGGTCTCAAAATAAACAAACATTAAAAAAAATTTTTTTTTAAGAAAAAAGGTACTTGGAGGAGAGCTAGGCAGAGACGGGAGTGTGGGCGCTTTCGGTTATGGAAGCCAACAACCCTCTCACTGCACTGGCTGGTCTGAGTAGGTTTTCTGTACAGGCAGCACAGCGCACCCCAACTGACACACATGCCACCTACCAGGTTTGCTTCACCTTCACCTCCTGGGGAGACACGTATTTGGGTCTCCGGCAAACCCTTCTGACCGTGCCATAGACCAGGTTTTTCTGAACAAAGGCTGAAAAAAAAAAACACCAAATGTATATACGCACACAGGACAGCAAGGTTTTATAAACACAACTAAATGGGCTGGAAAACTAATCCAAATGTGTAGTATAGGATCAGTCTGCTAAGAAATAAAGCAATTTTCACATTTCAAATATCCATAAAGAAAATAGGTATCCTTAGGAGACTGGGTTTAATGAACACACGAACGATGAGTAATTGACATAACAATTATACATGAGTACTTTTAAATTGTTCCTTCCAATCTTGTTTAAACTATTATTTTGCTTAGCAGTTTTTCCCAGCTTGGATATAAAAAAGCTTCAGCCCAGCCTGAGACTAAATTACTACATCTTAAGTCAGTGGGATTTAGTTAATATAATAATTTTACTCTTATGACTTTTTTTCTTAATTTGACTAAACTGATTCCATAGCAGTATTAAACCTTTTAAACCTGTACCATCTTTAATAAACAAAATTCTTGCCCCATGCCCACCCCAAAACCCTCAGGGTAATCCTGAGGGTTGGCGGCGGGCAGGGGTGGGGGAGGACGACACTGACCCTCAAGTTGAAAAATCACAAATGCCTATGAGCTAGATTCCATGTCCTTACCCACCAGGAAAACCCTGTCAAGTCTTACTTTCTGAACCTGGAGTACAAAAACAACTTTTTTTCATTTAAAAAACACTTAATACTAACTTGTAGATGTCTGTAACTTACATTACAGCATTTGAACCTATGCTGCGTTATCACCTAGATGTGTGTCCCTCATGCTGTAGCCCAGGAGGTCGTCAAGAGCAGGCACTCCTTGGGGGTCCCCCACATTCTAATCAAGAACCCATAATCCAGACATGGCTGACACTGCCCCCATTGTTGTCCACCACTCAACTCCCCATCAATAATTAGCACACTTACATGGGTTTTTATTGGCCTGTTGACTGACATCATGATAAATCTGAAATGGGCTTTCACTAGTGAAATGATTCAAGATATGTGGACTGGCTAAATATATGTCAGACCCACTCCCAACCCTCCCGTGGACAGGGAAAAATAAGACATTTTCTCTAATTTACGTTACCAGGGATACATAGGCTGAGTCCCTACACAAGCCTGACCTTTGGGATTCTACCCATCTGTTGCCAGCTAACAGTTGTCAGAATTCTGCCTCTGGAATCTTGGCCCTGGTAGTGGCCTTGAGCAGCACTTATAACAAGAGTCCCTAAAATGACAATACTGAGTCTTCCCCCACCACCTCCCTGAGGCTTCCTCCTCCTCCCTCAATCCTACAGTACAAATCATTTCACCTATTGTGTGTGTTTCTTAAATGTACTTGTTTCCTAATAATACTTAGTTCATAAATGTGTCTGGCAGATTTGGGTCCGAGACTTGCTTTCACTACACCTCTCAGTGAGGCAGTGAGACGGGAAGCTAACTCATCTCAAACTACTTCTGTGGCTGCTGTTCTCCACCATCAACAAAAGTAATTCTCCTTACTCACATGAGCCTGGGTCAGTCTGGGGTGAACTCGCTTCTTCCTGCAGTTTGCAGAAAACTGCATTCGTGTGCTCTTTCCCACCCTTACCCTGATTTTCTGTTACGTCCCCTGGGGCTGTGGCCCAGCGTGAGAATGATCAAGGTTGCATCTGACATTTCTGGTTTTGATATTTTCCAGATACTTAAGAACAGTTGCCAGCAGCAGTCAGATGGGTGCTAGCCGTATAGATCTGATCCTCATGGAGTTCGCTGTCCCCTTTAGTGTATTTGTACCTATCAGACCGTGGACTGCAAACCACCTGATGTACGGCTGGTGTTCTCCAGCAGAGACTGAAGGCTGGTAAGCAGTTCTCATCGCAGAGCAGAAGAAACTTTTAAGTTCTCTGTAAGGGCAAGTCGAGGGGGCAGCGATTCTACCTTAAACAAGAGGATAAGCCCCACAACCACAAGAAAAACAACTGGCTAACAGCAGGCAGGTAAAGTGATTTTAGGATAATTTACCAGACACACTTTGCTGCCCTTTATCCAGAAGAATAGAGAAAACAGTAAACCATATTTAAATGAAGGCCCAGTTATTCCCCTTAAAAGGACTGAACATTCAGAAGGATTCAGAGTTTAAAATGTGAGTAATGCAAGGGGTGCCTGGGTGTCTCAGTCAGTTAAGCACAGGGCATGATCTCACGGTCTGTGGGCTGGAGCCCCATGTCAGGCTCCCTGCTGACAGTGCAGAGCCTGCCTCAGATTCTGTCCTCTTTCTCCGCCTCTCCCCAGCTTGCACTCTCTCCCTCTCAAAAATAAACATTAAAAAAAAACAAATGTTGGGGCACTTGAGTGGCTCAGTCAGTTAAGCATCTGACTGCGGCTCAGGTCAAGATCCCACAGTTTGTGGGTTCGAGCCCCGCATCGGGCTCTGTGCTGACAGCTCAGAGCCTGAGCCTGCTTTGGAGTCTGTGTCTCCCTCTCTGTCTGCCCCTCCCCCACTCGCACTCTGTTTCTCTCTCAAAAATAAATAAAACATTTAAAAAATAAATAAAAAATTGGGGCGCCTGGGTGGCGCAGTCGGTTAAGCGTCCGACTTCAGCCAGGTCACGATCTCGCGGTCCGTGAGTTCGAGCCCCGCGTCAGGCTCTGGGCTGATGGCTCGGAGCCTGGAGCCTGTTTCCGATTCTGTGTCTCCCTCTCTCTCTGCCCCTCCCCTGTTCATGCTCTGTCTCTCTCTGTCCCAAAAATAAATAAATGTTGAAAAAAAAAAAATTTAAAAAAAAAATAAATAAATAAAAATAAATAAATAAATAAAAAATAAACAAATGTAAGGCAAAACTGAGTTTAACACAGCTGGACTAATAAATCCAAGAGAAAATGTCTTCAGAGAAGCTACAGAAAAAAACTAAAATTTAAACAAAAGAATTCTCCAAAATCAGTCACTACATGAACTGGCCAAAGAGTATCTGGCCTGTTTCTGTCTGTCTGCAAAGGCAACCAGGACAAGTCACTTAAAGCCCAGTGTCAGAACATCTGGAGCACAGGATAATCTGCTTCCCAGCAACTTTTAATGAAAGTGTGCATCTAGCATGTGTTTAATCTGCAGCCCACCTAAGCCACAGGTGCCTACGGAGACAACGACATGGAGCTGCCATTCGAGGGAGGACACAGCAGAACTGCTATGACAGGAATCAGGGACTCAAGTTAACCCTTAGATCAGAGGGACTCGTCGTCCATGGCCTACAGGCCCACCACCACGGCACGCATGCAGACCACCCCCATCCCTCCACACTTCGGGCCCCTGTCTCCATCTCGGGGTCCTCTCTCACCACCCCCTCCCCAGGCAACTTCTCTTCCATCCCACTGGGTTGGCATCATCTGTTTACAGATCTGTCTCCCATTCCAGATGTGCAGCACTTCTGGAGCAGGGACCACCCTTACCACCCTTTCCTTTTCTCTCCTGCCCCTCAGTGTGCACATGGACCTTTTCCAGGGTGCAGGTGGAGAAGGCAGAGCCAAAAGATGGCCAAGCCCTGCTGGGTGGGGGCAGCGGGTCAGGAAGTACCTTTGAAATCTAACTCATATTTGTGCTTTCCAGCCTGGAACTTCAGAATGGCTGCCTGGGCATCAGACCCAGGTGCACAGTACGCCAGGTAGGCCTTCTCCAAATCGCTGCTGCAGACGGTGGTCACGGGGTGCTCCATGCCCTACAAGGGAAAAGCCAGACGCCTGGTGAAGCCAAGAACCTACAATGATGAGGAAAGCTGCCGGGTGCTACCCACACCACACTGCAGGCATGACCATGGTGCATATTCGTGTCATGCGGGAGGCAGGGGAGCCGGAAGAGAAGAGCCAGGGAGTAGGGGTGCGGCAGGAGAGGAAGGCACAGAATAGAAGCCAGCACGAATGCCTCCAAAAGCTGCCCAGAAAATGAAAGGGAGTAAATGCAGATCCTGGCTAACCATACCAAGATAACCAGGATGGCAGCAAAATAAGACACAGCATTCACTCCTAACGGATGACACCTCCATTCAAGGGAAGGTGAACACCAACGCTGAATTCTCCAATCCGCATGAAGGGATGGCCTGAGCATGGCTGCCTCTTCTCTGCCCATTCTTGTACCCACCACCCTGCAGTCAGAGCTTAGTCTTCCTGTTTTCTTTTTCTGGGCCCTTGGAGAAGCTCTTCTGCTTTCAATCATCCATTTTGATCCCACAACTTCTATCCAACTACCTCCAAGCTATCTAAAATTTGGGGATGGACCAAGCTTGAATTTTGGCTCCTTCATAACTGTGACAAGTTATTTTAACCTCTCTCAACCTCCACTATCTCAACAGAACAGGAAGAAAACTTAAATCATACTCCTATCATGATTCCACAGTGCCATCCCATCCTCAAAGGACTAGGAAAATAATTAAAATAAGGCCTGCAAAGCACTTAGCACAGTGCCTGGAACAAAAAGTAAAGGTGCCACAGAAATATTAGGAGTATATCTAGATACATCAGTCTCAAGTTCAAAGAATCTGGTCTGCAGACAGACGTGGAGAGACCACTTAAGGTAGCCACTAATGTCAGAAGAATGGAGGTGTGGGCCGGACCCTGGGACACCCCAACATTCATGAAGGAGGGTGGAAAGAAGAAGCCCATGAAGGAGACTGAGGAGGAATGAGACAGGAGGGTGAGGAGGGAGCGGGCAAAGGCTGCAAATGCCACAAGATTTGGCACCTGGGCCCATGGCCGTTTGCCAGCTTCTATGGCACAGTAAGGGCTGTGTCTGGCAAGGTCCCACATCCTGCCAGCGCTCCATGAAAAGTGGCTAGATGAACACGTAACAGGAACACAAGTTAGATCCTGGAAAATGAAGGAATGAACAGGGGTCTTTACTTCCATGTAGAGATGAATGGGTTGTTCAGGCCCAAAAGGGTGAGAGCAGCTGTAGAGGTTTTAGATCAAGGCAAAGCAGATCACAGGAAAGGGTGCTAACTCAAAAGGTCTATCAACATGAGCAGCTTGTTGAGAATGATCCAAAAAGGATACAGGTCAGGGTAAAGCATCCTGGAGCCCAACACCTCAGGGACATTGAGTTTAACGCAGGAAAATTCAGTGGGCCTGGATAGTAACACCTTTATCCACAAGATTAGGTTATGGATTGCACTATGCCACCTCCTTTGCTGTAAAAGATATGCTGAAGTCTTAACTCTAGTACCTCAAAACTTGACTTTATTTGGAAACAGAGTCACTGCAGATGTAGTTAGTTAAGATGAGATCATACTGGAGTAGGGTGGGCCCCTAATCCACATAACCTATGTCCTTATAAGAGAACGGCCACATGATGACAAAGCAGAGACTAGACTGAAGAACCTACAGACCAGGGAAGCCGCCAGAAGCTAGGAGGAGGCAAGTATGACTCCCTACAAGCTTTAAAGGGAACATGGCCCTGCTGACACCTTGATTTCGATTTCCAGCATCCAGCTGTGACACAGTAAGTCACTGCTGTTCTAAGCCACCCAGCTTGTGGTACTTTGTTATGGAAGCCTTAGGAAATTAATATAGGGTGGAGGTAATTTGGACTGAAATTTGGCTGTACCTCCTGAGCTTGGGAAGAAAAGAACCTAGCTTTCTGAATCAAAAGAAAATGGTCCTAAACTGCCAATTAGCAGAAAACTAAGAAAGAAATCCAAATACAGGATGACACCAGAAGTGTACGGGAAAGAAGAGCTGGAGTTGACAGGTCACCCTATGAGGCGATTCAGCCAACGGTACCAAATGAGACCGCACAACCAATAACCACTGAATTCACACATGTGCATCTGCGCCCCACCATCACGTAGCACATCTATGATACCCAAATACAGGTAATTCCCAGAGATTCTCAATGTTCTAAGTGAAGTTATACACTCTGACTATACAGAGTAAATGAAGAGCAGCATAGAGAAAAAAAAGGTAAAGCCCTGAGTGTGGGTTGTTTGGAGGAAGAAGGCCCCCACTTCCTAAAGTTGTGATAATGCAGTTTGCCAAGTCACCTAGGGAATCCCACTTTTTCATGGGATGCCCTTAGGGTCTCATGTCATCTCATTCAGCTCCCTGAGAAGGGGGACACACCACAAAACAAAAACCTGAGAGGTAGTCACATTTGCTAAGTGCTTTTCACCTGCCATGAGTTCCTTCATCAGGTCACCAGAGAAGTTCCATTCATGGAACATAACCAGCCCCTCATTCTATCCCCCTCCTCGATACCAGGCATGGCCTCTCCCCTCCTGCTCCCGACCAAACTGAGAGCAATGTTGGGGAGCCTCCCTGAACATATCTGCATGGCAAGGAAGGAGAGGGAGATGGGTGGGAAAGAGGGCAGACAGAATAGCCAATGAGGAAAGGCTGGCACTGCAAGAAATGGAGAAGTGTATGAGGGCTAAAGCAAGGCCACTGCTGAGAGTGACCATGTCCAACTCAGCAGTGGCCGTGGGGCAGCAACTACTCTGTCCTTCAACCCACCGACATCTATGACCTGAGAACTTGCAGGGTACAGGCAGAGTCTTCCACACAGGGCACATGTGTGGCAAAAGAGAGACAGAACTCCCTGCTCTCATGGAGCTCTCATTACAGGGTTCCCAGAGAAAAAGATATCCTAGGTGTAAGCCAAAATAAGAAACTAAAGCTTTAATACAGCCTTATAAAACACAGAAGAGTACAAATGTCTATCAGACCACATATCCCAATTTTCATTTCGGAAAGCTGTTCCTATAGAAATGGTGACCTCCCTATACTTGTACCTCTACAGGTGCCCAGAGGGTTCCCTTTAATGTGATCCAGACATGAACATCTTCAAATAATTGACAGCAACAGTTATCAGATCCAGATTCCAAACCAATACCTGAAATAAATCAATTTTCTTACACTTGCCCACGTTCTATGAAGTTGCTGCTACAGAGAAGTCAGAAGCTAGTTTCAAAGGGCCTTAAAGTTTATTCTGCAGCTACACAAGTCTCCTATACACACAGACACTTGCTTTGGAGCTATCTGTTCAACAGTTAAGGGAGGCATCTTTCTATCCCATGTAACAAAACCAATGAAGAAATGTCCTCTCGCTATAATTTACACTAGGCCATGTTCTCATGAGGCCAACAGATACCTAATCATACAGAAGAACTCCCAACTACCTAGTTTTATCATAATTCTCCCCAAGCAAGTGAGTCACGGGAGGATTTGGGGCTCTTTGTCTCTATCAAGGACTCCCCAGAACAATCCTCGTGCTCATGTCTGAAATGGCTCCTCCATCGGGGGCCCTCAGGAGAAAACACCTGTCCTCTTTCCATGACACTTACTTGTCTTCCATACTCCTGCCAAGAACCAAACTCATCAGTCCAGTACCAAACCCAGTCAGTGGTGAGGATGAAGTGTGGAGGTTTAGTAACCGAGGAGGCTGTGGAGAGGCGGCGGGCTGGGGCAGCACCAAACATCATGGAGTCAAAGTCTAGACAATCAAAGTGAAAGTTGCTGGCTGACTCAGCACAGAGGATCCTGCAAAGGAAGTGAGAGGTAAACTGAAAATTCCACCAGTCAAGCGAACACTCAGGTGCTACCTGTGGTCTTCTAGATGCTCAGCTGGTAGACGTGAACATCAATGTGACACGTACCTCAGGGGGAAAAAATGTTTCCAAGTGGGGGGAGGGGAGTACAAGTTGGTTCTTATAAAAAAAATTTTTAATTAAATCAATAAATCTCTGCAAGATTGATAAGAAAAATAGGAGGATATTGGAAATATAAAAGGTAAAAATTAAAAATGTCATAGACACTAAAAGAGGTATTATAAGCAAGTGTATGACAATTAGTTTAGCAATAAATAAAATGAACAAACTCCTGGAAAAATCATTAAGTTTACCAAAATTGACTCAAGAAAAATAGAAAACCTGACTGGTTAGCAGTTTAAAATCTTCCCACAAATTAAACATTAGGCCCAGATACTCTTATAGACACATGGTCATTCAGGAAAAAAATTATTCTAACTTTACATAAATTTTTTCAGAAAACAGAAAAGATAACCATCCCAATCTCATCTTCATGAGGGTAGACACTTAAGATAACAACCAGATCAAGACAATATGAAAAAATTATAGACCAATCTTACTCAAATATGAATGCAAATATCTTAAGTACTGGCCATCCAAATTCAGCATTGTGTGTGAGTTGAGTATGTGTGTGTCTGTGGGGGCAGGGGAGGGGAGAGAGAGAGGAAGAGAGAAGAGAGAGGGAGAGAGAGGGAGTGGGAGAGAAAGGGACAGAGGGGGTAGAGGGGGGAACAAAAAGGATGAAATTAAAATGCTATTCACAAATATTAATGTCTAGATAGATATCTAGAATATATAGATAACTATACAGATAATTCAAACATTACCAAGAGAGTCCTCTGAGTTCAGATACCTTAGTAAAGTTGCAGACACAACAGCTGACAAAAGTCAATTGCATTTCTATACATCAGCACAGAGAAAAATTTTTTTTTTTACTGGGGATGTAACATATAACATGACGACTACAGTTAATGCTATACGGTACATTTAAAAGTTGGTAGGAGAATAAACTCAAAGTTCTCATTGTAAGGAAAAAAATTGCTTAGTAACTATATGAAGTGATGGATGTTAACTTATCCAGATAACCATTTTGCAATATACACATATGTCAAGTCATTATGCCGCACACCTTAAACTTCTAGTGTTGAAAGTCAATTGCATCTCAGCACAACTGGAAAAAAAAATTAAATCTCTAACAAATGATATCCAAGACCCTAATAGAGAAGTTATAAAAACCACTGAAAGATATTTTAAAAGATTTAAATAATCACATGCTATCATTTATATGAATAGAAAAATCTCAGCATCATTATGGTGTCAGTTCCCCAGAAACGCCAAGTCAATGCAATATTAATTTCAAAAATCCCAACAGAGATTTTTGTGAAAACCAATGACATTTAAAAGTTTCTAGGGGGGGCGCCTGGGTGGCGCAGTCGGTTAAGCGTCCGACTTCAGCCAGGTCACGATCTCGCGGTCCGTGAGTTCAAGCCCCGTGTCAGGCTCTGGGCTGATGGCTCAGAGCCTGGAGCCTGTTTCTGATTCTGTGTCTTCCTCTCTCTCTGCCCCTCCCCCGTTCATGCTCTGTCTCTCTCTGTCCCAAAAATAAATAAACGTTGAAAAAAAAATTAAAAAAAAAAAAAGTTTCTAGGGGCGCCTGGGTGGCTCAGACAGTTAAGCATCCGACTTCCGCTCAGGTCAAGATCTCACGGTTTTTGAGCTCGAGCTCCGCGCTGGGCTGTGTGCGGACAACTCAGAGCCTGGACCCTGCTTCGGATTCTGTGTCTCCTCTCTCTGCCCTTTCCCAATTGTTCTCTGTCTCTCAAAAATAAATAAATGTAAAAAAACTTTTTTTTAATTTCTGAAGAGGAGCAAAAGACCAAGAGCCCTGGCAATTCAAAGAAAGAGAAGACAGGGATTTGCCTTACCAAATGCCAACACTTAAAGCTCCACTAGGTCAAGACAGTGTGGCACTGAAGCAGAGACAGACCGACCAGTGAACGACAAGAGAGGACCAGTGGGTGTATTCACTGATCCAGTGCCTGACACAGGTGGCACTTAGAAACAGGTGCAGAGCTGGCCTACTTAAACAAGTGATATTTGGCAGACCAGCCCGAAAATAAGCTATAAAATGTGTTAACACTGCCAAATTGGGCTCAGTTTTGATGGGTTTAAAAATAACTGCTAGAAATGGATGATGGGAATGGCTGTACAACAATGTGAATGCAACGCATGCCACTGAACCTACACTTAAAAATGGTTAAGATGGGGCACCTGGGTGGCTCAGTCAGTTGAGTGTTTTACTCTTGGTTTTAGCTCAGGTCATGACCCTGGGGTCACGGGATACGGCCCCGTGCCGGGCTCTGCACTACGTGTGGAGCCTACTTAGGATTCTCTCTTTCCCTCTCCCCACTTCTCTCTCAAAAATAAGAATAAAAATAATGAGAATAAGAAAAATAAAAAATAAATAAAAATAAAGGGGTGCGTGGGTGGCTCAGTTGGTTACGCATCTGACTTTGGCTCTGGTCGTGGTCTCAAGGTTTGTGAGACTGAGCCCCGCATTGGGCTCTGCGCTGAAGGTGTGAAGCCTGCTTAAGATTCTCTCTCTCAAGACAGATACCATATGGTTTCACTCTTATGTGGATCCTGAGAAACTTAACAGGAACCCATGGGGGAGGGGAAGGAAAAAAAAGAGGTTAGAGTGGGAGAGAGCCAAAGCATAAGAGACTGTTGAGAACTGAGAGCAAACTGAGGGTTGATGGGGGGTGGGAGGGAGGAGAGGGTGGGTGATGGGTAATGAGGAGGGCACCTTTTGGGATGAGCACTGGGTGTTGTATGGAAACCAATTTGACAATAAATTTCATATATTAAAAAAAAAAAAAAAAAAAAGATTCTCTCTCTCTCTCTGCCCCTCCCGTGTTCTTTAAATAAATAAATAACATAACATAACATAAATAAAAATAAATGGTTAAGATGGCAAATTTTATGTTACGTATATATTACCACAATTTTATATTTTTTTAATTAAATATATTTTTAAAAAGTAGTTTTGCCAAAACCGGTGATTCATCTGCGTAAGAATGAAACTGTACCCATATTTCACCACCTGCAGGGTAAAGATTAAACAGTCCTTAAAACGTTAAGATTTTTTAAAGAAAATTCAGAAAAATTTCCTTACAGTCCTGGGATAGGTAAAGATTTCTTATGACTCAAAAAGTAAAAGCCGTAAAGGAAAAGACGGATAAATACTTATCTATATTAAAATATACCATAAGCTGACAGGAAGAGTTTATCTTCAACGCACATTTAATATCCAGAAATTTAAAGAATTCCTAAAACTAAATAAATAACTGAACACACAACCTTCCCCTTCAACAAAACAGCCAAACTACAAGAACAGACATTTCACAGCAGAGGAAGCTCAAGTGGCCAAGAAACAGGTGAAGAGACACATTACCTCATTAGGACCCAGAGACCTGCAAACGCAGATGCCACGTGTGCCACTTAAAATCCCCAGGCTGCGAAACGTTCAGATGCAAACAATACCAAACGCTGGGGACACGGTCACCACAGACCGAACGGGTGTGGAAAGTGGCACGACCATTTAGCGCCACTGGGCAGAGCTGAAGAGGGAGCCAGCCTACCTCCCAGAACTCTCATCCCCAAACATCAGGCCTACAGAAGCCCGCTCGCACGCGCACCAGGAGACAAGCAGAGACTCAAGCACAAAGCACTGAGAGAAAGACACCAGACGTGGTGGTAGAGCATATGCTCCATTCAGACAGGGTTCAAGAACAGGCAAGACTAACCTGTGGTGACAGATGTCCAAACAATGGTGGCCTGGGGGTGGGCACGGATGGGAAGGGGACAGGAGGGGACTTTCTACGGTGATGAAAATGATCTCTATTTGGATGAGAGTGTTACATGAGCGCATGCATTCATCAAGACTCACTGAACTACACGATTAATATCTGTGCACTTCCCTATGTGTAAATTCTGCCTCAGAAAAACAGAGAGAGAGGAAGAGTCAGCCAATGCATCTTCCCAAGGGGAACCATTTGTTCCACATACTTCCCCAGCAGCAATTTGCACACAATTGCACTCTTAGCACAAATTTATTTTTTCCACCTTAAAAAGAGTGGGCTTAAATTCTTTTCATGGC
This sequence comes from Puma concolor, assembly GCF_028749965.1. NCBI lineage: Eukaryota > Metazoa > Chordata > Mammalia > Carnivora > Felidae > Puma > Puma concolor. The sequence continues at coordinate 15,033,007 of NC_141668.1, read as the reverse complement.
AACATATTTTAGCAAATTCAATCCAAGATATGGTGAAGTATTTGAAAATAAGGCTCCCCGGACTTCCCCATTCTGAATCAACTAAGTGAAAATACTGGGACACACACAGAAAAATTAAAAAGTTAAAGGCTGAATAGTAAACAGCAGTTCAGCTGCATGACTTTACATGCAAAGGCTAAAATTTCACAAATGACTGCTTCTCACTTTTCTGCATTAATCAATGTGGATATATGTACACAATCAATCCCAGCAGCAAGTAATTCAAAACTTATCTGGTACCACCAGTTCCTTTCCCCATAGCTCCTCCCTGAAGGAGATAAAGGCACCAATCCACAGTTTGAACAGGAACTTCCAATTTCCAGCCCAACCTGTTTATTGGGGGGTGTGTGTGTGTGATCAAACCTAAACTCTGTTGTGTCTAAACTTCCCACACTGCACACAAAAGCCCAGTCAGAAAGCAGACACCAGTAATGTATTTCATACCTGTCTTTTCTGGGATTGCTATATGCCTCTTCAATAAGCTCCATTTTGTCCAAATCCTTCCATTTGCCTCTGTCCAAGAACTGCCATCGATATGGCAAATGGAAATGAACTTTATTGCACTTATCTAAAATAAAAATATTAAGAAGTAAGACATCTTGGCAATACATAGCATGACCCAGGCCCATGGTTCTCAATGGGGGTGGTAATGCCCACTGACCTGGGAACATTTTGGAGATCTGTGGGGGCATTATTTTTAGTGCAGTCATACCTGAGCATCTAAATACTGAAATACTGTGTATTTTATTATACGCACTTCTGTTTTACATCTCCCCTTTTAATAGGGCGTTACATCAATTTTTAAAAATACGTATGTTGGCAGGTAACATTACATTTGAATTTCATCTCATGAGCAAAGAAGCTGACCATGAAAAGGTCAATCAGACTGCGGGAGGCAGTGTGATCACCCATTATCACTATACATGTAGCATGTGGACAGGTAGCAGTCACACTAAAAACTGAACCAGATTCATCTCTATTAGAAACCCATCCAAACCCCGACGCATCTGACCACAGGCAGGTCAGCAGTGTGGTTCCAGCCTGCTTTGATCTTCTGGCTGCTAACATACTCACCACCTCGACACATCCCCACATCACCCCTGAAGGTATTTATATACACTGCCCTGCCCCTGCCAAAACATACAAAATGGCCCAGGTCTACAGTTTCAAGCCAGGTGCTCCCCCTACATCTTCCCTGTGCACCCTGGGACCTCTGTCACTCCTAGCACATTCTGCCTGCCTCACCTTGGCTCATGCCAGCCCCTCACCTGCAATGCACCTGACACTTTTGTTACTTTTCAATATCCTATATGAAATTCTGGTACATCCCCACCGAGGAAAGGCACACTGGAAAGAAAAGCAGCAGCAATCTCTTTGCACTCTGATACAGACCTACTTCCAAGGTATATGTTATTAGGTAGAATGATACACAAAAAGGTGCAGAACGCCTCTACTTGAGTAAAAAGGTAGAAAAGAAAAATGAGAAATTCTCTAAATACATATACATACACATATTATTCCTTGCAGAGGGGAAGTTGGTAGCCAGGGACAAAGTTATGAGGAAAGACTTGTGTTGTTTTCTTTTGAAGTTTGAACCACAAGAATATATTCCAAAAAATTAAATGTCTAGTTAAGTGGGAAAAGATACAAAACAGTGTGTACAGTGCAACTACGTGAGAAGCAAACTGATCAGACATATATACTTGTGTACATATAAAATCTTCATGGAAGGATAGTCAAGGAACTGGTAATAATGACTGCTTCTGGAAGGGATCTGGGTGCGAGAAAAAAGAGGTGTGAGGGAGACATTTCTTACTGGCTGTCCTTTGTACATTTTTAACTCATCTGTCAAAATATTAACAATGAGGCATGGCTAATTTGACACTTGAAAAAAATTAAAACTTTCTAAAATTGTATGCAGGCTTTTCAGACATATCTCAATGCCACTTCCTTCCCACAGGATCTACAAAAGTTACCTTGGTCCAGGAGGACCATGGAGGAAGGTGGGCAGGCTGCCTGAAGGTATCAAAGGCTAGGCCTGATGCCAGGCAGACAGGACAGACAAGAGCACCCAGCCAAGACTCAGGGAACAAGAGACACCTCAACCCAGGAAATCCCCTCCAAGTTCACCAAGGCTGGATTCAGCCACTCTGGGGACTCAGGACATCCTGACTTGTCCAGAGTTACAGCGTGGACAGCTCATACCAAGCCAAGAGACCTCTTGGACTCTACCAGGGATATGCACAATACAGTAATAATGAAGGGCTCAACCTGGATAGGTAAGAGCACAGCTATGGTCCAGAGGTCATAACCACATAAGATTTCCTGTTCCCTCCCTGAAGGGCACGAAGGGAATGATCAGAGTTAGGAGCATTCAGTCACTGCACCTATATACCTCGGCTCAGGTGAGTCCTGGACAGCCTGAAGACTCTCTCCTTAAGAAGATCCCCTTCAAGGAAGGCACACCACCTACCACCCTCCAGGCTGACACTTCCTTGGGAAGGACACAGGGGCACAGGGAAGGCTCTGTGGTCAAAAGACTGCAGGCCCAGGCTTCCAACTCTTAATGTGAGCTCAACGTGAAGACCATATCACTCAAGCCTAAGAAAAGAAGGTGCCATACAGGCCACTGCAGCCACAGTGGCTGGTTACAGCGGAGTCCCAGTTGATGAGTCCCCTTCTCTGCCACATCTTCTCTGGTCCTCCTGTCCCCTTTCTCGATTTCCTCTCCCTCCTTCTAACGTTCCCCTCCTTGTTGCGGCATTCTAGAATCTAGGCCTTCTGGAAGGTAAGTCGCAAAAACAAATTAATTTGGCAAAGTACCATATCCATATCCCCTCTCTCCCTACATCACTTGAAATGATAGACCAGAGAGAAGAACAAATTGAAAAATGCTGGAAAAACAGTAATCAGTGCTATCAAAAGACCAGAATTATTGAAGAATCCCTAAGAATATGAAGGACACAGAATCAAACTGAGGGAGATAAAGAGAGAGAAACCCCTGCAAGATATGAAGAGATCTACCATGGAAGGGGGAAATACTGGGGAGAGTGGCCTAAAGAGTTACACGTAATGAAAGGCAAGAAAGACACCTTGCCACTCACAATGAAACTAAATGGGACCCACCAGAGCAGGAACTCCCTCTGTGCATTGCTTGTGCCCAGCAACCTTGCTATTTGTCCCACAGAACAAGTGACTGTGAACGTAAGTGCTGGAGAGAGACAAGCATGTAAGAGGGCCATCAAAGCTCCCACCCCATTCCAAGGATACACACTAGCAGCCCAAGCCACCGCACAAAATGTACTGCCCCTTCCTCATTAAGCCTCGATCAGAATCCACATCACCAGCAGACACTGAATTCTGGAGTAGATAACCACGAGTCACCCCACATGTGAGGGAGACTAACACAGACAGGAAGCTAACTCACACAGAAGAACCAATACCAGGGCACCTGGGTGGCTCAGTCAGTTAAACGTCAGACTTGTGATTTTGGCTCAGGTCAAGGTCTCATGGTTCATGAGATCAAGCCCCACATCAGGCTTTTTGCCGTCACCACAGAGCTTGCTTAAGATTCTCTCTCTGCCCCTCTCCTGCTCATGCTCACTCAGTCTCTCAAAGTAAATAAATAAATAAATATTAAAAAAAACCAATACCCAAGAAATAATTATTAGAGTATATAGATTAATAGCTAGACCTCAATTTGTAAAAGTGAAACCGATAAAACTCGGGGAAAAAAAACATGGCGCCATTTTCAGAGGCTTGGAACAGGCAAAGATTTTTGAGACACAAGAAAACTATAAAACAAAAAAATACTAAAATCCTCACTGATATTAAAACTTTTATTCCTCAAGGGGCGCCTGTGTGGCTGAGTCAGTTAAGTGTTTGACTCTCGATTTCGGCTCGGGTCACGATCTAACCGTCATGGGATCAAGCCCCGTGTCAGACTGTGATGAGTGTGGAATCTGCTTAAAATTCTCTCTCTCTCTCTCTCTCTCTCTCTCTCCCTCCCTCCCCCATCCCTCCCCTGCTCACGTGCTCTCTCCCACCCTCTAAAACAAAAACAAAACAACTTTTATTCCTCAAAAAAAAAACCATAAGGAAAATGAACATTTGTAACTGACAAATCACTAAATTCTACTCCTGAAACCAATATTATGCTGTATGTTAAGTAGTTAGAATTTAAGTAAAATTTTGAAAAAAAGAGAAAAAAAGAAAAAAATGAACATAAAACCACAGACTGGGAGAATTTATTTTCAATACCTACATCTCACAACCACTTGTATAAATAATACACCAAATCCTCACAACCCAATAATGAGAGATCAAACCATCCAATTAAAAAATAGGCAAAACAAGGGGGCACCTGGGTGGCTCAGTCAGTTAAGCATCAGCCCTTGATTTCAGCTCAGGTCAAGATCTCAAGGTTCTTGAGTCTTAACCTTGCACTGGGCTGTGTTGACACTGCAGAGCCAGCCTGGGATTCTGTGTCTCCCTCTCTCTCTGCCCCTTCCCTACTCACGCTTTCTTTCACAATAAATAAGCTTTTTACAAGTCACAAAAGACTATGTATTATATGATTCCATTTACATGAAATAACCAAACAAATCCATAGAGACAGAATGTAAACCTGTAGTTGCCAGGAGCTGGGGTGCAGGAAGTATGGGTACAGGATTTCTTCGAGGATCATGAAATGTCCTAAATATTAACTGTGATGATGGCTGCACAATTCTGTAACTATACTACAAACTATTAAATGGGTAAATTGTATGGTATGTGCATTACACTCAATACCTCAATCAAGCTGTCATAAAAAAAATCAGAAAATTTAAACAGATACTTCATTGAAGATATACAAATGGCCAGTGAGTACATGAACAGAAACATTCAGGGCGCCTGGGTGGCTCAGTCGGTTGAGCAACTGACTTCAGCTCAGGTCATCTCACAGTTTGTGGGTTTGAGCCCCATGTCAGGCTCTGTGCTGAAAGCTCAGAGGCTGGAGCCTGCTTTGGATTCTGAGTCTCCCTCTTCCTCTCTGCCCCACTCCCACTCCACGGTCTCTCTCAAAAATAAAAACATTTAAAAAAAAAACGTTAAAAATCATTATCATCAGGGAAATACAAATTAGAACCACAATGAAATATCACGACTCATTAATTATAATGGCTAAAGTTTAAAAGACTGGCAATACCAAGTGTTAACAAAAACAGAGCATCAAACTCTCATACATTGTTGGTGGGAAGGTATACCCACCAGTGTCTTATAAAATTAAACACACACTTATATACGTTCCGGTAATTTCACATCTAGGTCTTTACTCAAAAGAAGTGAAAACAGGGGTGCCTGGGTGGCTCAGTCAGTTAAGCATCCAATTTCAGCTCAGGTCATGATCTCACAGTTCATGAGTTCGAGCCCTGCATCGGGCTCCGTGCTGTCAGCTCGGAGCCCAGAGCCTGCTTCAGATTCTGTGTCTCCCTCTCTCTCTCTGCCCCTCTCCTGCTCACACTCTGTCTCTCAAAAATAAACATCAAAAATAAAATTTAAGTGAAAACATACACCCACAATAAACTTGCACATAAATATTTATAAAAGTTTTATTTGTAAAAGCCAAAAACTTGCAACACCTCAAACGTTCATCAACATATGAATTGATAAATTGTATTCAATCCATCCAACAGAATACAACTCAGCAATACAAAGGAGCAAACTACTGATTTGCCAGCATGGACAAATCACAAAAACATGCTGAGTGAGAGAAGATAGGTACAGTAGAATACATGCTGTATGATTCCATTTATATGAATTTCTAGAAAGGGCAAATCTACAGTGACAAAATGCAGATCAGAGACTGTGTGAGGTCAGGAAATTGGGGGGTGAGGATTCACTACAACAGGACAAAGGGACCCTTTAGAATAAGGAAACTCTTCCATTACCCCAATTGTTATTACCAAAACTCAGTGTATACTTAAAATTTTTAAATACTTAAAATGTTATTGTGTGTAAATTATATCTCACTAAAATTGACTTTAAACACATACATGCACATATGATACATATTTCTTGAGCTAGCATTCCATTTCCAGGAATCTAGCTATGGAAATACCTATGTGTACTCAGATGCTCAATGGAACGTCACTCTTACTGGACACTACAGTTGTTTTTCAAAATAAGGTAGACGCACACATACCAATGTAGAAAGAAATCTTCAAGACACAATGTTAAGTGAAGGAAGCAGGTTAAATAATACCTATCACATGTTCCCATCTGTTGAAAAACATGCGAAACAAGTATCATAACCACACGGCACGTGTTTACCTTTGGGAAGGGCTGAAGGAGGACTTCAGACTTTACTCTGTATTATTGGACTCTTTCACAAAGTGAAAGTATTCCTGAATTGCTTGGGTGGCTTTTAAAGACTGAAAACAAAACAAGAAGTTTGGTGGTTGTTTTTTAAGAGCAGTCACCGAATTTGAGAAGGAAGCTTTCTTCAGTCAAAACCCAGGACAGCAATAAGAAGAAAACAAAGCTTTAGTAAATACAGACAAACACGTACACACAAGAATTGCTACTTGTGATAAAAGAGGGACCATGGAGAGAAGGGGCACCTGGGTGGCTCAGTCAGTTCAACGTCTGACTCTTGGTTTCGGCTCAGGTCATGATCTCACGGTTCATGAGTTCCAGCCCTGCATCAGGCTCTGCTGACAGTGTGGAGCCTGCTTGGGATCTGTCTCCCTCTCTCTCTGCCCCTTGTTCCCCAGCTTGCTCGCTCTCAAAAAACAAACATTAAAAAAATTTTTTTAATTAAAAAAAAGAGGGACCATGGAGAGAAACCCCCAACTTAAGTTCTTATTCCCCAAGAGCACACACAGGCATCTCCTCCTCAGGGAAGGCCTTCCGGGTTTCTGAAGCATTTCTAAGTCTACAACCTCCCTTTATAAGGGACACTGATATTTGTTTCCACTAGACGGGGCATCTGTGCAGGCCTGTGACCTCCCTCATGCTAAGGTGATCAAGGGTCAACACTTGACACTGAATGAACCAGTTACATTCCCCAAAACTCATCTACAGTCTGATTTCAAGAAACTCAATTCCTACCATCCTCAACTCCCCAAGAAAATCGCTTCAGAACTGGTTTGGCAAAGTGCCACACCAGCTCACCATGAAGAAGGCCCCAACCCTCTCTGGATGGGGGAGAGGGCCCTGAGGGGTGGCCTTAGGGCAGAACTCTTGAAACACATAGCAGCTATTCCACCTGCAAGCGGATGAAGGGGATTCCTCTGACTTACCTTGAAAGCTACAACTTTTCCGGATGTGGTACAAGCAGATCTGATCATTCTCCTCCTGGTTAGCATTGTTTGAGGATACACAACCTGAACTATCTCTTCTTTCTACAAGGAAACACCACAGAGATGTATCAGCATCCACCACAGCTTCCAGTGTGGAGTCAGAGTAGTTCAAGATACAAAGGACAGAAAAGAGCATTCACTTCCCTGCATAAGGCAAAAGTAGGCGAGGTAATCTCACAAAATCCTATGATGTTCAAGATAAAACGACCCTCAGACATACAAGTGGACCCCCTCTCTGCTTTTTAGGGGAGGAGCCAGGGAACCCAAAGCCACACAGTTGCTTGCCAAATCCAGGACACCATGGAGAGGCTCTTTTTTCTCAGCTCTATGCTCCCAATTTTAATATGAAACCTCCTTAATAACTTGACATTAATTGCAAGAATTTTAACTTAAAACAGGCATGGAGGGTATTTCAGAATTTATCTTTACTAGTGCTCCAATGAGACTTTACCTAACAATTACATTTACCACCGCACCCACCTACCATAATACAAGAAAACAAAACTCATTCGCAAACCCTCTCTATTCAGTATCGCCTGTTAATTACGTTACTCCTTTTCCTTTTTCTTTTTATGGGCCCTTCAGACATCCACAGGGTGGGCCTCAAAACCCACACCTTTGGGGCCTTGGAAATAACCTCCCTTGCTCCCCAAGGACAAGTATCCTTCCCTCCCTTTCTAAGGCCATAATCCACTTGACACTCTTAAAAATCTATTTAAAGCAAAACCTGTCTACATCTAGCTTCCTACTATTGAAAGAAATTAACCCAAAATAACGGGAGGAAATGTAAAGAAAACACATATATGGCAAGGACAATTTTTAAATATCAAAATCAAGTGAGATTAGATGTTGGGGTGCCTGAGTGGCTCAGTCAGTTAAGCGTCCAACTTCAGTTCGGGTCATGATCTCACAATTTATGGATTCGAGCCCCACGTGTGCTGACACCTCAGAGCCTGGAGCCTGCTTTGGATTCTGTGACTCCCTCTCTCTCTGCCCCTTCCCTCATGCTCTGTCTCCAAAATAAATAACCATTTAAAAAAAAATTTAAAAGATTAGAGTGTTAAGTGTGTTTGCTGGTAGTCCTAGCAACACCTAGAACTGATATTTTAGGAAGTGGTCTATTAAAAATCCTAGATGCCACTATAGTTAGCAAATTCCTTTATTAAAAAAAAAAAAAGTATACTAGCATGCTCAATCACTCACCAAATGCCTGCATGCCCACTATGGACCAGGCACTGTCTAGGTGCTGAAGACGAGCAGCGAACAAAGAAAATTTACAGGGACTAAAAATCCCATTTATTCATGCCAAGAAGAGAGCTGAAATTAAAATATGCTTCCTTGACGGTAGATCAGACCTGTGGGGAATTCATTCAGTCAACCTCAAATGGCATTTGTCTTGCTTGTTCATGGCTAGGATTCCAAGTCATCTTTACAACACCCACTGATGAAGGAATCACCAACTGACTTTACTAAAAGCAGCAGTGAATTGCCCAAAGTCATACATTCCATTAATGGCCAGCTGGAATCTACAGGCCCCAGCCCAGGGCCTTACCAGAAGTGGCCTGTGGGCCTGGAGGAGGAGGGTGCCCTCTGCTGGAGGTGGAGCTCCTATTCTTGATGTCGTGAGCATTTCTGTATATGGAAGGCAGCCTGTTCACCAGATCGGAGTTCATGCCCAACTTCTCCAGTTTCTCCAGATTCTCAGAATTAGAGATATCATGAGATCTCTTACAGCCAGTGCCAAACTTGCATTCACCCTGTAAAAAATACTGGCAGATATGGAGTTTGATACACTGCTTTTGAAAGGAACAAGAGCCGTAGGGTCCATCTCCTTTGTTGTAATGAAGGCAGATCTGTTGACAGAAAAGGAATAAAACAACCAGCTTAGGAAGGTCTCACAGGACACCACCCCACTACTGACCAGTCCACGGTCAGAAGAAGTTCCTCCAGAGATCTGGCCAAAGCTGTGATTCCGTCATCCACACAAGCCACACAGCTCTGAGAACATCCTCCATTCTAGATGGACCACTGCTAACATATGCCCTTGGATAAAACGGGAACTGGATGGACAGCAATGAGCAGAACAAGCCTTTCCATTGGGAAAATCCAAAGAACTTCCAACTGATCAGAGCTGCTCCCTTCCCAGGAGACAATTCAACATAACTCACATAGCAGGAGGCTAACAACCCATATGCTCCACCTACACCCTTCCCCCACTGACTCACCAACTCTCCCTAAGCCAGGCTTCTATCTCCCTTCTTTCTGAAATTCAAGGTCAAAGAGGCTCTGAGCGTTTAAAGCATCTTAGAGAAGGCCAAATAGAGCCCTTTCGTTTCTCAAGAGCAAAGTGAAACTCAGAGAAGTTCACTGGCTTGCCCTAGTTCACTGTCAGCTATCTACATCTGGCACACGCAATGTCTGTTGAACTGCGTCGTTGGTAAAGCTGGGACTTAAACCTGAATCAACTGCTCCTTCTCTACATTCCAAATTCCTAGAGACCACCAAGGGCCTACCCACTCAATTCATACACTGAGCAAAAGATAGAAAAGCAGCAGAGGGCTGCAGAACCCAGACTTAGATACGCAGGGACCCCACTCGGGACAGAAGCCCCAAGGGAAAAGGCTAGAAGAGGCTGGGCCCTAACCTTGATTTTGCCACTTACAAGACGCCTGACCTTAGACAAGTCACTCACCAGCTCTGAATTTCAGCTTTTAATCCCTAAAATGGGAATAATGCTACCTCCATCCTTGGGCTATTATGAGGATTAAATGGGAAATATACAAAGTGGCCGAGACAATGCCTTGGAACGTAGTGGGTGCTCGATTCATGGTGGTGGCCCCAACTGTTCATCTGATAAGGGGACTAGCCTGAGAGCAGAAGGCCTGGCAGGAAAGCTGCACTGGATCTGAGTTTATGGTCACAGTTCCGGTTGCCGGCACTGTGCTCTAAAAACCACCTGCATACCCCAGAAGACAAGAGGCTACACACTCCAGACTGGTCACCTTCGGATTCATTTTTTTATACCACTGACAAGTTGCTCACTCCAAAACATTAATGTCCACTCTCCAAACACAACCCCCCACCCCAAGTCCTTCCTGTGATACCAAAGGCTGCATGGATCAGTCTCTACTCACCCATTTCTCCTTCTCTCCTCTCCCAACCTAAATCTAAGCTGTGCTCAGCTACGTGCTGTCCCCCGACCGTGCCAGGTTCTGTCCTCTGTGCCCCCCTTCTTCCCAGACCTTCATCCTTCATTCACCCTTCAGCATTCAGAGCAGGCACCGCCTACCCCAGGATGCCTTCCCAAGTGCCCCAACTGCCTGAGGCCAGAGTGCTCACTTCTATCGCAGCACCTAAAATAGCACCTTACAATCACACACTGATTTGTCTGTCTCACCCAGTAAACTTGCCTCCTGGAAGGGCAGAACAGGGTCTTTTATCTCTTTATCGGCAGTGCCTGACCCGTAGTGGTTATTCAATAAAGGTTAGCTGAATCAATAGTAATTTTCAAAAAGGCAAGAGAAAAGTTACTATCTATTACGTAGCAGTCACTAAGCCACAAAGCACCGTTCTCAAATGAGTGGTTTTAACTGAGTAATATGGAAGCATTTTCATTAAACCAGGTCAATCTAATCTCTGTAGCCTTATCCCAGAGAAAGTGCCAGAACATCCCATAAACCTGTGCTAGCCACAGGAACACACCACTTACTCAGCTCAGCTGCTGCCCTCGGGAGCCACTACCTGATTCACACAGAGACCATGCTCCCACGGGCTGCTCCTAGCCAACAATGAGCTACTTTAGCTCAGAACTTCGTAATGGCCAAGCAGCAGCTTTCTTAGAACTGTGCTCCAGTCAGGGTCTCCTCCTGGAGACCCGGCCTCCTTCCTTCCCCCTCTCTTGCAACATCACTGTCCAAAGGCTCCCCACCTCCTTCTGCTCACTCTCCACTAGATCTCTTACACTTCTAATCCCATCTTGGCGTCTGCTTCTTGGAGGGCCCAAGATAGTACACGGCCATTACAAGGAGGTTCGGTTAGCATCTGAAATGCATTACGAGCATCTGAAATGCACATCAACTAAAGGTCAAAATTCCCTGGGTGCAACTGATTTAGTAGAGAGTTCATCACCTGCCTGTCAGCATCTCTGAAAAATTTCCTCACAGAACTCCTGGGTTTGGCAATAACACATGGTTCCAAGTCCTGCTAGACAGAGGAGCAGGCTGGAGTCTCTTATCCCCTCATCCCCATGTAAGGAACATCCTGTTGCAGCCACTGGCCAAACAGACTCCCCCAATCTCATGGAAGCCCTGAAAAGGAGATACCGGCCCAAATGACACAGAAGGAAAGCAGGCCTCTAGACGGGGCAAGGTTGGCCCAAGGTCACAGGTCTAGAAATCAGCAGAGCCAGGAATTCAATCCAGGTCTCCTTCAAGTAGATCCCTGTGGTCACTCTGGGGTCCTTGGCTCCTCTTCTGCCACAAGATTTCCTCTCTCCCGACCTCTGGCTTCTCCCCCATCACTTGCATACATACACACCCCCTCCTGGAACTCACCTCTGGCAAAAGCCAGGGGTCATTCTGAAACAAAAGCTGGCAGAGCTCACTGTAGCTGAGGTGGTCAACACCGTGAGTTCTCAGCACACTCAGGTTGTGATCTGTCGTCAAGCTGTGACTGTTTCTACAGTTCTTCCTGCAAAGAAGTAGAGCTGGTGTCACGGTTCAACTGCGCCTCCCCAAAATTCTTAAGTTGAAGCTCTAACCCCCAGTGACTGTATTTGGAGATAGTTTATAAAGAGGTTGTTGCGCTGGGGGGTGGGGGCCTAGTCCAATCCAACTGATGTCTTTATAAGAAGAGAAAATTAAGATACAGATGCACACTTGTGAGGACACGGGTAAAAGACAGCCATCTGCAAACCAAGGAGAGAGGGCTCAGAAAGAAATCAACCCTGCCAACACTTTGATCTCAGACTTCCTGCCTTGAGAATCGTGAGAAGTTTCTGTTTAAGCCCCAGCCTGTGGCACTTTGTTATGGCAGCCCTAGCAAACTAATAGAGCTAGTAAAATCAGTCTCGAAGATAATTTTTCAGGCATCGTTCTTGACATTGCTTAGGAGCATCAGAAAAAAACCCACATGTCTATGCGATGAAAAAATGTAATGCTTATTCACAAAGGAAAAGGCATTACCTTGCAAGCTCGAGGGCCTAGGACGGCACTTCTCATCAATATCTGGTAAGAATGACAGTGCCATCCCCCAAAGAAGAGTTGCAGTATGACAGACAATGAGCACTTAGCAGACACTTGAACACTGGTTGAATAAATGAGTGTGGACACCTATGGCTATAGGTATGTGCACAGACACACTCACACCCTGAGGCTCAGGCCTCTTCTCTGCTCTCCTCCTCCGTTCTTTCCACTAACAAGCCCTGGCTGAACATTCACTGTGAGCCACATACTGGCACCACGCCCTGATGATCCAAACACTTCAAATGATTTCCCAGGTCACCAGGACCCGGAAGAGTCAGGCAAACATCATTTGCTTTACTCAGACTCTGCCAAACCTCACGTGTTTATTGTGAGCATCTCAAAAGAAAACCCAACCTGTGACTGACTCCCCCAAACCTGCACCTTTCACAAGCTCCCCAGCTCAGTAAAAGACCACTTCCCTCCTTCACTGCACAGACCGACAACCTTGGAGTCATCCAGACTCTTCCCCTTCTCTCCTCTAGCGGAAGTAACAGATATGGAGAGGACTCTAAAATGGCATGGTCAGCTGTGCTGAGAGTACGTCTATGCAGACGGGAAGGGCACCTGAGCCTGACAGAAGCACTCAAGGGGACAGTGCCTAAAAGGTGTAAAGCCTGGGCCAAATATTTAGGTTGAGGAACCAGGCAAGAAGAGGAAAACATTCTAGGCAAACTTGGTGCCGCCAGAACCAAATATAGCTAATAATTAGGATAGTGACGGCAGCAATAGCTACTAAGACTTGAGCATTTATCACAAACCAGGGATTTCCTGAGGTTTTATCAGTTAAGTCATTCAGTCCTCAACAAGTCTATGAGGTAGGTGATATTATCCTCATTTTGCAGATGAGGGAACTGAGACACTGATACAAAGTCACCTGCCCAAGATCGTGCAGCTAGCAGGGAGTGCAGCCAGCTTGAAACAAGGCAGGCTGAGGCTCTGGGCTGATGGCTCAGAGCCTGGTGCCTGTTTCCGATTCTGTGTCTCCCTCTCTCTCTGCCCCTCGCCCGTTCATGCTCTGTCTCTCTCTGTCCCAAAAATAAATAAACGTTGAAAAAAAAAAAAATTAAAAAAAAAAAAAAAAGGGGCGCCTGGGTGGCGCAGTCGGTTAAGCGTCCGACTTCAGCCAGGTCACGATCTCACGGTCCGTGAGTTCGAGCCCCGCGTCGGGCTCTGGGCTGATGGCTCAGAGCCTGGAGCCTGTTTCCGATTCTGTGTCTCCCTCTCTCTCTGCCCCTCGCCCGTTCATGCTCTGTCTCTCTCTGTCCCAAAAATAAATAAACGTTGAAAAAAAAAAAAATTAAAAAAAAAAAAAAGAAACAAGGCAGGCTGGTCTTGGGGCTGTGCTCTTAACCACGATGCTTACTGCTCCTCAGCAAAGGATGAAGTCAGGGACCTGGGACCCTTCCCAGCTGTGACCAGTGGGCAAAAGCAGGAGCCATGATCTATTTCTGAAACAGCGGACCCTGTGGTTCAGGGAGACAAGCAGAGTCCCAAAGAAAGCATAGAAAATGCAGCCAACAGCACCCACTCTCCCTTATGTGACCCGAAAGCAGTTGAAGAAGGAAGGTTCAATTAAGTGTCCTGTGTGAACCGCATGGAAAGTGGAACAGGGGAAGAATTTAAAAGAAAACTCAGAATCATCTAGGCCAACAGATACCAGACTCCCAGATTTCCAAGACAAGTAAAAGGCAACCCCCATCCTTGGGAACTAGCTGAGAAAAGGGCTGCCATCTTTATTTCACCAAATACAGACGTTAACAAGATCCACCAGTTACCCCATCATTAGATCCACCCATCCACCATTTATTACGTCCGCCTTCTTCTCCAGCTACTGCTCCTCCTTCTCCCCTGAAGTGACCCATCCACACCAGTCCCTGAGGGCCCAGTTTGCCCAAGGTTCCACCGTCAGCCTCCACCTCAGACCTGACCCGCTCCTGGGACCCTGGGACCCTGGCCATGCTCTCCCAGGCTGCAGACTTGGAGAGCTGCCCCTGGACACACTTCTGCTCTCTCCGCCAATAAGAAAGCAAAGTAAGAATCATCCCTCAGTCAACAAGGAAAAAAGAGAGGTATGAGTCATCCCTCAGTCAACAATAAGATAACAGCCATCACCTCTCCCCCATCCTGTCCCCACACTCTCACCAACTCCCCATCTCTAATTTCTCACACACACACCCTCCCCTCTTAAGGCCTTAAGCTGGGGGTTGGAATATTCTAATCTAGGTATTTCTCAACAGCTGCTTCCCAGGGGCCACATTTCCCAGCTCCCCGCCTCCCTCGCATCTAGACATGATGGGGGTCATGAGACATCCTGTGGTCCAGGGGACAGATGGAAAACTGTCCACCCCTTCCAGACCTGGGAAAACCTCCCCCCAACCCTCCCCTGTCCATCTTCTCCACCTGCTCCCCGGAATCCGAGACCCAGAATGGCCTAAAAAGCCATGGGCCAAGGAGACAGAGTCTAGGTCAGTCGGCCTGGGTCCCTGAATGACTGCATGGATCAAGACCACTACCTCATGCTGTCTAGTGGACCTGACGGGAGCAAGAAAGAAGTGAAGCCAGAAAAAAAAAAAAAAGAAGAAGAAGAAAGAAGAAGAAAGAAGAAGAAAGAAAGAAAGAAAGAAAGAAAGAAAGAAAGAAAGAAAGAAAGAAAGAAAGAAAGAAAGAAAAGGGGGAAGAAAAGGAAATAAGGAGAAACGAATTCTTCTACAGAAGCGGACTAGCTTCTCAACAGGGGCACGCATTTTCTTCCCCCCCAGTGCCACGGAGGCCACTGCCGGCTTGTAAAGCAAGGGAGCAAAAGCTGAAACAGGCTTCCGAAGATTCCTTCGCTGCCGGGCAGAGAAAGCCCTCGGCTGTGGGGCCCCTCAAAGGTCGCCCTGGAGACCGGGCGTCTGGGGGCTCCGGAAGCCAGAGGCGGCTTTTTCTCGCGGAGAATCCCCCACCCCACCCCCCGCCACCCCCGGGCTGTCGCAGCGGGTACCGCGCTCCAAGTCCCTCTCTGACACTGCAGGAGCCTTGGGGACACCGCTTCACCCGGAGTCCCTTACACAGCACCCGGTATTCAGCAGGTGCTCAATAAATGTTCGCTGTAGAGAATTAAGGGTGGGGAGAGGCCAGGGAACGGACGCCCCCCGGTCTCCCCAGACTCTAGGAGGGGCCCAGGGCGGGCTGGGACAGAGCAGGGTCCCCCGGCCCCGCCGTCGGGCTCCGGGCGCGGCGCTTACCCGGCCCTCATGAACTTGCAGGCCCCGTAGACCAAGAACTTGCAGAGGTGCAGCTGAGCGCACAGCCCCACGCAGCCCGGCTTGGGGCTCTGGTACGCGCGGCACAGGCGCAGCGCCGAGACGGCCACCACGACGCGCTGCGCGGAGGCCGCCGCGCCGCCCGCCCTCGCTGCCACCGCGAAGCGACCGCGGTCCCGCAGCAGCCGCTCCAGCGCGTCGTCGCCGACGCCCTCCCGCAAGCGGCGCCGCAGCTCCTCCAGCTCCAAGGCGCCCCCGGCCGCGCACAGCACCTGGGTCACCTCGCCGAGGACGCCAGCCTGCGCCATGGCCGAGGCGGGGGCGCGCTGCCCGTCGGAGAGCTGCTGGCGGGACGCGGGCGGCGGCCGGGGCGGACTGGGCGGGCGGCTCCCGCGGGGCTCAGACGCCAGCTGGAAAGGAAAGCGAAAGCGAAAGCTCCCGGGGGCCCGGAAAAACGGAACCTGTGCCGCCTCACCACGCCCACCGGCCCGCAGCTGAGGGGGCTCGCCGCCTTCCGGCCTCAGGGCTCCCAGCTGTGCGCGGCCGCCGGGCCCCGCGGCCCGCTCCCCCGCTCCGTCGGCAGCCGGGGGGCCCCGGAAAGGGGCTCTCCGGCGCTCCAGAGAGAAGCAGCCTGGTCCTTCCGGGCAGCGCCCCGCGGCTCTCGAAGCGCCTTCGCCTGGTGGACGGGGGCGGAGATGCCCCGGCCGTGCGCAGCCGCTCGCCGAAGCCCCGAGCATTTGGAAATCGCGCGGCGGCCGGCCACGGGAGCTCTCCGCTCGGGCTTTGGCCGAGCAAACGGGGACGCCGCCCACCTGGCGACCGAGCCCCTCAGCCTGACTGCTCCCGACGGCGCCGGGCCGTATCCTACACCACGTGACCGCGATCACGCCGACCCGCCGCGCGGCTCGGGCGCTACTTTCTCTTGGAGCCGGCGCGATCCGCGCCGTTCTGGGCGGCGATCCCGCCGTTCTAAGCTCCGAAGCGTCTGTCTTGTGCGAAAGCAAAGCCATTTCTCCTCAGCCCTGCTCGATAATACAGTGACCGAGCGCTTAGAGACCGCTCGGAGTCCCGGCACACTCCCGGGGGGGGGGGGGGGGGGGGGGCGGATGGAAAGGTGAACTGTTGGCGCCCTTTGGCAAAGTAGTCCCTCAGCCCCTAGTAAAGTTTTGAAGATGCGTGACCTTTGACCCAGCAGTCTGTCTTCTGAGAATCTTCTAGCACTAAAAGGAACAAATTCCACATATGAATGAAAATCTACGATATCGGTGTTTCTCTGATTTATTTCACTTAGCTAACTTGACAGTAAGCTATATTAAAATAAAAACAAAAAATAAAATGAACCCTCCTAAGAAAAAAAAAAAGTAAAAGCAACAGTAAGTTCTGGTGAGAGTGTTTGGCGGGGGGCGGGCGGGGAGGAGGTATGGTGCTGGGAGCAACGCAGGGGATCCTTGTCCAGACTCTTTGTTACAGGACTTCAGCAAGCATGCATTAAATTTCTACAGACCTAGAAGGACGTCCGTGACGTGTTAAGGGGGAAAAGCGGTACAGAACCGTTTAAATCAATAGCGAAAAGAGAACCTATTTGTGTGGCAATGTGGCTGTTTTTGAAAGAGCAAGGAGAAGGCTCAGGAAGGACACACACTGTGCCAAAGTTGGCTGATGAACACTGGCGTCGGGGAGTATGCAGTAAGGGGCACTAGGAAAGTGGGAGAAAAATGAGGGACGGGAAGATTGCAGGGGAAGGAAACTTAGGTACGATGTTAAAATTCTCCATATTACCGCAAAACGGTAAAAACCTGTTAAGTGTGTGGATGGTGAGTATAAAGTAACACGCACAAATGAATTAGGGGGTGAGGGGCAGTTATCGCTTGGCTTTTAAATGTGGATTTCGTGGCGCCTGGGATTTAGTGGCTTAGTCCGGGTAAGTGGTGAAGTGTTGGACTTGGGCTCAGGGCATGATCTCCGCTAGTGAATTCCAGCCCGCACTGAGCTCTCTGCTGTCACCGCAGAGGCCGCTTCAGACCCTCTGTCCCCCTCTCTGCCCCTCCCCCTAGCTCATCTCTCCTCTCTCTCAAAAATAAAATAAATATTAAAAAAATAATAATAAATAATAAAATAAATTTGGACTTTAAAACATCGTGGACAATTTTTTAGGTTTAATTCTTTTTTTTTTTTTATTTTTTTTCAACGTTTATTTATTTTTGGGACAGAGAGAGACACAGAGCATGAACGGGGTAGGGGCAGAGAGAGAGGGAGACACAGAATCGGAAACAGGCTCCAGGCTCTGAGCCATCAGCCCAGAGCCCGACGTGGGGCTTGAACTCACGGACCGCGAGATCGTGACCTGGCTGAAGTCGGACGCTTAACCCACTGCGCCACCCAGGCGCCCCGTAGGTTTAATTCTTAATTTAAAATTCTAATTTTTAATCGTGGTTTTAATATTGTTTTGCGGTTTTTTTTTTTTTTTTTTTTTTTTAAAGGAAGGATGACAGCAGTGAAAATGGTGGAGTAAGGACCTCAGAAAGTTTGCCCTTCCAGGTGAAAAACTGGCCAAAATGGCCCAAATCCCTACTGGAAATTATAAAGTTTTGCAGCAACTCATTTAGCATTTAGCCAAGAAAAACAGCTGAGGGCCTCCCCGTCGAAGCTCGATCTCAGGGATCGTGAATTTAAGCCCCACGGCTGGGTGTAGACTTTACTTAAATAAACAAACAAAAAAAAGCAACAGCTGAATCTAAGTTGAAAACATCAAACTTTGTAGCACTTCAACTTCCCCTAGTCCTGTCTTCTCCTCAGTCCTTGGCGGCCTTGAAAGCTAACAGCCCACACTGCTGGTACCAGAGAGGGCAGAACAGGGCTGGAGCTGTTTCCAAAAGTCCTTGTTAGACTTGTCCACTGGTTCCCTGGAAGACCTTCCTGAAAACACTTGTATTCATTCGTCCTCACTGTAACTAGCCTAGTCCTAATGGCTTCTCCTCAACGGTGTTTGTTCAATGTTTTAACATAACCACTGACTGAGGCAATGGATAACAGTCGAGGCAAACAATAAACGAATCAAAAGCTTAACAGGAAAAGCTGAAGGATGAGATGTCCACCGGGGCTTTGAAAAGCTCCAATATATTTCTAGGAATCTAGAAGGCCGTACACATGCCACCCTGATTCCTTCCCACAGAAGTCACGATAAAGACTCTTGCCCGCATTTTTCCCACTCCCTCTGCCCCCTTGCCAGTGTTGGCGGTGCGTCCCTGCGTGGCCCTGCAAGGTGTGCCCGCCTCCTGTTTCTGGGGACTTGTGAATATAAAAACATCTCCCTTCATAACAGACATTTCCCTGTGTGTGCGTCTTACCTGATTAAAACAAACCCCTTTTATTTTTTTTTATTATTTTTTTTTAATGTTTATTTTTCAGACAGAGAGAGACAGAGCATGAACGGGGGAGGGGCAGAGAGAGAGGGAGACACAGAATCGGAAACAGGCTCCAGGCTCTGAGCCATCAGCCCAGAGCCCGACGCGGGGCTCGAACCCACGGACCGCGAGATCGTGACCTGGCTGAAGTCGGATGCTTAACCGACTGCGCCACCGAGGCGCCCCTAACAAACCCCTTTTAAAACACAAGTCACGAAGGGTTTTAAGATAGAAGAGTTTAGAAGATTCCTTACTAAACATCCACGCGGAAGATGCCCAGCCTGCACTTGGATCTGTGCGTCTGGCATTTGTAGATGAGGTCAGAACAAGAGCTGTGAACATATAGATGGCTAAACCCACAGGACCGATTAGATCACCAGGTAGGAGTGTAAACTGAGAAGAGAAGTCCAACGATCTGCCCCTCTAGAGCTGAGAAGGCTGAGAGAGAGCCGCCTCTGAGGTAGGAGGAAAACCAGAATTAGGGAATCAGGAAAGCCAAATATTTCAATATTTCAATATTTCAAGAAAGGATGATCACCTACGTTGAGTGTCATCAAGAGACTGAGTAAAAGAGGGTAGAGAAATGTTTTATCCATTGCTGTGCAACAAACCACCCCAAAACTTAGGGGCTAAAAACAGTGGCTCCGTTTTCATGATTTTGTGAGTCGACAGAGCTCAGTGGGGTAGTTCTGCCTCACACAGTATAACCAGTCATTCCTGGGGCTGCATTCAGCTGGGAGCTCAGCTGGGACTAGAACATCCAAGATGGCCCCTCACCTTCTGGGATCTGTGTGACTGCTCATCACTTAGCAGTCTGTCCCAAGCTTCTTTATAGTGTGATGGGTGGCAGAATGGTTAAGGATAAAGACTGGAGTGGGTTGAAGTGTGAATGGGCAGTGAGGACATGAAAACAGCAAATGGAGATAGGGTCTGCAAGAAATTTTGCTGTAAAGGGAAACAGAGGAGATGGTGGTAACAACTAGCCTTACTTACTAGAGGAAGGAGGGGGGTGCAGGGTCTAGGAAGCTTTTTGTCCATATTTTGTCCTGAGGCGGTCATAACTAATGCATAGTTTCATTCTGTATAAACTACCCAGTGGGGAGATGGTTGATGTCAGGTGAATCGTTGATTTGGGTGGGGAGAGGGGCGATTTGAGGACAGCATCCAAGAATCTGGCTTGGGCAACTGAATGTTGGTGAGGCCACTCACATAGAAGCCTATTTGCGATTCAGCGTGGGAATTTGGGATCAGATACCCAAGTGTAAGGTGTCTCCACCAGGTGGAGTTGATCTGGAGTTGGGGAACCAAGCCTGGATGAGCTTGTGTTCTGCTGGTCCTGCTCTTGACCAGGCTCCTTACCAGGAATCGGTAGAGCCCAAAGTCTCTGCTGGGCTCAGCATACTTAACACGCTCATCCGTGGCCAGGCCAGCTGCGTTATGACTTGTCTTCCAAGATGAGCCCTGCCGAACTCCTGAGCAATTCCCTTTCCGAACATTACACTGCCCAGGAATTCAAGCAGAGCGACAGCACCCTTGAAGGGTCCTGCTTCAAACCTCTGAAAATAGTGCTCTGTGGAATCAAGTAATTTTTAGCAAGCTCTTTTTCCTTGTGGGTAGAAAAAAAAAATCCTTCCATAATTATGTACCACCCAAGTAATTTGTTTTGTGGTTTTAGACATTAACCATTACTGTTTAACCATTGCCATAGCTCCAAAGCAAGGCACGCCTATATAATATTTACAAAGCAACTACAATAAAATTTAAAGTTTTAGGTTCTATGTGAGCTATATAACCCGTTTATCTCATTAAAATCTATTCCGTCTTTTTTATTATTGTAAAGAAACTTCAAACACCCATTTTTATACTATATTGGTGAGTTTCCACAGCTCTTAATACTTGAGACAGAATTCTACAATTGTATTAGGTTCTTTTTTTTTTTTTTATTTTTTTTTTCAACGTTTATTTATTTTTGGGATTGAGAGAGACAGAGCATGAACGGGGGAGGGGCAGAGAGAGAGGGAGACACAGAATTGGAAACAGGCTCCAGGCTCTGAGCCATCAGCCCAGAGCCTGACGCGGGGCTCGAACCCACGGACCGCGAGATCGTGACCTGGCTGAAGTCGGACGCTTAACCGACTGCGCCACCCAGGCGCCCCAATATTAGGTTCTTTTCCCATTGTTCTGCTTTTTTCTTTTACCCTATCTCTTCCCACCACCCCCCCACCCCACCCCCAACCATCTCATCCCACTGGTCGAGAGAGAGAGAGAAAGAGAGAGAGAGAGAATCTCGGTAAAAAGGACTGTGTTTATGTTTATTCAGTGTATTTTAGTGAGATTTGTGCTAAACCCTGGAATAGAACACACTCAGGCTGGTAGTTCGAACAAAACAAGGAACAAAGACACTGCAGAGCGAGAAGAGCCTCAAGGGAAGCAGGGACGGGGCAGAGAGTAGAAGAGGAGGGAGGAAGGGCTCCCTGGTGACCTGCTCTGTGTCCATTCAGCGGCCCTGACCCGTGTGCCAAGCCCCACTTAGGCGGCCAGTACAGCAAGAGGGTCTGATTTCTGAGGGGTGTGATAGCTACCCCGGCGTGAGTAGTGTGTTCTTGGGCAGCTAACCCATACCCTGTGGTGGAACCCACTTGTCTCCTATAATTTCGAATTTGACAAGTTATTTGAACTAGGAAAAAACAAAACAAAACATAAACCCGAAGCGTCTACAAGTTCCCAGCCTCAGAATCTCCTATTCCCCAGGTCACCAAGCACCACTAACACGACATGCTTTATGCCAGACACAGATAGACCTCAAGTTCCTTATGTAGGGCAGCTTCTAGAGTAAATGATTAGGGGAAGGTCAAATACTATTCTTACTGTTACCAAGAATCTGTCCCAGGTTTTATTTGCCTTACAGAAAAGTGTATGGAATTTACACGTTACTTTCTATTTTTAGGCCTTCATTTTTTTCTTTTTCCAACTCTGGCATAGAAGGGATGACTTCACAACACATCAGAATTAGAGCTTTTACAGAGTGTAAAGGGTATTTCTGGGTCCGAGGATGGGAAGAGCCCAGGAAGGAGGGATGGAGAACCTTCCTGGAAGTGAGTGAAGATGAGGACCTGGGGACCTGGATGGTAAGGAGTTTTTTGGTGGTGGGGGGGAAGCTAGACTCTGGAAGGCAGGCAGCCGGTCTTTTCTCTCTCTCCTTCCGTACCTGGGCTGGCCCACCTACAGGGTGGAGGTGCAGAGGGCGGCAGGAGAAGCTTCAGAGTGGGGAAGGCGGCGGCACCAGCAGCGAGGGAGGCAGCTGAGCCCTCACAGGGGCCACATCCAGGCCCAGGAAACGGCGTAGACACCGGGCACAGCCCCTACTGGGACCCTCGGGATGCGGCTTTGGGAACCGCTGTTGGGTTCATGTATTGTAATGGTATCCCATGTTCCCTGTTTACAGCCTGTTCTCCACTAGAAGGTGAGATTCTAGATGATAAACCAGTGTTTCATGTGTGCGTGTCCCTGGGAAAACTAGACTCAAAGCTGAGTGACAGAAAACTTCTGAAGATATTTCAGTCCAAAATGGATACCTACAAGGAAATGTTTAGAACACAAACCATTTTGTTTTTAATGTTTATTTTTTGAGAGAGAGAGATTGCGAGAGGGGAGGGGCACGGAGAGAGAGAGAGAGAGAGAGAACCCCAAGCAATCTCCACGCTGTCGGCACAGGGCCCGACTCGGGGCTTGAACTCAGAAACCATGAGAGCACGACCTGAGCAGGAATCAAAAATCGGGCACTTAGCTGAACTACCCAGGCGCCCCGAACACAAACCATTCCTAAGGACCATCTATTCCTTTTTAATAACTGAAAGTATACAACTAAAATAATGAGAGAATGCCAAATGCAGAGGAAATACCAGAGCTTTTAGGTAGGCTTTTGATTAAAATCTGTTTTATTAGCAGTGTGAACCCACACATATTATTCACCCTCTCTGGCCTCAGTTTCATCTGTAGGATGGGGAATATAGCACCTACCTCGCTGGGTTACTCCGAGGAAGAAATGAAAATATCCCTTATACACAGGAAGTACTCAAATGGAACAAAGATAATGAGGGTTTCTGTCCAAAACTCTGTGTTCGGCATACCACCTGATTCTTCTCAATCTAAAATGAGGGCTGGGTCACACGACACACCTCACAGTGATGCGTCTCAGTCTCACTGCTTGGTGCAAACACAAAAATCAAGCTAAGTCTACGGAGAGTAGGTCCTGATAACCGGTACCAAACGAGCCTGGTGAAGGGTCAACATCCCGCAGGTACACAGACCGACAGTCTGGATTTTTACAAAAGAACAGATTCGTTCAGATTTAGGTCTCAATCGGCTGGACCAGAGCAGGCCAGTTTAGAAGAAAGAGGAGGCATAAAGGTGCTTTGGGTGACACTCCCGTAACAGCTGCTGAGGTGGGCTAAGTGTGCGTGCTCTGGAACAGCGACTCTCTTGCAGGTATTAGGTACAGGAAGGGCACAGGCCTCTGTTATCTCTGTAGCCTTGGCTCCTGTGACCTGCACTCGGGGTCCTCCTCCTGAGCAGACTCGGCCACTCTCTGCCCCCTTCCCGGGCCCCTCTTCTGCCCTGAAGTGCTGCCCGCACCCCGTACTCCTTCTTCCTCTGTCCACGGCTCTTTTCTCACTGTGCTGCATATCCTCCCAGACGGGGCTATCAGATCCCGCAAAAGCACCACGTCTGAAAGGGAACCCGTCTTTCTCCCTGAACTAGCGCTCCCACCCCACCTTCCCTGAGGCAGCTGGTCACCGAGGCACCTCTTTTCTCCCCCACCTTTCACATCGACCATAAGCTCCCTGACGACTGGGGCTGTTCCGTTCGCTCCTGTAGCACCGGCACTAGAACAGCACCCGGTATACTGCAGGTGCTCAAGAAATCTCTGTGGGGTGACCGGGCTGGGGACCATGAGTGCTCTTAAATGTCCGTCAGGAAACACCCCCATCCGTGGCCACAACACAGCAGCATCTTGCCAGTTAGCCTTTGTTGTTCTTTCCCCTCTTTCAGCAACTGCTTCCCCAGAGATACATCTAATAAAAGAATAGGACACATTACTCTTCACATTTAAATCTTCGGAAACAGTAAGAAGCGGAAGTGTGACACAGCTTTTCACATTCTCCAATCTCCTATGAGTCAATAAACAGAAAAAGGGAGCAGCAAGTCAGATTTGGATATAGAATTCAGGTTTTTTTTCTTTCAAAGACACATTTTATACAACTTTCAACACTTATACTTTCAAACAAAATGAGCAAAAAATACACCGAGTGCTAAAAAAATCAAAACAGAAGTAATACAATTTTAATTTCAATATTTTAAAATACAGAAATTGGAAAGTAAGAATACTAAATACAACTTTAAACAAGTCACTTGTCCTCCCCTAGAATAACCAATGTAAGCTACTTGAAGACTTACAAAGTGAAAACAGAAACAAAATAAATACTGTACACTTTCCCCGCCTGCAGGCAAAAGATGGGAAATACTGTTACGAATCCAAAAAAAATGCTCTTAAAGCTTCCGCATCCCATTTCCCAGCCACACCCCACTCTGTTGTCACACCGTGTGCTTCTGTATTCAAAGGACACACATGTGCACACATACCGACTGCCTATACAAACAGACAAGACACTACTCCGCAGACACCCCAAACAAGAAAGGGTGACAGTCACCTTGGACCATGGGCATAAAAATCAGTTAAGGAAAGTCAGTCAGGCTAGCAAAACGTTACTACAAAACTAGTAAATACCATAGCCAACAACTGTCCCCTTTTCAAATTTCACAGATTTAAAACCCCTATAACCAATACTACCCCCGCATCACCACCCTCTACACCCCACCCACCCCCCAAAAAAAACCTGCTGAAGCACTGGCAAAGTTAGACATTTCACAGTAAATGTGAAAATTCATATTATATAATCTCTTAGAATGAACCTTTTCACCCTCTTTCCACAGCATGAAACTGTTATGGCTTAATTTATATTAAAAGTAGAAAAGTCTTGTCGGAAGGAAATAGTCTGCAAGGGTGCACTGTGCTCCCTGATCAGTGCTATTTCACACCTAACAACTGCATGAATCACTTTTGCAGTCAGAAGCTGTTTTTGAGAAAACTGAGGTTATTATAGCTTTTGATTCAGTCTAACCATATATGTAAGGCCCTTAGTTTGGTTTAGGTTTCTTTTGCAAGATAAAATAACCTTGGGGTTCACTTAGCAAGTTACACCTCAGGTCCCTGACTATAGTGTGGAAGTTATATGTATGCTTTGTAAAAATAAAAGGTTACTTATGAATCTTAGAGGGAAGAAATGATTCTAGGCAAGGAATCAACTCCTCATTATAGATCGCACTCAATGCTGGTAACTGTCACCAACCAAAATCCACCAAAGAAACTAAGAAGAGTATGTCTGGGTTATTCTATTCCTGCAAAGTACTATATATTCCAGCACTTACGACCATTGTTTTGGTGAAAAATCTTGGGGACAAAGAGCTGACATCTTGAAAAGGAAAAGGCCAAAATAAAACTGGGTGGAGGCAAGGTTTATCTTTATGATTAGGTTCCATTTAGGACTGATTTCCAAAATAAAAGTGGATTCAGAATGTCACAGGTCTTGCATAGGTTTATCAACTACTTGGAGGTCAAAGGCTACGTGGTAGCCAGGGTTTATTAGTGAAATAGTGCAGAGCAGATAAACTTGGAAGATTCACTGTATGCAGTTTCAAAAAGGTTTTAACAAAAAATTTAATTTTCCACTTGATAAGACAAAGCTTTAGGACACTAGAAAGGGCACCAAGGGTGAGTGGGAGAGTCTATGGGGTAGAATGCAGGCAAAAGAGTATCATATTCCCCTACCCATTATAAAGGGAAAAAATACCATAAAAGAATAAAACCACAGTCATGATAAGCTGATTGCTTTGGAAACAGGCATTTGCTTCTTAGCGACCTTACTTCTAAAATTTTGTTTCTGTAAGGGGATCAAATATTTGACTTATGGCAGGAAGCTCACTGAAAAACAAATGAAAATATGAAAAGGGTTTTTAGTAAGGCTACAGTATTAAAATTACATTACGTTCGTTCATCAGCAACGTAGTAAGCATATTATTTCTTTCCCTTTCCACGTGACTTCTAGTAAGCTTATCATCGTCATCCACCACAGGAGGAGCAGAGGCTGCACAAGGTCACACAACAGGGGCTGCTTCAGGAAGCGAGGGACCTGAGGTCTAGGATCCACTGTGACCCCAGGCGAATCACTGCCCTCCTGGCTTTCGTTGGTCTCCTTTATTTACTGGCAACACTCTTTTCCTAAGCTAACTATCTGAAGCTCAGCCTTCTCAAGATTGCTTTAGGTGAAGGTCTGGGACATCCAAAAACGACTGCCGATTTTTAGCAGGGAGGGAGCAATTAGCTTAATATTTAATGGGGGAGGGAGAAGGGGAAGGAATTTTTGAAAAATGCTCAGATTTACATTATTAAGCCCTCATTTCTTAACATGAAATTGTAAAATGTTCACATACTGTAGTAGTTACTCCTGGTATCGCTTCTCGGCCTTTTGGCTAAGAGCAAGTGTAGTTACTCCTGGCAGTAGTAAAGTGGGCCGTACAATTACTCATCCACTCTCTGGGGACTAGCCCTATCACTACAGACAGCACCTCTTGAAAAGAGCAGAAGGAATCTTCTCCTCTGAAGATGTCCAGTCAAGTCTCCTTTCCCACTACAGTGTGTTCTCTCTCTACCCAGCAAGCTTTTCGTGGCCAACTGCGAGCTGGCTTTGTTGGTTCCCATCTTTTGACCATCTTATATTTTTTCCCCGGCTCCTTGGGTAGCTGCTAAACCATTTTCATTCCATGACTTATTTTACCTTTATCTAGTACCTGAAGAGTCTGTGGAGCAGCACTGACCTAATTCCTCTTTGAGCAAAACCTCAAACCACCTTTGAGTTCCTTTAAACCATCATAACAGCTACTTGTTGTTATCCATAAACCCTTATCCATAAACTAGCTCATTTCTTTTTCTTCCACTTCAAGCACTAATTCTGATTTTAACTCAATGCCTTGTTAGAGATGCTTCTGATTTTTTAGGTACCATGCTCCGGGCATGTATTGTATGTGAAACAAAATTTATGAGTAATAGTTTTTACTTAAAAATGCATAGAGAGGGGCGCCTGGGTGGCTCAGTCGGTTAAGCGGCCGACTTTGGCTCAGGTCATGATCTCGCGGTCCGTGGGTTCGAGCCCCGCATCGGGCTCTGTGCTGACAGCTCGGAGCCTGGAGCCTGTTTCAGATTCTGTGTCTCCCTCTCTCTGACCCTCCCCCATTCATGCTCTGTCTCTCTCTGTCTCAAAAATAAATAAACGTTAAAAAAAAAAAAATGCATAGAGATGTGCACTGTCAGTTGTAACTTAAATAACGATAAATTCTCGGTAAGTATGACGTGTTAATAATTAAGGAATGTTTTTCTATGTTTTTCCTAACCACATTTTTGTCCATACTTACAAATGAGAAAACCAAGACTCTGACTTATTTCCGGACACACAGCTGATGCATAAACGGTAGAACTTGGGACAAAAACCCAGGTTCGTGCTCCCTTCCATGTTACACCACACCCCTCTACCACCAACATTAAATTATTAACTTCTGAAATATTTCTTAAATTTTAAAAATTAAAAAAAAAACCTTCCACTTCTTTGAAACTATTAATGTTTTGTTTTTGTTTTTTTTTAAATACATGGGCCCTCTTCTGCATAAGTTTGCTTAGAAATGAAACTAATACTGCTTATTTCTTGGAGAAGATGCCTTCAAGAGCAGAGACCACGACTTCAACTTTAAATTCCCCCACAGGACTAAGTAGTGCTGGGCACACAGGTGTTTCATAAATACCTGCTGCTAGTATACGAGTCAATACAGTAGAGTTCATTTAAAAGGCAATCATTAGGATTATTAAAAAAACAGAACAGTCTTCAAGCTAAGTATTTAAGTTGTGATAAAGATGGGCTTTCTCTGAGTTTTCTCTGAGTTTACAAGACGATTTCCGTCAGAATTTTTAACTCTGTATGCTTAAAACTTAACTGATGCTTACGAAGTTCAGTGTATTTCTAGGATGCCAAACTACTATCAACTGCCAGCTTTGTATTATTTACATCGTTAATCAATCCTGGAAAGCATGTTGTGTGACATTATGAGTTACAGTACAGGGGGTCCCAGGTTAACAGAAGTCACTTATTTGAATGAATACAGAAAAACCATGATCTACCAGTACCATTGAAATCACATATGTTAAGTCGCAATTGTTTTTACCTATTTATTTGCATATGATCAGCTAAATGCCACCACTGTTGTCTCCTTGTCTATGCTGCAGTGTCCGTGTGGTAGTATGGTTTATAAAGGAGACAGAGGAAAACATGAAAGGTTGTCTATCACAGCGGAGTCCAGACCCTGGCTGCAGTCATCTCAAAGTTCAGTCATTTCCATGAGATAAAAGGATGCATCACAGCCAGTAACTTTAGAAGACCTTTGACTAGGAGACTCACTGGGCCAGTAGGCTGAATTTTCGCCAATTCAGAGAAAGATACATGAATTCTGTTTCAGTGGTTATATTATACTACCGAAAGCTGTTTTTTGGTTTTTTTAACTTAGCCCATTAGTGGGCTAAATGTGCCAAAAATGAATCCACAGTACCTTCACTTAATACTTTTACATACTGGCTACTTAAAATTAGTATTTATTGGCCTAAGTACACAGGGTGGACACTGCTCCCCACTTTAATTCATAAAAATAAATCGATTTTCATTTTTATAGCTAAAGAAAAGAGGTCAGGTAATTAAAAACACTTAGAGCTAAGAAAAATGTAAAGAAAACGAACCCAGATCATGATGTAGCCGGAAGAAGAAATTATAATTCTTATTTCTTAAACCCAAACAAAATCATGGGAACTCTAACACTAAAACGGTGTCTGCAGAAAACCAAAACGTCACAATAATACATCGGGAGGTAGGAGAATCAGTCAAACCCCAACTTTTGACAACTTGAGGTCCAATGACCAAACAAATGACTGATTACACCCATCTCCTTAACTAGTTTTGGCAGAGTGTAGACAGAGTTTAAGTAGGCCATTTATAGACATTTAGTATTTCCATACCAATTCTTTTTCCTGACACCCAGTTAAGACCCAGACTTTGGTCCAGTCGCTTGGACCAGAAAGGCTAATTCATAAGCTATTTTATATTTATTCCATGAAATACTGGAATAGAGACAGAGTAAGAAATATTTCTCTTTGAAAATACACATTTGAATACAACCATGAAAGATGATGGTATAGGTTTTTTTCTTAGCTCTTCAAGTGACACTTAATACAGAAGGGAATGTCCTGCTACCTTGCTGAGTAAAAAAGAGACAAATCCACAATATGGCCATATTTCTTCTCCATAAAAATAAATGTTATCTTATTTGCCTATATTTTCTTTGTAGAAACTTGTAAAATGTTCTATTGTCAGAATTGGGAATATCTCCACCCCACCCCCAGAAATCACTTATTTTTATGCCATGGGGGAGAAAAGGGAAAATATAAGCTATTAGAGCAACTGAAAACTGGCATTTAGTAAGAACTGTGCATAAAGGAGATAAACGATTCCTTAAAGCTCGACCAGATACTTAATCTCAATATGCACTGGTTAAGTTAGGACATATGGAAGAAACTGCAAGAAGCACCATTTTACTCCAGATCCGTATCTTAAATAATTCCTTAGAAAGTTAAGAAATAAGAAACTAGACACACATACACCCAAAAGATCTACTCCAACATGCTTGCTTCTATACAACTTAATATAGTATAGTCCTATTATATTACGGCTTATTATGCAGATTTGAATATACTAAGTCAAACCATATCTCATATTTTCCAACAAGTTAGATACACACAGAATAAAAGCGTCATAAAATATAACCTCTGTGGCAGGTGCTCGTCCTGCCCTCCAACACCAGCAGTATGAAGAAGGCCCTCTGTAGTTACAAATGTATTTGAAAAACTATAAACATGACAATTTAACCAAACTTATGATCCTTTCCCCAAAGGTAGGAAAAAGATATTAAAGCTGTTCTCTTTGGGACCCAGATATCATCAGCAAAAATGAAAATGCAAGAAGCCTATTTATATATAATTAGAAGAAAACTGCAATGTCAAACGAAATGCGAAATGTGGGATCTTTTATGTAATTCTTACACGTTGGCTACGAAAGTGTTTCCCTGCAAAGAGAAGAGTCTTGTGTCGTCACAAAATGATGGGGAGTGCAGAGGGAAGGTGGGATGTAAGGTAATCGACCTGGATAACAGTATGCACCTTGGATGTTAGCAAAAGCGAAGCTAATAGCTTATAAAAAACACATGAAATATATAAAATAAAATGATTTTCATATACATCTTAATTTAAAATAATTAATGCATCAAATCCCTGTTTAAGACTTTAACCTGAATATCAAATTTAAGAGTCCAGACTAGTTACTGTTACTGTGGCTCCTCCCCACATGTAACATACACACTATCAAAAATAATTTAAAAACTTTCACATTCTTAAATCTAAATTAGTGAGATATTTCTCCAGAAATCTTCCAAATAAATAGCTTTAAAAAAGAAAGAATTTAAAAGCTGTTAACTTTAAAAAAAAAAATCTGTTAAATAAATTATTGATAATTCTTTACCTTACTACTGAAAATAAATCAAGACACTACCAACAACAAAATGAAATTCAAGCCCTGACAAGAGACCTTTCCCAGTTCAAGGTCTCTTTTTAAGGTTCTACCCTCCTTCTTCCTCTCCCCCACCAGGTCCAAAACGGTTATTGCTGAGTGGGTGTGGCACAGTGAAAATGCAGCATCGGGTTCATTTTGTTCTTCAGGCAGTGTTCTCTACTGTACATGCAAACCGCGTCAGGCGAGGGCCCGGCCGGAGCTCCAGGCTCCCGCGCCCCCGAAACCAGTCTGTCTCCAAAGGGAAGAGTGGCCACAGCAGCAGCCCCGTCACACAAAGAAACGGGCGTGGCCATTTCTGTTCAACTTAAGGATCTTCCCAAGCCGTTGCTTGGCTGTTGCCATTCCTTTTTTCGGACGTTTACCTATAAAACACCAACGACAGTGTAAATCATAACGAAAGTCATTCTCGACAGACAGCACTTGGAGGACCTAAAGGGAGAGCTGTACGGAAAGCAAGGCTTTTAGGTGTTCCGATCGGGCAAAGTCACGCTCCTGGAATCCTGTTGCTTCAAACTTCCACCTCAGCACTTGAGAGATACAGGCCAACCTCCTTCACAGGACTTACCAGGCCATCCGGCCCTCAGTCTGATCCCTGCCGATCTCTTGAGCATGAGCTCTAACCGGATTCCTGCGTCATCCGGTGCTTCAGTGACAAAACGGTGGGTCCCTAAATACCCCCGTACTGTTTCTCACCTTTGTACCATGGGCCATCCCATCTCCTTCACCCTCACTGTGGTCCACCCTGTCACTTCCCCAGCCCGGCCTGGCTAACCCCTTAACCTCCCTTTTCGGGATCCACCTCCTCTTCCAGAAAGCCACTCCCAATCCTCACGGCTGACCTAGGTATCCTTCTGTTCCCACAGGCATCTCTGTTCGCACAACAACCTCTGCAAGCTGCCATCACCGCACCATCCCTCAGGCATCAGGCTGTCAGCAGCTGCAGGGCAAACCACTATACGAGGCCATCGAAACTGCCACCAGCACCGCCACACACAAAATTATACTCAGCCTACCTTTTGTTGCCTGGTTGCTGATAGGTGGTGGATTTGATGCAGGTCTCTTGGTGGGGTGAAGGGGCACTGAAAAGGAAGTTTCACCAACTGGCCTTTCTGGGCTTATACTGCCATTATTTATCTGGCACGCCCCTGAAATCAAGCTTGAATTCTGCGTATACTTTCCATTTTGAGGGCTTGAGCCACTGCTGTCCACAGAATTTCTACTTTGTACCTTCTGAATGATTTCGGATGAACCTTCCTTTTTGATGCATTTCTGGCCTCTACTAAGATCCTAAAAAAGGAAGGAAATAAGGCCGGATTTTTAGAGTCCTTTAAGATAAGTGAGGTATTTACCCTCTCTATTCAATAGCAAGTCAAGAGAGAGAAGAAATAGACTACTGAACTGCGGTTTTTGTAAAATGTGGCAGCCACAGAAGACCACCCCTTCAGGATGGCCATGTCACTCCAAAACCCAACAGCACGAAGGGATTCAAGTATTGAAGTCTGCACAGTAACTTAAGTCCAAAAGAAAACTTTTTTATTTACATATTTATATATACACACATATATAGTTTTATTTACATAATTTATAATTTATATATACATAGCTTATATTTTTTAAATGTTTATTCATTTTTGAGAGAGAGAGAGAGAGAGAGTGCGCGAGCACGCATGAGTAGGGGAGGAAGGCAGGGTGGGAAGGACTGAGGATAGGAAGCAGGCTCTGTGCTGATAGCAGTGATCCTGATGAGGGCTTCAAACTTCCCAACTGTGAGATCATGATCTGAGCTGAAGTCGGTCACTCAACCGACTGAGCCACCCAGGCACCCCACTTATAATTTATGTATATAAATACCTCTTTCCCTAAATGTATATATTTGTATAAGTACATATAATACATAAAGTATATTATACTGCAACATGGCACTGTGCGTGTGCCATGATATGACATGGAAGGAACACGGGGATGGGGTATGTAGACCTACCATTTCCTTAGCATAACACAGCTCCCATGTATGGTGTAATGCACTATCTTTTTTACAATCTAACCTCTGTTAAGTTTCATCTCCACTGTATTTAAGTTGTGTGCTAAGAAAAGCCCCAGGATGCTGAGCCCCAAGTCTGATTTTTCTCTAACAATTCTTCCTTCAGTCTCTTCAAGATCACTGAGTGAACCATTAGGAAAAACAAACAGTGCTACTGACTGGTAGGTCTTGAAACCAATGGAAAGCGGGGCGCCTGGGTGGCGCAGTCGGTTAAGCGTCCGACTTCAGCCAGGTCACGATCTCGCGGTCCGTGAGTTCGAGCCCCGCGTCAGGCTCTGGGCTGATGGCTCAGAGCCTGGAGCCTGTTTCCGATTCTGTGTCTTCCTCTCTCTCTGCCCCTCCCCCGTTCATGCTCTGTCTCTCTCTGTCCCAAAAATAAATAAACGTTGAAAAAAAAAAAAAAAAAAAGAAACCAATGGAAAGGGTCATCACCAGAATTAAAAAAGGAAAGGAAAACACAAACTTGAAAAGAGCATACATCTGATGTGATGTTTCATGAAACCAGTTGTATATGTGTGTATGACATAAAATAAATTCCTGATTCCGTAATGGTCAAGTAAGTTTTAAAAACAGCATTAAACATACACTTGCTTTAAATTAGTCTTACAAATCTGCCTGAGGATGAGAAAACAATTGTTATGATTTGACATGCCTCTCTATAAAACCTCTCTAGCTTACAGGCAAAAGAAATCTGATATTTTCTAAGGCGATCTTGCTAATTATGTGCTTTACTTCTTTATTTTCAAAGACAACAATAAAAACAACAGCTAGATTCAGGGGCGCCTGGGTAGCTCAGTTAGTTGAGAGTACAACTCTTGATTTTGGCTCAGGTCATGATCCCAGGGTCGTGGAATCAAACCCCACACTGGGCTCTGTGCTGAGTGTGGAGCCTGCTTAAGATTCTCTTTCCTTCCCTCCCTCCCCCCTTCCCTCCCTCACATGCTCTCTCTTTAAAATTAAAAAAATATAAAAAACAAAAGATTCAAATAATAGCTTATTTTTTAATATTGAGTCCTATAATACTAACAAATTATAAATTTTATGACCAGTGAGGTACTATAAAATCATACACTGAGGGGGCGCCTGGGTGGCGCAGTCGGTTAAGCGTCCGACTTCAGCCAGGTCACGATCTCACGGTCCGGGAGTTTGAGCCCCGCGTCAGGCTCTGGGCTGATGGCTCAGAGCCTGGAGCCTGTTTCCGATTCTGTGTCTCCCTGTCTCTCTGCCCCTCCCCCGTTCATGGTCTGTCTCTCTCTGTCCCAAAAATAAATAAACGTTGAAAAAAAAAAAAATTAAAAAAAAAAATCATACACTGAATGAGTGAATTACTAATAGTTAAAGGATTCCTTCCTTGACCTTTGATTCTGGAGCATATTCTTCTATTAAAAGAACTTGTACTTACGAAACTTTGCCTTAAAAAAATAACTTGCTTATTTTTCTTATTGTAAAATCGATAGCTATTTAGAAAATGTGGATAAGCCAAATGAAGAAAATAAAAACCACACATAAAATCCACTGCTCAGAGTATGCTTGGCGTTGGGAAGGTTAGGGGACTCAACTCTGCCACATGAGAATTTTGATTCTTCCTCTGTCATTTTCCAAGGTTTGCAGCAAAAGGTCGTATCACTTTCCTTGTATGTGCTACTGGTAAGGCTGTGGCTTTTCAAAAAGCTATTTTGGGTTCATTTTGTTTGGTATAAGCAATAATACACTGGGATCCCAAGACATCAAGTGTCTCTTCTCTTAGAGCAGGGGCTCCTAATCTGGAGTCAGTGGATGGTCTGGGGTAAGGATGGGACACAAACCGTGAGAAAATTCTATGCAAAAATCAGTATTTATGATGAACATTTTTCTGGAAAGAGAATCTATAACTGTCATCAAATTTCAAAGAAATTTACTATCTAAAAATGTTCAAGAAACACTGTCAGAGATTAAAAAGAGATCTTCATGGTACTCTTTTTCCCTTTCACTCTACCCAGACATAACTTAAAAGTGTTGGCTTCAGGAGTTTTTAACTTTCCTTATATCAACTATTCTTTTCCAGATCACATTATATCCACATGGCTTGCATTAGCTGTTACATCGGAAACCCGTAAGGAGGAGAGCTGTTAAATGTGCATTTAACTGTAAATTATTTTTTTACCTTTACAGATCGAACGGTTGATTACTGGTTGCAGTAAAAAATAAAAAAAATAATAGAAAGCAAAAAAGAGTTAATAACAATCTTCAATCTCCTTTTGATGTTTCGAGCCTGGCACATACCTGAAGATGAAATCTGGAAGTGGTATCCAACTGTTTTCTCCAGGAAGAACTCCTCAAGTCTTGATCTTCAGTCTTGACATGGTACCCTAAAGAGATGTTTTAATTAAATCATCTCCGTACAGACTTGATCGTAATGAACAAAATTCGCCTAATGTTTAAAAGTGAAAGTACATTTAGGTGGACATTTTATTAAAAAAAAACAAAAAACAAAAAACAAAAACAGTATGTTAACCCTCGAGGTACTTACGCACATACTTCCGCCACACTTGTTTCCCTCCCAAGAATAAAACAGCCACCAGCTCACAATCTAACACATTAAACCTTTCAATTCTCTCCAAGACTGTCTTTCTATGACAGGTTTTGTGCCAGATGCTGGAAGATCTAGAGTCAAATTCTAAGGCCATCTGTTGGAGATGAGAAACCAAATGCAACATACTCTAAAACTGGTATATTTTTCCATATAGGATAGAGGCATATGTTTGCCTGAATTCCGCAGTATTTTCCTAGAAGCCTTCTTTTCAAGGGACCAGAGAAATTACAAGGAGACACAATGGTGTGGACAGACAGATAAACCCAGACCTGAATCTGAGTTTTTCCATTACCAATGCATCTTCAGGCAGGTTATCGCTAAACCTCAGTTTCCTCTTCTACAATAAGCCCAGATTTTGAGATCAGACAGTCCTGGGTTTAAATTCCAATACCAACAAATAATAGCTATGTAATACTATAATAGCTATGTAAGTACTGTAAGTACAGGCAAGTTCACTTAGCTTTATTAAGTCTTCTTGCCTCCTCCTATAAAAGCGTTATTACATACACCAAAATGTTGTTTCAAGGACTAAATGAAATGGATGTCAAGTATCTGGCAGACAATTCACACAACTAGGTGGGAATGAACACAATTTCTACAACAGGAATTTCGTTTTAATGTGGTACTGTCTTCTCCACCCGTCTTCCTCAGACTTTCGGTAGACAAAATCTTCCCTCAAGGCACAGAGAACAAAAACACTACATGACATCACTAATACTGTCACTGAGTCTTCTCTTCCCCAGTACTTCTTTTGCAAGTAGGAGAGAGAATATTCTCAACCAGAAAGAGATCAAAACTTGTTTCCCCTCCCATGAAAGGAAAGAGGGTTGATGGTTCAAGCCTAGCAGACCATGTGATGCCTCAACATTCTTTCCACTCTGAACAGCTTAGGAAAGGGAAACAGTACTAACTATCTTGCAACAGAACTGGTAGGATTATGCCAGTGAACATGATTCTCCAGCCATTAATTTACATTTTGAGTTCTTATACTCGCATCTTGTATACATCAACATTATGTATTTTTTGGCCAATAAGCGTAACACCATCTCCAACTAAAGATGTCCGATCAACAGTTCTTACTCATAATCTTTAACTGCAGCTAGGATTACAGAGCTATTAGTTGGGGGAGACAGGTTACATTTTAGAGACTAATTTATGTTTCTTACCACATTCCACTGGTTTATCACAGCGATACACCTGTCTGACCTCATGGTTACTGCTGTGGCAGCCGCTGGGATCCTGGAGAGAGTCTCTTTCACCATTGCAGTCTGTGCTTTGTATCTGCCTTTGTAAACATGTGGAATAGTGCAACCCTGCCATAGACAGCATGCCCTGAATCGCTTCTTCCTCTGTGCTCGTCGAGGTAGGACATTCCCTAAAGAGAAGATAAGTAAAAGGACAAGAGTTTATTTATTCTTTTGACACTTTTTAGTAAAATTTAAAATAAAAAAATTTTTTTCATATAATTTATATCACAATGTA
Organism: Puma concolor; assembly: GCF_028749965.1. Classification (NCBI taxonomy): domain Eukaryota; kingdom Metazoa; phylum Chordata; class Mammalia; order Carnivora; family Felidae; genus Puma; species Puma concolor. Next base: position 14,995,861 of record NC_141668.1, on the reverse strand, counting down.
ATAACACTACTACCATCAATAAGCCTAACTTTTTTTTGAGAGAGAGCACACATACACATGAACAGGGAAGGGGCAGAGAGAGAGGGAGAGAGAGGGAGAGAGAGGGAGAGAGAGGGAGAGAGAGGGAGAGAGAGGGAGAGAGAGGGAGAGAGAGGGAGAGAGAGAATCTCAAGCAGGCTCCATGCCTAGCACAGAACCTGACACAGGATTCAATGCTACGACTGTGAAATCATGACCTGAGCTGAAATCAAGAGTCAGACACTTAACCGACTGAGCCACTCAGGCACCCCAAGCCTACCTTTTAACTGGAATTTCATTCCTAGATGGCTTCTGGCCCTTTTGAACAAAGTTCCTCATCACAGTAGAGTCCTGCTTGAAGTTTGATGTTATTTCTTGTTTCTTTTCATCACCTGAACTTTCAGACTCTTCAGTGGTAAAATTATTTTTCTGAGATAATAAATAATTAAATGGAAGCAAATAATGTAAGAAATCTGAGTAAGTCTGTACCAACCAAAAACACTTTATCAGTCTAGGCAAAGTCAGAATCTTAATTATCATGGAATTATTTCTGTATTTCATACGACAGCTAAAGTTTCTAGCAATTACAGTACGTAACTCCTTAGTACAAAAACATACAGTACAGGATTTCTTTAAAGTAAAATGAAACATAACCTATGAGAAATATAAGAACAGTATTTCTACCCACCCTTTCTAAAACGAGACAAAAGCCACATTTATCAAATGTAAATAGTCTGTGACTGGGGGTATGTGTACACGTGCATGTGTGTAATCACCATTACAGGGAAGACCGGGTGCCACAAAGGTCATGGAGACAGGCTTTGGAAAAAGCTGTCATTTACTTTCCTCGTAGGTGAAGGAAAGTAGGTGTTCATCTTTCCATCAAAGATTGCAGTAGTCACAGGGGTTTGGGCATACCAGTGCAGTGCAGTCAGGTCCAGAGTCTTCTGAATCAGAAATATCAGAATATTCTGATGATCGATTCCTGAGTTCTGATTTCACACTTGTAAAAAACCCTACAAAGGAAAAGGAAGAGGGAAAAAGGAAAGTCAGTGGAAGCTTATGAGCAAGGTGGTACCTGAAGTTGGTCCAGCCTCCAGGTCTATCTCGACTGCCCCGCTCTCCCCTTTTCCACTGCTTTCATCTTGTTCATTTCTTTCTTCCCCCAGAGACTTTCTCCCTAATTGACCATGATACAGACTGAACTGTACTCTTAAAACGTTTGTGGCCTTTACTGAACATGATGATATAGTCCTCATTTGCGTGGAAATTTTGTATTTCTTTCCAGAAAAAAACCTCCGACGCTAAAATTAGCTACAAGATGCTTTTCACTTTCCCTTTTGCATTCTTTCACTCAACAAAAAACAAAAAGATAACTCTCCTAAACCGAAAAAGCATTCACGTGAATAGCGAATTCAAGAAGTGTGAAAACCAGGCTTTGCCACTGCCCTTCTCTCCCACGTGGCATCACCACATAACAACTGTCTGCTAATCCCACCGATGAGCTGCCTTCCCCCTGGCGTGTGAACACATGCACAGCCACACCAAATTTACTTGGAATTAGCAGGAACTGACGTATCCAAAATGGACTTGATGTTAATTTTTCTTGTCATTATCAAAATACTTAACTACTTTTTAAAATAGAAGTGTACACAGAGGCTCTGAAAAATGCTAAGAAATGAAGACTTCATTCAAACAAGAACGATCTCAAGAAGGAGGAAGTGTTACTATTTGTCATGCTGACAATAACCAAGCAGAGGTGGTCCTGTCAACAGGCAATCAAATAAAACAATATATGGATTACTAACAGCTTCAGACCAGCCAACTGTACTGCCTCCTAATTCTGAAAACCATATACATGATAGCTAAAATTATTTATGAGGCTGTTATTAAACTGGTGACTATTTTATTATTTGGAGTAGAGGCCCATAAAACGCACAGGCTTTCATGTGACTCTTGCTAAAAACTGCCACTAGACAAAGGTGTCACTGACCAGCACGTATCCTTGTCACTAAAAATGCCTTCCCTGTGCATTACACCTCACTTGGCATCCGCACCCACATTTCCCCGATGGACACACTACTCGGAAACACTTCAGATTTCTCAAAAGAGTATTAGGGACACGACAATTTTCAATCCTGCCACGAATTTAAGAATCTTAAAGTTAGCAAGATATTTTACACATTATCACATTGGTAATAAGCAGACCTTTAAAGCGACCATTAAAACAAACATACTGTTAAGTGGTTTTTGAGATTCTTCATTCTCCACCCCCTCTATTCCTGAACTCTCTTCCATCTTCATTTTGGCCTTTTTTGTCCTTCTCTTGTCCTCTTCATTTTCACTATCTGCTGTATAAAGACTTGGATCTGCAAAGGGCTGTCTCTCATCCCTGTACATGGAGGGAAAAGTGACCAAGTCACAAAACAGTGCAATGATGCAGCCAAATAGTATACCCTCTCCCCTAATTTACAGTCGGAGTGGAAAACCGAGATGCTGTCCCTGTATTTGAGTCAGACGTGCAATAATATGGACTAGGGATTAAATGAACACAGGGAATCCACCGAAAACTCATCTGTATGACACTGTGATCTACTTTACATACTTAATTATCCTTCCATTTGTCAGCAATAATCGTAGATCATTATCTTTTGCTCTCCATTCAGGTACCGTGGAAGATGGCTGGAGATGTTTGTTAAATTTTCCATTCAGTTTAGAGCTCAAGATGTCCTTAAAGTATAAAAACAGAATTGAACTTAGCATCTGCCCTCAAACGTGCCTGCCTGACAAAAGAAATGCAGTATACTGCTACCTTCCTCCATGGCCCTGAATCCCAAGCTGTGCTAGGCAGCCCCCTAGGCCAGGGGATACACAACGTGTGGCACTAAAGCTATGTGGTTCCTAAAACCAAAGCATAAATATGGTTTATCTTTCTGTAGGGCCATTGACAATAAAACACATTCTATAAAGCAGAATGTAAAATTTACATAAAGTGAATTTAAAGACATTTCACTCTTGCGGAAAGCTGAAAAGCTAGAAAAGCAGTGCCTTAATGTATTTTAATTCTCATTTCCTTGCTTCTTCCTGCAAAGCACTAGTCCCTCCCAGTCATCCTATTCTTGACCTAATCTCTAGTCTTCCCAAGAGGCACCATCAGCAACTCACAGACCACCACCCTGCCATCACGAGGGACAAAGGCCACTGTGTGACATAAAAGAACAACAGTAGCTGGTTTTTAATAGAGAGTATTTCCTTTTGGTGGTGATTTTTTTCTTTAGTAATAAATAGAACCTTTCATAATAAGCTACGTCTTTTCCAGAGGGCTATCGGTTAAAAAGGTTTAGAACAACAAAAGCTTAAAATAGTATCAATACAATTACATAAAAATGTAAAATATTTGTTACAATTCCTACGGAACTTCTTTAAATATTTTAAGTCAGAAGTACTTTTTTCTTATTCATTTTAAATTATTCCTATCTTTTACTTAGGATGTAAATTGATGGGTGATCTGCATCTCATCACAAACTCATTACCATGTTTTACAAAGGTCCGCCCTCTCCCCTTTGTCCATTGTGCCAGCATTTCTCTGACAGTTTCTCTGGGTTTATTCTGACCGTCTTCCTGTCCAACAGGCCCCCATGCTGGTGCTGTTGAGTCAGGGATAGGCTTTCTGCAACTGCTTTTCCCTCTGTTTCCTCAAATCTTTGTATCCACCTGACTTCTTCCAGTGTTTGTCAGCTCAAATGCCACCCCACCTGAGAGGCCCTCTGACGGCCCCAGCTAAAGTAGCCAGCCATGCACCAGGCCCTTTATTCTCTTGCTCTACTGTTTGTTCTGGCTTCCTTTATAATACTTGTTATCTGAAATTACAACATTTTAGTATATGCCTCATGTTCCATCCTTCCAACTTGAGCTAGGATGGAAGCCACACAATAGCAGAGACTTAAGTTTCGCTCACTCCAGTATCTTTTTCAGAGCCTAGAAGAGCACAGGGCATTTGGTAAACAATAAACATGTCCGTAGATAAATGAGATCTATTCATCCTACTTCTACACCGATGCCTACAAAGCTGAATGAAGCCTGTTCCCTGTCATAAGCATCAGTACTGTTGACCCCTACAACGCTAAGCAAAGATTAGAAAACAAGAATGGCCACACTCTTCTTTTTATGACCCTTCTAAAGAACTTGCAGGAACAGCCAAGTCTCTTTCTGTAACAATGAAACATAATACTTGCCTCTTCCCACGGACACATCTCTAACCTTCTGAGGACCTCCCTTGTATGGAGCTCTAGGATGTCTAGATTAGAAGGAGTTCGGACATTATGATCTCGAAGTTTCCTCATCTTTCGTCGGGAATGATATGGGGAAGTTGCTTCATTTGAGGATCGTGAAACTGGACACACAGTAGGAATTCCCTGAGATTTAACTGGTTTGCCATTTTCCTCCTTTAAGAATGAAATTCAGAGTGTTTTTATGACAAGGCCACCATATATACCTGACTAAACAGTCAGCCACAAAAACATTTTAGAAAACAAAAACCATTCAGTTCGATCATGTAAAAAACAAAGACCAAATCACAACACTCCTAAGACTCAACATAAGCTTTGCTGAGACCATTATTCCCCTCACTCCCCCATGTAATATACTGTGAACGTATTTCTTTGATTTCAAATACCATTTTGAAAGCTAGGTTGTGTTCCACTGTATAGATATAGCATAATTTATTGACCTAATACCCACTGGTAGTTATTACAGTCTGCTTCCAGTTCTTTCCTATGATAAGCATTTTTTCACACATACATATTTGCATAAATCAGCAACTGTTTTTTAAACCAAAGTCACCCATCTATGTAGTTTTAACAATTAACTCTATAAAACGTATCATGAAAAGCAGTTGTCTCCTCTTCCCCATCCCTGATTCCCATCCTCTTGAGGTAACCACTTGCAAGTTTCTTTTTATTGTAGTGACATCCACGTGATTTTGCACCACATATATGGTAATATATACGTAACTTACCATTTTAACATTTTTAAGCGTACAGTTCGTGGCAGTAAGTACAGTCACATTGTGATGCAACCATCACCACCATCCACCTCCAGAACCTCTTAATCTTCCCAAACTTAAACTCTGTACCCATCAAATACAGTAACTCCCCATTCCTCCTCAGCACCGGCCCCTGGCAATCACCATTCTACTTTCTCAATGAATTTGACTGTTCTCGGAACTTCATGTAAGTGGAACCACACAACAGTAGTATCTTTGTGACTGGCTTATTTCACTGAACACGGTATCTTGAAGGTTCATCCACAGTGTGGCATGTGTCAGAATTCCCTTCTTTCTCAAGGCTGAGTAATAGTCCCAGGTGTGTATGTGATGTCTATACCACTCTTTGTTCACCCATCCATCCATGATGGACAGCTGGGCTGCTTCCACCTTTGGGCTGCGTAAATGATGCTACTATGAACGTGCATGAAAACCCTGCTTTCAATCCTTTGGGACATATACCCAGCACTTCCAACTCTTGTAGCTGTTTTGGTGCTGGTGGTGTTGTTTGTTCAGTTATTTGCCCACAAATTTCTAATCACGTTATTTCTTGATTTTTCAAGAAAAGAAACACTTTTCAAGAAACACTTTTCAAAAAGAAACACTTTTCAAGAAAAGAAACACTTCTCAAAAAAGAAACACTTTTTTAAAGTGTTATTTCTTGATTTTTCAGCTTTAGATATTACTGAATTCCTACTACGCAAGATGAAGTTTTAATCCTTGTACACTTTTCCTAAATGTACACATATTTCCTCTTCCTTCAGTAAACTGGACTCAGTGAAAATTACGTGACTGAGGGCCACGACTTATTACATTTCCTTTCTTTTACATCCTTTGACTCTCCCTTGAATTTATATTTGTCTCACCCTCTGCTTTGTTTTCTATGTACTTATCACTAACTGATCTCAAAATTCTCCACTGGAAGAATATTCAAACACATTAGGTAATCTATCAATTTTATATTTTTCTTTAGTGACATGCCTCCTGGACAGGAACACCAGCTAAAGTACAAGATGCTCAGCTAAATTTGAATTTCAGATTAACAACAAATATAGAGCCCTTCATTCTCCTGATCCATCCTTGGCTGGTTGCTCATCAAAAACCCTTCCTGACCTGCCACTTAAAACTGCAACCCCCACCCACTTAAAACTGCATTCCACCACTTAAAATTGCAACCCCCACCACCATCTCTGGCTGTCACTCTCTATCTTTTCCCCTTCTTTATTTTTCTTCATAGCATTTGTTAATTCCGGATACATTAAAGTATTTATGGCTAGCCTCTTCCTACTCAGCTCCATATGGGCACGGCCTCTGTTTTCTTCAGTGTTCTATACCCATCTTAGATGGACACAGCACACAGTAGGTATTCTGTTTGTTGGAAGAATTCCGGAGCTCCTTCTTTTGTTGGTGTTATTTACTTCCTCTCTTTTGGAACAGCACCTAAGAGTTTCCTGAGAAGGGGTACATGGGAGGCAAACCTTTTGAAATCCTGCCTCTTTGTCATCTTTATTTTATTTTTTTTTTTTATTTTATTTTTTATTTTTTTATTTTTTTAAAGGAGAACATTTTCAACGTTTATTTATTTTTGGGACAGAGAGAGACAGAGCATGAACGGGGGAGGGGCAGAGAGAGAGGGAGACACAGGATCGGAAACAGGCTCCAGGCTCTGAGCCATCAGCCCAGAGCCCGACGCGGGGCTCGAACTCACGGACCGCGAGATCGTGACCTGGCTGAAGTCGGACGCCTAACCGACTGCGCCACCCAGGCGCCCCCTGTCATCTTTATTTTAAAGTATGGCTGGCTGAATACAGACTTTTGTAGGCTGACATCGCTCCCATCACCCTCTTCCCCCAGAATGTTAAAAGACTTTGCTTCACTGTCTTCTAGTTCTACAGTGTCACTGTTGAGCAGTCTGATATTATTCTGATTCCTAATGCGTTATTTCCTAACGCTTTTTAGAATCTACTCTGTTACATGTATTCTAAAATGTGACCACTATGGGCCTTGGCATAGGTCTTTTCTCACCTAGTGTACTCAGCATTCTGTAGGGTCTCAATCTAGGACCTTGTGTCCTTGAATTCTAAAACATTTTCTTGGATTACTCCTCTGATAATCTCCTTATTTTCTACGTTATCTCTTTCTGGACTTTCTATTATTTTGATGGTGACTATGTAAAATGACCTTCTAATTGTTCTGTCCTATTTGGCCTTTTTAAATTTAATTTTATTTTTTAACTTTATGGCAGATTTTTCCCAACTTTATCTTCCAGTGATTTTGCTAAATATTATTTCTATTATATTTCTAATTTCCAAGAACCCCTTTCCTTTCTTCTTTAAATATTCTTTGTTATAGCCACCTGTTCTTTTCTCATGGAAGCAATATTTATTTACTCTCTTCTCTCGAAGATATCAATTATATTTGGGTTTGGGCCTAAAGATTTGTTTGTTTATTGGTTGTTGTTTCCTTCAAATACTTTTTTTTTTCTTTTTCTCTTTTATTTTTTGTCTTTGCCTTCAAAACTCTTCTTGGTTCTCCATGCATTTTAAAAGAGAAAGCATTTATTTCTTTATTTAAAAAAAATGTCTTTTAAATGTTTATTTTTGAAGGAGAGAGAGAGAGAGGGAGACACAGAATCTGAAGCAGGCTCCAGGCCCTGAGCTGTCAGCACAGAGCCCGACGTGGGGCTTGAACTCATGGACCGCGAGATCATGACCTGAGTCGAAGTCGGACGCCCAACCGAGCCACCCATACACCCCAAAAGAGAAAGCATAATTAAAAAGCTAATTGGTTTCAAGAAATTGTGGCAAGAGAACTAGATAAATATGTAGGGGGAAAATAATGCCTTAATTTACCTTATGCTATACATGAAAATTCAAGATTGCCCATGTACCCAAATGTAAAAGCTTCCAGGAAAAAAGAAAGTACCTTCAAATCTTGGGGTGGACAAAGATTTCTTAGAGTGGACGCAAAAAAAATATTATAAAAGAAAACAAATTTATAAATTGGACTTCTTCAAAATTAAAAATTTCTGCTCATAAAAAGACACTATTAAGAGAATGAAAAGAGGGGCGCCTGGGTGGCGCAGTCGGTTAAGCGTCCGACTTCAGCCAGGTCACGATCTCGCGGTCCGTGAGTTCGAGCCCCGCGTCAGGCTCTGGGCTGATGGCTCGGAGCCTGGAGCCTGTTTCCGATTCTGTGTCTCCCTCTCTCTCTGCCCCTCCCCCGTTCATGCTCTGTCTCTCTCTGTCCCAAAAAAAAAAAAAAAAAAAAAAAAAAAGTTGAAAAAAAAATTAAAAAAAAAAAGAGAATGAAAAGATAAGCCACAGGCTGTGGGTAAATATTCACTATATTCATCATATATGAACACAGGCATGCCAAAGGACAAAGAACTTGTGTCTAAGAGCCTGGGGGGCTCAGTCGGTTAAGCCTCCGACTCTTGATTTCAGCCCAGGTCATGGTCCCAGGCCATGGAATCAAGCCCCACATCAGGTTCCACGTTGAGCCTGGAGCCTGCTTGGAATTCTCTCTCTTCCTCTCTCTGCCCTTCCCCCAAATAAATAAATTTTATTTATAATAAATAAACATTTTTTAAAAAGAACTTGTGTCCTCTCAAAATAAATAAACATTAAAAAAAAAGAATTTGTGTCCAAGATATATAATGAACTCCTACTAATCAATAATAAAAACAATATAATTTCTTAAATGGGCAAAAACTTCCAACAGATACTTCATAAGAAAAGATATATAAACAGCCATGTACAAGAAAAGCCACTCAACATCATTAGTCGTCAGGAAAATGCAAATTAACACCACAATGAAACAGTATTTCATATCTCTGGGAAAGCAAAAATTAAAAAGACAGAAAACCCCAAATATATAGCAAGAATATGGAACAACTACAAGTCCTATACCTTAGTGGTGACAGTGGCACAACCACTTTGGAAAACGGTCTGACAGATTCTTATAAAGTGGAAATTCACTTACCCTATGACTTGGTAACTCTACTCCCAGATACTTACCCTCCCCCTCAAATGAAAACATATATTTACCACAAAAAGACATACAACGTTGTTTATAACAGTTTAATTCATACCGACCACATCCATATGTAACCCAAATATCCATCAACAGAAGAATGGAAAGCAAATCATGGTATATTCATTCAATGAAATACCACTCAGCAACCACAAAACAGCTACTGGCTGATGCAACAACACGGATGAATCTCAAAAGCATTAAGCTGAAAGAAGCCAGACACAAAAATAGTATGCACTACATGGTCGCCTTTATTTGAAATTCAAGAACAGGCAAACTAATTCATGATGAGAGCCACAGAGGTCTGAATGGTGGTGGCTTTTATTAGTCAGATTATATTGGGGAGAAAGGACTTTCTGGGATGACAAAAATGATTTCTGTATCTCAGTTGCAGTATTGGTTACACAACTGCCTGTTTTTGTCAAAACTCGAACTGTACTTTTATGATCTGTGCATTTGACTGTATGTAAAAAGAAAAAAGCTAATTGGGAGCTCTGTGTAAGTAGGGCTTTGTCAATTGGTGGGTTTCACTGTAGGAAGCTGCCTGAGTTGTTCCATTCAGGAAGGTTTCAAACGGTCACTATCAGCGGATCTTCTTCCTGGCCTGGGAGGTATAGGCCAGGGTGCCAGCGTTTGGAGAGTCGGGTGGAAAAAGAATCATTCACTGTAGACTGTCACTTAATCCCCTTGTTTTCAGTATGTACCCACGTCCCTCAGCTGGGTTCAGTGTCCCCAAGTCCAGTCTCAAGTCCAACCTTGCAAACCACTAAATCCCTAGTTTTCTACATGTGTTAAGACAGGGATTTGGAGATTAATTCATTTCTTAAACAGACCTGTAATCAATCCTGTTCTCAATCCCACCTCCACTCTGATATTCAGAGGGTCCTAGCTCCCTAATTCCCGAGCTTTTTGAAGGTTCTCCTGTACAAGTAAGACCTGCTTCTGGGCTTCACCCACTGCCCACACAGATTTTGGCTCTCTCAAGCTTGTTAAATTGGTGATCACTTGTATACTTCTTTCCAGCTTCCAAAATCATGCTGGAGTTCATTTCTATTATTCTCCTTGTCTTCAGGAATATCGTTTTTATTCTTTTACTATCATTTTGGCTCCAAGAGGTGAGAGCAATAAGTAGGTATGGTCAACATATCAAGTTTAATTAGAATCCTCTTCTTTACTGGATTAAGTGCAAGTGCTCAGCTAAGGGATATGCCACTTAGAAAGCGCAAGCTAATTTACACTTCCTGACCAGCAGGACAAGAATACAGAATTTTATCTTTGCCAATTAGATGAACGATCATTTGGAATCATAAATTATTTGGCAAAATATGGCTGAATACTTTTTCACATACTGAGAATCTTTTTCATATTTTTATTGGATTGGCCATTTCTATTCTTTAGTGAGATACCTGTTTATTTTCTTGGCACATTTTTCTACAGTCATTTTGCTGCCTTCTATACTCTCAACCCTTCAATTTAAACAACAACAACAACAACAACAACAACAACAGCACTTTGCTGGCTATTTTTGCCCCATTATGCTTCCAGATAGATCTCACCATTTTAAATTTGTAATATCAATTTGGAATTGACATATTTCAGAAATGACATTTATTCAATTGTTATTTCACCTCCCTTACTAAAGATTTATAGTTTTTTTTTCATATAGACCCACACCTTTCTTTCTTTAAAAATCTTTTAAATGTTTATTTATTTTTAAAAGAGAGAGAGAGAGCGAGAACAAGCATGCACTTGAGTGGGGAAGGGGCACAGAGGCAGGGGACAGAGGATCTGAAGCAGGCTCTGCACTGACAGGAGAGAGCACAATGCAGGTCTCAAACTTGGGAACTATGACGTCATGACCTGAGCCAAAGTCAGATGCTCAACCAACTGACGCACCCAGGTGCCCCTAGACCCACATCTCCTTTCTTATGGAGTTTATTCTTAGTTTTGGTTATCACACATGAGATTTATGCATTTATGTATCTACACATATATTTAAGATTATATATGTGACTCTTGATTTCAAAATCTATCTCTATGCATAAATAAATAAAATCTTTTTATTGCAATTACCACCACTCTTTAAAAGCGGAAAATATTTTTCCACTGTATCGGAACACATTGAGAATTATATAAAATATTCTATCCGAGGATATTAAACACAGCATTTCATTGTTTCTTAGATGTATACCTCTTTCCATTCCCCAAACACAGCCTGAATCTAAGCTGTTAAATTACCACTTAGCCTCCATTCCTCCACTTAATTTCCTTTCACTTCGAGCGAGACACTAACAGAACCACCTTGTTGAAGAATTACTTTAATTAAAATCCCCTTTAATACCGAAAATAGTTTTCTAATTAAACAATTAAAACAACTAATCTCACATTTTATGGGCTTTTATCAAGGGGGGGTTACCAACCCAAGTTGCTCTAATACTTCAGTCACGTGGGTCTCCTTGCCTTTCCCCACCAGTAGCATCCCTCTTTCCCAACGAGCCTGACCTGGCTCGACTCACCTGACATTTTGTCTCTTTCTCTAATTACTTAACACATACTCATCTCTGCATAGCAGAAAGGAATGGGATCTGAAATTTTTTTTATTTTGTATTTTTTTATTCTTGGAGTAAGCTGAAGAAATTCAAGTAACCTGGTAACCACTTCTTTATTTCTTCATTATGATATAATACTCTAAATTTCTCTGTAGAAGCTTGGAAGCCTGAGAACCTGAGACTCCTTCCAAGACACAGCTCATTCTATTTCATCTAAGAGTATAAGTGCTTTCCAATGTTTGTAATGTCACGGTAGCTGCGTTTGCTTCTCAAAGCAGACAGTAACCAAGCATTCAGTTGACAGTTTCTACTCTTACCTCTATTGCGCGAATTACTTTTGAAAGTTCTTTAATAAGATGTCCAGGTCTGACGTTGTCTGGGATCTCAAAGGCATGTTCAGATACAAGCTGGATTCGGATTAACAAAGATAAGACAACCAAAGTTATTTACACTTTAATAAGTGAAAACTAATTTACTAAACAAATTTTGGATTCTCTAAGCGAAATACTAATAAGCCAGGTCTCAGAGTTCACAGAGTTGGTATAATACTCTTTAAGGAGAGCCTTATTAGCATGAAATCCTCTTAGCTCAAGTTAAAGATGGACTATCTTACAGTGAGTTTTGCTTTACACTGAGAAGTAACCTTGTACTCTATCCCTCAAAGCCCACTGTAATTCTAACTACTACTATAATTAGGAAAGTTAAGTCTAGCATTTAATTCATAGTATATAAGGATTTGTAAGTAGGAACACAGGGACTAAAATAATCCTATTTCCTATAGGAGGTCTAATCTGAATAAGTTTTTGAAACTTCTTTTCTAATTTAATAGGAAAAAGATTGCATCAGTAGGACAGACGCATTGCTGAGAAACCCCATCTATCCAACTGCAGACTACTGCCATAATTTCTTATGTCTGTTTCTAAATCTTAACTGTTGTTAAGAACATTTTGATTCTTCAGATGCATTTGATAAACCAGTTTTTACTTTTGCTTTACATCTTCTCCTTGGTTTTAGCATAACTTGTTAAAACAAACTAGGAACAACAGTAACCGCAAGTGCTAACTATGTGCCAGGCAAGGTACTGCACTGTTAAGCGCTTGAGGGTGTTAACTCATTCATCCTTTCACCAACGCTATGACAGAGCTAGTACTATTCTCACTTTACATTTGAGGGAAAGAATGCACAGGGGTTCGCTAGTTTATTAGTAGCATAGCTGAGATTTGAATCCAAACATCTGACTCCGGAGTCCATGCTCCCGACCACTAGACTAAGCTGCCTCTCATCCTAGAGCAAGGTTAACAGGCGGTTAAACGCAAACATCATGCTTTTAAAAGAGCACTTCGAATGTGATGAATAAACAGGATTTATTATTAATGAATTTCACTGTACATCAAAATCACTTACAAAGTTTGTTAAAAACAGAGGTTCAGATCCCACCACCAATCTATTTAATCAGTATCTCTTAGGGAGGATCCAGGGAGTTTGTTTTTAGGGAGCTCTAAAGGCGATTCTGACAAATACGGGAGTTTGAGAAGAACTTATCTCAAGTCTTCAGCAGGAAACAAATTACACAGTTTTTGCCACATATCCTTTATTTTGTTATGATATGGTTGTACGGTTTTGTAATCTGTTTACACTTTTATGTGTCATCTAGACGATGACGTCTCTGACAGGGGAAGACACAACTTTCTCTTTCCTGAATGCTTCCACAGTGCCTTGCTCTAGAGGGTATATAGCGATGATAATACAGTGAAAAGAAGTGAAAAAAAATTATTGGAAGGGTAACCTATTAATTATTGTCTCCAGTATCTCTTAAGAGCAGAATTTTTATTTCAAGTAGGCATTCAAAAAATTAATATGGGAATGTATTTTCATCAGCTCACATATATATCACTTATTAAAGAGTTGCATGTCAAGTTACAGAGGGGAATAAAGATGGCAAGTCCCTGTTCTTCAAAAGCTCATAAACCTAGTGAAGGGGATGTGAATATGTTACTTTACAGACATTACTTTGAAGTCCACCGGCATAAGAAAGATGCTACTAAGCATAAGGGTAGGACACACAGCTTCCAATTGGGGAGCTGGGATGACCTCTTGGAGGCAGCAGGACTCCAATGCAAACAGACCACATTTTAGTGAAAATGGAAGCTCCTGCTTGAACCTTGACCTCCCTTTTCCTTCATTTTTACAGAAGTCTAGCAGATGGATGAGAGTACTTTGCGATTACAGAGCCCCAGCTTTAGTCCAAGACCCTCCGGTATTCTTGGGCAAGTCATATACAACTCTTTGAACCTCAGCTTCTCCATATGTAAGACAGGGATAAGGAGAGCATCACAGCCTCACAGAGTTGCTCTGAGAGCTAAATGGGATTATGGATATAAAGACTAAGCACAGCGATTAGCACACGATACGAGTTCAAAGTTATTTATTATCGTTCTGTATCTACATGTTCTTTTCTCAGCATCTTAAATATATTTGAATTGTTTTCTTTTCAGGCTAAAGATTAAAGAAGTACTTAGGTACTCTATCCTCATCAGCGTAAACACAAGCCAGGACATCTGTGCACCACGTATGATAAAACGCACGTCGTACTGAAAGCGTCCATTCCCTTGACCATGCCACTCAAAGTGCTGCCGCGGCAGCATCGGGACTCGCGCTTTGGATCTTGCCATAGAAACAGTAGCCATCGTTTCCCCAAAGGAAACTACTTACTTCTTTCTTCATCCATAATTTTAAAGCAGCATGCAGTGCCTTCACTCCCTGTACCAGGTATGTTTGAGGCTGGAAACCGTCTTCTCTCAGCTCTGTGGGAAGGGAAGCGGAGCGGGGAAGGGAGTTACAACGGAGAAAAGGGCTAACTTCAGACGCTGAGCAACCACCGACTATCAGAGTGCGTAACTTCCAAGTTACCAGAGAGGAAAAAAGTGAAACAAAAGGCAAGAAAGAAAAAGAAATGGAATTACATTTAAGCATAGTTGTACTAGGTGCTCCAGGCAAAAAGAAGCTCACACAGTGCTGAGGAAGGGACAAATCATGAAATAATGTCATATGGATCGACTCACGTGAACTCTAAAAACGGAAAACATTGTGCTATTTTATCACTTGTGACAGAGGTGATAAAACGAAGAAAAGGATTATCACAAAAGTCAGGACAGTGGTTCTCTCTAGAAGGGAAGGTGGGGGAGCGGTGGGAAAAATAACTGGACGTTTCAAACGTCTTGGCAAGGCTGTTTATGCTCTCCAGGTGAGCCTTGTAATTATTTAAACTGTTAAGCCCGTGCACTCTACACAGTGTGTGTTGTCTACACAGTCAGCTATAGGCATGACATATTTCATGATTATAAAGGTAAACACACCACACACACATGCGCATACCTTTTCCGAGTCTTTAAACCAAACTAATTATCTAAAACTCACACAAAATGTATTCTATTTATGTATGATATGGTCTAAAATTTGGGTAAGGTGAACCAAAAGCAAAAGGTTTTACTTCTGTCCAGTGGCTAATTTAGTTACACAAGTCCAAAATTAGTTCATTGCTGTATTATTACTGACACTAAACACAATTAAGTTTCATACAATCTATCCTCATTTTACCCATCATATAAGCCTAATAACAGTCTGAGAGCTGGTAAGTAACAGGCCCCGATGGCAAGTTAAAAGGTCAGGGGTGAAAGGACATAATGTGGGGTGACAAGACCACCATTCCCGCTTCCAGGATTGAATGCCTAGGATGATGAGCAATTGGTACAACGGCCACTTGGCCCCAGCCTTAGTGGGATTTGATGGCCTCGCTCGTGTTGCCGGCTATCCTATCCCATACTGATCCTGTACTGATGAAATAAAAATATTTAAAAACTTGAGCTACCAATATCCGTTTATAGTAAATCTTTTTAAGTCTTTAATGTACAGGGCCATGTTTTCAATCAGACCTCTGTATTTCTGAACTCTCAATGGCCTGAAACAAAGGCTAAATCAATATTCTAAGCAATTTGCTGTTTGTGGGTGCAAGAGGAACAGCAAGATTTTGTCTTTCAGATAAATTTTTTAATTTGTTCCAAAAAGTTGATTGATGAACCTGTCTTGGACATTAGGAAAAAATACCACTTGAGGCGCCTGGGTGACTCAAATGGTTAAGTGTCCTACTTTGGCTCAGGTCATGATCTTGCAGTCCGCAGGTTCGAGCCCCACACTGGGCCCTCTGCTGTCAGCATGGAGCCCGCTTCAGATCATCTGTCCCCCTCTCTCTCTCTGCCCCTCTGCTTGTGTGCTCTCTCTCAAAAGTAAATAAACATTAAAAAAAAAAAAAGGAAAAGCATCACTCGAGGGCTGGGTGTATGTTAGTGAGAAAAGACGGAAAAAGACTCTGAACTTTCTGAGTACTGAATTGCCAATCTCTTATCTGGAGAATTCAGTAACAGGGTTTTATTTCCAAAAACCAAGGACATTTATAAACATTTTTATAAGTACTTGTAAGTGTTCCTATTTATGTAGGCTTCTACTACCCAGTACTTTACTGGAAACCACACACGGCAACTCTATGTATGGTCCACCGGGAGATTCCTGCCGTCCAGACATCAAGGCATGCTCACTGAAGATGAGGTGGGGCTCAGCCTCACCAAAACCTGAAAACACTCAATGAGTCAGGGATTTAGGATTAGGATGCGTTTCTGGAGACTGGTCTTGTGGAGAAAGCACCCATTCCTCTTCATCCATGGTCTCCTTCCTCCATCATATATATGACGGTATACCTGCACCACATTAAGACATCTACCTCCACTGCTGCAAATGTGGGAAGGAGCCCTACTGTTCTTTTTTTCCTTTCAAAGAGAGGGAGGTTGTGGGTGTGGGTGTGTGTGTGTGTGTGTGTGTGTGTGTGTGTCTTGAGGAAAGAAACATAAATGAGTTTTATCATTTAATTCTGTGCATTCTATCCTGGGAAATTATTGATTGTTTCTTTTCATTTTACCTTTTATTCTTGTGCAACTTTTAAATGGAGAAAGAAACAAATGTTTAGAACAGACTTTACCGTTTGTTTTCATCTGTTTTTCTGAGAGTTAATTTTTTTTTAATGTTTATTTATTTTTGAGAGAAGGCAAGTCAGGGAGGAGCAGACAGAGACAGAGGATCTCGACAAGGGGCCTGAACTCACCAACCATGTGATCATGACCTGAGCTGAAGTCAGACACTTAACCCACTGAGCCACCCAGGCGCCCCCTTCTGAGAGTTAATTTAATAGCACAATTTACAAACTGACTAGAAAAGTCAGACAACACAAAAACCAGACAAACTGTATTGTCATGAGCACAAGTGAGAACATGGATAAAAGTAGACATGACAATCTGTGCCAAACTTGACTGCTCAAAGATTATTAAACCAAAGATAAAACACCAAAATATGAAATTCCACATTAAAAAAGTTGCTTCTAAGATTAAATTTTTTTTAACATCTATTTATTTTTGAGAGACAGAAAGAGACAGCACAAGCAGGGGAGGGGCAGAGAGAGAGGGAGACACAGAATCCTAAGCAGTTCCAAGCTCTGAGCTGTCAGCACAGAGCCTGACGCGGGGCTTGAACCCACAAACCGTGAGATCAGGACCTAAGCCCAAGTCGGAGGCTTAACTGACTGAGTCACCCAGGTGCCTGGTAGCTTCTAAGTTTAAATAAAAGAATTTCCCCTTCCCAAAAAACATTTTTTCAACAACAGACTCATAGCTTGACACTCAGCTGTTTTGTGCTAACAGGGACCTGAAACTGGCCAGCCTAATCGTCATTAAGGGCAATGAAACAGGTGCTACCTGATTCTTTCAGGACATAAAAAATTCACATTACAGTAACAGTCTCTTAGCTTAAACTCCATTTTTGTGAGGGAGGCCCTTTTACATGCCTGACAGTGTGTGCAGGCTACTAGAGTCCAAGGTGAAATGAACATTTTTCAGTATAACCTATGCTGTTCTGCTACAGCTCTTCATATATCTGATTTTTAAGGCCACGGACTAGAGACTCCGATTTGCTAAAAAGGTTCTTGGCAGGGAGAAATCGTGCATTTCAAAAGCCAAATAGGGGCAACAGTTACACCATAATAAAAAAGGGCCTTTCTCTCAGTGGCTTTCAGTGGAATTTACAAACATCATACATCATAATGTGAAGATTAGTAATTACCTTTCAAGGTTTCCAGCAAATTTTTGGCTACAAACCAACATATGGCTTCAAAGAAAGGGAATTTGAAAAGATCTGGTGTTTTTAGCCTTTTTTCCATCTCATAACACCTAAATAAAATTTGAAGAAATTTAGTATTAATATTAGCATTTCAAAGTTAAATGGAGGCAACCAACTCAAGGAAAATAAAAGCAAGCAGGCCACAACACATAAGCCCTATCAAGTAGGGTGTATTACTAAGCACTGCTTCATTTGAGTAAGAATGAACTGTGATCTTATCCAGGTCTGACTGACCGTAACAAAAGTACACTGAAGAATAACACCGGTCTTCCAGAAGATCAGAACCTCGGAATTTGTATCCCAGTTTTGGTAGAAGGAATTTTATAAGGGTTCCACCGTAATAAGTAAAATAGTATGCTTAGAAGAGAGCTCCCTGTGTTGGACAACACTGCAACACCCACTCAGGGAGTTTTCTTCAGGCTCTACTAAGCATTCAGGTTCAAGGACACAATCGGCGCTGGTCAAGGTGAGAAGACAGGAACCACAGCTTGTCACAGTGTCAGTCTTCCGTGGGAGTCCTGGCAGCAGTCCATATAGCCAGGAGCCATCTTTCCCCCAGGGACAGTTCAGGTAAAGAAACAAGATTCACATCTGACAGGTGTGTAAGGTGCCCTGGCTTAGAGCTTCCTGACCCGTAAGAGCCAGTATTTCTGTAGTAACTCCAAGGACACATAGCTTCCAAGTTCCCCGTGGGTATGCCAAATTACAAGAGTCACCACTTTCAGGAAAGCCCAAAGATATGGCTTCCTACTAGTTCTCCCAGTCGTGATGCAGTTACTCAATCAGAAATCATTTTACCATAAGCAGTGAATGTAGCCTGGTAACATTCTACTCTCTTCAGGCTACCAAGGGGAACAGAGGCATCCAAAGGTCAAATTCTCAGAGAGAAGGGGAAACAGCTGCTAATCCTTTACCCACAGCAAAACTAAAGCAGGTGTTCAGCAATACTAACCTAGAATTACTTTCCCCCAGCACCGTCACACCTGAGCCTGAGGGATTTGGTTCATCTCCCTTATTGTAAAAACAGTCAAAGGAGAGGACCCACCCATTTTTATAAAATTTTGAAATTCAGGGATACATTTAGTCTCAAACTGAATAAATGATTCTTTTTGTTTTTAGAGTTGAAATACATCAAGGAACCTTCCTGACAAAATTTGTAGATAATACATTTGTTTAAAGGTCCTATTTCTAATAATTTCTCAGGGCCTTTCTTCGTGAGATTTCAATTAAAATATATTGCTGAATTTATTTTTTGGAAACTTTAAAACAATGCCCTATTTAAGAAAAAACAAAAGATCCTTTAAATTACTGATGACACAAACCTGAGCTGCATGCCAATGTTAAGGTTGTGCAGAAAGTTCCCTCCAAAAGCCATACAGTCCTGAGATGTGAGCACAGCATGTATCCACCCTGAAACAGTTAAAAGAACATAAAGCAGTGATCTTTCAATATTTAAACCAAACAAATGTGCTATCTATCTGGGAAACAAGAAACTCACAATATCAACATCAGTTTACTTCATACTCCGCCCGAGCTAGAGAAGTTAATGTCTATTATGATCTACAGATACATTCATTTAAGTATCCATTAAATGCCTATTATATGCCAGATTCTGTGCTGAGTTGGAGGAAACAAACGCATCGATCCAATCAAACAAAATCATGGTACAGGATAGGTGATGGTTTTTGTGGTTATTGCCGTTTTCGTTTTTTAGTTTAAAAACACAACCCAACTTCACATTGAAGATTTGACACCGAGAGTAGTCAAATGTGGCTAGAATGAGCTGAGCACATGTCTATGAAATGAACCTGGGACTGGCTGAGCACGTCCCTCCTCTAGGGTCATCCTGAAACGAGTGGTGCCTTAGGGACTAAGCAGAGGAGCAAGAGTAGAACTCAGCTGGAGGCCTGGCTCTAAGAAGAAAAAGGTAGATCACCCACATTTCATTATGGAAGGTTATGGTCCTATAAATATAAATGTTGACAATCAAAATGAGGTCTTTTTTTTCCCCACAAAAATGTTTTGAAAGTAAGAATCATTTCTAAGAGATGATGCCTAACTTTTGAAAAAATATGCATATGCTGAACATAAAGCCTTGATATAAATATAAATATATACACACGTTTGCACGTAAAAATCAGCTACTAAAATAGAACCCATTTTCTTTATATTTTTCATTTTTTGATCTCTCATCATGCTGCAACACAACATGAAAAAAACTCTTTTTTTCATTAAAAAATTTTTTAACGTTTATTTATCATTGAGAGACAGAGAGACAGAGCATGAGCATGGGAGGGGCAGACACAGAATCTGAAGCAGGATCCAGGCTCTGAGCTGTCAGCACAGAGCCTGACGCAGGGCTCGAACTCACAAACCAGGAGATCATGACCTGAGCCGAAGTCAGACGCTTAACCGACTAAGCCACCCAGGTGCCCTGAAAAAAACTTCTTTAAAGACTTTCATGTGGTGCCCATTTGTGTGCTCAAAGGCACACAAAGCCTTGAGCTTCACCCTGAAATCACAAATTAGAAATTTTTGTCAGCTACGAATCCTATATATACATCAGTGGTTCTCCACAGAGGCAGCACTGTCTATAAAGGATGTTTGGGGAAGTTTGGAGGACCTTTTTTGATTGTCTCAGTGATCAGGAGGCACCACTGTCATTTCATGAAGGAGAGCCAGGGATGCAATGAGCAGGCCACTCCACGCAGTAAGAAACTGTCCTGTCCTGCACTAGTCAGGACTCTCTCCTGGGCACTCATACAGGTACAAAATCTGCCATTAACTGTTGAAGTCTAGAAACTGTAAGTCCATTATATATGTAAACAGTATTTTTTGCACATTTGGCACAATTTCCCAGGAATACAACCTACTCTGTAAATTGAAGGAAAGTATAGTTTGTTTGAAAGTTTATCAGCTGCCAGCTACCCTGGAAAAAAGCAACAGTCCCTACGGTAATGGTTCTCAAAGTGTGGTCCCCTGACCAGCAGCATCAGCATCAATTGGGAACCTGTCAGAAATGCAAATTCTCAGCCCCCCTTCCCAGATCTACTAAATCAGAACTGCTGGGGATGAGGCCTAGCAATCTGAGTTTTAACAAGCCTTCCAGGTGATTCTAATGCTCAGTGATATCTGAGAACCATTAATCTACACCAATGCTAAAGAATTTCAGTTGCCAATCATGCGCTTGTCTGAACAGGCACATATAAAATTGTATTTTACTATAAATTACTTTTTAATTTCTTCTTTCTATTCTAGTTAGAGCACTACATTTTGGGGGAAATTATTGGTTGCTGGAGGTTATATCATCAAAGAATATGAATTCAAGATTTTGAAGAGGGCATAACAAAATATTTGTTATAAAAGGGTGCCCTGGGAAGAGGATTGAAGGGAGGAGCTGAACCCACTCACAATAAAAATATTGATACTCATCGAGATTTCTAAATTCTGGCAGTTCTAGGCATTTATTCTTCATTTATTCAATACATATTTATTATTATATACACCAGAGGCAAGGCAACAAAGCCAGACCTGCGGCGACAGATCCCTGTGAACTCTGCAGCCATTAAGGAAGGTCACCCACATCAGAAAAACATACTTCTCAAAACCACTGGCTTGGAGAGTCCATACCCTGCATTCAGTCACAACTCAAAGTGACTGACCTGATACCTATACTTGAGGTTATAGCTAAGGCTGGTATTCAATCCCTTCCCAGGGTCCCTCAAAATATACCCGCTGTCTCCAGAATGTCCCAGGACAGCAGCCCAGATTCTTAAAGCAGACTTGGCCTTCGGCAGCAATGTAGAGCCGACTAATTAAAATTGAAAGGGTGTCATCAAAATTTCAAAATTTTGTGGAAAGGACATTACAACGAACATATAAAGAAAGTGAAAAGATAAGCCACACAATAGGAGAGTCACCTGCAAATCACATATCTGGATATATCTAGATCATATATCTAGTATACAGAATAGATCAAGAACACTTAAAACTCAACAATAAAAAGACAAATAACCCAACTTAAAAATGGGCAGAGGATATGAATAGACATTTCTCCAAAGAGATACAAATAGCCACATTAAGCACAAGAAAAAAGTTCAGCATCACTACTCATTAAGGAAATGCAAATCAAAACCATAATAAGATACCATTACTTCACACCTACTAGAACAGTCAAAATAAAAAAGATAATTACAGCGTTGGTATAGACGTGGAGAAATCAGAACATGTGTACATTGCTGGTGGGAATGTAAAATGGTACAACCATCTGGAAAACAGTTTAGCAGTTCCTCAAAAAGTTAAACGTCATAAACTGTATATTCCATTACTAGGTATATATATATAACCAAAGAGAAATGAAAACATAGCTCCACACAAAAACTTGTACACAAATGTTCAAAGCATCACAATTCATAATAGCCAAAAAGCGGAAACAACCCAATGTCCATCAACTGACAAATGGATAAGCAAAATGTGGTATATCTTTATCATTTGTCCATAAAAACTAATGAAGCACTCATGTGCTACAACATGGATGAACCTAGTAAACATTATGCTAACTAAAAGAAGCTAAATACAAAAGGCCATGCACCCCGCATATTATATATGAAATGTCCAGAACAGGCAAATCCAAAGAGACAGGAAGTACATTAAGCGGTTGCCAGGGGCTCGGCGGGGGGGGGGGGGGGGGGGGGGGGGGTTGGGGAATGCCAACTAATTGGTACAGGGTTTCTTTTTGAGGTGATGAAATGTTCTGGAAGTGGTATGGGTCACAACTTTGTTAATCTACTAAAAACCACTCACTCTTATATGTTAAAAGGATAAATATCATGGTTTGTGAATTTTATCTGAATAAAAATTAAAATGAAGGCAAATGACAAAAAACACAATTCTGAAACAGGTCCTAACTACAAGAGAAGCCCTCTAACGGACAAAGCAGTGAAAAGTCTAAAATCAGGATTATCTCTCAGGCTATGCAAAGCTACTTTCCAAGCATGTTAAAGCCAGAGGTTCTAATAAAAAGCCAGCTTCATGTGACTGAGTATCAACCATGGGGTACGGGAATGGGATTAAAGCCTTACCTGTAGGAACAAATAATGTATGTCCCTGCTTTACCACACATTTGTAGCACTTATCCACTTTATCTCCAAAGAACACCTCACTCTGGGTCACAGATGAACTCCAAGACTCATAGAGTGCCAAGTTTTCATCTGTTGGTTTTATCAAATAGAAAATCTTCTCACCCTAGAAGGAAGCAATCACACTAGTTTTGAAGAAAAAAAAAAGCACCATTCTTAAGACGCCCTACAGTGATGCAATTTTCCAGTACAACGATCTAAGTTAAATTACATAATTATCAGATTTTTTAGGCTCAAAAGGACACCTTTCACAAACCTGATCAATAGCTCTTGCCCTTAATAAACATCTTCACAAAAGCTAAAACTCCTCCTCTCCCCCGCCAAAATCCGAGCAGAAGTCAGTAAGACAGCATCGGAGAAGCAGTTAGAAGAGAGGAGGGTAAAGAATCATGAACATCTTACTGATCTCATTTTCAAAGTATGCAAGTAAATACATGTTAACAGGCCCAGGTCACAGAGAGGCATCTCTGCAAACTCTGCCCTTGCCCCTAAGATCTACAATATGATTATTTTTAAAGGCCTGTAAATAAACTTCGTTTCATCAACTAACCCTTTGCCTTCTCCTAGAGAAAAGGAACAGAAGCTCAAGGACACAGCATCAAATACAGTCCAGAGCATCACAGATGCACAGGCATTGTATATAGATGAAGATGTGGTTCTTGACCAGCACTGTCCAACAGAACTGTGTGTGATGATAGAAATGTTTTTTATCTGTGCTATCCAATACACGAGTCATAAGCCACATGTGGCTGCTGAGTACTTGAAATGTGGCTAGTGCAAATAAGGAACTGAATTTTAAATTGTATTTAATTATTATTACTTAAATTTCGCCACGTGTGGCCAGTGGCTACTGTACCAAACAATGCAATTCTAGCTAAAGCAAGGTGAATATAAGCTGCCAAGAAAAAATAGCAGCTTTGTGGGCATTCCCAATTTATCCAACTAGCTGTCCTGGCCTGCCCTTAAGATCAGAAGCAATTACTACTGTAATTTTGCTATAATCAGGTATTTGATTCAGGGATTAACTGATCATTGACTAGGAGAAAGAGGAAACAGAGACAAAAGGCTAAAAGAGACCAACTTATAAGATGGAGACAAAAAAAAAAAAGGAATCTAAATATAAATTAAAAACTCATGGTGGCCCCTCCATTACTTGAGACTTAAAAACCAACAACATAATACTTAAAGGTAAAATGATAGATCCTACTTAAAAAGCACAAAAACTTCCCCCTTTACAAATGTCATTTATAGCAAACGAATGCATTCCTGGAAAAACAAGATTATGTGTTTCTGGCAATAAGGGAACAGAGAAATATACCAATCTTACCCAGAGGACATGGTACCAAACTGAAGTTCCCCCAAAGTCAATATGGAAATCTGTGTAGCTGTCTTGAACTCCCATTAAGCAATATTTCTGAACAAATGGCTTGGGAAAAACTGAATCATCTGGCCAATAATTTTCCACCCAGGACAGTTTTCTGGCTATATCAGGGACCTCCACCAATTCAGACATCCTTTAAAAAAAAACAAACACACGCATATACATATACCCACGTCATGCAAATGAGTTCTTAAAATTTCATCCCCCATCTCAACCCAAACCAAGAAATTAACTGGAACTCAAGGTTAACACCAATAAAGTTTAAAATTCATCGTATTTCTAAATATTCTCTGTGTGTGCCAAAGCAAAATGCACAACATTGCTATCACTGGACCACTTTAGAAGTAATAATTATAGTTCTTACTAAAATAAATGTATCATTTAACTACATTCAGCTAACACTGAGAAGACTAAACCAAAATGTCCAGAACTACTCACTTTGTATCTGAAAATTCAAGGCTGATCACATTTAACACTTTTGGTCTGTTAGGATTCATGAAGTATTTAACATAATTGTGAAGTGTCATTTTGCTGTCTGCCTGCCTTGCCACATCAATGACATCTATCACTTTGTCACCACCTGCAGAGAAAAATTATAGTCTTATTATCGGGCTTAAGAGTTACATCAATAGATGCCCTAAACAAAAATATTTAAAAGACCATATTCACTTCAGCCAGCTATAAAACTACATAGCCTAGACAAAGAATCTGCCTGTATTCTTGCTTTTTAAGTCCAACTGGAACTTTTGAAAAAGGGGGCAGTTTTTGAGGGAAAGAATAAAGCAATGAAGACAGAGTTACTCATTAACACTGAGTGTGAAAACCTAAATGTTTACAAAGTTTTCCATACGCTAGTGATTTTTCGTGTGCAGCTCATACTGACAAAAATGCATTCTATTGGTACGTGCAAAGTGCACCACATGCTCGGATTCTCCATTTCCTCACGCATAAAATGAGCGGACTGACTTCCTCCTTTCACTTCTACAACTTCTTTGAGAAGTATCTTCTATAAGATTCTATCATTTAGAAAAACCAATCAGTCTCTGCGGAACTAGTGAGCAAGGTAACCACAACAGACAATTTCTGCTTGCCAGGTAGGGTCTCCTCTTCTAATATTCTGCTTCAAGAAAAAAGCCAGCGGTTAGGAAGCAAAAATCAGTTCCTATTAGTGCATGTGAGAGGAGTTGTGAATTGGGATTAATTTATAACTTTCCTATAAAACCATGAGCTGTCGCCTGCACACCAGTGCACTGTCCCCCCAGGAAGCATCACCAGTTCTGCAATGTGCTACAGGACAAGCGGAATTCAAAACACGGCAATAACCAATCTGAAAAAGAATTCAAATAAATGCCATCTTCTTACTTTAACTTTAAAGTATTACCTAGTAGACTTTATTTTATACTTCAGAGGCAATACGATTGTTAACCAAGGCATCTTGCAGTGCTGAAAAGGAAGCTATCCAGTCATTTGAATATTTTGTCGCTAGCCACTGACTCTACAGTGCTATTTATGCAAACAGGTTCAGGTTAAACCTCAGCCTCATCCCCTGATTCATCAAATAACTCAAAATTAGCTGAATGTGAAGTCATGACATTTAACCGGGTTTCCTCAGTGAAACAGTTATCAATAAAAACTGTCAACCAGCAGCTCAATAAAAGAAGAAGTCCTCAGACATTTCAGACTCAGGAGATAATGTATCACAGTAAATGTACAATTCTGAGTCAAGGGAGATTTGAGATCTAACCCTCAAAAAATCTCTATCTACAGCTGACAAGGAATGAGATCTACAGAGTCAGTTTTATCTATAAATAGCATGATGAGAAGGAACAAAATGACTGAAAATGTCAAGAAGATGGCAAGACATAAATGGTTTTCCCTCCTGTTTCTTAAGCCTTTCTGGGCCTCAACATCACAAATGGAGTCCATACATCATTAAGTGGCAATATCATCAAGTCGTTAATATAAAAACAGCCTTGAAAATGGTCTCCTCTTTTTTCTAGTCTTTCTCTACACACAGGAGGCCACTACAACACCAGGACCCAGAGATTCCTCTCTGAATGAACCCGTCCGGCTTCCCAGTGTCTTTCTTAGTATTTACAGTTACACCTCAGTTACGTTTTTCCTAAGCAAGTACCAGAGAATTTGATGACAAAAAAAAGCAGCATGGTGAGCCTGAGTAAATAAGAATAGATAACATTGTTTCATTCTGTTTTCCTGGTAATTGTAGGTCTGCTGAGAAGAAATAGTTTTCAATATAGGTGATACTGAATTTCACTTTTCCTGACCCAGAAAACTGAACTAAATTAACATCTCCTCACTGAACTTCTCATGTTATTAGGACAATACCACTATTACTTTTACCGCATTTTCCCAAGTACTTAAAGGAATCAAGTGCGTACCTACATAGCGTTCCACATCCATGACTGAAAAAGCAGGTGGAGGGAGCCTGAGTCCCAGGTCATCTAATTTGGGGACCATAATAGGAACTTCAAATCCATGTTTCTCCAAGTATCTTTGTGTCAGCTGGCTGCCATGCATCTTTACAATGATTTCATCGGCACTAAGGAAAACATAAGGATGAAATGTCATCTTTGTTGTTAAGTTCAGTTTTAAAAAAATAGTCTGGTAATGGGTTAATTCATACACTGCATTATTGTCCATATCAGCAGTTCTCAACCTGTCGTACCGAATTCTCCATTCTATAAAAAATGTTTTTATAAAGTCTCTTTTACTACCCTAAAGTAAAATTCATAATTAGTCCAATACATATAATTGGAAAAATACAGATGTATTGTATTAGATGCCTTCACTAACACAAGAGAAAAAAATTACAGCAAAATATATATATTTCAAGATGTAAATGTTTAGGAAAACTATGCTAGAAGAGAGAATATAATAATAGGGTGATTACGATTTGTTGTAATGAGTGGCTGAATTTAAAAAAGTAACTAGATCAGAAGCCACTCAACACAAGTCGTGTAGGAAATCAGAAGAGCAAAAGGGAAGGGGCACATCAGAATAAAAATTAGTGTCAGGATAAGTAAAACAGATCAGATTCCATCTGGCTATAAAATTCTACATAAATACTTGTCAGACATTTCAAAGTCTCATGGCCATAGAACAATTCACTGCTGTCCTGCACAACACAGGCAGACTGGCTCTCACAGTCCCTGCCCACTGAGACAAACGTCCAGAATGAACTCCTGACTTAAATGATCTGGTACCACAAGTATTTCATAAGTTCCAGTAAGCAGTCACCTTAAGCCACTAAAAAAGGATAACCCCACACGCCCTCTCTGATGATTAACACTCCACAGGCATTACACTTAAGTGTGGTTTGCCCCTTTTCACTGTCCTCTCTCTTGCCATAAATTGAAGATCTCCTTAAGGGAAGTTCTAGATTTTATCTCCCAATTGCTCCCAGAATGCAGCTGCCGTACATTCAAGTAAGTGCAACCCTTGCATTATAGGTTAGATCACAAGAGTTTCCATTTACACAACGAGACCTTAACCGTCTTGATGTCATCTGTGGCTTAGCCGTCAAAGAGAAGACAAGAGGTACCAGTTCTCTGAATTACTGGCTCTGTCCACCCTCTCAATAAGAAAAGGTCGGTTTGAGGCTCCCCAAAATGAGATAGACTTTTCCTGGATAGTCTTACATTTGGAGGGTGTAGATCTCCTTCACCGGACTCACTGAGTTCTGTACTACCTTCTACTCCCCCCCACCCCCCAGTTTCCCTCCTTCCCCAACCTCTGACAATCAAACACTTCCTTGAACTCCAACCTAAAGGAGAATTTCGAATCACTTGTACACCCTGATCTTTAACGTTTGGTGTTTTACTTCCCCTGTTGATCAAAAATACATAAACACAAGTGCTTAAAAACACAGTTTTTTTTTTAAACCTATTAAAATCTAGTACTTGCAAGAGAAAAAAACTGGTGACAAACTACACATGTATCACAGAGGGACAGTTAAGTAAATTATGGCGAATATACACAACTGCATACTACACAGCAGTTAAGGAGGGAGGTACATTTTTGTACACATAGAGAAAGACACAAATGAAATATAATAGAATTAAGCTGCACATCATTTGCATAACATAACCCCACTTAAAAAATTAGATGCAGGGGCGCCTGGGTGGCGCAGTCGGTTAAGCCTCCGACTTCAGCCAGGTCAAGATCTCACGGTCCGTGAGTTCGAGCCCCGCGTCGGGCTCTGGGCTGATGGCTCAGAGCCTGGAGCCTGTTTCCGATTCTGTGTCTCCCTCTCTCTCTGCCCCTCCCCCGTTCATGCTCTGTCTCTCTCTGTCCCAAAAATAAATAAACGTTGAAAAAAAAATTAAAAAAAAAAAAAATTAGATGCATATATATTTATATATTCATACATCTATATACTAAAATACTTTATTTTATTTATTTATAAGTTTATTTTGGGAGAGAACACACACACACGAGCTGGGGAGGGGCAGAGAGAGACAGAGAGGGAAAGACAGAATTCCAAGCAGACTCCACGCCATCAGTGCGGAGCCTGACACAGGGCTCAAACCCACAAACCATGAGATCATGCCCTGAGCCGATATCGAGGGTCAGACACCTAACCAACTCAGCCACCCAGGCGCTCCTAAACATAAGTATCTTAAATGTAATTATGTAGACAAAAGGCTTACACTAAGTCTTAAAACAGGGGAGGAGAAAGATAACCCATTCACTTTATCTTATACACTTGGTGTGTTAATCACATCAAGTATGTGTAATTTAACTAATTATTGTCACTCTCTGGTTTTAAATGATATGAAGGTTTACAGAGTTAAACAAAAGAAAACCAAAGACCTTTAATTAATGGTAATTATAATTTAGACATCTGTGACCATCTCCATAACTTGCTCTCGTTAGTAATTACTTTGGCAGAGAAGGCACCGGCATAGCCAGGATTTTTAACACTATTCTTTTGGGTCACAAACCTATTCGAAAAAAATAAAAGCTATGGCTCCTCTTCCTGAAAAATGTACATTCACATACTGACACTGAACTGTTTATACAGTTGTAAGAAACTCACATGCCTCTCTGAAGCCAGTCCGTAGGCCCAGGCCGGAAACTCTGGCTCTAGACTCTGAACCAATCAAGGAAAACAAACATTCTCCTAACCCCTTTGAAACTGAGAAAAGAGAAATGTTGAGACTAGGGACTTTAATATCACAAAAGTCATGTGGAAACCACTGTGGAAACCTCAGTAGACCTGAGGGAGCCAACACGAGGCACGTATCAATTCTAGGTTTCTGGATTAAGGGGAAGGGGACAGACCGGAATGTAAAGGCTGTGAGGCAACGTCAAGGGTTTTATAGTCACAGGATCTGAAATAATTCCATAAGAGGCTGCACGTGATGTTGTGATTTAAATTTAAATCGTGCTTCCCCTCTTTCACAAGCCTGGATATGATCTGTGTAAAAGGCTATTAAGCATTATCACTTTAAATAGATGTCAGGCAGCAAGCAGGAAATGATCTCAATGAGCATGATTCAAAGCTGGATCATACTTTTGACTCTCTTTGAGCCACAGATAAGTCAAACACTTCCCATTAACTTCAAAAAATCAAGAAGCCTAGTCCTGGTGCCCCCAGAGAGGCCAAGCCATGGTTATGGGTCCCTCTGGTAGCCCTAGGGTAGAGAGAGAGAGATGCAAACTACCTAAGAAAAAACCCAAGTTTGAAAATCAGAAGAGATGAGGTAAAAGAGAAAGAGAAGCAGCAGCTGTACAGCAGAAGGAACCCAGCACCAGGCTTAGTGTATCTCAGAGTTTCTGGACAGAGATCAACAGTGAATATATTTTTATAAGGTGACCCAGTACACATATAGGACACAATAGTTCGTGAAACTGCACTTACTTATTCCTGTTGCTAACAACATGCCGATATTTTCTATTTCATTTATAAAAAAAAAAAAAAAAAGGTAAAAATCTGAGAATAATGGGGTTGCAACCTGAAATTCGAAAACATTGCTTTAGATAATGTCACGTTACCAGGTAACACTCTCCAATTGTCTTTGGTCACAACAAGTTTCCGTACCTTGGGAAGACTCGAGAACGTAATTCCTGAACAAAAGTCCTGGTCCCAGCCTGCACTGGTTTGGAGCCATCGTCAATTTCGGTGTAGTCATGCCTGTGCCAGTTCCTCCTCTTTTTCACTGGATTTTCAGATTAGAAAAAGAAAACAGTTTTGGTAACTGGTGACACCATGCACTTTCTAAAAGTTATATTCTATATAATCAGAAATAACAACTGTTTAAGTACAAACACACTTGCTTTTTAATGCATTTCCACGCTGAAGAGGTAAATTTTACTTTGTGTAATGCTGCAATTATAGGCAATTAACTGTGGATTTTTAAAAATCTTTTTATTTCAAAAAAATTTTTAATGAAAACAAATTCAAATTAGCAGGTGGAGTCCATTATAATAGCCACATTTACACATACTATAAAATATCACAATTATTTTAAATCATGACTTTCACTAGACCATTAAGTCATAATATGGTTTTTACGGATCATCCAAGTCATCCTCTCAGGATAGGACCTTTGATCCCACATCGGAAATTTATTCCAACAGCACAGCTCCCTTCTCTTTTATGTCAAGATCTATTCCCAAAATAAGCATACTTACACTGCCACAAAAGAAGAGCAGGTGGCTACATCATAATTAAAGGAAAACAAGAGGAATGACAGAACAAATAACTTTATGATTAGTTCTAACGCTAAGATCCTGTGATGCTACAGCTCTGGGCGGCTACGATCTTCAAGAGTCACGGCAATCAAAATCAGTAGACTTGGATTTGACTCCTAGTTCAGCCATGACTTACTCCACAACCTTGGGCAAGTCACGGAACACGACTGGGTCCAGTTTTCTCAAGTGGAAATGGAGGCAGGAGGGCTGTGTTTCAAACTGTGTCAAGAAACCCTTGATAAAGCGGAAGATGGAGAAGAGGCCGAAAAGGGAACTCCAGACCTCATTCTGCTTCCACCAGGGCAGCACCACATACGTCCCTTTTGTTGCTATCGGTGTAAGATGTCAATTTTCTATCTTTTTTTTTTAAGTTCGAAAATCACTCTTAAGCCTAAAACCTTCATGATTCTGGGAAATGTACTGAAGTCTGCAACCAGCTTAGAATGCATCCAAAAAAAAAAAAATGGATACACAAATAGACAGTGGGATAGTTACACAGACCGCAGCGAAGCAAATAACGTAAAATGTTAATAGAGTCCTAGATGGTGAGTTTGGAGGTACTTCCTGCAAAATTCTTTCAACTTTTCCTGTATGTTAGAACAATGTCATAATAAAACATGGGGCGGGGGCAACTCTATGAATCTAAGTTATTTTAAACCTGCACCTTACAAAGATCATAATAATACAATAATACTGGATCCTCATATGGATAAGAAGTCACACTAAATACCCAATAGGGGAGGAAATAAGCCTTATTCATATCTAAGAGTTTAAAACAAGATTCCCAAGTAATTCGTGGCAGTCAGACCCTCAACATGGAGAAGAATAAATCCCATTTTTTAAAAGTCTCATGAGAAAAACTGAGAATCTTAAAGCAACCTTCCTAGAAAATACCATTTCCTAATATCCTTCGTGTGTTATTTTTTTCTCATTTAAATTACTTGTAAAATTCAAGGGTGTTTCATTTCAGGCTTCTGTTCTACATCTATATAGATTCATAACCCCATTTTATTTTCAACTGGGATCATGATATTCATCCTGCTTACCTTTCTTATTCTATCAGGAGCATTTTCTCATTAAATATTCAAAAGCAATTTAAAGGCAGCCTAGAATTTTAAGACGTAGATGTAGATGCATCATTTTATAATCCTTTTTTTGATTCTTAAGCACTTAGCTCATTCTGAATCTTTCTTCAAACAAAGTTAAGATTAATATTCATATACATAAATCTGTTTCCCTCATTAATTCCTCAGGATAAATTCTTAGAAATGCTAGAAGAAAGATTCAATATTATGAAGATAGTTGCTACATACTGCAAAACTGCCTCCAGAAAAGTGGTAGGTAACTCATACTCTTACCAGAAAAGCAGTAGGTGACTCATATTCTTACCAGTGTACATATAAGCAGCAGCCATTTCAAAACCCTGGATCAACAGTGAGCATCATCATTTAAAAAAAGAAAAAGAAAAGGCTGCCCATCTGATAAGTAAACTATGGTATTACATTGTTTTAATTTTCATTTCGGCAGAACAGATTAGAATTAGAACAGATTTGGGACTGGACAGCTATGGGCTCAAACCCCAGCTCTACCAAACAGCTACGTGAAAGAGCTGGTTAGATAATGTTTTTCTCACATCGAGGTGTTACAAATACCAAAGGAAATGACAGAGGTCAAATACTTCTTAGCACAGTGTCCGGGGCATCCCATGAGCTGCCAATTACTTCTCTTTCCCTTTAAATAAGCAGTCTTGCATGATGTTAACAGAATGTTATAAATGTCCTGTTAGGCCAACAGGCTTAACACATAAAATCAGCCACTGCAAGAAGCTGGCTGAATATCTGAGGGGAAGGAATATTCTAGCAGTGGTCCTAGGGAGAGAAAATGTTGAGTTTGGCTTCCATGTGCCTGAGGAGCACTGAGGTATGTATTTAAGTATTGGGCTTTTTTTGATACTTGCCCTTGAATAGAGTTCCTGATTCCCATTAAAAGGGTCAAGTCTAAATTCACTATACCAAGTGGGTATTATACTGACTAATAGTATCTATAATAAGAATTCCCAGGGAATTCTGAGAAGACAGAAGCCCTAGGTAGCCAGCAAGAGAGGCTTAACAGCAGAGGGAAAGAGGCCAAAAGGGATGACCCAAGTTGAGGGTGGAGGGTGAGGGGGTGGGGAAAATGAGCCTTAGATCAAGATAAAACAAATTACTGGATCTTGGGCATTTTCCCTGTGGGTATTCAGAGCTGGACTCTTGCCCAGAAGATAACCAATGCCTGACCTTATGTTATTCAAGGATGAGAAGCATACAGGCCAGGGCCAGGCAGTAGTCAAGCTTCTCTCTGAAGCATCGTTATTCAAAGTGCAGGTCGTGATCCATTATGGATTGTGAAATCAATTTAGTGAGGATGACAAGCTTTTTAAAAAATTAAATCACACAGGAAAAATAGAAAATAGAGTGCATCACATATCATAGTTAACCCACTGGTATTTCATAGAAATTAAATTCAAATTATTTCATTTTGGGATTACATACTTGAATTCTAAACTAAAACTGTTATAAATTTTAGTTCCGTTTCCTTTCTTGAAATAACAACCCAGTATTGGTTATTCCCTCTAAGAATTATACTTGGTCAATAATTATTACAAGTTATATGCCACATACTTCACGGCTACACAAAATAAGAACTTTTAAAAACATTTATGACAATAAACTGGTCAATTACACTAACAATTCTACCAATTTGTTAACCTCAAATTTTATACTGTGTAACTAATAAATGGATAACCTGTAGATTACAAGGAAATATTTTAATGTATTCTTACAGCTTAAATTTCTCAATCTCTTACAGAGACTAGATAAATTACTAATATTTCTAACAGATAAGCAGTCAGTTGCTAGTAAGTTTCTCTTAAGTAATTACTTGCCCACAACTTCAGAAAAAAATTTCTATGAAGAAAAAAATACTAGGAAAAAAGCTGCATTTAAAAAGGTTGGATAGGTTACCTACATCTCACTCAAGTGTGTATCAAAGTATGTTCAGGTAGAGTTTTCTTCCTATTGCAAAATGATTAAGCCTGGTTTTTCCCTCTAGTCTCATGAACACAAAAATTCTAGTATGTAGTCTACATTTTTTACAAAAGAAAGTTGTAACATCCTTCAAAACCTTTTAAACGTTATCCCTACTTTCCATCTGCACAATGACCATTAACATTCCAGTCTATTCTTCTGAAGCATCTGTAAAATATCGTTTTGTGTGTGACGCTGGTACACCCCAGAGGATGTGTGAACTTCCCTGCCTGTGTCCTGCCCCTGGGGCAGAAGAGTGCAGGCAGACACTTGGTCTGGCTTCGGTCTTCCTCAGAATGGGACTGGACGGGGTGTGGCTTCAAGTTGGGCAGGACTCTAGGCCATACTCAAACTGATGACCAAATTCAGAAAACGTAAGTAATATTTTAGCATATTGATGCCCTAATTTTCTCCTAAAAATATAATGCATGTGTGTGCATTAAAGTCTGTCCCAAATATTACTGAAAGGTTTTTTTAATTTATTTATAAAGAGATAAAAGCAGTTGATATCAGTTTCTAGAATTAGCAAATTTTTCACATTTCTCAAATTGAAAACTTTGAATATATGTCCTTGAATTTGGGGGCTTTGCACTGGCAATTAAGAATAATATTTTTTCATTTAATCTTTTTGACTTATGAAATAAGTTATTCAATAATTCAGTCAGAAAGTGCATTCTCAGCATCTTCAGAAAAATATTCCCTACAGTTCTTAGTGGATGTAACATAACTAGTGAAAGTATTATTAAAATATTGTCATGTACACATTAAATTCCTTTTATTTTTTAATGTTTGTTTATTTTCAGAGAGAGAGAAAAAAACATGCAAGCGTGAGGGGAGGAGGCGCAGAGAGAGGGGGAGAGAGAGAGAATCTCAAGCAGGCTCTAAGCTGTCAGTGCAGAGCCCGACACAAGGCTTGATCCCATGAACCATGAGATCATGACCTGGCCAAAATCAAGAGTCAGACACTCAACTGACTGAGCCACCCAGGCACCCTGTACACATTAAATTCTAAACTTCAGTTTTTATTTAAGCTTCTAGTACTTACTCAAGGAGGAACCATGTAGAACTGCACAGTTGGGACAGTGATAAAGGTCAATGTCAACAGCATGATGTTCTTCTACACCAACACAGCTAAGATAAAGAAAAATAGAATCAATATGTAAATAAGTTGAAAATATTTACTTAACTGTAATAGATGGTTAGAATTTAGCTGCGAAGTGTACAACAACCTCACCAACAAATTTTGTAGATTCCAGAAACAAATGTACAAATGTTATTCTCTTCCCTACACACTTGCTAAATAATTATGGGGCAAAAATATGCCCAAATACATGGGAAATGATTCACTATTAACAGTAGAGACATCAGAAATAATATAATTATAAGCCATAAGAGCTCAACCATTATGTAAATGTCACCTAGTGTGGATTCAATGTTTGTGTCCCCCCAAAGTTCACATGCCAAAGCTTTAACCCCTCCACGTGGCTGTATTTGGAGACAGAGCCTCTAAGAAATAATAAAGACTGAACGGGGTCATAAGGGTGGGGCTTTGATGCAACACGATCAGTGTCCTTAGAAGAAGAGACACTAGAGAGCTCTCATGCTCTCTTTCTCTTCTCTTCCTCTTCCCTTCCTCCTATATCCTAGCATTCTATTAACCTAGCACTTAGTATTCAGTTAAAAATATGTTTCAAGAAGGAGGGGGGAGAATGATTCGTAGTGAACCAAAACCTGAGAGTTCACCTCCAGCTAACCCACAGCACAGGAAGTGCAAAGGACATACTTCTGGAAAATGGGAGATGATCACAGAGAGGTCTGGATGCAAGAAAAAAAGTGAAAAGCTAAAAAAAGTAATAAATATATGGGTAAATTTACATGGAGACTCACTACCGAAAATAATGTAATGTGAGATTTAAAAATATATAGAGAACTAAAACACATAACAACAGCACTTGAGTAAGGAAAGGACAAACGGAGTTACAGGCTCTTCAGGCACTTATCCTGGAAGGACAGGAAAGGTGATGATTAACATCACCTTAAGTTGAGAATGCCTATTAGAATTTCTTGAGAGATGACTAAAGGAACGGAAATAGAAAGTATAGCTTCCAGGGGCCCCTGGGTGGCTCAGTGGGTTAAGTGATTTCGGCTCAGGTCATGATCTTGCAGTTTGTGAGTTTGAGCCCCATGTCAGGCTCTGTGCTGACAGCCTGGAGCCTGCTTTGGCTTCTGGGTCTCCCTCCTCTCAGCTCCTCCCCTGCTCACACTCTGTCTCTCTCTCAAAATAAAGATTAAAAAAAATTTTTTTTTCCAAAAAAAAAAAAAAAAAAAGTATAGCTTCCACACTAGCACCGAAGCAGAAATAGAATTTATAAGAATTTATTTTTAAAAAATCAATTCAAAAACAGGAGGGGGAAAAAAAAGAGGAAAAGAAATAGAGACAGCAAAATAAGATGGAGGTATAAATTAAAATATATGACCTCTGTCATTACATTATATGAAAATGGATTAACCTGTTCCAATTAAAAGCTACAGATTACCTGGCTGGACTTCCCTAGTTATAGGAGACATACATAAAACAGGAATACAGAAAGACTGAAAGTAATAGGATGGACACATAAATACCATGAAAACAGTAATCAAAAGAAAGTACGCTATATTAAAATTAAGCAACACAAAATCTAAAGTAAAAAATATGCGATAAAGCCTAAAACTTTCAGTTCCCCAGGAGGACAAGAACAAGAACAACTAACTGTACTGGGAGATTTTGACACCTCTGTCAGTATCTGATGGAATAAGCAGGTCAAACGAGAATCTAAACATATAAGATTTGAACTGCAGGATTAAAAAAAAAACATGAACTAATGGACATTTATGGAATACTCTACCCAACCTCTCCAGGACACACATTCCTTCAAGCATACATGGACCATTGGTAACAAGCTACCGTACACTGGACCACAGTCAAATTCTGAAGGTCTGAAATTAGGAACTCTCTAGCTACAGTTCAATTAAGCTAGAAATCAATGACAGAAAGCTAAATGGAAAATCTTCCATTGCTTAGAAATTAAGAAATAAACTGCTAAGTAACCCATAAGTCAACAGATAATGAAACACTGAAATTATCTGGAAGTGAGCACTAACAAAAATGCTACATAACAAAACTTGTGGGATGCAGAATTTATAAACAGAATATACAGGTTTTTTTTTAACTATCCCTTACAAAGTAAAGTGTTTTTATTTCTTAATTTTTTTTTAACGTTCATTCATTTTTGAGACAGAGAGAGACAGAGCATGAATGGGGGAGGGTCAGAGAGAGAGGGAGACACAGAACCTGAAACAGGCTCCAGGCTCTGAGCAGTCAGCACAGAGCCTGACGCGGGGCTCGAACTCACGGACTGCGAGATCATGACCTGAGCCGAAGTCGGATGCTCAACCGACTGAGCCACCCAGGCGCCCCAGAAATATACAGTTTTAAGTGCATGCATAAGAAAAGGCTGAAATCAATACACTAATAAGCATCCACCTGAAGAAGTTACAAAAAGAATAGCAAAATAAGCCTTAAAACATAAATAGAAGGAATAAAAAAGCAAAATTGATGACACAGAAAACAAACCATGCAACAGAGCATCAGAGCCAAAAATTCTTTGAAAAGACAAAACTGGGAAATCCTCTAGCAAGTTTAAGAAAAACAGGTGACACGAATAACCAATACTGGGAATGAAAAGAGGTAGAAACTAGATTCTTATAAACATTAAAGGTAAAAGAGAGTATTATGAACAACTTTATGCCGAGAGACTAGAAAATATAGGTAAGACAGACAAACCTGAATCACAAGGAAATAGAATATTTGAATAGTCCTGTAACTGTTACTTAGTAATTTTTAAAATTGTCCCACCAAAAAAAAAAAAAAAAAAAAAAAAAAAAATCCCAGTCCCAGATGGCCTCACAAGCAAATTCTATCAAATACTCAAAGAGTAAATAATTCTTGTACTAGAGGAGCATCTGGGTTGCTTAGTCAGTTAAGCACTGGATTCTTGATTTCAGATCAGATCATGATCTCAGGGTTGGTGAGATCAAGCCCCACATAGGGCTCTGCATTGACAGTGCAAGCGCTGGGGATTCTCTCTCCCTCTCTCTCTCTCTGCTCCTCCCATGCATGTGCACGCACATACTGTCTTGCTCTCAAACTTGTTTTTTAATTTTTTTTAATGTTTATTTATTTTTGAGAGAGAGAGAGAGTGGGGGAGGGGCAGAAAGAGAGCCACACACAGAATCCAAAGCAAGCTCCAGGCTCTAAGCTGTTAGCACAGAGCCCAATGTGGGGATTGAACTCAAAAACCTCAAGATCATGACCTGAGCCAAAGTCGGGCACTTAATCAACTGAGTCACCCAGGCACCCCAAACAAACTTTTTTTGTTGTTTTATTTTATTTATTTTGAGAGAGTGTGTGACAGCAGGCGAGGGGCAGAGAGAGGGGGAGAGAGAGGGAGAGGGAGTGGGGAAGAGGGAGGGGGAGAAAGGGGGTGGGGAGGGGAAGGGAGAGAGAATCCCAAGCAGACTCCATCCACCATGCTAGTGCAGAGCCCTATACGGGGCTTGATCTCACCAACCATGAGATCATGATCTGAGCCGAAATCAAGAGTCCCACACTTAACCAACTGAGCCATCCAGGCACCCCCCAAAATAAATAAATTAAAAAAAAAAAAAAAAAAAACTTGCACCAGAGGGTAGGACAAAAAGCCTTACTCCCTACCTCATCTTAGGATAGCATAACTTGATACTAAAACTTAGGATGATACAAGAAAGGAAAATTACAAACCACTCTCATTTATGAGAAAACATACAAATACCAAGTTTGGCCTATCTCAGGAATGCAAGGTGGTTTTAACACTAAATATTTTAATCAGTGAAATGTGCTACATTAAACAGATTAAAAGAAAAAACTTATGACCATTTAAAAAAAATGCAAGACAAGTTCTCAACAAAATTCAACATTTACTTATGATTAAAAAGCAAACAAAACCTCTAAGAAAATCAAGACTAGAAGGATACTTCCATAATCTGTTAAAGGATACTTCTAAAAAATTCTATGTAAATAACATGAAATTGGTCTGAGATTAAGAACAAAAGAAGAATGTCTGAGCTTACCAGTTCTAGTGAATATTAGCTGGTGTAATAAAGTAAGGTTAAAAGGTTTAAGAATTAGAAAAGAAAAAAAAGCTACCATTTGCAAATGTTACGGTTACATATGCAGAAAACTCAAAAGAACCTATACATAAACGATAAGAATCAATAAGAAGGTTGCTAGATATGTTATCAGCACATAAAAATCAATCACATTTCCATATACAAACAATATAAAGCTAAACAATGAAATAAAACACCACATAGATGCCCCCATAATTAAAATGTTTTAAGGATAAAATTCTATCTTATTTTTACAACTACGTAAAAAAATTAATCAACAAAAACTTTGAAATGTAGCAATCTAATGACCATAGCAAAATATCAAAAAAAATCTTACAGATCTCTGAATATACGCAAACAAGCCTACTTTCATGTGTGAACCCCATCCAGTACATCTGCTACCATAAAGTCATTGAGACTCTGAGTAGAGCTCGCTGCAATCAAGACAAAAAAGCTAAAACCAGCTGTCAAAAATAACATGACAGGGGCGCCTGGGTGGCTCAGTCGGTTGAGCATCCAACTTAGGCTCAGGTCATGATCTCGCCGTGAATTCAAGCCCCATGTCGGGCTCTTTGCTGACAGCTCAGAGCCTGGAGCCTGCTTCGGATTCTGTGTCTCCCTCTGTCTCTGCCCCTCCCCTACTCCCGCTCTCTCTCTTTCTCAAAAACACAAATTAAAAAAATAAATAAATAACATGACATGGCCATTCAAACACTCAATCCATGTACCTTAATCAGGTAAGTGCAATTTACTTTTGAGCAGACTGAAAATTGCTTTATTTTTTTTTTGTCCAATTTAGATTTATTTCATTTATTTCCATAGAAAGCAAAAGGTGAATACGCTAATTGTTTAAAAAGCTTTTTTTTTTTTTTTTTTTTTTTTTTAAAGAGAGAGAGTGTGTGAGCAGGGGAGAGGGAGAGAGGGAGGGAGAGACAACCTTAAGCAGGTTCCACACTCAGCACAGAGCCCGGTGCAGGGCTTGATTCCACGACCCTGGGGCAATGACCCGAGCCAAAATCAAGAGTCAAACCCTCAAGCGACTGAGCTACCCAGGTGTCCCTATAAAGCTTTTTTTTTTTTTTTTTTAACTGAAAGACTATAAATTTCCACTTCAATAAAATAAACCCTAGTAAAATTTTCTACGTATTTATGTATCATGTCCTGGGCCCATGGTTTCTTATACCCAAAAAGGTTTCTATAACCCAAAGAAAAGGTTAAAATTCATTGGATGGAGGATCCAAACTTCCAAATTTCAAAACTTACATATAAAACTACAGTAATCAAGACTGTGTGGTAGGAGCATAAGGACAGACACACAGATCAATGCAACAGACTTGAGAACCCAGAAATAAAGCCTTACTTTTAGGATCAACTAATTTTCGACGACAATGACAAAACCATTCAATGGGGAAAGAATAGTCTTTTCAACAAATGCTCCTGAAATGAACAAAGACGCAAAGAATGCATTGGGACCTCACCATATACGTATACCAAAATTAACTCCAATGGATCATACACCTAAATGTAAAATTAAAACTATAAAACTCTTCAAATAAAGCAGAGGAGTAAATCTTCATGCCTTGAATCCAGCCCCACACGCACACGGAACAAAGGAAAAAATTGATAAATTGGACATCACACTATAGCCTGAAGGCTTCGGTTTTCTCAGCTTAGTCTGGTGTGAGATAATCAGCTGAGTGTGGACAGTGTGAGAAAAGAAAGGCGTGAGGCGTGAGGAGCTAGGGAAGAAAGTATAAAATTGCTGACCTGAAGAAGGAAAGACCAAGAAACACAGTCACACTGCCAGGCAGTGTTGAGAGTCCACCTGAGGTCTGTGACCACAAATTCCAAGTAAAACCACTTCTGCCCATGTGTGCGATGTTTTTTCAGCAGTGTTCAACACAGGCCCAAGGAAGGAGAGTGGGTCTGTCCAGAGCTGGGGTTTTGTGGACAAAGACCAGAAAGAGAGGTGAGGGTATTTCCAAGGAAGTTAACGTAATGATGGACGCTGCAGTGTGAGCTGGACAAAAGGGGCATGAAGACGGGAAAAGGTAGTGAAAGCGAAAAAATGGTCAGATGGTCTGAGGCGTCTCAGTGTGGTCCTATGTGCCTCAGCGGAGGCCTTGAGCAAGCGATCCGCGAGGGGCAGAGGTTATGCTCAAGTAGCGGAACGTTTAGAGCTTGAAACATCCAAGGAAGCAGATTCTCTGACAGTGCTACGGGCAGTAGCAGCGTGCTGAGATGCAGCAGAGAAGCAAGGGAGATGGGGGAGAGCTCTCTCTGTATCCAGTCAGAGCTCCAAACCAAGCCTCGAAAGGGAGGTTCATGAGGTGCCAGCAGTAGAGGCTACACTCCAACCAGAACAGAAACTCAAAGGCACAGAAGCCAACTTGACACTTCCAGAAACTCAGATTTGTCAGGTCATACCTCGACTATGGCCACATTCCTCTTAAATACTGACGGTTACACCAAATTGAGTAAGAAAATAATGTCCTGGAAAATCTAAATCAACATATAACACAAATTCATCTATCAATAGCTAAGATACATAAATAAGGGTGACTCCCACAAGGCTTAGGGAAGAAGATAGGGCCTTGAACTAATTTAGGACCCTTTAGGCAAAACTTAGCTAATAATCCCCAAAGATCCCTAGCTCCTCTCTCCAGCTTCTACTCTTCACCCCTCTCTCCAATATAATCTCTTACACTAAAATGTCAGTGATGTTTTCAGGTTTTGACAATTCTCATCAACTAGAAAAACATTTTCACCAGCATTCATTTTAAAATTTCAGAACCTGGAGTGCCTGGGTGGCTCAGTCGGTTAAGCGTCTGACTTTAGCTCAGGTCATGATCTCGCGGTTCCTGAGTTTGAGCCCTGCATCGGGCTCTGTGCTGACAACTCAGAACCTGGAGCCTGCTTGGGATTCTGTGTCTCCCTCTCTCTCTGCCCCTCCCCCATTCACGTGTGTGTGTGTGTGTGTGTGTGTGTGTGTGTGTGTGTGTGTCTCTCTCTCTCTCTCTCAAAAATAAACATTTAAATTTTTTTTTTCTCAGAGTCTAAGAATTTTAAGTTTTTATCAAGATAAAAACTAAAAATAAACCAAAACATTATAAATGGCATTTTACTGAAGAACCTCTCACTACCTTATGTGCCCTCATGATTATCAAGCAAGCTAAATGTCTGCAAGAGGTGAAGCTATACTCTCTTCCACTATGTGTCTGATCTACTAACTCCTACCTGTGCTTCAAACTTAGTTCAGAAATCACCACTTTGTGGACCATCACTGCCTGCCTGACTCCAATCACAGCTGACAACTGAGTTAGGTTTTCTTGTTCCTTTCTATAGCTTCTGTTATAAAGTTCAGAATATATCTTTTACCAATTTGGATTGTAATGGTTTCACAGGCCATATTTCCAGTAAATTATGAGCTCTGTCAAAAAAATAAATAAATATAAATAAAATTTAAAAAACTTTTTTCAATTTCAGAACTTTATAGTAAATTTGGTACGCTATTTTTTTACTAAAGCAATAAGTTGATAAATTATTTAAATCTCTTTAATCATATAAAATATCATTTTAAAAAATCAAATTAAACACAAAAAATTAAGTGTTCCCAGGGCACCAGGGTGGCTCAGTTCGTTAAGCATCTGACTCCAGCTCAGGTCATACATGATCTCATAGTTTGTGAGTTTACGCCCCATGTCAGGCTCTGTGCTGACAGCTCAGAGCCTGGAGCCTGCTTCGGATTCTGTGTCTCCCTCTCTCCCTGCCCCTCCCCTGCTTGCACTGCTCTCTCTCTCTCTCTCTCAAAAATAAACAAACATTAAAAAAAATTTTTTTTTAATTATATGTTCCCAAACCAAGAAGGTTATTTCAGATCTCTGAAGGGCAGTAAAAGGAACTACTACATACATTTCAGTTTCTTTCCCAGAGGAGGGATAACTTTTCCCACTTCTTACCCTACATTAAGAGAATTCTAGAATCCCTACAGCTTTAACAGGTATGTTAAAAGCAAATAGAGTAGGACACACAAAATGCAGAATTCTGAAAGCAAATTTTGTAAGAATCACTGTCAACCCTTTAGTCTCTCCATTTATTTCTTATAAAACTTTCCTTCATATACAAATCGCCCTTTTTCCTAACAGCAAAACGTTAAATGTTTATTAGACTAGTGTGTGTATGTGTTGGGGGTGGTTTTCTATAGGGGTGACAATCTGACCTTTGCTGAATAGCTTCCATCTATAGAAGAACAGCCCTATTGCCATTTGGTGAGTGGGACAGTGACAACTTTAGCACTTTCTATTGTCTTAATCTTCTGAAATTGTTGCTTAGCTGGCTTTTTTTTTTTTTTTTTTTTTGGACCCTTGACAAGAACAGAATTGAATTAATGACTAACCAGAATTCCGTAGGATCTGCTACGCATTCTCTTTTTTCCTCTTAGATAATGCTCCCATTTATATTCTCTACTCTTGTGGTTGGAAGGGTGGGTGGCCAAATTCTTTAAGATCTTACTGTCCTGTGGACTTCATTAGATATTATTCCTCTTGCTTCAAATTCTCTCTCCATTCTTCACCAAGCAATCCACACTACCTAGTCTTCAAAGACTCAACTCAAATTCCAACTTCTCGGTGAAACTTCACTGGATCACCCCACAGAAAGTCCTTCAACATTTTATTGCTACATTTTCACACTTTGATATTGAGCTATTTTACATACTCTATTTCCTGAGTTGAGCTCAAGATTTCTCCTGGCTAAGTACAGTGTCCCCACACCACCATGATCCCAGAAAATTTCTACTGATTATTAACTATGCAGAATACCTATCTGAAAACTAATACGTTGTGTTAAAGTTATAAGCAACTTTTTTTTTAAGTTTATTCAGCTTGGGGTGTCTGCCTGGGTGGCTTGGTGGGTTAAGTGCCCGACTCTTGATCTCAGCTCAGGTCTCGATCTCAGGGTTCTGAGTTCAAGCATCACATTGGGCCCCACACTGGACATGGAGCCTACTTAAAAAAAAAAAAAAGAAAAAAGAGGGGCGCCTGGGTGGCGCAGTCGGTTAAGCGTCCGACTTCAGCCAAGTCACGATCTCGCGGTCCGCGAGTTCGAGCCCCGCGTCGGGCTCTGGGCTGATGGCTCAGAGCCTGGAGCCTGTTTCAGATTCTGTGTCTCCCTCTCTCTCTCTGCCCCTCCCCCGTTCATGCTCTGTCTCTCTCTGTCCCAAAAATAAATAAATGTTGAAAAAAAAATTTTTTAAAAAAAATAAATAAAAAAAAATTAAAAAAAATTAAAAAAAAGAAAAAAGAAAAAGTCCATCCAGCTTTAATTT
This sequence comes from Puma concolor, assembly GCF_028749965.1. NCBI lineage: Eukaryota > Metazoa > Chordata > Mammalia > Carnivora > Felidae > Puma > Puma concolor. Next base: position 14,951,182 of record NC_141668.1, on the reverse strand, counting down.
TTTTAAAGAATTTGGTAGAATAACTAAAGGCATCAAACAGTTGGTAAAAAAGGGAAAGATCTTTCAACATATGAATTAGATTTTTCATCCTTTCTTGGATGATAGAAGGCTCTAGTAAAGAAATTCATTCATTTAAAATTTTCCTTCCTTACAAAAGTTTTAACCTGTGTATCAAAACTCCACCTTCTCACCCAAAGCACCAAACTACTCGACTACGACCTCCAAAGCCCCACACTATCATCAAAGAGGCTGGGAAGTAGCCTTTGAAGTGAATGACCTCCAGGAACATAGAAGATAGTTTATAACCCGCCTTCATATTTCCTTTTAGATTCTAACTCTGAGGTCAGTGGGCTCATGGGACAGCGATAAGCCAGGCAATATCTACCCGGCCTAGGTCCTTGCCACAAGATAAACAAGTGTGGACTAGCTTCAGTGAGATGCACGGATTCTGGAATTAGAAAGGCTTGGTTTGATTTTAGCTCTCAGAGTTTTGACTCTGAGCAAGCTTCTTAATCTCTCTGGGCAGGAGTTCCCCTAGGATCAAATAGAACAATGTGTGTAAACACGTAAGGCACAGGGCTTGGCAAATAGTAAGCAATGGCACTGTAAATATTTTAAGTAATAAATGGTAGCCATTAATATTATTACATTTCTATCAGAGAGCGGTCATAGCTAGTATAGCTTTGGGTTTATTTATGAGGTTTGAGCGTAAGCAGGAAACTTGGCTTAATATTTTTTCTTCCCGATGTCTCTTCAGAGAACACTTAGATATTCAAATGGCCATTCTTTAAGGGGGTGAGGGGAGATACTTTGTTTTCAATTTCTGATTGATTTTGATGGTTGCATTGTCTGGACTCAGTCAGCCTATATTAGAATCCTGGCTACTCCACTTAAGTAGTTGTGCGACTTGGAGCAACTGGCTCTGCCTGTTTTTGTCTTATTTGTAAAGATGGAGATAAGGACACTTGTTTCCCTCTTAGAGCTAATAATAAAATATACATAAAATGCTTAGAATGAAACTGTAGAACAGTAGTTTTGCTGGTCCAAAAACTTTATTTTGCTAACTAGTATTGGCTTAATAGGCTGACATTCTTACTAAAAGTACAAGGATGCCAATAGGCATTTTCTTTCTTTCTTTCTTTCTTTCTTTCTTTCTTTCTTTCTCTCTCTCTCTCTGTCTTTTCTTTCTTTCTTTCTTTCTTTCTTTCTTTCTTTCTTTCTTTCTTTCTTTCTTTCTTTCTTTCGAGAGGGAGAGAGAGAATCGGTGTGGAGCCCAATGGGGGGGCTCAATCCCACAACTCTGGGATCATGACCTGAGCCGAAATCAAGAGTCTGATGCTCAACCGACTGAGCCACCCAGGTGCCCCAGGCACTTCCATTTTTAAATTACATTTTGTGCAGTGTGTTAACCCTGAGATTATTAACAGATATCAGCTAAAGTAAAAATTTATAATTTGCACATATGAAATTCAAAATGGTAATTTATGATTAAATCTGTGGTTCAGAAAAAGCCCAACTTCTATTATTTTCTTGCTGACATGTAAAGCTATTTTCATAAAATTAAGTGCTTTTCTTTATAAGTCAAGTATGGCATATTTCAACTGCCGGGGAGATTTTATTTTTGACATATTAAAGCTATTTATTGGCATATTATGTGCTTAACTATATTTAACGAGGGTTTTGAATGAAGTGCATACTATGAACCAAATTCCTTCAGTTCATAATAATCTCAGAAAATGAGACACTTTTTCTACCTCAAACAGCTGGCTTATGCTTCCAACTGTTCCAGGGCTTCCCAACTTATTTCCAACCAGCTGAATGAGAACATCTATGTTACTGAAGAACAGAACGAAGAACATGAGAGAAAAACAAGGGGAGGCTGAAGAACCAACAGGTGTGCTCGCTGGTACAAAATGCACCCCTTAAAAGCCGAACATTCTGTTAACAAGCTTCTTTTTTTTTTTTTTTTTCCAACGTTTATTTTATTTTTGGGACAGAGAGAGACAGAGCATGAACAGGGGAGGGGCAGAGAGAGAGAGGGAGACACAGAATCGGAAACAGGCTCCAGGCTCCGAGCCATCAGCCCAGAGCCTGACGCGGGGCTCGAACTCACGGACCGCGAGATCGTGACCTGGCTGAAGTCGGACGCTTAACCGACTGCGCCACCCAGGCGCCCCTGTTAACAAGCTTCTAACAAAATTTGTTCCAAGGTAAATTTGTGAAACCTATCGAATACATCGAATACATTTTAAATGCTGACACACTGCACTGTTTGCTTCTTGAGTGCCAAAAACATGTTCCTTCTGCCTGTCACTGCCTGACATCTAAGTACCGAGTAGGCAATGTAAATGGTAAATGGATGAAATGGATCTTTACAAATAAACTGTTCTCTCACGAAGGTAATAATTTCTATTAAAATGTTCTAAAGAAAGAAAAGGTGTTTAAAATTTCCGAAATACCCAAAGAGCGAAACATATTTGCCTTTCACCAGCCTGTGGCCATTCCACTAGCCATTCGACCTCTTGGGCTAATAGTCTTGCTTCTCTTTGGCGAACTACTTTCTGCCTGTCTGGGTCTGTATAAGGTATGTCTGCAGAGACTAAGGGAAGCTATAATGCAAACAATGCCCAGCGGATCCGCTATTTGAGGATCTGCTATTTCATGGAGCTAGACTATACTGCACTTCTATTTGTAACCAGTGAAACAGCGAATAAACGAATAAACGCCATCCCAAAGCAAATATGATGTGAACATGTAAGAACTTTGTAAATTATTTGGGGGGGAGAAAAAACTTGCCATGTCAATAAAGGATAAACATTAGCAATTTCATAAAGGTTTGCTTGGCAATTTTCTTAAGTTAATGAAGGAATTTAAAAGTATGTTATCAGTATGCATATCAGTATATAATGCCTTATATGTTTTATATATATATTATAATGCTTTATATATTATATATATATCATATATATAATACATATAATACTACTGCCTTAATGTATTTTTGACTGACAAATTTTACCTAATAACCATATCAAGTAAACATTATGTAAAAACTTGTTCTAAAGCAACCTGAATCTAGAAGTACACAAAATGTTTGCTGAGTCTAGTTCCTTGCTGTGGAATGCAAGATTTAAAGCATTAACATTTCAAGAAAACTTTTCCTAACCTCCTTTAACATTCAGACTATCTGTGGCTCCCAAACCTGGCTGTACAATAGAATCCCCCGTAGGGTTTTTATAAGCTGCTAGGAGGCAGCCTTTCAAAAGAATGAGGCAGCTCTGTGGGGAGAGACAGAGAAAAAGATCTTTAAGATATGCTGGAAAGAAACAAAAGCCAGGTGCAGATTTGTATAACATGCCCCCACCCGGCCAACCAACCACACATGCATGTTTGTAAATGCATGCAGAGTATAAGTCTGTAACAATATGCAAAAAGTTGGTACAAGTGATTGCCTCTGGGAAAGAAATCAGAATGGATGCAGAATGGAAAGAGAGAATTGTTTTTTACCATATAACTTTCTAAATCTTTTGTGCTGTGCATTGCTTATTTTTCATTCTTTAACGTTTTTATCCATTTTTGAGAGACAGAGGTGGGGCAGAGAGAGAGAGAGAGAGAGAGAGAGAGAGAGAGAGAGAGAGTGAGGGAGACACAATCTGAAGCAGGCTCCAAGCTCTGAGCTCTCAGCACAGAGCCTGATGCGGGGCTCAAACTGCGAGATCATGACATGAGTTGGATGCTTCACCGACTAAGCTACCCAAGCGCCTGCGCATTGCTTATTTTTAAAACGAAAAACATATTCTTGAGCCCCACCTTAGATCTACAGGGAAAAGTTAATGGGTGGGGCCCAATAACCTTTATTGTTAACAAGTTCCCCAGGTGGTTCTTTTGCAGCCAGTTCAGAGCAATCCTCAGCAATGGTATCTGAGGAACTGCGGATGTAAAATCCTGGCAGGGAGGCCAGGGCAGTACCTTATTCACAGTTGTTTGTCAAGACGATGGTAAGATGGAGAGGCAGGTACGGTAGAGCACTTCAGGGACAGGTTTTTCTCCCTTCATAAAAGAGAAGGCCACGTGACAGAAAGATTGCTTTTGACCCCTTCCTTCCCTCCTGCTTTGGATGCTCTTAAGAAGACCTTCGCCAGCTCTCTTGCAACCATGTGGTGACAAGCCCGAAGACAGGTGTCAGCATACCGGGGAGGTAAAATAACAGTTTTCCTTCACATGGTAACTGAAATCTGTGCGTTATCAGAACCTTGCTAAGTGAAGACTGCACATACAGCAGTCTCCAAAAGAGCATGTCTTAACTGTCCCACAGGAGGTAAGGTTCCTCACAAAACGATTCCATAGTCAAATAAGACTGCCTAAGAGGCAAGATACAGCCTATCACCACCCCGGCCATCTGCGTGTCCGCCGGGTCAGACTACCTGTGAGCCAGCACTACCCTCACTCACCAGGCAGAGCTTCTGCATTCGAGGCTACTATCCAGCGTCACGAGCACACTTTAAAAATTCTAACCTTTCCTGCCAGACCTATTGAAACGGTAACTGCCAAATCCCTCGGCATAGCTTGATTCCATTCCTGGCCGGGCTCATCCTGTCACAAGTGTAGCACAATGACAGAGTGGGCAATTTAAGAAGACCCGTTGTCTGATTCCACTTGAAATCTTACATTTCTCTCCAGTTAAGAAAACACAGTAAAACAGGAGCAGAATGTAAGAGCTAGCAGGAAAGTATAGCAAGTTAGGAGATGAAACACTACCAATAAACACCACCGGTCTGAGGCAATTTAGTGCACAAACGGTCCAACACATGCCAGCAGCCCATGCGGCACAGCAAACCAAGGTCCGTGATGCTTAGTCATCAAAATTCAATAGTGCAGTATTCTCTAGTAGAGCATAATATGCCCACCAAAATCCTTCTAAAAATAATTGACATATGGGGAATTTTATCTCCAGAGCAACTTTTCTGAGGACATTCAACTACATTTCACAAGGAGAATCTTCAGTTATAGGGAAATTTTATTCCAGTAGACCACATCATTCCTCAAAGATAGCAAAACGGCTGCTAGTTTTTATATGGTAATTAATCTGTGAAATGTTAACACTTGATTGCAACTGGACCCATGCCAAAGGTTACTTACCACTACAGAATATTTCTAGCATTTTGAAAAAGGGATTCAGAAAGGATAAAGAAAGGGAGAAATAAATTAAAACAGTAGCAAACAACTTCAAAGTCAAATCTTATCACACAAGACATCTTTTTAAGGTAGCAGGACCAGAAAACTATTCAATGAGGTAAGTAAGTGGCTTTCATGTTGTACTTTGCAGGTAACTTTCCCAGTGCATCTGCACACAGATACAAGTAAATGAAAGCACACTTATTATACAGGCATTAATACACAAATATGACCATCAGGTAAAAAATCTGTTACTATTTATCTTTTATAAATTTTTCTTCAATGTTTATTTATTTTTGAGAGACAAAGAATGAGCAGGGGAGGGGCAAAAAGAGAGGGGGGCACAGATTCCAAAGCAAGCTCCAGGCTCTGAGTTGTCAGCACAGAGCCCGGTGCGGGGCTCCAACTCATGAACTGTGAGATCATGACCTGAGTCGAAGTTGGATGCTGTTAACCGACTGAGTCACCCAGGCGCCCCTGTTATTTACTATTTAATAAAGGGAATCCAAACTCTACTTTCAAACCCAGTATCTCTCATTTATGACCTTTCTTCTCATTAATAATTTTCTACGGCTTTGGGTGGGAGTCTCCCAAAAGCAGATCCTGATACACAAACCTGAATGCAGATGTTCACATGGCAGTGATCGCAGGAAGCACCAGCAGAGGAGTGTAAAAGTGGGACAGGAAGAAGCCACAGTGCAAACCCTAATGAGCATTCACCCCTTTCGGGACAGCTGGAAGACTGTGTAGTAGGGACATGGTCCCATCCAAAGGAAGAGAAAGCAAGGTTATTTATCCAGTCTCCCAACAGACAATGGTGATGGCTATCCTCCGGGCATTAACTTCCCAGCATTTCCAGCCTATTTCAAATGCAAGGTGCTGAGCTCCTACGGCTGGAGAAAGTCCTCAGGCCAAGTCTCAAGTGCTTTCAGCAAGAAGTCTTCAAGAGATAAAGACAGAGGGGTGGAGGCGCCTGGATGGCGCAGTCGGTTAAGCGGCCGACTTCAGCCAGGTCACGATCTCACGGTCCGTGAGTTCGAGTCCCGCGTCGGGCTCTGGGCTGATGGCTCAGAGCCTGGAGCCTGTTTCCGATTCTGTGTCTCCCTCTCTCTCTGCCCCTCCCCCGTTCATGCTCTGCCTCTCTCTGTCCCAAAAAAATAAATAAACGTTAAAAAAAAAAAATTTAAAAAAAAAAAAAAAAAAAGACAGAGGGGTGCCTGGGTGGCTCAGTCGGTTAAGCATCTGACTCCTGATTTCAGCTCAGGCCATGATCTCATGGTTTGTGAGTTTGAGCCTGGTGTAGGGCTCCACCAGTGTGGAGCCTGCTTGGGATTCGCTCTCTCGCCAGTGCGATCTCGCGTGCGCTCTCTCTCTCTCTGTCCCAAAATAAATAAACTTAAAAAATTAAGAAAAAAAAAGGGAAATAAAGACAAATAGAAATAGACTGAAACACAGAGCGCCAGGGGAAACAAGGGTAGTGCTCCTACAGAGCCTGCTACATATGCAAAATTCCAGTCTAGTCACACTAGTGTGCGCACCTACTTGTTCATTCTTGGTACGTGTATGCTCATCTCAATACTCATTGAGTTCTTCCCCCTTCTCCCTATTATTCCTCCATTTTCTCGGGGACAAATGCTGAACAAGTATATATGTAAAATATAATAAAGTTATCATAAGTAACTAGGTATAAATTAAGTAAAAGACACTAATGTGTAATACTAATAATATTAATTACTTAAGCAATATGCAATATACTAATATGTGATATTAAGTAATATTAATAAGTAATATTTCTGAACAAAAATTAAAGAAAATTGGTCCAACTTGATGAAGAAATTCACAACTGATTTGTGTAGGAGGGGAAGAACCATCACTGGACCTCAGCAGCTCTCCGGAGGGGAAAATAATCATTCCTAGCAGCATATTATGTATCAGCTCCAGAGACATACATAAAGTTGATGAATTTTCAAGACAAATTTTGTTCCACCACTGAGGGCGGTCTCAGCTCTGGGCTCAGCTACCCTGAATCTCTTATGAGACTGGACCATTATGTAGAAGAACGAAACATGGAGCAGATGGAAAGAGGGCAATCTTTTAGACAAAAGGGATTAAAATATCTTAGCTATCCTAAGAGAGGTTCCACAGAAAAAAGTACCATTTCAGGAACTATTTTTATTGTATTTTATTTATTTTTTTTTAATGTTTGAGAGAGAGACAGAGTGTGAGCAGGGGAGGGGCACAAAGAGAGGGAGACAGAGTATGAACAGGGAAAGGGCAGAGAGAGAGAGGGAGACACAGAATCTGAAGCCTCAGGCTCCAGGCTCCAAGCTGTCAGCAAAGAGCTGGACACGGGACTCGAACCCACAAACCGTGAGACCATGACCTGTGCCGAAGCCAGATACTTAACCTACTGAGCCACCCAGGCACCCCACCCCAGGAACTGTTTTTAAATTAAAGAAGATGGGGCGCCTGGGTGGCGCAGTCCGTTAAGCGTCCGACTTCAGCCAGGTCACGATCTCGCGGTCCGTGAGTTCGAGCCCCGCGTCAGGCTCTGGGCTGATGGCTCGGAGCCTGGAGCCTGTTTCCGATTCTGTGTCTCCCTCTCTCTCTGCCCCTTGCCCGTTCATGCTCTGTCTCTCTCTGTCCCAAAAATAAATTAAAGAAGAGAACATGGTGATGACTAGGGAATTTCCAGAGACTTTTGCTGAAGAGGAAAGTGCTACACTAAATTACGTGGGGAGGGGGGAACAAGGGGGATGAAAAAGGAGCATACAGAAGGGGTTATGGAGGGGGGTGGCTCAAGGAATGAGAAAAGAAAACAAAGGAAGCTGGGATTAGGTAGAAGAGATTAAGTCACAAAGAGACCCCTCGAGGGCAATGTACAGCACGGGAGGTGAGAGCAAGAAAAAGAAATGCAAGCAGGTGGAGGTGCAGGCCGTAACACTGGTTTGTTAGTTTAGCAGCCGTAACACCGGACGTGGGTAAAAGACACACTTGACATCTTCTTTCCTTCATCAAGGGATAAACTCCATACCGTAAAGTGAACCCAGAATGCCTTCTATGACTCAGCCATTCACTCATTCAAAGCACTATCAGGACACCTGAAATGTAACAATGATAAAATCAAGAAAATCAAGTGTCTACACTCCTGAAGCTTACATTTTATTTGGGGAGACAGAAAAACAAACAAGCAGCCATACAGTATATGTCTGATGTCAAGTGCTGTAGAGGAAAAAAATGTGCCAGAGGGTAAGGGATTTTCTATCTTATACTACAGTAGTTAGGGAAGGCCTTGCTGAAAAGATGACAATGAGAAAAAACCTAGAGGAACAGACCCTGGGGTATGTGAGGAAAGAATGCTCTGAGTTGAAGTAAAAGCAAATGCAAGGGCCCTGAGGCAAGTCGGCCTGTGTAAGAAACAAGAAAGCAGGGACGCTGTTGGCCAGGAGCAGTGGAGGACATGGTGTTCTTAGAGGCACAGAAGGCTTTTACTCTGGGGGAGATGGGACTCTCTGGAGAGTTCCAAGCAGAAGAGTCACAAGACCTGACTTATATTTTAAAAGTGTCACTCTGGTTCCCATGGCAGCAGAAGGAAGGGGACCAGTTAGAAAGCTACTGCAATAACCTCAATTTATGTAAGGGGAGCGATGTGAAGGGATGAGACCATGAAGGTAAGCCAACAGCGTTCTGCTGGAGAATTTAAAACACAGACTAAGAGAAGAAATAAGGATGACTCCAACAATTCTGGCCTGAACACCCTGAAGGAGAGTTGCCATTGACAGAGGCTGGGAAGGCTGCAGGAGGAGGAGAGGGCTGACTGGGAAGGGAGCTCTGGGTTCAACTGTGGACACACTAGAGGGTGGGATGACTACTACTACAACTCATCCGAGTAGAGACATAAAGTTGGCAACTACATATTCAAGACTAGAGCTCAGGGGAGAGGTCTCTGAAGGAGATAAAAATTTAGGAATCGGGGCGCCTGGGTGGCGCAGTCGGTTAAGCGTCCAACTTCAGCCAGGTCACGATCTCGCGGTCCGTGAGTTCGAGCCCCGCGTCAGGCTCTGGGCTGATGGCTCGGAGCCTGGAGCCTGTTTCCGATTCTGTGTCTCCCTCTCTCTCTGCCCCTCCCCCGTTCGTGCTCTGTCTCTCTCTGTCCCAAAAATAAATAAAAAACGTTGAAAAAAAAAATTAAAAAAAAAAATTTAGGAATCATCCACATACAGATGAAAGCTGAAGTCACGGATGAGATAAATGCTAGAAAAAGAGAGCTACTGAGGACTAAACCCTGGGATCCTCCAGTGTTAAAAGATCAGGAAGATAAGAAGAACTTGCTGGAGAAAACCCAGCACAAGGATTCCCTGGAAGCCACAGAAGGGGAAGCTCACCAGCAACTTTGACAAGACTGTTGGCACAGAGTGGTAAAGATGAAAGTCTGATTGGGTTCAGAGAGAATGGGACCTTAATTAGCAAAGAAGAGATAGAGAAAAAGAACAAAAACAAAATTGGAAACAGTGAACATGGACACTTCTTTTGATGAATTTGCTGTAAAGGGAGTAAAGAAATGGGGGCTGCAGATGAAAGGGGAGTGTCAGGTTAAGGATGTTTTCTTCATTTTTAAAAAATGAAGGTTATATACTACTTGCTAATGAGAAAAAACAATATGGGGTAAGGGGTACAATTATTGAAGCCAGGTCCCTGAACAGATGACAAGGGACAGGATCTAATATACCTAAAGATAATTCCCAATAACTTTGGCAGTTTCCTTTTCTTTCTGGAAAGTTACATTTCCAGAAATTTCCTAAATCTGAAAAGAGATCTCTCCATACTACAGCAAACTTCGGCAACTGTGGCTCACATACAAATGACTGAATACAAGATGTATAGCACTGACCCTTCAAAAACAATGACTAGAATAAAAAGCACTAAAGAGGAAAAAATGTCATTGATTTCAAGAATACATGTTGTTCTGACAAAACAGATATGCTACATGTCCTCATTTAAAGATCCCTTCTTTCCAGTGGGTATGCAGACAGCTTCCAGTGACTCTATACTGACCCAGCTCAGGGTCTACCAAAGTGTAGTTATGCAAACCTGCATCAAGCGGCTTGAGAGCCTCCTAGGAAGATGGTACATCTGAGCAGCTGATCTTCAAGTCACCCTGTCTTGCTCTCAATGCTAAGGGATATGCTGTGGTTCAGAGCAGTTACTCTTACTCGCTGGGCAGGCAAGGCCACCACTAAATCAGGGAGGAATCCAGAGAGCCCCACCCAGCACCACCACCATCGTTAGAAAGGCTGGACAACCTTATGGGATCCAGTTCCCAGATGGCATTACATTGGCAACAGGACACATTCACGAGAACTGAAGGCCAGGACGGCTTGTCCTGCCACTGGGCTTCCTGCGGTATGAAGCCATTCTCATTTGGTTAAGTTCTTCTTCTATCCTTTACTTCCCTTAAAGAAATGTGTATTCTTGGGGCCACCTGGGTGGCTCAGTCGGTTAAGCGTCCAACTTCAGCTCAGGTCACGATCCCAGAGTTCATAGATTCAAGCCCCACTCCTGGGTCTGTGTTGACAGCTCGGAGCCTGGATCCTGCTTTGCATTCTGTGTGTGTGTGTGTGTGTCTCTCTCTCTGCCCCTGTCCCACTCATGCTCTCTCTCTATAAACATTTTAAAAAATTTAGGAAATGTGTATTCTTTCCCTGTGTCTGTAATTACCCTGTCATCAATCACCACCACCCTTCTGTCAATCTTACACATACACATTTTCTGTGATAAAGAGTTTATCTCAATACATACATCTTTTCTCACAAAAATTCAAATATGTAGTGAGTACTGCAAACATGCGATTTAACAGACACCTTTGTTCAGGACGAAATTAAATTTAAAAAGCCAAAATCCATTTAAAGCTGTTTTAAAGAAAAATGTTAAATAAATATTGTAGTACACAGATACAGGAGAAACCGTGATGGTGATCAATAAGACGAAAACCCACTGGAGAGGAAGACAGGGAAGAAAAGTCACCCATATCCTAACGCCACTTGACCTTAAAGTCCTAAAAAGCTGTGCCATCATCTTCCTCCGTTCTGTCCAGAGAAACAAAAGAACTTCTCCAAGCATGGAGCTGGTGAAAGAACCATGCAGCAGGCCTGGGGCCAGGACTAAGGCTGGAAACAAGCACTCTGCGACTGGCAGGAAGTAAGAGAAACTGCCTGGGTCAGGTAACACTCCCAAAGAGACGAGCAGCCCCAACAAGGTGATTCTGAGAAAAAGATGTGTGTGAAAGGCTGTGGATGAACAATTAGAACAAGGGGTTCAAGGAATGAGGACACCGAAAAGAATTTCACATCAGGGGACCCGGTCTCTCCCACCACAGGCTGGATGCCCACAAAGGAAGAGGCAAGAACAAGAAAATTCGGGAGCGGAGGCCAGCACAGGCTACTTGGCATTTGGAAGGTTGGAAAAGCAGGTTTGGGGAAAGAATTCCCTGAGTCAAACAGAAGAGACTCTGCTCTCCCAGTAACCATGGGATCTGATCCTTTGATATACAGAAAATAAGGACAGCCTAGCAAAAAAAAGAAAGTGACTCAAAGAACCAGGCACACAAAAAATCAGCCTTAAAAAAGTACTGAAATAGGGAAGACTCTAAGAGAGAAATATGAGTCATATCTGTGACAAGTTAAATTAAGTAAAAAGACTCAAATTCCTCTAATCTGCAGATGAAACTATTTATACCCCACAATTCCTTCAGAAAGCAATGAAGTAAAAAGGACTGACCACATGTCTCCAATATAGTGTGTGTGATGTGATAGGTGAGGCAGTGTGGGAGCTCACAGAGAAGAGGAAAAACCCATGAACCCACAAAGCAGTTTCTGGGGGGAGAAGGCTCTGATGTGGCCTCCCCAGAAGGCCACAGAAAGTTTCTGACGTCATTGATGGGAACTGGCCAGAAAGCCTCTGCTTCCAGGGTGCCTTGTCCCACACTTTGTCACTTACTAAATTAGGATGCTATCCAAACTCACTAGGTTCTGACTTTTGTTCATGTGGCGTTGTTGGGTTTTTGTTTTTGTTTTTTTTTTTTTTTTTTTTGCTATTGTTTTTTAAATAGTCTGTGGAGTTCCTGAGCAGTAAGAATATCTCCAGGACCTCCAAGCAGATCCCCAGGACCATTTAATTTTCTTTTTTATATTTGTTAATACTAAAGTATCCATAAAACACTATATAAATCAAAAGGACCACAGTGGACATTATCCCAATTTCTTTGTCAAATAGTGACTGCTTATCTGACAACAGCTTGTGCACATAAAAAAAAAAAAAACACACCAAATTGGAGCACCTGGGTGGCTCAGTTGGTTAAGCCTTTGACTCTGCTCAGGTCATGATCTCACAGTTCACGGGATGGAACCCCATGACGGGCTAAGCACTGACAGCATGGAGCCTGCTTAGGATCCTCTCTCTCTGTCCCTCCCCTGCTCATGCTCGCTCTCTCTCTCTCTCTCTCTCTCTCTCTCTCAAAATAAAGAAACATGAACAAAAATTAAAAAAAAAAAAACAAACACCAAATTATCTACAATGGTATAGGTTCTCCCAACTTGAACAAGGTCATAATTTACTGCACATGATGTCAGGCTGTTATGATTGCTAACTGATAAATGGGAATCAATATTAGATATCTGAAATGCCTGTGTTTTGAGCTCAAGGAAAACTATACTTCTAAATTACAAAGGAAGAGAAGTTCTGCACTTCTTCACAAAACATTCTGAAAATGTTTTATTCCCCCTCCCCATAATACAATACAATTTGGATATGTCGTTGTACGTTCCCTAATATTGATTTTGATGTATTAGAATTAGCTGATGAATGCAACTTACTGCCTTGGTAAATTAGTATGTTAAATTTGCATAGTTAGTAGGGTTAAGCTCACCAAACATATTTTAGTATCAGTGTTCCTTCTGCTTCCTGGTTGTGCTCAACATTCCCCTTAGAACATAAATTTTTTTTTTTTAAACGTTTTTTTATTTATTTTTGGGACAGAGAGAGACAGAGCATGAACGGGGGAGGGGCAGAGAGAGAGGGAGACACAGAATCGGAAACAGGCTCCAGGCTCTGAGCCATCAGCCCAGAGCCCGACGCGGGGCTCGAACTCACGGACCGCGAGATCGTGACCTGGCTGAAGTCGGACGCTTAACCGACTGCGCCACCCAGGCGCCCCAGAACATAAATTTTAAAATATGACTACAGGGGCGCCCAGCTGGCTCAGGCAGTTAAGCATCTGACTTCGGCTCAGGTCACAGTCCCATATTTTGTGGGTTTGAGCCCTACATAGGGCTCTCTGCTGTCAGAGCAGAGTCCGCTTTGGATCCTCTGTCCCCCTCTTTCTCTGCCCTTCCCCAGCTCGTTCTCTTTCTCTCTCTCTCTACATAAATAAATAAACTTAAAAAATTTTTTTAAATAAAATATGACTACAGATAAAAAAAATTTAAAAATGTGTAACACTAGGAACTTATCTTAAGGCTACCCAAATGCTTGTCAAGAATAAAGATAAACATACAAAAATAACACATACTATAGCACAGTTAGGTACTAAGAAGAAAAGAAAGAAAAGAAACAGAGAAACCAGATGAAGAATCCATCATCAGAGAACCAGGTTAATTATGGGAAATTCACAGAATGGAATTCTATGCAGCCATTTAAGAAGAATGAGATACCTGTCATGCTGTTACAAAAAGCTCTCCTCAACCTCCAGGATATTTTAATAAATGAAAAAGAGCCAGTACAGGGGCACCTGGGTGGCTCAGTTGGTTAAGCATCTGACTTCGGCTCAGGTCATGATCTCACCGTTCGTGAGTTCAAGCCCCACATCAGGCTCTGTGCTGACAGCCTGGAGCCTGCTTCAGATTCTGTGTCTCACACTCTCTCACTCTCCCTCTCTCAAAAATAAATAAACATTAAAAAAAAAAAAAGCACAGTATAGAATCATCTGTACTGTATGACGTCCGCCTTCTTGGATGGTAACTCAAAACCGTCAATGTTGTTTACTGCTGGAGAAGTGAACTGTAGGAAGGAGACAAGAGATTTTCACTTCTCATTTTTTCATCTTTCTATATTGCTTGAATTTCTCACTAGATTTTTTTTGTTCCTTTTTTTTAATTACAGGGTATGTGGTCAAAGGAGATATGAACCCTTTCTTGTATTCATCTTTTTACCTCCCTATATTGCTTAAAGCTGATAAATGTTATACATTAAAATAATTCTTTAACAAATAATCAATAAAGAATGCTAATAAGCCGACTAATTCCAAAACTAGTGATAAAGGGAAATAAACAGTTAATTCCGCCTCTCCTATACAAACTGTACCACTAGGTAACCAAAGGGGTAGATAAAGAAAAATCTTCTCTTTACGGAAGCATTCTAACTAGTAAATAAAAAAGAATTACGTAAGTAAATTATCATCATTTTGGAACCACTCATAAATAAATGAATGGATACTGACATTGGTCAATGGCAGTAAACATGACAAAAAGAGAAATCAAACATTTTATGCTTCCTGATGGAAGACTATACCTCCCACTTATAAAATATTCTTTAAATTTATTTATTTATTTATTTATTTATTTATTTTGAAAGAGAGACAGGCAGAGGGAGAGACAGAGAGAGAATCCCAAGCAGGCTCCGCACTGTCAGGACAGAGCCCAATGCAGGGCTTGAACTCATGAACCACGAGATCATGACCTGAGCCAAACTGAAGAGTTGGACACTTAATGGACTGAGCCACCCAGGCACCCCTATAAAATATTCTTGAAGGGAAAAAACTGAAACTGATCAAGTTTCTCTAGATCCAACTACCAATTTACAGGAAAGAGAAGAATATGTTAAAAGATGCAGCAGGGATGTAATAAGCAAAATCCAGAAAGTGGAAAACTTTGCAGGATAAAAGAGCACTGTTGACCAAAAACAAATTGCAAGGGGAAAATAAGAGACATGAGGAAAATCTGTAGATGAGGGTTTTCCAAAAGCAGCACTTAGTGACACTTAGGGATGGATAATTCTTTCTCGTGGGCGCCGTGCTGTGCACGGATGTTTAACAGCATCCCTGCCCTCTACCTACTCGACTCCAGCAGCAATTCCCCCTCTCCATCCACCGGCCCCAAACCCCGGTGCCACCAAAAGTGTTTCTAGATATTCCCAAGTATCTTCTGGTGGGGAACAAAACCTATCCAATTGAGAACTACTGCTACAGATTAAAAGACCTGTGCACTATATTTGGATCCTGATTCAAACAAACAGTAAAAAAAAAAAAAAAAAAAAAAAAAGTTAATGACATTTTTGAGACAGGTGAAAATTTGAACAATGACTATTTCATGAAATTAAGGAATTGTCAATTATTTTTAGTTGTGATACGGTATTTTTCTATAAGATGCCTTATCTTACAGATACACATGCTAAAATATTCACAAATGATTTGTCATGAATTTGCTTCAAAATAACTAAATGCAGGGGCGCCTAGCTGGTTCGGTAGAGCATGCAATTCTTGATCTCGGGGTTGTAAGTTCAAGTCCCATGTTTTGAGCGAGAGATTACTTAAAAGTTTTTTTAAATCTTAATACAAAAAAATGCAAGGGAAGAGGGAGAGTTCAATGAAACAAGACTGGTCATGAATTGATAATCACTGAAGCATAGTGATGGTTACCTGGGAGCACATTATATTATTCAGTCTACTTTTGTGTATGTTTGAAATCTTCTCTAGAAAAAACAAAAATTAAAGTCAAGACCATCATGGTAACTAGCAGCACTCAGCTGAATGACAAGCCAACCCAGTAACTCAATCTTGGTAACATTCAACTGATTTCCACTAACTATCCCATGAATGTCACTCAGAGGCACTCAAACTAATGCATTAAACACACACACACACACACACACACACACACACACACGCACGCACGCACACACACACACACACACACACGCTATTTCTCTTTTTCCAAGACAAATTAAAAGAAACTCCCAGGATACTTTAAACCCCAGGGGTTCACAAAACACAGATTAGAAAATGCTGCTTTAGAGATATTCCTGAATCATTAATAATGCTTTAGAAATTCCTATTATATTCATTTAGTTGCTCAGTGTATATCTGTTCCTTTATGTCGCTTCGATTCGTCAATTTTGTTTAATACTAAAAATGACCAAAAGCAGTGGTATTTTAAAATTTAGATAAGTATAATATTTTTATCTTTCTTTTTAAATATAATTTATGGTCAAATTGGCTTACATACAACACCCAGTGCTTATCCCAACAAGTGCCCTCCTCAATGCCCATCACCCATTTTCCCTCTCCCCACTCCCCCCTCCACCCTCAGTTTGTTCTCTGTACTTAAGAGCCTCTTGTGGTTTGCCTCCCTCTCTCTGTTTGTAACTATATTTTTTCCCCTTCCCTTCCCCCATGGTTTTCTGTTAAGTTTCTCAAGACCCACATAAGAATAATATTTTTAAACTTAGGTACAAAGCATCACAGGAATACAACTTAAATATCCACTAGTGAACACTGTAGTGAAGAATATTTTCCCACAAGGCTATTCTTCCCAGCCAGCCAATGATAAGGTACACTTAAAAATATGTTATGTATGGGGCGCCTGGGTGGCGCAGTCGGTTAAGCGTCCGACTTCAGCCAGGTCACGATCTCGCGGTCCGTGAGTTCGAGCCCCGCGTTGGGCTCTGGGCTGATGGCTCACAGCCTGGAGCCTGTTTCCGATTCTGTGTCTCCCTCCCTCTCTCTCTCTGCCCCTCCCCCGTTCATGCTCTGTCTCTCTCTGTCCCAAAAATAAATAAAACGTTGAAAAAAAAAAAGAAAAAAAAATATGTTATGTATATATTAACAGATGTAAGAGGGAAAGCATACGGTTCTCTTCATAGATGCTGAAGAAGTCTTTTGACAAATTCAATATTCATTCACGATAAAAAAATTAAAAAAAAAAAACCTAAAGAGACTCTTAATAGGATAAATTATGCCTAAAGCTAGTATCTAATTTAATGAAGAAACAGAGGCCTTTCCACTAAAATCAAGAACAAAGAAAGGATGTCCACTATCTCCACCACTATTTAATATTGCAAGTGGGATAAGCCTGTACAATTAGATAAGAGAATTCATTTAGAGGCAGAATAGGTATGATAGGAACCTCTAGTGAACTGATAATACAACGAACTCAAACAATTCTTTTAGTAAAATAGCTGGAAATAAAAGTAACTCCCGAAGTCAAATCTTCATATATACAACCAATAACCAATTAGCAAGCAAATGATAGAAGAAAGCCCATTACAACAGTAACAAAGAAAACAATATATAGGAATAAACTTATAAACTTGCAAAATCTTCAGAAAAAAAACCCATTTAAACGTATCTGATAGTCACATTAAGTAGACCTAAATAAAGAGACATCCCTGTTCTTGGGATTACAATGTCCATTCTCCCTAATTTAGAAATTCAATGTAATACCAGTAAAATATCAGCAAGCCTCTTTTTTTTTTTTAACTTTTAATTTTAATTCCAATTAGTTAACATACAGTGTTATAGTAGTTTCGGGTATACAATGTAGTGATTCAACAACTCCATACATCACCCAATGCTCATCACAACAAGGGCACTCCTTAAATCCCCATCACCTATTTAACCTATCCACCCTCCTCCGGTAACCATCAGTTGTCTATAATTAAGAGTCTGTTTCTTGCTTTCAAATAATCAACAAGCTTTTAATGAAATTAGACAAGTTGCTACTGAAGTTCATATGGAAAAATACACCCCCAAGGATAGCCAGAAAAACACTGAAAATAACTAACTGCAAGGCTGGGACTGGTGCTACCAGACTTTAAAACATACGATAAAAACCATACTTAAAAGTATGGTAGTGGTATAAGAGCAGATAAACAGATCAGTGGAAAATAACAGAAAGGGGAGAAACTGATTCACATATATAGAGAATTTCAATATCTGATAAAGGTAGCATGTCAAATTACCGGGGCAAATAAGAACTTTTCTTTTTTCTTTTTTTTTTTTTTTAACATTTTTTTTTCAACGTTTATTTATTTTTGGGACAGAGAGAGACAGAGCATGAACGGGGGAGGGGCAGAGAGAGAGGGAGACACAGAATCGGAAACAGGCTCCAGGCTCTGAGCCATCAGCCCAGAGCCTGACGCGGGGCTTGAACTCCCGGACCGCGAGATCGTGACCTGGCTGAAGTCGGAAGCTCAACCGACTGAGCCACCCAGGCGCCCCAAGAACTTTTCAATAAATAGTGCTGCGACAGGAAAATTTATTTAGAAAAAAATAAAACTATATCCCTATTTCATACCATATACAAGAATAACTTCCAAATGTATTAGGGATCTAAATGTAAAAGAGCACAGAACCATACAAGTTCTCAAAGAAAACCGTTAAAATCCTTTTTAACCTTGGGGTAGAGAAAAGCTTGCTAATTATGACTCAAAATCCAGAACCAATAAAAGACTGGTAAATAAGACTATATATGTGATGTGTGTGTGTGTGTGTGTGTGTGTGTGTGTGTATTCATTTGCATGGCATAAAAAACATCACCACAGGCAAAATTATAAAAATAACTATGACCATGGAAGGAATATTTACATATGCCACAAAGGGCTAACATTCCTAAAATGTAAAGAGCTCCAAAAACCTGACAGAGTCAGAAAAAGTTATAAACAATCTTCAAAAAAAGAAAATGCCCTCAAACATATGAAATGTTGTTTAAACTCATTTATAATTAGGGAAACACAGAGAGATACTATTTTTCACCTATCAGATTGGCAAAGATTAAAAAACATGACAACATTCTGATGGCAAGAACATGGGGAAAGATGCACTCTCATATCCTGCTGGTGGCACTGCAAAATGGTGCAACAATTCTGAAGGGAAATCTGGTAATCTTAACAAACAATATATGCACTTATCTTTTGACCAAGTAAACCTACTTCTGCTAATCTAACCTGAATATACCTCCAACAATATGAAAATACATATGCACAAGGTTATACTTTTTTGGTAGCCATTTGTAATCACAAAATACTATAAACAATCTAACTGCCCATATACAAGAGAATGGATGAATAAAACAGGGAACATCCACACAAAGGAGTACTATACAGCTATTAAAAAGAATAAGGAAGAGCTCTATGAACAGACATGGAATGATTTCCAGTATGTATTCTTAAGTGAAAAAAAACAAAGAAGAATACTCATCATAAGCCACCCTGTGTGTAAAGGAAATAGATACAAGAAAATACACATTAATCTTCCCACATTTTGTGGGAAAACAAAAACTCCACAACGGATAAATCAGAAACTAAAGAGAGGTAGCTGGAAAAGAGATGCAAAGGTACTGGAGAGATGAACAGGGTGTGACCCTTCTGAGTAGACCTTTTTACGTAACTCTGACTTCTCAGAATCATGGTAATACTTTACATACTCAAAGTATAAACCAACAATTAAACCAACCAGGATGTGGGAGGAAACCAAAATCCAACACAAATAGTAACGTATAAACCCAACTGTATTACAAATAAATGACATGACACACTAAATTGGGGGATAAAAGAACAGAACCTAAGTGTGGAAAACAGTGTTTGACTAGATGTTATAGATAGCTAGAAAGTATAAGCTAGATATTATAGATACATATTTGATATTATAAAGCTAAAGATATTGTAGGTATAAGGCTAAAAACAAAAAGAACCACAAATAAATGCTATAATTTAGTTAGTAAATCTATTACAACAGTGTGGTTTAGCAATTATAGAACTACTTTATGTATATACTAGGATGGAAGAAAACATAACTATATTGCAGATAATAGCTAGACTGTCCAACCCACTGCTGGACAAAAAAGTTACAAGTAAGGAATGGGAGAAGGCTAAACTGAACTCTGTAGTATTAGATTAGCATCAAAGTTATGATTATGAAAACTCGTAGGTTTTAAAACATACAGATAGATGGAACAGAAACAAATACAGTTTTGTATGCATAATAAATTTCCTAGCTTTGTCATGGAGAATGCTTACAAGCAAAAAGCCCATCTAATGCCAGACCTTCGTTTCTAAAAACCAGTCTCCAATAAAAGGAACCAGGACTCACAGAAACACACACAAAAATCATCCAAGTTTCTATTAATTCACACCATAATTAATGGAAAAGTATAATACTAATAATATTAATGGAAAAGTAAACAATCACTATAGTAACAAAATGTCACTTCCAAAAAGAATCAGAAACTTGGTAGCAGCTGCAAGATCAACACTGGTCAACTCTTCAAAAGCTGTGCAAATTATTGTGGGGTTTGAATTGCTCAAACCAAGTAAAGCTTGCTTTATAATCAAATTCCTCTACACCTGTTCCATTATTCTTAAATCCCCATTTCAGATCAAATATAAAGGCATTCTTCCCCTTGGATATTCAGTAAAATCAATTTCATACCTAAGAACACAGGATATGAGAGCATACCAAGCAGAAATCTTCCCCAAACTGAGAGTTAAAAAAGAAAAAAAAGAAAAAAAAAAGTTGATGAGAGAACTATGTCACTGCCTCCAAGCAGCCTGAGATGACTCCCACATCAAAACAGATTTTGTTCAATAGCAAAATCAAGTACACATATATTCACTTTTATAAGTCAAACACATGAAAAGAATGCTCATATATTTTCTTATGATAAACTGTCATCTCAAAAAGAAAGTGGTGGGGCGGGGGGGGGGGGGGGGGCTTCTGGGTGGCTCAGTTGGTTAAGCATCTGACTCTTGATATCAGCTCAGGTCATGATCTCACAGTTCATCATTTCAAGCCCTGAGTCAGGCACCGCACTGACAGCTTGGGGCCCACTTGGGATTCTCTCTCCCTCCCTTTATCCCTACCCCCCCCCCCGCCCCCCCCACACACACTCATTCGCATGCATGCTCACTCTCTCTCAAAATAAATAAATAAAACTTTGGGAAAAAAAGATATTGATAAGTTCCTCAAATGGGCTTTTCATTTTCTTATAGGGAAATACACGTTCACCTAGTAAGTTTATGTCGTAACACTAAAAGTAATTTCACCTTTAAGAAGATATATAAAATAAATTTTAAAAATAATTTTTATCCCTAATGTAAAAAGTAATAAAGTAACAAGAAATAAAGAAGTAAATAAAAGTAAGAAACCCATTATAACAAGCATGAAAACAAAGTTATAAAACTTCTCAAATATTTTATAAGTGTTACTCCCAAAGCAGTTATGACCATTTTTAATATATTCATGCCAAAGACAATAACTTAATAAAGAACAAAAACAAAAGTACAATGTTTATAGATGTATCTCTCTGGAAACTGTTGCATCTATTCCACCAATGCCCCCCCTCACCCCATCCCAGGATAAAGACAGACAAGGGGGAAGAAACCCAATAACGCCCACTACTGGTCAAGAGAGCGAGCTCAGGAGTCAGCTCACCTGAATTCAGATGCTAGCTCTAAGACCTTCTAGCTTTGGACGCTGGAACAGTTAGTAACCTCTCTAACCCTCAGATCCCATCTGTAAAATAAAGATAACAATAACCCTTACCCAGCAAGGTGACTATGAGAAATAGATGAGCTAATTAATACATCTAACACAACAGTGCCTAGCACTTGGTATAAAGCATTCAATAGTGTCTGAGTGAATTCCAGGACTCCGATGACTTCAGGTGAGGACCTGAGAAACTGCTACCAAATAGCACTATTCTAGATAAAATTTTTCTTTTCTCGTAAACGAAACTTTTCATTCATTCTTTTATGACATCTGAAAATTACCAAAATTGATTCCAACTTTTAAAGTCCTCTCACCTGGATGATTACAACAGTCGTCTTCCTGGTCTGCCTGTCACCTTTGCCTCTCTGTCTATTCTCCACATAGCAGCCAGAATGAAGCTTTTAAAGGTTAAGTCAAGGGGCACCCGGGTGGCTCAGTCAGTTGAGCGTCCGACTTCGGCTCGGGTCATGATCTCGCGGTCTGTGAGTTCAAGCCCCGCATCGGGCTCTGTGCTGACAGCTCAGAGCCTGGAGCCTGTTTCGGATTCTGTGTCTCCCTCTCTCTCTGCCCCTCCCCTGTTCATGCTCTGTCTCTCTGTCTCTCTCTCTCTCTGTTAAAAATAAGTAAACATTAAAAAAATTTAAAAAAATAAAAAATAAAAAAAATAATAAAAAAATAAAGGTTAAGTCAAATCGTTTACTCCTCTATTCAAAATATACCTGAGCAAAATCAAAAATATTCTTGTGTTCAAATGTCTCCTCAAGGCCTTCCATAATCACACCATATAAAAGCGGCCTTTTATACTACTTCCCAGCCTTTCTTTTTTCCTAGGTCAATTTCCTTTTCTTTTGTAATATATACTTATCTATCTTCCCCCACTAGAATATAAGTTACAAGAGAGCAAGGAACATCTTCTTCATTGCTATACTCCTAGCACCAAGAACAGCACCAGGCATACCACAAACCCCGAGCCAAAGCCAACATCATACTTAACAATAAAACACAGGCGGCAATCCCATTAAAGACAGGGACAAGAAAAAAAATCGCAAAATACCATACATCAGCTACCAAATTGGCAAATTATTAACTTTTTAAATTTTGAAGTACACTTCAACAATAAAATCGTTTTTAAAAAATCTCCAGTGCAGGGGGCGCCTGGGTGGTGCAGTTGGTTGAGCAGCTGATTCTTGACTTCATCTCAGGTCATGATCCCAGGGTCATGGGATAGAGCCCTAAGTTGGGCTCCACGCTGAGCTCAGAGCCTGTCTAAGATTCTGTCTCTTTCTCCCTCTGCCCCTCACTCATGTGCATGTGCGCTCTCTCTCTCTCTCTCTCAAGTTTAAAAAAAAAAAAAGACAATTATTTAGGGGAGCCCAAGGGGCTCAGTCGGTTAAGCATCCGACTTCAGCTCAGGTCATGATCTCTGAGTTAGTTGATGGATTCGAGCCCTACACTGGGCAGGCTCTGCCCTTGACAATGTGGAGCCTGCCCAGTATATATTCATTCATTCATTCATATTCTCTCCCTCCCTCTCTCCCTTCCTCTCTCTCTCTCTCTCTCAAAATAAGTAAACTTAAAAAGAAAGATCTCCAGTGCACATACACGTCAGTGAATTTTTACAACTGCGTACATTTATGTAACCACCACCCAAGATCAAGATACACAACATTTCCTGAACTTCAGAAGCCTCTTGGTTGGGTCTCCTCTCAGTAAATAGCCCCAGAGAGGTAAGCACCAGTCTGACTTCTCTCACCCAACTACTCCTGTACTTGAACTTCATATAAGTAGGTTCAAACAGTAGTCGCTTTTGTGCCTGGCTTCTTTTATTCAACTTTGTATCTGTGACATTTGCCCATGTTATTGCATGCATCAATAGTGCATTCCTTTTTTAATCATTGGGCAGCACTCTGTCTTATGAATATACCACAATTTATCAAATCCACTGTTGATGACATTCAGGCTGTTTCAGTTTGGAGATAATATGAATAGTACAGCTGCAAACAATCTTCGGTATGTCTTCTGGTGGAAATATTATCTGCAGACTGGCAACATGTTTGATTGGTTCTGGGGGAAGGGTTTAATAATACTTTAGACTATGGATGACACAGGGAACTAGAAGTGGGCAGTGCTGGTGAGAGTCTAAACTGGAATAACCTTTCTGGAGGACAATGTGGCAACAGGCACCAGAAGCTTGAAAATATCTGTGCCCTGAGACTAATAATTCTACTTCAAGGAAATTTCTTATCGGATACTTACAAGTGCCAGACTTCTAAGTGTTTTGCATGTATTAACGCATGTGATTTATTCTATGGACATATTAGAGATGCTCACAATGGTTTAGAAGGATGTCAACCATCCATCATTAGGAATTGCAAGTAGTAGCAGTAAATAAGGTAAAAAACTAAAAGGGGAATGATGTTAAAACATACTGTACCTCTATGAAATTAAACATTATGCAGCCACTGAAACTGTTTTTAAAGAACATTACAGACACAGGAAAAAAATATATGTTAGCAAAGTTAACAGTGGAATGAATAAAATGAATTCCAGTTTTTTAAATCTATGCATATACCTTAAATGTTAAAATAGTGGTAATCCCTGGAAGACATGGGTACTTTCGTATTCTTGATATTTTTCTGTACTCCCCATTTTTTCTATATTGATTTTGTCAATCAAAGAGAATACAACACTAAAAGGACTAGTAAACAAAGGTGTTTACATTCTTATGGGGAGACAGAAGATATGATCCAATTTAATTAGGGCAGTGACACAGTTTTGTATAGGATGAAATTAACAGTACTATGTGAAAGACCTCTAGCCTAGAGATTAGGGGGTGAGACATTATCAGGAAAGATCTCCATTGTCTTACTTCCACCAAGGACTCCCGAGAGGAAGAACTCCATCTCTAGGCTGGAAGGAACCTTCATAAGAAAATCCTGTTAATTCTTCAGCTCACCATCCTTAGGATATCAATTGCACATTGTACCCTGGCAAGTGTTCTTTTCCCCGCCCACTTAGAGAAAAGGCTTAGCCAGAGGAGGAGTGAAAGAATTCCCGAACACCAAGGATACGGTAGTTCAACAGCTTCAAACGTGGAGGAAGCTGGTTCCACCCACTCTGCAGCCTGGCTGAAATGCATGAAGGAAGGGCCTCTCTTTCCCTGTCAGGCTAAATGAGGGCAAAAACTTTTCAGATTTCCAGATGTCAGAAACTCCAGATAGAGTAAACTCAAATTTATACCAAAACACTGATCCCTTGAGTTCAAAAAATTCTTCTACTTGAAGAAATAAAATCATCAAGAAATTATCCTGGTAAAGGTAATTCTCTGTATCAGCCCTCCCACTCCCTCCTCCTCTGCAGACAGACCACCCCTGGAAACCAAAAGAAAGCGGAGCATGAAGATTAAAACTGTACCTTAGTATTTGAGTGGCCAATTCTCACTTCAGCAAATGATATTTGTTTAATAATTAATACATAAGGAATATTTTGAGGTGTTCAAGAAAACCACCACTCATTTTTATGGTACAATATACATTATTTTCTCAAAGGTTGCCAAATTACCCATACTTGATTAAGAAATTTGCTAAGAAGATGTTGCTTTTGCATGGCAGGGCGTTATTACTAAATTTTCTAACTTGTGACATCTAAACCACATTAAAATTCTCAAGGACTGCTGGTCAAAAAACGAAACAAAACAAAACATTTCAGAGTCACTTCCACAAATATGAAATCACACAAATTTATGTGATAAATTTATGTTTTGGTCTCACTCTCCCTCCTTCAATATATGCCCTCTTTATTTTCCCTTCAAACTTCTGTTTTCAAATTTATACTTAAATGTCACAAAATTCTCCATAACCTACCTGCAGCTTTTCATGGCTATAGTGTTAAATTGCCTAAATTAAGATTTAAGAAAATTCTAGTCTAAAATTTATTAATGTATCACATCTCTACATCGCACAATAGAACAAATTTCTTATGCAGCTAAAATAGTTTTTTGAAAAAAGTAACTATTTACATAATCACCAGGGATCCTGGTTTTATTCTATATGTAACCTAGATTTTTGGATAATCTACTCCGGTTGCCTAGAATATGTTATGGGAACAGAGGATATAGAAATAGAACTGGCAAAATTTGGTATGTTCAAATTTCGGCTTTACATATAATCAAAATACAGAAAAAAATCGCTTTGGAATAATAAAAAAAGAACGTTGGATAATTTATTCTTAATTACATGTTCCAAAGTTGTAATAATATTCCCTTAGCATAGACCAGACTGTGAAAGATTACCTGATATACAAAATTAGGACGCTGTCCCTCTTTTACAGTGACAATTTGGCAGGGGAGGGGCGGGGTGGTCATTGTTGTCGCTGTCAGAATTGTGCAACCTGATTAAATAAAACTACTTGAAGATTAAGTAAAACTAACTGTACCCACTAAACACTGTAAAGAACGCTGTAACAGAAGCGGTTTTCTCTCCCAGGGCCAGTAGAGGGAGACTAAGACATCTGGCCTGGTCGTGCAGTGTTTCTGTAAAATTGGGGAGGGGGAGCGGAGGCTGTATTTAAATGTCCTGCTGTCAATCAAAGGACACTTCCTACAATCACAGTCACCATATCTGCTATTAGCCGTGAGCGTACTCTCGCCAAGATACAACACCAAACGGTGCTCGCGTAACCTGCTTCACCTAAAGGTGACCGCAGGCTTTGCCACAACACCCAAATAAGGACTTTGGGAGCCCAACCCCAACTAGTTTCTTTGTTTAAATGCCTGCGAATCCCTCCCACGCCGGAGTCAAGAGGCTGTGGCGCCGCCCTTTATTAGCCTCACACTTTGATTACAAAACACACGAGTCGACGGCTTGGCGGCGGAGGCGGCCAGAGCTCTCACAAACGTCAAACCCGAAACGCAGGCGGCTGCGGAGGCAGAGGGCGACGCTCGCCGCCCCCGCCACCCGACCCAAAGTGCCCACCGGCCGGCCAAAGTTCGCCCGCACCAGGCCCCCCGGATGCGAGCCCCCGGCCGTCCGGGTGTCGCCGGCCCCTTGGGCGACGGGAAATTTCACTCTTTGTAAAGTTTGAGCTGCGGCGCGGGGGCGACTCAAGGGGTTGGGGACCAGAGGCTGTCGTTCGGGCCCCGTTGACCACTCCACCCCCGCCAGGACCGGGTGTGCTGGGGTGGCGGGTGGGGGGCACGGTCAGAGCCGACCTGCCGCCCCGCCCGGGACCCCCGGCCCCAAACTTCCGACTGGCATCTTTTAAGTCCCCGAGAGTGCCTCATCTGTTGCTCTGTTTACTCCTCGGAGCCTCGCCGGGCTGGCGCTGCCGACGCCCCCGTCCCAGTGTCCCGCGGCCGAGGAAGTTTGATAAAGACCGGGGAAGGGGGCGCGACGGGGACCGCGGAGGGGGAGGGGAAGAGGGCAAATTCTGGAGACCCTGAGCTGGGGCGAGCCGGTCGCCGCCCGGAAGGAAGGCGCTGCGGCCAGCCGAGCAGGGCGGCCGGCCGGGCGGCGACTCCGGGCCGGAGCCCCGGGCGGGCGGGGCGGCGGCCGGGCTGCGGGCGCCGCGAGGGGCGGCGGGCCCCGCCGGCGCTCCGCCCGCCGCCTCCGCCGGCGCCTGCCCCGGCCGCGTCCCCTCGCCCCGGTCTCCCCCTGCCAACTTCTCGGCCGGCCCCCTTTGTTCCCGTTTGTTGTGGCGACTCTTCTCCCGGCCGGGAGATCCCACCAGCCCCCCTCAGCCCGCCCGGCGCCCGGCGAGCCCGGGGCCCCGCGCGCCCCGCTGCCCGGGCCGGGGGCTCGGAGCTGGGGCCCCTCGGCGCTCGGCGCCGCGGCCGGGCGGAGGGGGGCGCGGGCGGCCGGCGCGGCGGCGGCGGCGGTTGGCCCGTGGCCGTCCGCGGCGGCGGCGGCTGGGCTGGAGGGGGTTTATTTACCTGCCGTGGAACCAGTCCTTGCAGATATCGCACTCGATCATGAAGCGGTTCACGTCGTACGGCTGCCGGCACACACAGTACACCGGCGGGGGCGGCGGGGGCGCCGAGGCCCGGCCCGGAGCCGCCACCGACACGGCTGCCGCGGCCGCTCCAGCTGCTGCTCCCGCGGCCACCGCCGCCGCCGCTCCGGCCATCTTTAAAAAACACACACACGCTCGCTCGCTGCTCCGCTCGCCGACTGGAGCGAGCGCAGCCGCCAGCCAGCGCCGCCTCCTGCAGCAGCCGGAGCAGCAGCCGCGGCGGCTGCGGCGGCGGCGGCGGCGGCGGCGGCGCCTCAGTGCGCGCGCGCGAGGTCGCTGCCGGGGCCTGGGGGCGGGCGGCGGCGCGCGCACGACGCGCGAGGCTCCGGCCCGGCTCCTTCCGGCGCTCCGCGCGGGGCCGTGCGTCTCGCGCACGTCGTCCCGCCGCCGGCGCGCGCGCCCCGCTCCCCTCGCGTCGGCCGGGCGGGGGCGCTAGGGGGGGCGGTGGGGGGGCACCCGCTGAAGGGCACTCGGGGCGGGGGAGGCGGAGGGAGGCAGAGGCTCCCTGAGGACACGCGCGGCGGCGCAGGGAGCGCGGCCACAGGAGGAGGACGGCGGGAGCGTGCGAAAAGCCGGCTTCGGCGTTTCTGAGTGCGAGCTGAGGCCGGGGAAGTTCCTGCGCAGTGGAGAGCGGCACAAGCTGCGTCTGTGCGCCGGGAAGGGAAACCGAGGAAGTTAGAGCCCCGCCAGGGCCACCTCCCGACGAGGGGAGAATCCTTAGGCAATTAGCAGCCTCCCTGCGACCTTTGCGGGCCGGAGCCGAGGGTTTAACAGCACGCCGAGCCCTGCCGAGGTGCCCGAGTGTGCTGGGGAGTTCCTCAGACCAGAAAACGTCCCACTCCAATTCCCACCGACCAGCTAGGGAATTAGTGTTGATGGAGCCGCTGATAGGTGAAGGAGGTGGTTCTCAGGAGGAATTCATTAATGTCAGCGAGCCGAAAGGGACCAGCGTGAAGTGTGCTGGGTGGAGAAAGGACTGCAAAGGACTCTGGCGTGTTATAAATAACACGACGTAGATGCGAATGCTTTCGAGTCCCAAGTTCGGAAGACAAGGATAAAATTCTAAATGACAGTGACACCTCGGGAAAGGAATACTACAAAAAAACAGACAATACGGTACCTGGCGCGTAAGAGGCCATTAATAAATGTTTTTGAATGAAAGGTGAGATTGATAAGAATAAAAACAGCTAGCAAGTACTGAATAGAGAAAGAATGCTTTGGAATCATAACTACGCGAATTGGAAGGCACGTTAAGGATTATTGAATCAGATATTTGTAGCTGAATTTAGTAGTAATTTCTATCATGGGGAAAGCCCTATGGCTCCCATCTCAGCCAGCCCGACAGAGAATCGCTGATCCAACCTACTTTTTACAACCGAGGAAAGTGAGTAATTTGCCTGAAGTCTCACCGATCCGAGCTAGAGCTAAACTTTCAGTTTCTTGATTATGCGCCAATCCTTTTTCTTCCACACCACTACCTGGCACGTATTTTGTAGGCAAAGAAACACCTGGAAATCAGAGTTGACCACAAAGTGAATGCGTTCGAAACATTTATACCGGAGAAAAAGGAAAAAAGTTACTGTAACTTTGGCATATGTTTAGAGGCATCATGGAGTGGAAGCCCCACACTCAGACCCTACATGTATATAAGCTGTGCAACGTTGGGCGAGTCACTCCATTTCTCTTCAACTAGATCCCTTGGAGATATGTTTAAAGAAAAATTATGGATAATAATACTACCTCACAGAGTTTTCATAACAAGCAAAAGAGATCATGTATTTTTAAATTTGTTTTAATGTTTACTTATTTTTGAAAGGCAGACACGGAGCACGAGCGGGGGAGGGGCAGTGAGAGGGAGACACAGAATCCGAAACAGGTTCCAGGCTCTGAGCGATCAGCACAGAGCCCCCACGAACTGGGAGATCACCACCTGAGCCGAGGTTGGATGCTTAACTGACTGAGCCACCCAGGGTCTGCCAGATAATGTATTTTTAATTTTTAAAGTACATTGTAGAGGATGTGTGTTGTTAGGGGAGAGCACAGCCAAGTGTAAGGGAAGGAGAGGCAGCCAGAGCTGTCATGTTGGATTTGGGGTGAGAAGGGCATCCACACAGGGAACTGGTCCGGTGCAGGGTGCTTTCCTCTCCCTGCTGAGGGGCTATCTGACCTTGGGAAATCAGCCTGGGTAGGTTGAAGAGAGCAGCCAAGCAGAAGAGGGGGCAGTATTGGTGGTGGGAGATTGGTTATATATAAGAGTATTGATCCAATAAGTAAATAAGGGAAATGGGAATCATATGTCTCACTATTAAGGAAGACAGTTACAAATATATGGAAAGAAAACTAGAATGAGCCTTTTGGTAGTGGACTGACAGTGGAGGTGTCAATTATTTATATAGGTGTTTAAGTAGTATATACTCTGTCGACACTGAGAGAGAGTAGTGACAAAACAAAACAATGAGTACATCTAGTCCAGATCTTGGCTGCTTTTTTTTTTTAATGTTTATTTAATTTTGAGAGAGAGAGAGAGTGCGCGCGCGTGCACAAGCGGGGGAGGGGCAGAGAGAGAAGGAGACGCAGAATCCCAAGCAGGCTCCAGGCTCTGAGCTGTCAGCACAGAACCCAACACGGGGCTCCAACCCAAGAACTGTGAGATCATGCCCTGAGTCGAAGTCGGATGCTTAACAGACTGGGCCACCCGAGTGCCCCCAGATCTTGGCTTCTCTACCATTCTCCTTATTTTTCTTTTTTGGCAAATTGGCTGATTTCAGGACTGGAGAAGAGAAGTACAGGATGAGCCTGGAGCCTCTAGCTGTGCCAGAAAATAAGGACATGCTCAAAGAATAATGGGGCATGTCAAATGGACACAGGCCAACTTGGGTCCCACTGGCCAAATCTTTGACAAATCCAGCTTCAAAATAAAAAATGATAATAATGTATTATAACCTATTGAATAGCACAGGAAACCATACAGAGGTAAATAACATAAATTGATAATTTGAAAAAGATTGGAATATTTACATACTTTCAGATTATGTCCCCACAAAATACTTGCTCATTATAAAGGGAAATAGAGTAATTTTACAGTGGAGAGAGTCTGGCAGACACCATCTTAAGTGATTAAAGGCCATTGGTAATGGGACAAATCAAAACTGTGCCCCAGCTGATAGGATCCAATGAGAAGTATACTAACATCATTTCTGTGTAATTCTTCCTGGCCTACTTAGAGGAGTCTCTAGTTTGGAAATGCAACGTTTTAAAAGGTACATCAAGAAATCAGCAAGAATAAAAACACTATAAGGCATACGATCTGTAAGGAAAGGTTAAAGAAATTGTAAACACAAATATTTGACCTTGAGAAGAAAGGGATGAAGGCCACACGTCTGAATAATGCCAAAATTTTAGTGACAAGCGCCATGCATGGTAATTAAGAGCATAGATTCTACAGTCTATTATCTCTGTGACAACGTACTGTTGGGCTTTAGTTTTCTCATTTTAATGGGGATGATAAGAATAACTACTTCACAGGGTTGGGTTCATTAAAGGAGATAACAAAATGCTGGCCACAATTCTTAGTGCCTAATAACCCATATAGCTGTTAGCTGTAACTATGAATAATTATTTTACTCGTTTATTGACAATAATAGGACTGAAGAGCATCTAGAGAGTTAGAAGGGAAGCCTACGAGAGTATTATCCCAAGTCAAGGGGGAGCGAAATTCCGAAAGAAAATATCTTGAAGAAAGACACCCAGCTCCCTGCTAGCATTGGTCGGCAATGACTGTGGGGCTCCCTCCGCCTTTTTCTCCTTTGCAGATACCCTAGTACCTGAAGTAGACCTTTACTCTTCATATCAAACCTAAGCTGCTCTGTTGGTTTGTTTTTTTTTTTTTTTTTTTTCAACGTTTATTTATTTTTGGGACAGAGAGAGACAGAGCATGAACGGGGGAGGGGCAGAGAGAGAGGGAGACACAGAATCGGAAACAGGCTCCAGGCTCTGAGCCATCAGCCCAGAGCCCGACGCGGGGCTCGAACTCACAGACCGTGAGATCGTGACCTGGTTGAAGTCGGCCGCTTAACCGACTGCGCCACCCAGGCGCCCCTGTTGGTTGTTTTTAACACTGCACTTGTCCTTAAACCCTCGTTTCTGTGAAAAGAAATATATTCTCCAACTTAACAACTCTGCTTCCTACTACTACCAATATTTGTCTAGCTCCATGATCGTGTCTGCTGTTCTCTCCCTTTTTCTTCAAAATGCTGTTCAAAACCCACCCCCAATCCTGACGATACTGTGTACCTTTATATACATAAAATTTAATTTGCATACTACTTGTGTGTTACCCAGATATTCAGCCAGTACCCATACTTTTTTTTTCTAGGGGATAATTTCCTTCTTACAAATTCAGGAACTGAAAGAGCCTGCTTCCCAAAACTTTATATACTTACAGGAAAAAATTGAATAATGAGAAAAAAACTTTTTTAACAAAAGAAGGGATATCAGAAAAATATGTAGCAGTAGCTCTGGATGCTTCTATGGTGATGAAGGCTATAGACCATTTGTCCTATGCAATTTATTTGGGGTCCTGAAAGAAATTACCTATCCCAACTTGTTTTCTTCATCAACCTGCCAAGGTACATAAAAGTCCCATCCCTCAGAGGTAGGGGTAGGGAGGGTCTCCTATCCTCAAGGCTCCTGAACAAAGACAGATGTATCAAGTGTGAGAGGCATCCCATTGATGGTGATTCTGTGGAGCAGTAACACTAAGAAATATTCTGGGGACTGCAGGGTTCCCACAGCCAAGTAAGTTTGTAAGATACAGCCCTACACATCGGGCTCCGTGCTGAGTATGGAGCCTGCTTAAGATTCTGTCTCTCTCCCTCTGCCCTTCCCCTGCTCACGTGCTCTCTCTCTTGCTCTCTCTCTCAAATAAAAAAAAAAAAAAATTAAAGAACGAAAAGAACCAAGCACAATTCATGAACCTTGATCCTGATTCCAAAAAAATAGCTATAAAAGACAGTTTGGGGGATAATTGGGGACATTTTAATATAACCTGGGCATTAGATGATGCTAAGAAAACATTCATATTCTTTGGTGTGATACGGTATTGTAGTTTTATAGAAGAATGTCCTCATTTTTAGAAGACACATGCTGAGGTTTTAAAAGTGAAGCATTATTTTTAAAAATAAATAAATAAATATTTTAAAAGTGAAGCATTATGACATCAGCACTTGCTTTGAAAGATTTAGAAAAAAAAGAGAAGATGGAGATGAATGAAGACAGTACAATAACGTTAGCCATTGTTGAATCTGGGTAATGATGTGTACATGAATGTTCAATGGACTAGTCTTTCAACTTTTCTGTATTTTTGTAATTTTTCATAAGTTTAATAATACAGCCTCTTTCCTGAGTCTGCTCAGAAGTTAAATGATACTTATGTAGTCAATGATTTCCTATTCTGAATATCTCTACAGTTTCTTTTCTTGTTATAATGCCTTCTAGAGTTTCACCTGTCTTCCAGAGAGCAAAGTACTATAGGACCATTATTTCATTAAACTCTAAAACCCAAATATGGCTCTTCTAAACAGGAACAGGGAGTGGCACATTTTTAGACTATCTATATGCACATCCAGAAAGTTTTTGAAGTGCTCCTAACACTGTGCCTCCACCCCTCCATCTGTCATCTAGTGGGAGATGTTACTCATGGGTGTGTGCCACACATGTGTACAACATGGAAGCAGAAAAAAGTTGATAACCACCATGTTAGATCCTTATAAAAAAAACTCCACTTGTGCCCCAGTCTAACCATGAGAAAAACATCAAAAAATTCCTACAGAGGGGCATTCTACAAAGTGCCTGACCAGTATACCCAAAATGGCCAAGATCATGAAAACAAGCAAAACCCGAGAAACTGTTACAGCCAAGAGCGTCCTAAGGAGACGTGAGAATTAAATGTAATGTGGTACCCTCGATGGGATCCTCAGGGGAAAAAAAAAAACCACATTAGATTAAATCTAAAGAAATCTGTATAAATCATGGGCTTTAATTAAAGATAATGTATCAATATCAGTTCATTAATTACAACAAACGTATCAGACAGATGTAGGATGTTAATAATAGGAAAAACTTGGTACTTGCATATGGAAACTCTGTACTACTTAAAACCGTTCTAAAAAATAAAGTTTATTCCAAAACACTGTTGTGTACGTTACCTACAAGGTCTCCATGTTTCAAATACGAACCCAGTTGCTAAAATATATCTACGCAGGGCACTAGATCATGCTTTCCCGTTCTGATTTCTGTGATACTTTGATGCAGTTTAAGAAGGTATGCCTGGTGGGGTGAGCAACATATTACTAATGATTAAGTCCGGAAAATTATGCAGGTCTGTGTCTATATGTGTAACATTATTAGCCTGAGGGATTGGCTAAATTTAAAAGTAAAGTAACTTATTTATCCATCCATTCATTCATCATTATTGAGTGACTGGCTACTACATACATCTGATAGTTGCTAAGAAAACCAGGGA
Source organism: Puma concolor (assembly GCF_028749965.1). Taxonomy (NCBI): domain Eukaryota; kingdom Metazoa; phylum Chordata; class Mammalia; order Carnivora; family Felidae; genus Puma; species Puma concolor. The sequence continues at coordinate 14,916,938 of NC_141668.1, read as the reverse complement.
TGAAACACACATCCTCTATCCCCAGTGGGCTCTCACTGTAAAAAAATAAATAAATAAACAAGTAAATATAAAACCATAGCAGGGGACACCTGGGCGGCTCAGTTAGTTAAGTGTCCAACTCTTGATTTCAGTTCAGGTCATGATCTCATGATTCGTGAGGTCGAGCCCATGTCAGGTTCTACACTGACAGTATGCAGCCTCCTTGGGATTTTCTCTCTCTCTGTCTCTTTCTCTTTTATAAAATAAATAAACTTAAAAAAAAAAACCCATAACACATTATGGTAAGTGTTGTGGTGGAGAAAAACACAAAGAGTTGTAGCAGCACATAGGAGGGCCAGCTAATCCAGACTGGGATAGATCAGGACATGTTTAGTTCTAAAGGGCAGACAAACATTGAAAGAAGCTCTATGTCCTTCACCATCCCTATTTCTGAAATATTAAAAATTTACTTTCCAAGCAACATAAGGAAGTTTTACTCTCACTGCAAGTAGATGTATCTATCAAGTAATATATACACATGTTTGTATGTATGTTATGTATGTATATATGTGTGTGTGTATATATATATGTGTGTGTGTCTACACATATATATAGACGTATATATATCAAGTACATATATACTATACATATATATCAAGTAAATATATACTTATATATATATACACATTTACTGTGTGCATATATATTATATATATATCTCAAGTAGATATATATATTTATAAATACAGATATAGATACAGATATAGATATAGATATCGGTTTTAGAGTTTTCAGGCTATAAGAAGCAAATGAAATAATCAAGATAGTGCTTACTAGTAAACAAGTCAGGTTGTATATCTTTAAAAGGGATTGAACAAGAGACAGTGGCAAAATCACTAGTGTACCAACAACCACAAACACTTTTTAAGCACCCAAGGCAGTGTGTTTAACAAAACTGCAGATATAAAGAAAAACTGGATAAATACCATAATAGAAAATTATGGACAAGTTCTTACTAAATTTTGTTTCCATTCCTAGTTCAGGGGTAATTCATCCTCATTTCTGATTGATAACAATCAGTAGTCACTCCTAAAGACCTATAAATAAATATTTCTAAAATGCAAAGAATCTCTTTCAAACTGACCCCAAATGACAGGTAATTCTTTTGTGACCTGAAAACTGCAGCATTAAATATATATGTAATAAGTATAGATATTGTTCATTGTCTTTAAATTCCTCATATATCACCTATGGCCTATGCGTAACTATATTTACAGCCTAGTAAGTCTATAAATTTAGTTCAATTGTGAGTCCTGCCTCTTGAGTTTATTGTCCCACAGATTTATTCCTCTCTAAACCCTACTTGAGAAATTAACAGTAAGACCAAAATTGAAGTTACAGTTATGTTTTGTTTTCTTTCTTTCCTTCTTTCTTTCTTTCTTTCTTTCTTTCTTTCTTTCTTTCTTTCTTTCTTTCTTTCTTTCTTCTTTCTTTCTTTCTTTCTTAGAGAGAGAGAGAGTACGAGTGGGTAAGCAGGGAAGAAGGGTGGAGAGAGAGAGAGGGAGAGAATGAATCTCAAGCAGGCTCCACACTCAGAGCAGAGCCCGAAGTGGAGCTCAGTCCCACGACCCTGGGATCATGACCTGAGCAGAAATCAAGAGTTGGATGCTCAACCAACTAAGCCACCCAGGCGCCCCTTAGTTTTTTCTAATTGCTCAAAAACTGTAAAATGCCACTGAACATCTTTCTTCATAGTATAGGAGATATAATTTAGAATTCCCAGCTCTCTTTTGCTTAAGTACTTAAAAATGGTAATTAATGTACAGTCAGCCTTAATATTTAGGGCCATTTATGGGAAAGAAGTTTGCATTTCCACATGTTTGAGAAAGAATAGCCTTCAAGATGCTTTTAACCAATGCACTAAGAATTACCGGAGCATATAATAACAAAAATAAAGTGGGTTAATAAGATTTTGCTGAGGTCTGTTTCATGTAAGGCAGTATGCTAGATGTGATGGAGAAAAATGAAAGAAATATACAAATGGCTCCTGCTTTTAAGTAACTTATAATTTACAGGAGTAATAATAGTGAGCAAAGGGTTAATCGTGTGGTACACAAGGAGCCCTGGAAAGCCAAGATTTTCAGAGAAGCTGGACAAAGGGACATTCAATCAAGAACAAATAAAGAACTGCAGCACAGACTTGTATAAAAGATATGAGGAAGATTAAAGCGTGGGATGGGACAGGACTTGCCAAAAAAAGTTAAAGACATTAAAGGGACTCTGAGAAAAAGATGAGAAAAGAACAAGGAAGGCATAGGCAGGATGCTTGGGGCTGATGGTGTAATATTGACAGATGACAAAGCAAACTTGCCCAATTATCTATTTCATTTTCATCACTCTTACCAGAAGACATCTTTGAGCTAGAAAATACTCTCTGCCAAAAAAAAAAAAAAAAAAAAAAGATGGCATGTGGAACTAAGTACTGATTTGACCCGACTTATTTGTAGCAGGATTGGGAAGACTAGAAAGGTTCTCTGTTTAAAACTAGACTTAGTTTTTGAGTGGGCCAAAGGGAAGTATCAAAGTATGAGAGAGGCAGGGGTAGGTGATGCCAGAGACAGACGTAGGTTCATAAGTATGAGGGTCAGTTTGCCCAAAGGAAAGAGTAAAACCAGTTGGCAATGCAAAGAAAGCTGTTTACTGGGGGATCAGAGACAAGGTAATAGGGCATGGAGAATAGAGCTAGTATTTCTATGCAGGAACTATCCTGGATGCTTAGTATACATTCTCTCATTTAATGTCTTCAACAATCTTTTTTTTTTTTTTTTTAATTTTTTTTTCAATGTTTATTTATTTTTGGGGGGACAGAGAGAGACAGAGCATGAACGGGGGAGGGGCAGAGAGAGAGGGAGACACAGAATCGGAAACCGGCTCCAGGCTCTGAGCCATCAGCCCAGAGCCCGACGCGGGGCTCGATCTCGCGGAGTGCGAGATCGTGACCTGGCTGAAGTCGGACGCTTAACCGACTGCGCCACCCAGGCGCCCCTGTCTTCAACAATCTTAATGGGAGTAGGATGATCCTCAGACTTTTCTAATGTGGGAAATAAGGCTTAACGTGCAGGTTAAGGTTAGGCAGCAAGTGAGAGGAGCCAGTGAGCTCTTCACCCAGGTCTGTATGACTTGACAGTATCTTCCTCTATATGCTGAAGATGGCCCAATAATGTGGAATCTAAGGAATAATAAACTCAAGAATCAGAGGTGCCCATTGGCATCAAGTAAGTCTGTGAACACCTATAACAGCCCCCCGCCCCCCACTTCTTGGGACTGGAGTCTAGGGTTAGGGTGACCTTCCCTAGGCAAGGAAACTGACTAGAGCAAAGTTAGGTACTAGGCCTATGTTGTCTGAAATACATCAAAAGAATGACCTAATCACAGGGACTAGGCCAGAAGGCCAGGAATTTGACATACAATTCAAGGAAGAATGACTTGGCGCTGACCTGCTTAAATACTTCCTGCTAAGATTCACGCAACATGGGAAAATGGTTAAGGGAAACCCCAGGAGTGTAGCTGAGCAGAAGCCTGCAAAGCAACCTGTCAGATGGGAAAGGCAGACAGCTAGGAGAGGAAGGTCTCCAGGGACTAAAACAAAAACAAAAACAATGAAACTGACAAATGGCTTGAAATGGTATTTTAAACAAACAAAATACAACTGATGAGTGTGACAAGTATATTGGAGCATTTGGGGAAAAAATTAATAAATAAACACTAAAAAAAAAAAATAAGCAAATTCAGGGGCTCCTGGGTGGCTCAGCCAGTTAAGTATCCAACTCTTGGTTTTGGCTCAGGTCATGATCTCACGATTCATGGGTTCAAGTCCTACATCGCGCTCTGCGCTGATGGTGGGAAGTCTGCTTGGGATTCTCTCTACCTCTCACTCTCCCTCTCTCCTCTCCCTCTCTCTCTCTCTCTCTCTCTCAAAATAAATAAACTTTTAGAAAGGAAAAAAAAGAAAAAGAAGCAAATTCAAAAACTGGTTGATTTTAACATTAGGACAAACTCAAATTGTAAACGAAAAACAGTACACTATGAGGTTCTGTAGTGAATCCTATTTAAAGTCTGGTTATTGATTTAAAAAGAAAAAAAACCGGGGCGCCTGGGTGGCGCAGTCGGTTAAGCGTCCGACTTCAGCCAGGTCACGATCTCGCGGTCCGTGAGTTCGAGCCCCGCGTCGGGCTCTGGGCTGATGGCTCGGAGCCTGGAGCCTGTTTCCGATTCTGTGTCTCCCTGTCTCTCTGCCCCTCCCCCGTTCACGCTCTGTCTCTCTCTGTCCCAAAAATAAATAAAAACGTTGAAAAAAAAAAAAAGAAAAAAAACCTAATACATATAGGGGCACCTGGGTGGCTCAGTCAGTTAAGCATCAGACTATTGATCTAAGCTCACGTCATGATAATGGTAATATTCAAAGTTGATAAATTGAGAAATAGCCCTATAAGTATGTTATTTAGAAATATAGAGTTATAGGGGCGCCTGGGTGTTTCAGTCAGTTGAGTGGCTGACTTTGGCTCAGGTCATGATCTCGCGGTCCCTGAGTTCAAGCCCCGCGTCGGGCTCTGTGCTGACCGCTCGGAGCCTGGAGCCTGTTTCAGATTCTGTGTCTCCCTCTCTCTCTGACCCTCCCCCGTTCATGCTCTGTCTCTGTCTCAAAAATAAATAAATGTTAAAAAAAATTAAAAAAAAAAAAAAAGAAATATAGAGTTATAGAGTGGCTCAGTCGGTTAAACGTCTGACTTCAGCTCAGGTCATGATCTTGTGGTTTGTGAGTTCAAGCCCCACATCAGGCTCTCTGTTGTCAGTGCACAGCCCACTTTGGATCTTGCATCTCCCTCTCTCTGCCCCTCCTCTGCCTTGCACATGCTCTCGCTCTCTCAAAAATAAAGAAACATTTAAAAAAATTTTAGAAATACAGAGTTAAATAACAGAAAAAGTGGCTGAAAGAGTTCAAAACAGTTGCCAGTAGAGAATGGGTCCGGGTGGCATGGGTGAGGGCAGCAAGGTGTAGTGATGTTAGCAGAAGACTGCTTTTTTCATTGCAAGTCACTTTTGTACTATTTGATCTGTTGCTTATATCATTATGACAAAATTCCTAATTTTTTATTTATTTTAAATGTTTATTTTTGAGAGAGAGCGGGCACCCGCAGGGTTCTGCGCTGTCAGTGTCCAATGCAGGGTTCGGGCAGCACAGGGCCCGATATGGGGCTCGAACTCACAAATGGTAAGATCATTACCTGAGTGGGACACTTAACTGACTGAGCCACCCAGGTGCCCCTAAATGGCTAATTTTTTTAAGCTTATTTATTTATTTTGAGAGAGACAGCACGAGTCGGGGAGGGGCAGAGAGAGGGGGAGAAAGAGAGACAGAGACAGAGACACATAGCGAATCCCAAGCAGGCTCCGCACTGCCAGCGCAGAGCCGGATGTGAGGCTTGAACCCACGAAGCCTGAGATCGTGACCTGAGCAGAAACCAAGAGTCCGACGCTTAACCGGCTGAGCCACCCAGGCACCCCTAAATTGCTAATTTTTTAAAAGCAGATGGGGTTTGATTGAAAAAGAAACAAGAAACCACACCACAAAAAGTAATAATGAGTCACCAGTCAATACATTCAAAGAGGAGTGAGCCATGGGACAGTCAGCAAAGCAACTCACTAAAGAACGTGAGAACCAGCTGGAGCAGGTGTACCCTCCCCTCTCCTCAGAAACAGAGTTGCTGGCAGCGGTGGCTTCGCCCTAGGCCAATAGGTGTCACACTACTGGGCTTGTTTTGGGGCTTGTTAAAACCTAGATCGCTGAGCCCCACCCCCAAAGTTTCAGTCGGGCTAGGGTGGGGCAAAGAATTTGCATTTCCAGCAGTTTCCTGATAAAGCTGCTGCTGCGGCTACAGGGAATCTGGGACCACAGTGAGAACCTCGAATCCGGGATGAAGCTAGAACTGCTCTCTAAACAGGCAAAACCATAACACTTAACGACAGAGAACTAACCAAAAGTTGCTGGAGGGAGGTGGGCTAGGTGGGGGGATGGGGACCAAGGAGGGCGCTTGTCATGATGAGCACAGGGTGTTGTATGGAAGTGATGAGTCACTCAATTCTACTGCTGAAACCGATATTGCACTGTAAGGTAATTAACTAGAATTTAAATACAAACTTGAAAAGAAAAGGAAAAAAAAGTACATGAAAACCGGCAGGCAACGTGCCTCAGGAGGGCTCTTAATAAGGGGACTGAGGGCCGGGAGACACGCAGCACAGCTAAAACTAACTCCAGGCCTCCACAACAGATGCCAGGAAAAAGAAGGAAGAGAAGAAGCAGGAGTAAAAGCCAAGGATAGAAACACGCTAACTTGCTATTTTCCCAGAATAAAGCTCTTCTTACTTTGACGGTTGAGGAGGTCCCCAACCTGCTTGCACGCTGCCCACATCCTGACCAGCAGAATGCCTGCAAATATTCCTCACCCACTGACCTAAAACCCACACTCAGGGCTCCCATACAGGGAAGAACCACGTCAATCAACTGCAGGAAAACCCCAAAGCAGCTACACACTAACGTCTATATTTTTATATATATAAACGTGTATTGTATATTTTTTTAATGTTTATTTATTTTTGAAGGGGGGGTGGTGCAGAGGATCCAAATCTGGCTCTGCCTTGACAGCTTCGGCGCTGACAGCCGTGAGCCCCAAGGCGGGGCTTGAACTCACAAAACGGGAGACTCTCCCACCGCGAGATCATGACCTGAGCGCAAGTCGGATGCTCAACCAACTGAGCCACCCAGGCGCCCCACAGGAACGTGTATTATAAATGTGAAGGGACGAAAAGGCATGTGAAGAAAATCCACGGTATAAAAGAGGAGGTCTGACGTGAAACACACACACACAAAAACAACTCACCCTAAAAGAAGTATAATTCAGGAAGAGAAATGTATATTTGTCCTAATTCTGGTGAGTAGCCTCGGAGAAACTTGAGAGAAAATGTCAAGCAACGAGAGCAAACTTCTATGACAAAGGAGCCCAGCTTCTCACAGAGTTGGAGGAACGTAAAATACATGACTATCAAAACTAAAAAAAAGAAAAAAAAAGTGAATGAGCAGAATAATGAATGAACAAATTAATGGCCAAATTCGTGATCTGGACGATAAACCCAAGGATATGTCCCAGGACATGATACACAAGACAAGAAAATACATGATATGTGAAGGAAAATGAACAGAAGAGGAAGGAAGTCCTATGTTCATCAAATGGAAGTTCTTCAAGGAAAGCAAATGGAGAAGGGGGGAAAAATCAGAAACAACAAGGCAATATATATATATATATATATATATATATATATATATATATATCCCTAAGCTTAAGAATGAATGATTTCAGGGGCGCCTGGGTGGCACAGTCGGTTAAGCGTCCGACTTCAGCCAGGTCGCGATCTCGCGGTCCGTGAGTTCGAGCCCAGCGTCAGGCTCTGGGCTGATGGCTCGGAGCCTGGAGCCTGTTTCCGATTCTGTGTCTCCCTCTCTCTCTGCCCCTCCCCCGTTCATGCTCTGTCTCTCTCTGTCCCAAAAATAAATTAAAAAAACGTTGAAAAAAAAAATTAAAAAAAAAAAAAAAAAGGATGAATGATTTCAGAATGAAGGGGCCCACAGAATGCCAGGCCAGCGTGGTATAACAAGACCCAGAACTAGGTGCATCGTGGTGAAAATCCCTAATAAAATTCAGATTAAAATATCTATGTGTATGTACGTGGAAAGTTTCCAGAAACAGAAGCATGTTACTTACCAAGGAATAAGAATCAGTCTGACTTCAGACTTACCAAGATTGCTAGATGCTTGAACGTCTTCTAAGCAAGGTCAACTTCATAACTTAAGGGTTCAGTGGCAATGAAAATGTGGGACTCCATGATGAAAAGGTATTAAGAATTTCAAGATGGTGACAGGGGAGTCTTATACCAAACAGGGGAGGGTGGGCACTTCCAAGCACAGGGTCCTTCTAAGTACGGGGGCCTCTTATTTTGTGCTTCCTTTATTTCCTGGTCCTTCCCAGCTCCCAAGACTTATAATACTTCATGCTATTTTCTTTCTTGGAGAGCACAGGTCTCATGCCAATAAAGGCAGTCCTGTTTCCAAGTTCTGAGAAGCAAAGATTTTGAACCTAACATTCTATACTCAGCCAAACTGTTGACTAAGTAGAAGGGCAAATAGAGATGTTTTGGGACTTGTAAGAATTTAGAAAATTTATTTGACACCTATCCTACATGAAAATGGTATTTGAGTAGCTTTCAAAACAACTTAGAGCTTCCAGAAAAATAAATCAGGACTCCAAGAAATAAAGTGGCTTGAAATACCAGACACAGTGGTAGCTGGGAATGACCTAGAAGTAAAGGAAGATGAAAAGAAAATGGGATACATTAGGTATTGATGCTTAAGCAATTTTTCTTGAAACTTCTAAGATTTAGTGACAGTGGATTCCATTCCTTTTCTATAGAGCCAATCATTGGTGGTTCAGTGGTAAATAATATTTAAATAATTATAATATTATAATGGCTTTTTTAGTGATTTTTATTCGTAGAATCAATCTATAGTCAAAACACACACACACACACAAACACACACACACACACACACACACACACTCACACCATCATTATGATTACAGAACAGAATGTAAACCTTGGTAATGTAAGAAAAAAGAAAGTCACATAAGGAAATAAGAGACAGATAAGAAAAGCAGAGAGCCCATTGGATCTACCAGCATCTGATAAATCCAGAAATAAAGGTTTTAGTATTTTATCTGAAATTGTAAAATACCCCATAGGAAAACTAAAGAACTAAAATAATATATCGAATAAAAACTGGTAGGGAAAGTAGGTGGCATTGTAAGATGTATTAGATTCTTCATTTTCATAGCAAGGCATTAGTAGACGCTTTCTGATTAACCAAAAAACAAAGGTATAAGCATATTATTTCAGGTTCTGTGATAACCACCATAAAATTTTTAAACAGGAATTCTTGACAATTCTGAAGAGTGAGACTGAGGGAGTAGTTTGGCAAGGAAATATAATGTCTATTTTTCGTTTTATATTTTCATTTTCTACTTTTCTGTATCATTCTAATTTTGCTATGTGTGTGCATTATTTCTATAATTAAAAACCAGTGCATCAAGAAAGGAAATGAGAGTGATAGGAATCAGCAGGAGCCAGTATGGCTCGATGAACTTGATTTTCTTCCTGGTTACTAGCCTGGTAGATCAAGATAACTCATTACGACCATGTCCCAGACCCTCTTCTAGGAGCCGGGGATGCAGTAGTGAACCTTAAAAAGAAAAAGAAACAGGGGCGCCTGGGTGGCTCAGTCGGTTGAGTGGCCGACTTCGGCTCAGGTCACGATCTCGCGCTCCGTGAGTTCGAGCCCCGCGTCGGGCTCTGGGCTGATGGCTCGGAGCCTGGAGCCTGTTTCCGATTCTGTGTCTCCCTCTCTCTCTGCCCCTCCCCCATTCATGCTCTGTCTCTCTCTGTCCCAAAAATAAATAAACGTTGAAAAAAAAAAATTTAAAAAAAAAAAAAAAAGAAAAAGAAACAAAAAACTGAACCTACATGCAAGTACAGGAAGTTCACATCCTAGGTGGTAAGGTCTAAAGCAACTTCAATTAGGGAAAGGTCAAGGGATGCCTGGGCGTATGGCAGTTTTGGATTGGGTGACCAGGGAAGGCCTCGCTGAGAAAGTGACTAAACAACCAAAGACATGAAAGTGATAAGGGAGTGCTCATGGGGATACCTGAGGGAAAGTATTCCAGGTAGAATAGCCAGTGCAAAGGCCCTGGGGCAGGAATACACTGCGTAAGCTCCAGGTACCCAGTGGCTGGAGTGGAGAGAGCAAAAGGGAGTGTTGTAAGAGATGATATAAGAGAGGTAAGAGAGTAGGGGCAGATGACACAGGCCTTATCTGCCCTTTGAAAGACTTCAGTTTTTCTAGTGAACAAAATGGCAAGAAAGAGCCCTGTGATATGGTAGAGCACGGAACTTCTCAAACGTTAGCAAACACTCACGTGACCTGAGGGCCATGTGAGAACACAGATTCTGATTCAGCAGGCTTGAGGTGGGCGTTGAGGTTCTCCAGTTCTACAAGCTCCCTGGTTATACAACGCTGCTGGTCTGAGAACCACCCCGTGAGTAGTAAGAGTAGCTGACCCAAGCAGAAGTAAGCCTCATTAGACAGCTTTCAACAGAGGGGGACATGCTACTTTAAAAATCTCTGGGGGCGCCTGGGTGGCTCAGTTGGTTAAGTGGCTGACTTCGGCTCATGTCATGATCTCATGGTTCTTAGGTTCCACCCCACATCAAGCTCTAATGCTGACAGCATGGAGCCTGCCTGGGATTCTGTCTCCCTCCCTCTCTCTCTGCCCCTTCCCCACTTGTGCTGTCTCTCTCTCTCTCTCTCTCTCTCTCTCTCTAAAAATAAATAAATAAACTTAAAAATAAAGCAAAATAAAATCTCTGAGCACTACAGACTTTATTCACATGGCTGGATGGAGTTATTTGCTTCAGGTAAATAGTACCTAAAGAATGAACAGGCTCTTCCATTCGGAGGACTCCGATCAAAAGTCAGTGAGGACCTGAGGTCCTCAGTCCAACAAACTATGTTGAACTATATCCTGCCAACTACCACTTAAGTGAGCTTGAAACAGAATCAGGGGCACGGGAGTGGCTCAGTCGGTTAGTCGTCTGACTCGGTTTCCTCTCAGGTCATGATTTCATGGGTTCGAGCCCTGCATCAGGCTCTGTGCTGACAGTGCAAAGCCTGCTTGGAATTCTCTCTCTCCCTCTCTCTCTCTGACCCTCCCCCACTCACGCTGTCTCTGTCTCTCTCAAAATAAATAAATAAACTTTAAAAAATTAAAAAGAAAAAGAAAAGACACAGAATCAACCCCCCTATCAAGCCAACTACAGCCCTATCAAATACCTCGACTGCAGTCTGTGACAGACCCTGAGCCAGAAGGCACAGCTAAGCCACCCCCAGATTCCGGACCCACAGACACTGTGAAATAATAGATGTTTGTGTTTTGAACCACTAAATTTCAGAGTAATTTGTTACACAGCAATAGATAACTCATACACCATCAAAATTCTCCTTTAAATCTATGGGGCATTTATGATGCTATAGCCCACATTATCAAGAACATTCTTGATAGGCAAGTTCCTAGGCAGGAACTTTTAACTAGGCGTTGGTGAAAACCAAATCATTTGTGTAAAGCTCACATACCCGATGACTGAAAGAATTTTCCACTGACTGGCCTCTGGCTCCATACATTTAAAAAAACTGGTTTCTTCTCCCTTATTCACATATTTCGTATCAAATTACCAACTCTTGCCCTGAACCTTCGTGTCATAAAACGGGGTGAATCAACATAGCGGCGGTAGGAGTGCTCCTGGTATTCAGCGCTGTGAGGGGGCTGGCTCATTCTGGCTCACCAGCGCCGACTCTTAGCTTTTCAGGAATTTTGGGAGGTCGTTGTTGATCATAGCCATTCTTAAAAATTAAATAACATAGGGGCGCCTGGGTGGCGCAGTCGGTTAAGCGTCCGACTTCAGCCAGGTCACGATCTCGCCGTCCGTGAGTTCGAGCCCCGCGTCGGGCTCTGGGCTGATGGCTCGGAGCCTGGAGCCTGTTTCCGATTCTGTGTCTCCCTCTCTCTCTGCCCCTCCCCCGTTCATTCTCTGTCTCTCTCTGTCCCAAAAAATAAATAAACGTTGAAAAAAAAAATTTAAAATAAAAAAAAAATTAAATAACATAAATGTGTAATGAAATAATGCTAAAAACAAAGAAAATAAATACTCAAAACACATCCTTTCCTAATTATTTCATGACATTTTACTATCACTATGCTCTCGGAGTTATTTACATCTACTGTATTCATACGGTGCCTATACTAGACGATGGTATATACTCTTCCCGCCCCACATACAGTGATGACACCAAAAGCTTGGAGTAGGTGGGAGCATTTATACCACAGAAATCAGCGTTCGGTACCAACCTGGTTCTAAGCATTTCCTAGCACGGCCTGGTAGCCGCTCCTACTCCAGGTTCGCTCTGCCGTCGCATAACCACGCACAGAACTGACTGCCACCTATCGAAATCTGTCCCACAAACCCAAACAAAAGGAAACCCCAGTTCAAAGTTCCTTGTCAGGGCACCACTCCTCCACAACCCACCAGGAGGGTACATGTGACGGAGAGGAAACTGGAGTGGAAAGAGACGTCAGTTTTAACCAACTGCCGTCAAAATATCTTTTTGCTAAAAGGCATCCAAACCGGCCAGGAGAAGGTCAAATTGTCACTCTTTGCAGATGACATGATACTCTATATGGAAAACCCAAAAGATTCCACCAAAAAACCACTAGAACTGATCCGTGAATTCAGCAAAGTTGCAGGACATAAAATCAATGCACAGAAATCAGTTGCATTTCTATACACCAATAATGAAGCAACAGAAACAGAAATCAGGGAGTCAATCCCATTTACAATTGCACCAAAACCCAGAAAATACCTAGGAATAAATCTAACCAAAGAGGTGAAAATTTTATACACTGAAAACTATAGAAAGCTTATGAAAGAAATTGAAGAAGACACAAAAAAATGGAAAAATACTCCATGCTCCTGGATAGGAAGAACAAATATTGTTAAAATGTCGATACTACCCAAAGCAATCTAAATATTCAATGCCACATCTATAAAAATAACACCAGCATTCTTCACAGAGCTAGAACAAATCATCCTAAAATTTGTATGGAACCAGGAAAGACCACAAATAGCCAAAGCAATCTTGAAAAAGAAAACCAAAGCAGGAGGCATCACAATCCCAGACTTCAAGCTGTATCACAAAACCGTAATCATCAAGACAGTATGGTACTGGCACAAGAACAGACACTCAGATCAATGGAACAGAATAGAGAACCCAGAAATGGACCCACAAACGTATGACCAACTGATCTTTGACAAAGCAGGAAAGAATATCCAATGGAATAAAGACAGTCTCTTCAGCAAGTGGTGCTGGGAAAACTGGACAGCGACATGCAGAAGAATGAACCTGAACCACTGTCTTACACCACACACAAAAATAAACTCAAAATGGATGAAAGACCTAAATGTAAGACAGGAAGCCATCAAAATCCTAAAGGAGAAAGCAGGCAAAAACTCTTTGATCTTCGCTGCAGCAACTTCTTACTCAACACATCTCCGGAGGCAAGGGAAACAAAAGCAAAAATGAACTACTGGGACCTCATCAAAATAAAAACCTTCTGCACAGCGAAGGAAACAATCAGCAAAACTAAAAGGCAACCAACAGAATGGGAGAAGATATTTACAAATGACATATCAGATAAAGGGTTAGTATACAAAATCTACAAAGAACTTATCAAACTCAACACCCAGAAAACAAATAATCCATCAAAGAAATGGACAAAAGATGTGAATAGACACTTCTCCAAAGAAGACATCCAGATGGCCAACCGACACATGAAAAAAAATGTTCAACATCACTCATCATCAGGGAAATACAAATCAAAACCACAATGACATACCACTCACACCTGTCAGAATGGCTAACATTAACAACTCAGGCAACGACAGATGTTGGTGAGGATGCAGAGAGAAAGGATCTCTTTTGCACCACTGGTGGGAATGCAAACTGGTGCAGCCACTCGGGAAAACAGTATGGAGCTTCCTCAAAAAACTAAAAATAGAACTACCCTACGACCCAGCAATTGCACTACCTGGTATTTATCCAAAGGATACAGGTGTGCTGTTTCAAAGGGGCACATGCACCCCAATGTTTATAGCAGCACTATCAACAATAGCCAAAGTATGGAAAGAGCCCAAATGTCGATCGATGGATGAATGGATAAAGAAGATGTGGTATATATACAATGGAGTATTACTTGGCAATCAAAAAGAATGAAATCTTGCCATTTACAACTACATGGATGGAACGGGAGGGCATTATGCTAAGTGAAATTAGTCAGAGAAAGACAAAAATCATATGACTTCACTCATATGAGGACTTTAAGAGACAAAACAGATGAACACAAGGGAAGGGAAGCAAAAATAATATAAAAACAGGGAGGGGGACAAAGCATAAGAAACTCATAAATATAGAGAACAAACAGAGGGTTACTGGAGGGGTTGTGGGAGGGGGATGGGCTAAATGGGTAAGGGGCACTAAGGAATCTACTCCTGAAATTATTGTTGCACTATATGCTAACTAACTTGGATGTAAAATAAAAAAAATAAATTAAAATACCAAAAAAAATTTTTTTTTTTGCAAATTTGTTAAAAACAAGATAATGTGAAGGGGCACCTGGGTGGCTCAGTTGGTTAAGTCTCCAACTCTTGATTTCATCTCAGGTCATGATCTCGTGGTTTATGGGTTTGGGCCCCGCTTCGGGCTCCCAGCTGACAGTGCGGAGCCTGCTTGGGATTCTCTCTCTCTCTCTCTCTGCCCCTCCCCAGCTTGCGTGAGCTTTCTCTCTCAAAAGTAAATAAACAAAAAAACCCCAAAACACGATATGTGAATACCTTGCTAGAGCCCCTCCTAAGACATTGGGAGGAGCTCCAGCAAGTAGGAGGCCCCTGAAGCTAAAGCTTCATGGACCTCATGGTAAATCCACCTCTGTTCCAGAACTTTCTGGATGCTTCCATCACCCCTCAGTGGCTCCCACCAGAGTTGACTCGGGGCTTGGGAACATGGGGTGAGGGACATTGAGAGCTCTAGCATCTGACATGTTTCTGCACGTTCTGTGCTAATGCTCACTCAGTGGTGGGGGGGGGCTCTCAACACACACATGCTGGAAGGACTGTGCCCCTCCCCGTCTAATATTTCTCTCTGAAAGAGACTGCCCTAGGGGCATGTCTTTCTCATTCTTCATTGCCAAAAAGCTTGCCTGGGCTGCCACAACAAAATACCAGACTGGAAGCTTTAAACTATAAAAATGAATTTTCTTACGCTTATAGAGGCTAGAAGTCTAAGAGCAAGATGTTGGTAGGTTTGTTTTCTTCTCAGCCCTCTTTGTTGGCTTGAAGATGGCCGTCCTCTTGCTGGACCTTCCCATGGTTGTCCCTCTGTATTGTCATAACCTAGTGTCTCTCTGTGTCCAAATATCCTCTTCTTAGAAGGACACCAGTCAGATTGGATTAGGACCCATTCTAAAGACCTCATTTTAACTTAATCATCTTTAAAGACCTTATCTCCAAATACAGTCACATTCTGAGGTACTAGGGTTGGGATTTCAACATGTGAATTTGGTGGAGGGTGGGGGTGGGGGACACAATTTACCCCTTAACGCTAACCTTCTCAGGAGACGGTAAGCTCAGCCTCTTGTCCTAACACTGATAGTAATAAGACTGATGGAAAAAAGACCTCATTTATCAAAAAGGAAAATATAGCAGTATTTCAAAAACTATCATTCCGTTGCAGAATTATTCAGGAGATTCACAGAGAATGGGATCATAAGGAGGACTTCACGTCTGGGAGCTACAAGGAGGCAGGTGATGACAGTGTGAAAAGCGCCGTGCAAAAGTGGGACTGCCTGGTACCCGAAGAGCTCTCCATCACTTGAAGCCTTCACAGAACTCAATTGTCAGAGACAGGTGCCCAAGCAGAAGCTGGAAAACTAGTCTGAGGCTATTCAAGCACTAGACAAGGTTTTAAGTTAAACAATCTTCGGGGCACCCGGGTGGCTCAGTCAGCTAAGCGCCCGACTCTACTCAGGTCATGACATTGCAATCCGTGGGTTCAAGCCCTGTGTCAGGCTCTGAGCTGTCAGCCTGCTTCCGATTCTGTGTCTCCCTCTCTCTCTGCCCCTTACAGGCTCATGCTCTATCTCTCTCGCCTTCAAAAAGAAATAAACATTAAAAAAAAAATGAAACAACCTTCAAGACTCCACTGCCCCCACATTCTCCAATTTTTTTCACAATCAACATGACAACCACATCACTGGATTTAGCAAATCTTTTATTTAAGAAATGTCGACTGTTATAATTCAAAGTCTATTTCATCACTGAGAGCTATTGCTAAGTAGTTTTCCCTTAAATTTCTGTCTGGGAAAGATCTGAAATGATGGAAAGGCAAAATAAAAACAAAAATTCCCCAAGCTTCAAGATTTGAAAGTCAAGAAAAATGTTCCAGATCTCAGCATGAAATGATCCAAAATAGGCAATATAATTTTCACATCTCTTGGAAAAATACTGAGTCATATTGCCCACCCACATCTTACAAAAATAACAGAAATCCAATGATTCAAGCAAGATACTCTGCCATTGTCTGAAGCAAACATTTGAGTCATTCAGGAAAACGAGGAGCAAAGTCCCCTCAGTGAGAAAACATTGAAATTCCATGTCCCAAGGGAAGTTTTGTAATGAGGAGTTCTCTCCAGCCCCAAACATACCTTTTTCTCACATCCCGGGATACCTTCGGGCCAGAAATCAGAAGTCCCCTTTGCCAGATCAACAAACAGCACTTGTTGAACAGGCAGAGGACAGCCACGCGTTCAGTGAGCAGTGATTAGGACTCGGTCAACAGTCGCCTGGGACAAAGGCGGGAACCGCTTCCCAGAGACCCCCAGGGCAGATGGAGGCCACACTTCGCCCACCCCCTGGATTCCGGTCACCTCCCAGACCACCTGTGCGTCTCTACATTCAGCAGCAGCAGGCTGGCCCTCCGTGCCCTCCACCCGAGATTCACCCCCCTTGCTCTCCCTCTTCTGGCCAACTGTTCTGTGCCTTCGTCCCCTTCCCCCCATGTGCCTCCTTCCCTCCCTGCTCCCCATTAGCCCCTTTCTCTCTCTCTTTCTGCAAAGCCCAAGTTTCCCTGTCACCGCCTAGCGGAGTGTCTGACGGCAGTAACTGCTCAAGAAAGGTTTGACACGGGACGACGACAACAGCAACAGAAGGAATCCTAAATAAGCTGCTTCTGGGCTTGTCACTCCTGAAGGAACTGACCCAAGTGCCCTCCCCCCACGAGGAACTTCGGAGCCTCTGTTTCCTCTCCGGTCCCTGGTGCTGTGCTTGGCACCACTAGGAAATTACTGAAAGGGCTCCAGGAAGGGCACCAAGGCCCAAGGATGCCAAACGAGGGCCCTCTGCCCGTCCTCATTCCACTCAGTCTCTGCAACACCGGGCAGCGATGATGACTCACTCTCTAAAAGAAGTATCCTCTCGGCTGCGGCAGCCCCTGCTCTCTTCGTAATTCAACCAACCACGGCCTGCACGGCCCTCTCTCTGCGGCACCTGCTCTGGGGCCTGGTCTTTGCCGACTCCTCTTGCTTTCCGCTCTCTGCACACCTCAGACCTCCCCTCCCTTCAGAGAGCGCCCCTTCGGAGGCTTCGAGCCGACCTCAGTCTCCATCCCTGTTCAGACACGGCCGCTTCTCTTCCTCATTCCTGCTCATCACCCGTCTTCCAGTCGTGCACCTTCAACCCTTTATCTTCTTGGATTTCCATCGAGCTTTGCCACCCCACCTTTAACGCCCTCATCCCAGTCACGTGAATGAGAAATAGTCCTTACCAGGCCCTACGAGTTCTTTCTTTAATTTTTTTAAATGTTTATTTACTTTTGAGAGGGAGAGAGAGAGACAGAGACAGAGCACGAGCGGGGGAGGAGCAGAGAGAGGGAGACACAGAATCCGAAGCGGGCTCCAGGCTCCGAGCTGTCAGCACAGAGCCCGACGCGGGGCTTGAACTCACAGACTGCGAGATCATGACCTGAGCCGAAGTCGAACGCTTAACCAACTGAGCCATCCAGGAGCCCCATCTTTCTTTAAAATTGTTTTCTTCGGGAGCCTGGGTGGCTCAGTTGGTTGAGCATCCGACTCTTGATATCAGCTCAGGTATGATCCCAGGGCTGTGGTATCAGCTCAGGGCTGACCCCACGTGGGCCTCTGCACTGAGCATGAAGTCTGCTTAAGATTCTCTCTCTCTCTCTCTCTCTCTCTCTCTTTCGGGGCACCTGGGTGGCTCAGGTGGTTAAACATCTGACTTCAGCTCAGGTCATGATCTTACAATTTATGAGTTGTATGTGTGCTGACAGTTCAGAGCCTGGAGCCCGCTTTGGATCCTGTGTCTCCCTCTCTGCCCCCCCCCATCCCTAACATACAAAATTAATAAGTAATAATATATTAATAATGATACATATTATATTGTAATGTTATAATAATATACTATTAATATGAACTAATAAATAAAAATAATTAATTAATCTGTCTAAAATTAAAAAAATTAATAAAAAGAAATTAAAATTGTTTTCTTCCCTGCCTCCCTCCCACACTTTTCCTTCCTTCTTACCACACACCTGGATGCCTTGAGTTTTAGCCCCTTTTTCCTCCAGTTCGGCTTGAGGCATCTTCCTAAAGCACCTCACTGATCCACACTGCCCTGCTGTTAGACTACAGCAGGCTCCCAGTCTAAGGAATTGGCTCATGTGATTGATTTTTGATTACGGAGGCTGACAAATAAAAAATCTGGGCAGGTTGGCAGGCTGGAGACCCAGGGAAGAGTTGATGTTGCCACTCAGGTTCGAAGGCAGCCTGTTTGCAGAATTCCCTCTTCCTCTGGAGCAGTTAGTCTTTCTCTTAAGGCCTTCAACTGATTGGATCGGGCCCACCCACGTTATGGAGGTGATGTCCACTGGTTCAAATGTTAATCCCATTCCAAAAAATGCTGGGTTGGTCAACCTGTGCTGCTATGACCAACACCATACCTGGGTGGCTTCAACAACAAACACTTGCTTCTCACGGTTCTGGAGGCTGGGAAGTCCAAGACCAAGTTTCCCGCCAATTCGGTTCCTGGTGAGGGCCTGCTCTCCGGTTTGCAGATGGATGCCTTGTCGCTGTGTCCTCACATGGCAGAGAGAGAGAAATTGTCTCGCATGCTCATGTGCTAATCTCATCATGAGAGCTCCATTCTTCTGAAGGCCCTACTTCCAAATACCACCACACTGGGATTAAGGCTTCAATTTATGAATTTTTAGGAGAACACAAATTTTCAGTCCATACCAAATACCTTCCCAGAAATATCTAGAATGGTGTTTCACCAACTCTCTAGGTACCGTGGCTTATCCAAGTGGACACATGAAATTAACCATCACAGCCTCTCCAAACTCCGACACTGGCTCTCTCAACTCAAGACACCACTAGGCTCTGTTTAGATTCCTCTTCCTTACATGGCAGACAGAAACTCTCTCCAGGTAGTAATCTGGGGGAATTTAATGGTGCCCCTTATTGGTTCAATTCTTCAGTGATCACTGTTTTGCATTGCCTGTTGTACAAAGTCTGAAAACTGTTCTCTTATATATCTTGTCTGGTTTGTCAATTGTTTTAGGTGGGAGGGTAAATCCAGTCCCTGTGGTTCCATTATAGCTCAAGGCAGAAGTTTATTTCTACATCATGCTATGAGGAGTGCTTTGATCATCTAAGCTCATGTTCATCAAATAGCATTTCTATTTTCGAATTTAACATTTTTTAAATGTTTTATTTATTTTTGAGACAGAGAGAGACAGAGCATGAGCAGGGGAGGGGCAGAGAGAGAGCGAGACACAGAATCTGAAGCAGGCTCCAGGCTCTGAGCTGTCAGCACAGAGCCCGATGCAGGGCTCGAACTCACAAACTGCGAGATCATGGCCTGAGCTGAAGTTGGACGCTTACCGACTGAGCCACCCAGACGCCCCTCTATTTTCTAATTTTAAAATGAAGCTGTTTATATCACAGAAAGGGCAAAAAGAGGCCACACCTTTGGCTGTGTAATCTTCTTCTTTTTGTGAATGTATTACTCTCTCCACAAATCCATTTATGACTCTTTTATTATCATCATTATTTTTTTTTAATTTTTTTTAATGTTTATTTATTTTTGAGACAGAGAGAGACAGAGCATGAATGCGGGGAGGATCAGGCAGAAGGAGACACAGAATCTGAAACAGGCTCCAGGCTCTGAGCTGTCAGCACAGAGCCTGACGCGGGGCTTGAACTATTATTATCATTATTATTAACCATCTCAGTAAACACTTTTGGATGAAGACCTGTGAATTGGCGCTAAAATCGTTCTGGGACCACGCACTCACGAATCCTCTTGGATCCTAAGAGAGAAGCACCCTGCCACTATGCAGATGCTGGACACGGAAGTTCCTGCAGCAGGGAGGTTACTTAGGGAGTGTGGACAACCGGAGTCAGAACACAGAGCCCAAACCTGATCTGCTTTTGAGGTGTGAGTTGCTCTCAGTTGGCAGGCCCCAAAGCCTCTCTTTCCAGGACAAAGACTACTCTCTATCCAGAAAAGGACAACAGAGCGTCTGGTTGCATGCTAAGGGAGTCTGGTCTGAAATGACTAACGGAAGGAGGGGAGAATTGATCTGAGAGGTCAGAGGTGCTTGGTCCTGCCGAGGCGATGCCCCGCTACACCCCAGGAGGAAAGAGACAACCCGAGTGTCCTGCTATCATGGATAGAACGTGCTTCATGCCCTTCTCCTTGTGCCTTGCTCATCGAAGGCCCAACACGAATATTGGTTATAATTGGTGAATGGAAGCTAGAACCAAGGGGAGTGCCAGGGTGGCTCAGTGGGTTCAGCAGCCAACTCTTGATTTCGGCCCAGGTCAAGATCTCATGGTTCATGGGTTCAAGCCCTGTGTTGGGCTCCATGCTGGAGGTGCATAGCCTGCTTGGGATTCTATCTTCCTTTCTCTCTAAAAAAAAAAAAGAAGGAGAAGGAGAAGAAGGAGAAGAAGGAGAAGGAGAAGGAGAAGAAAGATAGAAGGTCTCTGAGAAGCCAAATTTTTTTCTGGAAAGCTCTGTTTCTCCCTGATGGTTTCACCTTTAGCCAGTGTTTTGGTAGTTTTGCCAACACCAGATCTGGGGTGTCTTACACTCACACTCTTACACTCACACCACAGGGACAGAGGCCCGATAATTAATTGGTTCACAGATGCACACATTTTTATCTTTATACTTTAAGTCTTCAATTGTCTGACCTTCAACCATTTAAGGGGCCAGTCTGATGACCTTTGACTCCTGTCATTGACCTCTGACCTCTCAATCGCTTCTGGGAGCAGTGGGGGAGGATAAGGGGTAGAAGGAAGGTCAACTGTCTATGAAGTAGAAGTAGAAGAAATCCTCTTTTGGTAAGAATCCACCAAGAAGCCTTAAGATAGATAGCAACAGAATACAATGGAGGTGAAAGAGAGAGAGAGAAAGAACCAGATCCCTTTTTTCCGCATCGAACACCGGTGATCCTGAGGCTGGAGACAGCCAAGCAGCCTCAGATCTGATGAGCTCAGCTGACCACAGGAGAGCACCTTACGCAGTAATAATATCTCAGTTCTCGTTGACGGGGCCTGAGAAAGAGCCCCCCATTTTTCCCTCTTTCTCATCTCAGTCAGAGAATCTGCTGGGCAGGACGTTACATTGGCTGAGGGCACGGGCTCAGAAAGTTACACACCAGAGTTTGCAGGCTGGCCCCACCACGTAACACCATTGTGACCCTGGGCAAGACCCTCACGTGTAAGGGGGGGCAGAGTTTGGCAACACCTACCTCATGAGTTGCTGTGAAGATCCAAGTAAGTAAGGCATTTGGAATGTCCCTGTCCTCCGTACATCTCAGTAAATCTGAACTGCTATTATTTTATTTTTCAGACCTTTCTCGAATGTTCTTTGAAGTACCTGGTTTCATTTAAAGAAATTTTGAGGGTAGAGTTGTAGATTGTTATGAAAGATTGAAGACGTGACAAAACAAAACATTTCTGATGGGGGGAAGGGGACGGGGAAACTTGGAGGAAAGAGAACTATATGAAATGGGAAAGACACAAAAATGGCCTTCAAAAAATTAAAATCCTTTTGATGTTTGGAAACATGAAAATGGACTCTGTATAGGTTGCTGCTCTTAGAATGCTTTATATAATAACTGTAAAAGGAGAGCTTATCTGAGATTTAACTCTAAAACTATCAGTTGACTCGATAATCGTATGTTCTTGAATTCTTGTTGCGGATGGGACTGCGAAGACGTTAGGAATCTAAGTTGTGCCTATTTGCAAGAATCAGAAAAACTCTAAGAACTGGGGGAGAAAGTAGCCTTCCAGTAAAACAAAGAAAGTCATTATGTTCTCTGCACTCGGTGTCCTCCACTGTTTCAAAAAAGATACAGAAAGCCCTGATTTCCAGAAAAGGAGCTGAGAATAAAATGAACCCAGATTCACAGAGAACATCTTTTTTTTTTTTTTCTTTTTTTCTCCCACAGCTCTAATTAGTCTTGCTTTGGTGCTGCCGCTAACATAAATTTCTGCCTTTTTTTGTTTCTTTTGCATCACCTTCAAGGATTTCGGAAGAATGAGGTTTTGTCCAAACTAAAATTAATTGCCCTATCTTTCCCATGCTAGATTATTTCTAGAACAAATACATGTCATTTGTTTGCTCACTCAATAAATATTGATTAAGTCCCTCCGGTGTGGCAGGCACTGGGTGGGGGGGATAAGGACACACACAGCCCCAAGGAGCTCACAGGCCGTGCGGGAGACAGGTGAGGAATTATGCACACTGGAGAGCTATAGGAGCAGCAGGGCCTGGCGTTTAGAGGGGGGCATTCAGGGACATGCCCACCCAAAGGGAGAAGAGCCTACGTCTGCCCGTCAGTGGGAGGGTTACGAATGTTTTCAGGGGATGCATTTGATGACTCCTTTTCAGATATGCTTTCCAAATTGGCCTCCTTCTTTCCTTTTCTGTAGGACTTGGGGGCCTCTAAAGTCATCAAGGGTCATGGCTTGCAAAGGCCTTGTACAAATGTGGGAATATTTTTACAGTCCCAATATGTGCTGAGAGCATCAGTGTTATTCGTTAAGAAATGACTGAGAGAGGGGCGCCTGGGTGGCGCAGTCGGTTAGGCGTCCGACTTCAGCCAGGTCACGATCTCGCGGTCCGTGAGTTCGAGCCCCGCGTCGGGCTCTGGGCTGACGGCTCAGAGCCTGGAGCCTGTTTCGGATTCTGTGTCTCCCTCTCTCTCTGCCCCTCCCCTGTTCATGCTTTGTCTCTCTCTGTCCCAAAAATAAATAAATGTTGAAAAAAAATTTTTTTAAAAATAAATAAATAAATAAAAAAAAGAAATGACTGAGAGAGATGCTCAGCCCAGCCATTTCCTCCCCCAGTGTTTGTTGATTGCCTCCTGCAGGCCCCTGGGACTATTATCCTAATTTCCTTCGGGGACTTCCCCAAGGTGAGCCCAGAAGTCCTTCTTCTCAAGGACAAGGATCCTGACATCTAGAAGTCCTTTGGGTACCTCACCCTTAACTTTAAGGCACTCCTGGTTTTCACAAACACTCACAGCACTTTATAGAGGACCCTTACCAAGATTCACCACAGAGTTTCAGTATCTTTTTTTGCCAGACATTCTTTTCATTTCTTTTTTTTTAATATTTTTTTATTTTTGTATTAAAAACAATTTTTTAATGCTTATTTATCTTTGAGAGAGACAGAGAGCAAGCAGGGGAGGGGCAGAGGAGGGGGCGATCAGAGGATCCAAAGTGGGTTCCATGCTAGCAGCAGAGTGCCCAACGCAGGGCTCGAACTCATGAACCTATGAGATCGTAACCTGAGCTGAAGTCGGATGTTTAACTAACTGAGTCACTCAGGTGACCGTCTTTTCATTTCTTCTTAAAGATGGCGTCTACCTGAGTGGCTTTTATGGGAATGACCAAAGGTCATGGTTGAGGAAGGGTGTGAAGGGAACAGGAGTCAAGTGGAAGGGGGTGAGCAGACAAGTTGGGTCAAAGGCCTGGAGAGAGCAAGCCTGGGACCTCAGAGCAGGCTGCCAAGGTTACAAGAGCAGGTGGGGAAAGGCAGTCAGACTCCGCCACAGCCGTCTACTTCCTCCTGCAGGTGAACACCAGGTGCTGACGACAACACCCTCCTCTAACGTCTAGAAGATTTTATCATCTGTTCTAGCTTCCCCAGATTTAGGGACAAACAGGTTTAGGTCTCAGGTTCCCAGGCAATCGGACTCTGAGACAGACAAGAAGGTTATTGGGAATGCCCGAAGGTTCATCGCTGATGGGGCCAGAGGGAAACAGGACGGCACTAGGGAGGCTTTGGGCTGTGATGTGGTCACAACAAAGGCCTCAGCTCCCCCGAAAGGAGCTCTGGAGCTGAGATGGCCCATCAGTGTCTAGCAATGGGGCAAGGGAGCCACACCCCAGCACTCACCAGTCAGTAGATGTGGGAAGTCCTGGAAGAAGGCGGGTGACCTTGAGCAAGGATGGCAATTTCTGGAAAGAGACTCAACTCAGAGCCACCAGCCACCTCCTCCCAGCAGGCGGGGGAAAGAGCATTCACAGAACCCACTCCTGAGGGGGACGGTCACATAATGAACAATCGTTACCTGTACTTCTCATTTGTTTCCACATTGGATGATGAGCGTGTTGTGGGAAAGACTTGCCCTTCCAGCTAGAAGCATCCCTCACAAGGCCCTGCCTCTTGAAGGCCTCCCTGGATGGGATTACCAACTGGGCCTGCAAATACCAAAGTCCTTTATGCTACAGGGATGCCAGCCATGATAAAGGGGCCTTCGGGGGACCGTCATGCTGGCTTGGGATGCCTCATCTTCCCAAAATGCTGAAAATCAGGAGCTGAGGGTCAAGAGGCCTCTCGGAATCTCCACTCCCGCTGACCTAGAGATCTGCAGACCGTGGGTCTCGGTGTGGTCTGGGACCAGCAGCCTCAGCATCACCTAGGAACTCCATAGAAATGCAAATTCTCGGGCCCCAGCCCAGACTTACTGAATCAGAAACTCCAGGGGCGGGGTCCTGCAATATGTGTTCTCACAAGCCCTCCCCGTGACTCAGGCTCACTAGTTTGAGAAGCATGGAGTTAGTAACACAGCATGGTAAGTGTGGGAGGCAAGGGATCCTATGAATCAAGGGAGCCTATGAATCATGCCTTTGCAAGAGCCCGCACCTGGCCAGGGAAGAAGAAAAAGACAAAAAGCGGGAATGACAGAGTATCAAGGGTCAGCGTGTCCATCCAAGAGCACGGTGTGTCCACTCTGGCCTAAGGGCCAGGGGAAGAAGCCAGGCAGGCCCCGACACTCAGCACACACCTGATGCCACCTGAGATGCACTGTGGCAAAGGTGTAAGAGTATCTTTGTTGGCATCCTGCTTCTCGCCGCGTTCAAAGGGTCCCGGGCTGGTTGTGGCTTCCTTATCGCAGTTGAAGGGAGGCACACCGGGTTCCACCTCCTTGGCTGAGAAAAAACAAGCTTCTGTCCAAGCCTCTACCCTCTATGGGAAGGAGAAGTGAAACGGGCTGCGGGCTGGGGAGGAAGGAGGGCCGAATGGGGTTTCTGGAGA
Organism: Puma concolor; assembly: GCF_028749965.1. Taxonomy (NCBI): domain Eukaryota; kingdom Metazoa; phylum Chordata; class Mammalia; order Carnivora; family Felidae; genus Puma; species Puma concolor. The sequence goes on along the minus strand of NC_141668.1, from coordinate 14,891,555 downwards.
TGCCAAAACTTTCTGGTTTGATCTGACGGTACAACCCCAGCAGTGCTAGGAAAACGGAAGCGGCTCCCTCCCTCCCTCTGGTCCGTTTGGGCAACGGCTGCGGTAGTCAGGACTTACTGGCACCTGTCCACGCTCTGGTCTTGGAAGACAGAGCCCTTTGTGATAGGTGCATGGAGCCTCCTCGTTAGAGAGAGCAGGTTCAGTCACCTGGAAGAATGACAAATGAACCTGGCCCATATACCTAGGAGCTAAATGGCATGGTGGGGATCTCAGTGGGATCTGTCGGGGGGCGGGAGCGTGCTGTGAAGACTCAGAAGACCCCCAGGAGGATACTGGAAGGAAAGACAGGCTCAGGAGGCCAGGAGATAAGGAGGAGAAGGTGTGGGGGCCAGTAAGAGCAGGACCAGAAGCAGGGAGGCGGGGAGGCCAGGGAGGAAACAAGTCCCACTGGAGCAGAGGGTCCTGCAAAACACACCAGGCGATGGGTCAAGGCCAGCCTAGGGAGCCTCCCCGACAGGGTTGCCAGATAAAACACAGGATGCCTGGTTCAATTTGAACTTCAGAAAAGCAAAGAATAATTGTTAGTATAAGTGTGTCCCAATTATTGCAAGACTTTCTGTTCTAAAATATTACCCACCGTTTTTTTTTAAATTTTTTTTAATGTGTATTTATTCTTGAGAGATGGACAGAGCATGGATGGGGGAGGGGCAGAGAGAGAGGGAGACACAGAATCGGAAGCGGGCCCCAGGCTCCGTGAGCTGTCAGCACAGAGCCCGACGCAGGCCTTGAACTCACAAACTTCGAGATCATGACCTGAGCCGAAGTCAGCCACTTAACCGGCTGAGCCACCCAGGCACCCTGAGCATCCTGTATTTTTATCTGCTCCATTGGGCAACCCTGTTCCTCAAGTAGTTATATTTTATGGTCCCCCACTTACTCCATGAGGTAGTTCTATTGTCACCATCATCCCCATTTTACAGATGAGAAAACTAAGTAGCCGCGGTCACACAACTAGCGACTCTGTGCCCACAGCTGGGGTTCCTAACCTCTAGGCTACGATACAGAGTCTGGAACCCGTCAAACCTTAATTCAAAATCTGGCTCTGCCACTTACAAGGTAATGACGGAATAACAGGGACCCTCAGCAGGTCATTTAATCTCTCTGAGCCTCCAGTTTACCTATTTCCAACTCCTCCCCAGTAGCGTTTTATGAGAACTAAGCGAGGTAACTAAACAAATGGGGAGTGCTCAGTCAACGGTACCGTGATGATGATGATGGTGGTGGTGCTGAGGAGCCTTGAAACTCATCAAGAGGAGTCATTTACGATGCTACAGAAAATGAGGAACCACGAGCAGGGTCTGGGATGGTAGCAGAAGCTGACGTGTCTTCTGCCCTCTCGTGCCTGCCTCCTACCCGGTACCCGGTCTGCTCAGTTCTCTGACTTGTCTCCCTGCCCCTACCCTTACGCACTGAACCAGCCCATCCCGCGCGTATAAGAGGCATCCTGGCCCACGCTCACTTCAGAGTCCAGAGCCCCTCGTTGCTGGAGGCGGGGGTTCCCTGCCTGGACTTCCAGCTCACGTTCCTGACTGTAAGCGGTCCTGGCCTTTCCACTTGTCCATTAGCTCCTCAGATCGCTGCCCAGATGTGCCTACATCCCAGTTCTTGCTGCCATCAGGAAAAAAAAATCCAACAGACGGAGCATTTTGCACCCATCTCCAACCACATATCACAAACGGGTCCTCCTCCCTGTTACATAACTCAGCCTAACCCAGACCGCCAGCACGCATGCTCGGAAGGCCTTTCATCGACGTATCTCCTGAGTAAAAGCAAGACAGAAAATATCTGGTGATTAGGTTCAGTTTTAGTCATTTCCTGCCTTCTCAGGACAAGTCAGGTAGAAGTTCGCTCCTGGCTCCTCAGCTTCCCATGAAGCCCCTCGCTGCCCCAGGTCCGCTTAGCAAGGGGCCATCCCAGACAAGCTGCCCCACCTTCTCCAGCCGGGTTAGGTGTCCAGGGTACTAGGGATCCAGCAAAGATGCCTAGTGTCATCACTGTTCACTTGTTTATTCCTTATGATTTTTTTTTTAACCATCAGGGCTTCATGTAGCCATTAATCCTAGTAAATAAACTAAAAACCGTATGACCAGTGCTCTCACCAGAACTCTCCTCCAGGGCTCAATGAGTCACGATTACCTCGACCTTCAAGCAGCCCCCCTGATTCTGTCTCTCAGTCTGACCTGTGTGACTCTTTTGTTCCAGGTCATGACAAGATTCCTACTCTCAGGGGGCAAAATAATATTTTTGACCCAGATTCCAACCATGTGGTCACTCACTCTGAGTCCCTGTTTAACTCACTTTCTTGACTTTTAGAAGCAATGGCCCCTGGCTCCAGCCTGCTCACCAGGCTTGGGCTCCATGCTCTCAACACCGACCCATATTTCTGGTCTCATCTGTTCCCATGCCCTTTGCCTGTGTGGTTGATGTGAGTTTCCAGCCCTCTTCAGACTCTCCCAGCTCCAGGGCTGAGTCCTACCCCCGGACCCTCAGCCACCCACCCCGCAGCACTGACAGTGCCCGGACTCCAGCCATCTGGCCCTCATAAAGTGTCCCTGGCTCCGTGCCGAGCTGCACTACAGATTGGCCCTTGGTTCCCTAGGAAACTGTAGGCTGAACTGGCTGCCAAGTCAATGGAGGGTTTCAGCCATGTGGTTGGCCACCTGGGCAGAAACCTCGCTGATTGCTTTCTTACCTATCATTTCCCCTTTTGAGCTCCGAAGCCCAACCCTATCTGAGTCACCTGGGCCTTGGAAACCTATTCCTTTGGAGTCATTTGCAACTTGGAAACCCAGTCCTCCTGGGTCACGGGCACCTTGGATATCTGATGAATGCCCTGCGTTAATTAAGTCTTTTGTACTCTGAAATATTTCATCTTGTTCCTGGTGTCCTAGGCCTGGGAGACCTGGGCTCTGAGAACCGGCCACCCTGTCTCCAGAACCCAAGTATCTGAGTCACCAGAGCCTTGGTTACTTTTTTTTTTTAATTTTTTTGTTGATGTTTTATTTATTTTTGAGAGAGACAGAGAGTGCACAAGCAAGGGAGGGGCAGAGAGAGGGAGACACAGAATCCAAAGCAGGCTCCAGGCTCCGAGCTGTCAGCACAGAGCCCAATGTGGGACTTGAACCCAAGAATTGGGAGATCATGACCTGAGCTGAAGTCAGATGCTTAACCAACTGAGCCACCCAGGCACCCTGAGCCTTGGTTACTTTTGCTAGATCAATAAAACCCTGCAGTCATGTCAGAGTCCTGCCTTCATTCACCCTCCCCCACACTCATTCACCCAACTTATCTATTCATAAATGTTTATAAAGCATGTATCTTAGATAATATGTTAGCTCAGGTTTCCCAGCAAGGAATAGGCAAGACGTGGTTTCTGGATGAGAGGAGCTCATAGCCCAGTAGAAAGCATCAAAGTAGAGCTAATTCATCTCAACAGTGTAGACAACGTCACAGTAGGGTTGGGGCAAGTTCAAGGTAATGGGAGCAGCACCTGGCAAGAGCATATCTCCTGCCCAGGGGCACAGGGAATGTCTTCCACAGTGAGTCTACACTGAATCCTGAATGACAGTGAGAGCCAGTGAATGAGTCCAAGTGGGAGGGGGCACTCCAGATCTCATGTGTGAAAGGTCAAGGAGAGAGAGCTACTCAAAAGGGAAATGAAAATCATCAACGTGACCAGGGCAGGTGGAGAGGTAGTCAGGCCTGACCATCAAGAAGGAGTTGGTTGGGGGTCCCAGGCTGGTTTAGTCAGCAGAGCATGTGACTCTTGATCTTAGGGTTGTGAGTTCAAACCCCACATTGGGCACGGAGACGACTTTAGGGGAAAAAAAAAAAAAAAGAAGGAGTAGGTTGGTATCCTGAGGGTGATGTGAAGGCACTGAGGGATTCTAAGTAATACCCATCTCACCTGCTCTGAATTTCATGCTCAGATCCACACTTTGGGAAGCTCGCCCTGCTTCCCATGATGGAGATGGAGAATGAATCAGAGGGAAGGCAATGTTCTTGGCAGGAAGAGGCTACGGTGGCAGGATTCTGAGGCTGTGATGATAATGGCCTGAACCAAGGAAGCAGTAAAATGTATGAGGAACATGAAATCCACAGGACTTAAGATTGTGCACAAAGCTGAGGGAAAGGAAGAAGTCCAGGAGGGGAGCTCCAGCCCGGGCTGACATCGGTGCACAGAGGAGGGAGGGCTCAGGGAAGGAGAGCCAGGGAGAGCGGTCCTGAGGGGCATCCGATGAGGGAGCTGTGTCTCCAGGAGCCATGTTGGCTGGAGACAGAGGTCTGAGACTCAGCAGTGTGAGAGGAGGAATGGGAGCCAGGGACATGATCCAACGGGAAAAGCAGAGGCTAAGGATGGAGCCCAGGAAAGATCAGCATTTAGAGACAGACAGAAATTCCACATAGTCCAAAGTATCTCCCACACCTGACGCTGATTAAGTGTGATGGAAAAAAGTAACTTTATGATGGAGAAACCTGGAAGACACCACTTTAGCCAAGTCATCCAGGGGCTCCTGGGTTGCTCAGTCGGTTAAGCGTCCAACTCTTAATTTTGGTTCAGATCATGATCTCATAGTTCATGAGGTTGAGCCCCTTTGTCAAGTGCTACACTGACAATGTGGACCTGTTTGGGATTCTCTCTCTCTTCCTCTCTCTCTCTCTCTGCCCCACCCCCACTCTCTCTCTCTCTCTCTCTCTCAAAATAAATAAACTTTAAAAAACAGTGATCAGCATAACTATTGCCAGTAATGGGACAAATAGCCATCATGTGCCTCTTGATATGATGTACTAAGAAGGACAAAACATTACTTCTGTAACATTCCTGCCCCAATGCATGATCTGAGTCTAATCAAGAGGGAACATCAGACAAACCCTCACTGAAGGACATTCTACAAAATAACTAGCCCATGCTCGAATCCCAAGCAGGCCCTTCAAAGATTCCAAGAGTATGAAAGACAAAGAAAGAGGGGTGCCTGGCTGGCTCAGTTGGTGGAGTATATGACTCTTGATCTCGGGGACATGAGTTTGAGCCCCATGTTGGGTGTAGAGAATGCTAAAAAAAAAAAAAAAAAAAAAAAAAAAAAAAAGGAAAGAAAGGCTGAGAAATTGTTTTGGACTGAAGGATACCAAGGAAGGGGCACCTGGGTGGCTCAGTCGGTTAAGCATCCAACTTCGGCTCAGGTCGTGATCGTGCGGCTTGTGAGTTTGAGCCCTGTGTTGGGCTCTGCACTAACAGCTCAGAGCCTGGATCCTGCTTCAGATTCTGTGTCTCCCTCTCTCTGCCCCTTCCCCAACTCATACTCTGTCTCTCTCCCTCTCTCTCAAAAATAAATTAACATTAATTTTTTTTTTAAATAAAGGATACCAAGGAAAAACCACAATAACTAAAGAATTCAGTGTATAATCCTGGATTAAATCCTGGACCAGGAAAAAAAAAAGTGAAAAAAAAAAAATTTACCATTAATGTGACTTTGGGACAATTAGAAAAATTTGGAATAATGTTTACAGATTAGACAACAGCACAATATCAGTGTTAGTTTCTGAGTTTGAGCATTGTACTTTGTAAGTGAATGCCCTTGAAAGTAAAAACCAATAGAAGTATCTAGGGGTAAAGGAGAATTGTGTCTGCAATTCACTCTCTACAGTTCAGGAAAAAAGTAATATGGATGAATGGATGGATAATGATAAAACAAGTTAACACTTTGGAAAGAAGGGTACGTGTGTACTGGAATTTGTTGTGGCATTCTTTTACATTTTTCTGTAAACCTGAGATTATTTTGAGGTTGTATTACATGCTAAATATTTATTAAATGGAGTTGAAAACTGACTTGTTCGTTGTTTCTCTAAGAACTTCAACCTCCATCTCTACCCCTTCCTTCCCCTTTGCAATGTAACTATGCCTTCAAACAGCATTCTTTTTTTTTTTTTTAATGTTTAGTTATTTTTGAGAAGCATGAGTGGGGGAGGGGAAGCGAAAGGGGGCAGAGGGTCTGAAGCGGGCTCGACACTGACGGCAGTGAGCCTGATGTGGGGCTTGAACTCATGAGCTGTGAGATCATGACCTGAGCCGAAGTCAGACACTCAACCAACTGAGCCACCCAGGCGTCCCTCAAACAGCATTCTGTTTTAAAGCTGTGGTTAAAAAAAACATATAACTTTAACCATTTTTTAAAATGGTTAACCATTTTTTAAAATATTTTTTTATTTATTTTGCCATCTAACCATTTTTTTAAATATTTATTTATTTATTTTGAGAGAGAGATCATACATATACAAGCTGGAGAGAGGCAGAGAGAGATGGAAAGAGAGAATCCCAAGCAGGCCCTGCACTGTCAGCACAGAGCCTGACGCAGGGCTTGATTCCACAAACTATGAGATTGTGACCTGAGCTGAAATCAGGCATCGGACGCTTAAGCAACTAAACTACCCAGGCACCCCCCATCTTAACCATTTTTAAGGGTACAACTCAGCAGCGTTAAGTAGATTTGCACGGTTGTGCAAATATACTCTCTCTGTCTGAATTTTTTTTTTTAAGATTTTACTTTTAAGTAATCTCTATACCCAACGTGGGGCTCGAACTTACAACCCTGAGATCAAGAGTCGCAGGCTCTACTGACTGAGCCAACCAGGCACCTCAGTCTGAAATTATTTTAAAAGAAAAGAGAAAAAAAGCAAGAAAGCAAGGGAGGGAGGGAAGGAGGGAAGAAAAGAAAAGAAAAGAAAAGAAAAGAAAAGAAAAGAAAAGAAAAGAAAAGAAAAGAAAAAGACAAGAAAAGAAAAAAAAAAAAGAAAAGAAAAGAGGCAGGAGAGGCACCAGAGGAGGAGACAGAAAGAACAGGCATGGAGGTAGAGGAAAAACAGCAGACCATGAGGGGGTAACAGCCCAGGGAAGAGAGCATCAGTCAAACAGAAGTTTGTGGTCTGAGGGGTCAAGGCTGCAGAAAGGCCACATAAATGCAAGGGGGAGACAAGACAAACAAACCTCAATCCCACAAGTTTGCTCTAGAAAAGCTCTCCGCTCTCCATCCACAGGCGCTACTGGTGGGGAGAGAAGCCTGGAATATTCTTGGAAACCACTGACTCCATGAAAGAAAGATGGCTTCAGAATTTCTGCCAGTGTTCTGCGTGGCTGAAGGTGGAGACCCAAGGGGAGATTGCATTTTGGTATGGGAGATGCCTCGTGGGCCCACAGCGTAAAAGCAGGGGAGGCTCACCCCCCAGCACCCACCGTCATCACCCTCACCTCAAAAGGAAAGTTGAGTCAAAAGGGAACTGGAATTACCCAGTGTGAAAGGTAAGGGTTATTTTCACGGGCCCTTGGTACCCTGGTGACCTCAGAGACAGGACTCTGGGATGGACCTTGGCACGAAGGGAAGCTAATGAATGCGGGAGGAAATTCTATGTGGGAAGCAAGAAGGCTCTGTCAACAGGGCAGGAGACTGGTCAAGAAGAGAGACTGCTGGAGAGCGTTTCCACAGACTCACTGGACAGCGGACATCAGGAATGTGGGTGTTCACGCTCTCCATGCCATAATTCCCAGGAAGCATCTATAGACTTTTTTTTTTTAATTTTTTTAACGTTTATTTATTTTTGAGACAGAGAGAGACAGAGCATGAACGGGGGAGGGGCAGAGAGAGAGGGAGACACAGAATCGGAAGCAGGCTCCAGGCTCCGAGCCATCAGCCCAGAGCACGACGCGGGGCTCGAATTCACGGACCGCGAGATCGTGACCTGAGCTGAAGTCGGACTCTTAACCGACTGAGCCACCCAGGCGCCCCTGCATCTATAGACTTTAATAACAGTCCCTTCCACCCAGCGCCACTGGGTGAGCATTGTCCTTGGGTATGAAGACAAGAGGTGAGTTCATATCTGGGATAACGCGCCTCAGAGAGTGAGGCTGAGACCAGCCACAGGAATTGGGACGGAAACACTTAAGAGAGAAAATTGCAAGAATTTAAAGACATACACACACCACATTCCCTCAGAAACATTGGGGCTCACACCCCGCTTATACATTCTACTTACAACTGCATGCTGAACCTTCCTTTGTTAAAGAGTGACCTCAGGAAGTCACAGGAACTAGGGACATTCAGGCCGCAGAACTGAAGCCAGTTACTGGGGATGTTCATGACCTTGGCAGGAGCAGATTCAATATAGAGGTCAGGCACAAACCCCCTCCCCAAGAGCCGGCAGAGCAGAGGTGGAGAGAAAGGGAAGCTGGCCCATGCAGACAACGCCATGGCTGCGACAGGAGGAAGGACACAGGTATCGACAGCCATCTGCCTAGAAATAGAAGGAATTTTGTCTCAAGATGAGAAAGACCTCAAGTATGTAATGGATGGCGAGGGGGAAAAGCCAGTAAGGAGGGAAAGACTAATGATTTAGGGAAGAGAGGAACAACAGCAGGGTGACTTGGTTGGTTTTAGGGCACTGGAACATCAAACCCCCACAGGATAGGGGCTCAGTCTAGACACCATCAGGGTGATGCTCCCGGGTCCAGTGTCACCATTTTTTTTAAAGATGTTGATTTATTTTTGAGAGAGACAGAGTGCAAACAGGGAAGGGGCAGAGAGAGACAGAAACACGGAATCTGAAGCAGGCTCCAGGCTCCAAGCTGTCAGCACAGAGCCCAACGCGGGGTTTGAACTCACAAACTGTGAGATCGTGACCTGAGTTGAAGTCAGACGCTTAACTGACTGAGCCACCCAGGTACCGCGGGTGTCGTCATTTTTATCTTGAGCCTTAGAAACCAATTGGCTGAATCACTTCTGCTCTCCCTCCCCGCTACCCCAGGCAGTATGGGACCCTCTGCTCAACGGATGACACTGAAGAAGACCAACACTTCCTCATGGCCTAAGCTTCCTATACTCAATTACATTCAATTCTCCCAGCAGCCCTCCAAGTGGGCATTATTATCCCCATTTTATAGATGAGCACACTGTGGCTCAGAGAGGCTGAGTATCAAGCAGCAAAAAGCAGAAGAGGAACAAGCCTGGACCTTATTCCAAAGTTCATTGTCTCTTCACTCCAGCCCTTAGGAAATATATTCTAACGTCCCCGAGTTAAGAAAATTATGTCTGGGGGCGCCTGGGTGGCTCAGTCGGTTAAGCGTCTGACCCTAGGTTTTGGCTCAGATCATGACCTCACAGTTCATGAGATCGGCTCCTGCGTCGGGCTCTGCGCTGTCGGCACAGAGCCTACTTGGGACTCTCTGTCTCCCTCTCTCTCTGCCCCTCCCCCTCTTTCCCTCTCTCAAAAATAAATAGACATTAAAAAAAAGAAAATTATGTCTCATTACCTACAAAATCATAAAAGTATTACCAAGCTTTTTAGCTGAGCCTGGGTTTCCTGAATTACAGAAATGTGTGCCTCTGTCTCTAGAACCACAGAAACCTAAGCCCACATAACCTGTTCAATTTGCTTCTCTTGAAACCCAGAAACTTTCCACCATTGCTCCTGAAGTTTCTCCCTGGGGCCATGGAACTTTACAGCTGCTGAGATCCCTGGTAACACAACAAAGCAAATAAAAAAGCAGGTCCTGGCTTGGGCTCCTCTCCTGTCTCAGCTCAAGGTGCTTCCGTTAGCCTCTGAGGCGCCTCCGAGAAACCCCAGGACTTCATGGAACACAGTTTAACAGCCACGGCTATTGGTCAGGAAGTCTAACTTTTTTCTTTTTTCAGTGAAGATGCCGAAGCTCAAAGAAGTAAAGTGATCTGCCTAGGGTCGGTGCCACACAGAGTTAAGTGAATTACAAATCCCAAAAACCTGTTTATTTCACAGCTACTAAATACAGCTTTCTCTGATAGAGATTGCTAGATGTCTGCCCAGCCTAACAGCAATGCTGTTTCTCCCGCTTGGTAACAGAACCCCAAATTTATTCCAAGTAGAATTACCCCCTGCTAATGGACTAATTTTCAGCTGGGTCTGGCCATTAAGTTCTAGCCAGTGAAGTATAAGCAAACAGCACGGTTCTTCCAGGAAAGTGTCTTTAAAAGAAGGTATAGGGCCTTCTTTCTTTCCTCTCTCCTACTGCTTAGAAGTCAGGTGTGATGGCTGGAACCCCAGCAATCGTTTTGGACCATGAAGGATGAGACACACAGTCTAGAAAGGGCAGACAGAGGGCTGGAAAGAGCCTGTACCCCTGATAATGCTGAAGCTGACATATTAGAACTAGATTGTGTACATGAGAAGCAATTTAATATGTCTGTTTGAAGCTGGTATTGTTGTGGCTGAATCTAAACTCATTGATATAAATCAGGAAATTTCAACTGTTTTCTCTAAACCATAAGGATAATTCCTAACTATATGGCCCGGAATGCATATCTGGGCCTGAGAAGGTATGACCAGCAACTTTCCACTCACTCTTGAAGCCTCTGTGTGCTGTGTTTCCAGAGGCAGGAGACCAATCCTCTCGAAGCTTCTGTGTGCTGTGTTTCCAGAGGCAGGAGACCAATCTAGCAGCATTACTCATCCTTGGAGGATCAGGTCATCCAAGCTGCCAATCCAGGCTCATCAAGGATCTGTAAATCTACGTCTGGGCTCTATTTCCAGAACTCCCAAAGTCCATCCACCTCCTGAGCCTTCAAGCTGCTGTTTTCTCTTAACCTCAGAAAACCCCTGCGGTTGTATGATCATGAACTCCAAACGGGGGTCATTGAAAAATCACAAGAAGCCAGGAAATAAAACTACTTAACCTGTTCATAGAAATTCAGTAAAAGTACACTTAGTAGCGTGAGTGAGGCAGAACAAATCTGTAAATATAAAGAGCTTAGAATCCAATAGTGATAGAAATCGCTGGGATGGGATGCTCAAGCCTTCACTAAAAGAGTTTCCCATTACAGCAATAAGTTCAGTCTTGCCTGAAGAGATCAGAATATAGGAAATTCCCATCCATTTCCCACTGAGGAGAAGCATCTTGGGAGACTCAGCCCGTCACAGGTCAGCAGCTCTTCAGTCCCTCCAGCACCTGTCCGCCCCTCCTTCCTGGTCCAGCCCCAGTGCTGGGAGTGAACAAGGTGTGGGGAGATTGCACCTGTCAGCGGGAAGACACCCAGCAGCTTCTTAGTGCATTTTCCTAGCTGCCAGGGAGACCGATGGGCTGTAGGGAGAGTGTATGGGTCCCGGAATTTAGGAAACTCAACCAAAAGCAACTTTACTTCCTGACAAGGCTGAGCTAATCATTAATCATTTGCAACCATCTCAATTGTTAAGGCTGCGGCCCGTGGTGGAGATTAGCCACATGGGAGGTGGTCCAGAGGCAGGTGACGGGTGCCCGGGCCCCTGGCACTGAGCATGTTGTGGTGCATATGGAGATCGTCATGTAGAAAATCTAGAGAGAACTCTGCTTCCGGGTAGTGTAGGCATGGATGGGGGAGGTCCCGCTGTGATGCCGAATACGGGGATGGGACATCGTGCCTCACATCCTCTTTCTGCTCCAGCTGTTGCTACAGCAACCAGCCGCACAGGGTGTCACCTACGGCACCTTGCCTCAGCTGTGCCCCGTATCTCCTGCCTTCTGCCCTGGCTTTTCTCTACTGTCACCTGTGGAATCGGTAACCTGCAGCAACCCACTCACCGTGGGGCAGCTCTCACTACCAGGAAACAAGAACCAGTGGGGAGTCTCCTCCCCCTTTGCTTGGGCAAACAAGTCACAGGCGTGGTCTTCACGGCTTCTTGGAAGACCCCTGGCAGGACTGAGCCCTGGTTACCCAAAGCCAATTGGGGTGACGTTTCCCTTTCCTGTTTGTCTTGCCGGGTCCTCTCTCTAGTTCCTCGGGATCATTTCCCAGGGGAGGTGACCCGCATGCAAGTCCATCTTCTCAGGCTCCGCTTTCAGGGGGAATCAGGCTAGAAAGACAGGAAACAGACCGATGCCCAACTGTGGGAAGACACCAGCCTTGTGGGGTCCCAGCGGAGCACCTGTGGTATTTAAGAAAGTACCCAACGGGAAACTAATAACTCCAGTGGCTGGGGATGTGTCCAAAGGCCTGAAGCCGGGACTCTGGGCTCTGGGACACCGTGGCTTTTGTGTGTGTTCTTCGGCTCCATACTCTGCCCAACTCCTCATCTCAGAGCCCCTCTGCCCACACGGTTTCATGCGTCCAGTCTACACTGACGGGTTGCAAACACTGCATCAGTTCACCATCCCATTTCTCGCCCAGACCCCGGGCTGGTTCCAAGGTACCTCTCTCGGTCAGTATCTGAGAAACGTCTCTCCTTCCCAATTTCTGCTGTGAAGGTCCAACTACCAGGCTGGAAAGTTCAGGATTCCTTTCCCCCAGCATTAAATCAGCCAGCAAGTCCTGTAGTTCCTTTACTGACATTCTTCGTGTCTTCACTCCTTTCCCAGCAGCCTGGCCCTGGGCTCACTTTTCAACGCAATTCCTGACACAGCTGGTCTCCACCGGTGACGCCAGTGATGCGACCTCCAGCACCTTTCTCCAGGAATCCACCCTGGGCCCCGGGGTGGGGCACCACTCTGTCCGGAGGGCTCACGGGCTCTCGGGGCCCACAGATCTTTGGCTCGTCCTGGGGGCAGACAGAAGGTTCCAGTGAAGACCACCGCAGCCTGGTCTCACAGGAGCCAGTGGGGAGATGGGCCCCTGGGACCCTCCAGCACCAGTGGCCTGCACCCCAAGTGGCACAGCGAAACCTCCCAAAGCAGAGCCTGTGACGGTCGCTCCTAACATTCCATTTTCCCTTTGGACAGTTTTAAGTGTTGCAAGTTGTCCTGTCACTCTAAGCCAACACTGGCGTCACTCTAGCTTTTGCCCACTGGCTCTTGTCCTGCGCCCCGGCTGTCTCTGATCTGGACTTACACGTATCAGTCTGATCCCTCTTTCGTGCGGTGGCTTTTCATACTTGAAGACAGTTCTCCTGTGCTCTCTTCCTCCCCTCAGTGCTTTCAGCACCTCCAGCAACCTCCTAAATGACTTGGTTTCTAGGTCTTTCGTCATCCCCAGGATTCATTCATTTGTCCAGTAAATAATTATTGTGCACCTACGTGCCAAGTCTTGCTGGGCAACGGGAGGTAACATTGAAAAGGTCAGGCTTGATCTGCTTTCGTGAAGCTTATTTAAGTCTGGGGAGTTCTTGAGTTTACGCTTGTGCCTTTTAAATGTGATGCCCGTACTGAATGTAATAAATACCTCGCACCTAGGACCAGTGAATTGTACGATGGGCCTGTTATGTCCCCTCGTACCTTCCCGCAACTTGAATTTTGTGTTCAACGAAAATAGAAAAGCACTGGGCCAGGGGGCCAAGTCCATTTCTTGCTTAAAGCCAAGCCTCTTCAAGGAGCGTCTGGGTGGCTCAGTCAGCTGAGTGTCAGACTTCAGCTCAGATCCTGATCTCATAGTTCATGGGTTCAAGCCCCACACCGGGCTCTGTGCTGACAGCTCAGAGCCTGCAGCCTGCTTCCGATTCTGTGTCTCCCTCTCTCTCTGCCCCTCCCCTGCTCAAAAATAAATAATCTCTCTCTCTCAAAAATAAATAAACATTAAAAACAATTAAAGACACGCTTCTTTGAGACTTTGATTCCCCATCCATAAAATAAGGGTAAAAATACCCTGTCCGTCTTCCTGAATCATTCTGAAGAAACCATGCACGTGCACTGAGTTTTCAGCAGCCTGGGGTGAAATCTGATCCCTTTTAGATTGCTACTTCAAATCACAGTGATTCTGAGATGCTGGATGAATGTCAGTGCTCAGTCCCATCCCTGAAAGTTTCCCCTGGGTCTTTCAGGGAGTCCTCAAAAGGGTTCCCCAATTAGTCCCAGTCACGACTGTGTCCTTCTGCCCTGACTTCTCTGGCTGAGATCCATGGCCCCCAAACCACCACTAAGAGCCCCAGGGCCACCACTGCTAATGGCACAGTGCCCATGGTGAGGCTGTAAGTCTCCAGGTCAGAGGGGCCGCCTCCATGCCCTAGAGCCCCCACGCCCCACGCGACCCACCAGTGCTGATTCTGTGCAGAGATGGAGAAAATGCACCTTGCACCCTTGCACTCGCCCCATCTCCTGCAGCAAATCTCCACCCCTTCTCCACCCACCTCCTTCCCCCCAAGGGGGAAGAAAAAACCAACAAAAATACCAGTTTCTGTAAGAGTGAGTTTAGGAATCACTGGCTCTCCAGTCATTTGCTCCCCCAGATTCAGACCTGGCTTATCGTAACAGATGATTAACGTGCTGAAACCAGAACGATGAACCTCTACACTCAGGTGAGATGAACAGTGTATTTGTTGAATTGAAACATCCACCTCAAAAAAAACCCAGAAGGCTGCTAGCCACTTTTATTTTTTTTTTTAATTTTTTTTTAACGTTTATTTATTTTTGGGACAGAGAGAGACAGAGCATGAACGGGGGAGGGGCAGAGAGAGAGGGAGACACAGAATCGGAAACAGGCTCCAGGCTCTGAGCCATCAGCCCAGAGCCTGACGCGGGGCTCGAACTCACGGACCGCGAGATCGTGACCTGGCTGAAGTCGGACGCTTAACCGACTGCGCCACCCAGGCGCCCCTGCTAGCCACTTTTAAAAGACAACCCCTCCTCCTTCCTGGCACCTGGACTGCCCTGCCTGGGATAAATGAAGGGCACAGGACCTGGTGACAGTGATATGGCAGAGACGGCAGAGCATATGGGCAACATAGATGGTCAAAGAGAATCAGGCAGATGAAAAGAAAAAAACAGCCGATAATAACGCCATAATAAGAAAAGGGTTGTAGGAGAAAGGGGTGTGGTCAGAGGCTGACAACATTTGTCTAGTCCTAACAATGGGTACACTGACCACTTCATCAAATGTTGTAATAGAGGGACATGGTAGGGGGCTATCTCCTCAGCTACCATGGTTGGAAGTCAACAGGTAACGTCCCAAACTGAAAAATCAAGAAATAGTAATATACACATATTATTTAGGAAAATAGAGGTAAATGTCAGGAAGAAGGCTATCCAGCTGAGAGTCATTTCCTCAGAGGAGAGAGCCCAGAGGACAAAGGGTGGTTGTTCCTTTTCGTGACGATAAATATTTATTCCATTTCAGTTTCTTTTTAAAGTTTATTTGAGGGGCGCCTGGGTGGCTCAGTCGGTTAAGCGTCCGACTTCGGCTCAGGTCATGATCTCGCAGTTCGTGAGTTCGAGCCCCGCGTCAGGCTCTGTGCTGATGGCTCAGAGCCTGGAGCCTGTTTCAGATTCTGTGTCTCCCTCTCTCTCTGGCCCTTCCCCTCTCGAGCTCTGTTTCTCTCTCTCTCTCTCTCTCTCTCTCAAAAATAAACATTAAAAAAAATTTTTTTTAAAAAGTTTGAGAGAGAGAGAGTGCAAGTGGGAGAGGGGCAGAGAGAGAGAGGGAGAGAGAGAGAGAATCCCAAGCAGGCCAGATGCAGGGCTCAAACTCACACACTACAAGATCATGACCTGAGCCAAAGTCAGATGCTTAACCAACTGAGCCACCCAGGCGCCCCTCTATTTTACTTCTAAACTATGTACATGTATCATTCTGTTAAAGAGAGAGGAGATGACTTTTTATAAAACAGGCCCTCTCTGGGGTTAAGCGTCCGACTTGCGCTTAGGTCAAGATCTCACGGTTCATGGGTTTGGGCCCCGCGTCGGGCTCCGTGCTGACAGCTCGGAGCCTGGAGCCTGCTTTGGATTCTGTGTCTCCCTTCTCTGCCCCTCCCCGGCTCACGCTCTGTGTCTCTCTCTCAAAAATAAATAAACATTAAAAAAACACTTTTTTTTTAAACAGGCCCTCTCAGCTTCTACAAAGCAAGGTTTCAAAAATCGAAGGGCTCTATGCACCCAGGACAGCCAGCCAATGTGCTGCCGTTTGTATTACTTTGCAACAAAGTCCTGCAAACGGGGTGGCTTAGCCAGCAGAAATGCCCTGTCTCACGGTTCTGGAGGCCAGAAGCCTGGACTCAAGGTGTCGGCAAGGGCGGCTTCTTCTGAGGGCTGAGAGGGAGAATCTGTTCCAGGCCCCTCTTCCAGCTTCTGGTGGTCTGCCTGGCTGGGAGACACTTCACCCTGATCCCTGCCTTCATGCCCACACGGCGTTCTCCCTGTGTGTCGTGTCTGTGTCCAAATCTCCCCTTTCCGTAAGGACACCAGTCATATGGGATCGAGGACCCACCCTACTCTGGGATGACCTCATTTAACTTAGCTAATTACACCTGCAATGAACCTACTTCCAAATAAGGCCACATCCCGAGGTGTTGGGAGTTAGGACCTCAACGTATGAAGCGGGTAGGAGGACACGACTGAACCCATACCACCGTGTTACTGAGATGAGGCGTTACTGGGACACTCTGAAGCAGACTGGCCGCCCTGCAGGTCCCACCTCTTACTGTGGACCCCTTCCTAGGACACCTGCCTTCCTGTGCTCCCGATGGACTCACCAAGGCCCCCCTCTCTCTTAGTTTTTCCCTGAACACATACCACCGGAAGGACCCTTGCTCCTCCAACAACGACGCCAGTCATGACGCTGTCCCACCGTGTCATCTGTCCTGCTTCCTCTCACCGATCCCTGCTGGGCCAGGGGACCCTTAGCTATTCTCCCCTTCCCTCTGATTCGGCCAACTCCTTTTCAAAAGTTTCTTCTCAGGTAGAGTCGGCTCAGGTCACGATCTCACGGTTGTGGGATAGAGCCGCGTGTAGGGCTCCTTGCTGGGCAGGGAGCCTGCTTGGGATTCTCTTTCCCTCTCCCTCTGCCTCTCCCTAACTCGTGCTCGCGTGCTCTCTCTCAAAAAAAAAAAAAAAATGTTTTTTAAGAACATTATTTTGGGGGCGCCTGGGTGGCTCAGTCAGTTAAGCGGCCAACTTCGGCTCAGGTCATGATCTCGTGGTCTGTGAGGTCGAGCCCCGCGTCGGGCTCTGTGCTGACAGCTCAGAGCCTGGAGCCTGTTTCAGATTCTGTGTCTCCCTCTCTCTGCCCCTCCCCTGTTCATGTTCTGTCTCTCCCTGTCTCAAAAATAAATAAAACGTTAAAAAAATTTTTTTAAATAAAAAAAAGAACAATTACTTTGTAAAATCAAAAAAACCCCACTTTTTTAAAAAAGTAAATGATTTGGTAAATAATGTCAAAGTCAAGTTACCATTTCCATGTCATTAACACACACACACACACACACACACACACACACACACATTCCATTTTAACTCCAGGGCATCAAAGCACCCAGCTGAGGTCTGAACGGCATGTTTTTGCTAACGTGTTTTTGCTAACGTCTCCAGTTGGGAAGGAAGGACAGATCAGGTCCGGAGCAAATCTCTGTGGGAAAACTTCAGTATAGTTTGTCTTGGAGCAACTTGTTCTGGAGTCCAATTCCCAATACCATTTAGAGACAGCTCTCACCAGGGAAAAACAAAACCCTGAATGCTTCTGAAAGAACGCATCAAGGTCTACTGCCTACGACTGCTGTAGAACTTACTACCACGATAGAACTTTCATGCTTATTCTTCGTAATGGCGACAGTCATCCAAAAAATCAATAACTTTTCACTGTGCAGTTACTGTGTGCCAGACACTGTTGTGCTTTGTGGGTTTCGATTTGTTTGAATCACCCAATTAGCTTTTAGCGGAGGAGGTGCTCAAGAAGGAAAGCTCTAGAGGCACCTGAGTGGCTCAGTTGGTTGAGCGCCCTACTTGGGCTCAGGTCATGATCTCGAAGTTCATGAGTTCGAGCCCTACATGGGGCTCACTACGCTCAGAGCAGACAGTGCTTCAGGTCCTCTGTCCCTTCCTCTCCCTCTGCCCCTCCCCCACTCATGTTCTCTCTCAAAAATAAATAGCACATTAAAAAAAAAAAAAGAAGAGTGGGGCCTGAGTGGCTCAGTTGGTTAAGTGTCCAGCTTCAGCTCACGTCATTATCTCGGGGTTCCTGGGTTCGAGACCCGCGACCGGCTCTGTGCTGACAGCTCAGAGCCTGGAGCCTGCTTCACATTCTGTGTCTCCCTCTCTCTCTGCCCCTTCCCTGCTTGCACTCTTTCTACAATATATAAACATTAAAAAAAAATTTTTTTTAAGAAGAAAGGGTCTCAGACAGCTAGGCTTTCAATTCCCCATCTATAAAGTGGGGGATAATACTCGCGTGGGAGAGAGTAGTTGTGAGGAATAAATGAAATAATGTAGATAAAGCACTTGGGCCCAAGGTTTTCCACTGTAATTTCACAGGCATCAAGAATTGAATGATACATTTGAAAAATATGAACAGCATTAATTTAAAAAAAAACAGCAGGAAATGGAAAATTTTAAGATTCTAGAGTATTTCAGTCTGCCCTTCAATATGTCCGTCCTGCTGGAGGTGAACTTGGGGGTGGCGTTTGATCTATGGGTCCCCAGGAGCCAGTCTCTGCTAAGCCTGGCGTCATTCCACATCAAAGGAGACAAGGAGAAGTCAGAGGAACCGAAATGCTGCCCACACTTCAAAGGGAGTTCCTCTTCCGGAAGTTGTTACAGCCTTTCAAGGAGGGTAAAACAGCGGTGCAGCTGGGGGGGGGGGGGGGACTCTCAGCAAGGTACAGCGACATCCAGCTGGCTTCCACGCTGGGACGCGGAACTTTTCCGGGGTCCAAGCAGCACAGCGGGGAATGAAGATGTCGCTGTGTATACAGACCGTCGGCCCCTCCGCCTTCCTCCTTCCCAGCACACTGAGGGGCAATCGGCAAGCTCCATCTCGGAGTGGACCATCAGCGACGGCCAGTCCCCTGCAGGCGGTGCCCCGCTCTGCGCTCTGTCAAGTCCACAGCTCTGATTCCTGGGCTTCCGCCGAGAGGCTAACACATTGGATGGCTGCGTTTCAAAGTCACAACCAGAAATAAAACGCTCCCTATTCTCGGGGCGGAGACGGCGGGGATGCAGGGAAGGGAGCGAGCGGGGCGGGGGTGGGGAGGGTGGTAGTGAAGAAGGGGCCTAAAATGATCTGCTGTCTCCTGAACAGGTGCTCTGGGCCCAGCATTTGAAGGCCCCCTCTCGCCGGCCCCCCGCCCTCCTGCCTAGGGCCCTCGGCTAAGCTGGCGGTGGACAACAGGCCCTTCTGCACCCGTCCGTAGCTCACTTTCTAGTGACAGAGAGGGACAGAAACGGGCTGAGAGGGCTTGGGGAATTTCCCGGCGCTCCCCTAACAGGTTAGGGAGGTGGTCGAGCTGCGGGCGGACCCTCCGGTGGGCCCTGGGGTACTCCCTCGGCACGCAGTACTCCCCCGCCCACTGCGATCCCCACCCCATCGACCCTTAGGCATCCCCCTTACCCCCTGCGCGTTCACAGCCTCTCAACACCCCACTGACCGCACCCCCCCCCCCGCCCCGGGCCGCTCGCACCGCCCAGCTCCCCCCCCATCCGAGCACACTCCCGACCCCCGCGCGGTCCCACCTCCAACCCCCTGCGCACCCCCCTCGCCGGCGCAGCCCGGGTTGTCTCGGGACCCACCCCCCTCCCGCCCCGAAAACCCGGCGGAGCCCGCGCGGGGCGGGGGCCGGATGCGGAGACGTGCCGCACGTGCGCCGCGCGGGGATTGGCAGCTCGGGCCCCGCCTGCGCCCCCGCGCCCCCGCCGAGCTGCGGAGGCCCGGGCTGGTGAAGAGGCGCCCCGAGCCGCGGCGGCTGCAGCCGGTCCGGAGCGCGGGGGGCTGCCCGGGCGCGCGGGGCCGGGCTGCGGGGTGCGGGGTGCGCGGCCCGGAGCGGCGGGGGAACAATGACAGCGGGATGGGAAGTGGGAGGGGGGTTGGAGCAGCCTCCGGAAAGCGCCGCCAACTGCACGGGTGCTCTCTTGCCCGGCGCGGCTAAAACGGGCTTGCTCAGAGGGGCCGGAGCTGCTGTTTTGCCGAGTGAAAATACTTTCTGTAAGTGATGAAAAAATTTTCCACTTTATTCGGTTGTTGGCTGGGGCCCAGTGCATTGAAGTCCCAGAGTTCTTCGGGGAGGAGCCAGGAGGTTTACTGCATCCTCCGACCTGTGTTTCGCGGGGAGAAGAGTTAAGAAGCCTGAGCATTCTAACGCAGCTGGCGGAGCTTGAGAAAGTGACAAAGGCAGAGCTCGTGTGCGTGGCTCGGGGACTGATGCCCCGCCTCTGAGCCGGGGACCAGAAATGTGTCCATTAAGGGACTGGTAATGGCTGGGTTTAGCCTGGGACGGTTCCCCCAAGGAGGCGATTTGAAAGGAGGCTGTAGGTGCCCGGCCTGGGACTGGAAGAGCAGTCCGGGAAGGGCCCAGGGGGCGTGGAGGGCGCTCCCACCGGCCACCTGGGGACAGGAGGCAGCAAAGGCGCCACCAGCCCTCAGAGATTCCCGGGGCTGTGAACTGCTCAGGGCCTGTGGCTCCTGGTCCCAGCTACAGTCAGCCAATAAAAGATACACGCAGGGGACCCCTTCCCTCCCCCCCCTCCCCCGCCCCCGGAGCCAATGGAAACCTACGCGCCTGCGGAGGAATTGCCACCCGCCTGCGGAGGAAACATTTTCGGACACCTGGCCAAGAGGCTTCCCTTGGGGGTTGCCTTTCCAGGAGCCCAGGACAGGTGTGTATGAAGGACCAAAATACCAGGAGCGTGTTCAATTAGTCATTCTTTTGGATCAGAGCGCCTGCTGCTTGTAAAGCCACACAGGCCATTACAAACTGTGAGGGGGCGAAGAGCAAAGGCAAGAGGGCAGAGGGGAAGAAACGTGCTTCCTGCCCTGAGCATCTCAGAGGGGCCTTTCCCCCTGTTGTATGTCCTGCATCATGTTCCCTGCTGTAAAGGTTAGCGTCTTGTATTTGTGTAATGCTTTACAGTTTCAAACTGTATGATTTATCTGGTAATCACTGTAACCTATAAGACAGGTATTATTACTCATGTTTAACCAGTAGAGGAAGTGATGCTCAGATTAGCTAAACCCTACACCCGAAGTGATACTGCCGTTAGTGATGGCTGTGGGACTAGTACTCAGTGTTGTGGCTGCAAATCCAGGGCTCTTTAAATACATCAAAGGAAGGAAACCAGGCCTGCTTTATGATTCTGGCGCCCAGGACACACCCAACAATTCGAATGAAATCCAGAAGGACTAGGTTAATTTCTTAGTCATTGCTCCTTCAGATCGTCCCCTTGCACCACAGGTGAGCTCCAGTATTATACACCTGTGTGTGAAGAAGGGGTTCCATTGACTCGCTGCCAGGAAAGCCAGTCCTGGAGGTAAGAACAGAACGGGGGGATGAACACGGGTCACCAGCTGTGGCTCCCTTCCTTATCCACACTTAATAGTGCCTGAGAATGAGCAGAAGGACAGCTCCATTCACGAGAGCCCAAAAGGGAAGGAAAACCACTGATGGCAGAAAAATGCTGTGTTGTGTGTAAGACCTTGGAGGAATATAGGGTAGGGAACTGAGAATGGGTGGGAACTTCTTTTCACTAAAATAAAATGAGTCAGGACTCTAAACCGAGATAAGGTCAGTGGCTTACATTTACATGACTTCTATTCTGATCAATGGACCATCTTTGCTTCACTGCTTTACTCTCTAGACGTGCACTGTTCCTACAGTAGCCACTAGCCGCGTGTGGATGCTGAGCCCTGAAATGTGGCTAGTCCAAATCGAAATGTGCTGTCCATGTAAGAGTCACACTGGATTTGAAAGACTTGGGAAAAGTAACAGCTTACTGACACCTTTAACACTGATTATGCCTTAAGAGAATATTGGGGATCCACTGAATTAAAATCAAATACATCATTAAAATTAATTTCATCTGTGTTTTACTTGTTTTCATGTGGCTCCTAGAAGATTTTAAATTGCATACATGGTTTGTGGGGGCTGAGAACGTTCTTGATCTGGGTGACAGAGATTTATGTATATGTGCGTAGGTGTTCATTTCATCCAACTGTGCCCTTAAACCTTGTGTACTGTACTGCTATATGTTAATAAAAATCCGTTTAAAAAATGTAAAAAGAAACTAACAGTGGGTTCCTGTTGCATTTAGAGCAAAAGCGAAGCTCCTCTCCTGGGCCGCCAGACCTGGCCTGCTCCTCTCCCTCGCCGGATTCCATTCTCCCCATGGCTCACTGACCTTCCCACTTCTCCAGTGTGCCTAGCTCATACCCATCTTGGGATATTTGCATTTGCATTTTCCTCTGCTTGGAAGGTTTTTCGTCCAGATCTTCTTTGCTCCCATTCATATCTCAGCTCAAACATCACCTCCTTCTTCCTTGACCATCTATATTGGTTAAGATGTTTTGGTCAAAAGGAACAAGAAACCTAAATCGGCTTAAACATTGAAGGGAGTTTATTGGCTGTAGAACTAAGTCCAGAAGCAAATCAGGCTCCAGCCAGGGTATAGTCAGGATTTTTCTGTGATTCTCTGGGTGCTCCCCTCAACAGGTCACCTTTATCCTCACGCTCAATATGGCTCATGCAGCAATATGGCTGCAAGCAATCCCTGGCCTCACATCTATATCCAACCTCATCCAGAAAGAGAGATTCTTGTCCTCCAACACTCGGGAAAGTCCTGGACTTCACCTAACCAGTCCCTTAGCCCAGGAGAATCCCACACACTAACTGGTGTAACCCTGAACCAGTCAGTGCTCAAAGGACCCTAATTAGTAGGCTTAGGCGGTGAAAGCCCCATGCCACCACCCAAATCTCAAGGCTACGATGTGTTTGAGACATTTGGATGGGTGCTGGGGAAGCAGCTGATGTGTCACTAGACCACCCTACCACCTTGAGTCACTGTCTAAACCAGTACTTGGCAAACTTTTTCTGTCATGAAAAAGAGTAGATAATGAGGGTTTGCATGCCTCCTAGAAGTTTGTACTGTTTTAGAATCCTTAAAAATATATAAATGATTCTTAGCCCATGGGCCTTACTAACTAGGCCAAGGGCCGGAGTTGACCCAAGGGCTGGATTTGCCAACCCTGATCTAGACCATCGTGATGCTTGTGATGTCTAAATTTACCTTGTTTATTTATTTCCCCTGACTATAATGTAAGCTCCATGAGAGCAGCAATCATGTCTGTCTTACTCACCACTGTCCTCTCAACACCTAAAACAGTGCTGCGCAGAGATGCTCAATAAATACTGGACGAACGATGAGAAGAACTTTATGTCAGAGTAGGAGGACCCAGTGCCTTGCTCTGACCTGGCTTTTTCTGCCCTCCCCTCTAGAGGACACAGCTGTCCCATCCTGGGCAGGACAGCCGCTGGTCCATGAGATGGCTTTATGCAAACTGAGAAAAGGAAATCGCTCTGACTGATGCAGCCTGGCACCCAAGGCCATGGTGAGGGGGCAAGGACTGGATTGTGTACAGCGGCCTCGGGGTGGAGTTCTGAGTCAGGGTTCTAAATCCTCTGGCTGTGCTCTGCTTGCTGCTTTGACTCTCTTCTCTTTCACCAACTCCCCATACCCTCTTGTTCCGGTTTTCAGCAAAATGACTGCAATTTGCATGTACTGAAGTGAAATTCTCATTTGGTACCTGGAAGGGCATCCAAGCGTAACAGAATGTGGCATCGGGTCAGTATGCGGTGGGGGAGGGATTTCTGTCCTGTGCGCTTACTAAAGCTCAAGAAAGACAGTGGGAACCTAGAAAAAGGGCCGGCCAAAGTCGTCAAGGAAATAGGGAAGCTACCATAAAAATACAGAGTAATATGTTGAGGGTTCTTCCATCTGGGAAGATAGAAGCCAAGAAGGAATCACATCTGTTTGATCATGAATGTTAGGTGAGGCTGGTCACGAACGCATTCACCAAATCCTGAACTAGACCAGGGTGCCCTGCTTAAAGCTTGAGAGAATTCTATTTAGGAAGAATAAAAGAAAATCTGACTTCACTCCGTGGGTGGTAAGCTCATGGAACTCATTACCCCAAGCAGGCATCAGGCGGGAAATAAAAATGCCCAGTAACCAAGACTGCTGTTGACAGATTTTAACGACTTACAAGAGGAATGAGGATGCCTTGGGATATCAGGATGTGCTCTTAGAAGTGGCTGACAGGAAGCCAGGAAGCGTAACTTCACATTGCTTCCCTGCATATCCCCGGAAGGGACAGAGTTCCAAGCAGGAAAGATCATGAGTCATGGCCATAGGCCACCCATGTCTTGGGAGGTCTGGAAGATTCCCTTGCCCAGGGGAAGGGGGCCTCATGGATCAAAGAGTGACTTTCCCAACTTGGGTTCCCCTAGGCCAGCTACAATCTGTCACTGGGAATCTGGAAGTCATTAAGATAATAAAATGATGTTCGTGGAAACATTACATAAATGCCTACTCAGTGGAAACTCACCTGTTGTCATTGTAATAGCTAATGTATATTATGTGCCATGTGCTGCTTTAAGTACTTATGTAATCCTTATAACAATCCTGTAATATGGGTACTATCATATCATCATCCTATTTGACAGGTGGGAGAACTGATTCACAGAGAAATAACTTTTTCAAGGTCCCACAGCTAATAAGTGATCCAGGATTCAAACTCAGGCTAACTGTGGAGTATATAATTTCCCCCATGAAACCAGGGTTAAGGCCACCCCTACAATTCTACTGAGGAAGACACGGCTCAGCTCCAGTCAAGTGTTTCCATGAAGGAATGCAGGCCCATCGTGCCCATATAGATTTTTTTCAAGGAAAGTCATACGAGTCAACACTTGGTTCTGGATCGAACAAATCCAGCTAAGTCTAGCCTGAAGTCATCTGGCTCCTGACTTCTGCTCTGCCCGCACCACCTCTCCAGCAACATGTCTCACAGACAAGACGCTTGACCCAAGTTCCTAGGCATGTGCTCTGATCGGTGGGACAGACTCACGGGGCTGGGGTGCTTCTGTGACTGGGGGGGTCTGTCCCCACTGGAACAGATTTTGTGTCCCTGCCACTCAAGCAATGTCCAGTAATCTCTCTGCTCCCTTGCAGTTCCAGGACCCACTGGAAACTATGAATGCCATCACTGAAAGTACCATCACAGGCTCTGAGGCAGAGAGGTTGGATGTGTGGGGAGATAGGCTCTCTGGCATAGAACTTGATTGTCCAGAATAAGCGCATAAACCACACAAAATGTTTAGAATCCAGGGCTACACCTTACATCTGGTGGGTTCTGAGAAAACTGGCAAAGCAGAGGCAGGGCAAGA
Source organism: Puma concolor (assembly GCF_028749965.1). Taxonomy (NCBI): domain Eukaryota; kingdom Metazoa; phylum Chordata; class Mammalia; order Carnivora; family Felidae; genus Puma; species Puma concolor. Next base: position 14,866,439 of record NC_141668.1, on the reverse strand, counting down.
ACCCGTGGCATCTAGTGGAGCCTTCACTCAGGGTCACCCCATAGGGTTGGGCAGGTTGCGCACTGCACCTCAAGTTGAACAAAGAGGACTGGGGGCCTTTTCCTAGTTTACACAAAGGCACTATCTATTTGTTAAACTGAGCACTCCTGAGGCTGTGTCTGCCCAGAGGAAGGACCTTTTCTAATTCATACCAAGTCTCCATATGTACCTGGGGGACCCTGAAGAAATTTGGGGTGCTGCTCTATAGCACAGAGCCTGATGCACTGCCACCTCAGGGCAGGGCTCCGAGCTCAATGACAGGACTGAAGCTCAGCTTCAGTCCAGGATTTAGAGCTCTGGCTCCCCAGCTCCCCGTACCAGCCAGTGCTCCAGGGAGGAAGAAGAGGGAGGGCAACGAGGCCAGCCTGCAGCAGGACCAGGGTTCAGCTTCCTCGTTCCATCCCCAGTGAGGAGAGCAAGGCCTACCCAGCCCCTGGGAGCAGGAAGTGAGAGAAAAGGCCACACCTGGGCACACGACCCTTTATTGCACAAGAGCCCCACCCCCCTCATAAAAGTGTCTGAAACAGCTTCCTGGATCCTGACCAAACAGATTACAGCAGCGACCTTGGGGGGAAGCCAGCAGAGGGGTGGAGACTTTGTCTCCCCTACAGAACACGGAACCAATCTCAGCTAATCCTCACAATTTCCCTGTTCACGGGTAAGGAAACTGAACCACGAGCTAAAGAAAGATAAGGAATTGGGTCAAGGTCACATAACTAGTAAGTTGCAGAAGTGGGCTTTGAACTTGAAGTGGATGCTGTGGCCTCTGTCCAGGTTCCCCTTCGGGGCTGATGACAGCTCACAGCCAGTCCCTCAGGAATAGCCCTGCCTGAAGGGAGCCACCCCACGTCCAACACTGGCCCCTCCCTGGGGCGGCCCCCATCCAACTCAGCCGTGCTGGGGTGGGGGTGGGGTACAAAAATCAAATCCCTTGCCTCGATTTGGGACAATTCCGAAGGGCCATCCCGGCTTCAGAGTTTTTGTTGCAACTGTCGCATGTCAACATATCCCTCCGCTTCCCTCACTTCTAAGAGCTGCTGCTGGGCGGCATGCTCCCCAATAAACTCTCTGCTTGCACAGCTCCTTCTTAGCATTGGCTTTGGGGACATCCCACCTAAGACCCCTGCGTTCCCCACCTTTATGAAACACTGCCTCCCACCTCAAGCTTGCCAGGATAGAAGAATCCAGAATTCCAGTAGGGAGGGTGAGGCAAACCAGCAATGAGCAACAGCAGGAAGCCACCATCACCCCTAGACTAGGACAGAAGATGGGACAGCGTTACCCGAGCCCAGGGGTCATCCAGCAGAAGCTGGGACCACAGTAGGTCACAGCAGGTCTGTCTGGGAGAAACAGAAACCCCCTACTGGAGACATCCTTGAGGTTTGGGAGCGTAAGACCCTGGCTCCGCCCTTCTCCCTCCTTCAGTTTTATGACTATAGACTACTTATAAGCACAGAGAGTGAATACCCAGGGTTAACTCTGCACCTATTTAGGTAATATTAAAAACGGAGAATGTTAAGTCAGTTTCAGGTCCCTCCTGAAAGGGAAACATTGCTGTGGAACGAGAGCGTCATCAGCCTCAACCCCGGCCCTGCACAGCCTGAATGTCCAGACTTTCTATCCCTCCTGGATCTTTGATCCCTCCTGGATTGGGGGCGGGTAGCCCAAAACAGCCTGGAGAGCCAGGGGACTTTACAGCCAGAGGGTCCATCCTATGGAGGGGCCCCTAACTTTAGGAGTCCGTCACTCCAGGGCATTAAAGTCACCTCGGGGCTGTGAATGTCAGTCCAGAAGAGTGTGTGCATATGTACGGTGTCCCTCTCTGTGGTTCACAGACGGGCGGTGTGTGCCCATCTTTTCCAATGGAGTGGAGTCGTTGGCATCGGTAATAGATGGAATGTGAATATTGTATTGTGTGGAGGGACAGCTCCTCTGGCCCGTCCCCAGGGAAGGAAGACAAGATCCAGTGGAGAGGTGAGGACCAGGGAGCCCAGCCCAGCTCCCGGCTCCGAGGAGGCCGGCCCCGCCCTGGAGACAAGCTGCCATCTGTTTGTTTTCCAGTGAGCTGGAGACCTGGGCTGAAGGCACATCTGCTTCTGTTTGTTCTTCCTCCTTATCTTAATGGGCCCCCACCCATCACTCCCTGTTACTCCTTGCCACCCACCTCACCACCGCTGGGACACTCTCTTGCTGCCCCAGGCAAAGACTCAGGGCTGGGGGTGGGGGGGCGGGGGAAGGACAAGCTGGAGACTTGGTGTCCTGGGTTAAGCGTCCTCACTAAACACCACCCCCCCACACACAAGTTCAGCTGGACTCTATGGTCAAAGTGGAAAAGGACAAAAGGAGTAAAAGGCCAAAGACTCTCCTCCCGAGAAGGAAAGCAGGAAACCGGTAGGTTGCCAGGGGCAACCTTAGCTCTAAGAGAAATGTAATTACACTTAAATTTCAGGTTACACCTAGGCTAATAACTACAACTGGAAATTCCTGTGGGGAGAAGGAAGTTTTCTCTCGTTAAGAGATAATAGAGAGTTACTCGCCCTTGAACCCAGAACAGTCAGTTTCGTACAGGAAGAACTTCAGTCACAGAGGGCCCCTGCTAGCCAATAAGGCACCTTTGTGCAGATTAGAGAAAGGGGCCCCTTCCTCCAGGCGGCTGCCCTCTCACTTCCCAGCACCCTGGGACAGGAGAAGAGGGACAGTTACATAATCCTAGCAGCTCTCCCTTCCTCCCTCCCTTCGCTCTCCCTTTCAATAACCTGGACAGCCTGAGCTCTGAATAGACCACCCCAGGAGCACAGAAAACCACCGGTAGCTGTGAGGGAAGCTCGAAAGGCTTTGAACACTAAACTGGTCCAAAGTCCCTGCTCTATTTCATTCCATGATAAGGCTTTGAGTTGAGCTGTAAGAAAGCTTTCTAATCATGTTCCAGGCCTGACCTGGGTTATGCTAAGTTGTGATTATTGGCAATTTAGAAATCATGAGAAAGGTACCAGATTTCTCAAGGATTTCCTTTTTTTTTTTTAATTTTAATTTTTAATTTAATTTTTTATTTCAGAGAGAGAGAGAGAGAGAGTGGGGGGTGGAGGGGTAGAGGAAGGGAGAGGGAAAGAGAGAGAGAGAGAGAGAGAGAGAGAGAGAGAGAGAGAGAGAGACCCAAGCAGGCTCCATGCTCAGCAAGGAGCCCTACAAGGGGTTTGATCCCACAACCCTGGGATCATGACCTGAGCCAAAATCAAGAGTCAGACACTCAACCGACTGAGCCACCTGGGTGCCCCATCAAGGATTTCCTTCTTTAAATTTTGCTTAATACCTGTCATCACCAAGCATGGTTTTTGCTTCTGTTTTTAAGTGTAGATATTATGAAGTTCCGTTCTTTTTAAGTAGTTCTCTTTTTTTTGGTAGCAAAATTGGCAATATAGCATGGTGGTTCCAAGCCTGATTTTGGAATCAGAATGATCTAAATTCTAATTCTTTACTCCCCTAATTGCTCGCTGAGTGGCCCTGTACAATTTACTCAACTTCTCCACACCCCCGTTTTCTCACCTATAAAATGGGGATAAGTAAGTGTACTTACCATGAAGAATCGGCACATGAATTAAATGAGGTGATGCATGGAAAACAAAGTGCCGGGCACACAGCACCTAATAGCCATTAGCTATTCTTAAGCTTCTTTTAAATGGGTAGGGAAAGTGACACCTTACTTCTGGGTAACCGAGGAGGACGACCATGTTTTCTGTCTCTTAGAGAAATGGCTGATTCACTGTCTGGGGCAGAGAAAGTGAAACTGGGGCATCAACTTGTACCAAAAGACTAGGAAGTGTTCAAAAACATAGGAGATATAGAAGGGATTCTTACTGGCCAAATTTGGGACAATTAGAGCACCAAAATGAATAATGACTACAACTGGTAACATGATGAACAGAACAAACTCTATGTGTCCATAGTGATATTCAAAACAAGAGGGGAAGGAAGGGAAATAGCTAATAAAAATGGAAGGAATAATAGAATTGGATATCATTATTTTGCAGCCCCCAATAAAATAAGTGATTTATACAAAGTTTATCAATGGAGCCACTGGATAAAAGTTTACTAGACACTAAGATATTCACTTTGCCACAGAGGACCCAAGTATTATCAAGGGGGAAATTTCTCTTTACAATAGAGAGATCTGGGAGTCAGTATCTTAACTGAGTAATGAAACAGAGCATCACCAATAGTACAACAATTATGCACCTTCTGATGTAATATAATCTTTTTTTAAGTTTATTTATTTTGAGAGAGAGCGTGGGAGGGGCAGCGAGAGAGACAGAGAGAGAGAGAGAGAGAGGGAGAGAGAGAGGGAGAGAGAATCTCAAGCAGGTTCTGCACTGTCAGTGCGGATCCCAGTGTGGGGCTCGATCATGACCTGAGCTGAAATCAAGAGTCAGACACTCAACCAACTAAGCCACCCAGGTGCCTCTGATGTAATATAATCTGAAATACACAATACCACCTGTGAATTATTCCTGCCAAAGTAACTACCATGAATCTAACCAAGCCTCATGACTACATTCCAGCACATGAGAAAGATGGGAGATAGAGGAACAAGAGAAATCAAGAAGATAAACTCACAATGTGGAACAGACCATAAGACAACTGACCGGTGACAAAGGCTCACTCCTTGACCGGACTTTAGTCAGGCTCCTTTGAATGTCTTTTGATTAGGACTTGAACTTGGTCCCCACTCTGTCTTGAGCCTGCCCAGCTAGTCTTAGCAAAGAATCTTGCTAAATCATCCCCCACCCTTGACATCTGATCACCCTTGACTTCGGATCAAGGTCTTCTGCCCAGCTTTGATGTCTAAGTCCCTGACCTGCCCTTAGCGAGTCATTTCAGGCCAGTGTAGCAAGAATCCCACTTACCCTTGATGTCTGCTCTTAGTACTTGTCCATCCACCGATGCCCTCATCCTGCTCTTTGGCTATAAATCCACACCTGTCCTTGTTTCAGAGCTGAGCACAATCTGTCTCCCTTATTACAATAATCTTCGTTATCATTTGACAATAATTTTTTCATTAACACTTCAAAAAGTTAATGTCATTTAACAAAAAAAAAAGGTGGATTACTTTAGAATCAAAGAGGTTAGAAAGACTTAACAATCAAATGAATATAAAAGGTACTATGATTGGATTCTGACCAAAAACGAAAAAAAAAAAAATCTATGAAAGATATTTGGAGGACAATTAGATCCTTTTGATTGTGGACTGGATATTACAAAAGTATTGTTAGTTTCTGCAGGTATGATGATGGTACTGGTTATGAGGAGGATGTCTTTACTCCTGTGAAATACCCACATTTTGGTAACACCTGTATGTAGAAGTTGTCTTAGTTTCCTAGAACGGTTGTAACAAAATAACCGCAAGCAGGTGGTTTTCAGCAACAGAACCTTGCCCTCTCACAGTTCTGGAAGCTAGAGGTCTGAAGTCAAGGTGTCAGCGGGGGCCATGCTTTGTCCGAAGCCTCTGGGGGAAGATCCTTCCTTGCTCCCCCCAGCTCCTGGGGCTCTGGCAATACTTGTTGTTCCTTGGCTCAGGACCACATTCACTCTAATCTCTGCCTTCACGTCACGTGTCCTCCCCCCTGTGCCTCTCTGTGACTTCAAATCTCTCTCTCTTTATGAGGATACCCGTTACTGGATTTAGGGCTCACCCTACTCCAGTACGTTCTCACCTGCACTTGATTACATCTGCAAAGGTGCTACTTATAGGTAGGTCACGTTCACTGGTACGAGGGTTGAGGACTTCAGGCTGTCTTTTGGGGGAACATAAGTCAACCCACAACAAGGGTGAAATGTCAGGATGTCTGAAATTTACTAATTTCAGAAAAAAAAAATTTTAACCAAAGAAAGTGTGAGAAAGGGAAAAAAACTAATGTAGTGAATGTGATCATCGTGAAAGCTAGGTGGAAGGTTTAGGGGTGAGTATTGTATTCTTTCAACTTTTCTGTATGTTTGAAAATTTTCAAAACAAAAAATTGAAGAAAATTTAAAAATAAATAAATAAATGAATAATTGAAGGAAAACCAGACTCTTGACAATTCTGCCATCCACAATCCTATTGTTTCATTCATTCATATATGTGTGTGTGTGTGTGTGTGTGTATGTATATATGTAAATACATATATGTAAATATATGTATATATATTTTTTAACAAGCATTCTCATTTTTAATAAGCACTTAAAGATGATTCCAATGCACCACTAGGGTTGAAAAAATACTATAAATGCTAATACTATACCATACTATTAAAAATACTATTGGGTGGCTCAGTCAGTTAACGGTCTGACTTTGGCACAGGTCATGATCTCAGGGTTCATGAGTTCAAGCCCCACATGGGGCTCTGTGTTGACATCTCAAATCCTGGAGCCTGCTTCGGATTCTGTGTCTCCCTCTATCTCTCTGCCTCTATCCCGCTTGTGCGCTTTCTCTCTCTCTCTCTCTCTCTCTCTCTCTCTCTCTCTCCCTCCCTCCCTCCGTCTCAAATAGTAATTTAAAAAATACTACTACTACTGGGGCGCCTGGGTGGCGCAGTCGGTTAAGCGTCCGACTTCAGCCAGGTCACGATCTCACGGTCCATGAGTTCGAGCCCCGCGTCGGGCTCTGGGCTGATGGTTCGGAGCCTGGAGCCTGTTTCCGATTCTGTGTCTCCCTCTCTCTCTGCCCCTCCCCCGTTCATGCTCTGTCTCTCTCTGTCCCAAAAATAAATAAAAACGTTGAAAAAAAAATTTTTTTAAATAAAAATAAAAAATAAATAAAATAAAAAATACTACTACTAAATACTAAATATATATATACACTAAAACACTAAATATATTTAGTAAATATAAATACTAAATACTGTAAATAATACTATCCTTATATTTATAGTACTAAATGCTATAAATATCATAAATACTAAAAATATTATAAACTCACATGGATGTATTTAAATCTCCTTCCCCTTCTTTCTACTAACACACTCTAAGATGTATTCTTTTTAGAGCATAAATTTATGTAAAATTGTGTCCACCAAAACAACATACACATACACACACTCATACAAAGATGGTGAGTATTTCAGAGCACACTGTCCAATGTAACAATGTCTAACAACTTATTATTAGATATATATTTCACAATAGGGAGTTATATCCAAAGTAAATTTATTTCCCTTGAATAGGCTTCAGCTAGTATTTTTTCACCCCTCTCTCTGCTCTTATCTCTCTTATGGGTTATATGCTTTTTTTTTTTTTTTTTTTTTTTTTTTTTAAGTCTCTTTACCCACGTCTTAGCAGAGCTTGGGGAGGAGGCTTGAGGCTGATGCACATGTTCAATCTGCTGTGTTTAACGGGAAGTCCTCAGAACCCAACGTTTTCCACCCTAATTTTATTGAAATAGGCTTCCTCATGTAAACTAGTCCCAGTTTTGAAATGGAAGTCAAGGAGAAATATGACTTGATTCACGTAGTTTGAAGACCACTTTCCAAAAATGGTTTTGGCCTGCGTGGTTACGTCTGAATGATCAGTCTAAGTATGATCGTCTGACCATCATGTGTGGACCGTGTATACACAGCTCGAACCCAAAGCCCCAGCCTCGTCCCTTCTGATGGACACCAGTGCCCACAAACAGAAGGTTCCCCTTCTCTCACCCTGGAATAAACAGGAAGGTCTCTTGGAGCTGTGGTCTCAGGGCCATAGCCCTGCCCCTAATTTCTTCAGACCCTTTACTAAGAACTGAGTCATTGCAACATCGTGCTCAGCCAGCTGTCTCAGCACAAGAAAAGCTTTGCTGTGGTATGAGGTTTTGTGGGCTGCAAGCTACATCTAGGTCAGCAAATTAAACTCCACGGTGTGGTTACACAGTCCAGCTTCATCTAGCTCAAGGGCTGTCTGACTTCACTCTCTGGGCAATGGCTCCTCTGGCACTTGGGACACCCTCGGCGGGTGTTGAAGGTACAACACTTCAAGCCTGAACCACTGGATGGCATGTGCCTAAACACAGAATCTTGCTTTCTCCGCCAGGGCTCCAGGGTATGTGAGTAACAGCACTCCACATCCGTAGACACTGAGATTTTGTGTGTGCATATTGGGACAAAAGGGGAAGGTGGAGACGTATTTCTTTGTTCCTTATTTTCATCTACTACTTGTGTTTTTTTGCTGCCGTGATGACCCAAAATGAGCCTTTTTTTTTTTTTCTCAGTTCCCTTTCATGGAAGAAGAATTTTAAGTTTCAAGAAGAATTTCATAACAGACGGCCAACTGGTATACCTGGATAGGGTTTTACAAAAGGCAGTAAGTAGTTCAATGGGGTGGAGTCACCTGGTTCAGGAACTGGGTCTCAGGTTTACAGTGGATAAAGCCCTCAGAAACTAAGTTATGTTAAAAATTGAAAACAACTCAGCAAACACTTACTTGAGGGCCTGCTGCTATCCAGGGCTCAGGAATACAGATGTGAAAACCAGAGTTGCCTTTCAGGAGCTCTTTGACAATGGAGAAAGTTCACCAACATTCTAGTGGATGACTACACTTTTTACCACCTAGCACCTACTCACGCTTCCGGAAATAGTACCCCAAGTTCACTCTGGGGAAAACCCCTCCTTCATTCTCTGTGTGCTTTCATTGGAACTAGATCTGCCCCTGGCTCTAGAGCTGAGATACAAACTCAGGCCTGGCCATAGTGATTGGTTGAAGATACACATGAAACGTTTGCTGAACTTAGTATTCAGGAAGAGGTACTAGATACTTTTTACCAGGGTTGCTACCAATAAGGATGATATGAGAATAGAGTTGCCAGAAGCCACAAGATGAAATCTAAGAATGAGGCCAACACAGCAGAAGATAGACCTGAATGAGAGAAACTGAGCTCCTTGGTCAAGCCATTCTTGAAGTTCCATATATTCCTACACTTTCCTGTTAATTGTCCCAATTATCATTTTTATTTGTTTAACCTACTCAGATGGCATTCTCTGTAATTGGCAGCTGAAACAGTTCTGTGTCATAGGTTGAATAGTGTCCACCAAAAGTTCACGTCCACCCAGAACTTCGGAATGTGATCTTATTTGAAAATAGGGTCTTAGAAGACGTAATCAGTTAAAGATGTTACAATGACATCATCTTTAATATACAGTGTGCCCAAATATTTTTTTAAGTTTAATTACTTATTTGGAGAGAGACAGAGACAGCACAAGTGGGGAGGGGCAGAGAAAGAGAGAGAGAGAGAATCCCAGGCAGGTTCCACACTGTCAGCACAGAGCCCGATGTGGGGCTCGATTCCACGAATACCATGAGATCGTGACCTGAGCCGAAACCAAGAGTCGAACACTTAACCAACTGAGCCACCCACAGTGTGCCCCAAATTTAACGACTGGTCTTCTTAAAGATGAGGAGAGGCAGAGGTTGGAGGCATTTATGTTGCCAAAGGCCAAGGAGCGCCTGGAGCCACCAGCAGTGAGGAGGAAGGCGAGGAAGGACCCTCTCCCGAGAGCACATAATGTGGCCTTGCTGACACCTTGATTTCAAATCGCTGGCCTCTAGAGCTGTGAAATTTCCAGTTTTAAGCCACCCAGTTTGTGGCACTTTATTACAGCAGCCCTAGCAAACCAATACCCTCTAATACATGAAATCACTCAATAAATATTTATTGGGCCCTAATATGAGTCTGAACAGATCTCAGAATAAGATCCAGAGAATGCAGAGAGATACCTGAGCTGGGACATTATGAAGCCTGAAGGACTTGTGGCCCACCAACCTGCCCCCTCCGTGGGCACCTCCGGAAGGCCCAGGGGAATCTGCAGAATTCATGTTCTCCGGGGCTCCCCCACTCTAGCCTTCTTGCAAGCCCCTCTCCTAACACGTGGACTTCTTTTTCTTCAACAGAGAAATGAGCTCTGTTTGATATAAATTGAATACATTTCTCCCAGTATGTCTTTTGTCTTTTTACTTCGTTTATAGTAACAGTCGCCCTGCAGAATTTCCATGTTTTTTACATTTTCAAATCTATCCTTTTTTTTTTTTTTTTTTTTTTTTTTTTTTTAAGGCTCAGAGTTGTTGGCTTTTAAGCCCTTTGTTGGGGGCGGGGGGCACCGGGTGGCTCAGTCGGTTAAGCATCCACCTTCAGCTCAGGTCGTGATCTCACGGTTCGTGAGTTCGAGTCCTGCGCTGGGCTCCCGCGTCGGGCTCTGTGCTGACCTCTCAGGGCCTGGAGCCTGCTTTGGATTCTGTCTCCCTCTCTCTCTGCCGCTCCCCCACTCACGCTCTGTCTCTCTCAATAAAAACATTAAAATTTTTTTTTTAATTTCTCATTTTTAGCTAATGGGCTAATAACGTAGATTTTTTTTCATTTTTTTTTCTTACTGTAGAAGAATACACATAACAAAATTTCCTATCTTACCCATTTGTAAGCGTACGGTTCAGTGGCCTTGAGTACATTCCCACCGCGGTGCCACTGTCACCACCATCCATCTCCAGAACTCTTCCCATTTTGCAAAACTGAAACTCGACACCTATTCAACGATAAGTCCCCATTTCTCCCTCCCTCTGCCTCTGGTGGCCATTGTACTTTCTGTTTCTATAAGTTGAACTCCTCTTAGTGTCAAGGCAGCTTTCTTTTAGATTTACTTGTCCTTCCCTCACACTGCATTTCCGCCGCCTTTATTGGGTCTCCCAATAAACAGCAGTGGTAAAGGCTTCCATTTGTGTCCAGGCATCGTTCCCAGGCTCCGCGTCCAACGGCCCTAATCTTCCAGCATCCCGGCCAGCTGGGTGCATTTGACAGCATGAGGGAAGCGTGGCCCCAGCGAGTTGTACAAATTGCGCTGATTAAGAGTCTCACTCGCGCTCTTAATTGGAAGAGGGAGGACGTGTGTTCATGTCTGTCCAACCGAAAGCCAGGGCTCTTTCCACAATGCTATTTTGGAAGACCTGCATGTAGGCCCTCGGAGTGAGCAGCTTCTACAGACCTCTGATCTCGTCTCTCAAGTGTGGACTATTCCTGGCTTTACTCCCACAGGAGAAACTTCCTTTCAAATGCTGCATATACCTTTTGCACCTTGAAGCCCGGTTACAGAATGCAAGTCTATTAAGACCATGGCGTCTCTCTCTGTCCCAAAAATAAATAAACGTTGAAAAAAAAAATTTAAAAATTGGAAAAATACTTTGACATTATTTCTTGGGGCGCCTGGGTGGCACAGTCGGTTGAGCGTCTGACTTCAGCCAGGTCACGATCTCGCGGTCCGTGAGTTCGAGCCCCGTGTCAGGCTCTGGGCTGATGGCTCAGAGCCTGGAGCCTGTTTCTGATTCTGTGTCTCCCTCTCTCTCTGCCTCTCCCCCGTTCATGCTCTGTCTCTCTCTGTCCGAAAAATAAATAAATGTTGAAAAAAAAAAAATTTTTAAAAGACCATGGCAGAATAAGAGGAAATAAGTATTAAAAAGCGAAGGCTATGCCCACGGTCAAGATTCCAAAGTTGAAGGCTACGGTAGAACCGAGTCGGTAGTCCCACGGGCGTGTCCCCACCCCACTCTCTGCCCTCCCTCAGGTGGGTGGCCTCTCGCTGCCAACTTGTCTTGTCCTAACCACAGGAAAGCACAGAAGAGTGTGAACTTTGCCTCATTTGAACTCTGTTTCCTGTGTGAGGGCCGTGTCTCATTTAAAGGAAGTGTAAACAATGGTGAATGATACTTGTATTAGTTTGCTAGGGCCGACCTGATGAGGCGGGCTCGAATGACAGAAATGTCTCACAGTCCTGGAGACTACATGTTTGAGGTGAAGGTGTTGGCAGGGTGAGTGTCTTCTGAGGCCTCTGTCCTTGGCTTGTTCACAGTTGTCTTCTCCTTGTGTCTTTATATCATGCACCGGTCTGCTTGGGCTGCTGTAACAAAATACCACAGGCCGGGTGGCTTAAACGGCGGAAATTGGTTTTCTCTGGGCGCCTGGGGTTGAGCATCCGACTTCGGCTCTGGTCATGATCTCGTGGTTTGACATTCGAGTCCTGCTTCAGGCTCTGGGCTGACGGCTCAGAGCCTGGAGCCTTCTTGAGAGTCGGTGTCTCCCTCTCTCTGCCCCTCCGTCGCTCGCGCTTTCTCTCAAAAATAAATAACATAAAAAAAAAATTGTTTAAAGGGGCATTCACTGGGGCGCCTGGGTGGCTCAGTCGGTTAAACGTCCAACTTCAGCTCAGGTCACCATCTCGCGGTCCGTGAGTTCAAGCCCTGCGTCGGGCTCTGGGCTGATGGCTCAGAGCCTGGTGCCTGCTTCCGATTCTGTGTCTCCCTCTCTCTCTGCCCCTCTCCCGTTCATGCTCTGTCTCTCTGTGTCTCAAAAATAAATAAAACGTTAAAAAAATTTTTTTAAAAAAAATAAAGGGGCATTCACTTTCGAATGCCCCCTCTCTGTAAAGAGAGCTTTCATACTATTCTTCTTTTCTGGCCTTGTACTCTAATGAACTTTTGCCTGCTGCTCAAAAAAGATTTTTTTAAAGAAAAAGAGAAAGAAAGAAGTGTGTTTTCCCACAGCTCCGGAGACTGAAGTGCAAGCTCAGGGTGCCAGCCTGGTCAGCTTCTGGTGACAGCCCCCTTCCTGGCTCAGAGGCGGCTTCTCCCCGCGGGCTCCAGTGGTAGACAGAGCTCTGGTGTCTCCTCCTCTTATCAGAGCACTAATCCCAGCACCAGGGCCTGTCTTAGCTCAGGCTACTGTAACAAAACGCCACAAACTGGGGGGGCTCACAAACGACAGATGTGGACGCTGGAAGTCCAAGGTGCCCGCATTGGTCACGTTCTGATGACGGCTTTCTTCCAGGGTGCAGAGTGCCTGCCAATACGTTACCCCCTCGTGGGGCAGAAAGCGGGGGCAGAGGAAGCAAGCTGTCTCAAGACTCTTACCAGAACATTATTCCCACTCGTGCAGGCTCTCCCCTCACAACCTCATCTGATGCTAATTACCTCGCAAAAGCCCCGCCTCCCAATACCATCACGTGGAGGGGTCCGATTTTGGACGACACAAACATCCTGACCAGAACAGGACCCCACCCTCATGACCTCATCTAAACCTCATGGTCTCCCAAAGCCTCCATCACACGGAGGGGGTTAGGGCTTCAACATAGAATTGGGTCGGGGGCGGGGGACACAAACATTTAGTTCCTAGCACATTGTCTTTTCTCTCTTCCAGTCTGTGTGCAAATTTCTTCTCCTTTTATGGACACTACCCACCCACCCCCCCCTTGACCTCATTTGACCTTAATTACCTCTGTAAAGGCCCTATCTCTAAAGATACTCACATGCTGAGATAGTGGGAGTTAGGATTTTGACATATGAATTTGGGGGGGGGGGGCATAATTCAGCCCAAAATACTACTCTGAGCCTCACAGAATGAAGAGATTTTTCCAAGCATTACTGACCCCTCCCATGCCTGTGATATATTCAGATTCACTCCCAGCAGCGTAGTATTATAAGAATGTTCATACATCCAGAGAAGTTGAAAGAATACCACGAGACTCACCATAAGCCCACCACCTAGACTTCATCACTGGTGACATTTTGCCACTTTTGTTTTTATCTATAAACATGTGAAGGGCGGGGGGGGGGGTTGCTAAAATGCTTGAAAATAAGTTTTAGAACTATTTCACCCCTAAATGCTTCAGTATGCACCTCCTAAAAATAACCACAGTGCCATTTTCACACCTAAGGAAGTTTACAGTAATTTTTTTTTTTTTTTGAGAGAGAGAGAGAGACAGAGACAGAGAGCAAGCAGGAGATGGGGGGGCAGAGTGGGTGAGTCAGAATCCCAAGCAGGCTCTGCGCTATCAATGCAGAGTTTGACATGGGGCACGAACTCTTGAGCTGTGAGATCATGACCTGAGCCGAAATCAAGAGTCAGACACTTAACCAAGTGAGCCACTCAGGTGCCCCTACTGTAATTTCTTTTTTTTTTTTTAATTTTTTTTTTTAACATTTATTTTACTTTTGGGACAGAGACAGAGCATGAACGGGGGAGGGTCAGAGAGAGAGGGAGACACAGAATCGGAAGCAGGCTCCAGGCTCCGAGCCATCAGCCCAGAGCCCGACGCAGGGCTTGAACTCACGGACCGTGAGATCGTGACCTGGGCTGAAGTCGGACACTTAACCGACTGAGCCACCCAGGCGCCCCTGTAATTTCTTAATATCATCTAAAATCCAGTCCATATTTAGATTTCCCCAATTGTCCTCAAAATATATTTTATAGCTCTTTTTATAGAACCAGAATCTAAACAAGGTTCACAAATTGTATTTGGTTGTTAGGTGTCTTTTATTCCAGAAAAGTCTCTCCCACATTTTTTTTTGGACATTGACTTTTTTAAAAAAAATTTTTTAACGTTTATTTATTTTTGAGACAGAGAGAGACAGAGCATGAACAGGGGAGGGGCAGAGAGAGAGGGAGACACAGAATCTGAAACAGGCTCCAGGCTCTGAGCTGTCAGCACAGAGCGCGACGTGGGGCTCGAACTCACGGACTGTGAGATCATGACCTGAGCCGAACTCGGACGCTTAACCGACCAAGCCACCCAGGCGCCCCGACATTGACTTTTTAAAGAAACCAGGTTTAGTTGTTTTGTAGAATAACCCACATTCCAGATCTTTCTGATTGTTTCCTGTATGCCATTTAACTTGTCCCTCTATCCCCTTATTTCCTCTAAACTGGACCTTTTTTCTTTTCTTTCTTTCTTTCTTTCTTTTTTTTTTTCTTTAAAGTAGGCTCCATGCCCAGCATAGGGCTTGAACTCATGACCCTGAGACTAGAGTTGCACACTCTACCTACTCAGCCAGCCAGGCACCTCCAAACTGGGCTTTTTCAATTGGGGTTCATCTGTACTAAAGTGATTCTAGGGAGAAATTAATTCATTATATACAAAGGAAGCTGTGATGATTAACTGTATATGTCAACTTGGCTGGACCACAGGGTGCCCAGAATTTTGGTCAAACGTTATTCTAGGTGTGGCTGTGACAGTGTTTTCTGGATGAGATTAACATTTGAATTGGTAGAGTACAGCAGATTGCCCTCCCTAATGTAGGTGAGCCCCATCACATCAGTTGAAGGCCTGAAGAGAACAAAGGCCTCGAGTGAATAAGTCCTACCTGACTGCCTTGCAGGTGGGACATGATTATTTTCCTGCCTTCAGACTTGAAAGGAGACATTGGCTCTTCTTGGGTCTCAAGCTTACCAACTGCAACTCTTGGGACTTCTCAGCCTCCATAATTACAGGAGTCAGTTCTTTGTGACAAATCTGACACACACACACACACACACACACACACACACACACACACACACACACTCTATTGGTTCTGTTTCTCTGAAGAACTCTAACATAGATGCCTTAGGTCATTAGGACTTATTTCTTTCCCAGAACTCTGGTTGCAAAATTAAGGTGAATAGACTAAGATTAACCACTGGGGGCAAGAATATTTCACATCACATGACATCAGGAACTCCATAATATGGCCTTCTATTAATGATGCTAAATTTGGTCAGTTGACCACAGATTTTTATTTTATGAAGTTATTTTTTCCCCTTGTGATTAGCAAGTCATTCTGTGGGGTTAGGCACGAGGCAATTATGCTGTTTCTCAATTTGTTTTTACCAAATGATTTTAGTACTACTCATTGAGGATCCCTGTCTGAATCAATTATTTCATTTGTTCCCCTTCCAAAAATTAAAAAAAAAATCTTAATGTTCATTTATTTCTGAGAGAGAGACTGAGAGAGAACACAAGCAGGGGAGGGACAGAGAAAGAGAGGGGACCGAGGATCTGAAGTAGGCTCCACACTGACAGCAGAGAGCATAATGTGGGGCTCGAACTCATAAACTATGAGATCGTGACCTGAGCCAAAGTCGGATGCTCAGCCAGCTGAGCCACCCAGGCACCCTTGCAACAACTTAAACTTAAGAAAGTTTGCTTCTCAGGGCGCCTGGGTGGCGCAGTCGATTAAGCGTCCGACTTCAGCCAGGTCATGATCTCGAGGTCCGTGAGTTCGAGCCCCGCGTCAGGCTCTGTGCTGATGGCTCAGATCCTGGAGCCTGTTTCCGATTCTGTGTCTCCCTCTCTCTCTGCCCCTCCCCGTTCATGCTCTGTCTCTCTCTGTCCCCAAAATAAATAAACGTTGAAAAAAAAATTAAAAAAAAAAAAGAAAGTTTGCTTCTCAAAATGTTACAGCTTCATCTCCTGTGATTAACGTATGTAGCAGGATGGGGCCAAGTCTCTCACCCTTAGGGGGCTTTCTCTTTGCTGTGAATCCTCTGATAACTGCCTAGTCTGTGCAGACCAGGCTTGGCTGGTTGAACCTCTGGGGCCTGGAAAGTAAACACTAGGAGAACATTTTGTATCTTGTTTTTGGTGCCTGAAAGCAAGAATCAGAGCCATTTGTGGGGGTAGGTGGAAGGGAGGGGAAGCACTAAGGTGAAATAAAACAAAGCCGGCATGTCTGAATCAAGAGCAAGATAAGCTGAAGATAGTACCTGATGCTGAGGTGAAGATTCCAGCAGAAATGAGGGACTCAGAGAAGCCCCATCAGAGCCCCAGCGGAGTGGTGAGCATCGGCTGTCATTCTAGGGAAACGTATTCTGATATTCTGAGGCGGGGCTTCTCTGTTCTAGCAAATGCTGGTCAGAGGAGAGTGGGGTCGGGCGGTGGCGGGGGGGGGGGGGGGGGGGGGGGGGGGAGAAGGACGCGTATGGTGGGCCAAGTCTGTTGAAAGGGGTGGGAAGACCAAATGACGGCAGAGGACGCAGTACCCAGGTTGGGGACAGGTTGAGCTCCCCCCACACTTCATTCGGGCAGAGGAGGGTTACGGTCCGAAGCCAGGGAAGATCAACAATTCACACGGCAGGCAGGAGGCACTGGCAGGAACGGGAGAGAACCAGTGCAGGTGCCCACAGAGCCAGGCACTGCAGCCGGAGGGGACAACAGCAGTTCCTGGAGGAATCCTATGGAGGCCGGGGAGCCAGACGAACATGGCTTCTGTGTACAGGCCGGGGGGGGGGGGGGGGGGAGGTGGTGACAGGGGCCTCCAGGTGGGCCAGGGGTGCTCGCACTCCTGTCCCACCTCCCCCACTGCCTCCACCAACACTGGTTGCTGCAGGCACCCCAGGAAGTGCACGTGTGGGGCTTGAGAGAACCCAGGCTCTCCCAGAATGCCGCTTTACTCCTGCCCGTCATTAGGGCCACTTTCCTGCCCCTCCCAGTAAATGCTGCGGGAGCTTCCTGCAGGGATCCCCCGCTACCTTGGCGTTTCAGCACCTGGAAGAGATTAGTGTCATTGGCAAACCTGGAGAGCTCGTTGTCCACTTCCTCCTCAATGTGATTTGTTTAAAAAAAATAAAATAAAACTGTTGAATGAGATCAGTTCCAGCACTTTCCCTAGGGATCCATGTAAAATCTACAGAGAAGTGTCCATTTATCACTACCCTGGGGTTTCCCGTTTTGAACCTGACCTGTTCTTGGCAGACCCTCCACCCTGGTTTCATCACATTGAAAAACCTGGGCGGACTTAACCCTTTCTTTCCCCTCCTCCTCTCCCATTCCCTGCCCTGCTTATTCTGAGCTTCAGGCACCGGGGCAGGACTCAGGCCTCTGGGGACCCCCAAGGCAGGCGAGGCAGCTAAGAAAGCCACTTTCTAGTCACACTCCCTGTGCCCTCTGCGCTCTGCTCGCTCCTCTCTTTCCCAGGTAATAGTTCGTGAAAGTCGGGGCTGTATTTCGTGACATGCAGGCCCACCTAGACAAAACGTTCCTGGTGATCTCAGAGAGAGCAAGCCTCAGTGTGGGGTATGGCTTACAAAGAGCCAACGGGTCCAGTTCAAAAGCAAACACCTGGCTTGGCCTGGACTGTTGAGAAAACCATGGAGAAAACATGGTCACAAAATGGGGAAGGTGGATAACAGAGCTCTATCTAAGACTGCCCCTGGAAAACTGACGAGGGTGTTATGAGCTCATTCTTCTCTTCACTATGTCAGGATTGTATCCCCGCCACCTGTGGATACTTGTTTGTTCCCAAAGCCCACTGGTGACCAGCTCCTTCAGGTAATGGGAAGGAATCCCGTGCGCCTCCGGTGCCAACGCGGGCATGCCTCACTTTAAGGAAGCTTCCTCGCTAAATCCTACCCGCAAGTGTCAGGACAACTGTGTGTCTACCTCGCACTCCTACCCAGCTTCTGCTAGATCCAGACCCTGAGCCCCAGCTATAGAGTGTGCACCTGACCCAGGCTGTCAGTCGTGGTGCCCCACCCCCCGCCCCTGGTGCCCAGAAGCCACGAGAGACCTAATGCAACTAAGTGGCCGCCATTAAAAAGCGGGTACCGAAAGCCTGCTGGTTGCCTGCCCCAGCATTCATTTGCAGCTTACTCCTTAGTGACACAAGTCCAATTGTAAAAAATTGTGATAAAACTCACATAACAAACGCCACCCTTCTGAAGTGTGCAATTCTGTATTTAGTCACTGACAAGGTTGCACGACCATCACCCCTCCCTAGTTCCAGACACTTTCCCTCACCCAGGGGGCTTAATTTATTCAGGGTGGCAGTCTACCAGTTGGAAGACCATTTCTCCACTGGGCAGCTAGTTGTGCACTGTGACTAGGTTTGGGGGGCGAACTGTGAGCGTAAGTGGAAGAGGCCCTGGGAACGGGCCTCCCTGTCCCCTCCTGTTGCTCTCCTGTAGCTATCAGCCGGACTTCCAGGGGTTTGGTTGGGGGCTCGCTGCCCTCGGAACGGGCAGGATAGGTCTTCTCAAGGGGGAGTTCCCACCTCTACTGCCACTGGTTCCCGAAGGAATGAAGTCACAGGCCTAGCCCAGATCCACACCAGGGTGTGAAGCCCAGCACGTGTGGCCCAGGCCCACGATCCTGGGTCGTGTCAGCTACAGAACAATCTCTGATGCATTCCTTTTTTTTTTTTTTTTTTTTTAATTTGAGACAAAGAGAGACACCGTGCTTGAGCCGGGGAGAGGGGCAGAGGGAGAGAGAGAGAGAATTCCAAGCAGGCTCCACACTCAGCGTGGAGCCCCCAACCTAGGGCTCGATCCTATGACCCAGGGATCACGACCCACGCCAAAATCAAGAGTCGGCCAGGCAACAGACTGAGCCACCCAGGTGCCCCTGATGTATTCCTATCTCACTTGACTTTTCTGACATGACCTAGTGTCTGTCTCCAAGCACTAGGAGCTAGGGCTCCTAGCTAGGCTAGGGCTCCCCCTCCCACGGCTGAGGAGCCCGTCCGTGGGGGGCTGGTACAAGCCCACCCCCTGTTCCACGCGGCAGCCTGGGTAATAAGCTTATATGGTGCTCACTCTGTGCCAGGCTTTGAAAGAAGCATTTGACATGAATCGGCTCCTGTCATCCTCACAGTAACCCTAGGAGGTGAGAATCATCATTTCCTTTTTTAGAGACCAGGAAACTGAGGCACAGAGCTCATTTATTTCACCACGTGGCCTTTTGTCCTGAAAAAGAACATACGACAGAAGGCCATCCGGTGACATACATGCAAATCCTCCTTCCGCGTGGTTCCTCCCCCACTCACCACAGCCACTGACACCATAGCTCCACGCACGGACTGGGTGGCTTAATGACAGAAATGTATTTAACTGGTCCCCCACTGGCTATTTCCGAACTTTTGCTATTGTAAACAACACTGCAACAAATATCATCATGTATGTATAATTTCGTCCACACGTTTATCTGTCAGACGGATTACGAGAAGTGGGATTTCCGAGGCAAAGGGCAGGTGCATTTGTAATTCTGATGGACACTGCTCTCCATAGGGATTAAACCAATCTGCTCTGTTTTGCTATAGCTTCACCCACACACCAACAAAATAGTATCAAATTCTGCCAAACTGATAGGCAAAAAAAAAAAAAAAGTAGAACTCCATTGTACTCCAACTTGTCATTCGCGTGTTATGAATTAAACTGAACATCTTTTTTACTTGTTTGGGATCCGTGACCCCAGTCTGGGAGTAAGCCATGCCCTCGGGCCAGGCCTTGGGTGCGATCAGCCCTCCCCTACCTCCCAGGTCAACAGAGCTGCAGCTCACTCAAGGCACCAATGCAGACGCTTCTTTCCAAATGGCAGGGTTGCCCCGGGGGCGACCCCACGACATCAGAAGAGCACAGTTTCTTGCATTCTAGTTTTGATACTTCTTCCAGCGCTTAAGTAACACGTGATCCAGACAAAAAAGAATATGAAAGAAAACGTGAATGACTGTAATCGCTTGACCCAGAAATGTATGGTAACATTTTTATGTCTTTCCTGCCAGTTTATTTTTCTGAGTGTGTATTTGCTTTCCCTTTTGAAAACTGTGTTTCTTTTTAGTTTCACTGAAATACAGGTATACATTCGCAGCAAAAAAAAGCCAGCGCAAACCAGCCTTAAAAGAGGAAGAATTGTGACATGTGCTACAACATGGATGAACCTGGAGGACATTAAGCAAAATGAAATAAGCCAGTCACGAAAAGACATATACTGGACAATGTACCTATATGAGGTGCTTGGGGTGGTCAGATTCACAGAGACAAAATACAGCGGTGGTTGCCAGGGGCTGCAGGGAGGGGATGGGGAGTTGCCGTTTAAAGGGTATCGGAGTTTCGGATTTTAAGATGAAAAGAGTTCTAGAGATGGTCGTACAACAAAGTGGATCTTTTGAACTGTACACTTAAACAAAATGATTAAGATAGCAAATTCACGTTACCTGTATTTCACCATGATTTACAAAAATTTTTTAATTTAAAAATAGATTGGGGTGCCTGGCTGGCTCAATTGGTTAAGCATCTGACCTCGGCTGAGGTCATGATCTCACAGCCCATAAGTCCGAGCCCCGCGTCGGGCTCTGTGCTGACAGCTCGGAGCCTGGAGCCTGCTTCGGGTTCTGTGTCTCCCTCTCTCTCTGCCCCTCCCCTGCTCACACTCTCTCTTTCAAAATAATATTTTTTAAAAATTAAAAGTGTTGTCCCTCCCCTTCAAAAGACAGCACAGAGGCAGTACCCACTTGATTCCGTTACTAGCTGGGTAGGTATGCTTCCAGAACTTTTCCTACGCATGGACATGCTTATGTGAACATATAAAAAAAATATACTGCTTCATGGGTAAAATAGGTGATGGGGACTGAGGAGGGCACTTGTCACGATGAGCACCAGGTGATGCATGGAAGTGTTGAAACATTCTGTTGTACACCTGAAGTTTATATAACACTGTGCCTTAACTAGCTGGTATTAAAATAAAAAAAACTCATACAGACCTGCATGGGGGGGGCGGGGCTTCGTTCTGTGTGGGGGTGACTGCAATTTTACCATTAATGTTGTTATTCTGAACCCTGTGTTTTTCGCTCAACTAAGTGTCAGAGAGATATTGCCTAATTAGCACAGGGTACATATAGTGCATGTCAGCAGCAGAGTATAAAGTCAGACTTGTGTTTTCTTTTGTGGTTCCGCTAGTCTCCCTTTGCTGGACGTTTATAGCATCATCATTTTTAACCTTATAAACAGTGCTCCAGGAACATCCTTAGGCACGCTTCCTTGAGCACATGTGCAAATGTTTCTCTGGCGATAAAGGCCAAGAAGTGTGACTGCTGGGTTGACGGGTACGTGCATGTAAAATTTCACTAGATTCTGCCAAGTGACCTTTCCAAAAAGGCTGTGCCGATTTATACTTCATTAGGAGTGTTGGAGACTTCCCACACCTCACCAGCACTTGATAACATAGGCCTTTTTTAGGTGTAATCGTTTTTTGTTTCAATGTATTTTTAATAAATGTATGTATAGTTGTACATATATATGCGTGTGTGGGTATATGCATGTATATAAGTTTTTAATGAAAGGCAGCAGTTCCCGGCCCTAAGATTTTTCACCACCAGGAACTACTTCCCAGAGGCAGCCACGGGCAACCCTTCTAGCTAGTGTCTCTGGTATTTCATCTTCGTATTTACGAACAGTATGCTCCTACTGCTATTTGTTTTAATGTATGTAACTTTTTTAAAAGTTTATTTATTTTGAGAGAGAGAGAGAGAGAGAGCAGGGGAGGAGCAGAGAGAGAGGAAGGGAGAGAGAAGGAGGGAGAGAGAGGATCCCAAGCAGGCTCCGCACCTGCCAGAGCAGAGCCTGACACAGGGTTCCATCTAACCAACCCTGAGATCACGCTCTGAGCAGAAACCAAGAGCCACACAGGCGCCCTTTAATGTTATTTCTTAATTTATCGTTTTTAATTTTTTTTAATGTTTATTTGTTTTGAGAGAGAGAGACAGAGCACGAGCAGGGGAGGGGCAGAGAGGGAGACACAGAATCCGAAGCAGGCTCCAGCCTTTGAGCTGTCAGCACAGAGCTCGATGCAGGGCTCGAATTCACAAACCCTGAGATCATGTCTTCGAGCTGAAGTCAGACGCTTAACTGACTGAGCCACCCAGGCGCACTTAATGTATCATTTTAGACATTATTCACCAACTTTGGTGCGTGAGTACCTAACTGTCCCACAGGGACACCCATCACTTCCCTCCCCCATCACCCCAACCCAGCTCTAGGCCACTTTTTGGATGAATAGTCAGTATTGGGGCGCCTGGGTGGCCCAGTCAGTTAAGCGTCTGACTTCAGCTCAGGTCATGATCTCACAGTTGGTGAGTTCGAGCCCCGCATCGGGTTCTGTGCTGACAGCTCAGAGCCTGGAGCCTGCTTCGGGTTCTGTGTCTCCTTCTCTCTCTGCCCCTCCCCAACTTGTGCTCTGTCTCTCTATGTCTTTCAAAAAATAAATAAATGGAAAAAAACATTTTTTTTAAATAGTCAGTATTTATGTTACGACTATGCTGAGCCAAGTAAGCATTATTAGGTCCAGTCCTGTGCGACCCTCCAGGATCCCGAGTCAGCGATGGCTTCTTTTTATTCACTCCACCTTCTATTACTTATCATTAGTGTTCTCTAAAAGCGTTCACATCTCTGCCAAGGGCCTTTCCGTGATATTCTCCATATGCTCAAGGACATCAGTTCCATTTCTTCTTCCTGGAGCCCTCAGGAGTCCTTCCTCCCGCATTTGTGGCTGGCTGGGCTCTGACCTCATGCGCGGCTCTATCTGGGGACTTCTCTTCACACCTTCCAGTGTTGGATACCTAGTCCTTGTTTTGAGGATCCCATTTCCTTCTCTCTCTCTGCGCCCCTCTTGTTTTTTTAATTTAAATTTTTAAGTGGTCTTTACACCAACATGGGGCTCGAACTCACAACCCTAAGATCAAGAGTCATGGTGCTCTACCAACTGAGTCAGCCAGACACCCCCCCACCCCCGTCTTTCTAATTTTCTCCCTCCTTTTGACGACTCATATTCTCTAGTAGTAGCCTAATAAAAATCTCTTGGGAGTGCACTTGAAAAACGTGCTTCAGTGAAAAACTATGCATTGTTTAGAGCACCTCCTTTGGAGTCATGTGATTTTGATTCTGTGGGGGCTCTGTGCCTTTCATTGCCTTTGAGCTATTTTACAACTCTGGAAATTGTAGATAACTGATAGCAATGCAAAAATAACTCTTATCCTTAGAGATGCAAATAAATAAACCAGGTCCCTCTCTCCACTCCATATAAAAAGGCAGTTTCGTACCTGTTTGTAAATTCACTACAAAATTCCTTTATTCCATATAAATTAGTGCTGCTTTGGCTTCTTTTACACTGGTTGTAACATCTTCCTGGTTCCCTCACTAATAATGAGTTAAGTATGATATTTAACACACGCTCCCTTTATATTTGTGAGTCATGATCTTACCTTTAAAAAAATTACAGAAGTTAATTTTTCAAGTTATTTGTAACAGAAGTTATTTTTTCAAGTCACTGAAGTCTACAAACACCTTAGTTTTACCTTCATACTTGGTTGATTGGGTATAAAACTGTGGGTTAAAATCCAACGCCATTTTGACTCCTGTTTCTTCGCATACAACTAGTTTCCAACACTCTCCCAACCCTTTCTGTTTGTTTGTTTCAATCTATGAGATTCAGAAATATCCTGGTGGTGAGGGTCTCTTTCATTCATTTTGCCACGCACTTTAGCGGACCTTTGCATCAAGAGACACCCGTCCCTCGGGCCTGGACATATTTTTATATTATTTCCTTGGTGATTTGCTCCTCTTAATTGCCTCTCCTCTCTCTTGCCGGAATCCCTTATATTTGGCTGTCAAATGCCAAGATTTAATCTTCTGTTTCTCTCATGTTCCCCACCTCCATTCTCACTGTTGTATTAATTTATTCCCCTGTTTATTAATGAGGTTAAGCAGCTTTCCATATTTAATTGGCCACTCGGCTTCTCAATTATTCTTGTTCTATCAAACAGAATTTTGATGTAAAACTGAACGTAAGCCAGTAACTTGTCGATATTTCATTACATTTCAAAGGATGCCAACGCAGAGCGAGTTTTATTTATATCACCTCGGTAAAAAGGGTGCCTTGCTGGTCTCCCTAGCCACAGAATCCCCAACGTTCTATACGTGTTCTGGCATATGATAGTTGCTAAACATACGTCTGTTGAGTAAATCTTTAACTTATAGATTACTACTAAATCTTAATCTAGTTCTTTCTCCAGGGTTAAATAGACGATCGTCTTTAGCTTTTTACTCTGGAAAAATAAAAATAATATTTACTGACTACTTACCCTTTGTCCTGGCCTAAGCTCTTTAGGTGTGGCAATTAATTTCATCCTTACAACAATCCAACGAGATAGGGACTATTCTTATCTGCACTTCGCAGGTCAGGAAACTTATCTGAAAGCTTAAGTGGGTGAACTGAGGTTTGGCTCCAAAGACAACACTTTTAACCACCGGACTAGGTGTCTCTGTAGTTGGCTCAGCTCATGTGCCAATTCTGATCTATTTATAGTAGCTATCAGGCACATATTGTTGAGAAGAATTCTGGGGCAGCATCTCGGGTCCATGTAGGGCAGGGGGGATGGAAATCTGCCTTGATTGATTAATGATGTCTGCTATGGGCTCAGGAGGGAACAGTTGGGGTTACTTTTTTTTTTTTTTTTAACTCTGCTTAATAATTCCTTGGAGAAAAAGATTATCTTCAGGGTTATACATAGCTCTAGTGCTTTTGAAATGAGGGCATGTTGACATCCAAAGTGTTTAAAGGCTGCTTTGTTTCTCCGCTGTAGCAAGAGAATTCTTTAACTGCCTGTTTATAATTTATCTGAGAGAAGCACTGGTAATTAAGCATCTGAGCACCCCTCGGATTCCCTCCCGTCTTCCTTTTCCTGTGGCAAAAACAGAAAGTCAGAAAAATAATCACATTGCATCATGATACCAGCGGGCCTTATAAAAAGCCCCATGATGTTATTTTTCCGATCATTGGTTTCCTCGGCAGCCAGCATTTAAACCATTCCAAATACCCTTCCCATCAGATCGTTAGAAATGACCGCACAGTCGGTCTCTTTACTAACCTTTCTACATCCCAAACAGTTTTACAACTTGGCTGCAGCTGCGGGGCAGCCCAGCTTTTCCCAGAATATCCATTAAACAGAACTTAACAGAGGTTTAAGAGGGGTATAAAGTGATTTTCTCCCATCTCTACCCACTTTTCAGAGTGCACTTTTGTCTTACACTCAGAGCCCGTGTCCATTTGTTTAGGATAGTCACATAAAGTGTTCGATATTCACTTTCCAATCCTTTAAAAAAAAAAACTCTGCTAAAATATACATTTATAGAGACTTCCTGGGATGGCTATTATCTCCTCTAACTGCAAGGTGGGGCACCAAGCAGCGAGAAAAACCACACCGTCCTGATAGCCCTGGTCGAGAAAATGGAAGAGGAGGGCTGTCCTGGAGGTCAGGTTCACGAAGCCAACGGGGTTTTGAGGGAGGCAGGTGGAGAGGAAGTCCCATGACACCATGTGGGTGGCGGCCGTGCTCGCCTACCACAGGCCCCTATGTCGATATCAGGGGGAGCTCCTTCTGGCCCTTGGTGAGGCCCTCCTCCTGGAAGCTTCACAGGGGCAGCAACAGAGAGCCAGGTGTGCCCAGTGCCATAAGGAGCATCTTGGAGACGACTGGGCTACTCAGACTTTGGCCACTTCGAGGCAGACAGGGCTCGTGCTTAGCTATTCCCAAAACATCCCCCATCAGATCAAAGAAGGAAACCCTCTGGCCGCACACCACACGGGTGCTGCAGGTCAGCTGTCCCAACAGAGCTGTGTGAGGGACGCATGCACACGCAGCCCCACAGATGGCCTTTCCACTTAAACTCCTCAGTCTAGGACCTTCCCTGTGAGGGGACACAGCTTGCTGCACCCGGGAAGGAGGGCATCTCATCCTCCTGTTGACAAAGCACCTGCTGGGATGGTGTCTGGTCCACGATCACACGAAGTTCCTGCTTATGATACAGGAAGCTTTCACGGCCTCTCAGCTGTTCGCTGCATCCCATCATCTGTGATGTTCAAGTTCAACTAAGAACATCCCCTGTCACACATGCCCCACAGACCTGCCTCTATCATGGCACACCCAGCAAACACACGGCCAAATGTGCCCAACCTGAAGACATCCTCAAAGCCCAGATACTCGTTAGCCGTTCTTTTTGCTGGTTTTTATTTTGTCATCGAAATCATATACGTATATATAACACGTATGTACAGTTTAAAAACAGTAATAAAGTGGGGCACCTAGGTGGCTCAGTTAAGCATCTGACTCTTGATTTCAGCTCAGGTCATGATCTCACAGTTTGCGAGAGCCTGCTTCGGACTCTCTCTCTCTCCCCCTCTCTCTCTGCCCCTACCCCACTCATTCTCTCTCTCCCTCTCTCTCTCTCTCTCCTTCTCTAAGTAAGTAAAAATAAGCTTAAGAAAACAACAATAAGAAAGTAACCCCCGTGTACTTATAACCCAGGTCAGGTAATACAACATTAGCAAAGCTTCGGGGCTTGTACTGATTTCCTGAATCTGCTGTAACAAATTGTCACAAACAGGGTGACTTCAGACAACAGAAAGTTATTCTCTCCTGGTTCCAGGGGCTCGACATCAGAAATCACAGTGTGTGTAGGAGTGAACCAGGGAAGAGAGTACACGGAGCAGAGGCTTCAAGGCAGAGGCTCAGGGGGAACAAATCCTGAAGGGGATGTGAGGAGCCATCAGCTGTGGTTGGAGCCATGGCTGAGGGAGCCCACCCAGGAAAAGCGTACGGGGGACACGCTGGGTAGGGAGGAAGGCAGTACCGATGGGCTGAGCACAGGCAGCAGCCCCCCAAGAGGGAGACTGAGAAGCGGCCACAGAGGGAGGAGGGTGGTGATGCCCTGGTGGCCATCAGGAAGGTTTCAAGGGGTCCAGGCTTTCAAAAACGGCATGGAAACCAATGCTATCTGATCCCATTTATGTGAGGAGTTAGAGTGGTCAAATTCACAGAAACAGAAAGTAGAATGGTGTCTACCAGGGGCTGAAAGGTAGAAAAACAGGAGCTATTTAATGACTATAGAGTTTCAGTTTTGCAAGATGAAAAAGTTCTAGAGATGTGTTGCACAACAATGGGAATATACTTAACACTACTGAATGCTTAGAAAGAGGTAAGATGGCAAATTTCATGTTATGCATTTTCCCCCACAATAAAAAATAATTAAAAAAAAAAAAAGTAACACAGAAACCAGAGTCTGTTTCTAACGTTCAGATGTTCCTCGATTCTATACCCTTTTATGATTAGCATGACTCAGCAGACCAGCATTCCCCAAATAGGGATAAAGCTATAATGTCTGTTCATCACCCCTGGAGGATCAGAGACTTTGCCTCCCCCAGTACGTAAGCACCCCCAAATACCTCATGCTGGCAGACAGAAATCTAAGTAAAAGCCCAAGCCAGGTCTCTTAGCAACCTGCAACCACAATGCCTCCCTTCCCGCTCAGAACCTCTAATAAAGAAATTCTGCCAGGGCGCCTGGGTGGCTCAGTCGGTTAAGCATCCGACTCTTGGCTTGAGCTCAGGTTATGAGCTCATGGTTTTGTGAGTTCAAGTCCCGCATCAGGTTCCACGCTGGCAGCAGAGAGCCTGCTTGGGATTCACTGTCTCCCTCTCTCTCTCTGCCCCTCCCCCACTCACACAGTCTCTTTCTCAAAATAAGTAAACCTAAAAAAATAATTATTAAAAAAAAAAAAAGAAATTCTGCCGCCCTCCCCAGCTAGTCGGCCAGTGCTCCCGCTGGCACGCCACTGCTGAACCCTGCCAATTGCTAAGACTTCTGCTTTATCGCCGGTGCCAATGCCTACTTTGGATCCTGTGGTCCAGGGTCTGGAAGTTCCGATGGACTCCTGCAAAATTTTATTACAGAATGAATTTTACACCCTTCTAGGCTGAGTAACTGGCCCAGGTAGGGGCATGATGGGTTATCAGGATAGGGAGGCCAACTGGGAGAATGAAGACCACGCTCAGCAAACAGACTGTTGACATTCCAGAAAATGTAGACATCACTGGGAGGGGACGCACAGGTGCTGTGAAGGCCCCCAGAAGGACTTCGCTCACCTCAACTAGAACTGTCTCCTCGGAAAGAAAAAGAAGAGGCTCTGGGTGGACAAATGGTGGGGAAGGAGTAAGGAACTGACTACAGTTTGCACCGTCTGCTGTCATACAGAGAACACGATGGAGGGTGTTATCCTGGCTTCTGTCATAAGACGAGGTCTGGACGCTCACTTCCTCGTGACTACTGTCATTTAGGAAGATGGGCCTCTTGTTGAAATCTGAAATTTCTTGGGTGAGAAGTACATCAGCAGTGTTTGAATGAGGTCAGACATCGCCTGTTCACAGTTTCAAGCCCAGGAAGATGAGTTAATTCTTAAAGGAAAACACACTGAACTTGTATCAAATTCAGGTTGCTACATCAATTCTACGAGCCACAAAAGTTAAAAACAAAGATACCAAGACACTTTCGGATGGTATCCAAGTCTCTGAAAAAGGAACGGTTTAGCAGGCTGATGTTGTCCGGCTATGGAAATAACAAAATGACAGCTCATTCTTAAGACCTATTTGTAATACGTTAAAGATGCTGTAAGAGCCCTCTATTAAAGAAAAAAATGAACACGGAAATTAAACTACTTGTCCAAGGTAAAACCATGAGTGTCTGGCAGAGCCAGATCCAAAGCAGGCAGTTGGTTCCTGAACTGGCACCCCTCACCATGTGACCACTCTCCCTGCTCCCGGTCTGTAGGTGGAAAATCAAACAGATGGCCTCACAGTAGGAAAGCCAGAAGAGTCTAGAGGCAGGCTGGGGCTGTCATGGTTCCAGATAATTAATGGTGTGAGGCAGGGCTTGGCCAGCCAGTGGGTTGGGTGGTTGGCTAAGAGTTCAGACGCACAGAAGGGGCCTGTCCAGAGCTGGGCAAAGGTCGGGGATCACTGTAGTCCCAGCGAAGGGGCACCTAGACTCCACTGTCTCTGAACCATTGCCTTATTTCTGGGCTGGGGCCCTGATGTGCTGATCTAAAAGCAGTGCTGTGACACCAGGGCTATGACACAAGGAGCCAGGGCTTGCTCTGGGACAACCGATCCTAAGTCGCACAGCAGCAAACACAGCAACATGAGAGACGACCTGACTGGCACCAGGCCTCTGGGTAAGGAGAGTGACTTAATGACAAGGCCTCATGGGCTGGTGGAGACCAAGAAGCAAAGGGTGAAAGCACCAGTGATTTCTGGGTGGAGAAGGAAAAGGCAAGCGACGTGGGGCAGGTTGGGTAGAGTCATCATCAAGGGCTCCCTGCCCACGGAAAAGCCTTCATGCATCTGTGCACAGTTCCGTCCTGAGGACAAGACACTGCACTTACATACGCCACAGGGTCTTACAAGTGCGGATTCCACGGCTCCTTTCCCACCTCGCCTCAGCCACTCCTCCCCATGCCAACCATGCTCCTGGCTCAGGGCCTCTGTACTTACCATCCGGGGCCTGGAACACTCTTCCTCACATACCCACTCCCCTCAGGCCTGTGCTCAAAGCTCACCTTAGCAGAGAGAACTTCCCCACAAAGAGCACCCTTCTCTCCTATCTCCTGCTTGTTGACCACAGTCCCTTACTGCACGGGCTGTGTTTTCCAAAGGTGGGCAGCAATCTGTCCTGTCCCACACGTTCTTTCTCCAGCCCCTTGAAAATGGGGCGGGGCACCTGGGGCTGACTGAACCAACAGAATACGGTAGAAGTGACACTGAACTTAACTGCCCCCGCGCCCCCAGCCTCTGCTTCCTACTGCATGGAATACTTGCTTTTGGAGAGCTCCTTCCAGAACCAAGCCGCTAGGCTGAGAAGCCCAGGCCACTTGGGGAGGCTACAAGTAGGCACACTGGTCCTCAGCCCAGCTGAGCCCCCAGCTGGCAGTCAACATCAATGGCGGCCGAGTGAGTGAGCCACCTCAGTGTCCAACCCAGCCGATCCTTCAGATGGGCTGTACCGCACGAGAGATCCCAACAAGAACCGCCCCGATGGGCCCAGTCCATCAAAGAACCATGTGCAATAACACGAAATTGTTGGTGTAGGCCACTAAGGTGTCAGGGTGGTTCGTTTCACAGCAAGGTACCTGGAACGCTCATTCTGCTTAGCTAATTTCCACACTGCCTATAACCCGACGTTATACCATGAGCCATTTTTTGTCTCTTTCTCCGTCTTGGTTTTGTTTACTGTCATACGCTTACCACCAAGAGCAGTACCTGGCGTGTGGTAGGCTCTCAATAGATACTCTCTGAAAGGATGAATGAACCCAGAAACGTTTTCCCAAAAAATCATAAATAATAATCACGGGATTTCATTAGTTCTCAACATGCCTAACACTGGCTATTCCTGAGCATATGGGAGGGATCTGGTTTGGTTGCATTTATTTATTCAACAACTATTTTATGGAGTTCCTACTATGTGCTAGGCCCTGGAGATAAATCACGGAACAAAAGCAAAAATCCCTGCCCTCATTTTGGTGGGGAGAGACAGGCAATACACAATACAAATTTTAAAATTATAGGATACAGGGGCGCCTGGGTGGCTCAGTCGGTTAAGTGTCCCTCTTGATTTCTGCTCACATCATGAGCTCATGGTTCGTGAGATCAAGCCCCGCATGGGGCCGACAACGCAGAATCTACTTGGGATTCTCTGTCTCCTCTCTCTCTGCCCCTTTCCTGCTCCCGCATGCACGCACACTCTCTTTCTCTTTCTCTCTCTCAAAAATAAATAAATAAACATTTAAAATTAGACGACATATTAGAAGGGGAGAAGTTGCAAAGAAGAAAACAAAGCAAAGAAGAGCGAGAGAGTGCTGGGGGCTGGCTGGAATGTACAATAAGGTGTCTGGCGGTATGGGCTTGCTCCGGCTACCATAACAAAGTACCACAGAGCAGGCAGCTCAGACTACGCTGCTGTCTCATGGGTCTGGAGGCTGGATCCCAAATAAGAGAGGCAGACTCTGTGCAAGGGTTCTGCATTTTAGGACAGTGTGATAGGTCTGGAGGCTGGATCCCAAATAAGAGAGGCAGACTCTGTGCAAGGGTTCTGCATTTTAGGACAGTGTGATATAGATTTAATTTAATAAAACAAAAACTCAAAAATGAGAAAATAAAGCAACAGAATTGATGAAAAGGAGGGCTGCAGAGCTAAGAAATAAATTGAAGACCAAGATTCCATGATTTCAGATATAATCAGTAAGTTAGAAAATAAAATAATAATCAAATTCACATCAGCATGGAGGAGAGACAAGATCATGACGGGTGTACAGGGAAAAGACAGAGATTGAAGCAGTTGGAATGTGATAGGTCCAAGATGTTCTAGGCACCAGGGTGGCCCTGTCGAGTGAGCATCCAATTCTTGATTTTGGCTCAGGTCCTGATCCCAGGATCATGGAGTCAAGCCCCGAGTTGGGCTCCATGCTGAGTGTGGGACCTGCTTAAGATTTTCTCTCTCTCTCTTTCCCTCTGTCCCTTTCCCCCATTTGTGCGCTCTCTCTCTCTCTCTCTCTCTCTCTCTCTCTCAAACTAAAAAAAAAAAAGAAAGAAAGAAAAGAAAAAAAAAAGACCAAAGAAAATCCCATTTATCTTAAAAAGAAAAAAAAAAAGTCAAAGACGTTCTATCAATTAAGGATAATTGATGTCCCTTGTGTACAGAGCTCAACGAAAGGAACTTAAAGTTACTCAGAGATATAATATAGGAAAATTTCTCTGGCTTGAAGGAAAAATTCAATCCAGGGACTGAAAAGATAGTGCATATGCCAAGAAAATTGCTTTACTATAACCAACATTATGTTATACACAGGTTACACTCCTGTGTAAGAGGCTGAGCTTCAAAGGTTTAAAAGAAAAAAAAAAAAAAGAGTTGTTCACACATACTAGTAGGAGGAAAAAATAAAAATCAGCAACATTCAGTGCCAGAAGGCCCAGAGTTCTTTGAGAAAGGTCTGAGGGGAAAACCTCTGACCTGAGAATATCACATCCAGTCAAACCAACATGGAAGTAAGAGGCAGACACTCTCACATATGAAATAATCCAGAAACTGGAGTTGCCATGGGCCCTTCCTTTCAAAAAAAAAAAAAAAATTGACGATGAAAATCCAGCCAAGTGACAAATCAAAATAAAGAACTCTAGAAGGGAGGCGCTGCACAGAGGAATAGATGGTAGGCTTTGAATCCAGGTGAAGAGAGAGCCAGGGCTCCAGGGGAAATCACAGAAGTAGCCTTGGGAGTGGGGACAGGGGTGGAGGAAGGCCACTCGGCAGCTTCAGCCACTGGGCCTCCTGCAGTTGGGAGCAAATCAGTTCCGTCTGCAACTGGAGTGTGCTTTCAAAACCTGTAATGGATTCAGTCTCCTGTGCTTTTCATAAATCATAATCCTTTTATTTTAGACTTGGAGTATTTTGGGAGCTAACATCTCTTATGTGAAGAAACGTTTTTCTTAAGTTCAGTAATTTCTTCTGTTAAATTCAAATAAAATTAAATAGGCTTTAGATTTAAATTAGCTCATGTGGGAGAGAACATTCATTTCCCTAGTTCTTCAACTTTCCCCACACCTATGCCCTGCATCTTGGAACTCCAGAAATCTCACTAGAGACAGAATACTCCCCCCACCTCCCCGTGTTGGGTTGGCCACTGTTATGTTCTGCCTTTCAAATCTCATATTAACTCCTCTTTGCATGAGCTCTACAGAGAAGAGGATTCTGGGGAGTGTAGTTCCAGCTTAGCCTATCTGACACAATACAAACCACCACAGTCCACCCCTTATCAGCCATACATCATACATCTCTGAATCACACTTAACTTACACACATTTAACTTATGTGCACAAAACCAGCAAAATCATGCATTCACCTAACATGATACAATTATTCTTTATACAACCAAAACACACTAACCCTCTTTCCAAAAAAGAATACAAAGCCACATGGTCTCTTCACCCATCTTTGGGTACTGTTCATCCTTCTTCTAACTCCTTCCCTCTTTGATATTCTATCACTTCAATACTGAAATATAAAGTTAACTTATTAGCACATCTAATTTAGATGGTATTTAGATGGTAGAGGTTTAATTATTGACGCAGATCCATTCGGGGGTGTGTGTGTGTGTGTGTGTGTGTGTGTGTGTGTGTGTGTGTGTACATTTGCAGAGATTTGACCTCAGTAGTCATGGGAGCTGGTTAACAATCATGTGTTTATATTGTCTTCACATACATGAGATCAGATGCTACAGCTTGATGTCTGAGGGGCAGGCAATTAGGAAGGAAATAAATGTAAAACAAGAGAGGAAGCACAAGCTGTAACCGACAAGTACAAGCTGAAACCCACTAGAACTGACTAAAACCTGTGTCAGTTCTCAGTGCCCCAACCTTGAGGGTCTCAGTGTCCTGCAGAGGAACCCAGTGTCCTTTGTCATGGAGTTAATTGCACAGGGGGCCCAGGAGTTGGAAGTGGGGGAGGGGTGGTACTTGCAGGCCTGGCTGCTGCCCCAGGCTAATGAGCAGAGCCAGCAGGTAAGTGAAACCAGGTAAGCCAAGAAAGGGCTAGTCACTCCTACCTTCTGGCTCCCTCTCGTGGCCCACCCTAGCTGGAAACACGCAGGGAAGGGATTCTGGGAAATACAGTTCAGCCCACCAGACTGACACATTATAAAGTCACCACACCCCTCTTCTCAAGTTGGCACCTCTTTAAACCATACTTCACCCCCAGATAAGGACAATAATAAGATAAAGACTCCATCTAATATCCTACATAGCACCAAAAAACATGGAGCCCTTCCCCAGAAGAGATACTGTCCCCTTTTTATGTCTTTTGGTG
The DNA here is from genome assembly GCF_028749965.1 of Puma concolor. Classification (NCBI taxonomy): domain Eukaryota; kingdom Metazoa; phylum Chordata; class Mammalia; order Carnivora; family Felidae; genus Puma; species Puma concolor. The sequence continues at coordinate 14,832,152 of NC_141668.1, read as the reverse complement.
GTGTTCCCTCTTGTAACCGATTCACACTCCCCCTTTGCGATCATGTAATTACTTAAGGTAATTAAACCTTAATTACTATTGTGGTGCCTGGGTGGCTCAGTTGGTTAAGTGTCTGACCCTTGATTTCAGCTCAGGTCACGATTTCATGGTCTGTGAGATCGAGCCCCGCATTGGGAGCCTGTTTGGGATTCTCTCTGTCCCTCTCTCTCTCTCTCTGCCCCTACCCAGCTCATGCGTGTTCTCTCTCTCTCTCTCTCTCTCCCTTAAAATAAATAAATAAAACATTTTTTAAAATAATGTTAATTACTTTTAACATGTCTTATGTTACATGTTAAGAGGATAGGAGAGGGGAAAAAAACAAAAATATTTGGTTAATTTATATGTATCTGTAACTATTCCAGTGCTCATGACCATTGGTCATGTGCTCGCAGCTGACATCTCTAATTACCTTCCACTACTTGGTCCATATCCCCTCTCCCCCCAGCAAGCACCTCAGCAGGTTGTGATTCTTTGTCTGGCAGAGTGAGGCCAGACTTGAAGGGTCTAGAACATCAGCAGTCTTGCCTGAATTGGGATGTTGTAGTTTTCCGTTGACTGTAATCATAGGACATGGAGTACTCAGTCCTCGAAGGACCGTCAAACACACTTCTTACCCACACGGTGTCCTTGCAACCCAATTTCCTCTGATCGTCAGGACTGATTACCTCAGTTACCTAACTCCCTTCTGTGCCTGTTGATACACCGGCAGGAGGTAGCCAGATGATTGGATCCATTTTCAGCTCAATGGAATCACTGTTGTGTCCTGGGTGGAAGCACTTCTTCCTTGGGAAGGGACACCTCTAACGTAGCACAGCCTAGTCCATCACTGGGAGGGATGGTGAAAGGGACTGCTCCCTCTCCCACACCTTCACGCCCGGAGTGGAAAATCCTGGCTATGGGGGAAACAACGCTACATATTAGATGCTGACTTAGAGCATATAGCGCATCCTGGAGGACACTGCCTCAAACCAAAGACGGGTTGCCCCCTAGCTTTTGAAAGTCAGTCCTTGAAAGGCCTCTATCTAACCAGCTCCTCTGGATAATGGAGGATATGCTAAGACCAACAATTCCATGAGCACAAACCAATTGTCTCAATTCATCTACAGTGAAACGAGTTTCTAGTCAGAAGCGATGCTTTGTGGAATATCTTTTTTTTTTTAACATTTTATTTCTTTTTGAGAGAGAGACAGGGAGAACTTGAGTGGGGGGGGGGGGGGGGGGGGGCGGAGAACAGGAGACAGGATCCAAAGCTGGCTCAGAGCGAGGAGCACAGAGCCTGATGCGGGGCTGGATCACGACCCTGGGATATTGACCTGAGCTGAAATCAAGAGTCAGCCACTTAACCGACTGGGCTACCCAGGCGCCCCTTTGTGGAATATCTTGATGGCAGATAAAGCACTCAGTAGGTCCACAGATAGCAGTTTTGGCAGAAGCTTTGTGGGCAGAGAAGGCAAATCCACAACCAGAGCAAGTGTCTGCTCTGGTAAGAATAAAATACTGTCACTTGGTGGAAGTTCTCAGTGTAATCAGTCTGTCACCAGGTGGCTGGCTGATCACTCTGGAAAACAGTGCTACATCAGGGCCCCGGGGTTGGCCCCTGGTGCTGGCACAGTGGACACTCAGCAGTGGCTACAGCCAGATCGGCCTTGGTGAGTGGAGGCCCGTGTTTCTGAGCCCATGCACAACCTTTACCCATGACATTGGGCAATGGCTAGGGAAGGAGGCTGGCTGACACCTATTCTATCATTCTATCCACTTGATTATTAAAATCCTCCTCTGCTGAGATCACCCTTTCACTTCCATTCAGAGAAATCTACCCATCCACCTGTTTTCCAGACCTCCTTGTCATCAGTTTTCCAATCGTGGTCCCTCCACGTCCCTCACCATGCAGCCAAACCATTAGCCACAACCCACAAACTGACGTAAACCCACACCTCTAGCTGCCTCTCCTTCTAGGCAAAACACGCAACCAGATAATCTGCCTAAGTTCTGCCGGATGGGAGGATTTTCCTCCACCTACTGGCCTTGATGTTCTCCCCACAGAGGAAGGACAGTACTGCAGCTATCCACGATATGTGGGTAGGATTATCAGTCAGGTGTGTTTGCCTGTACGGAACAAAATATCCAACTACAAGTGGCTTATACAATAAGGGGCACATTCCAAGAACATCTGGAGGCAAAAAATGCACTGTCGCAAAACTCCTTTCTAGAGTAAGTCAAACCTTCACCAAAGCAGAGCCCCCTTCCCTGAGCACATACTAGTGTCAGTGAAGTACTCACACAGGGCACAAAGCTAAAAGGTCAATAATTGCAGGCTATTATAATAACTGTTATATTATCTCTAAATCCTCTTCTACTTCTCAGATTCTGTGAACGCTGCTACTTGGTGGCAGAGTACTTACACCTTTAGTTTTGGGGGAAATGAAGTTGCAACATAGTTGCACTTGCTGGTATTCTACTAAATGTAACACCGAATGACTAACTCCTCTCCACCCCATTTCCTTCTTTTAAGACCACAAGAAAGATTACCAAACTAACACACAATGTATCTGAGAATGTAAAAAGTTCTTTGAAAAAAAAAAATTTTTAGCAGATTCTACCCATCCTTTTCATCATCGCTAGGCATTACTTTGCCACACAGCACCCCCTTTTTCTTTTGTCTTCTTTTTTCTTGCAAACTCTGTAGAGCTGGATACTAAGACAAGGTCTTCATTTCCCAGAGAAAAGTTATCTACATCTGCCAGTTCCTAGTGTTTTGAGTGTCACAGACTTGTTAACTTAAAAAAAAGCGGGAGGCGGGGGGGGGGGGGGGGCGTGACATACTGGGTGGCTCAGTCAGGTAAGCGTCTCTTGATTTCCGCTCAGGTCATGATCTCATGGTTGGTGAGTTCGAGCCCCACAACGGGCTCTGCCCTGATGGCGCAGAGCCTGCTTGGGATTCTCTCTCTCTGCCCCTTCCCTGCTCACTCTTGCGCTCTCTCTCTGTCTCTCCCAAAATAAATAAATAAACTTTTAAGAAATAAATTAAAGAAGAAAAAAAAAAAAAAGACGGGGGTGGGGATTTGTTACTTAACCTGTAACGGATCTTTTTGTTTTTAAATCCCAAATACAATGTTACTCTCACCAACATTTCATTAAAATGCCATCAAAGGAAAGGGCAGTTTAGCACCAAAAAAGTAAGAGGGGGCAGAATCTCAAAATAACGTGTCCTTCCGAAAAACCATAGTTGCCAGCTTACTCTGCTATGTTAAAAATTTTTTTAAATAGCAAAATATACTTTTAAAAATCAAGCACAAAAAAATCCCAACACAGAATGTTACCTTAAGATACTATATTGCAATTTCATTTTTAGATTGTGAGTACTACATAAAAGTAAGAGCACATACAATGTGTATGTATACAGTTTAAGGAATAATAACAAAATACACAGCCGTGTGCCCACCCAACACCTGGCATAAAACACAGAGCATTCCTGATACCTTCCCTGTGCCCCTCCTCCACCTCCTTCTCCCGCTCCCAGAGACCATCTCCTTTAATAGGGAGTGTCTGTTTCCTGTCTTATCTTTATATTTCACTACCTGCGTCTCTGCCTCTGAACAAGGCATTGATTAGTTTTACCTGGTTTTACTACTTCCGTGAAGGGAACCATATTACATGTGACTTCCCCTTTTTCAGTCAAAATAACGGTGTTTCTTGATACAAGTTTGGTGTGTGAGAATCTATATCCTACTGGGTTTCATTGCAAAGAGAAACTGGGATGTCTACTTCGTTTATACAGCAGTCACGGCTTAAAATCCAGTTTAACCCATGCATGCGGATGGAAAGGGGAGGGAGGCTCGGGATGCCCGGATCATGCTTTTTGTATTAACAGCCTCTGAGCCTCCCATGGTTTCTATGGGGGAGACATGCTAGATGCCCCAGTGTGGGCTGCAGGGGCTGGTCACTGGCTGGTCACTTCACTGGAGTGACACAACCCTCAGCTCTAACTACCACCCACCTATTTGTGAAGGTGCTGTGAGCAGGCAGATTTCCCAGACCCACTCGAAGTATGGACTGGAATTCGGAACACCGCGTTGTTGGTCAGTAACCTAGGAGGTTCAGGGCGCCTGGCTGGCTCAGTCAGTAGAAGGAGCAACTCTTGATCTCAGGGTTGTGAGTTTGAGCCCCATGTTGGGCGTGGAGACTACTTAAAAATAAAATCTTTAAAAAAAAAAAATCACCTACTGGGTTCACATTCCTGCATATTGTCTCCTTCACCACATGTAAGAAAAAGCTCAGGAAAGTCTCACTGGATCCTGGATCTCTCTTGGAAAAGATTGTGGTAATACCAGTCTCTGGTAACACAGAATCTCATGCCCTACTAAGACCAAACAAATCCAAATTTTGCATTTTAGGGGCGCCTGGGTGGCGCAGTCGGTTAAGCGTCCGACTTCAGCCAGGTCACGATCTCGCGGTCCGTGAGTTCGAGCCCCGCGTTGGGCTCTGGGCTGATGGCTCAGAGCCTGGAGCCTGTTTCCGATTCTGTGTCTCCCTCTCTCTCTGCCCCTCCCCCGTTCATGCTCTGTCTCTCTCTGTCCCAAAAATAAATAAAAACATTGAAAAAAAATTAAAAAAAAAAAAATTTTGCATTTTAATAAGATTCCCAGGTGACACGTATGCACATTCAAGTTTGAGGAACACTGGCCTAGAGCTTCATTTGTGTGTGTGCTTGCTAATTTATATAACATAAATATAAATTATATTTATATTTATATTTATTTATTTACAGCATAAGCAGGGGAGGGGCAGAGAGAGAGGAAGAGGGAGAACCCCAAGCAGGCTCCTTGCTGTCAGCATGGAGCCCAACAGGGGGTTCGACCCCACAAACCATGAGATCACTACCTGAGCCTAAATCAAGAATCAGACACTTAACTTACCGAGCCACCCAGGTGCCCCTCTGTGTGTGCTTTTTAAATGAATATAGTGTAACACACATTAAGAAAAGCACTAACTCATAAGAGCATCATTTGATGAATTATCACAAAGTGAATCTACAGGTGTACTTGGTACCCAGATTAAGAAACAGAACATTGGGGGGCTCAGTCAGTTAAATAACTGACTCCTTATTTTGGCTCAGGTCATGATCTTGTCGTTGTGGGATCAAGCCCCACGTCATGCTCTGTGCTGAGCATGGAACCTTCTTAAGATTCTCCCTCTCCCTCTGCCCTTTCCCCCAGCTTGCACACGTGCTCTCTCACTCTTTAAAATCAAACAAATAGGGGCACCTGGGTGGTGCAGTCGGTTAAGCGTCCGACTTCAGCCAGGTCACGATCTCGCGGTCCGTGAGTTGGAGCCCCGCGTCAGGCTCTGGGCTGATGACTCGGAGCCTGGAGCCTGTTTCTGATTCTGTGTCTCCCTCTCTCTCTGCCCCTCCCCCGTTCATGCTCTGTCTCTCTCTGTCCCAAAATAAATAAAAAAAAAAAAAACGTTGAAAAAAAAAATAAAATAAAATCAAACAAATAAATAAAAAAGGGTTGAATCGTTAAAAAAACAAAAACAAACCAGAACCCTGCTGGCACCCCAGGAGCCCCCTCTCCCACAAACCCTCCATTACTAAACCACCTGCTCACTGAAGGTAACCAAAACTCCAGCTTCTAACAGCATAGGCTAATTTGGTCCATATTTGTAGAATATGAGTGGAACCATACTGTATGTATTCTTCTGTGTCCAGCTTCTTTTGGTCACATGTTTGCAGGACAACATTTCTCACTAGGAACCCCAACCGCCCACTGTTTACCTACACATTGTATACTGGCCTTCCTCCAGTCTCCTGGATCTCCCTTCTCCAGAAAACGACTATCATAAAGCACAGGTACTCAAATAAAGAGCTATTTAATGAGCATCTAAACCGCCACGGATTGCATCAGGGGCTGAACCCCAAAGTGTGTTGCCAAACTGAGACTTCCCTCTCGATGGGGCATCTTGCCCAAGCAGTTTTCAGTGATGTGGGAGAGTCACGTCGGCATGTGAGGTCAAACTTGGAAAGGAATTTATTACCTGCCCTAAAAAACATCCAAAATGCAGTTTAGATCACAGCTACCCAGTAGCAGCAGGGGCTGCTCACTTATATCTTTTGAACACATCATAAAATCCAAGCCCAAGAAGCTTCTGACTCAATTATTTCTAGATTTCTTCAAATGTGATTTGTTTGGATCTTGAGATTGTCCCAGCTAAGAGTTCTAACTCTCTCCAAAAGCCCTCCGCACTTGTGCTTCTCAGGGCCTTGAGAAATAAATCATGCCTGGATCCTCACCACTGGCCTCCCCGTGGACGTCTGTAGTACTTAAATCCTCATCACCGTGAAACCAGTGATCAGTCAGCTTCTTTCTGGACCTCAATTTTCTCATCTATAAAATGATAGACGTGGACTACGTCGAGGTTTTTAACCTGGAGTCTGTGGATTCCTTAAGGAATCCATTAATCCCTGGAAATTACATGGAAGATTGTGAATGGGTGTCCTTTGGTGAAAGAGAGTTCAGAGTGCAGCGATCCCCCCAAAATTAAACACGATCGTGTTAGGTGACCCCCAAGAACCTTTCTAGCACTTAGTATTCGGCAATCCCCCGGCTCCTTTCGAGTCAATGGGAGGCTTGATTTTTGCTTAGAGTCTGGCTAGAGTTGCACCTCTAAACGAAAAGGTGGCCTTGCCTTTTTCCTTCTGTAGATATTTCTGCCCTAACAGAAAGGATACCACAAAACTGCAGTGTGGCATGAGGGCATCTCTCTGATCTCTGCAAGTCAGATAACATCAAGGGTCGTTCCATTCAAAATAGCATGGCCCTGGAGCAAGTCCCTTAGTTTTATATGATCTCAATCCGGGTCCTATTTTATTTGGCTGGGTTGTTTTCTAAAGCCGTATCCAATGTAACCTTCAGGACAAACGGGCAGTTCTGGGCCTCATAGCCAAATAGACGTGAACATACCAGTATATTCTGAATAAGTCGATTGGATTTTCTCTCCCCGGAGAAAGGGCTCCGAGGCAGAACTGCACCTAGGTTTGCCTCCCCAGACCGGCGTCCTGTCCTGTCACCTGAGCAAAGGAGTGAAACAGGACCCCTCCTACCTCTCTTAGGTGGAGGCTTATTATGCCACACACAATAATATTAGGTTACGTGTTCCCTGTGTGTGGCTGGCTCCCCTGGCAGTGCCCTAGCAACAATATGAGCCAAAAGTTTTCATTACAAACCGCCTCGGTGGGTAGAAGGAACTCTCTTGTATTCCTTACACAGAGCAAGACATGCTGGGCTTGTAAACAGGGTTCTTAATAATTAGATTGGTTTCACTGCAGATGAAAGCGGCGGTTTCAGAACCCCTCCTCTTCCTGTAAATATCCTTTTCTGTTCTTAGTTATCTAAAGACGTAGAGCCACACCTTCAACCCTTGCTACTCTGAGTGTGGGCCACAGACCAGCAGCAGCAGCATCTGGAAGCTGGTTAGAAAGGCAAAACTCTCCATCCCACCCCAGCCCTACTGACCGGATCTGCACTTTCACCAGATCTCCAGCTGATGCCTCATCACAGGCACATTAAAATTTGAGAAGCACCCCCAAGGAATTGCCCCAAAGCCTCACCAGCAGCCAATGCCTCACTTAAGCCTGTGACCGACCAGCAAATAATTCATGATCGGTAAATGTGAGCTTCCTTCCTTCTCCCTCCTAAAACCCAGAGGACCACCAGAGAGGCCTTGAGGAAGGGAGAGGAGGAGGAACAAGCCCAGAAGAGGGGAACCTTGGAGACAGGAGAGAGGGAGTAATGAAGGAGAAAGAGGACCAGCAGAGCGGGGAGGGGAGGCTGAGGGGTGAGGAGACAGGGATGGCCAGCAGAGTGAGGGCCCAGGGTCTCCACACCCTCTCCAGCAGGGGCTCCCACGTTCACGGTTCTCTCCATGCCAGGGGCTGCCTCCCATATTTACCTTGAGTCATTCATGCTTGCTATCTTTTTTTAAAAAACATGTTAAAATAGAATCATGGCTGCTGTTAACACTTCGTTAACCGTTGTTCATAACCGCACCCAGGTGGTTCGGGCCACACCTGGGACACCTGCCCCGGGAGGAATGATCATCCAAGTGGTGGTGCAGCAGGTCCCTTATAGCTGGCATAAAATGCACGAGGCTCGTTCTATTTTCTCATGTGTCTAAACTGCCTGGCAGGATGCAAGGTGTGCTCTAACAGGTGTTATTCAGGCTACAGCAGCAGATGACTACGGGTCATACTCTTGCAGGGTCACTCATCTAGAATCCACTTAATTTGTTTTGAAAAACAAATTTTTTTTTAATGTTTATTTATTTTTCAGAGAGCGAAAGACAGAGCATGAGCAGGGGAGGGGCAGGGAGAGAGGGAGACACAGAATCCAAAGCAGGGTCCAGGCTCCGAGCTGTCAGCACAGAGCCCGACACTGGGCTCGAACCCAGGAGAGGTGAGATCATGACCTGAGCCGAAGTCAGACGCTCAACCGACTGAGTCACACAGGCACCCCTAGAATCCGCTAAATTTTTAAGGGTACTCCCAGAACCTGTGATGAAGCCCGCAGAGTAACTAACAAGCAAGTGTTCACTGAGCATTCCAGGTCACTCGGGCATGTTACATTTACTAACCCTGCGCAAGGCGGGCTCAGGGCACGAACCCGAAACAAGCCAGAAGCCCTCCTCTGGAGGCCACTCGGCCTGACGAAGGCTGGGGCTTTCTGATCCCTGGCGAGTTAACACTGCGACTTCCCCTCGCCGGCTCCACAGAGTCTTCAACAATTTACAGAACCCCCGCTTCCCTGTGTCTTTTGAGAAAAGGGAGACGCAAAGCAAGGAAAAGACATTAGAATGTGAACACACCGAGGTGCTACTTTTTCAAAGAAACCAAATAGGAAATCTAATAGGAAACAGAAAATAAACGGGAGGTCAGAAACACAGCCTCAGGAAGAGAAGGCAGCAATTATGTAAATGTGCCAGTTAGCGGCAGTTCTCAGGAATTTACCAGGTGTATATACGTTGGAAGGGGACAGTGTCTTTTCCGTCTCCACAGAGAACATGACATAAAAGGAACAGGCTCAAATCGTAGCAAGAGCACAAAGAAACTCTGACTTGTCAGGGCTTTTAGACTCTGATCCAAACTAACAAAGGAAATAATGGGCTCGCCTCAGAAGATCTTTTTTAATGGATAGCTTAAAAAAAAAAAATTCACCCTGGCTCTATTGTGGGTCAGGTACGGTTCTGACTAGATGTCAGGGGTGAGTCTATGGATCCTTTCAATCCAGTTATAAAAAGCTCCTAGGACCTCAGCCCCAGTCCTTTCTAGTAGTACAATTAATTCTATTGCATTAAATATTGCTTCTGATGAGTGAACCATCAATGCACTCCAAGCCTTTCTGTTATTCATGTTTCTGTCCTGTCAAGAAAAGGGATCTTCTAACAGAGCCCTTTGTAGACAGACTTTCTACAAATTGTACACAGTATATTAATTGCACCATAGGAGGAGGGAGAAATGAGCTTTACTGTAAAACTGAGAGCCTTTTGTCAATCTGGATTTTGAAAAGCACCATGGAAGAACCCACCCAAGGTAACCTGTGTTACTCTCAAACACAGGACAGAGGTTGAGGGGAGCTGGCAGGTACCCAACGCACATAAAGCTGTTAGCACAGGGCCTCGCCCTCAGGACGCAGGCAATACGCGGAAGGAAGCTCTTAAAATATCACTGTCAGCCCTGTTTGGACACTGCTATTTGCTTACCCTCCACTTGTACACGGGGCCAGGTGGGGGTGGGGGGATGACCAAGGATCGATATTGCATCTTGGGCCCACCAGTCTCTTTATCTCTGCCCTGGGATCCACGGTCGTCCAATTCCAAGCTCCCGAGAGCAGCACCCAGGTTCTTTCCAGCCCTCGTCTCCCTGCACTGTGCCGGGCCAGCCTCCTCCCTCCTCCATAAAACAGCAGCAGCTCCTTCCTGCTCAGGCCCTTCCCGCTCTTCCTAAAAGTGATGAGATGAAAACTAATGGGTTGATCATCACTCCCACTGACTGGAGCTGAAAAATAGGTTGAAGGTAGCTGTGGAGGGAGGGCGGAAGCCCCTCCTCCTGCAACATCTTCCAGAAAGTGACCAAAAGTCCGTGGCCCACACGCTTCACAAAGTACGGAGAAGATTGTGATTCCTCCGTGAGACTCTTCAGATGACTATCTGAGAGTACATGGCAATTATCAAATATTACGTTTACTAGAATAAAATTATATATAAGTACCATTTAGCATTGAGGTCCGATTCTATTGCTTTTGGTCAAAGGCCAGAGTAAGATTACAGGGCAAGAAACAGCACAATGTAATCCTGAGTTAAAGAGTCGGAGTGAGTAACGTTTCAGAGGAAGTTTCAAAAGAGGAATGATTTCTGGGTCAATTTAACTGGAAAGTCTAAAATAACTTCAGCAGCCAGCTCAAAAGATAAACTCTAAAAGTGATATACGTGTCTGTGTCAAAGAGTAAGAAACTGACCTTTCCTGAAACATATCTTAAGTGAATACTGGTTAGAATTATCCCCAAGAACATTATAGGGAAAGGAGGTGACAGACTGGAAGAGTCTAGGTGGATCGCTCATCAGTGAAGGCTGCCAAATGGGAGATGAGTACCAGAAAAGGCTCGTCTCCATTTGGAAAAGATAAAGTTGGCCAGGGAGTGACACATTCGGGGTAATCCTAGTCATGGCGAACACTGTGTCCACCATAGCCTGCCCGGAGAGCTGAAGATTCACAGTAGAAACGTGCGCTGCTGAGAACCTGTCTAACCTCTGCTTACTCCACCTGTGTCCTTTCGTGAGGTGAACTGCGTCCCTCTCCCCAAAGACATGTTGAAGCCCTCACCCTCGCCACCTGGGAATGTGACCTTATCTGGAAACAGGGTCTTGGCAGATGCGATCAAGTTAAGATGAGGTCATACTCAGTTAGGATGGGTCCTCACACCATGTGAGTGGTGTCCTTTTTAGTCAAGAAAAAAGAGTCAGAGATAGACTCACGCAGAGAGGAGACAATGTGGAGAGACAAGCCGAACCCCAGGTGACAACAGGGGCAGACTGGAGCGGTGCCTCTATAAGCCAGGCACTCCAAAGATTGCCACCACCTCCAGAGGTAAGGAAGGCTCGGTAAGACTCGGTAAGGTAAGGTAAGGTAAGGTAAGGTAAGGTAAGGTAAGGTAAGGTAAGGTAAGGTAAGGTAAGCTAAGGTAAGCTAAGGTAAGGTAAGGAAGGCTCGTCCCCTAAGGCCTCAGAGAGAGTCTGGCCCAACAGACACCCAAGCCTCCCAAACTGTGAGAGAATAAATTTCTGTTGTTTTACCCCCTCCCCCCACCCAGTTTGTAGTCTTTTGTACAACAGCCCTACAAAATGAAAAACATCTCCCAAAGTGCTTTGGCCTCTCCTTCAGGGAACCCCATTCCTCCTTGTTCACACAGATGCACATGTGTAAGAATAACCACACGGAGTCCGTGGTCATGGCCCTCTACACAGAGCTCCCCCAAAACATAGACATATCTTGGGGGTATCTACTGAATGGTAGATGCTCAAGCTGTCTTTTTTTTTTTTTTTAACATTTATTATGGACAAATTTTTTTTAACATTCAGAAAAATAGAGCCGTGGAATGAACTCCTGGGTGCCCACCCTGCAGCTTCAACAATTATCAATCTTCTGCTCATTTTATTTCATCTGTCCTCCACCCAAGTTGACCCTGCGTGGAGGGGTGCCTGGAGCAAGCCTTGAGTTTTGTTTTGTTTTTTAACGTTTACTCATTTTTTGGGAGAGACAGACAGACAGACAGACAGACAGAACATGAGTGGGGGAGGGGGCAGAAAGAGAGGGAGACACAGAATCCAAAACAGGCTCCAGGCTCTGAGCTGTCAGCACACAGCCCGATATGGGGCTCGAACTTATGGACTGTGAGCTCAGGACTTGAGCCGAAGTCAGATGCTCAGCCTACTGAGCCACCCAGGTGCCCCAAGCCTTGAGTTTTAAAGCAAACTCAATACACATGCCAGGTCATCTGTAAGTGCTTTAGTCTAAACTACCTCAGACATATTTTCTTTTGTCATCTTTGAGCACTGTGTATTTTAGTAGTTATGTAAGAGGAATGAAGAACATTTTATGTCGGAGTCTTCTGTTTCTACCCCCCCCCTTTTTTTTAACAGCTCAGTGGTTTTTAATATATTCAGAGTTGCGCAACTATCACTCAATCTAATTTTAGAACATTGTCGTCACCTCCAAAACGAAACCCTGTCCCCATTAGCAGTTACTTCCCATTTCCTGCCCTTTCCAGCCCCAGACAACCCTCATCTACTTTCTATGTCTATAGATTTGCCCACTGTGAACCTTTCATATAAATGGAATCCTACAACCTATAGTCTCCTGTGTCTGACTTCTTTCACCTGGCATGATGTGTACATAATGTCTACAAGATGCGTCTACATTAGGGGATGTAGCAATACGTCATTCCTTTTTATGGCTGAATAATATTCCACTGCATGCATACATCATTTCTGTTCATCCATTTATTAGTTGATGGAAATTTGTGTTGCTTCCGATCTTTTGGCTATTCTTTTTTTTTTTAAGTTTATTTATTTTGAGAGAGAGAGAGAGAGAGAGAGAGGCAAACAAAATCCTAAGTAGGTTCCGCACTGGCAGCACAGAGCCCAAAGCAGGGCTTGATTCCAAGAACTGTGGATTCGTGACCTGAGCCCAAATCAAGAGTTGGGCCCTTAACCAACTGAGCCACTCAGTCACCCCCAATCTTTTGGCTATTCTGAATAATGCTGTAAGAGACACTTGTGTGAACATATGTTTTCCTCCTCTTGTGTCTACACCTAAGAGTGGACTTGCTGGATCATATGGTAACTCTACGTTTAGTATTTTGAGGAAATAGTTTTGAGGAATATTTTGAGGAAACACCAAACTACTTTCCAAAATGGTTATGCCACCTATAATCCTACTGACAATGTATGAGGATTCCAACTTCTCCATACATTTTCTACCACTTTTTACCGTAATGTTTTTATTAGAAACATCCTAATGGATATGAAGCGGTATCTCATTGTGATTTTGATTTGTGTTTCCCGAGTGACTAAGGACGTCGAGCTTTTTCACGTACTTACTGGCTATTGAGATAAGTTCTTTGGAGGAAAAGCTCTTCAGATTCTTTGCCTATTTTTAAATTGGGTTCCTTATCTTTTTTTGTTGACTGGTAAGAGCCCCTTATATATTCTGGCTACGATTTCCTCCTAAGACATATGATTTGCAAATATTTTTCCCATTCTGTGATTTTCCACTCTCTGGATGGTGTCCTTTGAAACACAAAAGTTGTCAATTTCATGGAATCCAAATTATCTTTTGTTGCTTGTGCTTTTGGTGCATCTCTAAGAAACCACTGCCTGAATCAGCATCACCAAGATTTACTCCTCTGTTTCTTTTTTTTTTTTTTTTTTAATTTTTTTTTTCCAACGTTTATTTATTTTTGGGACAGAGAGAGACAGAGCATGAACGGGGGAGGGGCAGAGAAAGAGGGAGACACAGAATCGGAAGCAGGCTCCAGGCTCTGAGCCATCAGCCCAGAGCCCGACGCGGGGCTCGAACTCACGGACCGTGAGATCGTGACCTGGCTGAAGTCGGACGCTTAACCGACTGCGCCACCCAGGCACCCCTCCTCTGTTTCTTTTTAACAGTTTTATAGTTTGGGCTCCTACATTTAAGTGGTGACCCAATCTGAGTTATTTTTTTGTATATGATGTGAGGTAGTGATTCAATTTTTCTTGCATGTGTATATAGGCATGACATCTTAATTCTATAATTCTATTTCATGGCATCTACTCTAATTCTAATTCTATGACACTGTACTTCAGTTTTCCATAAATCCTCTTTCAGATGATTTTCATCAGACTACAGCCTACAGTGACCAAAAAGAAGAGAAAAGAAAAGAAAAGAAAACCTTACAAAGAAATATGTTAAATGAGGAAGCAGTTAGCCCTTCCCTCATTGCCTGTCATCTGTGATTCATTTCCCAGATTTTAGACTTTTTGCCCTTTTCTTATAACATTCCACAATGCAGTGTAGCAGTTGGTTGACTCTGTTAGTCATAATCGTACAAATAAGTTCTGCCCTAAAACCCAGATATTCAATTTAAAAATGTAGTATAGGGGCACCTGGGTAGCTCAGTTGGTTAAGTGTCCAACTCTTGGTTTCGGCTCAGGTCATGATCTCACGGTTCATGAGATCAAGCCCTACATCTGTGCTGGTGCAGAGCCCACTTGGGATTCTCTCTCTCTCTCTCTCTCTCTCTCTCTCTCTCTGCCCCTCCTCTACTTGCACTGTCTCTGTCTCTCTCCAAATAAATAAGCTCAAAAAAAACCTAATATAACTAAGACTTTGTGTACCAACAACCTGTCCACCGGTCCTGATAAATCTGAGATAAAAAGGCTCTCTGCCCTCAGATAATTACAGGCTAGAAAGGGAAAGGAACAGTATGCACTCAAATAATAATGCGGGGTGAGTATGAACACACGAAGGAAAGGGTGGTTGTGTGGGAAGGCTAGAAAGGTACAGTGAAGGAAAGGCACTAGAACAAAGGCTTACACTGGGCCGAGGCAGAGAATGTCCAGATCCGATGTCACCCAGTGAGGACCTTGCCGAGCTGGAGACGAGATACCTCATCTACAGGGAGTGGTTCCCACTCATCCCCAGCAGATTATATGTCTACAGAAATGGGCCTGGTAGACCCATGAGTGCCAGATGACTTCTTCTTTTTTCTTTTTTTTTTTTCAAGAGAAGTTGAAAAAAGTCTAATTTTTATGAGTAATCTCTCATTTTTAAAGTTGTTAAGTGCTTTGAATTTTAACAACTCTACAGCAGGTTCCTCAAAAAGTTTAACATACACTTACCATATGACCTAGCAATTTCACTCCCAGATAGATACCCAAAAGAATTAAAATATGGGACTCAAACAGATTATGATAGTGTTTGTTGTGGCATTATTCACAAGAGCCAAAAGGTGGAAGCAATCCAAGTGTCCGTCAACAGATGAATGGATAAACAAAATGTGGTCGATGCACACCACAGACAGAATACATTCAGCCATAAAAAGGAATGAAGTATTGCCACCTGCTACAAAACGGGTGAACCTCAAAAACATTATGCTAAGTGAAATAAACAAGACACAAAAGCGCAAATATTGTATGATTCCACTCTATGAAATATCTAGAAGAGGCAAATTCATAGAGAGTAGTTAAGAGGTTACCAGAGGCTGGGGAGTTATTGCTTAATGGTTATAGAGTTTCTGTTTGAGGTGATGAAAAAAACCACTGTAGAAATAGATGGTGGTGATGATTACACAACATTGTGAATGTAATTCATGCCACTGAATTGCACACTTAAAAATGGCTAAAATGGGGGCGCCTCGCTGGCTCGGTCGGTTAAGCGACTGACTTCAGCTGAGGTCGGGATCTCACAGTTCATGAGTTCAAGCCCTGTGTCGGGCTCTGTGCTGATAGCTCAAAGCCTGGAGCCTGCTTCAGATTCTGTGTCTCCCTCTCTCTCTCTCTCTGCCCCCTCCCCCGCTTGTGCTTTCTCTCTGTCTCTGTCTCTGTCTCTCTCTCAAAAATAAATATATAAACTTAAACAATTTTCTAAATGGTTAAAACGGCGAATTTTATATTTAACATAATTCATCACCACCAAAAAAACAAAATCAAGCCAACTCTAGAGGAGCTAGACAAAACATGTCAGGGATTACCATGTGAGCTGCGTGGGCCACCAGTTTGGGCCTCGGGCTCAGAATGATTAACACTGGATACCTCGTGTGCGCTGAGCAAGGACTTAGCAATAACGCGAAGCTCTACCCTGGACACTGGCTGGGAAGGTAGACAACGTTAAAGATACATATTCCTTATCCTCAAGGAGATCAATGGCCAGAAATAGACCGAATCATAGTAATATGACAGTGCTTTCAAGATGTTCCAAAAATGTACTTCAAGAGATCCAGAGAAGAGAATACACCCACTTGGGGGGATCCCCAAAACATTTGTGGAGGTGAGAGAACTTGAGCTGAGCATCTAAGGACAGAGAAGAAGGCAAGTCTGTTCCAGAAGAAGCATGAGTCAAGGTCTATAGGAAGAACAACAGAGGGTATACCTCAGTATGGGGTCCAGTTTGGATAAAGAAGAATCCAAGTGGAGAGGTGGCTGCAAAGAGATCCAGACCAGGGTGCCATGATTGCCAGACTGGGGGTTTTCCACTTAATTCTGAGCAGGATGAAGTTCTCGAAGTTGTCTCTGAGATTGATTAGCTGGGAATCAATGTATAAAATAGACTGAAAGAGGTGATAGAGGCTTCTGAACAGCTAGGTGAAAGGGAGGGAAGGTCTGGCCCTGAACAAGGCCATGGGATGGGAATGAAAGGGAAGGTGGGGACCAGGAGGGGGCTCTTTGGAGGAGCCGCAGAAGCTGACGGCCACAGGGCGGAGAGGGAGTGTCGAAATGGGGCAGAGGGTGGTAGCTGTATTATTTAGGGACAGATGACTTTCAATTCATTTAACAATGAAGATGGGGAGAGGCTTTTGGGCATCACTTGGATTCATTTTATCTGTTTTCTGGGTTAGGAGAGACTGAAGTAGAAGAACTAGTAGCATGGAGGAGGCTAGAAACTAGAGAGAAAGAGAGAAGGGAGGGAACTGATGGAGCAGAAGATGTAAGGGGAGCAGAGTGAAGAGACCTGACAAAGGGTTAGGATAATGTAGCCAGAAGTGAAGGGGAAAGGGAAGGAGAAAGTCAAGAGAACACTTTAGTGGAGAGGAAGGAAGGTGGCTTCTCACTCCTCAATGAGATAGGAAATGAGACTCTGATGGCTCCACAATGGTGCATCTGCCGCAGAATGTGACTCAGGCAGCCAACAGAGGAAGAATCAGATGACTGGTGAGTGTCACTGGGGCCCAGGTGAGGCTGGAGAGCACACACATACAGCAACCCTCACTATGGCCCAGCCATCAGTGCTTGGCGCTCTAAGGTGGGGGGGGGGGGTGGAAAAAGCTTATGGCGGGGGTGGCTTCTAAGTATGCTTAAGATGAATGTAATAAAAATCCAAGAGTGAGGCATCTTGGACACTTGAAGGCACATCTTTGAAATGGTCAACCATGGGGTTTTCTGAGCTCTGCAAAGAAAGAAAAGGTAGCCTGGGGCGACGGGCAGAACGAGGAGTCTAGGGCTCCCACTTCAGGTGGGAAGGAGAGAAAAAGGTGGTGGTCTCAAAAGGTTTTGAAAACAGCTGTGTAACTACTCTTCAGGCCAAATGTGATAAGATGTAGTGGTGTTCGTGTTTCATGTTGAGGACTTTCAAATCCGTGTCCAGACTCAGTTTGACTAAGTGCCCTGGCCATTGATTAGTGATGTCTGTCAAGGGCAAGGGAAAGGAGGGAAGGGTCATGATCCCAAGAAACGTGGTCGGAGAGATTTTGAGCCGAGAAGGTTAGAGGAGGAACATTCGCACCTGATTAGCAAGTCCAATAAGCTTAACCATCCTCGTGGGTGCCTGCAGTGTCCTGTAAATGGAGATACTGCATTTAAGGTCTAGAGAACTAGAAGGGTGGGATGTTTGGATGGTCAGTAACATAGGTGTTCGATTCCTTGGTAGTGATGGCAATTAAAAGTGTTGGGACGCTATCAGTCCAGCACTAAACTCATTACAGAAAGAGGGAGGGCTTCCTTGAAGTCAGTAGGTGGACACAATGACCTTGAAGTCAGTAGGTGGACACAATGATGACAAGCAATATAATTAGAGAACCCAACAAATGGCAGGTGCTCAAGAATTACTTACGGAACGAAGGGAAGCATCTCTGGGGGGGCAGGGAGGCAGCATTCCCTTCTCCTGCCCCACAAGTCCGGGAGCTGACAAGGTCAGGAGTCGATGAGGTGGAAGTGGCACGGTCAGGACAAAGTCAGGTGGATGCCAGCGGGAACATGTCTGGGAGGGTGTGGACAGAGCCAGAGGAGTTGAGTCCTGACGGACTGCAGAAGGGGGCCTGCTCCCAGGGCTCACTATAAGTTCCAGATGACATGCACACCTCTGTAGGCAAGAGTGTGTGGATAGCTCAGAGAAACTCCTTATGGCTTTAATAAAGCCACTCAGAGCACAGGTCCTCCTGGGGATGGCCTGGTCTCATCTCTTAAGTGAAGGAAGTTTCCTGAGAAAAGAGCAATGTGACAGAAATCAAACACGGGTCAGGGGTCTAATCTCAACTGTGCGAACCAAGTCTGTGCTTTCTGGAATAAATGCGGTTGGCCCCATTCACTCACTCACTCACTCACTCACTCACTCACTCACTCATTCATTCATTCATTCACTGTGCCTCAGGGTCCTCACTTTACAATGGGCCTAAATCTCTGTCCTACCTATTTCGTGGATTTGTTCTGACAATAAAAATGAAAGTGACTTCAAAACAATTCACATTGAAGTGCCTCCAAGTTATCCCATTGCAGTGAATTTTAGGTAACCATCCCTCACACTTCAAAATATTGTGCAATGTGTTTGAAATAAATGGGTCATCCGGTAGGGCTTAGAATTAGCTTCGATCCAGAGACCTGGTCATATTTACGACAAGTGTTGACCCCGTACAGAAGTGAGGTATTATTCACAACCAACCTCCTCTGCTTTCTACCCTCACTCGCGGGATAGTTGACACAGCCCCAGTGCCTCGTCTTGTCTAGTTCTTTTGGGAAGCAAATGCACTTGGAGGTTTTGTTAATAAAGCCGCATTCTCCTCAGAGCATGTGTGCTGTGCAGCCACAAGGAAGGGAGAACAGAAAACCTCTAAAACAGTAAATTGTCACTCTCGCTCAGACAGTGCTATGCCACTCTAGCCAAGTCACCCAACCTAGCTGTGCCTGGATTTCTCTAAAGCGTCCTGGAACAATTCTGGTGACAGACACATGCAGAGCTAGAAGGCACGCCCCCGCTGTGAGGGAGGAACACGGACACATCATCATTTGAACTTGAGTGGATCCAAGAATATCAGTGCTGGGGAAGGGGCGAAAGAGAAAAAAATGCCTTGCTACAAACATAAAATAGGACACACGGCAAGAGCTGTGCAGTGGCAAGACAACAGCAAGCTTAGCTAAGACCAGGAGATCTGTGGCCTGTCTCGGGTTGACCAGATGAAGAATGCTCCGTTTTTAAGCATAATATGGCATTAGGAGGATTTTTGTTTTAAGTTTTTAAATTTGCCATGAGGGTGAAAGACAGAGACAGCATGAGCAGGGGAGGGGCAGAGAGAGAGAGGGAGAGGGAGAATCCCAAGCAGGCTCCGTGCCATCAGCACAGAACCCGATGCAGGGCTCGATCCCACGAACCGTGAGATCATGACCTGAGCCGAAATCAAGAGTCAGATGTTTAACTGACCGAGCCACTCAGGTGCCCCAGCATTAGGAGGATTTTTAAACCACGGATTCTGCTGCAGGTCAAATGGGGACAAACGTGGTGAACTCTGGGCCTGGACCCACACTAGGGGGTTTGGTGCTGAGAACCCTAGGATTCGGCATTGACATAATTTGCTGTCGGTAGTATCTTCTGAGTTAGGGCTAGCGATAGGGGAGGGCCAACCAAGAGATGGGACATACCTGGGTTGGAAAACTATCCTGGAAAGGAAGAGTCCAACAGCTGTGATTTCATAAATAAATAGAACCCCTGCTGAGCAAGGGGAGAGAGAAAAGAATTAAGAGACAAGAATGGGACACAGAGAACAGGCTGCAGACCACATTCAAGAGGGGCATCGTATAACAATGAGAGATACTGTAGAGACTGACCTAGAAGCTTATCCAGCTAATGGGGCTAAGGAGGCCCCAAATTTAGACAGGTCTTTAAAATGACCGCTGCCTTCCTTCCAAATGTCAGGATTGCCTTTCTTCTCCATATTTCCCTAGGGCTTAGAGCAGACGGGAGCAGGAAGCCCTTCAAAAAGGAATGGACCAGTGCCCTGCGTCTCCCGGCAGGCACCACCCTGCATCATCGGCCTCCCCTTGGCCCCGCAGCCCGGCGAGCCCGGGAAGGGCACGGAACTGAAGTCAGGAAAGGGAGCTGCGGGAGGCCTGACTCACCCTGCCCTCGGCCACTCGGATCTCGGGTGGGCAGGCCCGTACACGATGAATCAGCGAGAGCTGAGAATGCGATTCAGAGCGCTGCCAAGGACACGGATGCTCTCCTGGCACCCTGGCACCCTTCACAGTTTCTTTCCTTCCTTGTCTCGCTGCCAGGAGACAAGTGCTATAGGAACTGAGCGTTCGAGTTTTTTTAGCCTGAGACAGAAACTCTCTAACTCTTTCTATTCCTGTTTCCCTTCTCAGTTCCTGGAAATCACTAATTGGAGACCGGGACTGAGAGCCGCCTCCTTGAAAACCCAGCTGAGGCAGCCTTCTGAGAAGCTACTGCAGGGATAGGGCAAGGGAGGGCAAGGGGCACCGCGTGCAATTTCCCAAACGAATCACCTGGCTCAAAGTACCGAAGAAGTAGATAAACTCAAGTTCTAGATCCTACCAGGAAAAGCCAGACCGGTACCTATAGTTCTGCATAACTGCCCAGCACTTGGGTTAACGGCCCCATCTCTCACGCTCCCCTACAGCGTATGATGACTTATGCCCATGCAAGCCACATAAAGAGTTAAAAGCTATATGGACTATATAAAACCCACCAAATGCTGCTGGACTTAGTTGCCGAGAATTTAAATAAGAACGTGTCTTTGTACTATCCTCATACTACTCTGTATGAAATTACAAGAGGACCCACAGGGGAAAGTCAGCTGCCCTTCATCCTCTTACTGTCTGCGTCATAGACCCTCAGGGACAGGCATTTGGAAAAGCAAAGCTCATGCTTCAGGAAGATGAGAATGTAGTACCTTCCATTAACACGTATTTATTGAATATGAGACAGGCATTTTGGGGGTTATAGAGACGAAGGCGGCACCCTTGAGGAGATTAAATCCAGTAGGAGAGATAAGATATGTACACAAATCATTTTAAATAAGCACGAAGTGCCACAGGATATGAGGAAGGAGAGTTATCTGGTTTGATCAAAGTCAGGCAGGATCCATGAGCTGTGACTTGGAGAACAAGCACACTTCCCACAAGGGAAGATGCAGAGATGATACTCACGGTGCAGAAAACAATCTCATTTGTCTACAAGGAAGTGGGGAGACAGAAACGGAAAGCACACAGGTTCGGACATGCGGTGCCTTGAGCAACTATCCACTGGGTGTGGAAAACTCACTGAAGACCCTCACCAGGGTGAGAGTCCTGATCAAGTTAGTCTCTAGACACTCAGCCTGGCAGTTGCCTGATGGGGGGACCAAAAGGGACAGAAACCAGGGGTAGAGAACTAGAGCTTTAGTTCCGATGGGAGTAATGAAGGCCTGATGGAAGGCAGCACCATGGGGACAGAAAAGGAAACAGGTGTGTACAGGGTGATGGAGGGGATCAAACAGAGCCCGGATTTCACTGAATGGGAGGAGATGAGCGGAGAGAAGGACATCAAAATGACTTTGGAAAACTAGAAACCGTAAGACAGAAATGTGTTTTTCAACTAGCAAAAATGATTTTAAGGCGGAATGACAGAAGATGACAGTGGCATTCATAGGCGTATGGACACGAGGAGGAAGAAGAGAGCTGGGGGATGCTTCTCCTTTGTGAAGGTTAACAGGTCATGGAGATGCCCAGAACACAGTCAAAAATACTTAGGAGAGAGAGAAGGATGGAGAGAGAGATATGGGAGTCACCCACACAGGGGTACCAGTGGGGACTGTGGGACACAGCAAAGCATTCTGTAGGGAGGACTAACCTAATGAAGACCTACATTTAAAGAACAGAAGAAACAGGGGCACGTGGGTGGCTCAGTCGGTTAAGTATCTGACTCGGTTTTGGCTCAGGTCATGATCTCATGATTTCGTGAGTTTGAGCCCCACATCAGGCTCTGTGCTGACAGTGCAGAGCCTGCTTGGGATTCTCCCTCTCCTTCTCTCTGCCCCTCTCTCGGATGCTGTCTCTGTCTCTCTCAAAATCAACTCTAAAAAGTTTTTAAAAAAAGAACAGAAGAAACAGAAACAATGGGGGAAAGTAAAAAGAGTAAGTATTTACTGAGTCCTAACCAGATGCTTGTGCTGAGATGCACATACTGTTATCTGTGAAGTATTTTTCCCAGTTTATGGATGAGAAAACAGAGTCTCAGGTTAATCCACCAAACAACCCAGATGCCCAGATCAAAAACATGAGAGTCATTCCCTTCAAGTCCATTTCCTTCACCTCTCGTTAATTCCACCTCTGAATCTTCCTTGACTCTATTCCCTTCTTCAAACTTTACTTTGGGCCTTCAATTCTTCCCAGCTTAGGCAGTAACCTCCTATCTCCAGATCTTCCCACTCATGATCTCACTCACCACCAATCCATCTCCTCTCCTGCCACCATCCACTTCTCACCAAGCCTTCAGAAGCTTACAAGGCCCTTGGAAAGATGGCCCCGCTTATCTCTCTCTAGGATCACCTTGAGCCCCTCTGCAAGCACCCCACACTCAAGCCTCACAGACCTACCTGTGGCTCACAGAATCTAGCTACCATTCCATATCTGCACACATTCCCTCTCTCCCAAGACTATCTCCAATTGTTCAAGAGTAATTTAGGCAACATATCCTCAAGTTGATCTTTCCAAGGGCCTGTTTTCTGTGCTTCTCATTGCCCTGGCCATACCCCCATCATAGCACTTATCATACTACAATATTTCATCCATCTGACTGTCTCTCTCACTGTTTTATTAATATATTAACAGCAGTTTGGGAGCAGGGATTTTCTTCTATACACTGGTGTCTAACACTCAACATTTCTTGGTAGAATTAATAAGACAATCAATTCAAACCCAAATCTGATTTTGAGGTCCACATTCCTTTCACCAGACCATAATTTCAGAGAGGAGACAGAGAAATAAGATAGTGTTGGATGAAATGGGGCACCTGGGTGGCTCAGTCGGTTAAGCATCCAACTTTGGCTCAGGTCATGATCTCATGGCTTATGAGTTTGAGCCCCACATCTGGCTCTGTGCTGACAGCTCAGAGCCTGGAGCCTGCTTCAGATTCTGTGTCTCCCTCTCTCCCTGCCTCTCCCCAACTCATGCTCTGTCTCTCTCTCTCTCAAAAATAAATAACCACTAAAATTAAAAAAAAAAAAAAAAAAAGATAGTGTAGGATCACAAAAAGGCAAGAGGTCATCTATGAAAAACCCACAGGGGTTCTTGGGTGTCTCAGTTGGTTAAGTATCCAACTCTTGATTTCAGTTCAAGTCATGATCTCAGTTTGTGAGATTGAGCCCTGTGTGGGGCTCCACGCTCTAACCAGGGAAATTAGGTAAGAAAAAGAAATACCAGTCATCCATATTGGAAAGGAAGAAATAAAACTATTTCTATCCCCAGATGATGTGATCTTACATACAAAAAATATCCTAAGGAATTCAGAAAATAATTATTAGAACATAAAACAAGTTCAGCTAGGTTATAGGACACAAGACCAATATATAAAAACCAGCTATATCTCTATATACTAGCAATGAACAATATGAAGTACAATTAAGCAAATAATCCCATTTGCAATAGCATCAACGAGAAAAAACACTTAGGAATAAATGTAACAAAAGAAGTACAAGACTTGTACGCTGAAATCTATGGAACATCATTGAATGAAAGTAAAGAAGGCCTAAAAATTAGAAAGATAGCCATATCAAAGACTAGAAGATTTAATACTGTTAAGATGGCAATACCCCCCAACTTGATATACAGAGTCAACATAATCCCCTTCCAAATCCAGCTGCCTGTTTTGTTTTGTGGTTTTGGGTTTTTTGTTTTTTTGTGTTTTGTTTGTTTTGTTTGTTTTGTGGTTTTTGTTTTTGTTTTTTGCAGAAATTGACAAACTATAAAATTCATGTGGAAATACAAGGGACCCAGAATCACCAAACCAATTTTGACAAAGGAGAACAAAGTCAGAAGACCCACATTCCCTGTTTTCAAAACTTATTACAAAGCTTCAATAATCAAGACTGTTTGGTATTGACATAAGGACGGACATACAGATCATTCAGATGTTTTAGGTCAATGGAACAGAATTGAGAGTCCAGGAAAAAACCTGACATTAATCATCAGTGGGTCTTTGACAAGGGTGTCAAGACAATTCAATGGCGAAAGAATAGTCTTTTCAGTAAACGAAGCTGGGACAACTGGATGTCCACACGCAAAAGAAGTAACTTGGACCCCTAGCTCACACCATATACAAAAATTGACTTCAAATGGATTATACACCTAAAAGTAAGAGCTAAAACAATAAAACTCTGAAAAGAAAACTTAGGACTAAATCTTCATGACCTGGGCTTAGGCAAAGATATCATACGTATGACACCAAAATCAAAAGCAACAAAAGAAAAACTAAGGTGACTTCATCAAAATAAAAACAATTTGTGTTTCAAAGGACACCAGCAAGTAAAAAGACAATTCACAGATTACAAGAAAAAGCTTTTCAGATCATATATCTGGTAAGGGACTCGTATCCAGAATATATAAAGAATTCCTACAACTCAACAATAAAACGACAAATAACCTAATTTTTAAATGGGCAAAGGAAACATTTTTCCAGGAAGATATGCAAATGGCCAATAAACACATGAAAACTTACTCAACAGTGTTAGTTATCAGAGAACTGCCCATCAAAACCACAAGACGACACTACTTCAAATCTATGAAGATTACTAAAAGTTTAAAAAGTTTGACAGAGGCGCCTGGGTGGTTCAGTTGGTTAACCATCAGACTCTTGATCTCGGCTCAGGTCATGGTCTCACGCTTCATGAGTTCCAGCCCCATGTCAGACTCCACACTGATAGATGGAGCCTGCTTGGGATTCTCTCTCTCCCTCTCTCTGCACCTCCCCTACTTGTGCTCTCTCTCCCTATCTCAAAATAATACACTTTTTTAAATAATAAAAATTAAAAAAAAATAAAGTTGCAATTTATAAAAATAAGTACATAAAAATTTTAAAAATCAAAAGTCAGACAATAACAAGTGTCAGGGAAGACGTGGAGAAACTGGAACTTTCACAGACTGCCGGTGGGATTATAAAACGGCATAGCCACTTCGGAAAACAGTTCGGCAGTTCTAAATGTTAAATATAGTCACCATGTGACCAGACAATTCCACACCTAGGAATACACCTGAGAGACCTGGAAACATACATCCACACAAAACTTGTATGCAAATCTCATAGCCTCATTTTTCACAAGAGCCAACACGGGTAGAGCCCAATGTCCATCAGCTGAAGAATAAACAAAATGCAGTGGATGTGCACAATCCAGTTTAAAAAATGCAGTGAAGAACTGACACATGAAACAACAAAAATGAGTCTTTGTCTCAATTTTACCTGCAGGATTTTAATTTATGGAGGTTACAGAGTGATGACACAGAAAAGTTAATGCCATCGAAAGAAGATGTTTATTACTTACCATTCTTGAGCGGAGGGCGCACCATATCACGCAAGACCACATAGAGAAGCTCCAGTGTGGGTCTGGGGACAGGAGGAGTAGGAGAAAACAGGAGCCAGAGCTTTTATTGCGTTTTCTGCAGGAAAGGCAAGGCAGGACAGGGTAAATCATTTAGGACTGGCTTGTCTGAATAATTCTGATAGGCTTTGGGAAATAGGGGCTGTCCCTAGCTATCTGGTACCTGGCTCTGGGGTGATTTAGGGCAAAGGAAATAATGGCTTGGTGTGTAAGTGGTTGATAAAGTAGATGGTTGGTTCAGGCTGTGGGTTCTGGACTGGTTCATTTGCATATGAAAAGTGTGCTCCTGGGTGAGCCCTTTGCTCTCTCTGGGAGAAGCAGTCTCTGCCCGGTCATAGAGACCACAAACATCAGAGCATCAAGAAGACAGAAAATAAAGGGTGCTTGGGTGGCTCAGTTGGTTAAGTGTCCAATTCTTGATTTGGGGTCAGGTCATGATCCCGTGGTTTGTAGGATTGAGCCCCATGTTGAACTTGACGCTGTGCGTGGAGCCTGCTTGAAAGTCAGTCTCTCCCTCCCTCCCTGCCTCTCTCTCTCTTTCTCTCTCTCTCTCTCTCTCTCTCTCCTAAAAAAAAAAAAAAAAAATCCTTAAGGCTGTGATCCTGGCTGGGGGGGTTGCAGGGTGCTGTTGGCACTGACAGTGTGTGAAGATTATGGCACAGTCAGGGACTCATGGTCTAGGAAAAGAGCTACTTAATGATGAAGAATCATGGTTGCTCAAAAATGTTCCAAGCAACCTATCATACAAAGACCATGGGGAAGGCTATATGGTAGTAGGTTTTTACCGACTGGGTGGGGAAAACAAGCTGTATTAAATTGGGCTGCGCACAGGACATCCCAGTGAGCTCCAGGCAATTTAAGATTAAAAACTGAGTAACAAAATTCGGCTAGACATAAATACTTGGTAGTCAACTGTAGGTTTTAGAGAAATATGAAAAAGTAAGCTTTCTCTAGGAAGTGAAAATGGAACATTTGCTAGGTTCTACCTTCCACTCGCCAGGCACTGCATTAGGGGATTTTTCTAAATGATCAGAAGGTAATTCTGACTTTCCAGAGTTCTGTAGACTGATAAAGACAAGGCTGAAAAACAGAATATGAACAAGAGCCTCCGGACCACAGAAGATGAAACAGTTTTGTCCAGAGAGTTTTCTTGAGATCGAGGATTAGGAGAAAGAGGTGAAATCCAATCGGAGAGAGAAGCGGAGCTCAAAGAAAAGGAGACGGCCAATGGCTTCAAAAGTAAAGGACGGCACTGCCAGATTCAATCAGAAACCAATTGCTGGGGGAATAGTTCCGATACAAATTTAAGATTGGAAGCCCAAAAAGCTAAAAGAGAGAGACGGAAGTTGTCCTCAAATATACCAAGAGAATAAAAGACTTCGGAAGGAAGAAATGTTGCTTTGGAGGGAAGAAATAATCAAGAAAGGAGAACGAGTTTCCTAACAATTCCAGCTATCCAACAATGGAACGGCCTCGCCAGGGAGGGCGCACTCTGCTGCTGGAAGAGAACATTCCCGAGTGCGGGTCCCTAACAGCTGTTTGGAGATAACAACTCGAAGCTGTCGCACTGGGGAGGAGACGGAATGTGCTTTAGGTCTTACCTCCATAATTCAAAGCTGCCCAGGTCAGAGAGGGAACAGTTGTTGGGGGGAAGAAGAGGGAGAGAGAAGTTTGGATGGGGAGTCCATCCATTTGGATTTGGATTTGACTCACTACGCATGGTAGAAGGGATGGTTATGGGAGGGTGTGGAGTGCATGGTTGAGAATCTCAACTGACAGGCCTGCAGAGTTTAAAGACTGGAAACGAGAGGTGGAGGGAAGCTATTCAAAGGCACAGGGATTTACAGTGAAGCTAAGGCATCACGTCCTCTGGGAGACAGAACAGTCCAAGGAGAGAAACACCAGAGAATCTCCATCTTTCTGTCAAACAGGCTGGGTGGCCATCAGCGGGGGTAGGAGGCTGTGGGCAGGGGCAGGTGGCAGAACGGGAACTCAAAATAACCAGCCGGGAGGGTTTGAACACATAAAAACACATAAAAAGTAATAATGAAATAAAAATCATATGGCACCTTCTGGGGTTGAAAATTATAGTCGGCAGGGTCTCTGGGACTTTGTCTCCCCCTGCTGAGTCAAGAGGAATGAGCGGCCTGAGATGGGGAAAAGAACGTGACCGTGAAAGGCTGGCTTCTTTTGGTGTGGGCAGAGGAAGGAAAACGTAAATGTTGATATGAAAATCTCCCTGTAGATCAGAACCACCACAGCCCCGTAGCACTAAATGCGCTGGGAAGACGTGACATGGCTGTGCGAGAGCCAAATGGGAGACGGATGTGGGAAGGGGGACCGCTCTGGGTCGTTCCTGTGTGCCACCCTCGTGAGTCTTTTCTCGACAAGATTCTTGGGGCGCCTGGGTGTCTCAGCCTGTTGAGCGTGTGACTTCAGCTCAGCTCATGATCTTGTGGTCTGTGAGTTCGAGCCCCGTGTTGGGCTCTGTGCTGAGAGCTGCCTGGAGCCTGCTTCGGATTCTGTGTCTCCTCCTCTATCTGCCCCTCCCCTGCTCATGCTCGCTCTCGCTCTCTCTCAAAAATAAACAACATTGGGGCGCCTGGGTGGCTCAGTCGGTTAAGCGTCCGACTTCAGCTCAGGTCACGATCTCACGTTCCGTGAGTTCAAGCCCCGCGTCGGGCTCTGGGCTGATGGCTCAGAGCCTGGAGCCTGCTTCCGGTTCTGTGTCTCCCTCTCTCTCTGCCCCTCCCCCGTTCATGCTCTGTCTCTGTCTCAAAATAAATAAACGTTAAAAAAATTTTTTTTTGGGCGCCTGGGTGGCGCAGTCGGTTAGGCGTCCGACTTCAGCCAGGTCACGATCTCGCGGTCCGTGAGTTCAAGCCCCGCGTCGGGCTCTGGGCTGATGGCTCAGAGCCTGGAGCCTGTTTCCGATTCTGTGTCTCCCTCTCTCTCTGCCCCTCCCCCGTTCATGCTCTGTCTCTCTCTGTCCCAAAAATAAAATAAACGTTGAAAAAAAATTTTTTTTTAAATAAAATAAAATAAAATAAACGTTAAAAAAAATAAACAAACATTAAAAAAAATTTTTTTTTAAGATTCTTAACTAACCCGTCCCTTTGTCCAGAGGCTGTTTCAGTAGCCTAAGTGATTGCAGGGGTGAGAGGTGTAAGGGTGGGGTGGGGTAGCTTGGGTCTTGATTTAACTTAATTAGGAACCTTTCTTTCCGTCTTGACACGGGCTCATTTCTCAAAAGTTCTGCTAAACGACAAATCTGGGTGACAATGCCACACTTACGTTCCCTCCAAGAACTTGTTTATAGAATCACCTTTTACATGGGGGCACCTGGGTGGCTCCGCCCGACCCTTGATTTCAGCTCAGGTCATGATCTCAGGGTTGTGGGTTTGAGCCCCGCACCGGGCTCTACACTGACAGCGCGGAGCCTGCTGGAGATGCCCTTCCTCTCTCTCTCTCCAAAAAAAAAAAAAAAAAATCATCTTTTTCATGAACACAACTGGTGGTGCAATGATGAAACCTATTTCACGACTACAGGAGCCTCTGGGGCAGGGTCTCTGCAGACTCTTCTTTCCTGACGGCTGCTTCACGCCCGCCCCAGACCCACCCTCCTGGCTCATTATTTTATAACCCCATTAACATATTCGTCCCCTGAAACAAAGGCAACTCATGTATGCTATTCATTAGGTGGTAATTTTAATGGAAACCAACTGCATTACTGTTGGGTTTCTGAAACTTTTCTATGGTGAGGCTAGGAAAATAAACGAAATGCTAAATAAATAAGAGACTGCACACACACACACGCAGAAACTCGGACTACGGTCGCCTGATGTCCCTCTTTAGAGCGTGATGATAACTATTAAACAAGGTGAAGGCCTTTGAAGTCCTTAGATGAAAGGTTTCACGTAAATACGATTATCCCATTAAAAGCCACAGCATTCTGGTCAAACGGGGCAGCCTGTCTGTCAGCACCTCACTGTGACAGAGGGGATTCAAAACAGTGTCAAATGATTTTGCTACTTCTTGAATTTCTGGAGGGGCAAAAAAGACAAAAGACAAAAAGTTACTTCTTTAACAGGAGGGCAATAGCAGGCACTAGAAAGCGGACTACTGGCATCTTCGGGGCCAGCGCCTTGTTCTAGGTTAATTAAGCATTCATTAGAAAGAAAGGTAAGAAGCAGGGATCTTGGTCAAGAGGCAAGAGGCAGACCTGGCTAAGGTGAGTGTGTGAAACCCGTGCACCCAGCGGCCCGGGAAGAGGGAAGAAATTACAACGCAAGAGTCTGTCAGGGTGCAGAACCCCCCTGAGCCTCAGAGGAAAGGGCTGAGGAAAAGAGGGAAGAGGTGTTCTTTAGGAAGGGAAACGTGGGGCAGAAGGCACCTGCAGAGGGAAGCCGTGGGCTGGAGCAAGGATGACAGCCCGAGGGGTCTGGGCGCAGTGCCGCGCAGCAGGTGTAGGGCCGGAGGCAGCCGTGATGCAAGGGTTGCTCACGCCCCGGGACCCCGGTCCTCGGAAAAGATGGGAACAGTTACACGATGTAAACACCTTGTAGCCTAGGATAAGATTCACTGGGAGGGGGCTGCATGGCATAATGGGAAGGGCACCAGAGTTAAGTCAAAAGGCCTGGGTTTTTATTTAGTTCTGTTTCTGTCACTTACTGACTACGTGACCCTGGGCAAACCCCTGAATGTCTCCGAGCCTCAGCTCTCGATCTAAGGAACAGAACCACACGTCCTGCCTGCCTCACAACAATGCAGTGGGCGTAAAAGGGCGTAGTGAATAATGGGCAGGCACTTTTTAAAGATGTACAGGCATAGGAACTATTATGTCAGGATGATGGGAAGACCACACCCCTGGATGCTCAGGTACGGAATTTTTCAATTATTAGACTCAAGATATATAGGGGTGCCTGGGTGGCTCGGTTGCTTAAGCATCAGACTTCAGCTCAGGTCATGATCTCGCACTTTGTGGGTTCAAGCTCCACATCGGACTCTGTGCTGACAGCTCGGAGCCTGGAGCCTGCTTCGGATTCTGTGTCTCCCTCTCTCTCTGCCCTTCCCCCACCCATGCTCTGTCTCTCTCTCTCAAAAAAAAATAAACATTAAGAAAAAGATATATGTACATATGTACATGTGTGTATGGTTATATGCAACATGTATACTTATTATAACATACATGTTGTTCCCTACAATAACCTATGACACACACATATATAACCACGAACCTATGTTCACATATGTAAACATCATTATCTCATAGTCTGATTTATTCAGATCCATGCTGAAACAGACTTGGTCACCAGAAATGATCAGGGCACTTAAGGAAAAGCAAAAGGAAGGTGACCTGGAATCTAAAAGTGCAAGAGGCCACACGGGAAGGTAAACGGGCTTCCTTGATTAAATGGCTGCTGCATCCTTGGACATGAAGCTGACTCTTTGATGCTCACGATTTAATTGAGGAAATGACAACCAGAAACAACCAGAGAACAAAATTGAGCAGTAAAATCAATCAGCCTGGGGCAGACTGTGTGGCCTACGAACAACAGCTCTGGGAGTTTGAAGAAGAAAAAGAGCACTCGGAGTGGGGTTGTCAGGAAAGGCTCCTCGGAGGCAGGGCACCAGGGGCCGAGCGGGAGGAACAGCACTGGAACAGTAGTGTAAGGAGCGGGACAGTCCAGGCCAAACCACACAGCAGGAACAGAGACAGCAGCTCGAACAGCATGAGATCTGCGCCGCAGCAAGAAGTTCACTGTGCCTGTTGCCTCGGCCCTGACAGGTCTCCCAAAGAGCCTGAGGAGAGGATAACGTGCCGTGCGCCAGCCGGCCTCAGCACCTGGCCGCCTCCTGCAAGAGGTGGACTGTTTCTAAGGCAAAGGGAAGGGCCATTTGCAGGGTCAGGGACCACACTCCGCTCTGCCCACCCTCCACTCTCTCATCTTCCTTTCACCTTTTCCAACATGATCACCATTTACTTAGCACCGACCATTAGGCGTTGGAGAAAAAGAGCAACAGTCTCATTGGGGAGTTAGATGTCAAAATAGCTGAGAGAGAAACAGCTAAGCACCAAGTAAGTACTTCTGCTATTCCTAGACAGGGAAAGGGCGACGGTGGATGCTAGGGAGGCTGGCTGAGAAAGGCTGCTGGGACTAGCTGCTGCCGGCCAAGCCTTGAAGGAAAGTTCAGGTTCACAAGGCGGAGGGTTAAGAAGGGGTATTACAGACAAGAGGGTACGAGCAACAACAGAAACGCTCATAACACGGCTGAGCTATACGCTTAAAATGGTTAAGATAGTAAATGTTAGGTTAGGCGTATTTTTTTTTAATTTTTTTTTTACATTTATTTTTGAGAAACAGAGTGCGACAAAGCGTGAGCGGGGGAGGGGCAGAGAGAGTAGGAGACACAGAATCTGAAGCAGGCTCCAGGCTCTGAGCAAGCGGTCAGCACAGAGCCTGATGCGGGGCTCGAACCCACGAACTGTGAGATCATGACCTGAGCCGAAGTCGGATGCTCAACCGACTGAGCCACTGAGCTCAACCGACTGAGGCTCCCCAGGTTATGAGTATTTTAATCACAGTTTTTTAAAAACTTAAAACAATTAAAAACAGGTGATTCCTAAAAAAAAAAAAAAAAGACAATAAGGTATGAAAACACACTGCCATTTGTAGCAAGGGATAAAGCCAACCATCTGACTTTGTAGAAGATTCACATAGAGTGGCAAAGGGAGATTCGGTAAAGAAACAGCTAGAAACTGGACTGTGGAAAACTTCATGCCAGATGACACTTGATTCTCTGCACCAAGGTTTCTAACTTTGTGGTCCAAGGATGGGCTTCAAGTTTTGGCCCACGAACACCCTGTAACAAATCTTCAATGTTCATTCATATGTGCGTTTTGATGTAGACAGAGGGTAATGGCTTTCAGATTCTCAAAAGGGTTTACGACGTAGAAACCTTGGAGTGCCTGGGTGAGTCCGTCAGTTAAGCATATGACTCGATTTCGGCTCAGGTCAGGATCTCAGAGTTTGTGAGTTCAAGCCCCGCATTGGGCTCTGCACTGACAGCACGGAAGCAGCTTGGGATTCTCTCTCCCACTCTCCCTGCCCTCCCCTGCTTAAGTTCTCTCTCACACACAGTAAATAAATAAACCTTTAAAAAGAAAAAAAGGAAACCTTGAAAACCATTCACATAGGCAATTGGCAGAGCGGTGTGGTTGGGACGGGACAGGGAGTTGAAGTTACAGAAGTTGAGTGCATTTCCCTGGAGACTTGCTCTTAACTCTACGCCAGATAGTATGTAACAAACCGACGTCACACCCGTCTTCAGTGGTTTCTTATTCACTAAGTGCTTAACAGAGCTCTTGGTAGGTAAG
This sequence comes from Puma concolor, assembly GCF_028749965.1. NCBI lineage: Eukaryota > Metazoa > Chordata > Mammalia > Carnivora > Felidae > Puma > Puma concolor. The sequence continues at coordinate 14,799,128 of NC_141668.1, read as the reverse complement.
AACAGCTCATCAGGGAAAGTTGCTGACACTTATAGAAAAGAAACTAACAGAGACTAAACAGAGAAGAGAACCCAGTAAAGGGGATAGGAGGTCAGATGATTCAATACATTAAAATGCTACCGAAGCCAGAGAAAAAAATGGCCAGGGGAAGATGAAGTGATTACCAATGTCAAGTACAAGAGAGGAAATAAGAAAGATAAGAAATGAGGAAAAGAGATCTCCATATTTAATGATCTTCAGATGTACGGTGTCTGTAGGTGATGAAATAAGAGGCTGGAGGGTAAGGATATGGTGTCTAAACTGGGGCATTTGGGGACAGCTGGGTGGCTCAGTCGGTTAAGCGTCCAACTTTGCCTCAGGTCATGATCTCACGGCTCATGAGCTTGAGCCCCTCATCGGGCTCTGTGCTGACAGCTCAGAGCCTGGAGCCTGCTTGGGATTCTGTGTCTCCCTCTCTCTCTGTCCCTTCCCCGCTTGCTCTGTCTCTCTCTGTCAAAAATAAATAAATGTTAAAAAAAAAAATTAAACTGGGGCACTTGTAGAGAAGGGATGTACTGTTGATAATTATATCAGAATAACAAGAATCAGAACAACAACAACAACAGCCAGAAAGGCAGCAGATAACCATCCATTAACTCAAAGGGTTTGACTGTGAAAAGAAAAATAGGATAGGAATCAGTAGAACTAGTAGGGATAAGAAAAGGCTTTATCAGTTATTTATCTAGGAGGCAGAGAGGACTTCTGGAGGTTTTTGTTTTGTTTTCTTTAGAGTGAGAGACAGAGAGGGAGCGGGGGACAGGGGCAGCGGGAGACAGAATCTTCAACAGGCTCCATGTTCAGCGGGGAGCCCCACGTGCGGCTCTATCCCACAACCCTGGGATCATGACCTGAGCCAAAACCAAGAGCCGGATGTTCAACTGACTGAGCCACAGGCATCCCTGGGGCTTCTGGAGGTTTTTAAGGAGAAAGGAAGGAGGAAGCAGATGAGAGCACACTGCAGCCTCCATCCCAGAGTTCATGATGCACACAGAGGACAGGCACTCAGGCATTTCCTGCATGAACATTTATTGAGCAACTCTGGTCTTCCAGGAAGCAGGAAGGAACAGAATGAGCAGGAGCGGGGAGGAGACTTTCTTCCTTTGAAACTACACAGGAGAGAAGAAAACACAGTATGACTAGGAAGGGCAGGCCAGAATAACCTTCCTCAACCTCGTGAGCATCCGAGACGTAGCTGCCAGAGAAGCTGTCATTTCCAAATGAGCTTTCCCTATGGTCAAGGGAAAGGAAATTAATAAGAAAGTGAAACTAGCAGTTCTTTAAAGCTGATTCTTATGTAGATGGCCAGAACTAGAATACGGAAATCTATCTATCATGCAATATAGGCTTTCGTTCAGAGCCGAGCACTTACCTATTTATAATTTCATTATACGTACAGCTTGGGGGCTACAGCTACAGAGAGGTCAGGGGAACACTCACCCAGCGGAGTTTCAACAGGGTAAGAAAATAATGTTGGTGTCAGGATACAAAGATGCTACCATACTGATAATGCGGACAGAGAGGAAACTCACAGCCAAATGTCAGAAGGAGGTTAAATCATAAAAATGGCATCCGTCTACGGACAACTCTTAAATTACAATCAGGCAACTCATCCAAACTTAGTATAATCTCACACAAAGGGGAAGGGAAAGTGTCCACAGAACGTAACAGAAATGGGGCCATTTCTGGGGCTAGCTGAACACTCTGGCAACACCGTAGGGTCAGTAAATGGTCAACAGCAGGAAATCATAAGGCACGAATCACGTTCTAGAACAAGAAACTCAGAGTATATATTTAAATAACCAGATGGACAGATATTTACTACAAAAGTCAGTTTATTTTCCCTTCCTGTGTTTCATATTGTCCCTTTTTTGTCAGTAATGAGCAATTAACTGATTGGAAATCTGCTTGATTAAATAACATTAACAAGTCCATAAACACATCACACTTTACAGTATAAAGTAAGAAGCTGAAAAATATTCCCTATCCCAATGTGAATTAGGCAGCCCTCAAAATTGCACATTTTCCCCCTAGTTTGTGTCCATAATTTAAAATATACATATATATATACAGAATGACTTTAACATATCGGTAATTAGTATAGAATTCACAGCCTTGAAGACATACACACTACAAACTTCTAAAGAATAGATGCCTAGTCCTCAGGCCCTAGTAACCCATTAATATGATTCAAGGTCACATACCTAACACTTACTAGGACAAAAGGTTTCTCCTCTAATTCTAGTCTTCTGCTGAGGTAACTCAAGGAACCCGGTCGTGAGAGAGATCAATTCTCTGAAAACAGGGCTAAGGAGATTAGCTTCCTAGTGGATCCTAACGTTCCCAGACAGCAAATCTGGGGTGGAGTACTTCAGTTGTGAGCTACACCTTGGAATGTTCACAACAACTGATGATGTACCTTATGGTCCTTGAAAGGAAGACTGAATACTTCCAGGAATCGAAGTAAATTTTGAATGAAGACAGAAGAGAATGAGCTGACGATAATTTGAAGATATTTCTGCATCCAGAGCTGAATAACTTTAGATCAGATACAGAGTGACCGAGCCAGTCACCATGTAGTGTGATTTTCCCACCACAGTTTAACAAAGGGATTCTTTGTCCAAGGCAGCCTTACGCTTGATCCAGCTTGAGCACTCGACCAGGATTTGATGCTTCAAAGATGAGCCGCTCTCTGCAAACTCATTATCAGAGCAAAATCCAATGATCCTTTCCTATTCATGGAGCCCGTCACTGATACGAACCATGTGCAACTGTCTCATGGTCACTCAACTTTCCGGGCTGGAGAATCCATTCCAGGTCCAATACAGTACTTAAGGTGAAAAGGATAAATCTCAACAGGCCAAGTAAAGACGCTGGCAGATTCATAGGCCACTCAGTACGTTTATGGAACGACAGCAATAAAATCATCCACGATAATTTGTGTAGTGCAGAAAAACAGCCCAGCCTTCACCAATCGTCAGCGTCACAAGGTGAAAGAGGCTTGCCGATCTGAGGTTTCGTTGGAGCTCTTAAGACAACGCCCAAATAGGGTGAATTAAAAGAGAGAAGAGTCCTGATGCGTCTCCCAGTGTTCTTTTCTCCTGCAGGCACCACTCACTCACTCAGTGAGCGAGCCTGTCGTCTTTGCGTAAGATGGCGTATTTCCCTCACTATTAATGGTGAGATAAATAGAATCGTACAACTTGTCTGTGAAGAGAAAAAAGCATTAAATATGCAGTGACAATTTAACGAATTCTGTTAGAGCACCATGTTTTGAACGTAATAATGAATTTGGACAATTGCATTCATTATGACTGCGTGCAAAGATAACTTGACCTTTAATGAATTGAAAAAATGATTCCAAAAATCACAGTTAATATATTTTTTTAAATTTAATGTTACACAGTCTCCAGAAAAAGAACTAATGTACACAAATTAAATGATTTGCCATAGGCAGAGCAAAAAAATCGATACTAGAGCCCACTTTCTTTTTATTTTTTTAATTTTTTTTTTAATTTTTTTTTTTTAACGTTTATTTATTTTTGAGACAGAGAGAGACAGAGCATGAACGGGGGAGGGGCAGAGAGAGAGGGAGACACAGAATCTGAAACAGGCTCCAGGCTCTGAGCGGTCAGCACAGAGCCCGACGCGGGGCTCGAACTCACAGACCGCGAGATCGTGACCTGAGCCGAAGTCGGCCGCCCAACCGACTGAGCCACCCAGGTGCCCCTAATTTTTTTTAAGTAAGTAAGTAATCTCTGAACCCAATGTGGGGCTTGAACTCATGACCCCAAGATCAAGAGTCGCATGATCTACTGACAGAGCCAGCCAGGCGCCCCTGGAGCTCACTTTAAAACGTGTTTCTTATAATGGATCCAGTTTTCTTTCTAGTACAATTTCTTGTGTGATCACACGGCAGGTTTATAAGGAGATATCTGCCTCTATTTAGCACAGATGTCAGAAGTGGAACACAGGGACACACAGTCCAGTCTTCAGAAGCTAGAAGGCAGTTAGGCAGGAGAAGCGTCCTTTGTGACAGCAGAGTACGCAGCCTTGAGGCAGCTCCAGAGAACTCCAGGCTCCTCGGACGAGGCTGGAGGGCCGTGCCTGGACCTGGGGCACGGTCCCAGGTTGTCTGAGGTTGTCTCCAATCAGGATGCACTAGATTTAGGAATGGGATATTAAATGCATCCCCTCCTGGATGAAGCTGTCACCAGACTCTCTCAGGGAGACCTGTCTCGAGCACCATCTCACCAATAATGTAAGAGGTCAGGTCACATGCTTATTCAACAGACAGCAACATTTTAAAACGGTAAGGCCTTATTCTGAATTGGCTATTTCCCAGAAAGTACACAATTCCAGCCAAGAATGTTCAAGGCACGACAAATATTTTATCAAGAGATTCTCATCGTTTTAGAACCGACGCACCACGGTATTAATTACAGCAATGCTTCTTTTTGAGCCTGATGTTGCTTGGGGTACACTGTAATTTCCTTCAGAATTCCAAATTATATTTAGCAGATAGAGAGTACCCGGGAAGAATACACCGGTTAACAGTTGGTGATACTTTCAACAAGTCTCTCACCAATTTTTTTTTTTTTGGAATTATACATGACAATACTCATTAGGCTTAGATCAAGGGCAAACTAAAGACCCATTCCCACCTTGAAAGAATGTATCTCATAGACTCATAAAATGTTACTTTTCACCACAGGGTCATTAAAACCCATCAGCAATTTTGCCAGTTTAAGAAGAGATTTAAGTAAATGCTTTGAACTAAATTAGTAAGAAAAACTACAAGTTAAAAAAAAAAAAAAAAAAAGGCACACGCTCACTTACCATGAGAATGAAAAAGTAGAACACCCACATCCATCCCAGGTTGTCCTGGATCAAAGACACTAAATACTACAAGGGAGAAAAAGAAATTACGACATAATCCTTTATAAATTAATCACACGAAGTAGCTGAAAGGTGGATTAAACACAGCTCTTCCAGAAAGGGAGTTAGGATTTGTAGAATGGTTTTCGGTTTCCAAAGCTTTCACGTGTGTGTTCCTACTTAAAGATACCTGGCCTTCATCTTGTAAGCTGGCAGGGTCCAAATACAAAAACTGCAGAGCAGATGACAGGACTTCAGGTTTATTTGTATTCACTTTGCTACTAAGAGAGGAAAATTAACATCCTCAAGCCATTTCCATTTAATCATTCTTTCTTCCAGTGAAAGGTACTGTGACTGAAGCTTTCAAAAACAGTTGGTCTTCCAAGCGTACTGTTCGTTTTCGATTGTGTTACTGAAGCAGAGGATTTCTGTACAGTTTTAACATTCTACAGCATGTTCTTTGACTTTGTTTCAATTGCCGAAAAGGATCCATTCGCGTTTAACCCACCTTCTTTTTCAATTCTGATAAAATATATGTAACATAAAGTTAGCCATTTTACCCATCATTAAGTGTATGATTCAAAGGCATTGAGTACATTCACAATGTTGGACAACCATCACCACTATCTATTCCCAAAAATTTTCATCGCCCGAAACAGAAAGTCTGCACCGATTAAGCAGTAACTCCCCACCACCCCTTCTCCCCAGTCCCTGGTAACCTCTAATCTACTTTCTATCTCTAAGAATTTGCCTGTCCTAGATATTTCATGTTAGGTGGAATCACACAATATTTGTCCTTTTGTGTCTGGCTTATTCCACTGAGCATACCGTCTTCAAGGTTGCAGCATGTGTCAGAACACCATCCCCTTTTATGGCTGAATAATATTCTCTGGTGTGGACACACCACATTTTATTTATCTAGTCATCAGCTGATCAACATTTGGATTGTTTCCACCTTTTGGCTATTATGAACAATGCTGCAATGAACACTGGCATACAAACATGTGAGTCCTGTTTTCAGTTCTTTAAGGTATATTCCTAGGAGCGGAACTGCTGGGTCACATGGTAATTCCATGTTTCACTATTTGAGGGACCACTAAAGCATCTTCCAGAGTGGCTGCACCATTCTACATTCCCACCAGCGATGTCAAAGAGTCCCAGCTTCTCCACATCCTCATAGGTACTTGTTATTTTCTGTTGTTGTTGTCCTTGTTTTAAATTACAGCCATCCTAAAAGGTGTGAAGTGGCATCTCACTGTGTTTTTTATTTGCATTTCCCTAATAACGAAGGATCTTGAGAATCTTCACAAGTGTTTACTGGCCATTTGTACACATTTGTCATAAAGATTTGTCACTATGATTTCTTTTTTTTTTTTAATTTTTTTTAACCTTTATTTTTTTTGAGACAGAGAGAGAGATCATGAATGGGGGAGGGCCAGAGAGAGGGAGGCACAGAATCCGAAGCAGGCTCCAGGCTCTGAGCTGTCGGCACAGAGCCCCACGCGGGGCTCGAACTCACAGACCGTGAGATCATGACCTAAGCCAAAGTCGGACGCTCAACCGACTGAGCCACCCAGGCGCCCTATGATTTCTTCTTGAAGAGTTTTTTATTTATTTTAATGTTTGGGAGAGAGAGCTCGTGCACGCACATGCACACGTAAGCAAGGGAGGGGCAGAGAGAGGGAGAGGGAGAGAGAGAGAATACCAAACAGGCTCCATGCTGTCAGCGCAGAACCCACAGCAGGGCTTGATCCACAAACCATGAGATCATAACCTGAGCTGAAATCAAGAGTGAGACCTCAATCAACTGAGTCACCCAGGCACCCCTCTTCTAAGAGTTTTCATGGTTTTAGCTCTTAAAGTTAGGTATTTAATCCATTTTGCATTAATTTTTTGTCTATGCTATAAGGCAAGGGTCCAACTTCATTCTTCTGTGTGTGTGAATATCCAGTTTTCCCAGCACCATTTGGTGAAGAAACCATTCTTTCCCCATTGAATGGTCTTGGTGCCCTTGTCAAAAATCAACCGACCACAGGTGTGAGTTTCACACATGTTCTTCCATCACACACTACCAGTGAAATTCGTAAGCAAACAAATTTAAAAGCCAAACAAGTGAGGGGCGCCTGGGTGGCTCCGTTAAGCATCCGACTTCGGCTCAGGTCACGATCTCACTGCCTGTGAGTTCAAGCCCTGCATCGGCCTCTGTGCTGACAGCTCAGAGCCTGAAGCGTGCTTCAGATTCTATGTCTCCCTCTCTCCCTGCCCCTCCCTGACTTGCACTCTGTGTCTCTCTCTCTCTCTCTCACTCTCAAAAACAAACATTAAAAAGCAAAACAAGTGAGTGATTTACCCTAGATTATGAAACTATGAGATCTGGTCGCTCATTAAAGAGCTCAGAGCAGTGCCCCCGTGTCTTTCTGTTACTTTATCTTTCTTTTAAATAGTTTTATTGACGTATAACTTATATAACATAAAGTTCACCCATGCAGCTCAATGGTTTTGAGTATACTTACAGAATTGTGCAACCATTACCATAATCTAATTATAAGCCATTTCTTTTTTTTTTTTTTTAATTTTTTTTCCCAACGTTTATTTATTTTTTTGGGACAGAGAGAGACAGAGCATGAACGGGGGAGGGACAGAGAGAGAGGGAGACACAGAATCGGAAACAGGCTCCAGGCTCTGAGCCATCAGCCCAGAGCCTGACGCGGGGCTCGAACTCCCGGACCGCGAGATCGTGACCTGGCTGAAGTCGGACGCTTAACCGACTGCGCCACCCAGGCGCCCCATCCATTTCTATCACCACCACCACCCCGCCCTCCCCCCCACAAAGAGACCTCGTACCTATCAGTAGTCACTCCTCAGGCCCACCTGCTCCCAGGCAACCACTACTCTCTTTCGCCCATTTTGGATATCTCACATGAATGAGATCATTTACAGTATGTGGTCTTTTGTCACTGGCTTCTCTCACTTAGCATAATATTTTTTAGGTCCATCTACGTAACATCTATCCTCTTTTAAGTGCCAGATACCCTCTTAAAAATACTACTCCATCATAATGAATACACCACATTTTGTTCATCCATTCTTCAGTTGGTGAACATTTGAGTTTTTTCTAATTTTTAGCTGTTAGGAAAAATCCAGCTATGAACATACGTGTACACGGGTTCATGTGGACACGTGTGCTCATTTTTCTTGGGTAGACACCACGATTTAACCTTACTGATCCCCTACTGTGTGTTGTAAACACACTAAGCATTGGAGGAAAGGAACAGTTCCTGTTTGCAAGGAATGCAGTCTGGCACAGACAGATAAACCAGGAAGCGGGATGCCCCATGACAAGCACTGTTAGAGGTGAGCACCAAGTGCTATGGAAACTGAGAGGGCAATTTTCTTGTGAAGTCAAGGAAAGGTGGGGAAAGAAAGCTGTTCAGGGTAAGTTAAGAGAGCTGGGACAAAGCTCATCAAGTTTCTGATATTAAGTCACAGAGTTTGGGATTTCATGCCCCGAGCAATGGGAAATTACTCAAAAATCAACATGGAAGAGGAATGAATAAAACTAACAATGATTCACTCCTGACCCACTTCCCTGACCACCAAAGTAAACCCAACGCTAACCCACATACACAGTTAGGGATCCAAATACTGGCAGGTGAGGCACCCTACACAAAAATAAGCTCTTTGAAATGCTCATTATAACATGCCTACTTGATTAATGCAGAAAACATCAGTGAGAATGAGAACCTGAAATACAGCAGTGTCAGAAAAGGATGTCCAATACAACCACCCCTGATCGCTTACATGAACACGAAGACCTCTGAACTGGTAGCCAACAGCATTCTTTGGTTTCTATTCCAGAGCACAATCAAGTAAGCAAATTTCTCCTACTTTTTCTTGGATTTTTCTTCCTCTTCAGTCTCATCATCAAATATGCTAATAAGCACATCAATCACATCGATCAGTCGTTCTACAACAACTCAACAGATGCTGGAAGGTCTACTGTGTGCCAGGCACTGTTCTATGTACTGGGGCTACAGCAGAACACAATGCAAAATGCTGCCCTCGTGATGCTTACAACATGGTGGGGGAGTCAGACATTCACAAATAAATATACAAGATACGGCTGACTAGTGATAAGCATCAAGATGGCTTATCTTCCTCAATTCTTTTTCTCTCATTAACCACCAGCAATCTGGCATCGGTGATCTAGCCCCACAGAGCAAGCCAAACAGCAATATTCAGGTCCGATAATGACCTGTCAAAACTAAGAGCGTTTTCGATTCCATTCTCCTTCTCTGGCCTCTCTATACCTATGACCTTACTGACTAACACCTCCCCTTTCCTACACGTCACTCTGCTGACTTCCTGTTTCTTCGACCACTGGGCAGCCTCTGAGATTTTGTCTATATTTTCCTTCCCCATTAAACATCTCATTCACTTCCAAAGTTTCAACTATTTTATCTATGCAGATGATTCTCTGATCCTTATTTTTGCAAAAGCAGCACTCAATGTGCTGGAAAAGTATAACCTAAGAGAGGCATGACTCACAACTGTCCCAAAGAAAAGGTTGAATTTAAGCAAAACAAGATCGACTTGAGTTGTTCTGACTACTTATTGTAGGCCAATCTTAGCCTAGACGATCTCAAGTTTAGAGTGCATCACAATCACCAGGAAGGCTTTTTGAAACGCAGATCTCTATGTTCTAAATCAGCAAGCCCGTGGTAAGCTTAGCGTTCTGTACTTTAATAAATCACCTAGATGATCCTGACCCAAGACTTTAATGAACCGCCCTTTGAGACACAGCCATTGGAAACAGAGAAAATGACTCAGAGCAGCTGCCAGAGTCCGTGGCGATTTCTGGTAGGGATCCACGTGAAGAACGCGTGTGTCTGGTAGGAGAGAGGAGGTAGGGTGTGCATGCCAGGTGGGGGATAACGAGAAGCATGTGTCTCAGGGCCCCGCAGACTGCCAAGTTCAGGCTAGGAAGAAAGGAGCAGCAAACTGGGACTGAGAGCTGTCTTATGAGGTGTCGGCTAATTTCCAGACAGGAAGAATCTGGATATTAAAGTGGGAAGAAGAAACTAAAAAACGCAGAAGGACCTTCCATATCAGGTCACATTAGCTGACCTCAGAGGAGATTAGCAACATAAGGCTTTATGGGAAAGTGTCCTGTATAGCACTAGAGTGCCACCTACTGTGGCCCGGTGGACAGATGTAAACTCTTGGACCATTGAGAGACTACTCGCCACTCAGTCTCACCCCCTCTCCTGTTCTCTCACCTGGCCTACCGCTGCTCCAATGCTTCCGGTTCCATCAACAATTCCTGTGACGGTCGCCAAAGCCTCACTGCTCCCTTGGATCAGCTCTTGGTGACCCAGGTCCGCAGAAATAGCAGAGCTAATCATATTAGAAGGTCCACCAATAAAAAATCCTGAAGTCATAAACAAAACAGGTTCTCATTAACACACTATTCTTAACACCACTAGAAATCTACTGGACAAGATAAGCTCTTATCCAAACATTTTTTTTAATGTTTATTTATTTTTGAGAGAGAGAGAGACAGAGTGTAAGCAGGGAAGGGGCAGAAAGAGAGGGAGACACAGAAGCAGGCTCCAGGCTCTGAGCTGTGAGCACAGAGCCTGACGTGGGGCTCGAACTCACGAGCCGTGAGATTATGACCTCACGGTCATATGGAGATTATGAGCCAAAGTCGGATGCTTAACCCACTGAGCCACCCAGGCACTCCTCAACATTTTAATCAATATGCTGAAGAGAAACAGTGAAGGGGGGGGGGGGGGGGGGAGAAGAAACCAGTAAAAATGAACACTCTCCCAGATAGTGACATCTTCAAACTAGTTGGCATCTGCTTTTCTGAAAGTCCTACTTGAATTATGTGATACGGCAGTGTATTTTCATAAAAGCCAAAGATACAGAAAATACAGTAAACATACAACCTTTCTAATGTTGCAAAGGCTGCGTTCATTAGTAACTAATTACACTCGCTTGTCGACTTCTACGGTAGAGTTGTATCAACTGAGCATTTGACTATCCAAATTCAACCACACGTACTGAAAATAAGAGCGAAGAGAAGCAGCTCCACAAGCGGCGCAGATGGTTCTTCTCAGCCACCGCCCCCCGCAAGGCTGTCTGAGGACTGAGCAGAGGCTGGCCCGTGTGAATCTGTTCGCACGGCTGGAATGAGCTCCATGTGCCTCACGTATCATGAGCAGCTCTCACTCTCCTGAGTATGATCTAAAGTTTAAAAGTCATTTTTCCATACCACGGCCCTGATTACACTCAACTGTTTCATCTGCTGCTCCACTGGAGAAACATTGGCCAATTCCAACACTGAAAGCTGGTGAACTGGTTTCTAACGTGCCATCTTCCTAAGTCGCTTCTAGAAGTAACAGGGGAAGCTGAGGCCAATCAAAAAATACTAGAGGGGCACCTGGGTGGCTCCATCGGTTCAGCGTCCAACTTCGGCTCAGATCATGATCTCGCGGTCCTCAAGTTCGAGCCCCGCATCGGGCTCTGTGCTGACAGCTCAGAGCCTGGAGCCTGCTTCGGATTCTGTCTCCCTCTCTCTGCCCCTCCCCCACTCGTGCTCTGTCTCTCTCTCTCTCTCTCTCAATCTCTCTCTCTGTCAAAAATAAATACACTTAGGGGCGCCTGGGTGGTTCAGTCGGTTGGGCATCCGGCTTTGGCTCAGGTCATAATCTCACGGTCTGTGGGTTCGAGCCCCACGTCGGGCTCTGTGCTGACAGCTTGGAGCCTGGAGCCTGCTTCAGATTCTGTGTCTCCCTCTCTCTCTCTGCCCTACCCCTACTCATGCTCTGTCTCTTTCTGTCTCAAAAATCAAAATAAACATTAAAATTTTTAAAAAAAAATAATAAAATAAATAAATAAATAAATAAACTTAAAAAAAATAAAGTAAAAAAAAGTACTAGAAAATCTCTGTCAAAAGGGACTGCTTCTCTAACAACAGGACTGAAGAGGTCACATAAGAGCAGAGAAACAGAATCTGAAGTAGACAGTTTTCCTTTTACCATGTGAGTTCTCCATAACGAAGGGTTAGTATTACTCAAACTGAAAGAGCACACAGTTTCCCTCTCTTCTTTTTATTTACAGAGAAGTAGTAATAGTATAACGAAACGGAGCCACACAACTTACCTGTAACCGCCATCAGAAGTGCGTTAATGGACTTATCGTTTGGAGAACCTAAGAGGAGGGACACAGAAACAGCGTGCTGATTTTAAGAACGGATTACACGGGCCCGCACCGAACAGCACACAAAGATCTGGATCTCGGTGACCTCACAGATCACTCCCAGAGACAACAAAGGGCTACAAGTCTTTCACCGCCTGCCCCAACTTTTATTTGTAATGTCTGCCACTTGCTGGTGCTCGAGCTAATGAGACTTCTAAAAGCTAAGGAAAAACTCTACTCCCTTCTCAGCAGCATCTTAAGGGACATATACCAAACCTACTAATTACCATCTCTCCTCTTTTGAAACCCTTTCCCTTTTATTGTTTTATTGCCTCTAATGCTGGCCCTCTGGAGCCTACCCTCAAACAAAGCATATACACTCCCAAGCAAGCTTTTAAACAAACCAACAAAGCAGAAGAGATGCCAGTTTCCTCCCCAACACAAATAAAACTACGTGATGATACTTTTACCAGGCCTTTACAGGACCATACAAAGGTCTCGGATCAGCCTTTGTAGCCGGTCTCAAGGATCTCCCTGGCGTTGATCGCTGACTCATGGCAAAGGCCTGAGTCCTAAGAGATCAGAAAAATAATTGAATTGCAAGGGAATACTCACGGCTGTATCCAACGAGGGACCCAACTGCCAGAAGCAGGCTCAGAGCTAAAACCGGGGCTCTCTTCTGTAACACGTCAGAGACGAAACCTTGCAAAGTTCCACCTGTGAAGCACAAGGAGCCCATCACAATCAAAATCGTTTATCATGTAGCTCAGTTACCTGAAACTCATTCACCATGTACCCTCTACCTGCTATAGGATCCTGAGACTGGTCCACCCAAAAAGAGGGCTGACTCTCCTAAAAAGCTTCCACCAGAGCTTCCTTTTAGGAAGAATGCCTGACTGTCAATTGCCGTGATGGATGACAGGGACAGGACACCATGAATCAGACAGCAAAATAAGGAAAAATCATCAAAACCACCCACTGTCTCTTGCTGTTCTCCCTTTTCAAACCAGCTGTGAAGGCTTTTCCTAATTCTTCTGCTTTTTATTTTAAAAGATACAGGGGTGCCTGGGTGGCTCAGTCAGTTAAGCGTCCGACTTCGGCTCAGGTCATGATCTCTCAGTTTGTAACTTTGAGCCCCACGTCGGGCTCTGTGCTAACACCTGGGAGCCTGGAGCCTGCTTCGGATTCTGTGTGTGTGTGTGTGTGTGTGTGTGTGTGTGTGTGTGTGTGTGTGTGTGTGTCTGCCCCTCCCCCACTTGCGTTCTGTCTCTCTCTCTCAAGAATAAATAAACATTAAAAAAAATTGTCTTAAGATGATTCATTAGGGGCTCCTGGATGGCTCTGACAGAACCTGCTTGGGATTCTCTCTCTCTGTCTCTCCCTCTTTCTCTTGTGCATAGGCCCGCCCTCTGCCCCTCCCCCTGACTCACGCACGTGTGCTCTCTCTCTCTCTCTCTCTCTCTCCCAAAATAAATAAGCATTAAACAAACAAACAAAAAAAAGATGATTCATTGAAGACCATGCCTCACAGGCTATTAGTAGCAGCCAATAAATGTTCACTAAAATTAAATGCAGTGATTATGGTCTGGTGATAATGCACAGGCCAGGATCTTTAAAAAGAGGTGATGTGAATCCTTCAAACAACAAGGTCACCTTTAGATACAGCCCCATTTCGAGTTCTAGGGACTATGGGACATCTGGTACATCCTCCTCAGACAGCAGGATCCAGAGGTATGAGCAGGTCTAAAGGTGACAGCCTCACCTTTGGCTCTGTATCTAAGGCTAAGGGCAGACAAGTTCAAGTAAAATAACAGGGTATCGCCTGAGGATGCACCGCTCTCACGTGTTCAGGACAGTTTAGCCTTACCACAATTCTAAATCCAAACAGCACAGAAAAGATGTTAAGGTTTTGCCACAGCAACAGCAGTAACACCCACTACCACAGTCCGTACCGCTGTCTTGTTTTAAAGTTTCTCCCGTACTTGTTTATACTTCCAGCTATAGCAAAAAGTTACCATTAAAATCTGCTGTGTACAATGAAACAGCTGCAAAATGCGCATAGGAATTAATCCCGCTATTATTCCTACCTCTATGGTCTGACAAAATCTACACACTAAGCTAGTATCTCCCCTTCTTTGGTGTGGGTGGTGGGAAAGGTGGTGGGAAATAGATCAAATGAACACATTCACATTCTAACTCGGATCCCTGGCATGTGATTAGCTTTAGAGCTCAGATATCACTTACAAGTGTACGAAAGGGTTACACTTTACGGAGGGAAACATCGCTGTGCTTCCCAACACAAAAGAACTGATCCATAAACAAAGAACGGAGAAACAAGAGCCCTATAAATCACAGGGCTGCCGGGGGCTGGCTCTTCTTTTCTATGGATTCTTTTTTTTTTTTTTTTTTTTTTTTAAGAGTTTGTGTGTTTACTGATTGGGCACTTTAGGAAAAATGGCTGTGGACTAAGTAATAAAACTTTAAAGGATGTCAGATTTCATAACCCAGTAAAATATTACTAGTGAGTAACTCCCTTTACAGAAAAAGATGCATCTGGCCTTACCTATAATTCCTCCAACATCGTACCAAATGGACAGCTTGTCAGCTTCAGCCTCCTTCCATCCAAAGTTGTTACTCAGATAAAAGGGCAACCAGAAGAAGAAGGAGTAATTTACCAACTTCAAGCAGGCATAGGCCAGTGAATACTACAAGAAAAACATGCGACTATCAGTGAGAACAAATAGCACAGCAGGACCACAATTTTTAACATAATTAAAAAAGCAAAACCAGACACAGGAGTTTGGGATGAACCCACCTGATTCTAGAATTAAACATTTCTACAGATTCCCTGACTTTGCCTAGCCTCCCTCTTCTCTTTATCCGCATTAGCTTCCAGAAAAGCACATGCAGCAGGCCTTTAAAATAAGAACACATAGGACTATTTCTTGATTGTCCCCAATTTCTTCTCCTTCCAGTTCTCTGGTAGAAGCAAACCAGTGTTTTGAACCTAAAAGGCAGGGCATTTACTCGTGTTTCTTTATTTAGACAAAGATAAAAGGTATTCATCCCACTATCATTAACCAAAAGCAAAGAAATCCAGTAAGCATCTCGGCTTTTCTTCCAAGCAGCCAAACCTTTCTGGTTCGTCTACTTCCTGCAAAGTTAACACTATGATCAGTGGAGGGCAATAGGACTACACTCCAGTTTCAAGGTCTAAAAAAAGCATCAACGTTAAAACTATTTTCATATTATGGTGTCCAAAGGCCTTTATATTCCAGTGGAAAAGAAAAAGTATCTTTGGTGAGTCAGCAATGAAGGAACACGATGGTCATGGGCCTTGTGACTCTACTTGGAGGAATAAAAGATGGCAGTGGGGCTAAGACTCCTATATTCAACACATTATTACCAGGAAATCCTGACATTTAGCATCAAAGGAAAAAGGGGGAGGAGCAGAGAGACCGGACTTCAAAGGGTGTCTGGCTAGTATATTCTTTTCCCTGGAGCTGCCAGCTATTCCCTAGGTATCACTTGTTTTAAAACAGCTTCCCTGGCAGGGCAACAGCCACCCCCTAGAGAGCTAAATCCCAATCATGAGGGCGTTTTGTCCAGACAGCCTGCTGCAGAGACAAAGGAATTAAGTTAACTAGATTTCCTCTGCATCCCTGCCTGTGTCAGGGAACAATCGCCTGTGAAATACAAAGGAATAGGAAAAAAAAACACTTACAACAACAGATTTTTAAGTCCTGTCCCCAAAATTAAACTATTACCAGCAAAGTATTTTAATAACTAGTTAAAAATTACTAATCACTAGCATGAGAACAGGCCTAAAGGAACTTGCATTTCTCCTGTATAACATATCATCTTTTGGTGACAGAATTGTGGAAACTCACACTTACATTTTAACTTATAGTTCACTATCTGTTTGCAAATATCGGTCCTCTCGGCTTGGAGGCAGAGGTCAGAGGGAACAAGTATGTATGAGAAAGGACAACCTGCAGGCTCTGAATCTAGCTGAGGGGTTACATTGTAAAGCACCATTAGACAATAAAATAAACAAAACCGGGTGCTTGTTCACAATACAATAACCCAATGTTCTAGGCCCCGGGGAAGGCTGGTTTACTTTCCACTCCAGAGGGAAGGGGAACAGAGACACAGGATGGGCTGAGGGACTTATCCCAGGCCTCACACAAAGTTAGTGGGTAAGCCGGACACATAACCTAGGCCTCTTAACTTCCACTCCCATGCTAGAGGGCCCGAAACATCAAGACAGAAAAACTGCAGCAGAAGGGATTTAGTTCAGACGTTAGACGGTTCTCCTGACCGTAAAGGTTTTGGAAACACTGGAATGCATTACCAAGAAGTACTGTGGAGTAATGTGCTCTGGACCTTTTAATAAAAGGGCAAACAATTTTGTTCCCGGAATGGTAAGAATATAGGCAAAGAAGGCAGACTGAAATGGACCATTCAAAACCCCCTCTTGGTCTACATATAATTCTATAATACTTCAACAAATCAGAAAGAATGTATTTAAAAACACCAATTTCGGGCACCTGAGTGGCTCAGTTGGTTAAGCTTCCGACTCTTGATTTCGGCTTAGGTCATGATCTCACAGTTTGTGAGACTGAGCCCCATGTCAGGCTCTGCCTGCTTGGGTTTCTCTCTCTCCCTCTCTCTCTCTCTGCTCCTCCCCTGTGCATGCGTGCATGTGCTCCCTCTGTCTCCTGCTCTCATTCAAATAAATAAACATTAATAAACAAAAACCAAAAAAACATTAATTCTGCCTTCTTACTTGAATGCTAGGTCAGGGTCAGCACACTGGAGCTCACGGGCCAAACCTGTCCACACCCATTTGTTCCATACCATCCAGAGTTACTTGCTTCCTGGACGTGAGTAGTTGTGGTAGAGCCTGTACAATCCCCCCTCCAAAGTTAAAAACATTTACTATCTGGCTCTTCACAGAAAATGTACACCAACCCCTGCATTAGACTGCAGATAAAATTTCAAGTCTAGAAACAAGCCGAGGGTCACTATCCAATATTCCTCTGAACATATACTCCTACAATAAGGTATCAAAAAGAAGCTAAACACTTAAAGATGCTTTATCCTAGGGAGGGTTCACATTCAGGCCATAATATCTCACTGGTGGTAAGGAGATCTGAGGGGCCCTTACCGGTATAACTCCAGGAAGACAACAGGCCTGATAAAAGCTGATTGCCTTGACTTGGGTAATAGTGCTGCCTTCTTGAATGGAATAATTAGGTTCGTATTCATCTTCGTTTTCGGCACCATTAATTAATGGCCTGTGTGAGTCTTCTTCAAAATTTTCTTCTGCCTCAATACCTGGGATACCTGCAACAGTAACAGCCACCATTTATAGAATGCCTTCTAGATGCCCGGCACTGGGCCGAGGGTTCTGCATGTATCATTGCTCGTGGGGTTGGTATTATTTTCATTTCCACATTACAGAAGAAGCGACTAAGGTTCAGAGGCCAAGGTCAGCTGAGGTCGGCTAAGATCACACAGCTAATAAGCCACAAAGCCAGGACTCTGATTCTACTTTACCTGGCTTCAGAGCAATGCTTTTTCAACTACTTCACACTCTCTCTTACATTAAAAAAAAATAAAATAAAGTGTTCACTACACACGAGTAAACTGACATGTCTCTTCAAGAACTCAAAAGACGGACTCGTACATTTATTTGCTTCTGTGGTTTTGCTCGTACATATTCTGTATGTAACCACAGATGAGTATCACACTAAATTACTTTTACGAAGGACAAGAAATGTCTGAAGAAGTGAAATGAGAAACATTCCATGCTAGTTTCCAGTCAGTATTCTCGATTACAAAGCTCATTTGCCAATGAAGAGTTTTCCCTGAATCCGGGAAGGTGAGCCTCGCTCCCCTCCAACGTCCGCAGCTGTGCTGGGAGAGCCACCCACAGGGTCTACTGGACACACAGAGCAACGCCACTCCTCTAAGTCACTGAAAGGGGCTCACAGTTCTCCTAGGGAACAAGAACCTGGCCGTGCAGGCCTCACCCATAACCGTAAGACGTTCTGAACAGAAAGGCCGCTTCTCCTCACCAATTTCTTCTGGTGACACCAGGAGTCCAAAGAAGATGATGATCCCACCAGCAAACTGCACTGCCGCGGTCACCAGAAAGGCATACTGGAGAAGAGAGGAGAGAGGTGCTTCCTTACCCATCTGGGGGATTCATTCAAGCACATTCATTAGAAGCACCCATGGGGCAGGTGGGGAGCTGGGCAGGAAGAACAGGGAGACTGGCAAGGAAATGGCCCGTGCCAGGCACAGAGC
Source organism: Puma concolor (assembly GCF_028749965.1). NCBI lineage: Eukaryota > Metazoa > Chordata > Mammalia > Carnivora > Felidae > Puma > Puma concolor. Next base: position 14,780,693 of record NC_141668.1, on the reverse strand, counting down.
TGTTTCGCGTGTTTTCCCAGGCATCTTCCCCACGAGGCTCAAAGAGCACAATTAGAGTCCCAGGGACACTGAGTGGTACTACAATTGTGAAATCAGGACTGGCTCCCAAATCCTCATTCTTCGCACCACACAGCCTCCCACAAGAGACAGTATCTGCCCCCGCAAACATTCTATCCGGTTGAGGGGATTAAACAATACACCAAACAATAACACGAGGCATCAAGCGGCCGAATAGATGAGAAGACCCAGTCCTAATAAGAAACACATAGAGAAGGAAACAGCTAATGGTGCCGATATAGCAAGACAATGTCTTAAGGAAGAGCTAAAACAGGCAGCTGACGGTCTTTCCCAGCACGACTGAAGCAAAGAGGGCTGGGAACTGGATAGAAAGTCTCCTACGTGGTCAAAGCAGATGGCTTGTGCTGAGGGACAGTAGGGAATAAAACTGATAGGAAAAGCTGAGATCAAGATGAAAGAACCTCAAAAGCCAGGCTGCAGAGCTGAATTCTGTTTAATAGAGAATGGAACCTGATGTGGATAGACAGCCTAAATTTCTGGAAAAGACGGTGACACGTTAGCGTTTCCAGAAGTCAAACCTGGGAGCGGCACACAGGGTGAACCGAAATTCCCATCTGAAGCAATGAGTATAATCCAGATGCAAATCTAAGAAGCCTAGAATAAAGGTGACTGCGAGTGCACGAAGGACCTCCCATTGACCCTAACCAGACAAAGATTCTTCTGAGACCATGGGGCGCCTGGGTGGCGCAGTCGGTTAAGCATCCAACTTCAGCCAGGTCACGATCTCGCGGTCCGTGAGTTCGAGCCCCGCGTCGGGCTCTGGGCTGATGGCTCAGAACCTGGAGCCTGCTTCCGATTCTGTGTCTCCCTCTCTCTCTGCCCCTCCCCCGTTCATGCTGTGTCTCCCTCTGTCTCAAAAATAAATAAACGTTAAAAAAAAAAAATTAAAAAAAAAAATTCTGAGACCAAACCTTTGGTGAACTATTTAAAGATTTATTTACCTGTTTCCGATTCTGTGTCTCCCTCTCTCTCTGCCCCTCCCCCGTTACTGCTCTGTCTCTCTCTGTCCCAAAAATAAATAAAAAACGTTGAAAAAATAATAATAAAGATTTATTTATTTTTTAGGGGCACCTGATGGGGCGCCTGGGTGGCGCAGTCGGTTAAGCGTCCGACTTCAGCTCAGGTCACGATCTCGCGGTCCGCGAGTTCGAGCCCCGCGTCGGGCTCTGGGCTGATGGCTCAGAGCCTGGAGCCTGCTTCCGATTCTGTGTCTCCCTCTCTCTCTGCCCCTCCCCCGTTCATGCTGTGTCTCTCTCTGTCTCAAAAATAAATAAACGTTAAAAAAAAAAAAAATTTAAAAAAAAAATTCTTCTGAGACCAAACCTTTGGTGAACTATTTAAAGATTTATTTACCTGTTTCCGATTCTGTGTCTCCCTCTCTCTCTGCCCCTCCCCCGTTACTGCTCTGTCTCTCTCTGTCCCAAAAATAAATAAAAAACGTTGAAAAAATAAATAAATAAATAAAAAGGGGCGCCTGGCTGGCGCAGTCGGTTAAGCGTCCGACTTCAGCCAGGTCACGATCTCGCAGTCCGGGAGTTCGAGCCCCGCGTCAGGCTCTGGGCTGATGGCTCAGAGCCTGGAGCCTGTTTCCGATTCTGTGTCTCCCTCTCTCTCTGCCCCTCCCCTGTTCATGCTCTGTCTCTCTCTGTCCCAAAAATAAATAAAAAACGTTGAAAAAATAATAATAATAAAGATTTATTTATTTTTTAGGGGCACCTGAGTGGCGCAGTCGGTTAAGCGTCCGACTTCAGCCAGGTCACGATCTCGCGGTCCGTGAGTTCGAGCCCCGCGTCGGGCTCTGGGCTGATGGCTCAGAGCCTGGAGCCTGCTTCAGATTCTGTGTCTCCCTCTCTCTCTGCCCCTCCCCCACTCACACTCTGTCTCTCTCCAAAATAAACATTTTTTAAAACTTAAAGATTTATCTACTTTTTAAAAGATTAACTTACTTACATTATTTAGGTTTTAAAATACATATACTTTCACATGATCCAAGCAACAAAAAGTAGATTGTATAGTAAAAACTCTCCTTCCCACCTCTTCTCCCATCCACTTAATCCTCATTTTCCCAACATATGACCATTGTTATTTGATTTCTACTTCCCAGAGACTGTTTTAGAAACACAAGCGAATACAAATATATACTCTAACTTTCCCGCCATTCTACAAAAATGGCTTCACTCATTACACGCTGTTCTGCACCCTCACTTTCTTCACTTAACATACCATTGAGAACTTTCCCTATCAGGACGGAGAAAGCTTCCAAATTCTAATTTATGGCCTTCAGCCTTCCGTTGAAGAGGATGTCACAGTTTATTTCCCTACTGGTTCACATTTGTTACCAATTTTTGTTATTACAAACAATGTTGAAATAACCGAATAGAAATATTACCTTGTATATGTGGAAGTATATTCACCTGTGGGATTACTTACTGGAGGTGGAACAGCTCAGTTAGAGCAGCTGTAATTTTGATGGACAGTCTCATAGTGACTCCAAGGGGGGGGGGTCAATGCTTGTTTACATTCTCATAAACACAAGATGTTATCAAACTTATGGATTCTTACCAATATAACAAGTAAACAGCATAGTTCCTTTCTTTTTTAGTGTAGTTTTAATTTGCATTTCTCTACCAACTAACACCTATGCTCCATAAAGGCAGAGATTTTTCTCTTTTCTGGCCAGTGCTCTACTCCCTACTGCCTAGGAGCACTTAGACTGTAATACATATTTATTGAATGAATAAGTTACAAATAAAGTGGCATATTTTGTCATATATTTCAAAACAATTTCTATTTCTTTTTCATGAACTACACATTCAAATCCTTTACCCTCCTTTCTATTTGTTGTTGATCTTTTTATTATCAATTTGCAGATACTCTTTACATAGGAGGGAGATTAGTTCTTTATCTGTAACATGAGTTGCAAAGACTTTTCTCCCAATTGATTATATTGTCTTTAGACTTGGGCATTTTTCCCATGAATAATCTCTATGTTTGGATTTATCAAAAGTTTGTCTACTTTTAAGACAAGCCTTGCCCCACCCAAACATAGCTCTACATAGTTTTAAATAGCCATAGTACTATTTCCTAAAAAACAAAATATATTTATATACTCAAGAAAAAGCTAGAAAGAAATACCTACCTCATAACCATACTGCAGAACAGAAGAAGCTAGGCATGCTCCCAAAATATTGCCCACTGATGCACAGGCACTCCAGAGACCAAAAACAACTCCTCGTCTACGAGAACAGTAGAAAACAGAAAACAATACAATCAGAAGGAATTCTGATGCAGTTCCCATACAAAATGGCCAAAATGGTGGAAGTCCACATTACAAAGATCAACATTCTATCTTAAGATGTTTTTAAAGTACACCCAAATGACAAAACATCATGTTCCTTAAGGCTATTATTAAACTAAAGTTCATTTCGGGGTGCATCCCAAGATACTGTTAAGAGATTTTTGAAAATAAGCCACAGATTGGGAGGAAATATTTGCCTATCACTGATCCAATAAAAAACTTGCATTTGAAATACAAAGAACTCTCAAAACTCAGTAATACAAAACAATCCAGGGGCGTCAGGCTGGCTCAGTCAGTGGAGCATGCAACTCTTGATCTCAAGGTTGTAAGTTGAGTTGGGTGTAGAAATTACTTTAAAAAAAATTTTAAATCCTAAGGGGGAAAAAATCTAATACAACATTAAAGAGTATGAATCTACAATTATCTCAAATAAAAAGTTTTAAAAAAAGAAGCTTCATGCACACAAAAATATGATGCAAGTAAGCACATAAAAAGATATTGGACCCATCAGATATTAGGGAAATGCAAATGAAAACCACAGTGATGTACCACTGCATACCTACTAGAATAGCTGAAAACAAAAAAGGCCACATATACCAAGTGCTGGCAAGAACACACAGCAACTAGAACCCTTACACTCTGCTGGCAGGAACGTAAAATGGTAAAACCACTTTGGAAGAGACTGCCAGTTTCTTAAAAAGGTAAACACACACCTACCACATGACACAGACATTCTACTTTGAGGTATTTATCCAAGGAAAATGAAAGCATATGTTCTTTTAAGGATTTATACACAAATGTTCACAGGGGCTTTGTCTGTAATAACCAAAAACTGAAAACAACCCAAACGTTCAACAACAGCTGAAAAGATAAACAAATGGTGATACAATAGGTTACTACTTGGCTAAAAAAAGGAATGAACTATCGATACACATGATATGAATGAACCTCAGAATAATTACATTGAATGAAAGCAATCAAGAAACTATATACTGTGTGATTCTATTTATATAAAATTTTAGAAAATGCAAAGTAATCTAAAGTGACAGAAAGCAGATCAACAGTTGCCTGGAGACAGCAATGGGAGGGAGGGAGAAGGTAGCAGGAGTGGTGGAGGAGAGGACTTTAACAAAACGGCAAGAGGAAACTCTTGGGGGTGATGGATATGTCCATTTTCTTAACTGTGGTGGTGGTTTTAAGGACGTATGCATGCCAAAACTCATCAAATGGTACATCTTAAATCTGTGCAGCTTATTATATACCTTAATAAAGCCATTAAAAAAAAAACAGGTAAACCAAGAATCTAGTGGAAGGGAACCTAGCTACCACAACGGTCCAGGAAAGGGGTGCCTGGGTGGCTCAGTTGGTTAAGCAGCTGACTTCAGCTCAGATCACGCATGCGAGTTCGAATCTTGCATCAGAGTCTCTGCTTTAGCACAGAGCCCACTTCAGATCCTCTGTCCATCCCCACTCCCCTCTCTGCTTCTCCTTCTATCCCCGCACCCGACTCCTACCTGCATGTGTGTGTGTGTGTGTGTGCACATGCGTGTTCTCTCTCTCTCTCTCAAAAATAAACATTTAAAAATAATAAAACAGGGGCTCCTGGGTGGCTCAGTCGGTTGAGCATCCAACTTCAGCTCAGGTCATGATCTCATGGTTTGTGGGTTCAAGCCCCGTGTCGGGCTCTGTACTGACAGCTCAGAGCCTGGAGCCTGCTTCGGATTCTGTATCTCCCTCTCTCTCTGCCCCTCCCCAACTCATGCTCTATCTGTCTCTGTGTCTCAAAAATAAATAAATGTTAAAAAATTAAGGGGTGCCTGGGTGGCTCGGCCGGTTAAGCATCCAACTTCAGCTCAGGTCATGATCTCGCGGTCTATGAGTTCAAGCCCCGCGTCGGGCTCTGTGCTGACAGCTCAGAGCCTGGAGCCTGTTTCAGATTCTGTGTCTCCCTCTCTCCCTGACCCTCCCCTGTTCATGCTCTGTCTCTCTCTGTCTCAAAAATAAATAAATGTTAAAAAAAAAAGTTAAAAAATTTAAAATTAATTAATTAATTAAAATAAAAAATCATAAAACATACAAAATCTAGCAAGAGGGTCCTGGAGGAAAGAGTCAGGTCAGCCTCTGAACAACACTGGCTAACCAAAGACATGATTTTAGAAGAAACCAGTTGAAAAAGAACTGCTTTAAATTGTCATAGTTTTAATGGTACTTTGTGGTTTATTGCTGTGTTTTAGAGGAAACCTCACTGGGCCTTAAGTAGCACATCATCAATTTCACTTACTAGTATTACTTGTTTAAAAACAAATTGTCCAGGGGCGCCTGGGTGGCGCAGTCGGTTAAGCATACGACTTCAGCCAGGTCACGATCTCGCGGTCCGGGAGTTCGAGCCCCGCGTCGGGCTCTGGGCTGATGGCTCAGAGCCTGGAGCCTGTTTCCGATTCTGTGTCTCCCTCTCTCTCTGCCCCTCCCCCGTTCATGCTCTGTCTCTCTCTGTCCCAAAAATAAATAAACGTTGAAAAAAAAAATTTAAAAAAAAAAAAACAAATTGTCCAATGTTCAAAAATGAACAATAATGGCTCAAGTTTTTTTTCTTTGTGATTGATCCATAGAAATAATGGAATGGTCAACCTGTCCAGGCACTGCTTTCAAACACCCAGGGTCATCCAATTTATAAAAGCTCAGGTAAGAAGTGCCTGGGTAGCTCAGTCAGTTAAGTGTTCAGACTCTTGATTTTGGCTCAGGTCATGATCTCAAGGTTCATGAGATGAAGTCCACATCAGGCTCTGTGCTAACAGCATAGAGCCTACTTGGGATTCTCTCTCTGCCCCTCCCACACACTTTCTCTCTCTCTCTGTCTCTCTCTCTCTCTCTCTCTCAAAATAAATAAATAAACATTTTGGAGGGCGCCTGGATGGCTCAGTCAGTTAAGCGTCTGACTCTTGGTTTCAGCTCAAGTCATGATTTCATGGCTTCATGCGTTCAAGCCCCACATCAGGCTCTGTGCAGGCAATGCAGAGCCTGCTTGGGATTCTCTCTCTCCCTTTGTCTCTGCCCCTCTCCCACTTGTGCTGTCTCTCTCAAAATAAATAAATTAAAAAAAAATTTTTTTTAAATGAATAAAAATTAAAAAAAATAAAAGCTCAAGTAAGAATGATCTCAAAATGATATGTGTCAAAGTGATTATCTTTGGGGCACCCGGGTCCCGGCTCAGTTACGCATCTGACTCTTGATTTTGGCTCGGGTCTTGATCTCGTAATTCGTGAGATCGAGTCTCCACATCAGCTGCTGGCAGCACAGAGCCTGCTTAGGATTCTCTCCCTCTATCAGCCCCTCTACCCTCCTCTCTCTTTCAGAATAAAAAAATAAACTAAAAAAAAAAAAGATTATCTTGGGGCACCTGAGTGGCTCAGTCGGTTGAGCATCTGACCTCAGCTCAGGTCATGATCTCACGGTTCGTGGGTCCGAGCCCCGTGTCAGGCTCTGTGCTGACAGCTCAGAGCCTGAGCCTGCTTCGGATTCTGTGTCTCCCTCTCTCTCTCTGCCCCTCCCCTGCTTGCACTCTGTCAGTTTCTCTCAAAAATAAACATTAAAAAAAAAAAAAAAAAAGAAAATGTACTGGGGGATGGGGGGTAGACTGGATGGCTCAGTTGGTTGAGCATCTGACTCTCAATGTCAGCTCAGGTCATGATCCCAGGGTCGTGGGATTGAGCCCCACGTAGAAATCTCCCCACCCCCACTCTCTCAAAAATAAATAAACATTATTTATTTAAGAATAAAAAAGAACGTGTCTCACGGGGCTAGGCCACCCCTCAAGTCCACACCATTTCTGACACGCTCCAATGTGAAACCTCTCAACTATTCTTTCTAAAATAGAGGGAAGGCACGGGAAGGATCAAAAAGATCAAGTTGACTGATGACAGGTGTGAATAATCTGATATTAAAACCACTTAAAAAGAGAAATTAAAGACAAGGGGAGTGGCATACCCCGCTTTCCCAAACCAGTTGCCCATAACCGCAACCACACAGGGCCAACCGGTAGACTGCAGCAGGCCATTCCCAATCCACAGACAGCAGTAGAGGCCCTTGTTGTAGAAATGCAGCCATTCTGTGACAGGGCCAAAGACGAACACCTACGAGGAAGGGAAGAAAAAGGGACACGTGACATCCACACAGACACCTAGAGGACACCTAACTGCCTACCATGCTTATGTTTCTGCGTGAAGAGACACATTCAAGGGTCCCGGGCCTAAGAGACACGCGGCTGACTCTCCAGAGGCTCCTGCTCAGAGCAGCACCGAGCGAGTAAGACAAACACGCCAAATTGCCGCCACTGACGAAAGACGTCAAACAACACAAAGCTCCCTGACGACCACCCCCCGGCTCAACGTGGATCTTCTGCTCTAAAAAGTTCAATCCTCGGGGCGCCTGGGTGGCGCAGTCGGTTGAGCGTCCGACTTCAGCCAGGTCACGATCTCGCGGTCCGTGAGTTCGAGCCCCGCGTCGGGCTCTGGGCTGACGGCTCAGAGCCTGGAGCCTGTTTCCGATTCTGTGTCTCCCTCTCTCTCTGCCCCTCCCCCGTTCATGCTCTGTCTCTCTCTGTCCCAAAAATAAATAAACGTTGAAAAAAAAAAAATTTTTTAAAAAGTTCAATCCTCATTGTTCGACCCCATCATACAGCTCTCGTTTTCTCGTCCTCAGGCCCATGTGTGTGGAGGACAACTGTAAGGACCGAGTTTGTGGATATAAGGTCAGTCAGCGCAGGGCCACACACACCGTGGGGCCCAGGACACACAAGCATCATTATTACTGCAGCTGTCGAGAGAACCGGTGGAAGCTGTGATCGGCTCGGTAAATCAGTAGCGTTCGCCAAGCAACTGCTTTTTGTAGGCATTTTGCTCAAGTGAACATTTTGTCTGCAGTTGAAATTTCTTTGGGGAATATTCTGCATGGGTTAAAAAATGGAATGCACCATACTATATGTTTCCATTCTGGAATAAGCAAAAGTATAAGGAGAGAAAAACGGTCAGTGGTTGCTGACCAGAGGCTGGGGGAGGAGGGAAGAACGGTAGTGACACAACTGGACTCGTTTGTTGAAACTTGGAACCACACACCAAGAAGGGTGAGTTCATGCACATACTTCAATTTTTCAAATAATGTAAAAAAAACAAAACAAAATGTACACAGGTTTTAAAATAAGATGTATACGTGGGTAGGCGAGCAGGCTACGAATGAATGAAGTGTTTCAATCTCTCAAGTGGCAGATATCAGAAAATCATCATAAAATAGGGTCTAACTGAAATCCATGCTTTCATTCAACCAATAAAAATTCCTCACTAGGAGCTAAGAAACAAACAAACAAAAAAGATGCATCAAATGTGGATCTTGACCTCTAGAGCACTAAATTAGCTAGGCGTTGTTCCCCAGGCCTCGCACGTAGAAACTCGCAAGAGCCTCCCTATCAGCCCTATGGGGAGGTCTTCAATGAGGCTGAAGCAAGAGCAATGGCAGCTGGGAGATGGCGGAAGAGGAAGTGACAGCCAGGTAGTCCAGGTCTCGGGAAATCTGTGACCTCAACCATCATGCTGCAGACTCCCAGGGAAAGCAAGACTGATACAGAAATCAGCAGCCCAAGCAGCAGACAATGTAAGTGCTATGGCGGGGGAGCCCGGAAGAGGAAGCGATCCCTTTCAGGAACGAAGGAGGTCAGGAGAGTAAGGCACTATGAAAGAACTGCCATTTAGCCAGTCACTTGCAGGAGACCCTGAGTTAGACTATGGAGAGCTAACTGAACAGGGAGCCATTGGAGGCAGGAAGAAGAGCGAGAGCAAAGAGAGTGAGGCAGAAAGACACAGGCTGTGTTAGGACCACGGGAAAAATTATGGCCAGATCCAAGTGGTGAAGTGTAGTGGTCAACCCAACTACCAAGGCGGCTCAGGACCAGGTTCTTGAGAGCACTGAATGCCGTGCTATTTATGCTTGGCTTTGGTGGTGAACGAATCAGGGAAGGGGCATGATCCAAATCTCACTTTAAAAAGATTCCCCTAAGTGATGGGGCGCCTGGGTGGCTCAGTCGGTTAAGCGTCTGACTTTGGCTCAGGTCATGATCTTGCAATTTGTGAGTTCGAGCCCCACGTCGGGCTCTGTGCTGACAGCTCGGAGCCTGGAGCCTGCTTCGGATTCTGTGTCTCCCCCTCTCTCTGCCCCTCCCATCCTCATGCTCTGTCTCTCAATAATAAATAAATATTAAAAAAAAATAAAAATAAAAAATAAAAAGATTCCCTCAAGTTGAAAAGGCACACAAGTTACTAAAAAAATGGAAGATTAATTCTACTCTCCTGTTCTACGTATAGAAATAGAGAGAGGACTTGGATTCCAAAATACCTGACCAAGATGATAATATTGATGATGTCGATAATGATAACACTAATACCTTTTCAACTTACCACTAGTGCAGAAGAACACATGCCAAACGACAGAACCCATCGCAAATTAAGCCGATCTCCAACAATTCCACTGATGAAAAGGCCCTAAAAATAAAGCATGTTTATTTTACAGCTCTGAGTAATGACACAGCATGAAAAACAGGAAGATACAATGCAATGCAGGTGAGGGAAACAAAACACTGACATGACTCAAAATTAAACTTCATTCATAAGCCCAGACTAGCTGTCTCCATCAGTTTCACACATGTTTCGTGAAATGACAGTGGGTTTCTGCACATTACACTGTAAACAAACTCATGTACCCAAATACTACAATCCAGTGTAAACTCTGGTTCTACCACAAGTGGATCCCCATCACTGCCTAAAAAGGAGACTGGAAAACCAAAAACAAAACAAAGCAAAAATGCTAATGAAACAAGCACACAAATATATTTCATTTTCTAGAACAGATTAACTCCTAAGGATCAGCGATGTGCATTCCCACAGGGGTTACACTTAGCCATTTGCATTCTGAAATCAAGATGTGTCACAACGCGTCCTGCACAACAGAAGCTTCTGGGGCACAAGCACTGCCTGCTTAATCTGACCCTTGGGCTTTGTGACTTCGCGAGGCAGGGAGTGTAGGGGCACAAAGCCAATAATTAGTTGAAGATAAGTACAAACGTTCTGCCTCCTGCTCTCCTCCCACTGAGCGGCAAGAATCAAAATCCGGTGGTCATGGCCGCAAGGCAGACTAAGGAGCCAAGGGCAATACACTGGGTTTCTTCCATTAATATGAATAAACGTCTTGACTGAAAACCTAAATCCAGGTATAGGTGTTTCTGATACACCGACTGTATCTACACTAGAGAAAACAGATGGTATGTCTCATCATCGACCTGTCGCTACTTCAAAAGAAACACCCGGAAGCTTCAGATTCTATGTTCTGTAGCTGCCACTCACACGTCTTATGCTACAGACAGTAAAGGGGGTGAAGAAAATCTCTCAATGTTTCAGATGAGGGAACCAATTTATTCTGTGCTATTCCAAATGCCTACATGATGCCTGAAGTGCCAGAAGGACATGCGGCTCGATATAAAGAAGCATGATCACTGACTGCCCGTGGCCCCTTTATCTCCTAAACCTACTGAATCCTAGTGACAGGTATGATCACAACTCTAGAGAAGAGGAAACTAAAGATCAAAAAAAGGGTGAAATTCCATTTGGAAAACAAATATGACACAGCCAGTTGACTGTGGTAGAGGTGGTCTTTGCACTGGACGATGCTGCTTCTTAACATACACCGTAAAGGCTCAGTGACAAGCACTCCAGGGAGTGCTCCACCCACAGGGGTGCTCCACCCACAGGGGGTGCTCCACCTATAGCTGAATGACCACGTTATTGGGATTTCCTACTCAAAATGCCCAGGGTGAAGTTAGGCTAATTGATCCACGATCTGCTCCAACTGTTTCTACTACTACAGGCTTCCTCTTTGAAGAAAAGATATTCCAATAATTGCCCAAAGAAACACTCAGAGATTACTCTGGGACTTTCACTTGGTGTTGCACATCACCTGGATATGTAATCAAAGGCTTTTTTATAACTGGACACATCTGCAAGAGAGGAAATCAGACCCTGGGAGAAAAGCACGGACGGCTCACAGTATGCTCCCCGCGGCCTGAACTCAGCCGCCACCACACAGCTCCCACAACCAGAGATCCCAGCTGCCCGATCCAAGACGACTACCTTGGACAGAGAATTAGCGCCTGCCATGCTGGTATGGCTTCCAGGACACCACCATCTCTCGGTTCTCCCCCTTTACTGCTGCACCTCTGCCCACGTGCCCGTTCTTCACGTCCCCTGCCTCGAGATAACAGAAGCCCCATGGCTCAGTTGTCGCACCTCTTCTTTATCCTCACCTGCTCCTTGGATGATTCCATCCAGTCTCCTAACTGAAAATTATCTAGATGCCAAAGACTCTGAAATCTGTACCCCTAGGCTGACCCTCTACCTTGAACTCGAGACTCACATAATCAAATGTCTACTCTTCATCCTTTGGGCAATAATAGGTATGTCACATGCAACCTATCTAAAAGAGACTGCCCCCAAAGCCTACCCCTCCCACCGTCCTCCACTCTGCTATGATACTTCTACCCTAGAGTTGTTCTCGACACCTCTCTTTCTCTTATATTCCACACGCAACAGGAAAAAGAATTATTGGTTCTACCTTCAGAACACAGGTAAAATCTACCTCTTCCCACCTCTGTTACCCCACCCTGGATCTGAGACATCATCATCCTTCACCTCAAAACCGGAATAGCCTAACCTGTCTCCCTGTTTCTGCCTTTGCCCTTGGTTCGGTCACCCAGGGCAGCAAGTGCACCTGTACAAACACGGGGCAGATCCCAGCACTCGTCTGCGCAAAACCTTCCATGGCTCCCATCTCACTCAACGTTAAAGTCAAAGCCCCAACAAAGGGACCAAAGCCCTAAAGGTCTGAGCCCCATACCTTCTCTGGCCTCACTTCCTGTCTCTCTGTTCTAATCACCCAGACCTCATTCACATCGGGTCTTGGCTCAAATACAGCCTCCCACCCGAGGTCTTCCCCAGCCATCCTACCTAAATTACAACTCCCACCCGGGGCTATGTATTCCCCTTTCCCTGCTTTATTCTTCTCCACAGCACCTATCACCTTCACCCATCCTCTTTATTTGCTTATGTACAGCGCCGTGTTACTGTTGGTCCTCCTTAGCTCCCACCCAAGAACGTAAGCTTTATAAAGCTAGGGATTTTTCCTGTGTTGCTCACTGATGAACTCCCACAGACTAGAAGAGTATCTGGCGCATGATAGGTTCTCAGTAAATATTTGTCAGATGGATGAAAAATGAATGAATGGCTGGGTAGATGGATGGGAAGAACACAAAATATAAACTTCGGCAAAACTGAACTCTCCTGGGTCAGGAAATTCTAGAATCCCTTAAACACTTCGTAAGTGTGCAGTCATTTCCATATAACATCTTTCCTCAACCTAAAACCCTCAAATTCTAAAACTTACCACAGCATAAGAGAAGAGGAAAATGGTGTCCAGCGTTCCAAGGAAAAGAGTGGCCTCCTCTGCGCTGGGGAACAAATGGTTGCTGCTCCAGATCTACAACAACACAAGAGCCAGGTCAGTCCCCACCGGTACCTGTCAGTCCTTCTCTCTCTCTCAAAGCACCTGCACCTACGGCCTCTGCCCGCCCTCACAGAGCCCTGGGGAGGTTGCACAGAGGAAATCAGCACTCTGTAGATAAGGAAACACACACGAGAGGGTTTGCAAGGTCAAAGCTATTTGCACAATACGAAAATGTGAGCTGCTTTTTTTCTTCTTTTGCACTGACGGCGCGTATGCAGCGGTGGGTAAAACTCCTCGTGGCTCAGCATGAGTCAAGGCCGTTACGCCAGACCCTACTATTAATCGTATATTCTTTATGGCCATGCTCACAGTTAAAAAAACAAAAAAACAAAAACAGGCCGATTTCACTTAAGAATGTCCTTGGTACATGCTAGATGCTCAAATATTTGGTGAGAAGCAAAAAGTATTAAATTTATTAAATCTGGCCCTCAAGTCCGCTTATCTCTAATATTCTGTGTGCCAGTGCTCGGCATCCAGGCACCATGGCTGTCCCGAGGAAGAGCACACGTGCAGCGTGTGAAGTACGAGCCACAATACGGTTTTTTTTTACTTGGAAGAATGACTGACAGAGGAGCCACAGTTATTCAGATTTGGGTATTTGGCAGATATGTCCTCAAAAAAGAACGAAATGATCCTGTCACTTCAAAATCCATTCAAAGTACAAGACAGACAAATGGATCTTAATATAAGTGTACAAAAAGCTAATCGATACAGTTTCAGATTCCACACGGCAACTAACCTTTAAGAAATTGCCACTTGTCAAATTCTGGTGTACTATCAAAGACACATGCCCACAATCAGCTGAAAAAGCTCTTAAAGTACTTCTCCCCTTTCCACTGTGTATCTGTGAAAGGCCAAATTCTCTTCAAACAGTGCAAAGGATCAGATGGCAAGAGACTGAATTCAGAAGCAGACTGAAACTCTACTATCTTCTACTAAGCCACATGTGAGATTTGCAAAAATGTAAATCAATGTCATTCTCCTCATGAAGTGATTTTTTTTGTCTTGAAAACTCATTTTTTATAAAATGTCATTTACGTTAACACATTATGGATTTACTTAATTCATTTAAAAAATAACTAAAAAAGAGATGAGGTGGGTTTTTTTCCAATTTCTCAGGTTTTTAAAAAAATTTTTTCAATGTTTATTTATTTTTGTGAGATAGAGAAAGAAAGAGAGGGAGACACAGAATCTGAAGCAGGCTCCAGGCTCCGAGCTGTCAGCACAGAGCCCGACACGGGGCTTGAACTCACAGACTGCAAGATCATGACCTGAGCTGCAGTGGGGTACTTAACTGACTGAGCCACCCAGGCGCCCCTAAATTTCTCAGTTTTAATTTCTAAAACAGTTTTAATTTCTAAAATATCTATAAATGTAAACCCACAAAACCAAAAACTCTTTGGGGTCCTCAACCCAAAAACTGAGAGAACTCCTAGAATAAATGATTTCTGAGATGGGTTGTTACAGGAAAGAAATTCTGACTTTAGAATATTAAAGAGGGGCGCCTTGGTGGCACAGTCGGTTAAGCGTCCGACTTCAGCCAGGTCACGATCTCACGGTTCACGAGTTCGAGCCCTGCGTCGGGCTCTGGGCTGATGGCTCAGAGCCTGGAGCCTGTTTCCGATTCTGTGTCTCCCTCTCTCTCTGCCCCTCCCCCGTTCATGCTCTGTCTCTCTCTGTCCCAAAAATAAATAAACGTTGAAAAAAAAAAATTTAGAATATTAAAGAGAAAAATCACAATCAGCAATAAAGAAAAAAAATGTTTAACAGAAAGTAAAATCCCCAAATTATAAAAGAATGCATAAAGTGTGATTCTAAAGGATTGGGACTTATTTCTGTGTGGCTTCAGGCATCAGTCTTGCTCCTTTAACAACACCTCACACGCTGTCACGTAGAGAAAAGAGCAGCCCACACAATGATCAATCGGTATTTCCATGCACTAAGTGGGGCCCTAAAGTTCCCCAATTCGAGTCATTTTGCCTCAGGCCACAATCTTCCGCCCCGATGCTCATTAGGACCCAGGACCAAGCCCTGTTGGGCACACATCAATGTGAGCTAGAGACAGTGGCCTCAAACAGCTGCCCCAAGTTTCAGGAGTCCTTCTTTACTCTCTCAAGAGGTCACCAAAACTCCCTGCAGGTGTGGCTTTCACAAGAACGGACAGATTTCAAATAGCTTTCTTTTGCTTTACTACCAGAATTCAGCTGAAATATACTTTTGATGGTCTACTTAACAAGTGGAAAACAAAAACAAAAAAACAAAATAGTACTAACAGAAAGATACAGAAAATAGAGTAAGAGAACAAGCCTACTAAAGAAAGTTCCCTTCAACAACAGAAGTCAGACAGACTTGTCAGAAGGATACATACCAGTGAGAAATGGTCCATGCATACAGAGCAAATCACCCAGTGTTTAATGAAATGACTTGCACACGGTGAAATCCCATGCACTGCAGTGGTGTAGCTGAGCTGGCCTGCATGCACATACAATTAACATGGGAACCCCCGCCCCCCCTCCCCCGGCCTGTATGCATGTCGGGTTTTCGCGTGTTGTGGGGGGGAGGGGCTGTACTAAGCACCGAGGCACTTCCTGGAAGCATGAAATTGTGTGCGTGGGGGTTTCCTAAGTAAGAATGTTTAGCACAGAGTGAGGGCGAGGCATGGGGTGGGGAACTACTGACAAGAGCTTCCTGAAGTGGTGCACAGAGAATGAGTTAAAGCTGACTTCCGTTCTGGGGTCTGCTCTCTGACCACAGTGAGTGGTATCGCTTTCCGTGAGATTCTGCTGGGGAAGAGCAGCTGCGGATGAGCTTGAGACAGAGTGTTGAGGACACCCTGAATCCTGCTACCCTCTCCTGGACAGCTTAGACTCAATCACACTGCTCTCATGGAAGGACTGTACTGTCTGGGGAGGTAAGGCTTTTTAATTTAAGAGAACAAAATCTTGCTTACAATTTTCAGTCAAGTTGTCCTCAAATATTAAATTTAACCATTACCTCCTTGCTATCTCTAAACATAGATTTTATGTTCTGTTCCCTATTTTCAGTGTTCATCCATATCAGTGGGATCCATGATAAATTCTCAGGTGAAGAGACTGTGTGTACTTAATTCTTTTTGTAAAGCATCTAGATAGCTATGCATTAAAATGAAAACTATAGGGGCGCCTGGGTGGCGCAGTCGGTTAAGCGTCCGACTTCAGCCAGGTCACGATCTCGTGGTCCGTGAGTTCGAGCCCCGCGTCAGGCTCTGGGCTGATGGCTCAGAGCCTGGAGCCTGTTTCCGATTCTGTGTCTCCCTCTCTCTCTGCCCCTCCCCCGTTCATGCTCTGTCTCTCTCTGTCCCAAAAATAAATAAACGTTGAAAAAAAAAATGAAAACTATAATAAGTAATTTTTGATGATGCTGTTCAGGACACTTAAATGTTTAACGCTATGTTAGCAAACTATTTTTCAGAATAATTTTACATAAACCCCTGGTTCTTTTTTTTTTTTTTTTTTAGTTTATTTATTTTGAGAGAGAGAGAGAGCATGAATGAGCAGAGGAGGGGCAGAGAGAGAGAGAGAAAGAGAAAGAGAGAGAGGAAGGGAGAATCCCAAGCAGGCTCCATGCTGTCAGTGCAAAGCCCGATGCAGGGCACGATCTTATGAACCGTGAGATCATGACCTGAGCTAAAATCAAGAGTCAGATGCTTAACCCACTGAGCCACTCCAGTGCCCCATAAACTTCTGGTTCTAAGAACTCTTCCCACTTCAGACAAGAAAGCAAGTCTCAAATGGAGGCTAGCGCTGACAGTTACAGACACAGAAGCACAGGAAGAGTGAAAAGTACGTATCACCCCAGCTGTTCCACTCCCAGCAGTAGGCTTAGAAAAGAAAAGGAAAGAAAAAAAACCCAGACCTTAAAGTGTAAAGAAAGGAATGGAAGGTCAGCACTGCTCTCCACGACAGCAGAGACGGAAATACAAAGATCTCCAGGATAAGTCTGAACGTGACTTCTATATAACCAACCCATCCAAAGTACTTAACCCACAGTTCTGAAAAACCAGAATGGTGAAATCTATTTTAGCAGCAATTAGAGTAAGTAAATAAACACCTAAGCAGAAAAGTTAATACAAGTCCCACAAGAGATAATAATGTTAACATGGTTACTGGCAATAAAGAGTTAACAGAGCAGGCCTGAGACTGTTCTCCTCAAAAACGCCTACTTGTGAGTTTGGCCCCTGGCTGGCACCTGAGAACTTGGATTTTGGGAATGTTCCCATCCTTTCCTACTAAGAGTGGTTCACTGTACCTAAACTGTTTGTACAAACAATGTGGTTTACGCTGAACCTTTCCTCCTAGGCGTCTGGAATTTTTGTACATGTCAGGCACAAGGTGCCTATGTGACCAGTCCCAATAAAAACACTGGACACTGAGTCTCTAATAACCTTCCCTGGTAAACAGGTTGTCACAACCTGTTGCTGGAAGAATCACATACATCCTGTATGAGCCCACTGAAAAAGTCCTCTTGGAAGCTCGCACCTGGCTTCCTCCAGAACTCAGCCTATGCTTTTCCCTTTGCTGATTTTGCTCTGTATCCTTTCAGTGTAATAATCCACAGCTACGAATATGACTATAAGCTGAGTCCTGTGAGTCCTCTAGGTGAATCATCAAACCTGGGGGTGGTCTTGGGGGCGGCCAAACTCAGTTACCTAAAAAACAAAGGCAGCCTTAGGCAGCATAACCAGAAACTTAGTGCCGAAATCAAATCCTATTGCTCTGTATATTAATCAGACTGCACCTGCAAAATCACATTCAGCACACAGCACCACTACGCTACAGTTCAAGGAACCACGCACGTTGGCCTAAATAAGAGAAACTTAGGAAGAAAGGTCTTCTCTGAATATTCAACAGGCTGTCACGCAGCAGGAATCGACTACTACGAATGGCTCGGAAGAAAACCCAAGATCAAAATTAAACAGCAGAATACTTTTCCCTAATATAAGAAAGAACTTTCTAGAAGTATTAAAGCAGAAGGTGAGTGATCATCTTTCAAAATGACAAAGAAAGCATCTATACTGGTTGAGAGGTTAGAGCACATGACCCCTTCAAGGGCACTCCAAGGTTTGTGACAAGTCATTTGATCATTTAGATGTACTCAGGGAGCACACAGCACTGTCAAGACTCAGTGTGAAATCTAACCCTCTATTCCTAACATCTTTCCTTTTAAAAGTTCCTGTTATGGGGCACCTGGGTGGTCAGTCGGTTGAGCGTCCGACTTCAGCTCAGGTCATGATCTCACAGCTCATGAGTTCAAGCTCCACATCCAATTCTGTGCTGACAGCTCAGAGCCTGCAGCCTGCTTCAGATTCTGTGTCTCCCTCTCTCTCTCTGCCCCCTCCCCTGATCATGCTCTGTCTCTCTCTGTCTCAAAAATAAATAAAAACATTTTAAAAAATTAAAAAAAAAAAAGAAGACATGCCAAGAATATTAATATGTATCTACAATTCCACATAAGTAGAACTCAAGGTATGTGGTAAAGAATGCATGGAGTGGGGCACCTGGGTGGCTCAGTCAGTTGAGTGTCTGTCTCCTGGTTTCAGCTCAGGTCATGATCTCGTGGTGCATGAGTTTGAGCCCCGCATCAGGCTCTGTGCCGACAGCTCTGAGCCTGGAGCCTGTTTCAGATTCCGTGTCTCCCTCTCTCTCTGCCCCTCCCCCGTTCATGCTTTGTCTCTCTGTGTCTCTGTCTCTCTCTCTCCTCTCTCTCCCTCTGAAAAATAAACATGAAAACATTAAAATAATGCATGGAGTGGATTTGTATATTGAAATAGGGTATTGTAAAGAATAGCATCTCCATTCCAACTGGTCATCAAAGGATTCACTTGATCCATAATGAATTCAAAGAAGTGGATACATACTCCCTGACTTCTAGACTCTTAAGCAAGATACAAACAAATGAAACAATCACAAGGTACCTAAATACTGAGACATTAAACTATGTAACACACCATACACAGTTCAGATGGCGGGGGGAGGAATTAGTGGAAGCTAGGAAAAAATTTGATAGAAAAAAGTGGCATTTTAGGGGCGCCTGGCTGGCTCAGTTGGTGGAGCATGTGACTTTTGGACTCTGGGTTGCAAGTTCAAGTCCCACGTTGGGTGCAGAGATTACCTAAAAAAGAAAAAGTGGCATTTTATCTTGCCACAGAGGGAAAAGCCAGATTTAGATGGGAAGGAAAAAAGAGAAAGAGCCTAAAAAAGAACATAAGCAAAATCTCAAAGGCAGAAATGAGTACAGGTGCTTGTGAAACTCAATTAAAAACCAGTCTCACCAGAACTGTGTCACTTCAAAACGGTGAGAAAGCAGCTGGATAGAACGGTAAGTAAAACAGGTCTGAGTCAGGGCAAGCTAAGAATCAGGCAGAATAGTTTGGGTTTTATGCCATAGGAAACAGCCATTTTTCAGAGTCCTAAGCAGATGAACGAAACAAACTAGAAGAATTTCAGAGGAATTTAGGGGTGGGCATGGCTCGCTTCCTGAACCCGTCCTAGCACTTTGTTCCACTTACCTCTACAGGCAATCTAATGGACTTGTTAAAAGCACTTGGGGTCCACTGCTTAGAGATACTGACTTTGACATTGCTAAAAGTTTTTCTTGATGCGTGGAGCAACGAATAACTGCAAAAGAGAAAAGAAATACAGCTGAAAGAATAGCAAAGAAAATGGCATTCAATAAAAACCCATTTGTTTTATTCAATTTTAGAATTCTTCTCTTAAAAAAAAAAAAAAGTTTTGCTTTATCAACAGAAACAGTCTGCCAAGCAAAAGAAAAACTTAACTGGGGGTGCCTGGGTGGCTCAGTCGGTTGAGCATCTGACTTCAGCTCAGGTCATGATCTCACAGTTCTCACAGTGAGTTTGAACCCTGCACTGGGCTCTGTGCTCTCCATCCAGAGCCTGGAGCCTGCTTCG
This sequence comes from Puma concolor, assembly GCF_028749965.1. Taxonomy (NCBI): domain Eukaryota; kingdom Metazoa; phylum Chordata; class Mammalia; order Carnivora; family Felidae; genus Puma; species Puma concolor. Next base: position 14,760,771 of record NC_141668.1, on the reverse strand, counting down.
GACTCTCTGTCTGCCTCTCTCTCTGCCCCTCCCCCACTCACACTCTGTTTCTCAAAAAATGAATAAATGTTAAAAAAAAAATTTTTTTTTTTTTAAAGAAAAACTTAACTAGTCTTCTTGTATAAGCCCCTGTGTTCACTCCTAACTTATCCCTCCACCTAGAAGACAGATACGTGATTGATCCCAACCGACTTTAAATCATGGAGGCAGTTCTGTAAAGAATTTTAAGTCTTTAGCAACCACTGGCCCCTTGTTGTTGTACTAGCCACTCAGTAGCTTTCTCTTGAGTGCTGTCTTTTCCTCATATTGATGCCTCCTCTCATCCCCAACAAACGGCTATCCCTAAAAAAAGCATCCAAAACTACCTATCAACTGTTACACAATTAGAGAACCATTTCCTAGTTCTGCCTTAAAACAACCAAACAAACCTATCACATCATTTGTGGTGCCTTCAATAAAGATTAACCAAAGAAAATCTACCCAGAAGAAATCATCAAAACAGCTGAGCCACAGGGTTATAAGTAACATGGCTCCTAAAACCAAACAGCCTGGTTTATATCATCTATGGACCACTAAAGAGAGCCACTGAGGGCCACAGAATCACAAATACTGATGATTCCTTGGTCATGCTCCTTACAATTGTCTCATACAATTTTTACTTTACTTCTCAAGGATGCACAGGGCATATCCTGAACACGTGCATCCTGTGTTCTGAAGCTCCTGGTTTTAGTAAAGAAAGAATTTCATGTTGAACCAGTTTCTCAACCGTGGCACTACTGACATTTTGGGCCCTGAAAATTCTCCGTTGTGGGAGGCCAGCCTGTGCACCGTAGGGTCTGTCTGTAGCAGCATCCCTGGTCTCTATCCACTCCAAGTGGCACCCCTTCCCCCAGTGTGACAACCAAAAATGCCAAACATTTTGGCCAAATATGGGCAAACATTGCCCACGGGGCTACCAAAAAGTACAACAGAAAGAATAACTAGCCAGTTCATAAACCCATGCCAACTCGTGCATTCAACACTTGCCATGCAGTAAGTACCTCTCCCAAACAAACAAACAAACAAACCAAAACACACAAGAGAACAGTTTTAGCAATCCATCCACATACCTGAAGAAGGTGAGCAAGAACACAACAACGTGATGATGGCTGAATCGGGAGAACAGAGTTCCTCTTTGAAAAATATTTGGCCAGGCCATAGTCTTCCTGACCTTCCTTCTCACCTCTGACCTCAAAGTTTGGACAGTAAATTATTTACATCATTTCTTCTTTCTGGAAAGACAAAACGCATTATCAACATTACTTAAAATAGGCAGTTAATCTAAAAACTGAATTATGTAGACTTATAACCAGTCAGCATATTATCAGGCCTTGAAAAAAATCACATGGGCTAGCTGACACCAGAAAACTAGATTGATAACTATGTTTTATAACAAGTCCTTAAAAAGAAAAATCCTTGACAAAAGATTGCATACTAACAGAAAGAACTCTCATACAAACTGGTAAGAAAATCACTAATTCAAGGCCAGCTGGCTGGCTCAGTTGGAAGAAGGTGTGACTCTTGATCTCAGGGTTGTGAGTACTTAAATAAAATCGCAGGGCTGCCTGGGTGGCTCAGAAGGTTAAGTGTCCGACTCGATTCTGGCTCAGGTCTTGACCTCACAGTCATGAGATCAAGCCCCAAGTCAGGCTCAGCATGGAGCCTGGTGCTTACTTGGGATATTCTCTCCGCCCCCCCCCCCCTCTTAAAAGAATAAACTTTAAAATAAAACAAAATCTTAAAGAAAAGAAAATCACTAATTCTGACAGAAAAATGAGGAAAGGAAATGAATAGACAACTCAGAAGAAATGAAATGTCTATTTAATTTATCAAATAAAAGCTCCAATTGGTCAGCAATACAAGAAATATTAATTAAGGCAAGAAAACGCTTATATAGTTAAAAAAGATTGTGCTCAATGTAGTTCAAGGTCTAATGACTCCTAAACTCTCATATACTGCTGATGGAGGTAAAATGTAGTATTACAGAAGACAATCTGGCCATAGTCATTAAGAGCTTTGACACAAAAATTCTATTTCCGGGGCACCTGGGTGGCTCAGTCGGTTGAGCAGCCAACTTCGGCTTGGGTCATGATCTCACAGTTCGTAAGTTAAAGCCCCGCGTCAGGCTCTGTGCTGACAGCTCGGAGCCTGGAGCCTGCTTTGCATTCTGTGTCTCCCTCTCTCTCTGCTCCTCCCCTGCTCACATGCTGTCTCTCAAAAATAAAGATTAAAAAAAAAAAAAATTCTATTTCCAGGGACCTATCCCTAAAGAAATACAAGATGCATTCAGCTCTATTAACAAAGGTAGCTTTCACAGTATGTCAAAGAAGCTTTTTTATGTTAAAGAAACGAACTTTGTGTCAGTCATAAGGAAATGGGTAAAGAGGCAGGGCCACTCCCATGCCCTCTGTCTCCACCGCTTTCTCTCACTTCTCCTTGGTTCTCTCTGAAAGCCGCATCCATGCTCTAATACCCAAGAATTAAGCACAGAGTAAGCATCTAAAATTTAATGTCTCCACTTATAAGTCTGCAGAGACAACCTGAATATGCAATTAAAAGAGGAATGATTAAATAAACTATGGTATATCCATATAGCTGAATATTTTATAATCATCTGACATGAAGAATTGAGGCTTTTTAGTGACATGAGAAAATGGCAAGTGAAAAAAGGAAGAAATGGGGTGCCTGGCTGGCTCAGTCAGTAAAGCGTATGACTCTTGATCTTGGGGTGGTGAGTTCAAGTCCACGTTAGGCATAGATGACTTACAAAAAAAAAAAAAAGTAAGATATGACTTATAAATATCAACTCAACTCTATGTTTACATAATATTTACAAATAAATAGGGAATACACTAGCTCTCTCTGCGTAGTAGGATTATGGGTAATTTTAATTTTCTAAATGCTTTCCTAAAAAATCTACAATAAAAGTATATATTACTTTTATAAGCAGAAGGGAAAAACATCCACAGCATTGGTAAAGTCTTGTAATTCACTTGCTTATTAAGAAAAAATAAAGTTAAATTAACAAAATGACCTGTATGCTACATGTACTGCAATAGTTGAGGTAGGAGCCAAACTCAAGAGCTCCCAATACTGAAATTAGCAAGTCACAGGGCTTTGCTTTCAAGGCTGTGTGCCTTGTAACTTCTATTAGACTCATGTTTTCACCAGCCACAGTTTAGGAGAGGTAGCCAAACCGTAAATGCTGACAGACCCACCAATTGGCCATTCCTGAAACTTTTGGATAAAAGGTACAAAGGTGAGGTGGTTAGACATTATAGTGTTTGACTTACTGGCTATAAGCCTCTGGACACGCCAATCTCTATGAATCGCATGTGGTAGTCTATAAAATGTCCTGTCTCTTTTGAGAGTTATAAGACTAAAATAAACAATGAATGTAAGTAAGGTATTATTAAGATAATTATTTTAGCCACTGATCTGCCCAGGATTAATCAAGCCCACAGCAGAATGTAGCTAATTTCATTTAATCTTTCTCCCTGAAAAATGTTCACAAAATAATGAGCCGAGTAGGATTTTAAAATTCCACTTACAAAACGTAATAAACTTTCTGTCTGTAATTCCAGAAAGTTACAAACCCGAGAGCTATTAGTGTTACTGCTAAATTTACCTCCATCCCCTAAATTAAACATGAAACCCAGTGGAACTCAAAGCTTTGTGTAAATTGTAGCTCTTTGAACTGAACACATACTTTCACACCTCAAAACAGTATGCTGATAAGAGTTATGAAATTCAGTAATTTATCAGGTAAAATAATTCCAAAAATGTATGCTCCAACAGATTGGGATTACATTGCTTTGGCAATAATGGTTGTGTATTTCAAGGCTCTGCAGTTACATTAATAACTTTAAATGACTACCGAGCTGTTTGAGACCATCTGGATTTCATTTCTAATAAACCACCTTTTCCTTAGTTCCGTGACATGAGAGAAAAAGCTTAATAAGTACACCAGGAAAATAGTTTTAGGTAATCACCTGCTGCTGGCAGGATGCCATTTAAAATGAATACTATTATAACATCTGGTCCTAAGTAATTACAATAATTAATAATAATGATACCTTGCACTTATATTCTCTACATCACAGAAGCGATTTCTAATCATCTGTGAGCTCTGTGACCCTGGGAAAGTGCTGAGAGTTTTTGCCAAGTCTGAATCCATCAAGCCCATTCTACTTTCTCAAGACATTTTCTTTACTGCTCTGAATACAGACTGAACAAATGTCGAACATTTTCCAAGTGTATGTGAATGCTGTCATAATTAATAAAACCAAAATTCATTTAAGTACTTCTAAATTCAAAGTAGTTTATCATTTAGCATTTTCTCAATGGATACTGAATATACAACTATCACATGAGAACAAGAATTAGCTTTTAAAAACAAAACTTACTAAAAATAAGATCCCTGCCATCAAAAAGGGTCCAGAATCACTGAGCCATGCTCACTCCTTTTCAAAACGAGTTCATAATCATGAACTCATCTGATCTGTGATGAAGCTTTTTTGAGCCCCAGAAGATCACGCATACAAGGTATTTTCCAGAATGAGACACTCTGCATTGTGTGATCAACGCTGAATAAAAGACATGGAACGTGTCCAGATGGAAGGTAATCTCCCCCTTATAAAACAATGCCTTGGACTATAAAGCGTTCCAAAACTGTTACTTTCTATAGATGTTCAGAGCCCATTTCAACCCCACAGCAGTAAGAGTTCAGGCTGTCCTGTACCAGGAATGCTGTGGGAGACACGGACTACAAAGCGGAAGGGGGAAGGCTGGTAGGACAGATGGCCCGCGGAAAGCATCTCGGCCCCCACGGCCACGTCCTCTGACCCAGTCCTCACCCTGCCCCAATCAGCTTCTCTGAGCTCATGCCGGGGGCTCTACTGCCCGCTGCCCCTCAGCCCTGTCACCGACTGACCTCCCGGCACTCCGTGTCACTACAGACAGCGCTTGCCCCGCTTGTCTTCTGCCACTGCTTCGGTCTCCGTGCAATATCCTGGTGGCTCATCTATCACTCCCCAGTCCTCTTCACACCCATCTTTTCCTCTATAAAACCCCACAATTTTATAGAGGTTTTCCACAATAAAAACCCCAGCCAGTAACTACATCACCTCCCCCAGGCAGATTTCAAACACCCAACTTTCTTCCCTTCCAGAAAACTCCTTGCTCTCCTACTTCCCACTCACCAGTCATTTTACCTCACCAAAGCTCCCAATTCAGTCACCTCACCATTTTCCCATCATCCGTTACCCTCCTCTTGTCCTCAGTTCCTTCTTCACTAACTTAGAATCTATCCAACTCCCTTATGGGCCTTTTTTTCTTGCCTCTGTCCACCTACCCTGTACCCAGGCGGCTGCAGTTTGCCGGAGAAAAATCACACAGGCGGGCTGATTTCACTTTTTAGATTCAAAACCACAAACCTCAAAGGGCATGCAACACTGCCCAGCATGACTACACTTCCCTAATGATTCTGCTCTCTCAACCTCTAAGACAATTCCACACTTCTCTCTCGTTAAAGCTCCAGCACCCCTCTCTCTCAACCAGCGCGACGGCTTTCTGGCGACGCCCAGAACAATGGCTCTAACTCGGACCCTCCAGAGTTCCCGACAGTCCAGACAACTGTCCGTTTGATACGCCTCAGGTACCTGAAGCAAGATGCTTCACTTCCTCCCTCAAAACTGATTCCTCCCCCAGGACCCCCCACCTCATAAATGATACTACCATTCCCCCAAGTTGCCCAAGGTAACCAGGACTTATCCTTCATTTTTCCTTTTCTCTCTCTCAGCTTCCACAACCAACCCATCACTAATTACCTCCAAAATACATCCCAAAGTATTCCTCCTCTCTCCATCCCCACTGCCACCACCAAGATTAGCCACCCATCCCCCACCAAGCCTACCCCTAAAGCCTTCCGCAGGGTTTCACCATTTCTATGTCTACCCTGCCCCCAACTCATTCTACACACATCGGCCAGAAATATATCTTAAGACATAAACCAGCTCCCACCCTCTGCTTAAAACACACTGATAGCTTCCCAAGACTCAGATAAAAATACAAAACAATTTGCCATGCCCTTCAAAGCCTGAATACCCCAGTCCTCTGTAGTAAAATGGGAAGGTTAAGGGGAAGAGAGCAGTGAACTGGACAGCTGTGGTTTGCAAAAGGAGGCTAAGGATAAAGGAGGTGACTGCCTGAGCAATGCCTTTTGAGAGAGTGGGTGTTTCTTTTTTAACTGTTTTATTGATTGTCAATAGGTCATGCATGCATAAGGCAGAAAATTCAAAAGACATCGAAGGGGTACCATAGAGTGAGGTCTCCCTCTCTGATCTCATCACCCCGTGCCCTTACAGGTTTCTTTGCATCCCTGCAGAATACATGCCTGTGCATCCACTCCAGGCATAGCTCCTCACTCACACATACACAAAGGAGCATACGACACACTATTCTGCACCGTTTTCTTTTCTTCACTTATCAGAGGTGGGAGATCTGCCCCTATCTGCACCTACAGGGTCACCACATTCCAATCTCCCACCGGACATCTGGGTGGTTCCCCATCCTTTGCCACCACGAAGCTAGCCACACTTCGACACAGCAAGGAGCTAGCCCATTTCCTTCCTCCCCACCCTCGCCAGTGCCACACCTCCACACTCGCTACAACGTCCCCACACCGAATTCTTTTCTTGTCCCTGAGCCCTTCCTTGCTTGGGGTCTTTGCATTTGCTGTTCCGCTGCCTGAAATGCTTTTCTGCTGGTTCTTTGCGAATGGTTTGCTCTTTCCTTTTCTTGGCTCATCCTCAAATCATCTCCCTCAGTGGTGTGCCCTGATCGCCCCGTCTACAACGGCCGGGGCCGTTACTCAGTTACCTGTCTCCTCTCTGTCTCTGCTTCTTCCTTTCATAGCATTGTTCCCAATCAAATTATCTGGTTTAACGGTTTACGTGTGTGTTGTTCGGCTGTAAGCTCCACAAAAGAACGGCCTCATCTGTCTTCAGTCCATGGCTACATCTCTGGCACCTAGTAGAGCATTTAGAATGATCCATAAAGATTTTGTGCACGAATGAATTCTTTGCCCATAACCAACACCGAATACTCTCAAAGCACCAGGCACTGTGCTAGGTACTTGCCTTGCATTACTGTATTTAGTTCTCACATCTTATAAATAAGAAAACAGATTTTATAAAGTAGTATCTCTTAACAGAGGAAGCGAGCACTCAAACCCAGACCTGACCCTAGTCTCTATGCTATACTATATAAGAAAAAAGGCTAAAATATCTGAAGTTGGGTAAAACACAGCAATTAGAAATAATCTCACCTTAAGCTCAGAAGTATAAATCCTGAATGGGGGAAAAAAAAACCCACCTATTAGTAATAGTGGTTACACTATTACTATACTCAAATGAGAAGGACATTAGATGGGCAATTACTTCACTCTTCAGACTTCAGTTTTTACATTTGCAAAGTAAAAAGATGGTGTGTACTAAAACAGAAAAAGGTAGCTGGAAGAGTAATGAATGCATAGCTGAGTTCGATTATTTTGACAGTATTGTGTGTGTTGTAATTTAGCACCTCAATGTTTGACACAAGTAACTTTTTCATCCGACATCATCCCATTTGAAGCCATTTATCTGTACCACACGAATCCTTTCACTCAAAACTCAAGCCTTCTGTAATTTTTGTCTCTTCTTAAATTGTTTCATTACCACAGATGTAAAGTACCTAGCACTTCCCTGTAAAATTCTCTTGTCTTATTCCAGGCTTCCTAAAACTACATTCTTCCTACCCATTTTAAATATACTGCAAAGACAACTAGTTTTCAAGATAAAAACCTTTCCCTCTCGGTGTGCCTGGCTGGCATGTGACTCTTGATCTTGGGTTCTGGGGTCGAGTTCCACATTGAGGGGTAGATTGTACTTAAAACAAAAAACAAAAACAAAAAAACCAAAAAACAACAACAACAAAAACAACTTTCCTTCTCCTAAACAAGACTCACATTCCAGTTAATGGTTACTGCTGCGACATTTCATTTTATCAGTGGACAAAACAGAACCTTCGATAATACACTTGATTCTGACATCTAGAAAGAAACAACACATTGCACCGACTTTAATTTTATAAAATTACTGTTTCAGGGTCATTTTCTAATGAAAATGAAAGGCCGAGGTGCCTGGGTGGCTCAGTCCATTAAGCGTCCGACTTCAGCTCAGGTCATGATCACACAGTTCATGAGTTTGAGCCCCGCATAGGGCTCTCCACTGTCTGCAAGGAGCCTGCTTCGGATCCTCCATCTTGCTCTCTCTGACCCTCCTCTGCACTCTCTCTCTCTCTCTCTCTCAAAAACAAAAACATTTTTTTTTTTTTAAAAAAGGAAACGAAAGGTCAACAGAAGAATTATGTTCTTTGAAACCACATGTGACCCACAAAAAGGCATTAAAGTTGGAGCTGGAACCATAGAGCCTCCACTTAATTAACTTCTCTGAGCCTCAATTTTCCTCATTTAAGAATTAAATTAGGGGGCGCCTGGGTGGCTCAGTCAGTTAAGCATCCGGCTTTTGGTTTCAGCTCAGATCATGACCTCATGATTCATGAGTTCAAGCCCCGCATCCGGCTCTGAGCGGACGGTGTGGAGCCTGCTTGGGATTCTCTCTCTCTTCTCTCTCTGCCCCTCCTCCACTTGTGTTCTCTCTCCCTCTCTCTCTCTCAAAATAAATAAACTTAAAAAAAGAAAAGAATTAAATGAGATAATTTTAGAGAGTTCCTAATATAGGAACATCCAACAAACGGCAAAGAAATAATTCAGCACCAAGACACTGAAGAAAGGCGGCAACTGGGATTCAGATTTCACTCACCCCAGGAACATACTCTTCTCCCTACAAGCATTCAGTCACAAGTTACCATGAGATCATCTACAATCTTATACTCCAGGAAACGCCAAAAGCCCTGTAGCCACGTTCCCATTATCCCCTGTCAAAAGTGAGAATAAACAGACCACATTCTGCAAATAAGAATCCTGAGAGAATGACGAATACGCAATGTGACCAAATTCCTTGACTGAGGCCACAGCAGTTAGCAGCATACAAAACCCAGCTATTCCACTAAGACCCTCCCTCTTTGGCCTCGGTGCATCTTTTCCAAAAGCCTGCCTTCCTTCGCACCCTACCTGGAAAGCATCCCTTCACCCGGTCTAAACTGCGGCCCTTTTCCGGGACAAGAGCCCTCGTGGCGCGCGGCCGGGCCCCACTCCCCGCGGGGGCCCTCCCGGATCCTCCCGCTCTCCTGCCGCTCGGGTCCTCGTCGGCCCCGCCCGGCCCCGCACTCCCGAGACCGAGGAGCCGGGCCCGGGCCGGAGGGGAGCGGCGGCCCGCCGGGCCCTCGGCGCCACACCCACCGGCCGCCCCCACCCGCACCCGCACCGGCACTTCCGCATCGCGCTCCCGTCCCCTGGAAGCCCCTCGGACCACCCTCGCGGGCGGCGCCCGCACACCTCGCCCGGAGCTGGGCGCCGGCCCCTCCTCGGTCGCGCCCCACGCGCCGCGGCTCGCGCACCCGAGACCGCGCCGTCGTCGCCGCGCTGCGGCCCACTGACCCGCTCGCTCCGGTCCGCTGCCCGCAGCCCGTCGTCCCCGCCGCCACCTCACCCGCGCCCCGGCAGCCAGGGTTTCCGGACGCTCACGTGACCCGCCCCTCCCGGGGGCATGCTGGGAGTCGTAGTCCGACTGCGCCGCTTCACCTGCGAGTCGCCTAGGTGACAGCGGAAGGGAGAGGGAATGCGGGGGCCTCGGTGAACCTGGCTGTTGGGCTGGCGGACGGATGACGGCCAGGAGTGTCAGCTGGAAAAAGACAGTGAGAGATAATATATAATGATCTGGGCAGAATCGCTATATAGGGCATCTTTTTTTTTCCAGAAAAGCTTTATTCTGTTCTTTGTTTTTATAGAAAGTGACATGCTGCTAAGTTTGCTACTGACCAGGCATCAGGGCGTAAGCTTTAGACTTTTATTTAAATTAATTAAACGCAGTGACCCATGCAGGCAGGGCCATTAATCTGCCTCTGCCATTCACCTTCTGCACTCCACCCCACCCACCCAAACAAGTAAATGAGTGTTAAGATCCTGACAGCCTCAAACTAAAATTAAAGGCCTTAAAAGGAGGCAGGACTTGGAAGTGGGAACCTTCTAGTCTCCTGGGCTCTTTCACCTGTTGGGGGAATATAATTTTTTTTTTTAATCTCCCAACCAAGAAAATTTCTCTACAAAGATAGAGAAAGAAAAGTTTTACTATTGGATAAACATTAAACCAGAATGTGATGCTCATCATGATCTAACAGATTGCAAAGACAGAAAGGAATCTCCCGCATATACAGCCAAGCAGATACAACCCCTTACATGCATGTTCTCAAATAAGCAATCACTAGCCCTCAACTGAGAAGACCGGGACAGGAGCTTTTGTCACGTATAGTTGGTCCAAACTTTATCATGGCAACTGGGGAGACTGCCTGAATTGGCTTATCCAAAGGAGAAACAGACTTCTCATACCTCTAGGACAAGAGATAGTGTTGCAAATTGGAGCAAGACGCCCACAGAATTTAGGCTTTTAGCCTCCCAGAAACTAGGAAACTGGAGGACTATCACCCTGGATGTTTGTATTTCAAGATGGCTCCCGGGTCCTGGAAAGTTTCCTGATATGAGGCTAGCAAGAGGTTATTTAGCCATTATGAATGGCTATACATCTATTTGAAAAGGACAAAGGGCAGGGTAGAGGTGGGAGTTCTTATTTCCAAGGGAGACTTAAACCTCTTATTTTTAATTTGTATTTTCCTTTACAACAAGGCAGTTGTAGTTCTGTTCCCAGTCATCTGAGAGTGTGGCTGGGAAAATGTGATATCAGTGTGAGCAAAAACAAATTGCCCCAACATTTCACTTTTATTTTTAAAAATATTTTGTGGAGGGGCTCCTGGCTGGCTCAGTTGGTGGAGTGTTCAACTCTTGATCCCGGGGTTGTGAGTTCGAGCCCTACGTTGGGTGTAGAGATTACTTAAAAATAAAATCTTGGAGCGCCTGGGTGACTCAGTTGGTTAAGTGACTGACTTTGGCTCAGGTCATGATCTCACAGTTTGTGGGTTCGAGCCCTGCATCACATTCTGTGCTGACAGCTCAGAGCTTGGAGCCTGTTTCACATTCTGTGCGTCCCTATCTCTCTCTGTCCCTCCCCCCACTCACCTCTGTCTGTCAGTCTCTCCCTCTCAAAAATAAATAAACATTGAAAAAAGTTTAAATAAAATAAAATCTTAAGGCGCACCTGGCTGGCTCAGTTGGAAAAGCATGTGACTCTTGATCTTGGGGGCATGAGTTTGAGCCCCGTGTTGGGTGTAGAGATAAATAAAAAATTGTTAATCTTTAAAAAAAGAAACACACACACACACACACACACACACACACACACACACAGTGGAACATTATTCAGCCTTTAAAAGGAATGAAATTCTGACACACGCTACAACATAGATTGTGTCCGTGGGATAGAGACACATTGAAATAAGCCAGTCACAAAAGGACAAACAGTGTATGATTCTGTTTACATGAAGTGCCTAGAGTAATCAACATGATAGGGAGAGAAAGTAGAATAGTGGTTACCAGAGACCAAGGGGGAAGAGAAATGGGAGTTAGTGCTTAAGGGGCAGTTTCAGCTGGGGATGATGCAAAAGTTCTGGAGATGGATAGTAGTGAGGGTTGCACAATTTGAATATATTCAATGCCCTTAAAAATGGCTAAAATGAGGGGCGCCTGGGTAGCTCAGTCGGTTAAGCGTCCGACTTCAGCTCAGGTCATGATCTCGCGGTCCGCGAGTTCGAGCCCCACATTGGGCTCTGGGCTGATGGCTCAGAGCCTGGAGCCTGTTTCAGATTCTGTGTCTCCCTCTCTCTGACCCTCCCCCGTTCATGCTGTGTCTCTCTCTGTCTCAAAAATAAATAAACGTCAAAAAAAAAAATGGCTAAAATGATAAAGTGTATGTATTGTGAAACATGTGTGCGTGTGCATAAATGTATGTATGTGTGTGTGCAGAGGGGGTGAATAAGATATCACCTGTGTCACCACCACCAGGTCAAGAAGCCCACACCACGCTCTTTGCACTTATAGTCATGTTGGTGGAGAGGGGTCAGAATAGGGAGAGGCAGACTCTCTCTTCTCCTTAACTTCCACAACCACCTAGACATTTCACTCTTTGATTTCTACTTCTAGATGTTCTCCAAGTACCGGATCTGAGTCAGCTGACTTTTTTTTTTCCTTTCCCCATAACCATAACTAGAAGAAGAAACCATTTTGACATATAACCTCATTGACACGAACATCAAACAGGCTTTATTTCCTGCCTTCTGCCTGTACATGGTGGTGAATCTTGACGGATATTTCATTTTCAATTCACAGACATATGACAGTGGCTCTCAAAGTGACAATGTGCAGCAGCAGCTGGCAGTATCCTTTGTTTTCTTGCTCTACCTGCCGGCATTGGGTGTATCTTTCTCAAAAAGAGAGGTTCCTGAAAAGTGATGTGTAAATGGAATACGGGGTAAGATAAATTATAATTTAAAGGTTTCCTGAAGGAATCATAGAAAGAAATGTTCTTGGATAGTGAATAAATTGTCCTCTATTTCAGTGCTTCTCAATCTTTTTAGGCCTCAACCCACAGTAGAAATACATTTTATGGGGGTGCCTGGGTGGCTTAGTCGGTTAAGCGTCTGACTTCGGCTCAGGTCATGATCTCACAGTTTGTGGGTTTAAGCGCCGTGTCAGACTCCATGCTGAAAGCTCAGAGCCTGGAGCCGGTTTCAGATTCTGTGTCATTCTCTCTCTTTCTCTCTCTGCCCCCCTCTCTCTCCCTCCCTCTCAAAAATAAATAAAAGCATTTAAAAAAATTTTTTTAAAAAGAAAATATGTTTAAAAAAAAAAGAAATACAGGGGCGCCTGGGTGGCGCAGTCGGTTAAGCGTCCGACTTCAGCCAGGTCACGATCTCGTGGTCCGTGAGTTCGAGCCCCGCGTCAGGCTCTGGGCTGATGGCTCAGAGCCTGGAGCCTGTTTCCGATTCTGTGTCTCCCTCTCTCTCTGCCCCTCCCCCGTTCATGCTCTGTCTCTCTCTGTCCCAAAAATAAATAAAAAACGTTGGAAAAAAAATTTTTTTTAAATAAAAAAAAAAAAAAAAAAGAAATACATTTTACGTCAGCCCAGCACACACATGCATGTATTCAACTGGTCCATACATTGCACAAAACAGTACTTAGCCTGACCGCATGACTGCACGAGATATATTCTGAAATTTTGTCCTAGGCTCCTCTGTGAAAGTGCTGGGTGCAATCCACAAAAATTGATTTCGTGACTCATTAATAGGTCTCAGCCCCCAGTTTGAAAACACTACACCAGTTTAAATATTTTATCAGTCTGGATGTTTCCGTTTTGCACAGTGTAGCTTAACTGCCCACGCCTTGCATTCTGCATCGTGGAGAAAATCTAGCGCCTAAGATCTGAGGGACAGTGACATTTCCAGACACTGTGAGGGGAAAAAAGTGAGGAAAACTCACCTCAGCTTTCTGCTTCTACTGCCAGCAGGAGACTGATAAACTCTAGGTTTTCTCAGACCTAGAAATTAACCCTTGTTCTGTGGTGGATTTTTTGAGGGAGAGCAAACAAGTGTTTGTTTGTTTCAGCCCTTTCTTCCCATGCAAATTCAAAGTCGTTTTGGTTTTTTAATCTTTTTGGACCACCTTCTTTCTCTCAATTGCCCCTCAGAAAGTTATTCAAGTCCACAAAACAGTCAAATGACTCAAGATCCAGGTCCCTATTCTCCTTGACATTGCCGTTCTCTCCCCCGGCCGCCCCCCGCCCCCCGCCCCCGGTACAACAAGGGACCCAAGGGAAGGTGGGGGGCGAGGGCTGCAAAAGAGGAGGGGAGTGGAAAGAAGGAACGGGGGCGGCTGGACAGGTCGTGGCTGAGTGAACCGGCTCGTCCTTCCCGTTTGGCTTTGCTAGGTGACTGGGTGACGGAGGTTGGCCGGGAAGGCTGACTTTGCGCGGGGTGTGCTGGCCGGCGCCTCGCCTTTGCCTTTGCGCTTTGTACCCAACGGCGCGCGCGAGCGGCCGCGCTCAGGTGCGGTGGGAGGGTCTGCGCTCTCCTTTCACTTTCTCCGGTCGCCAAAGCGGACACCTGGGGACGGAACCACAGCTCCCACCAGGCCAGCGAGGCAGGAGGACGGAAAAGGAAAGCTCGGAGAAGAAGTGAACATTACCTGCTAGCAGAGGTGAGAGAGCGAGCCAGGTAAGCAACAGGTGGACCAGGAAGGTGAGGGTTACAGGATGCGGAATGAAGGGCACCGGCGGGGGCGGGCGGGGGGCACCGCTCTTTCCTCCTTGCGGCGCCGCAGGCTTGGGTGAAGAGGGCTTCTGTGGAAACCCTGAGGACTTACTTGGGCAAGGGGGCCGTGGAAGCAAGATTCCAGCTCAAGTGCCAGGGATATGACACCGGAAGTAGAAGGGCCTCATTTGAAAAGCCAGAAGGAACAAAGAAAGGGGTTTCATCGTGGCTTTTGTCTGCTGGATCATTTAGCCATAGGTGACTTCAGAGGTGTCCAAGAGAGGTATGGGATCCTTCTTCATCCATTTAAAGCTCAGGGTTTTCCCAGGCAGGTGATGAATCTGTGTGCTTTTCAGTTTCTGTGATGATACAGACTTGTCCTTTTCGGGCTTTCGAGAAAACCCGAAACTAAAACGGGAAGAAATGGAGAAGGGTGCTATAAGGCAGGAACAGTCTGCAGCCAGTCAAATCTAATCGCCAAATGCTATCAGGTTTCGTGTATTTTTACGACACGCTGGAGGAGGAGGAGACCCAACACAGCACCATGTGAAGCACAGTTGAAAGGCCCAGGGATATTTGCCTTGAGGGGATGTGCTTGCTGCTTCAAATATCTGACGGGCTGTCATGTGGAATAGGAATCTGCCAAGTCCGGGCACAGCACGAGGGTCAACAGATGGAAACTCCAGAGAGATAGAATTCAACCCCATGTAAGTTAGAGCTGGGCATGCCAAATGGGCTTTTTCAGGAAGCAGTGAGTTCCTGGGGATCAAAGATATTAAAGCAGAGGTGAATACTGAAGCAGAAATGCTGAAGTGGGAATCAAGTTTCAGGTGAGGGATTGTGTTGATCAGCACTTCCCAAACCAGATGGTCATCAGAATCACCTGGGGAGGTTTGCCTGTGCGTGTGTGTGTGTGTGTGTGTGCGCGCGTGCACACATGTGTGCAGGTGTTTAACTATATTTAGCAGATCTGGGATGGTCTCCAGGAATATATATTTTTAATTATCCCCTCCAGATAGTAATGCCATTAATCAATTAGGGAGCCACTGTCATTAGAAACTTTATTTTTTCCAGTCTATCGTAAAATATGCTCTAAACACTTGAAAACCATAGTTTTCATTTGGATTTTTTTTTTTTTTTAGTTTATTTATTAAATAATCTCTTACTCCAACATAGGGCTTGAACTCATGACCCTGAGATCAAGAGTTGTGGGCTCTACCAACTGCGCCAGCCAGGTGCCCTGCATAGTTCTCATTTTGAAATAGTCTCAAAGTCTTAATTTCCTGGTCAAGGAAACCAGAAGAAAAGGCCATGTCACTCTTCCCCAAACTGACTTCCTGTCAGATCTTGTCTGCCCTTGTTGCTGGTTGCCTGGATGTTGAGTCTTCCATAGCTGGGAGTTTTGCTCCCCATGCAAAGTGGAGATAGGATGACATCTAGGCATGTCCTCCAGCTGATGAGTGGCAGGTAGAGCACTCCCGTAGGCATCTCCTCTGCCATCCTCCTGCTCTGGGCACTTGATGGAGTGTGAGGCACTTCGCCTCAGTGACTAAGATTTCAGTTGGTCCTGTCAGCTGAGAGTGTTGCTTATGTGCTGGGCTCAACAGACAATGGCAGTTAAATCTCTACATTCTAAAGTAATGTCAACCCACCGAGGGCAGGTGTGGGCTTGTGGGGATAGCTCCCTTGTCCCTGACCAGTAATTAATGTCCTTCTCCCACAAGAATGCTAGTGCCACGAAAGCAAGAACCTCCCTTTCTCTTGTCCCATCCTGCATCCCGAGTCCCCGGCTCCTGACCGAACAGTGCCTAGCTCACTAAAGAGAGACTGAGTTCCTGCTTTTCTTCCTAGGTCCGTTCTAGGTGGCAACAGCCATGCAATTCTCCAGCTCATCCAGGGCAGCAGATGAGAATTTTGACTATTTGTTCAAGATTATCCTCATTGGGGATTCCAATGTGGGGAAGACGTGTGTGGTGCAGCATTTCAAATCTGGGGTCTACACGGAGACGCAGCAGAACACGATTGGGGTGGATTTCACTGTGCGCTCCCTTGAGATCGATGGCAAGAAAGTGAAGGTCAGAAGGGCACCTCTTTTAGCTAGAGTTCCTAACACTGAAACACATGCCTGAGGAATCAAAGACTTAAATATAAAACATGAAATCATAAGAGTACCAGGAAAAAACCACATCGGAATATTTATTATTGTGGAATGGGGAAATCAACCTTTTTTTTTCCTTAGAGAGGGAGAGCACGTATGAGCAGGGGAGAGGGGCAGAGGGAAAGAGAGATAATCATAAGCAGGCTCCACACTGAGCATAGAGCCCAATGCAGGGCTCGATCCTATGACCCTGGGATCATGACGTGAGCCGAAACCAAGACTCTGACCCTCAAACGACTGAGCCACCCAAGCGCCCTGGAAATCAACCCTTTAAGACAAGAACCCAGAACTCATGAAGGAAAAGACTGCTTAATCAGAAATATCCAAAGGACAAATTTATACATCTCTATGTAATGATATAAAGGTCAAATTGCTGAGTGTGGAATCAGTTTAAGATTCTCTCTCTCTCTCCTTTTGCCCCTCCCCACACTCTCTCTCTAAAATAAAACATTATTTTAAATAGTAAAAATAAAGGCCAAATTTCTACATCCACAAAAATACCATAAACAAGAGATGCATAACAAACTGGAAAGAAATATTTGCAAATATGGGACTGACAAAGGGCTAATTTCCTTCATGTGAAAACAGAGTCCCAATAAATATCTAAGAAAAAGACCGACAACTAAATATAAAAAGTAGGCAATCCACAGACTGGACACAAATGCCATTTCATAAATTCAGTAAGAACTAGCTTGGAAATTCCTTACTCATAATTTAAAAAGTGAAAATTAGAATAACAGTGAGATATTACCTTTTGCCCATTTGGTTAGAAAAGATCAGAAGAGTGTTGGTGACAATGTAAAGCATGATCTTGTTTGGGATCTTGATTAAACAAAAACAGTAAAAAGACATTTTGGAGACAATCGGGAAAATTGTAATGTGGTCAGGTATCAGATAATACCAAAGGGTTATTGAAGAGTTGACCAGCAGCGATTGTGGTGTTGTGCTCGCATAAGAAAATGTCCACTTTTTTAAATGTTTAATTATTTGTGTGTGTGTGTGTGTGTGTGTGTGTGTGTGTGTGTGAGTGTGTGACAGAGAGAGACAGAGAGAAAGAAAGGGAGAGAAAATGAGGGGGGAGGGAGGGGTAGAGGGAGAGGGAGACAGAGAATCCCAAGCAGGTTCCATGCTGTTGGCACAGAGCCCTACGCAGGGCCCGAACTCATGAAACGTGACATCATGACCTGAGCTGAAATCAAGAGTCAGACGCTTAACCGACTGAACCACCCAGGCACCCCGAAAATGTCCACTTTTGACACAAATGAAATGACATGAAGTCTGGGATTCACATTAAAAGAATACCACAAAGAAATCAATGGAAGGAGCTAGATGGAGCAAGAATGGTGAGATCTTGATAATTACTGAGTGTGGATGATGGCTATATGAAGGTTCCTTGTTTTATTCTCTCTAGTTTGGGGTATGTTTGCAAACTTTCTTTTAAAAAAACCATTTTATAAGGGTGCCTGGCTGGCTCAGTCAGTAAAGCATGTGACGCTTGATCTCAGGGTCATGAGTTCAAGCCCCACATTGGGTGTAGAGCTTACTTAATGAAAAAAAAATTAATTAAATAATATATTTTCTAAATAGTGTGAGTGAACAAACAGGTACACTCAGACACTGAGAGGGTATACCCAATGGGTGCCCCTGCTTGGGAGGATAATCGCAAAGGTATTATTATAAGGATACTCTTAAATGTAAACAGCTGAGTGGTCCTTTAAAATCAGAACAGTTTGGTGTGCCTGGATGGCTCAGTCAGTTAAGCGTCCAGCTCTTGATTTCGGCTCAGGTTCATGAGTTCGAGAGCACAGAGCCTCCTTGGGATTCTCTCTCTTCTTCTCTCTCTGCCTCTCCCCTGCTCACTCTCTCTTAAAATAAATAAACTTTTTTTAAAAATAAATAAAATCTGGGGCGCCTGAGTGGCTCAGTCAGTTAAGCGTCTGACTTGAGCTCAGGTCATGATCTCACAGTTTGTGAGTTCAAGCCCCACGTCGGGCTCTGTGCTGACAGCTCGGAGCCTGGAGCCTGTTTCAGATTCTAGGTCTCCTCCTCTCTCTGCCCCTCCCCTGCTCATGCTCTGTGTCTCTCTGTCTCTCAATAATAAATGTTAAAAATTTAAAAATAAATAAATAAATAAATAAATAAATAAATAAATAAATAAATAAAATCAGACCAGTTCAGCCAGTGCCATCACCTTGAGTGATATCACCGAGCAGTTTCAAAAGATAAACTCCAAAATCTAGAGGAAGGGAGAACAGAGGTAAAAAGGTCAAGAACACGAAACCCAAAATATTGGATCCACCTCTCGGACTGAGCGTCCCGTAGATGGTGACTCCCAAACCCGAAAGCGCATCCAAAATGCTCTGGGAGTGAACGGAAACACTGATTCCTAGGCCCCAGACACCAGACCTACCGAATTTGAATATCTCGAAGTGAGACCCAGAAAACTCCCTTGTTCAGACAACTCAGGTGAACAAGTTCCCATAAAGCATGAGAGCTCCTGATGTGGACCCCCTTCTCTGCCCTCCTCCAGATGCAAGTGTGGGACACAGCAGGCCAGGAGCGCTTCCGGACCATCACGCAAAGCTACTACCGCAGCGCCCACGCGGCCATCATCGCCTACGACCTCACCCGACGCTCCACCTTTGAGTCTGTTCCTCACTGGATCCACGAGATAGAAAAATATGGCGCGGCGAACTTGGTCATTATGCTGATTGGTATGCTGTTTTCAAAGCATTTAGCTTTTCGTTCCTGGCCCCCTCTCCTGATGCTCAGCTTTTTGGGTGTTTCTGATGGGAATGGCACATGAAATCATAAGAATGCCGGTGGTGGAAGGACCTCGGAGTGTTTGGCCCGGAAATTCCCATCAGATTCACCCGAGAATGGGGTGAATGAGGTTGGCGGGATGGGATGTGAATTTGCTAATAATACAGATTCCAAGGCCCCCACCCTAGAGTGTCTCATTCTGGAGACCTGGGATGGGGCCCCGGCTTCTAAAGAAGCCATACCCTTCATACCGATTTGATGCGAACGTGTGTAGACCACACAGAAAATACTCTATAGTCTGAGGTTCATAATAGCAGATGGCTCCAGATCCCCAAGGAAGCCACTCAGATGCACGTGACTGACTGCACCCAGGAATAACTCCTTACAGCTGCTAAGATCCTAACAAATCCTAGGAACAAACCTCCATCAGAATTAACAGGGATACAAGGGGCAGACCAGACTCCCAGCTTAGGAATGGCCACTCCTACAACATCCCTTGGTGAGAGCCACCAAGGGGCTCTCGTATCTTTCTTCTAGAAGCAGAGCTGTGCCCTGACCTTAAACCTCACTAGCAGGTGCTTGGGTGGCTCAGTTGGTTAAGTGAACGACTTCGGCTCGGGTCATGATCTTACGGTTCATGGGTTCAAGCCCTGCTGTGCCAAAAGCTCAGAACCTGAAGCCTGCTTCAGATTCTCTCCCTCTCTCTCTGCCCCTCCCCCAATCATGTTCTATCTCTGTCTCTCTCTCTTTCTCTCAAAAATGAATAAATGTTAAAAAAAAAAAGAGGTGAGCTGAGATCAAGAGTCAGACCCTTAACTGACTAGGCCACCCAGGTGCCCCTAGACATTCTAATTTCAATATATTTCAATCCATCAATCTTTTCCTTAATGATTGTTTCCTTGTATCCTATTTAGGAAATCCCCTAATCAAAGTCATCAAGATATTCTGTCTTTTGAAATAAGTTGTCTGTCTGCCTTCCTTCCTTTCTTCCTTCTTCTCTTTCTCTTTCAACTTATTGTGGCTTTTACATTTAGATCTAATGTAACATCATTAGATCTAACCAACATCAGAACTGATGTTGGTCTATTTGTTGGTATGGACCACAAATTTGTAATTTTTCATGTACAGATCCAATTGCCTCAGTGCTATTTACTAAAAAAGGCAGCCTTTCCCACTGCTCTGTGATACCATCTTTCTGTAAAGGGTGCATATATCAGTGCACCCTTGTTTTTGAGCTTTTTATTCCACTCTATTGATCTATTTCATGCATGCTCTTGTGGGGCAAAGTACCTTAGACGTTACAGTGGCTTGTGGCCCTCCAAAGGGCTAGATATACCATGTATCTGTGGTACTAAATTTTCATGGGATCTATATACAAATGTTCATAACAGCTCTATTCATAATTAACCAAAAACTAGAATCTACTCCATTTCTTCAAATGGGTGGATGGTTAAACTCTGGTCCATTTATACCATGAACTGTCACTCTGCAGTAAAAGGGATAAATTACCAATACGGGGCGCCTGGGTGGCGCAGTCAGTTAAGTGTCCGACTTCAGCTCAGGTCACGATCTCGCGATCTCGCGGTCTGTGAGTTCAAGCCCCGCGTCGGGCTCTGGGCTGATGGCTCAGAGCCTGGAGCCTGTTTCCGATCCTGTGTCTCCCTCTCTCTCTGCCCCTCCCCCGTTCATGCTCTGTCTCTCTCTGTCCCAAAAATAAATAAACGTTGAAAAAAAAAATTTTTTTTTAAATAAATTACCAATACATCCTTGGATGGAACTCAAGGGAATTATGCTGAGTGGAAAAAAAGGCAATCTCTAAAGGTGATATCTCTAAAGCCACCCTGGGGCACCTGGGTGGCTCAGTCAGTTGGGCGTCTGACTTCAGCTCAGGTCATGATCTCACAGCTCGTGAGTTTGAGCCCCGCATCAGGCGCTATGCCAACAACTCAGAGCCTGGGGCCTGTTTCAGATTCTGTGTCTCCCTCTCTCTCTGCCCCTCCCCTGCTCATGCTCTGTCTCTCTCTGTCTCAAAAATAAATAAAAACATCAAAAAAATCTTTTGTTTTAAAAATAAAGGTGATATCCTGTATGACGTCGTCTATATAATAGTCCTGAAATAACAAAATTGTAGAGATGGAAAACAGATCAGTGGTTACCAGGGGTTGGGGGTTAGCTGTGATGGGAGGTTATAAAGTGGTGGCATGAAGGAGCACTTTGTGTGATGGAACCACTCTGTTATCTTGGCTGCAGTGGTGGATATATGTGGTGAAATTGCCTGTAATTATACATGCACGTGCACAAAGGAGGGTACCATGTAACTGGTGAAATCTGAGTAAGCTCTGTGGGTTGCACCAATGTTAACTTCCTGATTTTGAGGTTGTGCTACAGTTACGCAAGAGGTTACCCATGGGGAAACTGGGTGAAAGGTACGCTGGACCTCCCTGAAGGACCTCCTTTAACAGGCTGCAAGTCTAAGTGCACCTGGGTGGCTCAGTCGGTTAACGTCAGACTCTGGAGCTCTACACTTACATCGCCATCTCACCGTTTGTGAGATTGAGCCCCAACTTGGGCCCCGGGCTGACAGCATGGAGCCTGCTTGGGATTCTCTGTCTCCCTCTCTCTCTGCCCCTCCCCTGCATTCTCTCTCTCAAAATAAGTAAACATTAAAAAAGAAAGAAAGAAACAAACAAACAAACCAGGGGCACCTGCGTGACTCAGTCACTTAAGCCTCAGACTTTGGCTCAGGTCATGATCTAGCAGTTCATGAGTTCAGGCCCCGCATCACTCTCTGTGCTGACAGTTCAGAGCCTGGAGCCTGCTTCAGATACTGTGTCTCCCTCTCTCTCTGACCCTCCCTTGCTCACATCCTGGCTCTCTCTCAAAAATAAATAAACATTAAAAAAACTAAAAACAAACAAACCAATCTGTGAGCCTATAATTGTTTCAAAATTAAAAGTTTTAGGGGCTCCCGGGTAGCTTAAGTGCCTGACTTTGGCCCAGGTCATGATCTCATGGTTCGTGAGTTCCAGTCCTGCATCCAGCTCTGTGCTGACAGCTCAGAGCCTGGTGCCTGCTTCAGATTCTGTGTCTCCCTCTCTCTCTGCCCCTCCCCACTTGTGCTCTGAGTCTCTCTCTCTCTCTCTCTCTCTCTCAAAAATGAATAAACATTAAAAAAAAATTAAAGGTGTAAAGGCTTTCATGGTGGGGAGGGGTAATTACGAGAAGAAAGGGTCTAAAAAGGCTCCTTTATGGGAAAAAAAAACAGGTTGAAAAACATTAATCTAGCCTGTCTTAATTACGGTAGCTTTGTAAGAAATCCTGATGTCTGGTAGAACAAATCCTTTAGGAAGACAATTTTACCTTGTGATTCCTGCCTCAGAGAAATCAAAGTCCACTGACTGGATGAATATAGGGGTTGAAGTAGAGAAGCCAAAGAGATGGGTCACTCTTCCTTCTGTGAGCAGTCCCGGGCCATGCTTGCAAAACCCCTCGCTGAACTCTCTGGGGTAATAGGGAATGTTCTACATCCAGAGGGGAAGGGTGGTTACAGAGCATATACGTTTGTCAAAACTCATGAACTGCACAGTTAAAGTCTGCATCTTGTTGTATGTAAGTTATAGCCAAATCCCGCATTATTCATTCCACGCCTTCAATCCAGCAAATCCTAATTCACAATCTCCTCAGCTAGACCAGGGCCATCCAACAGCACCCAACACTTTGTGGTCTGGAAAAGAGAGTGGAAAGAGAACCAAGATTTGGGGCACCTGGGTGACTCAATGGGTTAAGATCGGCTCGGCTCACGATCTTATGGTTTGTGAGTTTGAGCCCTGCATTGGGATTGCTGCTGTCAGTGCAGAGTGAGCTTCAGATCCTCTGTTCCCCCCTCTGCCCCCCCAACTCTCTCTCTCTCTCAAAAATAAATAAACATTAAAAAAAAAAAAAAAGGAGGGGCACCTGTGTGGCTCAGTCGATTAAGCGTCCGACTTCGGCTCAGGTCATGATCTCACGGTCCGTGAGTTTGAGCCCCGCGTCAGGCTCTGTGCTGACAGCTCAGAGCCTGGAGCCTGTTTCAGATTCTGTGTCTCCCTGTCTCTCTGACCCTCCCCTGTTCATGCTGTCTCTCCTTGTCTCAAAAATAAATAAATATTTAAAAAAAAAAAAAGGAAAAAAGATTTGGAGGAAGAAGAGAGAAGACTGAGGACTCCCTCTGGCACAGTCTTTACCTTGTTTAGACTTTGAAGGAAAGACAGCCCCTCCCGAGAGCACACAGCCTTCATCTGTCCCTGCCAATAAACACAACCCTCCAGCCCCTTTCTCACAGCTCCTGAAGACCTTGACAGTGAATGAAGACAGTGGCTCTTTCCATACACTGATGGTTTCATTTTCAGTAAATCTGCCCACAATTGCTGTCTATGAATGTATGCACGCGTGCATATTGCCGAACTAAATGTTTCTCTTAAGGTTCATTAAAACACACGCGCGCGCCCGCACACACACACACACACAACGGATTCAGTCCCTCAATGGAATATTTGTTTATCTCTCTCACCCCCAGGGAACAAGTGTGACATGTGGGAAAAACGGCATGTCCTGTTTGAAGATGCCTGCACGCTGGCTGAGAAACACGGCCTCCTTGCTGTTCTGGAAACATCTGCTAAGGAGTCTAAGAACATAGACGAGGTCTTCGTGCTGATGGCCAGGGAGCTGATTGCCCGCAACAGCCTGCACTTGCTTGGTGAGAGCCCCCTGAACAACCTGGCCATGGGTTCCAGGCCGGTTCTTGTGGCCCAGGGGCCGAAGGAGAAGACCCACTGCATGTGCTGAATATGCCCTCGAGGCCAGCTGCACACACCGGACGCCTGATGTCAGAAACCAAAGTTGGCCGGATATCCTGTTGTCGGCCCGATATCCTGTTGTCGGCCCAGAGCATCTCAGACCAAAGCACAGACTTGCCTCTGGCCCTAACCCCGCCCCCTGGATGGGGAGCACCATTGCCTTGATTCACACCTGAGGCCAGAACTGCGGACTCTGAGGAAGAGGACACCACTGTTTCTTTGGATCCCGCCTAGGGCTTAAGGCACAGGGGTAGGAGGACAAGATCTGCTTTTTCAGCCTTCCATTTTCTGTCTCCCCAACCTTTCAACGGCTTTCTACTGAATTCTGCTTCTCACTCAAAGAAGAGGGTAGTGAAGGAAAGAGGAAAGGAGGCATATCAAGAGGGGGAGAGGATGTTTAGAACATTCCAGGGCAGTTTATAGCAGCTCTGGCAAGGGAGGATGGAAAAAACCCTGCAGTGATAAACCAGAATGCTGCTGACATTCACATCTCAGGTCTTTAGCTTGGGGGGCAAAGCCTTCGACAGAAAGACCATCAACACTGTTTTGCCGAATGGTCAAGTGCCATGTGACGGAGACAGAATGGGATCTCACTTTATCCTAGTTAGATTGCTTTGACCACCCTCCTAGAATGCGGGAGATGCCTACAGTTTCCTTTCTAAAATACCACATTACCTGCTGGATAAAAACTCACTTCTGAATTGCAATTAAATGGGTTCATAGATGAATTTCAAGACAAAAGTGACCTCACTGTGTGGCCCCTGTGCATGCCCCGGACCCTCCAACACCTGTGAGAAATAAACGTCCTTTTTTCGAAGTCCCCTGATGGTTGTTGCTGAGGCAATCATAATGATATTGTAATCATAAGAACCACAGGGCTGGTCCAGCTACCACGTGGCTCTGAACAAGAAAAGGTCTGTGGTGGCTCACCATGGCACTAATCACAGGCCGAGACCAACAAAGAACAGATAGCCACTATCCAGGTACTGGGTACTGGAGATGTGGCTAATCTGAATTTGAGATGATCTCTACGTATGAAATACACACCAGATTTTGAAGACTTAGTACTAAAAGAGTATAAAATATCTCATAACAATTTTATATGATTATATTTTGAAATGATATTTTAGATATACTAGGTTAAATAAGTATATTATTAATGTTTCACTTTTTTTTTTTTTTTTTTTTTACTTTTTAAATATGGCTACTAGAGGAGCGCCTGGGTGGCTCAGTCAGTTAAGTGTCTGACTTCAGCTCAGGTCATGATCTTGCAGTTCATGAGTTTGAGCCCTGCGTACAGCTCTATGCTGTCAGCGCAGAGCCCGCTTCAGATCCTCTGCCCACCCCTCCCCTGCTCACATTCTCTCTTTCTCTCTCTCTCAAAAATAAGCAAACATTAAGAAAAAAATAAATGTGGCTACTAGAAAAATTTAAATTACGTTAAGTGGCTCACACCATATATCAATTGGACAGTACAATAAAGCAATGCTTCTCAAAGTGTAGTTCACCAACCAGACATAGGAGAGGAGCCAGGGGATGCCTGTTATAGATTCCTGAGGCACATGACTGACTTGTGGAATCGGAATCTGTTCAGGAATCCACATTCACCCAAGCTTGCTGGCTGATTCCCATGCTGAAAGTTTCGAACTGCTACTTTACAGAGGTTGGTGGGGGGGGAGGATTAGGAGGAAGATCATAGAGAATTAATCACATTTTTAATTCATTTCAATATATATTTGTTGCTGAAAAAAACCACCCACCTTTAGGAAACATGAAGGAAATCTAGTTAAATGCCAGAGAGAATAAATGCATCCATGCAGATTAACCTGTCTCATCTGTGTTTTATTGTTTTTTTTTTTTTTAATTTTTTTTTCAACGTTTTTATTTATTTATGGGAGAGAGACAGAGCATGAACGGGGGAGGGTCAGAGAGAGAGGGAGACACAGAATCGGAAACAGGCTCCAGGCTCCGAGCCATCAGCCCAGAGCCCGACGCGGGGCTCGAACTCCCGGACCGCGAGATCGTGACCTGGCTGAAGTCGGACGCTTAACCGACTGCGCCACCCAGGCGCCCCTGTGTTTTATTGTTCTAAGTGAAGGGGTAGGCACAGCAGAATCTCAGGACTAGATCTGTACCAAGCCACTGCATGGTTTTGCGAGGAGGCAAGAAACAGTCGTTAAGAAAGGTGAAGAAAACTGAGTAGATCAGGGGAGGGAGTGAGCAAAGACGAAAGAGGCTGAGCATGAAGTCGCACACAAACTTCCCATTTCCCTGCCTGTCAATCTCCCTACTCTCACGACCTCATCAGCTTCTCGGGCTATGCGCTCTGGGGATTATATGGAATGAAAATATTCCTACCGACAGGGTGCACATGTGAGAACAAAGCCACCTGAACATCAGCGACCTGTAATTAGCCAGCCCGGGCTTCAGTCGAAATTATAGTGCTTCAAACAGAAACCTCCCAGTCCACTTGAAAGGGACTTGGAAGGGTGACGGGAGTGGAGCGGCGTCACTGAACGTGGGTGTGCGAAGGTCCGCTCTGAAGAGACGCACAGGCTTTTCTGGAGCGCGGCCCGGTGTCCTAACTGGCACGATGAGGCCAGTGCAGGCAGGTTCCCCTGCACAGCCGTGGTCACGGAAGGCTGTGTGGCACTGAATCCTGGTATTTTTCTCACATCTCCCAAACTGTACAGTTGGTAATAAGTGAGTTATATGAAATCAGGTTCTAAAAGGGACATTTCAGAAGAATGAAAAGATTACAAATGTCTCCATATGTTGTCTGCCAATGTTAAGCACATTTCCATATGTACAGAAATCTTTCAGTTAATATTTCATTGTTCATAGATGGCTCCTGACTCTCTTCCCCATTCTGTTACTGAAAAGGTCCATTAGTTATAAGAGGAATATTACTATAATAGCGTTAATAATAGCAAACACATATAGCAATTACTATGTGCCCAGCGCTGCACCATACTGACTCAGTGAATCCTGTCTACTCTCTTTTGAAGTGGGTGCTATTATTTATTCCTTTTTTTTTTTTCAAGTTTTTATTTTTGAGACAGAGCCCAAGCAAGGGAGGAGCACAGAGAGAGGGAGACACAGAATTGGAAGCAGGCTCCAGGCTGTCAGTAGAAAGCCTGATGCAGAGCCCAAACTCACAAGAGATCACGACCTGAGCCGAAGTTCGTCACCTGACTAAGCCAATAGGCGCCCCTAATTCTTATTTTAAAATGAGGGTATGAAACAGAGAGAGATTAAGTTCACACAGCTTGTAAGTGGCAGAGCCATGACTCAAACACAATCTGGTTCCAGAGCCCACTCTTAGCATTAGGCTCTACTCCCTCCCAGATAATGACCAGTATCAGATTTGGCTGTCATATTAACCTGTCATCATCCTGCATACACACACACACACACACACAAACACACAGAAATACGCTCATCCCAAGATATACTCTCAAATGTATATTTCATGGGCACCTGGATGGCTCAGGTCATGATCTTGCAGTTTGTGGGTTTGAGCCCCGCGTCAAGCTCTGTGCTGACAGCTCAGAGCCTGGAGCTGCTTCAGTTTGTGTCTCCCTGTCTCTCTGTCCCTCCTCCGCTCATGCTCTCACTCTCAAAAATAAACACTAAGAACAATTTTTTTAATGTACACTTCAATATCCTTCCAAGTCAAGTCATGTAGCTTTCTCTGTACAAGAAGCTGGAGGCTGGAAGGAGGCAGTGGGGGAGGGGGCAGGGGTGGAGAAAGGTGGCTGGTTGGGTGGGTTAGGCTCGGCCTATCTAACCACATAACCAATTATGTAGGAGCAGGGCCTGAGTTATGCCAGCTCCAGCCTGAGTCCACCTCTTCTTGAACAGGGATGCTGTGGAAACTCCACCTTGCTTATATGCAAGGTCATTTGGGTGACCCAAGGCCAACTAGGCTGAGTCCTACCTCAGCACAAGGGTTAGATTGCGGGCACGGAGAAGCAAGCACACATCAACGCTCCCTGCCTGTCGCCTGATGGAGAAGAGGCTCTGGGGACTCATATCATCAAAGACAAGATTAGTGCTTACTTCAATTTTTCATATTTTAAAAATTATGTATTTTGAGAGGGCGTGAGGGGCAGAGAGGAGAGGATCTGAAGCAGGCTCTGTTGACAGCAGAGGGCTTGACGCGGGACTCAAACTCATGAACCGTTAAGATCATGACCTGAGCCAAAGTTGGATGCTTAACCAACTGAACCACCCAGGCACTGCTCTAATGCAGTATTTTTATCTTTTAATGTGTGTGTGTGTGTGTGTGAGAGAGAGAGAGAGAGAGAGAGAGAGAGAGAGAGAGAGACAGACAGAGACAGACAGAGAGAGGAGGGGAAGAGAGAGGGAGACAGAATTTAAAGCATGCTCCAGGCTCTGAGCTGTCAGCAGAGCCTGACGCACGGCTCCAACCCATAAAACATGAAATCACGACATCAGACACCTAACGGACTGAGCCACCCAGGTGTCCCTCCAATGCAGCATTTTTAATATTTTTTCTGTAGGCTGCATGTTGAAGAAAAATTTTAAATTACAGAAAATCTTAAGAATATCAAAAGTACTGGGGCGCCTGGGTGGCGCAGTCGGTTAAGCGTCCGACTTCAGCCAGGTCACGATCTCGCGGTCCGTGAGTTCGAGCCCCGCGTCGGGCTCTGGGCTGATGGCTCAGAGCCTGGAGCCTGTTTCCAATTCTGTGTCTCCCTCTCTCTCTGCCCCTCCCCCGTTCATGCTC
Source organism: Puma concolor (assembly GCF_028749965.1). Classification (NCBI taxonomy): domain Eukaryota; kingdom Metazoa; phylum Chordata; class Mammalia; order Carnivora; family Felidae; genus Puma; species Puma concolor. Next base: position 14,731,868 of record NC_141668.1, on the reverse strand, counting down.
TGTCTCTCTCTGTCCCAAAAATAAATAAAAACGTTGAAAAAAAAATTTAAAAAAAAAAAAAAAAAAAAAGAATATCAAAAGTACCTGGGATCCCGTGCAGAATGACTTTCTCAACACGATCTTGTACATATTTTCTTTTCTATACGTTTACTCTGTAACATTTCAACATCCACAGGATGTAGCTGTTACTCAAGTAACCCCTCAAGGAGTGTATTCTGGCCTGGCCATTTACAAATATTAACCTGGCACTCGCTTCCACTTTGCGGGGGGAGCGGTTAATATTGTCAACTGGAAGAGGCTGGGCCACAGAATGTGTCTGCATCCTGGCTGTGCTTCAGATGGGCCACAGTACCTGCTAAATATGCAGATTACCAGGCCCCCCCCCGAACTGTATTTCAGTAGGTCTGGACTAGCTTGTACTTTGTACTTTCTAAAACTCTCAAGGCACTAGAGGATTCTCACAAGCCCATTCATAAACCGGGCATCAAAGTCTAGAAACAATCGGTTGTTCCTACAGCTCCCCAAGCACCCAAAGCCTTAGTGGTCAGTGACAAGATTTAAAGCAGATACCCAAGTGCCAAACCCACTGTCCTGTTGAAGCTTTACTACTACTCAGGGGATGTTTACCATGAGCTCAATTTAAGGGTTACTTTATATACTTTGTTCTAGGGAACATGGGAGTTTAAAAAGTTCAGAAAGAATTTCCCAATCTAAAAGAATTCAGTATTTAGCTTGGAACAAAGCTTATGTATTCAAGGTTAGAGAATGTCGCATGGTTAATGGCTTCAAAAACTGATGGAGAGGAACGTATCAGCTCAGGGTAGGGGGGAAGCAATACCAGGCTGGCTGAAGTGATGTGGGGAAAGGTCCTGGAAGCTTCAGGACCTCCACAGGCCCTGTCACAGAAAAGATAGCAGAGGGACACAAGGGGGCCGAGAGTGAGGAGGCAGAAGGCAGGAGCAGGCCCAGTGTTTAGGGTGCAGAACAGAGTTTGTTGGAATGTCACGGGCACATGTGAGGCATTTTTAAGAGCCCAGAATGAAAAAGTTGATGGAGTTGATCCTGCCTCCAGAGACAGCAAAAAGTTCCTAAGGATTTTGAAAAGGGGAATTTTATGATTGTGTTGATAAATCCAGGGTAATAAGGGGTTGAGTCAAATTTGTGGAAAGGCTGGTGGTGTCTTAGGAACTGAGGCAAAGGGGAGAGGGGTATACCAGAGAAGGTTCAGGCAAACAGCTAGATATCAGCTAGTACCTGATGAAAGGCAAGACAGAGGGAAAAAGATCAAGTCTGAAGACCGGGTCACTACTACTGCTTTGGTGATGACATCAGTGCCCACAGCTATTGGCCTTCTAACCCCTGAGCTTCTTCAGTAGCCCAACTTCCTTTAGTGCCAAGAACTGTCGTGGTTAATTTTTGTCTCCCTAGCACTGGACTCACCTATGAAAGTTGCTTCACATGTTTGTTAGCAGGCTGAATTCTGAGTAGGGGTGAAGGAGGATCGAGAAAGGCCAGGAGTGGGCCTTAAGGAATGCCCATGACTCGGAGGAGGAAAGAGGAGGAGCCAGGACGTGAAAGTCAGAACCAGGATGACGAACTATGGCTGCTCAAGGAGCCGTCTGCATGGTCTTCCTGGTCAGTGGCCAAGTGAGTGTAGAAATTGACCATTTAGAAACTTTTCTATCATTCTGGGATTGCCACAACATCCAACTCTATGTTTGCTGAGTTCAATGACAACTTTGGGATTGTACTTTGAAGGGCGTTTTTCATTTCATTTTGTAACAACTCATTTTTATTATTCTATCACAAAGGTATTAGCCCACAATGGACCGGAAACATGGAAAAATAAAAAGACAACTAGTCCTTTACCAGTAATACTTTGAGAAGCATTGATGTTAAGTAACATTAAAGATTGGGGAAAATAAGGGCGTCTGCCTAGCTCAGTTGGTAGAGCCTGTGACTCTTGATTTTAGGGTTTTGAGTTCAAGCCCCAGGTTGGGCATAGAGATTACTTAAAAAGAAAAGGTAAGATTGGGGAAGAAGCCAAAGAAATGGAGAAAAGGTTCCCACGATTCCTGAATTTGGCAGGACCACCATCAGTGACCTTTGGCAATGCACTTTTGGTGGAGTGACTGTGGTACAGTCCCATCCCTAAGGAAAGAAAATAACCTCAAGGCAACTCCTGCTTACAGACATCCCTCACGACCTTGACATGAAACCACTTAATCAGACATGTTTGTGTTACCATGTATGGGACAAAGAAGTAAAAAATACATAAAACAACAAGCCACGTGGTGTTCAGGGCTCAGTTCTCTGGGTACAAACCTAACTGAGCATGTGCCAGCAGGATAAAGTTGCTTCCTGGAAAGAAAAGCCTCAGTGTCGCGACTCTGTGCGAGACTCCCGCTACGCGATGATGACGACGACGTCCAGCGCAGGAGAGACAGTCTGAGTCTGGCCTCAAATCAGAAGGACTAAGTTTGGGGGCGCTTGGGTGGCTCACTCCATTAAGCATCTGACTTCGGCCCAGGTCATATCTCACAGTTCATGAGTTTGAGCCCCAGCTCAAAGCCTGGAGCCTGCTTCCGATTCTGTGTCTCCTTCTCTCTCTCAGCTCCTCCCCCACTTGCACTCGGTCTCAAAAATGAGTGAACATTTAAAAAAAAAAAAAAAAGGACTAAGTTTGAAGCCTACTTCTCAGCTTATCCACTGCGAAACCACAGGCAAATGACTTTTCCTTTCCTCGCTCATAAACCAGTGACCCACTTACCTCTGATTGCTACAAGCATTAATAATAATGCCTAATTGAAGGGCTAAGTACAGGTCCCGATACACTGTGTTCGTCACTAAAAGCATATTTTTTTAAAAAACCACATAAGTAGAGATCACTTGTTCAAGAACTTTCTTTGTGGAAAAGGAGAAAAATAATTGGTGTTTAGAAACAAGCAAAGGCTTCCTCTATACCAGCAACACTACTTGTAAGTATTTAGACTCCAGAGTGTCAGGGATTGTGAGACGGTACTGTTAGTAATAATGAAAACCTAAAAAATACTCTTCAAAGGGGGTTGTTAAAATAAATTCTATACAACTTTTCTTTACTTTTTAAGTAAACTACACCAAGCGTGGGGCTGGAAATTCGTGACCCTGAGACCAAGACCTGAGTCAAGATCAAGAGTCTGAGCCACTCAGGCACCCCGGTAAATATATGTATTTTAAAGTTTGGGGCGCCTGGGTGGCGCAGTCGGTTAAGCGTCCGACTTCAACCAGGTCACGATCTCGCGGTCCGTGAGTTCGAGCCCCGCGTCGGGCTCTGGGCTGATGGCTCAGAGCCTGGAGCCTGTTTCCGATTCTGTGTCTCCCTCTCTCTCTGCCCCTCGCCCGTTCATGCTCTGTCTCTCTCTGTCCCAAAAATAAATAAACGTTGAAAAAAAAAAAAAATTTTAAGTTTATTTGTATTGAGAGAGACAGAGACAGCACAAGTTGGGGAGGGACAGAGAAGGTGAGAGAGAAGGCCAAACAGGCTATGTGATGCCAGTGCAGAACCCTGATGTAAGGCTCAAACCCACAAGGCCACGGGATCATGACCTGGGTAGGATTCTTAACCGACTGAGACACCCAGGCGTCCCTATTTATTTTAAAGTTTATTTATTTTGAGAGAGAAAGTGCAAGCAGGAGAGGGGCAGAGAGAGAGACAGAATCCCAAGTGGGCTGGCTCTGTGCTGTCAGCAAAAAGCCCTACCTACATAGGGCTCAAACCCCTGAACTGTGAGATCATGACCTGAAGTTGGATGCTTAATCAAATGAGCCATCAACCTATTACAAGCCCTATCTATCTAGATATTTTTAAGTAAGCTTCACATCCAGTGTGGAGTGCAACGCAGGGTGTTTGAACGCTCAACTGACTGAGCCACCCAGGCGCTCCTATAATCAGCAGGGTTTAAACGAAGAATATACTCTATAACAATTTATTGGATCACCTGGGTGGTTCAGTAGGTAAAGCATCAGACTTCAGTTCAGGTCATGATCTCAAAGTTCAGGGGTTTGAGCCCTACGTCGCGTTCTGTGCTGACCGCTCGAGCCTGGAGCCTGCTTTGGATTCTATTGTCTCCCCCCACCCCCCGCCCCTTTCCCACTTGCATTGTCTGTCTGTCTCCCAAAAATAAACACTAAAAAAAAAAAACAAAAAACAAAAAAAGAAATGGGTCAAGATTAAGGATTTTCTCATAGGTGGTCTCCAGGTGTGATAGGAGGAGGCCATCAACAGTCAGCACTGACAGGGAGGGGGAGAGAAATGGAATGGGACGTGGCATATGCATGGCCCCAAGCAGTATGTACTGGTACCAAAGATGATAAAGGGCTGGCATTGGGAGCAAAAGGAGGCAGTGCTAGAAATGGTGAGTCTACAAGATGCTATAACTCACAGAGTAGGATGAACCAGAGAAAAACCAGAGAAACAACAGGTTCATTAAGGATCCTTTAGAATGTAAATGTCAGGAGGGAAGGATCTCCAATTTGTTCCTTCTCATATCCCAAGTACCTAAAGAAAAGTTAGGACTCAAAATTTGATGAATCAAGGTTAAGGGTTGTAAGTACAATATATTTAACATTGTTGGAACAGTAGGAGAAATTTATTCATCAATCATCACTGTAAAATACCCAGATGGGGTGCCTGGGTGGCTCAAGTCAGTTGAGCGACTGACTTGGGCTCAGGTCATTATCTCACACGTGGGTTCGAGCCCTGCATCAGGCTCTGTGCTGACAGCTTGGAGCCTGGAGCCTGCTCCGGATTCTCTGTCTCCCTCTCTCTGACCCTCCCTGTCTCCCACTGTCTCTCTCAAAAATGAATAAACATTAAAAATAATAATAACAGGGGCACCTGGCCTGGGTGGCTCAGTCGGTTAAGCGTCCGACTTCAGCTCAGGTCACGATCTTGCGGTTTGAGTTCGAGCCCCGCGTCGGGCTCTGTTGCTGACAGCTCGGAGCCTGGAGCCTGCTTCAGATTCTGTGTTTCCTTCTCTCTCTGCCCCTCCCAGGCTCATGCTCTGTCTCGGTCTCAAAAATAAATAAAACATTAAAAAAATAGTAATAACAAATAAAATAAAATACCCCGATAATTATACTGTGTTTATACAGGAGAAAATTTTTTTTCAGTTTTGATTTAATATTTTTGACAGAGAGATCACACAAGTAGAGGAGGGGCAGAGAGAGAGGGAGACACAGAATCTGAAGTAGCCTCCAGGCTCTGAGCTGTAGGCACAGAGCCCGATGCAGGGCTTGAACTAACTGAGATCACATGAGCCAAAGTCAGACATTTAGCCAGCTGAACCACCCAGGCACCCTTAAGTAGGCCCCATGCCTAGTGTGGAGCTCAGAGTGGGGCTTAAACTCACTCTTGATCCTGAGATCAAGAAGACCTGAGCTGAGATCAAGAGTTGGAGGCTTAACTGAGCCAAACAGGTGGTCCTAGGAGAAAATGTTAACTGTTGTTACTTAGGGTCATGTCCGTAACTATTCTCAAATGGATTGGCAGGGTCACAAGAGACATAGAGAGTGAAAAACCACACATGGCAAGCATTAATAAATGGTTATTCTAACGTTCAGCACACTATCCTTGCAGTTTGAAATTTCTGAACAAAAAAGGGGCTAGGGAACTAATAGGTGAGAATTACACACACGTGCACACACACACACAATTAGATTGAGCCATATAACATTATTAAACGCTTTCGACCTACAAAAACAAAGGGCATCTGGCCAGATCACACGTTTTAAGAGCTGTTCTAATTGCACGTGTCCTCTCAAATGCAACTATTCCCCTAACACAACAGAAATGTGTTGACTGAACACTTACAAGGTTCAGTACCAGAATAGCTGCTTTACCATTAGAATACTCAAAGATATAAATTAGACTAAGGAGAAGACTAGATCTTTCAAGTTGCAGGCTTGGTTTACTAATCGCTAACTTGCTTGGCTACTGGTTATTAAATACTAGAATACAGTAAAAATGCTTTCTTTGTGGCTCCTTAAATAGTCTCCTTGATATACTCCCTTAGTCTGCAGGGTCTACAGTTCCATAAGCTTGTAGTCAGCTGGAAATTATTCCAAAGGTTAAATCCCACTACATTTTTTGGCCAGTGAGAAGTTTGCTTACAGATTTTCCTGAGGCAGTTTAAAAAGTAAATTCACAAAAAACAAAGAGTCCAATAGTGAAGACAGAATAAGCCTGGTAAGTTGCTTTCCCAGTGGTAGGCAGGGCCAAGAGCCACCTCCTGCCTGTTGTATTTGACTTACACTTCAGTCAAGCTCTAATGCACCCACACGTGGCACCTGGACAGGCTAGCCTGGCATCAGGCACTCCAAAACTGGCTGCAGTTCATCCAGATCCCCAACCCTCCCCTTCCCTTGATTAGCACATTGAAGTTTGAGTAGCACTATGGTTTCCAGGGCAGGTCAGGATAGGTCACAATTTACTAAAATACTCAAACTTACAAAGAATGTCTTATGTATGAAGGCAATCCAGCTTTATCCCTGTTACTGACACTTGCAGTGACATACTTTTCTATTCAAAGTTGTTATTGTTGATCAGTAAACTGGGCATATCCTAGAGGCCATCAAATGCCATTAATGGGAGTGTCCAATAAAAGCTGTTCTCTTGTCTGCCTCAGGGCTTTGGCACAGGTCTTTCTGAAGGGTGTCCTTTCTCCCCTTTAGCTCTCAGCTCAAAGGAGCTTTCCCAGGGCACCTGACTCAGTTTGTTGAAGTGACTTCAGCTCAGGCCATGATCTCACGGTTCCTGGGTTCGAGCCCCTCATCAGGCTCTGTGCTGATTGTGCAGAGCCTGGAACCTGCTTTGGATTCTGTGTCTCCCTCTCTCTCTGCCCCTCCCCTGCTTGCACTCTATCTCTCTCTCAAAAAGTAAATAAGCATCACCCCCCAAAAAAAAGCAACAAAAAAAGGTTTCCCTGGCCTGTTGAAAGCTCTTTTAATCTACACCTTCATAGTATAATAATTTGTCATTACCAAAAATAATCACTGTTGAACCACTGAAGTACACCTAAAACTAGTTAACTATACTCAAAAAAAAAAATTTTTAAACCTAAAATAAAAACACCCAAGAAACCACAGCCACTACCTGCCAAATGTCCTAAATATCAATGTACGTTCAAGCAAAAACTTTTTACAAATTCATTGAATTTATTGAGAAGCATAAACATTTGGTTCAAATGACACTGAGCATCACTTGAACCTAAAAATACTTTTGTTTAGGTACTACATGGTTTATTTCTTCCATGCGCTGGTAAGGGAGGGGTGTTAAAACCTGGTCAGTCTTGATGAGGATCTTTGTTATTTCTTGTCAGCCACAGATCTTCTGTCATTTAATAAAGTGCTGCCTCATTAAAGTGATTGACTGCAGAGCACTTCTTCCACCTAAAATGGAAGCCTGTTTAGTTTGTGAAAGTCCTAGACACTGAAACATCTTAAAACATGACCACTGGAGGAGACCTGATACTGTGTCAATCACTTCAGATATAACAAAAATTTCTTTTCCTTTGCTCAAGCCCACTGAAACCCTCAGAAGGTTTGAAGGATATTTAAAAACTCACCTTCTGCTATCCTATTTATAGCAACTAGTTAATTTTAATTTTTTTTTTTAGTGAGCTCTATACCCAATGTGGGGGTTCAAACAAACACGTATGACCCGAGATCAAGAGTCACAAAATATGCAAACTGAGCCACCGAGGCACCCCACAATTTAAAGTCTTCTGACATACAGATTACCATAGTCTCCTTCTTTAAAAAAGTAGATATTTTCATTATTAACATGTATTATCAAAGAGTAGGCAAAAAAGTACAGTTTGTAATAATGCTTTTTCTCCTAACACCTGTATACCAAGTACCAATTTTAAATCATAGAATAAAGTTTGTGTTGGTTCACTGATACTTTATTACTTGCTCCTGTATTTTAGGCATTTTGGTTTATTTTTGAGAAAGAAAGGGCATAAGCAGGGGAGGGGCAGAGAGAATCTCAAGCAGGCTCCACGGTGGTGAGTACAAAGCCCAAACTCATGAAATCAGTCAAATGCTTAACCGACGGAGCCACCCAGTGACCCCTTATTTTACTTTTGGATTGCCTTGAATAAAAGTGCCCCAAAAAGTTGCAAAAATAATTGAATATTTTAAACATCAAAAGGCCCTCAGTTTTCTGTATGACAGTTCCTTAAACAGATGGTTTCAAACAGGCTGTTACGTTGGGATAACAAAAAGACTCAAAATCTCATTGGCTTTTCACCCTGAAGGTTTATTTTGCGGTCACATTATAGGCCCCTCAGAGATCAGCTGAGTGTCCTGCTCTGTGTGACCCAGGCTGGTGAACAGCCGCGTTCGATTAGAAGAATGAGGTCAATGGTGGGCTGGCCCTTTGCTCACCTTTCATCAGCCTAAGAAAAGTCGGGCTTTGCAGCTGCCCTAAGCATCCAGAAGGCACAGACTTAGAAACACCATCAATATCCTACACCTCCCCTCTCTCCCTCAACTCTTGGGTTGTATTTACTTCACTTATTCTCCCAACCCCCCCTTTTTTTTTTTTTAAATAAGAATCTGTGGATGTCCCACTCGTTGTGCTGTGATGGCATGACAAGAGGTTGAAACAGTAGTTCTGTGCAAATGAGAAAGTTGAGGGGTTTCTATGGTCACTGTTGGTTCCCCAACTCTTTTTGCAAGAGGCAGGCACACTGAAAGAGCTCGTGCTCAGTGCACAGAACAAGAACATGTTATGGATTGGCTGATACACAAGCTTCCACTGCCTTTCCCAAGACCTGAAAGGAGCTGCTCCAAACATAAATGTACCTCAACTCGAGAAGCAAGCCACACTCACCGCCTGCAAAGACCATCTCCCCAGTGCAGACACAGATATGCCAACAGGACAACCACCAATGAACCTCTTCCTCCTTTCCAGACACCAGAAAGCAGAGGCTTTCAAAAGAGTCTCTCTTCCCCACTCAGACCCCCAACGGTTCTACCTTGCCTCTGAGGCTCTCCAGCATCACTCTGGGGGTGCGTGTGATCCCCAGCAGCTGGAAGCACAATGTCAACACTTCTGGAAGGAAGCAATGGATAAGAGAGCTTACAGAAACAGACTACTCACGGACCTATAGCTGTTACTATGACTACAGTAAGTCACAGTATCCACCATTCCTACAGGTGGAAACATTCTCAGTGGCACAAATTCCTGACATAGATATTTAAACCAAGCAACGGTATTTTTACAAATAAGCAGTGCAAAAAGGTCACTGCAGAATGGTTTTTATTAATAAAAAGTAGGATAGCATCATCAGGGAGAAAAATACCCTTTCAAAATAGATGGCATGTTGTGACCTACCTGTTATTTGAGGGTACACGAAGCAGGTTCAGCTACAGGCACGCAGCAGCAGAAAACTGGCAGGGCCTGTAGCCGCCAAAGAGGGCCTGAGTCTCAGCCTTGCAAATTCTAAAATACAGAATCATTGGAGGATCCCAGCTGGTAAGGTCCTCTCTGTATCTCTCAAAGCATTCACAGCAGGCTAGATGTTTTAGGGAAAGTGGTCACTTTCCTCCACAGAGAGGTGACTAATTGAAGAACTGATCAGAGTCCACGAAAGAAACAAATGTTATGCTTTGACAACTGCACCAAAACTGCTCAGTACATGAAACAGAAAGCCAACTGGTTTTTTTTAATTGTTTTATTTGGGAAAAGTGCTTCTTACAAAAGGGCAGCTGCAAAATACAGACACCTCTGCAACAGTTACTTGTTTTCTCTTAAAGTGAAAGAATGGGCGGGACCCAAGGAATCACAGCAGTGGATGGACCAATGAGGAGCATCTCCAAGTTATCTCCGAAACTAGAGCAACACAACTCAAAGCTAAAATTTCCAATCAAGAAATTCTTGTAAGAACTGAACTTTAGCCTGTCTCGTGGATTACCAGCCCTGCCCCCGTTTAGTGGGAAAGCGTGACTTACTCCTGCGCACCAATTACTCCACTACAAGAAACGTGTCAGAATATTAAGTTTTGAATCACATCTGTCTGCCTGCAAAGCTCAGGGATGGAAGGAGGCAAATACTTCCAAAAACAAACACAAAAACCCAACAATGAAACCTGAAACAAGGACAAAGATTTGTCCAAAAGTGCCTGGCCTGGAAAGGCGAGGAGACCGTGAAACATTAAATACAACTGTGTATCCGAGCCCGGGGTTGAATGTGTGGGACAACCAGGCGCACTGCTCTATTTACAGCTACCAAGACATGCTTTGTCCTTTACCATCTATTGGCCACACTAGGCTGAAACCACTAAACCAAGTCTTTCCACTAAGGCTAAGAACACTGCGTCTATGCATGGAGAAGTTTATAGCACGCTCACACTCGTGCACACCAAGTCCAGCAGCCCCTGGGAGTCCACTTCCGGCTCTGCATTTCTTTTACGCCGCTGTATCTTTTTGTACGTGTTCTTTCACAATCTGCCTATCGTGCTACACGGTAAAAATCTCAACACATTCGCACCTGGTTCTGGTTACCCCGTAATTATTACTTGTGTGCAATTAAACAAGAGACCAAAACCACAGAACAAGGGCACAGGTGGGGAGTACAGGGTAGGGAACAGATAGATGTAACCAACACAGATGTGCAGATTTCACCAGAAGCCTCAAGCATCCACCTTGTGAGTCTGCAGCAGGCTACTTGCCACAGTCCAGACCCTTCACCTGTCACCCCTATTCTTGGACCCGAAAGCGGGGCCCGCGCTGTTACGTTTGAACCCGGGGTCCTCAAAGTAGAGTGTGGAAAAGTCCGTAAACGCTACCCTAGAACCGTGTGAATCTGGCGGGAAACAGATGGCGCAACTAACCTACTCTGACAGTTAAATCCATGTTACGAAAAAAAACTAGCTTTAAGATTTATTTTTGTAACTTCTGGAAACAGAGGAGACAACACACTCCTTGGGGGAAGGTGAGGGGACGAGAAGACAGGCCCTGGGTAAAAGGACCACGACAGCACCTGGATTGGATAGGCCTGCCTAGGACAGAAACACGGGCACTGCCACACCACCACGGGGACGGCTCCTGGCTGAGGCTCGGCAGACCAGTGCGCCACGCAAAGCTGCTATAGATCCAAGTCATAAAAATCTTCCAGCTCATCATGAAACAAGTCCCACTCGTCTTCAGAGTCTGTCAGGTCGTCGTCCCCACCTGCGGCCAAAAGCATAAGCAACATCTCGCCCAGCTCAAAGGTGACAACCTCCTCTTCGTCGTTGTCAAATGGGTTGCTGTTCTCTCTTTCCTCAATGAGCTCCCAGAAGTGGTTCCTTCGTTGGGCCTGTAAAAAACAAGGCCATGATAGGGAGGGCACTGTCGAGTAGCATCTTCTATCCTGGTGTTTCTAAGGCAAACCGTCCAGCACACCAGAGGGCATGACGAACAGACTTCTCATTTAGGGTTTCGACTTTACCAACTCCTACCCTCTGGTTACTTGATGCAAACCGTTTAGGCTAGAGCTCTGGGCACTCTGTATCTTTTCCTCTCCTATCCCTCCCCATTTCCTGAGGTGGCTCTCTCCTCCTCTCATCCTCCAGTCTCACTCCCAGACCTGTGCGGTAATCTCCTTCCCCTACCCCAATCTGTGCAGGACTCAACAGATAGCGTGGAATTTCCCCTCCTTTAAAAAAACAGCGAGAGTTACCCGGTATCTGCTTGATGTTCCCACTTTCTGTCTCTGTGGCTCCTCTCTACGGCCATCAGGGTACGCATGCTTGTAAAAACAGTTCCCTCCAAATGGGCAGCTCCCACGTCCTTCATCAAAATACCTGCACGCCTTGTTGCTGGAAAGGAAAATATCGCAACCCTTATTCACAGTGGATTTCAGGTCTGTATTTGACTATCATCCGGTATTTCGTTAAACAGGTAGGGATAGAACCAGCATGTTCGTTCACAGCCCTCCCCAAGGTGTGTTCTTAACATGTGTGCACGAATGCATGAAACACTAACTAGAAACAGACACTCTGTTCAAGTCTATGCTGTTTGTAACAGCTCCAGTACCGCAGATCCAGCAGAGAGAAAATCTTCTAGAAGCCCACACACAAGCACACAGGACAACTAGAACATGGACGCAGAAGAAGGCAGAACCCCACTCATGGGGTTTCAGCAATCAGCAGTATAGACTTCGTTATAACACAGTCCCTTGGCGTGCACCCCAAGGACTGTGTTATAGCCAGGTACACAACGGGGAAGTGTAATCAGGGGCGACACAAGAAACTGTACTGGGAAGTCAAAGAAAGGGTAGGAAGGAGGTAGGAGTGTATAATGCAGCACTGTTCTTTTCAAAGTGAACCCAAGCCATGTTGGGATCTTAGCCTGAGAAAAGGCTGCAGTGCTCATACCTCATTGCCTCTTTGTATTTCTGAATGAGTTTCTGCTTCTCTTCTTTCTCCTCCACCCAGTACTCACTTGGAATGACAAAGTTAGATGTGATCCGGCATTCTGGGCAGGACCTGGGAAACAATGAACAGGCTGCAATGCATATCCCCCTTTACAGGCCCACTCTTCAAGGACACACCCTGATGTGTCACCTCCATACTTAAAGACTTAACTGAAAGGCAAGTGGGCATTTCCTGAAAGGGTTCCACACACTGTCACACAACTGACCACTTCCTCTGAGGCAAGACAAACTCCTTCATAAATTCAATTCAATGGCTAGCCAATTCACTCAAAAAAATAATGATAATAATAACAACAACTTCGGTTAAAAAATAAAAAAATAAAATAAAAAAAAAAAAACAACCAAAGAAGACATTTCACACGGACTCCTTTTTCTTTCGTTTAAATAGATTTATTTCTTGTAACTTTGCTCTGTTTAGATTATGTAGTCTTTGTTCAGTTATGAGAACAATCTTTAAAGGATGGTGGATTATTGGCTAGCTTAATGGATGGAATAGGAAAGTGGAAAATGTAAAACGTCAAGAAACATACATTCAGAGCTAGATAAGTTTGTTCGCTGAGCCTAAACTGGCTAATCCATTAAACACAATCTCCTCAGAAAAAGCACGAAGAATCTACTGACTGATACACAGGGTTTCCTCGTTCAAATGAAAAGTAAACCTATACCAACTAACCTAGAAGCTAGCGGAAAATACAAAGGAGAAGTCCCAATTAGAATACCCCAGTTTCAAGATAAAATGCATGCATTTAAGTGCGGTCCATCTGGTTGAAAGTTGGCACAAGATACTAAATTCTTCCCCAAAATAGAAAGCACAAACGGAGATTGGGGAGGAGTCTCACTTTATGATCTTGCTCTCAAATTGCTTAGCACTCCTCCACTTGCGAATACACTTGAGACAGTAAGTGTGGCTGCAGTTGGAGAGAATCCCAAAGCGGCGCTCGCTGGGGCTGGCTTTCTCATAGACCACCTCCATGCAGACCCCGCAGACCATGTCCTTGCTGCGCTGGACAGCGAACGAGAGCTCCATGTCCTTCTCATGGGCCTCGATGCAGGACTAGAGACAGTAGAGAGAGAAGTGTGATCAAGTCACTGAACAACGAAGACTTCCACTGATAGCTCGAGACTGGTGTTCAGAGAAATCAATAGTCACCCAAAAAAGAGGTTCCCAATTGGACATCGAAAGCAGCTTTGTTCACAAGCAAATACAGTAACCTTTTGGGTCTTTACATCATTACAAAGTCAAACTTGAAGAACGGGGGGGGGGGGGGGCAGGGAGGAGAGGTGTCACCCAGTTTTCTTTACCCTCTGCGTTATGATCCATGTTGGAGACGGTTTTTCATACTGTTTATTGATCTCATTAAGGATGATGGAAACTAATATTTATTAGGGGACAACTATGTGCCAGGCACCTAATTTTCACATTAAAAGAAAAACCAGCTTTATGGAGGTATACTTCACATACCATTTTAATTCATTCTTTCAAAGGGTGCAGTTTAGTTATGTAACCATCCCCACAATCAATAGGAGAATGTGTCCGTTACCCCAAGAAAAACCCCACTACCACAGCAGTCACTCAATCCCCCTGAAACCAGCCTCCCAGTCCTAGGCAACTAGTAATCTTTGGCTATGCTTATTCCGGGGCATATCATATAAATGTGTCCTTTAGGGACTGGCTTGGTCAGTTTATCTACACTGTGGAAGGCTATCTGCGTGTAGAGATTACCTAAATAAACTTAAAAAAAAAATTACACTACTCTGAACATTCACGTACAGATTTGTGTAGATGTCCCACCCTTTGTTTTAAGGGAGGTGTAACTGACATGTATTACACTACACATACTTTTTCATTTTATAAGAAACATGTTAATTGTAGGAAATACAAAAAAGCAACCAAAAAGTCACCCATAAATCCACATAACCACATTTTAGTATACTTTATCTTTCTGAAACCTCTTTTTAAACAATCTTCAGAAACAGACATTACAAAAAGAGACAAAACAAAAAAAGACGCTACTATCCCCAAAACATACCTGAACGATTTATTTAACTTGCCTAATTCACACAACCAACATGCTGCGAAGGTAGGATTCAAACAATGTCTATCCTACATCATGCTTTACCCAACAACCAAATTAATTTTTATTAAACAGAAATGATAACGATTGGAGGCAAAATCTGCTCCAATAAATAAGATTCATAATGCAATGTTTTCTCAACAAAAAATTTATGCTGCAATGGCTTAAAACCGTAGCCTGCAATCTGCACCCTTTGGGTTTGAAAGGTAAATAAAGCGGTGCCATCACCGTGGAGAATGCCTGGCAGTGGTTTCCTATGACCCAGCAATGCTACTCTCCAAGAGACTGCCAAGGGGGAAACAATCCAAGTGTCCATTCAAATGATGACTGGAAAGATAAAATGTGGTACAGCTATGCAGTGACTTGTTATTCAGCCAGAAGGAATGAAGTACTGATAGACATATAGGATTTCATTCAGAAGCAATCCCCACAACAGGGAAATCCAGAGAGACAGAAAGTAGATCAGTTATTTATTGTCAGGAGCTGGACGAAGGGCAGGATGGAGTGATAGAGCTAAGGGGCATGAAGTGTCTTTTGGGGATGATGAAAATGTCCTAAAATCACAATCATGGTAATGGTTGCACAACTATGTTGATAGACTTAAAAACAATGAGACAATCTTAGAAGAGTAAATTCTATGGAATGTGAATCTCGGAAAAACTGTTGGTATTAAAAAAAAAAAAAAAAAAAAAAAAAGGAGGGTGCCTGGCTGGTTCAGTTGAAGAGCATGTGTCTCCTGATCTCAGGGTCATGAGTTCAAGCCCCACATTGAGTACAGACAGCACTTAAATAAACACTTTTAAAGAAAATGAAAACATTTAAAAAGAAAAGAGCCCATGGTCTGAATTCTGAAAGGATGATTTTGCGATAAGGTATTCAGAGCCCAAGAGATAAAACCACTGAATTCACCAAGCGTTTCTCTGAAATTAACAATGCTTGTGAAAGGGGAAATCCCATCTCACACCTATTAGCACATGACCCCGCTGACTTACTTTTATATGTTGTGATCTCTGGGCAGCGTCCATGGGATGGAGAACCTGCAGCCCACACATGTCACAGGAGTCTCCGTGGAGATACACGCAGTTCTCCCCGTACCGGCACTCTCCCACGGCGGCATACGGGCAAAGCTGCTTCTTTGTTTCAGCCACGGTTTGCTCCTTCTCACATTCTTCCTTGGTCACTGAGCCCTGCGGGGGTGCTTCAGTGCAGGAAGGGGCAGCTGAAAATGTTTAAGAGGGCAGTAAAGGTCCAAAATGGGTAAGGGGGAAATACGAACTATAAGGTAGTAACTGAGAACCTAACTGAAAAGAAAAAATGAGAACTTCAATTAAAGGCCAAACAGTCTATTTAATCCCTTTACTCCTGAAACAAATCTTTCTAATGCTGGTATTTCCATGAATGGGCTTATTTAAAAGAAAACAAAACTTTTTAGGCACCTCATCTACAATGGCACTGATTAAAGGAAAGAGGCAAAAGAAGCTTCAGTTTTTCAAAACACTCTATATTCACTACTATTGGGATCAAAGTTTCTTCTTTCACTCCATAGGTAAATCTTAGGTAATCCAATTTAGTGTATTAAGATTAGGTTAAGGGGCGCCTGGGTGTCTCAGTTGGTTAAGCATCCGTTAAGCATCTGGCTTCGGCTCATGATCTCACAGTTTGTGGGTTTGGGCCCCATGTCGGGCTCTGTGCTGACAGCTTGGAGCCTGGAGCCTGCTTTGGATTCTGTGTCTCTTCCTCTCTCTGCCCCTCCCCTGCTCATGCTCTGTCTCTCAATAATAAATAAACGTTAAAAAAATTTTCTTTTTTTACAGATTAGGTTAAACATGAAGAGTGGAAGTAGAAGGCTGTGAAACCCACCTAAAGGATGGACTACTGTCTAGTGCCCTAAGTTTTTAGTCTTCTAAATACTCACTACGGCCACAGTAGGGCTGGCCAGGAACAAACTCAATGGCATTCACCCAGTCTTCTGAACCTGCTCCTACACTTGCAAAGTTTGAATTTCGTGAGTCGGCTTCGCCCGTATTCATTTCAACAACTGGTCCAACTACCGATGAGAGACTTGAGGAAGCAGCAAGGGATGATTTTGCAGTTAGATCTGCCACAGTCACTTCTTCCTGTTTCAGTGGCTTGCTATGTTCATATCTAAAAGAAAAATTTAAAGTCAGCAGTCACTGTCTTGCCAGCAGCCCCAAATGGGGTATGTATTTCCTGATCTTATCTTTGGGTTCTTGTCAAACTACGGCACCGATGAATCAGCCGGGAAATTGTTAAAAGGCAGATACCTAATTTCTTAGTCTGGAGCAGAGCCCAGGATTCTCCAGGTCTACCAAGGCCCCACACTGCTAGCCCAAGGACTACACTGTTAGGAGCAAGGTCATAGACCAGGGGTCAAGCAAACACTAGAGGGTCAAACACGGGGTGCCTGGGTGGCTCAGTCGGTTAAGCGTCCGACTTCGGCTCAGGTCATGACCTCACGGTCCGTGAGTTTGAGCCCCGCGTCGGGCTGTGTGCTGACAGCTCAGAGCCTGGAGCCTGCTTCACATTCTGTGTCTCCCTCTCTTTCTCTGCCCCTTCCCTGCTCATCCTCTGTCTCTGTCTCAAAACTAAATAAACATTAAAAAAAAAAATTTCTTTTTAATAAAAAAAAAGGGTCAAACACATACTTTGTGCTTTGCAGGTCATACTGTCACTGCCATAACTATTACTATTAAACTCTGTGATTATACTTCAAAGGCCACCATAGGTGTTACTTAAGTGACTGTACATGGGTACATACTATACATGTGTGTATTCCAGTAAAACTTCATTTATCGAAAGAGCTTTTGGTCACGTTTGGCCTACACACGAGAGTTTACCCACCCTGTCACAGACCACCCACTACCCCTTAGATTCTACTCCAATGGGGGCGGGGGTCCTGCAGTTTCCATGGCAACTATGCTAAAGACCCCGGGCAGCCAAAACTGACCAAAGCAATGCTAGGGTGCCTGGGTGACTTAGGGAGGGGTTGAACCTCCCACTCTTTTGGCTCAGGTTAGGATCCCAGGGTCACAGGATCAACATGGGGCTCCACTCTTGTCACCGAGCATGGAGCCTGCTTGAGATCCTCTCTCCTTCTGCCCCTCCCATTTTTATACACACATACCCTCTCTCTCTCTCAATAAATAAAATTATTAAAGAAAAAATGCAAGGGTGACAAATTCAACAAGCAGAAACATGGAACATTTTACCAACACACACATTAAAATGTTCACACTATTAAACGGAAGAGAATAGTATTTTCATACATTTTTTAAGCTTATTTATTTTGAGAGCATGTAAGCAGGGGAGGGGCACAGACAGGATCCCTGGCAGGCTCCACACTGTTAGCAGAGACCCAACATGGGGCTTGATTCCAAGAAGCATGAATGAGATCATAATGAGCTGAAATCAAGAGTTGGACAGTCAACCAACTGAGCCACCCAGGCACCCCCCCGAAAAGTAACTTTTTAAATCAAATCTGCCTATTTAGGCAAAGCTATGCCCTTAGTGCAGAATAGATCTATATAAAATGTGACCGTGAAGCAAAGATTTGTGAGTAAGCACTAGGAGAGATCAAGTACAAATAAACAGCAAGACTCTCATTTTGAAAGGCAAAAAATATGGTTCAGTGAAGCATGGACTTTAGGAACAGGGATCAGTCTCAGACCCTCAGACCAAATTCAACCAGAGCTAAAAGTGGCTTTGACATTTTTATGTTTAAATGGTATATATTCCTTTGATTCTAAAACACATTTACAACATTTAAATTATCTATTTATTTTTAAAAGTGAGCTCTATGCCCAATGTGGGACCTCAACTCACAACTTGAGACCAAGAATCACACGCTCCACCAACTGAGCCAGCCGGGCGCCCACTGACATTTGTTGATTATTACTTTTTCATTCTTTTTGGGGGAGCAAGTAGAATTGCAATCCAGGAGACACAGATTCAGGTAGCAACCTGACTTGTGTTCCTGGTTTCACCATTTTAAATTGGTTGGAAAAAAAGATCACTTTAGGACACATGAAAATTATATGGAACTAAAATTTTAGCATCCCAAATAAAGTTTCATGGGAACACAATCACATCCAGCAGCTTATGTATTATCTACGGCTGCTTTTGTATGACAAGAAACCACGTGGCCTGCGTAGCCAAAAATTTATTTTCTGGCCCCATACAGAAAAAATCTGCCAAGTCCTGCTTAAAAGGACTCTCGGATCTACTGGATTCAGAGCCCAGGACAATGTCTTCGTTATAATTAAGTTAATTCTTTAATGGATTATCACAGAATCAGTGACCTTACAGTCGAAGTGTTAAGTGAAGAAATAATGCTGAGACAACACTGAAACTAATATTGAGCTTTTCTTTCACATCTTGCAAAGAATACTTTGATATAGGATCAATTTCTATGTAAGGAAGTTTAATCAATTTTCCTTCCAGCTCTAACTAAGAGAAGATAAACATTTTTCCCTCCAGTTGGCTACTTCCCGCCTCCAATCATTCCAAAGTCTGGTTATCTGTCTTTAAGTATTTTAAAACTTAGGGGCGCCTGGGTGGCTCAGTTGGGTGAGCGTCAGACTTTGGCTCACGATCTCGTGGTTCATGAGAGCCCCGCATCGGGCTGTGTGCTGACAGCTCAGAGCCTGGAGCCTGCTTCAGATTCTTTGTCTCCCTCTCTCTATATGGCCCTTCCCCTCTCAAGCTCGGTCTCTCTCTCTCTCTCTCTCAAAAATAAACCAACATTAAAAAAAATTTTTTTAATAAATAAATATTTAAAAAAATTTTTTAATGTTTATTTTTGAGAGACAGAGACAGAGTACAAGTGGGGAAGGGGCAGAGAGAGACAGAATGTGAATCAGGCTCCAGGCTCTGAGCTATTAGCACAGAGCCTGATGTGGGGCTCAAACTCATGAACAGAGCCTTGAGATCATAACCTGAGCCAATGTCCAGCACTTAACCGACTAAGCCACCCAGGCACCCATCTTTAAATATTTTAATTTATGGGACTCAGTGGGTCTATAGGGTAAGGGCCTACCATAGCAAAGGTTGTCACCTGTCAACCAAGGTTCTCCACTGGTGTCCAGAAACAAGGAGGGAAGGTCGCCTGGCTGCCTCAGTTGGAAGAACATGCAACTCCTCATATCAGGGTTGTGAGTTTGAGCCCCTCGTTGGGCAGAGGTAACTTAAATAAAACTTAAACAACAACAAAAAAAAAAGACAAAGGAAACGAGGGAGTTCTTTTAAATTTTTTTTTTTACATTTATTTTTGAGACAGAGAGAGACAGAGCATGAACAGGGGAGGGGCGGGGGGGGACACAGAATCGGAAGCAGGCTCCAGGCTCTGAGCCATCAGCCCAGAGCCTGACGCGGGGCTTGAACTCACGGACGGCGAGATCGTGACCTGAGCTGAAGTCGGACACTTAACCGACTGAGCCATCCAGGCGCCCCAGGAAACGAGGGAGTTCTAATAGCATTCAGCAGGTGGGGGCAAAGGATACTAGACTTCCTGCCATGTGTACCACCAGCTCTGGGCAAGAACGGCCTCACTTCATAACAGTGTCACCACTAGCAAACACTGATGCAGTAATTTTTTTCTGAACTGTTGGAATTAGGACTTTTATCTTTCATTATAAACTACTCCCTCTGTGAGGAGTTCAATTAATTGAAACCTCTGGGCATTGGCCAAGTTATATTTAAAAAATCCCTATACCATAAGAGCGAAAGTTTAAATCATCCAGGTGTAATTTTAACAAGAAAATAAGCAGTCTTGGAACAAGCACCTCCGTAACATTCCTTCTTTAGCTAGTCTAGAATCAGTCTTTTAATGATCACCTAACCTATTAGGGGTGCCTGGGTGGCTCAGTTGGGTTAAGCGACTCTTGATTCGGGCTCAGGTCACGGTTTGTGGTTTGTGAGGCTAAACCCCGAGGCAGGCTCTGCCCTGTCACTGTGGAGTCTGTTTGGGATTCTCTCTTTCCCTCTTTCTCTGCCCCTCCCCCACCAGGACTCTAAACAAACCAAAAAAAAAAAAAAAAAAAAAGATTGCCTAGACCAGTCTATCTGTCCCAAACAATTACCACCGAAGCCTTCCTTTCAGGCAGGCTATTAATACACAGGTTTCCCTAAGTCCTTTCACTTTATCCAAAGGGCTCTAAATCGAGCTCAAATCAGGACTATTCCCCAGAGAGGGAGCTGCACCTTTCCTATAAAGTAAACTTATTACGGGGCGCCTGGGTGGCGCAGTCGGTTAAGCGTCCGACTTCAGCCAGGTCACGATCTCGCGGTCCGTGGGTTCGAGCCCCGCGTCGGGCTCTGGGCTGATGGCTCAGAGCCTGGAGCCTGTTTCCAATTCTGTGTCTCCCTCTCTCTGCCCCTCCCCCATTCATGCTCTGTCTCTCTCTATCCCAAAAATAAATAAACGTTGAAAAAAAAAAAATTTATAAAGTAAACTTATTAGGTGACTCACATCTGCCTAAATGTCAGAGCCTCACCAAAACAAGGGCTCACTCCCTGGCCTTCAACCTCCGTCTACCATGAGGAAACTCACGGACTACGGGAATGTGCTGAAGATGGACTTCTATACTCTTTCTACTTAGTCCCAAAGGAGAACACGAAATGCCACTGGGGCTGCCAAAGCTACCTGAAAAATAAGCTGATGACTGACACAGAGCCCAGGCCTTAGCTTAGATTTCTTCAGTTTAACCTTTTTTTTCATTCGTTCCACCTATATGACCCGATCAGGTGAGTGCCTCTACTGGAATAAGACGATCGTCCGTTAACTAGCCATACTTCCCCTCCTCCGGTCACACAGCAAGCACACTCTCCAGGACGTCTCTGGACTCATCTCCTCTTAACATTTCCTCTCTCCCTGGACAGAGTTTACAAGGATCCTCAACACACTGGCTAGGCAAAGAACCCAGCTCCCCTACAATTAATCGGCCTAGAACACCTGCAGAGACCAGCCCATGAAGAAATGCTTTTATATTTAGTATGATAGGGCTCTAGACAACCCCCCCTTTCATACTGTGACTAAAAAGGATAAATAAACCTGGGGGGGGTATTTTTTGGAGTAGAGTGTCACTGTCATTTGTCCCCATCTCCAGTAATACTGAAAGGAAAAAAAAAAATCAGCAAAGAGTAAAATGATTGACTTAAACTCAGATACCAAGAGGTTCCACTTCTGAGCTTCTAGTCATATGAAAAAAAAACTTTGTCCTTAGTAACTTCCTAGTAAAATGCATGTGGGATGACCTAACATTAATATCCCACCCATCAGTAATTCAGTCTTTTGAACTCTTTAGCATTTGAACACAAGAGTTGACATAATCCTTTTCTGAAAGAATGCTAAAATTGGCTGACATTCCCAAAATGTCTCACCTACTGTGATGGTTTAAAATATGTCCAGAATTCTTTGCCACTACTCCTTTCAAAAGGTGGAGCCCAATCACTCTCCCCTTGAACGTGCGCTGGGACTTGCTGACTTGTTTATAATAAACAGAATATAGTGGAAGGGAGTGTGGGACTTCTGAGACCAGGTCATAAAAGGCATTGTGGCTTTGTCCTTGCTGGCTCTCTTGAATCACTGGCTCTGGGGAAAAGATAGCTACCAAGTATGTGGACGCTGAGCAGCCCCGGGGAGAGGTCCGTGTGGTGCGAACTGAGGTCTCACCGATAGTGAGTGAGCGAGCCACCCTAGAAGTGATCCTCCAACCCCAAGACTTCAGATAATGCCAGTTCTGCCAGAAATCTTGACTGCAATCTTGGGGGTCTCAGAGCTAGAACCACTCAGCTAAGCCATGCCCAGATTCTGACCCCCAGAAACTATGAGACAATGTCTATTATTTCTAAACTGCTGAATCTCCCAGTAATTTGTAATAAACAGGTAACTAAAACACGTGTTTTCTGCTCAATTGCAATTTCAGATTATGGTACCAATTCAAAGACAGATTATTGGAATTATGTGTCTTACTCTTATCTTTTCTCCCAATCTCTCCCAACCCACCCCTGAACAAAACTGATCTGTAGAGTTCTTACCTGCAGCGGTCTCCGTAAATACAGTATCCTCGCTGAAAATACTTGCACACTACACCATACGGACTGTCAGAGAGGTCATGCGAATAGCGACAGTTATCTCCTTCCTTACAAACCCCATGCATGAAATACCTGTGAGAAAAAGAACCACAAAATTGGATTTAAAAAGTCTAGAACCAGGGGCACCTGGGTGGCTCAGCTGGTTAAGTGTCCGACGTCAACTCAGGTCATGATCTCACAGCTCATTGGTTAGAGCCTGCGTCCCGTCCCGGCTCTGCGCTGAACCTGAAGCCTGCTTTGGATTGTGTGTGTCTCCCTCCCTCTCTCTCTCTGCCCCTCTCCTGCTGGTGCTCAGTCTCTCAAAAATACATAAACGTTAAAAAATAAATAAGTGAAAAGTCTAGAGCCAGCACTAAAAGAATTCTTAGCCAATGTATCAGTAATATACTAGTGCTGCATGGCAGCAATATATTCTATTACATGAACACAGAAACGAACACAGAACACGTAGAATTAGACCGTATGACAAGATTATCCATTATGGTACCACAGGAAGGCTGCCTATGCATATGTGCACCAATTCAGATTTAAACTTTGAGGTTGGCATTCATCTGACCACTGTTCTCATTTTACAGTCCTGAGGAGGTAGCTTCTTGTTTTCCACTAACTTTAGCCAATAATAGCAACTCTATCTGTAAAAAAGTCAAAGATAAAGAATCAAGAAGCAATGCAGACCACAACGGGTCAGACTACTGTACTTCAAGAGACCATTTTAATTCTTTCAAATCCACATGTGAAAATAAAAACCAATTTTGCCACAGAGTTAAAGGGCAATCACGATGTCCTACGGTTAGTATGTTGTTCCTGTGCCTTAAAGGGTTATGTGTGTATCTAACCAGCAGCTTCCAAACACCAAGTATCACAGTCGGAATTACTAGGACTTATTTCCTAAGGGAATCCGGACTAGGCAGCACCAGCACCACCTGGGAATTTGCTAGAAATGCAAACATTGAGACCTCACTGCCTATCTACTAAATCAGAATCTGGGGATGTCCGTATTTCTCTAAGTGTAACTTATGTGGATTAGGTAAGTGATATGGGCCTTATTTTTATAGATAACCCTAATCATGTCAAGTGAGTAGAACCACCACCACCACCACCACCACCACCACCGTCCATCTTCCCACCACTGACTTCTGTCAGGGTTTTTGTTTTTTGTTTTTAATTCTTTGGTCCAGGGTACCTGGGTGGCTCAGTTGATTAAGGGTACTTAGGATTGGGTCCTGATCTCAGTTTGTGGGTTCAAGCGCTGCATCAGGCTCTGTGCTGACAGCTTGGAGCCTAGAGCCTACTTGGGATTCTGTGTCTCCCTCCCCCTCTCTCTCTGTTCCTCTCTCACCTGTGCTATCTTTCAAAAATGAATAAACATTCTTTAAAAATGTAAATTCTTTGGTCTTTCCTTTAATGGTCTCTTTCTCTTGAGCAGAGTAATGAAGATTTAATTTTGGCAGGCCACAACTCCCCCAAATATGCATCTATGTACAGCTGGCAGAATAAGAAAAAAGTGCCTATTTCATGGGTGTAAATATGGCTGGTCTTGCAGATGACATCACTATATCCAAGACTGTCACAGTTATCTACAGCTGGTAGGTACAGTAACAAAGTACAAGCCCCTTGCCCACTGAATGGTATGTAAAAAAATATTCAGATTTACCTAAGGAACTCTGAAGAAGTTCCTTCAATTGAACTGTCCCCAAATTCGAATGTGAATAGTTCTATTCAGGGATTACCTGCAAGTGAACCTTCTATGTGACAGCAGGTAAGATGGCAAGAATGTAACATGTTGGTGGAGACAGTTAAAAAAGATCAAGATCCTGAAGTGCTATGACTGCAGTCCATTAAAAAAATATAAAAATATAATTGGAAGTCAAATTATAACTATAACCTAACTTCAACTGTTACTAGGTTTGCCATAATCTAACTCAGGTCTGAACTTATGCTCAACTACAGGGCAACTAAACTAGTTCTATCAGTAGATAATTTCTGACTGCATAAATGAAGACATCAACATTACACACACAACCAACACCTAAACAAGCCAATGATAATTACATTGTAATCACCACTACAGTATAATTATGCCTCAAAGTATTATATATCAAGTATCCAGTTGCTAATAGGTTATCCATTTGAAACAGTGTCCATGCCTGAATACAGTTGTTTACTGTCTCATCCCTGGTAGGAACTTCTGCTTTTTAAACACAAGACAAAGGTGTCTGAATACAGTTGTTTACTGTCTCATCCCTGGTGGGAACTTTTGCTTTTTAAAGCAAAGGTGTCTATACCTTTGATATTTCTTCGGGATCAATCTTAAGTCAGAGATACACAGACCATTTATTGATTCAGTTTTAAGGCTTGATAAACCCTCTAGAGATTTCCAGCTGGGAAGGTAGCACCTAAATCTCAGGCACAATACTTGAAATTTTAGGTTTGTTTTTAAATCCCATTTGCCAAGTTTTCATTCATTCAACTGCTGTACTTGGGTTTATGACCCTCTTCACTATGTCAGATTTCATCTTCCACCACTCCCTGCCTGACCATAACTTGGGTTCTTAAACCAGTTGCTTCATTTAAGGAGATCAACTTCCGGGGCGCCTGGGTGGCTCTGTCGGTTAAGCGTCGACTTCGGCTCAGGTCTGATCTCACTGTTCGTGGGTACAAGCCCCGCATCGGGCTCTGTGCTGGCAGCTCAGAGCCTGGAGCCTGCTTCGGATTCTATGTCTCCCTCCCTCTCTGAGGCTTATACTCTGTGTGTGTCTCTCTCTCAGAAATAAATAAAAACATTAAAAAAAAAAAAAGATCAACTTCCTAAAACCTGCAACTTAACATTCAGTAGGACACTTCATTAGCACCTCTGTAAAACATACACCGCTATTTACTTGCTGACATCCATGAAGGGTAGAAACTCTTGAAAATCCACAAGGATAGTGAAAACTCAACTCAAAAAGATGGAGCCAGCCAGGCACTCCCCATCAGAAGTGGGAGACTCACTTCCAGCTTTGTCACTTGCTAGTGATGTCATCTTAGTCTCACCAATCTTTATATTTTAGAACTTGAAAAAAAGGGCAGGATGTGTGAGTGAAGTCACTGCATTAGGCCTTTGTTGCTGCTCTGGCTCCCTTACACCTGGGCCTTCCACAGCTTCACTCTGCCCACACTCAGACCGCATTTGGGGACTGTACTGGTTTCTTCCCATGCCTGATGGGAGGTGTACGTGAACAGATTGGTTGAGAAAGAAGGCAAGACACCTAGATGTCATGCCACAAGAAGATCTGAAGTTAACCGCAGGAATCGAGCCACAAAACAAAGGAACAACCTTTTCAGGAACTATTCCTGCAGAAAGCTATACCATGTGTGGTCCAACAGGAGGACTGAGAAAAAGAACTACCCAGCAAGAAGTTCCTGTGGTCCGGAACTAGCAACACCGAAGGAATTCAAGCAGACGCAAAATCACCGGATACTGCAGAATCAACAGAAACACTAGAACACAAGTCCTAATCAGTTACTGCCAAATACTAAGCGTTAATTTACATGCTGTTTATTACGTACTGTCTGGGTTTTGGGGGTTTTTTTCTTGTCTTTTGTCCCTCAGTGGTGTGAACGGTATTGGTACACCCAAAATTATATATCATCCTCACAGTGAAACCCCTCCTTGCCAACTAATTTCTAAGAGATCATGACATAACAGAAGTTACAACAGAAAAGTGGAGAAAGGCAAGCCTCTCCCAAGAATTTCTCCCCAAAACAAAACCAAAATAAATGCTTTTTATTTTTAAATGCCACCACCAAAAAGCCACCATCCAAATTCACCTTGATGTCATTGCCCAGACTAAGGCTCCTTTGGTAAAAGGCTGGGCCACATGGTTTCTAAGGTTCCTTCCACCTTGAAGATTCTGGGACTCCAGGCAGACATTGTCCAGGAATAAAAACAAACATAATCGACTAGATTCTACCCACTGCTGTATCTTTTGGAAATCTAAGCATGTTTGCCAAAATGTTACAAAAACCACAATATTAGCTTGTGAGGGTACAAGAGAAACAATATCCTCAAAGCATGTCTAGCACTGTAACAACCTACCTGTGGATTTACAGAAATTACTGAATGAGAATTTGGCATTTACCACTTAACTGGCTGACATTCCTTACTGGGATATTTAGTTTTTGATGAGTGCATGTATGCTGTTTCTCAAACTGGACTGTAAATTCTTCGTGGTTAAGGACCATGGATTTCTTTTTATGTCCTACAATACCTATACAAACAATACTTACATATTTAATAAAAAACTGTAGAAGACACCTAGGTGTCATGCAAATCGTAATGCCAGTAACAAATTAATTTCTTAATGAGCTGTGTGACTTTTTCAATGTCACCCCTTCAAAGCAAAACCACATAGGTTGCAAGTAATAAATTTCACTATGGATATCACAGCACTTGCATAGACTTTCTGGAGTAAGTTCCTTTATTTAAGCTATACCTACACTCAAAAAAGCAAAAAACCTTTTAAAAAATAGAAACGAAGAAACACTTGTATTTTTTGTTACATTATTTCAACTGCCAAACAGTTATATCTACCACTGCAGAAGCACTCTAATCAAGCAGTGTCTTAAATTCAAAATTACAGCTTGCCAAATTACCATCTATTCTTTTAAGTATTATTTTAATCCCACACTCAAAGAAGCTAAAACCAATAGCCTACTTCATAATATTCCTCCAATAAAAAATATGAAAAATGGCCAGGTGGGGGCAGCATAATACAGTTCCTCAGAAAAGGTATATGTAGTTCGGTTTTTCTTAAGCTGCAGAAATAAAAGTGAGATAGGATTCTGAGAAATATATTAAGAAAATAGTAACGAACAAGAATATACAAATGAGTTGGAACAATTAAAAACAAGTGTCTGTCAACTGGAAAGGGAGAAACAAACTGTAAGAGGATTATGCCCTAAGAAAATAGTCTTTAGTCAAATTGCTAGACACAAGGAAATAAGCAAAAACACTAAAAATACGGCACTATCGTGAATTCAAGGGAGACTTAGCTTTCAAACAGAATAAAGATATTTATAATACAGTGCATCTCTACATTCCCTTGAACATCTAGCATTATCTCTCACTGTAAGCACTAATGCTTATTTAACGAATAACTGACAAAGTAGTCTCCCAAAACAATGTCTTTGCAAACTTACAAGTTCATTCTTTTTTTTTCTAGTTCATTCTTTTTTTAAATGAAAGCAAAGGAATCCTCAAGCACGTGAGTGAAGTGGGTAATTTTACGTGTGGGTTTACCAGCATCAACAAGCTGTTACCAAGTACAGATAATGACAAATGAAACAGGGTCCGTACTCTAAGAAAGCTCCAAGTCTACAATAAATGACATATTTGACATAGTCCTATCCCAAGAAAAAAGGTTTTTTTTAAAAACAGGATATCATATTGGTACATGGAACAACTGAAAACAATGTCAAATATTAAAATTAAGACGCACCAACTAACCTATACTTTTAGATCACTTTCTCCAAGTTACATACAGGTTTACACAGACAAAAACGAGTACATCTAAGCTTGTATCTTTCACACAATGCCTTTTCAAAATACTAGACTACTGAGCTATGCAAATTTTTTAAATAACATATACTGGTTCCTGGGCAAAAAATTCCCACCAGTCCAGGGACAATCTAGAATACTGCATTCACTCAAAGATCCTAAAGGCAGACAGCAAAGAGGAATGATTAGTCTGGTAAGCTATGTTGAATTGATTATGTGCCGGTGAGGAACCAGAAAGAACAGGGAAAATGTCTAACAGCAGGGAAAGTGAAGTGAAAAAGTGACCATGAATTCTGTGCACTGCTGTAAAGGTGGGTTCAAGTTACAGCTGCAAGATAAAAATGAGGGGGGAGTATGGTAATTTCTGGTTGGTGATGGGTATTCAAAGCTAGACTATATTGAGACTGGAGATAAGTAAAATCAAAGCATTGTATAGAATTCTTAAAAGAACCCACATATTTAAAACGTTTTCAGCATATAGAGGTAGACTGGGACTGCAGAGGGAAGGGCTAAAAGTTCAGGAATATAAAAGTTACACTAGCTATTTTTAAAAGATCCAACTACCACGTTTAAATCAAGTGCAGCATTGTGGAGGGAAAAAAAATGGTAAACACACTCAAACAACCGGTTCCATGAATAGGAACTTTAAAATTCTCATTCTTTAAGATACTGCACTTGACTCCATTCTTACCATATACAAATGAGAAGCTTCCTAAAATAGCTTTTGTTTTTCCATTCCGTTGCGGAAAACAAAATTTATTAAGCTTATTCTTCATGCCTTATATGTGTATTACAGAAGAACGCTTCAATATCGCTGTTAACACCAGGACAGTGAATTCTGCGTGTTAAGACTATTCTTACGTATCGTATGGAAATTATCCCACGCGGGTTCAAAGTGGCGTTCCAGGTTGATTTAGAGAAAGGAAAAGCTTCTGGGCGCTAGTGATCACTTCTAAAAAAACCCAAGTATAACACCCATTTAAATGCACTCGTATGTACAGCGCGATCATTTTTTTACATGCGAACACTCAACGTATCTGTAACCGCCATCCACTAATTTTTTTTTTTTTTCCACATCCTTGCATCCGATATACCAAACCAAAACAAAACTGCTCTGCTCCGGGAGCGACAAGCTCTTTGATTCCCCTTCAAAAGTAAGAAGGGTGGATTTCAAGAGAAAACATTTCGCCGCGGGAGGGGAATGGCAGCACGTACAATTTCAGGCGGAGGAGAGGATCCGAGCCAGGCACTCGGTACTAAGACAAAGCTCAGAACCGCCAACCTCAATAAACATACAAGGAAATAACAAAAGCTACTTCTCGGGTGCGGCGGAGGGCGGGGGCGGAGACGCGAGCGGACGTTACCAACGGATGACAAGGCGCCGGGGGCCCGGCAGCCAGCGGACAGCCAGGCCACCTCGCCGGTGAACGCGGCTGCGCTCCCCGGCCCCACAGAGCCGCGGGGAGGCGGGCTCCAGGCAAGAACACCCACCCCTTCCCGAACCTGCGGAGGTGCAGGCAGGGGATGCGGCATCCCGCGACAATGCACAGCAGGGAGGAGTCAGCCCACCTTTCCCTCAGCGCGGCGCGCCGCTCGGCTGGCGCAGGGAGGGGCGGGGGGAGCGGCGGGCGGTGCGGCGGCCCCGCAGCGGCGCTGCGCGCGCTCGGGCCGCGGCGGCCGGGGGGGTTGACGCAGCGCGGGCGGGAGGCCGCGGCGGCCAAACGCCGCTCTTTTCCTTCCTCCGCCCGCCCCCGGCAGACCGCCCGCCCCTTCCTCCGTGCCCTCTCCGCCGCCTCGGCCCCCCTCCCTCCCGGCACCCGGCGCCAGGCTGCGCAGCGTCTCACCTGCAGGTGACCTGTTTAGTCCAGCCGCCGCTGCCGCCTCCCCCTCCCCCCGCCCCCGGGGACGGGGAGGTGACTGTGGGGATAGGGGTGGGGGAGGCCGCTGCCACCGCCGCCGCTGCCGCTCCTGCTCCTGATGTTGTGGCTGTTGTTCCGGGAGCTGCAGCCTCCGCCATTACTGTTTATCCCACACAGCAGTGGCACCGGAACTTCCGGGATCACATAGTTCCGGTCCGGCGGCCGGAGGAGAAGGCGGCGAGGCAAGGGGAGGGGAGGGGAAGGAGACTGGGGCGCCCGCTCGCTCCCCTCGGCCCCTAGTCGCGTCTCCCGAGCGCTCCAGCAGCTCGAACTGCGGGCCGGAGCCGCAGCGCCCGCGGCCCGCCCCCAGCATCCTCCGATTGGCGGACGAGAGAGCTCCGCCCGCGGGGGCGGGGCGAGGGCCGGGCTCCGCCAGGTGGGCCCGCCCTCACTGTCCCCCCACCCCCCCACCCTCGAGACTCCACATCTAGGGAACTGAAGTGCAGGTTTCAAGCATGTAGACCCAGGAGTACTTCCCTAGTGGAAGCTGATGCTGTGTTGGGAGGGAATTGGGATTTGGATTGGAATCCAGAATTTCCCATTTGCTGGCTCTACCAATTATTGGCTGAACGAACTTGGGGCTAGATACCCATTCTCTCTTAAGCCTCAGTTTCCTCATCTCTCAAATGGGGATGCTAGTAGGCCCTCCCTCACAGGGTTGCTGTGAGGATTAGGCACTGAGCTTAGTGCCTTGTACACAGTAAACACTTAATCTTCTGTATGCCTCCGATCAGGGTGTGATCTGAGCCCAAGATACTAGCATAGTAGACAAGCAAAGATTGTGGACTCAGCTTGTCTCCCTGATCTCCTGGTCTCCCCCATTCCTAGCTATGTGCCTTTGAGCAAGTTAATTTACCTCAGTGCTCCTGCTTTCTCGATCTGTAATTAGTTAATGAAATGAGACAATGACTTTCAAAGAATAAAAATGGCACCTAACACAGGTGGTTGCAAAAATTAAATGAGAGTCCATGGAAAATCCTTAGCATTATTCTTTCACACTATAGTTAACAGATGACAAATAACAAAAGGTGTCTGGAATTTCCCAGCTTCTCACAGCCATTTGTGAAACTATGACAATTAAAATGCATATAATCCTATTTCCCCATCAATGTCCACTCTCCTCTCAGATGCTGCATATTAAATCCTGAGTTTCCAAGCCCTCGATTTGCTTTTCTTCAGTCTACCTTAAGAAAGTGAAAATCCACCCCACTGGCAACCAGACCACAGTGTATCTAACAGACACAAATAAGAACAGTGACAGAGCCAACAGAAAACAATGTTTCTCCCAAGGCCTCAGCATGGCTGCAAAAAGACAATCCCCCCCCCTTTTTTTTTTTTTTTTGGTAACAGCTTTCTTAACAAATGTCTTTGCATCCCACCCACTTCATTGCTCCCTCCCCTCCAAACTCCCCAAAGATCTTGGAGACACCCAGTTCCTAAACTGCCCCACCTATGACAGTACCCAATCCGGAACTGGTTCCTCTTTTGCTAGTCTCTCCCCAAGCCAGCTCCAACCCAGTAAGAGGCCCCTCCCTACCACCCTTCCAAGATGCCCATTTCTTGGCTGCATGGTCTCCCCTGCTGTAGCCAGGATCATAAATTTGAGTTTGTTGGACTATAGGCGTATTCCTGATAGTCTTTTTGAGTTTTATCATTGTTTTTTAAAAAGGGAAGTGGGGGAGGGGCACCAGGCTGGCTCAGTAGAGCATGTGTCTCTTTGATCTAGAAGTTCTATGTTTGAGACCAATGTCAGGATGTAGAGATTACTTTAAAGGGCAGAAATGAGCCAGAAATGAGCACTTTATGTTACTGTGACGTCCCTTAGCATAAAAAGGTTTAAGTTAATGTGAAAGCATTCTTCTGTTTTAGGGAAATCCTCTTGTGTATTAAGGATTCTTTGTCTCCATATTGCTGCCATCACCTGGAAAGCATTGGCACCCAGCTCAGAGCCCTTAGTGGAATCATAGGCGATCATAAAAGATATGAGCCTCAATGCCACACCTGGAAAGGCCATGGGCAATAACTTCAGAAATAATCCAGACTCAGTCCTAAAATGGGGGGAGGATGGGACCCAGGGCTGCCCCCAAGATCACATGTGCCATCCAAGCTGAGTTCTGAATTTCTGATCTTCCTGCTCAACCCTGCAGCCAGAATGATGGATAGCATCAGTTTCTGCTCAAAGTCCTCCAAGGAGGGTTTCAATCAGGGTAAGTCCTTGGCAATGAATGAAAGAATTCTCTCATGTTATAAAAATTACTATGCCTTGGCTCACCATCCATACCAATAGGAATAATGATGTTTTGTGTTATGGGGAAATGAACTTAGAGTCCTCTCTGTTTTAGATTACTGGGAGAAAAGTTCAGCACAAGGGCAACCCTTGCATTTCTTCACTCAAGAAATACTGATTAGTGAGTGGCTCTCCTGTACCAAATAGCCAGCTTATTGTAGGAGAAAGGGCCTGCAGTGTGGTGTGATGGGAGAGCACCAAGAACCTTCTCAGATACCAAGGTCCAGAGGGTGATGACCCCAGGCTGGGGAGGATGCTCACGGGAGCATACACGTTATTACCCACCTCCAATGACTGGGCATCGGGCCAGTTTAAGGACACTTGGCAGGAATATGTGGGTAGCCCAATCAGTTAAGTGACTTGGGCTCAGATCATGATCTCACTGTGAGTTCGTGTCCTGCATCAGCCTGTGCTGACGCCTGGAGCCTGCTTTGGATTCTGTCTCCCGCTCGCCCCCCCAAACCCTGTCTCTTCTTTGCTCCTGCTGTCTCTGTCTCTCTCAAAAATAAACATGAAAGAAAGAAAGAAAGAAACAAAGAAAGCAAGAAAGAAAAAAAAAGAACACTTGGCAGGCACAGGGAAGGAGAAGGGAAGAGTCCCAAGAAAGGACATGGTGGGCATCTCCATTACAATTTTGCACAAAGCTATTGTCATTTCTTGAGCATAGTGATCATATTTATTAAAACAAAAATGTGGGGCGCCTGGGTGGCTCGGTCAGTTAAGCGTCCGACTTCGGCTCAGGTCATGATCTCACAGTCCGTGAGTTCGAGCCCCGCGTCGGGCTCTGTGTTGACAGCTCAGAGCCTGGAGCCTGTTTCCGATTCTGTGTCTCCCTCTCTCTCTGCCCCTCCCCTGTTCATGCTCTGTCTCTGTCTCAAAAACAAGTAAACGTTAAAACAAACAAACACACAAACAAAAAATGTTACCCAGCTTGACAAGGAGGGTACACAGTTAACTGGTCAGGAGAACAGAAAGATTAAAGTCAGGCCGGAGCAGAAAACCCAGGTGACAAAGGAATCACGAGAGAACATAGTAGTTGTGTGACATCGGGCAAGTTACTGCCTCAAGTTTCCTCACTGGTGAAATACTTTTCCTTATAAGTATCCAATCTGTTAATATATGTTCACAGGACAGTTGCTGGCCTTCACAAGCGCTAAATATTTGCTACCGTTTCCATTGACGTTTTTAGGATATGGAAATAGGCTTTTCAAATTTAGCATATTTAAAAGTAGAGTATGCCCAGTTATATCTGAATTTCATTTTTAAAAACTGGGGGGTGAGCGCCTCAGTGGCTATGTTAGCTGGGTGTCTGACACTTGACTTCAGTTCAGGTCATGATCTCAAGGTTCGTGGGCTCGAGCCCTGCAGTGGGCTCTGCACTAGCAGGCAGAGTTCTGCTTGGGATTCTCTCTGCCCCTCCTATGCACTCTCTCTCAGAATCAAGTGAACTTAAAAAAAAAAAAAAAAAAAAAGAGCTGGGGTGCCTGGGTGGCTCAGTCAGTTGAGTGTCAGACTTCAGCTTGGGTCATGATCTTGCGGTCTGTGAGTTTGAGCCCCGCATCGGGCTCTGGGCTGACAGCTCAGAGCCTGGAGCCTGCTTTGCATTCTGTGTGTCCCTCTCTCTCTGCCCCTCCCCTGCTCATGCTCTGTCTCTCTCTGTCTCAAAAATAAATAAAAACATTCAAAAAAATTAAAAGAAAAAAAAAAGAGCTTAAAATATTCTTAAGTAAGCTCTATGCCCAAATGGAGCTTGAACTCACAACCCCCAGACCAAGAGTTGCATGCCCTGCTGACTGAGCCAGTCGTGCTCTGGTAAATCTGAATTTCAGATAAATAAATTGGTTTCTCATGTAAGTATATCCCAAATATTGCATGGTATATGCTTATACTTAAATGATTCGCTGTCGGGGCACCTGGGTGGCTCAGTCACTTAAGCAGCGGACTTCAGGTCGGCTCATGCCCCGCATTGGGCTCTGTGCAGACAGCTCAGAGGCTGGAGCCTGCTTCAGATTCTAGGTCTCCCTCTTGCTCTGCCCCTCCCCCACTTGCACTCTGTCTCTCTCACAAATAAACATTAAACAAATGTTTCACCGTCTAAACTTACAGTGTAACTAGTCCTCCTATACTTTACCTGACACGGTTTTCAAAGTGATGTGGGCAGTCGGGGTCTGAGGACCCAAGGAGGGGGGGCCCACGGGAGTAGCCAGGAATGTCCTTGGCTTCACAGGATGGAAATCAAACGTGAGCTAGCAGAAAGTGAAAGCGGAGTTTACTGTGGACAAGATTTACTGTAGACAAGTTTATTGTACACAAGATATGTAGAGACATACGGACAGAATGCCCGGGAGACTAGGAAAGGAAAGGAGCAGGAGTCTCGGCTTTACTTGGGGTCCAGGGTTTTTACTGGCAATTGTGGTCTGATGCACGTGTCCTCTTGCCCGGGAACTGGTCAGAACAAGGACAGGGTCCTTTATTAGTCACTGAATCCCTGGAGCCAGCGATCTTGGGGTCAAGATGTGTGGGGTCGGTGGTCTTGGAGAATGTTTGAGGTCCCCGGCCTCCTCCGATGTTATCCAAAGATTTCATTATCTCTGCGTCTCTTACAAGGAGGGCATCTGCCATTTGCAGTACAGGGTATTGTAGAGTGGGGTGGGGGAACAAGCCCTAGCAAGAATAGAAGCTGGAAAAGGAGCAAAGGGGGGGAAAAAGAAAAACACGTGGGTTTTTTTCCCCCCATGGGGTCTCTTTAGTTTCCCTGTCTCAAGGCCTTTTTCACCTACCATATCCACTTCCAGCCTCACAGCAGGCTTTTGCAACGGGGCAAGCACAGATTACTTTGTCCCTTTGAATCCTGACAAGGTAGAGACAGGCAGTGACACCATGCAGGATTACACAGCCCTTGAAGCTACAGTGAGCAGAGTTTAGGAATTTGAGCTTGTAGTCTCGTGCTCCCTCCCCTGCAGGTGCTGGAAATCAGGTCCTGCTTTAAGGGAGCTTTTCTTTTAAAAGGGAGACCAGACCTGCAGTCCAGACACAATCAATCCTACTTGTCCCCCTGTGTTGAGGGCCACAAAATAAGAGTTAAGATAAGCCTGTCATCCTGCCATGACATCTTGGCCTGGGAGCTGTGAACAAGTTTAGTTGTACTCTGACACAAACTTTGAAAATGTTAACCTGGCAGTAATCACAGTTAACAAGGGTGCCTGTGTGGCTCAGTTGGATTCTGGGTCTCCCTCTGCCCCTCCCTTGCTCACATGGTCTCTCTCCCAAAAATAAACATTAAAAATTTTTTTAATTAATAAAACTAAGTAACAAAAAAATTCAAGTAACGATTTCAGTAATAATTTAGTCACTGTACGGTTCATATTCTCAGAGGTCAGCGGTTTCCTGCCTTTTTAAATACCCTCTCCCACAATTTATAAACTATTTTGTAATTAATGCCGTGTCAATTTTTGGTTTGCATAAAAGTTGTAAACAACGAAGGCACATGACTCAAATATTTGTAAAAGTAGAAAAAGACAGGACAAAGAGAATCTTTGGCCAAATTCTACAAATTCTACTCAGCCTCCCCTGAACTTCTCAACTAGGTCTCAGTCTTGGACTCTCACATTCATTTCTGCATTGGTGGCCTAATTTCAAATTTTTTTTTTAACGTTTATTTATTTTTGAGACAGAGAGACAGAGCATGAACCCCCGTTCACGCAGGGGCAGAGAGAGAAGGAGACACAGAATCGGAAGCATCTGAGCCATCAGCCCAGAGCCCGACACCGGGCTCGAACTCACGGACGGTGAGATCGTGACCTGAGCTGGAGTCGGACGCTTAACCGACTGAGCCACCCAGGCGCCCCTTGATGGCCTAATTTTAGCAAGAATCCTGCCAAATTGGTTTAGCCAGAACCCTCCACCCTCCGTATCTGATCAGGCTCAGGACTTCAACCACCTCCATCTTGACCTCAAGACTAATTTCCTACTAATTTCTTACAGACTAAATCCTCCTTTCCAGCTGATTTCTTAACTGAAGCAAAGGACCCTGCGGGGCAAAGCATCCCCTGCTGGGAACTGAAACTACCTCCTCAAGCAATTGAGAACTACCAGGAGCCAGCAAGACCCCACCCACGATTGACCTCCCCTGAGACAGGGAGGGACCGGACCAGTACCCACCCACCTATGTCCCACTTCCCTTGTATAAACCTGGAAGTAGGGCGCCTGGATGGATCAGTGGGTAGAGCATGCAACTCTTGACCTCAGGTTTGTGGGTTCAAGACCCACACTTGGGCACAGTGCCTACTTGAACAACCTGGAAGTATTTTCAGCACTTCTTTGGAGACTTGAGATGTCCCCTGTCTTGTGGTGTTGGCCTTACAGAAATACATTCCTTATTTTATTTTTCACATTTATTTTTGAGACAGAAAGTGCGAGCGGGAGAGGGCCAGAAAGAGGGAGACAGGGAGATCTGAAGCAGGCTCCATGCAGTGAGTGCAGAGCCTGACACAGGGCTTGAACTCATGAACCTAGAGATCATGGTCTGAGCCGAAATCAAGAGTTGGCCACTTAGCCAACTGAGCCACCCAGGTGTCCCTCCCCCTTATTTTTCTTCAATGTTTATTCATTGAGAGCACGCAGGTGAGTGGGGTAGGGGCAGAAGGCAACAGAGGGTCCGAAATGGGCTTTGTGCTGACAGCAGGGAACCTGATGTGGGGCTCAAACTCCTGAACCATGAGACCATAACCTGACCTTTAGTCGGACACTTAACCGACTGAACCATCCAGGTGCCCCAATTTCTTAGTTTCACCACTGAAACGGTTTAAAGTAGGGCTCAGACCCATTGGCCAAGAAATTCTTGAGACGTGTTCAGTGCAGAAAGGTGTTTCTGTTAAAGCAGAGGGACGGGACCCGGGAGGGGGGAGAACAGGACCCGGGCAGGAGGGGGTGGGTAGAAAAAGCCTCACTGGGATAGTGAGGAGCAATGAATTATATACTATGGAGTTGGGGGAGGTAAAGACAAAGGAAACTTCCAAAAGGATTTTCATATGCTGAATAAGACTCACAGGATCCCGGGGGCCTGGCTGTCAACCTAAGGTGGTTTTTCCCTCTAGGAAAGCCTTCTCTGCCTTTGGGTTCTGTCACTGGGAGGTGGGCGAACCTGGTCTGTCTGGGGCCCTGAGAGCCAGCTGCACCGTGTGCTGCCTCAAAGGTGGTCACCTTGGCTTGCCTTCAGCGAGAGTCCGGTTAGGTCGGTTTAGCCAAAGCGCCCCGTATACCTGATGTGGTTTCCACCCACCTACTCGCATTTTGCTCCTTTGCGGTAAATTGCCAGCTGCTCCAGCCGTACTCGAAATGGAACGCAATCTCGCCCCCACCGTGGCAGTCCCTATGCCCACCAGGATGGCTCCCCTTTAAACAGAAGTCAACCTTGCCATGCTTTTTCTTTCGCAAGTGCCATTGCACCGTTCTTCCTTAACGGAATGTTATTTTTTTCTTCAACGGGTATAAAAATGTCACCAGCTAGACTCCAAGACCCGGCCTTTACCGCCCACCTGCTAGTACTCACAAACCTTCGTCTTACGTTTTTCCCTAAGCTCTTCATTCCGACTTTTCCCTTAACACAGGCAAACGAAACCCGAACCCCACCTCCCCCCGCAGGAGGTGGCAAGGACCCGGACAAATATCTCCCACCCAGACCGTTTGAGCCAAACCTGACTCGCGCCTGCGCAGACGGACCTTGGAGTGACCTCTGGAAAGACCTACAATCACGTCTACCTCGTTATTAATACTAAAATCAGAGCCCAGGGAGGAGCCTCGGGCTCATTTGCATAACAACGTATGTGTAGGCGGGTTTCCTTAAGGCGGATGCGCGACCCTCGTGGCTGCCTCTCCTTAGTACAGACAAGCCTTCCTATCTAAATATTCATCCTAACCCCAAGCCAAAGGAAACTATTCACCTCTCCAGGAGCCCCAACTTTGGAAGCCATCCCCCATGATCTCCTTTGCTGAAATACAAGTTTTCTTTGTGCAACAACTCAACCCAGTGTCGTTTCTGAGTCACCAAGGAGTGAGCTGAACTCATGGGACTCCCATTCCATTCTCCGGGCCTCCGGGCCTCGCTCCTTCCCCCTCCACAGCCAACTACTGCTTTTCATTAATTTGTATATCCTTCAGAGCTATCTTACGCATATTCAAATAAATGGCTAGGTTTTTCCTCCTCTTGTAGATAAAACTAGTGACAGGCTATACGCCTCCCCTCCTCTCCCCACCTAAACAGCAGTATATTCGGAGTTCTTTCCCTATTAGAACCTAAAGGAAACCATTCTTTTTTATAATACTTGCATACCTCTGCTATGTGGATGTATCCCATCGTTTCTATGACCCATTCCCTTATTAGGAATAACTGGTGCGTTCTCAGTCTCTTAGCATAATAAACAGTGCTTGAATTCATCACGTTTTATGCAGATTTTGTAAACGGGAGATTAGGTCTGTTGGAGAAACTACTACTGGCATTGCCACGTCATAGAGTATGGGCATTAGCCAGATTTTATGAAAACGTCCCCCATGCAGGTTGTTCCCATATACAGTCCTGATGGGGGGAACTAAGGCAAGTGAGAAGTTGTTATTTCCTTACTGCCTACAGCCCCTTGACAAGTCCTTAAAGCAGCGATCTTCCTCTGGAGAGAAAAGACAATCTTAGCCCGACTCCCCAGGATCCTGTAAGTCTACCTGAACATATCAGAATTCCTTTGGAAACTTCCTTTACCTCTAGCCCATGATAGATGTTTGGCAATCGTACTCCAAACTTAGGGCTCCCTGATATACATCTGAAGGGTCTCTTGACTGAGGTTTTACTAAACAGTAATAAATGACCTTTTCCTAACAGCGAGCCCCTCAAGGTCCTGGAAACCTTGTTTCCAAAATTCCTCAGAGACTTAATACCAACCTGAATGTATGTAATCAGTCCCCCATCACACCCCCAGTGCAGCTCTTTCTGCCCGCACATCCTGTCCCCATGCTTCAAGAAAACCACCATTTTGTAACAAAGAAATAAAGCTTTAAAAAAAAAACCCACCATTTTGCACCAAAATTGTGTCAAGAATTCTTTCTTGGCTGTCGGCCCCGAACCCCAACACTTCAAACCACATCAGTCCCACCATCAACATATACCGAACTATTTGCAAACACCCTCACCAATCCCACAAGCCACCAAATTTTTGGCAATTTGCCAGTCTGATAGGGAAAA
The DNA here is from genome assembly GCF_028749965.1 of Puma concolor. Lineage (NCBI taxonomy): Eukaryota > Metazoa > Chordata > Mammalia > Carnivora > Felidae > Puma > Puma concolor. The sequence continues at coordinate 14,692,242 of NC_141668.1, read as the reverse complement.
ATAACACTTCAATGTAGCTTTTTTTTTTTTTTTTAAGATTTTAAGTCATTTCTACACCCAACGTGAGCGTCAAACTCACAATCCCAAGATCAAGAGTCACACACTCCACTGACTGAGCCAGCCTGACCCCCCTGTTGTCCAATTTTTAAAACCCCCGTATTTTTATTTTCAGCACCAAACATTTTGGAGGGACCCTCCGACCTCCATCTGCACCCAATGCTTTGGAGCTCTTTCTCCTCAGCATTTAGGTCAATGCCTGGCTCAGATTAGGAGCTCAAAATATTTATCCAAGAAAACAAATGTATAGATAAACCAATGAAGGATGTGGGCATGGGGCAAATTTAGATTTGTAGGACATTACCTTGGCTCCAAGTTTTCCTTCCAGCTTTGATGGGACAGAAACTGAAGTTTTAGGAAAAGAAGGAAACCTACAGGTAACTCAGCACCTCTTTAAAGGGCCATCAGCCCTCTCACTCCTAAAAGCCTTCGTGCTGACCAACCAGAGTTCGTTGCCGGAGGGCATTCTCTTAGGGAGGGACAAAAAGTGCTAATAGGCTTCCAACTTCCTTTCTTGCTTTTGCTACTGGTTCGAGCTGAAAACAATGGATAAATCTCCAAAAGAACAGAACCGGCCAGGTGCCCCTGCGAGTAGGAAAAAGATAAGCCTGATTCTAGAAAAGGGCTCCTAGTAACTATTTAAAATACCAAGACATTATAGTGAGAAAAATCTTGTCTGCTTTCTTTGCTTTCTTGATTTTTTTGTGTGCGAGGTGTGGGGGTAGGGAAGCGGTTAGAAGTTGCAGATGAAACAATGCCTAAGGCCTGCGACCTCAGAGGGCTGCCTGATTGCCGTGGAAATTACCCATTTCAGACTTCTTGAGTCCCCACTGAGCAGTAGTTGCTGAGGAGTTCCCCAGTCCTATTTGGCTAAAATGCCGGATTTTGTCTTCTGTCTTTTTAAGAAAAAGCCTCTTCCAGACACAGCCTAAAGGCACCACAGTCTTAGGAGATGTTGGCATCAGTGAATGCATTCATTTATTCATTCACTTAGATGGGCTCATCAGGGAGGTCTAAGATGATATTTGAACAGAGACCTAAAGGATGAGAAAGGGTAAGCTATGTAAAAATCTATAGGTCACAGGGATCTCAGGGTGCAGAAGCTTTGGGGGGGGGGCTTGGCTGATGTGATCTGGGAACTGCTGAGGGCGGCAGCTGGAGCCCAGTGAACCATGCTGTGTGGTCAGAGATGATGAGAGAGCATAAGGCAAGCTGATACCCCGCAAACACCACCCCCACCCCCGCACCCCCCGTTGGGATGGGATATGTGTGACATTCCTCAGGCACTCCTGGCTGCCCAAGAACAAAGGAAAGAGGAAAACAAAGGGTTAACTGATAGCGATCGCAGTCGGGCAGGACCCGAGCCTCCTACAGTTTACAAAGGTCTTAGTAAAAGACAAGAAAAAGGCAATCTTATCAATAGCCTAATCTCCAAAAACCTATAGACTCCGTTTCCTGGAGCTCCAACATTACCCTCCCCTCCATAGTGATGTGGGAGACAAAGGCAGAAGGACATGGCGGGTAAAATTAAATCTCCTTATCACCTGCAGCCCATTGACAAATGCTTGGGGCAGGCCCAGTAAAACATTCTTCCAGGAACTCCCTACTGTCTTCATGTTAATGCTTTGCTAGAGAAAAAATGGCCTTAGCTTAACAATACCTTGGCCTCCAGTATCTCAGGAGTCCTCTTTAGCATATGAAAGTCTTTCCGGAGGCCTTCCTTCTGCCTTTACCTCCCCCAATTCCATAGTTTGTAGCCAGCCACTCCTCAGAACCCGAGTGTTGCTCTTTCTGCCCACGGGTCCTGTCCCCTTGCTTTAGTAAAACCACCTTTTTGCACCACAGACGTCTCAAGAATTCCGGAGCCATTAGCCCTGGACCCACACCACCCCAAAACCACGTGAAGAGACAGGGCAGCCTGCCTAGAAAGCAACGGGGGCAAATAGTGGGCATTAGTGCCCTGGGAGCACGTTCCTCCCAACACCTCAGGTCACAGAGAAGTCACATACTTCTGTGGCCGGGGCGCAGGGGTGCACCAGCTCCTGGCTCCGGGGGGTGTCCCAAACAGACCAGACTTGGCCCTGGCCGCTGACAAAATCCAAAGGCAGGGAGACCAGTGATGATGACACAAGAAAGGATTTTATTTCAGGGAGGCCGACACCAGGAAGATAGCAGCGTCTCAAAGATGTCTCCAAAGCGCTGAAAATACTTCCAGGTTTGTGTAAGGAAAAAAAAACGGGACAAAGGCTGGTGGGTACCTGAAGGTGGGCCATACAGGTGCGGGCCGTCCCTGTCTTGGGGGAGGTCGATCGTGGGTGGGGTGTTGCTGGCTCAGGGCAGTTCTTACCGCTTGAGGGAGTGGTTTGGGTTCTCAGCAGGGGATGCTTTGCCCGCAGGGTCCTTTGCCTGAGTTACGAGATAAACTGGAAAGAACTTAATCAGTAAGAAAGTATAGACAGGTCAAAACAGAGGTGGTTGAGGGGCACCTGGGTGTCTCAGTTGGTTCTAGATTTCGGCTCAGATCATGATCTCACGGTTCGTGGGTCAGGATTCTCTGCTTGGGATTCTCTGTCTCCTTCTCTCTCTCTGTCCTTCCCCTGCTCTCTCTGAAAATGGATAAATAAACTTAAAAAAAAAAAGTCACACAGCAAGCAAGAGACAACAATGGGTAAGTTAATGAACCGAACTCAGTCCATGAGTGTGCCCCTGAGGTGAGGGCTCTGTCTGGTTCAGGTGAACTCTTGGCTCTCACTGCATATTGGGTTCAAGCAGTGGAGAATCAGGATCACTACTGTGCTTAGAGGTCAATGGGACAGAGCCTGAGGTGGCAGCTACCTTCGCAAGACGTGAAAGGGTCGGTGTCTGGGGAGCCTGAGGGTTTGTGGCAGAAATCCTCTCTTCTTAAAGGAGTTTGCTGAGTCTTTAGGCTTCCGGACCCCTTCTGGTTCCAGTGGTTATCAGTTCTCAGTTCTTCCAGGCTCTCCTGGTTTTGCTGGTTATCAGTTCTGGATGCCGCCAGTATGTTCTGGTTCTAACGATATCTATTCTCAGCTCATCACCCTTGGCTGCCTTCCAGATTCATTAGGTCACTGCTTGGCATGAGTCACTGCTTGACATGAGTAACTCCATCTTGCTCTCTACAGGGCAACACAGACCCTTTTTCACTGTTGGATAATCACAGATGCAGAGTGTCTATTCAGCTTCCTGTCTGCTTCTGCTCTTGGCTTCATACTTATCAGGGAGTTTTAATCTGAAGGATTACAGCCATGCATTCTGGTTTTGGTAGTTATTATGAAGGAAGGAAAAAAAACTTTTCCTCGACACTGTTAGATTCAGTAGCTGGGGCTTGTGAATTAAGTTGACAAAAAAGCCTTAATAGGAGAAAAGGATTTATTTCACAGGCATAAGAGGAGACAACAAAAGAAGTAGCTGGCTCTTTAAACGGTTAAAGTTAAAGGCTTATATATTTAACTTAGTAGGAGAAAAGGCTTCTTTGGGAAAAACCAACAGGCTTCTTTAGGAAAGACAAATGGGTTTTAGGAACAGATGAGAGATAAGAAAGTTTGTGATAATGTTTGTCTATACAGTTATGCATAGTTTTTCTGTCGGGCCATAAAGGGGATTTGTGGTAGCCTCATTTCCCAGACTTTGTTGCTTTTAGTCAGTAAAAGAGACACTGAAAGGCTTTTTTCCTTCATGTGTTGAATCTCAAATGTCTTCAATCTTAAAATAATCTTATCAACTCTGAGGTTCTGAGTGGGTCCCCACATCATCAACATATATCTCATAGCATCTTGTGCCTGTGGTCCCAAAACTAAAAAATGCGTATGTAATTGATGGATGACACCAAGCTCTCGGATAAGAAAACTGGGCAGAGAATGCTTGCATTCACATGTCCTAATGGGGCTGGGATCGGAGCCGCCCCCCTGTCTCCACCAGCAAGGCCCAGAAGCTGCCCATGCCTTCCCCACCCCCCTCTCTCCGCACAACATCCCTGGGCCCAAGTCCTGGTCTTTTCACTGCTAAAATCCACCTCCCGTTGGCCCACTTCCTTCACCGCCACCGCCGCTACCCTAAGCCGAGGCACTGCTGCTTCTCGCTGGCCCATTTCAGTGGCCTCACAATTGATTGGTCTGTGGGCATCCACTCTCACCCTTTCCATCCCGTGGCCTCCCCTGAAGCCAGTGATCTTCCACACCTAAAGATGCTTATGTCAGGGGCGCCTGCCTGGCTCAGTCGGAGCGTCCAGCTCTCTTTCTCCAGGTTGTGAGTTTGAGCCCACGTTGGGTGTAGAGATTGTTAACAAATAAAATCTCGAAAAAGAAAATAAAGATGCTTATGTCGTTCTCTTGCTTAAAACTTTTTATAGTTTCAAGTTACTTTTAGAGTAAAAATTTGGGGGGGCACCTGGGTGGCTCAGTCAGTTGAGCATCCGGCTTTGGCTCAGGTCGTGATCTCGTGGTTCATGGGTTCGAGCCCCCTGCATTGGGCTCTGTGCTGACAGCTCAGAGCCTTTGTCTCCTTCTGTCTCTGCCCATCCCCCACTCACACTCTGTCTCTCTCTCTTTCTCTCAAAAATAAAATTTAAAAATTTTAGAATAAAAATTTTTATTAATATGATCTATAGAGCCTTGTTTGGACTGAATTGTAGCCCCTCCCCAATTCATATATTGAAGCCCTCACCCTCAGGACTGTGACTGTATTTGGAGAAAAAGCCTTTATTTATTTTTTATTTATTTATTTATTTTTTATTTTTTTTTAACATTTATTTATTTTTGAGACAGAGAGAGACAGAGCACAAGTTGGGGAGGGGCAGAGAGAGAGGGAGACACAGAAACAGAAGCAGGCTCCAGGGTCTGAGCTGTCAGCACAGAGCCCCACACGGGGCTCAAACTCACAGACTGCGAGATCATGACCTGAGCTGAAGTCGGATGTTTAACTGACTGAGCCACCCAGGCGCCCCTGGAGAAAAAGCCTTTAAAGAGGTAATTAAGGTTAAATGAGGTCATTGGGGTGACCCCTAATCCAGTGTGACTGGTCTCCTTACCAGAAGAGGAGCTTAGGACACAGACATGCACAGGGGAAAGACTTTGCAAAGATCCAGAGAAAAGACAGCCATCTTCAAGCCAAGCCAAGGAGAGAGGCCTCAGAAGAAACCAACCCTGGGACTTCTGCTTCCAGAGCTGTGAGACAAGAAATTTCTACGAAGTTACCTAGTGGCAGTGCTAGCAAACTCACACAGCTGCTACTTACCCCTCCAGATCCAGGTCTCCACATATCTCCCTTTCCTCTGTTTCTAGAACTTGCTTTACTCCCTCCCACCAGGTGGCTTTTCCAAGCCATTTCCAACCTTCTCTCCTTTGCCCATTCCTACTACAGAAGCCAAATACATACTGGCTTTCTCAGCATCGCTTGGAGCAAAGGACAGCTGTGTGGTCAGCTCTGACCAATGCACTATGAGAGCAGGCTGCCGGAGGCTTCTGGGAAAGGTCTCCTGGATTTCGTTCCCAATCGGGCCTCCTGCTTCCTGCCTTTGAAAACCATCTTGACCTCTGGAGCTGGGCTGATAAAAGGGCAAGCCTGAAAACAAGACCTAAATGCATGAAGAAGCAAAGCGGAGGACAGAAAGAGCCTGGCTCCCCAAAGACAGTGTGGAGTGGGGTTCCTGGGTTGCTCAGTCAGCTGAGAGTCCGACTTTGGCTCCGGTCATGATCTCACGTTTTATGAGTTCGAGCCCGGCAGAGGGCTCACTGCTGTCATCACAGAGCCCGTTTCGGATACTCCATCCCCCTCCATCTCTCTACCCCTTTCTCCCACTTGTGCTCTCTCTCTCAAAAATAAATAAAGCATACATACATACATAAAGATGGCGTGGAGTAACTGGACCAGTGCCCACAGCCACCATCCCCATACTTCTTGTGTGAAAAAAGAAACTCCATTGGTTTAAGCCACCAGCTGTCTGATTTTGTGTTTCTTGGAGCCAGAAGCACTTCTAACCAATATGATTCAAGGCTTTGCACGTGCTAGTCCCTCTTTCTAAAACGCTGTTTCCTGTTCTCCTCAACCTTCAGATCTCAGACGAGTGCCACTTTCTTGGGGACGCGTTCTCTGGACTCCTAGCCAAGTCCAACCCCTGTGATCTACTCTCACACTCCAGTCCCCCATCCTCCATAACACCTCTCATGTTTGCTTGTACGTCATTGTCTTTCTTACCCCCTCCATAAGCTCTGGAGATCAGGAACCATATCTATATTTGTTTACTGTTGCGGTTCCAATGTCTATCACACTCCACACGTGTAGAATGAATGAATGAATGAATGAATGAATGAATGAATGAACTAACGTCAAGCAGGCCCAATGTCAAAGGCATGCGTTCATTCCAACTAGAGTAGTGTTTGGCACATCACTGCAGTTCCATAAATACACGTCTAATGAGTAAACAAATGGATGGATGGGGGGGGGCAAAGATGAAAAGAAAAAGCACTTGTCTTAGAGGAGCTTGGAACGGAAGAGGCGAAGCAGGTCCCAAAGCAGAGCACTTTGCTGGGGAATGTACAGAGGTAGAGCCATCTGTAAGGAGCCGGCAGAACTCAGAGAAGCAGCCTTTAAGTTGGGCTGATTAGGAGAGAGGGTAGTAGCAGGGAAGGTGCAACAGGAAGTGGGTTTTAAGTGAGCTGAGCCAGCGCATGTGGCCTCGCTGCAGACGTGGAAGCCGGGGCACCGAGCTGAGGGACAGGACGGTGCCACAGGGAAGCCGGGAGCAGCTCTGTGCTCATCGCTGGAGCATCGAGTCCTGGGTAGGAAAGAGCAGATTGCGATGCGCGGGAGGTGGGGGTGGGGGTGGCGGAGGACTTGGACTTGGTCCTGCCTGTAAGGGGGAGCCCTGGAAGGTTTGGGGCAGGTGCCTGGCATGCTTGGTCAGATCACATTCTAGCAATGGAAGGAAGATAGCTCTGGGTCCTGAGTCCTGCCAGCCTTGCCCTTGTTATCAACCCTCCTCACCGGGATGTGTCCAAGTGCAGGCAAGGTTTCTACACACAGGTTGTTCTGAAAAACATATCAACCTTGTTAACTGAGTCAAGTAAACAGCTTATGACCATTCACCTGGGACTTTGGCACCTGCCCTGTAGACTCACCACCCTGAGCCAGGCCATACTACTGGGTGTCTTGATTTTGTTTCCATATATATATATTTTAAGTTTATGTATTTATTTGAGAGAGAGAGAGAGAGAGAGAATCCCAAGCAGGCTCTGTGCTGAAAGTGCAGAGCCTGAGGTGAGGCTTGAACCCATGAACCTCGAGATCATGACCTGAGCCAAAACCAAGAGCCAGATGCTCAACTGACTGAGCCACCCAGGTGCCCCAATACTGGCTGTCTTTAAAATCCATGGGGACCCTGCTGACCTCTTTCCACACCCTCATCCTCAGTGGCCTTCCCCTTCCTTTCCCTCCCTCCTTCCCTTCCCTTCCCTTCCCTTCCCTTCCCTTCCCTTCCCTTCCCTTCCCTTCCCTTCCCTTCCCTTCCTTTCCTTCTTTCCTTCCTTCCTTCCTTCCTTCCTTCCTTCCTTCCTTCCTTCCTTCCTGAGATCTCGAGGTTTGTGAGTTTGAGCCCAGTGTTGGGGTCTGTGCCTTCAACTCAGAGCCTGGCACCTGTTTTGGATTCCGTGTCTCCCTCTCTTTCTGCCCCTCCCCTGCTCACACTTTGTGTGTGTGTGTCTCTCTCTCTCTCAAAAATAAATAAACATAAATTAAAAAAAATTTTTTAAGGTAATCTCTCCACCCAACATGGAGCTCAAAATTACAAGAGATCAAGAGAGAGAAATTACAAAATTACAAGAGATCAAGAGATCAAGAGTCACACGCTCCATGGACTGAGCCAGCCAAGCGCTCCTAGAAAATGTTTTAAGATGAATGGATTTAGGAGCACACGGTGTACAGATAAGGCACATGTGGTGGAATGTGTGTTCTCTGCAAAGCGCTGCATGAACCAGAGTTGCACCAGGGGCCCGGTGCGCCCATCAGGAAGGCAGACATCCCTGGGAGAGAGAGCGGTGCAGCTGGCTACCAGATAGGGAGGTGTGTGAGCTGTAAATAGCTGTTAGGAAGAGCTGGGGTGCATCCTGACTTTAAGATCAACTCAGCTCTTAGCTGCCCGGGCTAAAGTTCACTCGGGCTAAAGTTCACTCTTAACGCCCCAGCTGTCCTTGACACCATCAGCCAAGGCCCCATGATCCCGCCCTGACCAGTCTTGTAGGTCACACTTCCTGGGTGTGGCTGCAGGTGCTCCAGGAATCCGTCAAGTCTGGGGTCAGAAGGGACCTCTTCTCCTATTTTACAGATGCGGAAACAGAAGAGCGGGAGGTGAGGACACATTCCCCAAGTTCCACAGTAAGGTGGAGGCAGGGCTGGGCCTCAAGGCTGCAGGCCCCACTGTCTCCCAGACCTCACTGCCCCTTCGATGCCGGAGCCTCCGAGGGTGACAAGAATCTGGCACAGTGGCTGAAATAAATCGTCCCTCCCCTAAGTGAGGCCAGGACATTCTCAGTTTGCCAGTGAGATATGAATTTGCTGGGCGTGGCACAGTCAGTTGAACATCTGGGGGGGGGGGGGTGGGGAGGAGGAAGGAAGATGTTTTCTTTTTTCTCTCTTTTTATTTTTTTTTATTTTTTACTAAATGTTTTTATTTATTTATTTATTTTAATTTTTTTAATGTGTATTTATTTTTGAGAGAGAGAAAGGCAGAGTGCAAGCAGGGAAGGAGCAGAGAGAGAGGGAGACACAGAATCTGATGCAGGCTCCAGGCTCTGAGCCATCAGCACAGACCCCAACACAGGGCTGGAAATCACAAAGTGTGAGATGGTGACCTGAGCTGAAGTTGAACACTCAACCGACGGAGCCACCCAGGCACCCTATTAAACGTTTTTATTTATTTTTGAGAGAGAGAGCATGAGTGGGGAAGGGGCAGAGAGAGAGGGAGACAGAAGATCCAAAGCGGGTTCTGCACCACTGAGAGCAGAGAACACAACGTGGGGCTCGAACTCACAAACCTCAAGATCATGACCTGAGCTGAAGTCAGACACTCAACCGACGGAGCCACCCAGGCGCCCCTCTTTTCTCGTTTTGATGTGTCAGCAAACAAAAGACTGTAACACCGATGTGCACAGTCTAACCTGAAGGGGATGAGTATATGCCACCCTAAAATACACCATTTTGGTATAAAGCTATTTTGAGCTGAAGGCAACTGAGAATCCACAGATAGAGAAAGAGTTCTCTGTCCTCCTTCTAGAAACAGGGCACAAATTTCCCTTGTGAAGGAGTCCCCTCCTCCCATGTGAGAAAGAGGAGAGGAGCTGTTACCACTGGACATGCAGAGTCGGTGGCCATAGACATGAGTCAATGGAACCAAATCTAACTACTAACTTTTCTGTCACTAGTTTCCCTGTATATTCTCCAGTCACTCTTCCACAATCTATCATCCTTCAAAGCCCAACCATGGTTTCTTTTCCTTTTTTTAAGTTTTATTTATGTTTTTTAGTAATCTCTACCCCCAACGTGGGACTCAAACTCATGACCCCAAGGTCAAAAGTCTCATGTTCTTCCGACTGAGCCGGCCAGGCCCCCCTGATTTCTTTGTCGAAATGGTGTATGAGCTCCCGAGTTTAATCCCTTCTTTGATTTTCACTTACTCCCTGTGAACTTCTATGCACATAAATGTGGGTTTTTTTATGTTTATTTAAGTTTGAGAGAGAGAGATAGCACGCACGTGCACACGCATCGAAGTGGGGGAGGGGCAGAGAGAGAAGGAGAGAGAGGGAGAATCCTAAGCAGGCTCTGCTTTGAGCCCAATGTGAGACTCGATCCCATGACTGTGAGACCATGATCTGAGCTGCAATCAAGAGTCATATGCCCAACTGACCAAGCCACTCAGGAGTCCCTTTGCACATACATGTTAATAAAAACTGTGCACGTTTTGTCCATCACTCTGGCTTTGGTTAATCTAATTAGTAGGCCCCAAATTCCTGAACCTAAGAAGGTAAAAGCTTTTCTCCCCACAAAACACACCCCCCCCCGGGGCGCCTGGGTGGCTCAGTCAGTTAAACATCCAACTTCAGCTCAGGTCATGATCTCAAGGTTTGTGAGTTCGGCTCTGTGCTGACAGCTGGAGCCTGGGGCCTGCTTTCTATTGTGTCTCCCTCTCTCTCTGCCCCTTCCCTGCTTGCACTCTGTCTGTGTGTGTGTCTGTCTCTCCCCCCAAAAAATAAACATTTAAAACACACACACACAGGGGCGCCTGGGTGGCTCAGCCAGTTAAACATCCGACTTCGGCTCAGGTCATGGTCTCGTGGTTTGTAGGCTCAAGCCCCGCGTCGGGCTCTGTGCAACAGCTTGGAGCCTGGAGCCTGCTTCAGATTCTGTGTCTCCCTCTCTCTCTGCCCCTCCCCTGCTCATGCTGTCTCTGTCTCTCAAAAATAAATAAATGTTAAAAAAAAAAATTAAACACACACACACACACACACACACACCCCTGTACCTACCACCCATATCAACAAGGAGAATATGATCATTTCCTAGAAGCCCTGCCCTATGTGCCTCTTCCAGAACAGCCTGGCCCCCAGGAAACTACAGTCCTAAATTTTGTATTAATTTTTCCATTTGTTACATTTTTTTCTACCTACATATGGAATCCTAAGTAAAACATTATTAGGTTTGCCTGTTTTAAAATTCTATTTAAATGGACAGGGTGCCTGGGTGGCTCAGTTGGTTAAGTGCCGACATTGGCTCAGATCATGATCTCCAAGTTGCTGAGTTTGAGCCCCCCCTTGGGCTCTGGGCCAACAGCTGAGAACCTGTAGCCTGCTTTGGATTCTGTCTCTCTCTCTCTGCCCCTTCCCCAATTGTGCACATGCTCTCTCTTTCTCTCTCTCTCTGTCAAAAATAAAAACTTTACATTTTTTGAATTCTATTTAAATGGAATCATACTGATCCCTTCTCTTTCTTGCTGCTTTGGCTTATGTTTGAGAGATTAGCCTACACTGGTTGAGTGTAGCTGTAGTTCGTTCATTTCAGTGCTGGATAGTATTCCATTGCATGGTTGTACCACACCTTACTTATACATTTTACTGTTTTTTGTTTTGTTTTTTTAGAATGATTTTTTTTTTTAATTTTAGAGAGAAAGAGAGGGAGAGAGGGGCAGAGGGAGAGAGAGAATTTTAAGCAGGCTCCGCGCTCACTGCAGAGCCTGACATGGGGCTTTGGATCATGACCTGAGCTGAAATCAGGAGTTGGGTGCTCAACTGACTGAGCCACCCAGGTGCCTCACTGTTCTTTTTTTTTGGGGGGGGGGGATTTTATTTTATGTATAAAATTTTTTTTAATGTTTATTTATTTTTCAGAGAGAGAGAGAGAGAGCAGGGGAGGGGCAGAGAGAGAGACAGACACAGAATCTGAAGTAGGCTTCAGGCTCTGAGCTGTCAGCACAGAGCCCGACGCAGGGCTTGAACCCATAGACTGGGAGATCATGACCTAAGCTGAAGTTGGACGCTTAACCGACCGAGCCACCCAGGGGCCCTTATTTTATTTTATTTTATTTTATTTATTTTTTTTTTCAACGTTTATTTATTTTTGGGACAGAGAGAGACAGAGCATGAACGGGGGAGGGGCAGAGAGAGAGGGAGACACAGAATCGGAAACAGGCTCCAGGCTCCGAGCCATCAGCCCAGGGCCTGACGCGGGGCTCGAACTCACGGACCGCGAGATCGTGACCTGGCTGAAGTCGGACGCTTAACCGACTGCGCCACCCAGGCGCCCCTATTTTATTTTTAAGTAATCTTCACACCCAATGAACTCAACAACCCTGAGATCAAGAGTTGCGTGCCCTACCAACTGAGCCAGCCAGGCGCCCCTGTGTGTACATTGTACCGTTGATGTATATTTCCCTGTATCCCGTTTTGGACCGTTACAAATAATGCTGCTATGAATATTCTCATGCACATCTTTTGGTGCGCATATGCATGCATTTTGTTGGGTATACACGTCGGAGTGGGATTCCTGGGTCTTTGGTCAGTTTTCCAAAGTGGCTATCCTGTTGACTCCTATCCTATCCTGCTTCTCCATGCTCTTACACTTTATCCTACACGTCGGAAAGGAGCTGAGCGTCCCCAAGACCCTGCTCTTCTCACTCCTGCTCATCACCCACAGCTGAGGCCCAGAGCAGTTTCAGATACAGGAGATCTTTCCGAGGTGATGAAAATGTTGTGGAATTAAGTACTCGTGATAGTGGCACAACTTTGTGACTAGACTAGAAACTACAAACCTCTCCACTTCACAAGAGTAACTTTTATGATATGCAAAGTGACTTATATTTCAACTTCCAGTATCACCTGACTTTAATTTTTGATCATCAGGGAAGTTTGAAATGGAAATACTTTGTGGTTTCGATTTGCATTTACCTGATTAATATTGTATTTGAAAATCTTTTTGTATATTTATAGACCATTTGTATTTCCTCTTCTATCAAGTTACCACACAGTTCTTTTGCCTATGTTTGTGTTGAATTGGTTGCCTTTTTCCTATTGATTTTTAGGGGCTCATTTTTTTTTTAAGTTTATTTATTTTGAGAGGTAGGGGCAGGGGCAGAGAGAGAGAACCCCCAAGCAGGTCTGTGCTGTCAGTGTAGGGCCAGATTCAGGGCTCGATCCCATGAAATCAAGAGTCAGAGGCTTAACTGACTGAGCCACCCAGGTGCCCCTTTAGGGGCTCATTCTATATTCCAGGTATTAACCCTCTGATGGTGAGGATAGTGATATGTGTTACAAATATCTTTCCCCCGATGTGTGGCTTATCTTTCCACAGTACAGACGGTATCTTTTGATGAGGAGAAGTTTCCCCCCCAACCCCATATTTCTGTTTTGTTTTTTTTAAATTGAGACGTAATGTAAATACAATAATATACACAGATCTTAATTGTTGTTCAGTGAATTCTGACACCTGTATGACTCATATGGTCACCACCCAAACAGGATAGAAGGCTCTGATTGGAGCCCCCATGCCCCTTCCTGCTCCTTTCTAGTGAATTCTCCCATCCCAACACACAGTCACCTCCTGAATTTGAAAAATTTTTATTAATTTATTATTTTTCTTTAGGTAAGCTCTACACCCAACGTGGAGCTTGAACTCATGACCTCAAAGATCAAGAGTCTCATGTTCTGTCGACCGAGCCAACCAGGTGCCCCAACATTTTGATTTAACAAGCTGTTCAGTGGTGCTTACCAAGTTCCAAACCTTAAAAATATTAACTAATTTAGGGGCGCCTGGGTGGCTCAGTGAGTTAAGCGTTTGACTCTTGATTTCAGGTCAGGTCATGATCTCATGGTTCATGGTCGGAGCCCCACATTGTGCTCTGTGCTGACAGCATGGAAACTGCTTGGGATTCTCTCTCTCTCCTTTTCCCTCTGCCCCCCTGCCCCATGCTCTCTCGCACTCTCTGTCTCCCAAAATAAGTACATAAATAAACATTACAAAAATCAACTAATTTCAACCTCATAAAAGCTCTATTTATTACTTTAATCTTCTAGATGAGGAAACCAGGAGACGTTGGGTAACTCACTCCAGGTCCCCCAGCCAGTGAGGGGGAGGCCAGAATTCAAACCCATGCAGTCTCCCAGTCTCCGGAATCCGTGACCTTCTGGTGAGTACACTGAGACCCCTGGAGTTAGTTTGTATGCGTGGTCTGAGGTAGGGGACCAATTTTCTTCTTTCTCCATATAGAAAACCACTTTTCTGGGCCCCAGGTGACGGTGTGACTCAGGGACACTTTGAAGTGGCTTCAGCTCCTTCTTCAAGTACCTCGTCTTCCCCACCCTTGGCCCTGCAGGTCTTGGAGGGGGGAAGGCAGCCTCTCTGTGGTCTTGGGCCCCAGTCTCGCCTTTTCAATACAGTGCAAACACTGCAAATGTCCTTCCCCAGCCACAGAGGAGTGAGTGTGGGGAAAAAGCGTGACAGAAACAGTCTGGCTTTCTCATGCCTCTTTCAGAAGAACGAGGCCCATTTGCCGTCCTGGTCTCCTCCGTGGGGAGCCTGCCAAGGAAGGGGGGCTGTGGCCCCCGGACAGAATGTTCGAGCTGTTCTGGGTTTCATGGGCTGGAAGAAACGCCGGGATTCGGGGAAATGTTGGATGCGGCCCGTGGCTGTGTCCCTGGGAGGAGGGCTCATCGGGGAGATGCCTGGGGGCCCAGACCATGTGTGTGTGACCTCACGGGGCCTGAGGGAAGGGGTGATGCTAACTACCGGTTGTGGCCGTGCACGTGACGACCGTGACACAGAATGGCAGTGCTCGCTGGGGAGGGCAGTTAGCCGTCGCAGGGGTTGCTGCGATGGCAGGCCTCAGAGCCCAACACCAAGACAGGGCTTCTGTTCTCCTGCTTCTTCTCTGGGCTGCGGCTGGTTTGGTCCCACGACCCCCTCAGGGGCCACGACAGGCACAGCTTCTACCCTACGCCAGGCTTCACTTCTCCTTGTCCCCCAGTGGCTGGCCTTCACTCTGAGCTTAACTGAAATATAGCTCATGTGCTGTAAAGTTCACCCTTTCAACATGTACATCTCTCTGGTTTTGACAGTGACCTTCAGCACTGTCTAATCTCAGCTCTTTTTTAACTGCTGTGGGTGGAAGCTTGGGTGACTCCCTGGGAGAAGGGGCCTGGGTTTGGGAATTATTACATTTTATTTTATTATTTTTTTTCATATTTATTTATTTGAGTGAGAGAAAGAGTGTGAGCATGTGCACACGTGAGCAGGGGAGGGGCAGAGAGAGAGAGGGGGACAGAGGATCCAAAGCAGGCTCCTCACTGACAGCACAGAGCCCGTGTGGGGCTCGAACTCATGAAGCGAGAGGCTGAGGTCAGATGCTTACCCCACGGAGGCACCCAGGTGTCCCTCCGTGCTGTTTAAAGTGGAGGGGTTTCAGTGTTCCCCTGAAGGTCACCAGTGTGTGTGTACATGTGTGTATGAGGGCCCAGGGCCATCTGTGTTGTCTCAGACAGTGGAGGGTTTAGGTGGTGTGGAACCTGTGAGGAACTAGGCAGGTATAGTCAGGGAGGCGATGGCAAATCAAGGGTACCATTCAGGACAGCCGCCTCCCCAACCCCCAAAATATCCCCCTAAGCACCAGTGTCAACTCTTAAAGCTGGAGAGTCGGAAGCAGAAGCAGAAATGCCTGGAAGGCGTGACTTCAGCTGTCATCCCCACAGCTACCTACCTCAGGGCCCTGAGGGAAGAGGGACGATTGAGTTCTGGGGGCAGAGGGGAAAGTGGGGGGCCGTCCTGCCTGCAGCTGAGTTGCAGAAAGGAGAGGACAGAGGGAGGACCAGGCTTTAGCAGAAATCTGTCAGCCAGCACAACACTCGGCATATTGTCCTAAGGCTCCATGTCTTACCCTGAGACCACAGAGGAAGGCATTAAGGAATTCCTTCAGTTTCCTGGACCAGGCCTGGAACAGTAAGAAAACAAAATTTTGAGAAGAATATATATAACTTTAGTATGTAGATTTGGTGGGACAATACCTTGGAATGGAAGGAAGCCATTACATAGAGGGAGAAGTTGGAATTTATCTTATAGAAATATGTGTGTGAATGATGTATGTCCAAAGTTAAGATAATTGCAGTAGAATATACATGCAGTGCAACATTGTTGCTGTGGGTTTGTGTGTGTGTGTGTGTGTGTGTGTGTGTGTGTGTGTGTCTCAGAGGAGGTTTAACAGGCACACAACATAAAATGTATCATTTTAGGGTCACCTGGGTGGCTCCGTTGAACATCTGACTCTTGATTTTGACTCAGGTCACGATCTCACTGTGGTGAAATTGAGCCCCGCGTCGATATCCGCACTCCGTGTGGAGCCTGCTTGAGATTCTCTCTCTCCATCTCTGCCCTTACCCTGCTTTTTATCTCTTTCTCTCTCTCTCTCTCCATCTCAAAATAAATAAACCAATATTTAAAAAAATTGTTTATTTATTTTTTGAGAGAGAGACAGACAGAATGTGAGCGGAGGAGGGGCAGAGGAAGAGGGAGACACAGAATTGGAAGCAGGCTCCACGCTCTGAGCTGTCAGCACAGAGCCAGACGCGGGGCTCGAACTCACAAACCATGAGATCATGACCTGAGCAGAAGTCAGATGCTTAACCGACTGAGCCACCCAGGCGCTCCAACATATTAAAACAATGTATCATTTTAGCCATTTTTAGACTATATAGCTCAGTGGCATTAAGTACATTCACGTGGTTATCCAGACCAACATTTGGTTTTTTTGTTTTGTTTTGTTTTGAAAGCCCAATATTTTGATGTGGCTAAAAAGTGCCGGATGGTGACCGTCCTGCCTGGCAGAGCATGGCCTTTACCCCACTAGCTCCCGCAGGAAGCAAATGCCCCATCTCAAGATATGTGGCAGCTTTTGGCTTCGCTCTGCCTCCACAGCACCACTTCCTCACTCAGCAGGGACCTGACTGGGCTCGAAGGGCCACCTGGTTGGCCAAGGCCAAGGACGTGGGCGGAGCGGACCCCCCGCGCTGCTGCCGGGAAGGGCCCTGACCCACCCCACCCTGAGTCATCCTAGCGGCCGACCCGGCTTGGCTTGAGGCTGCTGTGCTGTGTCTGGTCCCGCTGAGAGCTTTCCCAGGGTAAGGCAAGGCAGCGAGGGCCCGAAGAGCGACCTATGCCCCGAGACCCAAGCTAAACTCCAGGCACTGGGGCTCTGGTCGGCTCAGGTAGTTGCCCGCCTCCCCGGAGCCCCACTGGATAAGCCCCTTCATACCTGTCAGAGAGGGGAGGGGTGAGTCCGCATGAATCTGGAGTTCTCTGCCAGAAAGAGAACTCGGTCCACACTCTGCCCATAGGGGTAAGAGAATGAACTCTGCTGTAGGAAGAACAACCGTCGTGAGGTTTGGGTGCAGGACTTAACTGTGTGCTCCTAGGAAGACAGCTGGGGTGGGTTGTAGGCAGAGGAGAGGAAGACAGGCAGGGTAGCTGGCTGAGGTGCCCGGAGTTGATCGACGGTGACGCTGTTTGCTTTTTGACCCATTGCCAGGGAAGCTGGCACCAGGCCTCTGTGAATTGTAACCAAAAAGGAGGCAGAGGTTGCCAGTTGCACCCCGCCCAGGATCTGGGTGAGGGTGAGGTGTGGCCACCGGACGAGCCAAGTTAATTGGCCTTAACAGGTGCCAGCAGTTCAATGGCCCTTCTCACCTGCCCTTTGCTTTTCTTACTAACCTTGGCTCAGGCCAGAATCTCCCTTCTTCCTCTGCCTGTTTCAGCCCTTCCTGCCCACCCAAGTTGGGCTCTGGACTCAGCTCACATCAACTCCTCGTGAAGTCTGAGCCTCCCCCCCCCCCCCCCCCCCCCCCCCGCCTGCCCTGCGCACACCCACCTCACCCTCCCCTGAGCTCACTCCTACAGCAATCTCTCCTCGGGATTTTTGGGGGCCTAGCATGTACCACCTTGGGCTTGCTTTCAAGCCTATGCCAGGTAACTAGAATGATGGGACCTTTCTCAAAAACCTAGTTCACCAGCTTTGATATCTCATATGAGTGTGGGTGACCCCTTGCAAGCTTATGCCCATTTATGTTTTTATTTTGCAGAGCATTTTAGGAGCCCTTAGGTAATGCTGAAATCAGGACATTCATGCAAAAGTCTCATTTCCAAAACTTGGCCCTAAGATTACTCTCTGTCAGCGAAACATAAAGGAGAATTTGCTTATAAGGGAGGAGATCAGTCACCTGAGGAAGTGAGTCACCTAAGACAGAGTCCTGTAAATGTCTGAAGATGTTTGGTGAACTCCTGGCCAATCAAGGGTTGCAGGGCTTGAGCCCTAGATAGGTTAAGGTGGGTCCCAGGAATCTGCATTTCAAACTCGTACTCAAGGTGATTCTGATGCAGGGGGTGCCAACTCCCCCCCCCCCCCCCGCCCCGAGAAATCAGGGGTCTCTGAGAGGTATGGCTGGAAGGTGATGGGGATAGCTAAGCAAGCTGGAACCTGTCTGAAGAAAGGAATGGAACATTGAAAGGTGGTGGGGGGGGTGCCCTCACACATTGGGGGTGGGAATGAAAATCAATGTAGCCACTGTGGAAAATAGTTTGGTGGTTCCTCCAAAAATTTTTTTAATATACAATCTCTACACCCAATGTGGGGCTTGAACTCACAACCCCAAGATCAAGAGTCTCAGGTAATGCCAAGCGAACCAGCCAGGCGCCCCCGTCTAAATTTAAATGTAGAAATTTCTATATGACCCGCAATCCCACTCCTAGGTGTATCTACTCAAAGAAATTGAAAACAGGTATTTAAATAAATACATGCACACACGTTTGTAGCCGTACTAGTCACAATAGCCAAGAGGTGGCAATAAAGCCAGTGTCCGTTGATGGAAGAATGAATAAACAGAATGTGGTCTATCCATAAAATGAATATCATTCAGCCATAAAAAGGAATGAAGTTCTCACCCGTGCTAGAGCCTGGATGAACCTTGAAAACATTATACTAAGTGAAAGCAACCAGACACAGGTGACATGATGTGATCCTGTTTATAATATCCAGAATATCCAGAATAGATAAATCCATAGACAAAGCAAGAAGATTCATGGTTGCCAGGGGCAGGGGGGAGGAGGGAATGGGAGTAACTGTTTAGTGTTTAAATGTTTAATTTTTGGATGATGAAAATGGTTTTGGTTGTTGCTAATGTTATGAGTGTACCAAATGGCAGTGAATTTTTCACTTCAAAATGATTAATTTTAGGGGCGTCTGGGTGGCTCAGTGGGTTAAACAACTGACTTTGGCTCAGGTCATGATCTCATGGTTCCTGAGTGAGAGCCCCACATCAGGCTCTCTGCTCTCAGCACAGAGCCTACTTCAGATCCTCTGTCCCCGTTTCTGTCTGCCCCTCCTTGTTCATTCTCTCTTTCAAAATAAATAAACTTGAAAAAAGAAAAAAATGATTAATTTTATGTTCTGTGAATTTCATCCCAATATAATAAAAAGCGGGGGGTGGGGGGGGAGAAATGGGGTGGGTATGAAGGAGGCTGTCAAGGATCAAGGAGGCAGAAGGATTATCCCCACTGCCTGGGGGAAATGGACCATGTGAACCGAAATGCAATAACGGAGTGCTTGCAAACACATACACATTCTTCGTTAAAATGTATGCTTTTTCTTGGCATTAGAGGACTTGGTTCTTGGACAGATGCCCCGTGTGAGTCACGACACATAGGCTGAGTGGTGGTCATCTGGTCTAGCCCACCCAGGTCTTCCAGCCACACTTGGTTTCTGAACCCGAACAGTGTTGTCCATCCACAGTCTGCCCTAAACTGTAAGCTGGGATTACAATTCTGCTTTGTTTATCTTGCCTCTGACCCTCCCCAGCCTAATTTCCCACTTTGCAAATTGTAGACAACTTTTTAGTTGATTTAGTTTGAACATAAGCAGAGTTGGACCGGAGGAACGCTGGGAAGGCGGGTAGGAGGGTTCTCCAGGGTCTGATGATGTTCTCTTCTTGACCTGAGTGATGGTTACACGAATGTGGTCATTTGCAAAGGTTTGTTATGCCGTATACTCACGATCGGAGAACTTTTCTGTTATGTATATTTTACTTCAAGCAAAAATGAAAATGAAAATAAGGCAAAGTACTGAGATACTTATACAATGATGCTTTTCTCAATGCTCTTTAGGATATTAAAAACTGCAAATATCCTGCATGCAGAAAGGTAGAGGATTGGTAAAATAACTTTTAGTACATCTATAAAATAGAGTGTTACACAATCATAAGAAATGTTGACAAAGATGTGTATTTATTCACCTGGAGGTGTTAAGTAAACAATATAATATGAAATAAGTTAGAAAAGAAGGTATATTCCAAAATATTAAAAGTGATCATCTCTGGGTAGAATATTGGTGTTAATAAAATAAACTAATCTGAGGAGCTTGTTAGGTACAAATTCCTGAGCTCCCAAGACTCAAGAGACGCCTATTCAGTCTCCCCCGCCCCCCAACCCCAACACACATACCTACCCAGGTTAACTGTGATGTATAGACTGGTTCCTACCATTTTGGGGGGTCTTGGACCCCTTTGAGAATCTGATATAAACCATGGATCCTCTCTCCTAAAAAACAAATGGACATACCAAAGCTTGGATACAACCTGCAGGTGGGAGGGGGTCATTCATGACTCCAGTTAAGAACCTTTAATGGAGAATGACAGGTCAACCTCTTCTTCATTTTCCTTCTTGTTCTTTTTTTTTTTTTTTTTTTTCCCTTAGAAGACTCTTTGCTCCCAACTCCCTAAAGGTGAGAACCTCTGCCAAGTGGCACAGGTCCTTGGGCCATTACAGAGTTCAGACTGCTGGTGCCGTCCGGAGGGGATCAACCAGCGGGATATGCTGTGGTTGGTGGGCCTCAGGCCTGCTTGAGAACTTGCCTGTGCTGCCCACCATTCTTTTCCTGCGTCCCCCCTGCAGCCCTTGCAGGATGGCACTTGGGGTGCAGCCTCTTCCACACCTCCCTGCTTCTGGTCCAGAGGAGTAAGCCTCCTCGCTGGAGCACAGGTCTGAGGAAGCTAACCCCAAAGTCTGGATGCCCCTCTTGTTAACATCAACACCACAAGCCCCTCCATTTTTCCTGCACATGTACTATTTCACTTATGCCGATTTGGGTCCCTACAACGAGATGGGAACGTTTCCTACGATATAAATGGGAATAGGGTCAAAGCTGTGGCTTCCGTGTTTTAAGGACCCCAAGAACGTTTCCTTAACAGACCTTAGCAGGAGATTTCCTTTTTGTGTTTGCCTCTAAAAGTCATGGACTGCTTGGGCAGTGAGTGATGCTACGGCTTTGAAGAGAGAAGGCCATCCAGAGGAGTCAGGTCCTTTGGGGACGAGATGACTGGGTTGTACAACAAATGACCTTGGCCACCAGGTGGCATCACTGGCTGGCCTCAAGTGCAGCTCATCCCAGGAGGCAACTGTTCCTACAGCCCCGATATGACCTCAGGATTCCACACACAGGCCAATCCTTTGGGGAGAGGAAAGGTGTCCCCCACCCCCACCCCCCTACTTGTGAGCAGGAGCGTGGTAGGCATCGCCACAGCCCTCCTCCCCTGACACCTGCCTCTGTCCCCGCTTCTGCCGGAGGAGCACCTTGTTTCTAAGTCCCTGGTCACTGCTCCTGCCCTCCTCCTCCTCCCTCCTCTTGGCTTCAGAGCCCAGCTGCCAGGCAGGATGAACCAGGGCAAGATGGCACAGGGCAGTAGAGACTCTTCCTAGCCCTGGCATAATAAAAAGAAAACCCAAACACTTTTCTTTCTTTTAATACCTAAGGTTAAAAATATAAAAAGTCCCAAACCCAACAACCCAAACAATACATCTGAATGTCGGTGACATGCCTGGTCTCAGGTCCCCTTCACAGCGCTGTTCTGGAGAAGCAGCACCTGCTGCACGACTCTTGGGCCCTGGGTCCTGGGGAGGCTGTGCGGCAGCCGGAAACCATCCTGGCCTTCACCCCACACGTGGGACAACCAGGACCCAGCGTTTCAGAAAGGCCACTAGGACTGTTTTTTTTTAAAAATGTGCTTGCACTAGGAGGAAGTTTCCCCTTGAGGATGAGCCGAAGGTTATTTCTTATGGAGAAACTTCATTTTATTGCCTAAAAAAAAAAAAAAGAAAAGAAAACGAGAACATTTCACCAGGCGGACAAAAGTGAAATCCTGCTCTTTTCATCCCAGAGGTGGTGTGGACAAGCGTGGCCTCCGGTGTCACCTCTGAAGCCTCTCTGTGTGCCCTTGCGTGACGAAAAGGGATCTTCCCCAGAGGTGGGAGTTTTGAAAGGAAGAGCTTCAGAGCCGGAAAGGAGGCTTTGCTCCTGCACTGGTGACACAGGAAGCACTGAATGTGCTGTGTCCTTGAGGAGCCAAGGATGGAGAAGACTCCTGGCGGCCCGGTGGGTCGGGGCAGGCACAGTACGGCCACGTGTAGCTCCTCCTGTGCTTTGTCAGTGCAATTCAACCAAAGTCCTTACGATTCTTTTATTTTCCTTTTAATTTTTATTTATTTTTTTAAGTAATCTCTATACCCAACATAGGGCTCAAACTCATAACCCTGAGCTCAAGAGTTGCACGCTCCACTGACTGAGTCAGCCAGGCACCCCAAGGTCCTTATAATTCTTACGTTTCCACTTTTCAGGGCCACTTGGAGGCTAGTCCAGGCCTTTCCTGCCATACACCCTTCTCTGGTTCCCTTCGCACTTCCTAAACTCAATTCCCCAGAAGATTTGAGAGTGTGGGAGTAAAAAAGGGGACACCTGGGTGGCTCAGTTGGTTAAGCTTCCAACTCTTGATTTCAGCACAGGTCATGAGCTCTTAGTTTGTGGGTTCGAGCCCCACATTGGGCTCTGTACTAAGGGTGTGGAGCCTGCTTGGGATTCTCTCTCCCTCCCCCTGTGCTCCTCCCTTACACACAAGCCTGCTCTCTCTCTCTCTCTCTAACTATGTAAGTTAAAAAAAAAAAAAAAAAAGACCACGGGAGATAACAGCGAAGGAAGATAGCAAGACAGCCCAGGGGGCTGTAAAGCAGGGGGGGTCCTTAGTTTCCTCAGTTTATATTCTGGGGCCAGATTAGAACAGGAGGTTACAATGCTGATGCGGAAGCACAGCTCAGCATTATTTAGGACCCACCCCAGGGGAAGCAACTGGCTGAGACTCCAAGGACCAGAGGCTGGTGCTGGGGACTGACAGCTGGGCCTTACCAAGTCCCTTCAGGAACCTATTGACGCCACTGTGTTCTCCACTGGGGAGTGTTTCCAGGTACTCCTGGGCTCGGACCTCAAACAGACCTGTTGGCAAAAGAAATCCCAGCCATTTTAGTCCCTTCTCTTTCCCTGTCTTCTAAACATACCCATTTCCTTATTGCCATAAAAAAAAACCTTGCTTCTGAGATGAGCGGCTCCTATAAACATGCTCTGAATCGTAAGGTTTCTAAGGGTTTTTATGGCCCTTATAATTGCCCAACCTTGTGCAGTAAGTGTCTTTGGAAGGCTAGAAAGCTAACCCGTATGTGAAATCCTATTTTTATTCAGCAAACACCTTCCAAGTGTCTATACCGTGCCAGGCACGCGGTTTGGAGGATGAACCAGACGGCCCTGGCTTTCAGGACTCCTGCAGCCTCCCATACGAGGAACGCTGGCCAAGTGGTTGGCTTCCTGGGAATCCATCAGCCATCTATCAGCTCAGCAGGGCCAGACACAGCACCTCGTAGGTGTGAGGCCAGGGCGGGAGCCTCAGCCATTCTGTCTTCTTTTCTCATCGTCTTCACTGGATAGAGGCTGCCTTCCATGCTACTTTTAAGCTTTTGTGTCTCTCGACCTTTCTATCAAATAGTGATCTGTAGACAGATATGCTGGTAAAGCAGAGCTTCTCTTTAAAGGAATCCTATCATGGGGAGTGTGACTCATACTTTAATCAATTTCCTTTTGTCTCTTCAGTTACTACTCATCAGAATACCTGAAGTGTGGCCAGCCTCCATCATTACTTTGCAAAGAGCTCCAGGAATGCGGGGCTTTGGTTCCTTAGCCTAGTCTCTGCCATCACAGCACCAGAGGACAGCAAGGCCCAGGCGGAGGCTCTCCCAGGACCCCCCTGCCCTCCCTACTCACTGCACCTGGGTGGTAAGTGTCTCTCCACCGACCCCGGTCTAATCCCATCGGTGACCGTCTTTACCCACATTTCTAGCTTTTCGATTCCCGAAAGGGCTTAAGATGATGTAAGAAAGAGAGGGGAGTGATCTGATCCTCCTTCACATACTTTGCCTCCTCCAGCCCTGGAAATACGATGGAACCCAGCCAAAGGGGACAGGAAGAGGAAGGAGAGAGAATGCAGGAGGGGAATGGGTGGCCTCTGTGGCGAGATGACCCCCATGCTGGGAGAGCCACTGCTGTCCTCCCTCCTGTGTGGTCAGTCTGGCTAAGCGTCAGGAGGCCCTCACACAAAGTGGAGGCCTCGGCCTTCCTCTCCTCCCCTGTCCCGTCCCAGCTGGCTCCTGCCAGGCCCAGTGGAGATGGAGGAAAGAAGGGCAGAAGGGAGGAGGAGAGGCCTGAGGAAAAGGAGACGAGGGGCCAGAGAGAGACAGGGGAGAGTGTTCTCAAGGGTTTCGTCAACTTGGAAAGATAGAACAGAAGGAGAACTTGCCACCAGAACCTGGACTGTGGTTCTGGGAGAGGCTGTGAGAGGGGACAGAGATGGCTCGAGAAGACAGGCAGGACACTGGGGCAGCTGGCTCAGCTCCGAGGTGGCAAGAAGGGGCGTTCTCCAGAGCAGGCAGCCGCACTGGTCCCACCAGGGCCCTGGCTCCATGACCTTCCTTTTTACTCATCTGCCCCCGGGGCCAGGGCGTCCCTAGCTGCCTGGGCCCCCACGTGGAAGGTGCCTCCTCACCTCTGGCATCCTGCCGGCGCAGTTCCCGCTCTTGGATGAAGCCCCGAAAGGTCTGGGTCTCCATGAAAACCTCCAGGAAACGGCGGAGGCTCTTGGAGGAGACGGCTTTGCGGAAGGCCTCTCGCTGCAGGGTCCTCTCCTCACGCTCGCCCGCCGTCAGGAACAAGGAGTAGTGACCCACGATCTCCACGAAGAAGCGGACAAAGGCTTCTGACACCACCTCGTTCAAGGGGCTGGACTCCGGGCCTGAGCACAGTGCAGAGGGGCCGGTGAGGGCAGGGTTGACACAGAGCCCCCGAGACACAGGTTACCCAAGGTGATGAAGTCATTTCGTGTCCCCTTGTCATCAGGGATTTTAGGGCCCAAACGGAGGAGGCGGGAAAAAATCGTCTCACGATTCAGTGTTTGAATGAGATCCAGATAAAGGGGTTGCACACCCACTTTCTCTCCGGGCATGCCTCTCCGGCCGGCCACGTGGAAGGGACAGTCACTTGCCCATTTGCTCCCGGACTGTAATGACTGAAGAGCAAGGTGCAGTTTGGGAGGTGGCTGGGCACTTACCACGCTTGCAGTCCGGGGGCCCGTCGTCCTGGTCACTAGCCAGGTCATTCCTCTGCTCCAGAATGTGCTCCAGGGCTACCTGCAGCTTCCTGGGGAGAATGGAGTCCTCGTCATCCATCTGTAAAGCAGAAAAAGCAGGTGGGCCATTGCCCCAGGGCTTCTGGGGTGGATAGCTACATCCTGGCCAGCAGGTCATGCTGGATACACCGCAGGGCCATCCTGGCACAGTTTTTGGTTTAGCGGAAGGAATATGATTTAGAGACAGAGATCTGAGGTTTGAATCTCTATTCCACTTTTTACAAGCGATATGAGCCTCGGTTTCCCCACTTGTAAAATGGGCTAGCAATCCATATCTACCCCATTGTGAAGATTAAATGCATATAGAAGACATCGATGAAAGAATTTGACAAAGATGTAAATAAATGAAAAGATATTCTGTGTTTATGGATTAGAAAAATCAATGTTGGGGCGCCTGGGTGGCTCAGTCGGTTAAGTGTCCGACTTCAGCTCAGGTCACGATCTCACGGTCCGTGAGTTCGAGCCCCGTGTCGGGCTCTGTGCTGACGGCTCAGAGCCTGGAGCCTGTTTCAGATTCTGTGTCTCCCTCTCTCTCTGCCCCTCCCTCGTTCATGCTCTGTCTCTCTCTGTCTCAAAAAGAAATAAACGTTAAAAAAAAATTAAAAAAATTAAAAAAAAAAAGAAAAATCAATGTTGTTAAAATGTCCATATTACCCAAAGCCATCTATAGACTCAGTGCAATCCCTATCAAAATTGCAATGGCATTTTTTATAGAAATAAAAACAGCCATCCTAAATTTCACATGGGACCACAAAAGACAATGAATAGCCAAAGCAATCCTGAGAAAGAAGAATAAAGCTGGAGGCATCACAATTCCTGATTTCAAATTTTATTACAAAGCTATAGTTATCAAAACAGTATGGTACTGGCATGAAAAGAGACACATAAACCAATGGATCAGATACGAGAGCCTAGAAATAAACCCACGCATTTATGCTCAACTAATGTTTGGCAAGGGAGCTAAGAATTCAATGAGGAGGGGCATCTGGGTGGCTCAGTCAGTTAAGTATCTGACTGGCTCAGGTCATGATCTCATGGTTTGTGGGTTTGAGACCCACATTGGGCTGTGGCACTGACAGTGTGGACCCTGCTTGGGATTCCCTCTCTTTGCCTCTCTCTCTGCCCCTCTCTCTGCCCCTCCTCCACTCACGCTTTCTCTCAAAAATCAATTTAAAAAAAAACTTAAAAAAACAAAAGAATTCAATTCAAAGAATGATGGTCTCTTCAACAAATGGTGCCGGGAAATTCACATGCAAAGGCAAAAAACTGGACCCCTATCTTATACCACTCACAAAAATCAACATGAAATGGATTAAAGATTTAAAGATAAGACCTGAAACTGTAAAACTATTGGAAATAAATGGAAAAAGCTCCTTGACATTGGTCTTGGCAATGATTTTTTCGGTTATGACACCTAAAAGCACAGTGACAAAAGCAAAAATAAAAAAGGGCTACATTGCACTAAAGAGCTTCTGCACAGTGAAAGAAATGATGAACGACAGTCGTATACTTGTGCACCATTGGTGGGAGCGTCAATTGGTGCAGCGGCTATGGGAAACAGAACGGAGGTTCCTCAAAAGTTAACGATAGAACTACCCTCTGATTCAGTAATCCCACTTCTGGGTATATATCTAAAGGAAACGAAATCACTATCTTGAAGAGGTATCTGCACCTCCATGCTCACTGCAGCATTATTCACAAAGGCCAAGACATGGGAACAACCTAAGTGTTCATTCATGGATGAGTGAATAAAGAAAATAATAGATAGGGGCGCGTGGGCGGCTCAGTCGGTTAAGTGTCTGACCTCGGCTCGGGTCATGATATCACTGTCCGTGAGTTTGAGCCCCGCGTCGGGCTCTGTGCTGGTAGCTCAGAGCCTGGAGCCTGCTTCGGATTCTGTGCCTCCCTCTCTCTCTGCTCCTAACCCACTCGCATTCTGTCTCTGTCTCTCTCAAAAAATAAACATTAAAAAAAAAAATCAAAAAAAATAAAATAATAGATAACAAAGAATATACACACACACATACACACACGTACAACATACATACACACAATGGAATGTATACACACACACATACACATATAATGGAATATTAGTTATAAAAAAGCAGGAAATCTTGCCTTTGTGACAACATGGATTGACCTTGAGGGCATTATGCTTAATGAAAGGAGTCAGACAAAGACAAATCCTGTATGTTCTCCCTTCTATGTGAAATCTAAAAAAGCCGAACTTGGGGCGCCTGGGTGGCGCAGTCGGTTAAGCGTCCGACTTCAGCCAGGTCACGATCTCGCGGTCCGTGAGTTCGAGCCCCGCGTCAGGCTCTGGGCTGATGGCTCAGAGCCTGGAGCCTGTTTCCGATTCTGTGTCTCCCTCTCTCTCTGCCCCTCCCCTGTTCATGCTCTGTCTCTCTCTGTCCCAAAAATAAATAAACGTTGAAAAAAAAAATTAAAAAAAAAAATAAAAAAGCCGAACTCACAGATTTCGAGTAAACATGGTGGTTGCCAGGAGCCAGGGTGTGGGGGAAATGGGTATAATCTTCAGGTTGTAAGATAAGTTCCGGGGAAATCCAATGCATGGCATGGTAACTACAGTTAACAACAGCACTCCACTGTATACTTCAGAGTTGTTACTAGGTCTTAAATGTCATCACACACACACAAAGGATAATCATGTGAGAGGATAGAAGTGTTAACTAATCTTATTGTGATAATCATTTCATAGTATGTACGTGTATCAAATCATCATTGTAAACTGGTATATGTCAGTAATATCTCAATAAAGCTGGGGGGAAATTAAGTACAATACAAAGTCCTTGGCACCTAGTAGATACTCAACAAATGTTCCCCGCTGCCCCCACCCTTCAGGATAGCCAGTGCTAATAAGGGAGCTGTGGTCAGGACAGATGACCAGTGTGATCCGAAGTTGGCTTTATGATCTGACCTCAGAGCAGGAGGGCCTTGGGAAGGGCAAGCAGACAAAAGTAATGATTAAAAAAACCGAACAAACCACATTAACATGACAGAACTTTTCAGCAGTATGGCCACGTCCAAGTTTAAAAGCAATCCAACAGAATGCCTGGAAAACCTTACTACCATGATTCTTTGCAAGATCTGATAGGAGTTAGCTCTCTTAGGCGAGTGGTAACAAGAACATATATGTGTATTATTTTCTCTGATAATGAGAGTAGTTTATGATCATTATAGAAAACAAATGAAAGTATTAAAACAATTTAAGATCTCTCACACTCTGCCTCCTTTTCAGTCTCCTACCCCGAACAGTTAGTATCCATGTTTTGGTGAGTTTTCCTTTCCATCTTTTTTAGAGGTGTGCGCATGCGCACACACACACACACACACACACACACACACACACACACACACGTATACACACACACAGTTGACCTTTGAACAACACAGGTTTGAACTCTGTAGGTCCACTTACAGGCAACTTCTTTTTCAATAAATCCAGTACAGTCCTGTAAATGTATTTTCTCTTCCTTATGATTTTCTTGGTAATACTTTCTCTTTTTTTCTCTAGCTTACTTTATTCCAAGTATCTGATGTATAAGACATATAATAAAGAAAATACGTATTAATCAACTGTTTATCCTATCAGTAAGGCTTTTGGCCATCAGTAGGCTATCGGTAATGAAGTCTTTGGTTAAGTCAAAAGTTATTATACACAGATTGTCAACTATGCAGGGACACTTCTAACCCTTGTGTTGTTTAAGGGTCAACTGTGTTTTTTTCTTTCTCTTTCCTTTTGTTTTTTTTTTTTAATTTTTTTTTTCAACGTTTTTTATTTATTTTTGGGACAGAGAGAGACAGAGCATGAACGGGGGAGGGGCAGAGAGAGAGGGAGACACAGAATCGGAAACAGGCTCCAGGCTCCGAGCCATCAGCCCAGAGCCTGACGCGGGGCTCGAACTCACGGACCGCGAGATCGTGACCTGGCTGAAGTCGGACGCTTAACCGACTGCGCCACCCAGGCGCCCTTTCCTTTTGTTTTTTAAGATATTCTTTTTTTTTTTTTTTAAGTTTATTTTATTTATTTTGAGAGAGACAGAGATAGCATGAGCAGGGGAGGGGCAGAGACAGAAGGGGTGAGAAAGAATCCCAAGCAGCCTCTCTGTTGTCAGCGCAGAGCCTGATGTGGGGCTTGAACTCACGAACTTTGAGATCGTGGCCTGAGCCAAAATCAAGTGTCCGATGTTTAACCGACTGAGTCACCCAGGCGCCCCGTCTATAGTTATAACCTATACAAAGCTTCTAACTGTTAGAAAATAATTTTCTAACACAACAAATGGGACTCAATCCATTCCCAAACCCTTCCCCTTTGACCCCTCCTTCTGTCCTGTTCTCAGTACAGCCTGGCTAGGTATCACTCAAGCCTGCCGGCCTATTGTGCAATCCCAGGCCCACCAAGGAGCCTTTCCAGACCTGGAAAATTGTGTCCCAAACAACAGAGAGGTGAAAACAGAGCAGCACGCTGAAGCCAGCCTTTTTACTCACCTGTCTAAGGAACCGATTGTTGACCAGGTCAACCACAAGGACCTGCAAGATGAAGAAAAGGGACGATTACTGTCACCAGGGTTTCTGGGATGCAGTGACAGACTCTTAGCCTTCTTCCTTCTTGGCATCCCGACAGGCAGCTAGGGTGGGGGATAGAGTGGCCCATTTGTGGTTTCCCGACGTTGCCACTGTAGCCACAAGTGATGAAGAGGGGAGGTAGGGGGTGGGGAAGGGCTTTCCAGAATCGCATGCTTTCAACACTGAAACCACAGCTGGGACATGTGTATGCCACAGATTGGACTCCCTGTCCCGTTCCCACGCTGGCTAAGGCAGAGCCTTTGGGACAGATTTTTAGTGTGCAGGTTACTGGGGTGGGCAAAAGATGCTACAGGCCCCCCAGGCCCCCCCTTGCTTCCATTCCATTCGACACTGCCACCCCCCACTCCCAGCTCGCTCTCTCCTCTCAGCTACCCAGGTGGCCTTGTCCTTTCTCTGAACGGGACAAGAAGAGAGAAACCCAGAGGAGTGGATCCAGCTGGAGAATAAATCAAGCTGCAGGTGCTGGGCTTTCATTAGTCAAAGCTTTTAGGGTAGGCACCTTCCCCTTGTCTCCGTAAACAGGGACTGGGGACTGGGACCCGGGCCAGGTGGGCCAGGTGTTGCGTGAGGCAAGTGAGGCGCCTACAGCACAGGTCAGGAAAATGCTGGCCTCTGCTTACGTGATCCGGGGAGTGAGGCCCTCACTTGGGCCTCGGCATGGGCCACACTGGCTATGATGAAGAGCAAGGGCCTGCATGGTCACCATGTTCTCACCAACAGCTGGAAACACAGGCTCTAATACAGCCCAGAGACTGTGCCCAGGAGCTGAGGGAGCCCTCCCATTCCTCCTTCTGGGGTTGAACTGAGCCATTTCAGGGATCACACAGTACCCAGACAAGCTCCTTGCAGTTCAGAAACTTACATGCGAAGAGCTGTGTGTGCTGGTGAATACTTAATGGGGCTTCAGGCTACCTGGGCAATTAGAAGAGCTACGTCTGGGGCCCGGGGGTGAATTTCAGGGACAGGCGTTCCCCAGGGGGTTTGGAAGTGAGTAGTATCAGTTAGGCCCCTCTGGTTCCCTCTCTGAGTGCTGGGAGCTCAGGACACAGGACAGTGATTATTTAGAGGAAGGAACTGGGGCTAAATACCCACAGAAATGCCAGGTAGGATGTTCCCTGCTTGGGTGCAAGCCTGAAAACCCAGCACTGGAGGATTAAAAACATTTTGGTTGTTGTCTCTTTAACTGATATGAAAAAGGACCTGTTCGCACAACCTGTCAACTTTGTTATTAGTCCAAATATAAATTCCAGTTAGCTCTTGTGTGCTCCCCGCCCACCTCCCAGTTTGGGGGAATGCAAGGGAGGGGACGTTAGGGTAGATGGCTCCTTCTGGATGAAACGTTTTAACATCTGGTTAAGTTGTAGATGTCTGCCCTTCTCAGGCCAGTAGGTTCATTTAGAGGAGAGAACTGAACTTGCGGCTACTGAGGGTCCACTGAGGCGGACTGGGGTCGGGGGCGTGGATCTAACAGACAAAGCCATGGGGTCCCCTATTCCCTGCGTGCCTACAGTGCCTTAGCCAACACCTCCCCTCTACCTCGGGCACCCTCGGGAGGGAACAGGGATGCCCCCAGAGCTCACCTCTTCCAGCGGCAGCTCCCTGAGCAGTGGCAGCGAGCTGGTGAGCAGCCCGATGAGGAAGGGGGTTGGTGAGCACACGATGTCGATCATGGTGGGGGGCAGCACGGGGATGTAGGTGTGCTGCCAGGTGAACGGGTAGATGGCGGCCACCATTGCATGGCCGCACTTGGACAGCGTGCTGCAGTGGAGGGGAGAGAAGGGGAGAAGGTGCAGATTCAGGGAAAGCTCCAGCCTGCTCAGGCTCAGAGGGTGGGCGGCCTCCATGGAGGAGGCTGGAGACAAATGTGGGCACTCCTCCCCGAAGGCGTGTTGGTCAGAAAGGGCGTCACGTGTGTAAGCAGGTACATCACGTAACAGTCCTAGCGCAGAGTATATCAGGCACATGGAGCCTGTGTGAGGCTTGGACACACAGCCAGAAGGACAGATTGAATGCCTCAGCTAACTTTTGCTAGTGTCCCTTCACATGCAAGCTACATTCTTTTTTATTTTATTATTTTTTTAATGTTTATTTTTGAGAGAGCATGAGCAGGGAGGGACAGAGAGAGAGAGGGAGACACAGAATCCGAAGCAGGCTCCAGGCTCTGAGCTGTCAGCACAGAGCCCAACGCGGAGCTCGAATCCATGAGCCCCGAGATCATGACCTGAGCTGAAGTTGGACGCTGAACCTACTGAGCCACCCAGGCGCCCCATGAGCTACATTCTGGTAAGATCTTGACCACATCATTCACTTTCACCCCTCTTCCCCATATCCTTCCAAAACAACGAAAGCCTCTTTTCTCATGGATGCTCATGGATTTCTCTTACTGAAGACAGTTTTATATTCTAACACTAGCTGCTTCTTCGTTCCCTTCCGCACATTCGCTCAGCCAAGCACGAATACCTAGGTGCCATCAGGGCAAACAGGGTGGCTCCTCTGGCATTTACATGGCAACCGCCAACTGTGAGGCTCTCCTTGTAAGCACGAAACTCATATGCAGTCAGTTACCCCTTACCCAGAATTCAAAACTTAACAAAAAAACACAACATTCTCTCTTAAAGAATAATGATCATGGTGTAGCCTTTATCGGCAAGCCCTGAGCTCCACTGATCACCGTCCCCAGTGCTCTGTGCGGAGCTTGAGTTCATGCCTGGTCTGCTGGATGAATGGGTGGATTACCCCAGGCTGTCATCTGGAATATCAGCCCCACTGTGCCACAGATGGTGATGCCTGGCAGCCTCCCAGGGTGGGCAAGAGCTGACTTTCCCTTCTTCTGGGCAGTTTCTTGTTGCTGGTGAGCCTGCTGGGGTCAGACCGTCTCTGTTCACATCCTAGTATGCTGTTCTAAAATGCCATGGGACTCAAACGTCAGAAGCTTGTTAGAAATATGTGTAATGTAAGAATAGAATAAAAGTGAGGGCCCATGGGTTCTCCCTGGAGTATACAGCATCCTTCTCAGGCCACAAGCCCTATAACCAGCATTTGATTTGTTAGGCCACCGTTTTAATGTTTGCCCCAGTTTTCAGCTGAGTTCTGTTTAGGAAGCAGAGTTCTGGATAGATGAATGCCCCCTTACTGGGTTCCCAGGGATGTCAGGCACCTATAAAGGCATGCATACCTTGGAGATACTGTGGGTTCTGTTCCACACCCCCACAATCAAGCAAATATGTTTGGGACAGGGAGTCAAATGATTTTTTTTGTTTTCCGGTGCATATAAAAATTATGTTCATAGTATACAGTATGCAAATACGCAATAGTATCATGTCTATAAAGTGTATAGATTTCAATTAAAAAACAGTTTGTTGCTAAAAAATGCTAACCATCATCTGAGCTTCCAGTGAGTCATAAATCACCAATCGCAGATGACCATAACAAATATAATGATAATGAAAAATATTGTGAGATATTACCAAACTGTCACACAGAGACACAAAGCAAGCAAATGCTGGTGGAAAAATGGTGCTGATAAACTTGCTTGAAGCAGGTTGCCACAAACCTTCAACTTGTAAAAAAAACACAGTATCTGCAAAGTGCAACAGAATGAGGTATGTAATGTCATGGTCATAAAACCTTCCCAAGCCCATTTTAGTGGAATCACTTAACTTTGGCTTCCTTAAGGAGAAAAGATATTGGCTAGCAAGTGAAATACCCAGACAGAAAAAGACAAATACCGGATGATTCCACTTACATGAGGGACTCAGAATAGGCAAATTCACAGGGACAGAATAGAACAGAGGTTACCAGGGGCTGGGGGAGGAAGAATAGGCAGTTGCTGCCTCTGGAAATGGGCAGTGTTGATGGCTGCAAACACTGTGAATATACTTCCTGCCACTGATCTGTGTACTTGAAAAGTAAACCTTCTGTTATCTATGGTTTGCCACAATAAAAAAATAGCAAAAAAAAAAAAAAAAAAAAATCACTTACTTTCTAAGGGATTTCCTATGAATGTGGCACTCCCTGAACATCCTTAAAATACATACCAGCCCTCTTTTCCATCCCATCTGCACTCGGGGCCCCTCGAACCAGAGTAATGTTGAATCTTGTTCATTTATCAGCATGAGCCCTCTGACCTTCCTGTTCCCTGTCTTCGCAAACCATCACTCTCTGAACACTCACTGGGGTCATGAAATGCTTCTTAGTAGCACGGAACCCCCATGTTGCCCTGATATGTGGTCCTAGTCTCTTCTTCCAAATTATCACCCCCAAAATGAGAGGGATGCCACCCCAAGATTTCCTTCTTATCACTATAATACCTTCTTTGTAAGAGTGAGGTATACAAAGTATGTAATACCCTCTTGAGTAACAGTGACCTAGGATAATTAAGTCAGGACTTATACCAAGGAGAATAACAGCAATCAGTCAGCCAGTGGCTTGGGGTGACTTCTGTCTTCCAAAGAATCTTCTCTCAAAGCAGAGAAGCATTTTCCTAAGGCATCACTTTCTCTGAGATACCAGGAATGTTTATACTTTCAGTGAGTTGCACACCATTTGTGTTTACTTTTCTTGATCACGAATGTGTTGAATTTACTCTGTTCTAAATTTCTTTAGTTTTAGGACTACTCTGTGTCTGTGTGTGACCAGTCTACAAAGGTGATCTGCTCACATACTATAGTTGTGAGAACACAGCCAAGAAAACGAGAAGAACGTTAAAAAATAAAGGAGGATAGTTAGGTGTAGAGTGGATTTTTTCAGACTATACTTTGCAGCCCATCATTGGGTCCTGAAATAATTTTAGTGGGTTGTGATCAGCATTAAAAACAACAAAAAAGGGGCACCTGGGTGGCTCAGTTGGTTGGGCGTTGGACTTTGGCTCAGGTCGTGATGTCACGGCTGGTGAGTTCGAGCCCCACATCGGGCTCTGTGCTCACAGCTGGGAGCCTGGAACCTGCTTCGGATTCTGTGTCTCCCTCTCTCTGCCCCTCCCCTGCTCACGCTCTGTCTTTCTCTCAAAAATGATAAACATTAAAAAAAAAAAAAACACACAACAGAAAGAAGAGACGAGAGAGTGTGCTGCAATGCGTTTCAGGTGTAACTATCTGTGTGTATGTATGTGGTGTTGGCATTGGGTCTGGACGTGAAATGCATTTCTCATCATGGTCTGTAATAAAAAGGGTCTGAAGCCAATGACTTGGACTGAAGAACTGGAGGTTGGAGGCAGGCGGACAGAGATGGTTCAACTGGAATTCTGGTATGTTCCATTTTTTACTGGGAGGTTGGCTTTCACTCCCAAGGGACTAGAGGGACCTTAAAGGAGACCGTAGGAAAGAATTCCCTGAATGAAGCCTCATATATGAAACCTGTCTCTTTTTACAGCACATCTGTTGTAAGCTCCTAAACAGGACTTGGAGGGAGAGTGGCGGGTCCCCACGGAGGGCGCTGTCTGGCGGGGTCCACCTCAGCCATCTCTGAGGCTCTCACTTTCCACTTGCTACCGGAAAATAAAAATGCAATGCTCACGCTGAAGAGTTCATTCACATTTTAGAGTTGTGGTTTAAGCACTTTTGACCCCAGGGAAGTTGTAAAATCACAGAAGTTTAAACCTGGAGCCACCTTAGAAATAGAGTTCATCTTTTGATTTTTTTTTTTTTTTTAAGTAAGCTTTATGTCCAACGTGAGGCTTGAACTCACAACCCTGAGGTCAAGAGTCCCTTGCTCCACTGACAGAGCCAGCCAGGCGTCCCTCCTTTGGAATTCTATAGCTAAAGAAACCTAGGCTGAGGCTGACCTCTGAATTCAGGGTGGGGAGCGAGGCGGCGCCCGGGGCCTGGAGGAAGTGAAGAGATCCCGAGAGAGGAATGGAGGCCTGAAGAGGCACACAGAGAGAAGCCTTTTGTGGTTTTCTCAGTTACTGCAATAGAAAAATAAATCAGTTTAACTTTTTTTTCCCAAGTCAAAGAAAAGGCCTTCTGCCCTTTTGCTTTCTTGTGGCCTCATGGTTGGAAGGAGAAAGCGCGATCGGTGGCTCGCTTCTCTCTGCTACTAGAGCTCCCTGTGGCTCCTAGGGGAACCCTAAGTGGGCGAGGCCCCCAGAGGTCAGGCAGGCCCCCGTTCAGCTGCGGGGAGTGTGCACCGGCTGCACAAAGAAGGCAGTTGGAACCGGTTAGGAAACACGATAGGCAGTGCCAGCGCTAGCCTCACACATACAGTGGGGGGATACGTGTTACTGAGGAAGATCAAATTCACTCTTGCGGCTGGAATGCACTGACCGAAAGGTCACCAGAATTCAATTCTGAAGGGGACCCACGATGACAACTCAGCCGGGTACCCCCTTGGCCATGTAGCTAGGCGCTGCCACTGCCGTTTCTCTGAACAAGTGGTTTCTGTTTGTTTTCAAATCATCTGATGTGCTGTTGCAGCTGGAGCCCAATGTTTCTGCACCTGGTTATCATTAGCACCTCCGGGCAGGCGCAAAGGGGGCCCGGTGTGCTCACGACAACAGGTGGGCAGGGCTGAGGAGTGTCTCATTCCTCTTGCTCACTAGCCCACACCAACACGCTAAAAACAAAACAAAACAGAACAAAAAAAAAAAAAAGCCCCAAAGGACAAAAATACACAACCCCCTCTTGAAATACTGGAAGGAAAGGTCAAATTCTGCTAAAGTACGGTGACAACTCTTCCCTCAAAATAAGTGGTAGAGGAGGAAAGAAGGGATTATTCTGAGTGTCGCTTGTGCTTTCCTCGGTCTCTGCTGCAAGTGGTAATGACATTTTATTCTCAGCCTCGTGAAGGTGAGTCTCCATGGGGGTGGGGGGTGGTCTCTTAGGAATATGGAAAGAACAGGTTTTGGTTTGGGGGACACACAGGATGACTTTTCAAGCAAGCTCGTCACATGCCCTCCCTGAGCGGCCTGCTGGTTGGAGGAGAGGCAGGGTTTTTGGAGGAAGTCCTAGGAAGAGAGCCCTCCCAGCTGGCTTGTGTTACGTGGGGGTGGAGGAAAGGAACACCAGCCTGCAGCTGGGATCAATTTGTACTAAAGCAGGGGAGGGAGATGATGCCCACGTGCGAGGCTGGCTGGGCCACAGGGTTTAAAGATGGGCACAGGGGAGAAGGGCCAGGTCCCAGAATGCTTTGCTACTTGGCAGTGCTTCACGAGGGTTGAAGCATTAGCTCAGAGCCACTGGGATGCGCCTGTGCGTGCTCAAGTTCTCCTGGACGGGGGTGCGACCAAGCCCCTGTGCCACAATGTGGGCTTACTATGTTCAGCAACCTTTCAACTCATCTGGGAACCAGAAAGAACAGAGCACAGAGCCTCCTGTAAAATGCTGCCAGAAAAGTCAACAATGAGTTTCCTGAGTTAGACAGACTCCCCAGGAATCTCAGGAATGATTCATCAGCATCTGTTAGTATCCCAAGCAAGGCATCTCTCCTGGTGCATCATTCCCAGGAAGTGGAGTGAAAGGCGAACTTCGGTCTGCTCTGGTGCCTGGGGAGACCTAGTGGGAGGTGGATGGCACCAGGCACTGGCTGCTATATTTCATTGCCGTACTTGTAAATCTGGAAGTGACGTGTAGCTGAATTAAAAAACAACAACAACAACAACATAGGCTGGGCCTCAAGAAAACTGGGCCAACTGGGTCTGCTACTCCCCGTATGCTCTCAGGTAAAAGCCCTGAACTTCCTCATCTATCAAATAAGTAAATGGAATAGATAATTTCTAAACTCCTTCCAGCAAAATGTTTACAAACTACAAATCTACGAGAGAAAGCCAGGAACTGGGAAGAGCTGGAAATTGAAAAGAACTACGCCTGGTCATCGGAAGACAATTCTAGGGCTCGTTAACGGAGATAGGACAGAACAGCAACAGGGAACTAACAGACAAAAGCAGTGGAGAGGTTTTGAGTCCTGGCAGTAAGTTCCAAAAAAGGCGATGACACAAAGCAAGCACGCCTGAGAGCATGTGACCCTGAGATGGGTTTGGAGTAGAAGACAATTTGTGGTTATGCTAGTCTCTTAATCCGGCTCCGCGTGTTATCTTCTTGGTGTTCATATGCCAACACAGGTAGTTGACGCTTCATATTTAATCAGACTGATGTCATTATGTTACTAGCACTGTATTTTTCATAGAATTTTGCTGATTTAAATGTATGTACCTCTGTCAGCCACGCTGAGGACCTCTGAAATAGTATCTTGTTTTTGTTTTGTTCTACTTTTTTTTTTTTTAGTGTTTATTTACTTTTGAGAGGGAGAGAGTGCAAGTAGGGCAGGGGCAGAGAGAGGGAGACAGAGGATCCAAAGGGGGCTCTGCGCTGACAGCAACGAGCCCGATGTGGGGCCTGAACCCACGAACTGCGAGATCATGACTTGAGCTTCAGCCATCCAAGGTGCCCCCTGAAGTAGTAGTTTGAATTTTTTTAAGCTTATTTATTTTTGAGAGAGAGAGAGAGAGAGAGAGAACAGGAGACACAGAATCCGAAGCAGGCTCCAGGCTCCAGGCTCCGAGCTGTCAGCACAGAGCCCGACATGGGGCCCAAACCCACAAACTGTGAGATCATGACCTGAGCCGAAGTCGATGCTCAACTGGCTGAGCCACCCAGGTGCCCCATGAATGCCAGGGCCACCAAGGGGGCAGCTACCAAAACTTCAGGTCGGCCTCAGGCAAGCTCATTGCCTAGAGAGGGCAGGCTCACAAACCCAACCTTGTCCCAGACGGTAAGCATTGCTGAGCACAACTGATTCTAGGCAGGACAGAGGACCTAGGCTTACAGAAACCGATGAAACCACGAACCGACAGGAGCACACAAAAGGATGAAAATGCACAGCCACCTACGAACTTATCTGTGTAGTTACCCAGGTGTGGAAGGCAAGGCGCAAACTCCAGTATGTGTCAAGATTTGACCACCTGATCCTACTTATCATCAGCCAACAGTCCCTTGGCTTCTAGCCTTCATGTACTCCAGAAAGATAAAAGTGAATTTCTTAAATGTTAAAAATCTGTCCCATCTAAAACTTTTGTACAGATTTGTTTATGTGCAGCTCTGACTTCACTATTCAGCCTGGTCTGTAGAGATAGTCAAAACTTTGGGAATTGAAATTAATAAACTAAAAAACAAAATGTTTACCATCGGGGCAATGAAGAAAGGGGTATGAGCAAATATTTAGTTGGGTTGCTATGACGACAGAACAAGCCATCACAACAGCATTCTTTCCTTTCCATCTGTCAAAACTTCGGCTTGACAGGCCCTTAAGAAACACTCAGGGTCCACCCTGAAGATGAAACGGAGCAAAAATGTTATTCTAAGTTTGATAGATTTTTGGCCTGACTTAAAACTCTTTCATAACTCATTCAGCATTTGCCACAAGTCCCTGCTATTTCCGCCTGCAGTGCGCAGACTCCCCGGCAATGAAGACTGAGAACGCTGTGTGGCAGGGGAGGGAATGGCGGCATGACTACGGGCCTAATGCAGGCCCCCGTCCACCCTGGGATGCCACGCGGCCATTCCCGGAGCTTGGGGCATGTCCTGCTCTCATGCGCTGTTCTGCGGTGTCACAAGGTTTGGGAGGAATCAGGAGAACGGGAGGCTTGCTTCAACGTCTGGCTGGACAGGGCTGGAAATGGGAGCATGCGCGGTGGGGGGGGGGGAGTACTGTGCCCAGTAAGGAGGAGGAAAGCCCCCCCCACCCCACCTCCCGCCACGGGAGCTTATGCGGGAGGCTCTCTTCCCGCACCTTCCCAGGTCACACAACTTGCAGCCAGCCACTGTCCCCCAAGCCCTAGTTTGTCATGGCCTGGCCAGAGAACCCTTCAGTTCCTTATGGCTCTTTGCCCGTAAATCAGGCAGCTTTAGGTGCACACAGATTGGTCCTGGAGGGACAGCTGGGAAGCAGAGCAGGATGGAGAGGACAACATGGCTTCTGGCTTTTTCACGCAGCAGCGTCACAGGTGTGATGTTCTTTGGTGGAGTTTCTGTGCTTTGATCATTAGCTATGTCACTTTTTTCTTTTTTAAAAAAGAATTTATTATTTATTAAAACAAATTTTTTTCATGTTTACTTTTTTAGCGACAGAGACAGAGCAGGGGCATGAGAGGGGCGGGGAGAGAGGGAGACACAGAAGCAGACCGAAGCAGGGTCTAGGCTCTGAGCTGTCAGCAGAGCCCGATGCAGGGCTCAAACTCAGGATCCGTGAGATCATGACCTGAGCTGACGTTGGACGCTTAAATGCTGAGCCACTGGGGTGTCCCTATTTTATTTCTTATTTTAGAGAGAGAGAGAAAGAGAGGGAGAGGGAAAGAGACAGAGCTCAGCACAGAGCCCACCCGATGTGGGGCATGATCCCACAACCCTGGAATTAAGACCTGAGACGAATCAAGTCGGGACGCTCAACAGACTGAGCCACTGAAACGCCCCACGATTTTATTTTTAAGTAATTTCTACACCCAATGTGGGGGTCGAACTTACAACCCTAATGATCGAGTCACATGCGCCACTGACTGAGTCAGCCAGGCATCCCAGCGATGTCACTTTCTTACAGGTGAGCCAGGCTTCCCTGTACTGGCTTAGCTGGCCTGTTAGGGAAGGGGTCACAACCAAGAAACCCAAAACTGAGGCCTCCAGAAGTAGACCGTTTAAGCTGTAAAAGGAGGTGCAGAGGGCCCCAACTTTGGGCACAGTCTAGGTCAGAGGCCTGGGAATCCTGGAGAGGACCCACAACATGGTGTGTATTTGTCTCTAACCCAAGTGATGTTAAGAGGGGCATTCAATGAGCACACAGTTATTTCGGCATCACACCAGCTCTGAAGTGTCTAGGATTAGAATCTCAGATGCCAAGTAGCTGGGACAGGCTTCCCAGGTGATTTCTACTGAACAGATCAACCTGGGAGAGGAGAGAGCCTACCGAGGGCAGGGAGATGTGGGCTGGCAGTGCTGACCTTCCCTCATCAGTGTGTTCACAGAGTCAGGCATCACTTGAGCTGGAGAGGTCCTGCAGAAATTAGATGATCCCTCCCCCACGGCACAGCTGGACACACGAGGTGGTCATCCCCGGGGACGCTTTGGAAAGCACAGGATGCCTGAGGAGGGGAGTCCTGGGTCAGGAATGGGACCCTTAGCAGGTTCTGGGCCAGGGTCACTGGGAGGGCAAGGCACAAAGGAGCACAGTCCCAGGAGGCCCAGAGCACTCTGACCGTGCAACCGGGAGTTTCAGAGCTAGGAGAGAGTGTGGGGGTCATCTGGACCCACCTGCCTCTCCAGGCCCCAGATGAAGGCCATAAGAGAGGGAGGGCCTGGGGAGAAAACCACAGAAGTCTCAGCTTCTTCCGTAGACAATTCTAGCCTAACTGCCAAGCACAAACGGGTCTTAATGGCATGTTTTTAAAAAGACTTTCCTTATGGGGGCGTCTGGGTGGCTCAGTCGGTTAAGTGTTTGACTTAGGCTCAGGTCATGATCTCATGGTTTGTGAGTTCGAGACCCACATCGGGCTCTGTGCTGACAGCTCGGAGCCTGGAGCCTGCTTCGGATTCTTTGTCTTCTTCTCTCTCTGCCCTTCCCCCACTTGTGCTCTCTCTCAAAAATAAATAAATGTAAAAAAAAAAAAAAAAAAAGACTTTCCTTATAGATTTCTGTAGGTGGGGTCACAGGCACGGCCACCCTGCACCCTACCTCCCCCCCCCCCCCCCGACCAAATGAGGCCAGCTCCTCCTCCTTCCTTCTCATTTTCTCTGGAGCCAGGCTGCCTGTGTCCCAGCTCTTCCACTAACCTCTGGCTTGCTTGAGCAAAGTGTCTTAACCTGTGTGTGCTTCTTAGTTTCCTAATAATAGAAGCTATGTGATTGAGTTGTCAGAAGCCTGAAAGAATACAGGTCAAACCCTTCCAAGAGCCTGGCCCAGAGGCAACATTCCAGTGCTCCTGACGGTTGCCTGTTGTTACTGTCCTCTGGCTCCTGCCTGCTGTGTTTCCTTCTTTTCCAGCCTCAGCTCTGTGGGCCTTTATTTATTTATTTTTCCACCTCTTCAGGTCTGCATGGAACTCGTGTTGGATAGAAACATAAGTTATTGGGTAAGAGAGAGAACACTGTGAGCCATTTGTAACAGGAAAAGTATGGGCTGCCTTTGGGGCCAACATGACACGGGAGCCCAAGCAGGTCAGAATGACGAGGGACCTGGGTGCAGACAAGCCCTTGTTTCATAAATGAGGAGACCCAAGGCCAACGGTGGAGGATGTTCAGGCTTCCTCTCTCCTGGGGGTGGGGGGGTGGGTGGGACACCTCTAGGCCCCACGTCCTGTGTGATGAGAGATGGGCGTGCAAGTCTGAAGGCCATGAAGGGTTTAAAAATGTAATTAAGGTACTTTCCATACACACACACAGCAGTTAGCTGCACTGTGGCCCAACCCTGGACCCAAGGACAGCACCAACGTTCTCCATGTCCCTGCAGCATCCACAGCTGCCATCTTACCCCTCTCCCCCCTCATGGGTGTTTGCTTGTCCAAGGGACTAAGTCTCTACCGGCAGAATACCAGGCATCATGGAAGGTGGGGACACTCCAAGTGCCTCCAGTCTGACCACACTGGTGACCTGTCTTCCCCACAAAGCTGCCCCAGAGCAGGAGGGGAGGGGATGGTAGAACTAACAAGATGCAGCCACTGGGCAGGGTCCATTTATAGCAATGGGGCTCCTTCGCTTTCCTTTGTCTCCTTAGAGCAGTTCTGTGGGAGGGGCTTTAACCCATCAACCCAGAAATGTGTCCAGGGAGGGGGTGGGGGGGCGAGGTGGTGGTCTCCTCCCAGAGATCTCTGTCCTGAGCCCTTCCAGCTGTCTTGGTCCCCTAAGCCTGACACATCCACTCTGTTGCCCTTCAGGGATGCATTTGTCTTTGACCCTCTCTGTTCTCACCTTCTCTCTTGCATTGTACTTTGACAAGAAAAACAGATGATATTTTGTGTTCTCCTCTGCCCGAGAGGAAGCCTGGGGAGGGCACACTCCTCTCCAGCCATGCCCATCTTCCTGGATATTTTCTCAGGCTGGACCTTCCTGAGCCTAACACATTCAGCCCAGAAGCAAGCTCCTCAGGGGACTGTCTGGTTCCATCTCCAATC
Organism: Puma concolor; assembly: GCF_028749965.1. NCBI lineage: Eukaryota > Metazoa > Chordata > Mammalia > Carnivora > Felidae > Puma > Puma concolor. The sequence continues at coordinate 14,649,393 of NC_141668.1, read as the reverse complement.
CTGGTGGGCAGCACGTTTACTTGGCTGGCAATCACTTCTAGCCTAGGCCTTTCTGAGATTCTCCACTCTCCCCTCCCCCATGGCCGAGGCTGAGAATTCTACTTCTGGGGGACAGAGTGGGGCTTCCAGAGAATACAGACAGCTACTAGAATGTCCATGAAATCCGACCCTGGCCACTGAAGGGTTATTACTCCTCCTCAGCTCCCAGAGCCCCAACCTTGAGAACTCTCCCGTCTGAACTCCCCAGTGCCCAGCGAGCTTGGAGAGCTGCCCGCGCCCAGCAGAGTGCAGGCCCGCTTCCTGAGCGGACCCCAGTGCACAGGGAGTGCAAAACCACGACAGTAAAAGTGAATAGCTCCCTAAAGGCCAGGGTGGGATCGGGCTGGGAATAGCCAAGTGGCTGCTATCCAGAGAGGAGCATCACCAAGATGACCAGATGGGCTGGCGCGGGAGGAGAGGACTGGATTCCATTTCCTACCACATTCCTGATGAACTCCACGTTCATACCTTCTGTCCTTGCCATTCCTCTTTCCCTGTTCCTCTTCCTCCCCTTTGTTTTCCAGACTTGGGAGTCAGATTTCCTCTGCAAACCACGGTTCTTTAATTTTTGTGTTTTTGGCATTTCTTCTCTCCAGATGGACTCCTCGGTTGGCCTCATCTGCTTTCACTGGTTGGCTGGCCCATCTCTGACTGGGTCCCACATCTCAGCCCCTCGTGGAGTTTCACTCACTACCCGTGCCGCTGTGCCCTCAGCTCCAAAGCAAAGAAGGCTCTGATTCGGTATTTTGAAAGGAGGAAAATGCCAGGAATTCTTTTTTTTTTTTCTTCCTAGTTTAGAATTAACTCGAATCCCTACCTGTATCTCCTGGCTCTTCCTTGCTTTGTGACATGGGCTTTGCAAATCACTTAGTGTGACCCATAGGACGTGGGGGGCATCCTACCAAGCAGCAAGCAGGTGTGTGTGACTCTGTGTAATTTATTTTAGCACTGAGAGGAGGGGGCGCCTTTGGGATACATCTGTGCTCTAGCACAACCCTGAAGCCGTCTGTGAACCTTGGCTCCCTGCCTCCTCCTGGGCCTTCCTCTCTGGGCTCAGCTGCAGCCAACGGCTTTGCAGTTCCTGAAGGTGTCATGCTCGGCCTCCGGCCTCCTTGCCTTGCTCCTTTCGCCTGGAATGTGCTTTCTACTTGCTGTTAGTCTTAGGACTCAGCCAGAACTGGCTTCCTCTGAGGAGGAGGGCCCTCCTCCTGTCTAGAACACACTGCTCTGGTAAGCCTTTACAACACAGTACTGGGTGGTCTGCTCAGTTCTAGAACCGTCGGTCCCCCAGCACACGGCAGAGCGCCCAGCACTCAGTGGAACGGGTGGAAGGCAGGCTGCAAATCAGGTAAGTGTGTAGGGAGGCGTGGGCTTACCCGGCGTTTCAGAACCGCTGTGCCTTACAGATGTCCACTCCTCGCTGCCCACTGACCCGCACTCTTCCCTCAGGGTGCTTCCTTGGCAGTCCCCGACAATCACCTGCCCTACACGTGCCAGCCAGCCCGAGACCGACGGTCATTCAGACACTTTATTTAGTAGGAGAGGCCACGGTTGGTACCTGAGCTTGTCTGCGATGAAGATGACCCTCCTTTCCAGAAGCAGGGAGGCAAAAACACAGAGCAGGTGGCGGACGCTGAGAGAGGAGAAGAGAGACTCAAAGTCTACGTGTTCGAGCCGGGAGTCCAGCGGGCGGCACAGTTCAATCACCTGCCGGGGAACAGGAGCAGCCGTGAGGAGGGGCCGCACCCCAGGCCGGGGGCTCTGAGGTCCTCAGCAGGGCGCACCCACTGGCAGGTGAAAAGGGAAAGGAAACAAGGAAGACAAGGAAGGCGACTGGGGAAAAGAAAGATCCTAGGAGACTGGGGGAGCAGGTACACTTGGAAGTGACTCTGTCGCAGTTGAGTGTGAGGAAAGTTCGGATGGAGGTGGAGACATAGGGTGGCTCAGTCAATGGCCCTTGACCCAAAATGGCGGCTGGCTCTGGCTGGCGATGACATATGTGGACCACGCCCCTCCCTGGAAGTGCCATGACTGTTGCTATCCCATCACTTAGAGTCCCACAGGGAAGTGTCTGCCTCACAAGGGAATATTACCTGCTGGAATGGAGTCACGGGCTCACGCAGAAGAACCAAAAGATCCAAGCAACACTTTCAAGACTCACCTCCTCTAGAAGGCATTTCTCAGTGAGCCCAACCCCATACCAGTCCCTTCCCTATGATGTGTCTTACAGCTTGTATGTTCAGTGGGCATACTTTCTCATTCTGTACTTGTTGAAATGTTCCCAAATTCATCTCAAGTCAACTACTCCTGGGTGTGCTTTTCTTCTTTTTTTTATTTCTTTTTTTTAAATGTTTATTTATTTTCGAGAGAGGGAGAGAGAGAGACAGAAAGAGCGCACACGAGTGGGGTTCGGTAGAGAGAGAGAGGGAGATACAGATTCTGAAGCAGGCTCCAGGCTTCAAGCGGGCAGTGCAGAACCCGACGCGGGGCTCAAACTCACAAACCGTGAGATCATGACCTGAGCCAAAGTCGGACGTGTAACTGACTGAGCCACCCAGGCGTTCCTGTTTTTCTCTTTTAATAGCTGACTCCTTCACAGTGAGCAGAGACCAGTGTTTTACTCTGAGCACCATGCCTGCCCGGTGTTGCCCACACAGTGGGGCACGTTAATGTTAATATCCCTATGGCCAAGTCGCCTGTATCTGGTATAGGACAGTGCAAGACTCTCCAGCAACAGGGAGAATGCTTCTCTCTGCTCTGGGAAAATGAGTTGTGGCAGAATATCCCCTCCCCATCTTCCCCTCCCCATCCTCCCCTCCCCTGTCTCCAGAGGTGACTTTGCTTTTTCAAGGGCTTTTGGAAATAAATAGATACTCAGGCAGGATGGGATGTACCTTCTGATGTCCACAGAGCCATATAAAAGGAATGGGAAGGAGAAAAACAAAATCCTGCATTCAATCCCAACCCAGCCAAGGAGGGGAACATGCCTCAAAGTCCTAGACAGATGAAAAAAAAGGAGTACCTGAACTTGTCTTCCCTGAAAATAATCTATCTTACAATATGAAGTTATAGAGGTGACAGAGACCAAAAACATAAATGGGTTCAAATGCTATCTATGAGAGTAATGGGCTATTAAGAGTAGCTAAGGATGTTCAATGCAGGTCCCTAATCTGTGGGGCCAAGGTCATGCAAAGAAACACCATATACTGCCATGACATCGCTGGGGATGCTGTCTGGGAATGAATCCTCGAATGGATAGACAGGACTTGGGGTGGATTTTACATGCACCTGAATGTGACATCAGGCGATGAGACAGACCACTGAAAGCCAGCCCCTTGCTTGGTTTACTGGGACTTGGCTGTCTGGGCCATTCTCTCCTCTAGGAGACAATAGGAATCTGATGGCTTACCTCAGTTCCTGATCCTGGCAAGAAGTTCTTGACGACGATGGTCTTGCCCAGTGCTGGGAAAGGGGCCTCCATGACACTCCTCATGAGGGGCTGTACCAGGGCAGGAGAGATGCCTCGTCGCTTTTCCACCTCATCCAAGATCTGCAAGGGTCACCAAAGCAGCTTAGCTATCCTGATGTCAGGGTGCCAAGGTATTGCTCTGTTCTCGATGAAGTGGGCCCACCACAGCGACTGAAGAATTATGGGGAAGCCCTGCTGTCCTCATCAGGCCAAACTTTAAGCGTCTTTCACCCCATACGGTTTTGTCCCAAATCTCCTTTCTGTGTACCCCTCCTCTGCCTTGTGCCTTTGCAGTTCTTTCCACCAAAGGGGTGAAGTTCCTTGACCCGCTTGACTTTGGGTTTGGACATGTAACTTACTGGGCTAACATATGCATTTTTAATGGGAGCGATATTGTCCCTAAGGGGATAAAAATTGGTTCTTGGGGGTGGTGATGAAGAAAACTTAGATACTATAATGGTTTGTAGCCTTTTAAGGGGCGACAGTACATAAAAAGATATACAGTATATCTGTGGATTTAAAGTCTCTCTGGGGGTAGCCATTAGGGAAATGCAAACACAAGCCACAATAAGATTCCACTTAACACGCATTAGGAGGGCTAAAACCAAAAGACGGACAATAGTAAGTGTTGGCAAGGAAGTGGAGACATTGGAACCCTCATGCACTGATGGTGGGAATGTAAAATAGCTAAACAGTCTGGCAGTACCTTAAAAGGTTAAACACAGTGTTACCATATGACTTAGCAATTACATTTCTAGACATTTACCCAACAGACATGAAAACATACGTCCACACAAAAACTGGCACATTCATGTTCACAGCAGGGGCACCTGGGTGGCTCAGTCAGTTGAGCCTCCGACTTCGGCTCAGGTCATGATCTCATGGTTCGTGAGTTCGAGCCCCACGTCGGGCTCTGTGCTGACAGCTCAGAGCCCGGAGACTGCTTCGGATTCTGTGTCTCCCTCTCTCTGCCCCTTCCCCGCTCATGCTCTGTCTCTCTCTGTCTCTCAAAGATGAATAAACATTAAAAAAAAATAAAAAAAAAAACCCTATTATTCACTGTAGCCAAAAAGGGGAAATAACCTAAATGTCCATCAGCTGAAGAGTGGATAAACACAATGTGATGTTCCATTATATGCCATAGTCAGCCACTACAGGGAATGAGATACTGGTTCATACTCTAGCAGGGATGAACCTTGAAAATACTAGGCTAAGTCAAAGACCCGAGTCACAAAAGGCTACTTCTTGTATGATTCCATTTGGATAAAAACTCCAGAAGAGACAAATCCATACAGACGGAAAGCAGACTGCTTTCTGGAAGTAGAAAGTGACTGCTACTGGGTATAGGGGTTTCTATAAAAATGTTGATAAAAATGTCCTATAATTGTGGTGATAATTACACAACTGTGTGGATGTGCTAAAGGGTGAATTTTATGGTTTACAAACTTCATCTCAATAAAACTGTTATTCTAAAAGGTCTAAATGTAAGACCCTCCATAATCTAGTTGTGGATCAAAGAGTTTTAATAAAAATGCCATTTATAGGGGTACCTGGGTGGCTCAGTCAGTTGAGCATACATTTTTTTTGTTTATTTAGAGAGAGAGAGAGAGAGAGAGAGAGAGAGAGAAAACACAAATGGGGGAGGGGCAGAGAGAGGGAGACACAGAATCCGAAGCAGGCTTCAGGCTCTGAGCTATCAGCACAGAGCCCGACACAAGTATTGAAGACAGGAGCTGTGAGATCATGACCTGATGCTTAACCGGCTGAGACACCCAGGTGCCCCATCTCTCTCTCTTTTTTTTTTAATGTTTATTTATTTTTGAGGAGGGGGACAGAGAGAGAGGGAGACAGAAAATCCGAAGTGGGCTCTGTGCTGACAGCAGAGAGAGCAGAGAACTCGATGCAGGGCTCGAACTTACTAACCGTGAGATCATGACCCGAGCCTGATGCTTAACCGAATGAGCCACCCAGGTGCCCCAAGCATGGAACTCGTGATTTTGGCTCAGATCTTGACCTCACAGTTTGTGAGACTGAGCCCTGCATCGGGCTCTGTGCTGACAGCACGGAGCCTGCTTGGGATTCTCTCTCCCCCTCTCTGTTCCTCCCCTACTCACGCTCTCCTTTTCTTTCTCTCAAAATAAACAAATTAACTTAAAAAACCCATTTATAATAATATCACGTGTAGGTATTGAACTCTTGAAATATGGCTAGTCTGAACTGAGATGTGTGTTATAAATGTAAAAACACTCAGTAGATTTCAAAATACAGAATTAAGAATGTAAAATATCAATGACTATATTGATGAAGTGCTGAAATACTAGTATTTTAGATATGTGGGTTAAATAAAATTTCTTATTAAAATTAAAAAGATTGTACGTGTGGCAGTTCCTCAAAAAATTAAATATAGAATTACCCTACCATCCAGGAATTTCACACTTAAAAGGGTATGTACTCCCAAAATTTGAAAGCAGGGACTCAGACATCTGAATGGCCATTTTCAGGTTAGCATAATTCACAATATCTAAAAGGTGGGAACAACACAAATGTCCATCTATGGATAAACAGATAAAGAAAATGTGATATATACAAGCAATAGACTGTTATTCAGCCTTAAAAAGGAAGGAAATTCTGACATATGCTCCAATATGGATAAAGTTTGAGGACATATGCTAACGTGATAGAAGTCAGTCACAACAGGATAAATATATGACTTCATTTACATGAGATCCTGGAGTAGTCAGACTCACACAGACAGAAAGTAGTATGGTGGGTGCCAGGGGCTGGGAGGGGAAGGGAACGGGGAGGTTAGTGTTGAATGGGTGCAGAATTTTAATTCAGGATGGTAAAAAAATTCTGGAGATGGATGATGGTGACAGTTGCACACAATGTGAATGAACATAATGCTAATCAACTGCACACTTAAAATGGCTAAAATAGGGGTGCCTGGCTGGCTCAGTCGGTAGAGCAAGAGAGTCTTGATCTTGGGGTTGTAAGTTCAAACCCCACATTGGGTATAGAGATTACTTAAACATAAAATCTTAAGGGGCGTCTGGGTGGCTCAGTCAGTTAAGCATCCGACTTTGGCTCAGGTCGTGATCTCCGGGTTTGTGAGTTCGAGCCTCACGTTGAGCTCTGTGCTGACAGCTCAGAGCCTAGAGCCTGCTTTGGATTCTGTGTGTGTGTCTCTCTCTCTGCCCTTCCCCTGCTCATGCTTGGTCTCTCTCTGTCTCTCTCAAAAATAAACATTAAAAAAAAAAAATTAAAAAAAATAAAATCTTAAAAAATGGCTAAAATAGTGACTTCTATGTTATGTATATTTTAGCACAATAAAAAAATAATATGACAAAAAAATTAAAAAGAATTTTATGAGGGGAGGCCATGAAGGAGGAAAAAATCTTTTTTAATTTTTTTTATTTTTTAATGTTTATTTATTTTTGAGACGGAGAGAGTGCAAGAGAGGGAGGGGCAGAGAGAGGGAGACACAGAATGGGAAGCAGGCTCCAGGCTCTGAGCTGTCAGCACAGAGCCCGACACGGGGCTCGGACTCACAGACCACAAGATCACGACCTGAGCCAAAGTCGGACATTCAATCGAGTGAGTTTCCCGGGTGCCCCAAAGGGAAAAAAAAAATCTTAGAACTCTGGCTAGGTGGCAATAACAAAAGGATGAAGAATTCTGAGGCAGAGGTGACAGCGTGCCAGGTCTAAGCCTAGGCCTCGGGAAGGCTGCCTTGCGTGTCTCCGCGGCCTTCTGGGGCTTCTGCCACAGCCCCGAGAACTGCTGGAGGGGCGCACAGGCCAGCTCGCCGTCCAAGGAGGATGACAGACATGTGAGCCAGCCCCAGCCCCAGCCTTGCAGCCTACAGCAGAGACCAGGCAGCCCAGGTCAGCCAGCCCCCGGCCCGCCCACAACGCAAGAGCGAGCCCAGGGGTGGGGGGAAGGGGGAGATGAGCTGAGCTGAGCCCCGGCCGACCTGCAGGTCTGTAAGAATAAATGATTGCTGCTTTAAGCTACTGTGGTTTGTTACAAAGTGTGACTGTGGTCATATTTAATGATATACCTTTCTTCAGAGATTCTGAGAGGTGTTCCTTTTTTTTTAATGTTTATTTTTGAGCTGGTGGGGGGGGGACAGCGTGCGCAGGACAGCGGCAGAGAGAGAGGGAGACAGAAGATCTGAAGCTGACTCCAAGCTGACAGCAGACAGCCCGATGTGGGGCTCGAACCCATGAACCATGAGACCATGACCTGAGCTGAAGTTATACACTTAACCGAATGAACCACCCAGGCACCCCTGAGAGCTATTCTTCTTTTTCTTTTTATATTTTATTCATTTTTTGAGAGAGAGAGACAGAGAGACAGAGGCAGAGACAGAGCACAAGTGGGGGAGGGGCAGAGAGAGAGGGAGACACAGAATCCAAAGCAGGCTCCAGGCTCTGAGCCGTCAGCACAGAGTCAGATGCAGGGCTCGAACCCACAAACTGTGAGATCATGACCTGAGCCGAAGTCAGTTGCTTAACCGACTGAGCCACCCAGGCACCCCTGAGAGCTGTTCTTCTTAAAGACGATTCCTCTTTCTTTGTTTTTTGTTTTTGTTTCTTAAGTAGTCTCCAGGCCCAGTGTAGGGCTCACAACCCTGACCTCACAACCCTGAGATCAAGAGCTGCATGCTCTACCAACTGGGCCAGCCAGGCGCCTCTGATTCCTTTTTCTGTACAAAAGGACAATTTGTCATTTTAGTCATCCTTGTCCCTCACCTGGAAATAGGCCGAGTTTATAGAGATCAGTTTGCTAAAGCTCTGTTTCTGGTTCTATCCAGCATATTTGCTGTGTGGTCTTTGGCAAGTTATCATACACACCCTTCAATATCCCCAGTAACAAAACTACCATGAAAACACAGAACTGCACACATACAGTATGTTAATACGTTTACTTGCTTGTCAGCCCCTGTCCACGACAAAACAACGGGGCTCATGTGAATTCCAAAGCTGCCACTGGACGCTAGACTAACTCATGGGAGCGGTTCCACTTCTCCCTTTCATAAGCATTCTCTGAACAGCAAAAGCTGTGACCTACAGCCTTATTTCCATGTTTAAAACCCCCTGGGCAGGGTGGGGAGGGGGGGGCGCCTGGGTGGTTCAGTCTGACTTTGGCTCAGGTCATGATCTTGTGGTTTACGGGTTTGAGCTCCATGTCAGGCTCTGTGCTGACAGCTCAGAGCCTGGAGCCTGCTTTGTGGATTCTGTGTCTCCCTCTCTCTCTGCCCCTCCCCTGCTCATACTCTCTCTCTCTCTCTCTCTCTCAAAAATAAATAAAACATTAAAAAACAAATTTAAACAACCCCTTCGGAAAGACCCACATGAGCAGCAATGCATAGCTTTCCTAGAGTCTGCAAATGACCAACTTCAATGTGAAAGGCTTACCACCTCACTGGAGTGGAGGGAGGAACACAGACAAGTTGATATCATCCTTTATTTCTAACAGACTTGAATAGAAGTATAAGTTCTACCAAGGCAAGAGGTTACACCAGATCAGTAGAAGTCAGGCTTCCTCTGTGTATAAGTGGACGGTGGGCAGGAAGTAGACTTATTTCAGAATGATTTTAGGAAATGCTGCTTTCCATCCATGGACAGTAGACATAGGACTTCAGTTCTCAAAAGAAAGCTCAGACTAAAATATATGCTCAAGGGGCGCCTGGGTGGCACAGTCGGTTAAGCGTCCGACTTCAGCCAGGTCACGATCTCGCGGTCCGTGGGTTCGAGCCCCGCGTCGGGCTCTGGGCTGATGGCTCAGAGCCTGGAGCCTGTTTCCAATTCTGTGTCTCCCTCTCTCTCTGCCCCTCCCCCGTTCATGCTCTGTCTCTCTCTGTCCCAAAAATAAATTAAAAACGTTGAAAAAAAATTAAAATATATGCTCAAGAAGAACTTAAAATCAATTTATGGATTAGATGGTCATGTCTCGTTAATGTAGGAAATGAATGTTGGATTATACCTAATATTTAAGATTATCATATATGATAGTAATTAGCTTCTCTCTACCCACCGAATAGTAGAATGGATGAGCCAATTCAATACAGCAGTTCCTAGGTCTTGATACATTGGCTTATCTTCCCCAAAAGAGGACCAAATTACATTAAGGATTTTGATAGATTTAGAGCACAATTACAATAATAAATCTCTCACACACACAACACACATATATATACACGGATACTTAGACATCCATCCATTATAGTGGCCTTTCTGTCATGCAAAAGCTAATATGACAAAAGGCAGGGCTGAGAGGTACGAAAGTAAACCATAAGGAATATTCTGGGAAGATCCTCCACCCCCTTCCATCCTCCACCTGCACTTATTTTGACTCTCCCCCCACCCCCTTTTCCTGGGCACCAACCGTCATCAGCTCTCATTTCCAATATCAGTGACAAGAGAAGTGGGAAGGAAAATGTCAGGATACGCTTATAAAAGTACCAGGGGTCCGGGTGTTTCCTGTGTCCTCCCTCCACTAAGGCCCCAGTCCTCACCTTTGAAAAGAGGCTGAAGCACCCCAGGCGGCTCACGATGCAGTAAACTTCAGGGAGACGCTTCCCTTTGCCACCAGGCTTTTTGGGGTGAAACACAAGGAAATCATGAGTGTTAGCACTTCAGAGAAGAGAACCCAAACATTTTTAAGTGCATATTATGTGCCAGATGTTTCCACACACGGAACCTTTTGAAAACGACTGAGGTAAGTAGTTACCCATACCCCATTTTATAAGTGGGAAGCACTTCTGGCCATGTAGTATATATATTTTTCTTCTCTTGAAGGGACCAAATTGAGGGTATTGTGCATACAGGAGGCACTCAAAATGGCCCATGGAGCCATAAAGGAAGGAAGCTAAACTTGTTCACCCAGATCCCTTTGGTTCCTCTTAAGGAGTTACCTTGAAACCACATGTTGCTTATTAGAATGATAATTCCAAGTCAGAAATCATTCCTGAAAAATCTTTTTGGAAACTGCCTTTTAAGCTAATTTTCAAACCAAGATGAAAATCAATCTCATTATGTCATAGTAATTTTATCAAGAAAACTTATTATCCCACTGAACTTTTTATTTTTTTCCCACTTAACTTTTTAAATTGCTACCCATACTTTTTATTCACTATTAATTCAACAAATAATTACTGAATATACCTTCTGTATGCTGTGCATTATTCTTGACTCTAAATTATATCGGCTTATGTCAAAGACTCAAATATACTCAGAGAGAAACAATTTGCTTCCACTGAAGATTTTCAAAAGAATGAGTCTCAAAAAGACAAGCTCTGAAATGGGTTAGCATGGTCATTTCACTGGAATCCAATCCTGACTTAAAATTTTTTTTTTAATGTTTTTATTTTAGAGAGAGAGACAGAGCGTGAGTGGGGGAGGTACAGAGAGAGAGAGGGAGACACAGAATCCAAAGCAGGCTCCAGGCTCTGAGCTATCAGCACAAAGCCTGACATGGGGCTTGAACTCATGGATGGTGAGATCACGGCCTGAGCCGAAGTTGGATGCTTAACCGACTGAGCCACCCAGGAGCCCCTGAAGAACACACTCTTGAATGATCTGCATCATGAACAAGAGAACTACCTTTCTTTGACCCTTAGCAGCCATTATGAATGTGCACTATAAGCTCTCTGGGTCTGTGTAGCATGTTTTATTAGAAAGGACATTTGGCTTGGGGCGCCTGGGTGGCGCAGTCGGTTAAGCGTCCGACTTCAGCCAGGTCACGATCTCGCGGTCCGGGAGTTCGAGCCCCGCGTCAGGCTCTGGGCTGATGGCTCGGAGCCTGGAGCCTGTTTCCGATTCTGTGTCTCCCTCTCTCTCTGCCCCTCCCCCGTTCATGCTCTGTCTCTCTCTGTCGCAAAAATAAATAAATGTTGAAAAAAAAAATTAAAAAAAAAAAAAAAAAAAAGAAAGGACATTTGGCTTAAAGAGAGAAAGGCCTTTCATTTGGCAAGGAAAATAACGGAGCAAGTATTTTCTTCTTAAAGGAGACAGAACTGTTGTTCCCTTCTACCTGTGAGACTTAGGTGATTCCCCCAAATCTTCCATGTTTTTAACTCCTCTGATTAACCTGTCACACCTCCTGCCTCTTCTGCAGACTGAGCTGAATGTACTAACCAGCAGTCTTCGGCAGTAACCGAACCTTCTGCTCCCATCTTCTCCAGTTAAGACAAATGAGAAGGTTTCACTGTGGTTGGGGAAACAAAAGTGCATTACAAAGCAGAACACAACCAAAGACACCAGGCAGTGAGCAATCACAGGGACCTGCCTGTGTCTGTCCTGCCCGTCCGTCTCTGTGCAGGGACTCTGTGCGCCTATAGTTTTGGGGTGTGTGTCAGGGAGAGGGAGACCCAAAGTGCCAGTGCACCCTGAGAGTAATGAGGGATTTTTCTTCACCCTGAGCTCTCAGAGCATTCTATCACCTGAACCGTCCCATTGCCCGAAACACAGCAGTCACCGATGGAGAATCTATCGTGACTCCTGCCCCCAGTGAGGTCCAGGAGGAGATGGCCTTTGCTGTCCTAGGGATGTGACTCAGTAAAGGAGCAGCTGAAGACTGGGGCAGTTCTGTGCCCCCCTTGGAACTGCCCCTCGGGTGACCCTCCCTGAGAACTGTCTCTTCAGAGCCAACCGGAAGCTCAGACTGCCCTTAGAGACTGCTGGGCCAACTTCAAGGAACACGGCGTCCCTCAAACACAGCGTATGCAGCCTACTGAGTTTGGTCAATTGCTAACACATCCGATAACAAAAATTTTGGTATGTAACAATGTGGGTTAAAGCAGAAATGTAAACCTGTCACAGTCCGAGTAACAGCTGGATGGGCTATTAAAGAAATGTTTCCAGGGACAAGGGACAAGGGACAAGGAAAGGGTGATGGGTAATGTTTCTCTAGCATCTCCTAGACCAAGAACTATGTTTGCCCTTCACAGAGGCTTATAAACCAAACGTATGCCCACGTTCAGTGGGCATGCTTAGCAAGGTGATTTGTATCTTCTAAAAGATACCCATTTTAAAACACGGTGGGGAAAACCTCTAGCCTGGGGCCCATCGGGATCGCTTAATGGTAGGATTGAATTATGACATCTGCCATCTCTGACGCCCTCCCTGGTTCTTGCCTTAGCTTTTCGGGGTGGGGAAGGGAGACACCAGCACATACCTGGTAAATTGCTGGACAGGAGTCCAATCCTTGGCATCAGGGAAACAGAATTGGGGGATGGCCTTCAGCTGGTCCTCAGCCTCTCTCATGAACTTGAAAGACCTTTCCAACTGCAGGGAAAAGGGTGAGAGAAGGTTGGGGAATAAACCCCAGCATGGTGGAGAGAGAGGCAGATGTTTGGCAAGACCACATCTTCCACCTTCCCACAGCGGAGACCACCACCTTAACATTGGGAAGGGTTTGCAGCTCAGTCTGCTGGGGCCTTTTTCCCCCAGGGCACTGTTAACTCTAGTCTCATGGGGCAAGTCAGGAGAAAAAAACTGGTCTGTTTTAGAGAAATATCTTTGATGTTTAACATTCTGGAATATAACTATTTTAATCAACTAGGAAAAAGTGTCATAGCAATCCCCTTCAACTAGGAGACTCATGAATCTGCAGGACAGAGCCTCAAATCTGGTCTTCCAACTTCTGGGCCCAAGAAAGCCTCGATCCATACAAAGACATTTTTTTTTTTTAATTTTTTTTTAACGTTTTTTATTTTATTTTTGAGACAGAGAGAGACAGAGCATGAACGGGGGAGGGGCAGAGAGAGAGGGAGACACAGAATCGGAAGCAGGCTCCAGGCTCTGAGCCATCAGCCCAGAGCCCGACGCGGGGCTCGAACTCACGGACCGTGAGATCGTGACCTGAGCTGAAGTCGGACGCTTAACCGACTGAGCCACCCAGGTACCCCATGCAAAGACATTTTATGACACTTCTTAGTGAATACATCCAGTCAAATTATATTATACTGTAAACTTCAATGAATTTCAATGACCTTCAATGTCAGAATCAAAAGGAAACTAGACATCATCAAGTGTGATATCCTTTTTTTTTACTTTTTTTTTTTTTACTGTTTATTTTTGAGAGAGAGAGAGAGAGAGAGAGAGAGAGAGCATGAGGGGGGAGGGGCAGAGAGAGAGAAGGAGACACAGAATCCAAAGCAGGCTCCAGCTCTGAGCTAACAGCACGGAGCTAACAGCTATATGGGGCTCGAACCCACGAACCATGGGATCGTGATCTGAGCTGAAGTTGGATGTTTAACTGACTGAGCCACCCAGGCACTCCATGACATTCTTATCTAAGAGATAAGGAAATAAACCCTAATGTGTTAAGTGACTTGCCCATGATCACACAACTTGTGTGGAATCTAGCTAGGAATCTTTTTTTTTTTTTTTTTTAATTTTTTTAAATGCTTATTTCTGAAAGAGAGAGAGAGAGACAGAGTGTGTGGGGGGGCGGTGGGCAAAGAGAGAGAGGGAGAGACAGAATCTGAAGCAGAATCCAGGCTATGAGCTGTCAGCATAAAGCCTGACAGGGGGCTTGAACCCAAGAACTGTGAGATCCATGACCTGAGCTGAAGTTGGACGCTTAACCGACTGAGCCACCCAGGTGCCCCAGGAATCTTAATCTCTAGTCTCTCAATCTCTGTCTCTCTCTGCTTTATCTGACATCATAGACTGGATGAATATCCTCTTGTTAAAAAACAGAACAAATTAAGGGCGCCTGGGTGGCTCAGTCAGTTAAGCATACGACTTCGGCTTCGTCGTTTGTCAGTTTGGGCTCCGTGTCAGGTTCTGTGCTGACAGCTCAGAGCCTGGGGCCTGCTTAAGATTCTGTATCTCCCTCTCTCTCTGCCCCTCCCCTGCTTGTGTTTTGTCTCTCAAAAATGAAAAAACATTAAAAAAATTTAAAAAAAAACTAGAAAAATAAAACCTACTTCTAGTATGATTCCCCTTGGGCTAGAGCAAATATAATTAAAGTTGCTACTGATATTAATGGTTGAGACAACTATCAGTGAATGAAACACAGCCACTATTTATAGACCTAAAGCCAGTCATTAATTGTCCTTTGGTTTTTGTTCTTCAGAATCAATAGTCACTACTGAGAGAATAATGGTTCCCTCTTCCATCCATGATGAAACATAACAAACGAGATTCCAGCTTGTCCAGGAGCAGTTTTTGAGTTGATAATTCACTAGCTCAGACCATTGCCAAAGCATTAATTTTGGCTACCCTTGGATAATCTCACAGAGAGGCAAATACCTGCTGGGTGTAGTTGCTGGAAGGGGTCATTAATCATCGCAGAGTGAAGGCCCATAAATTCCAAGGAATACAAAAGGAAAGAACAATGACATTTTTTCACAGTGGAAACCCTTAGAGAACTAAAGAGTAGGCCTTGTAGGGAGGCGAGTTCCAGCACTTTTTGACTTGGCCTATCCTTGTGGATGCGCCCACCCTCAGATCACATGCATGGCACACATACGTGTGTACACACATGTACCTACACATGCTGTCATCAACATAGGCGTTATCAACCCATATGTGTACATGGGTGCTCTCACATGCACACAAGCTCATTTATGGGAAGTGAGACATAAAGAGGTCTCTCACAAATACAAGCGATCATAAATGGCTGGAAAATTTCCCAGTCTGCATGAACTGTCATAAAGATAATTACATGATATCAAGCATTTTAATGGAACATGGCAGGCATGATCTCTAGTGTGCAAGTATGGAGGGGAAATCTTGGTCAAGGTGACCCTAGAAGTGGGGGATAAAAACCATAAGAAAAAGTTAGAAGGGAGGAGAAAGGAGGAAGCAAAGGCAAGAAGATATAAAATAGCCTGATCTGTAAAAATGCATGCGCAGAATGGTCACACAGCATTCAAAATAGAAATGTAAAGAAACACTGGCAACAAGATACATTTCCAGCAGAAAGAGATTGGTTAAATAGGGCATACCCACATAACAGAGCTTTATATAATTAAAAAAATGTTTTAGAATTTATAGGAAATATGTTTATAAATAATGATACATTTAGGAAACACGATGCAAAGATTATACAACGTACAATATCAATTTTGTTAGAAAATTACACTATGAGAGGGGTTCTGGGTGGCTCAGTAGGTTAAGTGTCTGACATCAGCTCAGGTTATGATCTCGTGGTTTGTGAGTTCGAGCCCCGTGTGGGGCTCTGTGCTGACAGCTCAGAGCCTGGAGCCTGCTTCACATTCTGTGTCTGCCTCTTTCTCTCTCTGCCCCTCCCCTGCTCATGCTCTGTCTCTCTGTCTCAAAAATAAACTTTAACAAAATTTAAAAAATGAAAAAAAAAAGAAAGAAAATTACACTATGAGAAAAGTCCGGGAGGAAACATGACAAAATGCTAACAGCAATGATCTCTGTGGAGTGGGATTATAGAGGACTTTTTCTTGATACATTTCCAGATTGGTCCCCTTTCCAACAATGACTATACATGTTTCCCCTCAAAAGTTTTATGTGGATGTCTAGGAGCCTGGGGATTCCAGGTTGGAAACTATAAGCATTCAATAGTTATAGTGATTCAATCATTAATTCATGAATTAAGGCCTTTATTCCTGAAACACTGATTAAATATTGCCACGAATACAACACTGTGCTAGGCCCCGAGGGAAGTAAACAGGATAAAAGAACAGTCCTCTGTGCCTGGGTGCTTGCTCCGTGTAGGCCTCAACCAAATGTGGGCATACTCATAGCTTTGGGGTTTTCTGGACACCATCCCTGGAGGTCAGCTGGACGCAGGTGAACAGAGCCAGTCCGGAGGGCCGGCGCCCATGATTTCCTTCAGTGATACCTAGTTTCCGTCCTAAACTACAAGGACCTGATTACTGCACTGGACCACAGTGGACAGGACAAAAGGAAGCTGGCCCAGCATAGATGCTGGGATCATGCTTGGGCAGTGGCAGCACAAGGAGGCCCTCAGGGGACCAGGACACATCCTCCCTCCCCTCTTCCTGTCTCTGAACACCTTCATTGTCTGAAGGCCACGTACAGTGTCACATTCTGCCTCATGAGTCTTTGTATGCTTATCTTATGACCTCCTGTCAGAGTGTAAGCTTCTTAAGGACGGAAAACATATTCTGCTCATCTTTATAACAGTAGGGCCAAGCAGAAAACAGCTTGAATGTAATAGGGTCTCAGTAAATTCTGGGTGGACTGAATTGAAATGTGGTGGAACCCATTTAATAGTGATATCAAAGACTAAGAACAATATATATAGATATATATATCGGTATATATATATATATATATATATATATATATATATAACGATATATATAGATATATATGACATATCTATATATATAGATAGATATAACATATCTATATCTCTCTATATAGATATATATAACAATATATATAGATATAGATATAACAATAATATATATATAGTAGATATAAGAAATATATATATATATATGCATATATATATATATATATATATATATATATATATATTATAGGCCATGCTATTTTAGGCTTTATTGAGTGCCAGTGCATTTTGGGTACCTGATTTAATGTATGGTAAAGCCACATCCACACAGCCGCGAACCATGTTAGACTTAGAACGGGATCCTAGCACACCTGGTGCACACCCAGAGGTGCACAGCACACGCACAGATGTTCAGCAAACACACACTCCCAGGGGACAGTCGTGTGGCTGATGGGAAAGAGGCTTCTAGCATAGCCTGGGGAGAGACGTGGCTGCGTAGGGAGACGGGGAGGACGAAGAAGCTGGTCGGGACAGCACAGTGACCACAGGAAGTGAGTCAGTGTTTTTGTCCATACTTGTGAGTCTCTGAATCTCCCACCTCTTGGGACCTCCCAAGTTCTCCAGCAGCAGCTTTTTGCATTTGATATACCCTAGTTACGACCCGCGTTCAAGATTCCAGACACCAAGTGCTCCTCAGACTCCCACACCTCCCAGAAGCCACGAATACCAGCACAAAGTTGGCAAGAACGCCGCAGTCCCCTGGCAGGCCACAGAGGCCGGGCCCATACCTTGAGAGGGAACTGCTGGGTGAGTTCGGGCACATACGCAGCCCCGGCCTGCTTCTTATGCAGTGACACGACCACAAAGTACTCGAACAGCTGCCTCTGCTGGTACTCCATGAGCTCCCGGTCAAGGGATGGGTATCTCGGAGCCTGCTTCAGGCGTGACTTCACATTGACCAGGCGCTGACTGTGAGCTAGGGGGACAGGGACAGTGAGTGCCAGCGTGCCACTGTCTTCCCAAAGAGGCACTGCACGGGGCTGTGACAGCCTGTGTGTTCCTTCCAATCCTAAAAAAGTGTTCCCGCATTTAACAAATTAGCTCAGAGCCCTTTGTTTGGGGTCCCTGCCAACTTCGGGGCGAGCCACACTGGATAGGCCACCCGGCTCGTGGGGGGCGCGGAAGCCCGGGACGCGGGGGCTCTGCTCAGCCATGGGTCTGTTGTGTGGACTTGGTGCAGTGGTTTGAGTAATCTTTGCGTCCCTCTGTCAGATGGGGTGGGGGACGCTGACTCCTCCCCTCACTTATTCCCTTCATCTTCCAGTTTGTGGGATGTGACACAATCCAGACCACAAGGCTTTTGGAGCGGGGAACTTTGTGAACATCTGTGTGACAGAACGGGCAGAGACATGACTAACTCAGAGCTCCCACCCACCTTCCCTCCTGCCATCATTCTATGTGATGGAAACGGACTTGCTTCATTCTTGAGGTGGGCCGGGAAGCAGGTGGGCATGAGAGGTGAATGAGGCAGGGATGCCAAGCAGACCGGTCCCCATCACCTCCCTCAGCAGCCCTGGGCTATGGCTTTCTTTGGCTTCCCCCCACCCCGGGTCTGAGAAATTGTGGAAAACTCACTAAAGCCTACACCGAAGTCAATGAATTTAGATCTACAGAGACCAATTACTTCAGTGACTTCATTTGAAAGACGAGGAATAGAGGCCCTGAGATCTTAAGTGATTTCCTCCTGATCTTACAGCAATTTTCATGGGAGTGGGACAAGAGCCCAGGTGCCTGGAGTCCCAGGCCAGCAGTGGAAAACACCGATAACGGAAAGGCATGGGAATGGGGGCCACTGCAGTGGTATCCACCCTGGATCTCTGGAGCCACAGGCTCAGTGACCGAACAGGTCCTATCTGGTCATGCTCAGGACTGACCGGCCCCTGAGCAACCCTGTGGGTCCCCTGTCCCCTCACATTCACACCTTTCCCAACCGGCTCGTGCGAGGACACTCTGTCCTGTCTCCCACGTTAAGCAGGAAGCGCCACAGCCATCTGCATGCGCCCTGCACACCACCTGCTCTTCTCACCTTTCAGTTTCTCCTCGGTGTCGCTGTCAGACTCACTGTTCTCATCTGTCACTGGACAGAAAAACAACAAACAAACAAAAAACGGCAATAGAAGAAAATTGCATGTGTTTTTCTAACACAGGAAACTTTTTGCATGCAGTCACGTAAATCCAAGATTTCTACTTCAGAGGGGCTATTTTCTTTTTTCAATTTAAATGTCATGGACAAACTATGTCTTTGTCCAACTAAATGTACTTCCACGTGAATGCGGCTCTAGTTTGGATGGTACCTATATCAAAATAATACAGCCAAAGAGACTGGCTCCTTGTATGTGTGCTAAGCAAAGAGAACTGCTCCCATGGTGAGCTCAGAGCATGCGGCACTGGGCTGACTTGATGGGTGGACAGTCAAAGGACCACGGGACAGGCCACCAGGCTGAGGTCTTTCCTGGGTCCTCGCTGTCCCGTGGACAACAGGAGATTCTTACAAAGGGCTGACTTGTTCTCATCTTTGGTGAGCCAGCTCTGAACCACAGGAAGCCTCTTTTAGGAAGAATCTGTTTTCAGATTGATGGGGCGCGAGGGATGGTGGCGGGGGGTCATACCTTTTCCTGAGTTGCTCTCTGTTGACTGGGACAGCCTCTTCACACGCTTCTTTCCTCTCCGGGCCTCGTAAATGGCATTGATTCGCAATACCAACTGCCAGACACCGGGAGAAGAAAAGCCAGTGTTAGTGGCTTCCTCTCCATGTGCAGCTGGGATTCCTTTGCTGCTCGTTCTCTTCCAGGACGACGGAAGGCCGGGAAAGGAGGGAGGGGCCGCTTTCCACGGGCCCACTGGCATCTCTCAATTACTCCTTTCTACCAGACAGGAACAGGACTGTCGAGGACAGTAAAGGAGGCTGCCAGCCTCCCTGATGTATGAACAGGGGAGGTCTGAATATACTAACACATCCAGCTGAGACACAGGGAGGCAATTTCATTGGCTAATTGTGTGACAGTCGCTCCCCCTTCGATGCTGCGATGTCACTGTGATTTGGGAGCAGTCTTTGTGCCCCCCGGGGTGGGGGGCGGTGGTGGGGGAAGAAAAGGGAAGAGACAGCAAAAATAAAAAGCTTCCCAGGCAGGGCCCGTTTTGTAGGAAACACGCCAAAGACTGTGTGAGCAGCTGTGGGCAGGAAGCGGGCAGGGATTACAGCAGCTTTCGAGTTCTAGCTCAGGGCTGCATAGCCATGCCCTGCACCCCGCATACCACCCTTCCTGCGGAGGAATGCTCATCCACACTTGTAAGGCCTTCCATGATCTCTCTTACCGCTCGGCAGGCACCACTACTGAGCAGCACATTTTCCAAGCTGACTCTAGCAGACCCATCGGGTGACTGAAGCCCTGGGTCACTTCCCACCAGGCTTTACAGCACCTGCAAATTTCACCAGTGGAAGCCTCCTGGGCTCCACCTGGTTGCGAGGAAGGGAAGTCTACCTGTGTATAGTCAAGGCAAACCAACTGGTGAATTTATTATTTTTTTTAAGTTTATTTTCCCTAGTAATCTCTACACCCAACCTGGGGCTTGAACCCATGACCCTGAGATCAAGAGCCACACGTTCTTCTGACTGAGTCAGCTGGGTACTCCCCAACTGGTGATTTTATTTTATTTTATTTTTATTAAAAAAAATTTTTTTTAATGTTTATTTATTTTTGAGAGAGAGAGAGAGAGAGAGAGAGAGCTTAAGAGGGGAAGGGCCAGAGAGAGAGGGAGACACAAAATCTGAAACAGATTCCAGGCTCTGAGCTGTCAGCACAGAGCCCCATACGGGGCTCGAACTCACGAACCGTGAGATCATGACCTGAGCCGAAGTCGGACGGTCAACCGACTGAGCCACCCAGGCGCCGCCCCCCCGCCCCAACTGGTGATTTTAAAGGGGAGCTGTGTTTATAAGCTGCCTTGAAAAGTTTTATATTCTTTTTTGCACTGGAAGAACTGGAGAGAGGATGTGCTATGATGAACTGGGTGATGGGCATGCAGGTGGGCACAGTGGGTTAGCTGTTGCCAATCCCCATCTCTGCCCTCCGTCCCTCTGCCCCAGTCCCTGAAGCAGCTCAGCAGCTCCTCTCCACAAGCCGGAGTGCTGGACCGCCAATGGAGGAAGGTGGCTCATTCTCCAGGTCTCCTTGTGGCGGGCCTGGGCCCCGGCCCCTCAGCTCTGCAGACTGTTAGGACACTGCCCTGCCACATCTTTGCACACCTGCACACTCTGGGTCCTGCGAGGTGGCCCAACACTGGCCTTGACAGCTCTCTTGGTGAATTCCTCATTCCTAACCCTGTCCTGGCTTTGCCTTGAACCTGAATGAGGTCTCTGCCTTCACCACCTAATCCCTGCAGTGTGGCTTATTTATATTTCTTCTTATGAAGCAGCCATTTCCTTCAGAGCTCAGACCCATGAAATGGCACTTGCTGGTTTTCACACATGTTCTAACCACTGGAATATTAATGCTAGCCCCATTTCCTATGGAATAAGACAATGCATAAATGAGATGCTAGTATTATTCACAATAGCCAGGAAGTGAAAACATCCAAATGTCGATCAAGGGATGAATGGGTAAACCAAATGTGGTACGTACAATGGAATATTATTCAGCCTTCAAAAGGAAGGGAGTTTGGGCACATGCTCGAACATAAATGAAACTTGAGGATGTTATGCTAAGTGAAATAAGTCAGTCACAAAAGGATAAAGATTGTAAGATTCTACTTACGTAAGGTACCTAGAATAGGCTAATTTGTACAGACAGAAAGCAGAACAGTGGTTGCCAGAGGCTGGGGGGAGGGCGGAATGGGGAGTTAGTGTTTCACGGGTACAGAGTTTCTATTTGGGGAGATGGAAAGTTCTGTAGATGGATGGTGGTGATGGTTGTATAACAGTGTGAATGTACTATTTTATTTTTTTAATGTTTATTTTTGAGGGAGAGGGAGACAGAGCATGAGCAGGGGAGGGGCAGGCCAAGTGCCTGTGCACTGTGTAAGTGCCGGTGACACTTCCATTTCAGGCAGTATCTTAACATGGAACGAACTGCTGCATTTGCAAATTAAACACATACATAGTGGCAGCACTAGCCCTGCTTTCCCTCCACCTCTACTTTCATAAGATGCGCACACGCATTCTCTTTCCCTCAGTCTCAAAAAACCTTTAAAAAATATGAGAAGCGCCTGGGTGGCTCAGTCGGTTGAGTGTCTGACTCTTGATTTCAGCTCAGGTCTTGGTCCCAGGGTTGCGGTATTGAGCCCCACAAAGGGCTCTGCACTGAGCATAAGGCCTGCTTAGGATTCTCTCTCTCCCTCTACTCCTCTCCCTGACTTGTGCTCTCTTTCTCAAATTAAAAAAAATGGGGCACCTGGGTGGTTCAGTCGGTTAAGTGTCCGACTTTGGCTCGGGTCATGATCTCACAGTTAGTGGGTTGGAGCCTCACTTCGGGCTCTGTGCTAACAGCTCGGGGCCTGGAGCCTGCTTTGGATTCTGTGTCTCCCTCTCTCTCTACCTCTTGCCCGCTCACGCTTTCTCTCAAAAATAAACATTAAAAACAAAAAAAAATTAAAACAATTTTTTTCTAATAATTAAATAAAAGACATTAAAATAGTACATGGGGGAGTGATGGGTAAAAGGACAGGGGTAGGAGACAGAGGTTAAACGCTTGGTAAGAAAATCATGTACTCAAACTTAGAGTTGTGTTAAAGCTCTTTTAACCCAACACGTAATTCATTTGATTATCTCTGTTTCATTTGTTAAAATAATGGTAAGGCTGTCAGTACAGATGTGAACGGTCAGCTTTAATTATTCCGCAAATGTAGGATTTTGATATTTCAGAGACCTATGAACAGTTCCAGAAAAAGCGGAAGGGGAGTTAAGGGAGTGCCTAGAGATGCCACACTTTGGGGGCCCCGGAGCAGCTATCACGATAGCACAGGACAGTGACTGTGGAAGGCAGTCGACGGGACGCCCGGGAGTGAGTCTGTGCTGAAAGACACCGGGTCCCTGTGTTAGTGGAGCTCATTCAGCAAACATCAAATAATCAGTATGCAACCTGCACCACACTCTGGGCAGGACAAGGCCCAACAAGGAGAGTAGAAGAAGGAGGAGGCCTGGCTCCACCCTGGCCCCTCCAGTTGCCCTCTGTCAGCAAGATGTCTTCTCCCCTGTTCCACCTACATCCCCCTCCCACCAGGCTGTGGGTTTTAGTCTTTTCTCAATCACCTGACCTTGGCTGTCCTTATTCTTCAGAACGCACTCTGATTGTCAAGGTGACTTCACTTCACTTGAATGAGAATGTTGGGAATGGGTGTGGTAGGGGTGAAATTATGGCTCAAAATACTGATTAACCAAACTGTCAGGAGGAACCAGCTTGTAAATGTCCCATGACTTTCAGGTCAATGCATCACTTTGAGAAATCTGATGAAACCTATAGATCATCTTCTCCCTCTTCCATCTATCCCCCCAAAACTCTCCACACAAAATTTTACATGATATTATTGCTTTCATGACTTCTAAATCCCATCCATCCATCCATGTATTCTGAAATGAAGAGTTCCTGCTCTAAAAGTCCTCATAGGAAGTTGGTACCCAAGTGGCCAGTGAAGAGGGACCAGCACAGCAGGGCTGGAGCTGAGGAAAGGGAAACATCCTTTGATGTTTTACCTCTGCGGTTGAAAAGAGGCAGCAAAGGGGCACCTGGGTGGCTCAGTCAGTGAAGCGTGACTCTTGATTTCGGCTCAGGTCATGATCTCACGGTTGTGAGACTGAACCCAGCATTGGGCTTGTGCTGGGCGTGGAGCCTATTGGGGATTATCTCCCTCTGCTTCTCCCCTGCTCGGGTTCTCTCTCTCTCTCTCTCTCTCTCTCTCTCTCAAAGAGCCAGGAAAGATATTTTTGACAAGTGCTGGCCCGGAGCACAGGCTTCACACGATGCCACCTCTGTAGCTGGTGTTCACCAAAGTCTGAGTCACAGCACAAGGAACGGAGCTCTGCTTTTTGAGGCCCTTGGAGGAGGGGCATTGGAAACGTGGTGTGGGATCACAAGCAGAGCTGAGGCTGGGAGAAGAAGGGCTAAGAGGAAGGCTACAGGACCACAGTAACTATCATGACAAAGGCTCAGACACTCCAGCCTGCTGCCTGGCCTGTGATGAGGCAGGCAGAAGACGGCCCAGTGTTCAGTTCTCTGCCCAGATTCCTCTGCAGCCCTCCTTTGCAGGAAAGGGGACCTATCTGCACACGAAGTTTGCTGCAAGCCTTACCTTGGGTATCTTTCTCTTCTTCCTGCCATTCTGCGGATCTCCAAGGTTAAAGAAAGTGTCATCAGGGCTGCTGGGGGTGGAGGGGGGGCTGATTTTGGAAGGGGACCCATATCCATCCCGACTCAGCTTCCTAGTGTCCAGCAGTTTGAAGTTCCTTCTCTCTGAATTTTGCCGAAAAAAAGCAGGTTTGGACAATGACTGCTGGGAGGCGAAAGGAGAAAAGAAGAGCAAATAAATACAAAGGGACTAACTGGGAGATGGCTGGGGGTGCCAGTGATACAGACCATGAGATGGAGAGGGAAAGCTGGTCTCCGTTCCCAGGGTAGGCTGAGTCTGTCTGCATGAAGATGACAAAGGACGCACACCCAATCCAGTCTCCTTTTAGACAAGCGGGAGTACCCTGGCTCTCTTACCTGTACAAATCAGGAGCTCAGCCAACTAACACCCACCGGACTGGGAGTCAGAAGACCTAAGCCTGGTTTTGACCCCTGCCCGCTGGTAAGCTGAGGACCTCCTATACAAGGAGCTTCACTTCCTAAGCCTCGGGGTCTTATCTCTAAAAATGAGCTGCTTTAAGGTCAAAGGTAAAAAAGCAAAAAACCCCAAAACCAAAAACCCTGCAACTTACAGATCTTCTTTTTCTTTTTTATATACCACCAACTTTTAAATATGTATTAGGAAGGTTGCGGAAGAGATGTGGTTAACCCTGGTGTTGGGTCGCTGGTCTGTGGGCTCCACAGGCCCTGGTCCATGCTGTCTGGTCCCCCTCTGCCATCTTGTACTGATTTAAAATTAACTCCCCTAGCGGTGTCTGGGTGACCCAGTCGGTTAAAATGAACTCCCTCTAGAACTCATTTTTGTAACACATAAATTAATGAAAAGGCAAACAGGCAAAAAGATAGGGATGGAAAATTTATAGAATAAAGAAAGACAATGATGCTTAGATATGGAAAATGATTCTTAGCTTTATTCATAAGAGAAAAGAAAATGAAAACTCCATCAAAGAGACATTTTTCCCTCTAAGATTAGCGAAGATAAATTTGGTAACTCACCGGAGTTATTGATGAGTCCCTTTCACACTTTCGTACACTGCTGGTGGGACTAGAAATTGGTACAATTCTATGGAGGGCGATGGAGCAGTGTCAACAAAATTACAAATGCACATGCCGCTTCACCCACTAATTCCATCTCCAGGAATGGGTCCTACCCATATACCCAGACTTGGGCAAAGTTATACTGTACGAGGCAAGCTATACTGTGCAAACCGTATTGTACACTGTGAGATGGCTTGTAAAATACAAGTACACAAAATACTGGAAACGATGGCCATCAGCAGAAGCTGGTCAAATAAAATCTGGTACATCTACAGAATGGAATACGATGCATGTGTAAGAAAAATCTTAATGTACTCATATGGAAAGTTCTCTCAGATGTATATATATATATTTTTTTAATGTTCTACTTATTTTGGGGAGACAGAGAGAGAGAGAGAGACAGAGTACGAGCGGGGGAGGGGCAGAGAGAGAGGGAGACACAGAATCCACGAAGCATGTTCCAGGCTTTGAGCTGTCAGCATAGAGCCTGACGTGGGGCTTGAGATCACGACCTGAGCCGAAGCCGGACGCTCAACTGACTGAGCCACCCAGACGCCCCGGATGTCTGTTGTTAAGCATGAAAAGCAAAGTGTAAAACAGTTGGCATAACATGCTGATGTGTGTGTGTTTTAAGGAGCTACCCTGCTGGTGTATGCAGAGGACAGTTCTGAAGGACACATAAGAAACTAAACAGTGGTTCTTCTGGGGGACAGAGATGGAGGGCCAGGGGCCAGAGGAAGACTTTTCACTGTACACCTTTAATACTCCTTAAAGTTTAAGCCATACGAATATATTAACACTGAAATAAGAGATACTAATAAAATTTAAAAACTACTTGGACTATCTTCTTTCTAAAGGTACTTCCAGGATGCACACTGTATTATAATTATAGCTGCAAAGTCTCTTTTTTAAAATGAATTAATGAGTTAATGCATTTGATGGGCTAAAGGTATATAAAATACCTAGCAAAATACCTGATACACTACAGTTTTTCTCATTTTTTCATACTTTAATATGCTAACTGCTTTTTTCTTTAGTATATTGTTTATGTTCTTTGCCTATTTATCTTTTGAGTTCCTAGTGTTTTTCTTATTAATTTGGAAGAACTCTTTATATAGAGCAGATATGAACTATTTGTCAGTTTTGTTGTGTGTTTTTTCCATGTTTTTTTTAAGATCATGTGAAATCTTTGTATATGAAAATCTGTTCATCTTTTCCTTTGTGAATGATTTAATCTTGCCTCTCTTTGCCTAGAAAGTCTATATATTTTTAGAGGTTTAATACATATTTAATTCCATTTTCTTGTGGATTTTCTTAGCTTATTTTGAACATATTTTTTTAGTGTTTTATTTTTGAGAGAGAAAACGCGAGCGAGGGAGGGACAGAGAGAGGGGCACAGATGATCTGAAGTAGGCTATGCATTGAGACCAGCAAGCCTGATGTGGGGCTCGAACTCATAAACTGCAAGATTGTGACCTGGGCTGAAGTCAGACACTCAACCGACTGAGCCACCCAGGTGCCCCTTAACATATTTTATTTATTAATCCATCAGTCATTTATTTTATTGCATGTTAGTCTAAAGTGATTTTTCCCCCAAAGCTACTTTATCCCTATTCCATTTAATAAATAAGTCTTTCTTTTCCTATCAGATTACAAGGCCACATTTATTATATCTTAAACTCTTACAGAATCATCTTATTTTGTTCCATCGATTTCTCTGTTCTTGTTTCGTTCCACATAGTATGTAACAATAACTCCAGAACCTTTTCTTTTTGAAGATTTCTAGGAATAAAGACTCCTAGTCTTCCCAAGTGGCCTGCTGCAATGTTTGTATCACAAGTCTATAGGCAGCAATCAATCGCTTAGCACCACAAGCCCTGAGCAGAAAAAGCCAGTGTGGTTTGCTCACTATGCGCATCTTCATAATTAAACCAGCACATAAAGAAGGAATAGCTAGAAGCTTTCTTAGAGGCCAAATTCCATCTGCAATGAAATCCAAGGAAATGGCCCCGAGTCTTTCCCTGTATTAGAATCACGTATCACATTGTTGGCAAAAAGCAGGCATCTGTTTTTATTAGACTTTTAGGTGTGAGAGTGTGTTCAAAGATTTGACCGATAAAGAAGTCTGAGGAGAAAGAAAACAGAACGGAATCAGAACATGGTACACAACTCTCTAAAGGGTGTCAAGAGACCTGGGGGAGGCTGCATGGGCTGCATCTCCCCGTGGTGACAGCATCTCCCCGTGGTGACACTGCCAGGGAAAGGGGCCCCGGTGTGCCCTCCAGAGCACCCAGAATCAGCCCCCAAATGTCCAGGGAGCTTTCATGAGGGGGTGGAGTTTCAGCTGCTACTTAACTGAGAAGAGGACCTAGTGGGCTCTGGGTAGAGCGTTTTCAAGTAGATAGCACAATCTGAGAAGAGGCATAGCGGTGAGGAAGAGCAAATTAGACCAGAGAGAGTCTTCATGGCTTAGAGCGAGTACAGCCAAAGAGATGGGAGAGATCACACACCAATGAGGACATCAAATCATCTGTGGAAGGCCTTTGAAGGTAAGGGTATGACTCTTGGACTTAGCAGGGGGTGGCAAGCCTTTTCTTAAAGGCCAGACGGTAAATATTTTAGGCTTTGTCACGACTACTAGATTCTGCCACCGCAGTGCAAAAGCAGCCATACCAAATATGTGCATGAATGAGCGTGGCTGTTACAGAAAAACTTTATTTACAAAATCAGTCAACCAGCAGAAGTTGGTCAAACCTGAACGATAGTATAAAAGAATAGATACTATAGGACCCCAGAGGTGATTATATCAGGCTGTGGCCCAGATAAGATTCCCGCTTTTGATCAGAAAGCCTCACTCGGGGCGTGTGGATGGTTCAGTCAGTTGGGCGTTTGACTCTCGATTTCGGCTTGGCGTGGGTCATGGTCTTGTGGTTTGTGAGTTTGAGACGCTGCCCTGTGTTTGGCTCTGGGCTGACAGTGTGGAGCCTGCTTGGGATTCTCTCTCTCTCTTCTGTCTCCCCCTGCTTGCTCTCTCTCTCAAAATAAAATAAACTTAGAAAGAAAGAAAGAAAGCCTCACACCAATGTGCTCTGATGGTAATATGCCTAATTCCATTGTGTCTATGGAATAACCTCTAGGGAGGGGCTCAGCTATTGCAGAGGCACACAGAATGGACCTAGCAAAAGATCTGTGGTGTCCAGAAAAGAAAAGCAGGCAAGAACTCTCTGTGGAAACTTCATGAGTTATTTTGGGGGACCGAGTGTGATGGGCCCTGGCCAGGGGACTTCTTGGTGGGGAAGAGGGGCGGCAAGGAAACTGCATGCCTCCCTAAAGGGAGCTGACCTGGACTCAAGCCAGGGTTCATTCACCCTTCTTGTCTGTGAATGGTGGCTGGTGGCTTAACTCCTTCCTGTCCTCTCTTGTCCCTGTCTTACTGCCTCAGAAGACAGTGATGTAAGAAGACTGAAAGGGCCCTTGATACCAAATATCACATCTCTTCCTAACCTAACTTAACCTCATTCCTGGTCTCTTTTTTTTTTTTTTAAATTTTTTTTTTCAACGTTTATTTATTTTTGGGACAGAGAGAGACAGAGCATGAACGGGGGAGGGGCAGAGAGAGAGGGAGACACAGAATCGGAAACAGGCTCCAGGCTCCGAGCCTTCAGCCCAGAGCCTGACGCGGGGCTCGAACTCACGGACCGCGAGATCGTGACCTGGCTGAAGTCGGACGCTTAACCGACTGCGCCACCCAGGCGCCCCGCCTGGTCTCTTTTATAGAGGCCTCCTCTAAGGACTTAGATGTCATTCTCACAAACATGTCCGTTAGCTCATATATACCCACAGGTACATATCTTTCCATGAATGCATAAACACTTCCTTAAATATACACACACAGAAGTACATAGGAAAGCAAACACGCATATTTTAACAATTGGGACATTATACAAAGTGATGACATTACATTTAAACAATGGAATGCCAGGCAGACAACAAACATTGTTTTT
This sequence comes from Puma concolor, assembly GCF_028749965.1. NCBI lineage: Eukaryota > Metazoa > Chordata > Mammalia > Carnivora > Felidae > Puma > Puma concolor. Next base: position 14,620,192 of record NC_141668.1, on the reverse strand, counting down.
AAAAGGAAATTAATGACGTGGGGAAATACTCAGGATAAAGGCCAGCAACAGTATATAGACATCATCCCAAATCTTTTTTATGTACACACACACACACACACACACACGCTAACAATCTATTAAAGAAAAATAAAAATCCCCGATTATGGATGAGTTTTATATTCTTCATTACACTTTTCAGTATTTAAGAAAATTTTGGATGGCTCAGTCATTAATCTGACTTCGGCTCAGGTCATGATCTCAGGTTCATGAGCTCAAGCTCAGCTTAGGGTAAAACGTGAGCCCAGCTTCAGGTGAGCCCTGCTTCTCACTGTCTCCCTCACCCACACCCACACCCATCTCCTCCTCTGCCCCTCCTGGGATATTCTCTCTCTCTCTCTCTCTCTCTCTCTCTGCCCCTTGCTCACTTGCACCCTCTCTCTCTCTCTCTTTCTCTCAAAAAAAATTAAAAAAAATTTTTTTAATGCTTATTTATTTTTGAGAAAGACAGAGCACGATGGGCGGAGGGCAGAGAGAGAGGGAGACACAAAATCCAAAGCAGGCTCCAGGCTGAGCTGTCAGCACAGAGCCCAGCGTGAGGCCTGAACTCATGAACTATGAGATCATGACCTGAGCTGAAGTCAGGTGCGCAACTGATTGAGCCACCCAGGCGCCCACCCCCCAACCCCGGCCAAATTTTTTTGTGATGAGAATGTTCTGTTTTTAGGAAATAAAGTTTTTTTTTTAAAAAAAGAACACATACTGAAAAGCACAATTCTATATATTTACCAAACGCACATAAATAGTAGCTACTTAGCCTAAGTATTTACAAGGATTAATTTGATTACTCTTCATAAAATCCCTACGAGGAGAGTACTATTATCATTCCTATTTTATCAGTGACAAACTGATCCGTGTAGATGAGATCATTTGCCCAAAGTCACTCAGCTAGCAAGTTCTGAATGGAGACAGACTCTAGAACTTGCACACTCGACCAGATACTGCCTCTCTGTAGCTACAGCTAAGTGATACAGGATTTTTTGGTGTGGGAGATGGTGTGGGTGGGCTCCCCAGGCAACCAGAGAATGCTACTTAGTGACACGTTTTTTCCCTTAGGTCTTACGAGTCAGTACATAAAAAAGAATGTCTCACGTTAGCCTCGATTTCCTTTGTTATCAAAATTAGTTCCTACTCCATTTACTGTGCTATTCCAGGTGTGGGGATGGAGGTAACACATAGCAAGAAAAGAAAATAGCCCCGGCTCAAGAGCTTGCATTGTGTGTCTATAAGCATTAGCATCTGCACATCTGCTCCTTTCTGTCTGTCCAGCTGACCCTTACCCCTGTGCTGGGTCCAGGCACGGTCTCACTAAATGAGAATCCCAGAAGCTGTCACAGGATCTTTCTGAGGCTGACAGAGGAGGTCGCCACAAAGGGACTGCTTCCGCCAGTTCTAAGGTCCCAGGTGCAGCCCAGATGCGGCAGATGCTCCATGAATATTTGATGAGTTAAAACGGAGGAAGTGGTGAAGTCTGCAGCTGTCCCCCAGAATGGGCACAAACCGGGTACCCAGATGTGGGAGAGCGGAGGAATGAGCGTGGACACAGAGTCCTGCGGATGACGTGCAAAGGCTGAAAGCAGCTGGCAGGAATCGGTGGCAATCAGACACATACCCTGGGCAACTGGAGACAGGGATAGGCTTGTGGAGGTGGTTACCTACTGTGTTTAGCTGCTCTGGTGACACAGGACCTAGGTTTTCTCTGGCTGGCAGGAAGGGGAAGAAGAGGGCCGTTAAGTCCTTATTTCCTGGCATCAGGGAGGAGCCCCCAGCTCTAACTGCAGAGTTGCTTGGGGCAGATGTTGTTCATTGCTCCTAAGGGGCAGGCGGTGCATTCCCTGCGTGAAGAGGAGAGCAGGGGAGAGCCAGGTGGGACACGAAAGGGCACCCTGGGTTGTGAGAGAGCCTTCCTTCTTTTAAGCCAGACTTACCCACTGTGGGAAATGAAGGATTTCCTAAATGTCGAAGGCATCTATATCTACTGAAAACACACTTCAAAGGCAAGTAGGAAAACTCTAATTATCTCTTGTACTGGATTATTCATGACAACACTCTTCCATAGGAGGAGAAAAAGAGCAGTTAACTGGCTTCGGCAAGAATTACAGTAATCGGCTTGGTTAGATAAGATCCACCCCTCATGGTGGAGTCTACCTTCAACTCTCTTCAGGAAGACTGGTGGCAGAGAGATTGCCTGTGTGACCACTGAGCACAAAAGGCATGCCTCGTGTGCGGACCCCCCACCTGCCAGCAAATGCATGGAGCCCAGAGAGGAAGATGGCTTCTTTTCTTAGGCTGGAAATAGATCCTGCAATGGGACTGAAACTGACACCCAGGGCCTGGATTTGGCCTTCCTTTACTTAATTTCTTCATCAATTACACACTGTAGAACAACCACTAATGGCGGACACAAAGAAAGAGAATATTGAGGAACTTCAGGAATTCATAATTTAGCTGGGGAGGTTTTTAAGATACATTACATGACTTAAATCAGATTTTAAATCATCAACGTCAGAGATATCATAATGCCGTATACACAATTTGGTGTAAAATGAACACTTCAGCCCAATGAGTAAGAGGGGAAGAAGTTCCAGTGGCTGAAATGGCCTAGAAACTTCTTGAAGGAGGCAGGACTGATCTGGGTTGTAAAGGATGGGGAGAGAAAGACAAGAGCCAAGAGCAGATATAAAAATGACCTAACACAGGGGTGGGCAAATGTGGCCTCTGGGCCACATCTGGCCCACCACCTGTTTCTATACAGCCCACGAGCTAAGAATGGTTTTTACATTTTTCAAATGGTTGGAAAATAAGTAATATTTCACGACATGTGAAAAGTATGTAAAATTAAAATTTGGTGTCTGTAATAAAGTTTTATTGACATACAGCACATCCATCTGTTTGCATATTGTCTACAGCTGCTTTTCACTATAATGCAGCACTGAGTAGTCACAACAGAGTTCATATATTTACCCTCTGGTCCTTTACAGAAAAGGTCTGTCAATCTGGGCCTAGAGTATCAGAGGGGCAATTTGTATGCTTTTGCTAGACAGGAGCTTTTGTATGTAGGAAGTGTAGGAAATTAGGTAATAATGGATGCCCAGGGATCAATTATGAAGGATTATTTAATGCCAAGCTAAGGAATATAAATTCAATCCTCTTGGCAATGAGTTGAAGTTATCATTCACATGAGTATAGTTATATTATCTATATGTACCTAGTACAAAATTTCAAAAGGCTCAAAAGGATATTCAGTAAAAAAAAAAAAAAAAAAAAAAAAAAAGAAAAAAAGAAAAAAAAAAATCAGTTTTCCACCTTGCCCTCCAGGTACTCACATTCAGACAACTCCACAGATATACCCACTCACTCTTAGGTTCCCTACAGGGATATTCCTCTACATACACAAACATATTTGAGTTTCCATGGATGTATATTTTTCTATTTAAAACCTCACAGATGGTGGCATGCTATAAAGGTACTATTTCTGTACCAGAACTTTCAGTCTTATATTTTAGACTTTGTTTTAGGTCAGGCTACTCTTCCTTACAGTTGTATAATACGGATGTGCTATCTTACTTACCCAGTTTGGGGAGGTTTCTGACCCAGAAACTAAAATGTTATTTTAGGATGTTTGGTTGAGCAGAGGGTTTCCAGGAGAACTAGAGGCAGAACTAGAGCAGGCAGGCAGCTGATAGGCAAATCCAGGAACCCAGAGGTGAGGGAGGCCTGGCACTCCGGTGTAACCCACAGCTCGAGGCTGCTCGAGGCCACCATGCTGGGTGTGCTGGGGACCCCTCTCCCTGCACCACTCCCCGGGGGGCTCATACCTTGGAGGGTGTGTCAGGAATGGAAGAAGTGGGAGAACCAGGGAAGTTCAAGACACACTTCTTCCCCAGGCAGCGACCGTGCAACTCCACGTCCTCATAAGGGTTTTCCTTCATTGGTGGATCTGTGGTCAAAAGCAACAAGTCAGGAACTGGGAACGTTACAGAAGTTTTCCTTATCAGAGAGCCACCCAACGTCTCGGTCTCTCCTGGTGGGGATGTCTGATGTCTTGCTATCCATTCACCCCCTTCCTCTTGGACCCTGGTTTTCGCCGGAGTGACTCCCTGTGACCCCCTTCTTAGATATATGGAGTTAACTCCATTCCAAGTTCAGAGCATCAGTCAATGTGAGCATCCCCAGTCTCCACCTCAGTGTCCAGTTCAGGGAAGGGCTCACATCCCAAGCTTATGCCAACCAGTGCATGGCATTCCTGGGCTACGAAGGTGAACAAGGGACCTAAACTGGTCTCTTCAGCGTGAACCTCGGCATTTTTGTTGGGTGCAGAACATGGGCTCTCCTTCCCAACGGGAAGTTACAGATTCCAGGGAGCTGACGGCAGCCGTCATGAAGACCATAGGAAACCCGCCAAGAATGGAGCTAGCCCGAGTGATAACAAGGGAGAAGAGGGGCGCCTGGCTGGCTCAGTCAGTGGAGTGGGCAGTTCTCGATCTCAGGATTGTGAGTTCAAGCCCCACACTGGGTGCAGAGCCTACTTTATAAAAGGTGGGGTCGGGGGGAGGAAACAAGGGAGAATAGGCCAGTTCTGGTCACATGAACCAACAAACTCCCTTGTTATTTCAGCTGGGTCTTCCGTTCTCTGTAACTGAAAACTTCCCTGTTAGGTACACACTGTTAAGAGAAGTCCAGACCTCATACCCGCTTCAGACCTGGGAAGCCTACTGCTTTGGCAGCAACCCATCTCCCAAACTTGGACGCTATAATTCAAACAGTCTATGGTGAAATTCATAGCTCAGCTAAATATCTATTCTGCCTCAAGTCTCGTGTTTCCTCCTACTGTGGAGTTTGTTCTGGTATTGATGATTCCATTCACGTATGTATATGTGTATCTGCCCTACCGATCCCTTGCATGTGGCCACATATGGGTTTCTCCTTCTTACCAGCTCCTTTCTTCCCTCACTCCCACCCTTGACCCCAACATGCAGACGGTGGGCTGAGCTCACACTTCCCTGAAAACTGTGATATTCCCTGAAGGCTACTGAACTCACTAATTTATTGATTTTATTTTCCTTTTTAACTCACTAATTTAAATGCAAACAGAGATGCCTAGGTGGCTCGGTTGGTTACATGTCTGACTTTGGCTCAGGTCATGATCTCATGGCTCAGGAGTTCGAGCCCCACATCCGACTCGCTGCTGTCAGCAGAGGGTCCACTTCGGATCTTCTGTCTCCCTTTCTCTCTGCCCCTCCCCTGCTATTTTCTCAAAAATAAATAAACATTGGGGTGCCTGGGTGGCTCAGTCAGTTAAGCATCTGACTTCAGCTCAGGTCATGATCTTGCGGTTTGCGAGTTCAAGCCCCACATCGGGCTCTGTGCTGACAGCTGGAGCCTGGAGCCTGCTTCAGATTCTGTGTCTTCCTCTCTCTCTGCCCCTCCCTTGCTTGCTTGCTCTCTCTCTCAAAAATAAGTAAACATTAAAATAAAAATAAATAAATAAATAAAATAAATAAATAAATAAATAAATAAACATTGTTGGGATGAGCACTGGGTGTTAAATGTAGAGGATGAACCACTGGATTCTACTCCTGAAATCATTATTGCACTATACGCTAACTAACTTGGATATAAATTAAAAAAAAAAAAATTCTTAAATAAAATATTAGCAAATGAAATCCAAAATAAAATATAAACATTAAAAAATAAAGAAATGCAAACAAACTTGGTGAATCTGAGCTCCACTTTAGAATTTAAAAGAACTTAGGCCAAAGCTACTTTTAAAAATAGTAGACATTCATTTTAGTCTGAATTTTGATGCCCTGTTACTGTCACACTCCTACAGATTCAGGAAGAGCATGGTGGCCTTAGTTTTCCTTCATTCCGTAATCCCTAAATTTACTGAGCATCTGTTACAAACCAGGTACTTTCCATTCCATTTTCTCCAATCCTCAGCCCTACAATGTAACTGTCATCGTCTTTATTATACAGATGAGAGAACGATGTTCAGAAAAGTGAAGTCCCCCACTCACTGTTATACAGCTAATCAGGAGCAGAGCAGAGATTCAATCACAGCTCTTCAGACCCCAGGTCTCCAGTGTTTCCCACTGCAACATGCTGCCTCCATGGCCATTCAGCACCAGTCCTTCCTCTTTCCTCTCCGGTCCCACTTTCTCTCATATGTCCCTCCGTGGGCCACTCTGCCATGCCCCTACCTGCTCTCTTGTTCATCTGAGTACATGTATTTCTTCGAGACTCTGTGTGTGTGTGTGTGTGTGTGTGTGTGTGTGAGAGAGAGAGAGAGAGAGAGAGAGAGAGTGTGTGTGTGTCTGTGTTTCAAGGGGTCAGCCCCATTTCCTCTCCCCCTTGCCAGAGACAGACCCGGACTCATACACAGGTATGTGGGCCTCTTACCTAGAATGTCCTCATAGACGTTCTCCTCTGATAAAGTGCGTGTGAGCCCCAACTTAGTCTGTGCGTACCAGTCCACTCTGCTGTTCTCAGAGGAAGATTGCAATAAGTCTTCAAACTCATAGGACTTTCTGGTTTGTACAAGATGGGAGAAAAAAACCAAAAAACAAGAACTCAAATCAATTAGGCTGGTCCAGAGATTATATGCCCCCAAATTTTCTTCCTGCAAAGATTTCTATTAATGAAATCAACTCTGTTTCTTGTAAGAAGGTATGAAAATCCTTACATAAGAGGTGTGGCTTTTATCTGAAAGAATGTTTATGCTGTTACGCTGAGTAAAGGGAGTCAAGTACATATAAAATACAACCCCAACTTTGTAAGCACACATATACATAGAAAAGAAGTGAAGGAAGTGAAATATACAGCTATATCTTAGGGCTAAGGAATGGCTCATGGCTTCTTTTCACTTTTACTTTCTGGAGTTTTTAAATATTCTGCAATGTTTACAGAGCATACATTAATAATCAGAAAGGAGCAGTGATGGCCAGTTCAGACTGGACCAGAGGCCTGGGCCCCCTTCACACTTCTCTCACTCAAGTGGTTATTATCAGAATGAAACCTGGAGGCCAGCTGAGACACCCCCAACTCCCTCCCGCACTCCCCCTGCAGAGATTTGTGCAAATGTGGTAAGGATGATCAGTAAGGATGATAAATAAATGGCTATCACCCTCACCACACCCCCTACTTCCACAGGAGCTGTCCCTGTCCTGCTGGTGTTGACCTAATGCAAAGTCCAGCCCCCACCCCCAACATACACAGTGGCTCACCTTGAGTTTCTATGATTTCTTTAGCTTTACTGAACATTAGGAAGGTCAGGAGGTAGACCATACTGTGGAACATACAAAATATCAGCCACCTCACCGGTTCATTCCACCTTTCCCTTTTTTCTCCTCTTTCCTTCTCCTTCTCCAAAGTAAAACACAACTTCCCCCCAGTTGGACCAGAACAGCCCTGTCCACTCAGGCTCTCGAGGCTCATCTTGTCCGTCCAGGGGACTTGTGAGGAACTCGCGCTGAACACACTCGGGCCTTCCTTGAATGGAATTTAGTCCACCCACACTCCTGAGGGCACACTCCCCAGCTGGCCTTGACTTGGTCCTAGCCCTTCACTCCTCCTGGTATAGGATGGTCACAAGCCTCCCATGGCCCAGGAGTCATGGCTCCTTACTCTGGGCACCCGTGTCTAGCACAGCGTCCTGCACATGCTTGATGTAAACTGTGGCTGACTACGTAGAAGTGTATGTCTTTGCTTCTTACCCATGCTTCCAATCTCTCTCTGCCCCTGGGGAAGGTGCCCTCTGGTGGCTCTAAGATTAAACAGATCAGTACACAGATCTCAGATGCATTGTTCACAAGCCTTTTAACCTGGGATGAACTACTTAACTGGGCTGAAACTCTTCCTCCTGACTTGAAAAACAGGAATTATCTCATAGGATTGCCCAAAGAATAGAAAAGAGAAAGTCTGTAAAGTCCTTAGCACCTAGCAAACATGCAACAAGTGTTAGCTGTTACTATTACCGTGCAGTGCTGTAATTACTTACGTAGCAAATGTTTTATGTTGAACATGAACTATGTGAGAGGCACTGTGCTCAGGGTTCCATAAATAAGGAGTGACTAAAAGAATTAGAGTCCCTGCCTCAGAGAGCTTACATTCCAGGGAGGAAGACAGAGCACGCACAAATACATCGAATAATAATAACCTGTGTTAAGGTCAGTGATGGGAAAGAATAGGGTGTCACAAGTGAGACTATCAAGGAGGACTTGACATAGATTGGGGATGCATCGGGGAGGCTGACAAAGTCACTCATTAAAGCTGAGACCTAAGGATACAAAGAAAGACCTCAGTTGGGGCGGGGGGCGGGGGGTGGGTGTGGGGAAGAGTGGTCCAAGAAGAGGAAAGGGCACCTGTGAAGGTCCTGCGGCAGCGGAGAACTTGGTGCATTTGTGGGAAAGGCACACAGACGCCCAGCAAGGCTGGATTGTAGAGAACAGGTTGGTGAGCGTGGTGGGAGGAGACAGCAGAGCCAGGCAGATGCCATGGGCCTGCTTTCCAAGCTTTGGGGATTTGCTACATTTTAAATCTTTCCCTCTCCACTAGCTCCTTTCCCTCTTTAAACACATACGGGTTTCCTCTAGAAAAACTTTCATTGGAAGCAAGGACCCTTGCAGCTCTGCGGATTTCTCACCTTCCTTGCCAAGGGTTTTAAGCTGGTGGGGGTTGGGGGCAGGTGGAGGAGGGAGGAGCTGAGGCTGTCTATCAGTTTACCTGAACTCACAGGTTTTCCTTCTTTATGTTTTCAACCTGGCCTCTGTAAGCATCCCTTTTCTGAAGCTGCCCCCTGAGGGTCACTACTGAGTTTCTGGTAAAACCTAATCACTTTCTGGGGCATTTCTTTATGTGACACCTGTTAGTTTCTATAGCATAAGGCTGTGGTGCTCAAAGTGCAATCCTTGGGCCAGGGCTGGTGTGCTAATGACATAGGTACAATAATTGAGAATAGGCATTTAAGAACTCTTTTTTAAAAGTTATTTTTCTCTTTGCTTTAAATGTAATTTCTACACCCAACGTGGGGCTCGAACTCAGGACCCCAAGATCAAAAATCTCATATTCTACAGACTGAACCAGCCAGGTGCCCCTGTGCTTAGAAAATTTTAAAGCAATTTGACAGAACAAATTTCTAAAAGACAACTGAGGCTTGTATATTGTTGTCTTTTTCATTTCATTTCTCTGGCAATTCCTTTTTGTTGTATTTTACAGAAGTATCATTCAGCAAAGGATTGCAAACACAGGCACACAGGCACCCTCTGGGGTTTGACGAGCTGGGTGCAATGCTGGCCCCCGGCCACTTCTCCTTCTCAGACAACTGCCTGTGTCTTTGCTTGTAGCTCTCTCTTCCTCTTTCTCTCCCTCTCTCTGGGCTTTGGGTGTTTCCCCAGGTTTTTCCTCTCTAGGCTTCTAAACTTGAGTATCTCCACATCTGAATTCATCATCCCTAATCTCTACCTCACCCTTCTCCCTTCTGAACCTGAACTCAGCACTCAGGACAGGAACATAAAGAAAGACCACGCTTCCAGCTTCCAGCTTCCAGCTTCCAGCCTAGGTCCTCAGGGCCTTAAGTCAGGCCATGAGGCTGAAACTGTCACCCGTGCCCTGAGGTGCCTGATGCACTCATGGAAGCTCCTGCTGCGAAGGAAGGGCTACCTCTCCATAAACCCCTTCCTCCTCCCCTTGAGGTGTCCAGCCAGGAGAGGAAGGACCGTGCCTCAGAGCTCCCACAGATGTGGTCTATGGGGTGGAAGCGGGTCTGAGCTGTTTTCTCTACGACGGGATCGCACTGTGCTTTGTGCCCGCCCTGAACACTCCCTAGTCGGGGATGCCATTAGCCCAGGCTGGTATTAGCCGGGCAAATGCTTGGGGATAGACGCGTGGTGGTCTGTGGCCCAGAGCAGAGTGAAGTTACCGTCCAGGAGTGGGCCATACAGCTCCTGGGTTTCCCCCGCTGAGCTAACCGGATTCTGGTGGCTCAAGTCCCCAGCATGCATACTACCTAGATTTGGTAGGGAAGATGCAAACTGTTCAAAGAGGCTGCAGAATCACTCAACATTTACTGAGTATCAACTAAGTCTGTACTCGGATTACTACATTCAAACTTTGCAACAACCTTGTAAAGAATTACTATCATTAAACATATTATATATACGAGGAAACAGAGACCGGGGTGCCTGGGTGGCTCAGTCTGTTAAGCGTGGGACTTTGGCTCAGGTCATGATCTTGGGGTTTGTGAGTTCCAGCCCCACATTGGGCTCTGCACTGGCAGTACGGAGCCTGCTTGGGATTCTCTCTCTCTGCCCCTCCCCCACTGGTGTGTGCACACTTTCTCTCTCTCTCAAAATAAATGAATAAACTAAAAAAAAAAAAAAAAAAAAAGGAAACAGACAGAGCTCAGATAAATTGCTCAAGGTCACACTGGGAGAAAGAGGTGGAGCCAGGGTCAGAAGCCAGGAAGTCTGGTCCGTGTCTGGTGCTCTCCACAGCACAGGCACTAAGCAGAGCATGGAAGTTAAGTCAACGCAGGAGGAAAGCTGTGGTCACAAAAAGTTTTAAAACCTTTATTTACATATTAACTTTGAGAAAAAGGAAATTTCAAAAGGCTAATGATAACCACATCCAAACTGGCTTCTTTCTTATTTAAACACTTCCACATTCGTCCCACATCCAGCCCATATGTTTAATGTGCACCTTCTGGGGGTCGAGCTGAGCTCACAGCTAGCTGGTGAAGCAAAGGCAAGAAGTCCCTGCCTTTGGGGAGCCCACAGCCTGGTGAAGGGGTACACCTCCTCCCAGCCTGAGTTTGCTTCCTGGGCCTTCAAATTATCATGTGATTGAGGTACTTCTTAGTTTTAGAGATGCTGGGATGATTTAACTGGTCCACTGACGTTTCCTGAAGTGGGTCACAACATATGTAATATCCCAGTTTTGACAACCAATGCCAAATACTGTGATTTCAAGTAGTATTTTGAAGGTTACCTGTGACTCTTCTATATTTTTGTAAATGAAATACTAAGTTAAGAGCTCATCCCACATCTCCATTTGAATGACCCGTGGGAATCTCAATCCAAGGGGCACCTGGGTGGCTCAGTCAGTTAAGCATCTGACTTCGGCTCAGGTCATGATCTCAGGGTTTGTGGGTCCGAGCCCCGTGTCAGGCTCTGTGCTGACAGCTCAGAGCCTGGAGCCTGCTTCAGATTCTGTGTCTGTCTCTCTCTGCCCCTCCCCTGCTCATGCTCTGTCTCTCAAAAATAAATAAACGTTTTAAAAAATTAATAAATCCAAAATTGAACTCACCCTCCTATTCCCCCCGCACCCCAATGAAGACCAGTTCCTCCTCCAGTGCTCCTCAGCATAGGCCATCGCCCTTTGTCCAAATGTTTATGCCTTAAACCTGGGAGTCCCGTCCAAACCCCCTTCTCCTTTAGCACCTATATCTGACCAATTAACAAGAGTTCCACCGGCCAAGCATTCCTAGTATTCACTGCTTTTCTCAGTCCCCCAGCAGCTGTACCCTGGGCTTACCCCATCCCACCACATATCCCCTCCCACCCCACAGTTACCCACCCTGTCTGCTGTCCAGGTGAGCTTTTCACAAATGAAAATCCGGTTGGGTCTCTCCCTTCTTAAAAAATGTGAGTTTTTAAGGAAAGTTTCCCATTCCTAGTAAGTGATAGGCCAGAACACTTCCCTGGTCTCCGGGACTCTTCTGGACCAGGCTCCAGAGGACCTGGAGGCCTCGGCTCACACCCTTCCTGATCTCTCTGGCCACACCACTGCCTTTCAGGGCCTCCAACACACTAGTCTTTCTTCCTCTGGGACATTCACCTGTTTCTCAAACTGAACACCCCTTTTCCACGTGGGAATCTCAGGTCTCAGTCCGAGTGCCACATCCTCCCCAATCTGGCCCTGTTTCCATGACAGGCTAGATAACCCTGCTGAACATTCCCGTAGCACCATGGGCTTCCTCGCGGCACTGAGTGTGGTTATAGTCACATAACTACAGGGTTGTGTGCTTCTCTTACTAGTACGTAAGGTCCACAAGGCCAGGGTCTCAGTTCATTTTGTTCACTGTTATGTTCTAATACTACACAGGTGCAGGATAAATTTTTTTAAACATTTATTTATTTTTGAGAGACAGAGGGAGAGCACAAGCAGGGGAGGGGCAGAGAGAGAGGGAGACACAGAATCGGAAACAGGCTCCTTGAGCTGCCACAGATTCTCTTCTTGTCTCCATGTCCAGTGACCACACACAGGTCTTTCCCAGGTCCCACCGGCTCTTGGGAAGGGCGTGTGTGCCATCAGGAGATGAGAGTGGGGCTAAGTGGGGGAATGCTTATGTTAGCTGGGCTCACACCTCCCCCATCAAGTGCTACTGCCACTCATGGTGGGTTTATGCTTATCTCTATCCTAAATCCAAAACAGAAATGCCAGTAGAAAACCCATCTTTATCCACCATTATGTCTAACGTCCAATCATTTCCACCTCCAGTGGGAAATAAGACATGACATGGGGCACCGGGGTGGCTCAGCTGGTTGAGCATCTGACTCTTCATTATAGCTCAGGTCATGATCTCATGGTCCCGGGATCGAGCCCTATGTTGGGCTCTGTGCTGGTTCATGGAGCCTGCTTGGCACTCCCTCTCCCTCTGTCCTTCCGCCTGCTCAAACACTCATGCTTTCTCTTTTTTTAAAAAAAAAAGGCTATAGGGGCGCCTGCATGGCTCAATCAGTTAAGCATCCGACTTTGGCTCAGGTCATGATCTCGCGGTTTAAGGGTTCGAGCCCTACATTGGGTTCACTGTTGATCCTCTGTCCCCCCGCTCTCTCTCTGCCCCTACCCTGCTCTCTCTCTCAAAAATAAACATTTAAAAAATTATTTTAAAAAAAGACTTGACAGTCACTGCTCTAATGTAGAATAACAACTTTCCTCTCTATTCTTTAAAAAAAATTTTTTTTAATGTTTATTTTTGAGAGAGAGAGGCAGAGACAGAATGTGAGCAGGCAAGAGGTAAAGACAGAGGGAGACGCACAACCCGAAGTAGGCTCCAGGCTCTGAGCTGTCAGCACAGAACCTGACAGGGGGCTTGAACTCACAAACTGTGAGATCATGACCTGAGCCAAAGTTGGACGCTAAATGGACTGAGCCACCCAGGCACCCCTGTCCTCTCTATTCTTATTTCTGTTTTCTAATGCAACTGCCATTAAATAAAGAATTTACAAAATCAAGCTTCTCTCATGCTTTCAAAGTAACTTTGGCTTTGTCAAATTAATCCAACAATTTGCCCCTTTGAAGATTTTAAGCACTCAGTTTTTAGACATGGCAGTTACAACTGCCTCTTGGATGGCATGTTGACTGGAATAGCCATGACAGGAACAGACCACAATATGGCTGGTAAGTGAAATTAAGCACTCACTGGGTAATAGCTGAGGGTTGCTGTCCAACCAGACCACTCTGGGGATCCCTATCAGTCCTACAGAAGATGGAAATTATGGAATCAATAACAGCAGGCGTATGATTTGGTAGCCATATAATGACCCAGGCTTCCTGTCCTCAAAAAGTTCCGCAAATTGTACGCTAAAGCCTCAAGAAAAGGCTGAATCTATCTATACAATGCCAAATAATGTTGAAACGTTGAAATTTTGGTCAACATAGTTATTTGGCTTCATAAGGATCTAAAAACTCCATCATAGGATTAAATTAAATTAAAATTAAAAACCTGCATGCCAGGGGCACCTGGGTGGCTCAGTCAGTTAAGTGTCTGACTTTTAATTTCTGCTCAGGTCATCTGCACTGACAGTGTGGAGCCTGCTTGGGATTCTCTCTCTCCCTCTCTCTCTCTGTCCTTCCCCACTCACCTGTGAATGCTCTCTTTCTCTCTCTCAAAAAAACAAAAAAAAAACAAAAAAAACAAAAAAACCCTAAAAAAAAACCAAAAACCAAAAAACTGCATTCCAGTTAAAACATTTTGGGTATACAGATACATGTAAATTCAGGATGCTGCTTACACTTAAAAAATAGTAACTTTCCTTGTTAAATGTAGGCCTTCAGGCATTCCTGCCAGAGTTATTCAATGCACGCCATAGAACATACACAACCAAGTTAATGCTGCTGTAGGAACCTTATCTTTGGAATTTCCTGACATTTAAGGGTTTCTCATTTCCCATTTTCGGATTGAAGGCATAAGTCCTTGCATTTAATTTCCTGGGGCTTTAGCAAAATGATGAAAGGAGGAAGGGGAGAGAACACAGAACAGAGGAGAAAGGGAAGAGGAAAAAAAAAAGGAAGAGAATGTCCAGAAAAAAGGCATTTTCTCAAACTGAGAATCTCAGTCCACTGGTTTGGCTCCTGCAAGAGTGGACCCGTCGGCCTATGAAAATAAGCTGAATACGTTCTGTGAAGTGCACAGCCTGGCCATGTAATTCTAAACCCTCCTAACCTCAAAATCCTTAATCATTTCTTTCTTCAGCCTTGGCTTGGCTCTCCTGCCTCAGAGAGGACAGTAAGTCAGCCAAATCCTGAGTTGAGCCTCTTCTTTTTTTTTAAGAGATAGGACCACAATAAAAAGCACACTTTATTATTTTTTTAAGTAGAAAGTGAACATCTTGCCCTAATCACCCCCATTGTACTATTTTAAACAAAAGGAAAAATCCAAAGCCAAAATTCTTAAACACAGCTGATGCAACCATGATCAAACTGGCCAAGAAAAATTTCATCTTTGGACTGAAACTAAGTAACTTTAGCTGGTTTTAAAGAGAATGCTGGAACACTGAAAAGAGCAGATGGTAGCTACGAGAGAAAAGATAATGGGAATAACTGTTCACCAGGTTGATCTGTCTGCACAATGAGGACACAGCAGAAAGACTCTGATTTCCCAGAACCAACCGACCTGCCCCTGGGAGAGGGGGGCTTTTTTTTTTTTTTTTAACGTTAATTCATTTTTTGAGAGATAGAGAGAGACAGAGCGCAAGCAAGGGAGGAGCAGAGAGAAAGGGAGACACAGAATCCGAAGCAGTCTCCAGGCTCTGAGCTGTCAGCACAGAGCCCGACACAGGGCTCGAACCCACAAACTGTGAGATCATGACCTGAGCCAAAGTTGGACGCTTAACCGACTGAGCCACCCAGGTGCCCCGACAGAAGGAGCCTTTTTGGAGGAACAGCCCAGGAAGGGCACAAAGAGCTGCTGTCACAACACACTGGGGGCATGAGCAGCGAGGTCACCAGAGCACTCACGCACCTGGGCTTTGGCACTGGTTTGGGAAAGGATTTAGAACCAGAGATGGGTACGAGCTTTCTCAGAACATCAACACGGAAGCTCTAAATTCTTCTATGGATTCTACATACCGATGACGCTAAAGCCTGGTGAAGACCAGTCCCACTTATGGAATACTGATACAAAAATCTTAAATAGAGTAATAAACCAGGACCAAATGGGAGTTCATCCCAAAAATGTAAGAATGGGTCAATATTAGGATATAAAGTCATTGCTCGTAGGTCAGAGGATAGGAACCATATGATCATATAAAGCTACTGAAAGTAACTTGACAAAATCTGACGTCCAATTCTAATCTTTAAAACTCTTAGTAAAAAAGGAAGTATAAATGAAAATACCTTGATTACATAAACACATACCTCAAACAAGAGTACCTGTGAGAAGAACACCAGCAGCATTACCATGAAAGTCAGGGAGGACACAGGGCTGTCCACCGCTACCAGCACTATTACTTAACCCTGTTCTGAAAGCATTAGCCAGTATGACTCAGAGAAAAAGTTCAGAGATTTAAAAGAAAAGGCAAAATGATAATTCTTTGCAGACGATATTATATACATAGAAGATCCAAGAGAATCAACTGACAATTAGCAACAGTAAAAAATTTCTTGAAGGGGTCTTTCAAGAGAATAACATACAGGGGTGCCTGGGTGGCTTAACTGGTTAAGTGTCCAACTTCGGCTCAGGTTATGATCTCACATTCGTGAGTTCGAGCCCCGCATCGGGCTCTGTGCTCAAAAATGAATAAACATTAAAAAATAAAAAAATAAACGAGGGGCGCCTGGGCGGCTCAGTTGGTTAAGTGGTGGGCTTTGGATCAGGTCGTGATCTTGCTGTCCGTGAGTTCGAGCCCCGTTTTGGGCTTTGTGCTGACAGCTCAGAGCCCGGAGCCTGTCTTGGATTCTGTGTCTCCTTCTCTCTCTCTGCCCCTCCCCCACTCACGTGCTGTCTCTCTCCCTCTCTCTCTCTCTCTCTCTCTCTCTCTCAAAAATAAATAAACATTAAAACAATAACAAACTAACATATGTTGTGTGTGTGAAATTTGATAGGGACATCTAGAACATTTGGAACAATACATGCAAGAACAGGCAAGATATTTTTGAAAAAAGGAGGATAATAAGGAAACGAAAAAGGGGGTTATAATTATTACAAAGGTGAACAATTGGTCACTTTTTTTTGGTGTACGACAGGAGAGTGTGCGTAGTATGTCAAAGAGAATCAACTGATTACTAGGAACGAGAAGAAATTTCTGTCAGCTCTACTAGATATCCAACATATTATGAGGTTAAAATAATTAAAATAGTTTGGTACTAAAACAGAAATAGCTACTCTAAATATTAAACAGAATAGAACCAGAAAAAAATAACAGCAGCTTACATTTATTAAGCATTCACCATATTCCAGGTTCTATTTTCACTTATGTTGACACATATTTATTCATCCAATCTTCACAACAAAGCTATGGAGTGGTTTCTAGAGTTATCGCTATGTTACAAAATAAGTAAAATGAGGCCAAGACAAATTTAGTAGCTTGTACAACGTCACACAGCTAGTAAGTAGCAGATCTAGTAAGTTCTCTGGCCCTAGAGTCTTCTCTAACGCTATATGCTATTCACCCCAGCATTATATGTAAATTGGAAACAACTGAAGCACCTGTCAGTAGAGGAATGGTTAAATATGGTTTATCCACATGAGGTAAAGAGCAGTTCAAAAAGGAAGGTGAAAAAAAAAGTGACAGCACTGAAAGTTCTCCGCGATATCCTATGTGAAAAACAGTATATATAGCAGGATTTCTTTTTTAAAAGGACGTAATTTATATCTATCCCCCCCCCTCGAATATGCAAACTTTTTCCACTGGAAGAGAACATAGGAAATTATGTTTCTTACAGCAAAACAATCCTACCTGACAGACCATGCTGAGTAGGAGAGTGACATGACTGAATATATTTCTAGAAAACTCCTCTGGCTGCTAAGGAGGAATATATTAAGGTGGAAGGTAGACAACAGATAAGTAGTAAGAGAGCAGATGGAATCAGATTCAAGATAATGTTTATAACTAGAACCGAAGAGCTCGCTGATGAATTAGATGAGGGGTGTGTGAAAAAGAGACGAATCACAAATCACGCCTAGGTTTTTGGCCTAAGTGCAATGAAGGATGATGCCTTTAACAAGATGGCAATTATCTGGCCTGGACTGGGATTTAGGTTTAGACACATTCATTCCAAACTGTCAGATAACCAAATGGAGAACTGTGCAGGACATGACGGTGCAAACCTTCACGAGAGGAGGGAGTCAGGGCTGGAGAGATACATCTGGGGATCGCAAGCAGGTAACTGACATTTAAAGCCATGGGACTGAATGAGATCATTTAGGGAGTGATGTAGATGGAGAACTAGCTGCTCTGATCCCGGTCGATGGTGTGTCGGGCGTGTTATTCCTACACTCAGGGAGAGAGGAGAACAGAACTGAGCAAGAGACTGTGAAGTAGGGCCACCAGGGAGGTAGTGACCTAGAGCACAGTGCTTCAGGTGGAGGGAGTGAAGTCGTTCCTCAAATGCCAAGAGATGTCATGTAAGAAAAGAACAGGGAACGGGCTGTTGGATTTAGTGAGATGAGGGTCACAGGTGGCCTTGGGTCAAGGGAAGTTTCACGATAAATGTCAAAAGCCCAACTGCAGTGAGTCAAGGGAAACACAGAGATGAAGAAGGGTGACCACAGCAGGCACAACGGGTTTGAGTTTTGTACTGTAGCTGGTTTCCAGATTAGTGGGTATCAAACCAGTTAGCACATAACAAAAATGGACTAGACATTAGTTCTCGAAGCAGAAAGGAAATGGTTTTCAAAGGATAGATTTTAACTTCAAGCATTCACGTTTTATTATCTAATGTTTTATTTTAACATTATAAAATACAGTAAAACCTTGGTTTGCGAGCATAATTCGTTCCGGAAACATGCTTGTAATCCAAAGTATTTGTATGTCAAAGTGAATTTCCCCTTAAGAAATAATGGAAACTCAGAGGATTCATTCCACAACCCAAAAATATTCAGATAAAAATGGTTACGATACTGTACTATAATACAAAATAATAAAGGAAATACAAAATATAAAGAAAAGTAAACAAACTAACCTGCGCTTGCCTTTGAAAACCTTCGAGGCTGGTGTGAGGGAGACAAGAGAGAGGAGGGTTATTGTGTAGGACGACTTTCACTATCACTAACGGATGTTGACTACACTACATATTAATAAACTCTTGTCACAGACTGTATTTAAAGTAACTGGCAATTAAGGCAGCAGAGAAAAGGGTCTATATCTGCAGGCAGCCTGACCTAGAATGAAGCAAAGCATTCCTAGGCTTACTCTTGTATGGAAAAGCAAAGGACTTTGTGCTTTGAAGTGACAAAATACACTCATGCCAGTTGTGGGCACCTTCCAGCTTTCAGAAAAATCACTGATTTCTGCCAAACGCTGTGGCATGAGACGGAGCATCCAAGCATGGGAGAGGATCACCCATAATTCTGCAGTGAGCAAGCGAGAGAGAGAGAGAGAGAGAGAGAGAGAGAGAGAGAGGGAACCTTGGCTCAGTTGTGATCATGTGACATTCAGCATCACATACAACTCGTACTGCAAGATATCACTCGTTTATCAAGTTACAATTTATTACAAACGTTTGCTTGTCTTGCGGAACACTCGTGGAACAAGTTACTTGTAATCCAAGGTTTTACCGTATTTAGTGTGTGCATCTTTTAGCATGTATAAATGAGGAAACTGAGGTTTCAGGTTCAATAACTTGTTCAAGGTCACATAGATGGACTGTGACAGGGCCAAGGTAGACCCAGGCTGTGTGTGTTTCTAGAGCTCATACCAGGAAAAAAACATGAAAATATGAGCCAGTGGAGATTCAAAGCACCATGCACGAGTTGGGGATGGTGGTGGCAGAATGAGTTGTTGGCACAATTAGTTAATTGCCAGGGTTAACACGAGCTTTCGTTGAACCCTTGGTTAGTGTCAGAATGACAAGGACTTATCACATCCAAAGGTAATTTTTCAAAGCAAATACTCTTTTTTGACGACAGAGAACACAAAACACATGCATCAGCTATCACATCTACAGGTTTAATCAATAAACTATCTCAAGCCATGAACGGTCTCGACCAACTACAAGATCCATCAGTGTAATAAAACAAACAACGAGGGGCACCTGGGTGGCTCAGTCGGTTGAGCATCCAACTTTGGCTCAGGTCATGATCTCACAGCTCGTGAGTTCGAGCCCCGCGTCGGGCTCTGTGCTGACAGCTCAGAGCCTGGAGCCTGCTTCTGGTTCTGTGTCTCCCTCTCTCTCTGCCCCTAACCCACTCGCATTCTGTCTCTGTCTCTCTCAAAAATAAACATTAAAAAAAATTTTTAGGGGCGCCTGGGTGGCGCAGTCGGTTAGGCGTCCGACTTCAGCCAGGTCACGATCTCGCGGTCCGTGAGTTCGAGCCCCGCGTCGGGCTCTGGGCTGATGGCTCAGAGCCTGGAGCCTGTTTCCAATTCTGTGTCTCCCTCTCTCTCTGCCCCTCCCCCGTTCATGCTCTGTCTCTCTCTGTCCCAAAAATAAATAAACGTTGAAAAAAAAATTAAAAAAAAAAAAATTTTTAAACAAAAACAAACAATGACGCTCACAGCAGTTGTGATGCAGCATAAACTACTGGAGCAGACAGCCACCTGTCACCTACCTGTGGTCAGCACTGGGTTTCGGTCTTCCGGTCCACAGTCTTCTGTTCACAGAGGAGGGCGGGGGAGAGGAGGGCAGGGGAGGGGGAGGTAGAGAAGGCAGAGGAGGCAGGTGCCTCTTGTCCTTCCTGAAGCCTGGGTTCCCGTCCTTGTCCCCTTCTCCGTCGTGTTTGAACGTTCTCCGGGGTTTGGGCAGGGGGTTGATGAAGGGTTTGGCGGGGGGGCCCTCCGAGCCCCTGTCCGCACTCTCCAGGCTCCGGTCGCAGGGCCTCCTGCACGAGCCTTTCCTTTCCTCTGCAGCCTCAGGGGCGAGCTCCCTGGCTTCTAGGTCCCAGTGGTGGGACCTGAATTCAGAGCCACGCCAGCCAGCTCGGTTCTCAGGAAGGGCGGGCCCCTCCTCGGCCTTGTCCGGCAGGCAATGCGGGGAATAACAAGTCCCTGGTAACTGGGGATCCAACCCTGCCGACCCATCCTTCAGAGCCTGCTCGAGTTTCTCCACCTGCCTCAGCACGGAGAGGCTGTCATTCGGCAAGCGCTGTTTGCCCGGCCGCGGCTCGCGGCCTCTGCCCAAGCTGGGAACTGGCTGCTCGGTGGGCTGGCTGAGGTCTTGCCTCGGCTCTGCATCCTGTCCCCTGACTTTCACAAGCCCTTTATTCCTCTCATCCTCCTTGCTCTCTGCTTCTGGCCTGGTTCCATCCTGAGCCTCTGTGCCCCACGCTCTCACACCATCACTGCTTCTCCCCATAACACAGGACGTCAGGTAATCCTCTTGCTCGTCTGCTTTCCTGCCGGGGGCAGGAGCGGGCAGCTCTTTTCTCCCTTCCCATTCGGATATCTTGTCCTTTATGCTGAGGGGCTTGGGCCGGGCCCCGCCTCGGGCAGAAAGGCACGGGTTCTCGACACCGCCGAGCTGCCTCTTGCCTCTTGCCTTGCTGGCTTCTTTAGCATTGAGATCTGAAGCTGAGTCGCTGATGATCATATTTGAGCTGAACATGTTCTGCTGAAAACAGTCCACTCTTGACTCTAGCATCAGGTTATTGAGACTTTCCAGTGAGCTCCTTGTGGGGGGTGAATCCTGATCAGTCTCTGGGGAAGGAATGGGGGACCTAAATGGCCTTCGAGGGTCTTCCCCAGCCTCTGGACCTTCCACCTTGACCCTGGACAAGAAAGACAAACACTGGGTGAGGCATTCTTGGTTATTGTTCTTGGCTGCTCATAAAGATTTGCTAAAACTTAGATATAAATGTTATATGCTAGTTGTAAGTCACAAACATTGAAGCCACCACTTTATTTTTATTTATTTATTTATTTTTTCAACGTTTTTATTTATTTTTGGGACAGAGAGAGACAGAGCATGAACGGGGGAGGGGCAGAGAGAGAGGGAGACACAGAATCGGAAACAGGCTCCAGGCTCTGAGCCATCAGCCCAGAGCCCGACGCGGGGCTCGAACTCACGGACCGCGAGATCGTGACCTGGCTGAAGTCGGACGCTTAACCGACTGCGCCACCCAGGCGCCCCTGAAGCCACCACTTTAAAAAGATCACTTTGTTGGGACACCTGGGTGGCTCAGTCGGTTAGGCGTCTGACTCTTGATTTTGGCTCAAGTCATGATCTCACTGTTCACGGGACTGAGCCCCCCATCAGTGGGCTCTGTGCTCACAGTGCGGAGCCTGCTTGGGATTCTCTCTCTCTGCCCCTCCCCTGCTTACTCTCTCTCTTTCAAAAATAAATAAATATTAAAAATAAATAAACATTAAAAAATTATCTTGAAAGAAAAGCAGAAAAACACTTTTAAGCTAGTCTAATGAGAACAGGAGTCTCTATGTTTTCGAATACAAAACATTCTTCCACCAGCAAAGGTTATAACTAAGCAGAGTGACCTTGGACATGCCATCATTAGCAAGCACACGTGGACCAACTTCATGGTGCACATTTTTTGAATGGGTGGTTCTGACAATATAGGAATTCTGAAACTCCAGTTAAGGTTCACAGTGAGAGATGGATAATTTCATGCATTCTGTTAGTATTTAGCTTCCTGTTCGAAGACTAAGAGTTATTTACATGCAGACTTCTCCCTCCACTGGGACATTAGCACGTAAATTGTGTTGCTGTTCACGGTTACACAGCATAAATTAGAAACTTGTGCAAACGCAAACACATTTTCATATTTTAAATATGGCTATCAAAGCAGAATTCCTGATTTAAATAAACGATCAGAACGTACGAGAGAGTGCTTACAAAAGAGAAACATATTTTTTAATTGCCCTGTCACCACTGAAGACATTAGCATGAATTCAGATATCAGTCAGAAGCAAAAGCAGAATCAGTTTGTTGACATTTTACTGAGAGTTCAAAAGGCAGAAGTTAAAGTCCTTACTCTCACAGTGCTAGAAGCAAGATGAAGAGACAGGACAGACACGCATTCAGAGAGAACAATTCAGGTTAGTTCATGCTTAAAGACAGTGGATGAGAGGGACGCCTGGATGGCTCAGGTCACGACCTCACGGTTTTGTGAGTTCAAGCTCTGCACTGGCTCTGTGCTGGTGGCATGGAACCTCCTTGGGATTCTTTCTCCCTCTCTGCCCCTCCCCAACTCACGCTGTCTCTGTCTCTCTCAAAAATAAATAAACTTAAAAAAAAAGACAGTGCATGATAGAATAATAATCATTAATATCATATGTACTGTTAAACATCATTGACAGCAAATAAATACGGCTTTCGAGTCAGAGGGACCTCAGTTTCAATCTTGGCTCCATTTTTTTTTTTCATTTTAAAATAAGAAACCTCCCTCCCTTCTCTAGACTGCAACTTGAATGGTGCAGAGGCCAAATTTATCTTGTGTTCTGTGCCTAGTACACAGTTGGTAGTCAATATTTACAAAATGAATGAATGGATGAGTTAATATTGGTAATGTTCCCACATTATAGCACACAGTGTAGGTTGTGATATTACTACGTGGCAAGCAGTGTTTTTAAATTTTTTTCTAAGTTTATTTATTTTTGAGAGAGACAGAGAGAGAGAGGGAGAGAGACAGAATGAGAGTGAGGGAGGGGCGGAGAGAGAGGGAGACCCAGAATCCAAAACAGGCTCCAGGCTCTGAGCTGTCAGCACAGACCTTGCCGTGGGGCTTGAACTCACAAACCACGAGATCATGACCTGAGCCGAAGTCGGCACTTAAACGAGCCACCCAGAAGCCCCGGGCAAGCAGTGTTATTGTAGTGATTACTGCTCTTGTCTAAGATCCCAAACATCTGGAGTGACCTCACAATCACTGAGGCCCTATGTAAAAACTTCTGAAAAGGAGAAAGGGTGGCTTGCTGGAAGACTGCACTGGATTTACGAAGCTCAAGCAAGAGAGGCAGGGGTGGTGAAACCAGATGCAGAGTGCCTTCTCCACACAGTTGCCGCACCCAAGAGTTTCTCAAGGTCCTGTTTCCAGGACTCTATGGCTCCAGAAGGGACTTGGGCCTGGGGTGCAGAGCTGTGAACAGCCCAGCGGTCATCAACCCCTCTGAAGAATGAGACAGACAATCAGAGGAAAGGGCTCCATCTGGACAGAAAACAGCATTGCTGAGATAAAATGGGCAAAGCTGGCTTTGCGGACAGATGCAGCTGTAAAGCTTTATGGTGCAAGTATAATTCAAATACCCGTGCATCCTACTAGTTAGAAAAATAAATCCTGGGCTGGGAAGCGTATCGGGGAGAGGCCTGAAGCTGCCATGCGTCTGTCCTCTCGACAACTGGACATCAGTCAGACCTTCCCTTGACCACTTTGGCCTCAGGTCCTGCAGCGCCTTGGGGAGGATGTACAGGAGGCGCATCACAATGACCGGGAAAAGAACTCCTCCTTGGTCCAAGGAAGTGAGGTCAGAGAGGAGGGAAAGGAGACAGAGAAAGGAAGGAAACTGAGAATCCAGGCCAATTCCTACACTCTCGGGGGAGAAAAACTCTTACTTGTCAGCCAATTTGTAGCTCAGGTTTTCAGTCTGGCTGTGGCTGCCCTTGGCCGGCCTGCACACTGTCATCATGTCAGCACCAAGAGGAGCTCCAAGTCGCCTGGGGGAACAGGGATGCACACTTGGTGAGTCACCACGGCAGATCTAGGGCCCACACCCTGAACTATTTATCCCTGATAGAGTCCAGCCCCGGAGTGGGGCGGGGGTATGTGTGACTGGAACACACCCTTCAGAATCCTGGACCCAGGGGAGGGAGCAAGGGCACAGAATCCCGAGGTCCACCTGGACTCAGACCCCATACCAACCTCTTCACCTCCAGACCCCATGCCAATCTCGTGTGTGTGTGTGTGTGTGTGTGTGTGTGTGTGTGTGTGTGTAAGCAAAACAGATACCAGCTCAACGTGACACTTTCAGCCTAAGAACCCGTAATGAGCTAAAAGTCCCCAAAGAAGAAACGAGTTGTTACTTTACTTGAAACAAGAAATAAACTAGGTGCCAAAGCAGAAACAGCTGCACAGAGGTACTTTTGCGCTGGCCCTCACGAGAAGCACGCACCCACAGCGTCCTTGGCTTTGGAACCACGCAGGAAGGACCTCTCCCAGCGGCCGCAAACCCAGGGGAGGAAACATGTAACCCCTAGGGTCATCTGTCTAAGGGAAACTAGGTGGTTCTGGCAAACCCAGGAATCCCACGGGGCACCTTAGACCTGAAAAATAATCAGGACCATGTGGATACCAAAGCAGCTGCCTCAGCGCCATGGTGGTTGCACAATATGCCAGAGCCTGACATTCAACTGAAGTGAAGTGGCTGATTAAAATGTATGATTTCGGGGCAACTGGGTGGCTCAGTCTGTTAAGCGTCCGACTTTGGCTCAGGTCATGATCTCACAGCTTCTGAGTTCGAGCCCCACGTCAGGCTCTGTGCTGACGGCTCTGAGCCTGGAGCCTGCTTCAGATTCTGTGTCTCCCCCCTGCCCCCCGCCCCTCTCCTACTCATGTTCTGTCTTTCAAAAAATAAATAAATGTTAAGAAAATTAAAAATAAAATAAAATAAAATGTATGATTTCAACAGCAAGTCCCTATAGAACTCTGGGTCTCTCAACACGAGGACAAATGGACATTGCTCAGGTGGACATGGTTTGGAAGATGAGGCCCATCAGAGAATGCCAACAGGATGGGCTATGCAATTCATTTACCTCGTCCCCGTCCCTCCCGAGGGGGACGAGGTAATTCTTTGACTAGAGTTTCAAGGAGTATTGAGATATTGGAGATTCACATTTTTTTCCCACTGACCCTCCAGGGACTTCCTCTTCGGAATTCCTCTAAAGTTCCGAAATTCCCATCCCCTCTCCCAGGAGAGTTTATCTGCCAGGTGACAGGGTGGGCTGCCCAAACTCCTGGCCTGGGCATCCCCTTCCTACAAGAAATCAAAGGGCTAGGCTTCAAGACATCCATATAACTCCCGGGAACAAGGAGAGGGAGGCCAGCAGGAGGAAGAGAAAAAGGAGAGTGAGTGTGGGTAACAAATTAAAAAGAAGCAGGGTAGGACTGGTGAGCTGAAAATACAGGAAGGGAACAGACTGGTCCAAGAAGGTGTGCGTTTGGGGAGGAGGAAAGAGGCTCAGGCCTGCGCACAGACCTCAACTGCCCCTTACCAGTCATGTGGCACCCTGCAGCTTGGGGGATGGCCATGCTGGAAGCAAGCCCCGCTCTTTTTTTTTTTTTTTTTAAGATTCTTAGAGAATGAGTGAGAGAGCAAGCACAAGTGGGGGTGAGGCGGCACAGGGAGAGAGAGAGTGGGAGAGAGAGAGAGAGTGAGAGAAAGAATCTTAAGCAGACTCAATGCTCAGCACAGAGCCCAATGTGGGACTCGATTCCACGACTGTGGGATCATGATCTGAGCTGAAACCAAGAGTCGGACACTCAACCAACTGAGCCACCGAGGCGCCCCAAGCCCAGCTCTTTAAGATAGCCAGACCCAGGGTTCTCCTCTTCTCTTATGGAAAAGAGCACTGAAGGGCCTTTCAGAGACAGGAAGGAACTCATTGCCCCTCTCGTAAGTTCCACAAAGCTTCTGGTCCACTATACCACAATTTAAAAAATTCAAAAAAAAAAAAAAAAAACAACTCTGGAGCCTCTCCATTTGGCCGGACTGAAAGACACTGCCCTTCTGTCCTGAATCTGGTGCAAGGCCTGTCAGATGGCAAGGACAGTGGCCGCCCCTGCCACCCCCTTCATGCCTGCATTCTGCCTCCACACAGACCGACCGCAGGGATGCAGACTTGTTCCCCGTGAGCAGCTGCTCTGTCCACCTACCCTCTTCTTTCAAGCTGGCACCTCTTTCCCTGGCACTACAACGAGGTGCCAGGCTTTGTGCAGGACGCTCTGGGCCTCAAGGATGAGGAAGACAGGGAGTGTGCCCTCAGGGAGAACACCCGGGACTGTGCTTGGGTCACTATCGGCCCTGGCATCCAGCTCTCCCCAAAGAGAACAATTTCCCTATACTTCCCAGAAAGCCAGAGCTTTTCCAAAAGGGACAAAGGCCACTGTGTCTCCTGCATGGAGAACCACATATGGACTCTGAGGTTGAAGTCACAAGAAGCACTTAATACGGTACTGAAGTGAAGACGATTCCCATGGGGCAGTAACAGCTTCGAGTGCTAAACGCATGGTCTTTGGAGAAATAGCTGATGTCATATTCCAAGAAGCTTCAGGGGCTGGAACTCAGAAGGCAAAGAACGTCCCCCACTCAGCAATCAGCGTGCTGGCATTTCTGAATTCACAGAGGAATGGAAAATGCGGCCCCCCAAAACCTATGACCCTTCCCTTTTCACCCGTGTTGTTTAAGAGTCATTAGTTAGGTGACAAGCCCAGCCTAATTTGTTGATGGGAAGTTCTCTGACTTAAAATTACCATAACTTCATTATCACTTTATAGGTCTGGGATTGCAAGATGGAGCGATTTCAAGTGTGGTCCACTGGGAATCTGGGAACCGGGGGACCTCGTCAGACAGGTAGATTCCTGGGCACCAGTCCAATGTACCAAAACCAACTGTCCGGGCAATGGCCTGGAAGCTGCATTTCAATACAGTAAAGCAAAGGCCTCAGGTGATTTCTTATGCAACCCAACGTTCTTTATTTCTTCCTGGGCAATCTGGCCTTGTGATCCAGACTGGTTTCCAGGAGGTATAATGAATGTATGACTAATAAAAACACATTTTCTCACTCAATTGCTTTCCATAAAAATACAATGGAGACATTCATCAGACGGGCTTAATTAGTACTAATAATTAGTACTGATCATTTTAATTCAATTTAAAATGTTAGACAAAATTCTGAAGCTAAATAACGGGTGGTACATGAATATATTTTTTAGTGAGATGCTTCTGGTCAGTCTCAAAGGCCCACAGAAAATGTAACTGCTCCAGACTGACATTACCGGATCAAAAACCTGTATTATTTTAAAATTCTTTTACGTTGGGGCGCCTTGGTTAAATCGGTTAAGCAGTTAAGTGTCCGACCTCAGTTCAGGTCACGATCTCACAGTTTGTGAGTTCGAGCCTCTCATCGGGTTCTGTGCTGACAGCTCAGAGCATGGAGCCTGCTTCAGATTCTGTGTCTCCCTCTTTCTCTGCCCCTCCTCCGCTCACACTCTGTCTCTCCCTGTCTCTCAAAAATAAATAAACGTTAAAAAAAATTTTTTTTAATTCCCTTACGTTAATCCACTAAGCTTGAAGTTCCAGCTTGATCTCTGAAAACACTTTCCTTAAGGACCTTGGAGTACTAAAAGGTGAAATCATTAATTAAAACCTAAGTATCTCTGGAGTGCCTGGGTGGCTCAGCTGTGAGTGTCCGACTCTTGGTTTCAGATCAGGTCATGATTGTGGGATCGAACCCTGCATCAGACTCTGCACGGATAGCCTGGAGACCGCTTGGCACCTCCCCTCTGCCCCTCCCCTGCTCGTGATTGGGCGCTTGCACGCTCTCACCAGGGAAAGGAAGGGGGAGAGCGGCTCCTCCAGGATCCTGCCCACGCCTGCCTGTCTGCTCTTTCCTCCACTGCCACTTGGGGAACCAGTCTGGTGAAGCCAGGTAGTCTTCACTACAGGTTGTATGATTCCATTCATACGAAATGTCTAGGGTAGGCAAGTCCATAGAGGGAAGGGGAGTTGGGACTGACTGCCGATATGTAAGTAAGGGTTTCTTTTGGGGATGACAGAAATATTCAGTGACAGTTGTACAACACAGTGAATATACTACAAGTCACTAAACTGTACACTTTTTTTAAAGTTTACTTATTTATTTTGAGAGAAAGAGAGAGCACGAGCAAGGGAGGGGCAGAGAGAGAATGAGAGAGAGAGAATCTCAAGTAGGTTCTGCACTGTTAGTGCAGAGCCCGATGCAGGGCTCGAACTCACAAACCGTGAGATCATGACCTGAGTCGAAACCAAGAGTTGGATGCTTAATGGACTGAGCCACCCAGATGCCCAAAACTGTACACTTCTAAGTGGTAAATTTTATGTGAGTTATTATCTCCATCAAAAAATACATTATAAGGGGTGCATGGGTGGCTCAGTCGGTTGAGCATCCAACTCTTGATTTCAGCTCAGGTCAGGATCCCAAGGTCATGGGATCAAGCCCCACTTTGGGCTCTGAACTGTGTGTGGTGCCTGCTTAGGATTCTCTCTATTTCTCTCTCTCTCTCTCTCTCTCTCTCTCTCTCTCTCTCTCCCTCTCCCTCTGCCTCTCTCTCCTAGCGCTCTCTCTTAAAAAAAAAGGGGGGGGGATGCAAGCTGGTGCAGCCACTCTGGAAAACAGTATGGAGGTTCGTCAAAAAACTAAAAATAGAACTACCCTATGACCCAGCAATTGCACTACTAGGTATTTATCCATGGGATACAGGTGTGGTGTTTTGAAGGGACACATGCAACCCCCATGTTTATAACAGCACTATCAACAATACCCAAAGTATAGAAAGAGCCCAAATGTCCATCGATGGATGAATGGATAAAGATGTGGTGTATATATACAATGGAGTATTACTCGGCAATCAAAAAGAATGAAATCTTGCCATTGCAACTACGTGGATGGAACTGGAGGGTATTATGCTAAGTGAAATCAGTCGGAGAAAGAAAAATATAATATGACTTCACTCATATGAGGACTTTAAGAGACAAAACAGATGAACATAAGGGAAGGGAAACAAAGATAATAAAAAACAGGGAGGGGGCAAAACATAAGAGACTCATAAATATGGAGAACATCAGAGGGTTACTAGAGGGGGCATGGGAGGGGAGATGGGCTAAATGGGTAAGGGCACTAAGGAATCTACTCCTGAAATCATTGTTGCACTATATGCTAACTAATTTGGATGTAAATTAAAAGAAAAGAAAAAAAACCCCATGAGGTTTCACATTAAAAAAAAAAAGTTAAAAACAAAAAGCAGGAACAACTGCAGATCATGAGGAGATCTGGCCCCCACCCCAGACAGAGTGAATCATACTGCCAGGAGGGCCTAGGAATATGCATCTCTAAGCTCCCCAGGGAAGTCATGGGACGGTGTCAGAGCTGCTAAACCATATTTATCTTTCTGCCTCTTGCATCGTCAGTCGGCAACAGAAATACTCTCCTATGGCCTCTCCTTTGTAAGGCAGCCTTTCACTCCAGTGTGTCCGTTTGCGCCTATTTTGGAGCAGCTCCAAAATCTGGTGGAGGAGTTATCAGCCCACAGTTAGTTGCCTCTGTCCCTTGAACCCAGGGGTAAATGCTCCAATGAGCATTTGAAAATGAAAAGCTCATTTTCCCGCTAAAGGAGGCCTCAAGCCCAAAAGCATAATCTGAGTCATTTTAAGACTTTCTGTCGGTATGACTCCTCAGTTACTGACGATATTTTCTTTTAACAATTTGGTCAGTATTTGCCTGACCTGCACCTGTCAGTTTGTCTGACAAATGAAGCCACTGGGAATTTGTGGCCAGAACGGCCTGACATTGCAGGAAGGCACACACTTTGTGATGCTCCTGTGGCCAGAGGCAGCTAAAGATTTTTATTCTTCTTCCTTTCATAAACCCGAGTTTCACACCTGCAGAACATTCTTATGTACAGAGCGATGTATTTGGCCACCTTAGTAGAATGGAAACACATTTTCACTTGACAGTATTTGCAAACCCATGCTTTTTCCGTCACTCACAATGTAGAAATACTTCCATATGTTGCCTTTAGGTTGTGTATTTTGTCGAAGTAAAAAGAGATAAAGTACAATTAGGTGGCCATCTTGCATATGAGCACTAAGCTACAGTGTATAAGGTTTTAGTGCTGCCAGCCCTCCCGGGGGAATGCTTGAGAACTACCCGTGTCACCGCTGTGGAAAAAGTTCCTATGGGTTTGCCACAAATCATCAAAGTATGAGTTATAAAAGCTATGAAATATGCTCACACTGCCAAAATATGATTTAAGAATCTGAATTCTGGTAAATATATTTTCTTGTAAGAAAAAAAGTACTGGCTCAGTTGGTAGAGCACGTGACTCTTAATCTGGGGGTTGTTGAGTTCGAACCTCACGTTGGGCAGAGAGCCTACTAAAAAAATAATAAACCTGCAATGCAGTGGTATTGTCCTCATTAAAACAAAAATTAAGCTTTTTTTGTTCCTTTTGTGTATTAGAGGTCACCAAACTGGGAGGAGTCAGGCTCCAACTTCTTTCAACTCTCAAATATTTTTTTAATGTTTATTTTTATTTTTGAGACAGAGAGAGAGAGAGAGAGAGAGAGAGAGAGAGAGAGATCGTGAGTGGGGGAGGGGCAGAGAGAAATGGAGACACAGAATCTGAAGCAGGCTCCAGGCTCAGAGCTGTCAGTACAGAGCCTGATGTGGGGCTCGAACTCATGAACACGGGATCATGTAAGACCTGAGCCAAAGTCAGACGTTTAACTGACTGAGCACCCAGGCGCCTCTCAACTCCCAAATATTTAAACTTGCTCTTCTTTCTCTCTATTCTGGGCTACACCAGAAGCCGCTTCTTACTTCTAACCTCTACAGAAGTCAATGCCAAAGTGCCTACCATGTTTCTGATAGGAAATAGAGGCTCAATTAGGTTAGGTCATTTGTTCAAGTTCATACAACAACTCATGAGTGAGCCAGGAACGGGTCTAGGTTTTGAACCCAAATCTGGTGCTTCTTATGTGACAACTGTGGCTTCATACTATCTCATTCAGTCTAGAAACAGACTCTAGCTCATTGTTTTCAGTGTCTGTCTCCTTCAGCTCTTCAAAATCAACAACTGTTTTACACTGCTTTGCAGCCATGCCGAATTTCGTCACTCAGCTTGCTGAGTGAGCTGGGAGGGAGACTGAACGTTTTTGTGGGTCTCTTTTTTTTTTTTTTTTTTTTTAATGGTCTGTGATGATATACTTCTGTATTTGGAGAATCTATCCTAAGAAATAATCCTAAATGGGGTGCCCGGGTGTATAAATAACTCAAATGTCAGACCATATAATAGTAACATAAACTATAATATAGCTATTTGACGGACTATCATAGAGCACATGAAATTATGTTTAAGGAGACTACCATTCTGTAAGGGCACAGAGGAGAGTAGTGGTTGCCTAGGTCAAGGGTGCATATGGCAAGAAAAAGAGGAGTGACTGCTAATGGGTATGGGGTTTCTTTCTTTCTTTTAATTTTTTTAAATGTTATTTATTTTTGAGAGACAGAGAATGAGCAAGGGAGGGGCAGAGAGAGAGGGAGACAGAATTTGAAGCAGGCTCCAGGCTCTGCGCTGTCAGCACAGAGCCCGATGCAGAACTTGAACCCATGAACAGTGAGATCATGACCTGAGCCAAAATCGATGATTACCCGAATGAGCCACCCAGGCGCTGGGGGTTTCTTTCTAAAGTGATAAAAATGTCCTAAAATTGATTGTGATGATGGTTGCACAACTCTATAAATACGCCAAAACCCATTAAACTGTACCCTTTAAACGGGTGAACTGTACTGTATGTGAAATATCCCAATAAAGCTCTTATTTAAAAAAATAAATTAAAAATATTGTGTCCAATATGAATAAGATATTAAAAAAAAAAAAAGAGGAGGAAGAATCTATTCCTATTCCAAATTGTGTAAAAGGGGCACCTGGGTGGCTCAGGGGGTTAAGCGACCACTCTTGATTTCAGCACAGGTCATGATCTCCACATTTGTGGGTTCAAGCCCCGTGATGGTTTCTGCACTGACAGCACAGGGCCTGCTTGGGATTCTCACCCTCCGTCCCCCCCACCCCCCAAAATAAATAAACTTAAAAAGGAATTTCCAAAACTGTGTAAGAAAATGACTGTAAGTAAATGTAACAAATGATTAACAGTTGTCACTGGGTAAGAAACTTGGGATGATTTTTTTCCCATTCTCTATACTTACCTATAATTCAACAACAACAAAAAACAGATTCCCAAACTTTCTATAATAAGCACACATTACTATTAATGTCACAAATAATGGGGAACATGTAAACCCCGTTGTCTGTGGGTGTCTGAGTCTGCCCTGTGGCGCCCCTTAAAAGGCTCTGGTTGCCTTATGGCCACAAGTGTGGCTGGGCACTGGGCTGGCCTGAACCCATCAGTCCAGCACTTGTTTTGTTATGGCACAGCTACCTCCTAAATGAAAGGGTAAGTGACACTGTTCTCATTACCGCCTTTCCCTTAGTGACCACCAAGACTTGTATTCTGGCCTGCCACTTCCCAGTACAGATGTTGCCCTGGGTCCAAAGAGAGATTATATGGAAACATATGGTTAACAGGAAAATAATCCTATAATTCATTCTTCCAACTAATAGTTGTGTCTGCTTTGCAAGGGAAACCGAGAGTGAAGCCTGAGAGAAATATAAAATAAAGAGATTGATTTGCCCTCTGAGAGTTTTCATTCTTGTACAGGAAAGAAGATGCACATAACAAGACTGTACTATGCACTTGAAAGTTGCTAAAGGAGTGGCTCTTATATGTTCTCACTGCAAACACACACAAGTTAACTGTGAGGTGACAGATGTGTTAACTAACCTTCACAATGTATACGTATATCATATCATCATGTTGCATACTTTAAACTTACAGAATGTTGTAGGTCAATTATATCTCAATAAAGCTGGAGGGAAAGACGCACAAGAGTGTCTCTGATACAAAAGAGTGAAGGCAAGATCCTTTGTGGGCCTGGGCTTGAAGGATGGGCTGAATTTCCTTTGCATAGATGTTTGCATAATCTCAGGATGACTAAACACTTAAAGAGGCACAAACCACTGAATGAAAAGCAGCACCGATTCCATAAGGAGGTTACACTGAACTGAGTGGCTGGATTCCACTGCAGGGGTCAATCAACATGTGAACCAAGGCAGAATCTGTGAATACAACTTGTGCAGATTTTCTGAAAGCTTTTACTAAGATATTACCCTAAGCCTAACGACCTTACAGATTTTTTTTATTCAGAAATGATTTCAAGTTTGAAGAACAATTGCCAGAATACTTTTTTATTTATTTGAGAGAGAGAGAGAGAGAGAGGGAGAGAGAGAAGGGGCGCACACATGCATGGAGGAGGGGCAGAGAGAGAGGGAGACAGAGAATCCCAAGCAGACTCTGCATTGTCTGTGCAGCCCAATGCGGGGCTCAAACCCATAAACCCTGAGATCATGACCTGAGCTGAAATCAAGAGCTGGACCTTAACCAAATGAGCCACTCAGGTGCCCCCAGTTGCCAGAATATTACAGAAAAGTCTTATAAACCCTTCATCCAAGTTTACCAAGTTCTAACACTCTATTAAAGACTGCTTTAAAATGCTGTTTGGAAGGTTTAGGGAAAGTAAGTTCTATCCAGGCACTAGAAGTCTTAAATGCTCATGAATTTGAAAGAAAACAGAATCTTACAAAACCAGTTTACTAAAGTAAGTAAGCACAGCCAGGTCCAAAAGACAACTCAGCCCCCAACTCACTCTGATCCTCCACCAGGACCTCCCAGGAGGACAATGAAAACTTTAAAACCTGAATACCAGACATGCAAGAAGAGCTAAGAAAAATGAAAGAAGAAAAATAAAAAGAAAAATGAAAGAAGAACAATAAAAAAGAATGTGTGTGGGGAGGTGGGGTTTGGGGACCATGATCATATATTAAAACGTACTCTAAAGCTTCTGTAACTAAAACAGTGTGGTACCACTATAAGAATAGATAAATACACTGGTGGGACAAAATAGAAAGGCTAGACCTAGCCACACATAGAACTTTATATATGGCAAGGGTGACGGGGTGGCTCAGTGGGTTAAGCCTCTGATTTTGGCTCAGGTCATGATCTCAGAGTTTGTGGGTTCAAGCCCTGCGTCGGGTTCTGTGCTGACAGCTCAGAGCCTGGAGCCTGCTTCGGATTCTGTGTCTCCCTCTCTCTGCCCCTCCCCTGCTTGCACTCTGTCTAGACTCTCTCTCTCTCAAAAATAAATAAAAATTAAAAAAAAAATAACTTTATATATGATAAAGGTGGCATCTTAAATCACTAGGGCAAAGATGGACTTTTTACTTTATTTTATTTTATTTTTTTTCAAAGTTTTTATTTATTTTTGAGACAGAGAGAGACAGAGCATGAACGGGGAAGGGGCAGAGAGAGAGGGAGACACAGAATCACAAGCAGGTTCCAGGCTCTGAGCCATCAGCCCAGAGCCCGATGCGGGGCTCGAACTCACGGACGGCGAGATCGTGACCTGAGCTGAAGTCGGATGCTTAACCGACTGAGTCACCCAGGCGCCCCAAAGATGGACTTTTTAAAATAAATGATGCTGGAATAACCAAACAGCCCAAAGGTGTTCGTGTAAGATCACCCCGCAAATCTGATGTGCCGGGGGCGCCTGGCTGGCTCAGTTAATAGAGCATATGATTCTTGGTCTCAGGGTCGTGAATTCAAGCCCCACGCTGGGCATGGAGCCTACTTAAAAAGAGAAAATCCGATGTGCTTGCAGAAGTAGTGAACTACAGGAGGATAACCCGCATCTTTCTCTGAGCCAGAGAACCAGCTGCAGGCAAGAATGGGTTTCACATGATGGGTTGCAGCCTTGAACGGTTAACACCAACCCCAGAGGGGCTCCAACTGCCTTCAGAACCCACTGTGATTTCAGTGGATTTTCAAAAATCTGACTTTTTCTGGGACAGCCCTAGAGCTTACAATACATTGTGCAGCACCCATAGTATACACACATGATAACATACAGAAGCCCACTCCCTCCCACCAATTTCCAGACGCATTACTGTTATCCTCATTTTGAAGGTGAGAAAATCAAGGTTCAGAGACTTGCCCAGAATCATGATTGTTTAAGAGACAGGATAGGGAATTCGTAACTCTCCACTCCAAATTCTGTAGTTTGGTCCTCAAACCTCCTTATCTGCTCCCTCAGTATCTTTAACTAGAACCACCCAGGATTGAGACCTCTCACAACCTGATGCAAGAATCTGCTAATTGGTGATGCCAGGACCCCTTGGGGACAGTAACCTCAGAGTCTGACCCACAGGGGTCAGGCCTTTTAGGGAGCCTGACTTTCTTCTAAGGGCAGCAAGCAGGAAATAGCTTTCATTCATAACCTTTGAGAAGGTCAGGGTAAAGAAATTAGCACTGCTACATCCGGTGATCTGTCAGGCATTGATTTAAGCTCTTCGCAAACATAATTACAGAAATAATGCATCGCTCAAGACAAATGAAAACATATGTCCACATATGTTCTTCTACACTAACATTCATCACAGCATTATTCAGAATGCCCATAAAGTGGAAATAATCCAAACGCCATCAACTGATGAAGAGATAACCCAAATGTGGTATATCCATACCATGAAATATTGCCCAGCCCTAAAAGTAACAAAGTCCCGATACGTGCTACAACGTGAACCTTGAAAATATTATGCTAAATGAAAACAAGCCAGTCACAAAAGCCCATATATCGTATGAGTCCATTTATATGAAATGTCTATAATAGGGAAAGCTATAGAGACAGAAAGTAGATAAGTGGTTGCTAAGGAGTATGGGTTTCTTCTTCCCTGTGATGAAAATATTCTAAACCACTGTGGTGGTGGTTGCACAACTTTGTGAATACACCAAAAACCATGAAATTGTAGGCTTTAAATGGATGAATTTTTATGGTAAGTGAATTATACTTCAATAAAGCTATTACCAAAAAAAAAAAAAAAAAGAAAGGAAGGAAGGTGGGAGGGGGGAGAAAGGATGAATCTAAGTATCCAGCATCATGTACCAACAGGTACATGATTTTTTTCTTTTTAACTTTTTTTTTTTTTTTTACATTTATTTTTTGAGAGACATAGAGAGACAGAGTATAAGTTAGGGAGGGGCAGAGAGAGAAGGAGACATAGAATCCGAAGCAGGCTCCAGGCTTCAGGCTGTCAGCACAGAGCCCGACGCGGAGCTTGAACCCAGGAACCGTGAGATCATGACCTGAGCCGAAGCCGGAGGCCTACCCGACTGAGCCACCCAGGCGCCCCCTTTTTATATATTTTTTAAGGGTTTGTTTTTTTTTTAACGTTTACTCTTTTTTGAGAGGGAGACAGTGTGAATGGGGAAGGGGCAGAGAGAGAGAGAGGGAGGCACAGAATCCGAAGCAGGCTCCAGGCTCTGAGCTGTCAGCACAGAGCCCGATGTAGGGCTCAAACTCACGAACCGCCGGATCCTGACGTGAGCCGAGACCCGACGCTTAACCGACTGAGCCACCCAGGCACGCCTAGATTTTAAAAGAGACCTGTCTAGCCCCAGAGCCCTTGCTCTAGAATGTCGTTACTTCCTTCACAAGCAGTATCTCTGGCAAAGTACTTAGCGAATGAATCCCAGAAAGTAGGATACTTATGAGTACAATGGTAAAACAAATGAACACGAAATGGTTAAAGAAACATGACCCAAGTAGTAGATACGGCAGGCGCCATGCGAGCTTGCCTACCTCACAAGCAGTTCCCTTTTTCTACAAACTGCCCCATCCTTCATTCGAAGGGTCCCAGGGTCACTGGCAGCCATGTTTGAGTGAGGAGCCCACCCCCACCCACAGCTGATTGGCTCCAGAGGAGGCCTGACTAAAGTCGGACCAATCAGATTTCACTCCTAGGGAGTGGCGTCTATCTGTGCCCTGGAAGACAGGAACGAGTGCTGTGAGGTGGCCATCTTCCACTCTGCGGAGTAAGGAGCGGAGGGCTGGGCTGTTGGAGAGAATGATGCCAGTGCAAAGATGGCCTGGCATCCCCTGGATCCAGTCGCCTCCTGAGGCTAGGCTGCACTTCTGCCCATGGGTGCCACCAGACATCTTCATGCAGTGTTCTGTTCAATCTGTGTTCAGCTGCTACATTCAACTACTTTCCCAAAGCGAAAAAGTAAAGCTACTGTATGTATGAGTTTTAAACATGAATCTGCAACCGTATGGCTGAAGCTGAGCAAGCCCCACTGGGTTTGCCTCCAGCCTGGCGCAGGAGGTTGGGTGCTCTCTGATCTTTCCCGTTACACGACTGAGGGTCAGAAGAGCAGCTCTCAAGAAGTCCCTTTCTGTCCCTGCGGAGACACTTCATGGCACTGGAGGTGCCGGAAACTTCTTAGTAAAGTTATCCTGAGACCTAACCTTTCCAAGAAGCTGAAGAGCATATTATAAGCCTTATTACAGGAGAGCTGCTGAACCCTTGAATGAACCCCGAAATAGGCCATGGAATCAGAAGGTGAACACTCTCCTTCCTTTCTTGACAATAAAACCCCACTGAGAAAAACTCCAGCTTTTTATTGGAATGGACTAATGAGAGGTTACTGTGGGTAAATGAACAAATAAAAGGCACGTACGCCTTCTTCAGTTCTTATTTTAGATCTGCGATATATATACAAGAAAGCAGATATCACATCTCCCCCCCCCCCCCCCCCCCCCACACACACACACACTGGCAGGGACACATTTGAATGAAAAACATTTGCAAGAGTTTGCATAGTCTGGACAACAGAAGGAAGAGCCGAGTTGACAGGAGGGAAGGGATGGACGAATCCTTTTCCCATCCCTCTGTCTATTTATGGGAGTCACTTCCTTTCAGGAAATGCTGAGCCCCTTCTCCCAGGACCCTGTTGGGAATGACGCCTGCACAGGCTGACCCAGCCTTCCACATCCTCCTGGCCTCAGCAATTCTACCCTTGTGACCCAGTCAGTACTGGGAATCCGGCCTATAAATGACAGTGCTTTTAGGAGGCCCCAGCCTAGTGAGGAAATTCAAAGAAAAAAAGGGGAGGGGACACATAATGAAGTCAGAAAGGCCCCTGGCTTGGAGCAGCTACTAAATATGAACACAGAAAGGGGACGGACCGGCGGGGGTGGGGGGGAGCTGGGGCTAGAAATGATGACACTGTGGCCCAAGAGTTTTGTGGCTCACCTTATTGGACACCCTGCTGGGTGATGGCTAAGGCAGAAGCAGGACCCAGGGTTCGTGGCCCCGTCCAGGGCTCACTCACCAGCTCCACACTCCTTTCCTTTCCCCAGATGACTCCTGTTTCTATGGAAAGAAGAACCTGGGTCTACTAGTTCCGTGTTCTTGATGAAGGTGGTTCTCCTCTCTTCTTGGTCACCCCACCTCTTCAGAAACCCAGAGAGATTTCTGAGGTTAGTGGGTTTTTGGTGGTTGGTGTTTGTTTTGTTTTGTTTTTGTTTTGTTCTTTAAGAAGTGAGAAATGTTTTTGGTCTTAGGATGTTGAGAGATTTTTAAACAGCGACAAAAACAAAAGCATTTGCCCTACAGATGCGAGGTAACTTTAGCCACTGGCTCCCATGGAATGCTTTTTCTTCTTTTTTATTTAAAAAAAAATTTTTTTTAACATTTATTTATTTTTGAGACAGGGAGAGACAGAGCATGAACGGGGGAGGGTCAGAGAGAGAGGGAGACACAGAATCTGAAACAGGCTCCAGGCTCTGAGCTGTCAGCACAGAGCCCAACGCGGGGCTTGAACTCCCGGACCGTGAGATCATGACCAGAGCTGAAGTCGGACGCTTAACCGACCGAGCCACCCAGGCGCCCCTCTTCTTTTTTAAAGTTATTTGTTTATTTTGAGAGAGAGAGAGAGGGCGCATGCACACAGGGGAGGGAGGGAGGGAGGAAGAGAAAGAGGGAGAGAGAATCCTAAACAGCAACGTGGGGCTCTATCTCAGGAACCATGGGATCATGACCTGAGTCGAAATCAAGAGTCGGATGCTTAAACCAACTGAGCCACTTAGGCGCCCCTGCTTTTTCTTTTTATAAAAAGACAAATGAACAGATACAGTGTTCAGAGCTTCCCTGCCCTATTCCAGGGAGGAAAAGAGACTTAGTGTTAGCAGGTTAAAAGAAATGAACTGGAGACTGAGGGTAAGATAGAAGTTGAGGCAGAGAATCAGAAAGAAAGACAAAGACTGAGAAGTAAACAAACAGGGAAAGAAAGGCACTGAAACACGGAGAGGAGGGACCCAGCAAGAAACCACCCAGACACAGACAGAGAGGGCGGCTCTGTTAGGTGACGCCCAGACGCCCTTCCATTGGATGCAGCATCCTGGCGATCAGCTGTTTTTGCAGCTGAAGCGGATGTAAATGAAATACGTTGCCCAAGTTTACACTGCGGGCAAGAGGAGCTAGGATAGTCCAGTGGCAAATACTCCTGCACTTCAGCAATTTGGAACGTTCCCATCCCCGCACTTCTGTTCATGTTCTTTCCCTCGGCTGTCACCCTCCCTTTTCTTTGCTATTATATTCCCACCAAGCCCTCAAAATCTAGTTTGAAATTTCCACAGAACCTACTGTGACCACCCCACAAACTAAAGTTCTTCCCCGCTCTTCTGAATTTCTAGAGCAGTTATTAACTTATCTACATTTGATCATCTAATAAGCATGCTTCGACTATTATTTAAATACTTTTTACCCAAGGTCCACATGTTTGCCACTTCCAACTGCAATAATGAACTCATGGCTAACGTTTATTGAGCATCTACTATTCTCTAGGCAAGATTCTACATGGATTGTTTTGTTGAATCCTCACACCAACCCTACTATTGCCTCCCCTTTACAGATGTGGAAACTGAGGCCTGGAGGGAGTAAGTTTTTCCCAAGGTCACATGCATGCTGAATAAATCCAGGTTGTCAGATTCAAAAGTCCAGTGCCTAATACCCAAATAAATGCGGGGGGGGGGGGGGAGGGTACAGACCTTCCCCTCCTGGATACAGAGTAGCTACTCAGTAAAAGTGTTACTTGGATTTTATTCCAAGTACCCAGCATCCATCCCCTCTCCTACCTCCCCTCCATCTCCTTCCTGCCCACCATGAACACCCTGGCACCAAGGCACTGCCTGGCCCTCTCTTCCACTTCCAGAAGCAGCCCTCAGGCTGCCATTTTGTGACTTATTTTTCCTCTGAATGCTCTCCTGATGTTCACTGTAACCTGACCTCACCGAACAGTAATACTGAGGAGGGGAGGCAGGGCCCCCTGCCCCATCTGTCCTGACCCTTGGGCACCTGGAGAGCCCCCGGGCCTGTGCCTCCCAGGGGCCTGTGCCTCGCAGGGGCCTGTGCCTCCCAGGGGCCTGTCTGTGCCTCCCAAGGCTGGCTGCCGCACCACACCACGAGGTAGCCACTTGAAGGGATGCACCTGAAAGGCACATTTTATTTGCTTCCTGACACCCATCTCTGACTCCAGCTGTGCTGCCCCAAACTCCTCACTTTCCCACCTCCTCTCTCCCTAATTCCTGCCCTCCTCTTCCTTTCCTCCCCCTCAGACCCTTTCCCACCCTCTTTTGCTGGCTTCTGTTCTCTTTCTTTCCATGAGCAGAGAGTTTCCAGCTTGGCTCCTGGCCAGCACATTTGGACAAAAGGCAGCAATCTTAGAGGAAGACGTCATCTCGCACCCCCTTTCCCGGGGCCGGCACCGTGGCTCCCGAGCCCAGAGAGGGAGAAGGGGGCCCAGGCCTCTCTGCCACAGCTCCCTGTTCGGGGGAAAGGCCTTGAGAGATGGGGTTAAAAGCAAAGAGTTTGCAAATAGACCCACGCTCAAATTCCCATTCTGTCACTTGAGGCTGTGGGACCTTGGACAAGTTACTTTGCAAAGATTTAGTCCTCTCCTCTGTAAAACTGTGATAATTGTAGCACCTATTTTGAAAGACTGCAAGTAAGGATTAAATGAGAATGCACCTGTAAAGCATTCAGCACAGCACATGTCCTGTAAAAAGTGCTCCACACGTCCCTTCTGTAATAAAGCGAGCTTAACTCTGCCAAATAATACAAACAGGAGTAATAACACAGGAGCTTGTGTCGATGATAATAATACCTCCTCAACTCATCTGCAGGGCTACTGACCCAGCCTCAGGTGTCTGCAAGTGTGGTAAAGCTGCAAAACCCTCCCAAGCACGGAGTTGCTGTTACAGTGTAATCTGTGTGAGTTGGTTTTGACATCGGAAGGGGAGCTGACCCCTTTTCAGTAGGAGGAACCAGGACGTGCTCAGGCTCAGCTTCAGCGCTAGATGTAGGAGGAGCCCACTGAGATCAGCACAGCCGGCTCATCCTGACTCCCCTCCCCCTCCGTTTTCTGGCTCCCTGAACTCCGAGGCCCTGGCTCTGTTTGTTTACTATCTGTCTCTGGTGTTTGGGACTTGCAAGTTGTGCAATGCCTGGGAACACGTTCATTTTTACTTAGCTAGGTTTTGAGAAAGGGAAATGGTCTTTCTCCTATGACTTTATTTAGCTCATCTGGGCCAGCATGGAGAGATTTGAATTTAATCAGTAAGATGAATCAAAGAGCGTGAGGTGCTGGGTGGTGGGGGGATGCTGGGAAATACACAAGTATATGGGATGGTCCCTGCCTCTTAGAGGGAGGAATAACAGCTATAAACCCAAACAACCGAATGGCAGTAAAAGACTGCAGTTGTTCACGATCAAACGACAAGATTAGTCCAGGGAATGACTGACATACGGTTCACGAGTTTAAGGACTAAATTTGAACTACAGTGGTGGATGTTACCAAACAAATACAAACTGGAGGAACGCGGAGGTGGGCAATGGAAGTCGGAATGGCCACAGACTGCCTCAAAGAAGAGGTCGGACCTGGTGGCCCTTAAGAGGAGACTGGGTTCCAACAGCTGGGAAAGGAGAAGGTTGCAAGTGAGGCAAGAGCAGGAAGGTACACTCCCACCTGGGACACAGGGACCGATGGGATGTGAGCCAGGAGAAGATGGAATGGCTTGGGGGCTTACACTGGGGGATGTCCTGAAAGGAAGGAGGAGGAGTTAAGACTTGCTCACCTGGGAAAATAAAGAGAATACAGAATGGAGAAACACACTCTTTTGGACATGATGGGGTTAAAATGGCACATTCAAGAGGAGCCATGTGGAGTAGGCAGTCAGAGGGAAAGATTTAGGGGTCTGGTGAAAGAACACCCCTGGGGGTGTAAATCTGGGAGGGAGCCCACGAACCTGTGAGCATGAAGGAGATCCCTGAGAGAAAAGTGCAGAGAGTGAAGAAATAGGCACGGGGCACTCTTACACTGCCCCTGTTACTCAGCTTGACTCAGTTTCTTTCTTTTTTTTTTTTTTTTAATTTTTTTCAGTGTTTATTTATTTTTGAGAGAGAGAGAAAGAGCAAGTGAGCAGGGGGAGGGGCAGAGAGAGGGAGACAGAATCCAAAGCAGGTTCCCGGCTCTGAGCTGTCAGCACAGAGCCCGACGCAAGACTTGAACCCACGAACCGAACCGTGAGATCATGACCTGAGCCAGAGTCAGATGCCCAAGCCACTGAGCCACCCAGGTGCCCCACTGACTCAGTTTCTTTTTATGTGTCCTCATCTGGGCCTTCCAACTAGACAGTGGTAGGACATGAGGGTTGGGCTTCTTTTTATTCCTCTGCAGTGCCTAACCCACACTAGGCTACTGTGGGCAAGGTATAAATGCTTGTTGAATAAGAAAAAGAAAATGAATCAGTGAAGATCTCCTTTTCTACAGATAATTAGAATAACCAAAATCTTGTGGTGTCTCAGGTGGGGAGGCAATACGCAGAGTACTTAACAAAGCTGTGGCTGGGACACGAGCCAATGAGAATTGGCCTTATGGTGAACCCTGTGATGGCTGGATCTGGGGCAGTTGGGGTTCCCAGGAATGTGGGACACTGGGAGCTTGGGCAGTGACTGCTTACTAAGTGGTTCAGAAGCATTAGCCATTCTGACAAGTGGACAGTGTATCAGTGCACATCAGTTCTCCATCAACCTTGACCTGGGTCAGGGTGTCGCATACACTAGGGAGCTAAAGAACAGTGAACGGGCTTCATTAGAAACTTAGGATAAGGTCTCAGCAGAGGGTTAGGGAAGGAAGCCAGATTTCAGGGACTTGGTGGGGGGGGGGGGGTTGTTGCTGGTGGACCTGCCCCCGGGGGCTCTTCCTGCTGTTCCAGGTCCCCATCCTGAAACCCCCTCCTTCTCTTTTCCTCCAGGAGGTTGGCAGCTTGAACCTGGAGCCTGAACCAAAGAAGCTGTCTCTTTGACCCCCTCCCCAACTCCCTCCTCTCTGCCCCAGGCCCGGGATCCGGGCTATCCAGGGTTCAGGGGAAAGGAGAGCCTCTGTGACCCTCCCTCGGCACTGCTGAGACCTCTAAGTCTCCATGTTCTGGGAGGCATTAGGGGGTTAATTTTCTCTGACATTTTTTCACCCCATTAGATGCACCAGTTCAGCTGGAGGGTAAACAGAGAGCACTGGTCTCTTTTTGATGTCCTGGGAGCTTGTGTGTGTTTGTTGTGTTTGTTGCCTGTCACCCACACAGATGGTGAAATGGGCCAGATGTAAAGGATGACAGCGGCCACAAGATGCCGGGGAGCTTTGCTGGGGGTTGGATGACCACACACTTCATTCCACATCTGAACCACTCTCACCCGCAAGTCAGAGTATTAAGCAGAGAACCCCCCTGCGCCCCCAGAGAGCTGGAGACGTTTTCTGGCAGAGAAGCTCAGAGCACCGGCAAGCTGCTTCGAGAAGTTCCTCTGTGTCTTCCCAGTCTCCACCCTGGGCGA
Source organism: Puma concolor (assembly GCF_028749965.1). NCBI lineage: Eukaryota > Metazoa > Chordata > Mammalia > Carnivora > Felidae > Puma > Puma concolor. Next base: position 14,576,169 of record NC_141668.1, on the reverse strand, counting down.
GTCTGTGGCTGAGAAGCTGGCCTGCTCCAGCTGTAGGGGAGGCAAGTTCTAAACCTCAGGTGCCCCCGTCACCCCTGCCCAGTGATCAGATCAGTGCTCTGTGGCTTCTCCCCCAACTAACATCTCCCCTGACCACGCAAGGTGAGTTTTAATCCCGATTTGCTGATCCCATACAAATGGGACATCCAGGGAGGTTGAGCCTGTAATTCACAGGGACATGAAAAGCACAGACAAAATGATAGAAGTGTCCTGCTTTAATGGTTCCAATTTGCTGAGAAAAGGCAGTCGTGATTTTTTTTTTTCCCCATGGTGAGCTGGGGGTAGGCACGGACAGGAGTGTCCAACTCCTCTGACTCCTTTAGTGGGAATGCGAAGTTCACATGTAGCACCGGGTTATCCAGCTGACCCCTCCTCCTTCCCTGCGCTTCGGGCTCTACTCTAGGGGGGCTAAGAAAGGCTGGGGGGCAGAGGGATGGTGCAAACTCATTTCTGCTTGTGTCAATGCCCCTGGACCAGCAGGGAGAACGGACAGATAATGGCCAACTCTCACCCTTTCCCAGGGCGTCCGCAAGTTGCAGTTTCCAGGGATAGTCCCAGGGCAGGCCTGTTGTAGATCAATTAACAACTTACCTTTTTTTTTTTTTTTTTTTTTTTGTTTATTTATTTATTTAGAGAGAGAGAGAGAGAGAGGCAGAGAAAGAGAGGGAGAGAGGGAGAATCTCAAGCATGATCCTCGCTGTCAGCACAGAGCCCAACGCGGGTTTGAACTCATGAAACTGTGAGATCATGACCTGAGCCAAAACCAAGAGTCAGCTGCTTAACTGACTGAGACACCCAGGCACCCCAACAACTTATCTTAAGTGCTCCCTTTTTACTTTCAAAGTGGCCCGGTTTGTATCTTATGGTTCCCCTATCCATTCCCCATAGTGAATTTGCAGAGAACTTGCTGCTAAGTCAAACACAACCCTGACTACATTTTTTTCTGAGAAGCAAGAATGAGGGAGAAAGAGGGAGGTACTTTAGATTACTGCACTGGGTTGACTCTTATGTGTAACCCACCCCACCCATCCCAGGTTCCCGCCTACACAATATGTGGAATCGTGATTATGTGGGATCGAGGTTGTGGGAACATGAAACCAACAGCCAACCAAGAGACAAAAATTAAGATGGTTTGTTGGATCACAAACTACAAAACATAAAAAATCTCCTAGAGATCATAATGTTAATATATTGCCTTTTTAAATTTAATATAACTCGGGGCGCCTGGGTGGCGCAGTCGGTTAAGCGTCCGACTTCAGCCAGGTCACGATCTCGCGGTCCATGAGCTGGAGCCCCGCGTCGGGCTCTGGGCTGATGGCTCAGAGCCTGGAGCCTGTTTCCGATTCTGTGTCTCCCTCTCTCTCTGCCCCTCCCCCGTTCATGCTCTGTCTCTCTCTGTCCCAAAAATAAATAAACGTTGAAAAAAAAAATTAAAAAAAAATTTAATATAACTCAAGATAGTAGATTGCCTCTATGAATGTACCACACTATGAATTTTAATTTTTGTATTACATAGAAATTCAGAGTACATTCAGTGGGGAGCTGGGGTGGTAATGCTTGGGTTAAGGAAGAGAGAGGTAATAATACATTTTACAGTTGTTTTTTGTTTTTGTTTTTGTTTTTAAGGCTGAGCATCAGGATCTCATTTTTAAATTATACGTCACTGGGCACAAATATATTCAATATCCATTTGGCTTTGAAATCTATTTTAATCTAGCAATTGCACTTCTGGGAATTTATCTTACAGAACTATTGGAACAAGTGACCCAGAGTGCTTGTAGTGGCTAAACTCAGAAGCAACCAATGGCTCAAAAACAGGTAATTTGTTAAACAAATGAAGGCAATCCATGCAAAGAAACAGTAGGACTATGTAGGTCCCCCACAGAATTATTCTCACAAATGAGTGTTCAATTATGATAGCATGTTTCCACTTCTGTAAACAAACAAGCAAACATATTACAGGCAAAGAAGAAAGTCTGAGGCTATTTGGAATATATACCAAACAGGGATTGCCTTTAAGGAGGGAGAGAGTATGCAGTAAATTTTCATGTTTCATCTTATTCTTTTTTCTTATTGCTTAAATGTTTTATAGCAAATATAACTTTCACAGTTTACATAGAAAAATATACGTATATATACAAGTACGTGTACGAGAGTAATCTTAAAACTTTATAGTATGCTTTTTAGGAAAACAAAACTACCAAAGGAAATGCATCTGATACTGTGTTTGAACTGGTCTGACAAGCCCTCCTGATAAGACGCACAGCCCAAGGAAGGCCTGGATACCATGGAAAAAATGGTCACTGTCAGGACTTCCTGTCCTGATCCCACTCCAGCTCGATCCTACTCTCATTTCCTTCTGAAGGGGAGCCGTGGGACCTCTTTGTTCCCCACTGTTGAGGGAAGCAAACCTCTTCCCTGAGCTTGCCATGAAGATGACTCACCCCATCCTTCCTTCAGGCCAGGGAGAAGAAAAAGATAGCAGTTTTTGGCAACTCAGCCTGTTAGAAAAGGGGGTCTAGGGCTCACCCCTCTTCCAGTCAACTGCAGGCCAAGGATGGATGCATCAAAGAGAAGCCAAAGGCAAAGCAATTCTGGACTGCAGCTGGCAAAGGGCTTAACTCTGGGCAAGCTGGGAGTCGACAGGATACGTTTTTGCCCAGATCAGACAATGATCTTGACACAAGGGTAAAAGATGGTCCGACTCTGGCTTCCCAACATATTCTGTCTTTGGATATCAAATGTAGAAAACTGAGCTACTCACTCACCTCAGTTCCAGACACTGACTTTTCTCCTATAACTAAAGGGGTACATGTGTCTGTCAGTCTTTCTGTTGGGTAGCCTGTGTGTGTGCGTGTGTGTGTGGGGGGGGGGGCGTTTAAAGATCACCTGGGGTACCTATGGAGGCCATCTGGCTCTGTGGAGGAAGAAGGGTCCATGCCTAGACACAGGAGACTGGGCATGACACAACCTGGGTCACTCATGAGTGCCTGTGAGACATTCCATGGGCCCTCAGGAAGCAAAAAAGAAGGGGCTGGGGTTCCAGAGATCAGAAAGGAAGCTGAGTCAACTTTGCCTACAGCCAAAGAAGCAACTGCCTGCAAGGTGTATTTGAGTGTTATAAGGAAAGTCATTGAGCCTCAAAATATTTCCCCTATTATCCTGTCAGAGTTGCTGAATTCAACCCGTACAGATTCATTCCTTTTGATTAACACTTTATGGATGTTCCATTGCAAACTGATTTTCCCAGCTTCTTTCCAATCCAGAAGACATTGGTTAGAAAACAAACACACTTGAAGTGTCTGCTTGAGGCAAGTAGAAAGTACCCAGAACTCAGAAGCTCAGCACTCAAGAAAAGTAGACTTATGTGAGTTCCAAGCAAAGAGAGAAAGTTACCAAATGTTCTCAGTTTGGGCTAAGGTGAAGCATGCATACAGCTGGATTAGACAAATCTAACTGCAGAAGCCTTGTGATTCTGCTTTTAGAGTTTCTCTTTTTCATTTTTATTTATTTTTTAATATTTTAAATGTTTATCTATTTTGAGAGAAAGAGATAGCAGGTGAAGGGCACAGAGAGAGAGACAGAAAGAGAGAGAGAGAGAGAGACAGAGACAGAATCCCAAGCAGGCTCTGCACTGCCACGAGGAGCTCAAACTCACAAACCTCACAAATCGTGAGATCATGAACTGAGTTTAAATAAAGAATCGGATGCTTAGGGGTGCCTGGGTGGCTCAGTCGGTTAAGTGGCCGACTTCGGCTCAGGTCATGATCTCGCGGTCCGTGAGTTCCAGCCCCGCGTTGGGCTCTGTGCTGACAGCTCAGAGCCTGGAGCCTGTTTCGGATTCTGTGTCTCCCTCTCTCTGACCCTCCCCGGTTCATGCTCTGTCTCTGTCTCAAAAATAAATAAACGTTAAAAAAAAAAAATTAAAAAAAAAAAAAAGAATTGGATGCTTAACCGACTGAGCCACCCAGGTGCCCCAAGAATTTCTATTTTTGTAAAAAAATACTTCATATACACACAAATGTGTCTGCCACCAGCCTTTGTATCTAGCTCTGTTCAAGCTGGCTTTAAATTCTGATGTTGAACGCACATTAGCTATTTGATTTTTATTATGAGTAACGGGCTTCCTAACTAAATTTTATGGGGTCCTTGTTTTTGGAATCTGAGGTTTCTGTCCCCTGCTGTAAGGAACCCTTTATGTGATTGTTAAAGCAGCCACTCTCACCCTTGGCTGTACCTTAAAACCACCTGTGACTTTCAAAAATACCGATGCCCAGGGCCCATTCTCAGAGATTTTTATTTACTCTCTCTAGCGTGGGGCCCAGGCATCTGTTCTTTAAAAAAAATGCTCCCCTAAGACATTTAAATGTGTGTGTGTATTTTTATTTTTTTTTAATGTTTATTTATTTTTGAGACAGAGACAGAGAGAGTGCAAGCAGGGGAGGGGCAGAGAGAGAGTGAGACACAGAATCTGAAGCAGGGTCCAGGCTCTAAGCTGTCAGCACAGAACCCAACCCAGGGCTTGAACTCAAAAATCCTGAGATCATGACCTGAAATGCTTAACCGACTAAGCCACCCAGGCGCCCCACCCCACCCCCCTTTTAACGTTTGTTTATTTTTGAGAGACAGAGACAGAGACAAAGAGAGCACAAGCAGGGGAGGGGCAGAGAGAGAGAGGGAGACACAGAATCTGAAGCAGGCTCCAGGTTCTGAGCTGTCAGCACAGAGCCCAACACAGGGCTGGAACCCGTGAACTGTGAGATCATGACCTGAGCTGAAGTCAGACACTTAACTGGCTGAGCCACCCAGGCGCCCCTAAATGTGTGTTTTAACAGGCCACTCCCAGTTACAAATATTAAGAAAGTGATGGGGGAGGGGGGCTGGAGGAGTAGAGTCTCACACCTATTCAATGCTAATTTAAGACATCTAAAATTAGCAAGAAATGGTTTCAACAGCAGCAATGCACGGACATAGATTCCCCAGGTTCCGTCCCTTGTTCAGAAAGCAAAGGGAAGGACCCAGCCAAGGGATCTGTGGCGGAGTCAGCAGAACCTCTCAACTCTGGGTCTGCGTTCCCTGTCCTGTGACATTCCTGGTATTGCAGCAAACAAGATTCCCACCCCCTCCGGCCTCACTCAGGGTGAATCTCTGGTCTCCCGAGTCCCACCCTTTCCCTGCTGTGGAGAAGCAGGCTTAACAGCAGGTCTGAGGGCATCTGGTGGGGATGGGGCGTGGGGGGTGAGACGTGGACGTGCCCATCTGACCGCAGTCCTCGAATGCTGCCCCCACTGCCTGCTTCCCTTTTGGTCAGGGTTTCTGGATGCACACTGCGTACCAGACCCTTCAGCAGACCAGAGTCTCAGTCTACCAGCCGGGGGACCGTTCTACGACTTGCCTGCTTCCCCTTCACGGTGGGCACCCGGGGTGCTTTGCTCTCTACGTTCATCAAAGCTGGTGTCACCTCCTCCACTTGAGACCATGGGCTCTTGAGACCATGGGCATAGATTTCCCCTGGCCCCAACTGCCCGCAAGTCTGAGCTGACGCTCAGCAGCCCGCAGAAATGCAGTGTGCTCCCAAGTCAAAACAGGAAGATGGTATAAGGAGCCAGTCCCGTGGAATTTTATCTTCCCATCTCTTGTAACACCGACAACGAACGTTTTTTTTTTTTCCCTCTGTCACTCTTTGGTCTCTACACAAGGTTCCTCATGACAAATTCCCTATTGAGTTCATTCCAGGAAAAACTGTGTTGTGAAAATTAATTTGTAAGCTTTCTGTTGTCCAAACTCCAAAACTGTGCAATCCAGTGTATTTTTGTTTGTCTCTAAGCTGCCAGGAAATTTAGAGCCAAATTCGTTGTCCAAGTGTTGTAATCTGCTAAACTCAGGCCATTCAAAATACCCATTCCTTTTGCTTTGCTTTGTTTTCTCCTGAGCACTTGGTTTTGGTCTAAGTTACCTCACCTGTGCCCGTCGCCAGGGTCCTACCTCTTAATCTCTTGGATCCGTCCGTCCTGCCTCAGCATTGCCATCATCTGCGCGTCAGTAATTCTGGCCCGGGCACTGCAAAGCCGCGGTCACATTCTCCTCCAGACCTCCACCCAACAACCACAGCGAGCTTTCTAGGACATCATCTGAACCCAGCTTCAGTGAGATCCTCCTTCCCTCTGGGGGCACACTGGGAATTCTCCCCACACTTACCCTCCCGCCCTCTCCCTCCCCCTGTCTTGGTGACTTTGTGCTTTCCGTTCCCTCAGCTGGAAACCGCCTTCCCTGCTTTGTTTTCTTGGTGAAGAGGTTTTCCGCGCTCAGTCCCAGCATTACCTACTCTGTGGGCCTCCCCTGGGCTGAGTGGCCCAGCTCTGGGTTCCCCTAGCACGTAGCACCCACAGCCAGGCCAGCCCAGGACTGGTTTTAATTTTTTTTTTTTTTTTTTTTTGGTAAGATTTTGTTCTTAAGTAATCTCTACATCCAACGTGGGGCTCGAAATCACAACCCTGAGATCAAGAGTCCCGTGCTCTACAGACTGAGCCAGCCAGGCACCCCTGGTTTTAATTCTTCTGACTATCCAGCTGGGATGGTGAGTTCTGGAAGGAAGAGAGAGCTCTTATTCATCACTGGGTTTGTTCCTAACGCCTAGCACAGTGCTGTTAAGTGAACGATTACACAACACAGGGAGGCTTCAAATCTTCCCAATAAAAGCACTGGAAGCCATCCTCTTCCACCAGCCTTTCCACTCACTACCCTTCCTCAAAAACAGTCGCTGTTTGCTCTTAACTTCTCACAGACTTTTGCTCCATCTAAGCAGCCCAGCCAAAGGCTTTCTACTCCACCACGCTGGTGTGTTCAATACTTGACAGTGCAAGCAGAGAGGAGTTAGTTCTTTTATGCCGTAACCACCAAGGGCGTAGAGTTTGATAACAAAATTTCGGTGGAGTGCCGACTATAAGACGACCAATCTGGGGCCATTGCTATCTGAGTGGCTGGAGGCATTAGAGAAGTCGGTCCCTGAAGCCCATCTCCACACCAGCTAGAATTCCCCCTGCTCCTTCTCCAGTACCGGCCGCTTAGAGCACAAGTCACTGCACTTCTCCTTGCCCAGCCCGGCCGGAGTGCACTGCCCAGCTTCCCCACCGGGTCCCCTGGAAAGGACCCCACCGCTGAGGTCTGGCCGTCCTCAAGGGTTTGAATCCAGCTCTCTGTGACTCTCCTAAATATCACCGTACCCCGTGTTGTTAAGAGACACCCCACTCCCCGGGCTCCATCTGCTCCCAAATCCCTCCTTAGGGGAAAAGTGGGAGAAATAAGAGCATTTAATCATCTTGACCATCCTGCTTTCCCAAGACTGCAAATTCTGACCCAGTTGGGGGGGGGGGGTTGTCTCTGGCTGCTCAGCCCCACTGGATTCTTTCTCTACACACCCTCTCTTTCTCACTCACGCCCCCTGGGACACAGCCCGGCGGACCCAGGCTCTGCCCAGTTTCTGCAGGTTTCCGAAGCGCGGGACGACGGCTTCCCCACTCGGCCCTGAAAGTCACGCCGAGCCCCCAAAGGCCGTCCGGCCAGCACTTTGCTCAAGTCCCTCAGGTCGGGCTGAAGAGCCTCAGTCCCCACGTCCGCACACGGGAAACCCGGTTTTCAGTCTGCAAAGAGCCGCTTCCGAGCCCCGGGCTGGGGCAGCTCCCGCCGTCCCCTCCCTTCCCCCCAGGACCCCCTCACCCCCCCGCCCCCCGCCGGCGCGTCCCCTCCGCGGCGCCCCCCGCCCGCCCCCTCCTCGGTCCCCCGGCCCGGCCCTACCTCCTGGCGGGCCGCGGCTCCGCGGGCTCCGGGGCGCAGCTCGGGGGCGCCCGGGCGGGCGGGGGCGGCGGGCGGCGGGGGCCCGGGGCGCCATGGCCCCGCAGCCCTCCGCCCTGGTGTCGGCCGGGCCTCTCCCGGCGCCCGGCGAGCCGCGCGCCCTCCGCTCGCGTGCCCGCCGCCCGGCCGCCGCTGTGGGCGAGTGCAGGGCGGGCTCGGCCGGCTGCCGCGTCCTCTCCGCCGGGCCGCGCGCCCCGCCGCCGCCGCCGCCGACCCCCGCCCGCCGCCGCCGCTCCAGTGAGCTCATCCGCAGCTGGCGGGCGCCCGGCCCGTTGCCACGGCAACGCCTCTCCCAGGGCCGCGCGGACTCGAGCGGCTCCCGTAAACAGGACCTTCTGCCGGACTCTTCCCCTCGCCTTTTTTTGGGGGTGGGGGGTGGGGGGTGGGTAGGGCGACGGCGGCTTAACCCTTTCTTCGCTGGAGACCGGGCGGCGCGGTGTTCTCCGTCTCCGCCAGGCCCGGGATCTATTGGCGCGAGGCGCCCGGCGGCGGCCGAGACCCTGAGACACAGGCACGGAAGCGGCGGCGACATTCCCTGCCCCCCTGCCCGTTTCGCTCCGTCGCCAAACGCGTTTGTGGGGCACCTACTACGGGTCGGGCGCGGCGCTGGGGTCTGGGACGTCCCGGGCAGCGAGTCAGCCGCCTCGGTTGCCCCTTGCAGCTTGCAGTCTGGCTGGGGCACCGACAACCAGAACATAGGCAATAAAAGCCCGGGGGCGGGGGAGAGGGGGCGAGCGCGGGGCACAAGGGTTCCCAAGCCGGGCGGGAGGGAGTCAGGAGAAGCTTCCCAGAGGGGACACGACTTTATAGTGTCCACTGCCCCCACTTACGTAGGGCAATCAAGGAACACAGATCGCGTGAGTTAGGACTGCCAGAGGAGGAGTACACGCTAAAATGCTGTGGGCTTTTCGTGCTGAGGACAATGGGGGGCCACGGAAGGTTTTAGAGCGGAGGAGTTCCCTGATGAAAGGGAGATGGAACTGACAGTGGTGATTTATGGGTGTGTGTGTGTGTGGAGGGGGTGGGGGGGGGAGACTCCAGGCGAATCTCTATACCAGAGAAAAGTCACTCATGTCTTTAGCTCAGGGGCCCCTAGAAGGAAGGGTCTAAAGCCTAGGCAACGGGGGTGGGGGGGTGGGGGGGTGGGGGGTGGGGGTGGGGAGATAGAGCCCTAGCCTATAAATCCACAAAAGGGGTGTGTAGGAGAGAGAAAAGAAAAACTATTGCAGAACATGGGGAACATTAGATACTGTCTAGGCAGTCCTTATAGACTGGGGCCCAAGATTTGAGGGACTAATTTAGATATCAAAGTCACAGAACAGAACGTCGCCTGGGTGGCTCAGTGGATTGAGCATGGGAGTCTTGATTTCCACTCAGGTCATGATGTCTGGGTCATGGGATGGAGCCCTATGTGGGGATCCTTGTTGACCTGGGAGCCTGCTTAACATTCTTTCTCCCTCTGCCCCTCCCCCACTCTCTCACTCTCAAAAAAAAAAAAAAGTCACAGAAAAAAAGCTGTGTCTCCTTAGCTCAGGGTTTTGCTCATTCTGTGAGATTTTTGAAGCTTTTCTAGAGCTTGTTAAAGCTTCCTAAACTCCATCATGCTATACCCACTTCAACTAAGCACAGTAAACTTCCGGAATACAAATTTGCAAGGTACAAGCAAATTACTTTTTTAAAAAGTATAAGCATTTAAATTATTGTTTTGTTTGCTGAAGCATCATTTAATACGTTTCCACTTTATTTTGAGAGAGAGCAAGCACACGAATGGCGGAGAGGGGCAGTGGGGGAGAGGGAGAGTGAGAGACAGAGACAGAGACAGACAGAGAGAGAATCTTAATCAGGTTCCATGCTCTGCTCAGAACCCGATTCGGGGCTTGAAGCCGGTCTGGATCCCACGACCCTGGGATCATGACCTCAACCAAAATCCAGAGTCAGGCACTCAACTGATTGAGCCACCCAGGTGACTCAATACCTTTTCACTTTCTAAAAAATAATTCTAGGACTTGGCTTCAACGTTTATTACCCCCGGGGCTCTGGGTTATCATGGGGCAAACTGGCAAAGTGGGAAAAATGGCAAATGGAGCTGAGAGCCCAGTTGGCTGCCTCCCCCAATCCCACACACAGTGCAGGCTGCTCACCTTTGATTCCGTGGCTTCCAAATTGCCAGTCCCACGTCAGGTGGACAAACCAAGAGGAGGCTGGCTGGGGAGCTCCTTAGTGGCAACTCCTTGGTGGTGGCCAGACTCCTTCTGCTCCTTCATCTTTGAGCTCTAGACACTAGCTTGTTTCAGAACCAGACCCTGCCTCAGTTCCCTGGGGCAGACTCTGTTGAGTGGAGCCTGTGCTTTGCGACTTTCCATCCCTGCCTGCCTGTTGGAGCCCCCAACCCCATGGCTGCTCCTGTCTCTGGGCCTACCAGCCACTGTCGCCATGGCAGGGCTCGGCCTCTCCTGGGTGGCCCTGCCCCCCTGGCTCTCTGGAGCTTTCCCAGCTGGTGTTTGATCCATCCCAAGCCCTGGTCTCCAGCTCCAGAGGTCAGGGTAGCCATCCAAGGTGAGGGCTGTGCACAGGAGCCTGGAAGACCCTCTCAGTGGTCCCTCTTCTCCCCGTTCCTGACACTTGACGGCTCCAACAGTGCCCCGGCCCTCCCCGTCTGTCTTCAACGTCTCTCCATGTTGGAAAATGAGGTCTAGGGTAGGAGATACTGCCTGGCCTCAAGGCGGGAAAGGTGTGGATGGGAAGAGGGAGACAGAGTTGATTTTTCTTCATCTTGAATCCTGTTTTTTCCACCTAGAACAACCAAGGAGCGCCACAGAACCTCTCTTACCCCTCCCTTCTCTTCCTTCAGCATCCTGTTGAGGAGCACGGGCTCAGGAGCAGGTTGCTTTGCCTCTAACAGTGTCTTCATCTGTAAGGTGGAAGTAGCAATGGTTATAACCCACTTCATTCTGTTGGGAGGGATTAAAAACAGATCAGCAAGTAAATGGTGTGGTACTGGGTTTGGCCTGTTGGGGGCACTCTCGGTCACCTCCTGTTTGTTATTTTCCTAGGACAGCAGGCCATTTTCTCCTCTCATATCCGAGTGGAGCTTTCCCCCAACCTCTCTTAGGTCCAGGGCCTTCTGCACCACAGCACTGAGCCTGCTTCATCTCAGCTATAAACCAAGTGAAGAAGTATCCAGGTCTGGAAGAAGGCTAGCCTGAGGAAGACGGGGAGAGAGCCTGAAAAGGAGCCTTTGAACAACTCCTCTTCCCCAAATTGTTTAATTTCCACTTAAATTCCTTTTTTAAAAAAGTTCATTTAAGAGAGAGTGCATGTGCAAGTAGGGGAGGGGCAGAGAGAGAGAGAGAGAGAGAGAGAGAGAGAATGCCGAGTAGGGTCCACACTGTCAGTGCAGAACCCATGGGGCTTGAACCCACAAACCCTGAGATCATGACCTGAACCCAAATCGGGAGTCAGATGCTTAACTAACTGAGCCACCCAGGTGTCCCAATTTAAATTCTGTTTGGATGCTAAACATTTACCGAGCACCTTCACGAATGGTCTTGCCACATGATCCTCCCCGCACCCTGGGCAATCCGATATCATCCCTGACATTTTACGGACGGGAAAACTGAGTTCCAAGGCCTGTTTGGCTCAAGCCAGGTTCTTTGTTATGCCAGCTTGTCTGAGAGCAGTGCTTCTGCCCAGTGCCAGCCACTCCGGACTGGGATTTCTGGATCAGCGATCAATCCGCGTCCTGGCTATGCTCCCCCAGGCACAGGCAGTGCAGTTCCCCCAGGCCTCTCTGACACCCCTCCTTAGAGACTGCAGACCCCCTGCTTGGGTCACCGGGATCCATTCCTTCTCAGCCCTTGAGAGATAGGAGCCCTCTCGTCTCACTGGCACGCAGGTGGCATAGTTGAAAGGTATACACACCGCAGACAACAGAGGAGAGGTTTGGTTGTTACTATTAAATGTTTATTTATTTATTTATTTATTTTGAGGAACGGTGGTGGAGAGAGAATCCCAAGCAGGCTCCACACCTCAGCACGGAGCCTGACTCGGGGTTCGATCTTACAAGCATGAGATCATGACCTGAGCCGAAATTGAGAATCAGATGCTTAACTGACTGAGCCACCCAGGTGCCCCTGGTTGTTATTATTATTATTATTATTTTATCCAGAAAGCTGGTGTGGGGAGAGGAATCGCTCATTTTTAAGCGCATGACATCTGAATGAGGTAGAGCGAGGAAGGAACTTATGTTAGGGGCAGGAAAAAATCCACAGCCTCACCTTGATATGCCCTTGGCAAAGCTCCTCCACAGCCCTCCAGTGGCTAACTGGAGCCCACTAGCAGCAACGCTCCCCTGCTGTTTTCCTTCACAGGAGGCCCGCTGCCTTCTTCCCTTCTCATTCCATTGCTAACCCATCCTTGGCCCCTTCTGCTCCCCTGCCTACAGACAGCTGGACGCACGTTCCTTCCTATCCGCCACAACCCTCATGTGCCTCCCTGTGGGGAAACAAAACCAAGCCAACCATCCCACCCAAACTTCAAATCCAGGTTTGGTTTGTTCTTGGTCCCAATCAAATGTCATCCAGGAGGAGGGTCGGAGGCGCAGCCACCCAGGGGAAGCAGTGAGCAGGGCCCACACTGAAGGCTTCAGGTTCCTTTATCCTCTGCTGGCTGTGAAGGGCCCGTCTTCCGCGGAGATGGCTTTGTCCCCTCTCTTCCTCTCTCCCGGTGCCTTCGGTACTGGGCAGTTGTGGGGGCCCATGAGGGGGCGCTGTGGAGTAACTGACGTTCGTCATCATAGACCCACTGACGTTTGTCAGGGTACCCTGGAAATCTCAAAGAATCACTTAATTGGCAACTAACACAATAACATAATTTTTGCCTAAGAACCATCTGTTGCATTTCTATGCCCTGAGCTTCGGAGGGTCATTTTTTTTCCCCCACAAAGAATTAAGGCATTCATCACTTTACAAGAACTAGCGTGTTTACGACAGAAAGCAGAGAACAAAGTCAAGGACATTCTGCAGCGTTCACCGCCAGGCAGTTTCAGGTGTTAGGCCTGCAAAGCCAAACACCCTCGACTCACTCTCTTCCTGTTGGGAGACCCAGTTGAACATTAAGGAAGGGACACAAGAATGTGGTGGTTTAGATTCTCTTTTCTGAAGTCACAGATTTGTTTGTAGGAGCAGTTCTAGCTCTTCCTGTTCATTGTGATTCCAGAGCATGCCAGGTCAGTCGGACCAGCTCTGGACTGTGCTGAGGACACAAGACTCCCGTCCCGCTTCTCAGAGTTTTCCTTGACCTACTTCCTGGCCAGCTAGACAATCTCCTCAAACCTGAATGGGGAGGCAAGAATTCTCCAAACGTTTCCATCACACAACGTCATGAGTTGGGTGCTGCACCCACGGCCTCAAAACCTGCCAGCTCAACCCCCCTGGCTAACGTTCACCCAGGACCTGATCTCAGCCTTTAGACCTCCGAATCATTGCAAATCCCTGCACTGCCTCTCAGAGGCCACACCTCACTTAAAGGAACATGTTTCTGGGAGGCCCTAATATCTTTTTTTTTTTTTAATACTTTTTAAATTTATTTTTGAGAGAGAGAGGGTGAACTGGGGAGAGGCAGAGAGAGAGAGAGGGACAGAGGATTTGAAGTGGGATCTACACTGACAGCAGTGAGCCCGATGTGGGGCTTGAACTCACAGACTGTGAGATCATGACCTGAGCTGAAGTAGGATGCTCAGCTGACTGAGCCACCCAGGTGCCCCTGGGAGGCCCTAATATCTGATCTGCTTCCTCTATCTCTCAGATCAACTTAGAGCAAAATAGAAAATATTGCCCAAAGGCAAGCCAAGTGACATCTGACTACCCTCAGATGTCAGCGTGACCTTGGGCACGGCACCTCCCTTTCGCGGGTCTCAGGTGTCTGGGGAGATCAGGCCACTTGGCCTTCAGGCCCCACCCAGCTCCCGCCTTCTCAAACAGTCAGAAAAAGCACAAAGCAGCTACCGGTTCTCATTCTTTCTGCTTTTCCCCGTATGGCTGAGTGTTGCCAGGTAATGTTAAGGTTCTGCAGAGACCAGCTAGGAGGGAGGTTCTAATAGCCTCTTACCAATGCAGACACAGCCAAAAAGAGGTAGGTGCCTTGCTCAAGGCCACTGCGAATGAGTGCCAGAGCCCGGAAGGACCCAGCCGTCTGACCCAGGATGACGTGAGCGGCTCTGCCAGTAGGACCACTAGCCGGGGCCACTGGTGTCATGGGCCCGGTTTGAGAGCAGAGACGTGGAAGGCCCCGGAACATCAGAGCTGCGCATGGGTGGGGCCCCACAGAGCAGAGCAGAAAGGGGCCTCAAAGGTAGGCATGGCCAAGCCCCTCATCGAGGAGGGAGGGACCTGCCAGGACACCCGGCATTGGCACAGGAGCGGCACCTGCCCCGGGTGGTGCCGGAGCAACCCCAGAAAGCCAGAAAGCGGGACCCAGAGGAGGGGCAATTCCTCTGACAAGCCCGCTAAGGAGAAAGAAAGGAGAAAGCGGAAGGCGGCCAGGGGGCCCGCGTGAGGAAGGTCTGGGACGATCTTTGTGGCAAGCGGGGAAAGAGGTGGGCGAGCCCGCCTGCTTCAGCCTCGTCCCTGACTGTCCTTTTCCAGTGTTGTTTCTGATATTTTCTACTCTACAGGCTTGAGGAGTAGATGTACATGGGTGGCCCAAGGCCAGCATTTTCATGCCACGGTCCAGCTCTCTTAGGCGCTAACTGCAGGCCAGGTGTAGCAAGCGGGACCTGGGGGCAGGATAGAGTCAGTCCTTCTCCAACTTTTTATTTGCCTGATAGGGCCCTTGTATTGGGAGGGGAGGGGAAGCAGGGGTCCCAATGAAGGGGGGCTGGGTGGGGCCCGGGGATTGCAGCTTTACAAGCTCCCCAGGTGTTTTCAGTGGAGGTGGCTCAAGTCCCCGCCGGAGACACGCTGGTCTAGGGCCTGCTCGAGGCAGGATGAAGAAGGGGGTGCTGCAGCAGGCGTGCTCAGGGCTTTCCCTTCGCTGATATCCTGTTCTGAAGAAACCGAGGATGTGTGTTGAGGGGGGAGTGGCTGAAAGGGTCTCAACAGAGAACTGTCCTCCAAAGGAGCTAAGCCCAGTGGTTCTCACCTGGGGGCAACTTCGCTCCCCAGGAAACATTTGGCAATGTTTGAAGACATATTTAAAAAAAAATTTTTTTTTAACGTTTATTTATTTTTGAAGGAGAGAGACACAGAGGCACAGAGTGTGAGTGGGGGAGGGGCAGAGAGAGAGGGAGACACCGAATCCGAAGCAGGCTCCAGGCTCTGAGCTGTTGGCACCGAGCCCGACACCGGGCTCGAACTCACGAACCGCGAGAACACGACCTGAGCCAAAGTCGGACGCTCAACCGACTGAGCCACCCAGGCGCCCCATGAAGACATATTTTAAAGTCATAATCGGGAAAGGGGGTTTCCAGCATCAAGTGGGTTCCAGCATCCTACAAGGCACCGTTCGGTTTCCCCTCCCCCTTGCCCACCCCTCCTCACACGCAACAAAGAATTATCCTGCCCCAAATGTCAAATGTGCTGAGGCTGAGAACTCTGAAGCCAGCCAATCCTGCATCTTTATCCCCTATCCTGGGGCTTTGAACAAGCACTGGCCCTGCATCACATCTGCTCTGTCACAATGTTCCATGGGAAATGCTAAAATCACAGTCATTTGGATCACGTAAAAAGATAAGCACAGCCAGGTGGGCCTTTGCAATTCTCTTCCCGCACCGTCAGGTCTGGGAACCCCGAGGAAGCCTCGGTTGCAGGTCACGAGAGAATGGTGCCACCTAGTGGTGGCAGAGTTAACAGCATACGCAGGAGCATCTCCGAGAACTGGAAGCTATGAATAGTTAGCGGGCTTAGCTGTCACGAAAATTCTATGGAAAAAAACCGGAGACCACCCAAGTGAGAACAAACGGAGGCCGTTTATACAGAGCTTTCTATAGCAAGGAGGTCAGCCATCATCACTTGCATGTGGCAGAGACTCAAATACAAGTGGAGACAGGTTATACAGAAAAAAAAGGCACCAAAGGGGCCCTAATTGGAGGTTGTTGGCACAGGGACGCCGGGGGCCTGGGCATCTCCTGTGACCGGTTTGGAGCAGACATTTGGCTTCCCGTGGTTGGTCCTGAGATGGAAGTTGGGGATGAAAATTAGAGAAGCTGGCAGTCATTGGCCGAGTCCTGACTGTCCAGGACCTATTACCGCAGAGGCTGCAGGTCAGAGTTCCACCGTCATATATGTGGCCAGTGTCTGTTTGTATATTTGGTCTCTCTATTTAAGTTTGAGAGAGAGAGAATTCTAAGCAGGGTCGGTGTTGTCAGCACAGAGCCCGATGTGGGGCTCAGACCCACAAACTATGAGGTCATGACCTGAGCCGAAATCAAGAGCTGGATGCTTAACCGACTGAGCCACCCAGGCACCCCTGTTTGTATATTTAGTCTCTTAATTCATTAATCATTCCAAATACACTCCTGCTGTTACACATCCTGAAACAGATTGCATAAAATGACCCATGTGAGAAGCAGCTTGACTGCAGCAACATCTGCGATTTTTAAAGGCTGCCCCTTACAGGTTCTGACTTAGGGTTCATATTTGATATAACTGATTTTGCTGTCCATGTACCTTAATATGCATAACATCATTCTGCTCATTGACATTCACATGGGCCCCAGGAATCCCTCAACTTCACCTGCTTGGGTGCCTGTAGCTCCTTAAGTTGCACCTTCACCGCCACCATCACCACCACCACTAGCGTCCCACTTACCCCCACCATCACCTCTGTTTCTCCGCCCCTTGTTGTCTAGAACCATGGGACCTTCCTTTGGCTTTTCAAGGTTAAAGCAACCCCCCCCCCCATCCTCACACTCAACTCCTTCCTCTTGAGGACTTTATTATTATTTTTTAAAATATTTTGTATTGAGAGACAGAGACAGAGCGTGAGGGGGGGTAAAGGCAGAGAGAGGGAGTCACAGATTCAGAAGCAGGCTCCAGGCTCCCAGCTGTCAGCACAGACCCTGACACCGGGCTTGAACTCAAGAACCATGAGATCATGACCTGTGTGAAGCAGGATGCCCAAACGACTGAGCCACCCAGGCGCCCCAAGGACTTTATTCTTTATGTATCTGAACACCCTCCCACTCCTAACGCCTCTCTCCCTTCCTGTCCAAAGTAGTCGCCATGCTTTGGGTTCTTCTGATTCTTCCTTTCTTTCATGCTGTGTCACACTTGGAAATTGTACATTATGTGTTCCCCTGTGGGATCTCCCTCATAAGTGATCAGCTTGTAAAGTCAGGATGTGCGTCTCCATGTCCCCGGGCCTAGCGTGATACCTAGTTCAGAACATATTATGAGCCTCGAGGCGGCTGGGTGGCTCAGGGGGTTAGGGTTCCGATTTTGGCCCAGGTCATGAGCTCGCAGTTCATGAGTTCCAGCCCGCAAAAGGGCTCTGTGCTGACAGCTCAGAGCCTGAAGCTGCTTCAGATTCTGTGTCTCCCGTTCTCTCTGCCCCTCCCCTGCTCATTCACTGTCTCTCTCTCTCTCTCAAAAATAAATAATAATACATTGAAAAAATTAAAAACAGAACATATTATGAGCCTCGATAATATTACTAGATTCTGCTTAAGAGTTACGTATTGGGCTCAAAAAGCATTAGTTAAATGAATATGCCATTAGCCACTCCCCAATGTCCAAACACATCCCTAGATTAATGCAGCCTGGTACTCCTGGTCCAAGGATCACCTCCCTCCCCGACCCTCCTCACATTCTGCTTAGCTGAACACTCAACCTGTGTGCAGACCGGGCTTTCAGTTCACTGCGCGTTTCCACGATTTCTGTAAGGAAGGCTGTAAAGATGTCCATGGAGACCCAGAGCACAGGCAGAAGGGGAAGGCGCGGAGGGCCCTTCGAGTTTTGCGCGAAATCTATTTACGCAGTCCAGGAGCGGAGGGCGGGGACGAGCCTCCGCCGCGTCCGCGCCGCTTTCGCTTTAAGGGGAGGTGCCCGAGCGGGCGCGCCGGGCGCTCCCGGAAGACGCGGGCGGCGTGTCCTCTGCGCCGGGTCCTCGGCCCTCCGCACGCGGTCCCGGGCTCTCGGCGGCGGGTTCCTCGGCCCCGGGATCCCCTGTCCCCCGCACGCCCTTTCCGCTCTGGGCTCCCGGACCCCGGCCGCCTGACTCCCGCTCTCCTCGCCCCTCTCCCCCTTTTTCTCCAACCCGATCGCCGGCCCTCCGCACACCCTTCCCGCTGTCGGCGTCCGGATCCTCGGGCCCTCAACGTTGGGTCTCTGCACCCGCCCCCCCCACCCCCCCGCCACCTCCCGGCCCCAGCCTCCTTCCCACCCTGGTACCCGGGGCCTGGGTCTTCGGCGGTCCGCACCGCCCACCGCCCCGGCTCTCAATCCCTTGACCCGGGTGTACCTTCCTGCCTCCCCCGCACCCCTCCCTCCTGGCTCTCAGCACCCGCGCTCTGCGCCACGACCCTCACCCCCACCTCCACGCAGCCCCTCCTCGCTGTGGCCCTCCGCGGGTGCCCGGCCAGCGACCTGGAGTGGGGTGGCTCCGCCTGCGCGGCCACCTCGCAGCAGGTCGCGTCCCCGCTCTGGGCCTGGCCTGGCGTCTGGCTCGGCCCCTCCGGCCCTCGCAGTCGGTGCAGTTCTGAAAGCCCCCGAAGGCGCAGGCGGCCTCGGACCTTAGGTCTAGGCGAGGTACCGGGAGGGAGCTCGGGGTGGAGCCGGGACGGAGGGGCCGGGCTGCGAGGCCTAGGGGGCGCTCCCTGCAGGGCAGGACCGGGAGCCAGACTGAGCACCGCTTGCACTCGCGTAGTTAGCCTGCACGCGGGCTCTGAGCGTCGCCGCATCTCGCTGCTGCCCCACTTTTAAGTGGGATACTCAGCTGTGGCCTGGACTCATGTCAGCCTTGCCCAGAGCGTGAACATAGATGGGTGCTCTTTAAGTCGAGGGCGGGCAACCTAGGCCGGGGACCTCTGGGAGAGGATGGTGACCCCCTGGCGTTTTTCTGTTAGGGTCTGCTTGTCGTACCTAAGAGGTTTTGAGCTCAGACAGGAACTCGGCCTTTTAAGATCATCTGGGTGCTCTCGTAATGCCAGACTCTGTTGGCTTCTGCTTGGCACTTTACCCAAACTTATCTCAGCCTATGGAGACGTTGGTGAGGGGGGCCATGAGAGCGTGTGCCAGCAAAGAGCCAGCTGGAGTGACCTAGCTGAAAATGGGCCACCCCAGAGAGTCTCCCAAGAGGGGCCGCTAGGATGCCTCCTTCTGCACCTCCGTATCTGGCTCCGGGCTGGGGCTCTCTTGATGAAATTCTTCCCCCTCCTTCTCTTCTACCCCCTCACCTACCTGGCACCCAGCATCTCCAGCCTCTGGCTCTATCTGCTTCTGAAAGCCACGGAGACCTCGGGCCCAACATACATCAAACTGGGCCAGTGGGCCAGTACCCGGCGGGATCTCTTCTCGGAGGCTTTCTGTGCCCAGTTCTCCAAGCTGCATGTCCAGGTGACCCCCCACCCTTGGACTCACACTGAGCACTTCCTGCGGCAGGCATTTGGGGAAGACTGGGGAAGGGTCCTCTGCTTTGAGAAGAAGGAACCTGTGGGTTCAGGCTGTGTGGCCCAAGTGTACAAAGCACGTGCAAATCCCGCCTTCCTGGAGAATGTCAGCATCCAGAGACTTGCCGAGGCCTCCAGTCTGCAGCCTTCTTCAGAAGCTGGGGCAGTCCGGAGGCTGGGAGAGCTCTTTGGACCCCTGGGAAAGGGGTGGAAGTTTCAAGGAAGTCTTGCCGACCAGTCATTTCTAGAAAGGCTGCTCCTCCCTAAAGCTGACCCGGATGGATCAAATGCAGTCCTGTCTCAGTCTTCAGCACCTGCCCACCAATCTGAGCCAGATCACCTCATCCCTGTGGCAGTGAAAGTAAGTGCTCTGATGTTGTCACCTGTCCCTCCTGTCTCTAAAATCTCACCGACCCCACAGAGCTGTCCCCAATCAGAAACCCCCATTTGCAAATCACCCCACATTACCTTCCACTGATTTCTGTTAGCTTGACCTTTATCTGACTGCCTATGCTTTGCAAGCTGTTATTTCTTGGTTCTAGGGAGTGGTTGTGTGAATAGTCCAGTAAAGGAAAACGAAGAGGGTTTGGGGTCCGCTGCCTCTGTGGCTAGAGGAACCACCCAATGGACCCACTACTCTGGGGTCAGGGTAAGTCACAGACAGTCTAGGTTAGATACCATGTGGTGAGCCCAAGATGGCAGTCTTCATTTTTACAGAAGTGGCTCCCTTGTCTCTTCATTTCTTTTTTTTTATTAAAAAAATTTTTTTTTACATGTTTATTTACTTTTGGGAGACAGAGAGACAGAGTGGGGGAGGGACAGAGAGAGCGGGAGACATGGAATCTGAAGCAGGCTCCAGGCTCTGAGCCATCAGCACAGAGCCCAACGCGGGTCTCGAACCCATGGAGCACAGGATCATGACCTGAGCCGAAGTCAGATGCTCAACCGACTGAGCCACCCAGGCGCCCCTCTTCGTTTCTAGTCACCCCTGCCTGGGCTCCATCATTTTTTAGTCTCCACACTTTTCCATTCCCTTTCAGCATGACCCCGGGGATCTGGCCAACCCAGGTAGCAGGTACCCCTGATGCTCTCTTACACCTCCTTGGAAAAAAACCTCCCAAGCGTTCCTCAGTTCACACCTACTGAATCACACTTTCCAAGAGAGGAAGCTGAGGCCTGTCTTTTTATAAAGGCTGCAAGTGATTCTCATGAGTAGGCATGTTTGGGGAACACTGGACCAAAGTATCCTCTGCTCTGTGGAAGGCAAGGAGTGGGTGCCTGCATGATTTAATCTGTTCTTAAAGAACAGATGTTATGTTCTGCATGTTAGATGCATGATTTAATCTGTTCTTGATGCCTTTGAAGTAGGCATTTCTTTAATTTCTATTTATTTATATTCCCATTTTATTCCGGAAAGGACTTGAAGTGGAGGTAGGGACTGTTATCTCCATGTTTTCAAAAGTGGAACAGGGGCGCCCAGGTGGCTCAGTAGGTTGAGTGTCCGACTCTTGAGTTTGGCTCAGGCCGTGATCCCAGGGTTGTGAGATCGAGCCCTGCATCAGGCTCCACGCTGAGCATGGAGTCTGCTTGAGATTCTCTCTCTGTCCCTCTGCCCCTCTCCCCAACTTGGATGTGTTCTCTCTCTCTAAAAAGAAAAAGGAAGAAAAGCCAGAAAACTTTAAAAAGTGGAACAGGAGGCTGAGAGGTTGAGTACGTGCCCAGTTTCGGACTGGGCAAGAGTTGCAGAATAAACAGGCATTTGAAAGCAGACTCTTCCCGTCCCACCGTGGTGCATCCTTGCTGGAGTTCTGTGACTCTAGATCCGTATCCGGCTCAGGCTTTGGACTACCTGACTCATTTACCTGGTGCGCTCTCTCAGTAAAATGCAGATTTCTGGTCCCATCCTCAGGGTAGGTGATTCACTAGGTCTTAAAGGAGGCCCAGCAGTCTTTGTTGTCACCAGGCACCCCAAGGTGACTTTTATGCATGCTAATGTTTGGGAGCCACTGACCTAACCTTAATGTATTTGGAAGGAAAAGCCCGTCTCTTCTTCCCAGCAAAGCCAAGTGCAGCAGAGAGGAGTTGCCCTGAGCATCTCCTTATCGAAGGCACATGGGAGTGAGGGCGGCAGGAGCATCCCGGCTGTCGGGACCACATCCGGTTTTGCTCTGATGAGCATCGGGCTTGGCTCTCCTTTGATGGTGGGACCCAGCCCTGTCTGGGTGAATGTGCCCTCCTGATCCCTCTTCTGTCTGTCTTCCCGGCAGGTGTTGCACCCTGGCTTGCTGTCTCAGGTACAGATGGACCTGCTGCTGATGAAGACGGGCAGCCGAGTCCTCGCGCTTTTGCCAGGAGTCAAGTGGCTGAGCTTGCCGGAGATTGTGGAGGAATTTGAGAAGCTCATGGTCCATCAGGTGAAGCCTCCTTCCCTCGGTTGTAAATAGCATCTAACATAGTTCTTGACGTTGGCTGTTTCGTAAATGCTGAACGAATGCGTGATTTCCTAGAATGTCGTGGCTCGTGTGGTGTAGCAGCCAGGGTAGGTACTGCTAACTGACATAACAAAGAATACCCCAATCTCAGAGGCCAAGTGCAGCGAGGTTATTTCTTGTATCAAAGTGCCATGCAGATGAGCCGAAGGAGGGAGAGGGGACTCTACTTCATGGTTATCAGGGACCCAATTTCCTCCCAAGTTGGGTGCTGCCATCTTCAACCTGGGTCATCTAGGGTCCGTGTGGAGTGGAGAGAGAGGCCACTGTGGCCTTCTTAGTCTACAGGTCAGAGCTTTAATCGCACGGGCCCAATGTCACCGCAAGGGTGCCTGGGAAACACCATCTTCCTTAGCACCTGGGAGGAAAGTCCCAGGATCCTGGTGTTATCTGTGTCATCTGTGTTGTCTGTGCCACAATCGATGGCTGATCTCCAGGGCGAGAAGAATTGGTGAAGTCACACACTGTGCCTTTGCTTTGTTTCGTTTCCAGGGTTTTTGAGTAGACAAGGACCTGCTCCCTGTCCAGGACCCTTGGGATACTTGTTTAAGTAGCTGGACTTGGTGAACATGTTTTGGGGGCAGCCGGGGCTTCAAGTAGGCAAGTGCACTGGCTCCCTGTTGGAGAGTGCAGAAACTGGCCGTCTTTCAAAAGCAAGGTGCTCAGTCTTCATTTCTGTCCTCTGATGGAAGGTTTTAAGTCCCGGGGATGCCTTTGAATGTTCAGAAAGCTTTGCTTTATGCTGCCGGCGACGTAGTTTCCATGATAAAAGAAAATTAAAATAGAGGAAATAGCTTCTATTCCAGCAACCATCTCTGCGTCACTGTCATTCCTACCACCCCTCCTCGAAGTCCGATAGACACCATGGGGTGATGGGTGAGATTTTCTCGTCCATAAGGAATATATAGTACGCAGAAGGGGACTGGCCCATAAATATCTGCAAAAAGAGCACGATCCCGGTAATAGTAGGAGTCTCTCCAGGTTCACTTGGGTGGAGCTGGGGCCCGAGAGGGGAAGTGGTCATTCTATCCTGAGGGTCAGGCTCCCCAGACTCCAGCTGAGTCTTGAAAGGTGAGTGGTGTTTACAGTTGGACCAAAGGGGGGAAGAACATTCCCGTCTGAGGGACTAAGGAAGGCGAAGGGGATGGGGAGCCTGAGGCAGGCCAGGATGTTCAGCACCGTATAGACTGGCTGAAGCTAGAGTTCTGGGAGGCGGAGGAAGCGGGAGGCACAAAGAGATGGAGCTGAAGAGAGCCGTGGGGGCCAAACAGTGAGCCACCTTGGATGTCATCCTAAAGAATTTAGACTTCGTCCTACAGGTGGTAGGGGGCACCGGCAGATGGATTAGAGAGACGGAAGATGGGGGTCAAGGAGCCCAGTGCCTCTTTTGGCTGGGAGTCACCCTGGGAGCTGTAGTGAGGGGGGAAACGGGGGAGTGGATCCGAGAGAGGTGTGGCTGCAGCCTTGGTGGCCTGGAGTCACAAATAGTGTGGAGGACAAGAGAGGGGTAATCTGCAGTGACTCCCAGGTGACTGGCTGCATGGGGGGCGGGGGGAGTAAATTCCGTTGAGACGTGGAGTTCAAGGGTGTTCAAGGGTGGACTCCATTCAAGACACGGAGTGTGGGCTTCTAGGAAAAGAAGTGTGGAGTTGGTAGCGGGGTCTGGACGGGAGACCACGGTTCTGTCGTGAGGAGGTGCTGGCTGAGGAAGTGAGGGGATGGAGAGGGAGAGTGGAGGCTGGCGGAGGTCAGCAGCTGAGACCGCGTGGGGGCGCACAGGGGAGGAGTGGCCAGGAGACCAGACCTAGACGGAGCGGTTGGAGGCAGGGGGAAGACCGGGGGAGGGAAGGTGGGTGCCAAGAGAACTGTTCAGGAGGAACAGGGTCATCAAGGGCACCGGTAGCAGGTGCCTGGAGAGATGGGAGCGGTCCCTTGAGTGGCAAGGGAACGGCTTGCCGAGCGGAGGGAGCTGCGTCGGCGCAGTGGGCAGAGGGCAGCGCCGGCCCCCGATGGAGGTGGACCTTAAGAGGGGGACAGGTCTAGGGAGGCCAGAGGGCCACCGGAGGGCAAGGGAGAGAAAGCCCTGGGACATGGGCAAGGGCTCCGTGGCCTGGAGTCACGTGGGGTGGGCAGAGAGGGAATAGCGGGGAGGCAGTGGAGTCCCAAGTGCGGCGAGGGGGTCTGCAGCTGTGGCTTCCAGGAGTT
This sequence comes from Puma concolor, assembly GCF_028749965.1. Classification (NCBI taxonomy): domain Eukaryota; kingdom Metazoa; phylum Chordata; class Mammalia; order Carnivora; family Felidae; genus Puma; species Puma concolor. The sequence goes on along the minus strand of NC_141668.1, from coordinate 14,551,980 downwards.
CCCGCGGCCAAAACCGCCCTCCCTTGTCTCCTGAGGAGTTCTGCAAGAAGGCAGGTGCAGAAGGCCGCTGCACGTGGTGACTCACTAGCTTGCTGGCCATCCAGATACTGCTCTCCCTGGGCCCAGGTTACCCCTCATCTTTTCTCTCCACTTCCCTCTAGATCGACCTGCGTTACGAAGCTCGGAACCTAGAACACTTCCAGTGCAACTTCCTGAATGTGAATTCCGTCAAATTCCCCACCCCTCTGCGTCCCTTTGTCACCAGGGACGTCTTGGTGGAAACTTATGAAGTAAGAGTGAGCGCTTCCCAGGCCGTGCCTTCCACTCACAGCTGGGCCATCTCCGCTGTTCAGCTGAAAAGGCAAAAGCCAAGAGAAACTGAGGGCAACTCAGCTGTGGCATGAGGCAGGGAGGTCGTGTATCGGGGTGGCTGGGAGCCTGGGCGTGGCTTCAGACTTTCTGGACTTGAAAATCTGCTTTCTTTTTTTTTTTTTTTTCTTCATATATCAAATTGACAGGGATTTTATTTTACTTTATTATTTTATTTTATTTTTTTAAATTTAATTTATTTTTAAAATTTACATCCAAATTAGCATATAGTGCAACAATGATTTCAGGAGTAGATTCCTTAACGCCCCTTACCCACTTAGCCCATTGCCCCCTCCTACAGACCCCTCTAGTAAACCCTCTGTTTGTTCTCCATATTTAAGAGTCTCATGTTTTGTCCCCCTCCCTGTTTTTATACTATTTTTGCTTCCCTTCCCTTATGTTCATCTGTTTTGTCTCTTAAAGTCCTCATATGAGTGAAGTCGTATAATTTTTGTCTTTCTCTGACTAATTTTGCTTAGTATATAATACCCTCTAGTTTCATCCACATAGTTGCAAATGGCAAGATTTCATTCTTTTTGATTGCCGAGTAATACTCCACTGTACGTATGTACATACATACATACATACATACATAAATACACCACATCTTCTTTATCCATTCATCCATTGATGGACATTTGGGTTCTTTCCATACTTTGGCTATTGTTGATAGTGCTGCTATAAACATTGGGGTGCGTGTGTCCCTTCGGAACGGCATACCTGTATCCCTTGGATAAATACCTAGTAGTGCAGTTGCTGGGTCATAGGGTAGTTCTATTTTTAATTTTTTGAGGAACCTCCATACTATTTTCCAGAGGGGCTGCACCAGTTTGCATTCCCACCAGCAGTGCAAGAGAGATCCTCTCTCTCTGCATCCTCACCAATATCTATCGTTGCCTGAGTTGTTAATGTTAGCCATTCTGACAGGTGTAAGCTGGTATCTCATTGTGGTTTTGATTTGTATGTCCCTGACGATGAGTGATGTTGAGCATTTTTTCACGTGTCGGTTGGCCATCTGGATGTCTTCTTGGGAGAAGTGTCTATTCATGTCTTTTGCCCATTTCTTCACTGGATTATTTGTTTTTTGGATGTTGAGTTTGATAAGTTCTTTATAGATTTTGGATACTAACCCTTTATCTGATATGTCGTTTGCAAATACCTTCTTCCGTTCTGTCGGAAAAACTGCTTTCCATTTTATTTGCTGGTGACTTCGGTTTCTTGGTGTATAACAGCAGGTACCTGCCCCTGCCTCATAGGGTTGTTCTAGGACACAGTGACACATTGAATACAAAATGCCTTCAGCAGAGTTTACACAGAGAAAGTGTTCGGCAAATGTTTGTGTCACATCATTGCCCTTAGCTGTTGCCTGGTTCAGCCTCCTTTGTAAAGATAGTAATGGTGAGATCCAGGGAAGTGACACGAATGACCCGGTGTTACTAGCTGTGTGATCTTGAGTAAGTTATTTAAACTCTCTGGGCTTTAGTTCTTTTATTTGCTCCCGAGGAATAACAAGATCTGTCTTAGCGGGCTGCTTTGACAATTAAATAACTAACCTGTGAGAACTGTTTCTTTACTAGCTCTTTCTTGTCTCTGCCCTTTCATCGTCCTTTCCATTTCCCTGCCCAAGGCCATAGAGCTCATTCACGTCCCTGTTGACTGACTCTTGATCAGAATCTAGTTCTCCTGGGGTCTGTTCACGTCTTCTCCCACCATCTTACAGCATCTCTTACCTGTGGGGGGCAGAGTTGTGGGTTTCCTCTGTAAAATGGGACTTGTTTTCCTTTGAGAAGTGTTCTAGAAGGGATAAGTAAGTAGATTAAAATTAACTTGTGGGTGACAGATTCATAGGGATTCTAAGGAAGGAAAAACTCTTGAGAAGAGTAGGGATGGGAAGGCAGTGCCCATGTGTCATGTGGGGATGCGGAACACGTGGGGTGTTCGGCGGGCTTTTCAGGGTAAAGCTGTCTCTTCCTTGACCTTTCTTCAAGGAAAGTGTGCCTGTGTCCAGTTACCAGCAGGCGGGGATTCCTGTAGACTTGAAGAAGAAGATTGCACGGCTGGGGATCAACATGCTTCTGAAGATGGTGAGTTCATGGGCATGGAGAGGGTGCCCCAGCCCAGCATGTGGTCAAATCTCACGTGGGAAGATGGTGGAGACACTGGTTGGCTCCCATGGGCGGGAAGATGAGGAAAGCAGCAAGCCGCCATCTTGAAAATCTGCTCTAGGAAGAGCTGAGCCACCCACCACGACCATTCATTCTACATCTTTCTGTTAAGCGCTTTCTTGGTGGCATGTGCTTGGTCACCATGCAGGGTGCTGTGGGAAGAGTGGGGAGCAAGACCCAGGCTCTGCCCAAGTTGCCTACGGTTTAGACAAACAGCGGAAGATACCGTATATTAAATGGTACTTCATTCATTCAGCAGTGTTTATGGAGCACCCTCTCTGTGCTCAATGAACTAAATTGAGTGCTGACTTTACAGTAGTGAGCGAAACAGATATGATCACAACGTTCATGGAACTGTCACTCATTGGGAAGACAGGCCACAAATGAGTAAATGATACACAGGCACAAGAGGGTCATTTAGGTGGGGCCCGTCCTAGCCTCAGGATTCATTCAGAAAGCGATGCCATCTGAGCTGAGATGTAGAGGAAGTCTAGGTGTCACCTACGAGGGCTCAGCCTAATGATGTAAATGAGCTGATGCCCGTAAAAGGACACAGTGAGCCCTAAGCAGTATTAGCTTCCGCTGTCATCATTAGTACTAACAGCAGCAACTGGGATTGATAGCAGCTCACGTGTAGGAGTAAAGAAAGTGGGTACTGAGGTACTGAGGTTATCCAGGGTCTGGACTCTCCCTGGCAGTTGGCACAGAAGGGAGTGGTTGAGGGATGGACGGCACGTTGTCGGCAAGAGAGAGGATACGAGCCCAGGTCTGCAGCATGTGGAATACGGGTAAGAAGGAACCAGGTGTGTCGGCAGAGTGGGAAGAAAGAACCTGTGTGACTGGCATGGAGCAGTGGGGGCCGAGGCCAGTGGCCAGAGCAGGGCAGGGGTGAGAAGAGGAGCTCAGAGCAGGCCTCGACTCCACCTCTGGCCTCTGGTGGAAAGTCAGCAGCACCACCCCCCACCCCCCCCACCACCAGCTACTCCCAGAGAAGCCAGATTGTCTGGGGAGAGCTGGGTGTTCTCTCAGTCGGTGCAGTGGGAGTTCAGTGGGGAGAGGACTTTGTCCCCAGCAACAGGGCTCCAAGGGGCACCTTGGGTCAGAGGGGAGGGTGCGGTGGGGGCAGCCAGGGGGGAAGGCAGCAGGAAATAGCACGCAGAATTGGGGCGATCGTGATGGGTTCCAGCTTGCAGAATCAAGGGTGGGGGTGAAAGCTGGGGGGCCAAGGGGACAGCAAGGTGCCAGGGGGTTCAGCCCGGGGTCAGGGGTCAGCCAGCCTCTGGAAACCACATCCTGCGGGTGTGCCAGCCCTGGCTTCTCTAGTTCCAGGATTTTCACCAGGGCAGCGGCCTCTCTTACCTCCTTCACGGCCAGAACCTGGCCCAGGAGGGCCTCTGGCCTGGGTCTGCAGCCAGTAGGAGGTAGGAGGGTGTCCCTGAGAGCCTCTGAGGCTCTTCTTCCCCTTTGGAAGGATTGCTGGTGGTTTCTGACCACAGAGATGAGCTTTCATAGGAGGCAGATCCTGTCCCACCAAGTCACACCTGACTTCCTGTCCGGCATCGTCCTGGGGCTTTCTTTCCTTCTTAGTAGGTTCGAAGCCACTTCTCCCCACCCACCCGATGCTGTGTGCCAGTGTGGGTTGTTGGTATCATGGTTAGACTCTACCGTGTGGACGGATGGAGGGAATGGAGGGGATATCTGATTAGTGAAATGTTTTCCTAAAAAGGTGGTTCCACGAATTTTAAGAACATAGAATTTGGGGGAACCTTTAAACAATGAGTAGATAATTCGTAATTAGAATATCAATTGCTCAAACTACAGTATAAAAATAAGTCCTTTGAAATGCAGTTTGGCGTTTGATTTTTCATGTTCCCTTCTAATCTTTTTTAATGTTCTTTACTTTGAAAATAACTTTTCTCTTAAAAATGTCAACCTGGCCTTCGGCAGTACAAATTCTGAAGTGAGAACAGAAGCCACGAGGCTTTATAAAATGTACACCTCTTTGCCATTGTACTCATTCGATGTGGGGCTCGAACTTACAAACCGTGAACCCTGAGATCATGACCTGAGCTGAAACCCAGAGTCGGACACTTACCCGGTTGAGCCACCCAGGCAGCCCCCACCCCTGTCCCGGAAGCTTTTTCACGTGTGGTCTGATGGTGATGGGTGGTGTCTCAGCCTTGAATAGCACTGATCTCCTTCCAGATATTTGTGGACAACTTTGTCCATGCAGACCTCCACCCTGGGAATATCCTGGTCCAGGGCGCCGACGGTCTTTCCAAGAGTCAAGAGGCACGGCTGCAGCAGGTGGATGTCTGCGATACCCTGGTGATGGCCATGACACCTGCCCCATGCCCGCTGCGCCTGGTGCTGCTGGATGCCGGCATCGTGGCCGAGCTGCAGGATGCCGACCTGAGCAACTTCCGAGCAGTTTTCATGGCTGTGGCGATGGGCCAGGTGAGACCCACTGGGCCGGCAGGAATCGGAGATGATCTTTTAGGCTCTTGGAAACTGTGGGGTTTCCCTTGTCAATCTTGTTAATGCCTGCCTTGGCCAGGGGTGCTCTTGATGGACACAGGTGGAGTGGAGTGGAGCGGGGAGAGGGAAGGAGAGGAGAGGAAATGAAGCTATCCAAGGGGTCTTTGGTCAGAACGCGCCGATGCCCACGCGTGACACCCGTTCTAAGCAGCTCACAGTTTGGGACAGCATCGCGAATGCTGTCTCGTACTGGTAGTTTCTCTTCCCTCCTCAGCAGGCATGTGGGTGGGCACTGGGAATGCCGGCTTCTCGTCTGAATAACGGCTGGCCTGGCCTGTGCCATTTGCTGCAAGACGGCAGGCTGGTGAGAAGCAGCAGCTTAGAGAACCTACTCTCCAAGTGTGGGGAGAAACCTTGGAATCTGGAGTGGTCTTTAACCCCCAACCCTGTGGCTCGGGGGGGCTCCAGTTGCTGAGAGTGATTATTTACAGAAAGGGATTCAGCAAAACCTCCACAGAGTCAATTTCAGGTACTACATCAAGAGTGACAATGAAGAAACCCTCTGGCCAATGATGTGGAATTTTCTAGCAAAAAAGACCCTGCCAAAGAGAGAGCTGGTTTAAAAAACAAAACAGCAAAATTCAGGGGAGGCTCTGCTTATTTAGGAGGCTTCTGAGGGGACAAACCAAAGGCTCGAGCCTGAGACCGTATGAAAGCATCCCCTGGGCCAGGGTTAAACACTGAGGTGCAGTGGCAGGTGGAGGGTGGGGGGACGTTCCCCTGCGCAAGTTGGGGAGACAGAGCTTGGCTCCTGGGGTGGCTCTGTGGGAGGTGAAAGGCATTGTAGTGATCACTCGGGTGTTCGGGGAGACCGGGAGGCTCTCTGGTCGGAGGGCGCCCTGGGCAGAGGAGGCGGAAGGCTGGAGTGCAGAGGTCAGGTCGGGTGTGAGGAGGGATTTCTCCTCGGGCGGGGAGAGAGCCCACGAGGAGAGTGTGGCTGGTCCGGTCCAGCAGCAGGTCCTGGTGACTCTGGGGGATGGGCTGGTTGGTCGGCAGTGCCTCGTGGAGCACGAGCAGCAGGGCACTGGTTTTGCCCCGTCCCCTGTGTGGCTGTTGAAGGTGAAGGAGGCAAACACAGCCCCTTGCCCTGACTGCACTGGAGCCTGTGGGCTCCCAGCGACCGACAGAGGCTTTGAAAGTCTTTGTTTGGTCACCAGGTATTTTGGAGTGGGTATAATTAGAAAAGTTCAGGATGGTAGAAAACTGAGGTGGAAGCAACTAGAATATAAAGAAGTTTGGGCAGAGCGTCCAGTTTTATGGCCTCTTGACTCTACCGAGTTTCCTTTCTTTCACGTCTTGCAGGGCCAGAGGGTGGCTGAGCTCATCCTGCATCACGCCCGGGCCAGTGAGTGCAGGGACGTGGAGCGGTTCAAGGCCGAGATGGCCGCCCTGGTGACTCAGGCCAGGAAGAACACCATCACCCTGGAAAAAGTGAGCAGGCCACTTGAGGGGCAGAGGCCTTGGGGTGTTTACTGCCCTTGCCCTTGGATGGAGCAGAGGTTGAAGGGAGACCTGTTCACAGGGAGAAGTCTTGAGTGGGGTTGAGCGTTAAGGCAGATACAGAGCGCACATTTCCTCTGCCCACGTCTTCCGGGTGCAAGGCGACCCACTGGAGGCCCGGCTCTCAAGAGTGACTCCTCGACCAGGTTCTCCTGGTGGCTGCTGGGGCAGGGACATTTATAGTGCCACTCTCCCACCCATCCCCCACCCAGGTTGTGGCCCTTCTGCAGCTTCGCCTGTGTCTGGAGCTCAGCTGAGTGTGGAGGGAAGGAGGACGAAGGCCCCGGAGCAGCCAGAGGACATGCCTAACCTTCGTGTCCTTTATTTACAGCTGAACCAAAGCCCACTCGGTGTTTTATACACAGTTCTAACCCGTTTTCTTGCCAAGTTCATGGTCTACACTAGCAGGAGCAAGTCAGAGCAAGGAGTGGCCCCCTCTAGTGAGGAGCTGGCACACTGGCACTGGCCATGTGGTGTATTCACCTAAGATTTCTGTGCGCTGAGAGGGATGGGGTCCACGGGCCCCCAGGCTGGACTGCGGCGGGGGGCTTGGAACTCAGTTGTGCGATGGGAGCTGGGCTTGTATGTATGCGGTCCTTTCTGGAAGTTGTCCGAGGGCCCCTTTCCCGACGGCTGGTGTGTGTGTTTGCGGGGGGTGGGTCAGCGGGGTGGGGTGTGTGTGTGTGTGGTTGTGGATGTGTGTGGGTGGGTGTGGGGGTGGTGTGGGGGTGGTTGTGTATGTGTATGTGGTTGTATGTTGGTGGTTGTGTGGTTGTGGCTGTGTGTGTGTTTGGGTGGGTGTGCGTGGGTGTGTGTGGGGCTGTGCGTGTGTGGCTGTGTGTGTGTGTGTGTGTGGGTGTGTGTGTGTGTTTGGGTGGGTGTGCGTGGGTGTGTGTGGGGCTGTGCGTGTGTGGCTGTGTGCGTGTGGGGGTGTGTGGGTGTGTGTGTGTGTTTGGGTGGGTGTGCGTGTGTGGCTGTGTGTGTGTGGTTGTGTGGTGTGTGTGTGGGTGGTGCGGGGGTGGTTGTGTATGTGTATGTGGTTGTATGTTAGTGGTTGTGTGGTTGTGGCTGTGTGTGTGTGTTTGGGTGGGTGGGTGTGGGGCTGTGCGTGTGTGGCTGTGTGTGTGTGTGTTTGGGTGGGTGTGCGTGTGTGGCTGTGTTTGTGTGGTTGTGTGTGTGTGTGGGGGTGGTGTGGGGGTGGTTGTGTATGTGTATGTGGTTGTATGTTAGTGGTTGTGTGGTTGTGGCTGTGTGTGTGTTTGGGTGGGTGTGCGTGTGTGGCTGTGGCTGTGGGCGTGGGCGGGGGCGGGTGGTAGGACGGGGTGGGACAGGGACCTGGAAGGTACAGAAGTGGTTGTGGGGACTCCGCACAGTCCGTTGTATTCTGTTTTCCAGCTTCAAGTTTCCAGCCTTCTGTCGAATGTCTTTAAGTTACTGATGACTCACAAGGTGAGGCCCGAGGCGCAGCTGAGCCTCCACGCTCCTCAGGCTGGAGGGCAGGCGTCTGGGGAAGCCGGAGGGTGGCCGCAGGGTGGAGGGAGGTACTTCCCCTCCGTGCGATCTCGTCCTGGCGGACGTTTGTGTGGCGAGTGCTGTTCGTGTTCGCTGACACGGGCGCGGCGGGCCGTTTCCCTCTCACGGTGACTCTGAGTACCCCTCGGTCGAGCGGCCCAAGTACCCGCGATACCCAGCTGGAGAGACAAATACCCGGCTGTCTTCACAAATGCCAGAACCGCCTCACTCGGGCTTTTCGTGCCTTTTCCGTCCTCAGTTCTTGTTAGTGATGCTTAGTATTAATGTAAGTCATACTTACCTCTTTCCCGTGTGGCATAACGTCCCGGGGTCAAGGGTGGCCCAAGAGGAGGTGCCTCTTGTCCTGGGGGGTTCAGAGGCCCCGGTGGGGCTGTCCTGGCCTTCGCCTCCTGCCCCAGTCCCTTAGGGGGAAGTGGCCTCATGGTTCTTCACCTTGGCCTTTGCCTCGGCTCTCTCTGCTCGTGATGGAGTGTGGTCTTGGGCTACTCTTCAGAGTGAAGCCGCCAGCCAAGGTGTTGAGGGTGGGGAAGGGAGGATTCTCCTCTGAAGATGGCCTTTCCCATCATTTCCCGTGAGGCTCTGCAGTCTGGTAATAAAACACCACGTGGAGGAGGCAGCTCTTTGGCAGGGATCATAGCACAGAGCTGAGAGTCCTAAAGTTGTCTGGCCCGGCGCCTTTGCTCTACAGAAGGCACAGCGGGGGAGGCCGGTCTGCTCTCTTTCTTGGGCCTCAGCGGTGGAGCCGGGACTTGACACATAACCAGGTCTCTCAGTCCTGTGCTCTCTGTGCTGCTCCATGACTACTCTGCAGTAGTGGCATGCTTGGGACAAAAGAGACTCACAGACCAGGGGTCTCCAAGTACCCTATGGATTCATGAGAGAACAGGTGCCGCTGGCTCGTGTAGGACGCCTACCACCTGGGGTCCGTTGCGCATCCAGCTTCTCATTAAATCTCAGGACAATGCCCGCAGGCAGGTCTGATCTCTATCGTGTTATCTGAATGAAGAGACGGGGCACGGAAGGACTAAGTGACTCCCCACGTCCCACCAACTGTGCGTGGCACAGCCTCCCCCCTGCCCCCCTGCAACTGTCTCTTGACTCTAGAGTTGGCTTGTTGGTGGGGTTTTGGTAAAAAACTTTATGCTTTCCAAAACTTCTGACACGTTCTGTTTTGCAGGAGGCTTCCATACGGCCTCGGGGTTGGGGGAAGCTTTAGTCATCGCTAGGGAGTTGGGTTGGTGGGAAACAGGACTGAACATCCGCTCCTGGGAGTTCAGTCGCACACGATGCAGAGCAGGCGGCCAAGACTCAGGCTCACCAGCTCTGACCTGAATGAGCGCCTCCCAGCCCCCAGGGCCGCCATGAGTAACCACAGTAGTGTGCAGGGGTCCCTGTGTGCGCCCTATATCATGTTGTCACTTTCCCATTTAAAGCCCTCAACATCCTCAAGGCAGGCACCTGTGCCAAGAGGCCCAGCCACGAACCCACGGCCACACGGCGCCTGTGGTAATGCCAGGACCCGGGTGCCGGCCGTCTGACCGCAGAGCCCGGACTCTTCCTGCTTTGTCCTCCTGTCCCCCGTGCTCTAACTCCGCAGACAGCCTTCCTTACACACAGTGTGGGACACAGTGGTTAAAAGCTCTTGAAGTGTTTGCTTTTATCCTTGCTGTTCCCAGGATGGGAGAGCCGACAGAGTACCTAGTACAAGTACCGCATTCTGGACATTTCACCAGGCATTTAATTTTTTAACAAACTTAAAAACGTTTATAGGTAAAATATATGTATACATTTATCCTAACCATTTTTTAAAGTTTTTTTTTTTTTAATGTTTATTTACTTCTGAGAGAGAGAGAGAGAGAGCGCACACATGTGTGCTCGAGCGGGAGAGGGGCAGAGAGAGAGAGGGGGAAGCAGGCTCTGTGCTGAGAGCAGAGAGCCCGATGTGGGGCTCGAACCCATGAACTGTGAGATCATGACTTGAGCTGAAGTCAGACATTTAACCGACTGAGCCACCCAGGCACCCTAACCCTAACCATTTTCAATGCATATAGTTCAGTAGTGTCCACCACATTCACATTGTTGTGTAACAAATCTCTAGAACTTTCTCAATTTGCGAAATGGAAGCTATATCCGTTGATCAGCATCTCTCAGTTAATTTCTTCCTCCTGGCAACCCCTGGCAACCACCGTCCTACTTTGTTTCTGTGATTTTGACGACTCTAGATATCCCGTATAAATGGAATCGTGCCCTATTTGTCCTTTTGTGACTGGCTTATTTCACTCAACATCATGCCCTCGAGGTGCCTCCATATTGTAGCACGTGACAGGGTTTCCTCCTCTGTAAGACTGAATAATATTCCACTGTATGTCTACACCGTATTTTCTTTATTTGGTCATCCAGCCACGGATATTTGGGCTACTTCCCCCTCTTGGCTGTTATGAATAATTCTGTAGTGAACATGGATGTGCAAATATTTCTTTGAGGTCCTGCTTCGAGTTCTTTGTATATTTACCCAGAAGTGGGACTGCTATATCATATGGCTTTTTTTTTAGTTTTTGAGGAAGCTCTGTACCGCTTTTCCATGCATGATTTTACCTGTCCGCCACCAATATACAAAGGATCCAGTCTGGCTTTTTGCTAGTGCCCATCCTACCGGGTGTGAGGTGGTATCTCCTTGTGGTTCTGATTGCGTTTCTCTAGTGATTAGTGACGTTCAGCATCTATTCATATGCTTGTTGGCCATTTATACATCTTCTTTGGAGAAATGTCTGTTCAAGTGACACTTAAATTTTTGATAAAATATTTGCCAGAGGGGAGCCTGGGTGGCTCGGTCGGTTAAGCTCTGACTTCGGCTCAGGTCGTGATCTCACAGCTCCTGAGTTCGAGCCCTGCGTCGGGCTCTTTGCTGATAGCTCAGAGCCTGGAGCCTCCTTCGGTTTCTGTTTCCCACTCTGGCCTTCCCCTGCTTGTGCTCTGTCTCTGTCTGTCTGTCTCTCTCTCTCTCAAAAATAAATGTTAAAAAACATATACATTTTTCAGAAACAGTGGAAGAAAGAATACAACAAACACAAACTCACCCCTCAGCTTAAGAGTGAAAGCATTTCTGGTGGTGTTGAAGCACGACCTGACCCCCAGACAACTTCTCAGGTCTTAACTGAGACAAATGCCCTTTACCTTTTTTTTTTTTTTAAGTTTTATTTATTTTGAGAGAGAGAGAGAGAGAGCGCGCGTGTGTGCCAGCGGGGGAGGGGCAGAGGGCGAGGGAGAGAATCCACACTGTCAGCGCAGAGCCCGACAGGCTCGAACTCCCGAACCGTGAGATCATGACCTGAGACGAAATCAAGAGTCGGACGATTAACCCACTGAGCCCCCCGGGCGCCCCAATAACGTTTCACTTTTAACAGAGATTATTTCCCCCTGAGTCAGCCTTCCATTTTCTGACCTTCTGTGCTCTCGAAAAGCAGATTCTTGCTCTTCCAGGTTTAAATTCTGGCTCTCCTCTACCTCATGCAGCGGCCTGGAATAAATCACTTAACCACCCTGCACCTGAGCTTCCTTTCTCTAGCATGTGGAGAACAGTATGTTTGCGGACTAGTTGAGTAATTTACTTAAATCGCTGCTACTATTCCCCGGGCTCCAAAGGGGAGGCAGCCATGCTGTTTGAGCAAAGCCTCTTGCGCGGTCTCACAAAGGCCGTTGCAGCTCTTGAAGGATGACCCTCGTGCAGCTGTGAAATAGTCATTTTATCATTTTTAAGTCATTCATCCACACACACCCCTAGAGAAGTACGTGCTTCATCCCCCAGATTTTCCGTCAATATTTCTAGTAGAGGGGAGGTTGGGGGAGTAGATGATGGTGGGGAAGACGATGGGGTCGGGAGAGGAGTGGTAGGTAGGTGGTAGAAATCACAGGCATGGAATGGTTATCCAGGATCCTCTCTCTCTCTCTCTCAGGTTATCCAGGATCCTCTCTCTCTCAGGTTATCCAGGATTCTCTCTCTCTCTCTCAGTGGGCTTTGGCAAGAACCAGTTTTTCTGTTTCAGGTAAAGCTAGAGAGCAACTTCGCCTCCATTGTGTTCGCCATCATGGTGTTGGAGGGGCTTGGCCGCTCCCTGGACCCCAAACTGGACATCCTGGAGGCAGCGAAGCCCTTCCTTCTGAAAGGACCAGCGTCCTCCCGCTGACCGCAACCGTGGGCAGGCAGCGGGCTTTCGTCTCAGAACTGAAGGCCACCCCTGGCAGCCTCTCCTGTGGCAGCTTGGACATTTTCAAATTGGTACGCGTGGAAGGCATGCCGAGGTCTGGAGCTCTGACCTGGTTCAGGCTTCTGTGTGAAAAGCTTTGGGTTATTTGGGGAAGGAAAGGGTGGGGAGACTCCTCTTCGTTCAGCGTGGGAGCTGGGCCCGGTGTCAGGGAGGCTTTCAGGGAAAATGTTCCGCGGAGGAGGACAAATAAACTTAGTTATTTTGTTTTCTCGTTTCTCTCTCCTCTTCTTAACCCTGCACATTTCCCAATCAGGGAGGCCCTGCAAGTGCTCTGATATTTAGGTTAGAAAATGTCACAGAATCCTGTAGACCCATGGCTTCCAAATGTTTTTGATGAGGTACCCTCCTAGTGAAAAGTTGAGTCTATTTACATACATACCTGCACATAACGTATTTAGAAGTTTTGTACAGGTTCTACTGCCACCAGCAGGTCTCTGAAGGCACGGTATATGCTCTGGGCAAATTTTGCTGTACTTCAAAGTATCTTCTTGATAATTTTTCATATTTTTTGGTGACCTGCTAAATGTTATGACCAGGTAAAGTGATTAATATGGCTGCCACAGTAGGGACAGGGACAGAATCCTCTCTGCCATTTTCTTAAAGTTCCCCGGTGCTCACATACCAGCATTCATACTGCAGTCTCTGAGCAGTGTTCAGGCCCTTTCCCATTCGTCCAGGGTTAATTTTGGTTGATATTAACACAGAGGTAACATAATGAGAACTTCTGTAAACCAGGGCCTGACATCTGCAGTAGCACACGGTGACGCTCTCCAGCAATGAATTAAGGAGGCCACTGCCTGCCTTTCTGCCCTGGGCCCACTCACGGTCAGTTCCCTAAAACTGGTGGGCCCCCATGGACTAAGCGGGTCCCAGGGTCAGCTTGTAGAGCCGATATCAGTAAAACTTAGTTTCTTTCTTTTCTTTTTCTTCCTTCCTTCTTTCTTTCTTTCTTTCTTTCTTTCTTTCTTTCTTTCTTTCTTTCTTTTTCTTTCTTTTCTTTCTCTCTTCTTCTTCTTCTTCTTCTTCTTCTTCTTCTTCTTCTTCTTCTTTTTGATAAAAAATAGTATTTTCTCCCACATCACAGAGGATTCTCTTGCTTGTTTTGGAGACCACTGCTCTAGATAGTAAGTCAAGCCTTCCCTCTCTGGAAGTTCTGGTCTGACCACAGGACTAGATTCTTCCACTCTTTCCTTCTCAAGGATGAAGTTCCTCCCCTTTGTCTTTTAGGGAGCAAAGAAGGTTTAGTTGCACATAGGATCATTTGGGGCAGTTTTTTTGAGGGGTATGGATAGCAATTTTACTTATCAGGTCTTTTTTTAATTTATTTTTGAGAGAGAGTGTGTGTGAGCAGGGGAGGGGCAGAGAGAGAGAGAGAGAGAGATTGAGATTCCCAAGCAGGCTCCATGCTGTCAGCACAGAGCCCCTCGCGGGGCTCGAACCCACGAACTGTGAGATCATGACCTTAGCCCAAATAAAAAGTTGGACGCTTAACCAACTGAGCCGCCCAGGCACCCCTTTACTTATCAAGTCTTGAGGGGAGGGCACTCTAGTCAGGCAGTGAGGGGTTGGGGTGGCTCCAGATAGCTGGGGTGGGCAGTGGCACTGTTCAGCTTCCTCATGGGCACTCCAGCCAGACACAGAGCCCTTGTGTCAAGTGCACGTACACCTACGCTGTGAGGTGAGAGAGGGTCCAAGTGCAGGGTGGGTGCCGCCCTGAGCCTGTCTCAGCAGTACTGAGCTTTGCCTTAAAGCCGATGGATTTAATCAAACTATTGGTGGCATGTATTAGTTATCTAACATCGCATACAAACTACCCCAAACTTAGTGGCTGAAAAACAACAAAACTTAGTACCTCACAGTGTCTGCAGGTCAGAAACCTGGGTGCAGTCTAGCCAGGGCCCCTGCTCAGGGTTTTGCCCAGGCTGCGGGCATCTTGAGGCTCCACAGGGGTGGGTGCGATGCCAGGCTCATTCACGTGGCTGTTGGCACACTTCAGTTCCTCGTGGGCTGTTGGACTGAGGGCCTCAGTTCCTCGGGAGCCATTATAGCAGCAGCCGAAAATGAACACAGGCTGTCTCAGAGGAGAAAAATGGGCAACAAATGTGCTTTAATGTAGGTAATTGGCTGATTTTTAAATTCAGCATCTTAAAAAATGTTAAATCTCATTTTTCAAGTCGTCTTCTTACCGAGAAAAGGCTACTTCCTTGGGTGTAAGTGGATAAAGGGGCAGCATGGTGGCTGTCCCCTGAAGAGCGACCACAACTCAATCCCTTCTAAAGTAGGAAGAATAAGGTTCATTTCTGTGTTACTAAAACCGCTGGACAGATGGGTTCCTTTCTTCTTTCTAAGACTTCTAGGGAAAGGGAGATCAAGCCTTGAAACGTAGGAAATGAAATGATACATGAAGTTGTGTGAACAAAAGTTTGTTTTGTTTTTTCTCTCCCTTCCTTGCTTCCTTGCTTTGTTTTCTATTCCCAGCCAAGGAATAGGTTCTTGATTTGGGGTTAGATGCTGTATGTTAGGTCAGTTAGGGTCTGTCCCTAACTGCCAGAGCCACCCAGGCGCCCAGCCCCTTTGGAATTCTTAAAGCGTGTCTAGAAAACAAATAGGCATCACTGCTACATAGTCAAAATATTTTACTGATTGGGACCATAAACTATAGTAAAATCAGAATTTGTAATGCAAGGCATTAAAGCTAAGGGTCCTACAAATGGTCTATAAAACAATATTTTTATTACAAGCATTATTATAATTATTTAATATTACAAGCAAGCATTGAAGTTAAAACTTCTTGGTTAGTAATTCAGCAAAAAAGATGGGAAGAGTGGATGAATTTTAATTCCCCTGAATAGCTTTTGCTAGGAGGAAAGGAAAGAATAACAAAGAATAAACATTTCCTGAGTACATGTGGTGGGCTAGGTACTCTAGAAGACTTGCACTCAGATGGGGCCACTGATACTCAGAGAAGTAAAGTGACTCGACTTTAATAGAGCTAATAGAGCTATTAACTCGATTTGACCCTATTAACTCTATTTGAACTCCAGATCTTTTCGCTGTTTTTTGTTTAAGCTGTGTTCCACCTCCCCCCCCCCCCGCCCCGCCCCTTGGCCTTGCAATCACAAATTCATTCTTTGCTGGGATCAGGGAAGTTGTGTAGCTTGGGCAGTGAGCTCCCAGGGAAGAATGGAAAGCTCTGTCTTCCCAGTTCATGAACTTCGTATCTTAGTGGTCATAACATGTCACTAGAAAGGGTAAGTTGGTCAGAGGAAGCCATGCTCTTGTGTATCAACTGGAAAGTCAACTTTCATCCAGAAAATAGTGGATTCTCTCCTCTATACACCAGCTTACAAGTTGGGAGGGCAGGACAACAGGGGAGAGAGTTCTACAGGGCCAGGGGTTAAATTAATAGGCTGCTCAGAAGGTCACAAGGCAACTCAGTAATTCCAAGCTTTATGTGAGTGTAACTCCAGGGAGACAGGTTTCCTGTTACAGGGCACATGGAGACCCAGATCTTGGCACAGGAAGGATGTCAGTTATATTCAGTGCACTGAAATCCCTAAATTTAGGTCTGCATTTCTCTCCGTAAGTATCCTCTTCTTCATGCTTGTGACTCTGAGAGTGAAGTCTTCAGGGCTTAGCAAACGATGCATTTCAAATAGAAATCTCCAAGGTGTGAGGCTGGCAGGCTAAGTCTATAAGTTAACCTTGTGGGGGGTGCCTGGGTGGCTCAGTCGGTTAAGCAATCGACTCTTCACTCTGGCTCAGGTCACGATCTCAGGTTGGGGAGATCAAGCCCCAGCTGGGCCCTGCCCTGACAGCATGGAGCTTGCTAGGGATTCTGTCTCTCCCTCTCTTCCCCGCCCCCGCTCACATGTGAGCACACTCTCTCTCAAATAAATAAACAAACTTAAAAAAATAAATCAGTTAATCAAACTTGCAACTTTTTAGGAAGACCATAACCGGTAAGTAAAGACCCTAAGAATTTCTGGGAGGGTTGGGGGGAGATGGTGGTGTGGGGGTCTAGAGGAGCTTAGAGTCCATCCAGGATTTAATGGAAGGCAATATTAGGAGACAAAAGTCAAGAATCTAGGGCTTGGCTCAGGATCAGGGAATTAGAGCACTGCATAAACTGGAGAGCACGCTAACATGCAGATTCCTTGGCCTTGCTCCAGACTGAAGAGTATCTGGGATCGGGCTCCTTAGGTGATTCTGATGCCACCAGTCCATGTACTGGTATTTGCGCACCACTGGCTGCTGGTTGGTAATCAAGTGGCAGGACAATAAAAAAACGAAGACTTTAAAGAAAACTGTTGTGAGCCTCTTTCAGGAGAGGAGAGCACAAAGGACTCGCTTTGTCATCTGCTTCAGAAAGGGTCTAGCAGCCTTAAGGGGGGTCCAGAAGGCAGTTAACTAGGGAAGAACAGGCAGAGGAGCGGATGGAGGTGGGAAAACACCGTGTAGATGAGCAGTCAGAGAGGAGCGAGTGAGCAGACTCAGTGTTGGTTTCCCAGCACAAGCGCGCAAAGAGGGTCTCCTAAAGCTGAGCCTGAAGCCGGGAGACTCCTAAAGCCTTTCCCCCGGCAAACGCCACCTTCTGGGAGACGGGCGGGGCGACGTCATGACGTAACGGGGCGGGGCGCCGGGGGGAAGTGACGTAAGAGGCGGTGCGGCCTGGGAACGGTGATCCGGACGCGGGCTGGCATGTCGGCTCTGAAGCGGTTGGCGCCTTTCTTTCGGGTTGGAAACCACTTGTTCAAAGGCCGCGGCTCCGGGGCGGCTGGAGGCACTGGAGTCCGTCAGTGAGTGTTGGCTGGGAGAGGGGCCCCGCCTGCTTCTAACGGAAAGCGCCCGTCTTCGGGACGCCCTCACCTTGACGCCGGGCACCTGGGCGGACCGGGTCTCTCCAGCGATCTCCGCCCCGAGGCATGCTGGGACTTGGAGTCCCGGTCCGTGACGTGGGGGCCAGGGAGAGCCGGGGGGCAGTGGGCGCCGGGGCACTGTCTGCTTGGCAGGTTTTCCACTGTGCGGGAGGCTGCTCCTGCCCCAGGGGAGCCTGCCTTTGGGAAATTCAGTTGAATGTGGAGGCAAGCTGGAGCTGATCTGGAAGCGAGAGCAGGAGTTGGGGGAGGCGAGGGCGTTCTGGCAGAGGAAACAACCTGTACGGTGTGTTTTGAAGCGTCAAGTGCGAGGCAAGGGGTGTCCGAAGTGCCTCGGGAGACCTTGGGACGTAGGGAGGGAATGTCCGCATGCCCGGCTGGAGGATTTCTAACGGAGGCGATAGCGATCCCAGCGAGGTTTTAATTAGATGTCACATAACCAGATTTTAATTCCATTCTGAATAGTTACTCTGGCTTCAGGGTGGAGGATGAATTCTCTTAAGGTTGTGGAGGCGATCACCCAGGGAGAGTGCCGAAGGGTGAGAAGAGAGCCAAAAGTGGATGCTTGGGCAATATAGGAATAAAAAAAAAAAAAAAAAAGAAATCTTATTTTTTAGAACTGTTTTGGGTTCACAGCAGAATTGAGTGGTAGGTACAGAGATTTCCCATAAGGCCCCTGTTCTCATGCATAGTCTCCTCCATTATCAACATTCCCTATGAGAATGTTCCCTTTGGCAGAATCGATTGACACATTATCTCCGAATCCCATAGTTCGTGTTAGGGTTCACTCTCGCAACACCAGAATTAAGAGAATGAGCAATAGAGGAGTCACTCGTGAGGTAGCCCAAAAATTCAACTGGGAATCATAGTGCTGGGTTGCCAAGGGAGGGCACATCTGCCAAAAATGAATTGGTAGTGCAGAGATTCAGTACGAGCAGGACAGAAAGTAGAACGCCCGATTTTTACAGGTGATGTTCCAGGCCCCGTAGATCATCATCTATATTTTTCCAAGAGGCAGGGTAGGTAGTGGTTAAAAGCAGGATTGTGGCCTCAAACTGCCTCAATTCAAATCTCACCTCTGCCACAGTCTAGCTCTTTGGCCTTGGAAGTTTGTTTCTTTCTTTTTACTGTTTATTTACTTATTTTGAGAGAGAGAGCATGAGCAAGGGAGGGGTAGAGAGGGAGAGAGAATCCCAAGCCGACTCTGCACTGTCAGGGCAGAACCTGATGAGGGGCTCGATCTCAACTAACCGCGAGTTCGTGACCTGAGCTGAAGTCAGGAGTTGCATGCTTAGCCCACTAAGCTACATAGGTGCCTGTCTTTAAAAAAAAAAAAAAAAAAAAAATTGTTTGTTTATTTTGAAGGAGAGAGAGAACGTGAGCAGGGGAAAGGCAGAGAGAGAGGGACAGAATCTGAAGTAGGTTCCAGGCTCTGAGCAAGCTGTCAGCACAAAGCCGGACGTGGGGCTCAAATCCATGAACCGTGGGATCATGACCTGAACCACCCATGTGCCCCTCTTTTTTTTTTTTTTTAAATGCTCTCTCCACCCAGTGTGGGACTCAAATTCATGACCCTGAGATCCAGAGCTGCGTGCTCTGCCAACTGAGTCAGCCAGGCGCCCCAACGACCCACTTATTTCAAGTCATAGTTAAAACAACAAGTCACTGTGGCAGTAATGAAATGTGGAGAGTTCCTGGTAGTGACTTTGAACTGTAATTCTCAAATATTATTTTAATGAATTTAACTGATGGGCCCTTGTATCTAAAACGTATCAAAGAGGAAGCCTGTTGTTACAATATATTGAATTCTCATCCCCATAGTTTGTTTGTAAAATGAAGTATTTATATGCATAGATAGGTCCTGAATAAATACTGTTAAATAAAATTGGCACATGATGGCATTACAGAAACAGTGTGATATATTCTTCAGGTCATAAAGCAATGATGCTTGAGGGAGCCTTTTATTTTTTATTTTTTTTAACGTTTATTTATTTTTTGGAGACAGAGAGAACAAGCAGGGGAGGAACAGAGAGATGGGGGAGACACAGAATCCGAGGCAGACTCCAGGCTCCGAGCTGTCAACACAGAGCCTGACGTGGGGCTCAAACCCACAAACTGTGAAATCATGCCCTGAGCCGAAGTCAGCCGCCCAACTGACTGAGCCACCCAGGCGCCCCTTGAGGGTGCCTTTTAAAAGTAATATGTGGTCACTATTTAAAAACAAACAAAAAATCTATATTACTCAGCCATAAAAAAATGAAATCTTGCCATTTGCCACAACGTGGGTGGATCCAGAGTGTAATGCTAAGTGAATTCAGTCATAGAAAAAGACCATATTATTTCATTCATATGTGGAATTTAAGAAAAACAAATGAGCGAAGGCAGGGAAGAAGAGAGAGGCAACCAAGAAACAGACTCTTAACCCTAGAGAACAAACTGATGGTTACCAGACAGGAGGTGGGTGGGGGGATGGGTGACCTAGGCGATGGGGATTGAGGAGGGCACTTGTGATGAGCACTGGGTGTTGCATGGAAGTGTTGAATTTCTATATTATACATCTGAAACTAATATTACTCTGTATGTTAACTAACTGGAATTTAAACCAAAACTTAAGGGGTGCCTGAGTGGTCAGCCAGTTAAGCATCAGACCCTAGGTTTCAGTTCAGGTCATGATCACGTTATGGGAGATAGAACCCCACGCTATCCGCTTGGGATTCTCTCTCTCCCTCTGCCCCTACCCTGCTCATGCTCTCGCTTTCTCTCAAAATAAATAAAATAAACTTAAAAAAAAAAGGTTAATAAAAATTTAAATACATATGCAAAAATAGGAATCACCTCTTACACCATCCATTAATATTTTATGTAGAGCCTTCCAAATAGATGTGTAATATACTGGGTAAATATTTACATAAAAATGAAACTTTATCTCTTCAGTGTGGTATCATGCTGATGGGAATTCTAATTAAGAACTGTGTCTTTGATTCATAAAATGAGAAAATTATTAATGTTGTTCATAGGCAGTATTTAAGAGCTTGGGCTTTGCCACCAAATAATCCCCCAGTGTTTTCATTTGTGAATATTAGTAACCATAGGCTCTGTCTATAGGGTTATGAACATAAATGATAATGCATATAAAATGCTTACTTTGGTGTTTGGCACATGGTAAACAATAAATGATGAATATTAATAACCTTTAACAATTAAAGGGAGAGGATAGGGGCGCCTGGGTGGCTCAGTCGGTTAAGCGTCCGACTTCAGCTGAGGTCATGATCTCAAGGTTTGTGAATTTGAAGCTCCCAGTTGGGCTCTTTGCTGACAGCCTGGAGCCTGCTTCAGCTTCTGTGTCCCTCTCTCTGCCCCTTCCCTCCCTTTCAAAAACATAAATGAACATTAAAAAAATGTCAAAAGAGTAGGAGAGGATAAGGGTGGTGGGTAAGAATGTATAAGGAACCATAGCTCTAGTGATGTTCTCAAATCTACAGCACAGTTTGAAGAAATGTTAGTGCAGTTTTGGTACAGTTATTCATTTCTATGCTGCACAGAAGAGAATATTGTTTTACAAGCTGAGTCTTCCCTGAAATGAAATTTGTGAACACTGTACATTTTATATAGAAATTCTCTTTAAACTTCTGTATCATAGAATATGTATAGCTGCTAAATAGATCTTGACAATAACACCATTCAGTACAAATTATATTACGTTAGAGTCCACCTATAATAATTAAAATCTAACTGGATAAAAAGACTGCAGCCCTTAGGGATTGTGTCCCCCAGTTTATCAATATTGAAATGAAAACAAAAACCAGAAAAAGTTGTTTGGACTTACTGTTTTGAGGCTCTTTGCTCTGTTCAGAAGTATTAGCTTGTTATTTATTTTTTTAAAGTAAACATTTGCTTTTATGTATTAAAAAAATTTTTTAGGGTCATGAGTTCTGGCCTCACATTGGGTGTCAAGATTACTAAAAAAAATAAATAAACTGAGAAGAAAAAAAAAAAAGGATTTGCTGAGTCGTCATTCCCATATAGTGGTCTTTTAATAAAGACTGTAATAGAGCAGAGGACATAATTTGCCTTTGAAATAGGTGGCTAAACAGAACAAAATTAATTTGCCCATTTGTTTTTCTGGATCAGCTAAGTGACGTACTGCTGCAGGTTCACGTCCCTGGACTAAAACTTGAGGCCGGTATCTCATTATCAACACGTTCATATTTCTGCTGTAAAATACATGAATATTCACTAAAGGGAAATAATAATCTCATCAGTGCAGGCCAGTTTTTTGCTGCCAAACAAGTTTAAAAGCAGGCTTATGAAAAATGAGTTTCAAGGGACTGTGGAGGTCTGTCATCCTGTGTTTCATGGAGGAGATGAGAAATGTTAGATTTAGGGGCACCTGGGTGGTTCAGTCGGTTAAGCGTCTGGCTTCGGCTCAGGTAATGATCTCACGGTTCGTGGGGTCAGGCTCCGCGTTGGGCTCTGTGCTGACAGCTCGGAGCCTGGAGCCTGCTTTGGATTCTGTGTCTCTCTCTGTCTGTCTGCTTGTCCCTGCTTGTGTGCTTTCTCTCTCTGCAAAATAAATAAAACTTAAAAAAACAAAAACAAAAACAAATGTTAGATTCAGTTTCTAGATTTAACTTTAAAATTTTGGATGATTTCATACTTTGAAGAGGCACCAAGCGGCATAACATTTTGTTTTGTGTCATAGTGCCGGTGGCGGGGTGCATATCGAGCCTCGGTATAGGCAGTTTCCCCAGCTGACCAAGTCCCAGGTGGTCCAGGCCGAGTTCTTCAGTGGGACCATGTGGTTCTGGATTCTCTGGCGTTTTTGGCATGACTCGGATGCTGTGCTGGTAAGTGCAGGACAATAATTCTAATATATTAATAGAGTATTATAATTAATTAGATTGTTATTACTAATATATCAATAGCTTAGCTTTTTCATTTCCTGTCTGTAGACCGTTTTGCTGTCTGGATATATCCCTTTACCATGTTGTCCTTGGGGACATGCAGAATCCTATTAACAAATGAAATACGTGATCTCTGACCTTTTCTACCCACAGGTGTACAGGTTGGTAATCCATCTCTTACGGTTTCTGTTAGGTTGTCATATTCGGAAGGAAGACTAGAAACTAATTCTTTTACCTTCTGAACCAGGGGTTCCTTGGTGGGTTAAGTTTCAGACTTCAGTTGCTTTAAATGCTCAATGTCATCTAGTCTGTGCAGGGGCCCAGGGCAGCCAGATCAGGGTGGGAGAGATGTGGGCTAATTTGTCTTGAGAAGTTAGCTGCTGGTAACATTCTAACATGTTACTAGCCTCAACTGAGTTTTTATCACCTTTGCAGGACTCTGTTCTCCAGGAAATTAAACCTTTCCGCCGTTGAAATCTGTGCTCGTTGATCTAGATAGGAAAAAAATCTTCATACACAAATCTTTGATGCATTGGGTTGATTCGTGTCCCATTTCCCTTAGAACTCTGTTCTCTTGTCCCCCTGTAGGGAGTTGTTTGGTATCTGAATTGGCAGCACGTGGACACCCCTAGCTTGCTGTAGGTCCGCTGTCAGGCCTGTATGTGGCTGCTTGGCCTGAGACGATGATGCCACCAGAAATGCCCTGAGTCGGGACTGAAGATGAATGAGCCCACCTGAGGCTTCCAGATCTCCCAGCAGGATTGACAGGACACTTTGAGATGCTTTATTTTACCAGGGCTTTAACGCATTGTCGAGATGTGGGGTACCTTCTCCCAACCGTCCATCATGGATGCATACTGAAATGCTGGCTCCAAAATGGGTAGGCTTTGAAGTTCAGGCCACAGCTCATATTGAACAGGTTGAAGAACAGTCGGATGAGCAAATAGTAAAGTAGTAGAATTTGTTCCTGTGGCATGTCAGGGTCTGTGTATAGGACAGCCTTAAATTTTTTTTCTTTTGAATTTAATTTACCGTATAGAATATATGTAGATTCTTTACCTTTTTTTGAACGGTTGTCCCCAGGGTCACTTTCCATATCCAGATCCTTCCCAGTGGACAGATGAAGAACTAGGTATCCTCCCTGATGATGAAGACTGAAAGTGTCGATTGAACTCTTTACAAGTGGGTATGCCCCACATTCCTTTGGAAACTTGTTTGCCTTGTGTCGATAAAAATGTTTTGACTTTATGATGGTCTTTCTAAAATCATGATGGGCAATTAACTGTATTGTGTCTGACTGCTGCCTTTAGTATTTTCATATTTGCTGTTTCCTCTTCCTTTTCAATATTTGTTTTAAAAAATTCTCTTTTCCTGAGTCATGTTATGATTTAGGGTCCCATTTAGCCATCTTTTTTTTTTTTTTTTTTTTAGTATTTGAGAGAGAGTGCAGGAGAGGCAGAGAGCAGGAGAGAGAATCCCAAGCAGGCTCTGCCCTCAGCACGGAGCCCATTGTAGGGTTCCGTCTCATGAATGTGAGATCATGACCTGAGCCGAACATGAGTTGAGCGCTTAACTGCCTGAGTCACCCAGGCGCCCGTATCTATTTATTGATCAAAGACTTTTCTAAAGTATCAACTCCACAGGGGGATTATAGTGGTGGATAAGCCAGGTACGGAGCTTGCAGTTATGTTTGTAGTTGCAGAAATACCATGTTCTACTCTGAGTGTTTAAGTATAGAAAGTTCCAGCTTATGAGAAGTGTTACGATATGGAATTGTGTGGAGATTAACCCCAAACAGTAAAAGGTTATGGTCCTTTCATTTTTCCAAATTAGGAATCAGAGTTTTTCTTAGTTTGAAAGGAAGGTTCTACTCCTAGAATCTTCAGGGGTTAAGACATTCTCATGTAACATGTTTTTTAAATCAATCATTGCATTAATAATTGCCAGCACTCAAAAGGCCTTGGAAATTGTTTTATTTATTTTCAGGAATTATTTTAAATGCTAGAAAGCATTAAATGAAAAATGTTCCCATTCCATCATACTATTAGTATTGCTATTATAATTTTAATTAGAAGTAGCTTATTGAGGGGCACCTGGGTGGCTCAGTTGGTTAAGTGCCCGGCTTTGGCTCAGGTCATGATCTCATGTGAGTTTGAGCCCTGCGTTAGGCTCTGTGCTAACAGCTGAGAGCCTGCAACCTGCTTCAGATTCTGTGTCTCCCTCTCTCTGCCCCTCCCCTGCTTGCACCCTGTCTTGCTCTGAAAAATAAACATTAAAAAAAAATTTTTTTTAAGGAAAAAAAAGTAACTTATTGACATGAAAATTACAGCAGTTTTAGGGTATGTGGGGAGGAGAGGGAGAGGAAAAAAATGTCCCCCAAGGGCAGGTGGTTAAACTGTCTCACAGCTTGTTTTGTGTCTCTGGATTTACCGTGGGTAAATCAGGGGTCCCCGTTAGCAGGACCCTCCTTCCCTTTGGTAACGTGACTGCCAGCACAAACCTCCTCTTCTTACAGATTTCCCAGTATTCTCACACAGTCATTAACATTTTATTTTAAAGATGAGACTGTAAACCCTTTGAGAAGGTACTCTATAAGACAACTCTCATGATTGGTGCTCAGTGAATGCTTGAATAATTGAATAAAAGTTATGGATTTGAATTATTGAAAATAAAAGTACTTAAAGCTTTCTACTTTTGTTTCCCTGCAGGAGTCAGGCGAAAGTTTCAAGCGATTGAGGACTTCATATCGTACCTGAAAGTTGTACATTAAAGTGTTTTGGTCAACAGTGAGGAACTGAGTTATGGATGTTTCTGATAACGACAGCCACCCTCTATGGATTATTTCCTGTGCTCCCAACTGCTGTCCTAACTGGTTACAGGCCCCGTCACTGGATCCTCTGGGGTACCCCATGGTGTAGACAGACATTAGCTCCACTTCTCAGTGAGGAAATTCAGGCTCAAGGAGGTGAGGTAACTTTGCCTTAGGGTCACACGTTGATGAGTAGTGACATTAGGCCTGGCCCTGCACTTAACTGCAGAGCGATACCGCCCTCCTAGTGAATGTTGTAGTCCTACGTATGTTGACAGTTAACGTGAAAACTCTTGCCATTTCTCTACTGCTGGTGTTTTTTTGCCCGACATACAGAGGTGAGAGGTTTGTGTGGTCCATTTCTTATGTTTACATTATCGCTTGTGGGCTGGGCGGTGTTAAGTGGCCATTTGTGGACCTGAGATACATGTCTAACTAGGAATTCTTACGACTGGAGGAATGGGAGATACTGGTGAAATAGGATATTCCACTTTTTCTAAAATGTGTTTCGAAATACCTTCCAACTTTCTGTAGCATCACAGTTCTGATAGGACAGAATTTTTTTCTGTCCACAGATAAAAATCTGCAGTATAGAATGGCTTAATGATTTGCCCAGAAGCATAACTGTTCATATTTTTAATTTAGGTTTTTAACCACTGGAGTGTAGGCAATACATTGCTGAACAAGACCGATGATTTTTTTTTTCATGTTTAAGGTTTTTTATTTATAGAGAGAGCAGGAGTGGGGGAGGGGCAGAGAGAGAGGGAGACAGAGAATCCCAAGCAGAGTCTGCGCTGCCAGCACAGAACCTGATGTGGGGCTTGAACTCACAAAACCATGAGATCATGACCCGAACCGAAACCAAGAGCCAGATGCTTAACCGACTGAGCCACCTAGGCATCCCAAGACGATCCGGTTCTTAAGGAACTTAAAAGACTTTAGGAAGGGAAGACAGACACAAATTGATTACATGAGATTTACTAATTGCCCCGAAGGAAATGATGTTGGGTGATGTGCTACAGATCAGTAGGTGGGTACAGGTGGGTACTGATCTTTTGGGTGGGAGGCACCTGAACAAGTAGGAGAAACCGTCTGTGTGAGGGTCTCAAGGGGAGAGTGCTCCAGGGACAAGCAGTCGCAAGAAACAAGGTCTAGGGTGGGACTAAGGTCACTGTGTTTCAGGAGCACAAAGTCCGGTGGGGCTCCAGTAGGTGAGGAGACCAGGGGACTAGATGAGGTTAACAGGTCATGGTTGCAGGTTTGGATTTTATGTTCGAGGCAGTGAGAAGCCTCTGGCAGGCTCTAAACAGAAGTGATCCTTGGTCCTCAGGTGTCAGGAGTAGGCACAAAGGCAGCGAAGCTGAAGCAAGGGGAACAGTTTCCCCCTCCCCCCTCCAGCTCCAGTAGTCAAGAGCCTGTTGCTAGACACTTCTTTTTGTTTTGTGTTCACTTACCTGGAGAAGAGGGCATGGTCTCAGCTGTTAAGTCTGTAAGATCTTTAAAAAGCCATCTCTTCTCTGTACTTTTTAGGTCTAATTTTTATTCTCTCTGCGCCCTCTCTCCCCCTCACAAAGTGTTTTATTGATCCGTACTCATCTGTAACCCTGAACTCAAGATAATCCCATTAACCTCTTTGCCTTAGAAATCAGAGTTGCTTGATTTGAATTAAAGGTAACTTTAAAAAGCCTCCACCCTATCACATTTGACTTGAACCACCCAGGGGTTGGGGTGCCACCCCTGTGGAGTCGAAAGTCCAGGTATAACTTTTGGCTCCCCCAGAACTTAATGGCCTAGTGCTGACTAGAAGCCTTACTGGTAACAGGCAATTAACATGTTTGGCACATTGTATGTGTTACATACTGTATTACAGTAAAGCTAGAGGAAAAAAAAAGCAGAAAATACATTATAGTACTGTACTGTCTTTATCAAAAAGAATCATGTATAAGTGAACCATTATAGTTCAAACCCATGTTCAGGGGGCAGCTGTACAGCTTATGGGAAAATAAAGTAGGAGAAGGTACCAAAGCGTGACGTACATGTGAGCGATGGCTATATAGTTAGAGAAAGCTTATGGCTTAACTATGGGCTAGGCACTGTGGCAAACACTTTGCACATGTTAAGTCCACATTTTATAGACGAGGACATTGAACTATAGATTGGTAACTTGCCCAAGCTCACACAATTGAGAGCTGAGGTTCAGATCCTGGCTCGCCAGCCTGGCTCTAGGCCGAGTCAGCTTGTGAGAGTCAGTACAGCATTGTGTAAGCCTTTTTGATCATGACCTACTCGCTAATTTTACACGGTGGCCTAGAATATATGCTTGTGTGTATAATCCAAAAGTTTTATGACACAGTACTTACCTGTGATACACACTACTTTCTCTTATTCTAAAATGGTTAACCGAGCCAGGTTCTACCACCCACGAAGGGGACTCCATTTGAAAAACTGGCACAGTGCTTCATGAGTTCAGTCTGGGGTCAAACTTGCTGGATCTGACTCATTGCCTTACTTGATGTGACTTTGGGTGCATTCCTTATTTGATCTCTTCTTCAACTTCCACATTTGTAAAAGGGATTAGATTAAACGTGTTAGCACATGAAGCCTCTAGAACCACATCTGCTGTGAAGGAAATAATCTCTAAATGTAAGCAACTGTTATTTCTAGACCACTGGGTCCAAGCCAACTTTATGGTGACGCTTGAATCCCAGTCCAATTTTATAGGAAAGCCTCAAACTTTCCTGTAACTCGTCAAACATTCCCGTATATGCATACTCCGAGTGTTAGAGTATGGCCTGCTAGATGGAGGGAAAAGATGGACCTTCACAAAAGGAAAGGCAGGTGGTGAAGAAATGACTGATGGCAACAGAGAGCGTCAAATTTTAACACAAATTTATAACGTTTCCCATGGAACCCTGAGTACAAACACCACAAGGGAGGTACTGTGTAAGGACCCCTGGTTGTATGCATGTTACGGGAAGGTACAGAAGTCCTCTGGGTCCTGTGTGCCCCTAAAACTGTTCTGTGGGAGGTCGGCCTGGCTGTCTGCCGCTGCCACCTCCTAGAAAGCACCAGTGGGGCCACAGCGTATGGTGCGGGGAAACAGGAACTGCCCATCCCAGCAGCCAGGCCTCCGCCTCTTGTCACGTACCTGAGCAGGGGCTTGACCGACCGGCAAAGACAGCAGGGGCAAGTGCAGTATGCCTGGCACAACATCCACTTCTTGCTACAAACTCACTGTCACGGAGTGAACACCCATTTCTGTCCAAATTTTGTTACAGCTATTAAACCATAACAAAATCGTACACACACACATACATGTAGAAAATGGCGCATGCTGCTGATGTTGAAAACAAAAGTCCGGAGTCTTGGCTGTGTCATCCTTGGGGATTCCTATTGAGTATCTGACAATGAGGGGACCTGGACCAGAATATCTTTTTTTGTTTGTTTGTTTATTTTGAGAGAAGGAGAGAATCTCAAGCAGGCTCTGCACTGTCAGCACAGAGCCTGATGCTGGGCTTGAACTCATGAACTGAGATCATGACCTGAGCCAAAAGCAAGAATTGGATGCTCAAGCGACTGAGCCACCCAGGCGCCCCTGGACCAGAATTATCTTTAGGAGCTCCTTCTGCACTGGCATTTATCAGCCTAGGAGTACTACATAATCCAGACAGCAGGTCCAATTATCACAGCCCCTGATAAAGTCTCAAAACTGGTGTGGTAGAGTGCTTTGTGATAGAATTTTATCACAATAATGAAAGCGTTTACATTCTAGACCAAGTTTTAAGGAAAATTTCTAGTAGAGTAATACGTTCTTAAAACATAAGGCCCCAATCACTCTGTTGTAATCCTCTATGAAGTTTATTTTAAAATGAGTTTCTAAAAAAAAAGTTTCGGGGCACCTGGGTGGCTCAGTTGGTTGAGTGTCCGACTTCGGCTCAGGTCATGATCTTACAGTTCGTGAGTTCAAGCCCGCATTGGGCTCTGTGCTGACAGCTCAGAGCCTAGAGCCTGCTTCGGATTCTGTGTCTCCCTCTCTCTCTGCCCCTAAACCCACTCGCATTCTGTCTCTGTCTCTCTCAAAAATAAATAAACATTAAAAAAAGAAATTCAAAAAAAAAAGTTTCTATAATATCTGTATTACAGAACTTTCTTTTTTTAAGATGAGAAAGCTATAGTTTAGAGAAAATAGTGGTCTCCACAGAATTTTATGATTAGCTGGAGGGGCATGAAAAACAAACCAGATTCCTCAAATAAGGTACCAACCTGAAGATATTTCTGTTCCTTCACATTAATCTCAGACATAGGGTTTCCAGGTGAAGTTTTAAAATGGTTGACTTCTCTTCTGGAAACTGCCCAGTTATCTGACATCACCTGAAGTTATTCTAGGAGTCATTCAGACTTCAGGTCGTGAAATCATGCACAAAATGAACTGTTTGGGGTAACTAGCATTTTTAAAAAACACAAGTGCATAGTTTCAAATACATGTCTATGAGTACATTCTGTGTTCCTATGCAAAATGTTTTGGAAGTTGTGTCAGAAAAATTGGAAACCTATACAATTCAAGGGGAACTTCTCCAGACTGATTCCTTCAATGACTCAGTTACTGCACACACTTCAGCTGAGCCACTGGAGGGCAGCAGTCAGCTCACACCACCGTAACATACTTGAGGGTCACCAACACCGGACAAAAGGCTGTCCCCACCACCCTAGTGCAGTCGGTACAATGTACCAGGCATTCATTGCGACTACTTAAAAATATTTTTCATACAAGTAACTTCTACTCACCAAGCAGGGATTGACATGTATGAAACAAAACGCACATCTCCGGGTCTCTGCATTGCCTGGAAGTACTGTCAAAACCCCAACTACTTACGTTACTGGATGGGATAGTGCTAGAAAAAGAGTCTTGATAAAGACTTCTCCATGCAGTCAATCTTTATTATAGCAGTATTCGCATATTCACATCAAGTACATAGAACTTTTTGCCTTTTATATAATACAGAGTTTTTAAATAACTTTACACAGAAATAAATCTCTTCAATCTGAATTTCAGCTATTTTTTTTTTTAATTCTCCATGCTTTCTATCCAAACTGAACAATATTTTCCATTGTACAAATTTACATGAGAAAAACTCCAAAGTACAAATGAAGGGACCTGAGCAGGAAAGAACCAAAGTATCAAGGAGTGGGTATGGGGAAGATTTAAAAAAAAAAAAAAAAAAAAAAAAAAAAAAAAAAAATTCAAGCAAACACTGAGGATTGAGGGACAAGAGGGAGACATTATCCATTTGACTGAAAATAAATGTCTTTTTTATGAATTGAAAAATAAGCTTTAAAAATAGTTACTCCATTGTAATTTTTGCAAAGCAGGTATAAAGAGGTCTGTGGACAATTTAAAAGTCCCCATTTTTTTTCACTGGGCACACCCCAGACTCCATGAGAACCTTTTCAATGCTTGAGTGGAACCGAAGTGAACTAAAGCCAAACAAACCTTTGGCAGCAAGAGAGAGAGGAATGTGTGTGTGAATCGCCGTAAGGTCTGGAGTGGTAAACCAGGAGCCATTAATTCACTGCAGTTAAAACACGAAGGATTTCCCTTTCCTCTCCTTTCTAGAAGAATTGTCCTCAAACCAAGAAGTGAATGACAACGGGGTGATTTCCTTTTTCCTGGTTTAAACCAAAGAGCAATCCTAAGTACTGAACTAGAATTCAAAGGGACGTATGTCGAGGAATGGTCAAATTCAGTCCCCTCATCAGCTGTACGCTCCTAAGAAAGCTACTGCTGAGTGAGGAAAGGGTCAGCGTGTACAACTAACAAATGAGAACACCACAAAAATACAGCACTGTGATAGAGTCCTTCAAATCAGGCAATATCACGAAGGCCAAATCAAGAACATAACCTGTGGCGTGGCCACAGGAAGAACAGAGGACCCAATGAATGCATTTCCAAATGGAGGGAAATACAGCACATACACATACACACACACACACGCACACGCACGCATACACACTCCTGTATGTAAACTATTAGAACATGAAGATAAATAAGACATAAAGGTTAGCCACTTATGTTGGTAATTAACATGAATAAAAAGGCATTATATGTTTACATAGCCGGTTTTAATCAGCTATGGAACATACACAAATGTTAGTAGGAAGGAATAATTTCTTTTAAAAAACTGTTCACAGCTTAGAATAAAAAGCACACTTATTGCACTCTTACGTTTTATTTCAGGTAATTATAGTTTATTTCCCACCATCACATCAATTTTGCCCTAGCCCCCAACTTACTCCCACACCCTCCCACCTCCCATTTTGGTCCATGTTCTCTACATCTGTGTCTACTCCGTGAGCTTTGCTGCTTATGCTAGTCTCAAGTTTCTTCCACCAAACTCCAAGTGGGTTAAAAAAGGCTTAACACACAAATGCAACACAGAATCATTTTCAACACAAAACTGGTACTGAAGCAACTTTTAACCCCATCTCGGCCCCTGTAAGCAGAAGCCCTCTGCCGCGTCTCTTCGGTGAATTTCCCGCCCAGTTCCCCAGACTGATGACAGCCGGCTGCTCGTGGCGGACCACGTGCCCAGCCTGCCAGAGCAGCAGATGCTTGCCCAAGTCCTGTGTTTGGGACTAACACGAACAAACATTTCGGCTGCTTTCCAAGAGTACTTCGATCTACAGAATCCTTAAAACACAAACCCATCACACACACACACACACACACACACACACACACACACACACAAACGGATACACTGGCTGTGTCCCCATGCACTACAATTAGAACAGAATTCTGTTAAATAGAATTATACATTTTAATAAAATTAAACATTTTAATAAAACTAGTAATTAATAAAACTAAATGAACAGTTGGGTAGAAGGGGTCAAAGGATAAAAAAATTAAATAAAAAAGGATTAAAAAATTAACAGCTGAAGTTGTGGATGTTGAAATTAAAGATCTACCTAATCACTTTTTTGAGGTGAGGACGAACAATCCCGATGCGTGTTAAAATAAAGCACTGCTGCCTTACTTTAAGATTGTGGGACTTAACGTTTCTGTCCTCCTCTACCTTAAAAATCCTGATAGAAACCATCAATTACCCTTTCCGCCACTGGCAAAATTTAGGAGTCAATTTCAATTTCAATATCTTTACCCAAACAGAAGTGAAAATAAGTTATCTGAAAACAACAAAACAAAGCTTACTCTCTAGTGTGCTGATTAAACAAAATCTTCCCAGTATTTTCAATTTTATCAGAGCTAGCAATACACTGGCTGCCTCCCTCTCCTCTGGTCAATGTACACATCAGGCAGAGATCCTACTGCACTCCTTGGGGCTCAACAGCCCATGGGCATCATAGTACATACGTACCAGAGTACAACAGCCTATGGGCATTTACAACCTAGTAAAACATCTAGAGAACCTGCTGGAGACAGTACAGTGCCTTTCCTGGGGGTGGCAAGAAATGAAAACAAGACACAAAATGCACACCATGGAGTGTCCAGTTCACAGCCATCGGCCACGTCCCCAACTGGTCCAATGCCCCCTCCTAGAGGGGCCCCCCGTGGCACCCCGAACAGCATGACCAGGACAGCCCCACTTAATTTGCAAACAAGTCCTGGGAGGCCAGTTTACATTTTAAACTCTGAAAAATCCCTGTTCAGGTTGGCAGTACTCTGGAAAGTGATAAAATCAAATTCCGTCTTCTATGTTACTAGCATCCTCCTTCTCACTCTTGAGAAGGGACTGCTGCCCAGCATATATTATTTCCAACCCCAAACGACAGCAACTCCTTAAAATGTCTGTCAAACGTTTCTGTTATATAAAAGTTCCATGCTTTGAAGAACCTATTGGAGTAGAAAAAGTTTCTCTAGAAATGTCACTGAACTATAATTTTCAACCTACTTGCTCTATGTGATAAATATATCTGACTCTACTAGGGATTACGTGCTTTAAAAAAATAATTTTATTCACCGAAAATTTACCTGTGTGTTTTCTCATTTTTTAAATGTGATTTCGGCTATAAACCCACGAGTGCACTGATCTTTGCGGTCTACATTGCGCTCTACAAAATATTAACACAGCTGAGTTAGACCAGAGTGGCTGCTCTCTTCACATATCACTGATTTCTGCTAAAATTTTAGCTTTTTTATTGCATCGTGAAGGCACAGTAAAGATCATTTGGCAAATTGTCAAGGTATTTTTCTAGAGCCTCATCTACACCGTTTCAGTGTATGACCCCTAAGCTATCTGCTGTCATACTCACAGTAAACTTTCCATGTCTGGTTACTGTTTTTTGTTTTTGTTTTTGTTTTTTTAAATAGCCTTAATGGTGGGAATCTGCTAGTCCCAAGGTGCTGATATTCTAGTGCTAACGATGCCAACTCAGACAAAGAAGAGGATCAGGGGGCATCATTCCACCCTCTTCGCTGGGCAGTCTCTCTACAGGAGGATCTGTGCATGTGATGAAGCTGCGGCTAACTCTTTATGAAGAAGATGTACTGTCTTGCCAAGCCTACTGAAAATTAAGTGTATCACTGTTAGTGAACCGTTACCGTAACTATCTAATTTCATGCAACTGACTTAAGGTTAAGATTCTGAAGCGTACCCCTGAACAGATTCTGGCACCACCTGCAATAATAATCAGAAACTCTGAGCTACATTTTTCAGTATTACTGCTGAAATGCATAATGCCCTTTAGGACAAAATGAGAGTGCTCAAATACAAGTACACATAAAAATTAAAATCTTAAATCATCTTCATGTTCTAGAGCTCCCGACTTTTCATATTTTAAAATAAATAACTATTCATTACCTCATTCTAAGGAGGTAGTTTTTTGAAGAGGTCACCTGAACCCTGC
This sequence comes from Puma concolor, assembly GCF_028749965.1. Lineage (NCBI taxonomy): Eukaryota > Metazoa > Chordata > Mammalia > Carnivora > Felidae > Puma > Puma concolor. The sequence goes on along the minus strand of NC_141668.1, from coordinate 14,518,158 downwards.
AATGTGCTTCAAACTAAAGCTAGACGGGGTCCACACAAGGCTGGGGAGTGAGTGCACAGGAGGGGCAGTGGGGGCCTGGGAGGGGATCCAGCAGCCCCAGCACTGCCTGGTGACTCAAAGAGAACATCGTGTGCTAAGAGAGCTGGGACTGCACCAAAGGAGAATCTAGGAAATATTTACAGAGTTTCTGGTTGACAGTGCTGAAGCCTTGATTACCTCTTTAGAACTATGTAATATGCTCTTTCTCTTCCAACACCAACATAAATGTAACATACATGCTTTACATGGCATTTTATCTTCTAGGACGCTCCAGTACATCCTACAAGATCGTAAGTGCAATCAGGGACTGGATGTTCAGGAACCAGAATTTGACAGCTGGACAGAATCTTCTTTTAAGGTGCATATAAATACGAATGGTCACACTGGATTTTCTATTCACAAATCCCTTTTCTAAGTTTTTTGGTCAATGTTATTTCAGTGGCAAAAGTCTAAACTCTACACTCTAGTTTGATGACAAAAAAGTCCATCAAGAATACTACATACTTTGAAACAATCTTTTATGTTTGCTCTCAAAGTTTTCAGAAGGCTTCACCTTTCCTTACCCAAAATAAAATACACTATAGAAGGCACCGCAGCCACTTTACGGAAAAGACAGGTTAACTACAACCTTACAAGACAGTCAGTGAAGCAGCCACACACTATCTGTACAAAATTATTCATAAAGTGCTTTGCACAAACAAGGAGTTCTTCCTTGTATCTTCTTAGGAGCTCAACAAGTCTATCTGTAGTCTAAGCATGAAAAAGTAAGAGGAAACCCCTTTATCATGTCATTTGTAAACTAGAGATGGAAAAAAGGGAACAGAAATATTAAAATTTTATTTTTACTTTTTAAGGGCGCTATAAAAATCTACCAAGAACACCCTGAGCCTGGCTTCTGGGCACAGCTTCATCTGAGATCAAGTCTGTTTCCTCTTTTCAAGTGAGACAGCAACCTATTCTAAATAGGATGGAAAGAAAAACGTGTATCACCTTGAATTTTATTTTGAAGATTCCAATGCTAAGCTTCCTCTATCACTAGTGCTGTGCTGGCTCCCGCCACCGGAGAGTCATGCGGCCAGGCCTCCTCCGGCGGGCTCTACCTGCTCAGCAGGACAGGCCTACTTTTCCAGCCCAGCTCTCTCCAATCTTGGCAAAGGGAACACACCAACCAGCTTAAGAGCATGGATGGGGACGTATTTAAAAAGAAAAATAAACAATGCTTTTAGAAGAGAAGCAAAATTATGCACACAAGATGCTGTTCAGATCAACAAGAATCTTTGCCATTTCTGAATTCTGTAAGATATTGCTCTGCTCATGTAGGACTTGAGATAAACACATTGCTTTTCAAACTCATCAATAACTCCAGGATACTTCCCATTTTACTAGGACAACCTTCTACCAGTCTGTGGAGTTTTCAGTAGGCCTTCCCCTGAATACAGGTATTTTAGCAAAAAACATCGAATGGCAGTGAGCTTAACAGGCTGAAAGATAGATAGTGGAGTGAGTTACAATTTGAAATGTTTAAATACCAATTTCTAATTCCCTGATTTATTTCAGAGGTCCTAATTTCCGTAAGGTCCTTGGCTTCATAGCTTGGTTGTGCTAAGTATGTCTGATTTGATTTACATTCCTGAATGCTGACAAGAGATTCTACGCTGGATTTGTCATTAATTTGCCATTAATAAATATATCCAGAGTTACTTTCTTTGTTACTACTGCAATTATACCACCGTTTAGTAAAGGCCAAAGGAAGCTACGAGTAGATTATATTTTCCACTTACGCAAAGACAAAGGATGAGGTTCTTGGTACTACAGCAGCCCTTTCTATAATAACAACTGCTGTTAGGCCTCATGCATCCTCCCCTCAGTCCCAATACACCTAAAATTGCTCTATTCTCTACTAAGGGAACTCAGCTGCCAAATTACCCGACCTTTTGAAGACCAGGCTTGGGAAAAAAGGAAGAAGGAGAATGAATGGAGACACCACCATTTTTATTCTCGGTTGCATATTCCAGATAAAGACTGGAAAGAGGACGGAGGATGTAGTGTAGGCATAAGTTGGAGGAAAACATGAGATATTAGCAAAGATGTTAGTGTGGATCCAGCAAGTACCATTAATTTAAAAATTATAAATATCTGTCATTACGCTAAGACTCCCCATATTTAGGTAGAGAAAAGGATAACGATCTTTCTTTAAAAGTTGTTTCTATAACAAAAATACAATTTTCCAGGAATATAATTCTGGCGGGAAGTATTATTTTATTCCGATTCAATTAAATCTGAAAATTATTTTCTTTTTAATAAAAATATAATAGAAGAAACTCAGAAATTAAAACTTGTACCTTACATTTAAATTACATAAATGTCTCACATTCAAAACCGTTATCAAGCAGTTTTGTAGGCTTTTAATTAGATAGATACCGCCATGGCATTTGTGCCCTGGACCAAGTAGCCACATAAGTACTTGATGACTGGAAGAGCTTAGGAGGAAGATATCAACTGTATTTTCCTGAGAATGTGCTACATTGTGGAGGAAAAAAAAAAAATCCCCAACACTTGTCTTCATTGCTGGACCCAGTGAGAAAAGAAGGCAATGTGTGCCAGCACGTCCCAGCCTGCGCGGTTAGGCAGACCCCCTCAGTGAGCAAGGAAACAAAGGCCAGAAACCCAGTAGGTCAGGAAAAAGATGCAGCATCCCCTTTTCCTCTACACCAACACGGATCTCGTCCTCACCTCTCGTTCTCCATTTAAATAAAACAGCTTCACTTGATAAAAATGCGTCAAAGACTGGACATGCACCACACAGAAAGGCCATGCTGCATTTTTGTTCCATCCCTCAGAAATGAACGGTGGTGGCTAGGGGAAAGAGCTCCGCGACAAAATCCCAGAACAGGAAAGAGAACGATGCTTGGCGATTGCAAACTGCCCCGTCAGGTGACCAGCCACACGCGGATCTGGCGGTTAGAAGGGCAGAGCCGATCGGCAGGCTCTCCACAGCCAATCTCCCAAGCTGTAGCAGCAGCTCCTTTCCATCATGCCTGACCACCAAAAGGTCAGAACTCAGGCTTTCTCCTCTTCCTTCCTGGGAGTGGACAGACTTGTATGCACGTGGTATTTGTGTTGAAGAAGAAACACTGGCAGCAGAGAATTCTGGTTCCTAAAACATTCTTCCCTCTTTTGTTGGATGGGAAATTCCATTCTGTTCCACACCAGCTTATGCATTGAAAATTCTGTATCTTTAAAAAAAGAGTTGAGGAACAGAAGAACTGTGTTTTGATGTTAACAAATTGTACGAACACAAGACTTAAGAAATAAGAGTAGATGTTGCCATGATGGTGTGGCTACTTGAAGGCTGCAAATTCTCCTGTAGAGGGAGGACAAGAGCTAATTTTAAAAAAGTTATCTCAAATAACCTAGAGACCCAGAAAAGCCTCACTGAAAGGTGACTAGCTATCTATTACAAATCTAGCATCATCATAACTAATTTAAAAGCAAAAATGGCTGAAACCCATAAAAGAAGATAATTTACAGTATAGAGAGTAGGGTTCAGTTACATCAATTACATATCAAGTCTGCAAGTAACTTCCCAGTGGGGATGTACATGTTATGGTTCTAGTCATGCTGAAAAGCACTGCAACGAACAAAATTTCTCAGAAACTGATTGTAAAATAGTAAGTCTGATTTGTTGAATACTTTGCCCCCCAATTATCAACTCATTTCCACTTTTATAATGCCACTATTAGATTAGAAAGGAAGAAACAAGAATTCTCCCCATTTGGAAAAAGATAAAAATAAGAGGTCAGCTGATTTGTCCACATGACACATTTGATTGAAGGAAAGAAAATCTAGACTGTCCATTTTCTAGTTCATTTCCTTTTAAACTACCAAAATATTACACATAGGCACGTGTGACTGAACATTACTGTCAGCACAAGGAATTCTTTAAACCACAAAGTCCCGGGGCACCTGGGTGGCGCAGTCGGTTAAGCGTCCGACTTCAGCCAGGTCACGATCTCACCGTCTGTGAGTTCGAGCCCCGCGTCGGGCTCTGGGCTGATGGCTCAGAGCCTGGAGCCTGTTTCTGATTCTGTGTCTCCCTCTCTCTCTGCCCCTCCCCCGTTCATGCTCTGTCTCTCTCTGTCCCAAAAATAAATAAACGTTGAAAAAAAAAAAATTAAAAAAAAAAAAAAAAACCACAAAGTCCCTTTGAGGTCCTATATTCCGTTAGCTTACTGACTTTGAGGGTTCATGCCATTATTTTTCATCTATCGTTTTGTTCATAGCTTCTACTTGTAACTAGAGGCTGGTTCTTATTATATACACTGTAGTTAATTTTGGGGGGGTTGGTTAATAACCGACAACTCTCGGAATTTAGCCAGCCTTAACATCGTTTCTCAGTAGTAACAGCTTGTGTGACGAGGATCCAAGCAATCACTAACATGAATACGCTATTTAATCTAGGAATAACCTATCCATCTTCTAATTGCTGTTAGATTCCAACTGGTTACTAGAGAACACTGGTATATCCCAACAGACTGCTAATGACTGGATGGCAGAACCCTCAGACTGCAGGCTAGTAATATTAGTCGATTAGACTAATATGAGACTGTTTGAATGCCTGTTATATGCGAGGTGCATCAGTGAATACTTTACATACATTTGTATCTGAGCCTCACAATAATTATAAGGCAGGTGCTGTTCCTTCTCTTAGTTTGTAGAGAAGCAAGCTGGGGGTTTAGAATAGTTAAGTAGTTTGCCTGCTATCTCACAGCTAGAAAATGGCAGAGTTAAAATGCAAGTCTGGTGGAGAAGAAGAGTCTTCACTATTAATACACCCCTAAACAATTTTCAATAATTAATCATTTGTTTTCCCATTCTGAATATTATTACTAATTGGACTGCACATAGTGAAACTGTCTTTCTATCTAAGGATTCCTTTCACCAAGGAAGTAACCACGGCACTGTGAGTCAAAAGGTCAAGGAAGGGTAAAAGAATTATTACCTCATATTTAAAGTTAAAAAGATTAGGGAATATGGCACTAGTGAAAAAATTAGCCAAATTACTAAGACTTTGGGGAGCCAAATATAGCATAACCACAGGAGGCTGTTAACAGCGACTCTAGAAATGTATAAACATTCACACTACCTTTGCTGATAGCTTGAGTGCATTATGGTTTTAAGGTTGCTATTTTTTCCAGTATTTTAATACATTTCTTCAAAGCAATTTCCAACATTCTAATTAGTAATCACTGTATCTGGCAGAATCTAAATCTCATCGAAGGAAGCCAATGTGAAAATAGGATTTACTTAGAAATCTTTATTTTAAAAAATGGCTAAATTTTAATCTATTAAGTGAGAGAGTATCAAAAGTGACAAAAGTCTAAGTTAAATCTTATATACTGCATTAAAAAATAACTTGAAAAAATCTTCAGATGTTGTCCATTAATTATGATTAGGCACTCCACTTTGTTGAAGTGTTTTACTCTACAAACTTAAAAATGTGAGCCTTGAAAAAAAAAAAAATCACAAAACAACCGCCCAAGGACAAACTCTTACCAACAAACTGCAAATCATACGCCAGTAAAGGAAACAGTTAAGATCATTCTACCACTGTCTGCTGCTTCTAAAGGAATGCACTTCTTTACATCAACAGACTTCAGGTCCAGGAAAAAAAAAAAAAGACAAAAAGAACTCAAGAGTTTAGGGACCAATAAAACTCTTTCTATATAAGACCCTGAAATCATGGAGAAATTTAAGAAAAATTGGGGGGTAAGAGGCGATGGATCTGCTTTTGGGAAAAAAAAGCATATTCCTTCTTGCGTATCTGGAAATCTCTATTATCCCATCCCCTATCCTATTTTATTTGAGGTAATAACAATTATTTGAAGTGAAACACCCAGAATACTATGTGGCTTTTTGAAATCTTGGTATATTAACTTAACTGTTGCCTGAAAAATCAGAGGCCAAAATGAAACTTTTTTTTTCATCTCTATTCTGGCTAAGAATAACCTAAGTTCTATTTTCCATGTGACTTTAGTTAAGATTAGGGGAGAGAACACTTGGGAAGGACCTGTGATTTTAGATACTCTAAACATCAAGATTTGTTTATTTGAAAGCTAAGGATTTTATTAACTAGTTTTAAGATATTACGAAATAATTATCTTTTAGTCCAGAATTGAATGTATTTCAGAGGCTCTCATACATATAATTTGATGTATACTTCTTAAAGACAAAATATGCTATGAAAAATCTAGTATGTTATTTTGCACACAAATTGATCACTGCTTTAGATGTGGGGACAGTCATCTGAAACTAAAGCAAGTCCCATTCTTTCTCTGTGGTGACCTTTAAGGAAGTTTCAAAAGTATAACATTCTGGCACGGACACACTGGACTTGTTAAATTCTTAAGAGAAATTATCACAGGAGAGATGAAGTATTTAATAAAATAAAAAGTGCTATAGAAATACTCAATAATTCTCAATCTAACAGACTGTAACTGATAAAATGTTTTAGCCATAAAGTACCCGTTTCATAATATTAAGCAACAAAGGCAGTTCATTTCCTTACATCGAGAGCGACTCACTTGAGTCAGAGGCCATTTAAGTTGCTGTGTTACATGGTCTCTATTTAAAGAGAATGATTTTTTAAGAAATATTTGTAATGTTTATTAATTTTTGAGAGAGAGAGAGAGAGAGAGAGAGAGAGCAAGCAGGGGAGGGGCAGAGAGAGAGGGAGACACAGAATCCGAAGCAGGCTCCAGGCTCTGAGCTGTCAGCACAGAGCCCAATGTGGGGCTCGAACCCACAAACTGTGAGAGCATGACGTGAGCTGAAGTGGGACCTTTAGCCAACTGAGCCACCCAGGCGCCCCCAAGAGGATGATTGTAACTAATGCTTTAGTATGTAAATGCCTAGTACAATATTAATATCTGAAAATAAACAACCTAAAGTATTTGATTAAATGCTGTGATCCCTCAACTACTTAAAAATCAAGATGAAAAATCTTAGTCCTCACCACTTGACTAGTAAAATGCCTAACATGTAAAACAAATTTTATAAAAAGCCTGTCTGCTGAAAAAGGAAATCAACTTTAATAAAAATATCTGAGGGTTCAGGTTTTAAGAAAAAGAGCAGGTCATAAGAGAACGAATGTCCTTCTGTTTCAATTACCTAGTCAGAGAGGTGGACTCCACATATGGTTAGAAAAACGGTATTTTTCTTTATTTGGAGAAAGCACATACAATTCAGCATAAAAGAACAGAAAAGGAGACTACCATATGTCATTCTAATGCTCCCTACTCCTCTGCATCCACGCTTTCTAAACATCTCGCTCTGCCAGATTTTTCATGTTCTTCCACGTCCAGGGGGCCGGGTTTGAATACAAGAGAGCTATCAGGTGACCCTTTGGAGGCACAATGGAGAGTGTGAGACAGCGCTATGGCTGGAAGAGCTCAGCAATGCCCTCTGGCAGAGGAGACTGAATGGAGTCAAAGGCAGACAGTGGGGTTGCTGGGTAGTTTTCAGTGAAGGGGGTAGTCAGGGGAAAAAACGGTGAGCAAAGAAAAGAAAATATGAGTGAAGCAAGTATAGTGAAGAACTATAAAAAGAACTGTATCAATATAAAGATCATTTGATTCCTGTGCCTTAAAATGCTTTCCAAAGCTTTGAGCATTCCACAGACCAATGTAAAAACTTTATCAGCTACATGCTTGCTATTCAATTTGTGATAAATAAAACCCCATTTAGTAATTACTACTAATCACATCTTAAAAAAAATTTTTTTTTTAATGTTTATTCATTATTTTTGAAAGAGAGCGAGAGAGAGCGAGCAGGGGAGGGGCAGAGAGAGGAAGACACAGATTCCGAAGCAGGCTCCAGGCTCTGAGCTATCAGCACAGAACCCAACGTGATCACGACCTGAGCCGAAGTCGGACGCTTAACCAACTGAGCCACCCAGGCGCCCCACTACTAATCACATCTTTAATGTCACTAGAGGATTTGGAAATCCCACACTTTAATGTTTTCCAACATGCTCTATTCTTTTATGCCTTTCTCATTTTTATTTTTGAAAACATGAGAAATGTTCTTTTCCACTACTCTTGCCTAAATTGAAAGGCATGAATCCATTTTGAATAACATGAATGGTATTACTTGTCTTAAACTGCCCAAATAAGGGGCCAAAGGTATGCCATGCTTCTCACTGGGTAGTTTTCCTGGACGAAATTTCATCCATTCAAATTAGAAAGTTATTTTATTTTAATTATTTATTTTGAGAGAGAGAGAGAGAGAGAGAGCACAAGTAGGGAAGGGGCAGAGAGAGGGGGGGAGAGAATCCCAAACAGGCTCCACACCGTCAGTGCAGGGCCTGACATGGGGCTCAAACTCCCGAACCGTGAGATCATGACCTGAGCCGAAATCAAGAGTCTGATGTTTAACTGAATGAGCTACCGAGGCGTCCCAAGAAAGTATTTTAAAAACTTATTTGTGGTACCTAAGAACTAAAATATCATTAAAGTCTTCCCAATTTTCTTCTTTATTGGCTTCAAAGGATGGTATTTACGCAGATGTTGTCTGTGTGCCTGCATAACCCTGAACTGTCCGTTATATTTAAAAATCATCACAGTTCCAAACCGAATAAATGAAAATGTATTTAAGAGGCTGGCTTTTGGCAATGACTCACAAGTAGAGATGGTAATCTCTTTGATAAGACGCCAGCAATACTGCCTCTTTCACTTTTGATTCCAGTAAGATTTTGGTTCACAATAAGAATATTAATGACTGCCACAATACAGCCATTTTTTACATAAGAAAATGTTAAGTATTAGCTCTAACAAATACTTCGTACCATGGGATTAAAAAAAGAATAGCATTCATTCATAAGAAGAAGAACCTTTCTGGGCAAAGAACATACGGAACACAAATTTTATGAGACACATGGATAAGGGGATTGTTAAAACAGGCATGAGAGGGAAGTATAATCTGAAGTAACAATATTTAAGAAGTCTGTGACCTTGCTGTTTGGCAACTAAAGACATCTAAACAAACAAACCCAAAACTTTCACAGAATTCTGTTAAGCTTTTTTGGGGGAGGAGGAGGCAATGCATTTGTAAGGAAATTCACCTTCCATGTGTATATGACACCTTTAGTAATGAGGAAATACTACTTAAAAGGAACCTCAATTTATAACATTTGTCCACTAAAAATCCAAGCTTCAACCATAGTACTCATGTCAGACATCCACTCCTCAGCAATGTCTTTGGTTACCTGCACCCATAATTTCTAAAAAGAAATTCAGTCTATTGCTAAGGTGTATAAAGGACATCCATATTTTCCAAGTTATAATAAAAAGTAGTTATAGAAAAAATACTAAGAATAAAAATAACTTATTCAACTCTCGTGGCTTCCTAAATGAGATCTGTTCGCACTGCCTTGCCTCACACAGGCGTTAAAACCTGTCATCCCCTTTCTACCTGCAAGCCCATACACGGGGGCAGTACTGCTCTTGCGAGTCCCTAAGGGACATGTGATAGCTCATAACAAAAGGTGCAGGAGAAAAGTTTAATTGAAGTTTAATAATTAGGATAAGCCAGTAAACAAAACCAATTTGTAACAGGAAGTAAAGCCTCCAGAAGAGGTACTGCAAATGTTCAGCAATGTCTGTGCATTTTGAAAACCCTTGGATATTGAAAATCCAAAGCTAAGTATACATTTTAGATCAGGAAATAATTATATCTAGTCTTTAAAAACATACACATTCTTTGGTTCATCTTTTTTTAAAAAAGAAGATGCTATCCAACTTAGTACAGAAGCACGCACATTTCCACCTCCTTGGCCCCAGCCCCCTGCACTCGCGCACTCATCTAACTTATCTCAGTGGACGGGAAACGCACCATATCCCCCTGCCTGGATGGGTGTTTTTGGAGAAGCACAAGCATAGAGACTAAAATCCTCTGTCTGGAAGCCAGCCCGATTCAAGGAGGGTTCTGATGCACTGCGGTGAATTTTTGGCAATGAGCGGGCCAGCAGCTCAATAGAGGCAAGAATCTAAAAAAGGGAAAAAAAAAGAAAAAAGAAAAAAAGAAAAAAAGTAGAATGAAAATCTAGGTGGTGTTAATCTTTAATATCCGCATCATAGTTAACAAGAAAGCACCTGAAATCTTACGCTGTTTTGAGTATTATCCTAAATGCTTAAGAAATTGGTATTTTTTTCCTTACAAAGAAAAGATTATTACCAAACTCCATTGGCTTTAATCTCTGTAAAATAAATGGGGAAAGTAACCTATAGTTAGCTTTTATTTACATTTTAGATTATCTGCCAGCCTTGGAACAGTAAATAATACAAAATTTTAAACCAATTATATACCTATCCCACAGACCACAGTCCCTTTTGGGAAGAAGAAGGAGCATAAATCAGTAAAGCACTATATGGCTTCACAAACAGAATCATCAGAGCAACTCATTCTTTAAGAAACTCAGTAATAGGAAATGTCTTACACATACATGATTAAAAGAAGGGTCTCAATGACCCAGACTGCTAGTGGCACAGGAGTGAGAAGTGACAGGTGACAATCCAAGAGTGAAGGAGAAGACAGGAAAACAACAAATAGACACCAATCCACAAAATGTAGAAACTCAGCATATTTTAAGGTACAAAGAAACAGGTTATGACTTTGAAGGCATACAGTATAATAACAGATGTTCATACTCATGAGACATGTGTAAAAGGCTTGGCACAATGCCTAGAATATATAGTAAGTACTCAATAAAACTTTAGCAGCCATCACTATTATTTTTCTGAGCCACCAAAACTTTTTTAAAAGTTAAACTATAATCTGTATAATGATTAGTATAAGGCAAAGAAGCAATGTTACAAAACATTTTAAATTACAAGCATAACACACAAATAAAAATTCAAATAATACAGAAAAAGTATAAGTCCTACCTTCCAGGGGTAACCACTGTTAAAGAGTCTATACTTTCTTCTGGACCTTTCCTATGCATAAACATGCACATATGAAAACAGAGCCCATCCCCACCCTCATCACCATTTAAAGTGGTATCATTCTATACATATTTTTCTGCATTGCTTTCTTTTTTTTCCCCCTCCCTAACATCCATGCCATCTAGAGAGCTACCTTGATTTTTAATTTCTCCTAATGGTAAGCATTTTTGTCTATATCTGAACACTTGTGGAAGCAGGCTCTGTAGTATACCTTTTCAGGAGTGGAATTACCAGAGCACAAAGTATATATATTTTAAGTTTATGAATTCTAGCAAGTCCTTTCAAAAGGGCCAAACCAATTTACATTCCCAACAACACTGTTAAAAAATTTACAAGGAAGGCTCTTCCTTACTTCCCAACATCGTTCCCAATGCTGGATATTGTCAATCTGAGAGAGAAAATCAAAATGTATTTCACCGTTACTCTACATTTTACTGACTGTCCCAGAACTTTTAACATCCTAAGTTCATTCGCCATTTGTATTTCTTTATGATTCACCAGTTCATATCCTTTGCTCATTTTCTATTATCTTTTACTTACTGATTTGTAGGAGGCCTTTATATAATACCAGTATTTATACTTCATTATATACATGCTACAATTATTTTTCTATGTTTACCTTTCAATGTTATTTTTATTATACAGAAGTATAAAAACTTTTATTGCAGTCAGACATGCTCATGTTTTCCTTTATAATTTCTGGATTTTGTCTCTTGCTTATAAGGAAAGCCTTTTATCTCAAGGTTATAAAAAATGACTTCCTATTTTAAGGTTTTGTTTTCTACATATAAATCTTTAGCCATTTAAAATTTATGTTTTTGTATAGTGTGAAAAGAGATCCTGTAATGAAAAATTAAAAACAGTACTTAAGGTAGCCTTCAATAATCTGAAAAATTCAGATATGCATTTCATTTTCTGATATCATGCAAGGAATAAAATGTTACTTATATTTAGAAATATGAACATTTTGAAAGAAAAAAAAGAAATATGAACATTTTGTCCCTTTTAATACCACTCAGAAAGTGGGTCGGTCGCCTGGCTGGCTCAGTTGGTAGAGCATGCAACTTGATCTTGGGGTTGTTAAGTTCGAGCTCCATGTTGGGTGTAGAGATTACTTAAAAAAAGAAAATCTTAAAAAAAAAAGTGGTCCTATGGATATAATTTGCATTATTAATGTACACCAAGCAGGTTAAACAGGAAGCTCTGGCACCTGGAATAGAAATGAGAACATGGTATAGGAGGCCTGCTGACAATGGCCAACAGCACTGGTCCCTTTACTTTGATATCTTCAACCAGTGGTTTTCTGGGTTAAAAAAAAAAAAAATAACTCTTCCTCAAAATAGTAACTTAGAATTCCAATACGTAAAACCTAGATCTACCCACGCTGAGGCAGCCCCTGAGAGATATGTTCAAATTATAAATTCTATCTTTAATTCTTTATTTAAAAAAAATTTTTTTTTTTTTTTAATTTTAAGTAGGCTCCACGCCCAACGTGGGGCTTGAACTAATGACCCTGAGATCAAGAGTCGCATGTTCCACTGAGACAGCCAGGCGCCCTGGTCTTTAATTCTTTCTTTTTTTTTTTTTTTTAATGTTTGTTTATTTCTGAGAGGGAGACAGAGTGTGAGTGGGGAAGGAGCAGAGAGAGAGGGAGGGAGACACAGAATCCAAAGCAGGCTTCAGGCTCTGAGCTGTCAGCACAGAGCCCAACGTGGGGCCTGAACCCACAAATTGCAAGATCATGATCCAAGCTGAAGTTGGGCACTCAACCAACTGAGTCACTCAGGTGCCCTGGGTCTTTAATTCTTTAGATGGGCATAAAAGATCCACTAGCTTCTGTAACAGTGACTTCTGTCTAAGAGACCCAGCTAGCGTTGTGCATTCAAGGGCAGAAGGTTCACAAAAGACCAACTCCGTGATTACAGTAGCTGGATAATTAAGGGAGTTAGCACTTCCCACTTGCAAACTGTATTGATTTATCAAGACCTATTTATGTGGTGCTATCAGGGCTATTTATGTGAACTTCAGGGCTGTAGCCTTATAACATGAAGAGACAAAAGTGATAGTCATTTTCCAAGAATCAGAGAAAGGCAGACAGTACCAACAGCTGCCTTTTCTTTTTGCTCCAGGTGGAAACGTTCCTCCAAAAGACCCAGTATGTAGGGAAGCTTGGAATGTGTTTATCTTACCACCAAGAAGAATTAAAGCAGTAGTTCTCAAAGTGCAGTCTGTGGGAAAACTATTTTCGTAGTAACACTAAGGTATTATCTGCCTTTTTCACTGTCATTACTTCGCAAAAGTCAGTGGTGCTTTCAGAAGCTACACGGTGGAAGGTACTGCAGCATAATGAATGCAGAGAATCCAGATGTCTTCTTTTTGTAGAGATTTGCAAAAAAGGTAAAACAATGCCACTCGTCTAATTTTGTTGGTGGGGAAAATGTAGTTCTTTTTAATTTCATAAAAATGTTATTTAGCATGTAATGGTTTTATTACGCTTAAATAAACTTATCAACATTTTTAAAACAGTTTTAATTTCTAAAATGGCAATTACTATTTATATAAACAAAAGCTCTTTGGGGGGCCTTTAATAATTTTTAAGTGTGTGAGACCAAAAATTTTTGTTTGAAAACTGCTAGACCAAAGTCAAGTCTTTCTGAATATTCTGTCCTGGGATTCCAGGTTTCTAGATGTACCACTGTTCAACCTTTATAAAATCATCTCTGTGCAATTACTTCACTGCTGCCCGCACATGATCACAAGGCATCCAAATCCATAAAACACAAAACTGTGTGCCCCTGAAAGTATTTAAAAATCTGCATCTGAGTATTAGTCTGTCCTCTTAGGTAACATCAAGCTTCTTCTTACTTGGGGAAACAGTGGCCTCTCATCTCTTTTCTTTTTTAGGCACTCTGCCATCAATCTCTTCATGGCTTTCGGACAGTTACTTCGTACCTTACTGAGATCTGGAGAAAGATATCCTCGTCCCACCATAAAAATTATCTGGGGAGGGAATAAAAAAAAACAAATCAGACAACTTCACTTATAAATTGAAAAATACTCCAACATTGAGAATTCAACAAGCTGCACATTTATGTGTACTTTTCTGCGTGTACATTTTCCCTTAATAACAAGTTAAGAAACACAACGCTAGTAATCTGATTCTCACACATCTTATCGTGGGGACCCGACACTGCACGGGCCGTCAACTGAAAACATCATGTCCCATGGACTGTCGTAAAGGTCTGCTAATCGCTCCCCAGGTCTCTGGTCTCTCCTTCCCCAATCCATTTCCCACTGCCAGGGTAATCAATCATGAGACACAGATCAGGCTGTGCCTCTTTTCTACTTGAGTATTTTACTGAGTCCTTGTTGGGCATCATACTGAGTCCTTTATATATATGTAGCTGGAACTAAAAAACGTTAACCTTTTTAGCAGGTGTTTTGGCATCTGCGTTTTAAATTTGTTTGCTGAGGAAATGGGTGATATGGGGCATTTAGTTATGTAGATATGAGAATCACAGCCTCCTCCAAAGGAAAGAAGATAAACCTCCTCCAAAGAAAAGAAGGTAAACAGAACTGAAATTTTCTGTTTAAAAGTAAAAAGGCTTGTCTTCCCTGGGTGCAGAGATTTATAATTTTTCCAATTTCTTAACTTTCTAATTTTCAGCTCTTTTGATAATGGGCAGAGACAGACATCAGAAGTCTTGGAGAGAGGGGGGGTTTGATCTTAGAGGGAACAGTTCCAACGGACAGCCTAGTGGCTGGGTGGACAGCCAGTAAGAGATCCCTTGTTACAGGCCGGAGCTTATAAACTTTAGAATAGTCGAGCCTGGTCTCTTAACTTGCTCTTAGTCCCTGTTCAGTGCTGTAAGAACCGGTGCTGACCCGAGAGCAGATGTGCTCGAGGACCACGCGGTGCAAGCGTGCAGCTACCCTTCCATCTCCCCTGGCAGAACTGCCCTGCTCCCGCTTTGTAAAAAGCATACCTTTTTTACCCACATGAAATGTAACGATAGTACACATTGCACCAAGGTGTAAAACTGCTGGGGTACCAAAGGGACACTATTGGTATTTAACAGGGCTTTCATGAATGGGTAACAAATACCTTTGCAAGACAGCTAGTTTCCAAATCTTTGCTCTCAGTAAAATTAACTGAACCGTCAGCTGATTACAAAACTCAGTGACAAGCTATTATGCAATTTTTTGGTACATTATAGACATGAGTTTTAACTGAGTGATATGGTGTACGGTAAAGAATTTATCTTGCCCAGAAAAAGGGATGGACTTTGCCTTTGGCTCCTAGGAGATAATCCCTAAAAGTTTGGAATGTCCTGCCTGATGAGAGTATTTCTGTTTATTTACCTGGGGGCTTTTGGAAGGGACTTTGAGTCATATAGTACCAGTTTGACTTCCAGAGGGCTTGAAAACTAAGGCCAGCCACAGAGGTAGTCAACCATATCTACCTGACAGAGCCCCAGTGATAACTCTGGACTTAAGAGAGTCTCTGTGGTTGGCAGTGTTCTGCTGTCGGGAGAATTCAGTGCGGTCCACAGTTACACTGGGAGAAGACAACTGTGACCTCCACATGTGGAACTCTCCTGGATTCTGCCCTATGTGCCTCTTCCCTTGGCTGATTTTAATCTGTATCCTGCTGTTGCACTAAACCATAACTGTAAGCATTAACAACCTACAGCGAGTTCTCAAACTTAATGAGCGACTGAGTCTGAGTGTGGTCTTGGGGACCAGAGAACTGTGCATGTGGGTATAACAAATCCCTGACTTTCCCATCTTTGTATCTACCTGAACAATACTGCTCAGTGCTTAATTCTTTCTCATTTCAGCAAAAGCCTATTTATCCACAAATACATGAATGAACTGAAGAGAAAAGCCCCATATGTTCATTAAGACACACATTTCCAATAAAATTTTACCTTCTTTATTTCTATATACCAAAACTTACATTATTTTCATCAGTTATGTATTAATACTCATTAATAGAAGCATAGTTCAGAATTTAAAAAATTAACCTTCAAAGACTAAAGTCACAGGAAAGATTTTTGTAATTCTAAATTTAAATACGTATTTTTTGTTGCAGAGATGTTATTTGAATGATCAATAAAAGGCTTGAAAGTATAAAAGTATGTTTAAAAAAGAGACGTATCAAACTTTGAAAAAATATAATACAAAGGAAATCACATTCTTTGCAATTACTTAAACTTAAAGGGAAGACTCTCCAGGATGTAATTCATGTACAGAAGATTTAAGGGGCACATAAAAGATAAAATCAGCAGTTCAATTTGAAATTCTGGAACTGACTGGTTATTCCCATTCTCAATCCACATTCAGCACTCCTGGCACCTCCACCCCTTGATTCGTGCCTCTGTATTACTGGAGCACAAGGTCTACTCATTCTCATCACCCCCTCCCCTTGCACTGCTTCAACAGATTGGTAAACTCCACCAAAAGCATGGCCTGTGTATTATTCATCTTTGTATTCCTTTATATCCCATAATGCTTTGCATATAGTAGGCTTTGAAAATTTCTTATTGAAATAATTTGTAGTGTAGGTAAGATACTGGTATTCATCATTTTGTATCTCTTGAGAGCTTGTGCTTGGAACCTAGCCACCAGGCTCTAACAAAGTCCACACTTTCTAGAAGACGTCCCCATAGAAAGGTCCATGTCGACAAGAACTAAAGCCCTTGGCCCTTCACCCTGACCAAGCTTCCAGCAGACAGCTAGCACCACACCTTGTCAGAGGTACGAATGAGCCATTTTGGAAGTGGATCCTTTAACACCCAAATGAATGCACCCTAGGCAACACAATGTGACACAGACATAAATCTTACTCACTGAAAGCAGTCCAAACTGCAGATTCATAATTTGCTTAAGCCACTATGTTTTGGGTGGTTTGTTATACACCAACAGTAACTGAAATAACAGACTTAAATAACAGTACTTAAAATAACAGATAAAAATTAGTTGTTATTTTCTTCTAAGATGACACAGCACTTCTACTCCAAGAAAAGAAAACCATGAGGACAGAGAGTCAATACATGTAGCCTAAATGAGTGCATTATTAATCCCAACTCAGTAGAAAAGCTGCACTGGAAGAGGAAAGAGCAGGGTGATTAGAGAGCAAAATGGAAGGATAAAGAGGGGGAAAAAAATGATAGCAATTTCTTAGATTTCAGCACTAGAGTAAGGAAAGCAAAAGGCATGCTATACGATGGCCATCCCTTGAAGCGCTAAGAGAACTGCTCTAGGAAAGAATCTGATCTTTACAACCAGAACGAATTCTTTAGTGCAATTTCTTATTTTTATAACTGAAAAAAAAAAAGACACCTGAAGAGGTAAAGTGACCAGGTCATGAGTCCAATGTCGGCCATTACGCTGAGTTTCTTAACCAGAGTCCTGCTTTAAATTTACAGGCAAAACCTGCCACCCGAGACTATGGGGGGAAGAGTACACAGGAACAGTTCCTACAGTGAGTAGTAAAGAAGGAGATGTCCTATCTCCCATGAGAAAGAAGAATATTCCTAAATTTTCAAACAGAAGTCCAATCTGAGAGCCATGGTGATGAAAGTTCGAGAGAAAAAGAAAAATCAAGGGGACAGACGGAGCAATAGCTGGGGTTACGTCACTGAAGATGACTAGAATTAGCAATTCCCAAAAGGGACTTCCATGGAAAGTGCCATTTGAAGAAAGCAGACAAGAAGTAATGAAATAGAATAGGGGTGAGGGATAGTGCATATATTATTCTTTGACCCCCCTTTTCTTTCTTTCTTTAAAAGTTTATTTATTTATTTTGAGGTGGGGGGCAGAGAGAGACAGACAGACAGAGAATATCCCAAGGAAGCTCCCTGCTGTCAGCAAAGAGCCCCAAGTGGGGCTCGATCTCACAAACTGCGAGATCATGACCTGAGCCAAGATCAAGAGTCAGACACTTAACTGACTGAGCCACCCAGGCGCCCTCCTTTTTCTTTATCAAATATTCAACCTGGTTTCAGACTGGCAAATTCCAGAAGGTTCTTACTACCAGACAGAATTAACCAGTAAAGGCCTTACCCTTCTGTTGGTCACTCACTTACTTCTCTTATGGAGAGTAAGCCCTTGCCACATCATTTATTATACTCCTGTGGAAGACAAAGCACCTAAAATGCCAAGAAGTGGATGAGTGCAAAACTCTGGGTTGCTTTTTATCCATATTTTGGAGATAATAATACCCATTTCCATAATGTATTATTTTATTAAAACAGAAGTATTCACTGGATTTCATGCAGATCTTAGATTCATAAATTTTTATTTGTGGTCTCTATGATAAATCAACTAAAACTAAAGTTCCCTTGTAAAGTTCCCTTTTCCCTTGTAGAAAAGTAATATGCAAAGGAAAAGTGAACATGGCACAGGGTATTATGTCTTATGGTTGAATGAATAGGACTGTAGGAGGCAGGGCACAGGAAGTGTGCAAATTAGAACCAACCTTGCTACTCAGATTGCCATCATCCAATCAATCATCTCAGTGATCTAGAATCTGTCACAAGTCCAATGAGTGCAATGGGTCAACTACGCTCCTTCGCTAGTAGTTTGGTCTATCTTGAATCTATGCTTCATGCAGGGCTTAAAATGTCAGGTAATTAGGAATCAGGTCACAGATTTTTTTTTAACACTCAAAGGTAGTATTCAACGTTCAAAAGCTACGTAGTAGTTAGAAAGACCAAACAGCAACTAACCAATTAGCTCTGTGCTGACCTTGGTAGAAACAGTCATTTAAATCATTTTTTTCATCTACATAGAATCCAGAGCACTCTGGGTAAGGGGCCATCTGGTCACTCAGCAAGTATCCACAAAGTACAGGACAACTGAGACTACTTCTCTGAAATCACATACTAGCTGAAGTTCTTAGAGAGAAAGATACTCAGAGTTATTACCAAAAAGATGGAGAGTTGAACTGATGACCAACACACATACACACACACTACTTACATGAAGTTAACACATTTAAAAATTAAAAACTATCATTTCATTAGATTGAGAGCTTATGATAAAACACATACCACATTCACACTGTTGGATTTTTTTTTATTCTTTGGATTGGGGATTCTCAACGTCGGTATGTATAAAAATCACCTGTGGCACAAAAACAGACACATAGACCAATGGAATAGAATAGAAACCCCAGAACTAGACCCACAAACGTATGGCCAACTCATCTTTGACAAAGCAGGAAAGAACATCCAATGGAAAAAAGACAGTCTCTTTAACAAATGGTGCTGGGAGAACTGGACAGCAACATGCAGAAGGTTGAAACTAGACCACTTTCTCACACCATTCACAAAAATAAACTCAAAATGGATAAAGGACCTGAATGTGAGACAGGAAACCATCAAAACCTTAGAGGAGAAAGCAGGAAAAGACCTCTCTGACCTCAGCCGTAGCAATCTCTTACTCGACACATCCCCAAAGGCAAGGGAATTAAAAGCAAAAGTGAATTACTGGGACCTTATGAAGATAAAAAGCTTCTGCACAGCAAAGGAAACAACCAACAAAACTAAAAGGCAACCAACGGAATGGGAAAAGATATTTGCAAATGACATATCGGACAAAGGGCTAGTATCCAAAATCTATAAAGAGCTCACCAAACTCCACACCCGAAAAGCAAATAACCCAGTGAAGAAATGGGCAGAAAACATGAAGAGACACTTCTCTAAAGAAGACATCCGGATGGCCAACAGGCACATGAAAAGATGTTCAGCGTCGCTCCTTATCAGGGAAATACAAATCAAAACCACACTCAGGTATCACCTCACGCCAGTCAGAGTGGCCAAAATGAACAAATCAGGAGACTATAGATGCTGGAGAGGATGTGGAGAAACGGGAACCCTCTTGCACTGTTGGTGGGAATGCAAATTGGTGCAGCCGCTCTGGAAAGCAGTGTGGAGGTTCCTCAGAAAATTAAAAATAGACCTACCCTATGACCCAGCAATAGCACTGCTAGGAATTTATCCAAGGGACACAGGAGTACTGATGCATAGGGGCACTTGTACCCCAATGTTCATAGCAGCACTCTCAACAATAGCCAAAGTATGGAAAGAGCCTAAATGTCCATCAACTGATGAATGGATAAAGAAATTGTGGTTTATATACACAATGGAGTACTACGTGGCAATGAGAAAAAATGAAATATGGCCTTTTGTAGCAACGTGGATGGAACTGGAGAGTGTGATGCTAAGTGAAATAAGCCATACAGAGAAAGACAGATACCATATGGTTTCACTCTTATGTGGATCCTGAGAAACTTAAGAGAAACCCATGGGGGAGGGGAACAAAAAAAAAAAAAAAAAAAAGAGGTTAGAGTGGGAGAGAGCCAAAGCATAAGAGACTGTTGAGAACTGAGAACAAACTAAGGGTTGATGGGGGGTGGGAGGGAGGAGAGGGTGGGTGATGGGTATTGAGGAGGGCACCTTTTGGGATGAGCACTGGGTGTTGTATGGAAACCAATTTGACAATAAATTTCATATATAAATAGAAAAAAAAAAATCACCTGGCAAACTTATTAAAAATGCAAGTGCTTGGACTTCACTCCATGGAATCAGAATCTGCTCTAGTATCTCTATTTTTAAACAAATTACCCAGGTAATTCTTCTTCTTCTTTTCAATGTTTATTTACTTATTTTGAGAGAGAGAGAGAGGTGGAGGGGGGAGGGGGAGGGGAAGAGAATCCCAAGTAGCTCCAAGCTGTCAGTGCAGAGCCCAATGTGGGGCTCAATCTCATGAACTGTGAGATCATGACCTGAGCTGAAATCAAGAGTTGGGTATTTAACCAACTGAAATACCCAGGAGCCCTTACTCAAGTAATGCTGATGCAAACCACAGTACAAAGTATAAGTATTATTTATAGTTTATATGGTCAACTATTGTTTTTATTTTTTATTTTTTTAAAGGCTTATTTATTTTTGAGAGAGAGAGAGAGAGAGAAAGAGAGACAGAGACAGAGACAGAGCACAAGTGGGGGAGGGGCACAGAGAGAGGAAGACATAGAATCTGAAGCAGGCTCCAGGCTCTGAGTTGTCAGCACAGAGCCCGACGCGGGGCTCGAACTCACGGACCGTGAGATCACGACCTGAGCTAAAGTCAAACGCTTAACTGACTGAGCCCCTGTTTTTTAATATATTAATGGTGGAATTGCTGCAATCTCTCTCTCTCTCCACACACACACACACACACACACACGCGCGCGCACACACACACACACACACACTCTTTTACATACTGAGGTATACAAGATAATTTTAGTAAAGACAATTTCATTTTCTTGGTTAGTGTCAAAGTCCTGGTGAATTTCATGTGGCTGGGACAGAAAAGGCAAAGAGCTGCCTGAGGCTAAGTTGGGTACTGGGGGCAGGGGGGAGGTAAAGGACAGAGAACAGGAACTTAGGAAGAAATAAGTACAAAAATTTCCTATTAGAATTCTCCTTCTAGAAAAATGGAAAGCATGAAATAAGTCTTTCCATTTACCTAGTTAACAAAAGGAAGAAACCGTACTAATTTCACAAGAATCCGATATGAAGAACAGCACAGCCAGGCTGCTTAGCACAAGCCGTGACGGAACAGAGAGGCGGCATAAAGCCCAGTCGCTGCAGCGGCAGCGCCTCCTTCTAGCCGAGCTCGGTCAAGAGATGTGACCAACACCCACTGCTGCAGCTCTAGCTTCTAGTCAGAACATCAGGAGCTATACTCCATTACAACACTTAGCACTGAGCTTTCAAGGAGAGGCCTTACACGCAGCTACTATTGCTGAGAGTATACCAAAAGTTTCCAAAACTGGTAACAAAGATCAAGATATCTATTTTTCACGTCTACCCGGACTCAACGCTTCTTTTCTTGCAACAAACTGGAGTCTTTCTTTTTTTTAATTAAAAAATTTTTTTTATTTAATTTTGAGAGAGAGACAGAGAGAGAGAGACAGAGAAAGAGAGAGAGAGAGAGAGAGAGAAAGAAGGTGCACAATCAGGGAAGGGGCAGAGAGAGAGAGGAGGAGACACAGAATCTGAAGCAGACAGGCTCCAGACTCCAAGTTGTCAGCACAGAGCCGGTTGCAGGGCTTGAACTCACAAACCTCCAGATCATGACCTGAGCCGAAGTCGGACACTTAACCGACTGAGCCACACAGTTGCTTCCAAACTGGACTCTTTATACATATAGTAAAATAAACCCCAAGAGATGGTAAAGATTTACCTGGTCCCTGTTGTTGATGTTTGAATAAGGTAACTGTCCAGTCATCAATTCATATAGAACAATCCCAAATGCATATACATCTGACTGAAAGCTATATGGGTTTTTATCTTGCATTCGAATTACTTCTGGTGCCTGTCAGAACACAAAAAGACAAATATTCTTGTTTACTCTTCAACTTCAACTGAATAGACTGAAAAGCAGATTAAAATTCCCAGAACAATGCTTTTGTCATTAAATAATTCATCTAATATGCAATCAATTCTCTTATTAATGGGCAAAGAAGTAGAACTGATCAAGAAGAAAAATGCTTGGTAAACTCTGAAAGAGGTGGTATTACCCGAGATTCCATGTGCATTACTAAGATTTTATAATTTTATCAGCCATCCTCTTTCAGCACAAAATCCTGTCATTGCTATTTGAATCCTTCCCAGGACTAGTCCTATCAAGAATCAGTTCCCATTTCCCATTCTTGATTCAGTAAAGAAATATTAGATCTGTGTTCATGTTTGGGAGTAGCACAACCACTATGGTAACTGCCTTAGAATTTTGGTTTTCCCCCTTGGTACAATGGTTTTCCTCGTCTCAGGGCACCTTAGAGAATACTGGTAAAACTCCTGCCTCCAAAAGCATTGTCAACATGCCATGGATGCTTTATTAACAAAAGCAAGAGACAGCAGGTTGACTTGGAAGATGGTATAAAGAATCTTGGCTGCTTGCTTCTTGGGAAAAGCTATAGACCAAAGCATATTTGCTACATTTTTACACATTTCACTCACTGTACTCTAATACTTAATTTCTTCTTGGCTGTTTACATAAAATACAATAGATGGTCAGTTAAATATTAGCTTAAAGGAATTACTTCACCTTGCATCTTCTGTTCTGTTTCATTTGGAAGAATTGTCTCATTAGAGAAATTGCAGAGTATAAATAAAAACTCTTGTGAAAGCATTACTTTGATACCAAAACCTGGACTGACTGCAAAAATGGCTGGAAGACCTGGAACAAGATTCCTGGTCACAGGTCAGGGTAAGGCCAGTCAGACTCTCTCAAAAGGCAGGCAATGACATTCAGCCTCACCCGAAAATCACAATCACCTGTATAGACTTTAACCTCTCAATGTCCAGACTACAATCTAGAACAGAATCTGGGGAGGGGATCCAAGCACTGTTGTTTTTTTAAGTCCCCCAGATGATTTTAATGTCTAACCAAGGTTGAGAACCACTGATAGATGTACGGAGGCCCTGATGGAAGGATGGGGGCGTAGAAGAAGACTATCTACTTACGTTGGTCAAACATCTTACTAACTGCTTTTAGTAATATAGTACAAAACAAACCACATACAACTGTGCTATAGTGAACCAGCCAGAATACTGAGAGGCTGGTTATGATAGACACAATCTGAAAAGCCAGAACACAGTTTTGAGAGGAAGAGAGTAATAAATCAGTTGAGGAACTAAATGTCTTTTTAAAATTTAGTTTTACCTCACTGTTGTTGGTAGATGGCTTGATGTAAAGTTGTATGTCATCTATTTACAAGAAACGCATAATCAATCCTCAATTAATTTAGTGATTTAAGATCCTCAATTAATTTAATGATTTAATTTGTAAAAATTTTCACAAAGGTGTCTTTCCCCTCTAAGATAAATAAAACAAGGTTGAGAAGACTATTGTAAATAGTTCAGAGAATTACATAACCTTAGTCCTGACCCAACTCTTCTCTCTTGTCTACGGATGTTCCATATTTGTTTCTGAAGGCACTATCAACCCAAAAGGATTTATTCAATAATTAAGTGTACTATTGGCTACTCTCGTATTAGAACTCAGCTTGATGGAACAAAGGATGAACCAATCTACCTAGGTATCAACAAAAAAATTAGAAAAAAACGTAACACTTTATGTATAATAATCTACTAACTGTATAAAACTACGGTTTTTGAAAAAAGGACAAACCTGGAGATTTAACTGAGCCTCTCTTCCACACTAGTTAAGATCAACACACCTTTAAAACATGTATTAATTGTTTCTTTTTAATATTAGGTTTTATAATTTCAGTACTTAATATCTGCCAGCCCACCCCTTCCTAGGATACACTGCCATCTTGTAACACGGTGTATGACTTAAAGGTGCGTGAGATCCAGTTTACAATTATTAATTAGCCTCTGGTTTATAATGATTTTTAAACAATTAGAATGATCAAAGTCACAAACCTAGCTAGCTCTAATTACTGAATCTTAGACACAGAAAAGGTATTAGAAATCCACTAGTCCAACCAACATTAAAAATTGAGAGACGTGGTGGAGGTTAACAAACATGCAGGCTAAGAGTCAAACAGAGCACTTAAGTACCAATCTCCTAATTCTAAGTCCAGTGAGCTCCTTCCACTTGCTACTTTGCCTTAGCTCCAGTTATTATTACAAGAAATCATAGCCGAATTGAACCCTAAGTTTTCCTCACTGATGCAGACATCTATCTTGGAATTCCCTTCCTGGAGACTGCTATGGATAGTTCGGGGGATATACGCAAATGTGGCTTCAAGAGCCCTTGCAGCTTTTCTGTTTCCAGCATCGTGTCCCAAAGTCTTTGTGCAGATTCAATTATTTAAACCTTCAAATTGCACTAATGGTTTGGGGACATCCTATATTCAGCTGAGAGCAGCGGTTCTCAAACTTTTTTTGTCTCAGGCCTCTTTTAGTCTTGAAAATTACTGAAGATCCCAAGGGCATACATAGGTATTTATCATTTTTAAACCTAACAGGGAAACTGTTAAAATATTTAGTAATTCCATAAATAATAAAACAACAGCCATTAGATGTTAATACAGATGACCCATGTTTAATGAAAAGTGTATTTTCAAAACCAAAAACAGTTCAGTGAGAACAGTACTGCAATTCTCTTTGACTGGTTTAACAGAGTCAGCTACAGACACATATTTGTTGCTGCATTCAATCTGTTGTGATGTGTCATTTCTGGCTGAAGAACATGAAACCAAATGTGGCTTTACACAGGGATGACCTTGAAGACCTCCAAAAGGGTCTCAGAGTCCCTTTTAAGAACGGCTAGCTTAGAGGTTGATTCCTATGCCTGCCCTTTTCAGAGCCTGCAGAAAGTAACTGAAGTTTTCATTCCCTTTTTTCCAACAAAGCAGAAATAGGAATAAAGCAAGAGCTATGCAGGGCAGCACATGGCTGACAGTGTTAAAAAATCTACCTTTTTTTTTTTTTTTTTTTTTTGTCTTTCCTCTCCCAGCTGCCCCATAATTATAGGTTCTTTCTAGTCTAACGCAAGTACTTGCCAATTTAGGCTTAAATAAGATTGTGAAACAGCCTCTCTCTCAAAAAAGAGGAGTTCTCTTAGCAAAACCTTAATAACTGCTGCAGATCATACCTGCTTAAATGGCATACTTGTTTTTTTCTTTTTGCAACAGGGTACACAGAACATTTTGAACACAAGATATTTTAGAGAGCCAATTCTGGGTAAAATTTAAACAGTTTATAAAATACATATTTTTTGTTTGAAATGTACTGAAACTGGTATCATACTACTTTTTATAAAGATAAAGAAAAAGGTTAAAATCTATTTACATAAAAAATAAGATCAACATTGATTTTTGTGAATACTGGGCATTATGAAACCTTCAATGATTTTCTAGTAGTTCAGCAGCATCGCAGGGTCCACAAATTTCATTAATGGAGAAACAGCCTCAATTCTTACCATCCACAAAATGGATCCGGACAACTGTTCAAACTGATGGGACCCACTCCATCGAGATTTCACTGTGGCTAGACCAAAATCACCTATTTTTACTGTGAGGTCTTCATGAAGAAAAATATCTGAGGTGTAGTAAGTAAAGGAAAACAATAGATCTCATTTTCCTATCAAAGTAAGCATTATGAAAATTTTAGGTAAGAGATCTAATTTCTATAAGCCTGTAATATGATTTTCTTTCCTTGGTAATAATGATATTCCTTTAAAAAGTACAGTTCTTCCTATTTCCTCTTAAAGTTGACAAATATGTTTTAAAAAATAATTAGTTCTGTTTGGCCTATGTGACCTGCTTTTAAGATTTTTGGGGCTTGAAATGTGGCAGGGTGAGGTGAGATGCTTTCCTGAGTTTATGGGAAATCGTGAAAACTTTCCCATTAGATTTCAGTAACACAGATCCATTCTTTTGGCATTGCTGACAAAGACACAAAGGTTCTTCACCGGAATGAAGTTTAGTTGGCGGACAGGGTCTTGAGCTGGGTTTATGGAGGAAGAAGGAAAAATATGTCTTTCTCACCTCCTTGTTACGTAAGTTACAACTTTCAGTTACATCTGCACCACTGGGGGGCAGCGTCAGAGCACTGACAGAAATGAGGGGGCAGCTGCGCAACTCTCCGTTTTATGGAGCTGACAGAATGGAAGCACGCAATCAAAAGAGTACTACTGTTAGAAAGACTTGCTAGATTTTTTTGATAATGTTCAAAAGTTCAGAAACCAAAAGCAGGTGGTAGTATCCTGCTTCAGTATGCTCTCATGCAAACCCGTTTATTAATTCTCTTTACAACATATTGAACTTAGCATGAAAATTGTTTTTACATAATGTGAAGACAAAATGCAGAAGAAAAAGTCAGGATGTTTTCAAACTTCGCAGACAAATTTCAGGAAGGATACTATTACTCTTGAGGTCTCTGTGGATGATTGACTTGGCGTGTAAGTAACTGAAAAACAAAACATCATTTCAACCTGAGTAGGGGTAAAGACTCTGGCCTCCAAATCTATAGAACATATTTAGGGGTGTAAATAAAGACTTATTCAAAATTATGATACAACTGCAAACTATACATTATGATAACCTCTTTACATAAGAATATTAAAATAAACGGTCAATGAATTTAGGATTATAGGAACATATTACTATTACGGTACAGCCAAAATCCTGTATTGTGTTAAAAGACTTTGCTTTATCTTTTACTATTTACCAATACAAACCTTTCACTCCAGCCAAGCCTATTTATCCGTGTCTTTTCAACAGACATTGATATTTAATCCCACCTCTGTGATCAATGCTCCCCTCCCAAACCCATCCCCAAATGAACTTTCATTCTATTCTCCCCCATTCATTCCTATCCTTTAAGACTGAACGCTCACTCTAACTTCTGAATGAAGCTTTCCCATGATTAACTCAACTGAAAGTGATCTTTCAGTGTTCACTTATGTAGTAATTATTTAACAGCTTGATTCATGTATTTTTCCCTCTGTGCCTTTGGTTTTCTTTTCAGAATGTAAATTCCACCAGAATATGAAGATTTGATTGATAAAACCATTTTAAAGGTAGTAGTATACATTACTAAAATACCTTCTTTTTTTTTTTTTTTTGAAGATTTTATTTTTAAGTAATCTCCACACCCAACATGGGGCTTGAACTCATAACCCTGAGATTAAGAGCCGCATGCTCCACCAACTGAACCAGCCAGGCATCCCTAAAATACCTTCTTAAAAATACAGAGAAGCTTTACCAGACATGTTAACCTTAAATTAGCTACTAATGGCCACAGTAAATAATCCTATTGTTGATTAGTTTAAAATAGCATGTAATAAGAGAAAATTAAGTAATACAGAATAAATTTTCAAAACAGACAAAAATAGTGAGGAGGAAACCTGCTATATAACGTCCACAGTGAGTCTATTTTAAAGTCGATGATAAATTTAAATTATCTGTTACCCCTAAAAACTGCTTGAGTTCACTGAGGGAAAGGGCTCTGCCTACTTTACTTCTGTTTAATCTCCAGGGCCTAGCACAGTGCCTGGCATATGGTAAGTATTCAACATGTCTGTTGAGTCAACTACAATGAAATGCATATAATATTCTAGTCAAAGTTATTTTTCTTCATTTGATACTACAGAGAAAAGATACAGGAGACTTCTGAAATTTGACAATGACCATTAGGAAACAAATTTTGTTTTAAAATGACACTTTAAAGTCTAAATGGTATTATCAAAATTATGTAATAAACAGTTAAAAATGGAAGATTTACAATGATTAAGCTTTACTTATGCTTTTACATCTTCATTTAAACTTCCTCATTCTCCCAGAGATCAAGAGTTTGAAACTTTCTTCTCAGACAAAATTTTCATTTCAAACTACTGTTTATACAAAGTAACCCCTTCTCTTCCAATTCCTCTCTCATATCAGTTTACTTCCTGCATAGATTACTGCATTTTAAAGTTGTCTTGTTGTCATGACTTCTTAAACTCAATCTCACTATATCACCCGCTCTCTCTTATGTTGAAGGAAAACATGATGTCATTTATGGGTCTCATTTGCTTAAAAAGTTCTGCAGTGACAGAGAGAGGTACAGATGGAGAAAAAGGGGCCTCAATCAAATGCTTTTTCAAGATGGGGAGGCCTTGTCTCCTCTTCAGAAAGAAAGGGGAACAAATGGTGATGGTGCTCAGTGGCGGAGCTTGGTGCTTTGGTCAGAGATCTGGTATTTAATGCACAGAAAAAGTGTTGGTCTTTGAAAAGAGACTGTTTTCTTTGGAATTAAACACAACAACAAATGGGTGGTAGAAATGAACTATATAGCAGCATGATTAAGTTATAAGAGAAGATAAAGGTGTTCCTGATGGCGTCAATTTTTTCAACGAATCTGATACAAAGAAATATAGCAAGAGTAAAGTAAATAGAAATGTAACCAGAGGGTTGAGGGGAGAAAAAAATTCTGACTGGGAAAGTACTAGATAATTAACAAGATATAAATACAAGTGCTGAGCTAGTGATATCACCCTAGTAGAAGGTGGACAATATAAATCTAACACAGGCCAAAGTCATATACAGCTGCAACCTGAAATAGCACCCCCTTATCCTTGGGTAATCCTTTACTGGTTGAGGGTAGGGAAGGGAACAAGAATAAATTAACTTTACTATAGACTATACAGAAGTCTATCCATTATTTAAAGCAGTCAAATTGGACTCCCTTCTTAACTTTTCAAAGATGTTAAAGAGAACCTTACAAGGTTTATAACAGTAGCAAGAAAGAAAAAACATGCTATAAACTAAATGAGTATCACATCTTCTTGATAGGTTTCCCTTGGGAGTTTCCTTCCTTGAAGCAAAAGTATCCACCTACAGAATCATTTAATCTGAAAGCTGGGCAAATCATCTAGTAAAATTTGTTCTCTATGCTACTTCTTTCAAGCTATTATCCAAGATTCAGGTTTTTAACATTCTTTTAAGAGCTTAATATGATGCCTCAAGAGTAAATACAATACTCTAGATTTGATCTGATCAACACAAACTAGGGCGACTCTCATCTTAATTTTCTCCTTGAACATAAGACCTGAAACCATAAAACTCCTAGGGAAAACAAAATACGGGGGCGCCTGGGTGGCGCAGTCGGTTAAGCGTCCGACTTCAGCCAGGTCACGATCTCGCGGTCCGTGAGTTCGAGCCCCGCGTCGGGCTCTGGGCTGATGGCTCAGAGCCTGGAGCCTGTTTCTGATTCTGTGTCTCCCTCTCTCTCTGCCCCTCCCCCGTTCATGCTCTGTCTCTCTCTGTCCCAAAAATAAATAAACATTGAAAAAAAAAATTAAAAAAAAAAAAAACAAAATACGTAGCAAGGTCCTTGACATCAGTCTTGATAATCATTTTTTTTTTTTTGATTTGACACCAAAAACAAAGGCAACAAAAGCAAAAATAAACAACTGACTACGTCAAACGAAAAAGCTTCTGCACAGCAAACGGCACAGACCACCAACAAAATGAAAAGGCAACCTACCAAATGGGAGAAAATATTTGCAAGTCATATATCTAATAAGGGAATATCCAAAAAATATAAAGAACTTGTAGAACTCAATAGCAAAAATCCCAAACTGATTAAAAAACAGACATTTTCCCAAAGAAAACATACAGATGGCCAACAGGTACATGAAAAGGTGTCCAGCACATTCATCATCAGGGAAATGCAAATCAAAACCACAATGAGCTATCACCTCATACCTGTTAGCATGGCTATTATCAAAAAAACAAGAAACAGCATGTAGTGACAAGAATGCAGAAAAAAGGGAACTCTTTCAAGGGTACACTGTTGAAGACAATGTAAACTGGTACAGCCACTATGGAAAACAGTATGCAAGTTCCTCAGAAAAACTTAAAAATAGGATTATCATATGATCTAGTAATCCCATTTCTGGGTATATACCCAAAAGAATTTAAACCAGGCTCTCAAAGAGACATCTGCACCCTCATGTTTACTGCAGCATTCTTCACAATAGCAAAGATACAGAAACAACTTAGTGTTCATGAGTGAATAAAGAAAATGTCACACATACACACTCACACACGAGTATTATACAGCCACAAAAAAGGATATCCTGCTGTTTGCAACAACATGGATGGACCCTGAGGGCATTATCTGCAATGAAACAAGTCAGACAGGGCAATCCAAATACCATATGCTCTCACTTAGATGTGGAATATAAAAAAACAAAACAAAATTTAATTCATCTTCATCTTCCTTATGTGGGCTAAAAAATTATGTCAGCCATTATTGAGAGTATTATGGCAGCCACAGTCACTCTACAGACTTCTATTAAAATTGTATTCAGTTCCAACCCTACAGGGTTGTTCTTGCATTGCTCCTACACAACAGTTTCCCCATCCTATATTTGTAGGTGTATCTTTCTTTTCTGACCTTGGGTAAGATGTCTTATCTTGTAGACGTGGCCTATAATCTCAGCTGACTGAAATTTTAGTTTTCATTAAAAAATAAGTTTTAAAAGATCAGTGTGCTCTTGATGCCCTCACCTAAGTTATGTGTAAACATGCTAGTCACACTCAGGAGCAGAATGAAACAAAAATCTCCTTCAGCTTAATAGCTTCGGGGATGATGATCGTTATACACTTATGAACCTAGTCCAATTCTCCATGCATTTACATCTCTTGATCCTCTCCTCAACGCCATCATGAGAATTATCACTCAAATGCCTTGCTGAAATGCAATCACTAAGGCTACATTTGCTGTAGTATTTGCCTGATTTATCGGTGTTGCCTGTTTGTAACAGTCCCAAGTGTCTCTCACTGAAGTCCACTATTCTTTTCTTGTATTTTCAACTGTTTCTAAAACCAAAGAACTGGCTTCCAAGACATTAGCATTTGAATCCCGTTTCACCAAATGGTACACAATTTCAAAAATGTTCATTAGACTTCACGTAGCAAGCTGAATCTCTCCCCAGAAACCTATGAAGGGTGTGGCAGCTAACGGGACTAATATGCATGAGGGTGGTGACAATATTTGATCCAAACAATTTCAATTACAGTGTCCCTTCTACTTTGATGCGCTCCACTCTCCTCATAACCACACTGTGCAAAGTGAGTAAGACTGAAGGGAATGAGACTCTGCTACTCCTCTGCAGTCAACAATCATTTATACTTTAAAATAATTAAAATATCAGGCTCCTGGGTGGCTCAGTCGGTTAAGCATCCAACTTTGGCTCAGGTGATGATCTCGTGTTTGTGAGTTCAAGCCCCAAGCTGGGCTCTGTGCTGACAGCTCAGAGCCTGGAGCCTGCTTCAGATTCTATGTCTCCCTCTCTCTCTGCCCCTTCCCCACTCATACTCTGTCTCTCAAAAATGAATAAATGTTAAAAAAATTAATAAAAAAATAAAATAAAATAATTAAAATACGTAAGAAGTGAAGTTCACACCTTTTCCAGCTGTGTTGTGCTCTGAGTGGCCTAAAATCCATTTTTATGTAGTTTTTGGTTTCTATCGCATTAAAAAAAAATCAAACTTATTAAGGTATAACTTGTCTACAACACAGGATGCACCCAATTTTATGTACGGTTTGAGTTTTGCCAAATATATATATACTTGTATAATGACCAGCCACAATCAACATGAAGAATATTCATCACCCGCAAAACTTTCTTCATGTATTTCTGCAATTAATAACACCCTCTTCAGCTCAGGCAACCACTGATAATGATTTCTGTCACTAGAGATTAGTTTTGCCTTTTCTAGAACATCACATAAGAAAAATCTATGGCTTCTTTTGCTCAGTATAATGATTCTAAGATTCACACACTGGCTGCATGCAGTATTACAGAGTATGGACATACCACAACCTAACCATTTAGCCCTTGGACATTTGGGTTGTTCCTGATTTTTGGCAATTATGAATAAGATACTATGAACATTCAAGTACAAGTCTCTGTTTTTGACTTATGCTTTCACTTCTTTTGGGTAAATAACTAAGACTAGGATTGCTCATGTGTTTTTTTTAACTTTAAAAGAAACTGCCAAAGTGGTTGTCCCATTTAAGATCCTTACCAGCAACACATAAGAGTTCTAGCTGCTCTGCAACCTTGCCAATAATCGGAATGGCTGGTTTTGATGGTAAGAATTCTAGTGGGTGTGTAGTGAGTGGTGTCTTGGAGTTTTAATTTACCTCCCCTAATGTCTACTGATGTTGGACATCTTTGCACATGTTCATTTGCCATTCTTATGCCTTTTAAATAAAGTACTCCAATCTTTTGCCCACTCTTTTTGTTGGATACTTCGTCTTAACTACTGAGTTGTAAGAGTTCTTGTATGGTTTAGATACAAGTCTTTTAATCAGATAATGTATGTTACAAACATTTTCTTAAAATCTGTGGCTTATCTTTTCATTTTTAACAGTGTCTTCAAAAAGCAAAGGTTTAAATTTTGATGAAGTCCGATTTATGAATTTTTTCTTGTATGATCCTTACTTTTTGTATCCTAAGAAATCTTTGTCTTTCTTTAGGCTATAAAGATTTTCCCCAATGTTTCTTCTAGAATGTCTAGATTTTCAACTTTTAGTCTTTAATCCATTTCAAGTTAATATTAATGTCTTGTGTTGCGTAAGGGTTAATCGTGTGTTTATTTGTTTATTTATTTATGGAAATCCATTTGTTCCAGCAATATTTGTTGACAGGACTACCTTTTCCACATGAATCACCTTGACATCTTGTTAAAAAAATCAACTGACCATAGACTTACGGATATATTTCTAGGCCTTCTATTCTGTTTGTTGATTTATATGACCATTCTTTTGCCAACATCACATGGCCTTGTGGCTTTATACAAAGTTCCGAAATCTGACACTAGAAGTCCTTCAACTTTGCAAAAACTGTCTTGACTATTCTAGCCATTGCATTTCCAAGTACATTTTATGATCAACTTGTTAATTTCTACAGAAATTAACTGATATTTTGACTGGGGTTAAAATGAAATCTACAGATCAATTTGGGAAGGAAGACATCTTAATAATATTAAATCTCCTAACCAATGAATATGATACTTCTATGTGTTTTTTGTTTCCTAGCTGGGACCTGCATTAGAGAGGGTATAATCCCCCTTGGAAAATCAAACCTTCTAAGTAAAACATTGGCCTAAAAACAGTAAGTGGGAATGTTTTATAAACATGGAATATCATGGTACTGATGGAATAGCAAAAACCCTGTTACTCTTTTTAGAAGTTCATTTCAAACACAAGTCCAAAATCAGAAGCGTATTTATTTTTTTTTATAAAAGCAAGGTAACTCAGTGGAGGAAAGGGGAGTCATTTCAACAAATACTGCTGGGATATCCATACGGAGAAAAAAAATCTTCAACCCTCATCTCATTCCAAACTCAAAAATCAATCTAAAGTAGATTTAAGACCTAAAACTAAAAGCAAAAACTGTAAAACTTATATAAGAAAAAAATTTCTACCACCCTCATGTACACATACAGCCTTTTAAAGTTTTCAGGATATTTTTGCATCACTGCAAAAAAAACAACACTTTTTTTTGCATCACTGCAAGAAAAACAACACAACAACAACAAAAAACCACTTCGTGTTTCTCTGGGAGGCAAGCAAAACAGCAATAATCGCACTTATACTAATGGGAAAACCAGAGCCAAGAAGACGTAAGCGACATAACCAGAGGGACAGAGTGGAAAGGGCATGGGTTTTGAATTCCAACTGCATCACTTACTAGCCATGTGACCTTGGGTACATTTACATAATCCCTTTCAGCTTTAGATTCCTAACCTAAAAAATGGAGGTAATAATGATTACCTTGAAGGGGTTCCTTCTAAAAAAAATTTTTTTAATGTTTATCTATTTTTGAGAGAGGGAGTATCAGTGGGGGAGGGACAGAAGAAGAGAGAGACAGAGAGAGAGAGAGGGAGAATCCAAAGCAGGCTCCATGCTGGCAGCACATAGTATGATGCGGGGCCTGAAACCAAGAACCGTGAGATCATGACCTGAGCCAAAGTAAGACACTTAACCAACTGAGCCAGCCAGGCACCTGTGAAGGGGTTTCTTCTTTCTTTTAACACGTGTTTATTGAAAGCCCACTATGTGCTAAGCAACAACTGTTCTAAGTCTTGAAGATGAAGCGGAAAAGCCCTACGTCAAGGTGCTTACGTTTTAGTACAGAAGACGGAAAAGAAGAAAGATGTGTCAGTATTCTGTGAGTGGGGGGACAGGAAATGATGAGTTGGCAGGGGGTTGTGATTTTAGGGCAGGGAGGGCCTCTTTTCAAAGGACCTTTTGATGATAGCCTGAAAGGAGGGGAGGGAGAGAGTCATGCAGATATGGGATAAGATCATAGAAGGCAAAGGAACTAGCAAGGGCAAGGCCCGAAGGGAGGCATGTGCTTCCCAAATTCTAAGAGTGGCAAGAGGGCAAACTGGCTTGCAACAGAGGGAGCAAGAAGGAAGAGCAGTAGATGAATTGAGAGGTAATACGCAAGCAGAGAGATTGTGGTGGTGGTTACCTTGAGGAACTATTGTAAGGACTTTGGCTTTCTTTCTGAGTGAAATGTGAGACGCTGGGAGGCCAGAGGAGCAACATAACCTGAGTTAAGTCTCAAAAAAGACTCTGGGTGCTGAACAATAATAAACTGAAGGTAGGTAAGGGTGGAAGAAGAGCACTAAGCCAGCCAAGAGTTAATGGTGGCTTGAATCAGAGTGAACGGCAGAATAGGAGATGAGAATTTGTCAGATTCTAGGTATACGTTTTTCTTTTAATTTTTCAATGTTTACTTATTTTTAAATGTTTATTTTTGACAGAGAGAGAGCGAGCGAGCGCACCTGGGGGAGGGGCAGAGAGAGAGGGAGACACAGAATCCGAAGCAGGCTCCAGGCTCTGAGCTGTCAGCACAGAGGCCGACACAGGGCTTGAACTCACAGACCGCGAGATCATGACCTGAGCCAAAGTCGGCCGCTCAACCGACTGAGCCACCCAGGCGCCCCTGTTTATTTTTGAGAGAGAGCACATGAGCAGGGAAGCAGCAGAGAGAAAGGGAGACAGAGAATCCAAAACAGGCTCTGCGCTGTCAGTGCACAGCCCAACGTAGGTCTGAACCCATGAATCGTGAGATCATGACCCGAGCTGAAGTCAGACGCTCAAATGACTGAGCCCCCCCAGCTGCCCCAAAAATGAAAACAGGATTTAAAAAAAAAATTTTTTTTTTAATGCTTATCTTTGAGAGAGAGAGAGAGTGTGAGCACATGTGCGAGTAGGGGAGGGGCAGAGAGAAAGGCAGACAGGAGAATCAAAGTGGGCTCTGCGCTGAGAGCCCAATGCAGGGTTTGAATTCACGAGCCATGATATCGAGACCTGAGCCAAAGTCAGACACTTAACTGACTAAGCCACCCAGGCACCCCTCTAGATCTACTTTAAAGACAGAGTGAACAGGAGATAATAGGCTGGGTGTATGGTGTGCCAACAAGAGAGGAGTCAAAGATAACTACAAAATGTTGACATAAGCAGCTGACAGAACAGAGTTGCCAGTTACTAAGATGAAAGGACTGCAGGAAGAGCAGGCTTGAGGAAAAAGGTCAGGTCCTCAGTAGGAGACACGCTAAACATGAGATGTCCATTAGACAGTCAAGCAATGTGGAGCAGACAGCTGGATAGGACAGTTTGGAGTTCGGAGGAAGTGAGTTGGATGGTGATGGGTATATAAGTGGTAACTGAACAGTATTTTAAGCCATGAAACTGGATGAGATCACCAAGAGAATGGAGATTCCTGGAGAGTTCCAACATTCAGCGAGGTTCAAGTGTTGAGGAAGAACTAGCTACAAAGGAGAAGTAGAAGGAAAATCAGGAGAAGGGTGCTTCTCAAATTTTAATATGCATCCAAATCATTTAGGGATTTGTCTCTAATTCAGAAGATCTGGGGTAGCACCTAAAACTCAGCACTTCTTTTTTTAAATGTCATATCGCGGGGCACCTGGGTGGCTCAGTCGGTTGAGCCTCCGACTTCGGCTCAGGTCATGATCTCGTGGTTCGTGAGTTCGAGCCTCGCATCG
This sequence comes from Puma concolor, assembly GCF_028749965.1. Lineage (NCBI taxonomy): Eukaryota > Metazoa > Chordata > Mammalia > Carnivora > Felidae > Puma > Puma concolor. The sequence continues at coordinate 14,481,570 of NC_141668.1, read as the reverse complement.
GGCTCTGTGCTGACAGCTCAGAGCCTGGAGCCTGCTTCGGATTCTGTGTCTCCCCCTCTCTCTGACCCTCCCCTGTTCATGCTCTGTCTCTGTCTCAAGAATGAATAAACATTAAAAAAAATTTTTTTTAAATGTCATTTTCACTAATACTTCTTAATGTTTATTTATTTTTGAGAGACAGAGAGAGAGACAGCATGTGAGGGGCAGAGAGGGAGACAGAATCCCAAGCAGGCTCTGCTCTGTCAGCACAGAGACTCATGGTGGGGCTTGAACTCACAAACTGTGAGATCATGACCTGAGCCTAAATCAAGAATCAGAGGCTTAACCGACTGAGCCACCCAGGCACCCCTAAAACTCAGCATTTCTAAAAGGCTCCCAAGTGGTAGAGATGCTACTCAGACCAGATTCTGAGTAGCAAGGGGTTAAGGATGGGTTTCATCGGAGAAGGGTATGATCAACTGCAGAATATGTTTCTGACAATACAAACACATGGAGACTGTAAATCTAACCACTGGACCCACTAAGAAGTATTTCAGTGGAGTATTGGGACAAAATCCTGACCAGGTGGGATCCACAATAAAAGGGAAGAGAAATTACAGAGTGAATATCAACAACTCTTTTGTCAAGTTTTACTGTAAAGAATAGAAAAATGAGGTGATAACTTGAGGGGGAAGCAGAATCAAGGATGGGTCCTCCATAACTTTTTATTAAGAAATTTTTAAGCATAAAGTTGAAAGAACAGTACAATAATCATCCTACAATCTCCACCTAGATCCAACAATTGTCAACATTCTGCCAAATGTGCATTATAAGGAAGATCTTCTAAATGAAAGAAAATCCAGTAGAAAAGGAAAAGCTGAAGATGAACAGGGGAGATTTACTCCAAAGATGTCAGTGAGTAGGGGAATTAAGACAGGGATCTAGCATATGAAAAGGAAGGGTTGGCTTTCACTCCTAGTGATAAGGCAGAAAAATTGAGCATGAACATAGGCGGGTGGGCAGATGTGGTGGGTGCTTCTAATTTTCTCAATGAAATCACAGGCAAGGAAATCAGCTGACTGTTCTGGGAGAGGTGTTGAAGGTTTGAGGATAGAGAAGGTAAGACACCCTCTAGGAGAAAGGAAGAACGAACAATCTTAAAAAAAAGTATGGCTGCTGTATTACATTAAGAGCCCACTTGAGGTGTTGAAAAGACTAAGCTGGAGAAGCAGCAACGTGTAAAGGAATATACTCTGACACCAAAGTGTCAGCGCCAGGTTACTTCATCTCTCTAAACCCTAGTTTCTTTATAAGTAAATGGGGATAATAGGATATACCTCACAGGGCTATTGAGGATTACATGAGGTAGCATATATAAGTACCCAGAACAAAGTCTGGCACATAGTAAGTACTTGCTAAACACATTACTGCATATATAAAAAACCAGAGAATGTAGCTGGTATAAAAAACAGAAGGAGAGGGTAAGTTACTAGTATGTAGCAGAGGTGGGGTTAAAACATAGTATTTACTGATCAAGAAAGATATTTAAAATAAGAATGAAAAAAGGTAAAACCAGTGAGAGTCCATACTTGGAACAACAACATAACTCACTGTGTATACTATTAAGTACCAAATTCTGAAAGGACACACAATACACATCAGAATATTAATGGTGATTATCTCTAGGCGGATTACTGGTGCTGACTGATGTTCACATTTCCTGGGTGTTCTCCAGTGACTATGTATTCCCTATAATAACTTTTATTTTGAAATTAAGAACTGCACCAAAGGCAATCACTGCAGCAATCACTCATATTTCTCACCATAATTAATTCTGTTAAAAATTTTCCACATTGGCCTCCTGGTTTTCACAGTTCATAAAACTTATGAAAGTACAACACAACTATGGAGTCTTTTGTTTTAAATTAAAAGACAGAAATAATCAACGTGTTATAGATAAGACAACTGCTCTTCTCTCCCTGATAGCTGTCCCCATGCCAATCCCTTCCACCATTCTTGCAAACCACTACTCAATCTGGTGTGTGTCTGCTAATCCTTATTTTAATACTTTTGCATACTTATGTACACCTCTCTTAAAAAAAAAAACCCACATATAAAAATGTTTTGTTTTTAAAATTTCAAGTGGTCTCGTGCTATAGCTTTTCTCACCTGATACTGTGTCTTAAAGCTAATGCTGATACGTAATTCATTTCTGCTGTGTATTATTCTCCTGCACAGAGGTGCCAATATTCTATTTATCCAAGTCCTCTGATGGACATTTAAATTTATAATTTTTCACTGTTATATATTTTCCTGCAACACATCTCTTCCCATATAAACCTTTTATGGAACAAAAGCTGGCATCTCTCGGGGCAGGTCAGGTACTCTCCATTTTATCAGACCTTCTGGAGCACACCAGGGGGGGCCGGTTGCATCAGGTGCCCGTAAGCAATTCCCCTCATCTTTCTCAACACGCAATTCTGTCTGAATTCAGGTATTCTGCTAATCCCAGTGGGTGAAAAATAGTACTTGTTTTAGTTTTTATTTTTCTGATTACCAGTACCCTCTTTTGTATCATTGTTCTTATCCACTGGAAAATCATGCTCACTATAATTAAATATTCTTTGACCAACTGGAATTATTTTCAATCACTGATACACATTCACCTCTTTTCAGCTTTAATTCATCCTTCCATCTTTTTTTTAACTAGGTTTATTATCTTTTTTTAACTTTATTTTTTAAAATTTACATCCAAATTGGTTAGCATATAGTACAACAGTGATTTCAGGAGCAGATGCCTTAGTGCCCCTCACCCATTTAGCCCATCCCCCCTCCCACAACCCCTCCAGTAACCCTGTTCGTTCTCCATATTTATGAGTCTCTTCTGTTTCGTCCCCCTCCCTGTTTTTATATTATTTTTGTTTCCCTTCCCTTATGTTCATCTGTTTTGTCTCTTAAAGTCCTCATATGAGTGAAGTCATATGATTTTTGTCTTTCTCTAATTTCACTTAGCATAATCCCCTCCAGTTCCATCCATGTAGTTGCAAATGGCAAGATTTCATTCTTTTTGATTGCTGAGTAATACTCCGTTGTACATATATATACCACATCTTCTTTATCCATCCATCCACCGATGGACATTTGGGCTCTTGCCATACTTTGGCTATTGTTGAAAGTGGTGCTATAAACTTGGGGGTGCATGTGTCCCTTCGAAACAGCACACCTGTATCCCATGGGTAAATGCCTAGTAGTGCAATTGCTGGGTCGTAGGGTAGTTCTATTTTTAGTTTCTTGAGGAACCTCCACACTGTTTTCCAGAGTAGCTGCACCAGCTTGCATTCCCAAAACTAGGTTTGTTTTTAAGTAAAGAGGCATACTTTTCATTATTTTTTAAAAAAGTAAATCGTGAGGCTTTATCCCCAAATTACTTTTAATTATCTTTATTCAGATTATAACACTTCTGTGGGTATAATAACAGACCACAACTTTCTCTTGATTTAACACCTAGTAAATTTTCTGATAAAGTTAAATGAAAAGTTATACAATAAATATTATACTGAAATTAAAAGTCCTGAAAGGAAATGGCATGACAGATTGATCATTCGTGAAATTTGTTTAGTAACAACAGTTTTAAAATATCTTGGCCCTAAGGTCAATGACTGTCAGGTGAGAAGATGATAAACATACTATACTAGCCCTGATTCGGGAGGAATGAGACTCTCCTTATCTACCATTACAACAACTCTGCTCTCTTCAGGTAAACCTAGCAATCAGAAATGATCCTTCATTGAGGAAAGGAGACAAAATCACACAGGAAAAATGTCACCCATCTGCTTATATTCTGTAATCCAATGAAGGGGACACATTTGAAAGTCCTAATGATTCATTTTCCTAATTACTAACGGTTTTATCCTATGAATGACTACAACCCCAGCACCTTGTATCCTTATTCTGCTTCTACTCTCTGACTTCAAAATACATTTTGTGTGAGCAGTGGCTGACTGTATACTTTCAAATTGGGAAGGAGTTAGGGGAAAATAATACATTTCAGAAAGTATTCAGAAAAGATCAACAACATCTGGAAAACATTCAGGTGGCAGACTATTTTGAAACGGGGGCTTTGCAAAAGTGCACTATTAGGTGGCTCTTTAAATAGACTATGGACTTATCGGTTAACTACATCTAGCTTGCTCTGTCCTTTGTGAAATGATGGTGGAGGACAGGGAAGGAGGAATCAGACATTTAAAAGTTTAAATAAGTACAAAGCATATAATTTGTGCTGGGCTACAATATCAACATTTTAACACTGCCGTTGTTGTTATTATCCAAATGTTCCTAACAAAGCATCTATTCTTGCTTCATGAATAAAAAATCTTCTTTCATCTCTGAGGAAACTGGTAGGTATTCGGGGGAGAGAGGTGTCTCTTCTCCTTGCCTTGTGTTTGTTTGTTTATTCCTTGTTGCCTCTTTAACTCCATTTGTTTTGGTCTCTGTCATTGGCATCCCACCCTTTACCTCTGACATTTGATGATCCAGAGACAATTTGTCTTACTCAGACTAAATGAAGGTTCAAAAAACTGTCTGGAAGGTTTGAGCATATGGATGGGCTTCTTGTTTTTTAACTTCCTTGTGTAGTGATCTAAGTGGAATCCCTGATGTCCCTACCTTTGGGTCTTTTCTCTCAGTTGATAAGATTCCTCAGAGAAGACTCTCCCATCTCCTGCCTAAAGGGGAAGGTTTGGCTGCCAGCATTTGGCTGGGAATCTTTGAAAACAGAGTGCTGGGGAACTCTCCATTCATCCTTCTGGAAACAGTCACTCAACCCTCTGTTTCTGACAAAATCTCCATGCCCGTGTCCCCAGTCCAGATATAATTGATCTTCCTCTCTCCAGAGAATATAAAAGTCTACAGTAGGGCAGGGAGGGGGCAGTCACCCAGCGACCCAGAGCAGGATGCAGGATTTAGAGAAGATTTGCAGGTATGCTCTCTCACTTACGTATCTCCCCTCTTCTGAAGGCAGACGGCACTGCCAATTCCTGACACTTTTGAGGAACCTGTGGTGTCAGGTTGGCCTTTATTTCCCCATTGCCAACTAAGGCTTTAGCTTTTTTAAGGTATATTAATTCCATTACCACTTCATCTGCTTTCTGGCTTTCAAAATGTTGTTATTGTTTCCTTCCTCTCTGTTATCTCTGTCCTTATATGTTCATGCTTAAAAAAAAAAATTCCTTGATTGTAGTTTTAGTGGCGTTTCAAAACACAGCAAAACTTTGTCACCTTAACTTGAAACCCACATCTGCCAAAGCCGTTAGAAACTAAAGATGTGTTAATACATTTAACCAGGTGCATGTTACTGTCTTATAAAGAACAGAAAGAAAAAATAGGAACTGTATCTTCTTTGGTTCATTTAAAGCTGGTAATAAACTCTTGCTAGAGGGCTTAAAATTTACAGTTAAAAAAAAGTTTATTTATTTTGAGAGAGAGAGAATCTCAAGCAAGCTTTGGGCTGTCACCCGATATGGAGCTTGATCGAACGACCCTGGGATCGTGACCTAATCCAAAATCAAGAGTCGGATGCTCAACCAACCGAGCTACCCAGGCACCCCTAAAATTTACTATTAATACTTTTTTAGCTATTAAAATCTATGATAAATTTATAGAATGATCTGAATTCATAACTAGGTATACTCATTATATAGTCAGAGTTACCTAAAAATATAACCAAAGTGTTTTGGAATAGACAGATGCAAAGGTTTATGCTTACAGAACCCAAACTGTAAAGTGATGGGATCATATTGTGCCTCTTCACTGACTATTCCCCAGACTACAGAACTATTGCAATTTGATAATGTTCTCTCTATTGTACTTCTTGTCTTTATTGATAGTGGCATTCCACTGCCCCATCACTGTTCCTGTTTTTTTAATGTTTATTTATTTATTCTGAGAGAGAGAGAGAGAGCGAGGGAGAGAAAGACAGAGATAGAGCGCGCAGGCATGTATGCACACGAGTAGCGGAGGGACAGAGAGAGGGGGAGAAAGAGAATCCCAAGTAGGCTCTGCACCATCAGCACAATGCCTGATGCGGGACTCAAACTCACAAACCGTGAGACCATGACCTGAGCTGAAACCAAGAGTCAGATGCTTAACTGACTGAGACACCCAGATGCCCTACCCATCACTGTTTCTAAAAACAATTTTTAGTACTATTCTTTGCTGCCTCTGTTTATAGCAAAAGCATTTCCCCTTATTCTTTTGTTATTCTCTTTGACCATTTTCTCTTTCCTTGACACTTCTGTTTTGATATGCTTCTCTCTCTTCCAAATGGTAAACCAGCAATAATATGCAGTTATGTGTAATCATTCTTTCATTTTGTGTGTGTGTATGTAACAGATATGTAGTGAGTACTTATCATAGGCCAGGCCCTGTTCTAGGCATTAGGGATAAAACAATGAACAAAATAAAGCCCCTCATCTCATACAGCTTATATTCTAGTGGGGGTGACAGACAAAAAACAAATATGTCCGATACAGCTGAGTCTCAAAAACAAAAGGATAGGGATATAGAAAGTATCATCGGTGGGGTAGGAATCTTAGTTACATAAGATGATGAGTGAGAGAAGCCTTCTTTTAAAAGGTAACATTTAAAGAGAGACCTAAGGGAGAAGCTCTATGCATATTTGCGGAATGAGTATCCCAAAGAGAAAAATAACCAGTACAAAGGCTAAGGAGGGAAGATGCTTGGCTTGAAGAAACAGCAAAGAGACTGGTGGGATGGGAGCAGAATAAGCTTTGTTTTCTTACCAATGGTTACTACTTTTGCCACGGTTTACTCTTTCCAAGAGTTTAATATACCTTTCAGATTTGAACAGATTCAGATTCTAACTTACATGAAAGGCTGACATTGTTTGAAGTCTAGTGGATAAGTGGGAATGTTACTGAAGAGGTAATCATTTGCTGCAATAAGCACTCTGGCTGACCACAGGCTTGTAAACAATGTAAATTACTTAAATTACTTAGATATATTACTTAGTCTTGAGACAGGGAGGGTGATAGCTCAGTGGGAAGATTTAAGAGCCCAATCTGATTTTCAGTCCTGGTCCTACACTTACACACTAAGTGACCTTGAGTCAGAGCTCTAGGTAATGGTACTTACATACACTTTTACTCTTTTATTCTAATTTTAAAATGTAAAAGTAGCATAGTGAATATGGGGAAAGAATAATGGCTTGGGAGTCAGATTCTGAGTCAAACACCTCTGCTGCTATTTATTAAATGTGCAGCTATAGACATCACTTAAAAGCCTGAGTTTCCTGACCTTTAAAAGCAAAAAAAAAAAAAAAAAAAAAAAAAAAATCTACTTTATAGCACTATAAAGATTAAATGACATAATAAAAGCCATTTGTGTACTATAAAATATAAGATACATACATATTTTTAAACTACCCATAGAGCTTTTAAACTTGTATTCTACTAACTTAAAATTTTTCATCTAAGTACTTTCAAAATTCATTCTTAATTTTTACCTTTTGATTTCCTTCTTCATTTGTACTTAAGAGCTGCATGCAACATTTATCCCTCCCAGTTGGTTCCCTATTTTGACCGATGATAAATTCTATTTAAGCAACATTTTATCTTTTAAATTACATAGCAAAATTCAACAGATATGAACAACTCAACTTGGAATCCTTAAAAAAGCATCAGAATGCAGATTTTAATTTTATTTTATTTCACTCAGATGACATTTTGTAATAAAAAATATGGGTACATGTAAAAAATAATTTGAAAGGATAACTTAATTATTTTGTATACTTCAGTAACTGTTAAAGACTTTTTTGTAGACTTTCTTGGTTTTTTGGCCTATTTTGTTTTGTTAACCTTCAATACTAAATCATTGCATGCTAAACATAAAATTGCAGTCACGTATTTGTTATCAAATATTTGATATATGTTTTTGAAGACTATACTAAAGATATACAAGAGAGACATTTTATTTCTTAATATCATATTTTTAGCCATTAGTTAAAAGTGTTCCTATGTTACTACACAGTAATTCAAAAGCAACCCAAAAGAATATTAGCTAAAACCTTTAAAATACCATCAGTGGTTTTCAAAAACAATTTACAAGAGATTTAACAGAATGGAACTTACTCCATGCCCTGCGCAGTCTGCCGAGCAATATCTATCAGCTTGATCATCTCGAATTTGGTCTCGATGATGTGGAGATGGTGGTATAAGCTGGAGCCCTCACACCACTGGGTGACAATAGCCAGCTGGGGCTTTGTTGAATAGCCCATGAAGAGCAGGATGTTCACATGCCGAGTTTTCCTGTAAAAGAAGTATGTTAGTAAATAGTAAATGTCGATAAACTTCAGCAAATCTTAAAAAAGTGGACCAAAGCAGTCTGATTATCAGGAAGAACATAAGGAAGGATAAGTTTAGAAATTATTTTAGGAATTGTCTAGTGTAATATCCTACCCCTTGCAGAAAGATCTTAGGTTTTAATATACTTCACAACAGGCAACTGAAGTTGCTTAAATACCTTCAATTGTGCAAAGCTCTTCACTGAGACTGCAGCTTCTTTTTTCACCCTTACCCCCCTTTTCAAAGTGGTTCTAGTATTAAAAAGTTCTTTGGGGTTGAGAAAAAACTATTTCCCTACAACTTCCGCCACTGGCCATCCTGTTCTGCTCTCTGGAATAAAACAAAGTCTGTACCTTCTTGAACATAATAGCCTTCTGTGGACCCAAATATACTCAGTTCTATCGACCGTTTTCCCCTTGTTACAGTTTCAGAACCCTCCTCATCTAAGTTGTCCCTGCCTGGATATTCTCTAGTTTGCTAATGTTCCTCAAGTCCCAGGGCTTGACACAATCTTTAAATGTGTTCTGATAAATTTAGAATTTTGAGAGTATTATTTCCATAAGTGGAAATAGGATTTTTCATGATCAGAACATTGTATTTCCATTAATTCACCTTAGGACTAATTTTCCTATCAGTTATACCATATAAAATTGTACACCACTTAAACAATACGGTTAAAGACATAGTATACTCAAACTCTGTCTTATCCACTTTTAGTAAACCTGTAAAGCCAACAGTGGCTATCACTGGAAAATAGAAGATAAAGATAACTTCTCTGGAAAACAGTAATGCACACAGGCTCACCTGAGTACTCCTACTTCATTTTTGAAGGCCTGTAACTGCTGAGGTGTGGGTGCTGTCACATTCAACATTTTCACTGCCACATCACCTAAAAAAAAATTGTCATTCTAAATGTCATTCCAATTTTTTAAACTTAAAAAAAAAAAAAAAAATATATATATATATATATATATATATATATATATATATATATATATATATATATATATATATAAACCTCTTGGATATTTTCACTAATTACCATGGCCTTAAATCCATACCATTATTAAATTGCAAATAAATGAGATCTTAACTTCTAAAATGTATTAATTTTCTAAGGATAAAAACTAAATGAACAATGACACTCCTATACTAGTATTTCAAAATACCACCTCCCCCCCAATAGCCAATGTTGTATTTCCCCTAGAAATGTAGTTTAACCAAGTAAGTACCCATGGTATTTTCCTGATTAATTAACAATACTAAACCAAATGCTTTTACTATCTGAATGTTAAAACAAACTATTGATGACAGGCCCAATGAAGCTTGGCTGAAATAGAAAACTGCAGAGCTTCTTTATCAGAGTAGTTAACATGGTTTTCAAATCCAAGGATCACTTGCTTTTGCTCAGGAAGATTAAAAAAATAATTTTATGTGAAACAGAATTCTTACACATCGCCAGTGGGTGTGTAAAATGGTGCAAGCACTTAAAACACTTTTGGCAGCATCTACTAAAACTGAACATATGTATATCCAGTGGTCCCACAATTCTTTCCTAAGTATATACCCAGCAAAAATGGAACATATGTTCTCCAAACAACATGTACTAAGAATATTCACAGCAGCAGCATTCGTAATAGCCCCAAACTGGACACTATTCAAATGTTCATCACACAGTAGAGATTGGAAAAGAAATCATGTTAGAGTCACACAATGAATACTATTCAGAGAATGAATGACCTATAACCACATACAATAATACAGACGAATCTTGTACTTTTTTGCAGGTTTATTATACTTTGATATAATTATGGATTCTTCCTGATTATCGAAGTAATACAGTGCTCATAGTGAAAAACATTTTGAAAACAAAGAAAAAAGTAAAATCTCCTATAATCATGTCACTCAGAAGTGATCATTGTTAACACACTGATATATAAACTTATTAGGCTTTCATAGGTATGCAGTGTGAATATTTACGAATACATATGGAAAAAAATCACCTAAAAAGATATATACTAAAATGCTGACAGTCGTTTTAAAAGTTTATGTTATATGTATATTTCTAGGCAGTACCATAGTATAGGATATTATACATGCTGTTCTGTAAAATTTAATATACCACACATACCTTTCTGTATCAATAAATATAGATCTACCACACTATCTCATGTCTATATAATCACATATGAAGGTTATCAATTTATCCAGTCCTCTGTTAATGAGCACGTAACTTTATTTCCATTTTCTCATTAAGTCTCTAATGAATATATTTGCACACACATCTGTTTGTTTCTGCCCAATGAGTTGTAGTTCTACAAATGGAATTGTTGGCTCAACACACATATTGACAAACTGCCCCCCAGAAAATCTGTAGCAATTTATTCTCCCTCCAGCAGTGTTACAATCACAGCTCTAAACATGGCCAATTAAAAAAAAACAAACAAACAAACACAAAAACAAAAAAAACCTATCTGTCCACTTGAGAGGCAAATAATGATTTCTAGCTTTTGAATTTGCAATTCTTTGATAATTAGTGAGGCTAAACATTTCTATATGCTCCCTGGTTGTTTCTTCCTTTGGTAAGTACAATTTTAATGTTTACCTGTGATTTATAACACAAATAAAACTATCAGCAAAAAGACTTCTAAAAGAAAAAAAATCTTGGGGCGTAACTCACCCGGGGAATTGTCATCTTTAAAAATTATTACTGTAATGATAGGAGTCCTCCTTGCTGTGAATTGTTTTTATTTCCCATAATTTTTGTTAACCCTTTCTTTGGAGGACTCTTTAATCTGACCTATTTGCTATGATGCTATTTGCTTAGTGATTCAAACAGTGCATATTCCCTTTGATTTTTTTAAATCACAGTTATGACACGTATCCTATTATAACTTGTATGTCACTGTATTACATACGTACCATGCCACTTTCCCTTGTAGACTGTCCCAAATGACCCGGATCCAATTCTCTGTCCCACTGTGATCTGCCCATCAGGAATCTCCCAATCATCACTTGAATCCCTTCTACCAAGTGTTTTCTTCATAAAAATAGCACAAAAGTCAAGCCAAAGCAAACAAAAAAGGAAGAGAGCAAAAATCAGTGTGTGGGAATGCTTTAAGCAAGAAACTATCAGCTTTTAAATTTACTTTGTTAAGGGAATTCTGTGTCACATACTGACATATCATACATCACCATATATCATATAATCTAAAAGGTGACATTACATTTAGCTAGCTTATAAAACAAAAGAGCTTAGAGACCAGAAGATCTCATATATTCTCACCATTCGATTCCTATCTTCTGAGGATGAAGAAGATTTCCTTTCCCGCTGAGGCCCTGGAGATTTCTGTAATGCTTTTACATTAGTGAGAGAGCCCGGCAATGAGGCAGGGGGGGTGGCAGACAAGCCTGTGGTTGATCCTAAATTAGTGAAATGAAAAATGTACCTATTAAAGGAGGATTGAGTATGTTAATTTACTGGGGGAAGAGGGTAGGGAGAGATTTAGACTTCTTTTCAAAATGTAATGTATGTTTAAAGGCACATCTTTTGGAAATGATAGGACAAAAAAGGGCCTCATTTGGTGATCTGCACTGTAATTTCTTTTAGTTTTCTGGTCAATTTAATGACTTTTAAAACACCTGATTTCAGATACATACTTTGCTTATTGGTGTAGAGTCTGGAAGAAAAATAATCTTTCTAAAGTAAGAGATCAATACTAAAACAATACTCCCAAGTCTTTGTTTGATTTAAAAAAGTAAAATCAATTTAAAAGCTTATAGAAAAAATAAACTTGTAACTATTTTATGTTACCTGAACAGCCAATCAATATAAAAACAGATGGAAACTCCCAAATGGGAACATATAATAATGGCCTTAATGTTAAAAATATCTGGCTCTATCATATTAGCCACGAGAACTTTAAAAATCCTATACTGTTTAAGAGTTAGAAATATCGGTCAGTTCAGTGGTTCCTGGATTCCTGTTCTACCAAAGACTACTTGTTACCTGTATAACAAAGTTAATACAAACAAAGCCAAACAGGTTTCTCAAGACTTGCTGAAAAATCTCTACAGGTATAAAGTGAGAGAAAAGTTAAGTGCTATGGCCTCTTGGCCAAGCTGCTACAAGTGGAAATATTCTAGGAGTCAAGTGAGTCCAGTGGATACACTGAAAGTAGACTCAGTAGGCAGGGCTGCATACTTTTCTAAACACCGACTGAGCACAACTCCTAGATTCACCTAGCCGGTTTAGAGGGGTTCAGGGCAATGACTCCTAGTGGTGTCTGAATACAGTTAAGGAGAACTGAGATGTCCAGTAATATTTGCATATACAGAACAAAAAGACCTCGAAAGAATTTTTTCTTTTATAAGATTACTATTTGGGGGTAGGGAGAATAGCAATGTCTACATTTAAATGTTCAAACTGTATAGAATTTTATCATTGCCACATCACACATGCCATCACATGGAGAATGTACCTGATCTGATATGCAATTTTCTAAAAGGAAATGGGGCCTGGGATGCCTGTAACTAGAGCATAATCCATTTTCCACCTTCCAACTGGTAATTTTCAACATCATAAAGCTTTAACTGCTTGCTCAGGCCTCATAGATTCTGATCTACTCAATAATGTACTGTATTACTTATTTCAGTGACACTACTCAGTACTGTAGGAATTCTAGCCCATCCTATGGATTTTATGAGAAACAGCTGGGCTGAGACAGCAAAAATCTGAACCACCACCATCACTTTCAGAGTAAATAAGAGACACTAGCAAAAGCCAGTAAATATAATTCTTTAAAAATATTTGTAGTAAGATACCTGTCTGAATTTTGAGTTAAAACGTTAAGAGATCAGTTTAACTACAAAACAGAGTGAGATGAACTGAGAGAGTGGAACCACACTGCTATAGTGCTTCTTTCATATTAGGGTGTAAGTGAGGGTAGCAATCCTCAAATTTTATGAAGTATGCTAAAAGTACCCCAAATATATTAAAAACCTTTCTTAAGGCTCCCTACCTCTGATATAATATAAAACGTACATGTCCTGCATTAAAAAAAAGGACAGTGCTATTATAGAAAAATAAAGCCAAAAATCTGGCAAAATCTCCTAATTGGGGTTTCTATTTTTACTTTATTAAAAACCACAAGAGTTGATCACAAATATTAATAGTCATGAAGGCTATTATGTAAATGGATTAAAATAAAAGTTATTCTGATCGAGGCACCCCCCCATATACATTATTTATTGCCACCCACCGAGTTTAAGAAATTATCAAGACCAAAAAGTCAGTAATAGAACAAAAAACAAGATGGATATCTTAGCTCAGAATTTTCTTGCTTTTAAAAATTTATGACAGACAGCATACAGAAAGCTTGTGGTAGTGAGTATGTGTGAGAAGCACATTCAGAGCATTCCAGCCAGGCCAAGCAGAAATTTAGTACTGAAAACTCTCACACTTACAAACACACGCTGTGAAGGTGAGGCACAAACAGTATCTGTAGTTTATATTGAGTTTGCTTTGGGTGAAAACAAGAAAGAAGAGCCCAACTACCTCTGAACACTGGGCCAGGCTCAAAATCAAACACTATTTCACTGGGGACAGAATGTAGGAGGGGACTGGGAGTCCGGGATTGGTATTTCCGAAGACCACGCATCAGCTGGTTCAAAGGGGCTGTTAGAAGAGAAAGAGAGGGGCAGGCAAACACAAGAAGACAGACACACAGAAGAAATGAAAGAAGTCATGGGAATAAATGAGTTGAAGCCTGCTTCACAAAATATTCTGGATGTCTAAAAAATCTGCTTGTTTTCATAAAATCCCAATGACTTTATAAAGTGACTCATAAAAAGGGTAAGAAGTGCCATTTGATTTTTGGAACTAAGCAGGCAGTTTTTAAGATTAACTTAACTTTGTGATGCTAATATGATGGCAACACTTAAATGCTGGATGTACTGGGCAAAATTATCAGAAGCCACAGTTATTAAGACATATGAAAGTCAAACTGGCAGCAACATTAATTGGTGGATTCATGGAATAACAAATGGAAAACAACCACAACTTTTTAAACTACATGCTACAATGAATAGTAAGTCCAAGATACAATGCAGGGTTTTCATTGAGGCAGATTCACAGGTATAGAGAAACATAACACAAGATGACTTACACAATGCTTATTCAATATAAAATATCTTTAAAGTCTGGGTTCAGGTATTTTGAAGATAAAGCAGTTCACAGTGAGGAGACCGACTCTCAAAAAGGTAAACAGGTATTACAGGTCCTCTTTTTTAGAGAGAAAATACTTGAAAAAGTAAGCATTAAGGACCACCTGGAAGAAATCTTCAAGACAGTTCCAAATACCATTTTGTGGAAAACATTGTATAGGGATAAAATCTTACTTAAAAAGTAAGCAATGTTTTCTTATGTCCCCAATTTTTAGAGTGCTAGAGTGAACATCTGATAAAGCAATCTCCATTCAATTTCTCATTTACTTCTTTTATTTACTGGACTAATAAGAGGACAACATGCTTTCTTTCTATAAGGGTTCATTTTGTATAAGGTACATTCCAAACCCTTCCAGAAAGCTGAAGAGGCTGACAATGTCCAACAAACGGAGATGTTGTGACAGGCAATCTAAGGGATTCTTCACAAGAATGACTTAGGAAAATCAAGTGTTAACTGACCCTAAGCTCAATCATTAAGTATGATGAGTGGTACTAGTTAGAGTTTCCTCCCAAAGGGAAGTTAGCACCTCTAGTTTTAGAGATAGTTAGGAATCAGTAAGGTGGGTAAGATAGTTGATGGTCTGTCTTTGAGGATAACAACATTTTAAAATTGTAGATAGTACATTTAAGATTCCCTTTTATGTCTTCTCTTTTTATCTACTCATCTTATAAATCAGTTAAAATTTTACCAGAGATGAATGATAAATAATAAAGAAAACTAAAAAAAAATTTGGGGGTTTTCCCTACACATTTTTCTCTGTGTCTGTGTTTCATGAAAGAAGCAAATATAAAGGAGACAAGCAGCAAAGCAATTGCATTTTTCCCTGATTTTTTTTTTTTTTTTTAATTGAAATCACTACTTACCTCCATCACTACGAAACCCCTGGTCTCTAATCAAGTCCTACAAATAAACAGTAATGGATATTTATTCAAAGCATATGGTAAGAAAGTAATAACAACACTGAACTTTCCACTAACCATTAACAGAAAGGTTAATTCAACATAATACCTGTCATACAATTACTTCACAAAAGAATATGAAATTAGGGAACATAAGATAAACATTTTGAAGCCCTTGTCAACCTAACCCCTATATTGAAGGGATTATTAGTCCTAATCAAATGTTGAAATCCCTTTCAGGCCATTCAAAACCAATGGCTACATCAATTCTTTTTTTTTTTTTTTTTTAACGTTTATTTACTTTTGAGAGAGAGGGAGACACAGAATCTGAAGCAGTTTGATTACAATCAAAATACAGATGCGTAAGGAAACACTAGAGGGGAAAAAAAATCAAAATGGCTCTAATAGGGTTTTGTTAAAGTTTGTCTTTATTATTAAAACATATCTTCCTACAACAGACAATACTGGGTGATGGGGAGCGAAAAGTCTACTGGCAACGCGATGCACTTTGGACATTGATAGGTGGGACTTAGTATGTTTACCCAGTTTAAATAGGAGGGCCTGAACGGCCCCAAATGTCTCTAAACAGGCTCAAAGGCTCTTTGCAAACAGGCAGCTTTTTGTTTCTAGTCTAGAATAAATTCTTTACAAATGCATTTCCATCATGTGTAATGTATTATATAAAGCCTTTGCCATCTTCTACAGAATAACCAACAAATATACATCTGCCAACAATGTGCTAGGTGTTAGGGGCTGCATGGCTACCAATAAATATAAAATCCTTGTGGTCTCACTAACTTTCTGTGTTCTTGAGGACTTGTAATCTAAGTGGAAGAAAGATGTACAAACATGGAAATGAAATGATAAAAGAATAATAGCTTAAGAAAACAATAAAAGAGGTGCCAAAGTTGCTTAGTTAACTGCCAGACAAATAGTATGGGTGAAAAGACTCCTGGTGCCACACGAGTTCAAAGGATAAAGAACTGTTAAGACCTCACTGTGGAAGCATTTCAAGAGAAGAGCTAGGAGTTGGGGGTAGATAGGAATGCAGGGGTGGAAAGAAGCAGAGGACCACCTACATTTTTTTTTGTTAAAGTAGGCTCCACACCCAGCTTGGAGCACAACTGCAGGGCTTGAATTCACGATCCCGAGGTCAAGACCTGAGCTGAGATCAAGAGTCTGACGCTTAACTGACTGAGCCACCCAGGTGTCCCAGAGAGGAACTTCTAGACACAAAGAACCGCAAGACAAAGGCAAAAATGCCACATCCCTTTCCTTTTTGCTTCACCAACCTGTAACTCCCCACAACCAGGGATCAGCCACCTCTGGCTTTCTCCGCTCTTACTGCTAATTACACCATAAACTTCTATTTTTCAATCTGTTCCTAAAGCTTTTTGACAATCTTTTCACTTATTCTAGGTTAAAGAGGATCTTCTAGTATCCCAATACTGGCTATTTCCAACTCTCCCTCATCTCCTGTAGCTCCTTTTGTTACTTATATCTCTTCCCTTTAGCATGATAGAGGAAACAG
Organism: Puma concolor; assembly: GCF_028749965.1. Taxonomy (NCBI): domain Eukaryota; kingdom Metazoa; phylum Chordata; class Mammalia; order Carnivora; family Felidae; genus Puma; species Puma concolor. Next base: position 14,464,575 of record NC_141668.1, on the reverse strand, counting down.
AAGCCTGTCCCTATATTAACAAGTATTTGCACAGTAGCGTTAGCTATAATTTCTGAATTCTTACTATGTGCATAATAAACATTTTCAAACCAACAAAAGAGGTAGATACGGCTAGGTTCAAGGTTAAGGCATTTGCCCAAGGTCATACAGCCTGTAAAGAGCTGCAGAGCGAGCTATGTCCATCTCTAATTCCTCACAGCCTCTGAGGAATATCGTTTCCACGTTTAGGAACTGGACTATATCAATTATTCCCTCTCTTGTTATTTTCAACCTCTCTCTTCACTTGCTTCTTCCCCTCAAGTTACAAACATGCTGAAGATTCTCACATTAAAAACAACTGTCCTTCAACCCTGTTTTAATCTATGGCCCTTACATTATTCCTTTAGAGCCAATCTTCTCAAAAGTGACACTTACCCCCACACCTTCATCAGCCTTGCTCTCCTCCGCTGGCCCTCTAAAACAGCTCTCAGTGAAGTCAAAGTGACATTTTAATTGTTCAGTAGTCATTTTCAGTCCTTATCACATGTGAGTCTCAGTGGCAACTAACATCAACTACTTCAGCATTCTTCAATTCCCTTTCTGCCCTTTGGGGTGACACTACTCTCTCTTACTTATGTAAAGTTAGACTTGGGAAGAAGAGCTCGTAAAAGGCACAGAAAAGGACAGTCTTTGCCCGGACCTCAAAATGTTAATAATATTCAGTGGGGTTGCATATTCTACCTTCTTTTCAATTTGCATGTAGTCTTTGAGTAGTATCATTTACACCCATGGTTTTAATTGAGAAATATGCTAATTATTCCAAAATCTGTTATCTCTACTCAAGGTCCTTATATTCAACTGCCACTGGACTTCTAAACCAGTAAAGTCCCTCAGACAACTTAATGTCAGTATGTCCAAAATAAAAGTTACCATTTTCATTTCTATAAGACCTGTTCTTCTTCCTTTGGTATCTCCTATACTACTGAATGGAATGAATACTGTTTACCCAAGCCAGAGAAGTGTGGACATTATCTTCTAGATCTCATCTCTTTCATTTCTTTCTACTACTCTACAGAACAGTAGTTAAACATAAGCAAGAAAGACCAGGTTTTACCCCATTTCAATCATTTATCAGCAATGTGATCTTGGGTAAGTTTCTTAACCTCTTCAAATAGAATTTTCTCAACAGTAAAATAAGGATAAAAATAGTACTTAATCCATGAGTGTTTATGAGGACTCCGCTATGTAGGGGAGCCTGGGTAGCTCAGTCGGTTAAGCATCCGATTCTTTGTTTCAGCGCACGTCATAATCTTATGGTTCTGTGAGTTCGAGCCCTGAGTCAGGCCCTGCACTGACAGTGTGGAGCCAGCTTGGGATTCTCTGTCTCTCTCTCTCTCTCTCTCTGCCCCCCCCCCCCCCACTCACGCTAGCTCTGTCTCTCTCAAAATAAACAACCTTAAAAAAAAAAAAAATTTATGTAAAGCACTCAGTATAGTACTTGGCATATAGTAAGCATTCATAAACAGTAGCCATTTTTGATACCATTCCTAACAATCTTGCCTTCTAAATCTCTCGTGAACTCACAATATTCTTCCAAAATACAGAGCTGAGCTCTTCCTCTCCCACTCAAAAGTTTTCCAGACTCCCTACTACCAGCAACCACAGAAACCTTAAAGACTTGACAATGCCTTTAAGTATGGACTCTACCTACCTAGTTTTGTCTTCTTTTCCCTACTCTTCTCCTGAACCAGAAACTCCTACAATGTGCATTATTAATTACATCCTAAGTAAAGGTACTTCCATATTTTTTGCATGTACTATTTCTTTAACAAATGCCCTTTCTTCTTAAAACCCCCACCTAGTGAATTTAATGAACTCCTACGCATTCATCTTTTATAATGTGGCTTAAATGTTGTCCTTTCTCTGTTAAATACAGTGATAAACTCTACCCTGGGGCATATAGGATTATCACCCTCTTCTATAAACTACCGCTATATATTTTTGCATCTATTTATACATCTGATTCATCCATTAGACTGTGACCTCTTTGAGATCACAGACTATGTGCTAATTCACCTTTAATTCCCAATTCTGACAGTGCCTATCCCAGAGTCAGCATTGCCAAGTATGTCAAAAAGAAGTTAAAAAAAACTTATTTACTAGAATAATAAATGATAAATAATGATTGGATCTGAATGACTGAAATTGAATGAAAATGCTAAAGCATTTATATATTATCTTATAATCAATGGAAGTCAATGAAAGTTCTGGAACAAGGAAACAGATGATGGCAGAGGTATAAAAAAAATTATTCGGACACTAACATAAAGAATGGAAATGGATAGAGAGAAACCAATGGCAGGAAATCCATTTAGGAGATTAATTAATTCAAATAAAGAAATATGGGCTCAGAGGGTGGTAGTAATGAGAACAAATTTGAGATGCATTACCAAAGGAAAAGTTGATACCTTATGACTATTTGGTTAAAAGGAAGGAAGAAAAGTCAAGTTATAAAGATGATACGCCAAATATTCAAGCCTCAGAGAACAGAACAGTAACACTAAGAGGAAAAGTCTAGAGGGAAACAGTCTAAAATGATGTTAGTACTGAAAGGAAAACTGGATATAACTTTTTTTTTTTAATTATTTATTTTGGGGCACCTGGGTGGCTCAGTCGGTTAAGCATCCGACTTCAGCTCAGGACATGATCTTATACTTTGTGGGTTCGAGGCCAGTGTCGGGCTCTGTGCTGACAGCTCAGAGCCTGGAGCCTGCTTTGGATTCGGTGTCTCCCTCTCTCTCTCTGCCCCTCCCCTGTTCGTGCTCTGTCTCTCAAAAATAAACAAATGTTTAAAAAAAAATCGTTTAAAAATTTTTTTTTAATTTATTTTGAGAGAGGGTAGGGGCAGAGAGAGGGAAGGAGGGAGAAAGGATTCCAAGCAGGGTCCATGCTGACAGCAAGCACAGAGTCTGACAGGGGGGCTTGAACTCACAAACTGTGAGATCATGACCTGAGCCAAAATCCAGAGTCAAAAGCTTAACTGGACTGAGCCATCCAGGTACCCCAAGATAGCTACAATTTTGAACATAATGAGAATAGACCTAATTTAGAAATAAGATTTGGTTTCTTATTTCACAATCTCATTATTCCCATATTTCCCTCTCCTACTATTTTCTTTCTTTGTATTCAGGCCTACCTAGACCTTATTAGTTGAGAAAAATTAATATTAGGCAAAGGCCACTTAAAATAAATCCAATAAAAATAGAGAAAAAAATCTCATAGTAAAAAGTGGGAAGGATGTCTGGAATTTGGAAACTCATCTTGAAAAATGAAATTAAAATTTATAATAAAGATTTTCTTTTATATTTAATAAATTTTAAGTTACAATTTCAATATGCTAATTATCAGAACACAGGAATCACGTTTTTTGTTGTTCATAATACGAAAGCTATAGCACCAACTGAAATCCTCGTTTTCATATTCATCTTTTACATAGCAAGCATAATCATTTTTATAAAAATTTTAGAGGGTTTCATCAATTCCCTGAAGGGCCTCTAACAATCCTTTGATATTTAAATCATTTTCATTTGAAGAACCTATTATATTGTCATCTCTAAGGATCTTTTCTATTGTTACCTGGACTAATTTAATTCTACTGTATCCTTATTTTTCAATGGCTTTTTGTAATTTCAGTAGTTCTCCAAAGTCATTTTTCACTATCTTTATAAAATCTTTAAATCTTTTCTTTCTTTCTTTTTTTTGCCAGATTTGCAATCAATTTGCATTATATTTTCATTGAAATGTTGGATAATGATGTATGGGGGTTGGAATGCAAACTGGTATTAGATGGGGAAGGATATCTGAGTGGGGACTAATACTAAAGTAGCCTGTTAATAAGTGAATATTTTCCTGTTAGGAAAATTTTTGCTTCTCTACTCAACTTTATATAACTAGGAAGACTCACATAAGGAACGCCTGTATAATGAGAACAACTCCTATCTTCTAACACACACACAAAACCACCTCACTAATTTTAGTACCCTGTTTATGTGGGGAAATAGTTTTTTAACTTCCGTTTTAAATATAATTAGTTTCCAAGGCAAACAAGGTTGGCAGCTTTTGTTTTGTTGCTTATTACAGAGATTAGGAATAACTTACACTCTTTATCTGAAAGCACAAATTCTGGGAGAAATGACACCTAATTCCAAGATCAGGACCCCCATCCCACCACAGCTCAGGTAGTAAGAGCACATTATTCTCTTCTGTAACTCAATTACTGGATTATTTTGTAAATAAAGTTTTATGAGAATAAAGCCTCACCCATTTGTTTATAAGGTATTATCTCTGCTTTCACACTACAATGACAAAGTTCAACAGCTGTCATCAGAAATCATATGACCCACGAGCCTAAAATATTTACTTTTATTTTCTTTTTTTTTTTTAAATTTTTTTTTTTTTTTCAACGTTTATTTATTTTTGGGACAGGGAGAGACAGAGCATGAACGGGGGAGGGGCAGAGAGAGAGGGAGACACAGAATCAGAAACAGGCTCCAGGCTCTGAGCCATCAGCCCAGAGCCCGACGCGGGGCTCGAACTCACAGACCGCGAGATCGTGACCTGGCTGAAGTCGGACGCTTAACCGACTGCGCCACCCAGGCGCCCCTAAAATATTTACTTTAAGGAAAGTCTGTTGGGGCGCGTTGGTGGCTCAGTCGGTTGAGCGTCTGACTTCAGCTCAGGTTATGATCTCGTGGTTCACGAGTTCAGGTGTCTCACGAGTTTGAGCCCTGCATTGGGCTCTGTGCTAACAGCTCGAAGTCTGATCCTGCTTCGGATTCTGTGTCTCCCTCTCTCTTTGCCCCCTCCCCTGCTCACATTCTGTCTCTTTCTGTCTCTCAAAAATAAATAAATGTTAAAAAGAAAAGAGAAGAGAAGAGAAGAGAAGAGAAGAGAAGAGAAGAGAAGAAAAGAAAAGAAAAGAAAAGAAAAGAAAAGAAAAGAAAAGAAAAGAAAAGAGAGTTCGAGCGCCACACCCGGCTCTGTGCTGACAGCATGGAGCCTGCTTAGATCCTCTGTCTCTATTTCTCGGCCCCTCCTCCACTTACCCTCTCTCTCAAAAATAAACATTTAAAAAAAAAAAAGTAAGGAAGGTAAAAAGTAGCTTTGCATATCTTGTACATAAAGTAATGATTAGTCCTAAAGGGTTATTTAACTTAAAACTGTACTTTTAGAAATTTAGATACAGATTTCAAATTGATCCAAATAGAAAAGCTGCAATGGTACCCTTATTTCTTTACCATGAAATGGCCAAGGGACTATCTATTAAATAAATGAAGATAAGACTTTTGCAGAAACAATATCACAAGGCAACAAATCCGAACAACTCCACAATTTGGCATCAGTTAAGTATTAATACCATCAGAGAAGATGACAAGTTTTTTCTGATCACTAATTCACGAAGTCAATCACCTAATGACTGTGACACTTGAAAGATGGCACTTATTTCTGATCTATATTATAAATGTAGCAGAAAAAGAAATATAATTGAATTTTTTTAGTTCTAATAACGCTGGATACTTACATCAATATTGACAGGTTCTATTGTATTTATATGCACATTTGGAGCTGATGAGGACCGGTCTCGCTGTCCAAATTGATTTCGATGATCTTCATCTGCTGGTCGGAAAGGCTGTGGAATTGGAATGGATTTTGAAGGAGACGGACTGGTGAGAATTTGGGGCCTGGAAAAATCAAGTCATTGAAAGATAAGATTCAGAGCAACTTTAAAGAGATAAAAACAAAAAATGGGTGATCTAAAGATTTCCTTGTTTTCATATTCTCAATAAAATCTTTACAGCATTAAAAACCCAGCAGTAACGGTGTTTAAGAAACTAATATATGCCTATAATTAATACTGAAGAGCTGCTTTTGCTGAAGCAGACCCTCTAGGGACGATTAATGACAAGAACACTGATTCTTATCCAAGAACTCCAGGGAAATCTAAAAATGGCTAGAAATTACCTGTAGTTAATCAGCTAAAGAAACTCTTTAAAGTTACACAAAAATCTCTAAATACTAGAGATTGACTGAATAAAATCTATTTTTTTCTACCTTTGCCATTTCTAGATACTAAAATGGAATTTTTATGCAAAGTATTAGGAAATTATGTTTTGAAAATACACCTGTGGATTCCAGGACCTGGAAGATGTATCTGTTGCTTTACACAGAGTTAAATTAAAATCTTGAACAATAGCAAAAGACCATTTGCACATCCAAAAGATGATCCTTATAGTGTCAGCCTCTCATATTTTATCATTCTTACCGTGTCCAATAATTAAGAGATGCAAGAGAATCAAGTAATAAGCATTAAAGCAAATCTTCTTTAAAATTGCTTTTGATGAAATCATCAAAATAGGTGACAGTGATCTATTTTGTTACTGTAGATAAATAACAAATTCTACGATCTCTCATTGCCCTGAAAGGAACCTCACACTCACAAAGCACACTCAAATTTTGTGAATAGACTGTAAATACCTGTGAGTAGTCTAGGCTCCTCAGAAAGAATATCCAAGGGAGCTGGGAAGGGTAAGTATCATGTGAAAGAAAAGGTATGGCTGTCCTGATGAGCTCCATCAAGACCAATGAATGATGCAGTGCTCACAGCCTCTCTACAAAGACTGGTATCATTTCACCCCATTTATTTTATTTTTTCCTTTTATTTTTTTTAATGTTTGTTTATTTTTGAGAGACAGAGCACGAGTTGGGGAGAGGCAGAAAGAGAGGGAGACAGAGAATCCGAAGCAGGCTCCAGGCTCTGAGCTGTCAGCACAAAGTCCAACGCGGGGCTCGAACCCACATACTGCAAGATCATGACCTGAGACAAAGTCGGATGCTTAACCGACTGAGCCATCCAGGTGCCCTCATTCCACCCCATTTAATATGCAAACTCTATAACTAATCATCATTTTTTATTGGTTATTAAGACACAGCCAAAATGAAAATGTGGAGGGAATAAAAAGACATTTTGTGAGGAGACAGGTTTAGGAAAGTACGGGAAGAAAAAAATAGTAGAAAAGGTTTGAAAAGCCAAAGCCAAATAGTGACAAAAAGATTTTTTTTTTCCCCTAAGGTTCTGAATAAAGCATTTTAACAAAATCTGAACCCCACCCATTTATTGTTTTACTCTTTGAAGTACGCTATCAAAGGTAGGGAAAGAAATTTTGAGCTTATTTGTTCATACTCAGTCCACTTGTAACTGAAATAAAAATAATAAAATATTATGTAGTTTAAAGACTTGGTTATCACCCACTGAAAATTACAGGTTAAGACTGATGGACCTGGCCTTAAGAAAATTTTTATTGTCATTATTGAAAAAAAATTTTTTTTTCAACGTTTTTATTTTATTTTTGGGACAGAGAGAGACAGAGCATGAACGGGGGAGGGGCAGAGAGAGAGGGAGACACAGAATCGGAAACAGGCTCCAGGCTCTGAGCCATCAGCCCAGAGCCTGACGCGGGGCTCGAACTCACAGACCGCGAGATCGTGACCTGGCTGAAGTCGGACGCTTAACCGACTGTGCCACCCAGGCGCCCCATTTTTGAAAAATTTTTAATTTGTGACAGAGCTTTCTTTAATTTTGCCTTAGGCAGCCAATATATGGCTTTTGCTAAGGGATTTTGAGAACAGGTAAAAGAATGTAAAAATAACAAATGGTTTTTAAAAAAAGTTTTGGAAAGTGTACCTACTTTCAAAAAACTATAGTCTAATTTAAAGTCTCAAGGCAACTGCATACTTTAAGTTAGGACTTAAATGTGGAAAAAGCCTGAATTAACTACAGTTGTACAGGGCATTCTAATTAACCTAATATAATGGATCAATCTAATATAATTGATCTGATGCAGGCATTAAGTGACAGCAAGTCATTTTTGAAAGTTACTGAATTAAGACTATGACTGCAACATGTAGTCTATAACAAAGCAGAAACATGTATTCAAAGGGCATTGGTTCAGAAGTAGGAGAAACGAAAACCAGGATTTAATCTGATAAATTTTATTATCTAAAAAAATGGATACATAAGAAAGTGACGATGTCTGCCTATTCACAAAATGAGAAAGACTATATTTGGCAGCTGGTATCTAACATCACCCAGTGGAGGGCATATGGTGGTCCATGAAATCAATTTACCTAGCATTGATGCCCAGTGTATTATAATTTTGTGAGAAACTTCAAGTTATTATATCCTAATGTCATTAAACATCTGAGCCATGTCCTTTTTTTTTTTTTTTTTTTTTTTTTTTTAAGTTTATTTGGAGCAAGAGAAAGAGAGCACAAAAGGAGCATGGGCAAAGAGAGAGAATACCAGTCTCTGCTCTGTTAGTGCAGAGCCCGAAATGGGGCTTGATCTGACGAACTGCGAGACCATGACCTGAGCTGAAATCAAGAGTTGGATGATTAATCAACTGAGCCACCCAGGTGCCCCTGAGCCATGTGCTAATCCCATGCTTAACAAAAGCAATCTTTGGATTATAATTTGGTTTCTCAAAAATATCTTCCAACAGTGGAGTGCTGGTCCATCCAACACAAGAACTCTGGTCTATACAACAGCTATATTTCTCAAAGAAATGAATTACCTAGAATTTTGATTCAGTCTTTTCTAATTCTGGTTACTCTAAACGAGTGTATCTCTAACTCTCATCATTTCTGGGGACTGATAAAATTGAATTTCCACACTAGGGCATCTTTACCCGGACCAACACAATTTATACCCAGTGAAGTATGTTGGCAGCCAGTAACTGGCTTTCTCCTAATGACACCTCTACCTATCTTGTTGCAAACCTCTTTAAAGCAGTATCAGATTAAAAATAAAAAATTTTTACCTCTAACACTCTTCAGCAAATTACCACTTAGTTTAGATCTTATTTTCAATCTGGAATATTAAAAGTTGTGGGGGGGGGGGTGGGCGCCTGAGTGGCTCAGTGGGTTGAGCATCCGACTTCGGCTCAGATCATGATCTCACAGTTCACAAGTTTGAGCCCCGTGTCGGGCTCTGTGCCGACGGTGCGGAGCCTGGAGCCTGCTTCAGATTCTGTCTCCCTCTCTCTGCCCCTCCCCTGCTCACACTCTGTCTCTCTCTCAAACACAAATAAACATTAAAAAAAAAAAAAAAAAGAATATTCAAAGTTTTGGCGCCTGGGTGGCTCAGTTGGTTAAATGACTGACTTCAGCTCAGGTCATGATCTCACAGTTCCTGAGTTTGAATCCAGTATCAGGCTCTCTGCTGTCAGTATAGAACATGCTTCGGATCCTCTGTCTCCTCTCTCTGCCTCCCCCAACCCCTCTCAAAAACAAACGGTAAAAAAAAAAAAAAGATTAAAAGCTTTGAAGCAATGTGACTCCTTCTGTTCAGCAATATGTAAATTTTATTTTAAAAAAAAAATTTTTTTTTTTCAACGTTTATTTATTTTTGGGACAGAGAGAGACAGAGCATGAACGGGGGAGGGGCAGAGAGAGGGAGACACAGAATCGGAAACAGGCTCCAGGCTCTGAGCCATCAGCCCAGAGCCTGACGCGGGGCTCGAACTCACGGACCGCGAGATCGTGACCTGGCTGAAGTCGGACGCCCAACCGACTGCGCCACCCAGGCGCCCCTGTAAATTTTATTTTTTAAAGTTTATTTATTTATTTTAAGAGAGAAAGAGTACGACCAGGGGAGAAGCAGACAGAGAGAATCCCAAGCAGGCCTCATGCTGCCAGTGCAGAGCCTGATGTGGGGCTCGACCCCACAAATTGTGAGATCATGACCTGAGCCAAAACCAAGAGTTGGTCACTTAACTGACTGAGCCACCCAGGGGCCCCAGCAATATGTAAATTTTAAAAAGCTGACTTTTTATACATTCACACATTCCATAACATTTTTAAAAAGCAGAAAAGGAGGTACCTCTAACTTTTAATTCAAAACTGGGCAATGTATCACTTCTCCAATATGTCTTGGTTACATCCATTATTCTATGTGCTTCATGACCACTAGAATTATTATAAAGACTATTAACATAATGCAAAGGAGCAGCAATACAGAACAGGATTGGCTTCTATCTTTTCACAGGCATATACAGACACTTGTGACATAAAAGCATCAGGGAAACAAAAGTTTGAATATCTTTTTTATCATTTGCTCAAGACCAGAAGGTACTACAGTTTGGTTATACATAAAATACTCATGGCATAGGCAAATGGTTTCTCAATTTTAAGACAGCATCCCTTCACTGAAAGGCACCTGCCCTGGATCATTACCATTATAAACCTTCAGAGAAACCAAGTTAATTTCATTATGGTGTTCTGTAACTCTGCTCATAGAACTAGGACCTGCCACTGGAAAGGCATCATGGTCTACAGAACTGTCAGGAGTAAATACCATAGCCAGAAGGTTAATTAAAAATAAAAACAAACAATAACACTTAGATCTCCTAAGGAAGACACAGGTGCAAAGAACTAATGATAGAGACAGCAGGAATAAAATGACTCCACTAGAGCAGGTAACTGTTATGACCTGACTAAATAAATAAATGCTTGCATTTTCTAGTGTTTCTAAGTAGATAAAAATACAGTCCTTAATACAAATCTTTAGTAAATTTTCTAGCCTATGAAACCTCTAGAAAGGTTGGCTTTGTAAAATTACAGGTCTCTTGGGATTATCCACTTACTGTCTTCTCTCTCTAGGTAGAAAAAATAGCATTACCTTGTGAAGAGAGGAAGGAAGTAGGGTTCAAACTGACAATAAATATTTCTGATCTTAACTATCTCTGGAATATTATAAGAGAGAATGCCATGTGAGGACTTTATTTTTTTTTTAACCATATGCTCCAAATATAGTATAATTTATTCTGCCTCAAACCCAACAAAGAGTATGCAGACATATATAAGAAATTCTCCAACAAAATACTAATATCTATTAAACTCATCATCTTTTTTCTTTTTTTTCCTACTATGAAGCTTGAATATATGATGCCTTTATATTATCTTTAAAGTCAGTTTTCTCATTTATCCTCCACAACTAACAATACTATTAATTTTTTTCCTTACACTTTGTGCATATCCATCCCTTCTCCATACAGCCCACTTCAAGTCTTTATTGCCACTCACTGTCTCCACTATGAACAGCATCTGAGTTGGCCTTCTTCACCCTAGACATTTCTCCATCAATCCATCTCTCATTGCTACGTGGTGATCCCTTCCTTAAAATCATTTTGACCAGCCAGTTCTCTGCTCAAAAACTACCTCTTCCCCCTCTTGTGTTAAGTCTTAAGCCTAAATTCTAGTCTGAATTTCAACACCCTTCATTATTTGGGTTTACACATGTTACTTATCAACTTAGATTAGCCTCCGTTCACTGTCTCTCAAATCTACCATCCCACCACCCATCATCATGCTTTTTATTCCCTGGGCTCATCCACATTCTAGAATTCATATCCCATTTCTTCACTAAATGTTCTTGACTATACTCACTATTCTCTCTTCTATGGTAAACATGGTAATATTTATGTCCTTCTCACATCACTTAAAATATTATGTCATAAATTGCAGACTATTTTTAAATTGTTTGCCATTGTCTCATTGGTTTAATGCTGCTTTTCTAAATGGGAATCACAGACTTCTATATTTGATATTACCTAGTAAAGTGATGAGCACAAGGCAGGAACTCTAAATGATCTGCTGCTTGATTTTTTTCCAAGGCTGGTCCTGAAAGAGTCTAAGTCAGTTTTAATCCCATGTACCTTTACCGAATTCATGTGCATTTGCCTGATGTGATAAAATTGTGTACATCTGCCTGTGTGATCATTCATTTGTCTGATGTGATAAAATAAGTTACTTGGAGAAAAATCCTTGATTTAACAGTCCAAGTGTTGGAAAGGTTCATAATTAACCAAAAGATCCAAAAGAAACCAGCTCAAGTAGCATTGTTATTGAACAGCAGGAGTCAAGTCATACCCAGTAGAATCGGAGGGGGGGGCAGAAGGGGACGATCCAGACGTTAGGGCAGTCTCTGCTATGGAGGCCTCCTCCTGTGGTATTGGGTGGTGTTCAAAGAACTTGGAGACAAACAGCAAACTGTGAGGCAAAAACAAAAACAAAACAAAACAAACCTAACTTGTGCAAAACCCAGAAGCTTCACACACCAGAATACATTATAGAGTGAACAGAAATATTTGAGATCAAATTCCACTTTCAGAAATGACTGTTAAATTCAATTAGTCGTTTTTTGCCTAAAGGCTTATTTATAAAAAATTATATTGCACTTTGAAAGGCAAGCTTATAATCTAGAACTAATTGTTCTATCCAGCAAATTTCTATATATTAGAGGGGAAAAATCATGCTTTATGGTTAAAGAATTAGAAGAAAATGTATCAACTGCTAAGTTAGATTACATCAAATGTACTTTAAAGTACAGAGTTGAATTCTCTTTGCTCAAGTGATCAAGCAAAGTAATAAGACCTTAACGGTAGTAGCAGCAGCAACAACAACAAAAAAGATTACAATAGACTCAGTCTAATCTATTAGAGAAACTGTGGCATAAAGCAAATAGAAGTTTTAGAAAGATACGCTGGGTACAAAGATTTTATATCTTACTTTCAAATAAACTGGGCGGGGGAGGTTGAAGGAGAGAGAGAGAGAGAGAGAGACCGAAAGAGAGAAAGAGAGAGAGAACACACATAATTTACAAAATAGTGATAGGATCAGAATCTCTGATCTGTGATCCAAAAATATAATGGTTAACTTAGTTTAAATCACACCACTCTCCTCCCAAAAACCATCTATCAGTGATGTCTATGGGCAAGGGAACTTTATTCATTAGAAGAGAATATAACACATAAACGAAATGTACAGCTGAATCAGAGTTAAATTTGGGGGAGCAGTACTGGCTACGCTACATTGTATTCCCCAGCCACCCTTTTTTAATTCCCTGTAACTCTACTGGAAAGAAAACTCCCAGATTCTAAGATACTCGTTTCACATTAAGAAAAGTTAAATGTAAAATGGTAGATAGAAAAGAGACTTTTTTTTTTATTACTTACTCAAGTTGGTCATAATTAACACACATCAGTGGAACCTCTGTACTACAACGCTGGTGAAATTTATAACCACACGTTTGACAGCGAAAACCTTGGAAAAGCAGCTTTCGACAAAAGTCACAAAATGCTAAGGTGAAAAACGTTTTCCGTACCTGCAAAGTAAAAACATCAGAGAGCATTTTAAAAACTTGCAAGTATCTTTTTAGAAATCAACTTATTCACTCTCTTGCTTAAAATAACAAATCTTTAATATGTTCATATCATGAGAACTGCCTTACACACAAAGATATTAAAATGAAGACCAGGGGGTTCAAGGCAAGAGATGAACCATATGTACTTATCTCCCACTCAATATCCAATTTAGAAAACTCAGGAGTCAAGAAGATGGAAAGTGAATAAGAGACTGGAAACTATTTTCAACCTGACTCCATGAAAGCAGGTGTAGAGATAACAAGTAGAAAGAGGGAACAGGCGTGAAAGGAAGGGTGAGGACACACTGTAAAAACTGTACCACGAAAGAAGTGATGCTTGCTGCTGCTGACAGAACAAGAAACAATGGCATTTTACTTACTTACTTACTTACTTACTTATTTATTTATTTATTTATTTATTTATTTATTTATTTTTACATGGTGGGGTGGGATGGTATATTATTTAAAGGGGAACAAAAAGGTAACGTTGTAACACTACAAATGAGCTAATTCCCTATAAAATCAGTGATCAGTAAATGATGGCCGAGGTTGATAAAGCAAGGAACTCTGGCTTAAAGTTACTACTTAGTAATAGGAAAAAAAAAAAAAAAAAAAAAAAAAACACCCAAAGAGCTTTAAAACAGAAACGGACTAGGATACGGGATAGGAAAATCACCTAAAAGACAGTAAGAACCACTTTTAACAAATTATCAGTTAGAGGATTAGAATACCTAAATGGGTTTGTGAACATTCCTCTATGGGAAACTTAAGAACTCCATGTCAGAAGGCAAATGATCTACGACATGGGTCACATAATAAGAGCTGCGTCAGGGAGGCTCTATCCTGATAACCACTGAAGCCAGAAATTATTTTTAGAGTATTTGTTTTACATATAGAATAAGCAGAAAATATAAGAAAGATAAATACCGAAATGTTAACAGAGGCTATTTCAGAGTGGTGAAAGCATAGGTGACTATTTTGTCCTTTGTCTTTCCTATATGCCCTTAATTCATCTCAGTGTCTCAGACAGTTTTAATCACAAACAATAGTAAGAAGTATATTTTACATCATGACCCAGGACATACCTATATTCATATAACAGTATTTATGCTGACCATATATAATGTACATCAGAACTTTCTATTCCATGCAAATGCCTTTCATGAGCCAGTAAGTTTATTTCAATACCCACGGTATACCAAACTCTTTTCAATAAACATACATCTAGCAGGATAAAAAGATATTTAACAATAATGTCTCATCAGGAAAATGATATCTTGGCACATGATACATTCCAGCTTTTTGAGAACATTCAAGTGATTTCAAGAGTGGCTCTTGTTTTCTTCACCTAAAAAGGTCTATGTATCACTTTCTAGAGAATATAAAAGGCAACTACTTGTTTTTAGCTTTGTTACTTTTCCATTTGTCTCTGGATATGCAAGAAATTAGAAAACCTTTAACATTTATGTGGCCATTACTCGCCAACGTGAGGACTTTTTGTATTTCTCGCAGGATCTCAGAAGATAGAGCAGAGAAAAATACAAAACGTGTTCACAGGAATTATTTTATAGTCACCTGATCCTCTTTGCTAACCATTTCTCACTCATCTGATAATCTGTTCAGTTTCATGAAGCCCTAATTTCTTTTTTCATTAATCTACTCACTTGCAGTTTTTCTTCCTGTTACTGACTTCTACTTGAAACCTACGTGTACCAGGCTGTTTGTGTATGTACAGAAGAAAAAAACACACAAGGCAAGAGGGGAGGAGGAAGGGAAGCAGAGGAATGGAAACGAGAAGCAAATGTGGGTACGCAGGAGTATAAATTGTGACATGTACCTGAATATGAGTATACTCTTGTCAATAAAAGTGGGCACGGGAAGGCAGATTTTCTACCTTTCCTGCCACTTCCACCCTGTCAGTTCCCAGGGATTTCTGGAACCCAGGCAAATACCAAAGGAACTGCTTTTATAACGGATTCTATGGAACCAGGAGGCATAAACAGCTATCCTCCAGTAGCCAGCAAGATCCAGCAGAGAGAAGCATAGAGAGGAATTCTTTCCCTTTCTTAAACGGAATGCAGGCTTTTCCTGTCTCTACATGGCACTCACAGCAACTGTTCTAAAACACAAATCCATTCCCAGGTCTCCCCTGTTTACAAGCATTCAATTTCCAATTATTTTGGAGAGAAGTCCGGTCTTTAACATGCCTTACAAAGACTCCCACGAGCTGGACTCGTCTTACTCTAGCCCTAACTCTTGCTGCACTGTAACCACTCCCTCTCCAATTTGATTCCATACCCCCTGAACTTCTTTCAGAGCTTGTAAGCACCATGCTTTTACACTGTTCCTTCTGTTGAGAGTATTCTTCCCTCATCCATTGGGCCTTAGCTTAGATAGTTCTTCCTTTGGGAAACTTTCCTGATCCTCCAAGGCCTGGTTAGGAGTCTCTACTCTGTGCATCTACTGTACTTTATACATACACGGTAATTAAGAGTGTTTATGAAATGTTCTATTGAATCATCTGTCTCTCTACTCTAAGGCAAGGATATTGTTTTTCTCATTCATTGTTATATCCCCAGATCAGAAACAGTGGTGGTAAGTGGAAAGTTCTCAATAAATATTTACTGGCAAGTCTCCAACTGTGTTGTGAGGATTTTTATACTCTGCAGTTTGTTTTCATTATTCTCTTGTGGCAAGGACCTTCCCGAGGCACTACTTTAACATTAGATTTTTCACCTCCTCTTAACTGATTTCTAGCTAAGAAGAATAATTAAGAAAAAGAGTAGTAATCTTGTGAAATGTAAGCTCTACTGTTTTGGGATCCTAAAAACTTAAAATTATCTTCAGATTTATCCACTCCAAATTCTACAAATTAAAAAAATAATAAATAGTAATGAACTTGCTAGGTCATCATTACAAAACTACTTGCTACATAGTAAATCTGACTGACAACATTCATCAAAAAGATGCCTTATTTATTGGGGCACCTGGGTGGTTTAGTGGGTTAAGCCTCTGACTTCAGCTCAGGTCATGATCTCGTGGTCCACGAGTTCAAGCCCCACGTTGGGCTCTGAGTTGACAGCTTAGAGCCTGGAGCCTACTTCAGATTCTGTCTCGCTCTCTCTCTCTCTGCCCCTTCCCTGCTCACTGTCTGTCTGTCTCTCTCTCTCTCTCTCAAAAATAAGTAAACATTTGGGGTGCTTGGGTGGCTCAGTCAGTTAAGCATCTGACTTCGGCTCTGATCATGTTCTCACGGTTTGTGAGTTCAAGCCCCACGTCAGGCTCTGTGCTTACAGCTCAGAGCCTGGAGCGTGCTTCACATCTTGTGTCTCCCTTTCTCTCTGTCCCTCCTCCACTTGTGCACTGTCACTCTCTCTCTCTCAAGAATAAACAAGCATAAAAAATTTTTAAAATAAACATAAAAAAAAAGAAGTCTTATTTACTGAAGCACAAATTATTCACCACTAATGGAGCCCAGAAAGCACAAACCCCCAAGGAAATCAGCTCATCATTCATCTGCTTTAGGAGTCCAGCTGTACTGATCACCAAAGCACACGAGAAAGCACTGGATGCCCAAACATTAGCAATAACTATCCATCTAGAAAAATTAAACTCTTGTCAAAATTCCATATATAATAGAAAGTAAGAAGTGCATTCCTGCCTTACAGATCATTCTACTCTAGGCTTCTGCCTATCCTTTAGAGGGTAAGTTCTCAAACTCTGGGCACTATACCCTCATCACTAAGGTGGAGATGTCCCACATTCCAGGTCTCATGCTGGTGACACTTAGCTTAGGCTAGGTTCCAGCAAATGCAAACCCCAGATGAAGGGAGAGGTCCTCAAGGAGCGCTACTCCACTTCCATTAACTCATCCTTCAGAAACATTTACACAAGTGTATCAAGCTGTACACAAAAATTCTGTTTAGTCCTGTACAAAATAGATTTTAAAACCCCTTATATGTCTATTAATAGAGGATGGTTAAATATGGGCTATTATGCAATCACTATAAACACAAACCTAGGTGTACTGATGTGGCAAGAGATCTATGATACACTGTTGAATTTTTTTTTTCTTTAAGGTGAAGAATATCATACAGAATATGACTCCATATTTCATTTAAGGAAAGAATGGGAAGGGAAGGAAGGAAAAAAGAGAAAGGAAAAAACTTTGGGCTCACAGGTATAAGCACACATTTGTATATACAGGAAGAGTTTAGAAGAATACAAGATAACAAATGTTTACCCTCTTATTTTCATTTTTTTACTTGATATACTTCTGTACCATTCAAATTTTCTTTTTAGTTCTTTTTAAAAAAAAATTTTTTTTTTTTGAGAGAAAGAACATGCACGCGGGGGATGGGCAGAGAGAGAGAAAGCGCATCTTAAGCAGGCTCTACCTCACGACTGTGACATCATGACTGAGCTGAAATCAAGAAGTGGACGCTTAACTTACAGAGTCACCCAGGTGCCCCTTCTTTTTAGTTCCTTTTAATGAAAGTCATCTATTGCTTTTTCAAGTTAAAAAGAAAGTATATGATGAAAATAAAACTCTAGTTTAAATATGAAGTTTTTAAAGAACTGATTTTAACCTAGGTCAAATATCAATCCCTAAATAACTCATCCATATTGCATATTCCTTAAATAAAAACTCATGCACAAGAACCTGAACGTTTTTGACACTGAGAAAAAATGTACAAGTACATACAAAGTTGTGAGTTGTAAGTGGAACATTTTCCAACACTTCTACATGCAATTCCTCTCCGGTGAGCCAGGAGATATCAGTGTCCCAGCCAATTGGTTTCTTCTCTCTGAAAAGTGTAGACACAGCCTTTCTTGGTTAGCGTACCTAAAAATCTTCACATACCTCATGCTGAAGATATGAAAATTGGTTATTGAGGGGCTAGTAATGGTGAGGGAGGTTTGGCTCCCTAGTCTTCCATCGTTAGAAATTTAAATGGCAATAAATTAATTTTTAAGTTTACCCCAAATAAATGTATCACTCTTGGACAAACAGCAGGGTAAAGAGATGTACTCTTTTCTTCAAGTCAGCTCCAGAAAAGACCTACAACAGCAGAAAATTGATTGTTCCTAGGGTCCCCCCTCCAAAAAAAAAAAAAAAAAAAAAATCACAGGTACGGATTTATCTATCCATTCAAAAAAAAGTAAAAACTAAAAAAATAAAAACAGCACTCAAGGGACAACATGCCCCAAAAAGGATATTTTTTAAAAAACAGGATTCAAAATTTGGGGGGTCTTGGCACAATTTTAGACACTTTTTTGAAAGAAAAACAGTTTAATGTAAAATGTTAATTTTGATAAGCCTTTTGTGAAACTATGAATTTATATTAAAAATGGGCGTGGGGTAGAGTCCGTTATTCAAATAAGTCACACTCTAAATGGTTCAAAAATTTTAAGATTCTCCAACTCCAAATAAAGTCATTTGATCAGAATAACAAAATACTATAATCACACAAAACTGTCTAATGTTAATTCCTCAAAAGGCTGGCAAATTTTCTTTAGGCTTTTTTTTTTTTTTTTTCTAAACTTAAATTTTAACACCCTAGGTTTGGGTAAAGATGCTACAGAACACCCCAAAGTTCAATGTCTGAGGTTTTTCTGCCTTTTTAAACAAAATTTCACATCACATACAAACCATACCCATCCTGAATTCTGTAAACAGCACAGCACTCAGGGATTAGACCTCTCATCATCAGAGCTTTCTTTAGACTGTCCCGGACTGTAACTCCACATCTTGCAGGTACCTATAGTATCAGAAATATATAGTATGAGGTAAAAGGAATAAATTATATATTTTTTCGCATCATTTCATAAAGCTCAACACCTTACCTTTATAATACCTTTAAAATGTCATACGGATTACTATGTTAGATACAACATCATTTATAGAGCTAACTTAATATTAAAGGAAAGTCATGACTCAAGTATCTATTATTCACCAACTGAAAGCAAAACTGATTTTGTTTTTTATTAAGATTATGAAATATTTTGTACATAAAGAGAAAGTATAACAGATTCCTATATACCCACCACTGAGAAAGTCAACATTAAAGCAAAATCAATTAAAAACACTTTTTTAATTTGAATATAGCTGACACACATTACCTCAGTTTCAAGTGTACAACATAGTGATTCAACTTCTCTATACATTATGCTGTGCTCACAAGTATAGCTTACTATCTCTCACCATACAACATCAGAATAGTAATATTCCCTATGTCTTTCACCCCCATGACTTACTAGTTCCATCAACTGGAAGTATCTCCCCCCACTTCCCTTCACCCATTTTGCCTATCCCTCTATTCTCTGGCCCTCTGGCAGCCATCAGTGTGTTCTTTGTAGTTACCGGTCTGATTATGCTTTGTGTTTATTCCTGTTTTATCTTGTAGATTCCACATGCAAGTAATATCATATGGTATATGTCTTTCTCGGTCTGATTTATTTCACTTAGCATAACACCCTCTTTGGCAAGAGCTCATCCTTTTTTTTTTTTTTTCAATGTTTATTTATTTTTGAGAGAGAGAGAAACAGACTGCGAGCGGTAGAGGGGCAGAGAGAGAGGGAAACACAGAATCTGAAGCTGGCTCCAGGCTCCGAGCTGTCAGCACAGAGCCTGATGCAGCGCTCGAACTCAGGGACTGCAAGCTTATGACACGAGCTGAAATCAGATGCTTAACCGACTGAGTCACCCAGGCACCTCAGCTTATCCATTTTTATGGTTTTGTAATATTCCTCTGTATGTGTGTGTGTGTGTGTGTGTGTGTGTGTGTGTGTGTGTGTGTGTCTGCTGTGTCTATGACTTCTACTACTACGTTGAATAAAACATGTTGTTCATTCTTTCTTTCCCTTTCTTTTTTGCTTTCTTTCTTCCTTTCTTTTTTTGATAACAGCCATTCTAATGGGTGTGAGGTGGTAGCTCCTTGTAGCTTTGATTTGCATATTCCTAATGATTACTGTTGAGCATCTCTTCCCGTGTTTGTTGGCTATTTGTATATCTTCTTTGGAGAAATGTCTATTTAAGTCCTTTCCCCTTTTCTTAATCGGGTTGTTTATAGGTTTTTTGTTGTTGAGTTGTAGGAGTTTTTAAAAATACGTTCTGAATATTAACCCCTTATCATATATATGATTTGTAAATATGAAAAGAAGTTGTCTTATTCCATAAGTTGTCTTTTCACTTAGATGACTGTGTTCTGATTCACATAGTTTTGTGGGGTTTTTTTTTTATTTAAATTCATGTTAGTTAACAGTGTAGTATTTGTTTCAGGAGTAGAATTTAGTGATTCATCACTTACATGTAACACCCAGTGCTCATCCCCATAAGCGCCCTCCTTAATGCCCATCACCTATCTAGCCCACCCCCCCCACCGACCTCCCCTCAACCTTCAGTTTGTTCTCTATAGTTAAGAGTCTCTTATGGTTTGCCTCCTTCTCTGTTATTTTATTTTTCCTTCCCTTCCCCTATGTTCATCTGTTTTGTTTCTTAAATTCCACACGAGTAAAATCGTATTTGTCCTTCTCTGATTGACTTATTTCATATAGCCTAATAATCTAGTTCCATCCACATTGTTGCAAAATGGCAAGATTTCATTCTTTCTGAATGCCAAGTAATATTCCATTGTATATAAATACATCTTCTTTATCCATTCATCAGTTGACAGACATTTGGGCTCTTTCCATAATTTGGCTATTGTTGATATTACTGCTATAAACATTGGCCCCTTCAAATCAGCATTTTTGTATTCTTCAGCTAAAAATGTAGTAGTACAATTGCTGGGTCATAGGGTAGTTCTATTTTCAACTTTTGGAGAAACCTCCATACTATTTTCCAGAGTGGCTGCATCAAAGCTTCTGATTCATATAGTTTTTAATTTTGATATAGTCCTATTTCTCTATTTTTACATGTTGCCTGTACTTTTGGTGTCTTACCTAAAAAACTACTGCCAAGTCCAGTATTGTGAAGCTTTTCCTGTATGTTTTCTTCTAAGGGGTTTTATAGTTGCAGCTCTTATGTTTATGCCTTTGATCTATTTGGAGATAATCTGCATATAGTGTAAGGTAAGGGTCCAACCTCATTGTTTTGCATGTGCATATCCAGTTTTCCCAGTACCATTGTGGAAGGGTTTTTCCTCCCCGCCTCCCCCCCAGAGGGGGCCGTGGCACCCTTGTCAAAGATCCTTTGACCACATACATGATCATTTATTTCTGGACTCTTTATTGATCTATATGTCTGATGTCTATGCCACTCAGTAGGCATGTAAAAAGTTTAAAGATCAGGAAGTGTGAGACCTCCAACTTTGCTCTTTCTCAAGAATGCTTGGTTATTCAGGATTCATTGAGCCTCCACATGAATTTCAGGATGGATTTTTCTTATGTCTGCAAAAAACACCGTTGGGATTTTAAAGGAACTGAATTAAATAAAACTGCCAAATTGTTTTCCAAGGTGACTGTACCATTATACATTGCCACCAGCAGTGTATAAAAATTTGTTATTCCACATAATAGCTGCCAATAGTTGGTATGACCACTCTTTCATTCCAGCCATTCTAGTAGGCGTGTAGTGACATCTTGTGTCTTTAGTTTGCATTCCCCCAATGACCAATGATGTTGAGTATCTTTGCATGTGTTTATTTACTGTCTACATATCTTCTTTTGTGAAGCATCTGCTCAAATCTTTTTTCTATTTTTTGAGTTGTTTGCTTTCTTACTATTGAGTTCAAAGAGCTCTTTCTAATGCTGTGGATACATGTCTTTGATCAAATAGATGTTCTGCAAAGATTAGTCTGTGTGGTTTGTCTTCTCACTCTCTTAACACTGTGTTTCAAAGAGCAATAGGTTTTTAATTTTGATGAAGTCCAATTTATGAATATGCTCATTATGGATTTTTCTTCTGGTGTCATATTTATGCAATCATTGCCACAAATTCGAGGTCACTAAGATTTTCTCCTATGTTTTCTTCTATAAATTTGATAGTTTTAGGTTTAATTTTTCCTTTTCATTCCTTCATCTGTATTCAACTTTCTAAAGTAATTTTTGAGTAGTTCCTTCAAGCAGAGCATGGGAAAGGTAAATTCCCCATCTGGAAAGGCCTTTATTAGTGAATGTACCTTCAACTCATACTTCAGCTAAGCAACTTAACAGGCACCTCTCAGCATTCTTGGTAAATATTCTATTGTCTTCTGGCTTCTCCAGCTGCTACAATCAATATTTTTTAATAATCCAATTGTAGTTTTTTATTATAGATAATTCTTTCCCTGAATGGTTTTAAAATAGTATTCTTTCATTTTGTTATGTTTAACAATTATGGACTAAAATTTACTTATACAATTCAGGGCCTGTTTTCCCCAAATCTTTAGATTCATGTCTTTCACAAACATTAGCCATCATTTCTTTGAATTCTGCTCTACTCCTTTATTTCTATTTTCACTTTCTGGAACTCCTCTTAGGCATATAATGAAACTGTTCATTTCATCTTTCATACCTCTTATCCCCTCTTTTACATTTTCTTTGACTCTCTTTCCTTGCTTTCCACAGTTTACTAATTTTCCCTCCCTTCAGTTGGATTTAATCTACTTTTAATCTCATCCATTTAGTTTTTTAAACAAATATTCTAATTTTTATTTAGTATTTTGACAGCTGTTCTGTAATACGCTGTAACTACTAGAGATACTGAAATTATAGTTCAAGTTGCCTTGCTACTTCATCAAATCAAATGTTCATTATTTCTTTTTTTCCTTAGTGACAACTGTTTCTTTTGAACTTTCTATTTTAATTTTGGTATATGTTTTTGCATTTTTCCAACTCTATTATGAAAATTTTCAAACACGGAAAATGAGAACGTTACAATTAACATCCAAATTCTCTCTACATAGATTCTAACATTTAATATTTATTTTCTCTGACATTTGTTTTCGATCTTATCATTTGAAACTATGTTCTAAATTGATTGATTGAGATAGAAGTCAGAATAGTGGTTACTCTGGAAAATGATGACCGAATTGCAGGGGGCTTGGGAGAACCTCTTCCCAAGCATTAGAAATGGCCTGTATCTTCATCTGCATGGCAGTTACATATGCACAAAATTACATATACATACTCAGCTGTACACCTGAGATTTGTATACTTTACTGTGCCTAAGTTTTATTTAAAAAAAGAAGGTGGACAAAGTTGTAGGTGTCATGACGATTTACCCCTAAATATTAAAAAATGTATTTCCTAAGAATAAAGATATTCTCCTACGTAACTACATTCCTATTATCACACATAGGAAAATTAATAACTCCATAACATATTTAATCAACATTCACCATTTCCCATCGCAAGAATGCCTTTGATAGCTCTTCCCCATCCTAGTCCCAAACTAGGATCACACACTGCAATTGTTTACATCTCTTTAGTCTTGTTTAGTTGTAGAATAATCCCTAATCTTTTTTATCTTCTGTGACCTTGAATCCAGGCCATTTGTCTTATACAATGTCCACATTCTGAATTTATCATTTCCTCATGGCACTTAACTTTTTCTTCTATTCCTTGTGTTTCTTGTAAAATGGAAGGTGTGGAAGCTTAACATTCAATAAAATCATCTTTAGCAAGAATACTTCATAGATGGGAACTGTCATCCACTGAGTTTAAAATATTAAGACCACCTAGAAGTCCTATTTGGTTCCTTCTTAGGAATCCTGCTGTTTTTAAGTCTTCTAATGTGCTGATAGGCTCTTTCCTTGTATATTTTATGACATGGGATTTTGAACTTGTCAGTGGGCATTATCTATATGAATTTCATCAGACCTAGATCGGCCAAAGAGGGTTTGCATTTGCTTCTACCCAATGCCTGAGCGCTATTATCTCTCTAGGACCATTTGTTGCGTTGAAAGTTCCTGGACAGGACCCATAAGTACAAATATGAATCCCACACCATGATGAGAACAGGCCCATAATTAGGAATTCACAAGGGAAGCTTTAAACTTTATCTGGACCACTGGTGAAGACAGACAAGTTTCATTGTTATTTATGTATGCTGAGTAAGTAGATTTTCTTCTAGTTCACCCTTTTGCTGAAGATAAAGCTCCTCAAAGACTCAGCTTTATGCAAGGACCTGAGTTCCAACTACCTTTGTGACACTGGCTGAAGGCCTAGTCTTGCATCCCCACACACTGACACTCACATCTCTTTGTTGCACAAGGTGACAAATTAACCTCACTGGAGGCCACCATAGCCTCCAGGCTATAGCCTCCAAGCAACAGCCTAGTCATCAAACTTTTTCTATGAAAATCTAGCATTACTACTAATGCTGTGTGAGGGAAAAAAAATAAAACTACTTTGACTTCAGTTGTATTTGGAAATGAAAAGGTTTTTTATTAACCTCAAAAGTAACCACATGCATTTTTAAAAAGTCGCAATGCATATAGATGCATTATTTAAGGCAATGACAGTACTTGTACTCAAGGATTATAGATCACCCATAAAATTGTGCAGATTTCCATTCTTTAAATGTTACTTACAGAATACTCATTCCAATGGTAATGCTAATGATCAACAAAAGTTACACAGAGGAAAAATATCAAGCACACTAAAAATCCAACATTTGATAAGTCCAAATAGGGATTTTTCAAGGGCAAAGAACAAAGCTTACCTGACATATGTTAGACAACAAACAAGCTCAAGTCTGGAAATTCTTTTTGATTCTGAACTAGTACTTAGGCTTGAGTCTGGTTCAAGTTTGGCAGATAGGTTAAAATGTCAAATTGGACACTAAACACAATACAATTTGTTCCAGTTAAGGGACACAGACATTGGCACCAATTAATTATGTCTTTTCCACTCCTTTTTGAAATGGATGCTTCCATTTGCATGACCACAGAATATGGAGTGATAACGTATTTCATTTTCAACAACTACTCTTTCTGAAAAACACAAAGAAAAAGCACTGATGATATTAAAAGTTGACTCACCACTGTCCTCTGTTTATTAGGCAGGAAGACTCTAACGATAGGTTTCTGTGGTGACTTGGGATTGCTCCGTGACACATCTGTGGGGTTTTGAAAAACTGAAAGAGATGAAGGTAGCACTGAAAGGCTAGAAGAAGAGGAAGATGTAACGGTGTCCGTTGATGCAGAGCTAGAAACAGAAAAATCAGTTCCATTCCCCAGGGATTCCAATAACTGTTGTTCTCTCTGTTGGAGGGCATCTAGCTTGCTGGTGTATTCTTCATAGGCCTATAAAATAAAGTAAACATACACTGAATCTGGACTTTTTCCTGACAGTAACAAAAGGAAATATGAAATTTAAATCTTTGATTGTAATCTCTTTATAATCTAGCTAATAGGGTTTTAAGTACAAGTTACAAAATAAGTGCTAAAGTACTGTAAATTAATACTTCTACTTTTAAAGTGATCATTTTTTTGTGTATGTGATAAGACAGTACATTGCACTGAGAGATCAACAAACATATAAATGTCTAGAATAACCCACGAATGTTAATTTTAAAATGTATTTACAATGTTCTGGTCATACTGCAATTTAAAAACAAAAATCTTTTTTAATGTTTACTTATTTTAGAGACAGAGTGCAAGCAAGGGAGGGGCAGAGAGAGAGGGAGACACAGAATCTGAAGCAGGCTCCAGGTTCTGAGCTGTCAGCTCAGAGCCCGATGCAAGGCTTGAACCCACGAACCGTGAAATCATGACCTGAGCTGAAGTCGGATACTTAACCTACTGAGCCACCCAGGCGCCCCTGGTCATACTGCAATTTAACTTCCAAACTGCATATCCAACATAAGATAAAATACTATACTAAATCAAGGATAAGTACCCTCTCTATTAAAAAAAATTTTTTTTGAGGAAATTGTAGGCATATAAAGTTTCATACCTTTCTGCCCTCCAATGAACAGAAAGAGAAGTTGAAAAGGAGATGCGGGGTTAAAAGAGATTTGTCAAAAAATAAGACTCAGGTACAGGGTCAGATCTCACCATTACCACCAAAATCTTCTCAATAGGGCTTAGAAGTTACATAACTGCCACCTTCTTTCTGAAACAGGTATTAGTTAAAATACTTTATTCTCTTCACTATGGATCTCTGACGATCCCATCAAATACTGCTTAAAGAATAAAATTTTATTTGAAAAGGTGGTTTATGCCCTGCAGTCAAGAAATTCTGGTGCCATTATCCACTAGGGTGGAAACTTCTAGAAGTTTCATTTGATTAAAGCTATAAAGTCAAATGACCACATAAGATATCATATTCTAAAAATAACAAGAATTTTGAAAACAGAGTGATATTGAAAGTAAAGGGATGGAATAAATTGGAATATATATGTCCATGGTTCTTTAGGGCAATGGAAATCACCCTCCCCCACACTATGGTCCACCATTTCTCTCTACCATCATACACAGATGTAATACCACAAACATTTATAAAAGGCTACAAGGGAGAATCAAAGATTTTAAAACTTCTCATCACTCAAGGAGTTTATTATTGGGCTGCAGAGAAGCAGGTGGATGTATTTTAGTATGCTTAAGTGTTATACATGAGAAATAAAGGACATTCTTGATATAAGGTGAGAATGAGGTAGGATTATGTTAGCATTTAGATAGACGGAGTTAAGTGGGGGAGAAGAGAGAGCTGTGTACAGGAGAAATTCTGCAACAAATAGAGAGGTAGGAAACTTTAAGGCATAGAGGGAAAACTACAGACTAGTATAGCTGCATGCAATTCAGTATCTGGGACACAACAAGGGATCAATATATGTTTGCGGAATTAAATGAAGAATAGCAATACAGGGAAACAAGTAATGCAACTGGAAACGTGGGTAAGGCACCAGCTTGTAGAGGGTGTCTCTATACCATGCTATGAAGCCTGAACTTCATTCTATAAGTAAAGGAGAATGATCAAAGATAGAGGAGAATGAAGAAGAAATTTCATTTCAGTAAAGACCACTGACTGCACTTGCTATGCTGGTTCTTAAAATATAATTTTGAAGATGAAAAAAAGGAAAAATAGTAAAATGAGCCATTGGGGTAAAGGGCATAAACTGCATCTAAAAGCCCTCTCCTGGGGTGCCTGGGCAGCTCCGTCGGTTAAGTGTCCAACTTTGGCTCGGGTCATGATTTCATGGTTCATGGGCTCGAGCCCCGCGTCAGGCTTTGTGCTGACAGCTCAGAGCCTGGAGTCTGCTTCGGATTCTGTGTCTCCCTCTCTCTTTGTCCCTTCCCCGTTCTCGCTCTGTCTCTCTCTCTCTCTCTCTCTCTTTCAAAAGTAAATAAGTATTTTAAAAAAATTTTTAAAAAGCCCTCTCCTTTATAACCTACTAGCTACCCTACCCTGATTCTGGAAATGTTTCATAACATTTTGAGGCATTATAATCAAATCACTTCAAAATTATCTGAACCGTGTTTCGTGTTAGCTTTCAGTTCCAAGAGCTAATTACTTATGGGCATCTCTTTTAATATGATCCGTTTATCCAGCCTTTAATCCGTCAATTAGTATATACTGACCATACATGTGTCTGGCACTGTTTGGGACTCGAACTAAAAAAATAAAGACTGATGCAATTCCTACCCTAGGAAGATCACATACATGCAGTCTGGGAGATAAAAGTTCCCCCTTGCATATATCAAATCTTGTTTACTATCATCTGGACAAGTACACAAAGTAAGCCTTAGGGAAATGGAATGCACTTAAACAATAAATTTTCAGAATGCTATTTCTTTATCAAAATGTTAGTCTTAATTTTTGAAAATATACTGTTCCCTCCATTGTGGATTACAAGCTATTATTTCACTGCACTTATCAATAGCTCTTTCCTTTTATTAAGTACAAAGCAGTTATTCCACCTCTCTCCGTCCTCACAGCTGCAATCAAGGCTCTTGCCTGCCTTCTGTCCCTGGATTGACTCATTTCATCCCACTATCCTTGATGCATTCAGTGTGGATTACTCTTTTAACATTCCTGCCGTAAAGTTCTCTAAACTTATTTCTAAAGGTATTGATTTTCATTCTACCTTCAAGATCCAGGAGTTCCAAATGATGACAAGACCTCAATGTGGAGCTTCCCCTGTCCCTGTACACACCTTCTCAAGTTTCCATCTTACTACATTAATCTGTTTATGATATCAACATTAATCCCTTGAAGTTTCTTAGATTTGGGCCTTGACTGTCTTATTGCCCCTACTTTGCGGCTCACCATTTCAACAATACCACTAGTAACATCTCTGATTCTCTAATTCTTATTCTTTTACCAACTTGTTTGTCAAATACAAATTTGGAGTAAATTCTAACCACTCAATTATTCCATTCTTTCTCTCAGGTTACCATACACTGCTGGAGAAGATAGTAAGGTAGGTCAATTAGTTAAGGTCAGTTAATTAAGTCAAGAAGATAGAAGGAGGTCAATTAGTCCCATTATCAATTTGTGGAAATTAGTCCTTTAGGGTACTACCCGAAAATTTTTAACATCATATTACATTTTTCACAATACTTACTCCAACCTTTTCTATGCTTCTCTGCCTCCTTACCTTCATCACCCAATCTGTAATTCGCTCAGAAAACAGCATTACATTACCTTCAAATTTACTCTGGAGGTCAAAGCCATCAAATAAAAGCTTCCTCTTCTTTCTTTGTCTAAGCAATTCTCCATGCCTTTCCCTATCTCTCTTTTCTTTTAATTTATTTTAGAGAGAGAGTGAGAGAGCACACACGAGTGGGGGAAAGTGGCAGATGGAGAGAGAAAATCTTAACCAGACTCCATGCTAAGTATGGAGCCCAATGTGGGGCTTGATCCCACGAACCCAGTATCACGACCTGCACCAAAATCAACAGAGGGATGCTCAACCGACTGAGCCACCCAGGGGCCCGCCCCATCTCTCTTCTGTTCTCAATTTAGTAATGGCACTGAATGTTTAGGGCCTCTACAGAGGCCTTGGTACACTGTTATCCCCAATTTCCCTTATATCTTCCAATTTTTCCTCTGTTTCCTTACTCAGCAAATATGGACAAGTCCTCCCACAAAAATGCACACCTCAGCCACCACCAGTATCACCAACAAAATTCTTGTGGTTCGTTCTTCCAGATACTACAGATACCAGATACTTCTTCAGGATGAAGCTTTCCCAAAACCTTATTCTTTCGCATCGAAATCCTACTTATTTTTCAAAGTCCAATTCAAAGCTCTGCTTGATAAAACCCCAAAGAAGTATTCTTTCTCTTCACCTCCTTTAGACTATCATCATGTTCTTCTTTATAGGACTATGTTTTTCTCATTATGAAAAAATTTTGTGAGGCTTAAATGAGATAATACAAGTAAAAGAAGTTATTACAGAGGCTACCACATAGCAAAAACCCATAAATATTCTTACTAGCAGGAATAAGTAGTACTAGCAATTCTTGTTCTGTTTATTACTGTCATCCTTGTATTACTTAGCTGAGTTCTTAACATGACTCTACTAAACTGTAAACTAGTTGAAGGCACAGATCATGTCAGATGTTTTTGAATAATACAAAAACACTTAATATCATTAAGATGAAAATTTTCCCGAAACTGACCTACAAATTCACTACAATCCTTATCAAAATCCCAATGGCTTTTTTATAGAAATGGGCAAGCTGATGTTAAAATTCATATGGAAGTGTAATGTACTCAGAAAACCAAAATAATCTTGAACAAAGTTGGAGGCTTCACATTTCTTCATTTCAAAAATTACTATAAAGGTACAGTAATCAAGACATTGGAATAAGGATACATATATAGAACACCACAGAAGACTTGAGAATCCAGAAATAAAGCCTTACATTTACAGCCAACTGATTTTTGACAATGGTGCTGGTACCACTGAATATCTACAGGCAGAAGAATGAAGTTGGAGTACTACCTAAGATTACAATAAAAAAGTAACTCAAAACGGATCATACACCTAAAACTAAGAGCTTAAACTACACAGTTCTTAGCAGAGGGGCGCCTGGGTAGCTCAGTTAGCCACTTAACCACTTAACCAGCGTCTGACTTTGGCTCAGGTCATGATATTGCGGTTGGTGGGTTCAAGTCCCGTGTTGGGCTCTGTGCTGACGGCTCACAGCCTTGAGTCTGCTTCAGATTCTGTGTCTCCCTCTCTCTCTCTGTCCCTACTCCGCTCATGCTCTGTCTCTGTCTCTCAAAAATAAACATTAAACAAATTTTTTAAATTCAAAGTTCTTAGAAGAAAACATAGGAGTAAATCATCATGAACCTAGATTAGGCAGTAATTTCTTAGGTATGACACGCTAAATCACACCAACCAAAGAAAAAAACAGATAAACTGCACTTCTCAAAATTAAAACTTTTATACTTCAAAAGACACTACTGGGGCTCCTGGGTGGCTCAGTCGGTTGAGTGGCCTGAGTGGCTCAGGTCATGATCTCACAGCCTGTGAGTTCGAGCCCCGTGTCGGGCTCTGTGCTGACAGCTCAGAGCCTGGAGCCTGTTTCGGATTCTGTGTCTCCCTCTCTCTGACCCTGACCCGTTCATGCTCTGTCTCTCTCTGTCTCAAAAATAAATAAACATTAAAAAAAAAAATTCAAAAGACACTACCAAAAGAATGAAAAATAAATCCCACAGAATAGGAGAAAATACTTAAAAAATATATATGTATCTCATAAGGATCTACTATCTAGAATATGCAAAGAATTCTCACAACTGAACAATAACCCAGTTTAAAATGTGGGCAAAAGATTTGAATTGGTATTTTTCCCAAGAAGATAAACAGTTAATAAGCACATGAAAAAGATGCTTTACCATTTTTAGGTCAAAACTACAAGCATGACTGTTTAAAAAACAAACAAGAGAGTAAGTGTTGGTAACGATGTGGAGAAATGAAAACCCTCATGCATTTCTGGTGGGAATTTAAAATGGAGCAGCTAACATTGGAAAACAGTCTGGTAGTTCCTCAAAAAGTTAAAACATAAAGTTACCATACATAGGACACAGCAATTCCATCCCAAGGCATAGAACCGAGACAAGTGAAAACATATGTTACACAGAAACTTATATATGAATGTTCATAATAGCTTTATTCATGATTGTCAAAAAGTGGAAACCCAAATGTCAACTGATAAATTGGCAAACAAAATATGATATATCTACATGAGGGAATAAAAAGGAATGAACGCTACATGCTACAACATGGATGAATTTTGAAAACATTACGCCAAGTGAAAGCAGCCCGTCACAAAATGCCGTATCATGTATGATTCCATTCACACAGAGTGCCCCAAAAGGCAAATGTATAGAAATACAAAGCAGATCAGTGGTTGCCAAGGGCTTATGGGAATGACTGTTAATGAGTAAAGGGTTTCTCTTTAGGGTGATGAAAATGTTTTGGAATTAAGATAGTGGTGATGACTGCACAACTTTGTGCATATACTAAAAAAAACCCACTGAATAGCACACTTTAAAAAAGTGAATCTTACAGTATGTGAATCATTTCTCAAGTAAAAGTGGGTGGGATGTCTGGCTGGCTGGGTCAGCGGGGTGTGCAACTCCATCTCAGGGTTGTGGGTTCAAGCCCCACAATGGGTGGAGAGATTACTTAAAAATAAAATTTTGTCATTAGTCCATTAAACTTATTGTTAAACTTCATTTCACAAGATACAATGAAATCTTACAAATTGCCCAAAGATGGTATCTAATGGACTGCTCCATATTCCACAAGAAGGACCTTGCTGCTAGTATTCTTTTCACTTGTTTTAATAAAATATCTCTGCATCATCCTGGGTTCTACACAGATTAAAGACCAAAAAGGCTGTCAGTATCATAATAATGATACAGCAGTTAAGAGCAGATGCTGAATTCAGAATGTGTGGATTCAAACTTTGGCTACATTATTTACTAATTTTGTAGCATTAGCCATGTTATTATTATACTCCTCTGTGCCTTAGTTTTTTCATCTATAAAATGAAAATGAGAATAGGAAGTGTAACTCAAAGGATAGGTTGAGGATTAAATGACCGACTATCTGCTTGGAACAGTGCCTGGTATATGGCAAATAATAAATGTCAGGAGCTACTGCCGTTACCATGCCTCTGTCTCCAGGGCACTCTGGCATACATGTCAATTCTATGGTAGCTAGGACTCCGTGTGTAACACCAGTGTGTATCACCAGCACAGTGATTCCAGAAACACTATTCCTTCTCTTCTGGAATCTAATATGTCAGGTCCAAAAAGAAGAACCTACTACTAGAGAAGCATCTAGCATTTTATCTTACACACAGAAGGCATTCAAATAACTTGTTGGATGTATGGAGGGAGAAAAATTGGGTAAAAAAAAAGATTTCCTGGGAAATGACTCTTCAAGGCAAACTTATCTTTTCCTCCTTTGGATGAAGATTTATGGGGTGCCTGGGTGGCTCAGGCAGTTAAGCATCTGACTTCAGCTCAGGTCATGATCTCACGGTTCATGGGTTTGAGCCCCACATCGGGCTCTGTGCTGACAGCTCAGAGCCTGGAGTCTGCTTTGGATTCTGTCCCTCCCTCTCTCTCTGCCCCTCCCCCTTGTGCTCTATCTCTGTCTCTCAAAAATAAATAAATGTTAAAATAATAATAATAAATAAAAAGGGAACCAAAGACTAAAAAGCCAAATTTGAAATTCCTTAAGAGTACTACAGGTCATTTCACGGAAGTTATCATCAAGAGAATCAATATAATTTTAATTATTCACGTCAGTAGGAAAAAATCTAGAACAACTTAAAAGCTAGTTTTTAAATAAATTAGTACAAGGACATAAGATTTTGATGGTGACAGAACTGATTTCACCCTGTTCTGCTACAAGGAAGAGATGCAGGGATAGGTAAAGTTTTATCTTCCTGTGGAAATCTCAAAAATATCAAACATAGAAAACATTATTTCCTATCTTGAAATGTTTGGAACGAAATAACTATAGCATAACTTCTAGTCGCCAATGCTCAAGCTTATCTTAAAGCCAAACTGTGAACACTGGAAAAACTTCACTTTTTAGCCTCTTACTTCAAGAAATATAAACATAGTCCCGGTGTAGGGATACATGTGACCCCGTTCTGGTCAATGAGATATAAAGGACAAGACGTGTAGGGGATTTGAAGGGGAAAATTTCCTCCTTGAAAGCGCGTAGGACACAAGAGAGCGTCTGTGATCCCAGCTTCCTGCTTTGAGGTGTCCTATGATGGCATACAGATCTGTGGCACTCATGACAGAAAGGCCTAAACGACTGTAGAGATCCACCCCAGCATCTGACAACTCTGAGCTGTGGAATCAATCTTAAAATAATTTACCTCCACGCTTCTTGTTACAGGAGGGGAAAATAAAACTCCTATTTGTTTGGGCAACTTGTGATTAGGTGTTTTTGTTTTTCTGTAGCTAAAAGCATTTGGTATTTTTATAGCTCTCCTAGATTTATTCTCTAATTCTTATCTTTCTTCTAATACTTTCCATCTTTATTTTTATTCTGCTTTCTAGAGATTTCCTTAACTTTATCTTACAACAATTGTTTATGTATATGCACACAGACACACATACACATATGTATTTACATTTTCTGCTCACTATTTTAATTATTTTAATACCAAGAGCTCTTTCTTGTTCTCTATTAAGACTTTTGTTTCTTTAGTACAGCCATGAAATAAGAACAGATTGTCTTCTCTTATCTCTGATGTTAATTATAGTTATTTTCAGGTTCTCATCTGTTCTGTGCACTATTTCTGAGTTGCTTTGACCATTTTTGCTATTGTTTTCCTGCTACAAGCTTTCTTCCAATATTTGGTTATTCTTAGCTGTCCATTCATATTTAAGACTTATGAGCTCTAAAGATGTCAATACTACACAAAGCAATCTATGGATTCAATGCAATCCCTACCAAAATCCCCATGTGTTTCAGAAATAGCAAAATCCACCCTCAAATTCATATGAAATCTCAAAAGATAGTGAAATGCCAAAGCAATCCTTAAAAGGAAAACAAAGTTGGACATCTCATGCTTCCTGACTTTAAAATCCTTACACGGCTACAGTAATCAAATCAGTACAGTGTAAACTGGCATAAAGTTGGACTATAAATACCAACGGAAAACAAAAGAGAGCCCGCAAATAAATTCTCACATACATGGTCAAATGATTTTTGACAAGGGCATGTGTCAAAGTTTCTATTCAATGAGAAAGGACAACCTTTTCAATAAATGGGGCTGGGAAAACTGGATATACACATGCAAAAGAATGAAGTTGAACCCTTAGCTTACATCATACAGAAAAATTAACTGAAAATGGATCAAGGACCTCAACGTTAGGGCTAAAACTGTAATTACAAATCTTAGAAGAAAACAGAAAAAAAAGGTTCATGACACTGGGTCTGGTAATGATTTCTTGGATGTGACACCAAAGGCACAGGCAACATGAGGAAAACAGGTAAATGAGACATCATCAAAATAAAAAAAAACTTCGCACAAAGGATATAATCAACAGAGAGAAAAGGGAACCCATGGAATGGAAGAAAATATCTGCAAATCATAGATCTAATTAGGAATGATACTCAGAATATATAAAGAACTCCTACAACTCAACAAAAAACCAACCCAATTAAAAAATGTGTAGAAGACTTGAACAGACATTTCTCCACAGAAGAATGAATGTCCAATAAACACATGAAAAGATGTTCAACATCATAAGTCATCAGGGAAATGCAAATCAAAACCATGAGATACCACGTCACACTCATTAGGATGGCTATCAGAAACAAACACAACACACAGTAAGTGTTGGCAAGGATATGGAGTAACTGGAACTCCTGTATATTACTAACAGTAATGTAAAAGGCAGCTAATGTGGAAAACAGTATGGCATTTCCTTAAAAAATTAAATACACTTTCTTAAACTATTCACAAAAATAAACTCAAAATGGATGAAAGACCTAAATGTAAGACAGGAAGTCATCAAGAGCCTAGATGAGAAAGCAGGCAAAAACCTCTTTGACCTCGGCCACAGCAACTTCTTACTCAACACGGCTCTGGAGGCAAGCAAAATAAAAGCAAAAATGAACTATTGGGACCTCATCAAAATAAAAAGCTTCTGCACAGCGAAGGAAACGATCAGCAAAACTAAAAGGCAACCGACAAAAGGGGAGAAAATATTTGCAAACGACATATCAGATAAAGGGTAGGTATCCAAAATCTATAAAGAGCTTATCAAACTCAACACCCAAAAAAACAAATAATCCAGTGAAGAAATGGGCAAGACATGAATAGACACTTCTCCTAAGAAGACAACCAGATGGCTAACAGACACATGAAAAAATGCTCAACATCACTCATTATCAGGAATGAAAACCACGATGAGATACCACCTCACACCAGTCAGAATGGCTAAAATTAACAACTCAGCCAACAGATGTTGGCAAGGATGCGGAGAAAGAGGATCTCTTTTGCACTGCTGGTGGAAATGTAAACTGGTGCAGCCACTCTGGAAAACAGTATGGAGGTTCCTCAAAAAATTAAAAATAGAACTACCCTACGACCTAGCAATTGCACGAGTAGGTATTTATCCAAGGGATACAGGTGTGCTGTTTCGAGGGGCATATGCCCCCCAATGTTTCTAGCGGCACTATCGACAATAGCCAAAGTATGGAAAGAGCCCAAAAGCCCACCAACAGATGAATGGGTAAAGAAGATGTGGTGTGTGTGTGTGTGTATATATATGTATGTACATATATGTATACATACATACATATATATAAATATACACATACATATATACACACATATACATATATGTATGTATATATATGTATGTATATGGGTGTGTGTATATGTGTGTATATGTGTACATATATATGTGTACATACACACACACACAATGGAGTATTACTTGGGGATCAAAAAGAATGAAATCTTGCCATCTGCAACTACATGGATGGAACTAGAAGGGATTATGCTAGTGCATCCTGAGAAACTTAACAGAAACCCATTGGGGAGGGGAAGGGGAAAAAAAAAAAAAGAGGTTAGAGTGGGAGAGAGCCAAAGCATAAGAGACTCTTAAAAACTGAGAACAAACTGAGGGTTGATGGGGGGTGGGAGGGAGAGGAGGGTGGGTGATGCGTATTGAGGAGGGCACCTTTTGGGATGAGCACTGGGTATTGTATGGAAACCAATTTGACAATAAATTTCTATATTGAAAAAAAAAGAAAAAAATATTTAGAAAAAATAAAAAAACTTTTATAAATAAATAAATTAATTTATTAAAAAAAAAGAAGGGATTATGCTAGGCAACATCAGTTAGTCAGAGAAAGACAAATACCACATGACTTCACTCATATGAGGACTTTAAGATACAAAACAGATGAACATAAGGGAAGGAAAGCAAAAATAATATAAAAACAGGGAGGGGGACAAAACATAAGAGACTCTTAAACATAAAAGAACAAACAGAGGGTTGTTGGAGGGGTTGTGGGAGGGGGGATGGGCTAAATGGGTAAGGGGCATTAAGGAATCTACTCTTGAAATCATTGTTGCACTATGTGCTAACTTGGATGTAAATTAAAGAGAAATTAGTTAATTAAAAAAAATTAAATACAGAATTACCACATAATTCAGTAATTCCACTTCTGCTATACAGTCAAAAGGAGTAAAATCAGCATTATTCGTGGTAATGAAAAGACAGAAATGACCAACCATCAATGGTATCCACTGATAGATGAATGGATAAACAAAATGTGGAAACATTATTCAGCCTTAATTAGCAAGGAAATTTTGACCCATGCTACAACATGGATGGACCTTGAAGACATTATGCTAAATGATATGAGCTGTCACAAAAGGCCAAATATTGTACAATTCCATTTGTTTGAGGTTCCTAGAGTAGTCAAATACGTAGGGACAGAAAGCAGAATGATGGGTCTCAGTGGCTAACCAACATACTTGGTTTTTCACTGAAGGGCCTTCAAATATCAGTACCCAAAGGTCTTCCCACTGGCCCTCATCAACTTTCCCCAGGGAAGAATACTGTCATCTCCAGGTAGGCTCCTCTTCATAGTTTATCCAATGTTTATGTAGGTTTATTGTTTATTGCCTGTAATTCCCTCCTCTGATAAAACTATAAGCTGCTTAAAGGCACAGTTGTGTGGTGTTTTTTTTTTTGTGCTATATCCCCAGAGCCTGAAAAAGCATAAATGCATAAATATAAACAGGCACTTAA
This sequence comes from Puma concolor, assembly GCF_028749965.1. NCBI lineage: Eukaryota > Metazoa > Chordata > Mammalia > Carnivora > Felidae > Puma > Puma concolor. The sequence continues at coordinate 14,427,146 of NC_141668.1, read as the reverse complement.
TAAATATCTGCTGAATGAATCAAAAATTTATGCGTAATCAATATGTGTGAAGAATGATGCTATTTCCTAATTATAAACTTAAACCTTAAATTACAACATGTGTGACAGTATTCTCATTTTACCAATGAGGTCAGGTATAATGAGATTAGGTAACCTATTTGCAGAAGCTAAGTCACAGCTAAGATTCAAACATAGGGCCTATGTGACTTCAAAGTTCATCTTAATCACTATATTGTATTGCCTTCTACAGAGAAATTCTGTAGTGTGTCCCTGAGAATACGAATCTACCTCCATGGGGTGCCTGGGTGGATTATCTGGTTAAGCGTCAGACTTCAGCTCAGGTCATGATCTCGTGGTTCGTGAATCTGAGCCCCACGTCGGGCTCTGTGCGGACAGCTCAGAACCCGGAGCCTGTTTCACACTCTATGTCTCCCTCTCTCTCTCTCTGCCTCTCCTCTGCTCACACTGTCTCTCTTTCTCTCTCTCAAAAATAAATAAACATTAAAAAAAATTTTTTTAAAAAGAATCAACATGCTAATGATATAATCTATGAGGTATGGTCTGCTTTATATTGTCCTAGTTAGATGTAATATGAACAGTGAAGAGCGTGAAGAATGTGAGTGTGTGGAGGGGGCACTGAATCCCTGCTATAGTCAAAAACGGTTATTGATGCAAATGTATTACAACTAAGGGTGGGGGAGAGTCTCACAAGACACAGAAATGGTTGGCAAAAACTGTTGGTTAAACTGTCTAATTCTAATTAATAAAGAATCACTATTTTCACCAGGACTCTTTGCCTCCTATGACTCCTGCACTTGTCCTCCTCAGACAGAAAAGTAAAACAGCATGGGATATTGGAAAGTATACTAACTAGTATTCAGAGGTATGAACTGTGGTCCTACTACTGGTATCTGGCAGTGTGCTCTGAGGGAAGCCATATGAAGAAGCCAACAGTTTATCAGTGGTTATTTCCAAACTTCCAAATTTATTTTAGAAATGCAAACTTACTTTCTCATGAAAATACTTGAAAGATTTAACACGTCCTTTAAGTGCAACCAGATTACTAAACTAGAAATTTAGTTTAGGAGTCTACCAATCCATGCCTAAAAATGTAAGGCGTTTGAAGGCAAATGATCATTTGTAATTTATGGTTATATTTCTATATGATTAGTGATTACAGCTGGACCAGCTTTTACAGCGACAGGCAGTGTAGTGCAGCGGGAAGCAGTGTGGACCCTGAAGCCTGACTGCCTGGATTCCCTAACAGCTTGCTCCTCATGGAACCCAAGTGACTTACATCAGGAAACCAATATCAAGAAAGGTTATCTGTGATTACAACAGAAACTACTACCCCACAGGATTAAGAACAATGACTATATATTTATGATGCTCAAGTCTTGATACAAAAGCCTCAAACACTAAAGCTAAGCAATTCTGAGCTATTTAAATATTATAAATTTTACCTATTAAGAAAGCAAACACCAATTTGGGGGGATTTGCTGGAAAAAAGATATTTCACAAGGAAAAAACATACTTCACAAAATTTGACCCCACTTTCTAACACAGTAACTAGTTTCCTAACCTCCACAACTGAATGCTTTCTCTTTCTCTCTTTTTTAAATAAGTTTTTTAACAGAGTAATATTTTGAAGTTTATACATGACTTCTCCTTTTCCAAACTACAAAATACTCTATGTTATTGTAACAAATGAAGTAAGATTAAGAAGTATAATATAATAAAGACGAAGGTAATCCACCTTCCCATATCTATTTCTCATCCCCTAGGGTAAACATTATTACTAGTACAAATGCTTTTTGTAAGTTCATGTTTTTATTTTCCAAATCACTACAGGTGCACCTGGTGGCTCAGTCAGTTGAGCATCCAATTCTCGGTTTCAGCTAGGGTCATGATCCCAGGGTCGTGGGATCGAGACCTGCACGGGGCTCTGTGCTAAGTGTGAAGCCCGCTTAAGATTCTCTCTCTCTCCTTTCTCCCCCTCTGTCCCTTTCCCCCACTTGTGTTCTCTCGCTGTCTCTAAAATAACAAAAATAAAAAATAAAAAATCACTACAGATATGATACTCAAAAGCTTACCTCTAGATATATTGATGGTGGATTATGCTCCCCACCAAATTTGTCCAATAGGGCCTCTATATGTTCCTGTGTCAACTTAATCATTTGTTTGATATTCCACACCTGAAAAATAATTTAAAAGAATGTAAATAAGAATCATTTAGGATATGAATTAGAGATATTTTAAAATTTGAAATTTAGAGCTGAGACCTGTGAGACCATTTAGCATAGCAATTTTTCCCATCTTTTATTAAACACCTAAAAACTCTTTTCTACACTAGTAGTACAAATATACTCAACTGTAAAAGATTCAAATAATACATGAGTATTCAGAATAAATGACAGGGGCGCCTGAGTGGCTCAGTAGGTTAAGCGTCCGACTTCTGCTCAGATCATGATCTCACGGTTTGTGAGTTCGAGCCCCGTGTTGGGCTCTGGGCTGACCGCTCAGAGCCTGGACCCTGCTTCAGATTCTGTGTCTCCCTGTCTCTCTGCCCCTCCCCTGCTCATACTCTGTCTCTCAAAAATTGTCTCAAAACTAAATAAACATTAAAAAAAATTAAAATAAAAAAGAATGACGAAAGTCTCTTTTCACACTTCCCCACATTCCTGGACCCTTTGCCCAAAACTCAACTGCCGTTTACAATTTGTTATATACATCCTTTCCACATCTCCTTTTTAATAAAGTAAATATAATAATACATATACAAAGTATACAAATACATATAAATATTATATTTAAAAAACATTTTTAATAATTGTTTTTTTCCCTGAACAACATTCCTCAAAGTTGTTTCCATATCAATACATACGTATTTTACTGTTTTTAATTTTTTTTTTTCAACGTTTATTTATTTTTGGGACAGAGAGAGACAGAGCATGAACGGGGGAGGGGCAGAGAGAGAGGGAGACACAGAATCGGAAACAGGCTCCAGGCTCTGAGCCATCAGCCCATAGCCCGACGCGGGGCTCGAACTCACGGACCGCGAGATCGTGACCTGGCTGAAGTCGGACGCTTAACCGACTGCGCCACCCAGGCGCCCCCGTATTTTACTGTTTTTAAATGGTGGTGTTAAGGATAGAAACATTTATTTCGTAATATTGTTATGACACTGCTTATCGTCAATGGTCTTCAAACTTCAAGAGCAACCTAACAGTGGATGGTCACGGATAATTTTAGGACAATTTTCAGCTCCTTGATGTTTTCGTGTACTCCTAATTGAACTGCTTGAGAACTAGTCTCCTTTCCTCCTCTCCCTTTAAAATCACCACATTGTAATTCTCCGTTCTATACAAGAAAGGCAAAATTCTTCTCCATCTCAGATCCTACTAATGTGCACTGTTCTGAGATGTATAAATTTTAAAGTACGGAGTCAACACGAGGGAAAAACCCCTTGAGAGAAAAGGGGTAGGGGTTAAAACCAAGACCTTATTTTATCAGTGAAATAAATTCTTGGCAGGGTTCCAAGCCTCATTCATTTATCCAGCTGGCCAGCCTAGAATTCACAAGTTGGGTGGTTATAGTACAGGCATATATTATGTGTTTATTTTTTAAAAAGTCATTTTTTCCTTGATGAAGAATGAGTCCAATTTATCTGAGTGGTTAGAGAATGTGCTTGCAAATTACACTGTATACTAGATACTCCATAAACTGCATGATCTAAACCTGGAATTCTAAGGTGTGACCCAAAATGAACAGCATAAATATAATACACACTAGAGATTAAGACCTTTTAAACTACCGAAAGTTATAATTTAAAAATGTGAGGTAGTTAAAAAATGTACAAGAGGGTATAGATAGATGAACAAGGAGGGGGCTTCAGGACCCTTGGTTTATTTAATAATTCTCTTCCTAGAGGATATTCAGATTATTCCATTTTTCTCAACTTCAAACAATGCTTCAATGAACAGTTCTGAACTGCCTTTCTGGGCACAGGTTTCAGTTTCCCTTTTAGATATCAATGCATAGAATTCCTGAATTGAATGTTATGTGCATTTAAAAATTTAATAAATGTGTCAAATAGTTTTCCAATAGAAAAAAAGTCCCAAGTCATATTCCTACTAGGAGGGTATGAGTCCATGCTTTTCCCTATAATCCCACCAACACTGGGTCTTATCAAACTTTGAAACGTTTGGCAATTTGAAGGGGGAAAGGTGATCTTGTTGTTTCAATCTGTATTTCCCAGAAAACCATTTTTCATGTTTATTGGACATTTACATTTCTTTTTGGAAAATTCCCTATTCATATTCTTTCTTTCATTCTATTTTTTTCTTGTTGATTTATAGATATCCTATGTTCTAGATATTTTATATATTAACCCTATTCTCCTCCAAATGTTGCGGTTTTTTTCATGTTTTTCACATTATGCTTCATTTGTCATACAAAGTCCTGCTACTCAAAAGTGGTCCATAGACTAGCAGCAGCATAATCTTCCAGAAGCATGTTATACATGCAAAATCTCAGAATTTGAGAAGCAATGACAGAAATTTCCTTTTCTTTCTATTGTCAGATATCGTATTATTTTCCTTTACGACTCCTTGGCTAATTTTTCATATCCCCCAAAAAGCATTGGATGTCTTTTTTCTCTAGCTATACTTATTCTCCAGGTGATCTTATCCAATCTTGTGGCTTTATATGCCAAATATGGACTGATGAAGCCCAAATTTTAAAATCCAGCTCTGTCCTCTCAACTCCAGACTTTTTGTCCAACTGCCTACTGAACATCTCCACTAAAATAACTAATAGACATTGCAAACTTGACATGTTCAAAGATTTAACTTCTGGTCTAGCCCACAATCCCCCCCAAAACTTCTTTTTCCTATAGTCTCTTCATCTCAGAAAATAACCTCCCTCTATGTTGACTTCATTGACCACTCAGGCAGAAGTGCTTTATAGTCAGAATTTGATATCCTAAAATTGATTATGTTTTTCATGTCTATCAGCTGCTCTGAGATCAGAAACATGTTTTATTTATCTTTCGTTTCCCCATCACTTATCTTGGTGTCTTAGTCATAACAGGTATTCAATCAGTGCTGAAACTAAGATTCAGGCTGTCTTTAGAATAGGGGAAGAGAGGAAAAATTAGGCCTAGTTCGGGGATTCTTTCCACTTCAGTAAATAAATGAAGATGTTATTATCCAAAGCCTTTTTTGTTGTTGTTGTTTTGTTTTGTTTTTTTTAAAGCTCCATAGATAAAGCGCATGCACAGTTAGGGTAAAGAACCACCCCCCAAGGAATGAGAGAGAGAAAGGAAAAAATTAGAATAGAAAAGGAAAATGAACATGAGGGAAATTACGGAACTGAGCTGATTAAAACTGATTAGAATAAAATTTTTGTACCGGGGAGCAGAAAATGACAGGTTTGGTTAGGTAGGGCAGGGCCAGACCATGAATGTTCTGGAATAAGATTTCTTAATTCCCGAAACAAAAGTAATTTTATATCCAAAGAATGAAGAAAAATCACTATGAGCCATCACTGAAATTAGGGAAGATGAGTCTGGTAGAAAAAATTGGCTCACATTTCCCAGAAGAGTAAGAGAAAGAACTTTGATGATAATTATTAAATATAAATATATTAAAAAAATAGAATAAGATATTGTAAAACTAAGAGAAGATATATAGTTTTGGCCTTAAAATGCCTTCTTGGAAAAAATGAAGAAAATCTGTTTCAACAGTCCTGAAAGGGAAATGAAAGAATTACAAACAGAAGCAAAAAATTCAAGAAAGGTACTAGATTTCCTGTCCTGTTTTGATCTCTTCAGTGGACCACAGCAATTAAAATCAGGCAATCTTAGTAAACAATCGATCATTTCTAGTGACTTTACAGATGGCAAAGTTCCCTCCCCCACAAAAATGAATTTTTTTAACACCCACCTCAGAAGACACCTATGTTAAAATATAAATTAATAAAATATAAATTCAGACCAACTGCTATGGAAGAACTGCAGGGCAGTAATGGCACAGAAAACTACAGCCACTGCCTCCCTTCCTCCCAATAAAAAGGCATCAGGTCCGGATTATTATAGGATTGGCTTCTATCAAACCTTTAAAGAAAATACAATAAGTTATTAATATGTGAAAGCATATAAAAAAGGAAAATCTTCCAAGTTCATTTCATAAAATTAGCAAAATCCAGATATCCAAACTTGACAAAGAGAATACAAAATGAAAAAAAAAAAACAAAAAACACACAGACACACATAAATAATCCAAGCTGTGAGGATACAAAACCTCTTAAATTCCATTTTCCCTCTCCCTTTCAGTTCCCTCTCCCTCTCTCACTCTTGTTCTTTCCCTCAAATTTATGTTAGTCATTCATCAGGAATCCAGTAAAATGATACTTAACAGGTCAAAGGAGAAAACTACACGCTAGTCTAACAGATGCCCAAACAACAAATAACTATTACCAAAGGTAAAACAAATTTATTTAAACAAATTTATTTAAAATAAATAATTCAAAAAGAGAGACATGGTCCTAAAATTTCAGAAGAATTGCTAAAAGAATCATGGCAGTGGAAGCATGAAGGCTAGACAATCAGTCAGTGGAAAAGATTCTGAAAAACTCCTCTAAAATAAAAAACAAATACAATCAGCTTGAGAAAGAAATCAAAGTTTATAAATTGCCAACCAAAATATCAAAGTTTCTATTGAGATAATTCTAGAATATCTCCAAGCTTAAAGACAATACATATAAAAGGGGAGCATGAGAAAATGATAAATCACAGTCATTAAAATAAAACCTCAGCTGAAGTAAACAGATTAGAGCTAAAGAAAGAATTAAAGAACTAGAAGAGGATTCAGAGAAAATTGGCCAAAAGGCAGAGAAAAATGAATGGAAAACAGGAAAGGCAAAGAACGGAATTAGTAAATTCAGAAGGTAAACAGACAATGGGAGACATATTTGAACAGAAGATGGGTGTAATTTTCTAAAACAATTGAAAATAAAAAATTCTCAAGAGTAGCACAATGAGTCCTGTGTCCTGTCCATGACAGATAAAACTAAATCCACAACTATATAGGTCGAAGTACAAGTTCATAAAAGTTCTTAAAGTCAACCAGAGAGAAAAGAAAAATAAATTACACTGACAGCATATTTCTTAACAACAGTATAAGAAGCCAGAGGATAATGAAATGACTTCAAGAAACAAAAGAAAATAGCTAACAACCTAAAAGGAAACAGAACCCAGAATAATGTAAAAGACAGAGCAGCATGGCAGGCTGATTAACAGTCCCCAAAATATCTACACTGTAAACCCCAGAACCTATGTTACCTTATATGACAAAAAGAATTTTGCAGATGTAATTAAGTATTTTGAATTAAGGAGATTATCTTGGATGGGCCCAAAATGTTATTCCAAGCATCCTTATAAAATAGGGAGATTTTATTACAGAGGATTAGGTAAGTGAAGACCTACCAGAGAGATCTGAAGATGCTACACTGCTGGCCTGGGTAGCTGAAAGAAGGGACCATGAATCAAGGAATCCAAGGAATGCAGTTCTGCAAGCTGGGAAAGGCAAGTAAATGTGCTCTAGAGGGAGAACAGTCTTTCTGACACCTCAATTGCCCTAGTGTGAACCCCATTTTGGACCTCAGACCTTCAGAATTATTAAGGGAATACATTTGAGGCAAAACACCAGGTTTGTGGTAATTTGATACAGCAGCCACAAGAAACTAATACAAATGGGGAACCTGGAAACTAATAAACACAAGGGTAAATCTAAATAAGCAGACTATACAAAATAACAACAAAAACAGTGACAACAGTTGCTGGGGGCAAATGGGCAGCAGTAAAGCATTCTAAGACCCACTTATTATTCAAGAGGGATCCTGGAACATCTTCATGTGCCAGACAGATGTCAAAACAACACAGGAGCCAGCTTGAAGGGACTCCTACTAGCCAAACTTGGGAGATTTTCAGCAAAAAGAGTAAAAACTATAATTAATTACAACAGGTGGCATACATAAAAGATAAATAAATAAAAACTCACTAGTCCATAAAAGTAAGAAGTTTGTTGGGAGACACTTGCCACCACTGTAGGTGACTGTTACATCTTTAGAAAATTAAACATTAGTGGAAAAGAATTATGTATTTTATATTCTACCTTCTTGGAAAAAATTCTAGTTATTCCTATTTGATGTGGGAAGCTCTTTCTAAAAGAATGCCAGCTAATATAAAATCACTGATTCAAGAAAGGATCACAGGAGGCTGAAGCTGTTAGGTGAAAAGTTGATGAAGAACAGAATACTCCTATAGTGTCCAAGCATTTCCACACAGATTAAAGACAGAGGGAAAAACACACATCTTTATAAGGATATGTAGCTTAGAATCATTAATAGAGGGACAACCGGACAAGTACCTCTTAATGTGATACAACATAAATGACACATTATCTATCACCCATGAAGTTTACCTGCAAAACATTAATACAGAATCTAATCAAACATTTTTTTAATTTTTTAAAGTTTATTCATTTGTGTGGGGGGGTGGGGGGGTGGTGGTGGAGAAAGAGACACCAGAGCACAAGTGGAGGGGGGAGGGCACAGAGAGAGAGCAAGACACAGAATCTGCAGCCGGCTCCGGACTCTGAGCTGTCAGCCCAGAGCCCAATGTGGGGTTTGAACCCATGAACCATGAAATCATGACCTGAGTCAAAAGTCGGGCACTTAACCGACTGAGCCACCCGGGCACCCTCTAATCAAACTTTTACACTTAGCTTCAAGTTGAGAAGAAATATACAAGGTAAAAAAAAATAATGAAATAATCAGACATATACAGAATATGGGACATTCTATAAGACATTTATCTTTCTCTTTAAAAGTCAAAGCCGTGACAATCCAAAATGTGGGACATTCCAGGACAAGTATCCTAGTCTCTTTAATAAATCATGTCATGGGAAACAAAATGGTGGGTGGTCTGTTCAAGACTCTAAGACAAGAACTATTAAAAGACAACAACTAATTCAACACATGCACACAAAGAAGATCTTAGTTTAGGGATGGAGAACAGCTATAAAAGACATTCTTAGGATAACTGTGGAAATTTAAACATGTACTACACATATGATTATGGAATTGTTAATCTCCCTAGATATAATTTTAGACAAGTGAAATAATTTTTCAGGACCTATAAATCTAGCAAAATGTTAACAATTGTTGAAGCTATGTGGTGTAAGTGATACCAATGCAAACGTTTGTTGTACTGTTACTTCAACTTCTATGTAGGATTGAGTTTTTCTCCAAACTTTTTATCTCTTTTTCCTTTAATTCTCCCCAACAATGCTTTTTCTCTTAAAGTCTATTTTATGATACAAACCGACCTACACCAGCATTTGCCTGATATGTCTTTTCTCATCTTTGTGTTGCCTATAAATGAACTATGCAAAGTTTTTTTTTCTTTTGCTAGCATGTTTTGTTTTAAACATATTTATCTGTTTTAATCAGAGAATTTAGTTCATTTACATTTTTGTACCTGATTTATTTCTAGTCTTATTGTGTGTTTTCTACTTACACTGCTTTTTTCTTGATTTTCTGACTTCTACGGAACTGATCAAGTTTTGTTATTGTTCCTTTTTTCCTCTATGTACCAGTCACATTCTAGGCCACAAAACATGTTTCATAAACACAGAAAACTGTTGTGATACAAACCCTATTTCTTTATCATGATGCAATTAATTTAAAAATCAGTAACAAAATTCGAGTGTATTTTGAAAAATTCAACATTTACTTATTTTAAAAATCTTGGAATATTAGAAATAGTGATCTTTTAACTTAATAAAAGTATATCTACAGAAACCTGCAGCAAAATATCACAGTGAAAGGTCAGGCATAAGACAAGGGTGCCTGTTACCACTGATATTATATACAGGAGGTTATAGCATGGAAGGGTTATAGCATGGAGGGGTGCCTGGGTGGTTCAGTTGGTTGAGCATCTGACTGCAGCTCAGGTCGTGATCCTACAGTTTGTGAGTTTGAGGCCTGCATCTGGCTTGCAGCAGTCAGCCTGTAAGCAAGGTGCCCTCTTCAGATCCTCTATCCTCCTCTCTTGTGCCCACCCCCCACATTCCCACTCTCTCAAAAAATAAGTACAACATTAAAACAAAAATTTTTTAAGAGTATGAGAATATAAAAACAGACATAAATAAATAATGCAAGATGGGTGGATAGAATAGTAATCCAGTGCATCAGCCAGAGCCAATTTTAAAAAGATGCCCTTCATAATAGCAACAAAAACTATAAAGAATCTAGAAAAAGATCTTTTAAGATTTTTTTTTTTAATTTTTTTTTTCAACGTTTATTTATTTTTGGGACAGAGAGAGACAAAGCATGAACGGGGGAGGGGCAGAGAGAGAGGGAGACACAGAATCGGAAACAGGCTCCAGGCTCTGAGCCATCAGCCCAGAGCCTGACGCGGGGCTCGAACTCACGGACCGCGAGATCATGACCTGGCTGAAGTCGGACGCTTAACCGACTGCGCCACCCAGGCGCCCAAGATTTTAAATTTATTTTTAAGTAATCTCTACACTCAACATGGAGCTCGAACTCACAACCCTGAGATCAAGAGTAGCATGCTCTACTTACTGAGCCAGCCAGGCGCCCCTAGGAATAAATCTAATAAAAGATTTGCAAGATCTTTGTGAAGGGAACAACAAAATAATATGCAAAGGCATAAAGAAAGACTGAGAAGAGAAACTCAAATGACTCTGGAGGTTTATTTCCTCCTCTCTTTTAGTAGTCTATCAACAAGCTGACTTAGGAGGTCTGAGGTCTGAGTTTGCTCAATGCAAGAAAAGGCTGATGACAGCCACAGAGCTCTCCGTTCTAATAAGGCCATTCCATCAACCTCAAAGTTCCAATTATTACTTAGGAGCCCCTTCTCTGGTATATTAGTTCTAGTTAGGTCTACCCTAAGTATATATCTGTGTGAAGATAACAGAACTCAGGGGATTCTGTGTGCTCTGGTACTTACTGTTTTCCACTAAATCTTACTTCACATTTATGCCATGTGATGCATGTGTGTATGTGCATCACATACACCCCTTCACTTGACAAAGACTAACATAAATGCTCTTTTATGTGAAGATTCAATATTGTAATAATCTCAAATTTTCCCCAAATTAATTCAGTGTAGTACAATAAACAAAATCCTGAGATTTTTTTTTCCCCATGGATTTGGCAAACTGATTCTAAAATTCTTACAAAAGTACTATAAAATGATACAGTCTTTTAGCTATTTTAAATAATGAGAGTAAGACTGTTATTACTAGAGAGCAAGATTTATAAAGCAATAGGACAGAACAGCAATAAACAAAGAGAATGGATATAGTTTGTGTTGGCATTATAATTTAGTGGGGGACATCATGGACCATATAATAAATAATGCTAGGGTGCCTGGGTGGCTCAGTCAGTTAAGCAGCTGACTTCAGCTCAGGTCAGATCTCACAGTTCGTGGGTTCGAGCCTTGGATCAGGCTCTCTGCTGTTAGTTTGTAGCCTGCTTTGGATTCTGTGTCTCCTGCTCTCTGTGCCCCTCCCCTGATTGCTCACGCGCGCACGCTCTCTCTCTCTCTCTCTCTCTCTCTCAAAAATAAACATTAAAAAAATAAATAAATAATGCTGGGGTAACTGGCTATCCTTTTGGAAAATGTCAAATAATCCAAAAGATACATGGGCAAAGGATTTATGAACAAGTAGTAGATTTAAAGAGAATTCAGACTATCCAACAGATACATGATAACATGAATGACCTCATTAGCAATCAAAGAAATGCAAATTAAAATGAGAAATCATTTACACCCATGAGACTGGCAAAAACCTTTAGGTCTAACTATGTACGGCAATAGGTGCTTTTCTATTCTACATGTGGGTATGATACAGATGCATAAGAGTAAACTGAAAATATCTAGCAAAGCTGATGGTGGGCATTATACTAGCATGCAGCTATTACAACATTAACATATGTACAAGAAGTATTCATTGCAGCAATGTTTTAATAGCAAAATACTAGAACTAACTAAAATACTCCCTAAGAGAAAAGGGGCAAAAAAAAAAAAAAAAAAAAAAAAAAACAACAAAAAAAAAACAATTGTAAAATGGACTACTATATATAAGTCAAAATGAAGAACTAGAGCTACATTTATCATTGAGGATACGTCTCCAACACACAATATTGAATGAAACAACCAAGTTCTAAGATATATACAGCTTTAAAACATTCCATTGATATTGTTTATAGATATACACCCAAGTCAAAAGTTTAGAAGCATGAATGGTATGATGAACACTAAATTCAGGATAATGGGTACCTCTGAAGATGAACAGAGCAGGGAACAGATACAAAGGATACACTCTGATTATCTTTGATGAGCTAGAAGGTGCTTTATCTGTGTAATGTTTTGTTTAAAATATCTGAAGCAAATATGATAAAAGACATGATTCAACAACATAGGGTTATAGGTGCATGGATGATCAATGATATTATTCTCTGTACTTTTTTATATGCTTGGGAAAGGAAGGAAGGAGAGAATGAAGAAGGAAATGGAGGTTGTGAGTTGGTTAACTCCCTCCATACTAAAAGCTGCCCTTACATTTATAATTAGGGTGGCCCTAAACCTGCCTACTCCAATCCCTGTGCCCTAGAAAAAAACAACCAACGAATACACAAAGTTCAAGAGAACCCACAATCAGACTTCCCATTTAGAACAAAGGTCTATATTTGTATAACTGCAAAGCTCTGTATCATAATCAACTTGGTCCTTTATTCATGAATATGAATCAAATACGAGGGTAAATGAAAACTTTTGTGGACATGTGAAGTCTCAAAAACTCACCTCAATAGGACTCATAGGTCTGAAAACTTTCCTATCATTTGACTTAGCAATTCCACTTCTAAGAATTTTATAAATCTCCCACAAAACTGGAAAAAACACAGTAGAACCCTCATCCTAGCACTTAAAAAGATAAGTCACCAGGTAAAAAAAAAAAATCAACTAATTTTTTTAAATGGCACTATCTTTATATACAACAAAACAAACACAAAACAAGAATGTTAATACACTGGTCTAGAAAGCAAGCAAACAAGCAAGCAAGCAAGCATACCCCACCAAAAGCTGTGTTTGCAAGTAAAGAGTTAAAAGATAACTAAGTGTGGGTTTAGTTAAGGTAAACAAGGAGAACATGAAAACAAGAGGTCAGGAACATTAAGCAAAAAGCCACGGCAAGTAGTTTGGATTTTATTCTTAGTGCAGTGAGAATCCAAACTTTCAAAACCAGGTGTGTGCGTGTGTGTGACATAATCTGATTGATATTTTATTATTACTGACAATTACCATCCCATTTTCTAGATGAGAATATCTGTGGCACAGAGGTTGTATTTCGCTCAAAGCCACAGAACTGGCAAACAACAGAGTCAGGATTTAACTCTAGATAATGGAAATCCAGAGCATAAATATTATAACGCCTCTAAATATCACTCCAGTGAAGAATGGATTATAGGGGGGCAAGAGTGGATGCAAAGACCAGTCGAGACTACGGTTGTAGGCTAAGCAAGAGATGACTGCCTGGACTAAGGTGGAGGCAGTGGAGATGGAGAAAAATTGGTGCATCTGGGATATATTTTAGAGGTGGAGAAAATAAGACTTACTAATGGATCAGACATGGGGAAGGGGTGAGAAAGAAAAATAAGAGTCCAGAGCCAAAATGTCGGTGTAAGCAACAGTATGGACGGTCATGTCATTTACTGAAGTGGGGAATCAAGAGGGAGAGAAAGCAAGCATTGTGTCCCCAACAGGTGAGGTCAATTACATGATCAAGGAGGGAAGCTGGTTATGAACTCAGGAGGAGAGAGAAGGCAGGATACATTTAGGTGTCACAGCATACTAATGAGCAGACCTCCAAGGGAGTGTAGGCAAAGACTCAACCTTAAGGCCCACCAACATTTAGAGGACTAGTAAAACAAAACAAGACAAAACAAAAACCAGAGTCCACAAAAATGGTTGAGAAGAAACAGACACTAGGGTAAGAGAAAAACTATTCAGAGAGGAAAATTCATTGGTTAAAAAGTGGGAAAAGAATAGCAGACAGAAGACACTAAGAAGGATGTGTCTTCTATATATCTGGTTACGATATTTGCATATATTTGTATATACAGCAGGGCTGGGAGATAACAGCATGTTTGGAGGCTAAAAGGAAAATCCAAAAGAGAGGGAGAAATTGAGGATGTGGAAGAGAGACACGAACTGCAGGAAAGAAGCCCTAGAGACAGTAAAAAGAAGATGGAACCTGAGTCACAAGAAGAGAATGAGACCGTCAGGGAAGGTCTCTGATAATGAGTGAAAGGAAGGTAGAGAACACCAAGACCAACGCAGACAGGTTTGTAGATTCGGTGGTGAGATCAGAGCTGCATCTAACTTCTCAATAAAGACTTTGAGGTGAAGTCCAGAGATGAAAGCGGGAGCTGTGAGAAGTTCGCAGTGAATGGACAGACAGTCTTCACCGGAAGACAGAAGGAGCAGCACTGCCAGCAGCCACTGCTGAAGACAGAGATGGAAGAGAGATGGTGTGCAGTTGCTATTCTGTTAGACTCACAAAATGAAAGGGGAGACAGACTAAAGAGTCAAGGAAATTAGTAATTGTTACAGTCATTCCTTGGTCCTGGAGTCCACGGGTTGTGAAATGAGTTTCTCTCGAGAAGGCTGAAGAAGCACAATGATCAGGGGCCAGACAGGTGTCTGGAATCTTTTTAAGGTTAAAAAAGAGGTTGAGGATTTAAGAGTTTGTTGATCATAGCTTCACAATTACTTCGAGGAGTGAGATATACAAATAGGGAAGTGGTGTTCATGAAATCAATATGTGACAAATATCCTGACTTTTGAGTCAAACTTGGAAATTAATTTAAAATTATCCAAAATGGAAGTAAGAGGAAGAAAAGATTTTTTTCTGGCTGACAGCAGGTAAACCTTATCATTTCACGGATCCTGGAAAAACAAAACAGCATCAAAAATGAACTATTTTAAACTGTCCATAAGATCATCCACTAAGTTTCTGTAACTTTATTTTTTAATTTTTTAAAATGTTTTATTATTTATTTTTTTGAGAGAGAGACAGAACAGAGCATGAGCAGGGGAGGGGCAGAGAGAAAGGGACACACAGAATCCGAAGCAGGCTCCAGGCTCTGAGCTGTTAGCATAGAGCCCAAGAGGGGGGCTCGAACCCACGAACCACGAGATCATGACCTGAGCCGAGGTCGGACGCTTAACTGATTGAGCCACCCAGGCGCCCCTATGTAACTTTAAAAACAAGCCACCCTCAGTTCTCCAAAGCCCTGGCACACCATTCCAGAGCACGTGTCCCACAACTCTAAAATAAAAGATGTGTGGGAAACAGAAATAAATAACTGGGGTATAATGGCCTATTAGGGCTGTAAACTCAGTGAAGTTAAGATCTATAGCACACTGATCACTGCTTTATTCCTAGCACCTAACTAAGTACACTAGTATGAAGTAGGTAGTTTACCAGTCAATGAAGCAGGAGCCACCCTAGTCAAGGTATTTTTTTCCTTCTTTTTCAAATGGAGTTCCAGGACAGAATTAAACCCTAATGCACCCAGTGTGAGTCAAAGGCATTCTCTCTGATGTATCGAGAATGATGCTTATATGACTCTCAAAAGAGACAGAGTTAAAATATGTGCTCACTAATTTAGGTATTTTTATTTTTTATTTATATTTTAAAAAGTGTATTTATTTTAAGAGAGACAGAGACAGTGTGAGTGGGGAAGGGACACAGAAAGAGGAAGAGACAGAATCCTAAGTAGGCTCCATGCTTCCAGCACAGAGCTCGACATGGGGCTCAAACCCACAAAACCGAGAGATCATGACAGAAGGCAAAACCAAGAGTCGGATGCTCAACTGACTGAGCCACCCAAGTGCCCCAATTTTAGGTATTTTTAGTAAATTCTAAAATAAAGAATATTCTGTAAAGAGCACTTCATGGTATGTGAATGTTTTCAGAATACAATGTTCCTATACACACACTGGAAAAACATCACCTATTTCCTTTGCTTTGTGGGCTTTTCCCCTTCCAAAAAAGTATAGTCAAGTTTTCAACAATTTTCTCCATCAGTATAAGACCTCTCTAGCTTCTAATTCCATTTACCCTGTGCCATGTACTCTAATAACAAGTGGGTGATAGAAATATTAGACAATAATTGTACCAATCTTTTATAGTGCTTACTTTGTACCAGGCATTGTTTTCACACTTTATACATATTAAACTTGTTCAATTCTCCCAACAGCTCAAGCAGTTTGGAACTATTATTATCCTTACTTTATAGAACAGGAAACAGGTGAAAAAATAAACTTGGCCCAGGTCAGAGAGTTAATGAGTGGCAGAACGATTCTTATACACCACATGGTCTGTGTGTCTATAAGAAGTGCAGTAGTTCCCCTGATCTACCATTTCACTTTCCACAGTTTCAGTTACCTGTGGTCAACCACAGTCTGGAATCCTAGATAATCCTCCTTCTGATATATTGTTGGAAAGTCAATAGTAGCCTAGTGTTACATCACGGTGCCTACATCATCATTCACCCCACTTCATCTCACATGTAGGCATTTTATCATCTCCCATCATCACAAGGATAAGTACAGTACAATAAGATATTCTGGGGGGGGAACACATTTACAAAATTTTTATTACAGTATGTTGTTATAATTGAACTATTTTTATTATTATATTGTTATATGTCTTCCTGTACCTATAAACTAAACTTTATCACAGGTATATATGCACAGGAAAAAAACAGTATATCTAGGGTTCAGTACTACCTACAGTTCCAGGCATGCACTGGGTGTCTTGGAATGTATCCCCCAGAGAGTAGGTGTGGGGTGGGGGGTACTATTACTGAAGAAAGAAAATCATCACATATTCTAACCAAGAGCAGCTGACACTTTACACAGTCCACAATGTAACACAGGTGAGAACTTTGAGATAATTAGAATTTAAGAAAAAATGGATCAATGTAGATTCGTTCCTTCATTTAACAACTATTTAATGAGAGTCCTGTGCCAGGGTTCTAGGCATTGACAGTGCATTTAACCAAAATCCTTGACCTCACAGAAGCTGAGGGAAGTCAAGCATAAAACAAAATACATATGTCAGACGGAGATAAAAAGTTATAAAGAAGGGGCACTTGGGTGGCTCAGTTGGTTGAGCATCCAACTTCAGCTTGGGTCATGATCTCACAGTCTTTGAGTCTGAGCCCCATGTCAGGCTGGCTGCTATTGGTGTGGAGCCCACTTTGGATCCTCTGTCTCACTCTCTCCGCCCCTCCCCGACTTGGGCGCACACGCGTGTACTCTCTCAAGAAAATGATAAATAAGCTCTTAAAACAAAGTTATAAAGAAAAATCTAGCTGTAAAGCAGGAAGGAGGGGGGTGGCTATTAATTCTGTAAAGTAGTCAGAGTTGAAGGGCTCACTGATAAGATGATAAATGAACAGAGACCTGAGGGAGTGAAGGAGCAAACTCACCATGCAGGTATATAAAAAGAAAACCAGGGGCGCCTGGGTGGCGCAGTCGGTTAAGCGTCCGACTTCAGCCAGGTCACGATCTTGCGGTCCGTGAGTTCGAGCCCCGCGTCGGGCTCTGGGCTGATGGCTCAGAGCCTGGAGCCTGTTTCCGATTCTGTGTCTCCCTCTCTCTCTGCCCCTCCCCCGTTCATGCTCTGTCTCTCTCTGTCCCAAAAATAAATAAACGTTGAAAAAAAATTTAAAAAAAAAAAAAAAAAAAAAAAGAAAACCAGATGGAAAACAAATACAAGGTATTAAGATACGAGAAGAAAGGAGGTGGTAACAGGCTGGCTGCATTCATGACCCCAATTAATGGCTTCCCTGTAGGCATACCTTCTGTTTTCTAATTTGTAGTCCCTTTCCATTCTAATCCTAGGCTTCTCCTAGTGACTTGCTTTAGGCAACAGGATATTAGCAAATATGACCCAAGGAGAAGCTTAAAATGCAAACACAAGCTTCTTCTTGCTTTCCTGCACAACTGAACTTGATTGCTAATATACTTGTGCCTTGCTAAAACACATGTTTGGGCTAGCCTCCTAGAACCAAGTTGTGTCATTCAAGGCCATCCGAGACTAGATAGCCTACCTAGAACCACCAGTTTGGTTACAGAAAAATAAGAAAGCCTAGCCAAGGCGAGCTCAGTCCAGAATAGCCTGTTCACAGACTCGCAAAGGTTGTTTTAAGCACTAAGCTTTGGGGTGGTTTGTTACACCATAGATAATTAATACACTGTGTTAGAAGAACAGCACAACATACAACAGAACATTCAAAAACTTGTACATAAGTCTTCATAGATGCATTACGCACAATAACCAAGAAGGGGAAACAATCCCAACCATTCATCAGCTAATGAATAAATAAGATGTGGTATATCCATATTCAATGGAATGTTACTTGGCAATAAAAAGAAATAAAATACTGATATATGCTAAAACATGAATAAACTTTGAAATCATACTTCGTGAAGGAAGACTGTCACAAAGGACCACATATTGCATGATTCCACTTACAGGAAATGTCCAAATTAGTGAAATCTATAGAGGCAAAAATTACTGGTTGCCTGGGACGGAGGAGAATTAAGTGAATAAAGAGACTGAGGGCTGATGGCTACAGGGTGTGGGGTTTCTTTTTTGGAGTGATGAAGATATTCTAAAATTGATTTTGGTGATGATTGTTGCACAACTCTGAACCTAGGAAAAGCCAATGAATTGCACACTGTAAATGGGTAGTTTGTATGGTATGTGGACTCTATCTTAATAATGATTTAAAAAAAAAATTTTTAATGTTAATTTTTGAGAGAGAGTGTGAGCGGGGATGGTGCAGAAAGAGAGGGAGACACAGAATCCGAAGCAGGCTCCAGGCTCCGAGCTGTCAGCACAGAGCCTGACACGGGGCTTGAACCCACGAATCGTGAGATCATGACCTGAGCCGAAGTCAGACGCTCAACCGACGGAGCCACTCAGGTGCCCCAATAATGATTTTTTTTTTTAAAGTAACATGTTCACTCAGATTTTTTTAAGAGCTGCTATACCGAAAATGAACCATAGTGGGAACAAGAGTTGATGCCAAGAACCAAGTGGGAAATGACTGCCAAATGAAATAAGATGCTGCCTTTTACCACACTGACACAGGCAAAGGTGGTAAGATTCATCATAGCCTGGATATACTTCAGAGTCAATAGGTTTGCTGATGAAATGAATGCAGGGTATGATAGAGGGGAGTCATCTTGGACTCTACATTTTTTAACCTAAGTCAATTGAAGACGAAAGAGCCCCAAATCCAAAAGACTGCAGAAGAAATACTGGAGGTGGGACTGAGAGACACAGCATAAAGAAATAAAAAATGTCTATTTTAAACATCCTGAGAGGCCTTTAAACAAACAGAGTAGAGAGCTGAAATAGGAGCTACATATCTTTATCTGGAATTAAACTAAGAGGTCTATGTTGGAGATATAAATTTGGAAGTTGAAAAGTAACATGTTTTTCACTCATTCTAAAAGACACCTAATTTCTTTTGCATTGTAACAGAATTTTTTCCTTCTGGTTGATTTCTAGTTTCATAGCGTTGTGGTCAGAAAAGATGCGTGGTATAACTTCAATCTTTTCGAATTTGTTGGGACTTGTTTTGTGGCCAAAATGTGATCTATTCTGAGAATATTCCGTGTGCACCCAAAAAGATTAAGCATACCTCTGTTTAAGGATAGAATGTTCTGAGTATGTTTGTTAAACCCATCTGGTCCAGTGTGTCATTCAAAGCTTCTGTTTTCTGGCTGACTTTCTGTTTGGATGATCTGCCCATTGATGTAAGCAGGATGTTAACGTCCTCTATTATTATTGCGTTACTATCAATTACTTCCTTCATGTTTGTTACTAGCTGCTCTTTGTATTTGGACGCTCTCATGTTGGGTACGTAAACATTTACAATTGTTATCTTTTTGTTAGATTATCCCCTTTATTATTATGCAGTACCCCTTCTTTGTCTCTTGTTACAGTCTTGGTTTTAATGTCTATTTTGTCTAATACAGATATTGCCACCCTGGTTTTCATCTGACATCCATTTGCACGATAAATGTTTCTCCATCCCTTCAATCTGTATGTGTCTTTAGGTCTGAAATGAGTCTCTTGCAGGCAGCATATAGAAGGATCTTGTTTTTTATTCATTCTATCACCCTATGACTTTTGGTGGGAGCTTTTAGTCCATTTACATTCAAAGTAATTATTGATAGATATGTACTTATTGCCATTTTTTATACTTGTTTTGTGGTTGTTTTTGTTGTTCTTCTCTTGCCCTCTTTCACGGTTTGCTGGCTTTCTTTAGTGATAACTTTAGATTCCTTTCTCTTTACTTTTTGCATATATATTACTAGTTTTTGATTTGTGATCACCATTCGATTTATATATAACACCTTCTGCATACAGCAGTCTATATTAAATTGACGTTTGCCTAACTTTGAATCCATTCTTTACTCTTCATCCTCGCCCCCCCCCCCCCCACCACACACACACCTTTTAGGTATATGGTGTCTTATTTTACATCCTTTTACTTTGTGAATCCCTTGACTGATTTTTTATTTTTACACATATACTTATTTTTACTGCTTTTGCATTCTTAGTGTTCTTACTCGTACTCATAGTCTTTCCTTTCTACTCAAAGAGTCCCCTTTATTGTTTCTTATAGGGCTGGTTTAGTCGTCATGACTACTTTAGCTTTTGTTGTCTGAGAAACACTCTCTCTCCTCCTATTCTGAATGAAAGCCTTACTGGGTACAGTATTCTTGGCTTCAGATTTTTTTTCCTTTCAACACTTTGAATATATCAGGCCACTCCCCTGTGGCCTGCAGAGTTTCTGCTGAAAAGTCCAGGGATACCCTTATGGTGTTTCTCTTACATGTAACTGTCTTTTCTCCTGCTGCTTTTAAAATTCTCTTTATCACTGTTTTTTGTCATTTTAATTACCATGCATCTTGGTGTGGACATCCCTGGAATGACTTTGTTGGGGGAACCTCTGTGCCCCCGTGGATCTGGATATCCATTTTTGCCCCCACATTAGAGAAGTTTTCAGCATTATTTCTTCAAGTAAATTTTCTGACCCTTTTCTCTCTCTCCTTCTTCTTCTTCTGAGATCCCTATAATGTGAATGTTATTACACTTGATGGAGTCGCTCAGTTCCTTAAGTCTATCTGCATTTTGCATATTTTTTTCTCTCACCTGCTCAGCTTGATTACTTTCCATTACTCTGTTTTTTGGTCACTAATTTGCTCCTCTGTTTCCTCTAGCTTGTTATTTATTCCATCTGGTGTACTTTTTATTTCATTGTGTTCTTCATCTCTGCCTAGTTCTTTTTTGATCTCTGTTAAGGTTCTTACTGATGTCCTCCACTCTTTTCTCAAGTCTAGTACCTTTATGATCATTACTTCAAATTCTTTATTAGGCATATTACTTATATCTGTTTTGTTTATTAGCTCTTTTGTTTTGATTTTGCCCTATTCTTTCATCTGGGACACAGTCTACTGTCTCCTCACTTCATCTAACTCTCTGTGTCTGTCTCTGTGTGTTAGAAAATCAGCTGTGTCTCCTGCTCTTGAAAGTAATGGCCTTATGAAGAAGAGATCCTCTAGTGCCCTGCAGTACAATGTCGCCCGTTCACCAGAAACTGGCACTTCAGGGGGTGTCCTGTGTTGCCCAGGCCCTTTTATGCTGGCCACTTTTTTCTTCAGTTGTCGGCAGATGTTCTCTTGCCTGCTGCGAGCAGTGTCTGAGCCCCAGCTGAGGTGGTGAGTAGTGTTAACAAGGTGTGCACTGGTGTGTGTGGAATGAGACCTGCTGTGGCTGCCGCCTCCACCAGGACCAGGGGCTGGCCAGGGCAGATATGCAAAGCATGCCAAGCAGGTAGGGGCACAATTTTAACAAGGTGCACCCGGGGCTTCTGCATGGCCCACCACCACCACCTGCCGAGACCGAGGCCCCACAAGACATGTGGGCTGGAAGACATGGTGTTGGCAAGGTCTGGGGGAAGGGACCCGCAGTGCCAGGAATGAGGTAAGGGGACTGACATAAGCATGACTGAAAAGGGCAGATCCACTGAAAGCATGGGGTGGAGCCTGGTGTAAGCATGTTAAGTAGTGAATGTGGAGGCAATGCTGGTTCCCACAGGTGGCTGTGTGTTTATGCTGGGGGTGAGGGGAAGGAGATGGCACCCGCCAGCTCCTCTCTCCCTAGAGAGGTCCCTCAGTGATCTTTGCCCCTTGGGGACATACTCCAAGATGAGTAGCGTACTTTCCCTCCCAGTACGTCCTAGGTGTTTTTCGAACTGCTGCTTCTATGCTATAAGTCTGTGGGCTCTTTGTCTTGCTATCTCTTTAAGAGCAGGTACTCAGCTTCCAATCACCCTCTAGGCTCCCGGAGAGCCAAGCCTACTGATATTAACATTTCAGGCTTTAAGTCCTGCTGGTTTTAAGAACTCATTAATTCAGCCCCTGGTTTTCAGCACCAAATATTATGGGCATTCGTCCTCCCTCTGCAGGCTCACTGATATTCTGCTTCTCTCCATTCCCTTAGCTGTCAGCTCCCCGGCCCTGTGGGTGGTCCAAGTTCATTTAGCTCCCCACTGCATCTCCACCCTTCCTACCCTCTTCAATGTGGCCTGTTCTCTACTTATAGTTGAGGAGATTGTTCTACTCCTCCTCAGGTCACTTTCTTGGTTATTGATGTTGATGTGTTATCTAGTTGTATCCATGGCACAAGGTGATCTTAGGGCCCTCTTATTCTTCCACCCTCCCAGCCATCTCTGCATACTGTAGACTTTCTTCTTATAAGTTTTTATTTAAATTCCAGTTAGTTAGTTCCAGTTATTTAAATTCCAGTTAGACAGTGTAATATTAGTTTCAAGTGTACAATATAGTGATTCAATATAAACTTTTAAGATAACTTTCTTTGATTAAAAAATTAATAATTCTTTCCTCTACATACCTAAGGTATCTATTGTGATATTCAAAAAATAACATGCTCTGTGCTCACTTCAGTAGCACATATACTACTAAAAAAACAATATGCCCTTTTCTGTGAGCTACAACATGAGAATATAAATCTTTATATTAACTTTTTTTTTTTTTAATTTTTTTTTTCAACGTTTATTTATTTTTGGGACAGAGAGAGACAGAGCATGAACGGGGGAAGGGCAGAGAGAGAGGGAGACACAGAATCGGAAACAGGCTCCAGGCTCTGAGCCATCAGCCCAGAGCCCGACGCGGGGCTCGAACTCACGGACCGCGAGATCGTGACCTGGCTGAAGTCGGATGCTCAACCGACTGCGCCACCCAGGCGCCCCTAACTTTTAGAAAATTTAAAATAGAAACAGATTTCAAAAATACCATTCAAAACTACATTTCAAAATTGTATGCTAAATCCTTAAGGAAAAAAGTAATTCTATACTGTCTCATTAATGTTACTAATTTTAGTTTATTTTTGAGAGTCTAACTTTTCTTAATACTGAAAAGGCCTACCTGAAGAGAATACACAGCTCTAAGGTTCCAGATAATCTTAACACTGTAAGTCCTTACAGGCAGCTCTCTTTACTTCTGAGTCTCTGGTGAGCTCATCCTTCTGACTTGGATAACTAGAGTAAAGACTTTGGCCTATTTTTCAACTTGCCTGCTCTAAGTTTCTGCTTTCCTGAACACAGCCGAAGCAAAAAAAAGGAGAGATAACTGCAAAGAGCATTTCTATGCCTCAGTATGAACCTGTAAGTCTCATGTCTTAGATTAATTCTCTTAACACAATATTAAAAACATCAGGAAACAATTCAAAATTACTCTGCACAAAGAACCAGCAAAGTCCCCAACCTGCATGGAAAAGACAACCAAATGATACTAACCCCAAGATGACCCAGACGTCAAAGTCATCTAACAACTGTAATAAATATGCTTCAACAAGTGATCAAAAAATATTCTTGGGGCACTAGCTGCTCAGTTGGTACAGCAAAGACTCTTGATCTCAAGGTTGTAAGTCTGAGCCCCACACTGGGTATAGAGATTACTTAAAAATAAAATCTTAAAAGAAATAAGCTAGAGAGCCTCCACACAGTGAAGACAGAAGAATCAACAGAAACTTTACAACTGAACATTTAAATAACAGAAAATTTGAAAACTCATGGTTGGATTCCACACCAGAATGAAAATAGAAGAGTCAGTGAACATGAAGATAGATCAACAGAAATTATCCAATCTTAACAGCAGAGGGGGAAAAAAAGAATTGAAAATTAAAAAAACAGAACTTCAAAGTTCTGTGAGACAACAGTAAGATCTAACAGATGTGTCCCTGAACTCCAAATGGAGAGGAAAGTGAAGCAAAAACAAGAACAAAAACAAAAAAAAAACTGAAGAAATAATGGCTGAAATCTTCCCAAATTTGACAAAACGTGTAAGATTCTGAAATGATAGTAAATCCCAAAATGGATAAATACACAGAAATAAACATATACATTAAATGTTGAAAACCAAGACAAATTATCTTGCAAGCAGACAAATAAAAATTACCCATAAACTATAAGAAAACAACATTTCATGGGGCGCCTGGATGGCTCAGTCGGTTAAGCCTCTAACTTCAGCTCAGGTCACAATCTTGTGGTTTGTGAGTTCAAGCCCTGTGTCCTGCTCTGTGCTGACAGCTCAGAGCCTGGAGCCTGCTTCGGATTCTGTGTCTCCCTCTCACTTTGCCCCTCCCCAGCTCATGCTCTGTCTCTATGTCTTTCTCAAAAACAAAACAGGGGCGCCTGGGTGGCGCAGTCGGTTAAGCGTCCGACTTCAGCCAGGTCACGATCTCGCGGTCCGTGAGTTCGAGACCCGCGTTGGGCTCTGGGCTGATGGCTCAGAGCCTGGAGCCTGTTTCCGATTCTGTGTCTCCTTCTCTCTCTGCCCCTCCCCCGTTCATGCTCTGTCTCTCTCTGTCCCAAAAATAAATAAAAACGTTGAAAAAAAAAGAAAAAAAAAGAAAAAATAAAATAAAACATCAACAAAAAATTTTTAAAAAACAACAACAGAAAACAACATTTCAGATGACTACAGATTTCTCATCAGAAGTAAGTAGCATAACATTTTCAAGGGCTGAAAGAAAAGAACTGACAACCTAGAATTCTATATCTGGTAAAAATATCTTTGAGGATTAAGTGAAACAAAGATATTTTCAGATAAATGAAAACTAAGAGTATTTGTTCTCAACAGACCTGCTCTATAAGAATTGCTACCAGAAATGGCAAATGTCTAGGTAAATATAATACATGGGGACACCTGTGTGGCTCAGTCAGTTAAGCATCTGACTTCAGCTCAGGTCATGATCTCACAGTTCATGGGTTCGAGCCCCATGTCGGACAATCTGCTGACAACTCAGAGGCTGGAGCCTGCTTCAGATTCTGTCTCCCCCTCTCTCTGCCACTCCCCCACTCATGCTCTCTCTCATAAATAAACATTAATATATATATATATATATATATATATATATATATACATACATATATATGTGGATTTATTATATATATATATAAATATAAATACATGAATCCTCTAGTCTTACATTGTTTTTTTTTAAGTTTATTTACTTATTTTGAGAGAGAGAGAGAGAGAGAGAGAGAGAGAGACTCCCAAGCAGGCTTTGTGCTGTCAGCACAGAGCCTGATGTGGGGCTTGAACCCACAAAACCGTGAGATCATGACCTGAACCGAAACCAAGAGTCAGACACTTAACCGAGTGAGTCACCCAGGCACCCCGTCTTACATTCTTTAAATATGTTTAATAGTTGAAAGGAAAATTGATAACATTGCCTAATGGGGCTTTATATGAAAACAAAGGTAACATGCAAGTTGACAGTAACAAAAGGGGGGGCAGAAGGATAAAAACAGCTATATAGTGGTAACATTTCCATAATCCATCTAAGGGGATACAAAATTTATTCTAAGCAGACACTGAAAACTTTAGTATGTATATTATAATCTCCAGAGTAATCACTAAAGAAAAACTATATAAACACAGGATTACCACACTAAGGAAATTTAAAATAGAATACTAAAAAATATACACAGAATCCAAAAGAAAGCAGGAGAGGAGAAAGAGAATAATTAAAAACAGAGAAAACTAACATAAAACAAATTACTAAACTGGTAAACCTAGATCCAAACATATCAATAATTATATTAAATGTAAATGGGTCTACAGATACAAATTAAGAGATAATGATTGTCAGAAGAGATCACAAAATATCCAACTATATGATGTCTACAAACAACTCAGGGAGGATAAAAGGATGGGGAAATACATATATCATACAAACTATTATCAAAAGAAAGCTTGGGATGTCCACTCTCGCCACTGTTATTCAACATAGTATTGGAAGTCTTAGCCTCTGCAATCAGACAACACAAAGAAATAAAAGGCATCCAAATCGGCCAGGAGGCGGTCAAACTTTCACTCTTCACAGATGACATGATACTCTATATGGAAAACCCAAAAGATTCCACCAAAAAACTGCTAGAGCTTATTCATGAATTCTACTTGCAAAGTTGCAGGATATAAAATCAATGCACAGAAATCGTTCGCATTCCTATACACCACCAATGAAGCGACAGAAAGAGAAATCAAGGAATCAATCCCATTTACAATTGCACCAAAAACCATAAAATACCTAGGAATAAATCTAACCAAAGAGGTGAAAAATCTATACACTGAAAACTATAGAAAGCTGATGAAAGACATTGAAGAAGACACAAAGAAATGGAAAAAGATTCCATGCTCCTGGAAAGGAAGAACAAATATTGTTAAAATGTTGATCCTACCCAAAGCAATCTCCATATTCAATGCGATCCCTATCAAAGTAACACCAGCATTCTTCACACAGCTAGAACAAATAATCCTAAAATTTGTATGCAACCAGAAAAGACCCCGAATAGCCAAAGCAATCTTGAAAAAGAAAACCAAAGCAGGAGGCATCACAATCCTGGACTTCAAGCTATACTACAAAGCTGTAATCATCAAGACAGTATGGTACTGGCAGAACAGACACTCAGATCAAGGGAATAGAATAGAGAACCCAGAAATGGACCCACAAACATGTGGCCAACTAATCTTTGACAAAGCAGGAAAGAATATCCAATGGAATAAAGACAGTCTCTTCAGCAAGTGGTGCTGGGAAAACTGGACAGCGACATGCAGAAGAACGAACCTGGACCACTTTCTTACACCATACACAAAAATAAACTCAAAGTGGATGAAAGACCTCAATGTAAGACAGAAAGCCATCAAAATCCTTGAGGACAAAGCAGGCAAAAACCTCTTTGATCTTGCCCGCAGCAATTTCTTACTCAACACGTCTCCGGAGGCAAGGGAAGTAAAAGCAAAAATGAACTATTAGGACCTCATCAAAATAAAAAGCTTCTGCACAGCGAAGGAAACAATCAGCAAAACTAAAAGGCAACCAACAGAATGGGAGAAGATATTTGGAAATGACATATCAGATAAAGGGTTAGTATCCAAAATCTACAAAGAACTTATCAAACTCAACACCCAGAAAACAAATAATCCAGTGAAGAAATGGCAAAAGACATGAATGGACACTTCTCCAAAGAAGACATCCAGATGGCCAACCGACACATGAAAAAATGCTCAACATCACTCATCATCAGGGAAATACAAATCAAAACCACAATAACATACCACCTTACACCTGTCAGAATGGCTAACATTAACAACTCAGGCAACAACAGATGTTGGCAAAGATGCAGAGAAAGAGGATCTCTTTTGCATTGTTGGTGGGAATGCAAGCTGGTTACAGCCACTCTGGAAAACAGTATGGAGGTTCCTCAAAAAACTAAAAATAGAACTACCCTACGACCCAGAAATTGCAATACTAGGCATTTATCCAAGGGATACAGGTGTGCTGTTTCAAAGGGACACATGCACCCCCATGTTTATAGCAGCACTATCAACAATAGCCAAAGTATGGAAAGAGCCCAAATGTCCATCGATGGATGAATGGATAAAGATGTGGTTTATATATATAATGGAGTATTACTCGGCAATCAAAAAGAATGAAATCTTGCCATTTGCAACCACATGGGTGGAACTGGAGGGTATTATGCTAAGTGAAATTAGTCAGAGAAAGACAAAAATCATATGACTTCACTCATATGAGGACTTTCAGAGACAAAAGAGATGAACATAAGGGAAGGGAAACAAAAATAATATAAAAACAGGGAGGGGGAAAAAACAAAAGAGACTCATAAATATGGAGAACAAACAGGATTGCTGGAGGGGTTGTGGGAGAGGGGATGGGCTAAATGGGTAAGGGGCATTAAGGAATCTACTGACATCATTGCTTCACTATATACTAACTAATTTGGATGTAAATTTTAAAAAATAAAAAAAAGTTAAATCAAAAAAAGAAAGCTTTACTATGTTAATATCAGATAAAATAGACTACAAGGAAAAAAAAAAAGGAGAAAAAGTGACACCACATAGTGATAAAAGGGTCAATTCACTAAGAGACAAGTATTCCCACTAACAAAGCTTTAAAAAACATAGGGGTGCTGGGTGGCTCAGTCAGTTAAGCATCCGACTTCAGCTCAGGTCATGATCTCACAGTTAGTGAGTTTGAGTCCCGCATCGGGCTCTGTGCTGACAGCTCAAAGCCTGGAGCCTGCTTCAGGTGCTGTGTCTCCCTCTCTCTCTGCCCCTCCTCCACCCATGCTCGCTCTCTCTCTCTCAAAAATAAACATTAAAAAAAATTTTTTTAAACATTAAATAAAAACTTAGAACATGAAAGGAAAACAAATTCACAATTGTACTTGACTTCAACACTCCTCTTTCAGCAACAGAACGAGCAGAAAGATCAGTAAGGATATAGAAAAAAATAAACAACTTCTTCAGCCCACTGGATCAAATTATCTTAAAAACATAACACTTGACTTAACAATAGCAGAATACAAATTTTTGTTAAATGCACACAGAATATTTACCAAGATACATGATATTATTCTAAATCATAAAACAAACCTTCAAAGTTTTAAAAAATACAAACTTATCTCTAACCATAACAGAATTAAACTAGAAACATAAAGATAATCAGAAAATCTCCAAACACTTGGAAATAAAACAACACACTTCTTAACAATGCCTGGGTCAAAGAGGAGGCCTCAAAACCACAAAGCAACAGCCTTCAAAAGCACAGACGCAAAAATCATTAACAATATTTTGATGAACAATCCAGTAATTATAAAAAGAAGTAAAAATGAAAATGCAACATACTGAGTTTGTAAATTGCAGCTAAAGTATGACTTAAAGGTGACTTTATGCCATTAAAATTATATCATTTATTAGAAAATAAAAATGGTCTCAAATTCACCTCAAGGAACTAGAGAAAAAGCAAAATAAACCCAAAGAAAAGGAAGACAGATACAGAGGAGAAATCAGTTAAATTGTAAACAGGGAAGGAAATACTTTTAACAAATTACACTGTTAAATAAGACAACAGGCTAAAAATGGAGTCCCTTGTGCTAAGCCCACATCCCCAAACCAAGACTTAATATCTGACATAACTGTAGTTTTGGTCTTTCCCAGGAATGTAACCTTACCCAGTCAGCCTGGAATACCCAGTTAGTAATTTGTAGACCCCTGCTGTCTCCCACAAAGAAAGTGACCTTGCCTGGAAAATATTAGCTCTTTGCTAGAATAGCTTCTTTGTCCTACCTCCTTCTGCCTATAAAAGTCTTCCATTGTGCACAGCTCTTTGTAGCTCCTTTCTATCTGCTAGATGCAACGCTGCCCAATTCATGAATTGTTGAATAAGGCTAATAAAATATTTATTTATTTACTTAGAGAAAGTAAGTAAGCATAAGCAGGGGAGAAGGAGTTGGGGGTGGGGGATGGAGGGGAGGAGGGAGGAGGGAATCTTAAGCAGGCTCCAGGCTCAGTGTGGAATCTGACACAGGGCTTGATCCCAAAACCCTGGGATCCTCACCTGAGCTGAAATCAAGAGTCGAACACTCCACCAAGCTACCCAGATGCCCTGGCTAATAAAATCTTTAAAATTTACTCAATTGGTTTTTGTTTTTTAACAAACCAAAGCTAGTTCTTTGAAAACATAAATTTATAGATCTCTAATGAGAATGAAAAAGGAGAAGATATAAATTACCGGCATTAGTAATGAAAGAAAAATAAACTATAGACCCTCAAAGATATTTAGACGTTGATAATAAGAAAATACTATGAAAAATTCAAGATGTACATAAATTCCAAATCTTAGAAGAAGTCAACCAATTCCTCAAAAACCATACACACACACACACAATATCTCCCACAAGGTGGAAGAGATCATCTTAATGTTCCTCAAACCATGAAGGAAACTAAAAAAATATTTTACAAACCTTCCTAAAAAGAAATCTCTAGATCCAAATGATTTCAGTGACAAACCCTACAAAATGTTTTAAAAAATAAAAAATGAGACTAATTCTATACAATGTTCTTCAAAAATAGGAGGAAACCTTTTCCAACTCACTTTTTGAGGCCAGCATTACCCTTATACCATCATGAAAGACCATAGTAAAAAAAAAAAAAAATTAACTACACACCCATATCCCTTTTGAATATAGATGTAAAGTCAAAGAAATTACGAGGCATATTAGAAAATACTTTCAGATGGGGAGCCTGGGTGGCTCAGTCGGTTAAGCATCGACTTCAGCTCATGATCTCACAGTTTGTGAGTTCGAGCCCCACGTCGGGCTCTGTGCTGTCAGCTCAGAGCCTGGAGACTGCTTCGGATTCTGTGTCTCCCTCTCTCTCTGCCTTTCCCCTGCTCGCACTCTGTCTGTCTCTCTCTCTCTCTCTCTCTCAAAAATAAATAAAAAACATTAAAAAAACTCTTAAAAAAAAATACTTTCAGAGAAATGAAAATGAAAACATAACATATTAAGAAACCTGATGGGATACAGCAAAAGCAGTGCCTTGTAGCAAATTTATACTATAAATGCCGATGTCTACCTCACATGATAGATGAAAATTAACTCAAAACGGATAAATGACCTAAACATGAGAGCTAAAACTATAAATTCTTAGAATAAAACAGGGGTAAATCTTAATGACCTTGGATTTGACAATGGATTCTTACTTATGACACCAAAGCACAAAAGAAAAAAACTGGATTTCAACAAAATAAAAAATATTTGTGTAGAGGACATTATCCAGAAAGTAAAAAGACAATCTACAGAAGGGAAGACGATATTTGCACATCTTGTATCTGATAAAGGTCTGGTATCCAGAAGATAGAAAGAACTCAAAAACAAAGACTACTCAATTAAAAAATGGGGAAACTACTTTAACAGATATTTCTTCAAAGATATACAAAAAAAGCCAACAAATACATAAAAAGATGCTCAAAATCATGAATCAACAGAGAAATGCAAATCAAAATC
This sequence comes from Puma concolor, assembly GCF_028749965.1. NCBI lineage: Eukaryota > Metazoa > Chordata > Mammalia > Carnivora > Felidae > Puma > Puma concolor. The sequence continues at coordinate 14,395,562 of NC_141668.1, read as the reverse complement.
ACAATGTGTTTTCATCTCACATCTACTAGAATGGTTATTATTTAAAGGCACACACACATAAAACAACAAGTGTTGGTGAGAATATGAAGAAACTGGAACCCTCATGCACTGCTGATGGGAATGTAAAACGATGCAGCTGCTGTACCAAGTTTGCTGGTTCCTCAAAACAACAACAAAAAAAACAACACAGAATTACCGTGTGACCCAGCAATTCCACTCCTAGGTATACACCTAAAATACAAGTACCCAATACAAGTACACCTAAAGTACAGGTACCCAAATACAAGTACACCAATATTCATAGCAGCACTATTCACAATAGCCAAAAGTTGTAAGTAATCCCCAAACATCCATCAATGGATGAATGGATAAACAAATTGTGGTATAGGACAATGGAATGTTATTCACCCATAAAAAGGAAAGTACAACGTAGATAATCCTGGAAAACATTATGCTAAGTGAAAGAAACCAGACACAAAAGGTCATATATTTTATGATTCCATTTGTATAAAATATTAAGAATAGATACATCCATGGTAACAGAAAGCAAACTGGTGACCTTCGGAGGTTGGGAGAGAGAAGAATGGAGAAAAATTGCTTAGTTGGTACATGGTTTTATTTTAGAGTGATGAATGTATTTTGAACTAGACATCAGTGGTGGTTGTACAACATGGTGAATATACTAAATGCCACTGAATTTTTCACTTTAAAGTGGCTTATGTTATGTGTATTTCACCTCAATTTACAAAAAAAAAAAGGAATGGAGGACTGACACATGCGACAACATAAATGAACTTTCAAAGTATTATATTAAGTAAATGAAGACAGACATTAAAGGGCACATATTGTATGATTCCTTTTATAGGAAATACCCAGAACAGGCAAATCTATAGACACAGAAAGAATGGTGGATGCCAGGGGACTGAAAAAGAGCGAGAACTGGAACTGACAGCTAATGGGAATACGGGCTTTTTCTGGAGTAGCAAAAATGTTCTGGACTCACTGATGATGGTTACACAACCTTGTGAGTATACTAAAATCTACTGACTTGTATACTTTAGAAGGACAATTTTTATGGCATGTGAATTATATCTTACTTAAAATAACCTTAGAATGGGGGAGGGGAGAAAGCTAAGGATCAGTATTTAGAAAACTAATTATGTATTAGAACATATAGGAAATCTCAGGAATGTCAATATGTAGATACTTATAGCCTTCTTCTCTAACCATAAGATAGCCAAACTGTAAATTAGGAATAAAATTACAGCAGGGGCACCTGGCTGGTTCAGTCAATAGAGCATCTGACTCTTAATCCCAGAGTCATGAATTCAAGGCCCGTGTTGGGTGTGGAGCCTACTTGAAAAAAAAAAAAAAAAACTGAAATTACAGCTAAAAAATAAAAATCAATCAGTCAGTCAAACAAACCTATGAATCCAGGCACTGGGAAGTTTTTTAAAAACTCAACTTCCAGGGGCGCCTGAGTGGCTCTGTCAGTTGAGCGTGAGACTTTGGCTTAGGTCATGATCTCATGGCTCATGAGTTCGAGTCCTGCATTGGGCTCTGTGCTGACAGCTCAGAGCCTGAAGCCTACTTCAGATTGTCACCCTCTCTCTCTGCCCATGCCCACTCGTGGGCATGCTCTCTCTCTCTCTCTCTGTCAAATATAAACATTAAAAATAAATAAAAAATAATATAAAACAACCAAGAAAAAACATTCAACTTCCAAATACCTCCTGACTTAAAGAAAAATCCACAACTGAAAGTACAATATTCAGAATTGATTGATAATTACACACTGCATATCAACACTTATGGGAGGGAGCCAAAGCAATATTTAAAAGAGAAAATCAATAGCCTCAAATGTACTTATTAGGGGAAAAAAAAATCAATCTGAAAATAAACTGATGTAAGATAGAACAATAATCACAACAAAAAACCCTGAGAAGAAATAAATATAGTAACAGGAATTAACAAAAGAGCAAACAAAAATTAAGTGCATTAAGTTAAATAAACTAAGGATTAATTCGTTGAAGAAATTATTAATATTGATCAATACCCTGAAAATCTCAAAAAGAAAATAAAATACATTAAGAATCAGAAAGGTAAAACACATGGAGATAAAGATTAAAGACACTGATGGCAGTATTATACACAATCTCAATAAATTGAAAATTTGGTTGAAATAGACACTTATATAAAAATCTAAATTGCCAAAATCAACTCAAAAAGGCTTATAAAACCTAATTAGGACAGTAAGCCCGTAGAGAATCTAAAAGGTTGTCAAAGTTCTATCCAAAAGAAATACCAGGGCGCAAGGATGACAGGTGCCATCGTAACTTCCTCCAAGGTCTGCAGGTGCCAAGCAACTGGAGTTCTCTAACTTTAGTAAACAATTGGCACATATATTCAGGTAGTTTTGTACCAAACTCAGACTTAAATCCCTCTTTTGACTAAGGGAGTTAGTAAAATACCTGTATTCAGGTATTTCCTATCATACATACACATAATAACACAGAAAACAATAAACAGATGAATGAACAGATTGAGATGCCACATTTATGATTATGCCAGACTGAAAACCGTCCAACAACTTTCTCTTACTACCTGATAGAAGAGGACAAGTGTCAATTTCTCTAATAATTCAAAATATTGAAAGGAAAGGTAAATTTTTTGCTTTTTCTACTATTTATCTACTTATTATTAAAAGTTAAAGTCGGGGGCGCCTGGGTGGCGCAGTCGGTTGAGCGTCCGACTTCAGCCAGGTCACGATCTCGCAGTCCGTGAGTTCGAGCCCCGCGTCGGGCTCTGGGCTGACAGCTCAGAGCCTGGAGCCTGTTTCGGATTCTGTGTCTCCCTCTCTCTCTGCCCCTCCCCCGTTCATGCTCTGTCTCTCTCTGTCCCAAAAATGAATAAACGTTGAAAAAAAAAAAAAATTAAAAAAAAAAAAAAAAAGTTAAAGTCAAGTGGGAATGCAAGCTGGTGCAGCCACTCTGGAAACAGTATGGAGGTTCCTCAAAAAACTAACAATAGAACTACCCTACGACCCAGCAATTGCACTACTAGGTATTTATCCAAGGGATACAGGTGTGCTGTTTCAAAGGGACATATGCACCCCCATGTTTATAGAAGCACTATCAACAATAGCCAAAGTATGGAGATATATATATATATATAGCCAAAGTATATATAGTATAAAGTATATATATATATACTTTATACTATATATATATATATATATATATATATAATAGCCAAAGTGTGTGTGTGTACACACACACACACACACACACACACACACACACACACACACACACTGGAGTATTACTCAGCAATCAAAAAGAATGAAATCTTACCATTTGCAACTAGGTGGATGGAACTGGAGGGGATTATGCTAAGTGAAATTAGTCAGAGAAAGACAAAAATCATACGACTTCACTCATATGAGGGCTTTAAGAGACAAAACAGATGAACATAAGGGAAGGGAAACAAAAATAATATAAAAATAGGGAGGGGGACAAAACGTAAGAGACTCATAAACATGGAGAACATCAGAGGGTTACTAGAGGGGGTATGGGAGGGGGGATGGGCTAAATGGGTAAGGGGCACTAGGGAATCTACTCCTGAAATCATTGTTGCACTATATGCTAATTTGGGTGTAAATTAAAAATAAATTAAATTTAAAAAATTAAAAAAGTTTTTAAAAAGTTAAAGTCAAGGGTGCCTGGGTGGCTCAGTTGGTTAAGCATCCAACTCTTGGCTTTGGTTAAGGTCATGATCTCATGGTTCATGAGTTCAAGCCCCACATCAGGCTCTCTGCTGTCAGCACAGAGCCTGCTTCTGATCCTCTGTCCCCCCCCGTCTGCCCCTCCCACATTTGAGCTGTCTCTCTCAAAATGAATAAACTTAAAAAAAAATAAGTTAAATTCAAAAGTTTTCCCTAGATCAAAAATATTCTGGGCATTGATTAAATAAATGTTCTTTATTTTTTCCAATATAAAGAATATATAATTTACATAATCAGTATAGCAAAAATATATACAATTTAAAAAGCTGACAGCAGGGTGCTTGGGTGGCTCAGTAGAGTAAGCAGCTGACTCTTGGTTTCTGCTCAGGTCATGATTTCACAGTTTATGAATTCAAGCCCCACACTAGGCTCTGTGCTGACAGTGCAGAGCCTGCTTTGGATTCTCTCTCTCCCTCTGTCTCTGCCCCTCTCCTGCTCTTTCTCTCTCTCTCAAAAAAAAAAAAAAGAAAACTAAAAAAGGGGGTGGTGGCGGGAGGTGTCTGGGGGCTCAGTTGGTTGTGCATTCGACTCTTGATTTTTGGCTCAAGGGATCCCAAGGGATCAAGCCTGAGCTAGGCTCCATGCTCAGCATTGAGCTTGCTTAAGATTCTCTCCCCCTCTCTCCCTCTCTCACATACATGCACTCTCTCTAAAATCATCATCATCATCATCATCATCATCATCATCATCATCATCATCATCATCAAAGTCCACCAACAGTTGGCTTTATACAGACAAACTCAGAAATAACACACAGAAACTACTGACAGTGGTTACATGTGAGAGGTAAGACTAGAGCTCTGTCAGAATGGAAATTAAAGTTGCCCTTCGGTGCATATGCTTTTGTATTTTTTTTTAATTTTTTGGCAATTTTCAATAAAATACTAGCTACAAAATTTTTAAAGCCATAATGAATCAGCGCAGTCAACTCTATTAACAGTTTTTGTGGTTTTTTTTTTTTGTTTTTTGCATTTCAAGACCAAGTTTTAAACTGGTAAGAGCAGATACTACACTTGATCTTAGCCAAAAAGCTGAGAAACAATCAAGACCAAGTTTTAATCAGGTAAAGAATTTATCTAATTAAAGCTAAGTTTAAAATATATTCAAATGTAAAGGTTAATGATAAAATCTGCTTAACTACTGAAATTTAGTTAATTAAATAAGTAAAATTTCTAAAGTAATATTCACACATCAGATAAATCTGATTCTTACAGAACATTTTGGGGTTATTTTTGGTGGGTCCAGTGTATGTCATCCTACTTTAACATTTAAGGAGAATTTTCATTCTTTTTTTAAACTTTTACTATTTTTAAAACATTTTTATTTATATATTTTTATTTTTGAGTGTGAGCAACCAAGCGGGGGCAGGGGGAAGGGCAAGAGGGAAGGAGGGAGAGAGAATGAATCTTAAGCAGCCTCCATGCTCTCGGCACAGAGCCTGACACAGGGCTCCATCTCATGACCTGAGATGAAATCAAGAGTCAGATGCTCAACCAACAGAGTCACCCAGGTGTCCCTAAGGAGAATTTTCAATACTAATACACATTCATGAGTATTTTATGATCTTACACATATTTTAGAAATAAGCCACCTAGCTATGGATCACACAACAAAAAAGTAGTCCAAAACGAAGACATTTTGACATTTCTAAAGATACATCCATCAGTCTACATCTAACATTCTAAACTGGAAAGTTTTTATATTTGGCAAGCAAAACACCAATCCATTCCCATTTCGTCTACAGACTTAACAGACAGACACACAGACACACACACCCCTTGTTCCACAAAAATCAAATAAGGACATTAAAAAAAAATCAGTTTGTAATTTTCCCTCCCACCTTCACCCCAATCCTATGACTCTGAAGTAATCAATGTTAACACTTTGAGTCATACTCTTCCATATTTTTCTCTCTGCCTTTCTTCTGTTCTTCTTAAAAACAAAACCAAGATTATACTTTATATATTATTACTTGGCAACTATCATTGTTCTGGTAATTTTGTGTTCAAGTTTACTCAACCATGTATTGAGACATTCACATTCTGGTTGTTGGCACATTTTGCTGAATAATGCTGCAATACACAATAGTTATACAGTTATCCATTTGCCAGGGCTTTTATTTCTGTGGGATAGATTCCCTAAAGGGCAATTAATTGCTGGATCAAAGGATGGACACACATGCACACAGCTTTTCAAATCTGTAACAGACATTAACATGTACTTTTGCAAAAGGTTTTAGAAATTCTCAATCCTTATCAGTACCCGTATCTCAATCCTATCAGCACCTCAGCCCTATCATACCCAAACAGGTGCTGATAGGATGCTGAGAGACACTGAAAGGATTTTCCTATATTCCAGCTAGTACCTGATGTCATTTTTTTTTTTTTTTTGCTACCACACAGATGGAAAAACAATAATCTTGCTGTTAATACCAACTTCCTTTTCTACTACTAATGAGATTTGAGTATCTACTCAGATATTATGAAATCTGCATGTCTTCTTTTATGAATTATATAGGTTTGTATCTTTTGTCCATTTTTAATGTAGTCATTTTCTTAACAATTTGTGAGAGCTCTCTGTATAGCAGAACTGTTAATCCTGTGTTATGTGTCAGTTTTGCCATTGTAATCATCTTTTTATGTGCACACTATTTTCTTATAAAAATCTTAAATTTTTATATATTCAGGTGTGTCAATCTTCTCCTTTATACTTCTTGGATTTCCTAACTTGCTTAGTTCTGCTCCATCCCCCAAATTGAAGAAAGCACTAGGGCTCTGTAGTGGCTAAAAGCATGGGCTTTGTAGTCATAATACTTTGATTTAAATCTTAATTCACCACTGGAGCACCTGAGTGGATCAGTTGGTTAAGCATCTGACTTCAACTCAGGTCATGATTTCATGGTTCGTGGGTTCGAGCCCCACATCGGGCTTTGCGCTGACTGTGTGGAGCCTGTTTGGGATTCTTGCTCTCTCCTCTCTCTCTGTCCCTCCCCTGCTTGTGCTTTTTCTCTCTCAAAATAATTTTTTAAAAAGAGATAATTACCTCTTAAAAAAAAATCTTAATTCACCACTAACCAGTCCTGAATACTTGGCCAAGTTTCTAAATTTCTCAACTACAAAATGGAAATGATGAGAGTACCTACTTCATAAGGTAGTTAGGGGAGAAATTAAATTAATATATGTCAAAACCTTAGAGTAAAACATACAGAATTACTTAAAATGCTTGTGTTTATTATTTTAAGTTGGATCTAGGATTAACAATGGTCTTCAAAGTCTACCATGTACAAAATCACTAAAACAGCTGGTTAGAATATAGCTTGCAGAGCCTCATACCCAGAGTTTCTGTTTCAGTAGGTCTGCAATAGGGCCTACAATTTTTTTATTTTTTTTTCAACTTTTTTTTTTTTTTTTTTTTTTTAAATTTTTGGGACAGAGAGAGACAGAGCATGAACGGGGGAGGGTCAGAGAGAGGGAGACACAGAATCTGAAACAGGCTCCAGGCTCTGAGCCATCAGCCCAGAGCGTGACGCGGGGCTCGAACTCACGGACCGCGAGATCGTGACCTGGCTGAAGTCGGACGCTTAACCGACTGCGCCACCCAGGCACCCCGGACCTACATTTTTTTAAAAAGGCATTTCCAGGTAATGCTGCTGCCACTGGTATAGGCACCTCACTTTCAGAATCACTTATTTAGAATTAAAATAACATTTTTTAATTTCTAAAAAGTTAACATTACAGTATATGGGATCAACATCTATAGATGTTGATTTCCACTTTTAATCATGTCTCTTTAGTGTACAGATAGTGTATATGGGGGATGTATATACTTTGGTTCCATTCTTGTCTGAAAATACCTTGGCCAGATACGGGATTCTTAAACACACTTTCTTCTCTCAGTGTTGCCAATGTTGACTTATCTTCCCTTTCTGTTCTGTCTACAAGCTTATGATCATCTCTTTTCCTGATATTCAGGAATCTCAACTGGAAATGTAACTTTTGCTTGTTATTCTATCTTTCGACATATTCAAGTCTTTCTACAGCTCAGATACAGTCTTCTATTATTTAACTAATTTTTTACTTCTCTGCTTTTTTCCTTCTAGAAATCCTGTAATTCATGCATTAGATTTCCAGAGTATATATTCTATATTACTCACATTTTTACTCATGGATTCTGTTTCTGTGTATTTTCACTTTTTTCATTGTCAAAAACTGATTAATCACTCATGTACCCAACACTGTTCAAGGCTCTCGCCTCATAGCAGTGAACAAAATCCCCACCCTCACAGAGTATATATTCAGGTAGGAGACCAAAACAGGAAAACAAACATGTCACTTAATTTCCAACAGTGACAAGTGCTTGGAGGAAAATTCAGTCTAAGTAAGGGACAGGGGGTAGGGAAGAAGCTCTTAGAGCAGTTTGCTGTTAAGAAAGGTCTCATCAAAGAGGTGGTGACATTTGAACATTTGAATGAAGTGAGGAAGCTTGGAAGAATACCCTTCGGCTATAGGAAAAAATACCAGCTGCTGAAAAAAGCCCTAGGTTAGAAGGGTGCTTGGAGATTACAAAGAACAAGAAAGCCAATGTAGCTGGTGTTAAGAAAATGCTGATAGTGCAAAACAACAGTTCTCAAACTTTTTGGTCTCAGGATTGCTTTAAACTTTTTTTTTTTTTTAAGTTTATGTATTTATTTTTTGAGAGTGAGAGTGAGCAGAGGAGGGGCAGAAACAGAGGGAAAGAGAGAGAATCCCAAGCAGGCCCCATACTGTCAGCGCAGAGCCTGATGCGGGGCTCAAACTCATGAACCGTGAGATCATGACCTGAACCAAAACCAAGAGTCAGATGCTTAACCGATAAGCCCCACCCAGGCACCCCAGGATCGCTTTACACTCTTAACAATTATTGAGGATCTCTAAAAGCTTTGGTTATGTGGGCTATATCTGTTAATATTTGCCACACTGGAAAATAAGACTGAGAAATTGTAAAAATATTAATTTAGTAGGAAATCCATCATGTAACACAAATTATTTTTAAAGTCCAAAACAAAAAAGATTTAGTGAGAAGGATGTCAGTGTTTTACATCTTTGCAATTCTTTTTAATGACTAGCTTAATAAAAGATAGCTGAATTCTCATATGACTTTGCATTAATCTGTAGCAATAAAACACATTAATGAACAACTGGAAACTCTGAAAAATTAACATATTAGTATTTTTATAAAAAGTTTTTACAAAATATCATAATTATTTTATAAAAATAGTTTTGGCCTTGTGGATCCTCCAAAAGAGCCTTGGCAGCCTCTAGCTGTCCCTGGACTACATTTTGAAAATCACTAGTTATTTTATTTTGTTAATGATATTTTTAATGTTTACTTTTGAGACAGAGAGAGAGAGAGCAGGGGAGGGACACAGAGAGGAGAGAGAGTATCCAAAGCAGGCTCTGCACTGACAACACAGAACACCATGTGGGGCTTGAACTCACAAACCATGACCTGACCTGATGTTGGATGTTTAACCAACTGAGCCACCCAGGCGCCCCGAGAATCACTAGTTTAGAAGATGAAGTGACAGAGGCTGGCAAGAGTCAGATTATATAGATCTTGAAAACCATACAAAGTCTAGGTTCCATTTTAAGTGTGGTTTTGTGAGCAAAGAAATAACATAAATTACGTTTTAAGTGATCATTCCCATTGCCATGTAGAGACCACAACGCAAGGGGGCAAGACCATTTATGTACAGGTTATTGTTATTGGACAGAGGAAAGTAGCTAAGACTGACATGGTAGCAACGAAAGCAGTGAGAAATGGTATGGTTCAAGATATATTTCAAAAGTAGTGCCAATGGAATTCACTAGAAGATTGGATCCTGGATATGAAGAAAAAAATATCTTACTCGATCTTGTAGAACAAAAATTTGGTTCTTAGCAGTGATTTCTCTTTTTCAGTTTGTCTCTGAAATTTATGCACTTGGAAATTAATTCAAGAGAAAATTCTCTTGGATCTATGGCTGAAATATATCATGTGTCAGATTACTTTGTATCACTTCCCCTGTTATCACTCTAGTCTAAGTCATCTTCCTCCTTTCCCTAGAATCTCTCATAATTTGTTCACTCAACTCACAGATGATTAGAGTAAAAAGAAAACAGGTGGTTATGGATAATGCATTATAAGTATTGCTGAGACATGAAAAAACACATGGAACTCCACTCAGCACATTAATCAAACATTATATCAAAATATAGGTATAGGAGAATACATTAATATGTTTTAAATTAAAATGTGGTGTTTATATTTTAATATCCTTAAAATTTTTCCAGTTAAACTATCTTCAATTAACAACCAACTGCTGGCACTGATTGCATAATATAAGCATCTACTTAAATACCAAGTGTGAACAGCAACATACTTTTCGCTTGCTCTTACTACAAATGACATCTCAATTTAGTCGCCTATAAATTCAAAGATCACAGCTATCGAGATAATACACATTAATAATCTACGAAAATTCAAACCTTAAGTTGATAAAAATCTTCAAACGAGAAAGAAGTTTTATGAGATAGTTACACAGGTAGTTTCTGTAAAGCTTTCTAGTTGTAAAAAGAACAGAAAGTCTACAGCCCTTTCTGTTTAAAATGTAAGCAAATTTGGGGCCCCCGGGTGGCTCAGTCAGTTGAGTGTCCGACTCTTGGTTTCGGCTCAGGTCATGACCTCACAGTTTCGAGGGGTCGAGCCCCACATTGGGCCCTCCGCTAGCAACACAGAACCTGCTCGGCATTCTCTTTTTCCCTCTGTCTCTCTGCCCCTCTCCTGCTCGCACGTTATCTCTGTCTCTCTCAAAAAATAAGTAAATAAACTTAAAAAAAATTTTTTAAATGTAAGCAAGCTCTAGATCCAGACCTCTGTGTTGCTCTAGCCAACTTTTGTTGATGTAAAAAAATTTTTTTTCATGTTTATTTATTTTTGAGAGAGAGACAGAGCGTTAGCAGGGGAGGGGCAGAGACAGAGGGAGACACAGAATCTGAAGCAGGCTCCGGGCTCTGAGCTGTCAGCCTAGCCCGACACAGAGCTCGAACTCACGGACCGTGAGATCATAACCTGAGCCGAAGTCGGACGCTTAACCGACTGAGTCACTCAGGCACCCCCAACTTTTGTTGATTTTTATCTCAAATAAGGAATAACAATATTACTTTTTCTTTAATTTTTGTATTTGAGTATAGTTGACACACAATGTTACATTAGTTGCCAAGTGTACAACATAGCCATTTGACAATTTATACATTATGCTATATTCACAAGTGTAGCTACCATCTGTCACCACACTCTTTTTTCTTTCTTTTCAGCACAACTGAACTACCTGCTTCAAAAGAGAATATATAAAAGGATAATTTTCCTATAGCTCTCTGCCATGAAAAGCAAAGCAAAGCAGTCACTTGATCTTCCTAGCTATTTTCTTGTCATCCCTTGGCAAACATTCTGCACTGTGATCCCAAGGAGTCTACCTCTAATATAGTTAAGATTTTAACTGCTAAATTTGGAATCCACCACAAGATGCCCTACTCTGTCCTATCTTATTAGATCCTGTTTAGTCACACTTTATAACACTTCATGTTATCCCCCAGGGCAATTCTGTTTTTCTTCCAGGTTCCTTTATTTACTTCTCCAGTTAGCCATGTGGGATATTTTGAGACCTGACCTTTAAACTATAGTACACATTTTTGCAAGGTTTCTAAAAATGTTTTTTAGTATTTCTAGCTATTTAACATTGTTTAAATATTCAGTAAATGTGAGGCACTGTTGGGGTACCAGACATATAAAACTCTGTCCCTATCCTTACAACGTACTTGGAGTTATTTTTATTTCAACTATTCTAAGCCTACATTTTGTTTCAGTTCCCTCTTCTAAAGATGAGTAACCATGCAATGGATTATTTTGGCTCTCTCTCCTTTCCTAATAAACTATTAGATGTACTCAAATGATGATTATTTAATTATATACTAATTCACCCACAGACCTCTCTGCCCACTAACTAGAACTAAGCTCAATATGCTATGTATATAAAATAAAAAGTTACCATTTTATTGCATGTTCTGTGCCTGTCAGGTTATATACATTGGCTCATTTAATCATGACAATACAGTAATATGCATTCTATCTTACAGATGAGTGGCAAGGTTCATCAAAGTTAAGCAACTTCACACCAAGAAGGATCTGAACTCAGATCTGTCTCCCACAGTAATCAGAAATAAAGATGGTATCTTCAATAAAGGCTTCAAACCAAATTCAAGAAATGAGGACCATGTACAGTAGACCCTGGCAATAAAACATTATTTAACTAACATACCCATTATATGCAAAGAAGTACAGGCTTTGGAGATATGGAGATAACCAGACTTTACTTTTTAGGTAAGAGCTTAAAATGAGACATAAGCGATCTTTTAATTCTCTAGAAGACCCCAATTTAAGTCAGGTCCCCACCACAGAGGTTCTTAAGCTTGCTAGTTTCTTTTTTTGTTTTTTAAAGATTTTATTTTTACGTAATCTCTACACCCAACATAGGGCTCAAACCTGTAAATGCAAGATCCAGTCGCATGCTCCACCGACCCAGCCAGCCAGGTGCCCCTTAAACTTCCAAGTTTCAGAATCTCTTTATAATCTTAAAAATTATTGAGGACCCCTCATAGCTCTTATTCATGCAGGTTGGAGCTTTCAATGTTTACCATATTAAAAATTATAACCAAGAAATCTGCATATTTAATTCATTTAAAAATTACACTAACCTAATTTTTATGAAAAAATAACTACATTTTCCAAAACAAAAATAATGAAAAGAGAAAGTAATATTTTTTATATTTGTTACACTATCATTAACATCCACCTTAACAGAAGACATCCGGATTTTCATATCATCTTCTACAATTCAATCTGCTACACTATCACACATTATATCACTGAATCCTCATGAGAGAATGAGAGTGAAAGGCAAACAATGTCTTAGTATTATTACAAAAATAGTTTTGAACTCAAGGCCCCTCCAAGGCAATCAATCCTGTACTATTTACTAAGAACCCACAGGCATCCTTTACTATTCCTTCAGAGCACTTTTCAAGATTTATAATTACATTTGTATGCACAGATTCTGTTTACAAGGTCTGTGTTGTCTCTAGACTATAGGTTCCATAGTGACGCTCTATTTTTGTACATGAATATATCCACAATGTCTACACAAAGTGCCCAACACATATCTATTGAATTAACATACCATGACATAAAGAAACTACTGTGGTTAAAAGAGGGAAAATGGACAATGTGTGTCTGGAGACAAAGTTGGAAGGCTTCCTCTTTGATCTGGATCCTAATGTTAACTATGTAAGAGTATTCCAGCCACAGTACAAGTTAGGTACATAATAACTATTGTCATAGTATGGTTTAGCTACAGCACAGGTAAATAAGAGTTTAGGAGGAGATAAAGGTAATAAAGGTAGGCTAAAAAATCTTCACTGAAGTTTGTTTTTTGTTTCAGAGACAAAAGCCGAATGGTCAACATCCATGGTTTCAATTCCTTATACCACTATTTACTGGACGGGCTTGGATATGTTCATTCCAAATCTTATTCTGCTCATACTTCACAAGGCTATGATAATGGTTTTTTGAGATAATAATTTTATGTGTTAACTTGTTTACTGTCATTACTCTAAACTATCATCCTTTCTCCTTGAATTACTACTTACAAAGGTATCTTAACTGTTTTTCCCGTTTCTTTTGCCCTACTCCCACTCCTCTCTGATCCATTCTCCATAATCAGAGTGAATCCCTAAAACACAAATCTGATCACATCACTCTCCCTGCTTAAACCCTTTACTGGCTCCCCAGTGACTCAAAAATAAAACCTAAACTTCTTAGCACAGATTACAAGATCCTAAATGATTTATCCCAGCCAACCTCTTGCCTTATCAGGCACTATTCTGTCTATCCCTTACTCAATAAACTCAACCACCAATGACCTTCCAGCAGGAAAGCCTTTACCCAACCTATTTTTTCTTCTTGTAAAACTCTGCCCAGTGCTTTTCCAAACAAGCACAGCTTCTCCAGATAGAAGAGATCTTTAGGTCTCACTTCAGCGAGGCCTTTCTTGATCACTCTCCCCCAGTCTATACTAGACTCACATTCAACTCCACAGTACCTGCTATTTTTTCCTTTGGGCACATACTCACAATTCAGAATTTATGTGTGTAATGTATTTTTTGTAATAATTTGTTTAATGGACATCTCCTGATTATAGAGACCACATCTAAGCCAGCATATACAGTAATTTTTAAAAAATTGCAGTTCTTATTGTTATAAATGGCTTTTGATCTGTTTAGACATATATTTTAGATGTTTACTCTGGCAACAATGTTCAGGTTAACTAACAAGCCAGAGAGGCACTAAAGGCCAAGAGTACCATTAAAAGCATGCCACAATTATAGGCAAGAAGTAATGAGAGTCTGAACGACTGCTGATAGATTTAATATCCTCACAATAATCCTGTAAATTAGCAAGAAGGAAGCCAGAGTTGTTTTGAGAGAGCAAATAGCCATTCCAGAAGACAAAGTTTGAAGACTTTTTGTATAATAACGCAGCTGTGAGTTTAGATGACGAGAGAAGTAGGGTGCTGAGAGAAACTGTAATCCCAACTCCACAAAGTAAATCATCACAATTGTAATACCGAAGTGGGTGCAAAAGAAAGCCCTTTATTCAGTGTAATAAAGTCTGGTGGTTGGTTAAGAGAAAAGGTTCGCTAAATCAGGGAATCATAAGCAACGGTAAAACCATAAAGATTTTATTTTACCTTAAAACTGTAACATGAACACTCATTCTCCAAACCTTGATGTAGGGTGAGGAATCTTCCTTTAAATATAACCCACATCTAATCGGACAGCATATATTTTTTTAAGTTTATTATTTTGAGAGAGAGTATACACGTGTGCAAGTTGGGGAGGGGCAGAGACAAAGGGAAAGAGAATATCCCAAGCAGTCTCGGCACTATCAGCATAGAGCCCAATGCAGGGCTCGAATTCACGAACCACAGACCGTGACCTGAGCCAAAGCCAGATGCTTTAACCAACTGAGCCACCCAGGTGCCCTTGACAGCAAATATTTTTTTTAACAGGAACTATCAGTTAACCTGATGAGTTGGGTAGGTAGAAGTCAGTTAAGAGAACTTAAATTGTTTTCCCCTTTTGAGTTCTCTAGTTGAAATGATGCAAACTCTACAGCAGTTGACAATGTGATGGCCGAACACATGATTTACACCTATAAAGGGCAAGCAGGAGACTCTTTATTAGGGCTGTAGGCAGACATTATTTAGTCATGTATTCATCTAGAAAACTAAGAAAACTTCAGATTTTTCACTTACAGATTTTTCAGATTTACTATTTACAAAGCCACCCTCACTCAGGATTAATAGACAGGTATGTCACACGTGGTTAAGAGGTATGCCAAAGCCCTGGCATTCCACACTGCAGAGTGCTTAACTAAGAGAGGAGTTCTCCCTCTTCTTTGCACATCTTACTGTGACATGCTACAGCTTAAATATATTGAGTGAAGTGAATGTACGGTTATTATCCAGCTTTACTAAATAAACCTCACAAAATAGACATGAGGCTTGAAAGGAACTCATACCAAAAAATCTCAAACCTCATACTGAAGGTAACACTACTGCTGCTAGAGAAAAAGGCAAAGCTGACACATTGCCTGCTCCTCGCACAAGCTGTTTGGCAGGCACAATACAGGATTAAAACAACGATCTAACCCAGTGGTTCTCAACCAGGGGTGATTCTGCCCCCAGGAGATACTTGGCAGTGTCTTAAGATATTCTGATTGTTAGAACTGAGGGGAGGATACCTTGGCACCTAGGGGGTAGAGACCAGGGATGCTGCTTAACGTCCTACAACGGAAAAGACAACATCCCCCTCCCCCCGCCAAGCCAAGAATTATCCAGGCCAAAATGCAGACAGTGTCCAATTTGAGAAATCCTGACCTAATCAGATCTGGTAAGAAACTAGCCAGTTTTTAAGAATTATCCAGATTATTCAAAATACAGATTTGTACCCACTATCATTAATGATGAACCTTGCCATAAGGGTGTAATGGCCTGAGATATTAGCTGCAAAGAAAACCATCACAAGTTGTTTCATTTTTGGCTTAGCTTTTAAAAATTTATTTTCGTACAGCAGTACACACATAATTTACAAATAAAACAGACGTGCAGTGACGTTAATAAACTCAAATTTCACTGGTAAGAGTACAGAATTTTTTAAAGGCTGAAGATTCAGACAATGAAAGCTAATAGATATCAGTACACTGACATAAACAGAGTTTATCAAAATTCTAACTTAAATTCCTAGGTAAAAGAACACAACTAAGTAATGTTTCATTCTCTAGCACAAGCAAACTCAGAGTACTAAACAGATTCAAGATAATAATCCAGGCTGAAAAACATCAGTAGAAAGCCAGTGAAGGTGCCAAAAGGTATAACATGAGCTATCAATTGTGGTTAACAAACTCGCAAAAAGTATAACTGATTGTGATACAATAGTAAGTGGGGAGGCTCCAAGAGCAAGGTGGTTAAGAGCCTCTGGAATCACAAGGTCTGTGTCCAAATCCCCAGATCTTCTACTTAGGCAATGTATCCCTAGGCAAGTTGCATAACTTTTCTAAACCTACTTCTTCATCTACAAAATGGGGATTACAGTATCTAATTCTTACAACTCTTGTAAAAATTTATGGTACAGAATAGTAGAGCACAAGCTTTAAAATCAGAAAGAATTTCAGCCGACACGTATTTGCTCTGTAATCTTGGGCAAAGTATTTACCCTCCAAGCGTCAGTTTCTTCATCTATAAAATATCTATTTATATTAAAGTAAATTTTATTATAGACGTATGTAGAGAAGAGTTTATAAAATATATCTACAGTTTAAAGTATAACGGTAAAGTTAAGAAACAGCATTGCCAGTACCTTAAAACCTTCCCACATGTCCCTCCTCAATTCCATCCACTGTTTGCCATCCCTGGGGTAAACACATCACTCTTCACCTTTGTGATAATTATTCTCTTTTTTTTTTTTAATTTTTTTTAAACATTTATTTTTGAGAGACAGAGAGAGCACAAGCAGGGGAGGAGCAGAGAGAGAGGGAGACACAGAATCCAAAGCAGGCTCTCGGCTCTGAGCTGCCAGCACAGAGCCCGACACGGGGCTTGAACTCGTGGACCTGAGCCGAAATGGGCCACTCAACCAACTGAGCCACCCAGGCACCCGTGATAATTATTCTCTTGATTTTCCTTTAATTCTGTACTTCTGTTTGCATTCCTGAACAATATAGTTAAACCCCATGTTTGGAACTTTTTATAAATAGCATCACGTTGCATTGAATTTTTTCGTGACTTATCTAATGTTTGACTAATATTAAGTTTATGGGACCACACATATTGGTGCAGGAGCTGTGAGTTTTTTTCCTGGTCCATTTAAACTAAGTTTTTATCAAACTGGTAAGAACAGATTTTAGCCATAAGACCGAGAAGCGATAAACTAAGTTTTTATTCCATAAGTGAATATACCATAATTTACCTATCTAATCCACTGCTGATGGACATTTGAATTTTTTTCTTTGTAGTTTGGAGTTAAAATAAATAATAGTGCTATGAACAGTCTTATATTCATATGCTGCCTATTCCCCATATTCACAAATTTCTCTAGGGCAATGGTTGGTTCTCAAATTATGATTCTTGGACTAGCAGCACCAACATCACCTGGGAACTTGTTAGACACACAATCTGTCAGGCTCCACCCCATTCCTACTGAATCAGAAACTTTGAGGGTGGGGCCCAGCAGTCTGTTTTAACAATCCCTCAGGGGATTTTGATGCACAATCAAGTTCGACAACCACCAGTCTAGGTTAAATGCCCAGGAGTGGTACCTCAGGTTGTAGAACACACTATTATTTTCCAAAGTGGTTCTTCTAATTTATACTCCCACCAGCAGTGGAAGAGCATATCCCTCACCAATGCTGGGTGCTGTTCAAATGTTTCGTTTCTGCCAATTTAGTTTGTATAAAATGGACTCCTATGGTTTTCATTTCTATTCCTAATTGTTGATGAGGTTAATGACCTTTGCATATGTTTATTGTTTTTTTTTTTTTTTTTTTTTTAACTCAAATGCCTGCTTTTTCTATTTGGTGTTCTGTCTTTGTCCTAGTGATTCATACCTGTTCTTTTTAATGTTTATTTTTGAGACAGAGAGAGAGGGCACGCATACACATGTACACAGGAATAAGCAGGGGGAGGGGCAGAAAGAAAGAGGGAGACAGAATCTGAAGCAGGCTCCAGGCTCTGAACTGTCAGCACAGAGCCGGACATGGGGCTTGAACCCACAAACCATGAGATCATGACCTGAGCCAGTCAGACGCTTAACCCCCAGGCGCCCCTGTGATTCATACTTCTTTACATATACACTTTGTACTAGTTGTCCATTCACTGTGATAGGTTACAAGATTAAGTTATTTGTGGCCTACATGCTGTGAACTCTCTCTCACTCTCTCCTGGATCTTTCACTCTGGAAAAAGCCAGTTGCCATTCCGTGAGGTAAGCCCTGTAAAGAGGCCCAAGTGGCTGAACTTTGAAGTGGATCTTCTGAGGCCCCTGCCACAACCCACGGGAAAGCACAAAAGGAGATCTTCTCTCAGTCCAACCTTGAGATAACTACAGGCCAGGCTGACACTTGACTTCAACCTCATGAGAGACCATGAGCCAGAGTCACCCAGCTAAGCTGCTCTCAGATTTCTGACCCACAGAAACTGTAAAATAAATGTTTACTGTTTTCAGCTGCTAAATTTTGGGATAACTTATTACACAGCAATAGGTAACTAATACACGTACATTACAAATATCTACTATTCTGCACTTTGGTCTTTTCAGTCTCTTAAAGGGGTCTTAATAAATCGAAGTTCCTATTTTTAGTGTAGTCAAATTTATCAATTTAAAAAAAAATGTTTATTTATTTTGAGAGAGAGAAAGAGAGAGAGAGAGAGAGAGAGAGCACATGCAAGCAGGGGAGGAGCAGAGAGAATCCCAAGCAGGCTCGGCACAGAGCCCAATGCAGAGCTCAATCTCAGGGAGATCATGACCTAAGGGGAAATCAAGAGTTGGATGTTTAACCTACTGAGCCACCCAGGCATCCCAAATTTGTCAATTTTTATGATGTTTTCAGTCTTCAGAAATCATTCCCTGCTTTGAGCTCATAAAAGTATGCTGCTTTTTAGAAAAAGCTGAGTTTGTCTTTTTGTATTTAACCTTCAATCTACCAGGAATTGATTTCTGTGCACAGTAAGAGGGGGTTCAACTTTATTTAACAGGGTAAGCAAGGGGCCCCTGGGTGACCCAATTGGTGAGGCATCAACTTTTGGTTTCGGCTCAGGTCATGATTTCATGGTTCGTGAGATCAAGCCCCGTTTTGGGCTCTGTGCTAACAGTGCTGAACCTGCTTGGGGTTCTCTCCCTCTCTCTCTCTCTGCTCCTCTCCCATGTGCATGCACTCTCTCTCAAAATAAATAAATAAACATTAAAAAAATAATATTACAGGGGCGCCTGGGTGGCTCAGTTGGTTGAACATCCGACTTTGGCTCAGGTCATGATTTCAGCTCATGGGTTCGAGCCCTACGTTCGAGCCTGCTTCACATTCTGTGTCTCCCTTTTTCTCTGCTCCTCCTCTGTTCACACTCTTTCAACAATAAATAAATGTTAAAAAAAATAATAATAATAATAATAATAATACAGTAAGCAAGTGTTCCAAACAAGTATATGCTTTCCCAACTAATTTAGCAGCATGTATTCACCCACGTACTTCCATACAGGCATATAAAATTCATTAGCAACCTCTACCTACTTAAGTTCACCTGTCACTTTGTTATTCATCTTGCCTTTTCTTTTGTAAGTTCTCCAGACACCTGACACACAGGCTAGGCCTCGAAACCTATGCGTGTGGGACCCTCAAAGTCACCCTCCCTCGCTAACTCCCCAAGGTCGCATAATTGCTTGATACATCATTCAGCAGCAGAACCTCCCTCCCTTTCTAACAAGGCTGTAATCCAATTGACATTCTTAAGGATCTATTTAAGGTAAAACCTGCCTACTTCTGGCATCCTACAGTTAAAAGAAATTAAAACTAATAAAATGTAAAGAAAAATCTTACACAACCAGGAAAAATTTTAAATATAAAAACCATGTAATAAAATTACAGTGATAAGTTTGTTGGTAGTCCTGGCACTCACCTGATATTTCATGAAGTGTTTTATTTAAAAACCTCAGATATCACCAGAAGTGAATCTGAATGTGCTTTAGGTAGGAGACATGTCTCGTGTTCACTAAGGTAATAACAAGGGTCTCACATGTAGCAAGCATTCAAATTTGTTGACTGAAAAAACAGATTAAGGAAGTCTTTTCTTACTGTTCTTTAATAGTAACTTGTCAATTCTTGCCTCTTTTTACTTCCATAGAAACTGTTAATCAAGTTGTCAAGTTCCACAGAAAAACCTACAGGCATTTGGATTTAAATACATCTACTAGTCAATGTGCAAAAAACTGACATCTTTACCATACTCAGTTTTCAACTCATTCTCAGTACACAGTATGTACCTCCATTTATTAAGGTCTTTTATGTCTCTAAATAAAGCGTAATTATCCTTCTTTAAAAAGGTTTGTACATCTTAAATATTTAAAATTCACTTCATCTCCTTTAGGAAATCTTTCATCCTCCCTCCCTTAAACCCATGTTGCATTATGTGCTCCTCTTCTGTGATTTCTCTGCACCTGGAGCACACTCTGAACATAGTACACTGTCCTTAATTCTTGATTTATTTGGTCCTACCACTAGATTGTAACCTCCTTGAGGACAGAGATAATCATGTCTGTATCAAAGCACCTAGCTAACACACAACCAGCACAGAGGAGTTCAGTATTTATTCTTAAACTTTAAGCCAATGAACGAATAAATGTAATCAATGAATGTAAAGTACAAACTATTTTATAAGGAAAAGGACTACCATTTATGTGTACCTTGTATGTGTTGGGCACAATGCTACACTGAATGCTTACATGCTATATCTAATTCTAAAAGTAAATCATCCTTTTGACACATATTTTATAAAAGCCTAGTATTAGTATCACATGATGTACTAGGCATTAGAAATACTGTAGTGATAGTCCTTACTGACCGGGAGGGTCAGAGTCTCATAAACCTTAGTAAGAACAGCAGCTGTCTTCATTTGTGTGGGCTGTTGTAAAAATAATACCATGTGGGTGTGTGGATGACTCAGTTGGTTAAACGTTCTACTCTTGATTTTGGCTCAGGTCATAATCTCATGGTCATGAGATGGAGCCTCATGTCAGGCTCCGCACCGGGTATAGAGCCTGCTTAAGCTTTCTCTTCCCCTCTCCGTCTGTCCCTCCCCTGCTCATGCCCCTTCTCTCTCTCAAAACACAAAAAACTGGGTGGCTTACAAACAAAAGAATTTTGTCACAGTTCTGGAAACTGGCAAGTCCAAGATCAAGGTGCCAGCAGATATGGTGTCTGGACCCATTTTGTGGTTCACAGACGGTGTTTCTAGCTGTAATCTTATATGCAGGAAGGGAGGAGTTGGCTCTTTGAGGTCTCGTATAAGAGCACACAAATCCCAATCATGAGGGCTTTGCTGACTGCACAGGAAAAATAAGGAGACAGGAGAAATGAAAGATGCTCTGGGGTTTCAAGAATAAACTATAATAAGTAGAGAATATTACAAGAGGGGAAGAAGTAATTTAAAGGGAAAGAGAACTGATTCAGTTTAGGACTTGCTGACTTTGTGATGTCAGTGAGACATTAAAACATAAAATACTCAAGACACCACTGGAAATGCAGGACTGATACACTAAATCAGAGGGTAACTTGATTGTTAAGGTTACAGAGTAGCCTCGGAAAGAATACATTCAGTTGTGCAATAAGAAATGAAAGACGGACTTTCAAGAGGTTAGGTTTAAGTGAGTACTAACACAGCCAGTGACCAGAAAGAAAAACAAATGCTCAAGGGGGTACCAGAGTCGGGGAAGGTATTTTTGGTTTTGGATAGGATGACCTGGATACAAGAGAAAGCACAAAGCAAGTAACCAGTGTCAAAGAAACGTCTAAAGGAGTGTGTATGTGCATATCAAATAGTGAGAGGGTGGGGACATGAGATAAAAGAGACAGCTTGTCCTGTGCTTTTCCAAAGGACTAAACTAGGATGATGTTACAACTTAGAGACAAAAGTTCAAGAAGGTATATTTGAGATTCACATTATTAGATATCTTTATTAACAATAAAGATATTTAGGGAGCCTGGGTGGCTTAGTCAGTTGAGTGTCCAACTCTTCATTTTGGCTCAGGTCATGATCCCAGAGTCATGGGATTGAACCCCATGTTGAGCTCCACACTGAGCGTGGAGCCTGCTTAAGATTCTCTCTCTTTCCCTCTGCCCCTCTTCCCTACTAATTCGCTCTCTCTTTAAAAATAAAAATAATAATAAAGATGTTTAACAAAGGAAAAAACTGCCTTACTATTATGGATATTCAATTGAATGCTTAATCATTTGTCAGGGATGCTACAGAACAAATTTTGTATTATATGAGAGTTAAGCCTAGGTTCCATCTGATACTAAATTCTGACCTTTCTCATATTAAGCAGTAACTTCCGTTCCCTCTCCTCCCAGCCCCTGTTAAGCTCTATTCTACTTCCTGTCTCTATGTATTTGCCTCTTCTAGATATTTTATATAATGACACAATAGTTGCCCTTTTGTGTCTGGCTTATTTCACTTACCATAATGTTTTTAAGGTTTCCACATGTTATATCATGTATCAGAACTTCTTTCCTTTTTCAAAAATTTTATTTTAAGTGGGCTCCCTGCCCAACTTGGGGCTTGAACTCACAACCCAGAGATCAAGAGGAGCATGCTCTAACGACTGAGCCAGCCAGACACCCCAGAACATCTTTCCTTTTTATGACTAATATTCCATCGTATGTATATACTACATTTTATCTATTCATCTGTCGATGGACACTTAGGATGTTTCCACCTTTTGTTTATCATAAATAATGCTGCAATGAACATCAGTGTACGAGTATCTATTCAAGTTTGTTTTCAATTCTTATGGGTATGTACACTTGGAAGTGGAATTGTTGGGTCATATGGTAATTTTATGTTTAGATTCTTGAGAAAACTCCACTAAGAATTACATAACACAAAGTCACAATGGATACCAATTCATGCCCATTAGGATAGCTAAAATCCAAAAAAAGGAAGAAAAAGAACAATAACAAGTGTTGGCAAGGACGTGAAGAAACTGGAATCCTCATGATCGCTGGAGGGAATGTAGATGGAATACTCGTGAAAAAACAGTTTGGCAGTTATTTTGATATATGTCACTTTTGATATATGGACTTTGAAAACATATCTTAGTGAAATAAGGTACAGAATGACAAATATTATAACATTTCACTTATTCAATGTACCTAAGAATAGGCAAATTCATAAAGACAGAAAGTAGAATAAAAATTACCAGGGGTTGGGAAAAGGAGAAAGAAGGAATTATTTTTTAGTGGGTAGAGTTTTTGCAGGAGAGGTCAAAAAAATTAGGGATACAGATAGTAGTAATGGTTATGCAACATTCTGAATGTATTTAATGCCACTGAATTATACACTTAATAAATGGTTAAAACATGAATATAGTTTACCACAATGTTTAAAATTTTTTTTTTTAAATGCCAAATGATTCCTTGAGCCAATAAAAATGTATCTATCAGGAACCAATGCAGAAAAGAAAATGATATATATCACATATTTCAACCAGAAAGGTATTTAATACAAGGACTAAGATGGGGGTACCTGGGTGGCTCAGCTGGCTAAGCATCAGACTTCGGCTCAGGTCACGATCCTGCGGTCCGTGAGTTCGAGCCCCGCGTCGGGCTCTGTGCTGACAGCTCAATGCCTGGAGCCTGTTTCAGATTCTGTGTCTCCCTCTCTCTCTCTCTTTGTCCCTTCCCTGCTTTATTTATTTTTCAGAGAGACTGAGCACAAGCAAAGGAGGGGTAGAAAGAAAGGGCAACACAGAATCCGAAGCAGACTCCAGGCTCTGAGCTGTCAGCACAGAGCCCGACATGGGGCTTGAGCCCACAAGCCGTGAGATCATGACCTGAGCTGAAGTCAGATGCCCAACCAACTGAGCCACTCAGGCGCCCTGAAAAAAAAAAAAAAAAATTTTTTTTTTTGATTCTCAAAATTTTATTGCCTGTCACAAAACGTACTTGTGCAACACCATGGGAGTGTCTCAGGATCACACCGATTTGTGAGGGAGACAGGCCCTTCTTGGCCAGTTTGTAGATCTGCTCCTTCACGTCGTCGGACATCAACTTCAGCCAGGTGGGCACGCTGCGGCAGTAAGGCAGAGCCGACTGGGACTGGCCCTTCCCGGGAGCGTGCATGCGACCCATGATGGCGGCGGTAAGAAAAAACTTTTTTAAATACAAGGACTAAGATGATTATCATTCAAAATATGTAAGGATTAAGAATCAGGAGTAGCTACTGGAATGAGAAGAAAGGCTACACTGCAAACCAGAGGTCTAAAAGCTACTGCCACTCCTGCCTGGAGTGGTATTAAACTGGTATTAAACACTGGAATCTCGGTCCAGACACCTCAACTGCTTCTATTCATTCAAATCCCACAACTGTGCTAACCACCCAAAGCAGCAGCAAAAACAAGTTTCCTTGTCCTCTTTGCCTTCCAAATTTTGGGAATTCATCCAGTGGAGAGAACCTAAGCTGCATCCACATTTGATGGAAGGAAGTTCAGGAAGTGCACTGTATTTCATCACTTGTAAGATTAAAACAGTGAAAACTGAGTGCATTTATTTTACAGTCAATAGCATATCATGGTTATCTGGCAATATTTTATTTTAGAAATATAAAGTAATGGTGAATCTTAGAATTCATGGCATCTTAAATTTAACAAAAAATGTTAATTTTCACTAATAAATTCTAAAAGCTCTCTAAATAAAAATATGTTTTCATATTGTCTTCTAAAAGCTTTATATTTTTGCATTTCACATCCAGACATTTAATGTAGCCAGAATTTGTGATCACTGTGAGGTTAAGGTCCAAATTAATTTTTCCAGCCATTTATTGAAAAGGGCACTCTTCTCACTGATTACCCAGCATTTATCTGTCATATATTAAGTAACCTATATCTGTCATTCATCAAGTAACCCATAATTATAGACCTTCTTCTGTTCCACTGGTCCATCCATCTATCACTAGACTACTTATGACAATGTCTTAATTATTATTCTTTATAGTAAGTCTCAATAACTGGTAAAGTAAATCCTCCCCTACTGTCCTCTTTGAGAACATCTTAACTACTTCGGCCCTTTATTTGTTTTCCAGAGAATTTTAGAATCTGCTTTTTAAGTTCCACCTAAACAACAAAACCAAAAAAAAAATTAAAAAAACAACTAATGCTTTGATTGGAATTATATTAAATATCTATAACTATAAAATACTGATAGAATTATATCTACATAATGTTGAGTGTTTCAATCCATGTACATGGTATTTTGCCCCATTAGGTCTTCTTTAATTTACTTCAACAAGGCTCTTTACTCTTCATTTTACCTCATACCTCAGACCTTTATCTGGAATTTTCTGCCTAAAGTACATCCTTCATAATTTCCTTTATAAAGGACTGATGCAGTTTGTTAAACTAAACTTTTATTTTACCCTCATCCTTAAGAGTTACTTTTGCTAAGTGTAGAATTTATAAATATAAATTAGCAATTATTTTGAAAATACATATGCTGTTCTGTTGAGAAGTTAGCTGTCAGTCAATAGCTGCTCCTTTGAAAGAAATCTTTTTTTTCCTCCAGCTGATCTTAAGATTTTCCTCTTTGTATTTGGGTTTATGCCATTTCACTGGTTTGCCTGGGTGCAAATTTCTTTTCACTTTTACTACTTGAAATTTACTGAGCTTCTGAAAGTCTATCAACTGGTTTCTCATTAAAACTGGAAAATGTGCAGTCAGAAATATCTTTTCAAATATTACCTCTGCATCATTCTCTCTTTCCTCTCTTTTTGGAGCTCTGATTAAATTTTGATAGATCTCATTCTATCTTCCTCATCATGTAAGCTCTCTTCAATATTTTCACTGTTTTCACTCTCTAGTAGTGCAGCTGGGAAACTTTCTCCCACCTTATCCTCCAGGTAACTAATTCTTCTTCAGTTAGGTACGATATGTTCAATCTCTCCCTTAGGTATATTTGCCATAGTTTCATTTCTGCATTTTCCGTGTGTGTGTGTGTGTGTGTGTGTGTGTGTGTGTGCGCGCGCGCTCAAGTCTACTAAGTGTCATAGTCTCTTGTTCTCTGCTTGTCTTCAAATATGTCTTTCATTCTCGGGGTACCTGGGTGGCTCAGTTGGTTGAGGGTCCGACTTCGGCTCAGCTCATGATCTCAGTTCGTGAGTTCAAGCCCCACATCAGGCTCTCTGTGGACAGCTCGGAGCCTGGAGACTGCTTCAAGTTCTGTGTCTCCCTCTCTCTCTGCCCCTCCCCACTCACACTCTGTGTCTGTCTCTCAAAAACGAATAAGTATTTTTAAAAAATTTAAAAATATATATGTCTTTCATTAAGAAACAGCAATTGTTTTAAATCCATCTGATATTTGAGAATTATGTGGACTTGTTTCTTATTCACAGTGCCATTTCCAAGTAGGTTATATATTTTTTTAAAAACTTATTTTGAGGTATATGTATATAAAGCAAACTACACAGTTGTCAATTATATCTCAATAAAAAAACTACACAAATCTTAAATTATATTGCTTAAAGAATTTTACATACATATATCATGTAATTTTATGTGTGGGTGTGTATATTTTTACTATGCTTGGTTACTTGTGATAGTGTACTATTAACTGCTCTTGAAAAATTATTGGTGGCAATCCTCTTCAGAATGAAGGGCCTGTCTCCAATGATAATTTGCCTTTCCTTCTGCCAAGCCTTCTGAGTACTACCAGTCTGAAACCAGGAACTAAGATAAATGGCTTGAGGGTCCCTGGACCACCCAGGCAAGAGAAATCTAAACTGCTAATTAGTGTGAGAGCTAAAACTGTGGTCACAACTTGAAGGATTTATTTTTCTTAATTTCTTTTCTCTTCCCCTGCTCCAATCAAATCCACAATCCCCTAGATATGGGAATGGGTAGACAGTCTAGTTATGTTTCACTCTTAACCTAATGATGGAGTCCTTGGGATATCATCTTAAGAGGGAGTTATTCTTCTTTTTGACTGTCACTTTGGAAGAACTCCAGGCTTTGACTTCGAACTTCTTCATCCCATGAAGTACCCCAAAACCAAAGCTCAAATCTGAATAGGTTGGCAATTGCCCTTAGAGCAAAAGCTACTTCATTCTCCACTTTATTTTTTGGATTCCTATTTTTTTCCTAGTATTTGGCCTTGTAGCTCTCTACTAGCTCTTCAGCTCTTTAATTCCTAAAAAAAATGTTGAAATATTGTTTCCAAGATTTTTAGTTGTTTTCATCAAAAGGGCTGGTCTGAAATAACCCAATCCACCATTAATGAAAACAGAAATCAATTTCCTCTTTTTATGACCACTATCTTGTAACACCCCCTGTACTATCCTAAAATTAAATTCAGAGATAGCCTAAGTGAAATTTTAAAAGTCAACAATACTCTAATTGTATTTTCAAGCATATGAAAGAAATAAATTTGTAATAATATTACAAAATGTGCAGGCAATTATTAAAATAAACATAATGAGAGTATCTGATGCTTAGATCTATATGGAGAATCACTCCAACTGTGGTGGTTACAACTGTAGACTGAAAGGAAAAGTATCTGAGTCACCCAATACTGTGCAGGTGGCACTGCTATCAATCGTGTGATTTTCTGAAGTAGTAAACTCCCGATAAAGTTCTGATCAAAATTTTTAATATTCAGGGGCGTTCATGAATTTGAGCCCCGCATCAGGTTCTCTACTGTCAGTGCAGAGCCTGCTTCAGATCCTGTCTCCCTCTCTCTGCCCCTCCCATGTTCTCTCTCTCTCAAAAATAAACTTAAAAAAAATTTTAACATTGCTCCAATTTATGTGGTAACTAAATTCTTGAAACTTTTGGTGTATATTAATACAATGCCTCATACCTAAAACAAAGTTAGTTTCTAAGCTCAGATTATCATTACCACTTTTTCACCTACAAAGTCCAACAACAACCAAAGTCATGTAGTAACTCAAACAGTTCTTAAACGTGCAGACTGTCCTGAACACTGTGAGAGGGCTGACTTTCCCTCTCCTTGCTCATTAAAGGCTAATACCACCCTCTTCCCCGACGTTTGAAAAACCAAAATACCTCCAACTATTTCAAAACTGCCCTCTGGGGAAGAAGTGCGCACACTCAGACCCACTGTCTATGGAAGACATAGAGATGTGCGACCAAGCTCCCCCTTCATGGAAGGAACTGCTGACCAGCTATGAGAACAGCCAGAAGACAGAGCTTCCAAATGTCACCTCCCTCAAAGTCCGCTTCAACTTCGGCCCACATCCAGTGACCAAGCAAGGAGGGGTACAAAGGCCCAGCCATTTGGCTCAACTCCCTCTGACAGGCAATCCTCACTCCGGAGCCCCGCGCTAAAATAAAAAGCAAGGGTTTTATGAAGCCCGCATCCCAATACAACTTCATCCTGTGCCCAGTCTTCCTTTCACAGGTGTTAATTCCTAATAAATACCGCACACTACAGTGTCTCAGTATCTACTGTCAATGAATGCAACCTTCAACAGTGACAGGAACAACACCTTACAGCTTTTGTCTCTAAATATTTAATGTTTGACCTCTTCCCATCTGAAATCCACCGTACAAACCCTTATCAATTCAATCATCCTGAAACACTGCTTTTATCATTTTAAATCCCCACTTTCGTCCCGCTGCATATAATATAAAGTTAAAAATTTTCCATTTGTAACTATTTTACACAGTGCAGTCCTGTCTAACGTAGCCAAATTTTATTTCATGCAATTCACTCAACTATTATCATGGTGATCCTGTTCCTTAAACAAAACTACCATATGTATTTCTAACTCTAGTTCTTTGCAAAGTCTAAACCCACCACCTATTATATCTTTTTTTCCTTCCTTCTTCCTGCCTAGGTTAAACACTAACTTCCATCAAGACCTCATTAGCCTATAATAACCTTCCATTTCTGAACTCCTCCATCATCCACTCTGGCACTTAATCACATACTGCCATGTGCATGCCCTGTTTCCTCCAACAAGAGTGTTCTCTTTTAGAAGCGTTTTTTCCCTCCAAGTGAAATCTCAAGCACAATTCCAATATAGTAACTTACAAAGTGGAGCTACTTTGGTTGAAGCGGAAATTGCCTCCCTACCCTCCACAAGCCCACTAAACCTCTTCCTTGCCGCTCCTGAACCCTCAGAAATTCCTTGAGGTAACCTCACAGTACCCAGTTTTTCAGTCCAAAAGAGAAAAACAACAGCAACACAACAACAAAAACCCTAGCTTCACAGGATGGAAGAACTTACCGCTGCATAAATCAACGTAATCTGAAAACAAACTGGAAAGCTAAGGTTAAGAATGGAAGTAGAGAAGAAAACTGCCATGTTCCAGGTGAGTGACAACTATCTGGACTAAGATTATTGAGAAAGAATGCAGTAATTTAAGTAGCAGTAAGTATTGCTAAGCAATGAAAAATAAATATGAATCCCACACAAGCCTTGACTTTAAAAGGGTCTAGAGTGGCACTGATCAACGTACTGGTCAGCAGCCACATGTGACTATTTAAATTTAATCAGATAAAATTTAAAATCCAACTCTTCAGTCCTACTATACGCGTTTTGAGTGCACGATAGCCACATGTGGACATACAAGACAGCAGAGAACATTTCCATCATGACAGAAAGTTTGACTGAACGACATTGGTCTGGAGGGAAGGGATGGATATCAACAAAAACTATAATATAGTAAGTCAAATGATACAAGTATACCCTGAGATACACTATGAAAGCACAAAGTAGAAGCACCTGAGCAGGCCTTGGAAAGAGGTTAAGGAATGCTTCCTGAGATAAGCGAGCTAAGTCTAAAAGGTATGGATGGGTTGAGGACAAGGGAAAGAATTCCTAATTCAGGCAGCAGGAAAAGAATGAGCAAAAAGACAAGTCAAACTTGGAAAATGTTTGAAAGAAAGTAACAGGACAGCAACTGCTTCACTGTACAGTATAAAAAATTAGACTACAACGATGAGGATGCTATTCTACACAGACAAAATAAATATTCAATAAAACTTCAATACAGAAAGAATGAATTCTTTTTAAAAACAACCTTAGTAACCAGACCTCTCCAAATTTAGCTTAAATTCCAAAGGATAATGGCATATACTTCACGAAGAAGTAATAATTCATGTTCTATTTCACAACGATTCCATGTCTGAGTCAAAATGAGAATGACTCATATCAATTATTAAATTGCCTTCAGCAGGTTACATTTAACTTTGATCTGAGGACCTGCACCAAAAAGCCAGAAGTCACAATGCTGTTTGGACAACTGGTAAAATAATTTAATATTGCTTATCAATTTTATATTTGCCCCTTATCCATTCACCCTCATGTGTTCCCAAACAACTTTAAGACATTCACCTCTCTCCTTAATGCACCTATCCCTAAGATTCACTCTTAGCTTATAACCTTATCACATGGACCTATCAACATTTGCATTTATATACTCTGCCTTACCACCTATTACCATAGAATATCCATGCTCCTATTGAGAGCCAATTCTTCCACATATAACTAAATCTCTTTCCCTCTTGCCTCTTCAGAGGCAATGTCCCTCTCTCTCTCTCTCTCTCTCCTTCTCCCTCCCTCTTCCTCCTCCTCTCCCTCTCTCCAGAAACCATTAATGATTTACTAAGGATTCATTCCTATCACCATATGTTCTTATAATTTTTTTTAATCACTAAAAAAAAATTCTTTGACCCCACTTCCCAATCACTACCTACCTATTGCCCCATTTCTCTGTTCCCCTTTATAGGAAAATTCTTCACTATCCCCACTTCTTCTATTCTCCCTTAAAATCACTCCATCAGAATATCTCCATTGGAATCTCATCTCAATGCTCTATTCTTGTCTATATCACAATAGCTCTACTTTGTTAACTCCAATGATAAATTGTTAGTCTTTATTTTTCTTGACCTAGCAGTATACACAACTGACCACTCTCTATTAAATTTTCTTCAAAAAAAATAAATAAATAAAATAAAAATAAATAAAAAATAAACTTTCTTCATCTGATTTCCTACCCCACTGGTTGCTCCTTCTCAGGCTCCTCCTCTTTTCTCCAACCTTGGCTCACTGTTTTCCTATCTACACTCATTCCCTTGATGACCACATCAGTTTCATAGCTTCAAATACCATCCAAATCCCAAATTCAGGGCTGGGTAACTGCTATAATAAATACACCCAAAAGGTATAAGAACTCAAATACAATGTAAACTTATTTCTTATCCATCTAATAGTACTAGGTTGTTGAACAGGTTAGCAAAGTGGTCCTTATCCATACAGTATTCAGACACCTAGGCTAATGGACAACCTACCATTTACAATATATGGCTTCCAACTTACCCTTAGGATCATCTCAGTGCAGCCAACCAGAAGGGAAAAAACAGGATGGAGGGTGTTTGTATGGACCAGACCTAGAATTAGTGTATATCACATGTGTTCATATTACATTAGCCAGAACTTAATCATATAACCACACCTAACTACAAGGGAGAAATGTCTAAGTACATACTCAAGAAGAAAGTAAGACATAGATACGGTGAACAGTCTCTGTCACTGGGCCTCATTCCCAAACTCCAGACTCATAACTGCATACTCAACATCTTTGACATCTAATAGGTATTTCAAACATGCCCCAAACTGAATTTTTATTTATTTATTATTTTTATTTTTAGGAGAGAGAGAGTACACGAGCAGGGGAGAAGGGGAGGAGAGAGAGAATCCCAAGCAGGCTCCATGTTCAGCACAGAGCCCGAGACCGGGCTCCATCCCATGACCCCAGGATCATGACCGGAACTGAAATCAAGAGTCGAATGCTCAACCAACTGAGCCACCGAGGCGCCCCTGGGTGGTTGAATTCTTTTTTTCAATGTTTATTTTTTATTTTTGGGACAGAGAGAGACAGAGCATGAATGGGGGAGGGGCAGAGAGAGAGGGAGACACAGAATCGGAAACAGGCTCCAGGCTCTGAGCCATCAGCCCAGAGCCTGACGCGGGGCTCGAACTTACGGACCACGAGACCGTGACCTGGCTGAAGTCGGACGCTTAACCGACTGCGCCATCCAGGCGCCCCGGCTGAATTCTTAATCTGTCCCCTCCCCTTCCCCCTTGACACCTCTCTTGCACACCTCACATTCAACCTGTCAATAAATCCTGTTGGCTCTACTTTAAAAACATCTAAAATTTGGGGCACCTGGGTGGCTCAGTCAGTTAAGCATCCAACTTTGGCTCAGGTCATGATGTCACGGTTTGTGAGTTTGAGCCTCATGTCAGGCTCTGTGTTGACAGCTCAGAGCCTGGAACCTGCTTGGGATTCTGTGTCTCCCTCTCTGTCTGCCCCTCCCCCACTCTCACACTCTGTTCTCAAAAGTGAATAAACGTTAAAAAATTTTTTTTAATAAATAAAAATAAAAACATCTAAAATCTGATCATTTCTATATACCTCTACTGCTACCATTCTGGTCTAGACCATTGTCTAGATAATTCCAAGAGCCTCCTCCCTGGTCTCCCTACATCTACCCTTGCCTCTTTACAGTCTATTCTCTACATAGCAACCAGAACCTTTTTGTTAAAAACACGTGGCTCAGTTTTGACTGCTTAAACTTTGAATGGCTACCCATTTCACCTAAAGCAAAAATCAATGGCCTTTGGTCATGCTTCTGTTCCCACTCTTACCCCAACACCTCTTAGATTCCACCTCCTACTACTTGCCTCCCTTCTTTAAATTTAAAAAATTTCTTTAGAGATAGATCACATGGGCAAACAGTAGAGATGGGGAGAGGGAAGAGGAAAAGAGAAAGAATCTCAAGCAGGCTTCACACCTAGTGTGCAGCCCCATATGGGGTTCAATCCCACGAGCCTGGGATCACTACCTGAGCCGAAATGAAGAGTCCAACGCTCAACTGACTGCGCTACCCAGGCACCCCTCAGCTCCCTTCTTTAAGCCACTCCAGCAACTTTGACCCTCTTGCTATTTCTCGAATAGGCAAGGCACATCCTGACTCAGAACCTTTGAATTTGGTTCTTCTGTCTGAAATGCTCTTTTACCTCTTGAAATCTTTGCTCAATGTCAACCCTCTCAACTAAGGCCCTAACCTAATTTCCCTATTTGATTTTTATTTTTTTAAGATATTTATTTATTTATTTTGAGAGAGAATGCAAAACAGAGTAAGAAAGAGAGAGAGAGAGAGAGAGAGTGAGCGGGACAGGGGCAGAGAGGGAGGGAGAGAGAACCCCAAGCAGGCTCCCCACCATCAGTGCAGAGCCCAATATGGGGCTCAAACTCACAAACCATGAGATCGTGACATGAGCTGAAACTGGACGCTTACTCAACTGAGCCATCCAGGTGCCCCTAATTTGTCTATTTTAAATTGCAACCTACCCCCCAAAATTTGCCCTGTTCTGTTTTGATTTTTCCACACAACTTATTACCTTCAAACATACTATGTAATTTTCTTTTTGTGTGTCTATCTGTCCCTCCCCCACTATATACACATACCTCCACCAGAATGTAAGCTAGATGAGGGCAGAGATCTTTGTTTTGTTTTCTAATGTACTCCTAAGCACCGAGATTACTACCTGGCATATTGTAGGCACTCAAATATTTATTTACTGAATACTTGAATAATGGCCTATGAAACGACTTACTACCAGTCATCAATGTAGTTTTAAAAAGATGACAAGTAAGGTGCACCTGGGTGGCTCAGTCAGATAAGCGTCCGACTTCGGCTCAGGTCATGATCTCACAGTTCACGGGGTTGAGCCCCAAATTGGGCTCTGACAGCTCAGAGCCCTGGACCCTGCTTCGAATTCTGTCTGTCTGTCTGTCTCTCTGTCTGCCCCTCCCCGACTTGCACCCTGTCTCTCAAAAATAAATAAGCGTTAAAAAAATTGTTTTTAGGGACGCCTGGGTGGCTCAGTCAGTTGGGCGTCCGACTTCGGCTCAGGTCATGATCTCGCGGTCCGTGAGTTCGAGCCCCGCGTCAGGCTCCGTGCTGACAGCTCAGAGCCTGGAGCCTGTTTCAGATTCTGTGTCTCCCTCTTTCTGTCTGACCTTCCCCCATTCATGCTCTCTCTCTCGGTCCCAAAAATGAATAAACGTTAAAAAAAATTAGGGGCGCCTGGGTGGCGCAGTCGGTTAAGCGTCCGACTTCAGCCAGGTCACGATCTCGCGGTCCGTGAGTTCGAGCCCTGCGTCAGGCTCTGGGCTGATGGCTCGGAGCCTGGAGCCTGTTTCCGATTCTGTGTCTCCCTCTCTCTCTGCCCCTCCCCCGTTCATGCTCTGTCTCTCTCTGTCCCAAAAATAAATAAACGTTGAAAAAAAAAAATTAAAAAAAAAAAAATTTAAAAAAATAATAAATAGTTTTTAAAAGAAAGAGGACAAGGAATATGGTGGACCATAGCTTTAAAAATGTTAAAACACAAGTCCTAATGCTTACCATTTTTCCAATAAAGTCATGAGACACAGTCTGTGTACTATCATATTAACACATTTTACCTCTTTCCTGAGACATGCTTACCAAAAAATATAAGTATTTTGTCACTGTGTGTTTCTTTAACTCAGTAGTGGTTTAAAGATAACACTGAATGTAATCAACATTGAAACAGTCCTATTAGGTCAATCAACAACCTTATATTAAGAATTGCCAAAAGTCTGTAACATCTAAAGCCCTGAGCTGTGTCACTGAACATCGTAAAAAATGCCATAAGTATTTCTGAAAGGAAAAATCTGAATATATTTATTTTTAATCTTGAAAATGAACAGCAAAATAACATGACTATAATTTTGTGAAGGGTTTTACATGTCCACAATCTCATTTTATTCTCATACCACTATGATCCACTTACAAGTTCAGTGGCTGTCACAGGGGACGGAGGGAAAAAGCAAATGCCGCCATTGATAAGCAAACTGCATAGGAATGGCTATGACACAGAACAGTTGCTAGAACTATTTAAACCTTTCTCTCAAAGAGTCATCCATGATAACCAATAACCAAAGTTTCCTTCATAAATATATACAGAAGCTTAAGTGTCAAACTCAAAGGCAGAAAAATCCTCTACAACAGAGTTATCACAAAGTTACACTGAACTAAATGTTCATGCATAGTGAAACTAACTTCATATTGTGTAACTTAATATTAATATGAGGAGACACCTGCAGAAAGAAAATATGGGTGGAATCTTTCAAATGTTAAAAGCGTTAAAAGTGTACAAAAACTAAGGGGAAATGAACACTTTCAGTGGTTGTACAATAGGAACGTAACGACTACAATGAATTGTAACCTCTTCCCTGTCTGAAGTTCTGACCCCATTCCCATGGACATACAGTTATACAATTGTGTAAAAATGCAATTTTGAGGTATTTAGGAATAATTAATAGTACTTTACCTTTTTATATTAAAAAATTATAAAGGCAATAATTGTTTGGTATTGATAGCATACTTTTATAATGAATGGGAATGAAATTACCTTCATATAACATTACCAGAAATTATGCTAATAAGAACTCTAAAAAAACAATACCTACATAAGACTCTTAAATTACAGGGGCGCCTGGATGGCTCAGTGAGTTAAGTGTCCACCCTTGGCTCAGGTCATGATCTCACAGTTCATGAGTTCGAGCCCTGCGTCAGGCTCTGTGCTGACAGGTCAGAGCCTGGAGCCTGCTTCAGAATCTGTGTCTCCTGTCTCTGCCCCTCTCCCACTCACACTCTGACTCTCTCTCTCTCTCTCTCAAAAATAAATATTTAAAAAAATTTAAGACTCTTACATTAGTAATTGTTATGCTTTTCTTCCTTTAAGTTACAGAGAGATTTCTAGGTAGATGGTATATCTTTAAAAACAGAGAAAAAGGGGGCACCTGGGTGGCTCAATTAAGCATCTGACTCTTGGTTTAGGCTCAGATCATGATCTCATGGTTCATGAAATTGAGCCCCACATTGAGATCTGTACTGACTGAGCATGGAGCCTGCTTGAGATTCTTGCTCTCTCTCTTTATGTGCCGCCACCCCACTGTCTTCTCTCAAAATAAATAAACTTTTTAAAAAGAAAATAAAAATAAAAAAAATAAAACAGAGGAAAAGAGATTAGACCCAGGCTGAGAATACAAAAAATTCAGGTTCTAATAAATATTTACAATATTACTGCTGGAGCTATTAATCCCCTTTAATGTTAAAAGTCCATCTATGAGACCAAACAAATTTATTTTGCAAAATAAATGTGATAATATAGAAAATGCAGTTTAGAAATTCTAACAGAGGAACGAACAAACCTAAGCAGCATTTTTAACTATTTATTTTTGGGGTCGCCTGGGTGGCTCTGGTCAGTTAGGTGTCTGACTTTGGCTCAGGTCATGATCTCACAGTTTAGTCAGTTTCAGCTCCCAGTTGGGTTCCGTGCTGACAGACTGGAGCCTGGAGTCTACTTAGGATTCTCTATCTCCCTCTCTCTCTCTCTGCCCTTCCTCTGCCCTTGCACTCACTCTCTCTCTCTCTCAGATAAAAAGTAAACATTTTTAGAAAATAAACTATTTCTTTTAAAAAATTTTTTTTAATGTTTATTTTTTGAAAGAGAGAGACAGAGACAGCATGAGTAGGTAAGGGGCAGAAAGAGATGGAGAATCTGAAGCAGGCTCCAGGCTCTGAGCTGTCAGCACAGAGCTGGATGCGGGTCTCGAATTCGCAAGCATTGAGATCGTGACCTGAGCCAAAGTCAGACACTTAACCAACTGAGCCACCCAGGCGCCCCTTAAACTATTTCAAAATTAAAAGCATCCTAAAATTTCATTTAATTTAAGCTATTCTAAAAATAGAAAGTCTTTTTTGATGTTATTAATTTAATGGTTATATATTTAAAAATATAAAATATAAAACATGAGTAGAGTATTTCTCAATGTAAACACAAAGTATCTTTTACAAAGGAAAAGCATTTTTTAAACACACTAATTTTGAAACAACAGTTGAAAATGGTCTGCCAAAATGTTGAGCTTCTCTCTCCCTAGAAGAGCATTTTCCAAATTTGCAAGGTAGCCAAATACATCTGGAATAACACTCCTTACAATGTGAACAAAAGCCTGGATACTATCTACCTTCCCACACAGCCCTGTACGAGTCAGGTATTCAAGACTTATGCTCTATGAACATGTTTGCTGATTTTTTGTTTAATACCTAGATGAAAAACATGACCAGAAATAGTTTATCTTGTAGGGACTTCCCCTAAGCTAAGCAATCACCAGTGTAATTAAAAAAAGATGAAGGATCATATGAGCCACAACGAGAAAGGTAGAAATATGACCAACAATCACCAAATGCTTATCCTTAGTAAAAACAATTTAATGATGCCTTGAAGATTAAT
Organism: Puma concolor; assembly: GCF_028749965.1. Classification (NCBI taxonomy): domain Eukaryota; kingdom Metazoa; phylum Chordata; class Mammalia; order Carnivora; family Felidae; genus Puma; species Puma concolor. The sequence continues at coordinate 14,358,037 of NC_141668.1, read as the reverse complement.
AAAGGTGCTAATTCTGGAACATCACAGAACATGACATAGGTTTCAAATAGAAGAACTATTACAATGAAGATGGAGAATAACATAGTAGAAACTAGTATCTTCCACCAGCTGACATTTTCAGTGACTTTTGTAGTGAATAAACATCTTAATATATTTTCACCCACACATATCTTCTTTACAGTTAATATTTTTGCAATATGGTAAAAAGGACATTATTGACTGCTTGTGCAACCCACTGAAACATCTCCTTCATTTCTTATAAAGAAATGAACTTTGAATGAAAGTTTTTACCTGCCATTTTTCATGAACCTCACCACCAAATAATTCAAGATAGGGGTGCTCTAATTATAAATAGCAGTGAGTCTTTGGCTTTTGGGGGTAGAAAATACTTTTCAGAATAAGAAAATTATGGACCTTTTCCTTCTAAAAGTATAGTTAACACAGGAAATTCAAAAATCAAATTTTAAAGTTCTAAAAATCCAAAGAATTGGTTCTACCTAACTTTAAGACTTAACTATAAAGCTATAGTCATCAAGATAGTGTGATATTGGCCAAAGAAAAGACATATAGGTCAATAAAACAGAGTTCAAAACTCACATATATGATCAATTGATTTCAATAAAAATGCTAAAGTAACTTGACAGAAAAAAGTTTCTTCAACAACTATGAAACAGGACATCCATATGAAAAAGAATGAACTTTAACCTCTACTTCACAACATACACAAAAATTAACTCCAAATGGATCACAGACCTATGATGTGTAACAGGTGAAACTGTAACATTTCTAGAACAAAAACATAGGAGAAAGTATCATGATCTTAAATTAGGCAAAAATTGACTAAATAGGGGTTCCTGGGTGGCTCAGTGAGTTAAGCATCAGACTTTGGCTCAGGTCATGATCTCACGGTTTGTGAATTCGAGCCCTGCACTAACGTTGCAGAGCCTGCTTGGGATTCTCTCTCTCCCTCTCCCCACTCGCATGTGTGTGCACGCACTCTCTCTCTCTCTCTCCAAATAGATAAACTTTAAAAAAAAAAGGATTTACTGAATAGGACACAAAAAGCAGAAATCATAAAAAATGATAAATTGAACTTCATCAAAAATAAAACCTCTACTCTTCAAAAGACAATTAGGAAAATATAAAGAGAAGCCAGACTGGGCGGCATGTGCGAAACAGTTATCTGATATAAAGGACTTGAGGGGCGCCTGGGTGGCGCAGTCGGTTAAGCATCTGACTTCAGCCAGGTCACGATCTCGTCTGTGAGTTCGAGCCCCGCGTCAGGCTCTGGGCCGATGGCTCAGAGCCTGGAGGCTGTTTCCGATTCTGTGTCTCCCTCTCTCTCTGACCCTCCCCTGTTCATGCTCTGTCTCTCTCTGTCCCAAAAATAAATAAACATTGGAAAAAATAAAAATAAAAAAAAAAATAAAGGACTTGAATCCGGAATGTAAATATAGCACTCTTACAACTCCACAAGAAGATAAATAACTAAATAGAAAGATTTAAATGGGAGACTTCACTAAATATGTGGATAGTAAATAAGCACATAAACAGATATCCAACATTAGTTATTAGGAAAATACAAATTAAAACCACAATGAGCAAATACTATATATCTATCAGAATGGCTAAAACTAAGAAGACTGACAATACCAAATGGTGGCAAGGATACAGAATAACTGGAATGCTCATTCACTGTGGGTAGCAATACAAAACGGTATGGCTAGTTTAGAAAATTTTGGCAGTTTCCTTTCTTTTGTTTTGTTTTGTTTTAATTCCAGTGTAGTTAACATACGTTGTTGTTATTAGTTTCCAGTGTACAATATAGTGATTCAACAGTTCCATATATCACCCAGTGCTCATCAACATAAGTGTACTCTTAATCCCCTTCACCTACTTCACCCATCCCCCTACCTCCCTCCCTCCTGATAACCATTTTATCTGTAGTTACAAGTCTATCTTTTGGTCTCTTTTTTCCCCTCCTTTGTTCATTTGTTTTATTTCTTAAATGCCACATAAGAGTGAAATCATATGGTGTTTGTCTTTGACTTATTTCATTTAGCACTATACTGTCTAGATCCATACATCATTGCAAATGGCAAGCTTTCATTCTTTTTATGGCTGAATAATGTTCCATTTTACACACACACACACACACACACACACACACACCACTTCTTTATCCATTCATCAGTGTATGGACACTTGGGCTGCTTCCATAATTTGGCTATTGTAAATAATGTTGCAATAAATACAGGGGTGTATATATCCCTTCAAATTAGTGTTTTTATATTCTTTGGGTAAATACCAGTAGTGTGATTACTGGATCGTAGGGTAGTTCTATTATTAATTTTTTGAGAAACCTCTATACTGTTTTCCATCAGTGGCTGCACCAGTTTGCATTCCCACCAGCAGTGCACATCCTCACCAACACCTGGTTTTTCTTGAGTTTTTGATTTTAGCCATTCTGACAGGTGTGATATGATATCTTATTGGCTTCGATTTGCATTTCCCTAATGATGAGTGACATTGAGCATCTTTTCATGTGTCTGTCGGCCATCTGGATGTCTTCTTTGGAGATATGTCTGTTCATGTCCTCTGCTCATTTTTTAACTGAATTGGTAGTTTCTTATAAAGTTAAATATATACTTACCATACAACCCATCAACCCTGCTTCTAGGTCCTTACTCAAGAAAAATGAAAACCCACGTCCACATAAAAACCTGAACCCAAATATTTATGGCAACCTTTACTGCAATTGCTGAAAACCAAAAACAACCCTACTACCGCATCAACTGGTAAATGCAGAAGTTGTGGCATATCCACACAATAGACTACTACTAAATAATAAGCAAAAACTAATTGCTGATACATACAACCTGGGTGAATCTCAGATGTATCAAACTAAATCATAGAAGCCAAATACATAAAACCACATACTTTATCATTTCATTTATATAACTTTCCGGGAAAGTATATAGCTTTCTGGGAAAATAAGACTAGAGACCAGACCAGTGTCTGCCAGGAACTGAGGGTCAGCGAAGGGGACTGAATACAGAGGAACTAGGGAACTTTTTGAGATGATGGAAACGTTCCATATCTTGACTGTGGCAGTGGTTACATGACTACATACATTTGTCAAAACTCATCAAACTATATAGTTAAAATGGTACATTACAGTATAGTAAACTATATCCCAATAAACCCGACATTTTTTCAAAAAACAATGATCAACTTTCTATAGACCTCTAACCCACACCTTCATTTCAGAACTTTTAATATGATATAGTCAGTCTCCCCTAGACCAGTAATCTGAAAACTCTGGCCCATGAACTAAATCTGGGCTATCATCTATTTTAATACAGCCCACAAGAATAGTTTTTACATTTTTAAATGTTGAAAAAACTTATAAGAATATTTCATGACACATGAAAATTATATGAAATTCAAATTCCATTGTCCGTAAGTTTTATTGGAACACAGGCTAATTCACTTACAGAGTCTATTAGCTGCTTTTGTGCTACAATGCCACTGTTGAATCTGTTGAGTTGTTTTGACAGAGACAGAGTAGTTAGGCCCACAGTGCATAAAATTTTACCATTTGACTCTTTCCAAAAAATGTTTGCTGACCACTATCTTAGATACAAGTTGTTGAAATTTTCTACACAGATTATTACAATTGGGAAGATTTATGCCAGTACACATCTCTAAAATTTTCACAGCCATAAAAGCCTCTTTTTCAAGGAAACCAACATGCAAAGCAGATAACTGAAGAACTTCAAGAGTTAAAGTGTAGAACTAAACAGAGCCTTTTCGTAACTGCTGAAGAAGTTACACCACCCTTCAAAATGCCTGTTACAACCAATTTGTTATCAATCTAGTAAAGTGATTTATGCATAGCATAAAAAAAGAGAACTGAGGGACGCCTGGGTGGCTTGACTGGATAAGCATCCGACTTCAGCTCAGGTCATGATCTCGTGGTTCCTGGGTTCAAGCCCTGTGTCAGGCTCTGTGCTGACAGCTCAGAGCCTGGATCCTACTTCGGATTCTGTGTGTGTGTGTGTGTGTGTGTGTGTGTGTGTGTGTGTGTGTCTGTCTGTCTCTCTCTCTGCCCCTCTCTCACCTGTACTCTGCCCCTCTCTTTCAAAAATAAACATTAAAAACAATTTTAAAAAAAGGAGAACTGAAAAGTACAGAAAAACAGAGTGCATTATATCTAATAAGGTTCCACTCACTATTTCTTTCACGAAATATTTGAGTACTTCTGTGCCACATATTGTTGCAAAATGCAAAGATTAAAAAAAAAAAACTGTACAAAACAGGGATACCTAGGTGGCTCAGTCAGTTAAGCATCTTGATTTCAGCTCAGGTCACCATCTCAGGGTTGTAAGATCAAGCCTCATGTTGGGCTCCACATTGGGCATGGATCCTGCTTGAAATTCTCTCTCTCTCTCTCTCTCTCTCTCTCTCTGCCCGTCCCCCACGCATTCTCTTTAAAAAAAAAAAAGTTTAAAAAATGTACAAAACAGACAAAAACTGTTTCTCTCCTATGTATGTATTAGGATAACTGAAAACTTGCATTTCTTACAGTGGTAGTTTTTTAAAAATTGTCTGGTGCTCTACAGTAATTTAAAAACTACCATCCTATGGTATATTTTTCCCAAAAGTGCTGTCAGTAACTGCAGCTATATTACAAGAATGAAAATGATGTTTCATTTGATGTTACAGAGCTTCCCAAAGACATAAAGTTAATTGAGTTCAGAGTAATTTTTATACTCTGTATCAAGTACATTCCCAGGACCCCGAAAGGAATGTTAAGTTACTGGGCATCAATTTCCCTCCATATGCATAGTCTTGATAGAAGAAACAAGACTAATAGTTTTTTAAGCCCAAGAGAAAACATGGAAACCAAAATAATCTCAGAGGGTAGAGGGTAGAAAAAAAATAATTGCTTAATGTTAGGGTGTAGGCTGTATTAAGAGTTTCTTTCTTCTGCCATGCTAATTATGTGTGATAGTAAATTAGGTTGGTAGCCAAAAGAAACTAAAAAATAAAAACTACCTCCCAGAACACATCAATGCCTCCAGCAAATATTTAACGAAGGAACGATACAAATGAGACTACCTTTTTGGTTCTTTTATTATCTGTAACGTTATGTCTACAAAAGCAGTAGACATAATTGAGAAGTCAGTTTTCTATTGGTGATCCTGACCTCACAGAATAACCAATGTAGAACAGATGAAGGGAATGAGTAAAGGACTTAATTCAACTGAGGAAGATGAAATCCAGTAAGAGCTACTGACAATAAAAGCTTATTTAAAAAAAAAAAAATTAATGTTTATTTTATTCATTTCTGAGACAGAGACAGAGCATGAGCGGGGGAGGGGCAGAGAGACAGGGAGACACAGAATCTGAAGCAGGCCCCAGGCTCTGAGCTGTCAGCACAGAGCCTAATGCAGGGCCTGAACTCACGAACCGTGAGATCATGACCTGAGCCGAAGTCGGTCGCTCAACCGACTGAGCCACCCAGGCGCGCCAATAAAAGCTTATTTTAATGACAATTTGAGGCAGAAATATAGGAAGCATAGCAACATACTGCATTTCCTAGAACAAGGGAATTGTGACACAAAATGTTCATACTAAGAACTCAGCTAAATTAATACCAAGATGTCAAAGGAAATATGCACTTTTCAATTCTAAAGGAGAATACAACTTTATGATTGGGAGAAAAGGAAAAAGGAAGAATTCTAAGCAGCTGCCACATTTAACAAAGTAAGCATCAGGTCACAGAAAACCCTAAAAAAAACAATATAGCCTGCTCCTTCCCTCTCTCCCCCACCACTCAGAGAACATAGGTTTCCAGGTGTTAGATCAGCTTCCTATTCATCCTTATCAGGAAAGCAAAGGACAGGGAACTGAAAAAAAGTCAAACCTCTCTCTAGCTTGTTATCCTAATATAATTTTTCTGGCCTATTATCCAAACAAGATTAAATCAAGTTTGCTTCGAGTTTACTACATTCAAAGATTCAAGCATCCAGAACCAACATTCCTTTCTTATCGGTTTACTGACAAATGATTCCTTTAACAGCCAGCATATGTAAGTGACTGATTATCAGATAGTTTTCTAAATAAAAGTAGATGCCTAAAGGAGGGAAGGAGAGAAAGAGTACAGAAAGGGACCACTAGAAATATTAAAGACAAAAACAGCTATCTTATAGTTATGCCTAACAGGCATGTTTTGGCCACCTTCAAAAATACCTAGACAAGTATTAGCAGCAATACCAGAACTATACAAGCACGCAGTACCCTAATGGGACTATCTCTGGTTTTTCATGGTTTATAAATATGTGTTTTAATACAGTGAACCACATTATAAAGATTCCATCCCAGAATACTGCTTAGTCAATGCATTATTATAATTACATAGCTTAACTAAGGCAGGCAATAAGAAATCATGAAAACAATATAATTTTAATTGTAATGAATTATAAGAAGCTCCTTCTACAGAAACACTGCAGAAGAACTGTTAACAGATATCATACCCTAATATAATACGTTTTTCAAATAAATGTATTCATTATACTATTTAGTCACAATATCCTAATATTATACCATATAGTCATAAAAAGAAACATCAGGGAAATATAAATGGTCAGAAATAAAGGTTTAATACCACAAGTAGAAGCACATTCATTTCATAAATATTTAATAAGATCCTGTTATTTCTAGAATATTCTACTTTGAGGTCTACAAATACAAATACAGACCAAAAAAATTTGTTCACTTCCCAACATACATCAAAAACTAAAATCTACATTCTATGTTCAAGATGTTTGATAACAAGTAGTAAAAAAAATCTTTAATATCCAAAAAAAATTATCAGTTTTTTTTAAAAAATCATAGTATTACCTAATGAAACGTAAAACATTTTGCTACATTAAGTTTAAAATACTAAAACCACATATACTATATCATACAAGCATTAAAAAAGTTCTGGATATACACCAAAATGTTTATACTTTTATATCCTAGTGACATAATTAGATTTTTTTCTTTTTCTTTTTTTTTTTTTACTTACAGCTTTGTAATTTTTCAATAACGAATGTGTTTTCCCTCTGTAGTCAGAAATTTTTTAATACACCCGAAAGCTGAAATTTCCCTCTAAGAAACTTTAAAAAAAAAAAAAAACCCTCTATTTTAATGTCAGGCAAGGGAATTCTTTAGAATGTGTCATTTTACACAAGCACAACTTTTCATTTCTTTCCATGCACTTGGCAAGTCTACCTCTTTAAGTGCACATAAGGAAGATAGTTCAATTAAAAGACCACACACAGTACATTTCAGTTTTCGCTGAATTAACCATACCAACTTCAAATTTTAAAGTATTTCTTAGAGGAATTTATTCTGCCATCCATAACATTGATATCTATATTCAAAAGAGATTCACTTTTAATCATTTATTCTCCATTCAAACACCTTTTATATCAGCTCTTACAAGAAATTACAGAGATAAAACTATTCATCAGTAAACATTAAAACCTGAGTGGAGGACGCAGCACACAACACTTCTAACTAATTAAATTTAGTTACGAGAGTCAGAGGAGTATCCTTGTAGTTTTAGGAGATACCAATACGTTTTCTAATTATTGGCGATTTAAACTTAAATTCATTAGCCTAGTGATTCTCAATCATTAACACATGAGAACGGCACAGGAAGTGTGCCAAATACAGAAACTTATGGCGCTAGCTCTCACCTACAGAATCAGAATCTTCAGAGGGTAGAGCTCAAACAATCCGGCCCTTTCCAATTAGACAGCGGAGATTATACATAACAAAAGACTTCTCTATATCATTGCAAACTGTTCTACTAAGTCTTAAAGTTCTCAGTATAAACAATGTTATGGTCAGAGAATTACAATTTCATGACCCATACCCAATAATTTGTCCATTCTTCCATTCTGTAATAGTCTTCAAAGTTAGAATTCAACAAAACCACACATACACTACAGAGTAAAGGGAGCCTGGAGGCACCTGTGCCTGGTAAGACAAAGGCATATCCGATTCATGGAAAAAATAGACAGCAGATGTGACCCCTAGTATTTATCCATTAAAAACAATGTATCCTAAAAATAAATTTCCATGTCAACGGAACAAAGCTGTTTATAAATAAGAAGGAATGTGGAGGTGCAGGGAAGACAAGAGGAAGCTTCAGAGAGTTAAGAACCAAAAGTCAGGAAACAAGGCCGAATGAATGGTTAACTGGGGACAAGGAAATCAGAATAAACTAGGAAATGGAAGAAGGAAAAGAGCTATCCTTAGAATACAAGAAGTTGGTGAAAATGAACAGATGTTAGAGGAAACTGATCTGAGCAAAAATGCAAAGTAAAAATTAAGTGGAAAGTGGTGCCATTTAATGAAGAAGAAAACATATGAGAACTTTAGACCAGATGATGGCATAGAACACATCATGGGCATAGATGGAGGTGGTAGAGGAGACTGAAAAACAATTATAATTGTGAACAAACTAATACTAGAGAAAGCATATGGGGTGAATTTCCAAAGTAAAGATGATGAAGCAGGAAAGAAGCATTGCATACATAGAACAAAGAGACATTATGAGAATTGGGAAACAAAATGTAAACAGTACGGAAGGAAAGAGAACTTTGAGCAAAGTCAACAGAATTAAATCACATAATCTAATCAATAACTACAAAGCACAGTTATTATACTAATACCTCATTATCTGCAAAGTATAATAAAGTGTATTACTCTATATAATACAATACCAGATAGTAAATGGAGTAAGTTTTCCTTGAAAACCAAATGTAAATAATTTGACAAGGTGATAATAGGCTAAATAATGCAAAAAAAAAAAACAAAAACAAAAACAAAAAACAGGCTGAGAGAAGCAGAAGCCAAGCAGGAAAAAATGAAAGGAAAAAACTGGGACAAAAAGGAGGACAACAGAAAGAAATCAATCAAATCTATTTAAAAACGGGTAGGAAAAAATAAAGAGGTATGGACGCACAATGGAAGACTAGCCAAAAAGTGCCAGTAGTTCAAGTGAAACCTGATGGAATCCTGACAGCTTCAGGATTCAGAAGGGAAGGAGCTCCAAAGCGTCCAAACGGATTTATGAAGATAATAGATAACAATGCTAGGGAGCAGTAGAATGATCCAGAGGGCCTAAAGAGAACTAGGGTAAGAGAAGTGCAAAAATGGTCTTAAGTAGATACTGAGGCTACAAGGCTGGCAGGTCCGACAACCGGCAAAAGAGCGGAGCGGCCGATGGGAATGGGATGGGGGGTGGAAGGGTTACCACTCAGCGACAGAGCACAGGCAAACATAAGAACTGGGGCCCTGACACCGGGATGGAGAGGAGAGCGGAAACAGTGGGATTTAAGATTGAAAAAAGTAAAAATTAAATCAAAACCATCTGCTGGGTAAAACAGGTGAAAAGAAATCCCCAAACAAGTAGAAAAGTGGAGGCGAGGGCAGAGGCCTGAAAAGGGAGACATCAGGGAGAGTGGAGGGGAACGATGCGCCCCATCACCACCCCCCCCCCCGACCATGTAGTAATTACAATGGTAACTCAGGCTGGGGTCCCGGCCCCGGCTACTAACCTACATCTATCCACCTGGATGCCGCCCCCCTTCGCTGCCTCCCCACCCCAAAATAACGAAAACATCGAAGAGATGAGAGCCTGGCTACCTTCAGCCAGCCGTGACCTTCTCAGACCAACCCTGAGTCTCGCCCCCTACTGATAGCCTCCCGCTCAGCCAATGCCGCCTGAATCCCCCAGACTGGGGTGCGAGCCAGGGAAACCCCCCCTGGGCCACTGTGTGTGTTTACGTAGCGAGGAGCTGCATGACGGAGAGGGACACGGCGGGGATGCCCATCTCCCACCCCGCAGAACCCAAAGGAGAAGGTGGCTCAGGGCACCAGAGCCCCCACCGTCACCTCTTTCCCCCCAAAAACACCAGCCAGCCGAGCCCAGAGACCTGAGGGGTGTAGGGTGCGCCGGCACTCACCTCCTCGGGAATGGCAGGGTCCGCAGCCGAAGAGGCCGCGGCGCCGGCTTCGGGCTCCATGTCCCCGTTGAACAGAGCCTGGCCCTGCTCCGCGCCACCGCCGCCGCCGCCGCCGCTCAGCGCCGCCATCTTATAACCGAGAGCCGGGGCCCGAGCGACCGCTGCTGGGCGGGGAGGGGGAAGAGAGGCGGAGGGCGGGGGGAGGCGGAGGCGGAGGGCGGGGGGCGGCGGGGAGGGACGGCCCGGGCGGCGCCGGCGGCGGGAGGGCCCCTGGGCCACCTCAGGAACCGGCCCGCGGCCCCCGGCGCAGCCGAGCCTGAGGGGATTGGGGGAAGGATGCTAGGCGGGGGGCGGGGGAAGGGGGCGGAGACGACTAGAAGTCGCCGCGGCAACGGCGTCACCCGCGTCACCCGCGTGTCACGGCCGTGACGTCACCGGGGTGCGTGACGTAATCCTAGGAGCGCCCTCGCGCAGTCTTCTGGGGAGGGTTCTTTCCTTTCGTGCCCACCCTCGCGCGTGCACGTTTCCTCCGCTCTGCCGTTTCCATGGCTCCGATTTCCTACTTCGTTCTCTTCCCTGTGCTAAACCTGTGCCGTAATGTGGGATTTACTAGAAGAGCATGGGTGGTGTTCGAGAAGTTGAAATCCTAGAGGGAGAAAGAAGGGGAAGCCCATACTGCTTGTGTTTTTTCCATTACAGCGAGTGTCTCTGTCGTTAAAATAAGACTTGAAACCTCCAGGGGGAAACATCTGAGCGAATTTGATAGAAATATATTTAGGAACAGCTAAATTATCAGAATGATTTTTGTATCCGTTTCATTAAAGGATCTGGCCTGTTAAAGTAGGTCTAGATGGAAGTCTAAAAGCTTTTCCCCATTATTGAGGAATAAAACGTTTTTCTTTAAGTGTGTTTTTCGTTTTGCAGATTCATTTAGCAAATGTAAGTGGAAAACTTGTCGTGTGCAAGGGCCTGCACAAGGCACAGCATTCCAGTCCTCTGAAGCATCAAAACTTAAATGATTTTTATTTTCAAGAAAATCATTGAGTACATTTTAAATACTTCGTGCCTTTCGTGAATAGAATATTCTAAGACATTATCTGTAAAAAGTATGCATGAAAATAAGAGTTAAATTCCCTTTGTGAGGCCCAATTACAGAATGAAATTAAAGACACCCAATTCGTTACTAAAAGTACATTTATTTTAAAGGAAAGGGAATATGCCCGGGGTGGGGGTGGGGGGGGTTGCGGAATAAGGAATGGAGAAATAGGAGTGAGAAACACAGTGGAAGATACTGTGGCCTACTGATGGTGTACAATTTTAATCACCAAAGTAACCAAGCCACCAAGTCATGAGAAGCATTGAGTGAACTACATTTCTTTACTTCCCATGAGGAGGAAATTCACCAGTGACCTCCTTATAGTATTCACCATGATTAAAGAGATGGAAAGCTGTCCTACTGACTTCTGAAGCTGAATGTCTGCATACCGATAGAGTCACTATGAGCCCAGGAACTGATCCTTAGTCTAAAGGTAAGGCGTTGTGTGTGAGGCTGCTTGATTAATCAGAATACTAATATTCCTTTACAATGAAAAATGCAAAATGCAGCCTATCAAGTGAGTGTGGTAGGTTTGTTAGCTTCCTTGTGCTTTCCCTTCCAAGTGGAAAAGTCTGCTTGAGGAACTAAATTTAAATCAAAAGTGGCTTGGCAAAAGTAGAGTAAATGAAGACTGTCCTAAGAGATTATGTCATCAAGCTATACTAGTCTGAAGTGCCCTTCTTTACTCTAAGGACATACTTCTAAACAGACTAAAATTGCACCATTAGCCAGTCATGGCCCTTTTTACCCTTAGTTTTATCAAAAACACAACTTGCAGCATTATTTATTCTTTAACAGTCCTATTTCATTTTCTAATCAGACCCTTAAAAAATTATATCATTATAACACTTCCTCATAACATTCAAAGTTCTAAGATTTGTTTTCCTTGGTTCTATTTTAAATTATAGCCTTCTTTATCAGCAACAACCTGTAGATCATCTCTTACATAGTTATTTCTTCACAGGATGATTGATCTCGTCCATTTAATATTGATTCTTGTTAGCCTCTATTCACTCAACATTTTCTGACTTTGTCTTTAAATCTGGATATATCTTATTTGATTTCCCTAGGCCATTCTAAAGCCCCACAGGATCCAGATGGGAGAATATAGAGGAAGCATAAACTTTGTAGAGTACAAAGATCAGTATCAGCATGCCATATCTTAACTATATATAATCTCAAAGAAGGTAAGCTCGCTCAAACCCCTATTGTTATTTTAATGTGTAAAATGACGGTGGTAATAATGCCAACCCAACCCGCCTAACTGTATCATTGTGAGGATCAAACATAGTTTTGCCCTTAACAAAATGTAAAGCTACCTCCTCAGTCATAATGCAGACAAGGCACAGCAGAGATGGCTTGCCTCTGCCCCATGATATCTGGGACCCTCAGGTGGGAAGACTCAATACCTAGAAGTGTCTCAATGGGTGGGGACTGGAATAATCTGGAGGCATATTTCCTGGCGATTGAAGCTGGTACCTCAGCTGGGGGCAATCAGCCAGAATACCCAAACATACTTTCCTCATGTGGCCTGAGCTTCCTCGTAGCATGGCTGTTTCAGGGTAGTCAGCCTTCTTACAAGGTGGCTGGGGGCTCCAAATGCTAGGCTTCCTATAAGCAAGGTGAAACCTGTATTGTATTTTATGACCTAGCCTCCGGAGTCACACAGTGTCACTTCTGTTGGATTTTTATTTTATTTTATTTTATTTATTTCTACTGCATTTTATTGGATATAGGTAAGTCATTAAGTCTAGCCCAAATTCAAGGAAAGGGCATATAGATCGTATCTCTCAGTGGAAGAAGTGTCAAAGAATTTACAGTTATCTTAATTTACAGACAAGTTGTGTTTAGAATAATGAGCTATAGGGGCACCTGGGTGGCTCAGTGGGTTAAGTGTCCGACTTTGGCAGGTCACGATCTCCCGGTTTGGGGGTTCGAGCCCCACATTGGGCTCTGCGCTGACAGCTTAGAGCCTGGAGCCTGCTTCAAATTCTGTGTCCCTCTCTTGTTCTGCCCTTCCCCCGCTCATGTCCTGTCTCTCTCTCTCAAGAATAAATAAACATTAAGAGAAAAAAATTTAGAATACTGAGCCAGCTTTTCTAGAAATGGTTACTTACCTTCACTTTCTCCCCAGGGGACTCTATACTCGAATCCTCCCCCTTTTATTACTGGGAATCACCAAGACATATCTCAGTATACTAATGAAGAAGCCCTTACCTTCTTTCTTTAGCTTCTTACCACTGCATGCAAAAATAAATGCAGGTCCTTGGCCGTAGGACACAGCCTAACTGTCTCCTCTTGGGCACTTTCCCTGGCCAAATCCGGATACTGCCATAGACACTATGCTGTGTTGAAACTCTCTGCCCAAAACTATGGCACTGTGTTCTTGGAGCCTGCAATAAATCAAGCCAGTTTGTGTTCTGGACAGAAACAGAAAGACACCTCCCTCCTGTGCTGTGGTATGTCATATGGGCATCAAAGCAGTATTATCTTGCATTTAGTCAATGCAGTTCTTTTAGGTGTTGTTCCCAGTCCCGTTTTCCCCTAAGGCATTTGTGTATTCACAGGAAGTTGGAAAACACATCCAGGTGAGGAGCATTTCTCAGATCTTTGCTCTAGTTTGTGTCTGAGACACTAAAGCCTTGCTGATATATCTGACCCTCTCTTCCAGTTACTTTTCAACTGGAAATTCTATCTTGAATCCTGCATTCTAATAGACACTGGGTAGTCTCACCCATAAGCTGGACCTGACCAGCTAGGTCTGATCCATGTTAATGTAGTCAACTACTGGAAAACAAGTAAGCAGTTTCTAGGAAGCTTCTACAGCTCCAACAAGATTCAATGATGTATAGCTGATTACAGTTTAATATTTTCTTTATGAATCAAGGTCATCATTGTGAATAACATGTCTTGTATTGATAGAAAGCTCCTCTCTTGGGGCACCTGAGTGGCTTGGTCAATTATGTGTCTGACTTTTGATTTCGACTCTGGTCATGATCTCACTTGATCATGAGATCAAGCCCTGTGTTGGGCTCTGCACTGACAGTGTGGAACCTGCTTGGGATTCTTTCTCTCCCTTGCTCTCTGCGCCTCCCCCACTCATGCTCTCTCTGAAAATAAGTAAATAAACATAAAAATAAAAAGTAGAAAGCTACTCTCAGAAGCTATTTAGGTGTGGATAGAAGATAGAATCATAGAGTTGATTCAGGGCAGCTTTCCTGTAGAGAGATACTTGGAATCTTCACAGTGGAATCCCAGACTCTATACAAATGTGATGGGGACCTCACTAATACAGTGCCTTCAAGGGGAACTTCTTTGCTTTCTGAAGTTGAATTAAAACCCTCCTCTTTATGACATCTATGTTGTGGTCTGTTTTGCCTTCTAGAGGAACACAGGATGAGTCTATATGTTATTCTGTCAAGTGCTTTCAAGTATTTGAAGGGAGTTCTGTTTCCTCTAGTTCTCTCCTTGAAGTATTTTCCCATCTTTCTGCTATTCTTTTCAATTCTCCTCTTAGAACATGATCCAGTTGAACACTTTTCCAGATTTCGTGCAACTAACAAAGAATAGAACTGCTGATTGCAATAACCTAGGATCCGTGCTTTTGGTAATACAGTAAAAACTCAGGGGTGCCTGGGTGGCTCAGTTGGTTAAGCATCTGACTTTGGCTTAGGTCATGATCTCGCAGTTCATGAGTTCGAGCCCCATGCCAGGCTCTGTGTGGATGACTCAGAGCCCGGAGCCTGCTTTGGATGCTATGTCTCCCTCTCTCTCTGCCCTCCCCCGCTCACACTCTCTTTCTCTCTCAAAAATAAATAAACATTAAAAAAAAGAGAGAAAACTAAATATTAAAAAAAATACAATCAAAAATCATATAAGCAACCCCACCCCATTACTGGTACCTATGAAACTGGAAGTCAATAAAAACTTTTGTTTTTTGTTTCTTGTTTTTTTAAAAAACTCATATCAAGTCTAGGTTTTCTGTCTTTTCAGCACAGTTGTCATCTCCTCTACTGAACTCACATTTCTCAGGCTTTTAATTCTTGAAGGAAGACTTTGCTTTTAGATTGATGAAATGTATTAGAAGGTGGCTCAGTCAGTTGAGCATCTGACTTAGGCTCAGGTCATGATCTCACGGTTTGTGAGTTTGAGCCCCACATCGGGCTCTGTGCTGACAGCTCAGAGCCTGGAGCCTGCTTCAGATTCTGTGTCTCCCTCTCTCTCTGCCCCTCCCCCGCTTGTGCTCTGTCTCTCTCTCTCACTCTCTCTCAAAAATAAACATTAAAAACACCAAAATATAATTTTTAAAAATGTATTAGATATTATGTTTCTCTCTTTTTTTGAGTTTTTAAAATAACAGCTTTATTGAAATATAATCCATGTATCATATAACTCACGTCTTTAAAGTATACAATTTGGGGTGCGTGGGTGGCTCAGTTAGTTAAGCCTCTGACTCTTCTTCCAGCTCAGATCACGATCTCAGGGTTTGTAGGATCGAGCCCCACATCAGTGCAGAGCCTGCTTGGGAATCTCTCTCACCCTCTTTCTCTGCCCCTCCCCTGCTCATGCTCTCTCTCTCAAAATAAATAAATAAACATTTAAAAAAGATAATAAAGTATACAAGTCAGTGATTTTTTTTTTAATTTTTTTTTTCAACGTTTATTTATTTTTGGGACAGAGAGAGACAGAGCATGAACGGGCGAGGGGCAGAGAGAGAGGGAGACACAGAATCGGAAACAGGCTCCAGGCTCTGAGCCATCAGCCCAGAGCCTGACGCGGGGCTCGAACTCACGGACCGCGAGATCGTGACCTGGCTGAAGTCGGACGCTTAACCGACTGCGCCACCCAGGCGCCCCAAGTCAGTGATTTTTAATATATCCATAGAGTCAGGCAGCCATCATCACAGTCAGTTCCAGAACATCTTCATCACTCTAAAAAGTGATTTTTCAACATTTTTTAACATTTACCAAAGGATATTTATATGATTATGTTATTTCATTTTGTACCATCTTGCTTATACTAACCCTTTGGTGTGTTAATAAGATACACTGTTCTTTTCACTATTCTTTGCGAATTTGGTAATTTGGAGCATTCAAATTTTTTTTAATGTTTATTTATTTATTTTGAGAGAAAGAAAGAAAGCATTAGCAGGGGAGGGGAAGAGAGAGAGGGAGAATTCCAAGCAGGTTCCATGCGGTCAGCAGAGATCCCATGTGGCGCTCGAACTCATGAAACCGTGAGATCATGACCTAAATGGAAATCAAGAGTCAGACGCTTAACCTACTGAGCCACCGAGGTGCCCATGAAGTGTTCAATTATTTTTAAATTTGTTTGTATTTCATGGTGCAGTAGACTATATATATAGTATGCTACCTTTTTGGCAAGAAGTGAGGGGAAACTATATATGTATATATACATAATGAAAATGGCACCTGGTAAGGGAGGAGTAAGAACGGGGTGAAGGGGATAGGGTAAGAGTGAGACTTCTCTGAGTATATCTTTTAATATACTTTTACTTTATGGATGTAAATAAATGAAAAAGAGTAAAATCTAACCAAATGAACCTAATCATATATCAAATTCATAGCATAATCACACAGAGAGAGTGATTAATTCCAGTAGCTTTGCATGTCGCTTTCTGACTGTAGACTATAGTGGACTTACACTGGGTTAAATTAGCTAAACTGGAACTGTTTCCCAGAATCCTCTTCCATCATTTAAGACCTGCTCACCCACTCCTGAAATATATCCCCTGAGAGTGTCCAGAGCAAACTCTTTCCACCAAGGCTGTGAGAAATGCATTTGTGAGCATAATTCTTAGAGTTCTTTGCTGGCTCTCTTCTGAGAGAAGAAATGACAAGTGCTACATTTGTATGGGATGCATGTCTAACTCTGTGATGATGGGCTTCTCCCGCAGGAGCCCCATCACTGGCATTGTCACAAGAGCCCAAGGTAGTGACAATCTGACTTGTATTACAGTCTTTCCTCCTAGCTTCCAGCTCAGCCTCATAGATTTCATTTTTTCCTGCTTTTCCCACTTCACCTCTGACTTTTATTCCTGACTGTCTGGCTGAGGATTTTAGGTTCCAGCAGCAGACCCAGAAACACCATCCCCACCTAGACTGTTTAACCAGCTCGACAGTTGCCTAAGACCAAATCTCTGCAGTACATTCCTGTTATTTACGTTTCTTAAGTACTGACTGGATTACATTCAAAGAACAAAATGAACTACGAATAAATCTTTAACTTTTCTTAGAAGGCTTATTATGGGTAGTGATATTGGTTTTGTAATTCCAAAACAATTTGTATTTATTGTGGATAGAGAAATGAGTACATATGATGATGTTGGGAATCAAGAGTCTTACTGTGGAAAAAGTAAGAAACATGTTATGAACAGGAGAGGTTGAAGAAGAACCCCGTGATACTGGATTTGAATTGGAATAACTGTATTAATGTAGGACTTAGACAAAAATAACGTGTCTGTGAACATGTATGTATGTATAATTTTAGAAGAATGTATGCTAGTTATTACACAGAGAAGAAATGATAGAATTAGGAAAGTACATATGCTGTGTAATATTTATATTATATAGTATATGTATAATATGTAATGTATGTATCATACAATGTATGTACACTTATAAATCCTTATATAATTCTTATCCGTATGTACATTTATATGTACATATAGTATACGTAAGTATTTATATGTGTATATACCTATATATAGTATGTGTGCATATGTATATATATAAATGTATAAGTATAGACGTACACGTAGATTCGTGTATTCTTAGCTCTGGGCACTGAAAGGAGTGCCGAGGTATACCTGATACCTGATACCTGAATCTTGATTTTGAAATACCATTCTCCCCTAAAAGTCACGAGGGCTCCTTTGAGAAACGGCTGATTCCAGATCTAGGACAGCAATGTATAAATTGAGCTTGCACAGGATGCACTTTGGTATACTCCAGAGCAAGGGCATGATAGAATTAGAAAAATCACCATTTTGCAACTGCCAGTGTGATAATTACTCCAGGTCAGGACCATTAATAGTTGCTGAAATTCTTATTTGGGTAAAAGACTGTTGGGGACGAGGGCAGTCCTTTGGCTTCTTATTGCCACCACACAGACCTCTCACTAATTATAAAGGGGGAAGTATACATTTACAATAGCAGTTTAATAGCCATGCTAGTAAACTCAGCATCCCCAATAGGGGGATAAATCAACATTACGTAATGAGTCCTGATGTGGTACATCATCTATGTAGTATTGGGTCCAAAAAATGTTTAACCTGAACACAACCATGAGGAAGCTATCAAATCCAGGATGTGGACGATTATAAGACGAACAACCCTAACTCCTCAAAAATTCAATATTACGAATAACAAAAAAAAGTCGAGGACAGGAAGTTAAAGAGACTCTTCTACATTAAAGAAGTTAAAGAGCTTTAACAACCAAATGTAATACATGAAATTTCACTGAACCCTAGATAGGAAAATAAACTATAAGACACATTCTTGGGACAACTGGGGAAACTTAAAGGAGAGCTATATATTAAGTAGTAATTGTGAATTAATGTTAATATCTGTATTTTCATAAGATGATCGATGAAGTGTTTAAGGTGAGATACCATTATGTCTGCAACTTACTCTAAAATGGCTCAGGAAAAAATGGAGATAGAGATAAAGAAGTAACAATTTATTAGAATCTAGATAAAGGATATATGGTAATTTGTTTCTAGTACTATTTCAACTTTGTTGTATATTTGAGATTTTTCAAAAAATGTTGGAGGGGGACACCTGGCTGTCTCAGTCAGTGGGGCATGCAGCTTTTGATCTCAGGGTTGTGGGTTCAAGCTCTGTTTGGGTATAGAGATTACTTAAAAATAAAATCTTTAAAAAAATGTTGGAGAACATTTTTCTTTCATTGTATACAAAGAGCACATACTTATGATAATAAGACATTTTCATAAGTTTCTAAAGGAAAGTGTTTTCAGGCACTTAAAAACTTGCTAGTCGGGGCCCTTGGGTGGCTCAGTTGGTTAAACGTCTGAATTTGGCTCGGGTCATGATCTCGTGGTTCCTGGGTTCGTGCCCCGCTTCGGGCTCTGTGCTGACAGCTCAGAGCCAGGAGCCTATTTCAGATTCTGTGTCTCCCTCTCTCTCTCTGCCCCTCCCCTGCTTGTGCTTTGTCTCTCTCTGTCTCAAACAAAATAAAACAAAACAAAACTTGCAGTCATCCACTATTAATATTACATTAAGTTTTACCTTCTTACATAGGATCAATTTCTGATAAATCTAGTTTTATGATGCTTTTTATTTTTTGGTATATTGGATTTACACAGACATTAAGAGTCTGTGAGACAAAGTTTTTGTTGTGTTTCACTCAGGTTTTAATAAGACCCTGTAATGTATCTCTACATATTAAATAGGGATCTTCTCTTAAATGTTGTTGTGTTATTCTAAGTATGTATTTGTAATGCACTTTTATTATAAACATTTGTAGCAACACCTGTCCTGGTTATCTTTTTGTTCTTAAGATAGATTTATGAGGTCTCATGGTTCATTTCTTTCATTCATTCAACAAATATTTATTGCATATCTACTGAGTGCCAGGAACTGTGCTAGGCTTTTATGTAATCTGAACAATAATGACAGTCTTGGGTTTTTTGTTTTTTTTTTGTTTTAACATGTACCATTGCTCTGGGAGAGCCTGTCAAAGAGCAAATATCTAATAGTACCCAACTTTTATACACATCACAACTACTGCTGTGCTTCATGTTTAATGTCTCTAAATGCTGATTTTTACATCTGTATTTTGCTTCTGTCTTTTTCCAAGATACAGAAACCTTTCAGTGAGATCTTGCTTCCTACATCACCGAGAAAATAAAGGCTTTAAGACAGGAACTTTCTAGCTTCTAACTCCCCCAAGTACAAATTTCTATGCTTTTTTTAAAATTTATTTTTATTAAAAAATGTTTTTAATGTTTATTCATTTTTGAGAGAGAGAGAGAGAGAGAGAGAGCAGGGAGGGGCAGAGAGAGAGGGAGACACAGAATCCAAAGCAGGTTCCAGGCTCTGAGCTGTCAGCACAGAGCCCGATGTGGGGCTTGCACCCATGAACTGGACCCAGGAACTGTGAGATCATGACCTGAGCTGAAGTCAAATGCTTAATGGACTGAGCCACCCAGTGCCCCATGCATTTTTTTTTTTTTAACCATTCTTATTTCCTTGCCTACCTCACAGTATGGGGTCTTGCTCCTCTTTTTGTGTTTGTAACAACTGTTAGCTGTTTTCTTTTTCTTGAAAATCTCTTATTACCTTAGATTCCATGATTCCACACACTACCGGTCTTCTCAAAAAACAAGGTCAGTTCTTTCTTGGCTTCCTTTTTGGGGTCAGTTTTCACCATTGCCAGTTTAACCGTCAATATAACCCAGAGAAAGAGGACTCCACCCTTTCCCTGTTTCTTTCCTTATGGAACTCCTTTCACCCTTGTACTCATCTCATAGGTTTTGTTTGCAATGATGGCTTCTAAATGTGTATCACAGTGTAGATATCTCCACCTGGACTCAGACTCAGCCTTTAGTATCCAACTTCCTGCTACATGTCTGTACCTGAATGTGTCACAGATACTGCCAACTCCCCAAGTCCAAACTGAGCCCTACATTCCCTACTTGATGCTATAACAGCTGTTCAACCTGTATTTGTTTTTTAATTAACTGATGTTACTGCATTTTGACCCTCTTTTGTAAAGATAAATACTAGTTCCCCTCAAAAAGCAAGAGGACAAGAAATCTTTGGGAGGTGATGGATATGTTTATTACTTTGTTTGCAGTGATGGCATCACAGGTATATGCCTATGTCCAAATTCATCAAAATGTACATATTAAATACATGCACCTTCTTTTGTATTGAAGTAAGTTTACTTCAATAAACTTTTTTTAAGTTTATTTATTTATTTTGAGAGAGTGTGAGGGAGCAGGGGAGGGGCAGAGGGAGAAAGAAAGAGAGAGGAGAGGGAGAGAGAGGGAGAGAGAGAGAGAGAGAGAGAGAGAGAGAGAGAGAGAGAGAGAGAATCCCAAGCAGGCTCCACTTGCTGACAGTGTGGAGCCCAACGCAGGGCTCAATCCAACAACAACCCTGGCTGGGATCACAACTTGAGCCAAAGTCAAGAGTTGGATGCTTAACTAACTGAGCCACCCCAGTGCCCCTACTTCAATAAACTTTTTAAAAAATTAAAGATATATGCTAATTCCTTATTCTCTGTTACTGATGTAACAAAAATCTTTGAGTTAATCCCTGGAATCTTTTTTAATATTTGAATTCAGTTTAGAAGTTTTTCGACAACAGATTGGTAAATGTATGTCTTTCCACCTTCACATCTTTTCCATACTGGGTGTCCTCCTATGAAGGAAAATCTGGATTTTTCCCTTTTAAAACCCTTTTATTTATTATTTTGACATGTCTTTTATTCTCCTGAATCTGAGTTTCTGGTTTTGGCATCTGCCGGGATCACTTCCCGGCTCTGTTCTTATAAAGACTCAATATTGGGCCTAACCAAATGTTAATTTCACGGTGATATAAATATGTTTGACTTAGATCGCTAGTATATTTATTGATCACAGTTTATGTATTTAAAAAAAATTTTTTTTAAGTTTATTTATTTTGAGAGAGACAGAGACAGCGTGAGTAGGGGAGGGGCAGAGAGAGAGGGAGAGAGATAGAATCCCAACCAGACTGCACGGTCAGTGCACAGTCTGATGTGGGGCTTGAACCCACAAAACCGCGAGATCATGACCTGAGCCAAAAGAGTGTCGGACACTTAACCAAGTGAGCCACCCAGGCTCCCCATAGTTTATGTATTTTATATTTTAAACTAACAATAGCTTTGGCAGGCAAATATGCTAATTATGCAGATCCTTCAGTCTTTGTATTAGCATCTCTCTTACACCATTTAAAATTAGCATGGTTTTCTGGGTGGCGCTTTTCACGTAAGAACTTTTCTTGCATGAATATAAACATTTTCCCTCATTCTGTACAGGACAGTAATTCACTCTCTAGGAAATGTTATTAGTTGTTAGAATGATAAAAGAAGTTAGATGTTGGGAAATTAAGGGGCCAAAAACTCTGTTATTTTAATGAGAAGATTGAACATTTTATCATGTTTACATTTCATATTAATACATTCCAAACATAAGTGCAATGGATTGTTTTGGATGAGAGTAGGACCAAAGATTTTTGAAACGCTGAAGAGAAGCTGTAGCTAACACTGCCATTTAAAAGTTATAAGGAGAAGATTGTGGGTGAGAGCAGGGCTATAGTGGTGGCAGACAGCCAGGCTGGACTCAACCAGAAGCTGAATATTATTGCTACTAATTTACAGAAGACTGATAAACGCAGAGGCAGCTTCATAATATTACTGTACCTTTAGAAGTGTTTCAATATATAGATCAAGACTGAAACTCAGTCTTGGTGACTCAGTTTGCTGAGCGTCCTACTTCAGCTCAGGTTATGATCGCTCGGTTTGGGAGTTCAAGCCCCTCATTGGGCTTGCTGCTTTCAGCACAGAGCCCACTTCAGATCTTCTGTCCCCCTCTTTCTCTGCCCCTCCCCTGTGCTCTCTCTCTCTCAAAAATAAATAGACATTAAAAAAAAAAAAAGACTGGAACTCCCAACCTTATATGGAAATGTGCTTAGAGACATCTCTAGCCAAAAATGAGCAAGTTAAAGGCAAAATTGACACAATGAAAAATGTAAAACCCTTTTGCTTTAAGAACTGGTGGCTAAGCATTGAAGTATACAAGGTGAGGATCACCGTCTTCTTAACTAGCTTATTTTTACTGAGTCTGAAGGTAACTATTCCCTTCATTGAATTAACATGCCTATTACAAGGTGTTAGGGAGCAATAAATAATATTAAAGGTTTCTTAATAATGTAGAGCTGGAACAATTACTCCAAGGCCATTATAATTTCCTCAAGACACTTGCCCTTGTAATTTGACCTTGCAGGATGTTGGAAACTTGAAGTTATCCGAGGTATAAAACCAGTGTTCCCTTCTTTTCCGGAAGATTTATTTCATTGTGAAGTTTACAGCATATAGCTAATCGCGTATCTTTGGGCCCTAGCCCAAGTCAGATGCTTAACCGACTGAGCCACCCAGACACCCTTCCATACATACATATATAAAGTTACAATTAAAATAACCACATGTGTTAAGTGTTCTGGTTTAGATATATGCTTCTTTGTCCTTTTGGATGGAGGTTGGAGAAAACATATGGAGATGTTGGTACATTATGCATTGAGACAAGTTATACCTACCAGTTACTTATTTCTATGGCAAAAAAAGGTTTTGTTGGTGGGGGATAGTGTTGAGAGTTGCTTTCAGGAGATGAAGAAGGAATGGAAAGTAGCCGCTGATGGAACACTTAAGTGAGAGACTTTGTAAGGTCCCGGGCTTGAGTACTTGGGAAGCAAATTGCCATAGAAAGCACACCTTTCTCCCCAGTCTGCACAGAATGTAGCCTGTTTTGCCCATGTGCAGACAGTGGCTCTGGGATTATCAGGGGGCTGCATCTTTGGTATGAGTAGTGGAGAGCCTGCAAAGGTCACCTTCAACATTAGCATCAGTGGTTCTCCTTCAGGCAATGTCAAGGACAGTGGACAATGGCCAAGGCAACTGAAACAGAAGAGGAAGAACAGTAGATCTGGAGTGGGAATGGGTTTGTGAACACCTGAAAGGTGCAGGGTCAATGTTACAGTATTCCAGGGACACCATTCACATTTTACGCAGTGTGAATCTCAGGTGTGCACCAGGGAGTGACATTCACCTGGGACACAATATCAGTCATGCCCCCTGGAATTGGGCAAAGTGGCTGCCTGGTCCTGGGAAGCCACAGGAGACTCTAAGAAATAATTATAGCCTGCTTTACTTGGGCTGTTGAGGTTTAAACTATCAAATTGGTAGACTTAAGCCATTGTGATTTTGAGTTTTCAGTTAATATATCTTCATTTTATTCATATGGTCTGATAACATCTGGGAACCCTGGCTGCTTAGTTTTATACTATTCTTGTCAGATATTGTTGTGTGCTCTTATAATAGGGGCCCAGCTGGAGTCTAAACTGTGTTCCAGATTTAAGTGTATTTGGAAGCCTGGTGGCACATGCCTGCCAGCAGCCCATTTATATGACAGCTTGGAATGCCTTGTAGGTGGGTCAAGGACCATGAGCCAGTGTTGAATACAGTGATTCTCATAATAATATATTATCTATTAATTAGATTATTCTCCATTCTTGCAGCTCTCACTCCACCTGAGTTTTGAGGTAAATCTACAAAAAGGTCACATTTAATTTAAATCTGTTCAGTACAGGGGCACCTGGGTGGCTCAGTTGGTTAAGCGGCTGATGATGGCTCAGGTCACGATCTCACGGTTCGTGAGTTCGAGGCCCGCGTTGGGCTCTGTGCTGACAGCTCAGAGCCTGGAGCCTGCTTCAGATTCTGTGTCTCCCTCTCTCTTTGCCCCTACCCCACTTGTGCTCTGTCTCTCTCTCTCTCTCAAAAATGAATAAACATTTTTTAAAAAATCTTCGATCTGTTCAGTATGGAGTTGATAGCAAACTCCAGTGGGAGAATCACACAGTGCAGACCATTCTCTGTGCGGCCATGCCATCTGAAGAAGAGAATCAGACACCTTTGAGAAACATTTCTTGGTACGTTACTGGGCCATGATGGAGACAGAATATTTGACCATGAAGAACCAAGGGACTGTGAGTCCAGATGCCCATTAAGGATTTTGTCCGTCCTTGCGAACTTATAAAGTCAGACGGGCCCAGCAGCAGTCAAAAGACTGAAATGGTATATTTGGTATCAGGCTTAAACAGGAAGACCCTCCTGTCAACCACCACAATTGCACAGTACCTCCCTCGCTCGCTCATGCCTCTGGCTATGTCGTGAGAGGAGGTCCTGTAAAACCAGCTAAGGGAGGAGGGAAAAGCCCAAATTTGACTCATAGATGGGTCAGCTAAGTACATGAGTGAAAATTGAATATGTGTATGCTGCATAATATCCACATTTAGGGAGGGCCTTAAAAAGTTGTCGGCATGGAAAATCTTCCCAAAAGGTAGTACCTGCTTTGTGGAGAAGGAGACGTGGGCCAAGATGAAAATACATGCATATTCCTGGGCAGTGGTCAGTGATCAGGGCCCTGGAAGGAACAGGCTGACAGATTGGATATGAGGAAATCTAGGGGCGGGCCTTATGAATAGACCTAGGAGAGTTGGCACAAAGTGTACAGATCGGCATATCACGTGTTCATGTCTACCAGAGAGCACGCACCACGGATGAGGCATTAACAACCACAGGGACCAAATGATTAGGCCGGTTGATGTCAGCCAGTCTACATCACAAAATATCCCAGTGCCGACACAGTGGGCACATGAGCAAATTGGCCATGGTGGCAGAGACTGAGGTTAGGCATAGCCCCAAAGCCTGGCCCCCCACTTGCCAACGCTGCTCCAGCTACTGCTGCCAACCTGCCAGCTACAGAGACCAGCACTGAGCCCCCGATAAGGCGTCATTTATTGAGGAGACCAAACGGTTACTTGGTGGCAAGTTGACCATCTTGCACATCTTGCTTTCTCAAGAATACCAAAAATACATGGTAATCTCTCAAATCTCTCAACTAACCGAGTTCTACTTTATTTTATTTTATTTTATTTTATTTTATTTTATTTTATTTTATTTTATTTTATTTTATTTTGTTTTTTACTATGAAGAAAGCTGAAGAAAACATCCCTTTACGTGTCATCTTACCACTTGATGCTTTTACTACTATGGGATATAAAGCTGCTATGGCATTGCTTGAAAAAGGTACAAATAACTGTAATTTAAATAGATATTTCCAATTGTTTATAAAAAAGGCTCCAACGCTTCCTATTTCCACAAACAGTATATGAGACCGTCCTTCTCTGCACATTCTTGCTAACAATAGGCATTTTCACTTTACAAAAATTTTGACAAATTTAAAGCGATAACTTCTTGTTATTTTAATGCACATTTCCCTGACTACTGGTGAATTTCGTGTATTTTTATGTGCTTATTGGTCATTAGGTTTTTTTTCTCTTCTATGAATTGTCTTCATATCTTTTCTCAGTTTGTAAGAGCTCGTTATTGATTATTGTTATTGAATATCTCTCCTCTTTATTATAAATATTTTCTCAGAATCTACTATCTATTAGCTTAAATTATAATATCTCTTCCACATTTATTCGTACAAAAGTTGAGGGGCACCTGGTTGGCTCAGTTGGTTAAGCGTCCAACTGTGGATCTCCACTCAGGTCATGATCTCATGGTTCATGACATCGAGCCCTGCATCAGGCTGTTGACAGCGCAGAGCCTGCTTGGGATTCTCTCTCTCCCTCTCTCTCTGCCCCTCCCCCACTCGTGTGAGAGCTCTCTCCCTCTCTCTCAAAATCAATAAATAAACTTTTTTTAAAAAGTTGATAGTATTTATAGAGTCATATATGTCTTGTGTTTTATATGTTCTGGATTTCCAATGTCTTTTACTTGTTGGTAAAATACATTATTTTCCTATATTCCCCCCAAGGATTTTGTTTATTTGTTTGCTTTTTAAGTAGTTTATCCATTTCTTTTTATATCTGGCACAAGATAGAGATCTAAATGTAGTTTCTTTCAAATACACAGCTAGTTGTGCTAGCCCCATTTATTAAATAATTCGTCTTTCCCACAATGACTTCAACCACCACATTTATCACATATTACTTGTATATATCTGCTGAGATCCCTTTGTGGATTCCTATTCCATTTCACCAATATAAAAGGTTTGTCTAACCTTTTAGAATTCTGTAATCATTTGATAGCAGTG
The DNA here is from genome assembly GCF_028749965.1 of Puma concolor. Taxonomy (NCBI): domain Eukaryota; kingdom Metazoa; phylum Chordata; class Mammalia; order Carnivora; family Felidae; genus Puma; species Puma concolor. The sequence continues at coordinate 14,331,024 of NC_141668.1, read as the reverse complement.
ACTTTCTAATCTGTTCTTTTTTTTTTTTAATTTTTTTTTTCAACGTTTATTTATTTTTGGGACAGAGAGAGACAGAGCATGAACGGGGGAGGGGCAGAGAGAGAGGGAGACACAGAATCAGAAACAGGCTCCAGGCTCTGAGCCATCAGCCCAGAGCCTGATGCGGGGCTCGAACCCACGGGCCGCGATTTCGTGACCTGGCTGAAGTCGGACGCTTAACCGACTGCGCCACCCAGGCGCCCCTCTAATCTGTTCTAATATCTGCTATGTCTCCCTTCACTGTTTATGTTGCTATACTCGTCATTTATTTTTCCGTATAACTTTTAAAAGTATTTTACCCAGGGGCGCCTGGGTGGCTCAGTCCGTTAAGCGTCCGACTTCAGCTCAGCTCAGGTCATGACCTTGCAGTCTGTGAGTTCGAGACCCCGGGCTCTGTGCTGACAGCTCAGAGCCTGGAACCTGCTTTGGATTCTGTGTCTCCCTCTCTCTCTGCCCCTCCCCTGCTCATGCTCTGTTTCTCTCTGTCGCAAAAATAAATAAAAACATTAAAATATATTTTTTTGTTAAAATAAATAAAAGTATTTTATCCAATTCCAACCTGTACCCATACTCTATTAATTAATTGGAATTTTACTAAATGTATACATTGTTTTGGGAAAATTGACTTTTTTTAAAATGTTTATCTGTTTTTGAGAGAGAGGGAGAGAGACAGAAACAAAGACAGAGCACAAGCAGGGGAGGGGCAGAGAGAGAGGGAGACACAGAATCCAAAGCAGGCTCCAGGCTCTGAGCTGTCAGCACAGAGCCCGACTCAGGGCTCAAACTCACGGACTGAGATCATGACCTGAGGTGAAGTCAGATGCTTAACCAAGTGAGCCACCCAGGCACCCCAAAAAATTGCCTTTTTAATATTAACGTTCTCCTATAACGACATGAATGCTTTTCCTTTTGTCCAAAACTTGTTTTATATTCTGAACAAAGACATTATTATGTTTCTCATTTAAGTTCTGTGCTTTTCCTGTCAAATTTAACTTTGGGTGATTTGGATGTTTTTCTCTTATTGTTAGTGGAGTATTTTCCCTCACTACCTTTTCTAAATGTTTATTAAAAGAATAGAGAATAACTCTTAAATACTGAGAACAAACTGAGGGTTGATGGGGGTTGGGGAAGAGGGGAAAGTGGGTGATGGGCATTGAGGAGGGAACCTGTTAGGATGAGCACTGGGTGTTGTATGGAAACCAATTTGACAATAAATTATATTTAATATAAAAAAAGAATAGAGAATAGCCATTAACTCCAATATATTTATATTGTCTTCAATCATCTTACCAAATTCTCTTAATTAATTCTAGTCTTTTTTTACCTGAATTTCTTCAATTTTATCTGCTTTTCCCTTAAAATTTATGCCATTTTTCCTATCTTACTGAATGTATTACACTGTCCAAGGCACTGTTAAATAATACTGATATAGCATCCCTGACTAGTTATCGATTTTCCTGAAATGGTTTTGGTGTTTTGCTACATAGGATATTTCCTGTTGGCTTTTGGTAAGCGGTCCTATTAAGAGGTTCCTTCTGTTTTATGTAGAGTTTTTAAAATTAGGAATGGCCAGTGGATTTTATCAAACGTCTTTTCAGCACTTATTGGCATGATGATATAGTTTTTCTCCTTAAATTTGTTGATATAATGGATTGTATTGATAGAATTCCTATTATTGAACCATCTAAAAAAAAAAAAAGCCTGATTACATTACTGTATTTTTTAAATCTTTTTTTCATGTTGATTCATTTTTGAGAGAGAGACAGAGCATTAGCAGGGGAGATGTAGAATGAGGGAGACACAGAATCTGAAGCAGGCTCCAGCCTCTGAGCTGTCAGCACAGAGCCCACAGACGTGGGGCTTGAACTCACAAACCGTGAGATCATGACCTGAGCCAAAGTCAGATGCTTAACCAACTGAGCCATCCAAGTGCCCCTATTACATTACTGTATCAAATGTAACTGTTTGGGTCATGCATCTATATTCATAAGCTAGGAAATGTGTATCTATACTCACAAATGAGACTGGTCTACAATATTCTGCTGTTTGTATGGTCTTTATTTAGTTTTAATGTTAAAGTTGGCTGACTTCATAAAATGAATTAGTGGCTTTTCTATCTTTTCATTAATAGCCTGAAATCACTTAACGCACACTGAAATCTTATGCCTTTTAAAGAACAAATAGGGGCACCTGAGTGGCTCAGTCAGTTAAGTATCTGACTTAGGCTCAAGTCATGGTCTCATGGTTTGTGGGTTTGAGCCACGTGTTGGGCTCTGTGCTGACAGCTCAGAGCCTGGAGCCTGTTTCAGATTCTGTGTCTCCCTCTTCTCTCCACCCCTCCTTCCCTCTCAAAAATAAATAAAACATTAAAAAAATTTTAAGAACAAATAAAAATCATGGGGCACCTGGCTGGCCCTGTCGGTAGAACGTGCAACTCTTTTTTTTCTTTAATTTTTTTTTAACGTTTATCTATTATTGAGAGACAGAGCATGAGCATGGGAGGGACAGAGAGAGGAGGAGACACAGAATACAAAACAGGCTCCAGGCTATGAGCCGTCAGCACAGAGCCCGATGCGGGGCTCGAACTCACAAAGCCATGAGATCATGACTTGAGTGGAAGTCGGATGCTTAGCCGACTGAGCCACCCAGGGGCCCCTAGAGCATGCAACTCTTGATCTTGGGGTCATGAGTTCGAGTTTCACATTGGGTATAGAGTTTACCAAAATAAAGAGAGAAAGGAAGGAAGGAAAGAAGGAAGGGAGGGAGGAAGGAAGCAAGGAAAGAAGGAAGGATGAAGAGATAAAAATTAGGTAAATAAGTTTGGTGCATTTTACAAGGTTAGAGTTTAGTACTTTCTCAGTCCCATCCTACAATGACTATAGATGGAGCTATTTATGCTTACCATCTTTCATGGGTCAGTTTTGTTTATAAAGGACATCATCTATTTATCCTGGTTTTCAAATTGATTGACATAAAGCTGCATGTAGTATTCTCTTAGAATTCTTTTAATCACTCTATCTGTGAGACATCTCCTTTTTCATTCTAAATCCTGGATATTTTTATCCCCCCTATTTCTCCCTAATTGAACTAATGAAGTTTTATTATTCTTTTTTTTTAATCTAAGTTAGTTAAGATTTATTATTCTTTTTTAAAAAAACATTTTAATGTTTATTTATTTTTGAGAGACAGAGACAGAGCACAAGCAGGGGAGGGGCACAGAGAGGGAGACACAGAATCTGAAGCAGGCTCCAGGCTCTGAGCTGTCAGCACAGAGACCGAGTCGGGGCTTGAACTCATGAACTGAGAGATCATGATCTGAGCTGAAGTTGGACACTTAACCGACTGAGCCATCCAGATGTCCCAAGGTTTATTATTCTTTATGAAGAATGTGTTTTATGTTATTAAAGAGAATAATTGAAGTTATAAGACCTCATATATTTCTCAGTTGTTTTTGATGATGAAGAGAAGTGATGTATTTCCCCAGAAAAAAAAAAATTAAAGAAAATTTTTTTAAGATTTTATTTTTTTTATTTTTTATTAAAAAAAATTTTTTTTAATGTTTATTTATTTCTGAGACAGAGCATGAGCAGGGGAGGGGCAGAGAGAGAGGGAGACACAGAATCCAAAGCAGGCTCCAGGCTCTGAGCTGTCAGCATAGAGCCTGACGCGGGGCTCAAACTCACAAACCATGTGAGATCATGACCTGAGCCGAAGTCAGTCGCTCAACCGACTGAGCCACCCAGGCGCCCCATTTTAAGATTTTGTTTTTAAGTAATCTTTACAGGCAACATGGGGCTAGAACTCATGATCCCGAGATCGTGTGGCATGTTTCACCAACTGAGCCAGGCAGGTACCCCTTAAAGAAACTTTTTTTTTTTTAACGTTTATTTATTTTTGAGACAGAGCATGAACAGGGGAGGAGCAGAGAGAGAGGGCGACACAGAATCTGAAACAGGCTCCAGGCTCTGAGCTGTCAGCCCAGAGCCTGACGCGGGGCTCGAACCCACGGACCGTGAGATCATGACCTGAGCCGAAGTCAGATGCTTAACTGACCAAGCCACCCAGGCGCCCCAAAGAAACTTTTTTAAAAAGCCACAAAATAGGGGTGCCTGGGTGGTTCAGTTGGTTGAGCATCTGACTTTGGCTCAGGTCATGATCTCACAGTTTGTGAGTTCGAGCCCTACATCCCGCTCTGTGCTGACAGCTCAGAGTCTGGAGCCTGCTTCGGATTCTCCCTCTCTGCCCCTCCCTGGCTGGCGCTTGCGCTCTCTCTCTCTCTCTCTCTCTCTCTCTCTCTCTTTCTCAAAAATAAACATAACAAAAGCCACAAAATAAGCAAGGTAGACATTTATATGGTAGACAGAAAATAATGGGGAGAAAAGTGAGAAATGAATATAAATTAAGTATAATTATCTTCATTGTCATTAACGAACTCAAAGTAAACCTTTAGAAGTAAATGCCTGTCCCCTTTAACAAGGAGATGTGTACATTTAAGCATGTGCACCTTGTGAGGAGTACGCTTTCCCATGGGGGAAATGTGCAGCCAAGCTTCTACTGAGAAAGAAAATGTTCCCTCAGTTATCAAGGTGTCTTGTCTCCATGTATTGTGGGGAGTAGCGTTTGGTTCTTATTTTGCTGTCAAAGACTGTTTTAAAATTGAAATACTTCTTACCAGCAGGTAAGTAGATTGCCTTCGTTAATACCTTTGTTTGAGGGGCGCCTGGGTGGCGCAGTCGGTTAAGCGTCCGACTTCAGCCAGGTCACGATCTCACGGTCCGTGAGTTCGAGCCCCGCGTCAGGCTCTGGGCTGATGGCTCAGAGCCTGGAGCCTGTTTCCGATTCTGTGTCTCCCTCTCTCTCTGCCCCTCCCCCGTTCATGCTCTGTCTCTCTCTGTCCCAAAAATAAATAAACGTTGAAAAAAAAAATTAAAGAAAAAAAATACCTTTGTTTGAAACCAATTAACAAATCTATAAAATTTCTAATAAGGTTGAAAACATCAAAAAGAAGAAAGAATGGGGGCACCTGGATGGCTCAGTTGGTTAAGCATCGACTCTTTTTTTTTTCAATTTTTATTTTTTTTACTGTTTATTAATTTTTGAGGGAGAGACAGCATGAACAGGGGAGGAGGCAGAGAGCAAGGGAGACACAGAATCCAAAGCAGGCTCCAGGCTCTGAGCTGTCAGCACTGAGCCCGATGCAGGGCTTGAACCCAGAAGCCTTGAGATCAGGACCTGAACAGAAGTCGGATGCTTAACCAACTGAGCCACCCAGGCGTCCCTAGCATCGACTCTTAATTTCGCCTCAAGTCATGATCTCATGGTTGGAAATCAAACCCTGTGTTGGGCTTTGTGCTGACAGTGCAGAGCCTGCTTGGGATTTTCTCTCTCTCTCTTTCTTTCTTCCCCTCCCTGGCTTGCATGCTCTCTCTCTCTCAAAATAAATAAATAAATATTTTTTAAAAAACAAGAAAGAATGTAGAAGAAATGGAAACCAGGAGTAATTCAGATGAAGGCAATGCTTGTTTGGCGTCCTTAGGGTTTATCTTGTTTTTTATTTTGTTTTTGTTTCTGTCTCTGTTAATTGAAGAGTATTAAAAAGTATTATGTATGACAGTTCCTATAATAATTATGTTTGGGATACTAAAATTTAAAGTATCACTGATTAAAATAATTCCATTTTGGGGCACCTGGCTGGCTTAGTAGGTGGAGTATGCCACTCCTGCTCTTGATGTTGTGAGTTCAAGCCCCGCATGGAGTATGGAGATTATTTGAAAAATAAAATAAAATCTTAAAATAAGTCCATTTCATTTAACTACCGTTTTCTTATAAATAACACCACAAGCTGCTAGTCTTTAAGGAATCCGGCATTATTCATTGCTGCAAACTTGTGAGATAAAAGTAAGAATGCAAGGAAAAAACATCACATATATACACACAATAAACTAAAATTATATTTGTGTGTGTGTAGAAAGTACCAATTTTGTAGAAAAGGAACTGAGAGAACAGGATTTCAAAATAATTAAATGCACCTCCTAACATATTGCTGTCATCACCATTGTTTATGCTAATTCTGACCTGGTGTTTTTGACATTTAATAATATTATTATCACTTATTAATAGATTAACTATATGCCAAACAGTAAAATACATGATTATAATCTTATCTAATCTTCCCACCAACACTGTAAATATGTTTTCTAAGCATTTATTTATATCATTAATTAGAATACCTATAATGTTTCTCAGGACCCACTGGATTAGTAGAACAAATTTAGTGTCTCTTCCCATTCAAAATGTATCATTTGTTCCTGAAGAGTAGCTTAATTATGCAATGCACCAATGAGCTTTCACAGTATCCCTAATGCAGAATTGAAAAGTACATAACTCTTTCTATATATACACACATAGCATACCACCTCCTCTACCTTTGACACATCCTCCCTGCCCCTCAGCTCCTGCCCCCCCCAACTTGTCCACCTCCTCTTTTTCTCCCAACCCTAGAAGGCTTTCTCTCATCCTTGAAGTTATCCTTTGTTTACCTTCTCAGCGTGAGAGTCACTTATCTTGTTTATCAACATACAAGACACATCTGAACACATTCAACTTAATTACAACTATGATGACTTCTCCTGTGCAGTTCAGGGTCTAGGCCTGTTCTCCCCATGAATTTCCAGTAAGCTCACCCAACTCCCCAAACTGGTTCCTCTCCTCTCCTAGCTTTAAACGTCTCAGCAAAGGAAGGGATGTAATTGAGCAATCATCCACTCAGTTTTTCTAAACATAACTTAAGAAATCATCCTTGATCCCTCTTTTTACTTCTCCACAGCACCCCAACCATTACATTTACCTTCATATCTGTATCCCCAAAATATATCCTGGATTTACCTCTCCCCTTTGTCACTTGGGCCATACTTGTCTAAATGATCATCATCTCTTACTTAGATCCTAATAACATTCTAAAAATCTTCCTGCTTCTACTCTTACCGCTTTATGCTCCAGAGTTTACCTGGCATTCAGATGATCTTCTAAAAATGTAAATTATTTGATCTCACTTTCCTGCTCAAAACTATCCAGTAGCTTCTTAACACATTTAGAATAAAACCCAAATGATATACCCTGGCCTCAAAGGCCGTATATGGACCAGATCTGCGTCTATCTCCAATCTCATCTTCTCCTCTTCTATTCCATTCTCTAGTGTGTTTTCTCAATAGCTTTTTTTCCCACTTGTTTGCTTGTGCTAATGTGTGTGGGCTTTATGATCTGTATACCTTCTAATGAACCAGACCAGTACATATCTATTTCAGAGAGGGAAACCTCTTTGGACAGTTGACATATTAAAAATTGAGAGGAAACCCATCCATCTGTAGTCAACTCATTTTGGACAAAGATATCAAGACCATTCAGTTGGGAAAGAATAGTCTTTTCAACAAATGGTGCTGAGACAGCTAGATATCTACATGCAAAAGTATGAATTTGAGGGGCGCCTGGGTGGCTCAGTCGGTTGAGCGGCTGACTTCGGCTCAGGTCATGATCTCGCGGTCTGTGAGTTCGAGCCCCGTGTCGGGCTCTGTGCTGACAGCTCAGAGCCTGGAGCCTGTTTCAGATTCTGTGTCTCCCTCTCTCTGACCCTCCCCTGTTCATGCTCTGTCTCTCCCTGTCTCGAAAATAAAAAATAAAACATTAAAAAAAAAAAAAGTATGAGTTTGGACCCCTAAGTACATGGGTTCAAGCCCCACATTGGGCTCTGCTCTCATAGCTCAGAGCCTGCTTGGGATTCTCTTTCCCTCTCTCTCTGTCCCTCCCCTGCTCTCTCTCTCAAAATAAATAAATAAATGAACTTGAAAAAATTAAATGCTTTAAACAAAAAAGCAAAATCCATAAAGCATCTGAAAAGATAGGAAAATATCTTTGTGACTTGTAGGTAAGCAAAATTAAAACACAGGCCCACCCAACCATAGAAGAATAAATTATAAAAGGAGAGATATTGAACAAAGGGTACAAACTTTTAGTTATAAAATGAATAAGTTTTGGAGATGTAATGTAGAGCATGCTGACTATGGTTAATTATCACGTATAAGTAGAAATTCTGGAGATGAAAAACACACTAACTGAAATGGAAATTTCAAATCTGAGGTTGAGCTCCTCAGATTTGAGCAAACAGAAGAAAGAACAATGAACTTTAAAGTTAGCTAAATTGAGATTATTCAATTCAGTATGAGGAATAGGAAAAAAAAATGAACAGAGCCTCAGAAACTACTCCACTGAACAAACAGGAGTGTGTGAAACTGAATTGAATGTGTCAATGAAATTTTTTGCTTGTAGGTCTGTGGAGTCCTGTACTCTCAGATCTAACGATGCCTGGTACATTGCAAGGTGGTTAAGAATGAGGCCTCTTCTGGGCGTCCAGGTAGCTCAGTCAGTTAAGCGACTGACCAGCTCAAGTGATGATCTCGTGGTTCATGAGTTCGAGCCCCACATCGGACTCTGTGGCCCGTGGAAGTACCTACTTAGGTTCGCATCATAGCCCCACCACACTCTAGCCTGTGACTAGCCTTGGTTTCCTCATTTGTAATATAGGGGATGATACTACTGCCTACCACATAGGGGTGTTAAGAGTGCAATGAGATAAACCATATAAAGTTCTGAACATAGTACCTGGAACATAGTAAGCACAAAGTAAATGTTATTATCAAGTTTGTTGAATGAAGACTTGCATCTGAAAATCTTCCCCTGGGTATATTCACACCCCAAGTACTCTGGGGCTCAAGCAAGTTCAGCATCAAAAGGCCTTTCTTCTTCTCTCTGACCTGGCAAATCACAGAAATAGATGGGAATAATTAAGTGGACCGCAAGCAGTGGTTTGCAGCACTTGTACAGCATTTGAAGCAACAGCATTTGAAATCTGATTGTTCTTTTCCCAACCAGCGTGTTTCTCTCCATCTGCCTCCCTGTGATCTATTTTTCTTTTTGAGGATACCTTGCTCTTGTTCTGGTATTTGCCTTGAGTCTCTTTCTTTTCCTTTCTCTCCCCAACCCCACCTTTTAAAATCGTGAAATACTACCAACACAGAGAAAAATAGAATAATAAATCATGAGGGCACCCATGACCAAGTTTTATCAAATATTGCGATTTTACCCATTTGCTTCAAATTTACATTAAAAAAAAAAAAAGGCAGAGCTGAACCCTTGAACCCCTTAGGCTGCTACCCTCCTTCCTCCAGAGGTGACCACTGTCCTGAATTCATTTTTATTCTCATGGATTCTTTTTAATACCCATTTATTTATTTTGAGAGGGTTGAGAGGCAGAGAGAGAATCCCAAGTAGGGTTCACACTGTCAGCACAGAGCCCAACACAGGGCTCAGTCTCACGAACCAGGATCTCATGACCTGAGCTGAAATCAAGAGTCAGACACTCAACTGACTTGAGCCACCCAGGCACCCCTCTCATGCATTTTTATACTTGTATTATATATATGTTACATATATGTATGTATACACACACACACACACACACGCCTGTACATATATACACACATATACATACACACATATATCTATGAATAAGATAATTATTTTGTGGATTAAAAAATTTATCTAAATGATATCATACTGCACTTATTATTTTGTAACTTGCTTTTTTAGGTCAACATTATGTTTTTGAGATTTATACTTGTTGATTTGTGAAACTCTAGTTCATCCATTTTCATTCTCATATGTATATAATAACATTTATCTATTTATCCTTTTGTTGATGAGCATTTAAGTCTCCCCTCTCCTTTTTTTCTTCTATTGCAAACAAAGTTGCAGTGAATACCGTTATCTACATGTCCTATGCACAAGTACAAGGGATTCTTGGACTACACGAACCATACATTAAATAGCAAGGGTCAGGGCACCTGGGTGGCTCAGTCAGTTAAGTGTCCAACTTTGGTTCAGGGCGTGATCTCACAGCTTGTGAGTTCGAACCCCACGTCGGGCTCTGTGCTGACAGCTCAGAGCTGGGAGCCTGCTTTGGATTCTGTGTCTCCCTCTCTCTCTCTCTACCTCTCCCCTGCTCATGCTCTGACTCTCTCTCTCTCTCAAAAATAAATAAACATTACAAAATTTTTAAATAGCAAGGGTCAAGCATTTGTATCTAGAAGTGGAATTGTTATGTCCATCTTCACCTACCCTAGCAGTTTCCAAGTTGCTCTTCCAAGTGGTTGCACCAATTCACCCTTCACCAGCAGTGGATAAAAATACATGTTTTTCTGCCTCCTTGACAATAATTCATAAGGTCAGGTGTTATAATTTCTGCCCATTTGATGAGCATAGAAGGGTAACTCACTATTTTCATGTACATTTCCTTGTTATTAGTGTTAAACATATGGATTTACTAGGCTTAAACATGTAGATTTATTGTTGTGTTTTCATACAACAAATTCCAGGGTAAGTTTTCCTGGGCTGGTGCTTAATAGCTACTTAATAATTCCATCTAGGACTCCGGTTTAGCTTGCCCTTTTTCTTTTCTTTCTTTCTTCCTTTCTCTTTCTTCTTTCTTTCTCTTTTCTTTTTTCTTCCTTTCTCTTTCTCTCTTTCCTCTTTTTCTTTCTTTTTTCTTTCTTTCTCTTTCTTTCTTTCTCTCTTTCTTCCTTTCTTTTTCTTCCTTTCTCTTTCTTCTTTCTTTCTTTCTCCCTTTCTCTCCCCTTCCCTCCCTCCCTTCCTTGCTTTTTCTCTTGCGTTTCCTTCCCCCCCCCCATTCCTTCTCCACCATTGCTGGCCTGTTGGCTTTTATCCTCACCTGGTTGCACTTGTTGGGAGACAGCTTCTCCACCTCCAGCTTCAAGTCTGGGCTCCAAGGTGGAGGAAAGAGGAACAGGAAGCATGTATCAAAAAGCAAAATCTTTTCTCAAGTTGCCAGCAGATTTCTGCTTATATCTTAGTCAGATCTTGGTTACATGTTATAGGGGTTCACAATATGTCACCCCAAAGTATGGGACTTTGGCATATTGACTATTTTGAATTAAAGGCACTTGAGAAACAGTTGTTGCAGGAAGGTGACTCTGACCCTCCTCTGTCTCCTTGAAAGTAGGAGATAAAGCTTCCATGTGAAAGGTACCATCCTTGTGCCAGGATGGTTCAAAGCAACCTGTCATTGGATACAGGGAATTTAGGGCCAAAAGACTGTACAAAAAAATGAAAACAGGGGCACCTGGGTGGCTCAGTCGGTTAAGCATCCGACTTCAGCTCAGGTCATGATCTCACAGTCTGTGAGTTCGAGCCCCGTGTTGGGCTCTGTGCTGACAGCTCAGAGCCTAGAGCCTGCTTCAGATTCTGTGTCTCCCGCTCTCTCTGCCCCTCCCCTGCTCATGCTTTGTCTCTCTCTGTCTCAAAAATAAATAAAAACATTAAAAACAAAACAAAAAATGAACTTGTTACTTCTTCACCATTTTACTATCCCTAGCCCAAACTCCTTTGTCTTGTCAATTTGTCACAAATTTCGTTTCTTTATCTAAAAAATATAAAAGCTTCATGCTTCTGATGAGACTTCTTTGAGTCTCATCTTTGTGGGGCTCCTGTATGTATGTACATAATTCGATTTGTTTTTTATCGTGCTAATCTTCTTTTACAGGGGTTTTACGGGAACCTAGAAGGGTAAAGGGAAAATTATTTTCCTCCCCTGCAATGGTCACCTTAGTATCAAAGATGATCAGAAATAGCTTTACAACTTCTGTAGTACAACCGGCAAAAGATAGAGTGGTCAGCGGCACCTGGGTGGCTCAGTCGGTTAAGCATCCAGTTTCAGCTCAGGTCATGATCTTGCAGTTCATGAGTTCGAGCCCCGCATCGAGCTCTGAGCTGTCAGTACAGAGGGAGCCTGCTTCGGATTCTGTGTCTCCCTCTCTCTCCCTCCCCTGCTTGCGCTCTATCTCTCTCTCTCAAAAATAAAATAAAATATTAAAAAAAAAAAAAAAGATGAAGTGGTTAGAGGTTGAGACTGGGTCACACTACCTGCCATTGCTACTCACATCATTCTGTACACTCCCTTCTTTCCTTTACATGAAGCACATCTGCCTCATCTAAGAGACAACCACAAAGTTTTATCCACAGACCTTGCCCAGCTTGACATCCCAGACAGGTACTCTGGAAGAGTACCACCCTCTCCGTTAGGTATGAACTTGGCTTATACTCCTGCAACTCATAAGCTTAATTTTTTCTTTTTCAAGAGAGAAGGTGCAAATGAGTGAGGGGCAGAGACAGAGAGAGAGAGAGAGAGAGAGAAAATCTCAGGAGGGGCAGAGGGGGAAAGAGAAAGAGGGAGAGGGGGAAAAGCGGGGCTTACCTGAAGTGGGCCTCGTGCTCGCAGATGTAGGACTCAAACTCATGAACTATGAGATCATGACCTGAGTTGAAGTCAGATGCTTAACAACTGAGCCACCCAGGCACCCCCAACCCATAAGCTTAAAGACAACTTGCTAGTGATCCAAATACCTAATATACAATGGTGGGGAAGACCAGGAGAACTACATCGAAAAATCCCGCTCAGAAAAGCAGGAGAATGGAAAATTACAGCAGTTACTGATCTTTAGAAATTGTTAAATCCTCCTAGACAATTACTAAGGCAGGAACAGCAAGAACTCCTGCCCTGGTAGGAAAAAAAAAAAAAAAGTTTCTTGAGGAGCCAATCCGCAGCCACCAGTCTTCTCCGTGGGATAAACCTGTGCTCAGTATCCCTCCCATCATTGGAGATTAAGCCCTTCTATTCTTGCCCAGAGATTGCTTTAGGGTTTAATAGCCACAGGCTGTGGCTAACAGCCTGTGGGTTTTGTTTGGTTTTTGTTTGTTTTGTTTTCCGTTTTTCAATAAACACAGTTGTCTCTTAAACCTAGTAGTGGTTTGGTTTTTTGGGTTTTGTTTTTGGATTATTTTTTTCCAGTTAATTCTGCGTGCAAGTAAACAAGGCCAATATTTTTCCCAGTCTTTGAATCTGAGAATTTTTGGCTCTTGGACTGGCCTTAGTGCTCTGCCAATCCCCCACTCCCAGAAATTAATGGCCCCAGCCTCGAGGCAATTTTTAAGAATAGGCAGGAAGACAACACCCTTAATCCCATCTTCTTCCACTGCATTCCTTCTGTGTCAGGCAAAGAATTCTAAAAGTGAAGGTATTGACTAAAGTTCTGGACAACTGGTCTTCTGTTTCGCTGGGTGTATTGCTTCACAGACCCCTTGCTGGACCTCAGGGTGGGGATCAGATGGAAGCAGTTGCCTTTCAGGCTCACCAGGCTCCCTAGTCAGGACTCCAGGCTTCTGCAGGGAGAGCCTGTCCTGGTCCTGCAGTCGTGCACGTTCCCTTCCCTTTCTGCATGCCTTCTGGCTTGCTTGAGTCTCAGACTGCATTTCTTTTGTTGACCTCTACCCCAAGTGGCAAGACCTAGGGCTTCCCAGCACAGAGTAAAACCCTGGTCTTTACAGTGCCCCAAAGGCCCGCATGCACTCGTTCCCCTCCCCAACACACATTTTTCTGTCACTTTTTACAATCCTCCTCTTTTTGTCTCCTTATTCTTTCATGAACCCTCCAAGGATGCTCCTTTCTTGGGCACTGTTATTCAAGTAGCCTCATGGTTCCCTCTCTCACTTCCTTTGGGTCCTTGCTTACCTGTCACGTTTGTTATCAGAGTAGCCTTTCTGACTGCCTCATATAAAAGCAAAGCCCGGGGTGCCCGGGGGGCTTCGGTCTGTTAGGTCTCCGACCCTTGGTTTTAGCTCAGGTCATGATATCACGGTTGGCGGGTCTGAGCCTCGCATCGAACCCCGCATGGGGCTCTGCATTGACTCAACTTGCATGTGTACACACATGCTCTCTCTCTCTCAATATAAATAAAAGTAAAATAATAAAGCACGAGTGAAGAAGTACCTTTTCTTTTCTTTTTTTAAAAAAGCAATACCTCTCCTTGGAAATCCCTGTCTCTCTTACTCTTACTCTCTTAAACTTGCTATTTTGCTCCCGTAGTCCTTTATAGGTCGTGCATTGTATATTTACTCACTTATTATGTTTCCCCTACTAGAATACAAATTACTCGAAGGCAGTAATTCACTTTTACTCACATGTTTCTAGAATAAAACCTGGCATGTAGTAGTGGTAGCACATGGTAGAAACTCAAATACTAATTTAAAAAAAAAAAAAAAAAAAAACCCAAACAAAACCCCAAGGAAAAACTTCAACGTGGCTGTTCGTTAGATGGAGATTATTTGTCTCAAGCCACGAGAAGTTTGGAGATAGGTGGGTAATCCAGGTCTGCTACAATGGATTCTCAGGGTCCAGGCTTCTTCCATGTTCCCACACTTTTCTCAGTATTTAGACCAGTTCAGCGTCCACATTATTGTGCTACCATCAACACCACCCATCCGTGGAACTCCTTCAGTCTTGCAAAATGGAAACTTGGTACCTATTAAACAGTAACTCTCCATGAATTCATCATTCATTAAAAAAAAAAAAATTAATGTTTATTTTTGTGAGACAGAGGGAGACAGAGTGCAAGCAGAGGAGGGGCAGAAAGAGAGGGAGACACAGAATCCAAAGCAGGCTTCAGGCTCTGGGCTGTCAGCACAGAGCCCTACGTGGGGTTCATACTCACGAGCTGTGAGATCATGACCTGAGCCGAAGTCAGACGCTTAACCAACTGAGCCATCCAAGCCCCCCTATCATTCATTCATTCTTACATTCATTCACTGGAATTAGAAAGCCGTTTGTTACCACAGCACCGCATAGCCTATCCTGACTAACATGAGTGGCAAGAGTAAAAGCAAAGAGACCAGATAGAACGCTGTATTAATAGTTGAGATGATGGCTGGAAGAAGCTAGAAAAATGGGATTTATGATAAGTCCTGAGCTCCTCAGAGATTGGATCTGGGGTTCACTGATGGTGACTCACAGGACTTCGGCTTGAACAACTGGCGGTATCATTAGCTGAGAGAGGACACAATAACTGTGGAGGAGACTCTTGGTTGCCTGATCCAAGGAGAAAGGATTCTTTCTCCTTAGTAACTGAATCCTGTGTTTTCACCAGGTGTGTGACTGTCCAGAATAAAAGATTGCAGTAGGTCAGCCTTCCATGCAACTAGTTACATGTGACTAAGGCCAATGAAAGCTAAGTGAATATATTTTGTGGAATTTCTAGTTCTCTAAATAGAGGGGAACATGACCCTCTCATGTCCTTTCTTCTTCCTGCTTTGTAAACCTTGAGCAGTCATCTTGGTCCAAGGGACCATGCATACAAACAGCAAAACACCAAGAGAGAAGGGGCTGTGGAACCAGGATAGGAGTGAGAAATAAACCTCAGTGTTGCTTCAACCACTTGCATAGCTGAAAGTTTGTGCCCCTTGCCCAGCCTCTCCCCATTCTCCTCCTCCCCTACCCCTGGCAACCACCGTTGGTTCTAGGAGTTTGGCTATTTTAGATTCCATTCTCCCTGCTTTCACCACAGTTCCCTCTGGCTGAAGCATTCTTTTACTGCAGCTTCACATGACTCAACTCTATTATTTCCTGCCCCCACTTAGGTCTGCTGTCACCTTCCTAAGCTCCGTACTTGAGGGGGTTGCTTTCCTCCTGGGCTCCGTGGCAGTAACACCCTGCAGATACCTCTACCGTAAGTCTTATTGGCTGTTTGCCTCTGTCTCCCCCTAAATATGTAATCATGTTTTCCTAGCATATTGGAAGTATTCAGTAATATTCCCTGAGTTTATGGATGAGGTACTGAGGCTAACAGAGTATTCTCACAAGCATAGTGTATGGAGAAGCCAGGAGTAGAACCCTGGCCTTTGACCTCCAATCCCAAATTCTTTCACTAGATATTATGCTGGAGGTTTCTGTCTATCCCCAGCGAAAGTCCCCACTGCCAGGCCTTTGTGTGATTTTGTTTTGAAGCTCTTGTGTAACTTCAGGTGGCCAGTACATTGAACGAGCAACCCTTATGGGAATGTGACTGGAGAAGGCATCTTTATTTTTGCTTCCCACCGTCCCTGTTCTCCAGCTGAGACCATCTGCAGATGCGAAAAACTTTCTTCACCTTGAACTTCCACCTCTCCCCTCCGTCTTGCTAACCAAGGGTCCTGGGTTCTCTGACTTTGAAGGTAGTGAAAAATGAAGGAGAAACTGAGCTGAAAAGCAGGGCTGGCAGGAAGGCACTTGCCTCAAGTGCAAAAGTGAAAGGGGCTCAGTAAACAAGATCCATATTAATGCAGTATTTTTTTTAAGTCTCATGCAAAAAATTCAGGATGAACAACACACCAAAAATGTAAATAAAGACAGGCTGTCATATTTTGTTTGTTTTATGACCTTGAGGTATTGTGCAACGGGAACAGTATTTCTAATCAGCCTGTAGTTCAAGGGCCACCGGGTCATTGTGTCCCTCGATGGGTGTGTTTATGAGGCTTTACAATGGTGTGAGAAACAGATTGGGAAACACAGGACTTCATATGTAATCATGTTTTTTGATTGTAGAGCTTTTATTAACTTTTCCACTCGTTAACATAGGAGAAGGTATATATTTTTTAAATGTTTACTTATTTATTTTGAGAGGATCCCAGGCAGGCTCCTTGCACAGAGCCGGACGCAGGGCTCAAAGTCACAAACTGTGGGCTCATGACCTGAGTGCTCAGGAGTGAGATGCTTAACCCGCTGAACGACCCAGGCGCCCCTAGGAGAAGATATTTTGACAAGTGTATGTGGGGGTACAGATTTTTTCCTGTGGCCTCAGGCTCCAGTATGGCCTGGCACAGCCCTGCAGGAAATTCTTAATTTACTGGTGCACTTGGAAGAGGGCTTTACGATTCTGGGTCTGCCAGGTGTTTAAAGGTGCCTTTTTAAAATTTCTTCACCGACTCTTCTGGGGTTCCTCGGAGGCAGCCCCTGGGCATGTTTGGCTGCACTTCCTGTGGTATGGGACAAGTGTCTTCCTATGGGCTGGCCGCTGTTTTCTCTGGTTTTTCTGCATTGGTTCTACACAGATTCTTGCCTTCTGCTGTTGTTCATTCCTTCATGTGGTCCTCTGGGCAGGATTTTATTTTATTTTATTTTTAATTTTTTTTACATTTATTTATTTTTGAGAAACAGAGTGAGACAAAGCGTGAGCAGGGGAGGGGCAAAGAGAGAAGGAGACACAGAATCCGAAGCAGGCTCCAGGCTCTGAGCAAGCGGTCAGCACAGAGCCTGATGTGGGGCTCGAACCCATGAACTGTGAGATCATGACCTGAACCGAAGTCGGACACTCAACCGACTGAGCCACCCAGGTGCCCTGTGGGCAGGATTTTAAAAAGCTCCAGGCTGGCTCTCCACTGAGAGGGCTACCATGGGCTTAAAAATGCTCACACAGGGGCGAGCCAGCCTGGCTGGCTCAGTCTGTGGAGCATGTGACTCCTGATCTCGGGGTCATGAGTCCACACCCCACACTGGATGTGGAGCCCAATAAATAAAATAAAAATTAAAAATTAAAAAATGCTCAAGCACCTTTTCCTCTGACACACTCTGGGAACACAGGCCACCCAGAGCGGCCACCCCGTCTTCGCTCCCACCCCCTTTATCCAGTTTCTGGATCTAATGCCAGCCTGTCTCTGGCTTTGGGACTTTCCAGGTGGGAGTCAGACACTAGTGCATCATGTGCCTTCTTTCCTCACCTGATACAAAACGAGAAGAACCTTCCACCATTGCCCCGAGAGGGCGGGAGACTCACAGCACCGTTTCCTGCCAGTTAATTTTGGCACAAATTCTTTTCATTTCTCAACAAGTTGCTCCCTTTATGTTCCCGACGTGGGCAAAGAGATTTTAAGCGCCATGCCACCGACTTTGAGACATCTCCTGAAAAACTCTGTCAGGCTAGTCTATCTTGAAACTGCCTTTGGTGTCAGATACCTATGGCCTTGGGGGCTCGGCTGAAAATTCCATTGAACATTCTGCTACTCTTCTAACGAAAAGGCATTCTCTCTGGAGACTTAGACATGGTGACAGAAAAGAAGTGGTAAATCAAGATTCCACAGCTCTACTCTTTCACACAGGAGTCTGCATTAAAAACAAAACAAAACAAAACAACACATCATGTTTCAAACTGGACCCTGTGGAGTCCTTGCAAATGTTGTGACAATGGAGTCAACACCTGGACCCATCACCTGAAGTTTGCTTGACGCATGGCCCAATTGTTCATTCCAGATAGGATAGTGAGTCATCAAACCTCGTTTCCTCTCGTACATCCTACTGAGAATGGCTACGATCCAACAGGTAAAGATCCCGAAAGTAGAAGTAGCTACAGTCTCATTATCAGATCAGATGTTATATATGAAAGACTTAAAAATTTTGAAGAGCTATTTAAAGGCTTGTTGTTATTATTAATTCTCTCTGGAAATCTAATTCTCTTTATGCAGTGTCAACGTAGAGGCCAGCCAAGTTTCTAAGTGAGTAATTCACAGATTCAAAATTAGCAGAATTCAATTAAATGAGGTTTGGCTGTGACTGTCTTTTATTCTATAAAATGAATAGAATGCCAGTCTTTTTAGGTGTTGCTATGGAAGTTAGCAGCCAGGCTCAGGCCAATTTGTCTGTGTTGTCTCTGGTAGCACTCCTTACAAAATTTAGCTTATCTGAGAAAACCCTAATCCTTGTGTTTGTCCTTGAGTCTATTATACATTGAGGTGGGACAATGCTACAGAATAGGAAGTTATTTATATTATGTCCAACCAATCTGACACTCATTCATCATGTTAAATATCATTTCTTCCAAGAAGCTTTTGGAGTGTCAACGTGCCTTAATATAATATAAAATTCGTGAAGGCAGGGACCACGTGAAGCTCATCCACTGCTGTGTCTCCATGACCTAGCATAGTTCCAGAAGTAAGTAGATCCTCAGAAATCAGTCATTTGATGAAGGGATTCTTGATGCAATAGTATGTGACCGGCCCACTGTTTGGTAGTGGGATATAAAGAAGAAAAATGAGGTCCCTGTCCTCAAACAGCTTATGGTCCCTGTAGGGAGACTGACCATTGCCGCGCAGTATGAAAAACACTTTGCTAGAGTATGTCTAAGTTGTGTGGTCGCACAGGGGTGGGGGGATGTAGCCTAGTCTGGGTGAGGGCAGAGAGAAGGTGGGAGGGCTCAGAGAAAGCATCCCAAAGTGGTGTGGTTTGAGTGTTTAAGGACAAGTAAAATTTAGCCAGATCAGAATAATAAAGAAGAAATTGCACATTCAAAAAGAAAGAGGCCAAAGTATGTGTTTGTGTATCAGCACTGCACTAAGGCAGAGTCTAAGAGGTGCCCTGATGTGTGTGTGTGTGTGTGTGTGTGTGTGTGTGTGTGTGTGTGTGCGCGTGTGCATGTGAGTCAGTCTGTCTGTGAGTCTGTGGTGAAAAGGCTAACTGGTTCTCACTTCCCTCCCCAGGGTTCTTCCAAAGACCCACGATCCTATTTCCAAATAATGCATAGGGCTGAAGTTTTTGTTTTTAATATTTATTTATTTATTTATTTTGAGAGAGAGAGCGCAAACGGGGAGGGGCAGAGAGAGAGGAGAAAAAGAATCCTAAGCAGGCTCCGCACTGACACGGGTCTCAATCCCGTGAACGGTGAGATCATGACCTGAACTGAAATCAAGACTGGGACACTTAACCAACTGTGCCACCCAGGAGCACCTGAAACACTTCTTTTTACATCTGCTTATCCTTTGCCTTGCACCCACTTCCATCCTTCTCTCCCAAGTTATTTGATTGTCCTTGAGGCCTAGTCTACCTGGCCAAGGCTCTTTCTCTTTCTTGCCCCTGTGTAGGTGTAAAGCTCCTCATTTCAATGGCGAGCAGTACTTGGCACAAAAACCATCTTTGAATCAGCCCCAAGATGGTCATCCCAGGACAGCGAGACTCTCTGACATCGCAAAGGGTGATGATTTTACCCCCTGCAGAATCATTTAATTAATTGTCTTAATCTTGTATTTTTCTTTGCATTCAAAGATGAAGTCTTGATATGCAAATCTTGGTTTTCTCTCTGGGAAAATCAGTCGAAGATATCATACTGCTAAAGCAATGGAACAATAACAACGGAATACAAGTTCAGAGAACTGGGTTCCCGTAAACACCAGTACCACTAATTAGCTGTATAACCTTGGAAAAGTGGGTTTCTTGTGCTTAAAATAGTAGATGGGCTAGTACTAGATGCACCCTAAGACAGTCCCATTTGGATTCCTGTCAAGCAGAGAAAAAATATTTGGCCTTACAAAGAAGACGAGCAGAAGCATGCTATTGATATTGTTGAGCAGAAACAGTAGTAATTGCAACTCTTTCTCTTTCTCTCTCTCACACTCTCTCTCTCTCTCTCTCTCTCTCTCTCTCTCTCGATGGGAACATTTCAGTTAAAGGAAATCAGTTTAACAGAAACCCAGCAGTGGGTGTAAGGTTAGCGTTCTCCATAAATGTTTTGATGATTGTACAGTTGTAATTAAGTTCTGCTTGAGAAAATTGGTTCTCACGGTGCAACTTGAGAACTTCCTTCATTGCTTATTCAACTCCAAAGCTGTGGGTCTGTAACATCTTACAGGCCACCAATTTACGTTGTTGTCCTAAGGTCCAAAGCACTATGATACCGTTGACAGATGGTATCATCTACCTGACTTTAACCAATTTGTGGTGGAGATTGGTGATCTATATTTTTTAAGAAAAAAAAAAGTACAATCTGTTTATATTTAGATTTTGAAGACTATCTTCCCATCTAAAGGAGACCTAATTACTCTGTTTTTCTTCAAGAGGGTAGTTGTTTCTGAATCTCCAGCATTGTGCGTGCGTGCATATGTGTGTGTGCCTGCCTCGAATAAAGTAATAATTCCAGTTTGGCCACCCCCTAATTGCAGGGATTGCTAAAAAGATTATTATGCATGTTATTGCAGAGAACTCAGCACCCTATAAAGTCATGTGGCAGGAACTAGGCCGTTTCTCAATTGACCACATTAACACTGCAATAAACCAACTCCTCTCTGTAAACATCAGGTTAAGAGCACTACCTGGAGGGTGGGTTTTCAGGGTCTTCTCAGGAGAGTTTTTTGTTGCTGTGGGAGGGTGGGGAAATCATAGTCATTTTGTTAATTAATCTTGTGCTTTAGCTTTTCTCCTTTTATGTCTCTTTTTTTCTCATTAGAAAAGTAATCCATGCTGAATGTAGAATGTTTGTAAAACACATAGAAGTATAAGGAAGCAGAAATAAAATGAACTGAGATCCCATCTCTTAGTTACAACCACTGTTAACCTTTCTCCCTTCCAGTCTTTATACTCCTGCGTTAAAACAACAGTTATGCCTTGCCTTTTACACTTACTATTACAGGCATTTTTCTTGTTTAAAAAAATTATTTCTGGGGCACCTGGGTGGCTTAGTTGGTCAAGCATCTGACTCTGGATTTCAGCTCACGTCATCATCTCACGGATCGCGAGATTGAGCCCCTCTCGTCAGGCTCTGTGCTGGCAGTGTGGAGCCTGCTTGGGATTCTCTCTCTCCCCCTCTCTCTCCGCCCCTCCCCCACTTGCACTCACTCAAAATAAATAAAAGAAAAATTTAAAAATTAAAAAAAAAATTATTTCTAACCATAGTTCTTAATGACTGCCTAGTATGCTATTTATGGAATTTGCCACAACAGACCTCTATCATTAGATTTTAAGTGTCAATTTTTCACTTGCATACAAAATGCTGCAATGATCTTCTTAATTTCAAAATACTGGGGCGCCTGGGTGGCGCAGTCGGTTAAGCGTCCGACTTCAGCCAGGTCACAATCTCGCGGTCCGTGAGTTTGAGCCCCGCGTCAGGCTCTGGGCTGATGGCTCAGAGCCTGGAGCCTGTTTCAGATTCTGTGTCTCCCTCTCTCTCTGCCCCTCCCCTGTTCATGCTCTGTCTCTCTCTGTCCCAAAAATAAATAAACGTTGAAAAAAAAAATTAAAAAAAAAAAAAAACAACAAAATACTTGTGCATATTTTGGATTACTTCTTTAATACAAGTCACTAAAAGTGGAATTACAGGGTCAAAACTTAGAACATTTTAAAGACTCTTTAAATTCATGGTGAAATTGCTATTCAGAAGATGTGTATTAGTTTTTATTCTTACTGCCAACAGTATGTGAAAGGACCCATTTCACCACAACTGTATCAGTTGGGACATTCATATTTCAATACATCTTTGCTAAGTTGTTAGGTAGGCAATATATCATGTTTGTGGTTTTAATTCTGTTATTTGATTTCAGTGAAGTTGATCATATTACCAAATGTTTATCATCCAACTGCATGTGCCTTGTCTATTCATGTTCTGTGTCCATTGTTTACTGGAAATTTAGAGGGATTTTGTTTTCCCTATTTGTAGGAGCTGATTTAATCCTTAGTTCATAATATTGCAGTTCTTCTCTTAAATGATTAGCTTGTATTTCAAACCTACTCGTAACTTTCTGATGTACAGAGGTTTAAATATTTGATGCACTTCACCTTTCTAATCTTTTATTTTTTTAAGTTTATTTATTTTGAGATCGCGTGTACACATGCACGTGTGCACGCACACACGCACACACGTGCGGCCAGGGGAAGGGCAGAGAGAGAGGCAGAGATAGAGAATCCCAAGCAGGCTCAGCACTGCCAGCACAGAGCCCGACGTGGGGCTCGAACTCACAAACCTCAAGATCATCTGAGCCAAAACCGAGAGTCAGACGCTCAACCAACTGAGTCACCCAGGTGCCTTTTCTTTTCTTTTTAAACTTAGAAAGTTATCTTCAGTCCAAGGATTTGATAAAGTTTTCCTTCTCTTTTATTGTATGTACATAAACTTTTTTTTTAAGTTTTTTTTTTTTTTTTTTTTAAGTAGGCTGCATGCCCATCGTGGAGCCCAATGCGGGGCTTGAACCCACCACCCTGAGATCAAGACCTGAGCTGAGATCAAAAGTCAGATGCTTAACTGACTGAGCCACCCAGGCACCCCAAGATTTTTCATTTTTGAGTAATCTCTATATCCAACATGGGGCTCAAACTCACAACCCTAAGATTAAGGGTCCTATGTTCCACCGACAGAACCAGCCAGGCGCCCCTACATAAACTATCTTGAATGCAAAACACATGCACACCCCAAAGTCTGGGATATATCCAACAGCTCAAAGAAAGCATAATTAATAATTCAGTACGAAGTTAAAGCTGGCCTCTGTTGGGCACCTGGGACTGTCCCCGAGCTGCTGACCATGAAGAGTGAAGGTGCATGGGAGGAAGCTGAGGAAACTTCTCACTGGAAAGATGGACTTTCACACTGATCTTGAGGTCTCTTCATGTTCTCCATTCACTTCTTTTTCTGACTTTCTAGAAGAAATTTGTAGCAGTCGTGGATTCAAGGAACAGACTTGAGACCTTTCCTAAGGCTGACAGATAGCTGTGGGTTGCAGAACGCACAGTTCCTCATTTTCAAAGGAACTGACAGCAATGACAGAGTTAGACAACTAGAGGAGAGCTGAGTGGGAGTGCCCTGGAGTCTCCCCAGCCTCCCTGTGACGCCCAGAAGCAGGTGGGTAAACGTAAAACCTGAGTCCCAGGGCACCCAAGGTGAGCTATGCAGCAACGTGAAGCCTAAGTAAGAGGAAGCTGGGAGGTCCCCTTTTGAAATAAGGAAGATCAGAATTAGATTAGCATTCATACAATTTGAAATCATATGTGTGAGAAAGGCAGATATTTGTACTTCATAAACTTTTTAAAAGTTTTTTTTTTTTTAAGTTTATTTATTGAAAAAGAGAGAGAGCGCGCGTGAGAGCAGGGGAGGGGCAGAGAGAGAAGGAGAGAGAATCCCAAGCAGGGATTTCAAGACAGGTTTCGTGCTGTCAGCACAGAGCCCAGCACGGGACTCCATCTCCTGAGCTGTGAGATCCTGACCCGAGCCAAAATTGAGAATTGGACGCTTGACCAACTGAGCCACCCAGGTGCCCCTGTGCTTCATAAAATTTTAGTCTACACTGTAAACCCGCTTTTCTCACTGTTGTGGAGTAAATGTTTGTATTGGTTAGGAATTCCGCAAGCACATTTATTTTTTAGTTGTCATTATAATGTCTGTCTTCATAATCCTTCCTACTTGCAAAAAACCTAAGTGACTGGTCTAACGGCTGGTAACTGGAGTGTGTTCTTTAACCTGTCTGAACTGCAAGAATAGTGACTAAGAGGAACTACTTGGTCTATACAGAGCTAGCTTGGGGGCGCCTGACTGGCGCAGTTGTAGGAGCATACGACTCTTGATCTCAGGGTTGGAAGTTCAAGCCCTGAGTTGGGGTGTAGAGATTACTTACATAAAAAAAAAAGAACTGGCTTGGTATGGGCACCTGGCTGGCTCAATGTATATAGTGTCTGACTCTTGATCTCAGGGAAGTGGGTTCAAGCCCCATGTTGGGCATGGAAACTATTTAAAATTTAAAAAAAAAAAATTATTTTTTTATTTTATTTTTTTAAAACAATTTATTTATTTTTGAGACAGAGAGAGACACAGCATGAATGGGGGAGGGTCAGAGAGAGAGGGAGACACAGAATCCAAAACAGGCTCCAGGCTCTGAGCTGTCAGCACAGAGCCCGATGCGGGGCTCAAACTCACAGACGGCGAGATCATGACCTGAGCCGAAGTCGGACATTTAACCGACTGAGCCACCCAGGCGCCCCCAACAATTTTTTTTTTAAACTGGGTTGGTAAACCTAGCCTTATAAAATGACTGTATATTTCACAAATTGACATTCGTATCCTGTTTGAGCACATTTGTCAAGGGTCCCTATGTAACCTGGGATCTATCTAGTTCTATGTCTCCAAAGGATCTTGGGTAAAACATCTGCCTCTTGAGATGCCAATTTCTTCCGCTGTAAAATGTGGGCTTTCCCTAAATTTCTAAGGTGGCTCCCTGCTCAAAAAGTGGGATTTTTAAAATCCTGCAGTTAGGGTAAATCTAACAAGGATTGCTTTTCTTTCTGTTCTCTTGTAGCAATATGAAAAAGACATTTCAGGAGAGTCATAGGAAGCAGCCCAGAACTTTCTAGCTGATTAGGAATACTAGAAAGACAGACTAATATTAATCTTTTATGTAACTCTGATTGTCTAAGCAGTGTGACTGGGCTGTCTCTTTTACTGGAATGTTTCTTTTTTTCTTCTAATCTTTCTTTTTTTCTGTTTTATTTTCTTTCTAATCTTGATATGAAAGAAATATCTAGTATATTCAATTAAATTCAAATATTTTAATGAAGAATTAAAACACTACAAAGTATAAAACCATACATCTCTCAACATATTATAACACCTTGCAGCAAAATCCTTACTCTTCAGATAATGAGGCCATGACTGAGGCACTACTGCCACCTGGTGGCATATCATCTAATTACAGGAAAAATATCTAAAGGAGAAATTTTTTGAATGAGTGAAATTAAAGTGACAACAGGGGTGCCTGGGGGCTCAGTCAGTTAAGCATTGGACTCTTGATTTTGGCTTAGGTCATGATTGGGCTCCAAGTCCCACCCCGCACCGGGCTCTGCACTAACAGTGTGGAGCCCGCTTGGGATTCTGTCCCACTCTCTCTCTCACAATAAATAAATACACTAAAAAAAATAATAATAAAATGATAAAAAGTGATAACAAATATTATAAGCAAGCCTCTGAAGTTTATATTTAATAAAGCAATCACTACATAAATACATTATAATGTACTAGTGACCGGGTCAGTTCTGTTGAACCTAAAGTCATACATCATTGACTATTAAATTTTTGCATTTGTGCCCTTGGGAAGGAAAAACCCACATTTTTTTCAGTTGTTCCAGTAACACTCATTTATTATTCTTTAAAAATGTTTAGGGGCACCTGGGTGGCTCAGTGAGTTAAGCGTCCGACTCTTAATTGCAGCTTTGGTCATGATCTCAGGGTTTGTGAGATCCAGCCCTAAGTTGCACTCTGCACTCTCAGTGCGGATTCTCTGTCTTCCTCTCTTTCTGTCCCTCCCACATGCATGCTCTCTCTCTCTTTCTCTCAAAATAAATAAACTTTAAAACAACAATAACAAAAATCCAGTGAAAATGTTTGTGCATTTGTATCTGTATTTCTTTCTTTTTTTAAAAAAATATTTATTTTGAGAGGGGGGAGGGGCAGAGAGAGAGAGAGAGAGAGAGAGAGAGAATCCCAAGCAGGCTTCACCCTGTCAGCGCAGACCCTGATGCAGGGCTAGATCTCACAATTGTGAGATCATGACCTGCGTCAAAATCAAGAGTCATTCGCTCAACCGCCTGAGCCACCCAGGCACCCCTGTATCTGTATTTCTGTGCTCTAGACCTGCGGGACACTGGAGTCAAAGGTTCATATTTAATCTCTTGATAAATATTGCATGGGCCAGTTTAGAAAGCGAAAGTTCACCTAAATAGTGTCTCTTATTTACCACTGCCAGAACCATACATTCAGAAATAAATGTGAACAATGACTAAGACCATCTGGATGAATCTTATGGATGATGAGCAGTTTATAGCTGTGCACTGCTGACTAGCACTGAGCAGTGATAATTGCTCATTGTATATTCCCAGTGAACATCTCAGGCTGTGTGTTATCTCATGCAGGCTGGTGCATGACTACATACAGCCTTTCAAGAGTTCATTGTTAACCTGAGGGGTTATGCCAACTCTGTAAATGCCCCATAATTACCTGCATGTTTTCTGGTGTGTTTGTCTTAACACAGCTATTAATTATTGGGACTCTTGGATCACTATTTATTTTCTACTTTCTTTACTGTTTTCCTGCCTTTCACTCACAACTGATTTATTTAATATTATCAGTTATATGTTTGCAAGAAAATATTAGAGCTACCAGGACAGGCTTAATAGAAATGAGGAAATAAAATAATTCCTTTACCACCTCCCATCCCCACTAAAAATATCTGCTCTAAGTTGGCTTTTCAACAACGGATATGTTACCTTGTGGGAGAGGGGTGTGTGCAAGGGAAAGGGGGCAGAAATCATTGTCCCAGTGAAATGTAGGCTCAGAGATTGTTTCCAGGCCAATGGAAATGTTTTTGAATAGTCACTGTAAATCACCTATCAAAGATATAAGAAAGGTTTTTAAAGGATACAAAATTATAATGGGAAAATTTTCAAGTAGCGGAGTAAGATTTTACTATTACCTGACTCAAACAATGAAAGAAAAGATCAAACGGTAGTGTGTGTGTGTTTTTTTAATTTGGCAGTTAGAGCTATTTTTCTTTTCTTTTTTAAAATTTGTTTTGAGAGAATGGGGGGGCGGGTAGAGAGGGAGATAGAGAATCCTAAGCAGGCTCCGGCTGTCAGCCAGAGCCCGATGCAGGGCTCTATCTCATGAACCATAAGATCATGACTTGAGCCAAGACCAAGTGTCGGATGCTCCACCACCTGAGCCACGCAGATGCCCCCAAAGGTAGTTTTCATGACACCTTTACTGAGACTCTGTTTCAAGCCCTGGGCTGGGTGCTAGGGAACATAGATGAATAAAGTGTGTTCTTTGTCCTTGAGTAACTCACATTCTTATGGGGGACACGGACATGTGAGCATATAAATATAATATGGCATGAAAATTCCATAATATTAGTATACACTGAATATAATAGATGTAATATATCAAGGAAACACAGAAGAGAGAATGATTAGTTTTGACTCCCTCCGGGTATCAGGAGGGTTTCAATGGGGATGTGATCTTTGGGTTGGGCCTTGAAAAATGAGTAGGAGTTGGCCAGGATGATGAACTGCTATGGAAGACATTTCCAGGCAGAGAGGATGGACTGCATGAGTAAAGGCAGGAAGACTGTATTTGGGTCCCTGGGACCGCTGAAAACTCTGAAGGTTAATACAAGTCTAAACCTTAAAGCTTCTCCAGCTTTCAGGTGCATAGAAACCACCTGGGGATCTTGTTAACATGCAGATCCTGATTCAGAAGGTTTGGGGAGGGCCTGCAGTTGTGCATTTCTAACAAGCTCCCAGGGGGTCCTGGCAGCACACTTCCAGTAAAAAGGCTCAGACACTGTAAACTGTTGTCTATTTCGGCTGAGCCCGCCAGTTGGCACAACCTTAGAGCAAGCTGGCAAGCACCAATTTGTCTCTTGCCAGGAGCAGTTAATAAAAAGTATTAGAAGCCTCTCTTTTTGAGACTTTGGCATTTCAGAAACAGATTCTTCATTGTACCTGAACCAGCCAGGGGTGTAAATGAGGGTGACTCATCCTGGAGGTCACCTGTTCAGGTGACGCAGGAGCAAGCACTGCAGGAAAGGGAAGAGAGGGGTTCAGGCAGGCCTGGTCAGTTGCTGTGGATCAAGGCAGCAGGGCCGTGGGGAACTCCTTAGTCTGAGGGTCTTTGGTGGGAGATAAACAGGAATGCAGGACTCATGGGGTTTGCACACATTTTTCAATTGATTTGGGTTCCTGAAGAATAATAACAATTAGAAAAACATAACTCAAATGACCATTTTGAGTTAGTTTGATGCTTTCTCAGGTGCTTCCTTTTTAGTAAGAAAATAGCTGCATCAGTTGGCAAGCTGTTAGGATCTCATGACAATGTTCTTTCTAAAAAATAACGTGTTTTTTTTTTTTTTTTGTCATTGAAATAATACTTGTTCTTTGCAAAACACTTGGCAATGAATCATGTTTTAGGGTGGTCTTAATTTTCTTTTTTTCCTATTTCGCATCACCCAGTCACCCTTCCCTCCTTGGGGAGCTGGTGCCTGCCTGGTTTTGCGATGTGGCAAAAACACTGGAGGCCCACCTGTTGTGCTAACTAGACAGACTGTGATCTCCAAATGAGATCACTGAGTTTCTCTTCGCTTTAATCTTCCCTGTTCTTTATGCTGGTTGTGAAATGCAGTGGGAGACTTTATAAGACCTATAAAAGAGGAGGAAAGATCAAGTGATTATTTTTCACAAGAAGAATAATTCTGATTATGCTTTCCTTTCTGCGATGAAGTTTACAACCTGCACAGATGGTCTGGAACAGCCCACAAGCCTGGAATTGAGCATCCAGGGATTGCAGTATCCTTGCTACCTCTGTAACCTTGAACATGCCCCCGCAAAGACCACTGTAGAGATAAGATCATCCTGGATCATTATAGAATGATAAGCAATTATTAGCGCCAAGGACTCACTAAGAATAAAATCAGACATGTGAGCTTGCTGGAGAGAATTATAAAATCAGAAGCTGAAGGAGGTTGGTGATGAGGATATTACAATTCACGGTTGATTCAAGATATGTGTTGCTACATTGACAAGCACAGGGTCATCTGGATGCCTCCATCTTGTGGCTCACTAGGTTGTCGTGGAACCAGCGTTTATCTTCTGGTTTTCAAGGGTTCCATCAGAATTTAGATTGCATATTAATCACCTGGAAGGACTTGTTGGAAATGCAGATGCCTAGGCTGCATCCCTGCCTGCTGACTCAGAGAAGTCTCTGGTGCTGATTCAGCTGCAGGCCGGCTGAGCCCATCCTCTGAGCCTTACTGTCTTAATGGAGTCACACTGACTGACAAGTGTAGGTCTTGTGTCACTGGGAAAGACAGTCATGTATTTACTCCCGCTAGTCTCCTACCAAAAGCTAAGAGTAAAGGCTAAAGAAAGGGAAAGCGTGCAAAGAAAACATTGAATAGACAATCCCAATTTTTACATTCTACGTGTATTTCTAAATGGCTGCGCACAGAGTTATGTGAGTTACTTCCCCTTTACTGAATCCTAACAGGTTATATCTATTTTTCATTTTCACATGGCAGTGACTTTGCCACCCTGACTTTATTTTCAGCTCCATCTAGCCTTTCCACCAAGAATGTAACTACCTGTGAATGGAGTGTGATAAGCAAGGGTTGTTACCTGGCCTCTGTAGCCACAGAACTCATTCCCTTGGAGCTCCCCTCACCGCACTGACAGCTGCTGTCGGCCTTTCTCTCTCAGGGGGTCACATCGCTCCTGGTTTCCTGCGTACCGTGTGGTACCTGCTCTCTGCATGAGGACTTGGCTTTCCCTGCACTATGCCCACCAGCCCCCCTCAGTGGTCCCTGGCTGACCTATCAAGTGGCCGAAGTCCCAGGGTGACCTAGCCCTTCCTACTCCTTCAGGACTCACCACCTGTCAAACCAGTTGCCCAGGCCCCCAGTCTGGCTCCATTCTGGGTCAGTACCACCTACTGACCAGAGCACCCAGAAGTCATTCCTGGCTGGAACTCATGCTAAGCAGCCAGCAATTTCCACCTGTGTTTGCTACTAGAGTAGGCAAAATGCACACACGCAGAAAGAGACGACTTTAAACGAATGGTTCTCAAAGCGTGGCCCTAGACCAGTAGCACCTGGGAACTTATTTTTTTTTTTAATTTTTTTTTTCCAAACGTTTTTTATTTATTTTTGGGACAGAGAGAGACAGAGCATGAACGGGGGAGGGGCAGAGAGAGAGGGAGACACAGAATCGGAAACAGGCTCCAGGCTCTGAGCCATCAGCCCAGAGCCCGACGCGGGGCTTGAACTCACGGACCGCGAGATCGTGACCTGGCTGAAGTCGGACGCTTAACCGACTGCACCACCCAGGCGCCCCTTACACCTGGGAACTTATTACAAATGCAAATTCTTGGGCCCCACTGAGGCCTCCTGAATAAGGAACTCTGTGGGTGGGGCCCAGCCATCCGTGTTTAACAAGCCCTCTGGATTACTGCTAAATACCAAAGCTTGAGAAACACTGCTCTAAACCAGGGAATCTTAACCTCCATCGTAGAGTAGAGCCACCTGAGGAGCTTTTCAAAATTATCAAAGCTGAACTTACTTTTCTCCCTCCCCCGCCTTAGGTTGGTCTGGAGTGGAACCAGGCACAGCGTTCTAACCTCCCCCAGGTGATTCGGACGCACAGCCACAGTTGAGAACCTCGGTGCTAAACTTAAGTTCACCTACAAAACGGGAAAGGTAATACTTCCCTCAAAGGGTTGTTGGAGGAATTAAGTGGTATAGCTTACAGAGCTACGCACAGTTCCCAGCAAGTAGGGAAGCGCTGGACAAATGGTAGTTATTGTTACAAGACCGTTCAGACTCAGAGAGGTCAGTGCTGCATTGTCGGGTCATAAAAGGACACGGGGAACTTCAGGGCTCATGAAGTCATGGCTCTGAAGTTGCAAGGCCACGCTCATTATAGCTCTTGCCAACCAGAATTCTGTCTGTGGGTCTTTGCACACACTATTTGCCGTAACCCCCTCTCTGCGTGGGATGATCCTACTTATAACAGTGTGGTGATTGGTGGTATAGGCTTTGAAGTCAGGTGGCTTGGATTTAAACCTCAGTCTAGACACTTAGAACTGTGTGATCCTGGGCACAAGATCTAAGCCTCAGTTTCCTCAGCTGTAAAATGGGACTACTTATGCTGGAGTTACATAAGGCCTATAAAATGCAAAGCCAGGTGTGGGGTAAGTGCTCCAAAAATGTTGACATAACTTGCATTCATTGCTTTCACTGCTTGTGAAGTCATTCTGGATGACTGGACTGCATTGATCTCTATCTTTAACTTTATTAACAATTTATATTTAATTTGTTTGGTGCTTAATGAACTGGTCAGTTCTCATGCTAGATATACTCAGTCTTTTAGATTTGACATGTGTCCGAAGACTTTTAATTTGTTTAGAATGTTGTTTTTATGCTAAACTCAGTGGGTGGGTTAGTAGTTTTGTGGCTCTTTTGGGAAGATATTTTGCACTTATCACCAGTTTAGATTGTCAATAAGGAGCTCATATTTTCTGTAATAGACACAGAGAGTTCTCCAAAAATGAATCTATTCTCTGTCTCAAAAAAACACGTTTAAGTGGAATGAAAAAGGCCTTAGGATCTACGCTGGTTTAGTTCTGGTTTCTACTTTGACATGAACTTATAATATCGCCAGACGTCCAATTAAGTTAAAAAACTGCATCTGGGTAGTTTCTTTGACAAGTACTCACCCTAGTTTCATGATCCTCCTCTTTTGCTGTCATGGTATCATTTAAAAAACATTTCAGGGGCACCTGGATGGTTCGGTTGGTTAAGCATCTGACTCTTGATTTTTAGCTCAGGTCATGATCTCACAGTCATGAGATCGAGCCCTGCATTGGGCTCATCGTGAACCCTGCTTGCAATTCTTTCTCTCTCTCCCTCCCTCTCTTCCTGCCCCTCCCCTACTTGTGTTCTCTCTTTCTCTCTCTCTCTCAAGAAAGAAAAAAGCCAAAGAAAAACATTTCAGTTTTAAGTTCAGCATGATGTTTTACTGGTTTCTAGTTCTTAATACCCAGGGCTTGACTGTATTTCCCTGTTTTTCTAAGTCTTCTTGAATGTTTTCCTGTTTGTTTTATTGATTCTTTTTTTTAAAAAATGCTTTCTTTTGAACTTAAAATGAGTACTTAAGAAAAAGGACAATGAAGACAGAGTTGGCAGTTTAAGAGACATTTCCCTCTATTTCCTTTGAAGTTTGTTCCTGCCTGTAAATCTCTAAAATTAGGCACTTAGAAGCTTTGGGGGAAATGTGTGAGGAAAAAAGGAAAGGGTGAACAGGGCGGAATTTTTAATTTTGACTTATTCTTTTTCAGAAGGTGCTTAACAAGTAAAAGCATCCTGTTTATATGCTTATGCACATTTAGATATACATACACACATCTACATGATGCTTTTTTAAAAATGAGTTTCATGATCACATAAATAATAAAATGCATCTCCCACCTACTGCTTCCTGAACCTGTCGTGTTGCATGTAAATGTAGAGAATTTTATATTTTTAGCATATATTTGTCAACACTACCTCGGAAAAATTTATTGGTAAGATGTAATAATTCTCACTAGTCACACAAAGAGCTGTATGTGAAAACATTGGATTCCTCTTTTACAACTCACATGGTACTTTTCACAAATCTTAATATTTCATTAATCTAGTGAAGCGTCACTGTGATTTTAGAGATGGAAGGAGGTTCAGAGAATGTGACTTAAGGTCACAAAGCCTGTAAGGAGGACGGCATCCACAATCCATGACTTCTGAATCCCAAGCCCAGTCTGGTTTACTGTGCCATAGTGAAATCAAGGGCAAAATCCTCCATGCACACAGAATACCAAACATTGGAGGGAAAACACAAAAGTCTTGGTCTTGGCCAGAGAGGTCCAGTTAAACATCTGTCTAGCCTACACCTGCAGTTAAAGAGTTTTTTCCGATTGCACTTTGTCCTTGTCTTAAACCACAGTCGCCGGTGTCCTGAAATGTGTTGTTTTATGGCACCAAGAATTACCCCTTCCCTTTTATCCTCTACGTCCTATCTGTCCACCATGTTCAGTACAGGCCGTTTTAAGTCAGGTAGCATTTACTGTGTCAGATGGGTTTCAGGGTACAGCTTACGTACAAGTAAATTTTAGGTATAGTTTTGGATTTTCAGCATGGAGCAGTGGCATATTAGCCTACTGCTGAGTCACTTACAAACCTATCAACCACTGCTAAGGCTCTTTGTAGGTTCAGGGGCCATCAGCAAACCAACACCCAGATCCTCTGCTTGTTTCCGACTCAGGTCAGCTATTGGTATCTGATGTGGTCTCTCTTTAAAATACCATGCTAATTCTTTTAAGCTCCTCTTACATTCAGGCCTTCTCCACAAGTTGGAGATGGCCTCATTCGAAACATCCACTGGGTTGTTCTACACCGTGTTCAGGCTGAGAGCCTGTTTCTCAGCCTGACATCCTGGGGTAATCTTCCACCCACCTGGCTCAGCTGCACTGGCCAAGAATTACAGAAAGTGTACACTTTTCTGAGCAAATCCCCGGGATCACACAACTGTCACTCATACAACCTTAGGGACTGAGTCTGTGTCCTCCACAACTAGCACGCGGCAGGCACAGGGCAAGTGCTCAGAGAATTCTAAATGAATAGATTCTCAGTCCCCTGATGAAATGAGACACAAATTACCCAACTTTAAGTAGTTTTTAAAGCTATAATATGGGCCCCAGCCATACCATCTGGATCACGTATCTTTAAAAATATAATTTATCTGAGACATGGGATGGGATTCTTACTGATTCAGGAATTATTTGCAGGGCAGTTATTGCCAGGACTTCTAATGCTGCAGGGAAAGAAAGTCATAGCTTCAGTAGCTGCTATATGTACTCTTGTGGGTACTTTGCTCTTTTCCAGAGAGAGGCAGAAACGCCCTTAAAAAGTCTTTTAGCTGGACAATGTGCATCTAGTTAAAGCTACTGTATTGTATACTTAAAAGTGGTTAATATGGGGGGTGCCTGGGTGGCTCAGTCGGTTAGGCTTCCAACTTTGGCTCAGGTCATGATCTCACAGTTCGTGAGTTTAAGCCCCGTGTCGGGCTCTGTGCTGACAGCTCGGAGCCTGGAGCCTGCTTCAGATTCTGTGTCTCCCTCTCTCCGCCCCTCCTCCACTCACACTCTGTCTCTGTCATTCAAAAATAAACATTAAAACAAATTTTAAAAAAGTGGTTAATATGGTAAATTTTACAACAGAAAAGAAAAAGTATTTCAAAAAATTTACTAGGCGTTAGATTTTTGGAACTTGAAAAAAAAATCAGGGGCCTCACCACCTCTTTGGAACCTCACTGCTAGAATACAGTAAAATGAGCAGCTAGCTACTCCTTTCTCAAAGAAATAACACCTTACACACTCACTGCGTTGGTTAACTCCAAGCTTTTGTACAGAACTTGCAAAGCCCTTCATGGTCTGGCCTCTTGTTTCCTTATGAAACCTATACAGTCTGTGATCTTTTTTCCACTCCATGAACAGGACACTCTCTTCCTACCTTAGGGATTTGCAATAGAGTTCTCTGTGCCTCACACACTTTTCCCGTCATTTTTTCTTTTTAAATTAAAAAAGATTTTTTTGTAGTGTTTATTCATTTTTGAGAGAGAGAGAGAGAGAGACAGAGCATGAGTGGGGGAGGGGCAGAGAGAGAGTGAGACACAGAATCTGAAGCAGGCTCCAGGCCCTGAGCTGTCAGCATAGAGCTTGAACCACAGGGCTTGAACCACAAACCGTGAGATCATGACCTGAGCCAAAGTCGGATGCTCAACCGAGCCACCCAGGCGCCCCATAAAATTTTTTAATTTTAGAGTGAGACATAGCATGCAGGGAGGGGCAGAGAGAAAAAGGGAGAGAGAGAATCTTAAGAAGGCTCCATGGTCAGCACAGAACCCAACATGGGGCTTGATCCCATGACCCTGGAATCATGACCCAAGCCAAAATCAAGAGTCGGACATTCAACCGAGCCACCCAGGCATCCCCCCATTTTTTTTTTAATTTTTAATTTTAAGTAAACTCTACACCACACGTGGGGCTTGAACTCATGACCCCGAGATCAAGGCCTCTTTAAGGAGGCCTTTTTTTTTTGTTTTAAGTTTATTTATTTATTTTGAAAGACAGATGGGGGGAGGGGCAGAGAGAGAGAATCTCAAGCAGGCTCTGTACTGTCAGCATGGAGCCCGATGTGGGGCTCAAACTCATGAACCATGACCCGAGCCGAAATCAGGAGTTAGATGCTTGATCAACTGAGCCACCCAGGAGTGCCTAGAGAGGCCTTCTTGAAACTACCTGAAGTTTGGGCCTCTTGCCATCTCTGGATTGAGCCATCCATTGATACACACTGTCGCAGAAGTCTGGGTTTTTCCTTTGTAGCGTTTAATACAATTTCATTTGTGTAATGATACAATATTTAGTCTTCCCCACAAGCCTGAAAGTTCCACAAGGTAGGGACTGTTTTCTATTGCTAACCATGGTATTACCAGGGCCCCAGTACATTGTATACAGCAGGTACTCAGTACTCTCTCAGCAGGTACAGCCGTGTCCCACAAATCTATCTTATTAGATAGTCTCCAAGGAATAGGTGGAGAGGTACCTAAAGTTGATGAGCTTGGTGGTGGAGACGGTGGCTGAGTGGTCAGAGGGGTAGAGGAGTTCAGGGCTGGTGCAGTGGGGGAAGCAAGAAGGGATACGAGGACACTGAAGGATGCTCACCGAATGAGTTTGTCCCCGTGCTCTCAACATCCCATTTCCACCCCAAATGAGTCCTTCTTCAATCATTTCTTTAGAGAAAGAGGTAAACATCTGAGTAAAAAACCAAGGCCAAAACAGCTTTGCAGAATTATAACATGTCCCAGAAACCAGTCACAATTCAACTGGATTGGACTTCAACACAGAAATGATTGTGTTCCTCCAAATAATCTTCAGTTTAGGAAGCTCCCACTCCTCCAAGATGTGGAAAGATGAATACACCTTCTTCTGCTGCCAGTTGCTGAGAAAGAAGTTTTTTCTCCTGATGGACCAACACTATTTCTTTTTTGCTGCTCTTTTCCCTTCTCCTTTCCTTGGTTTCCCTTTGCCACGAAGCTTCTTTAGACGCATCTGCTCATCCTTGAAGTCCTGATGCTCATCTCTGAGTGGAGAAAGAAAAAGAGCCAGTATTTGTACCCGAGTGGAAAAGCACACCAATGCAGCACTCTTCCCTTAGGCTGTTGTGGTTATCGGTCCTTGACTTCTACAGGGCACGTGCTCAGCCTGGTGAACAGAAAGGACAGGGAGTCCCCAGTGTATACATGAGTTGTGTTCCAGAAGTTCACTTCTGAGTCATAGTGTCCCCATGAGCGACAGTTAAATTCCCAGGCCAGCCCATATAAACCTATGCAACTATGATACAGTGCTAATAATTACCCCAAATTTCCCTGTAACACTAAGACTGAACAGAGGGAAGCAGAAAGTGGGTATGAGCTTCAATAGCTACACAGAGACCCTGAGAGCCGCAGGAACCAGTACGTCCTACAAGGAGAAGAGGTCTGGAGGAAGCTGCCTTCATGGCCATGGATGATTCACACGAAAAGGCTGCTGGGGAAAGGCTCAGGCAGAAGGAAGCCAAGTCAACAGACAGATTTAGAGATCAAGAAGCCAGGGCTGTTTGGACATGTGGATGGGGTGTAAGACGGCCTATACTCTAGAAAAATGTCTGCATTCTAAGATCAAATACCTTTTAATATGTAAGCTCTAGAACCCATTTCTTTTCTTTATAAAGTTTATTTATTGAGAGAGAGAGAGAGAGAGAGAGAGCATGCGTGAGCTTGTGCGCCTAAGTTGGAAAGGGGTTGACAGAGAGGAGAGAGAGAATCCCAAGCAGCTCGATCCCATGAACTGTGGGATCATGACCTGAGCCAAAATCAAGAGTTGGACAATCAACTGACTGAGTCACCCAGGTGCCCCTGGAATCCATTTCAACCTGGGTTTAAATCACGGATCCATCTAACATTTAGTAGCTGTATGCCTTTGGATAAGTGACTTTTCCCTCTCTGTACCACATCTGTAAAGAGTGGATAATCATGGCATATGAATTAAATATGGGGGGGAGGGGTTGCTGGGTCCAATTTTTCACTCCTTAGGTGGTTTTAAAATAGACTGGTTTTCTAGGGTACACAGTTTCATTCCATGAACAGGATAGACACAACTGAGCTATTTGGAATTCACTATGACTGCCCTCAAATAATCTATTCTCAATAGAGCAGCCAGAGTAATTCTTCAAAACTCTAAAACTCAAAAGTTTTCTTAAAACTCCATTCCTCTGTTCACAGGCCTATGAACGGTTCCCCATTTCAC
The DNA here is from genome assembly GCF_028749965.1 of Puma concolor. Taxonomy (NCBI): domain Eukaryota; kingdom Metazoa; phylum Chordata; class Mammalia; order Carnivora; family Felidae; genus Puma; species Puma concolor. Next base: position 14,293,390 of record NC_141668.1, on the reverse strand, counting down.
CCAGAGTAAAAGCCAAGACCTTGTCATGGCCCTCAGAACCCTTCATGATCTGCCTGTGGCCCTACCGCTCTCTCCATAGCCCGTGCTACCCCTGGAACATACCAGGTACACTCCAACCTCAGGGCCTTTGCTCTGCCTGGAAAGTTCTTTCCTAGGTCCCACTTGACTTACTCACTACCTTTAAGTCTCTGCTTAGACCTCATCTTCTCAAAGAGGCTGACCTTGACTGTCCTGTTTAATACTGTGACCCATCCTTTCCCCACCCACCACGTGCCCTGTCAGCATTCTTGATCCTGCTCAGGCGGCTTTACTATTTTTTCCCCCACGGCACACTCAGCTGTGTAGCATATCCGCTACATCTGTTCTCCTCTTCTTCCCTCCCTGCTCCACTCCCGCCAACCCTCAGCCAGAAGGAAGGCTCCAAAGGCAGGGGTCTTTGTCTCTGTGATGATACAGCCCAAGCACCTGTGTCACTGAATGAGTCAGTGTTTATGAGGACCTGTGCGTCCCTCCCTCGTTTGTAGGCCTTTGAGCAATATTTTCTTTATTGAAGATCGTCTAGTTTCATCCTGCCCGATGCCACAGGAGGTCTTCCATTAGAGGCACCATTTACCATAACCAGTGACCAAGTACATGAAAAGAATTGTGCTTTTCCACGGATAACTAACCACTAAGTATTTTTTCCCTATCCCCAAAGACAGTCAAGGTTTTATTTTTCAAACAAATGTACAGTGGCACCAAACAGGTAAATTAAAATAGCTGAATATGACTTTGTTATGGGTTATAATTTTCTACTCAGGAGATCTGCCTTCCATGATATTTTATTTTGGGTCACAATACAATTTTTATTTTCTGAGCCCAGACTAATAGCAAGGGAGAAAGTCCCAGAGCAATTCCAGAAATTCAGAATGTGTCATGGATTATAATCTCTCTTAATATATTAACTAAGAAAATCTATTCTGTTTTGTTCACTGCTGTTCCTCTAGTGCCCATCTTAGTGTCTATACATGGAAGATACTTAAAAATATTTCTGTTGTATAGATGAGTGTACCAATTTTTAGTTACCTGGAATGAATTATTAATTTTATTGTATTAAATAGTCCCAAGTTAACTTTTGTACTGCTGCCCTAAGACATGTGCAATTAAAACATATTAAATTTTCTTAAAGAGTAGATTTTTTTTTCAATATATGAAATTTATTGTCAAATTGGTTTCCACACAACACCCAGTGCTCATCCCAAAAGGTGCCCTCCTCAGTACCCATCACCCACCCTCCCCTCCCTCCCACCCCCCATCAACCCTCAGTTTGTTCTCAGTTTTTAACAGTCTCTTATGCTTTGGCTCTCTCCCACTCTAACCTTTTTTTTTTTTTTTTCTTAAAGAGTAGATTTATTTATTTTTAAAAGATTTTACTTTTAGGTAATCTCTACACCGAACATGGGGCTCAAACTTATGACCCCAAGATCAAGAATCACATGCTCTGACTGAGCCAGCCAGGCACTCCAAAAAGTAGATTTATTTTACATTAAAAAAAAAAGGTTGGGGGGGGGGCCTGGGTGGCTTAGTTAAGCATCTGACTCTTGATTTCAGCTTAGGTCATGATCTCACGATTCATGAGATCAAGCTCCGAGTAGGGCTCTGTGATAATAGCACAGAGCCTGCTTGGGATTCATATTCTCTCTCTCTCTCCCCCCCCTCCCTCTTTCTCTCTCCCTTCCTCTCTCTCTCTCTCCCTCCCTCTTTCTCTCCCCCCTCTCTCTCTCCCCCCTCTCTCTGCCCCTCCCCTGCTCCGTGTCTCTCAAAATAAATAAATAAGCATGAAAAAAAGGTAGATTTTAACTTTACACAGTTACACACTGTTTGAATTCTTTTATAATGAGTATGTATTAGCTTGGTAATTAAGGCTCTCTTTTAAAGAAAATGATCACATAGGCATTTGATCTCTTTTCTTTCTAGAGCAATACATAGTCCCAAGTACCTATACATACACAAATATGGAACACATGGTACTAAGAGCCTGTGCAATCCACATATTACTCTTAAAGGTGAACTACAACTTTTTTTTAGATCAAATTAATATATCAAAAAGGGTACAAACTAAAAATGCCAAAAATAAATAAACATTAGAAAAGGGGGCACCTGGGTGGCTCTGTCACTTAAGCATCTGACGTCAGCTCAGGTCAAGATCTTGCAGTTTGTGGGTTCGAGCCCTGCATCGGGCTCTGTGGTCCAAAGACGCCCGCTTTGGATCCTGTCTCCCTCTCCCTGCCCTTCCCCCACTCACGCGTGCTCTCTCCCTCTCTCAAAAATAAACACTAAAAAAAATTTTTTAAATGCCAGAAGAAGGTAGAAGGAAATAAGAACTGCAAAAAAACTGTCACTAGGAAAGAAAGAAGGCTCCCATAAACTCGCTAGGAAGGGGATCGGCTGCAGGCAGGGCCTCTCTTCATCTGACCAATCAGAACCTGCAGCTCTGGCGGCCTGAGGGGGCGGGGACGGGGGGGGGGGGGGGTTGTTCTTCTGCAGAATTTGCATCAGTTTTCCTCTGCATCCCTTTAAAGTGCTCTTAAATTAATAATTAAACATCTCTGTAGCTCAATATCCAGTCAGTTTGTCCAGGTTTAGACATAATTAAAATATGTCTTCCACTAAGTGCATGTTTCCTTTTTTTTTTTTTCTGGTGTGACCATTGTTGAGTATTTTAAAATCCTTTCCCCCCAAAACTGTGCCTTTTGAACAACCTGGGCACTTTTATAAGAGCCAAAAAACTATTAGGATAAAAAAACTAACTTTTTCCTTTTCTGATCTCCTAGAATAATCTCTTACAAGTTACTCTTTGTGCTTTTTTTCCATTACCTGTAGAGGCCAAGAAAACGTAGCGTCCCCATGAGTGCAAAGTAAGTGTTGTGATTTGGATACCAGTCGTAAGTCTCCTTCCTCTTGGCTAACGGTTGCTCACTGAAGAGCTTCACCACTTTCATGGATTTGGAATCAGTGGGCCTGGCAACTTCACCGAAGAGCCGGGCACTGAGACGACTCATGCGCAAGGCATATTCTGAAAGTGAAGACATTTCCTGAGCAGCAACGAGCAAGGGTCCCTACAGAAAATGAGAAGAAACATCAACAGGTTAGTGTATGAAATTCTAAGATTAACCAGTGAGCACTTTAGAAAATGAAACCAGCAGGCCACACGTGCATGTCATGTGGCCGACAGGACATGCCTTGGAGTTGGGAAATGTCCACAGTCCGAATGGTTGTTTCCTTTGCATGCTTTATTTACATTTCTAATTTTTACATTTGGGATTTCCATTCTATTACCTTGCTCTAGTGAACTTTTTACAGTGAACTGTTTTGTTATTTACTGACAGCTTACCTGTTTGTAGGCTAGATGAGGACAGGCAAATGAGTTATCCTACCACAGCATTGTTATTATACCTTCAGAAAACACCCACCTCAGCAATCTGCAGAATAAAAATGCTGACTGCTTGCCATCTAAAGGTTTAATCATGGCAGAGAAATAATTATCCTGTTGTCTTTATTATCAGCCCTTTGAACACTGTTCTCCTCAAGGGCTCCAGATGGCTCTGAGAACTGCTAATGAGTTATGAGGTCATTTAGCCTCTAGGTTGCTGGATTGAATTCTGCCTAGAGACTGAGAGCCATTCGGGGAAAAAAACAAAACAGAGACAGTAGTCTTATAGAAATAAACCCAATGGCTCTTAAGATTCATTTTATTCCTGAAAGGAAGGACTTACGGGTTATAAGGTTATCTGTCTTTTCTTCCGTCTTATATACTCTGCCTCAGTGCACGCCAGTTAACTTCTTATTAACTGAAAACAGTACATTGAATGTTGAAAGAGGTAGAAGGATGCTATCCGTAATATGAAGAGATTTCAGCTAATATATATCAAAAATTAATAGGCGATACCTAAGAATCAAGAACATTGCTGGTAGAATAGCCGTCCCATCCCATCCCAGGCCAGATGCAGAGCTTCCTGGTGGCTGATGGTGTTAGTTACTGTGAAATTTGGAGAGGAGAATCTTTGCTAAGAAACTGTCCTGGGGGACAGTCTGGTGGGGGTGAAAAGGAGCTGATATCCAAACGGAAAAAAGGCATAAACCTATCTTGAAAAACCAATTGGGAAAAAATATAGAAAACAAAAATATTTCCTAGAGGGCCTGGCTGGCTCAGTCAATGAAGCATGTGGAGTTTACTTAAAATATAAAGTAAAATCTTAAAAAAAAAAAAATAACACCCTCTAAACAAGAATACTGCCCAGTAAATTTCAAAATAACTTGCAAGAAAAGAAAAAAAACCCAAAACCAGTTTAAATTAAGGAATTTTTCTTGTCCATTTCAAGACCCATTGAAAGAGCAGAGGCTGACCTCAGAACAATTGCAGAATGTGGATCTCAAACCAGTTACCGATCGTTTAACACCAACCAAGCAAACCTGGGCCAATAGTGCCATCTGAAGGCCAGCAATGGGAGAACCATTGGATCTAGGGTCTCTTCTCTGCCCCTCCAACCTGGGGATCCCATGCAAACCTTGCTTTTTCCATTTCCTGTCGCTTCTCTCTCAACTCTTAGAGTTGTGTGGATGGGAGTGGGTTGGGTTGGGTTGGGTTGGCTTGTTAGGGGTAAAGTTATATTTTCATCAGTGAGAAAAAAAAGGCATTAACAGTTCAATGTATAAATACGAAATCGTAATAAATCAGTGCTGTAAACCTCTAACGGCCTTGCAGACTCCATAGTGGTCTTCAGAGGCTACAAAGTTTCTTTGCGTGCTTTACCTTTCCTCTTTAAAGTTATCTTTTTCTGAACATCAGATTTAAAAAAAAAAAAACTAAAACAAACGGTTTCTTAATCACCTTTGCTTTGTTTTGCTTACCTGCTATTATGGCATTAGAATAAATTTCTTCTGCAAGTGCACAGTATTTCCACAACCAATTATTTGATGGCCAGGGAACTATTGTTTGTTACAATGTTTTCAGACAGATAATGTTCCAAATTCCATTGCTTTTTTTTTTTTAAAGAGTTCTTTTTTTTTAATGTTTATTTTGGAGACAGGGTGAGCAGGGGAGGGGCAGAGAGAGAGGGAAACAGAGAATCCCAAGCAACCTCCACACTGTCAGCAAACAGCCCTATGTGGAGCTCAATCTCACCAACCATGTGATCATGACCTGAGCCTAAATCAAGAGTCTGGTATGTGACCGACAGCTGTCCAGGCGCCCCCCCCCCCCCCCCCCATCGCTTTATTTTTAAATGAAGATGCAGCATGGAGTCCTGAGGCCTAGGTTTGCATCCTGGCTCTACCATTTATTAGCTGGGTTATTTTAACAGTTACTTATTTTCTAAATCTGAGTTTCCTTTTTGGAAAACAAAGCTTGCGGGGCTACTGTGAGAAATAACTAAGACTGTGACAGTAAATAGTTACTTAAAAAAAGAAAAAAAAAATCTAAATGTGTTTTTAAGTTTGGTGCTTGTATGATCTAATCAGACACAATTATGTATTCTTTGTCCTTATTTAATGCTTATCTTTGAAACACTGTGCATGAACAGGGGAGGGGCAGAGAGAGAGAGAAGGGGGGAGAGGGAGAGGGGAGAGGGAGAGGGGAGGGAGGGAAAGGGAGAGGGAGGGAGGGGGGGGAGAGAGAGAGAGAGAGAGAGAGAGAGAGAGAGAGAGAGAGAGAGAGAGAGAGAGAGAGAATATCTTAAGCAGGCTTCTCGCTGTCAGTGCAGAGCCCCATGTGGGGCTGGAATTCACGAACCGTGAGATCATGACCTGAGCCGAAGTTGGATGCTTAACCAACTGAGCCACCCAGGTGCCCCTATTTATTTTTTAAGATTTTATTTTTAGGTAATCTTTACACCTGATGTGGGACTCATGCTCATGACGCCAAGACCAAGAGTCACATGGTCTGACTGAGCCAGCCAGGTGCTCCTATTCCTTGTCCTCATTTAACCATGCAAAAAAGGAGATATCTTAAAAAAGGAGCTACACACTTCATGCAGTTAAACCGCTATCTCCCTGGAATGACATCCTCACTTACAAAAACTGACAGCCAGAGAAATGCAGGGGAGGGGACCAGCAGCTCAGTAACTTGAAAGGCAGCAAGGAGGAAGGGACCCCTAAGGAGAGTGATCACTGAAGCCATCATAGGATGCTAAGTTATCTCCAGGCCCACTTTGTAATGTAGGAAATTACTGGGAGACATAAATGGCAAAGAAGTCTCATTAGAATCCATTGGGACACGGCTATACCACAAAATCCAAGTCCTAAAACTTTTATGATGGAGAAAGGGAATAAGCCTCTTCAAACCTGAATCCCTTACTAGAAATAAAGATCCATTTGCTAAAAAGAAGAAAACGGGAAATGATTATAACAATTATCAATTACTGCTCTGTAGTCTCCTTCCACAGAGCAGACATATGTCTCTGATGAAGAATGGCATAGGAGCTTGGTACGCTCTGTTTTAACTTTATTTATGGGCGCCTGGTGGCTCAGTCCTTAAGCATCAGACTTCGGCTCAGGTCATGATCTCATGGTTCATGCGTTAGAGTTCCACAATGGGTGAGCTCGAGACCCACTCTGGGTAAAAACAAAACAAAACAACACAAGCCTTGCTTTGGGTGAGCCCCGCTTCTCTCTCCTCAACCCCCCTCTCTTTGCCCCTCATGGGATTCTATCTGCCCCTCACTCACTTGTGCCCTCTCTCTCTCAAAAAAGTTATTTACTTTGACCGTGAAAGTGAGCGAGCCGGGGGGCGGGTGAGAAGCAGAGAGAGGGAGAGAGAATCCCAAGTAGGCTCCATATTGTCAGCACAGACCCCAATGTGGGGTTCGAACTCCTGAACCATGAGATCATGACCTGAGCCAAAACAGTCAGAGGCTTAACTGACTGAGCCACCCAGGTGACCTGGTATGCTGTTCTTTTTTTTAACATAGGCTAAAACAGCTACACAGTTCTGTTGTCCATAAATACTGGTTCTAGGACTGGTAAATTGTCACTTTTTACTGGCTTTAAGTTTTCTTTCTTTTTTTTTTTTAACTGGAAAGCCTTACTTAGGATTTTTTTAGGATCCTAGTATGCCTCCTTACAGAATCTTTCAATTTTATGTTACAAATAAAAATATTATTTTAAAGACAATAAAGGAAAAGGCAAATAAGTTACAGGTCAAGATTTTTATTTGCATGAAGCCATTCCAGCAAGTATAAAATAGTCACTTAAAAACTTAAAAACATCATTTTTCCTTAAATGAAATCTAAAGTAAACAGTACCATGAAGAAAAATTAACTGGAGTGGAAAATGCTAAGGAAAAAAAAATATATACATATATATGTTCAAATGTACTGGAGCAAGACATGTCAAGCCCACACAAGAAAACTCCTATATTTTTACTCTAGCATAAAGGGGCAACTTTCATTGATCTTTTTGATAGGTTTGATGCATTTAAAATTTTTTCTTTTTCAACGTTTTTTATTTTTGGGACAGAGAGAGACAGAGCATGAACAGGGGAGGGGCAGAGAGAGAGGGAGACACAGAATCAGAAGCAGGCTCCAGGCTCTGAGCCATCAGCCCAGAGCCCGACGCGGGGCTCGAAGTCACGGACCGCGAGATCGTGACCTGGCTGAAGTCGGACGGACGCTTAACCGACTGCGCCACCCAGGCGCCACTAAAAGTTCAGGTTTTGGGGGCACCCTGGGTGGCTCAGTAGGTTAACCGTCCCACTTCAGCTCAGGTTGCAATCTCAGGGCTAGTGGGTTCGAGCCCCACATCAGGCTCTGTGCTACTAACAGAGCCTGGAGCCTGCTTCAGATTCAGTCTCCTCTCTCTGCCCCTCCCCTGACTGCGTACGGTCTCTCTCAAATATAAATAAACACTAAAAAAATTTTATAAAAAAATAAATTAAGGTCAATAACTGGCTTGGGATTAGGTTTGCTTTTTTTTTTTTTCTTTGAAAAGGGCAGATGAAGTACAGGAGTTCTTAACCTGGGTATCCCTTAGCGGGGTGAATCCCGTCGAACTTTAAAAGTGTATGTTGAATGTGTGTGTGTAAATTCTGCTGGGGAGAGTTTTCATCATTTTCTCAAAACCACTGGTTACTGGAGAGCACCAGCTTTGCAGTAGAAAAGCCATTTGGAATCTTGCCTCTGAGCTTTGATGGCCGTTTCGTGTCTGCAGTAGTAGGTATCCTTTGCCTCCATTTTCTCATCTACCACTTAAGTTACTACCTCATGTGTTTTGAAGCTGACACGCATACTCGTGGCACAGTGGTTGCCCTAATAATCATCAGGTCTCAGGGAACCCACACACGTTCTTCACACGTGTTTCACAAAACTAAATACGATGCTTTATTATTTTTAAAACCTGGTACAGACTGTCACTGGGTCGTAGGGACACGAACGCTCTGAACGTCAGTCCGCTTTATTCAGTTCAACAAAAACGCCACCAACCCCCTGCAAATGACTGGATCACGCCTGCTTGTGATGGAAGCAGGTGTCAAGTCAGCGGACGCTTGTATCCTTAGAGTATTCCCCAATTTTTTTTTTTTTTTTTTAATAATTTCCATACCCAAGGTGGGGCTGGAACTCAAGACGCCCAAGGTCAAGAGTCGCATGCTCTTCGGAATGAGCCAGCCAGGCGTCCCGCAAATATTTTTCTTTCAACTGGCAACAAAATTAATCTGCATCCCCACACAAAGTGACGGTACAGAATACCGCCGGATGAGCTGACAAACCGAGCCTTGCACGCTACCTAATCAGAAAGACAGTAACTGTGTCAGAGAGGCAACTACGCTAGAGTCCTTCGTTTGGTAAATTCCCCCATTTACGCAGGAAAAGGCCAACTTGTCTGTTGGACGGTGTGAAACCACCGAGCTGGTTAATAATGAAATCGAATCATCTTATTCTTGGCAACTCTACAAGGCTGGAGACCCTCGCAGAACCTCTCCCACGATCGCCGGAATCGCACACTTACGGAACCCCCCCCCCCCCAAAGCTCCCGGACAGCCTTACCTACGCGCGACCTTCCTCTCCCGCGGGCCCCTCTCCCGGAAGGCCCGCCCTTCTCCCGGAAGGCCCGCCCCCGGCCGGGCTCTAAGCTCGGACGCCACTCTACAACGGAGAGCAGTGGAGAAACAGAAGCTTGCGGCTAGAGGGGAGCCCTAGTGAAACCCGGAACTACTAGCGCTCTCTCTTGGAGGCTTCAGAGGTCCTACTTGGCACCTGCGCAGTGAGGGCAGTGCCTCGGGTGTGTGCACTGGAGGTGGTGGTTTAGGGAGGAAGATTGGCTTTGCTGAAAAGTCTTGCAGGGTTCGCTAACCGTATTTTGTTGGACAAGAGCTACAAACCCTCCAAACCTCTAAAGTAATGGTCGTGCGCGTGCCGCGTGGTGGAGGATAAAATGCACTTTCTTTTTTCCGTTCCTCTTTTTTTTCATCCAGCCTAGGCCTTGATGTGCTCCAAGGGCATTGCTTGACTAGGGGCTGAAGGGTTTTCTGGCCCATCGGCGATGCCATTTCCCTCTCCTTGCACTTACTTACTCATTTTCTAATAGTGGATTAGTAACACCTCTAAGAGGGCCGTTCTTGATACCTTTTGCTGGATCAGGGCACCATTTGGAGCTGCCTGTTTATCTCCCCCAGTGGCCCTTCAGGCAGGAGGGATGGGATATTTATCTGACTTTTTAGTAGTTACCTAGATAGGCTTGGGAGATGGTGGAAATACTGTATTTCCCTCCATGCTAAATCTGCTCTCAAGCACGGCACACCTCAGGCATTGTATGAAGTCTTTATTGACTGATAGTAAGGCTCAAGACATTATTTTCTAAGCATTATTCAAAGCCATTCACAAATACTCCAGAATGTATCCCGGAAATAAGGTGCATCAGCAGTATGCTATATACCGGGAAGGTATTCTGTGGACACTCTCTTCCCTCCTATAGAATCATGTTATTTTTTGACGTTGTTTTAAAAAGGGAAAAAGAAGCCCCCAATGGAATCCTTCCTCTCCACCCATACCCACCACAGCAAACCAAAACTTAATCACAGTTTCGGCCTCTCTCAAGAACTTGACCTTTTAACAGTCAGTCTGAAATTTCTTGATCTGCACTAGTGAGATAATCTGCATGATAAAAACCCCCGTCTTCCCACCCTCCACACAAAAAATGTCCTGACTTGAAACAATTCTTTCCTTTATTTTGCTAATAATTTTCTTGCGCCACCCTACTACCATTTTGTACAACTCAGCTCGTTTCTACTTGCTAGATGGGATGCTTTCTGATTCATAACTCGCTTAGTAAAGCCTAATGGATCTTTAATTTTATTCTGTTGAATTTTGGTTTTTAGCAACATCTTATCAATCTAATCTATAGAATTTGCTCTTATCAAGTTAAGTTTTGACATTTTATCAATCTATGATATTTACCATATCAGCCTTAGAAACTTGGTCTGGTGTGAGTTTACTGCAGTTACATTTACACACAATGTAATGAGCATCCCTCATCCTTTTTTGCATAGCTCAGTCCAAAAATAATGGTCCGGGTAGAATTTTCACCTTGTCTTTTGTGTTTTTGTGTAGTTGCCTGTTTTTATCTAATGGCCACTGAATCATGCAAACAAGAAGGCTCCCTTTGCATGTTGGGCTGTTGGAAAGTTTAAGGCTAAATTTGCAGTAGACTCATGGCAATGAATATTATGATGTATATTCGCATAAACCTTGTCGTTGGCTCCATTTATATATCTATTTTTGGCATTTCCCTTTTCACCTATCACTTGTGTTATCAGTATGTTTTGTGAATATCTCTATAAGATACCATGACTCTCGAAACTACCAAGGTGTAAAGAGTTATAAATGGCTATTACTCTTGAAACCGCCTCTGTCCTTTAGCCTTAGCAACCACCCATAGCCCAGTACATATACAAACCTTTTTGAGAGATCATGCATTCTTTCCAAGAAAAGAATAAAGCCCTTCTGCACATCTCAAAACAGAAACCAGACCCTCTTACACATACCCCCACCCCTAATGCCTAGGACTAAGGAACCAGACTCCCTTGCACAATCTTTGAGCACTGTGAAAACGTCTGTAGCTGGCACTATTAAGTCTGCACAGTAATCAAGAAATATTACAGACCACTGCACTCCCTTTACTGATTAACTGCCCTAAACTCCTTTAAAAATCTGTGAGCAAGGCAGAAAGCTCAGAGTTGGCCTTTGGTCAAGAGTCTGTTTCCTCCAGGTGGCTGGCCTCCTGAATAAAGCTCATATTCCTTTCCAATCAAAACTTTGGGGCACCTCAGTGGCTCAGTTGGTTGGGCATCTAACTCTGTTTTAGCTCATGTCATGATCTCATAGTTTGTGGGATTGAGCCCTGCATGGGGTGGGGGTGGGGGGGTCTGTGCTGATAGTACATTCTTTCCCCCTCAAAAATGAATAAATAAACTTAAAAAAACCTTAAACCCCACACCTCATCTCTTCAGTATTGGCTTTTCAATGGGGTGCTTGGGCGGCTCAGTCAGTAAGTGTCCAACTTCAGCTCAGGTCATGATCTCACGGTCCATGAGTTCGAGCCCCGCGTTGGGCTCTCTGCTGACAGTTCAGAGCCTGGAGCCTGCTTCAGATTCTATGTCTCCCTCTCTCTCTTCCCCTCCCCTTCTCATGCTCTGTTTCTCTCTGTCTCAAAAATTAAATAAAAACATTAAAAAAATTTTTTTTAAATATTAGCTTTTCAAGATATAAGTAGCTGAACTTGGGTCTTAGTAACATTCTAGGCACTTTACAATATGACTCTCACTAAGTCAAGCTTATGGGGTTCCTATTAATTTCCTGAGCCTGCTATAACAAAATACTACAAATTTGGTGGCTTAGAACATCAAAACTTTATTCTCTCACAGTTCCGGAGGCCAGAAGTCTGAAGTCAGTATCACTGGGCCAAAATCAAAGTGGTGACAGAGCCACACTCCCTCCAGAGGCTCTATCTAGATTGGAATCCGTTTTTTGACTCTCCCAACTTCTGGTGGTCACTGGCATTCATTGACTTGCGGCCACATCAATCTTCAAGGCCAGTATCTTCAACTGTCTCTCTGCCTCTTCTTCACATCACCTCTTTCTCTATGTGTATCAGATCTCCTAATGCCTCCTTCTCACAGGGATACATGTAATTGCATTTAGGGTACACTTAGATAATTCAGAATAATGTCCCCACCTCAGGGTCAACATTTAACCTCTCACAGACATTGACTTCCAGGCTTTGGTTTTCCCACTTGCACTTTCAAGTTAAGGCTTCTTTAGAGACACTTCTTATAATCAGAGATTGCGTTACCAATTTCCATCTCTGTAGCTCAGTGTTTCAAAATTGTGGGCTATGAATCATAAGTTAGTTGTGAAATCAATTTAGCAGGTTGTGACCAGCATTAAAAGACATTAGTATAGGGAATATCAGAGCGCTTCACATATAATGAGGGTAATTACTGTTTCATGAAACAATATGTGTATATTGGATCATAATGTAAAATCTATGTCTTACTCTAAGTTGTGGTGAAGTGGAAAGCCTCTGCTGTACGGTTTCATTACTGATCATACTCTGTGGCAAATATTCCTTGTTGTTAGAGAAAGAATTAAAGCTCACATCAGTTTCAGGTTCTTCCTGCGTGGCATAGTCCAAGAGGCAGGTGGATACTTACTCCTTTAAGTAAATTAACGTGCAGATGCCCTATTTCCGGAAGTACTCATCGCTAGCATTATACAGGTTCTTCTCTCCTGCCTCTGCATTTACAGTAGTTCTTTTTTACTTTCTGAAACAAAGGTATATCCCTCACCCAGGGTATAAAACCCTCCGGCAATTTAACACGTTTTGGGGGAAGCTTCCTTTAATGAGCGATCGAGGCACCCTAAACCCACCCTTATGCTTCCTGTCTTTTCCTGTGTGACATATATTCTAGGTGAGGGTGAAGTGAGGCTGTTAGGAATAAGGTAGCTGGGGGGCGCCTGGGTGGCTCAGTTGGCTGAGTGTCTGGCTTCGGCTCAGGTCATGATCTCACGGTTCGTGAGTTTGAGCCCCGCATCAGGCTCTGTGCTCACAGCCCAGAGCCTGGAGCCTGCTTCGGATTCTGTGTCTCCCTCTCTCTGCACCTCCCCCACTCATGCTCTGTCTCTCTCTGTCTCAAAAATAAATTTAAAAAACATTAAAAAAAAAAATAAGGTAATTGGATACTTGAGATTTTCTGAAGCCAGATACACTGTGTGAGTGTGAGTGAGTGGTAAGGGTGATAGTAAACCTCCTTTAATCATAATGTGTCTCCCATCTTCTGCAGCTAAGAAGTGCATTGTTATTGAAACAGAGTCCGGTGAAAGCCAGGCCAAGCCAGCGCCGAATATGTCTTCCCACATATTTAAACATAAGCAGTTCTTTTCAGCTCTTCTTAATTCTTATCCGTAGGATGTGTCATTACCTGGAAAGGAAAGCAAACTTAGAAGCTGAAGTAATAGAGGTTAGAGACATTGATTATTTTATTGCTTATTTTAAATAAAAAATGGATTATTTTAAGGGACCTTCGTATTTTTCACACTACTCTGGAATAGTCTGCAAAAAAGTCATACATAATTTTATTTTAGATTTGGTATGTGTTATTCAATAAAGGTGAAAACATACTGAGGGGGCGCCTGGCTGGTTCAGCTGGTGGAGCATGCAACTCTTGATCTCAGGGTTGTGAGTTCAAGCCCGGTGTTGCCCTAGAGCTTACTTAAAACAAATAAACGTACTATGCAATCACTGATACAATGTACCCAAATGTTTACCATTCTTCCCCTTTCCAGGCCTAAGGTTGGAGTGCATTTCATGGCAGTTTGGGGATTAGGTAAAGCCATATGTCTCTTTCTGGCCAATGCGTTGTTAACAGAAGTGAAGCATTACCTTCCCCCATATGAAACTCTCCAGAGCTCTTTTTCCTCTGGCGGAGGGTCACTGCTCTGCCGGTCTAAGCCCCTGAATGGGTATAAGGAGAGGATCCTGCTCTGTCAGTCAGTGTGCACAAAGCTTAGGTGAGTTTGGTGTTTTAAGTCACATGTCTTTGTTGGTTTTAGTCATACAATTTCGTTATTTGTTACTGCATCCTGACCTAGCCTAGCCTATCTGATACACTTATTCTATAAAACTCTATCATGGAAGTGAGGTGGGGCCTGATAGAATGGTCAAGAAAGAATTCTTGATACATTTTCAGTGCAAAGAATGCTTTTCTTATAGCATGGGGACAGGACCCTTGGGCAGAAAGAGCTCCCCTTTTGCCGTATGAGGCTGGTGGTTATATGCTTAGTGTTCAAGGGGGGAAGGGATGTGCAGGGAGTTTAGATCCGAAGTATCTTCTTCAAATTTCTATGGGTAAAAACTACTTTTGAAAGATTTCTCTGGTCCTTTTCATTCAGCTCGATATTAACTATTGGTGAGATGTACAGGCAGTCATGAGACCCTTTAAGAATGTAGCAACCAGTATGTATTTGATCCTTATCAGAACTATGCAGGTTCTATAGGTCAAACTTCTGAGCTAAAGGTGAACATTTTTCTGCTTCTATCTCTCATCAGACGTATATAAATACTTCAATCTTGACCTTTTGTCACCAGTTAACATGTTTAATATTGCCGGCCTCCTGTTAACAAAAAATGAAATTATGTGATAGTTGCTGGAGTAATTTTTAACAGCATATACTTTTATTTTTCATTAAATATATAGGAAAACATTTTTATTGTGATTTCAAAGGAACTGATTATGAAACAGGACTTTGGGGCACCTGGGTGGCTCAGTCGGTTAAGCATCTGACTCCTGATTTTGGCTCAGGTCATGGTGTCGAGGTATGTGAGCAAACCCCACATGAAGCCCTGTACTGACGGCTCAGAGCCTGCAGCCTGCTTCGGATTCTGTCTCTCCCTCTCTCTCTGCCCCTCCCCAACTCTCACTCTGTCTCTCTCTCAAAAATAAATAAGCATTAAAAAAAAAAAAGGAAAGAGGACTTCAACTACCTACTTCAAGTACCTACAGTCTTGTACTTTTTTAAAAAAAGTATTTATTTAACTAATCTCCACATCCAACGTGGGGCTCAAATGTACAGCCTGAGATCAAGAGTCGCATGTTCCTCTGATCAAGCCAGCCAGGTGCCCCAGTCTGTACTTTCTTTTTTTTTAATTAACTTTTTAATAAATTTTTTATAAATTTAACAAAATTCTTTTTTTTATGAATTAAAAAAATTTTTTTTACATTTATTTATTTTTGAGAGACAGAGAGAGACAGAGCACAAGCAGGGGAGGGGCAGAAAGAGGAGACACAGAATCGGAAGCAGGTTCCAGGCTCTGAGCTGTCAGCACAGAGCCCGATGTGGGGCTTGAACCCATAAGCCGTGATATGACCTGAGCTGAAGTCAGACGCTCAACTGACTGAGCCACCCAGGCAGCCCCCCATCTGTACTCTGTAAGTGATTAAGTTCTTAAGTGATTAAGTTCTTCTTTCCAGCATGTGACTGTTGATCTCAGGGTCTTGAGTTCAAGCCCCACTTTGGGTGTAGAGCTTACTTAATTTAAAAACAAAAAACAGGGGGGCGCCTGGGTGGCTCAGTCGGTTAAGTGGCCGACTTCGGCTCAGGTCACGATCTCACACTCCGTGAGTTCGAGCCTCGCGTCGGGCTCTGTGCTGACCGCTCAGAGCCTGGAGCCTGTTTCAGATTCTGTGTCTCCCTCTCTCTGACCCTCCCCCGTTCATGCTCTGTCTCTCTCTGTCTCAAAAATAAATAAACGTTAAAAAAAAATTAAAAAAAAAAAACAAAAAAAACAAAAAACAGGGGCCCCTGGGTGGCTCAGTCAGTTACGTGTCAGACTCTTGGTTTTGGCTCAGGTCATGATCTCACGGTTGGTGAGTTTGAGCGCCATGTTGGTCTCCATGCTGACAGCCTGGTAGCCTGCCTGGGATTCTCTCTCTCTCTTAAAAAAATAAAAAAAAAAGACCCTGCAGGCAAAGCATCCCCTATGGGAACCAAAACCACCCCCTCAAGCAACAAGAACCACCCCGAGCCGGCAAGACCCTGTGCGATTGACCTAGACACTGATGGACCTGACCTGTCCTGCCCACCTGCCTGTACCCAGCGACCTTTGTCCCACATTTTCCTTACATAAACCTGCACGTATTTTTGTTACTTTGGAGACAGTCTTTGAAATGCTAGTCCGCTGTCTGCCTGATGTCAGTCTCACAGAAATAAACCCCTTTCTTCTTTTACCACCCCTCATCTCTCTGCCTTTGGATTCTGTCCGTGGCGAGGGGCCGAGCCTGGCCTGTTTGGGACACCAGAACCAGGTGCTCTACACCCCTATGCCCTGGTTACAATTTGAGCTGTTACAGAATTTTTATCTGTGATTCTTACTTAGTTATTTCCAAAAGGTGAAAACCAAAGTTCAGTACACACCCAGATACACTCATTAAAGGAATACTATGCATTTTATCATACTCTAATTCATGAATAATATTTATTTACTATGTTTTACTCTTATGAATTAAGGAGTGAGAAAAACCCTATAGCTTTATTCTTGGTTTTACGACATTATACAAATGTATAAGCTAATTTTATTAGTTCCTACAAAATTTTAAGCTTTTTCAAAAAAAAATGTTTTAATGTTTCGTTTTGAGAGAGAGAGAGAGACAGAAAGAGAGCAGGGGAGGGGCAGAGTGAGAGAGAGAGAGAGACACAGGATCCAAAGTACGCTTCAGGGTGTGCGCTGTCAGCACAGAGCCCCATGCGGGGCTCGAACTCATGAGCCATGAGATCATGACCTGAGCTGAAGTCGGGCAGTTTAACCGACTGAGCCACCCAGGCGCCCCTCTTAGTTTTTAGAAAATACACATCAAAGTATATATGTTAACACACTTACTTGAATTGAAAATTGTCAGACTTTTTGTTAAAGTTAATTTTATTTAGATGACTGGTTTGACAATGACGATTGACTTTTATTAGATTATTAGACTTTTATTAGGCATAATTAGATTATGTGGCCAACAGCACATTTTCTATAAATTGAGTATGTTATATCTGTAGCTCCAAGGTTTGCCAAAAATATAGAAAGCACATGATGAAATAAAAGTGTTTCATCAAAAATGTTTTGTATTAAATTAACAATGTTTCCATTTTGCTAATCCTTTAAAAGTCATTTCAGGTAAAGCAAGGTGCTTCTAAATGAAAACAAAATACAGATTTGGTAAATCTTAGTATTGCTGTTTTGGTATATTTTGCAACCATTCTGAAAATAATAATAAGTAGCAGAATAATAATGATACTTTTTTAACTTTTTTTTTTTTTGAGATTTGGGGAGGGGCAGAGAGAGAAGAGAGAGAATCCTAAGCAGGCTGCATGCTCAGTGTAGAGCCCAACTTGGGGCTCAATCTCATGAGCTGGAGATCATGACCTGAGCTGAAATTAAGAGGCAGGTGTTTGGGGCGCTTGGGTGGCACAGTTGATTAAGCGTCTGGCTTGGGTTCAGGTCATGATCTCACAGCTCATGGGTTTGAACCCTGTGTCAGGCTCTGTGCTGACAGCTCAGAGCCTCCAGCCTGTGGTCTCCCACTTGCAGTCTGCCTCTCTCTCTCTTTTACAAATAAATAAACATCAAAAAAAAAAAAATAGTGAGGGGCGCCTGGGTGGCTCAGTCTGTTGAGTATCCGACTTTGGCTTAGGTCATGATCTCACAGCTCGTGAGTTTGAGCCCCTCGTTGGGCTCTGTGTTGACAGCTAGGAGCCTGGAGCCTGCTTCAGATTCTGTGTCCCTCTCTCTCTCTTCCCCTCCCTCGCTCATGCTTTGTCTCTCTCTCTCTCTCAAGAATAAATAAAACATTAAAAAAAATAAGTGAGTCAGATGCTTAATTGACTGAGCCACCTAGGTGCCCCAATAATGACAATTTTTTTGAACTCAAATTTTAGATGAATTTTTTGGAATAAAGCTGCCTCTTCACAGTTTGCAGGGTTATTTTTGAGTTGCAAAAATTCTGTTTTCCCTGTTTTTTTTTTTTTTTCTCCTATACTCCCCCATCCAATCTTGGCTACTGCAATCATACAGACAGAAGGCATGAGGACACTTTCTTCTTGCGTCGGGAGACTGAAGGGGCGAGGGTGGCGTAGTCAGTTAAATGTCCAACTCTTGATTTTGGTTCAGGTCATGATATCACCATTCGTGGGATCAAGTCCTGCATCTGAGATTCTCCCTCCCTCTCTCCCTCCCTCCCTCCCTCTCTCTCTCTCTGCCCTTCCCTCACATTCTGTCTCTCTCTCTCACCCCCAAAATGAATAAACATTAAAAGAAATAAAAGTCAGGTTGAAAACAATTGAATATTTTCAGAAAAATTGAAGATGAAACTAGTGAAGGTATCAGCTGATACAGCATTACAAGTCATTTTTGTGATAGATTTCTATGTAATTTTTTTTTTAAGATTTTAGTTTTAAGTAATCTCCACACCCAACGTGAAGGCTTCAATTTACAATCCCGAGATCAAGATTTGCATGCTCCACCCATGGAGCCGTCCAGAGACCCCACTGTTTTTTTTTTAGTGTTTGTTTATTTTTGAGAGAGCACGAGAGAGAGACAGAGCATGAGTGGGGGAGGGGCAGAGAGAGAGAGGGAGACACAGAATGAGAAGCAGGCTCCAGGCTCTGAGCTGTCAGCACAGAGCCCAACTTGGGGCTCGAACTCCCAGACCGTGAGATCACGACCTGAGCTGAAGTTACACGCTTAACTGACTGAGCCACCCAGGTGCCCCAAGATCTCACTATTTTTGCTTAAAAACTACATAGATGGGGGGCCTGGGTGGCTCAGGTAGTTGAGTGCCTGACTCTTGATTTTAGCTCAGGTTATGGTCTCAGGGTAATGAGATCGAGCCCCACGTCTGGCTCTGTGCTGGGCGTGGAGCCTGCTTGGGATTCTCTCTCTCTCTCTCTCTCTCTCTCTCTCTCTCTGCCTCTCTCTCTCTCTCTCTCTCATTCCCTCTGCCCCTTTCCCCTGCTTGGGTGTGTTCTCTCACTCTCTCTCTAAAATTAAAAAAGGAAAAATTACATGGTAATTACATGGTAAAAAATTAGATAGTATTATTCTCTGTGTATCTTTTGCAGCTTGCTTTATCACTTGGAATTCTGTTTTTGAGATTTATCCTTGTTAATATATACACATCTAATTCATTCATTTAAATTTATATAACGTATTGTTCTGTATGAAGAAATTACATTTACCTAACCATTTTACACTAAGGGACAGTTGTTTCAAGTTTTTTATTTTTTGTTATCAGAAACAATGATCCAGTGAATATCCTTGTACAGGTCACCTTCAGCACGTGTACAAGAATCTCTTTAAATGAAGCACCTGGGGGGCCCCTGGGTGGCTCAGTGGGTTGAGCGTCTGACTTCGGCTCCGGTCACAATCTCACAGTGTATGAGTTTGGGCCCCGTGTCGGGCTCTGTGCTGACAGCTCAGAGCCTGGAGCCTGCTTCGGATTCTGTGTCTCCCTCTCTCTTTACCCCTCCCCACTCATGCTCTGTCTCTCTCTGTCTCTCAAAAAATGAATAAATGTTAAAAAAAAAATTAAAAAATAAATAAAATAAATGAGGCACCCGGAGATGTTATTGCTGGTTTGCAGGGTTTGGCTTTCAACTTTATCAGGCATCATTAAACTGATCTTGAAAAATGCTTGTATCAATTGTATTCCACTAGGAATATAGAAATGGTCCTATTTCCCCGCATCTACTATTTCATAGAATCAAATTTATTAATCTGGGGAGAAATAACACGTACCGCACATACATTACATCACTAGTAAGGTTGTGCCTCACTTACCTCTATAACTCTTCTCCCCTTTTTCACCCTAAGCCGTTCCTTCTTCCATATTATTTACCTGAGTAAACGACACCGTTATTATTCCAGACGTTCAAGCCAGAAATCTGGATGGCATCACTGATTTTTCATCCCTCTTCTCCCACACCCACTCTCTAAGTCCCCTTTGCCTTTATTTCCTGCCCACGATATTATGACCTCCTAACTAGCCTCCCTTCCTCCAGGGTACCCCTTTCCAGTTGGTTCTCCTCACTGAGGCAAGAAGCATCTTTCTGAAGCACAAATCTGATGGTGTCACTGTCCACCCCCTCCCTAGCACCCCGCTACAGTTTCCGGTTGACCAGACTCTGGCAGGCTTCCAAGTCTCTCAGCTGGCCTGTGTGCCTGCGGCCTCACACCCTTCGGCTCCTGGCCTTGCAGTCCCTATTCCTGTCTCCCCGAGCTGCTTCTGATTGCAGGCGTCTCTTGGCTCTGAAAACTCTTTCTCCTCGAGTTAATTCCACCTTGTCTTCAGCAGAGATACCATTTCCTTCAGGGAAGCCTCTCCTGATGCTCTCGGGCTGTGTTTGGTGACGTGTGTGTGTGTGTGTGTGTGTGTGTGTGTGTGTGTGTACGTAAGGACAGTGTAGCTTCAAGGGAACGACTGTGTGCTCTGGAGTCAGAGGTCCTGGGTTAGAATCCTGGCTCTGCCGTTTCTGTAACTCTGTCATTCTGGGCAAGCTCATATCTTCGTGACTCCGTTTTGTTACCTGGAAAATGGCAATAATAATAGTACTTCCCTCACAGAGATTGCTGTGAGAATCGAATAGTTAATATGCATGACAGCGCAGTACAGGGGCTGTCACGGAGTAAGCACTTAATGAACAGTAGCTATATACAAAGCAGCACTCTTTCCTTTGTATTACGATCATTTGTTACTTGTTTATATTCTGCACTTTAGGCTCCATAGGGGAGAACTTGTGTGCGTTTTATTTGTCACTGTATCCTTTAAGGCTAGTAGGCTAGCCTTAGAAACTTTGGTAAAAATTTGATTTTATAAATGTAAAAATTTATAAGTTCTTCATATATTTTGGATACTGACCCTTTATTGGATAAGTTATTTGCATATAACGTCTCTCATTTAGGAGGCTGTCTTTTAGTTTTGTTGCTTGTTTCTTTTGCTGTGCAGAAGCTTTCTGTTTTGATGTAGTCCCACTAGTTTATTTTGGCTTTTGTTGCCTTTGCCTCAGGAGATGTATCTAGATAAACGTTGCTATGGCCAATGTCAGAGAAATTACTGCCTGTACTCTCTTCTAGGATTTTTATGGTTTCAGATCTCGCATTTAGGTCCTTGTATTTTTTGTTCTTTTTTTCTTTTAATTTTTTTTTTTTAACGTTTATTTATTTTTTTGGGACAGAGAGAGACAGAGCATGAACGGGGGAGGGGCAGAGAGAGAGGGAGACACAGAATCAGAAACAGGCTCCAGGCTCTGAGCCATCAGCCCAGAGTCCGACGCGGGGCTCGAACTCACGGACCGCGAGATCGTGACCTGGCTGAAGTCGGACGCTTAACCGACTGCGCCACCCAGGCGCCCCTATTTTTTGTTCTTAATGATGTCCCTTCCCTCTACATTCATATGGTACATGCAATGTGACCCACATTATTTAACCCAACTAAGTATTAAAGCCTGTTAGCCTCCCCCTCACCCAGCTGCTGAGTAACTTTTCTGAGAGCAGGAAGTGTGTCTTGTTTGAGTTCTCTTTGAGTCCCAGTCTCATGTCTTTAGGGGGAATTTCTGCTTGAGTGTCCTACCACTGACTCCGAGACCATGTGCTGGGCATTCCCGTTTGCGCCTCTCTATGCACCATCCATGCTTCTCTACCCTGCTCTGTGCTCTAGGAGGTTGACCTCCTTGGAGTGTATTTCATTGGGCCCAGGCATTGGGAGACACCAGCAAGAGATTGGAGGGTGGAGGGGAGAGGGCTTGCAGTATTTATCCCCTGGGCTCCCTCCAGCCTGGGTGACTGCATCCCTCCCCACAAAGCCACAGCTGCTGGGCCTTGCTCTCCTACAGACATAACTCTTACTGAGTTCTGATAACTCCTGTACCCCCCATCTGCAGCCTCCACGTCAACGGGGTGATAACAGCTTTGTGCTTTGTCATTTGGGGTGCTTCATCACCCCTTGTGAGTTTCCTTCATAGCCTGTACTTTTGTGTCTTCATTTATACCTCTTTCAGTTCTCTTCAGTTCTCTCCATTGGTAAAACCTGAACCCAGTTTCTTCTCCTATATTTCTCTAATTTCTGTCAGTGATATTAGCATCACCTTCCTTATGTAGGCATGAAATTTTATTTTATTTCATTTTATTTATTTAAGGCTTTTTTTTTTTTTTTTTTTGAGAGAGAGAGAGAGAGCGCATGTGTATGCACACGCATGCAAGCAGGGCAGAGGCAGGGGGAGAGACTCTTAAGCAGGCTCCATGTTCAGCATGGACACCTACACGGGGCTTGATCTCAGGACTGTGAGATCATGACCTGAGCTGAAATCAAGAGTCAGATGCTTAATCGACTGAGCCACCCCAGGTGCCCCTTTTTCTGACTTATTAATGTGGATGCTTCCCACATTGATTTTTCAGCCTTTTTTTTTCTTTTCCAATATGTTTTTTAAATAAATGATGACTTTGGGAGCACTTGGCTGGCTCAGCTGGTGGAGTATGTAACTCTTGATCTCAGGGTTGTGAGTTCAAGCCCCACATTGGGTGAAGAAATTACTTAAAAATAAAATCTTTAAAGTAAAGAAAGAAATGATGATTTTTGAGGAAGGTGAGGATACCTGTGGGCTGGAGTAGCTAGAGAAAGAATCACAGAGAAGATGGGAAACTGAATTTTCAAAATGAAAAAGCGTAGTCCATAGCAGGCTGATAGAACATTATAAACAAAAACTTAGTGGCAAAAATATACTTAAAATGTTATTGTAGAAAATTTCAAACATATACACAAATAGAGAGAGTGACATAATAAACCTGTATGTATTTCCACCCCACCCCGTTTCAACTAATATTGCCTGATGGCCCATTTTTCCCTCCAATATTATTGTGAATCAAACCATTGACATCACATAATTCATGTGCAAATATTTCAGTATATATGTCTAAAAGATTGGGACTCATTTTTATTTGTTTAAAATAAAACTAGCCTGTTTGGGACTTTGCACGAGGTGCTAATAAGCAGTGACAGCATTTTGGTAGTTTGGCTGGAGGATTCATGAATGTCTAAATCTGTGGTGACATGGCTTTCTTACTCCTAAATCCAAACTCAAATCTTGGAATTTATACTCCAATAGAACAAAAGAGTCACAGTTGTCAATGACACAGAAAAGGATCCAGATATGTTGAGGTCATTGAAACGATGTCCTCATGAATGTCCAGCAATCTTATTTAGATAGTTGGGTAGGAGGCCATACTCCAGAAATCAACATAGCCTAGAATAGCCACCAGACCATTTAGAAGGGCTTTATTTTTTTAATGTTTATTTATTTTTGAGAGAGAGACACAAAGCACGAGCAGGGGAGGGGCAGAGAGAGAGAGGGAGACACAGAATTTGAAGCAGGCTCCAGGCTCTGAGCTGTCAGCACAGAGCCCGGAATGGGGATCAAACTCAAGAACTGCAAGATCATCACTTCAGGAAGTCGGATGCTTAACAGAGCCACCCAGGTGCCCCTAGAAGGGCTCTTTTTAAGGCGCATGATGTCTGGGGCTCCTGTGGCTCAGTCAGTTAAACATCTGATTTTGGCACAGGTCATGATCTCACAGTTTATGAGTTTGAGCCCCATGTTGAGCTGTCTGCTGTCAGCACCTGTTTTGGATCCTCTGTCTCTCTCTCGTGAGCTCGTTCTCTCTCTCTCAAAAATAATTTTTTTCTTTTTAGAAAGAACATTAAAAACAAAAAAGATGGGGCATGATGCCTTGTGTAGATTATGGATACACACTCTCGTGGTAGGCTGGCCCAGTCTCTTCTGTCTTAACTGATTCCTTCTTTCACCCTGGCTTTTGGTAGTTCATCTTTGTATCCCACAATTGGTGTAGGTTTTGTGATCCCAAGAGAGGCAAGCTGTTTTTCTGCTTTGGGGGTAAGCATGGTTAAAAAAAAGAGGGGCTCCTGAGTGGCTCAGTGGGTTAAGCATCTGACTTTGGCTCAGGTCATGATCTCACAGTCTGTGGGTTGGCTCAGGTCATGATCTCACGGTCTGTGAGTTCAAGCCCCGCGTCAGGCTCTGTGCTGACAGCTCAGAGCCTGGAGCCTGCTTCGGATTTTGTGTCGCCTTCTGTCTCTGCCCCTCCCCCGCTTGTGCTCTCTCTCTTTCTCTCTCTCTCTCTGTCTCTCTAAAATAAACATTAAAAAAACCCTAAAAAAAAAAACCCCGTGGTCTTTGGAGTCACATAGAACTAGGTGTGAATCCTAGCCCTGTTACTCTTTTAGCCATTTTCCTTGATGGTAAAACAGGTTGGTAATGGCTACTTAGCAGGGCAATTGTGAAAACTAACAATTAGAATATGTCCACTCCATGAAGTTTGCTATTAGTCAGTCCTATCAGGTTGAGGTCAAATGTATCCTCTTCGAAGTTACCTTAACCTTAAGATCACTGGACTTGGTGACTAGGAATTCCACAAATTAACCTCTGTTCTAGACAATGATTACCATTAGATCAGACTCCCTGAGTTGTCTACTCTTAAAATGTTTTCTGTATTTTATTTTTATTTGTTTATTTTATTAAAAAATTTTTTAATGTTTATTTATTTCAAGAGAGAGAGAGAGAGAGCATGTGCGCAAGTGGGGTTGGGGCAGAGAGAGAGGGAGACACAAAATCCAAAGCAGGCTCCAGGCTCCGAGCTGTCAGCACAGAGTTGGACGTGGGGCACGAACTCACAGACTGCGAGATCATGACTTGAGCCAAAGTGGGACACCCAACTGACTGAGCCAGGCAGGCGCCCCTATTTTTATTTATTTTTTTATGATTTTTTTAAAAGTCCTCTCCACACCCAGTGTAGAGCTTGAACTCACAACCCTGAGATGAAGAGTCATGTGCTCCACTGACTGAGCCAGCCAGGTGCCCCAAAATGTTTTCTATATTTTAAAATTTCTGGATCCAAAAGTTCTCTCAAAGTTCCAGTTTCTCCTCTTCTGCTCTGGGTGGCAGGAGTTCATCCTCGGCTCCACATCAGAACGTTGGAAATTCTTATTTAACTGAAACGTCCTGCCTTTGATCTGCCTACCGCCAGCATTAGCATTCTTAGAACTCCACATTTATTTTTCATCATATCCTCTCCAACCCATTTTGAGTTTTTAACTGAGTTGTGATCATTTGGAGAGAATATATTATTTTCCAATAGCACCGTGGGGAATCTGCGTTACTAGGATGAGAGAAAAGCGTTTGCAAGAGAGTCTGGAAACCCCAAAGGAAGTATGCATTTGCTTCACAAATTCGCCTGTAGTTAGCTTTCCCAGTAAGTACACCGAGCCTCTTCACCGGGGCAGCCTAGGACCTATTTGGTCTGTGGCTTCATTTTCCCATCTTCAAAGTGATAGGTAATGGTATCAGTGGTCAGTATCCACTGAATGGATTTTGAATAAATATGTATATGATTTATTAATAATAATAGCAACATAATGCCTGTGCCACAGAGTTAGGGAGATTGGAAAGTATTGTGGTTAAACACAAGTGTTTTAGAGTCAGGCAACCTGAGTTGGAAGCCCAGCTTCCCCACTTACTACCCACACGATATTTGGCAAGTTACTTAAGCTTTTAAAACATCACTTCCTCCATCTGTAAAATGGCAATAATAGTAGCATCTACTTTGTAGGGCTGCTAGGGGACTAAATGAAGTAATTTCTGGTATTCATTTGCTCTATAAAAATCTTTTTATGATTGTTCTTAAAAAGTACTAATGGTGATTAAAGTATTGAAATAAGTATGCGTGAAAGCCCCAGCACAGTAGGTGCTTAATAAACGTGAGAAGTTGGTGATTATTTTTCTCTTTTTTAACATGTCCTTCTCTATCAACCGAACAGCAAAGATGGACATCAAACGGCAGGGGCATCTGGCTGACGCAGCCAGTAGAGCGTAAGACTCTTAATCTTGGGGTCCTGAGTTTGAGCCCCATGTTGGGGGTAGAGTTTCCTAAAAAAAATCAAATGGTAAAGTGGTTAAGGGCTTGGACCCTAGAATCAGACTCTCAGGATTCAGACCCTAAATCTAATATTTACTAGCTGTACAACCTTAGGCAATTTCCTGAACTTCTCTGTGCCTCCCTTTCTTCTTCTATGACGTTAGGATAATGATAGAACCTACCTCATAAAATTATCATGAGGATAATTTAAAGGAGTTGGTATTAGTAAAGTTAGTAAATAGTAATTAGTAAATTAGTAAATCCTTTAAAGGAGTTGGTATTAGTAAAGTTATTTAATAACAACCTCCATTCACAAGGCCATATACATTGTATTAAATAAAAGATCTTTTGTTAATTTTTAATCCCAAGTTCCAGATGCATAAGTGCTCATGATGTCAAAACATAGGGTGGGTGATTGACACATTGGGGCTGGGTGAGCTGTGGTTTAGTTATATTTTAACAACTAGAGTTTGAAAACTAAGGAAGGAGAAACGTAGAAACCAAGTATGTACAGACTTTCTCTGACTTAGGACTTACAATTTTTTGATTTTATGATAGTGGGAAAGTGACACCCATTTAGTGGAAACTGTCTTGAAATTTTGAATTTGGGTCTTTTTCTGGGTTGCTGATATGTGGGATGATTCTCTTGGATGCTGGGCACGTGTAGCTCCCAGTTAGCCTCGTCATCACAAGGGTCAACAACTGATAGACTCAAAACCATTCCATACCCATACAGCCTTTCTGTTTTTTACTTTCAGCATAGTACTCAATAAATTATATGACACATTAAACAATTTTATTATAAACTAGGCTGTGTTAAGCTAAAAGGCAACCTATGGAATGGGAGAAGATATTTGCAAATGACATATCTGATAAAGAGTTAATATCCAAAATATATCAAGACACAACTCAACACCCCCAAAATGAATAATCCAATTAAGAAATGGGCAGACGACATGAAATAGACATTTTTTTCCAGAGAAGGCATACAGATGGCTAACAGGCACACAAAAAGATGCTCAACATCATTCATCATTAGGGAAGTGCAAATCGACACTGCAATGAGATACCACATCGCACCTGTCAGAATGGCTAAAATCAACAACACAAGAAACAACAGGTGTTGGCGAGGATGTGGAGAAAGGGGAACCCTATTACATTGTTGGGAATGCAAACTGGTGCAGCCAATGTGGAAGACGGTATGGATATTCCTCAAAAAGTCAAAAATAGAACTACCCTGTGATCCAGCAATTACACTATTAGGTATTTTTCCAAAGGATAGAAAAATACTAATTCAAAGGGACATAGAGACGCCCAGTGTTTATAGCAGTATTATCTACAATAGCCAAATAATGGAAACAGCCCAAGTGTCCATCGACGGATGAATGGGTAAAGAAGAAGTGGTATATATATATACAATGAAATGTTATTCAGCCATAAAAAAATATGAAATCTAGTCATTTGTGGTGACATGGCTGGAGCTAGAGAGTATTATGCTAAGTGAAACAAGTCAACCAGAGAAAGAAAAATACCATGTGATTTCACTCATATGTGGAACTTAAGAAACAAAACAAACAGACGAAGGGTAAAAGAGAGAGAGAGGCAAACCAAGAAACAGACTCTTGACGATAGAGAGCAAAGTGATGGTTGCTAGAAAGGGAGGTGGGCAGGGGGATGGGTGAAAGAGGTGATGGGGATTAAGGAATGCACTTGTGATGAGCACCTGATGACGTATGGAAGTGTTGAACCAGTGTGTTGGATGCCTGAAACTAATATGACACTGTATGTTAACTGGGATTTTTAAATTTTAAAAAATAGTCTTGAGTTTGATGATTTTGCCCAACTGTAGGCTAATGTAAGTGTTCTGAGCATGTTTGAGGCAGGCTAGGCTAAGCTGTGATGTTCAGTAGGGTTTATAGGGATGTAACACCACCCTAAACTGAAGATCTGTACAGGTACAATATTAATAAGTATTCAACACTTACTACACACGTCACTGATTTATATACTTGACATGAATGATCTTGTTTAACTGTTTCCACAGTCCTTTGAGGTAGTGGTTATTTTATCCCTATGAGATGAGAGAAATGAGGCACAGAGAAAGTATGTAACTTGCCGAAAGTCACAGAGTAGAGCTGGGTTACTTCTGAGTCTGTATCCACAGCCCTTGCGTATCACCAGCTTGCACTATGGCCTTTCCAGTGAAATGGGTAACATGGTTCCCTGGAGCCCATGGGGTTAGGCCGGTGGGTCTTCACACTTTGAGTCATTGACCCCTCTGCGATACAAATGGACTCCCAGAAAAACACGCATACACCGGGTTAAGTTTTCCCGGCCAAGGAAGGGACGTTGAAAGCATAGTGCCAGGCTTCTACATAGTCTAAGGCTAGTTTTCAATTCAAATAATACAAAACAGTTTTTTCCCCTAAAATTTATTTGGCTGTTTATAGAGCATAAAAATAAACACATAATAAACATAGGCACTCCTGGGTCTTGCTATTAATACAAAAGTAAGTGCATTAATGAATAAATTTGGAAGCACTTAAGGCTGGCAGTCATCACTTCAGACACACAATGCTGGACTGGCAGTAATTATAATAATAGTTGAATCTCTGCACAGAGAGAGGCAACAGAGACCGAGGAGCATTAGGACGTTTTTCCCCGGGAAGTCATGGAACAACTACACTTGGCCACAGTACCCAGAACACCTGCCTTTGCAGAGCACTCCGCCCTCCCTTGCCTTCCAGATAGAGTTTCGTACCAAAACTACAGTTGTTTAGGACCGAGCTGTCACACACGGAAGCCACAGGGGACTTCAGTTTTATCTTAAACATCTACTGTTTTGGTCACGCTTCGTACATCTACCCTTCTGGGTCAGAGCTCCCTGACTTTCCTTTGGTGAACCATTTTTCCTTGACTCAACCCGTGTGGATTGTGGACAGAGAGGGGGTGCTCTTTTCTTTCTCCAGAGGTGGAACATGTGACCCAGGCCTGACGAAGCAGGAGCAGGCGGTCACCCAAATTGATTCAATCAGTGTGGGTCTGGAGACTCCTATGGAGGTGTTAGAAAAAGGTGCTTTCTTCTGTGCTGGAATTCTCTGTGGGAGAATGAGGGCTCAGAGAGCCTCCGAGGGGCTGGTGAGAGCAGAGCTTAGGGAGGGAGGGGAAGGAACCGTGTCCTGATAACATCACCTGGGCTCTTGGATCAAGTCATGCCTGAAAATCATCCTGAGACTTTTCTTTCTTTTTCAAAAATTTTATTTGAGAGAGAGGGGTGGACAGAGGGAGAGAAAGAGTGAGTCTCCAGAAGCTCCACACTCGGCATGGAGCTGGACGCGGGGCTCTATCCCATGACTCAGATCATGACTTGAGTGGAAATCAAGAGTCAGACTCTCAACCAACTGAGCCACCCAGGCGCCCCCTGAGATTTTTCAATGACAAACCCAAACCCTTGTCTCATGCCAGTTTGAATTGGGTTTCTGTCAGTTGGCACGGGGAGTCTTAACTGATGTTGCATCTAACAGACTGTAGAACTTTGTATTATCTATGGTAGCTCGTGCCACTGTTTTTAAACATTCCTTTTTATCTTAAAAAAATCTAGTTCTTCTTTTCAAAAATACAGTAAATATTTTTTAATGGGTTTCTGAAATTTTGTTTAAATTTTTTTTAAAATGTTTTTTTTTTTTCAACGTTTATTTATTTTTGGGACAGAGAGAGACAGAGCATGAACGGGGGAGGGGCAGAGAGAGAGGGAGACACAGAATCGGAAACAGGCTCCAGGCTCTGAGCCATCAGCCCAGAGCCTGACGGCCTGATGCGGGGCTCGAACTCCCGGACCGCGAGATCGTGACCTGGCTGAAGTCGGACGCTTAACCGACTGCGCCACCCAGGCGCCCCGAAATTTTAAGTAGGCTTCATACCCAACATGGAGCTTCAACTCATGACCCTGAGACTAAGTCACATGTTCTACCAACTGGGCCAGCTAGGTGCCCCTAAAATATAGTAAATCTTAATGATTTTTGAGCACTTCGAGAGACCTCCACAGATCCCTAGCTGTTAATTGCCATAGTTGCATATATTGCTTTCCCAAATACAGCACAGTGCTTATGGGTGCGCACATGTCCATAGCAACCAGGCAAAGACAGAAGAAGGTGCCATAGAATTTAGATGCCAGGATCATGCACCAGCCGCCTGGGGCATCGGATTCTGAAAATGAATGTTTTAGCAAAATTATCTGTTATTACACGATGCAGACTTCAGAATCGTTGAAAAGTAGACAGAACCTTGAATGCTAAATCCCCAATACCAAAGACTAATTATATTACCTGACTGTGTTAATTTGTCCAACAGCCATTTATTTCATTCTCCTTCCATCTCATCAAGTCAGATTTTTTTCTTCAAAAGCCTTCATATCTAATATCCATGCTCCTGAGTGAATTTTGGGTCCAAATACATTTGGTAGCCACCAAAGAAAAATGAAGATATTGGAAACATTCCGGCTCCTTGTTTACTTTGAAAGAAACACTTAATCTTTCCTTAAAGTCCACAGTTTACTGAGCTTGACATTTTATAATTTTTGTACTTTACTGAAACGGGAAAAGCAGAGACATTTAAATGGGTTTCGCTTTAAGAGAAGTTGGTATTTGAGAAGCAAGATTTATGAAATGACTATTTGAGGGAGTGATTATGTATGTTTAAAAAAGATTTTTCACTTTAAACAAAGCTTCTTCTATGTTTCCTAATTAATAGTCACCCTACCAAGTAAGCTACTTGACTTAATGTATAAAACTTTACTTAGAATTCTAGAATTTCAGAGCAGGAATAATGCTTGAAGATGATTTCACATTTGTATAAGCCAAGGAAAGGTTGGGTTAAATAATTTGTCCCGTCAGTGGTTGGTTGGTTAGTAGCAGTTGGAAATTTGTTGCCAATAGACCCATCCTGTTGCCAGTAGAAGACTTCTTCTTCTTTTTTTAATTAAAACGTTTTTTAAAATGTTTATTTATTTTTTGAGAGAGAGAAACAGAGCATGAGCAGGGGGAGGGAGACAGAATCAGAAGCAGGCTCCAGGCTCTGAGATGTCAGCACAGAGCCTGATACGGGGCTCCAACCCACGAACTGTGAGATCATGACCTCAGCTGAAGTCGGATGCTTAGCCGACTGAGCCACCCAGGTGCCCCCACCTTCTTCTTTTTTTTAATGTTTATTTTTTAGTTTTGAGAGCTGAGAGAGAGAGTGCACTAGTCGGGGAGGGACAGAGTGAGAGGGAAATGAAACGGAAGCAGTCTCCAGGCTCTGAGCTCTCAGCTTGAACCCACAAACCGTAATATCATGACAAGCCAAAGCCGGATGCTTAACCGACTGAGCCATCCAGGTGCCCCCATCCCACCTTCTTTTTGAAAGAAGTTCTTCATGGGTTGCCTGGCTTGGTCAGTCAGTGGGGCATGTGACTCTTGATCTCTGGGTTGTGAGTTCGAGTTCCATGTTCAGTGTAGAGATTACTTAAGAATATAAGTAATCTATTTTTGGGGGGGCGCCTGGGTGGCTCAGTTGGTTGACCATTGGACTCTTGATCTGAACTCAGGTCATGATCCCAGGATTGTGGGATCGAGCCCCATGTCAGTCTCTGCCCTGAGCATGGAACCTGCTTGGGATTCTCTTTCTCTCTCCCTCTGCCCCTCCTCTGCTTGCATGTGTGCGAGTGCGGGCTCTCTTTCTTTGTCTCTCTCCCTCTCTCTCTCTCTCTCTCAAATTAAAAGAATCCTTTAAAAAAAAAGAAAATAAAAGAGGTTCTTCAGGAACTACCCCCCAAAAGAAGTTCTTTTTTTAAATTATTTTCAAAAAGTAATCTCTGCAGTCATTGTGGAGTTCAAACTTAGGACCCTGAGATCAAGAGTCACATGCTGCTCTGATGGAGCCAGCCAGATACCCCAAAAAGTTCTTTAGAAGAAGAAAAATGATATAGGTTAGAAACTCAGGTCTACATGAAGAAAGAAAGAGCATTAGAGAAGGAATAAATAGGGATAAAGTAAATCCTTTATTTTCTTATTCTTTAAAAAACAATTTTTTTACATTTATTTATTTTTGAGAAACGGAGTGAGACAAAGCATGAGCGGGGGAGGGGCAGAGAGAGAAGGAGACACAGAATCTGAAGCAGGCTCCAGGCTCTGAGCAAGCGGTCAACACAGAGCCCAACGTGGGGCTCGAACTCATAAACCACAAGATCATGACCTGAGCTGAAGTCGGCACTCAACCGACGGAGCCACCCAGGCACCCCCTTATTTTCTTAATCAACCTATCAGATAACAGTTACTCAAAATAATAATTAGAAACAATGCATTAGTTGATTATAATTTATGGCTAAGAAAATGAATGCCAGTAATATTATATGGAATGGGAAGGAGGGATTGTGAGTACCCTATTATAATGCCTGCATTAGGGATATCTGGGTGGCTCAGTAGGTAGAGCATCCAAGTCCTGATTTTGGCTCAGCTCATGATCTCATGTTTCATGAGTTCAAGCCCTGAGTTGGGCTCTGTGCTGACAGTGTGGAGCCTGCTTGGGATTCTTTCTCTCTCCCTCTCTTTCTGCCCCTCCCCTGCTTGTGCTCACTCTCTCTGACAAAATAAATGAATAAACATTAAAAAAATGCCTGCATTACCCATGCAGTAGGATAGTGTAATTTGGAAGGGGACCTGGATTAGTTATAAATATTTATGATATACTCTAGGACAACCACTAAAAACAAAAGTTAAAAAAAACATGTATAATTGATATGCTAAGTAACTGGAGAAAATGGAATCATAAAATGCTCAGATAAAAACACAAAAGACAGAAAAGAGTGGAAGAAAAAAAGAAACAAAGAATAAGGGCAATGAGCAGAACACAGTAACAAATATGGTAAATATTAATCTGATTATATCAATAATCACTTTATTTTTTATTTTTTGAGAGGGAGATATGGGGTCACAAATAGAGGGAGAGAGAGAATCTTAAGCAGAAGCCATGCCCAACATGGAGCCCCATGCAAGCTCGATCTTGTTACCATGAATGAAATCATGACCTGAGCTGAAATCAAGAATCAGATGCTTAACTGGCTGAGCCACCCAGGCACCCCCAATAATCACTTTAGATGTCAGTGCTCTAAATGCACCAATTAAAAAACAGAGATAGTCTGAGTAGATCAAAAAAACCAAACTAAACCAAACCCAAGACCCAACTATATGTTGTTTGTAAGAAACCCGCTTTAAATATTAAGTGGATAGAGGAAAAGATACACTAAAAGGAAAGACAGATTAAAAGAGATGGAAAAAGATATACCATACTAACACTAATCAAGAGAAAGTTGGAATAGTAATATTAATTTCACACAAGTAGACTTCAGAACAAGGAAAATTAACGGGGATAATAAGAGACATACCCCAAAACAGAGCATCAAAATATGTGCAGCAAAAACAGACAGAGCTGCAAAAGTAGAAACAGATGAATATACTGTTATGCTTGGAGATTTCAACACCCGTCTATCAGTAATTGGCAGAAAATCAGTCAGGACGTCATTGCAATGAATAGCATAATCAATCAACATGATATAATTGACATTTATAGACTACTTCATCTAACCACGGAAGAATACACTTTTTTCTCAAGGTCACACAGAACATTCACAACGATAGACCACGTTCTGGGCCACAGAACACGTGTTAACACATTAAAAAACCAGACATCAGAGTGTCTGCTCTCAGTCCACAAAGGAATTAAACTAGAAATCAATAATAGAAAGAGAGCTGGAAAATCCTGAAATGCTTGGAGGTTAAATGACACACTTCTCAATAAGACATGGGTCAAAGAGGAAGTCTTACAAAAAATTAAAAAATCTTTTGAACGAAATGAAACTGAAAATAAAACTTTTCGAAATTTGTGGCATGTAGTAGAAGCATGACTTAGAAGAAAATTTATAGTATTGAATGCTTATGTTAGAAAAGCAAAGTAATCTAAAATCAACGATCTAAGCTTCTATTTTAGGAAACTAAGAAAAAAGGAAGGACAAAGTAAATCTCAAGTAAGCAGAAGAAAAATAAAATTAGAGCAGAAATCAGTGAAATTGAAAACAGGAAATGAATGAAGTAAAAAAAAAATAGTTTTTTGGAAAGATCAATACAAATGAAAAAAAAATTTTTTTTAATTTATTTTTGAGAGAGGGAGACAGAGCACTAGCTGGGGAGAGGCAGAGAGAGAGGGAGACAGAATCCCAAGCAGGTTCCAGGCTCTGAGCTGTCAGCACAGAGCCCGACGTGGGGCTCCAACTCATGAACCATGAGATCATGACCCGAGCAGAAGTCACGCGTATAACTGACTGAGCCAGCCAGGTGTTCACCGTTTTTTTTTT
The DNA here is from genome assembly GCF_028749965.1 of Puma concolor. NCBI lineage: Eukaryota > Metazoa > Chordata > Mammalia > Carnivora > Felidae > Puma > Puma concolor. Next base: position 14,259,012 of record NC_141668.1, on the reverse strand, counting down.
TTAAAGATCAATAAAAGTTGATAAGCTTCTATCCAAGCTAATTAAGAGAAAAAGAGAGCAGACAGAAATTACTAGTATCGAAAATCAAAGAGGGGCCATCACTACTCATCCTTTGCATATTAAAAGGAGAATAAAGGAATATTTTGAGTAACTTCATGTTTATAAATTTGATAATCTAGATGAAGTGGACCGCATCCTCGAATCTATCAAAACTCATACAAGAAGAGATAATCTGATTTTGCTTTTATCTATGAAAGAAATTGAATCAGTAATATATAACCTTCCAAATTAAAAAGCACCAGACGGATTCACTGGTGAATTCTCCCAAACATTTAAGAAAGGGATGATGTCGGGGTGCCTGGGTGGTGCAGTCGGTTAAGCGTCCGACTTCAGCCAGGTCACGATCTCGCGGTACGTGAGTTCGAGCCCCGCGTCGGGCTCTGGGCTGATGGCTCAGAGCCTGGAGCCTGTTTCCGATTCTGTGTCTCCCTCTCTCTCTGCCCCTCCCCCGTTCATGCTCTGTCTCTCTCTGTCCCAAAAATAAATAAAAAAACGTTGAAAAAAAAATTAAAAAAAAAAAAAAGAAAGGGATGATGTCAATTCTCTACAATTTCTTTGAGACAGTAGAGGCAGAGGGAACACTTGCTAATTAATTCTGAGGCCAATATTACCCTAATACCAAGACCAGGGAAAGACTTTTGAGACAAGAAAACTACAGACCAATATCTCTCATGAACATTGATACAAAAATCCTCAACAAAATATTAACAAATCAAATCTGACAATGTATAAAACAAAGTGCACACCACAGTCAAGTGGGATTTATTCCGTGTGAATAATCATCTGATTATATCAGTAGATGTAGAGAAAGCATTTGACAACATAGTGCATTGAGAATGATTTTTGTATATATGTATTTGTAAGTGTCTATTTTTGTACATCTATCTAAAGTCTATACAGCAAAATTCTGACAGATGAGTTTTATTTTCTTCTTTTTGCTTTGAATTTTCTAAATTTTCTGTAAAATTTTGTAGAAAAGAGTACTAGACATGACTTTAAAAACCTTTATTGGTTTGGCTAGGGTCCACTACTAGAAATGCTTGTTAAAGGATCACAGCTAAAGGGAATAAGGTCACAAGTCTTCTAGTGCCCTGTTGATGGGGGCGAAATTGGGAAGTGGGAGGAGCTTCCCCTGGTAGAGTGCTCAAGTGGCCGATTGTGGACAGGCAAAATGCAGACAACAGAGCAACACAGAAATGGGTCCCCATCTCTTCCCTCTAGTCTCATTTTGTATAAACCTTGGTAATTGCTGTTATCAATGGAGAGAGATCAGTTTCTCTCTTTTTAAAAAAAAATTTTTAATGCTTATTTTTGAGAGAGAGAGTGGGTTGGGGGGTGGGGGGGGGGACAGCAGGGGAGGGGCAGAGAGAGAGTGAGGGAGACATAATATCTGAAGCAGGCTCCAGGCTCTGAGCTGTTAGCATAGAGCCTGATGGGGTGGGGCGGGGTGGCTCCAACTCACGAACCTTGAGATCATGACCTGAGTCAAAGTCAGAAGCTTAACTGACTGAGCCACCCAGGCCCCAAGATCAGTTTCGTTTTGAGATCAATCTCTAATGTCAGCCTAAGCAAGTGAATCTGTACAAGTTAGTCATAAACATGAGCACGTGCAAACACACACACACACACACACACACACACACACACACAATCTTTACTACAATGCCGAAAATTCAAAATATAGGTGTTTGTAGTATTGACTCTTATCAATCTAGATTTTTTTCAAATTTACAAACAGTGCTTGCTGTATGGTTTTGTGAAAGCCTAAACCAGCTTCATTTTCAGTGAGCTGTCTGTCAACCCCGTCTGGTCTCTGGAAAGGTGTTTTTCAATTTGGGTTCTAAACTAACTACTTTCACTTCGGATAGACTCATTGTCATATTCTGTACACAGTCATGCATCTTACCTCAGATTATTTCCTCTTGGGGTTGGTTGACCTTCAGGGATATTATAGGCACACTCTCACCATGTATCTCCACCTCTGACCCTAGGAAGTCACCTTTCTTTCCATTGTCTCTTCTAGGGTCTGTGGCAGATTCACAGTGCCAAGAGGTGGCATTTAGAGTTAGCTATATCTAGATTTAAATCCCTGCCCCAATATTTACCAGCTGGATGAACTTTGGCAAATCACTCTCTGAGTGGCTCCTTTCACCTGATAAATGTGGATAGTATTGGTTTATAAAATTCTCATGATGATTAAGTCAAAAGTCATCTATGCAATGCCCGGACTGAGTAGGCAACCAACAAATGGGGGCCTGATGCTCATAGCCTTCCCTTCCAGTTATCTGAGTTTATTCTAGAGGTTTTCCTGACAGGATTATCCTGGCCCTGGTCCACAATCCTTGCTTCTTCTCTGGCTCTTGGTCCTCTCTCATTTTGTGGACGTTTTGGGTCCCGTTATCTTGATTTTACATTCTGTTGTTGTGATTCTAGTTCTGGTGGGTGACTCACCCTATCCCTACCATTCCCGTTCAGCTCAGGTTAGAGCCCCACCTGTTAGGTGCTCTCATAGCCAGCCTTGTGAACTTGGCAAAACCATTTAAGGTCCTGAACCACACCTGTGCTTCTTTATAGCCCATGCCTGTCAGATCAAAACATAATGATCCAGTTGAGGGAAGAGATGGCGTTTTGCTTGCACATGTCATAAAAAGATGGAAAATTAAAAATTTTTTTTTTCAACTTTTATTTATTTTTGGGACAGAGAGAGACAGAGCATGAACGGGGGAGGGGCAGAGAGAGAGGGAGACACAGAATCGGAAACAGGCTCCAGGCTCTGAGCCATCAGCCCAGAGCCTGACGCGGGGCTCGAACCCATGGACCGCGAGATCGTGACCTGGCTGAAGTCGGACGCTTAACCGACTGCGCCACCCAGGCGCCCCAAAAGATGGAAAATTTAAAGCAATGAACAGAGAAACCTGGGAAAGCCATGGCTTTTTTTTTTCTCCCAAAAAGAATCTTCACTGTCAAAAAGAGTAAGGCAAAAATATACAATTCAAAGCCCTGAGAGACAGAATTATCTCTAAGGAGAACACTTTTAATTTTGGATGTCAGTGATTCTTTCATAGATTTTGGGCTTTTGAGTGAATTTGTTCAGTTGGAACCTAGGGAAACCTGGCTGCCTGAGAAGTTAATTATACACATAAAAGTTCGAATATGAATAACTTTATTATCTTAATATAGCTATTGTTTTTAGACAATTAAGTAATACATGTTTATTGTACAAAATGTAGAAAATATCGGGGCACCTGGCTGGCTCAATTGGTAGAGACACTTGATCTCATGGTCGTGAGTTTGAGCCCCATGTTGGGTGTAGAGACTACTTACAAATAAAATCTTTAAAAAAATCTAGAAAATATAAACCCTCTAAAGAGAAAAAATCCAGGAAAAATCCTAACATTTTGATGTATTTCCTTGTGATTGATTTTTCTTTATAAAATTTAGACCATATTTCATCCACAGTTTTATATTCTACTCTTTGCACCTAACAGCATCTCTTGAGTGTTTTTCTACATCCTAAAGACTCCTTTATTTTTTCAAAGTTTCATTTATTTAGGTAATTTCTGCACCCTATGTGGGGTTTGAACTCATGATCCCGAGATCAAGTGTCGCATGTTCTTCTGGCTGAGCTAGCCAGGCATCCCTAAAATTTTATCTATCGTCTATCCATCTGTCTGTCTATCTACCTCTGTATCTATCTGTCATCTATCTAATGTCTACATCCAGTGTGTGTCTCGAACTCACTACCCTGAGGTCAAAAGTCACATGCTCTTCCTACTGACCAGCCAGGCACCCCCTTAAATACTCCTTTAAAATGTTATTTTAATGACTTCTTATCATTCCATTGAATGACTATGTTATGATTTATTCATCTAACCCCTGTTGTTGGACATTTGTGAATCCCGTTACAAATAGTACTTCAGTGTAAATATTTGAACCTTCATTTTTGAGCATGGATCCAATTAGATTCTCTTTTGAGCATGTTACATTCCCAAGGTCCTCTGGCTACTTGTGGAGCTCTGATTGCTGTTCATGCTGCACCACTGGGGTCAACTGCAGTGGGGCTAAATGACCACAGATGCTTTGGGTGGATGGTTCTCCCTGGCAGGACTATTTTTATTCCCTTCTAGGAGGGGGCGCCTCCCAGGGAGTTTAACTGCTTGGCACACGTGAAATGGTAACTTGACAAAGGCTTGCTGCTTGTTATGAATGAGCTTCTTTCTGTGTGTTAGCTCCTGCAGGCTGTGGCTGTGGGAGCTCCCTGTAATGAAGTGCCCCGGGGCAGTGCCCCCAAGTCCCACGTAGGTCTTTGTTGGCAAGTAATTCCCTTTCTGAGGCGAGGTGCTTGCAAGGCCTGTGGGAAATGGAGGAGGAGTGGAAATTGGCACACCCAAGGCTCTCTCTGGTGAGACTGCTCTGCGATGCCAAGTTGGAGTCTGGGGTTGGCTGGGTGAGCCCTGGCCATGCTGTGGGGAGCCAGGGTGTGTGTGTGTGTGTGTGTGTGTGTGTGTGTGTGAGAGAGAGAGAGAGAGAGAGAGAGAGAGAGAGAGAGAGAAGGAGGGAGAGAGAGAGAAAGAGAGAGAGAGAGAGAGAGAGAGAGAGAGAGAGAGAGAGATGGGTAACTAAGGCCTTCAACCCCTGAAATTCTCTGGTGCTTTCCAAAGATTATATACATTTTTCTTTTTAATGCGATGATTCCTCTTTGCAGTAGTCTGCTCAGGTGCCAGAGCAAAATACCACAGACTGGGGGGCTTCAACAACAAAAGTCTATTTTCTCACTGTTCTGGAGGCTGGAAGTCCCAGATCAAAGTGCTGGTCATTTAGGTTCCTGATAAGGGCTCTCTTCCTTGTTTATAGATGGCTTTGTCCTCAAATGGCTTTTCCTCTGGGCCAAGAGAAAAGAGAGATCAAGAGAAAGATTAAGACATTGAGAGAGAGAGGGAGGGAGGGAGGGAGGGAGACCGAGACCTCTTCCTTTTAATTTTTTTAATTATTATTTTTTTTATGAAGCTACCGGTTCTACCAGGCCTAATCCTCATGACTTTATTTAAACTCTGTTACCTCCTGGGGCGCCTGGGTGGCTCAGTCGGTTAAGCGACCTCGGCTCAGGTCATGATCTCGCGGTCCGTGAGTTCGAGCCGCGCGTCGGGCTCTGTGCTGACAGCTCAGAGCCTGGAGCCTGTTTCAGATTCTGTGTCTCCCTCTCTCTGACCCTCCCCCGTTCATGCTCTGTCTCTCTCTGTCTCAAAAACGAATAAATATTAAAAAAAAAAAAGATAATCCTTTAAAAAAAAAATAAACTCTGTTACCTCCTGAAGACCCTATCTATAAATACAGTCACATTGAAGGTTAGGGTTTCAAGTTATGAATTTTGGGGGTGTGCAAACATTCAGTCCATAACATTGTTACCCACTGCTCTATTTTTTTCCTATAACATTTATCATCTTCTACAATACTACATGGCTTATTTTTTTATTAAGTTGGTTATTATTTGTCTCTCACTACTAGAATATAAGCTCTATGAGGTCAGGAATCTTTCCTGGTTTTTCACTTATGTTTCTTCAAGAACCTAGGAGAGTGCTTGCACATGCAAATGTGGAAGAAATGAATGAGGTCAGCAACCATAGCTGTCAAGGTGAGAAGAGGGAGAGAGAGCTAGAACTACTGGTAATAAACAGAAAATTCCAGGAAATAGCAATATCTAGGAAGGGAAATTGGGGCCTGTCCTGTCCTATCCCAGAACTACTAATGCCCTGTCCAGCAACATGTGGATAATTGCACTTGATCAGGAAGATGGGGAGGAGACACTCCACATCATGGTCCAAACTTGGGTTCTGTTAAATTGTTATGGGGATTGTGCTGTCTTAATCTGCTTGGGCTGCCACCAAAAATCCCATCAACTGTGTGGCTTAAAAAATAGAAATTTAATTTCTCACAGTTCCGTAGGCGAAGTCCAAGATCATTGTGCTGGAATGATTGAGTTCTGATGAGAACTATCTTCCTGGCTTAAGGGTGACCACTTTCTCTTTGTCCTCATGTGGCAGAGACAGAGAGAGGAAGGCAAGCTTTGTGATGTCTAATCCCATCATGGGGGCACCACCCTTATGACCTCATCTAAACCTAAATACCTCTCCAAGGCCCGTCTCCAAATACTATCACATTGGGTTTAGAACTTCAACATGTGAATTTTGAGGGGACATAAACAGTCCCTAACAGATGATGGAACTGGTGATCAAACACTTATAGGATCCAGAGATGAGATGTCAGGTCAGGGAGTAGAACAAGATACCGTCCACGTAGACCATGACTCAGTCCAGGAGGTGAACGTCTAGAAAGCATCAGAGTATCACATTAGCCAGATGCCATCACAGTGCACCCATATTGGTCAAATCCTACTGGCATTATAGTGTACCCAGAATGGTCAACGCCTGCCTGGGAGGCTGTTAGTCACTCATGGTATTTCCAGATCTTGTGGAATTGTAGTCCTTAAGAGGTTAAATTGATACAATTACGTGTGCCACAATTTTGGGTGAATGATTAGATTGGGTTTCTTTTTCTTTTCATTTATGAAAATATCCGGGAGCTTTTGGAGAACAAGTGCAGAGTCTAAGAAGTGGATAGCATGCTGTTTAAAATGTTGTGGCTTTGGGGCGCCTGGGTGGCGCAGTCGGTTAAGCGTCCGACTTCAGCCAGGTCACGATCTCGCGGTCCGGGAGTTCGAGCCCCGCGTCAGGCTCTGGGCTGATGGCTCGGAGCCTGGAGCCTGTTTCCGATTCTGTGTCTCCCTCTCTCTCTGCCCCTCCCCCATTCATGCTCTGTCTCTCTCTGTCCCAAAAATAAATAAACGTTGAAAAAAAAAATTAAAAAAAAAAATGTTGTGGCTTTAAAAAGTAGTTTAATACTTATGAGAGAGAAATTATCACGTAAAAGTATCTTCACTATTCCCACTAGTAGCTTTCTGCAGATGCGCTTTGGAATTATTTTCCAGGGGCGCCTGGGTGGCTCAGTCGGTTGAACGTCCGACTTCGGCTCCCGTCATGATTTTGTGGTAAGTTCGAGCCCTGTGTTGGGCTCTGTGCTGACAGCTCAGAGCCTGGAGCCTGCTTTGGATTCTATGTCTCCCTCTCTCTCTGCCCCTCCCCTGCTCATGCTCTGTCTCTCTCTCTCTCTCTCTGTCAAAAATAAATAAGCATTAAAAAAAATTATAAAAAAAAGAATTATTTTCCAAGTTGCAATGAAAGATTGAGATTTTGATAGGAACTATTTTAAATCTATGAATGACTTTGTAAAGCATTGACATTTTTATAGAATTGAATTGTTTCATTCAGGAATATGGTGGGTTTCTATATCTTTTCAGGTCATTTGTGTCTCTCGATAAACTTTTGTAGTTTTCTTCATATAAAGCCTTCACTTTCCTTGTAACTAATCTGTTAACTGCTATTCTATCAGAATGTATTGATTCTTATCTATTTTTAGTTTATTAAGTTTTCAGTCCTACTATCTACATATAATATTCATTTTGCATTCTCCTTTGCAATTGTTGTAACTTAAAAAAAATTTTTTTTTATTTTTAAAGTTTATTTATTTTGAGAGAGACAGAGACAGAGTAAGTGGGGGAAGAGCAGAGCGAGAGAGAGAGGGAGAGAGGGAATCCAGGCAGGCTCTGTGCTGCCAGCGCTGAGCCTGACATGGGGCTCAAACCTATGAAACTGCGAGATCGTGACCTGAGCTGAAACCAAGAGTCAGGTGCTTAACCAACTGAGCCAGCCAGGCACCCCTGCACTTGCTGTGGCTCTTAATTTCTGGTGCCTACTCTACTCTTGCCCCTCAACGTATTAACCGGTGGTGGTAGAGAGAGCACATTTGTTTTGGTCCTGACTTTATGAGAATATGTATTGTGTGCCAGTCCATCCTGGCCTGTTTGCCCTCAGATTTGTACTTTGACTTTCCTTGCTCTGTTGTGCTGCCGGGGACTGACATTTGCAGGCTGCGTATCCCCAGGCCCCCGTGTCAGCTGGTGTCCATCTGGGTTCCACCAGTGGGAGTTTCTAGCCAAAGTCTGGTGAGCCGAAGACAGGGTATTTCTCCTCTGTTCTCTGCCATGGGTAGCAACTCCAGCAGCAGTGACGTCTGGTTTCATGGCTCCAGCTCTGGCCAGAAAGATGTCTCCATAGTTTCAGCTTCTGCTGGGTGAACCTGGTCCCCAGGCTCAGGGAATACTCTTTGCTCTTTGTATTCTACCAGGGAGGCTGCCCTCCGTCCCCAGTAGGAGCGCCCCTGTCCTAGACCCTATGTTTTATAGGCCCACGTATCACAAACACAAAAAGTAACTGTCCTGGAGAACGCATGGTTGCCCTTCTGTCTTGGGATCTGGCGGCCATCAGTACTGGCGCAGCGTGGCCCAAACAGCTGCTCTTCTGGTTAACACAGTTCAGGCCCCAAGCACATGCTTTTCTGAAACTGTTGCCCTCAGAACAAAAAACATCTGCATCTAAATGCCTTTAAGTTTTATGGGTTGTGTTGCTGCGGATACGGTGTTAGCTACTGCTTTGGAGCACAGAAAGGGTGTGAGGGTGGAGGCACTTTGATAAAAGAAAAGATGAAATGATTAACTTGTCAAATCCTTCCTCCCAGGTAGCATGCAAGCAGATTTTTGAATAAGGAAGCGTCACTTCCCAGCAGCGATGGGCATCCATTTTCCTGCTTCCTTTTGTGTTCCAGTTCATGGTTCTGGAGTTACATATGAATTAGGGTGGTATTTTGAACAGTTGCACACAGTAACTGAGGCACGTTTTGCAAGATTATGTTCTTGCAATTCACATTCCTCTTAAACCATAAGTGTATTTCTAGACCTAACCTAGATTTTGGCCTAAAATCCAGAAACATTCTTTATAGCACATATATAACATAGTTTGAATTTGTTGCTAGAGATGTGGCCTCAACTGAGCCAATAGGCATGAAGTTCTTTGGAGGAATTGAAAGATTATTTATATATCTTGAATCTATCCATAGACAAGACACATTTAAATTTGGCCTTATAGCCACTTAAGACACACAATGTGGGGCATCTGGTGGCTCAGTCAGCTAAGCTTCTGACTCTTGATTGTGGCTCGGATCATGATCTCACAGTTCATGAGTTCAGACCCCGTGTCACCACAGAGCCTGCTTGGGATTCTCTCTCTCTCGTCTCTCTCTGCCCTTCCCTGGCTCTCGTGTGCACGTTCTCTCTCTCTTTCTCTCAAAATAAATAAATAAATGTTAAAAAAAGACACACAATGGAAATGCTGACTAAAGCCATTAAATTTAATTTAGAAAGGATGTAAGATATATTAGGAAAGCTAAATGAAACAATAGAATGTCCTCAAATCTAGAGCAAGAATGTGGTCTTTGTGGAAGATAAAATTAATTTAGGACTTGTGCTGTCCACAATTTTTTTTTTTTTTTTTTTTTTTTTTTTTAAAAAATTTTTTTTTTTTCCACGTTTTTATTTATTTTTGGGACAGAGAGAGACAGAGCATGAACGGGGGAGGGGCAGAGAGAGAGGGAGACACAGAATCGGAAACAGGCTCCAGGCTCTGAGCCATCAGCCCAGAGCCTGACGCGGGGCTCGAACTCACGGACCGCGAGATCGTGACCTGGCTGAAGTCGGACGCCTAACCGACTGCGCCACCCAGGCGCCCCCACAATTTTTTGATACAAACTATTACTTGCTATTAATGGTATAAGCAAAAGAAAACCTAAGTTTGGTGATTTCTCACTTAAAGGGATTAAAAATACTTTTAAATTTTAAGGAAAATGGTTTTCTAAATAAAAATACAGTGCATATGCAATCAAATGTGATATCCTAATAAAATATAAGAGAATTAGAACAAGGAAATGCAAATGTTTTCATGACTTTAAAGAAGAGGCTTCATGTACAAATAAACCAAAGTAATGTCTGTAGTAACTATTTTCCGACTGTTATAGATCAAGATATGGTCTTGACTGTGGAGAGATTTGAACAAATTAATCAATGGACTGCAGTTTTTGGTATTTTTCATTCTAGCACTGGAATATTTGAAAGAAGAACTGAATAGGTATTGTGGATCTACATATTACTTTGACAGTAAAAATCATGACATATATGATAATGTTTTACGTGATAAAAGTAATATTTTTTGCATTAACAATAACTTGTCATAGGTGATCGTTACAATGCTTGAATATAACATACAAAATCCCAAATATAAGTATTGTTTTAAGAATTTGTGGGCACCTGGGTGGCTCAGTTGGTTGAGCTTCCGACTTCGGCTCAGGTCATGATCTCATGGTCTGTGAGTTCAAGCCCCGCGTCGGGCTTCTTCCTGACAGCTTGAAGCCTGGAACCTGCTTCGGATTCTGTGTCTTCCTCTCTCTCTGCCCCTCCCCCATTCATGCTTTGCCTCTCTCTGTCTCAAAAATAAATAAACATTAAAAAAATAAAAAAAAAAAGAATTTTATTGACATTCCAATAGAAGTGTTACTGCTTCAGTAGGGTGAAGTTTCTCCAAATTGGAAATAATTAAAAAAAAAAAAAAACAAACCCAAAACTATCCTGGGTGGCTCAGTCGGTTAAGTGTCCGACTTCAGCTCAGGTCATGATCTTGCCTTTTGTGAGTTTGAGCCCCGTATCAGGCTCTCTGCTGTCAGCATGGAGCCCACTTCGGATCTTCTCTCTCCCTCTCTCTCTGCCCCTTCCTCGCTGGTTCTCTCTCTCTCCAAGTAAATAAATAAGCTAAAAAAAAAAAAAAAAGAACTATTTAAAAACTACAGGGAATCAAAAGCAGTTGTCAAAAACATTTGACATTACCATCAATAGAATATAAAGTTATGTGAAAATCTTGATTATAACAACAGAATGATTTTTCTGAAATAAAAGTCAAGAAAAATAACTCTTATGATACGTATTTTGTTGTAAATTATAAGTGCCTCTATTTTATTACTCACCTGTGCATTGCTGATCCATCAACACATGAGCAGTCATAATTTGGTTGTCTTTGATATTTTGCCAAATTGTATTCATACTCAAATATAACTTTACACATATTTGAAAATTGGTCATCACAAAGGTATGTGTAAGGTAGGAGGTTGGAACATCGTTATTTAACAGTTCATCATTTGACTTACACCTATAAACATTCAGGTACATGAGATGTGGGCTGCGTTTGTAAGCTTGCCCTGGGCTCTTTGTTGGGGCCAAGCCTGCCTCGTGGTGGTAGTGGCTTCCCGCTGCCAGCTTCCTGTTGTCTGCTTGGCTCCTTGGTTCTTCTGTCACTCTTTAATTTTGCACAAATAAACAGATACATGTATATTGGCTTATGACCCCTTTTTTTCCTTTATTTTTTTTCAAGATTTTATTTTTATTTTTTTATTAAAAAAATCTTAAAATCTTTATTTATTTTTGAGAGAGAGAGAGAGAAAGACAGAGTGTGAGTGGGGGAGAGCAGAGAGAGAGGGAGACACAGAATCCGAAGCAGCCTCCAGGCTCTGAGGGTCCTCGTAGAGCCCGATGGGGGGCTTGAACTCGCGAACCATGAGATCATGACCTGAGCTGAACTTGGACGCTTAGCCAACTGAGCTACCCAGGCGCCCCAAGATTTTATTTTTAAGTAATTTCTGCACCCACCGTGGGGCCCCAACCCATGACCCTGAGATCAAGAGTCACTCACTCCATTGACTAGCTAGGTGCCCCTGTCCCCTTCTATTTTACATGAAAGGTAGAATTGTAGGTTGAAGAGTGTCCTCCCAGAACCTCTGTTGAAGTCCTAACGCCTATGACTTTGAAATGTGACCTTATTTAGAAATAGTGTCATAGTAGAGGTAATTGATTCAGATGAGGTCAGGCTGGAATAGGGTAGGCTTATGTTCCAGTATGACTGGTGTTCTTATAAGAAGAGAGACATTTGGCAATAGAGGAAGGATGTTGTGAGAAAAGGCAGTCATGTGATGACAGAGGCAGAGATCAGAGTAAGCCAAGGAATGTCAGGGATTTCTAGCAGATACTAGAAGCTAGAAGCTTCCACTAGAAGCTAGAAGCTTCCTCTAGAAGCTAGAAGAGGCAAGGAAGGATTCTCTCCTCCAGGTTTCAAAGGGAGCATGGTCCTGACAACACCTTGATGTTGTACTCCCAGTCTCTAGAAATGCGTGACAATAAATTTCTGACATTTTAGGATACCTGATTTGCGGTGCTTTGTCATAGAAGCCCTAGGATATGGGCAGCATACCAAAACTGCTCTTTGCCCCATGTGCCAGTGTTTCTACAGGCTAGATACCTACAAGTAGAGCTGCTGGAGCGAAACAAACATCTCTCGTCTTCACAGCTACTCCAAATTGCCCTCCTGAGTGGCGGTATCGGTTTATGCTCCCACCAGCAGAGCACGAGAGCTTGTTTCCTTATGCCCTGGCCAACACTTGACATTAACAGACACATAAACACTTTTTCCAATGGATGGGTAAAAAAGAAGCACTTAAAAAAATTGTATTCTCTGATTAGTAGAGGGGTTGAATGTTTTTTTTTGTATGTTAATATTCCATTTGAATTTTTCTTCTGTAAATTTTCTTAAAAAATTTTTTTAACGTTTATTCATTTTTGAGAGACAGAGACAGCATGAACGGGGGAGGGGCAGAGAGAGAGGGAGACACAGAATCTGAAGCAGTCTCCAGGCTCTGAGCCGTCAGCCCAGAGCCCGACGCGGGGCTTGAACTCGTGAATGGAGAGATCATGACTTGAGCCGAAGTCGGACGCTTAACCGACTGAGCCACCCAGGTGCCCCTATAAATTTTCTTTTTAAGACCTTTGATCATTTTTCTGTTGTATCATTTAAAACAGTTTTTTTTTTAATGTTTATTCATTTTCAAGAGACAGAGCATGAGTGGGGAAGGGGCAGGGAGAGAGGGGGAGACACAGAATCCAAAGCAGGCTCCAGGCTCTGAGCTGTTAGCACAGAGCCTGAGGTGGGGGCTGAACCTACCACCTGTGAGATCATGACCTGAGCTGAAACCAAGAGTCAGTCACTTAACTGATTAAGCCACCGAGGCGCCCCTAGGAAGAGGTTTTAAATATCCAGAATGTTTGTTGGCTTTAACTGGTTGTCTTTTTAGCTTCTAGTGAGAGGATCAAATGACATTTATTTGACCTATTGATATGAGGCACCTGTAATTGTACGGACTTTCAAAAGCAGAGCAGTTAAGTATTTTATGGACAAGAGGAAGAATGCCAATGGGGAGAGGGGCTTTTTTTTTTTTTTTCAACATTTATTTATTTTTGCGACAGAGAGAGACAGAGCATGAACGGGGGAGGGGCAGAGAGAGAGGGAGACACAGAATCGGAAACAGGCTCCAGGCTCTGAGCCATCAGCCCAGAGCCTGATGCGGGGCTCGAACTCCCAGACCGCGAGATCGTGACCTGGCTGAAGTCGGACGCTTAACCGACTGCGCCACCCAGGCGCCCCGAGAGGGGCTTTTTAAAACAAGTTTAGAGGGCTGCTTGGTTAGAACAGAGGGCCTAAGGGAGTGTAATGGCCAGTTTTAGAAAATAGGCTGAAGGGCACCTGGGTGGCTCAGTCTGTTGAGGATCTGACTCACTTTTGGCTCAGGTTATGATCCCAGGGTTGTGGGACTGAGACCCACAATGGGCTCTGCACTGAGCGTGGAGCCTCCTTAAGACTCTCTCTCTCTCTCTCTCTCTCTCTCTCTCTCTCTCTCTCTCCCCCTCTCTCCCTGCCCTTAACTCCCCACCCTGAACTCCCTCCCCTCTCTCAGTGTGCACATACTCTCTCTCTTAAAAAAAAAAAGGTGTGCCTGGGTGACAGTCAGTTGTGTCTGACTTTGGCTCAGGTCATGATCTCATGGCTTGTGGGTTTGAGCCCCATGTCGGGCTCTGTGCTGACAGCTCAGAGTCTGGAACCTGCTTCAGATTCTGTGTCTCCCTCTCTCTCTGCCCCTTCCCCGCTTGCACTCTGTCTCTCTGTTTCTCTCTCAAAAATAAACATTAAAAAAATAAATAAAATAAAAAATGAAAAAAAAAATAGGTTGAAGCCTTTGTGACACCTTGTATGGGGGTGTAACTCTTTACACCTTGTAAAGAGTTTGAGCTTCACTGTACAGGCAAGATGAAATTCCTGCAGGGGCACCTGGGTGGCTCAGTTGGTTAAGTGTCCGACTTCCGCTCAGGTCATGATCTCATGGTTCATGGGTTCAAGCCCTGAGTCGGGCTCTATGATGACAGCTCAGAGCCTGCAGCCTGTTTCAGATTCTGTCTCCGGCTCTCTGCCCCTCCCCCGCTTGTACTCTGCCTCTCTGTCTCTAAAATAAATAAACATTAAACAAAAATAAAGAAAGAGGAAATTCCTGCAGAATGTTGGGTAAAGGATAACTGTAGAATATAAGAAGATCAACATGGTGGTGTGGTGGAGGAAGAAGACTATAACATCAGGAGAGGACTTAGATGACGAGGGGTGAGACGAAAATGGCCTTTTGCTATAATGACTCTACTAAGGAAGAAAAGAAGGAAAGTTGCTAAACACACAAATGTGGCTCTGTGATGAGTGGAGATATAGGGAGAAGAGCAGCTATCCAAGCATAAATACTAGCATGTCACACACTGGAGGAATTGTGTCAGGAGGGCGAAAGTGGAAGATAACTCGTGGGTTTCAGGTAATGTCCAAGTTGTGCAAAGTTAATTAGGAAAACAGGAGTAAGTGTATATAGCAAATGATGGCATATTGATAGATGGCATGGGAAAGCACACCTCATCAACTATTATTTTGCTTCCAATAGACAAGGTCAAGGAGAGTGATTTTTAGACTGAAGGTAGGGTGAGGGGAAGATCAAATATGATAACTAAAGATAGCTCCCAATGGGTGAAGAAATTATAGGAAAGCATCTATCTGCTTTGGGTGAACTGTAACCCAGGAAAGAGAACTTTTTTTTTTTAAATTTTTTTTTAACATTTATTTTTTTATTTTTGAGACAGAGAGAGACAGAGCATGAACAGGGGAGGGGCAGAGAGAGAGGGAGACACAGAATCCAAAGCAGGCTCCAGGCTCTGAGCCATCAGCCCAGAGCCCGACGTGGGGCTCGAACTCACGGACCGTGAGATCGTGACCTGAGCTGAAGTCGGACGCTTAACCGACTGAGCCACCCAGGCGCCCCAAGAGAACTTTTAGTGATATCTCTGTATCTCTGTTGTTGACCTTAGAGAAAGCTTGGAGAATGTGAACGCTGGTTAGCGAAAGGGGGGAGGTTGTGTGTGAGCAAATGAAATTCCAAATTTCAACAATGTGGATTTCACAAACTGCAAACCAATGATTTTAATGTTATTTTGGGGCAAGATCCTAGAATAGCATTCAGAAAGGATGAATTGTAGAAGAGTCCTGGAAGAGAAAGTGAGGATTATTAGAACTTTATATGGGTCATGTGGAAACATGACTGACCGTGTGTTTTCTTTATCGGTTGACTTCACGGTTAGACCAAGGAGCCCTGCTGGATACAAGAAGCACTAATAATCAGGAAGCATCAGAAAGCCTGGAGCAGCAAGCTCAAGGAGAAAAAAAAAAATCAAGGGGGTATTTAGTCTGGAGGGAAGAAGGCTTAGGGAGAACATGATGGCCAAGGTCAAGTATGAGAAGGACCATTAAATGGGAGAGGAATCAGGTATCTGTGGGCTTCTCAAAGGCCAATGGGTAGGATTACAGGGATCTAGGATGAGACTCAGTATAAGGAAGGACTGTCTAACCATTTATACCATCTGAGAGTGGAACAGGGTACTTGCCAAGAGAGTGATTTCCCTATCACTGCAAGTATGCAAGCAGAAGCTGGCCAATTACTTTTTTGGGAAATGTTCTAGGAGAGATTCATGCATTTTTGTGTGGTAAACTCTAAAGTCCCTTCCAATTTTGGGATTCTCTGATCCTAGGACAGTGTAGGTTCAAATCGGAAGGACTAGGTTGGAAACAGTGATGCCACAGCTAACAGGGTGGAAGGAACTGGAAGAAGGCAGAGGGAAGAAACATAGATCACTCAATTAAGAAAAGAAGGTCAAGTGGTTATATAGTCTGGAGGAGGAATCCTCCCTCCTTTTAGCACCAAAGACCAGGCTCTTCCCCAAATGGAGTAGGGCTGTCCAGGAAAACCACATTTCAAAGGAGGCCTGAAAACAACATCTTTAAAAGGCTGTGGGGATGTCACCAAGGCCAAAGTTTTCAAGATAGAATTTTAATGATGTTGGGAAAAGAGGAGGACAATGTTCCATTTAGGGCCCTTCCCACAGCAGGGCCCTAATCACAGGATGGCCCAGGAGGGCCATGGGAGAAGGGACAAGGCACATCAGTGGAAGCAGGCCTAAGGCACAGGCCTGGAGAAAAGTTGCAAAAGGAAGAACAAGAAAGGGACGGAATAATGGAAGAAGGAGGACAGATACAGATAAAAGGAACAGGTACCTTCATTGCCAGATGGGTAACCTCCTGGGTTTCCAGGGGGCTCCAGGGCCCCCTTGGAAGTGGTTCTTGGAAGTGGTTCTCGGGGGAGGGGAGAGCTGGTAATCAGGAGAGTGAGGCTCTAATGTGGATGTACCCCTACTTGCTGAGTGACCTTGTAGGTATCATTTCACCTTTCTGCCTCCTCCCTGTGGTCAGACACAGACATCCTGTTAGACTGGAAGTGCTCTGGGCTTTCCAGAATAAAGTAGCTCCGGGAATTTCAGACTGCAAGTCTGCAAGTGTGCAAAGCGTTTGCGCTTGTTTCCAGATTTTCATGGCTGGGGGAGAGGGAACAGGTGAGGGTAGACAGGAAAGGTGAGACCACATTGTGGCCAAGTCGCTGGGCTCCGCCTCACCGTCCTAGGGAACCCAGGGGACCGGGAGGCGGCCAACGGCATGTGCCTGATAGCCCCTCGGCCAGCCGGGCCCCCTAGAACCCGGCGGACATCCTCAGGCTCTGCTGTCCCTTTCAGCAAAACCCATTGCCGCATCCAGGGACCGAAGGCGAGGCACGCCCCTCCCCCACTAGATGGCACTGAAACGCCTCGTTCCCGATTTTCAAACTGCAGGGAGGATGAAAAAAGACAAAAAGAATATGGTGGAGGTGCGCTCTTTCTGGCTCGCAGGCCGCGTTGTGCAAAGCAGGGTGCCGGACACTTTTTCCCCCCGCAGGGCAGCTCTTTACCCCGCGGTGCGGGCCCCCAGCTTTGGAGTAAGGGTGAAAATGAGGGGCGAGCATTGCAAAGAAAAAACCAGGCTTTCAACCTGGGAGGGAGGCTCCCAGCCTTTGCGGCGCGGTCTCACGTGAGCCGGGCGGTGGGGGTGGCGGGCGTTTCTGGGATGAACTGGGGCTCCCTTGGGGCCCACCCGCCCACGGTCTGGGGTCCCGCACTGCTTCCCAGCGCCCCCGCTAAGCCTAAATCCAGCAGCCACCCAGATGAGGACAGGCCCGCACCGAGGTTTCATTTAACCCCACCTCCCCTCCTCAAAGCGCGAGCCCCCCGGCGTTTTCAAAATATCTGTTAAGCACCACCCCCCCCCCCCCCCCCCCATTAAAATTCTCTTCCTCTGGTCTTGAAAGGATCAGTCAGTTTCCTTTTTTTCTTTCCTGCTGGGGAGGGAGGTGGTGGCAGGTGGAGGTGGGTGTGTGTCGGGGGGGTCTGGCGCTGGCGTGGGGCTAGACTCGGGTTGGCCGTGGCAACCCCAGCGACGCGCCGGCCCCGGGGGGGAAACTGCTGGAGCTAGCAAGGTAGCGCCTGTGGCTTTCTGGGGAAAACAAAGATCTAATGTGATCCTAGATTCCAGCGACAAAACTGGGGACGCAGGAACTTCCTCAGCCCCTCTGAACGCCGACTCCGCAATAAGCAGTCTTTAAAGAACTGGGGTCGATGTGAGGGAATTTTCCACCACCAAAAAGAGATAAACAGGAGA
This sequence comes from Puma concolor, assembly GCF_028749965.1. Taxonomy (NCBI): domain Eukaryota; kingdom Metazoa; phylum Chordata; class Mammalia; order Carnivora; family Felidae; genus Puma; species Puma concolor. Next base: position 14,241,028 of record NC_141668.1, on the reverse strand, counting down.
AGGGGGCAACATCCCTAAATTTATAATAATGCACGGAAACATGCTACATGCCACATGTATGTATATGTGCATAAATATGGATATGGTTGGGCACATACCTATCCAGACACCATTGACTTGCCTGGTCAGAGACTCAGGCTTAGACATCTCGTGCCTGGGAAATGGTGCAGTTTATCTTTAAGGATGCTAGAAAAATAAGAGATGAGGCTCACGTTGCACGGATGACATCACTAGCTTTTGGCTGCGCGCTCCGTGTTCTCGTCTGTGGGTTTTAGCCAAAGCTGCAGCGCCCGGCGCCCGAGCGAGCGAGCGCGGCAGCGGCTTCCTCCGGCGCCCGCACCCGGGCGATGCGATTTCCCGAGCACCCCGGGCGCAGCCTGGGCTCTGGCTCCCCACCACCCGCCGAGCCCGCGAGGCCCCGGAGCCGCCGCGGCTAGAGGAGGAGGCAGGGAGGGGAAGCCCAGCGCCCCAGCCTCCCTCCCCCACCCTCGCCCCATTCACCTCGGCGGCCGCCGCGCGCTGGGAGCCTGATCGCGGGACGCCGAGGCCCGGACGCGATTCTCCGCGCGCCGCCAAGTGAGCCGGTGCCTCGGCTCCTGGGTGGGCTGCGAAGAAAATGGTGCAGTCTGAGAGCGGCTGACCCCAGTTGGGCAGAGCAGACAGCTCCAGCGCCGGGCTGTGGCGGGAGAAGGGGGCGGATTGTTTTGAAGGGCCGGGACCGCTGTTTTCTTCGGTGCCTGCAGCATTTTCTTTGCACCTGAGCAGCAGGTTCCTGGGGCTAGTTGGGAGCCAGATGAAGTGAGGCAGAGGCATCGCGGGAGAGGCGGGTCTGGAACCTCTCGGGTGGATACTCAGGAAGGAGACTGCGCTGGGGAGACCGGCATGACGCCCCCGGGGCTGGCTGCGGGGCTGGTGGTGAGCCCGGACCGCGCGACCTGTCCATGGTGTTGAAGGCACCGCGCGCCGAGCTCCGCGCGCGCCGCGCCGTGCGCCCTGCCGGGTGCATCCTCCTCGGCGCATCCTGTCTCTCGAGCCCGCCGGCTGCCGCCCATTCACCCCTAACCGCGGGCCGAGGCTCGTCTGGTTACGCCGTCCGGGTGACCGCGCCGTCGGCCCGAGGGGCCTCCTGAATGGCGAGGCCAGAAGCAGAACACCCGGGAGCTCGCGCGGGAAGGTTGGCCGCGACCGTGCGCCCACGGGAAGCCCGCCTCTGAGCACAGCGCGCTGGCCAGACAGCAAAGGACCTACTGGTGACCAGAGGACGGAGCTTTTCCAAAGAGCCGACCCAGAGAGGAAGAACATTTCTTGGTTTGCAGATCGGAAGGGGGACAGTCGCTGAGTGGGAGACCCAGGCGGGACTCAGGGCAGCCGGCCCCGGCATCTGGAGGTTTTCCTTCGTTGGCCGGTCTCGTCGCGGGTGCTGGAGTTCATTCTGTCGTCGCGCAGCAACTCGTGATAGCCCCCACCCCCTCACCCCAAGAAAAGGCCAGGCGAGTGGGTCCCGTCGCCACCCTGCACAAAGAAAGCCCAACAGTCTCACTGCAGCCGAGGGCACTGGGTGTTTAGTTTCTGGCCCGAGGGCAGCGGCGCCTGAAGTCCGGCTGTGTGCCGACGCGGCCGGTTCGGGGCAGTAGCTTCCTGCTGGGCAGGGAGGGGGCGGGAGGCGGTCTTGTCCGCTCGCCGCCGCCGGAGGCTGCACCTGCCCCCCCGGAGGATGCCCAGAAGCCAGCCGGAGCCTCCCCGGATCAGAACTTTTTAGGCTGTCCGCCCCCATCCCCGCAGTCCCTGGGCCGCGCACCGGCAGGCGGGGGCGAGGGGGCGCCGCCGCGCGAGTCCCCCTCCGGTCCCTCCTCCCCCTTGGCTCGGCCGCCCGCCCGCCGCTTTGTTCCGGGCGCGCGGAGGGAAGGCGAGGCTGCGGCGGATCATGCCCATGGTGTAGCCGCCAAGCGGAGGCATGGCTGCCGGAAGGTTACTGCTCTATACGGGCCTCTCGCTAGCGCTCTGCGCCCTCGGCATGCTGGCCGTGGCCATCTGCTCGGACCACTGGTACGAGACGGACGCCAGGAAGCACAGGGACAGGTGCAAGGCCTTCAACACCCGCCGGGTCGACCCCGGCTTCATTTACAACAACAACAACAACTTGCCGCTCCGGGCGAGCCGCTCCCGCCTGGACCGCTGGGAGGGCAAACTCCTCCGGGCCCGGAATCGCCGGCAGCTCTTCGCCATGAGCCCGGTTGACGAGTGCAGCCGGCAGTACAACTCCACCAACATGGGCCTCTGGAGGAAATGCCACCGGCAGGGCTTCGACCCCGAGATCGCAGCCCTCATTCGGAAAGGTAAGCGCGAGGCGCGAGGCGTGGCGCTGCGGAGAGCCCGGCGCCTCTAGGCCCGGCAGCCCTCTCCTCCCTTCGCCGGGCAGCCCTCTGCTCCCTTCGCCTGGCCACGGTCTCTCCGGCCTCCTGCGAACGGGAGGTCAGGTTGTCCAGGCCCTGCTGAGCCTTGGAGCGGCCAGAACTTGCCTCCCGATAGCCGGTAATGGAGGCTTACCTCTCTCTGCCCGGCCTCTTGTCTTGCGTTTGTGTGATGGGATTCCCGTGGAATATCGTGGTCCAGGATTTTTATCCAGGATAATGCTTCATCAGTCTCTGAAAAGGGAGGGAATCCGTCGCGTTGTGTTCTTTGCAGAGGAAGCCCCTTTGAGAATGATGTGTCCGGCAGACAGCCTCCTAGTTTTAATCTTTGTTTTAGATGTTGAACCGATTCAGGAGAAACATCTCACTGAGAAGGCCATATTCACGCCACAAACGTTTGCTAAGTGCTAGTCTATACCCGGCGTGGTGCAGGCATTGGTCATATAAACATGGATAAATCACAGCCCCTGCCCCATTGTAGCTCCAGGCCTGTTGACCAGATTCTTGGTTTCTCCTTTTGGGGAAAAGGTTGACAAAAGTGACTTGTGTGCTTTGAATTTTAACAGGGCCTAATAAACACATAAAAAGTAGTTCCTCACTTTAGAGAAAAAAAATTACCATTTTCAGAAGATTTATATCAAAAATACCTAAAGTACTCCAAAACATAAAACAGACCATATTTACTAATGATAAAAATTTCTTTCATACTTTCTTTCGTATGATCACATACATTTTTAAAAGTCTGTTCATCTCATGCCATTTGTAAATCTTGTGTGATTTATACTTTGGGGACCACCCTGTTCTATTAGTCCACTGAACTGTTGTTTGGATGTATTATTAATATTGCTCTGAAGAAGAGAATACATTCTCTCCTATGGTAGTTGCATTCTGGAAGATGTGGTGCGATTTTATGAGTGTTGTTCTTTTTTTTCCCCCTTGCTGTGTTTCATTCTCTTCAACTATTAAATGCTGATGCCAAGGTGAAAATGATGTTGTTACCTGCAAAGTCTTTGAGTCAAAGATAGAAAACAGTTCTTTGTGTCTCTTAATATTATAACACAGGTTTGCTTCTGTTTTAAAATATTATTTGTGAGAGCTGATGTTCTTTGATTTATAAAAATATTGAAATTGGTCAGAAAAAAGTGGTAATTTGAAAAAAGCCAATTGTTGAAGAATGACAAGCAGTGGGTATGATCTAGGTGGCAAGTCAGATTTAGAAAAGTCCAGAAAGAGAATCCACCTGAATGTTTATTTTGTAGTTTCTGTAGAATAACTAGGGATTTTAGCCGATCCAGTTATTAGTGCCTTAATATTACAAACATCACAACTGCTTCGTGGTTAGTCTCCTATATGAAGCAGGAGGACCCATTCGGAGCTCTACAACTTTGTAAAGATGTACAGAATATTAGAGAATTCCAGAAGAGAGTAACTTGGCTTGGATTTAAAAGTAGGAAAACAAGAGAAACCAGACTCGTTTTTGACAATGGGTGACTTCGTAACAGTTTGCAGGTTCTCAGATTCGTGAAGTGTTACTTCGTTCGTTGTTTTCCACTTTCATCAAAATTGAGACGGTGGGAAGTTGGCTGAAACGGGAGGGAGAATTCATGTTAATAATAATGCCTGATAAGCAGTAGTAGGGCTTGCTGAAGGACATTCTTGAATTTCCTTTCTTAAATGTCTCTTGCAACAAGATGGGTATCTTTCTGTCTGGTATTGGTTAACGCCACTTAGAAAAAGGGGGATGGAGTCCGTATCTTCTGGTGGTTCTATAGAGGGCTTTGATTCCATGTTGCTTTGCCTGGCAATCCGGCTAGAAAGGTTAACTTGGTCTGTGCACCAGAGAGATTGGTTACCATAGTGACATGTTCTTCCGGTGAAGCTGGCAACACAGTGACAGGGAAAGGGATAGGGGAAGAGTGTACAACATTTTGACTTTGTATCGACTGATTTTTAATTGCAGCAACAGAAAATGGACACGGCACAGCAGGGGGATTGAATACACTGATACCTAGAGTTGGCAGGCATTGTATTTCACTTGGACTAATGGAGATGCTGTTCCCCATCACCCAAAATACAGCAATCACTGTCAGCTGCAAGCACCCGCTTACCATGGCCGTTTCTGTCCATTTGACATTCTTGTTAGGTATTATTGAGATAGATGGCATGCCAGCCTTACAAATCTTGAGAGACTTAAGGTCACTATCTTCATTTTTAACCTCGAAGCATAATATTTGAGAGCTAGATCTTCCTTTTCTAAGCAACAATAGACACATTTTGGAAATAAGGGTATCTTATATTAGTAGAATTCACAAGCAACTCCAATAACACAGAACATAATTTCTAGACTTAATCCGTGTTCTTTCTAGATCGGCAGATTTTAGAAGGAAGTAAAAAAAAAAAGCACCCAGAAATTGATATTCCTCTATTTAAATTTAGGGCAGGCATCTTAGGGAAAGATATTTATCTCACAGTATTCATTAGCAGCCTCAAAAGATATGGTAGGCCTTTGTCTTTTGGGGGAACATCTCAGATTAAAATGCTGGGAGATATGTGTTGGGCAAGGGGAAAGGGACACCAGAGAAAAAGACTGTGTAAAATCTGTCAATATTAGGGGAAAATTAGAGATTTATCTAAATGATCATACAGCTCCACGTAACTCAATCATTTGTTAAATCAATGTTCATTACATTAGAAAGTTGCCGTCTGTGCATTTTAAAACACAACCAAACCACATAATTAATAAGAAAACAAAAGTCAAATCTATATCTGATTCGAAGATAAAGTCCTTTAGATTCATGTTCTTTCTGAAATCCATTTCTTCGATGCCCTGTTGCCATGTGTGTACCAATAACAAATATGCATTTTTGGTCACGGTATATTTATTCGTTTGTCTTATTGAACTGTTAAGTTCCTGAAGGGCAGGAAAGATATAATTTGTAAAATACATTCACCAGATGCTTGGTACTTGGGAAATATCTCATACAAATTAGGTTCACAGAAACGTATCCATCAAGAGCTTATTCTAATTGTAGGAACACTTGTGTGGGAATCCAAATAAAGGATTAGTCAGAAAATTGTGATGAAAAAAAAATGAGCCAGCACGGCTCTCAGGGTAGGTTAATATTGCAACAGATGCTGAATAATTTAACAGGGAAGGTTTTTTTGAGCAAAAAAGTTTTGCTACGGAATAAGGGGAACAGTACTTTTTTGGATAGCCGATGTCACTGAACAGACATTTATCACCCACAATCATTATTTTTCACATTAGATGAGATTTTAATGATTTCCTTCTTGGAGGTGGGATTGGGTAGAGGGTGCAGCAAGGATAGATCACCCTTGAATCCCCATACGACTGTGACCATAATCAAGTCCTCTTGTCTTGCTTTTCAACCATGTCAACGTCTCCCTAGTAAGTCACTGCAAGCACGGGGGACAGATCAATGACAGGATCAGTTTCTGAAATCCAAGAGACTTCCAGACCCTTAGGAGGAATAGCTACAGGTAGGATTTTGTTCCAGGGAACATTTACATTCTTTGATTTCTACTGGCGTGTTATATTGATATGGCTTAAAATGAGTAGACCTTCACCTGAGACTCTGAGAACTTTTTTTATTATTTGAAAATAAGCCTTCTAGTAGAATTTGATCTATATAATCATAGACTGGTTGTCTCTGTATTGAGGCTTATTTGAACAAAACACTGCACATATTCACAAATTAATAATGTGCTCAGCAAATATTTACTGCACATGTATTGTGTGATGGACACACATCCCTGGAATGAAGTGATGGATAATACCTGGGCCTCAAAATTCCCATAGTCTGTTAGCGTCACAGGGGATAAATGACAACGACACAGCAGCAGCTACAGATGCGGAGAAGCACCGAGCAGACAGTGATGGATGGTGTTGGCAGTGGGGCAGGGGGATGGGGGTAAGCCGGGAGGGGTGGGGTGGGGAAAGTTGCCTGGAGGAAATGAAATCGAGCACAATTTTCATGAACTTGGAGGTGGATGGTGAGGAAGGGCATGTCAGGCCAAGAGAGCCATCTGCACAGCCACGGAGCTGTGAAACAGCAGCTTGGCCTCGTGAGTGGTGATTGCTGGAGTGAGTGAGAGGGGTAGGGAGTGGAGCTGGAGAGCCGGGAAGAGGCAAGTCAAGGAGCTCGTATACTCACGTCCCTGGTAGCTGTAACGCCCAGTAGGGTAGCTGCTAACCACGAGTGGCTCCTTAAATTTAAAATAACCAATATAAAATGAAATTAAAAATTCATTTCCTTAGTCACGTTGGCCACATTCAAGTGCTCAAGAGCCGTGTGTGGCTCGTGGCTGTCATATTGGACAGTGCAGGTTAGAGAACATTCCTGTCATCCCAGAAGGCTCCATTGGACAGAGCTGCATGGAACCCAGAGCCTCAAAAGAGCAAGCACGTACTTGGTTTCAGATGAGGAATTAAATTAATTAAACATGATAACTTGACCTCAAATTTAAGTATATTATTCTACACTTGAAGAAACTTTGCTACTTGAATGTTTTGGGCAGAAGGTTTGAGTTCATGGTCAATTATACCAAGTCTATATTTTATTAACTTCCCATCTTTAAGATTCCATTAAAATTCCATCAGAATTCTCACATGCTTCTCTATTCCCTCCCTGCCCTCTCTCCACTCCATTCAGAGAAACTTGCCTTGGTGTCTGGATGGAAAGGGTTAATAATAATAATTGTCAAACATGATGCCAGGTACTCCTCTAAGAGTTTTCCATATATTCGCTAATTTATTCTTCACAATAACGCTCGAGGTGGGCATTATTATTTTTTTCATCCCTGCGCTACAGTTGAGGAAACTGAGGCATATAAATGTCCATTAACTTGCCAAGTCTCACGATAAGGAGGCGAAGGTGCCAAGATTCGAATTCTGGCTCCAGGTTTGGTGACTCATGCACCGCCCTCTCTTGTCACCATAGGGTCTGCTGGGTGGGGGGTGTAGAGTGGAGAAGAGGCTGGTTTGAGGTATTGATTCCTCAAACTGGAAAAGAAACGAGAAGCAATTGTAGAATGTCACCAAGGGGAGACCTGCTTGAGAACTCCCGCTTAGACCTGTAGGGGAAGGTCATGTTAAAGTAGTTCACACACTTTGCTTTGAAACCCACTGACAGAAGCCCTTCCACACTTTGGTACGTGATTTAAAAAAAAAAAAAAATTATGTTTATTTATTTTTTGAGAGAGAGACTGCGAGCAGGAGAGGGAGACACATAATCAGAAGGAGGCTCCAGGCTCTGAGATGTCAGCACAGAGACTGAGGTGGGGCTCGAACCCATGAGCTGTGAGTTCATGACCTGAGTGGAAGTCAGACGTTTAACCGACTGAGCCACCCAGGTGCCGGATACATGATTTTCAAGTATTTATTTTGCTCACTGTGGTGGATGCTGAGGTTATGGCCACCCTCATTCATTCCGCAAATATTAACTGAGGGCCTAGGGGCTGGGTATCATGGATAAGCTTACATTCCAGTGGGGAGAGACAGACAATAAATAAACACATGTGGAATAAAAACAAGGGGCGCCTGGCTGTCTCAGCAGAGTGTGCAACTCTTAACCTCAGGGTTGTGAGTTCAAGCCCCATGTTGGGTAGAGAGCTTCCTACAAAAAAAAAAAAAAAAAAAAGGTACTACCTTAAAAACCTGCCACTTAGAATAAAAATGATCCCTACTGAACTAATCAGTATATAATATAATGTGAAGTAGTGAAGAGCATGAAGTGTCTTTGCTTTTAGGAAACATAAAGAAGAAGGGGCGCCTGGGTGGCTCAGTCGGTTAAGCATCTGACTCTTGGTTTTGGCTCAGGTCATGATATCACCGTTCGTGGGTTCAAGCCTTGCATCAGGCTCTGTGCTCACAGTGAGCCTGTTTGGGATTCTCTCTCTCTCTCTCTCTCTCTCTCTCTCAAAATAAATAAACAAACTTAAAAAGAAAAGGAAGCATAAAGGGGAAGCTGGGCAAGTAAGTGAAAAATTAACAGTTCCATTAGTTTTGGTTTTGAGATATAGGGAGGCTTTACCTGCTCACAAGGAATCACATATAAACACCCACGACCTTTATATATAGTGTGTGCCCCAAGCATATACATTTTGTGTGTGGCCAAATGTACAAGTGAGTGCGGTCACATCATCCTCCCTCTTCACTCTGAAATACAATGAACCAGTGAGAGGTAACATTTAGGAGCCCTGTGACTCAGTGGGCAGGTGCACAGATGGGAAGAGAGAGAGGGTCGGTGTGATGTGTTTTGCACACCTGCTGTGTACCAAGCGCTCCGCTAGGTGCTGGGGGGCAAAACGAGGAGGCATCACATGGTGCCTGACCTGAGGGAACTTACACTCTAGCTCACGGTTTCCCAAACTCATTGTCATGTGTGGCTGGATCAGGCTCTTCCTCAGAAGACCACATCTGTGTCAACCAGATCAGGAGTCAACTGGTCAGGAGACCCGGGTCGGGGGAGTGAGTTCTTTTTATTGAGTCAACAAAGCCAAGAGCCATGTTTCTTTTCCAGAAGGTCAGCTTATTTCTTCTTGTACCGTAGGGTTGGTAAGGATCAATTACAAGATCGATTCTGTATATTCCACTTGGGGTTGTCGGTTACAAATATTTTTTCCCTCTCTGCTGTTACTAGGTGGTCCTAGGCCTTCAGGCAGAATTCTGAACACACTGTGGGCTAGTCTGACCCTTCACGTGCAGGCACATAAACATCTAGGAATGAAGGAGAGTGAAGTCACAAATATGTATTCAGATGCAGATACTTTTACAACTATGTACTCCAAACAATACGCAGAAAGAGGAGGGAGCGGGTGACCTGGGGGATGAGTGGACAGAAAATTGATTTGAACATCTGGATTGGACATCTGCTGTTTCTGAGAAAATGCATACGTTTTTTTTCCCAAAGGACATTGTTTTGTCAAATGTAAAATAGTGAGTTTGGATTATATAAACTTCAAGACCTTTCACACTCTAGCGTTTGATGAGAAAGTTAAATTTAGGTGATAGAGTGTAGATAATAGATGGTTGAGAAAAGGTGAACCCGTAGAGAAGGGAAAGGAGGGGAGAAAGGAGAGAGAGAGGGGCCACTTCTTTTTTTTTTTAATGTATTTATTTTGAGAGAAACAGAGACGGTGCAAGTGGAGGAGGGACAGAGAGAGAGAGAGAGAGAGAGAGAGAGAGAGAGAGAGTCCCAAGCAGACTCCACCCTGTCAGTACGGAGCCCCACAGGACAGGGAGTTGGGGGGGGGGGCGTTTGAACTCATGAAAGAGTGAGATCATCACCTGAGCTGAAACCAGGAGTTGGTCGCTTAAGCAACTGAGTCACCCAGGTGTCCTAAAAGAGCCCACTTCTGAAGGGAGCATCCCAGGGTGCTAAAAGTGTGGAAGGAAGAGGTGAGAAACAAAGCAGCTAATTTCATACCCGCACACAATCATGTAACACAACTTCGCTGCTTCTCTTTGGAATGATTTGAAATGTCTTGTTGCAGATTGGAGTTAAACACTGAGACAGTTCGTGGAGAAACGTGGGGATGGCTGCCCAACAACGTGAATACGCTCAAGGCCACCGAACTGCATACACTTAAAACTGGCTAAGATGATCAGTTTTGTGCTGTGTATTTTTACCGTAATTAAAATACATAAATTAATTAATGAAAAGAAATGGTAAAACTTAATAGAGAAAGGAACTGTATTACTGGTCAGTGTGTAGGATGCTTTATAGCCAAAGATCTTCATTCTTTCAACACACTGATTGAGCACCTACATGTGCTAGGCACTGGAATGCTTAGGATGCAGAAGTTAATAAAACAGACAAAATGCCTGCCCACATAGGTCTTACATTTAAACAGTTTTGAGAATCATATATATATGATACACACACGTGTATCATACATACACGTGTACATATATATATATCGTGTGTACACATATATATATCGTGTGTATATACACACATGATATATATATATATGTATATATATACATATATCAGTGTAAAATATATATATTCTAAACAGTTTTGAGAATCATATCTTTTTTGGCTTGCTTTTTAAAAACAATACTTTTAGGGGGTGGCTAGGTGGCTCAGTCGGTTAAGCATCCCACTTTGGCTCAGGTCATGATCTCGCAGTCTGTGAGTTCAAGCCCTGCATCGGGCTCTGTGCTGACAGCTCGGAGCCTGGGGCCTGCTTGGGATTCTGTGTCTCCCTCTCTCTCTCTCTGCCCCTCCCCTGATTTTGTGCGCTCTTTCTCTCTCTCTCTCTCTCTCAAAAATAAATAAAACTTAAACAAAAATAAAAACAATACTTTTAAAGAGCATCAAGATATAAAACGAATAAAAGTAACAAATACATCTCTTGGGTCATTTAAAAATTATTGTAAAATGAAGAGCTTTTACTGTGTTTAGTCTTTTGAGCTCCAACTATGTCAGGCACATGACTTGGAGGATCCTGAGAGAAATCCATGGTTCCTGTCCTCAAAGAACAAACAAAAGGAGGAAGTGTGCAAGGAGACTAATAAATATAAGCCCTAAGGTTGCTTCTAGGAGAGATTTATTTACATGTCAGGGGCCTGAGTGGTACTTGAATTTCGGAGCAGGTAAGGGAGGCTTTGCAGACGAAGGAATGTTCTTAGAGTCATTATTTGTGGACGGATAAGGTGAAGTCTTAGCCTTATTAGTAATTTAAAAATTACTAATTAATTTTGACAAGTCTTGACAAGTCTTGACAATTTTGACAAGACTTGTCTAGTCTGCCTTCCACCTACCCTTGTCCCTCAGACCCCCCAGCCCTTCTCCCAAGAGGCAGCCATTGCTACCAGATTTTATAAATCATACCAGAGGTGATTTATTCAGCAGTGTTTATTTTGTTTATTTTTTATTAAAAAAAATTTTTTTAACGTTTATTTATTTTTGAGACAGAGAGAGAGAGAGAGAGAGAGAGAGAGCATGAACGGGGGAGGGGCAGAGAGAGAGGGAGACACAGAATCGGAAGCAGGCTCCAGGCCTGAGCCATCAGCCCAGAGCCCGACGTGGGGCTTGAACTCACGGACCGCGAGATCGTGACCTGAGCTGAAGTCGGATGCTTAACTGACTGAGCCACCCAGGCGCCCCTATTCAGCGGTGTTTAATAACAGCACGTATAAATTTAAGTCAGGCAACGAACAGGTGATTCAAAGATGAAAAAAGTTTATTTTTTATAAATTTGTATACACAGAGATGGCGTTTTAAGGCCTGCTCCAGGAGTCACCAGGAATTGTCTACAGGTGATGTTTATGCTGAGTGGAAGCTGCTATTGGCGTTCAAGGAAGTTTGACAGATTTGCTGTTTTATGGGAGACTGCAGTATCTGAATTATTTCAGTTGTTTTTTTTTTTTTTTTTTTTGGCGTCGAAGTATTTTGCCAAGAAAAGGCAATTTACTTTATATTAGGTCATCTTCATAAATTTATATCATTTCCTGCGTTTTAAAATGCCCTGCTGTTCTATATTCTGAACCTCACTCCGTTGGACACTTTATTTGCTCTAGAGCGTCTCCCTTTCAATTTTGGCCTGAATTTCTCTTAATCTTTATAACAGCGGTTCTATTTAGGCAAACACCACTCCTATTCCCCAAAGCCCTGGAGTGTTTCACAGAGCTGGATGGGATGGGGTTGTTTTTACCCTAAGGAAGCTCTGCGCTCTTATGCTGCTGTGTGTGTGCTGACACCACACTGGAGTGCAGCTGGAATCTATCTCTGGAGGCTGAAGACATGTATACTTGTGCTCCTGCTATATTCACACGTATGGACACATGTCCAAGAATGTATGGCGCCACCGCTTGGAACAGCAACAGAAATAAGCAAGACAGAGAAACTTACGTCCCCATGAATAGGAGAACAGATGATGAGGTATGGTATAGGGTCATACAATGGAAACTATTGCCATATATTTAAAATAAATGTACATTTATATATTTCCAAGTGAGTAAACATAAAATTTGAGTGAAAAAAGCAGGATACAGAATGAAATGTGGAGTATGTTGCCATTTATATGAAGTTAGTCACAGATCAAATAACATTAGGTATTGTTTATGGAAGACATTATTTGTGTTGTATTTGCAAGTATGCATGGGACTGATAAACCCAAAATGAAAGATGATGTTTACCATTCTTTTTTTTAAATGTTTATTTATTTATTTTTGAGAGAGAGAGAGAGAGATGGAGAGACTGAGTGTGAGCAGGGGAGGGGCAGAGACAGAAGGAGAGAGAGAGAATCCCAAGCAGGCTCCACACTGTGTTGCACAGAGCCCAACGGGGGGCTGGAACTCACAAACCTGAGATCATGACCTGAGCTGAAATCGAGTTGGATGCTTAACCGACTGAACCACCCAGGTGCCCCTGATAACCTTTATTTAAAATTTTTTTTAATGTTTATTTATTTTCGAGAGAGACAGAGACAGAATGTGAGTGGGTTAGGGGGAGAGAGAGAGACACACACAGAATCCAAAGCAGGCTTCAGGCTCTGAGCTGTCAGCACAGAGCCCGACGTGGGGCTCAAACTCATGAGCTATGAGATCATGACCTGAACCAAAGTCAGTTGCTCAACCGACTGAGCCACCCTCGTGCCCCATCCCCTGATTACCTTTCTTAAGACAGAAAAACAAATGGAATTGGGAAGTTGCTTTAAAATCATGTCTGCTATTTTATTTCTTAAACTGAGGCAAATGGGGAATGCACACAAGCAGGCTATTTGGAAAGTTTCTATGATCCTGACAATAAAGTTAACATTTTATTTTATTTTAACTGTGTTGTTCAGTGTTTAGGAGGCAGGTTCTTTTTAAAAAAATTTTTTTTTTCAACGTTTATTTATTTTTGGGACAGAGAGAGACAGAGCATGAACGGGGGAGGGGCAGAGAGAGAGGGAGACACAGAATCGGAAACAGGCTCCAGGCTCTGAGCCATCAGCCCAGAGCCTGACGCGGGGCTCGAACTCACGGACCGCGAGATCGTGACCTGGCTGAAGTCGGATGCTTAACCGACTGCGCCACCCAGGCGCCCCTAGGAGGCAGGTTCTTTAAGGAAAATTAATGGAAAACTTTGTTTCTGAGGTGATCTGTGACTGACTTTTGTGACTAGTAGCAGCAGCATTTAGAGGAGAATCAGGTAACTCCTAACCAACAGTTTTCACTGAAAGTAGCTCATGGGAAGGGCTGAGAACAAATAAAATTATGTTTTACTCACTCTTGATGTGGTGTGAGAAGAGGAAATTGAGGCTTTAAAATGATTTGTTTCTGGGACATCTGGGTGGCTCTGTCGGTTACGTGTCAGACTCTTGATTGTGGGATCCAGCCTTGCAATGGCTCTGTGCTGAGTGTGGATCCTGCTTAAGATTCTCTCTCCTTCTGCCCCTCCCCTTCCCCGCCTTAGGCTCTCTCTCTCTCTCTCTCTCTCTCTCTCTCTCTCTCTCTCTCTAAAGATAAGAGTTTTAAAAAAAGATTTGTTTCTGAGACAAAGAGTAATGTACAAGTCACTCCCCCCTTTGTAACTTTCCTGCAGCTTGTGGAGGAAAACCAAGAGTTTTAAGGGTCAGAAAGGTAAACTGAAACTAATCCTCCAATTAACTTGATCAGACACAGAACTGTGAATAAAGAAGGCACCGAGACAGGGAGTGTGGGTTGAGCCAGAGGCTGAGTGCCTACCTCTGGGAAGGCTCAAAGACCCCGAGATTGCGACCTGAGCCGAAGTTGGTCGCTTAGCTGACTGAGCCACCCAGGCGCCCCCTCAGAAGTTTTCTTATCACTCTGGAAACCAAATAGAGAATGTTAGTCGGTAAAACTTTATGTTACTGATGAACACGGTTTAGCTTCTTCATCCCTAAAATTATGAGGGTGACCGTAGCCAAGGGTCCCTCTGTTATGACAATGATTCGTGTCCACTGTGTTCAGACAAACTACAGCTGGAGCAGAAAAGACCTATCACAACGATAGCGGGGGCTCCATATTCACCTGATTACGCTGGGCCCGAAACACCAAAGCTGGGCCCGAAGTCCCTAGGGAATCATGAGTGTCTCATGAGGTTTCAGGGGTATTGAAGCAGAGTGACTGCCGTGCCTATGTTTTGGTAGCCACAGGGTTGGCGAGATGCCCAGGAGCTGCCGTATCCGGGACGTGTATCCACAGGTGGCAGTGCCCATGCTTCCTCAGGTGAATGACCTCTCTCTCTGGGAAAAGCTGGCCTCACCTTTCCCTGTCTCTCCTCGCTCGCTACGTGTGTTCGCACAAAGGAAACCGGAGGTAGTCTTGCTCAGCCCTAGTTTTTTTCAGGCGTGGCCCCTCTCCTGGCCTGGCCTGCCTCTCTTCCTCATGCGTCTTCAGGGCACTTTTGGGTCCCTGCCGCTAGGTTTCTTTTCCAGTCCCCGGCGGCTGGAACTGGTCCTTCTTTTTCCACCCTTCATCTCTTCTGGCTTTGGAGGCAACCAACATTCCCTCTTGGATCGGCTTCTACCCCTGTTCTTCTTCTTCTTCTTCTTTTTTTTTTTAAATTTTATTTATTTAGTTTTTTGTAATCTCTACACCTGACATGGGGCTTGAACGCACAACTTGGAGATCAAGAGTTGCACGCTCTTCCCGTTGAGCCAGCCAGGTGCCCCTCTACCTCTGTTCTTATTGCCTCTTCTTTGCTGGCTCTTCTTTCTCAGCCTGTGTGGGGTTCTCCAACATTCCATTCTCCTGGAGTATTCTCTTTCATGCCTCTGGCTCTTTGCAGCCCTTGTAGCTCATGACTTGTCGCACTGGGAATCTGTCACTCAGACCTAACATCCGAAGAGCTCCTGTGGGATATCCCGTGGGATATCTCCGCTTGGATATCCCATGGGTCCCGAAGAACCTGTTTTCTCTTCCCGCGCCCCGAAGTCCTTTCTCTCCATTTTCCTCCATCTTGATATCCCACCTCTCTCGTTGCCTAAACCAGAAACTTAAGGATCATCCTTAGGGCTCTCTTCTCTCCTACCCTACTCATCCACGCAGTGAACAAGTCGCTTCTGCTGATATGTCCCCCCATCCTGTTCCAGCATTGCTGCTGTGGTTAGGTGCCCGCTCCCTGTGCTCTTGCAGTGCCCTCTGGCTTCCTGCTCTCTAGCTCATCTGTCCTCACTGCTTTCTAATCAGAGTGATTTTTCCTAAATGGAAATCTAATCATGTTATCACTTGCTCAACTCAGTGGCTCCCCACAGCGTATCAGTCAGGATAAGATCTGTAATCTTCACCTTGGCCCATGGGCCCCCCAGGTCTGGCAACATACCTCCCCCACCCCCACCTGGGCATCTGGTCCTTTGGCGTGCCTTTCTGCATCCAGCACGCTCTCGTCCAGCCCTGATGGACTCCCCTGCCCCCGAACAAGTTGAACTGTTTTCTGCCTTGGGAACTTTTGCTTATGAAGCTTTTTCCTTGGCCTGGAAGTCCCTATCCCTGCTCACCCCACCCCCCAAGTCTGCCTGGTCAACACATGCTTACCTTTTAGCGATCAGCTTAAGGCCCTCTCCTGTCCTCTTGCTTGGTGTTCTCACCCTGTCACACACCAAACGCTTGCTTCCTACCACCAGTGGCATTTTATTTCCCCATATGTTTCCATCCTTTTTGAGACTGTTTTTGCACTATTTCGTATTCATCTTTTTATCCGCAGCATTTTGCGTAATGCATGGGCCATAATAGGTATTTAATACCTACTTGTTGAATGAATGAAGGTTTATCTCAGTTAATGCAGTCGATCTGGAAATCTTATTTAACAAAGAGCCATAATTTCATTGGACTAGGGAGACTCACTATTAAAAGGAAGCCTGCTGTGAATTGTTCTGTAATGCATATGATAAACTTCAATTTATTTCCTTGGTGAAGGTTTGTATTTTCTTAAAGCACCCATATTTCTAACTCACAAGAGGAGAATTTCAAGTGGCGACAATTCAGTTTTTTTTTGGATTTGACCTCTTCATTGTGCCCACTTTTTCTCCTCTTTAGGCATTTTCGAGGCTGGCCCTTCTACCCTAAAGAGAGTAGGCAAAGTGGGGGGTTAAGTTAAGTACCTCCATTTCTTGTTCCTATCATGCAAGGAAGGATTTCCAAATTCACCTCTGGGTCTGGCAGGTGTGGCCATTCCCTCAGGATATTTTTTCCGGGTTTCACAATATTTATCACCAGGAGTGTCTTCAGGCTATCTCAGGGAAGCCTCCCTCTCAACCACCTATTTAGGGCAGTGTCCTCACCTCTCCTTTGATATTGATTTCGGTCAGATAACGACCTGGAAACAGAGACTGTGCCTTCTGTGACCATCTCCGCTCTGGTTCATATCTCAGTTCACCGTTTATGACTTTCAACAGGAGTGGGTCAGTGATGCTAGGAAGACATGGTAAGTATTCCGTCTTCAGTATCTGGCATGCCCGATGCCATTGTTGTTGGTGAGCAATGCTGCTCACAGAAAACATCATCCCCATAGGGGGATTTGGGGACAGGGAGACACGGTGGGAGATTTGGGGACAGGAAGACGTGGGGGCCAACCGACACATCTTTGCTTGCGAAGACCCCCAAAGTGCTCAGTCATCAGTGGGTGAGAGAGATGTTTACTTCTCAGCGTCTCACAGGGAAGGCGATACTCCCAAAATGACAATGACTGTTGTTCTGGCTGGGTCATTTTACGGTGAAGGTTTTAAGGACTTTTCTGGCCTGTAGTCTGCTAAGAGCAGAGCCTACTGCTAGGTCGTTCAGATAAGTAGAATAATTCTTTTGCTCTCAGCAGCTAAATATAGATCCAGCCCCTTTGCTTGGTGCTCTAAACTAGGTTAAATAAATGATTCATGTCAAAGCAACATTTTATACGACCACTCTAACTCCTGGATTTATATGAGTTAAATCTGTACGGCGTTTCAGTTGGAAAAGTGAGTTCCAGCACCTTCTGCCCAATCCGGAGAAAGTGCTCAGGTTAAAAAAAAATGTAGATTGTATTTTCAGTAGTAACCATGGAGTAGGAATTCCAATGAAACTTGTGTTTTGAAGAGCTGGCTTACTTGTAAAAAATGATTTAAAGAAGTGTGGATGAGCTGCATAGTGATGCGAGTCTCATAAAATGGTGGGTAACCCTTACCCTAGAAAACTGTCTTTTGCCTTGTATGTTTATTTTAGAACCTATAGGAACCTAGAGGTTTATTTCAAACTGGAAAGGTGGCATTTCATCTCTTTGGGTCCGCAGAGTTGTTAACATTTCAAAGAAGGACTTTTATGTTCCTATGCCAGCAGCATGCCTGTATCAGCTTTTATTACACATATCCGTAGTGGTGTGGTGGCTGGCTGGGCGCTTGTAGATCAATAAGCTGTAAAAAGGGAGAGGCATCGGAGGCCATAATGGCTTCTTCACAGAAGATAGATTGTCTCCAGGTAGTGAAGTGCATTTAGGAACTACAACAATGATATCCCTGTATTGAGATCCTGATTATTTAGAAGAAAGAAATGGCCACTCTCAAGGTGATGAGTCCTCTCATAAAGACTTTAGCATGCTGACCATACATTCCGGGAGGTTTTGTGTCCACTGTTATAGCTGAAGTGAAAATAAACTCACTTGTTTTAATGGAAGAATTCCCAGATGGAGAGATACAGAATCAATTCCGTTGGCCTCTAACACTACTTGATTGTGGTTGCTCTTGATTGTCTTATTAATTAAAAAAAAAATCTTCTTGTAACCTCTACACGGGTTTTTAAGAGACGGCTGGGCTTGGGTACAGCATCAGTGATGGGTTGGGAAAGGTAGAGGCCCTACACACGACATGATTGGGTGGGCTTGGAGTGTGTAGAAATGTACACAAGGCAGCACAAAGCTCCTTACCTAAGGTTCTTGACCTGTGGATACACAGAGCTGAGTGTACTTATTTACGGGTGCCTTCCTAGGGATAGGGGATCGGAGAGGATGGTGACGTTTTCCAGTGCGCTAACAATTTCCACTCTGTGCTTCTCCTTCATGATGCAGGAGTAAGTTACACAGATTATATATTCATTTATTCAACAAATATTTGGTGATACTTACATGTCAGGATTTGTATTGGTGGCTTACGGAACAGTAATTCACCAAATATGCAGACTCCCTGCCTACATGGGGTTTATGTCCCGATGAGCTAATTAAAAAGTAAATAAGTAAATATGTGGAATATTAGACAGTGATTAGTGCTAAGGAGAAAAAACAAGGCATGGAAAGGGACAGGAAACGTGAGGCGGCAGGGTTGAAATTGTAGATAGCATGGCCAGGGAGGCCCTTGGTGAGAAGCTGGCTTTTGAGTAAAGAGCTGGTGTACATGAGAGAACCAGCTCTGGGGATATTCGAAGTATGAAGATTTCAGAAAGAGGGAATAGTAAGGGCAGTGGTCCCGATGTTGGAGACACAGTGAGGATGGCAGAATCGCTGAGGGTGGGAGCAAAGAAGGGGCTTATAGTAGGATATGATGTTAGAGAAGTAAAGAGCTACCTCACATAGGGTTTGAAGGTCATAGGAAGGAGTGGGATGGGCAGCCATCGGAAGGTTCTGAGAAGAGGGGTGGCATGATTAGATTTATGGTTTAAAAGATCACTTGGGTTGTTGAGCTAATAATAGAATACAGTGGGGCATGTATACATAAACAGGGGGAGCAGCCAACAGAGGTGGTGGCTGGAACCAGAGCAATAGGGGGAAGAGATTGAATATATTTTGAATGGCAAACTACCAGGACGGGCTGATGGATTAGATGCAGGGTGGGGGAGAAAAGGAGAAGTCAAAGATGGCCCCGAGGATTTTCACCCGGGGAGCTGGTGGACTGTGTTGCCATTTAAATCTAATGGATAGGACTGTAGGAGGATCCTGATTTGGGAATCCACCATTTTGGGTAGGATAACCTTTGTGACGCCTTTCAAGTGCTCAAGTGGACATGTCAACAGTTAGCTGGATGTCTTGGCCTGGGCTCAGGGAAGAAGTCTCCCTTGGGATGTAAATTTGGGAGTTCCTCAGCTTCTAGCATTTAAAGTCATGAGACTGAATGAGATCACCTGGAGAGCGACTGCAAGTAGAGAAGAAACAGGTCCAAGGATTAAGTTCTGGGGCACACTGACTTTACAGAGCTCAGGGAGATGAGGAAGCTTAGCAAAACTGACCGAGAAGAAATAGCTAGGGTAGTGAGACAAAAATTAGGAAAGCATGGTGTCCTGGACCCAAGGAAAGCCACTGTGTTGAAGGGGAGGAAGTGATCAGTTGTGTGCAAAGCTGCCAGTGGGTCAAGTAAGATGAGGCTGAGACTTGAACTCCACAATGTGGAGGTCATGGATTTCAGTGGGGGGCTCAGGAGTGAATGGAAGGAGGGAGGGAATTGGAAACAATGAGTTTTGACAGCTCTCTAAAGGATTTTTGGTGTAAAAGCAAGGAGAAAAAATATGGTAGGTGGGCTGAGAAAGTTAGATTAAGAGAGACTTAAAACTTTTTTTTTTTTTTTTGAGAAGTAATAGCATAATTGTAGGCTGTTGAGAATGATCCAGTAGACAGGGCCAAAACTGATGGTGCAGAAAAAAATGATTGCTGGAGCAACTGCTGAAGAAGGTTGAGGCGGAAAAGAAGGTGGAGAGGAAAGGGTAGAAGGAAAATTTGTGGCCCTGGAAGAAACACATATTTTGGGTGAGGCAGGATGTAAAAATCCAAGACAATTTTTTTCTTTTTTTTTTTTTTTGGAGGGGGGCATTATTTAATTTCTTTATCTAAGGAAAAAATAACATAAGGTTTTTATATTTTTTATTTTTTTATTTATTAAAAATTTTTTTTTTTTTTACATTTTTTTTTTTTTTCAACGTCAGCCCAGAGCCTGACGCGGGGCTCGAACTCACGGACCGCGAGATCGTGACCTGGCTGAAGTCGGACGCTTAACCGACTGCGCCACCCAGGTGCCCCAAAAATTTTTTAATGTTTATTTATTTTTGAGAGAGAGAGAGAGAGAGAGAGAGAGAGAGAGTGAGTGAGTCAGCAAGCAGGGGAGGGGCAGAGAGAGAGGGAGACAGAATCTGAAGCAGGCTCCAGGCTCTGAGCTGTCAGCACAGAGCCCTATACGGGGCTCGAACCCATGAACTGTGAAATCATGACCCGAGCTGAGGTCGGACGCTTAACTGACTGAGCCACCTGGGTGCCCCCAAGGTTTTTTTAACGGCCAACTTCCTGGGGTACCTCAGTGGCTCAGTCGGTTGAGTGTCCGACTTCAGCGCAGGTCATGATCTCATGGTTTGTGAGTTCAAGCCCCACATCGGGCTCTCTGCTGTCAGCCTGTCAGTGCATAGCCCACTTTAGATCCTCTGTCCACCCCCCCGCCCCGCTCCCTGCCCCTCCCCCACTTGCACTCTCCCCCAAATCAATAAATATTTAGGGGAAAAAAAAGGCCAACTTCCTAAGTCCATCACCCAAATCTGGAAACCAGGCAAGAAAAGATTTTTGATATATATATATATATTTTTTTTTCTTCTTTTTAAAAAGTTTTTCTTTAAATTCCAGTTAGTTAACATGTAGTGTAATATTAGTTTCATGCGCAAGACCATTTTTCTTTTAAAAAAGAAAATAGTGTGAATGGGGAGGGTCAGAGACACAGGGAGACAGAAAATCCGAAGCAGGTTCCAGGCTCTGAGCTGTCAACACAGAGCCCGACTCAGGGCTCGAACTCATGAACCATGAGATCATGACGTGAGCTGAAGTCAGATGCTTAACTGACTGGGCCACCCAGATGCCCCAAGACGATTTTTCTTGATGCAAGTTATATCAGTCATCTTGCTCCCACTACAAGCCTGTGGGATAATTTGAGCTAAGACCTTTAAGCTTCTTGAGAGAGTGTTTCTATAGCATGTCAGCATCTTACTGTCATTGAGCATTTAATGGGAGCTTCTCAGAAGAAAGTAGGATTGGAGAGTGAAGTCCATTCTGATTATGCATGTTGTCTTTGCTTCCTGCTTTATAAAAAGGACTTGGTCAGAGTAGCCTAACTGTTCCAGGTACTAGGTGGCTGGTGACTGGTTAGACTTTCAGAGACATCTTGCTCTCGGGCGTTAGTTGGAATGTGATGTGTTGTGTCTTGAAGTATGGTGCTCTGTAAAGTTTTAAAAGATTTCATTTGTTTTAAAAAGTTTATTCATTTTTGAGAGAGTGAGAGATAGAGCGCAAGCGGGGGAGGGGCAGAGAGAGAGGGAGACACAGAATCCAAAGCAGGCTCCAGGCTCTGAGCTGTCAGCACAGAGCCGGATGCGGGGCTTGAACCTACGAACCTTGAGATCATGACCTGAGCTGAAGTTGGAAGGTTAACTGACGGAGCCACCCAGGTGCCCCAAAGATTTCATTTTTTAAAGAGAGGACAGCTCATCCTTAAGCTTCTCTTACTAGGTGCTGTAGGACCCTCTAGCCAATAGTTTCTGCAATTTTCCGTTAAATAGCGTTACTTTTATGAGAATCTTAGGGTGCTTTGGCTCTGATGACATTCAGGTCATTTTTGAGATAAAGATGCTTTATTTTCAGGCTGGATAGTCACATTCTTGCCTTGTCATCCTAAAAATGCTGCACTGTGTCTACATTTCAGAGCCACTGATTAAATGACTGAAGACCTATGATGGTGCAGAATTAGTCTTCTTTGTCCATGGAAAACAAAGTCCACAAATTTCTGGTAATCTCTTGGCAACAAATATTTTCTATGATTGACGTAGGAATTAAAGTCACAAAATCTTTCTTTCTTGGGGAACAAAAGTCTGGATATGGTGCAAAAATTATGAGTCACATTGATAGGCAATCACTTGTCTGCATGTTTTTTGAGAAGGTGTGGATGTCATTTACATTTTATTTCTTCCTTGGAGATGATAAGGATTCAAAATTCCAAGAAAAACCGTAAGTTCTAGAGACACAGAGTAACAGGTGCAAGTTAGTGGAGCAGGTGGTGTATAATTTCACCTTTGCCTCCTACTCAGAAATAGGGGGAAGCTAGGTCCTAATTTGGAAACCATGTGAGAAATGGCATTCATTGCTACCTATAATTGCAGGTAACTTTTGGCTTTTTTTTTTACCCTTCTGGTTTGTGGCTGGGAGTATGTTTGATTCCATCTGTAAGCGTGTAGGTTCTGAACTTCCATGAAGTGTCTTTCGGGGTGCATGTCATGACCAATTTTACTTTTTCAAGTGCTTGGAAAATTTTTAGCTTGCGTTTTTTTCCCTGTTGGGTTATTGGCACTTCCCCCTGCCCCCCCGCCCCCACCCCAACTATTGCAGTAATGGGTTTATTCAGTGGGCTGCTCTCCTGCCTAATCTTCTGTCACCTACTTGCTCTTTTCCTCTTAGTAGCTGCTTATTCTCTCAATCACATCCTTTCATCAGTACTTTTTTCCACCAATTAAACCCTGAGCCACCTCACCAGTATGTGGGGCATACAGGGTAGGTATGATCATTTCCATTTTACACAAGGTGCCAGAGACTTAAAAATGTTTATCATCTGTTGCTTGACTAGTAAATAGTGGAACCAAATGGGGACTATTGCCCTTATCCATGTTCTTTCTTTCTTTTTTTTTTTTACTTTACTTTTAATTTTATTATTATTTTTTAAAATTTACATCCAGGGGCGCCTGGGTGGCGCAGTCGGTTAAGCGTCCGACTTCAGCCAGGTCACAATCTCGCGGTCCGTGAGTTCGAGCCCCGCGTCGGGCTCTGGGCTGATGGCTCAGAGCCTGGAGCCTGTTTCCGATTCTGTGTCTCCCTCTCTCTCTGCACCTCCCCCGTTCATGCTCTGTCTCTCTCTGTCCCAAAAATAAATAAACGTTGAAAAAAAAAATAAAATAAAATTTACATCCAAATTAGCATATAGTGCAACAATGATTTCAGGAGTAGATACCTTAGTGCCCCTTACCCATTTAGCCCATCCCTCCTCCCACACCCCCCTCCAGTAACCCTCTGATGCTCTCCATGTTTATGAGTCTCTTCTGTTTTGTCCCCCTCCCTGTTTTTGTATTATTTGTGTTTCCCATCGTTTATGTTCATCTGTTTTGTCTCTTAAAGTCCTCATATGAGTGAAGTCATATGATTTTTGTCTTTCTCTGACTAATTTCACTTAGCATGATCCCCTCCAGTTCCATCCACGTAGTTGCAAATGGCAAGATTTCATTCTTTTTGATTGCCGAGTAATACTCCATTGTGTATACATACCACATCTTCTTTATCCATTCATCCATCGATGGACATTTGGGCTCTTTCCATACTTTGGCTATTGTGGATAGTGCTGCTATAAACATGGGGGGTGCATGTGTCCCTTCGAAACAGCACACTTGTATCCCGTGGCTAAATGCCTAGTAGTGCAATTGCTGGGTCGTAGGGTGGTTCTATTTTTAGTTTTTTGAGAAACCTCCATACTGTTTTCCAGAGTGGCTGCACCAGCTTGCATTCCCATCCATGTTTTTTTTTTTTTTTTTTTTTTACAATTCTTTTTTTTTTTTTTTTCAACGTTTATTTATTTTTGGGACAGAGAGAGACAGAGCATGAACGGGCAAGGGGCAGAGAGAGAGGGAGACACAGAATCGGAAACAGGCTCCAGGCTCTGAGCCATCAGCCCAGAGCCCGACGCGGGACTCGAACTCACGGACCACGAGATCGTGACCTGGCTGAAGTCTGACGCTTAACCGACTGCGCCACCCAGGCGCCCCAGCCCATCCATGTTCTTTCAACCACCACACTACTGGATGCTGCCTCACAGTGCTTCGTTGAATTAGAGATGTGCCTGTGTATTTTCCTGGTTTTCTCTCCTCCCTCTCCTTTTTCATTGCATCCATAGGAGTGACCAGATGGGTGGAGGGAGGTGCAAATACTGATGGTCGCTCCAGGCAACCAAGCCACATCTCTCTACTGGCATTGGCAGCCTCTGACATAGTATCTAGAGGGAAGAAACTACATTCCGTACAACGTGATTAACCTCTTGGCCAGATTCTTGTTTTGACAGCTTATAATTGGCTTTCGCCCAGACTTGTGGGGGAAATGGTTTGATAGAGTAGTATTCCACTTTAAATATTTTGTTATACCATGCTTTAAATTTCACTTTAGGTCACATGTTTGCCCACTGAACAAAGGGTGGCTATCTGTTTGCCAAACTTATGTCTCTTTCCCCACGGGTGCAGAACCAAACTATTTCCCCCAGTATTCTCTGCAGTTAGGTGTGGACGTACGACTGAGTTATGACAGTGATATGTAGATATAAGTAATATATTCCATTTCCATGTCTGTCCCATAAAATCCTCCTGTGCGATCCCATGCTTTCTGTCTTCTTCTTTCTTCTGTTTGGATGCTGACAATCTGGGTGACATTGGAAGCCAGGATTCAAAGATTGCAAAACTTCGGGGATTCTGAGCCCCATTGAATGGGAATGGTTGTCTTCTCTGTCTTGCTGGCTGATTGGACTTTAGTGAGCAAGAATTAAACTTCTTAGCTGAGCCACTGAGATTTTAAAGTTTATCTGGTAATGTAGCTGGTGTTTTTCATTATTTTCTCATGTATATAATAATTTAATGCATCTCTTTTGAACTCTAATACGAAGGCTTATATTACAACCACCATTAGGACAACAACAGAAACTGTGTGCACCTAGATTAGCACAGTAAATGATAGATTCTTCTACTAACACCAGCATTGTAGTAGAGTTTCATTCATTTATGTATTTATCTATATGCAATTATAACAAGATTTGAAATAAAAGATTAATTCAGTACTTTTGCCTCCAAATTTTTAGGTATTGCCAAAGATTGCTTAACTTAATCCTGTTTATGATTTCAAGGTTGAAGAGAACCAACTTGGCCTCCAGTCTTTTGGCCAATAGAGCTCCAATGGAGTCTGTCCATGGTCCTGAAAATTTTAGCATCTTCCTGGTGTCAAATTTGCAACCTTCTTCAAATCTCGTTATCCTTAGTGTGTACAGTACTTCCTCTTACAAAACTTATCCACTAGACAGTTAGTTTTGTCCTAAAACAACCAGGCTTTCCTTTTATCTCAGCTTGCCAAAATTCTCTTTTCATAATTTTCTATTCTGATTTATGATGTTACCAAAAGAGCTCCCTGCTGCAAGTTCCCTTCTCCAAAATATGAATCCTTATGGCTTTTTCCCAGTCAAGAGGCATCTCTCCAATTTATTACCTCTTTACTCACTCACTTGAACTTCTGACACTTGAGACTTTTGATACTGAAAAATTTCCCCAGTGCCAATGGAAGAAAGAATGTCCTTCTAACCCTAATCACTTATACCAGATTAAATACAGAACTGCTCCTTTAAAGGGCTTAAAGTTTGAAATTCAAGGCTTATCAGGTTTATCATGACACAGTTAAAAAAATTTTTTTTAACGTTTATTCATTTTTGAGAGACAGAGTGTGAGTGGGGGAGGGGCAGAGAGAGAGGGAGACGGAATCTAAAGCAGGCTTCAGGCTCCGAGCTGTCAGCACAGAGCCTGATACAGGCTTGGACCCATAAACTGTGAGATCATGACCTGAGCTGAAGTTGGATGCTTAACCGACTGAGCCGCCCGTATCATAACACAGTTGTTTTTTTTTTTTTTAATGCTTACTTATTTTTGAGAGACAGAGACAGAGTGTGAGCGGGGGAGGGGCAGAGAGAGAGAGAGGGAAACACAGAATCCGAAGAACACTCCAGGCTCTGAGCTGTCAGCACAGGGCATGCTGTGGAGCTCGAACCCACGAACCGCGAGATCATGACCTAAGCCGAAGCTGGTCGCTTAACCGACTGAGCCACCCAGGCACCCCCATAACACAGTTTTAAAAATACTTTCGCTATCAGCCCAACTTTAAAAAATTTGTGTGTAAAGTGGTTTGTCTAGGCTTCTGTTTCAAATATCTTCATTAGAATGTAGTTAACAGTGTAGAGTTATACTGCCTCCAAATTCCAGCTTCACTATTTATTGTGTGACTCTGAGCAAGATACTTAACTTTTCTAGACCTTAGTTTCCTTATCTGTAAAATGGAGATTTTATTTTTAACCAACTCATAGAGTTATTGTAAGGGTTGAGTGAGTTCATACAAGTAAAGACCTGAGAATAGTTCTTGGCACATAGAAGTGTTAGCTGTTATTATATTTAAAACTTGCAAGAAAATAGAATGGATTAGACAGGATCATTTATATGTAGGTCTCTATATTAGATAATTTCCAAAATGATCGCTGTTGCCAGAAATGCCTTATGGTGTAGAATTTCTAAAATATTTCATATCTGAAAGTCTCCAGTTTGTGATTTCTTTTGGGCTTTGTCTTCACCTTTTAAATGAAATTTGTTCTTTTAATAATCTCTCTTTGATTACCAGTAATAACCAAATTATGGAAAGAGCCTAAATGTCCATTGACTGATGAGTGGATAAAGAAGATGTAGTATATTTATATGCAATGGAATATTACTCAGCCATCAAAAAAGAATGCAGTCTTGGGGTGCTGGGTGTCTCAATCAGTTAAGTGTTCGATTCTTTTATTTGTTTTTTTAAACTTTTCAATAAAAAATTTCTTTTTAATGTTTTATTTATTTTTGAGAGAGAGAGAGAGAGAGAGAGAGAGAGAGCGCCAAGCAGAGGAGGGGCAGAGAAAGAGGGAGACACAGAATCCAAAGCAGGCTCCAGGCTCTGAGCTGTTAGCACAGAGCCCAATGTGGGGCTTGAACTCAACAACCGTGTGAGATCATGACCTGAGCCAACATCAGATGGTTAACTGACTGAGTCACCCAGGTGCTCCTCTGTTTTTCTCTTTAAGTTTATCTAATTTTGAGAGACAAAGACAGTGTGAGTGGGGGAGGGGCAGAGAGTGAGGGAGAGAGAATCACAAGCAGGCTCTGCACTGTCAGCACAGAGCCTATGTGGGGCTTGAAGTCATGTGCTGAAACCAAGAGTTGGACGCTTAACTGACTGAGCCGCTCATGCACCCTAAGTGTCTGACTCTTGATTTTGGCTCAGGTCATGATATCATGGTTTGTAAGTTCAAGCCCTGCATTGGGCTCTCTGCTGTCAATGCAGAGCCCACTTTGGATCCTCTGTCCCCCTTTCTCTCTGCCCCTCCCCTCCCCTGCTCATGCTCTCTCTCCCCAAAATAAATAAATATTAAAAGAAAAAAGAATGAAATCTTGCAATTTACAATGACATGGATGGAGTTGGAGTGTATTATGCTAAGTGAAATAAGTCGGCCAGAGAAAGACAAATACAGTCTGATTTTTCACTCATATGTGGACAAAACAGATGAACATATGGGAAGGGGAAAAAATAGAGAGGGAAACAAACCGTAAGGGACTCTAATGATAGAGAACAAACTGAGGGTTGATGGAGGGAAGTGGGTGGGGGATGGGTATTAAGGAGGGCACTCGTGATAAGCGCTGGGTGTTGTATGTAGGTGATGAGTCACTCAGTTCTATTCCTGAAATCAATATCTCACTGTATGTTAATTAACTAGAACTTAAATAAAAATAAAAAAATAGTCTCTCTTTGGCCCCCATATTGGTTATCTTTATTTACAAAGACCAAACCAAAACCAAAACAAACAAAAAAATCTGTTTAAAAGGAAAAAAAAAAAACAAAAACCCTTCAACTTTGCTAAAGCCAGCTTGACCATATAGTACCCCCTGCAGCAGAATTGGATCTAGGGACAGCTGTGAAGTTTGTCTTTGGGGAATCTTTTCCTCTCTTGATGATATCCCATTTCTATCAATTAAAACATTTCTCTGCCTTCCTTCCTATCATAGCTCTTCATTTTAGAAAAGAATCTGAACAGATCCTTTATTCTCTCTTGTATGTGACCAATAAAGCTCAATGGCTGGCCCTTCCCAGGGGAACTTGCTACAAATATGAAGACTCACCCTTAGGCTAAAGGAATACGTTTCTTAAATTTTTTTTTTTTCAACGTTTTTTATTTATTTTCGGGACAGAGAGAGACAGAGCATGAACGGGGGAGGGGCAGAGAGAGAGGGAGACACAGAATCGGAAACAGGCTCCAGGCTCTGAGCCATCAGCCCAGAGCCCGATGCGGGGCTCGAACTCACGGACCGCGAGATCGTGACCTGGCTGAAGTCGGACGCTTAACCGACTGCGCCACCCAGGCGCCCCATAAAGGAATACGTTTCTAATGTGAAATTTTAGCTCTTAGGTGGAATGAGTATTTTGTGGTCACCCATTCTTTTCTAACATTATTATAAATAGCTACCCTTTCCCACTTTCCTACAGGTCTGGTTCTGATTCAGGATTTATGCATTAGCTCATTTTTCTTAAAAATAATGTTTATTTATTTATGAGATAGAGAGAGAGGGAGGGAGAGAGAGAGAGAGAGAGAGAGAGAGAGAGAGAGAGGATGGGGAGGAGGCAGAGGGAGGGACACAGAATTGCAAGTCGATTCTAGGCTCCGAGCTGTCAACACAGGGTCCAACGTGGGGCTCGAGCCCATGAGCCGAGCCGTGAGATCATGATGGGAGCCGAAGTCGTACGCCACCCAGGTGCCCCTGCATTAGCTCATTTTGAACTGAATTGTCAACTTGCTGAATGGACTTGAATGTGCCTAGCGATTTACTTTTCATGAACCATACAAGCTGAGGTCTTCAAATAGGGATGCAGGTCAAAATAGAGCGGCCACACTCAGTAATGTTGTAGTCTCTTGATTGGCCACAGGAGCTTGGCTTGGATTGTTGCAGATCCGTAGCAAAGCACAGTTTCATATGTATCGACTGTAGCAATGTGTTATTGTCATTAATCACAGCCATTGGTGACATTTAATGGAAGGGACCCTGTGCTAGGTTGAGTCAAAGCATTGGCTCCTCTTTCCAGCTCTGCCATTTACCTGGGTGACTGCCGCCTTTGCTTCACAGGTTTTGTCTGTAAAAGGAAAATGGTGTCTCTTAACTCAGGCTGCAATTAGAATCATCTTTGCAGCTTTAAAGTATGCAGATATGTAGACCCCAGCTCTGTAACTTCTAATTCAGTACGTTTGGTTGTGCCAGGTCTTCTATAATTAAAGGCTGAATTGGGAATTACCGGATGGGTGCATTTTTAAGGTCTTTGGCTCTTTTGAATGGTCATTTTCTCTCCGAGAGTTCTCGCTCTGTACTCTGTTTAAGTGCAAACACTTAGAAACATTCCTTCTTCCTGTAGCAGCACGAGAGATGCTACCATTTTCTATAGATAGCTTGGAGCGGATAGATAGCAGGCTGAATTTGGCAGGGGGGGAGGGTACAGGAAAACTGATAAGCTTCCCAGATATTCCTTATTGAATCTGGCTCCTAATCATCATGTGGTTGTGTTTAGTTGACATAAATTTCCAGAAAGTACAAAACACCTGTATTCTAATGTAAATACCATAAAAGCATGCTCAACCAAATGGAAATTATTTTTTGACTATTCACGCAGAAGTTCTGTAGATTTAAGCAAGGGTTGACTGTGTTTGCATGCATGCATATATCTGTATAGTGTGTGACAATAAACTGATTTTAAAAAATGATTCCAAGGAAGCATTCCAAAAGTATTTTGAGCAATGAGATAACTATGTAGCTCTCAAAGGTAAAGCACTGAAGGGTTTTAAAGGACAGTCATTTGACTGTCCTTTAAACATTTTGATGTTTGTTTAAACAACCAGATGCCTTAAATAGCCCGGCTACTTAATAAGTAGACAGATTCTGACTTAAGTGCCCTCAAAGCTCTTACTTCATTCCATGGATCTTTGAAAAGGAGACAAAATTAATTTCCACAGACTTGATTTGAGTACTTTTCTAAGTTATTAAAATAATCCTTTGAGATACATTCTTTGGAATATTAGCTAAGTGACCAAATTCTAAGTCTATAACCTGCAAATGTGGGAAAAAACATTTTGGCTCTTTTGAATCTAATTTGGGTTTGGCAAAAGTTACTCCAAATCTGTTGCCTGTTGTCAGACGCTTGATTAATTAATTAATGAACTACAATAAAATGTTTCATGCAGTCTTTCTATTTTTCCCTTTAACTTTTAAAAATTAGAAAAGTAGGTTTCTGCCTCTTTCTTTTTGCCTGTGTTCATGTGTTAAACATTTATTTCTTCTGCTATAGACTTCATTGCTGCTTAAAGAACCTTAGGGGAGGGGTGCCTGAGTGGCTTAGTCAGTTAAGTGACTCTTGGTTTCAGCTTAGGTCATGACCTCACGGTTTGTGAGATGGAGCTCTGCATCGGGCTCTGTGCCACCATTGAGGAGCCTACTTGGGATTCTCTCTCTCCCTCTTTGCCCCTGTGCCCCTCTCAAAATAAGTAAATAAACATAAAAAAAAGCCTTAGTGGAAATGGTTGAAGAAGTTAACTCGTGTTTTCTCTGGTACAGATGGAGATGTCCTTGGAGCTTGGGACGCAGGGTGAGTTAGCTTCTCGGAGATGGTTCTGGTGGCTTGGAAGCTTGAAACAAACATCTCTCATGATGTCTTAATGCCTCCTTCTATTTTGTTTGGTGACACTAGCTGGAGAGACTGATGGATGACAGCTTTCTAGAAATAAAAATATATGTAGCATATGCTGGTACACTGGACTCTATTAGATATCAAATATTTCTGTTGTGATGGAGTTTAGTTTCAATGACCATATTGCTAAAAGTTACATTTCCAGTAGGCAAAGAGGTGAAGCCCTGCTCTTCCTGAATTAGCCAGTGCAAAGGAATACTCTGAATAAGAGGGTCCTCTATGATCCTTGTCATTCCTTCTATTTTTCTTCTTCTAGTTCCTGGATGGTGTGTGTAGGAGTGTGTGTGTGTGTGTGTGTGTGTGTGTGTGTGTGTGTGTAGGCTGTATGCTTGCCTCTGTGTTTGAGTGAGTTTTAGTTTTTCAGTGGGTTTGGTTGGTTGGGATGTTTGGAGGTGAGAATCAGTGAAAAAGGCGGTGGTGGGGGGGGTGCATTGAGTAATTGCCACTTGATGGCAGAGCTAAAGCACTGTAAAGAGGTTAGCAACCCCTTTTTATTGCCTGCAATGCAGAGATTTTGTAATTAGTAGTTTCATTAGAGAGTATGAATGAGTATTAAATGGTTCAGCCAAACAAAGCATTCATTGTATTGGAAAATTTGCTGTAATCAGATAGAAAAAGTACTGTTTTGGGGCATCATTTGTCAGGTTGCAGAAGTGGTTTCACTGTCTCGAACTTTTATTAAAAGGGGCTTTTCCTCCTAGGCTTTGAAATGTATAGGTCAGTGTCTTAGTCCCTTTGGGTTGCTGTGGCAACACTACCATGGACTGTGTGGCTTATACAACAGACGTTTATTTCTGACCGTTCGGCGGGGGGGCGGGGGGGGGAGGGGGCTGGGAAAGTCCCAAGTTCAATGTGTCAGCAGATTCGATGTCTGGTGAGACCCACTTCCTAGCTCACAGACTGCTTGTTTGTGTGTCCTTGCATGGCCCAAGTGATGGGCGAGCCCTCCAGGGTCTCTTTCATGAGGCGCTAATGCCCTTTACGAGGCTCCACCCTTGTGACCTAATTACTTCCCAAGGGCCCCACCTCTTAAAACCATAGCAGAGGCAGGGGGAGGGGTGTTAGACTTCAACATATGAATGGAGGGGGGCACAAATGTTCCATCCTTAATCGTCAGTGTTCAAAACTTGGTCACTTTGCTGGAGGCCCTATCTGCGTTTATCATGCGTGCACCCTCTGTGTGGGGTTCCTTGGCCCAACAGCGCAGGGTATGCTTTATTCCATTGATCCGGGTTCATGTTCAATATATTTCTTGGGAGTTGGGACAGTTGTGTTTGGCAGTGGTGCTGCCTGTTGCGGATTTCATTCTGCGAGCTCTCCTACACTGCTGCTATAAGGCCAACAGAAACGTGCTAATTTCTAAGCATATGCAGGTTTCCTGGCACAGAAAATGCTTATGGGGGTTTGCCCACACACCAACTGTCTCTGTTTAGGAGTAGCTGTCCCTATTTTTTAACCATATTCACACTTTGTCGATCCAGAGGGGTACAGTGTATTTTAATCAAGCCCTAAGGCAGCTCTGTGGCTAGGTTAATTATAACCCTCTCTTGTATCTGTACTGTGTTTTTCTGGCTTAAGAGCTTTTTAACTTATCACAGCTCCTTTGACTTTTCCAAGCTTCCTGTGAAGTAGGCAGGGTAGACGGTGTGACTCCATTTTACAGATAAGAAAGTGAAAGCTGATGGAATTAAATAAGAAGTGCCAGTTAAGTGGCTAAGGTGGGGGGGGGGGGCAGGACCCTGGAGTCACTATCTGGAACTCTGTGTATCACAGCCCATCACCCTCACCGCATCCCAACGCCTGTGCTCCGAGGGGGCAGTTATATCTAGAAGCCCAGAGAGACCCAGAATAGCACTTCGGGTCCCTTGTGGGTTTTCTCTACTGCTGTCTCTGTCATCTACCGGCTCCCTCGTTTTCTTTCAAGTGTGGAGAGAAAAAAATTACTCTTCCCCTGGTGATACCAGCTCGTCTTTTATGTGGACCTTGGAAGGCAGAGACCAGTGTAGACCTGCTGAATCACAATGGGGGCAGGAACGTTGGCAGTGGGCGTAGACTGTCAGACTGAGTTGGGAAGTTAAAATTCAAGGGCTTTCAGAATCCAGAGTGTAAGGACAACCTTCTTTGGCTTCTGTCTCTTCTTTCACTTTGCCTCTACTTTGGCATGAATCCTACCACGTCATAATCTATTGACTTACTTGTTTACCTTATGTAATAATGAATTCTTTGAAGGCAGGGACTGACTGTCTCTCATTCATCCGTTTATCTCCATTTCATCACCCTGCCTGGCACATAGTAGGTGCTCCCTAAATGTTGGTTGATGACTGGGTGACTTTTTCACACGGGGCTCGGGCGGAGGACTGGTGGTGGTGTTCGACTTTCACACAGCTTCAGGGGACAAAATTTGACTTGGAGGAAACCTGAGTTGATACAAGAAGGAGGTGTGTTTGAATTTGTACCATTGCAATATGTTGTTACATTTATTTAATAACAGCATGGCTGCCAGACTTTATTTGAAGATTTATTGACAGATTTTATGAAGACTGTATTAGTGCTGGAATTCTAGGGTTTTCCCTGGTAAACCTTTGTCACAGCAAGGAAAAGAGGGTTGACTGGATGTAGGATTCTCTGGAATCAATCTTTCTGTACAGTCACTGTTGAGAGAAGAGAGTCTTCTTCACTTGGGGCAACTGGGTGTCAAAATAGAAACTTTTTTCTCTTTCTTCCCCACCCACCTTCTGCCACACACAACTGAGAACACATCCATGCATTTTTCAAGCCCTTGCTACCTGTGTTTTAGTTGAATCTGAGCTAGGTCAGAAATCTGACTGGTGTCGAATGTTAAACAAACAGGGTTTGTGTTTTCTTGGCCTCTTGAGAAGCAGGAAGTGCCTCTTGGGTGGTTGGCAAAGACTTTGTCTTCCCTGGAGGCTCCCAGGGAGTCAGCTGTCCTTTAAGGGGCCTCCGTTTCCAGTCCTGTCTAGTGACCCATGGAAGGCTGATCTAGGCCTTGGGTGGGGCTCTGGGAAGCCCTCCACTGCCAGCAAAAAAGGTGCAATTCGTCTCCAGGTGTAGGGATGTATTGGTGGATGTCGGGGAGGGACTATGATACAGCAAAGCCGGGATCCTTTCTAGGTCTGAAAACGCAATCAGAGTTCCAAAACTGGATTCTTCCTCGGCCTGCTGCTCATTGCTGTCCGCTGGGCCCCATCGTCAACTACCTGCCCTTTTTCCTACCCTCACCTTCCTGCATCTATTATTTACAGACTGCATTCTTTTGCTGGGGCTGCCGTAACAACGTATGAAAGACTGGCTGGCTTGAAGACAGAAAGGTATTTTCTCACAGTTGTGTGAGATCAAGGGCCGATAGGGTCGGTTTCTTCTGAGGCTTTTCTCTTTGACTTGCAGGTGACCTTCTTCTCCCTGTGTCCCAATCTCTTCTCTCTCTCTCTCTCTTTTAAGATTTTCTGTTTTTTAATTTTTAAGTAATCTCTACATCCAGTGTAGGGCTTGGACTCACAACCCAGAGAGCAAGAATCCCATGCTCTACTGACTCAGCCACCAGGCACCACACTAATCTCCTCCTCCAATAAGGACATCAGTCTCATTGGATTAGAGCCCGCTTGAAGGACCTCGTTTTGTTTTTTTTTAATTTAATTTTTTCAGCAGTTATTTATTTTTTGAGAGACAGAGGGAGAGAGAGAAAGCGTGAGAGAGAGAGAGAGAGAGAGAGAGAGGAGAGAATGAGCAGGGGAGGGACAGAGGGAGAGGGAGACACAGAATCTGAAGCAGGCTCCAGGCTCTGAGCTGTCAGCACAGTGCCTGACGCGGAGCTTGAACCCACGAACTGTGAGATCATGACCTGAGCCAAAGTTGGAGGCTTAACTGACTGAGCCACCCAGGCACCCCTGAAGGACCTCGTTTTAACCTGATACCCTCTTTGAAGACCCCCATCTCCAAATACAGTGCCATTCAGAGGTACCAGGGCTTAGGATTTCAGCATATGAATCTGGGGGGTACACAGTTCAGCCCATAGCATGGGCTGAAATTCCTAAGTCTTCACGGGCTTTAAGGACAGTTGCACCGAAACAGAGTCAGAAGTCTGACTTAAACCCTCCCCAGCAAATTATTAACCCCAATTCCATTGTGGCCTTTTGTCCAGACGTTAAGGCATGATGGAGGAGGAAGGGCAGAGGAAAGAGGAGGCCAAGAGTGGGGATCAGTATGGGGGAGGAGAAGGGCGAGCTGGCTAAGCTTAGTGTCTGAGCTCAACCTCCTCGGCCCCAAGATTTTATCGAAAAGATGGAACATTTTATTTCTTTTGCTTTATTTAGCCACAAATAGAAATGCCCATTGATATCATTTTCATTAAAAATACTCTTGTCCTTAATTTCTCTCATCAGTTGTGATGACTTCTTCCAAGTTAGAGCTGCTGGAGGATGTTAGGGGGGAAACAGAAAATGGGACCTGCGTCTGCTTTAAATAGCTCTGGAACAGAGTGTTTGGTCATTACCAGACTATGAAAGCAAAGCCAGGAGTTTACAGAGCCTTTTAATAGGACCTTTAAAAATGGCCAGTTAGGGTCAGTCAAGGCAACATTGTGAAATAGGTCCGTTTGTAGTTGTGCTTCCGTTTGGCTTTTCATTCTTCATAGTCGTTCGGCACCTCCAAAGTGTGTCCTCAGAGTGGCGTTCCTCAACTCCTGAGGGGTGTGTGATGCCCAGGACAGACACAGAACCCCCCTTTTTTTGTTGGGGGGGGTGTGCCTGGGTGGCTCAGTTGGTTGGGCGTCTGACTCTTGGTTTTGGCTCAGGTCATGATCTCCCGGTTTGTGAGTTTGAGCCCCACCTTGGGCTCTGTGCTGGTGGCTTGAAGCCTGCTTGGGATTCTGTTTCCTTCTCTCTCTGCCTCTCTCCTGTCTGCTCTCTACTTATCTCTCTCTCGAAAACAAATAAACATTTGAAAAAAAAAATCTTAGAAAAAATAAGATTGGGAAATCAAGTAATTAAGTTACTAAATAATTTAGCTTGTTTTTCTATTAAAATAAGTGGATGTTTAACAGACCGGACTTCAAAATGCATGACTTTTAAAGCCAATACATGATGCTTTAAAGGAGTTGAAGACTTTGGTGGTCCATGCCCACTCCTTAGGTACCCCAGAAGTATAAGTTTATGGTCATTTAGTCTTTGGAGTGGGTTGATGGGTTGTAGGAAAGTTTTAGAAATTATTATTATTATTTTTTTTTGCTTTTTAATATTTATTTATTTTTGAGAGACAGACAGACAGACAGACTGTGACTGGGGGGAGGGGCATAGAGAGAGGGAGACACAGAATCTGAAGGGGGCTCCAGGCTCTGAGCTGCAGCACAGAGCCAACTCGGGGCTCGAACTCACAAACCGTGAGATCACGACCTGAGCAGAAGTCGGACGCTCAACCAACTGAGCCACCCAGGCGCCCCAAAGTTTTAGAAATTCTTAAACTCTCAAGTTATCAGGTATCTGGAGCCTTCTTTTGGCCTCAGGCCGTTTTCCAAAGTAACAACCAGATAATTTGATAAGCATATTTGTGCAAATGTGCTAGTAAATGCCAATCCATTTACTAGGAACACAGTGTCCTTTTTTTTTTTTTAAGTTTTTATTTATTTTGAGAGAGAGATAGAGAGCAAGTGGGGGATGGGCGGAGAGAAAGGGAGAATCTCAAGCAGGCTCCGCACTGTCAGTGCAGAGCCCGACATGGGGCTCAAACTCATAAACCATGAGATTATGACCTGAGCTGAAATTAAGAGTTGGACACTCCACTGACTGAGCCCCCCAGGCACCCGAATGGTACACATTTTAATTGTGGCCACTTAGTGATGGTGTCCATGCTTCTCACGTCTTGTATTCACTCAACATATATTTGTTGGGTGTTTACCATGTGCCAGGACTGTTCTAGGCACTCAGGACACATGAGTAGAAGATAAACAAAATCGCTGTCCTGGCCAAGCCTGCATGCTGGTGGGGAGACAATAATCACTATGAGTAAATTGTATACTTGTTGAAACTGGTGAGTGTTTTGGGAGTAAACGGAGCAAGGTAAGGGGCATAGGTAGTGTGGAGTGGGAGCGCTGGCGTGCAGTTTCGAATATGCCAGACAGAGAAGGACTCACCAAGAACATGACATTGAAGTAGATAAAGGATTTGGACAGAGATTTCTGGAGAAGAAGGACTAAGAGTGAGGAAGCAGCCTGTCTAAAATTCCCTTGGCTACAATAGGCCTTGCCTGGTTGGGGAGTAGCCAGGAGGCCAGTGGAGGGAGTGAGGGAGTAAGGGGCTGGGCAATAGGAGATGTACTCATGTAGGACCATCGCAAGGTCTGTGGCTTTTACTGTGAGACAGGAGGCCACTGGATCATTCTGGTTGCTGTGTTGACAGCCAACAGTCGGGGGACAGTAGCAGAAGGAGATCAGTTAGGAGGCTATTCCCACCGTGTGGACAAGATGGTGGTGGCCAGACTGTTGGTGGAGGTAGTGAGAAGTGGTTGGATTCTGGAGATACTCTGAAGGTAGAGTGAACAGGATTTCCTGATGGATTGGGCGAGAGGGATGTGAGAGAGAAAGAGAGCTCAGGAAAGTCTCTGTTGTCTTTGCTTGAGCAGGGATGGAGTTGCCATCAATCAAGATGGGGACCGCAGTGGTTAGAGGAGGCTTTGGGGACATTAAGGCTTTGGTTTGGGGCACATTAAGTCGGCGATGTCCGTTAGACCTTGAGGAGTATGCATTTGGATATATGTGTTTGGGGATCAGCTGAGCAATCTGTCCTGGAAACATAAACTTGAGAGTTGTCAGCACAGATGGTGGTCAAAACTGATCTTAGATGAGATTCTCAGAGAACGGGTGAGAGAAGATTAAAGGCCCATGGACTGAGACCAGGCACACTCCAACATAAAGAGGTCCGAGAGAAGGAAAACTTAGAAGGAGTGGTCAGTGAGGTCTTGGAGTGTGTGGTGTTCTGGAAGCCAAGTGAAGAAAGGTGTTTGCAGGAGGAGGAAGTGGTCTGTGTCAAATATTGCTGGGTTGATCAAACAAAGTGAAGAGTGAGGTCTGCCCATTGGGTCTGGCATTTTGGAAGTTATTGGTGGTTGTGGTGGTAGAGGAGTAAGAGTTGGATTGGGGTAAGTTCATGAGAGGATGGAAGGAGACATATTGGAGACCACGAGTAGAGAGAACTCTTGAGAGGTGGTTTGTGACAAAGGTGGCAGAGAAATGGAGCGTGAGTTGGGGCAAGAGGGGATTTAGGAGAGGGGTTTTTAAAGATGGGAGAAATAACAGCATGTTTGAACGATGATGGCAATGGTCCAGTGGAGAAGGGGAGAATCCAGTGGTGTCACTTCATAGGCACACAGGGACGGGATCGAGCACAAGTTCGCAGTAGGTAGGTGTGCGTCAAGTTCATCTTCAGTAGTAGTAGGAGGCAGGGTGAGTGTGCAGTATTTATACCTATGCTGGTAGTGTAGGTGGCGAGGGTTTGTGGGATTCTATCAGTTGCGGATGCCACGTCATCACCTGAGAGTGAGGCCGGGTGAGCAGGTGATGGAGGGGTGAAGAGGAAGGAAAAGGTGTGAAAGAATTGTCGAGGAGCAGGAGTGAGTGAGTGCACCTGGCAATACGGGGTCCTTGCGGGCAGCATTGAGGGCTCCCTTGGGACTTGTGGTCCCCAGTTTAATGCGAGACTGCTGTGGCATGATGGTATGTTTTTCTCTAGTGGCATTCTGCAGGGGCAAAAGCGTGGAGACGGCAGAGTTCGAGGTGAGCAGGTGTTTGCTGGAACAGAGTATGAGGAAGCGAAGGGGGCAGGGGCAGGGGGAGGGGGAGGGTGTAGGCAAGTGTGATCCAGTGGTTGTCTATGGCGTCCAAGCTGAGGTGTGTGGGAAGAAAGGCCAGGAGGGGATGAGGGACAGTGAAAAGGTGACGGGCTCAATAGATTGGGCATCTTGATGTGGTCAAAGATGGTGTGGTCAAATCTTGTTGGAGATGTATCACTGGAGGGAGTCAGCTGGAATCTTAGGAGGCAGTGGCTCGTGCGACCCTGGAGATGTGATTGAGGAGGAGCTGGTTACTTTGAATTCCGACCTCCTGTCCTGTATCTCAGTTTTCATGAGCTGGGTTCCTTCCCCTCAGTACACTTAATTCACTTGGCAGTTATGCATTTATTAGTGTGATTGTTTTCCTTTGTTGGATTGCAAGCATCAAAAAGACAGGGCCTGTGCCTTTTTTTCCTCACCCTTATATCCCCTTGTTGTCTAGGACAGCGCCTGGAAAATCGCAGGAGTTTCTTAAGCAGTTGTTGACTAAAATGTCAGACCCACCCTGATGGTGCTAAGACACATGCCTGAGACGAAGCAGACACTGTCCAGCTGGGCACATCAACGATTGCCTCTTTTTCTTTTCTTTTCTTTTCTTTTCTTTTCTTTTCTTTTCTTTTCTTTTCTTTTCTTTTCTTTTCTTTTCTTTTCTTTTCTTTTCTTTTCTTCCTTCCTTCCTTCCTTCCTTCCTTCCTTCCTTCCTTCCTTCCTTCCTCTTAAAACAGTTGCCTCTTAAAAAAATCAAATAGGATTTTGCAGCATTTTTGATCTGTTGTTTAAAAGACAGAGTAAAATCTTACACCATTTTAAAAACTACTTTATGGGAAAAAGAAGGCATATGGTAGAGGAAAGATAATAACTGGATTTTAGGAACTTCTTTTTTTTTAAGTTTTATTTGTTTTGAGAGAGAGAGAGAGCACACAGGAGGGGCAGAGAGAGAGAGAGAGAGAGAGAGAGAGAGAGAAGGTGAGAGGGAATCCCAAGCAGGCTCTACACTGTCAGTGAAGAGCCCCCCATGCAGGGCTTGAACTGTGAGATCATGACCTGAGCCAAAACCAAGAGTTGGATGCTTAACTGACTGAGCCATGCAGGCACCCCAGGAACTTATTTCTTTAATGTTTTTTATGTATGTATGTATGTATTTATTTATTTATTATCATTTTTTTAATGTTTATTTTTGAGAGAGAGAGACTGTGTGCGAGTGGGAGCGGGGAGAGGCAGAGAGAGAGAGAGAGAGAGAGAGAGAGAGACAGAATCCAAAGTAGGCTCCAGGCTCTGAGCTGTCAGCACAGAGCCCGATGCAGGGCTCAAACCCACGGACTGCAAGATCATGACCTGAGCTGAAGATGCTTACCCACTGAGCTTTTATATTAAAACAGTAATAAATTGTTTTTATTATGCTTTTATTAAAACAATGTTTAAAAGTTTCATGGGGCGCCAAAGTGGTTCAGTGGATTAGGCAACTGACTTCAGCTCAGGTCACGATCCCACAGTTCGTGGGTTTGAGCCCTGCGTAGGGCTCTGTGCTAACAGCTCAGAGCCTGGAGCCCGTTTCAGATTCTGTCTCCATCTCTGTCCCTCCCCCACTCGTGCTCTGTCTCTCTCTCTCTGTCTCAAAAATAAATAAACATTAAAAATTTTTTTTTTAAAGTTTCGTGTGTGGTTATCGTTCCTTTATTCAACAATTGTATGAATATCCATTATATCAGACACTACGTTCCTGGGGTTTCGGTGGAATAAGGCCAGGTTCTGCCTCCAAAGCCTTACAGAATTAATAACTGATTGAAGAAAGAACCTTTGCTGATAAATAAGTAGAGAAGGTTTGGAAATACAACTTACTGTACCACTTCCATGTGGGGCATCATACTTCACGTGCAGAAGCAGCATTTTGAGTTAGTAAACTCACTTGAAGGTTAACGTACAAAACTAAAGATATGAAGATGAGAAGCATCTTTGTTAAGACATGAAGCTTGTTCATGCGCCCCCTTCCTCTATTTCTTCTCCCTTCTCCTCTCTTTCCTTCCACCATGTAGCAGGAACTGAATAAATATTGACTGAGTAGATACTTTACCAAAATTCCAGAGAATAACCAGTTTCTCTGTAGGCATTGTTATAGACTGACTGTATGTGCTCTCTCGTGCATCCCTAAATTCATATATTGAAGTCTGAACCCCCAGTGCGGCTGTATTTGGAGGAAGGAAGTAATTAAGGTTAAATACACGAGGTCATAAGGGTGGGGCCCTGATCTGAAAAGTCTGGCCTCCTTGTAAGAAGAGACACCAGACAGCGCATTCACTCTCTGCCCAAGGCACACACATAGGAGAGACTGTGTGAGGACACAGCAAGGAGGTGGCTGCAGGCTGGGAAGAAACCAAAGCCTGCTGGAACCTTGATCTTGGACTTCCCAGCCTCCAGAGCTGTGAGAAAATAAATGTGTGCTGTTGAAGCCCCCCAGCCTGTGGAATTTTGCAAGGGTGGCCTGAGCCGGCTCAGACAGACCTGTGAAACTTTTGCCTGCCACCTGAAGAACATGGCATCCACCACCCTCTGTTTATCCAACAGGTTAATTTTTCATTTATGTTATACAGCATTCCTTCACAAATGGTGTCTTTGCTGACAATTCCTTGGTCTAGGGAATGCTCCTGAAATAAATATGGATTGCTTTCTTGCCTCAGCTGTGGAGAAACCAGCTTGCATAGATTCAGAGAAGACAAATGTTGAAAGGTGGAGGGGATTTTCTGATGTTAATTCTGGATTAAAAAAATAAAGAGGAAGGATCAGAGCTGAAAATGCTGTCCCATCATTTCCTCAGAATAGTGCTAGAACGCTTTATAATAACCCTGGGAGGGAAAAGACTAGGGGCAAATGGATACTGTCAAGAATTAGGTTTCTATTTACTTTTCTATCATTAGAAGTGAGTGTCTGCTTGTATCAGTGTTTTCATTCTGATCACACTCTTCAGTAAACCAAAGCGTGTGTACTAATTTATAGAAGTAGTCGAAGTTAACAATTTTGGCATTTCGTGACAAAGCCAGAAACATTAGTCTCTAGATTAGATGTGTGAAGGGTGCACGGTTTGCAAAGTCAGTGATTATTTGTCCCGTTATTTGCTGCTAGTTGATCCTTAATGTTTGCCCAGATGTATATAAACCTAGTGGTAGGTAATCAGAAAGAATGAACTCACCCCGGACATTTTCATATGCTTTTTTGGGCTAATTCTACTCTGGAAGATTTATTCCCTTCAGAGCAGTTTATTTTCAGAAATCACCTCGCTACCTCTCTCTTATTACTGGATTAGAATTGAAAAATCGAATGGTGGCAGGCCAAAGTGCCAGGACGTTCTCCTCTTTCCCTCTTGCTACACATTTGATGGGAGCTCATCTCATCCTCTCCAGCTCTGTGACTCTGCGGGACTCAGGGAGGTAAGCGTGACCCGTGACATCAAAGCTCTTTCTCTTGTTCATTAGACGAGAGAACTCACCTGGATGCTTCTCGAAACCAGGCGTTCCGTTCTGCAAATAGCCACTCACCCACTTGGCCAGAGTGATAAATGGCTTTTGCTGGGTGAGTGGCCAAGAAGCATGTTTCATTTATCTTACAGCTCAAGCCCCTCACGTGGGGAAGAGCAGTAAAAGGAGATGAAATCTATTGTGACTTGGTAACTTACTTTGCATTTTAGCCAGAGGCAGCCCACTGCCTACCCGCAAATGCTCCACCAGGTTTCCAAATATTAAGTAGTTTCCCCTGAAGCTAACAATTCCAAGATGGCAGGGGTAGTTGGATGTATTTCGAGAGCTGCTGAGGGAGAGGCTCACGGGCTGTTCATGGGGCTGGTTGGTAGTAGGGTAGGACTCAAACTCCTGCATGGGTGCTCCAATTCCAAGAGTGGTTTTCACTTTTTTTAAATGTTTATTTGTTTTTGAGAGAGAGAGAGAGAGAGTGTGAGTGGGGGTAGGGGTGGAGAGAGAAGGAGACACAAAACCTGAGGTAGGCTCCAGGCTCTGAGCTGTCAGCGCAGAGCCCAACGCGGGGCTTGAACTCACGAACTGCAAGATCATGACCTGAACCGAAGTTGGACACTTAATGACAGAGCCACCCAGGCGCCCCTACTTTTAAAAAAAAAATGTTTATTTATTTAGAGAGACGGAGAGTGAGCACGAGTGGGGAAGGGGCAGAGAGAGAGAGGGAGACAGAGAACATCAAGTAGGTTCTATGCTGTCAGTGTATAGCCTCACTTGGGGCTTGAACCCATGAACCATGAGATCGTGGTCTGAGCTGAAACCAAGCGCCGGATGCTCAACTGACTGAGCCACCCAGGTGCCCGGCTTTTTACTTTTTAAATGCTTGTTTAACAGTGGAGTTCGTTTTGTTCTAACTGAGCTGCTCTAGTTGACATGGGAGGGGGACTCTCAGATCCCTGTGCTCTGTCCCATCTGTCCCATCCCTGTCCATCTGTTCCCTAAGATCCTGGGACTCCATGTAACACAGCTTGAAAACCATCAAATTTGAAAACCGTCAGATTTGAATCAGACTTGAAAAACATCGGACTAGAAAGGTGTGGGAGGGCTCAAGTGAGGGCGTTGTCCAGCCAAGGGACACTGCTGGGACCATTTCTTCTTCTTCCCATCGTCATCCCTCTGATCAGAGAGCATCCTTCCAGGAGAGTGACTAGTCAGAGCCCATCTCAACACCCTGTTCTTCGGGAAGCCATTCCCAACTCCCCCACTGGAATAGGAACCCTTCCGTCTGAGCTCCTTCAGTGCATCTGTTTCTCTGGGGTTCCTCTTGTTGTCTCTCTTGGTGGTGAGTTGTGCTATCCCAGGCTGACGGTGAGCTTCTTGAGGCCAGAGACTACAGCATATGCATCACATCTCTTCAGCACCAAAACAGCATGTTACATATAACAGGGACTCAGAAAATGTTTGCGGAATGGAGTTGAAGAAACCATTTTATTTGATCACTATTTATTTATTAAAAAAATTTTTTTTATTAGTTTTCTTTATTTTTGAGAGGCAGAGGGCATGTGGGGGAGGGGCAGAGAGAGAGGGAGACACAGAATCGGAAGCAGGCTCCAGGCTCTGAGCTGTCAGCACAGAGCCCGATGTGGGGCCCGGACTCACGAACCGTGAGATCATGACCTGAGCCGAAGTCGGACGCTCAACCGACTGAGCCACCCAGGCTCCCCTATTTATTTATTTTTAATGTTTATTTATCTTTGAGGCGGGGCGAGAGAGGGAGACAGAGAGAGAGGGAGGCATAGAATCCGAAGCAGGCTCCAGGCTCTGAGCTGTCAACAAGAGCCTGACTCGGGGGCCGAACTCATGAGCCATGAGATCACGACCTGAGCTGAAGTCAGACACTTAACCCACTGAGCCACCCAGGTGCCCTTGTGATGGTGCTACCTCAGGCTATTTAGATAATGTAATTAGTGTACAGAAATGCTGTATGGAATCTAAAGTCATGATCCTATTGTCTTGCTATTTTCACAGTTAAGGGCATTTTAGTATAGGGATCAAAGATTGTGTATAATTGGCATAAAGAAGAAGCCTTGAGTTTTCCAGGTCTGAAAGTGGATGACCACATAAAATCACTGATTAATGTGTGAAGGCTTCAAGGAAGAAGAGTGTGAGTTAATTCCACTGGTGAGAGTGGCTCACCTGCTTGAGGCATAGCATTGTGCTAGTTGCTGCGGGGACAGAACAGGCATCTCTGTGTCCTGCCTCACCTCCTCTCGGCCCATCTTCTACCCCAGCCATTGCTGAGCAACCAGCCTCGCACAA
Organism: Puma concolor; assembly: GCF_028749965.1. NCBI lineage: Eukaryota > Metazoa > Chordata > Mammalia > Carnivora > Felidae > Puma > Puma concolor. The sequence continues at coordinate 14,196,505 of NC_141668.1, read as the reverse complement.
GTATAACCGACAGCATCTGGCTTCAGCAGCACCGTGTATCTCTCTCTGCCCAAGGGTTTCTGGAGATCACCCCCCAAAGGCCTGTTGGATCTCATGCAAGTGCCACTTGGAAGGGCAAAGGAATCGACACCCCACGGGTCAGTCCTTGACCAATGAGGGAAGGGGGGTAAAATGCTTTCTCCTGTCCTTTGGGTGGATGATTCTGAGGCCTATACTAGTCGCCTTCAAAGGTCCCAGTGCGATCGAGCCCTGGTGAGCCACACAGAGACCGGCCCATCGATACACCTTTGGGCTGGCCTTTTCTCTCCCTTAGTTCTTCGCTCCTCCTCCTGGGATCCTTCCCAAATACCCTACCACATGTAAGCTGTTAGCACAGACTCTGCTGTTAGTGGGGAACTCAGGCGGCAGTCAGGGGACTAAAGAAGGTACTCAGATATTTTCCCTGTTCTTTGAGAGCGTTTTAACCCTTTGGGGAGTCTTGTGGAACATTTGGTTACTTTAGAAGGTACCATGCAGGTAGAGGCCAAGGTGGGTGATTCAGACAGGGAGGGTGCTAGTGGAGAAAGGAGAAGGGAAGGTCAGTGTGAGTGGGACTTGGGGACCGGGCCCACCCTGGGAAAGAGTTGGGCAGGCAGGGAGGAGGGCGGAGGAAACCCCGGTGTTCGGTAGGAGTGAGCAGAAAAGCTTCCTTGGGGTTATCCTAGGGAAAGAGTGGAGGCACATTTGGAGTTACCGGATCGTGCACTATCCCGAATGCCAGGCATAGGATTTCCAACTCTCCTTGGCTTTGATGAAAAGTAAGAGTTGCCTCAGGGGATTTGAAAACTGGGGGGCTGTCTCTGGGAAAGGAAGACAAAGGACTAAGGAACTGTTGAGACCTACAATGGGGAGCACATGAATGAGGGGCAAACAAAGTTGAGTGACTCCGTTGAAGACTTCATCGGACATCTTCTAGGAGCAAGATTCCATGGGGAGTCCACAGAAGCCACCTTGACAGGGCTTTCACCACTGAGGAAAAAGGCCTCTCTGTAAGGTTTAGGGTAGTTTAAAGGGGGGGGGGGTTCTCATGGGCCCCCAGAGTCGACTTAAATTATTTTGATTATAATTTTATTTAAACATGTATGAAATACAGCCAGGTTTAAACCCCTAGTACTTAAAGCTTTATATCCATAAACCCAAAAGAGCTTTACACATTAAAGACAAATAAAATGACAGAACCAATAAGGTTCAAATTAACAACGCGGATTTAATATGATGGATGGTGTTTTGCGTTAACACGGAACCGCTTCTGGTGAATGAGCGTGACGCAGGTGGCTCAGCTTGGACCGAACACCCAACTCCGGCCTGTTTCTCTGTTTGAGCCACTGAGAAACCCTTGTTTGAACAGCTGGCCGCGATTGAACGCGTTGTTTGCCTACGGAGGCCGCCTCTGCGCTTTTCTCATCGGCCAGAGACAGTGCAAGCCGCGTCATTCGTTGCCAGCACGGCCCTAAGCACAAGGCAAAGGTGGGTGCTGGCCTCTGTGTGGCAGAGGATGAGGGAAGCAGGGTCGGAAGCAAGTAAGGAGACGCAGGCCGGAGGTAGGAAGAAGTTTGGGAGAGAACTGACAACCTCTCGCGAGACCAGGAAGGCGGCCAGAACCGGATTTTGTTCAGCTGGTGTCCCAGCCAGTTTCTTCGGCTATTAAGTTCCAATGAAATGGCGACTTAGAGATACTTTACTGGATCAAGGGACCCCCACGTGGCATCCGTGGGTGGAGTAGATATTTGTGAAATATTACATTATTTACCATCTCCTGTGCAATTTTATGCAATCATGGCATTGCAAGGATCCCTTCCTACGGCAGGGGCGTGGGTCGCGCAGTTCAGGTGCTGGGTTCTCTCCGCCCTTCCAAGTCTCCGTCCTGGCTCGTCCCGCCATTTAAGGGCTTCCCTGGTAGGGCTGGTGGGAGATTCTTCGGGACGCGTCTTTCCCCGAGGTGGGTTCTGTGGGCGAAGGGCCCTTTTCCATGTATGCCTAGAATCGGGCCCGGAGGTAAGGCGGCCTGGGTTTTAATCTCAGCCTCTCCATTTCCTGTTTGACATTAGACGTGGTCTCTTCGTCTGCACAGTGGGAATAATAATAATGCCTACCTCGCAGGATGAGTGAATTCACGTACATGAAGTGTTTCGAAGGCTCCGCGTGTCGTGAGAGCTACACAGGTAACGATGGTGGCGTTCCTTACATCAGGGATGTCTGACCTCGGAGGGAAGCCCTGGGCTTGTTGTTTGGAGAATGTACGCAGGTTTTGCAGGAGAAGCGAATGCTGACGGTTCCGAGGATTCGGTTAGAGAGGCCACACCGGGATAGAGACAACCATAAATGATCACGAGCCCTCGTTATTTCAGACCTTATTAACTCGTGTGTTTCGACTTTGCAAAGAAAACAGGGTGTTGAAGGAACGGTGTGAAGAAAACAGCATAAACAAAATTAAAAGGGCCTTGTCCGGGGCACTTCAGAAAATCTTGCTTTCTAACGTTTATTTTGTGTCAGTTTTACCTGTTCATTATAGCAGGTCCCCGAGGACCGTGGTTTGGCACAGTTGGCTCTCCAGACATTTTGCTGAGTCTGACAGGGCCCCGTGTTAGTCCCCCTGAGTGCACCCTGAGGCAGGGACAGGAGGAAGCAGCAGAAGGGGGATGCGCTGGGGGAGTCGCTGAGTGGGTTAGTGCTGTGGGCAGCTGGGGCTCAGTCCCCGCGGAGCTCCGGGAGACTGTGCAGAAAAGGCTTCCACTTTCTCCAGCTGACTCTTAAGCTCTTTATCCGTGGATTCTCCTTGTGTTGAGGCTTGCTGGGGGTTAGGGATGTTAGCTGCTCGGTGCCTCCTGTCCCACATGGTCCCAGAGGGCTCTGGTGGCCAGAGAGCTTTCAGGGGGAGACTGGCCGGTAACGTATGGGCAGGTGGAAGGTAAGAGTCCAGCAGGGACTGAAGAGCCCTGGTGGATGTGGGTGGCGGCTAAAGCCGCTTTCAAGTCCTGTGCTCTCTACAACACCTGTGGCTTCTGTTGGTACTGAGCAAACATTTTTATTATGCTTTTTTTTTTTCAACGTTTGTTTATTTTTGGGACAGAGAGAGACAGAGCATGAACGGGGGAGGGGCAGAGAGAGAGGGAGACACAGAATCGGAAACAGGCTCCAGGCTCTGAGCCATCAGCCCAGAGCCTGACGCGGGGCTCGAACTCCCGGACCGTGAGATCGTGACCTGGCTGAAGTCGGACGCTTAACCGACTGTGCCACCCAGGTGCCCCTATGCTTTTTTTATTAACTTGTTTTATTTTTCATTTTTAAAAATTTACATCCAAATTAGTTAGCATATAGTGCAACAATGATTTCAGAAGTAGATTCCTTAGTGCCCTTTACCCATTTAGCCCATCCCTCCTCCCACAACCCCTTTAATAACCCTCTGTTCTCCATATTTACGAGTCTCTTCTGTTTTGTCCCCCTCGCTGTTTTTATATTATTTTTGTGTCCCTTCCCTTATGTTCATCTGTTTTGTCTCTTAAAGTCCTCATATGAGTGAAGTCATATGATTGTCTTTCTCTAATTTCACTTTGCACAATCCCCTCCAGTTCCATCCGCGTAGTTGCAAATGGCAAGATTTCATTCTTTTTGATTGCCGAGTAATACTCCATTGTATATATAAACCACATCTTTATCCATTCATCCATCGATGGACATTTGGGCTCTTTCCACACTTTGGCTATTGTGGATAGTGCTGCTATAAACATGGGGGTGCATGTGTCCCTTCGAAACAGCACACCTGTATCCCGTGGATAAATGCCTAGTAGTGCAATTGCTGGGTCGTAGGGTAGCTCTATTTTTAGTTTTTCGAGGCACCTCCATACTGTTTTCCAGAGTGGCCGCACCAGCTTGCATTCCCGTTTATTAATATGCTTTGATGCGTTTTGCAGATACATTTGCTAAATGCCCTCCGTGGGGAGTTCTTATCTTGGAGATTCCCTCTTGTGGTTCAGTCTCAGAAATCGGTAGAGGATGAGAGAGAGGAAGGGCTCTGGAGGGAGCCAGGCCCATGCAGGCTGAGAGAGGTTGATGAGGCCGAGGAACATGAGGGGACCTCGGGTGCAGCTCTCAGTCACATGGAAGGGGTCATCGCATGTCTCCGTGAACCGATGGCTGGAGCAGGGCAGGAGTCTGCTTATCCTCGTAAGAATGAAAGGGTTGGCAAAGTTTAGTCTGCTTGTGCTAGATAGTCTAGTTGTGATAGTAAAGTGGTCAGATTTTAGACGGAGGTGGGAAGGCTAGGTGGTGCTGAAAATGGATCATGTAACTGCTTTGGGAAGGGCAGGGTCTTCTTATGTATTTGGAGGCTAAACTTGAGATGAGCATCGTGAGACCTGCGTAGAACAGACCGTTGGTACGTATGTTGTGATATGGTGCACCTGGAGGCAAAAGCCCTGGGTAGAGTCTGAAGTTCAACCTGTTTCATCTCCAGGAGGGGATAGGTAATTTATCAGGCTGTGAAGATTTAGAGGGGCAGATGTATTTGCCACAAAGCACTCCTATCCTTGTTTTTTTTTTTTTTTAATGGTGGAATATTTTTAAATGTTTACATTTAATAAAATGCTTTTAATAAAATCATGCAACCCAATATGATTATGCTATTTACAACATCATTGCAGGTCTTATAAAAATGTTAATTCAGAATATAAATGGGACACACATCTTTTTAATTTTGTTCTTAATCAAAGTAAAATAGTGGTAGTAAAATATAACTAAAAATGTCCTAAAGAAAAAAAACCAGTCCTCCTTCTCCCATATCCCACACCAGCTTTTTAGAGGCAGGCACTTGAGAGGTTTTTGGTTTCCTCCTATAGCACCATATTTAAAAAAAATACACTGCTGTTTCTTGGGCAGTATTAGATATTCCATATTAACTCTGTGATCCAGTTGATTGAATTTCCATACTTATACCCCTCCCTTTATCCACCTCCCTCCTATTTTCTCAGTAAAACTATATCACAATTTTTGGTTAAATCCTTTGTCAATATTTACATCATTAGGACTATATATATATCATTTACAGCAGAGCCAAATTGTATACCATGATTATATTTACTTCTTGTACATTGTTCTGTTTGCCTAGAGGTCATAATGGCCTTTAAAAAATTTTGCTCAGTGCTTTATCTATTGCTTATTTCTCCCGAAGATTCTGCTAGATCTGTCAAATGCCTATCAATATAATTTGCCAAACAACTCAACAGGAAAGGTACTTGAAGTTTCGTTTTCCCCTCTGAGACCTCTTTCATTCCTGCTCTGATTGGTTTCTGTTTAGGCGGGTCCTGGGATTTGACCACAATCTTGATTGCATTCCCTTTTCCATAGGGGTCATATCTTTTTTCTTACCTTTTTTTCTTTCTTTCTTTCTATTTTTTTTTTTTTTTTTGCTGTAGCACATCCTATAGTAGCTTCTTTATTTTTTAAATTCTTTTTAAAAAATTTTAAACATTAAAAACAATTTTTTATTTACTTTTGAGAGAGAGAGAATGAGAATGCAAGCAGGGGAGGGGCAGAGAGAAGGAGACACAGAATTGGAAGCAGGCTCCAGGCTCTGAGCCCAAATTCACCAACTGCGAGATCATGAACTGAGCCGAAGTTGGATGCTTCACCGACTGAGCCACCCAGGCACCCATAGGAGCTTCTTAAAAAGTATATTTTTGAGTCGTTGTTTGTGTGAAAATGATTTTATTCTTGTATTCTTGGTTGACAGTCTGACCAGATAGAGAATGGTAAATTGACATGAACGATGTCTCCAAAGTGAGAATGTGTCTGCTGGTTTCTAGGTAATGAAATGTGATGCCACTTAATCTTGTTTCTTTGTAGGAGACCTGTTCCCCTCCCCCCATGCACCTGTTGCTCGTAAGTCCTGAGCGGCCCTGGGCTCTGGTAGTGAGCCCTCCCTCCTTGTCTGCATTCCCCCTTTCAACCTGTTGAGGTTGTAACTCCGGTCAGGTGCTCTTTTCCACCTGCCCTTGTCTCCTAAGAATTTGTTAAAAGCTCTCATGAGTTCGTGTTGTCTCTTGTTCTTCATCTCTGGGGGTTGCAGCCTCTTTGTCTTCCATAATTCCTTCTATTGGTAGAGTTGACTCACTCTGTCCAATTAGAAATTCTTTTACCAGAAGTAAAGGAGAACAGCCTGGAAATTCCCCAGGAAAATAACCTATTCAAAGTCTTTGGTTTAATAAGTAAATAAGACTTTGGGTAAGACCAGAGTGTAGCAGAACAGGGTAAAGGAAAAGAAATGGAAGAAAGAAGGAAGAGGGCTGAGAGAGAATATGCCTCAGTGAGGGACTTTATAGCAACCTGTCAAGAGGGGAAAGAGTTGAAATCTAGGCCTGTCCTGTCCAGTGTAGACTGCTCATCTGCTGTAGGTTAGGGAATTGTTATTGATAATGGATTTATCAATAGGCCATTACTGTAGCATCTGTATCAAGTGCTATTACCTAGAACAATTTTTGTGCTTGTTGGCCCCAAAGGGCCCTAAGAACACAGGACTGTAAAACAAAGGACATTGATTATGCAAAACAAATCCTATCCTGTCCCAGGAAAAGTGCCAACCCTCCATCAGAGGAATACCACTGGCATCCTGGAAGATGAAATGCATGAAATGCATGAAATACAGCACATGAACGTGCTGTATGAACTGAAGACTGGAATCTGTCCTGATGGTTAAGGGCCTTGCCCTTTTTCATCTTGTCCCTTACTTTTTTTTCTTCCTTCACCACTCCTCTGGGAATCGGAAGGTTCTGAATGAATGAGAACCAGAATAGCTTGTTGATGTAGCTCTAAAGGTAACCATTATGGCTTGTTTGACTATGGTTTCCATAATCAAAGTATTTCTTGCCCATTTTCAGGTGGATCAAGGCCACAGAGTTAGAAGAAAAGTCTAAACTCTGGGAATAGTCTTGGTCAGCCAGGAACCTCTGAGTTTCCATCTATCCACAGTCTGTCTCATGCCCAACATTCTGAGGACACCCCTGACTCTTTTCCTTTAATGATCTTTAAAAAAATTTTTTTTAAGTTTATTTTCATTTATTTTGAGAGAGGCCAAGACAGCATGAGTGGGAGAGGGCCAGAGAGCCGAGGAGACAGAGAATCACAAGCAGGCTTTGTGCTGTCAGTGTGGAGCCCAACGTGGGGCTCCAAACTCCTGAAACCGTGAGATCATGATTTGAGCCAAAACCAAGAGTCAGACGCTTAACTGACTGAGCTACCCAGGTGCCCCTAATGATCTCATTGTCCCTTTGTCTTAAGGTCCTTGAGCATATCCCAAATGTCCCACCTGTCTCAGCCTGCTTTTCCTCTCTCTTGATCTGTCAGAGGTACACAGAAAAATAGAAATTATGCCCAAGTTGGAGAAGAGTGCTGTTTTAGAATCCAGTGAGGCAGGGAGAGCAACATCATGATTTGCTGGCTATTCAGGTGACCAGGAGGCTGTCTCCTTCCTTGTCCTATGACTAGTGCCAGGGCCAGGGTGTCACTGTCTGTTATTCTGAAGATCCCCTGACGACCGTACCGTGTTGGTCATCCTTCAGTAGCCATGGCAGCAGACGGCAGGAGCAAGAGTGGTTCCTTCTCTCCGCCCCCGCACATCATCCCCTTGAGGAGTCCAAGGGGGAAGTGCTTGCATCATGTAGAAGAGAGTGCAGTTGTTCGGGGTGGTGCACCTGCTTCAGAGGGATGTGGAGTCTAATCCCCTTGTCTACACTAGTGGCTGCTGTGAACTCCAGCACACCCTGAACTTCTGACTCTTCGCTTCTTGGCTGTATAATGAGGGAGCCAGAGAGTCCTGCAATCTTTTGATCTAGAACGTACTATGACATTATTGGCAGAAATATATGTTAGGATTGCATGCTGGTTAACCCTTTCTTAGAGTGATGTTAAACATTGTTTTTAAAAGTTTCAAAGCAATGGACTTCCATCTCTATGGATCCATTTTAGTCTAATAATGAACATCGAATATCAAGAAGCGATGAGCTTTTTTGCCCCCTGACCTCTTTTTTAACATTGCCAAGCATTGTCCTCTAGACCATCAGCTCTAGGAGGGCAGGTCTCCTGTTTCTTTATTTTACTATTTTTCAAGATTTTATTTTTAAGTAATCTCTACAGCCAGTGTGGGGCTTGAACTCACAGCTCGGAGTTCAGGAGACGCATGCTTTGCCACCTGAGCCCGCCAGCACCCGTTTCTTATTTTAGAGATCCCCCCCAATATGTGCCTGTCCACATTACTGGAAGAGGGAGTTGATCACATTTTGTTTCCCTGGCACCTAGCACGGTGCCAGGCATGTGATAAATATTTGTTGAATTGATGCCTACTGTATGGTATTCTAAGTATTGTGAATGTTTGAAATTGCAACAAAAGCAAGGTAGGGATAGGAGTATTGTATTTTATTTTTTCTAAGAAGAAATGTGAAATAAGAACCTTTCAAAGAAGATTACAAAGCTGCTTTCTTTCTCATTACTCATCACTTTGCTCCTCCCTAGAATTTCCAGTCCGATTATCTCACCCAGCAGTCAAAAGGGAAAAATACAAAAAGAAAGCTTCCAGAATTACCTAGTATACTTACTCTTCTTCCCTGCCCCCCTCCCCTTTTTTGGTCCTTTATGTGCTTTGGTTTGTTGGATAACCAAGGACAAAAGAACTATCTGAGGCCCCCTATCAGGATGTTAATTAGTTGTTTCTTGTCAAAGGAATTTAAAAAATACTTCTGAGAAAATGTCTGTGTTTGATTTAGAAGAGAACTTCTGTCCCAACCCCTCTTTTGTTACTTGACATTTTCAGGTGTCTCCATTTAGCTCAAGAGGTGTTAAGACATTTAAAGAAGTTCAGAAACCAAAAAAAAATTTTTTTTAGTATACTTTAAAACCTATATGCCATACATCAGGAAGAGAAAGTATGGCTATAAAATCTGGGAAACAACTGAAAATAAGCTCTGCTCCTTAGCTACTCGGAAGGATGTGAAGTCCGGCGCCCCATATACCGCCTGAAATATACTGGAAAATAAAGTTGCTTGCTGTTTTAATTATAGCTGGGATTTGCGACCCTCCAGGTGAAGGAGGTCAGTTTGCTGGAAAATTTCTCTTGGCACTGGAAGCTCAGGAAATAAGATGGACAAGAGATGGAGTTGTACTTAACTGTTATTTCTCATGGACCCACAAGTTACTTTCCCTTTGTTAGTAGACATTGTATCTGCCAAGTGGAGGTCGCTATGCTTGGTGAAGAGTGCTCCCTTCCTTAAAGGGCTTTGGGTTAATTGGGAGTGGGAAAGGAGCAAGACATTTATTAGGGGATGACAGGTTTTGTCGAATGAGGGATCAGGACACTAAGAATGCAGGGGAAGGAGACGCCATCTTGAACTGGAGTGGAGAAAGAGGACCTTAGAGGAGGTATGCCTGACAGGACACCTGGTATGTGAGTGAGTGGAGAAGATTGGTAAGAACATTCTCAGTGGAGGAATAGCATGAGCCAGAGCTCAAAGACGAACAGTGTATGGGCAGCCTGGATAGATGGGTGGGGTGGTGGTGCATGTAGGGTATTAAGAAGAGAGGAGGCAGGAACTGATGTGTGAATAGCCTTGGAGATGTGCTGTCTGAATCTGGACCATCTTTCCCTGAACCTAATCCCCTTTCTACTTCCCTTTCAACACCTTCCACTTTATTCTGGGTATACACGGAAACCCCTTGGGAAAATGCTACTATAGCAATGAGCAGCCAGTGATGCTCTGATCAAGGAAATGACCTGTCCTGGACTGTGGTTATATAAGAACTTAATTCAGTTTGTTTTGTCTTGTTTGTAGTGGCAGGCTTTTTATGGACAGTGGAGATGCTGAGTTGGATTAGTGGTTAGTGTTTAATTCACAGGGTCAGGTGGGGTTCTTGGTCAAGAAACACCCTGGGGAGTTTTGAGCTTGAAGTCACTGGTCATCCCTGAGAAGGAGGCCCCTTGTCCTCTTTGGTATTCCCCACCAAAGCGTGTGTGTGGAGCTAGTCCATAGACTTGGTGAGCAGAAAGTAGGAAGTATGAAGCAGGCTTTAGGACCAGGCAGATTTGTCCGATGCAGCTCTACCACCTTCAGCCCCCGTGACACCGGAGTTCACAGGCCACCGACCACGAAAACCAGGGAAAAACCTTGAGGGGAAAAGTGGGGTATGACTTGTCAGCTGTCCCAGCTTCTCCTCATTGGACATGGTGGCCACAGGCACCAGGGAGTTGTCTCATTCCTTGGGCATTTGGTTCGCTTACACCCTCTCTTCTACATGGAGTCTAGTTCTTGCCTTCCTTCACTCCAGATTTAGCTTGGAAAGGCTTTTTGATTAAAAACAAACAAAAAAAAACCCCTATTTGGTAAATTTGAGTCATGGGGGCGCTATGTTACACACATCTGTAGTGGGTGGAATGGTGGCCTGCGAAAGGATGTGGGTTAAGTCCTAGCGCCTGGTACCGACGAAGAGGCCTTATTTGGAAAAAAGGTTTTTGCACATAAAATTGAAGAGCTCACGATGAGGTCATCCTGGGTTTAGGTGGACCCTAAAGTCAGTGACAGGTGTCTCTATAAAGAGAGGATGCAGAGCTATGAAGATACCCAGAGGGAAGGCCTCGTGAACACGGAGGCAGAGATTGGAATGTTGGGATGGAGGGACCACTGGCAAACCACCAGACGTTGGGAGAGTTAGGGATCTGTTCCAGAAGGAGCCAACCCCACCGTCTCCCTGATTTTGGACTTCGGGCCTCCACAACCACGAGAACGTAAATTTCTATTTTATGCCCCCCAGTTTCTGGTGAATTTGTTATGGCAGCCCTGGGAAATGCTAGCCTCCATGGGGTGGGGCTTGCTCTTGTCTCTGTGGTCCAATCCCCTTTAGCCTCCTGAGTGATTGTCTTTTATTCTGTAGATGTTCTTTTTTCCTTCTCTGTGAGGTTTTTCATGCTTGTAGAGTTAGATTTTCCTTTTGTCCTGTATTTTCTGTCTGGGTCTTTTGGCCCTGACCTCTGCCCCTATCTGAGTGGACCCAAGGTGAACCACAGGATATAAAAGGACTTGGTCCTTTTCCTCCTCCAAAGGCTGTGTCAATTCTAGCACACCAGCTACTGCTTCCCTTACTGATTAGGTGACTGTTAATCTGTTCAAACTGGGACACTTTTGAGTGTTAAAGGAGACACTGTTGATACTTGTAACAAGTGTAAACTGAGATCGTCCCAGATAAACCAGGACATCTGGTCAGCCTTGTTATTGGTCATATCTAGAAACCAAATACCAGTCCCGTTGGGCCTCCTTTCTGGTCTTGTCAGCATTAGTCGGGAATAATCGCTTGCTCAGCCTTAGGAGGAATGAACGCTGCGGTACTGTTAGGAATCCTTGGCCTTCCTGCTCCCTTTTCTCTTGTTCTTTTGTTCTCTCCAGAGGTCGACTTTCTTCTTAGCTCCAGGGTCGGGTCGTCAGACCTCTTCTGTGAGGCAAAGCAGCCCCTGGACGCCTAACTTGTGCCCATTTTCACCACGAAGCGTTTTAAAAATGCAAGAAGATCGGGGCTATTTTGGATGTACCATCAATTAACTCGGGTCTTTTAAAATAAAACTCAAAGCACGTTAAATATTAACTCATGCCAGAAACCAGAGCAAAGTGTTTGTCATGTTTCATACATTAATACTGCATGGGGCTGCCTCTTGAACCGTCTGGAGGGCAGAATCCCGGGGCCTGTGATGAGGGTGGGAGGCAGTTGCTGGAGTTGTTTTGCGATTCCCACACCACTCCACGGCTGAGAGAACAAAGAGTCTTCTGTTGGATGTTCCTCCACAGGGTGGGAGCTGGGCTGTGTTCTCTAAAATTAGCTTCTTTTCCTCTGCTGTTGTCACAAATGAGGAGTCTTCCAGGAGGATACTTGCCATCACAACTGATGACCTAGAAATGTCAATTGCAATTAAACACTATGATCTGAGAGCGATCACCCACGTTGCTCCTCGGGAGAAATGGATGACCGCGCATGAGGTTTTAGTTACTAGATTCAAATTGGGGTCTAAGGTTTCTCCTGTGGAAATCTTTGAACTCCCACAGGGCCACATCAAGAGAAGCTGCCACCAGCTGCCCCAGGGTAATAGGTTACATGGCTGACTGCCCATTTCAGGGATGCCCTTAAGGATGGGGATCGTGTTGTCAGGTTCGTTCATGTGTTCTGGGCACTTAGCATGGTGCCCAGCGGCTGGGACATGATCAGGAGATGTGTAGTGAATGAATGAACGAACCACTTAGAATAGAAAGGGTCCAGCATTTCCATTCACTGAAGCCATCAGTGGCTGAAAATGAGATACTACACGAGAAATACTCCTATTCCCAAATGTGCTTCTTTATTTAGCTAGTTGCATTTAAATTCTTAACTTTTTAAGTCGTGGTATAATATATATACAGTAAAGCACAGAGATCCATAGCGAAGAGCTCAGTTAATGTTTTCACGTGCACCTACCCATGTTCCCACCAGTCAGATCAAGATAACCTTGCTCGTGCACAACAAGGCTCCCTTGTGCCCCCTTTCTGTGGGCAGCTCCTGCCAAACGTAACCACAGTCTTCTATTGTCAGATTGGTTTTGCCTGTTCTTGAACTTCATGTAAATGACAGTATAGAGTATGTGGTCGTTTGTGTTTGGCTTCTTTCACTCAATATTATGTCTGTAAGATTCATCCAAGTTGTTAATTGCTATGTAGCAGCAGTTTGTTCTTTTTATTGCAGGGAGCCATCCCATTCTATGAATCCACCACAGCCTATCCATTCTGTTTGGGCCACTTCCAACTTTGGCTATTATGAATGAAACTGTGACGAATGTGTTCTTGTACATGTCTCTAATTGTACATGTATTCTCAAAGTTCATGTTTTAGTTATAAGGAGGGAGAGGGGGAAATAATAATGACAACGGATACTTCCTGAAAGGTGACTGAGCCAGGAATGAGTGTAAGTCGCTACGCAAATGCTCTGTAGTCACAGCCCATGTATGCTTTTTATCGCTACATCAGTGTTTCCCAACGTTGGACCTTAACTAGACAAACCTGTAAAAGCAAGACAACCTCGTAAGTACAAATTGATGGGATCAGTCAGCCCCTGAAATCAGCTAACTTTTTTTGTTTATCTTGCCCCTCCCCACATTATGCCCCTACCATATTACCACCTACTGTTGCTGTCCCTTCGCTAGGATGGGAGCTCGTCAGATGTGGGGCTGAATTCCCCACACCCAGTTCTATGCCTGGCCCTGGTAGACTTTCAAGAAATATTCTTACTTATAAGGGAACTATTCTTAAAGATGATTCTTGAGCAGGTTGATTTTGAATCTCCCGGACATTTTGCCACAAAACTGTCTTGGACCAGTAAAACCCAGCCCTTTGGTACTGAGTTGGAATGCCAGTGGCAGCCACCAACATCTACTTCTCTAAGAGAGCAGCTCTCTCAGGTGTTTGCTGGTGTTTTTGTGCCCTTTTTTTTCCCTGTTAACCTGATGTTAAGCAGTTTAAAAGTTTTTTTTTTTTAAAGATTTTAACTAACATACAATATCTCAAGCGTTCTGTTTGTGTGTTGAGGGTTGTACTTATCACCTCAACAAGAAGCAGACCATTTCTATCACCCCATACGTTCCCTCCTCCGTTGGCCACCTCTCCCCAACTGTAGGCAACGACAGATCTGACTTCCTTCAGTACAGATTAGTTTTGCCTGTTTTGGACCACATATAAATGGAAACGTGGTGTGTGCTTTGTTGTGTCCGGCCTCCTTTGCTTATCGTAGTATTTTGAGATTTACCTTTGTTGTGTGTATTTTTGTTGCTGGGTAGTATTCCATCGTAAGAATAGCTCACCCTTCGTTTGCTTTGTAATTGATGGACTTTTGGGTAGTTTGTCCTTTTTGGCTATTTTAAAGACCGTTTGGTATTACATTTTTGTGCAGTCTTTTTGTGGAAGTAGCTTCTCATTTCTCTTGGGTGAATAAATATCTGGGGGTGGGCTTATTTGGTAAGTGTATGTTTAACTTGATAAGAAACTGGCAGTTCTTCAAAGCGATGGAACCGCTTTACGCTGCTGCCAACAACATATGGGTTTTGTAGCTCCTCCACATCTTTACCTACATTTGTTATTGTCATGGAGCTATTTTAGCCAGCTCTAGTTTCTCTGACATTTGTTTTAGGCAGTTCTGCATCTCTCTCTCTCTCTTTTTTTTTTTTTTTCAATGTTTATTTACTTGTGAGAGAGAAGGAGAGAGAGAGAGAGAGAGAGAGACAGAGTGAGTGGGGGAGGGGCAGAGAGAGAAGAAGACACAGAATCCGAAGCAGGCTCCAGGCTCTGAACTGTCAGCACAGAGCCCGATGTGGGGCTCAAACCCACGAACTGTGAGGTCATGACCTGAGCTGAAGTTGGAGGCTTAATCGGCTGAGGTGCCCCAACAGTTCTGGGTCTTTAACATCTAGCTTGAGCCTCCATTCACAGCACTAGGACCTTTTTTTTTTTTTTTTTTTAACATTTATTTATTTTTGACAGAGGGAGACAGAGCAGGAGCGGGGGAGGGGCAGAGAGAGAAGGAGACACAGAATCTGAAATGGGCTCCAGGCTCTGAGCAAGTGGTCAACATAGAGCCTGCAAGGCTTTTTTTTTTTTTTTTCTTTTTTTAAAGTGACAAGGCTCAGATTGCCTTAGGGCTTCCTAACCTGAACCCTTATTGTACTTTTGTTTGTTTCCTTCTTGAAAAAAGACTTTTAACTCATTCCAGTTTTCCTGTTCTTGTTTGTGAGGTCTGAAGTTCCAATTGAGCTTTTAAGGCCGGACCACCATTTGCTATTGGATTTTTGGCTTTAACTACATTGAACTAGAAAAACAAACTCTTCAAGAGTAAGGATGTTGTCTGACTTAATTGTCCCCCCTCGAGTTTCCAGAACAGCACTGCCACATAAGAAGTATTTGTTTAATGAATACATTTAAACTATGGAAGCGAGGGGCGCCTGGGTGGCGCAGTTGGTTAAGCGTCCGACTTCAGCCAGGTCACGATCTCACAGTCCGTGAGTTCGAGCCCCGCGTCGGGCTCTGGGCTGATGGCTCAGAGCCTGGAGCCTGTTTCCGATTCTGTGTCTCCCTCTCTCTCTGCCCCTCCCCCGTTCATGCTCTGTCTCTCTCTGTCCCAAAAATAAATAAACGTTGAAAAAAAAATTAAAAAAAAAAATAAACTATGGAAGCGAACATATTACACTGTAATCAACATTTAGAAATTCATTAGGGGTTTCTGATAGTGCCAGAGTTTTTTTTTTTTTTTTTTCTTCGTAAAATCAAAATGGAATATAGTTTGGTGAAAAGGGTATGGAAGTTGACCAAAGAAAATAGATTAGAATTATTGATGAGTAAAAAAAAATTTTTTTGTGAGCACCTGAGTGTCTCAGTTGGTTGAGCGCCTAACTCTTGATTTTGGCTCAGGTCATGATCTTGTGATCATCTCATGAACCGTGAAATTGAGTCCCATGTTGGACTCTGTGCTAACAGCATGGACCCTGATTGGGATTCTCTCTATCTCTCCCTCTTTCTCTGCTCCTCCTCCGCTTGTGCATGCTGTCGTGTGTATGCTCGCGAGCGTGCGCTCTCTCAAGATAATAAACATAAAAAAAATTTTGTGCTGGCACAGTATTTGGTTGTCCATGTGGTATGATAGAAGGGGGCTGTTGAAAGTTTCCATTTTACAAAATCTTTCTCCCACCAGATTGGCAGGACTAAAATATAAATTAGTAAAGATTTGTTTCTTGGCTAAGGTATTCTTATTTTCATGAGCTCTCTTTTAAAATTCAAGATTTTAAGGAAGAGCCATATGCATCCTTGTTGAGAATTAGTTTAACAGACTACTCCCTCGTTCCTTCACCACGTCTGGGGAAGCAAGACCCAGGAGAAGGCTGGTGCAGTGCTTTGTTTCCTGAGAGTGAGGGTGGGGAGGGATGGGGGTAAGGTGTTGGGAGGGTAATTAATGTACCTGTGTGTGCTCTGGCACGTGAATGTGAGTTAATGTTGAACTTGAAAAGCAGAGTGCAGTAGGGCAGGTATTGGGGGGAAAACATGACCTCTGTCCAAATTTTGTCTGTGAGGCTGTAAAAGATCAGATTTACATATAGAAAGTATAAAAGCCATTCCCTACTTTCTTTCATTCCTAAAATCCTGTACAAAAGATGACTTCTATGTTTTAAGGAAGGTTTTGTTCTCAGAGATAAAACAAATTAGGAACGCTTCAGTTTTATCTCTTAGACCTAATCTGCAAGGAAATATTCTCGGTCTTTAATTTGTTCTTTTCTTTCACAATTAATCCCACAGTCTGCTTAAATCCATGACTAATCCAAAGATGCATTTAGTTTCATATTTAGTCTTCCCTTCCCATCTGCCTAGTAGTTTCCGTCTCTGCCCACGTGTGTTTGAGACCTCCAGTATTTGATCTTCATGTTTCGTTTCTCATTGACTTCTATAAAAGGAGTCTATCTGGAATATAATAAAATATCCGGCAGTTGTACACACACTGCTAAATAAAATGGCTGTACTGAGGACGCTGTGCTGCTTTTCTTGCTTCCTACCGCACTCCGAATACGATCCTCCTCCTTCCTGGAGAGTCAAAGCCTGAGCGGCTTCCTGCCCACTCTGCCTTCTTTCCCACCACCCACCCTGTTGTCCACAGCACTTCTGGCGTGCTGGCTCCCTCTGTTCTGTCCTGCTGGATGGGGTTTTGCACATCCTGTTTCCTCATCTCTGAACACTTCTCTTGTGTGACCTAGAACCTTCAAGTCTAGGCTTAAAGTGAATCCCCGGTGAAGCTTTCTCAGACTGACGCTTCTCCCCATTTATTTCTTTTCATTCGTAGACTTTGATTTTTTAGAATAGATTTTATTTTTTTTAAGTGTTTATTTTTAAGAGAGCATGAGAGGGGAAGGGTCAGAGACGGAGGGAGACAGAGAATCCCAAGCAGGCTCTGCACTGCCAGCACAGAGCCTAACATGGGGCTTGAACTCTCAAATTGTGAGATCATGACCTGAGCCAAAACCGAGAGTCGGACGCTTAACCGACGGAGCCAGCCAGGCGTCCTTTAGGATAGATTTTAAAGAAAACCTGAGCTGATAGCACAGAGTTCTTGAATAGCCCCTGCGCAGTTTCCCCTATTCATATTAGTGGGGGACATTTTCGACTAATGAAACAATATTAATAACTATATTAACTCCACATTTTTATTCAGATTTCCTTAATTTTTATCTGATGTCCTTTTTCTGTTCCAGGGTCCCATTCAGGATATGACATAACATTTAGTTGTTTTGTCTCCTTGGGTTCTTCTTCGCTATGACAGCTTTTCAGACGATCATTGTTTGTGATGACCTCGCCAGTTTTGAGGACTGCTGGCTAGATGTTTTGTAGGATGCTCCTCTGTTGGAACTTGTCAGAATTTTTTCCCCCTCATGATTGGGCTAGATAATGGGTTTGGGAGGAAAATCATGTAAAGTGCCATTTTCATCATAGCATGCTAAAGGCACATCCTATCAGTGTGACTTATGACTGTTGATGTTGACCTTGACCTCCTGGTTGAAGTAGTGTGTGTCAGATTTCTCTACTGTAAGTTACTCTGCACCCCCACCCCGCCCCCGCCTCAACTGTCCTCTTGGGAAGGATGTGAGTAGACATAGCCCACAGCTGAGGAATGGGCAGTTATGCTCCCCTTCCTTTGGGGAGGAGCATCTACATAAGTTATTTGGAATTCTGCGTGAGAGATTTGTTTTCCATTTATTGATATATTCAGTCATTTACTCATCCATGTAGACTCAATTATATTTCATACTTTGGGTTATAATCCAGTGCTGCTTATTTTTTCCCCCCAGTTCTACCTTTGACCATTGGGAACTGTTTCACTTGGCTCTTGTGTCTCTTTGACCTTGTCTGGTCGATGTGGGCATTGACTTAGTAAATTATCTTTGAACATCTTCTTAATTTCTGACACCACAAAATGCTCCAAGGTAATCTTGCGTATTTCCTGTCCACACCTAGAATCAAATATTTCTCCAAGGATCCTTGGTTCCTTTTACTGGAGAATGGTGTTGAAGACCAAGATTGGGGTGCCAGTGTGCTCCTTGCTACTGGAATATTCCCCATGTATTTTTATTACTGTACCTGAAACTTTCATTAGTAGCATGAATTATATAGTATATTATTTGCTTTCTTGTCTGTCTTTCCCACCTGTATTGTCTGCTCCATGAGGTCAGACATTGTGCTTCACCCATAGTGCCTGATGCATAGTTGACCCTCAAGAAACATTTGTTGAGTGAGAGAATAAGTGAATGAATCTTGGCTGGAAAGCAGGGCTTTGATCGAGAGCTTGAATGTTCATTCAACAGCTGTTTAAAGCCCATATTTCATATGAGTGGTGGTTCAGACTATAGGGGTTTCAGTGTGTAAAGTTTTAAACACAGGTTAGGTTGGTTAAAAGCTGAACAGGTGATATTGAGGATTCCCTTTCTGTACACAGAACTTGCAAATTCATTAACGATGATGTTCACATTCTAATTCTCTAGTCAACTTGTTAATTAAGCTTTATGATTAGAAAAGGTATATATGAATTCTAGCTGAGTATTACACCCTGTAGGTGAGATAGCTGGATAGTAAACCCTTTTTTCTTTGCTGGTAGATAGAATAAAGACCATTTTTTTCCCCTTACTGTTTCCCCCTCCCTCAGCTGCTGTGGGCGAGGAGGTACAAGTAGAGGTACAATGAATGTGCTATAATTGCTTTTTCTCTGTTAAAAGTCACATTTTGGAACAAAGCTAGAGACACATGGTTAGCCATGTAGTTAAGCACACAGGGCTCGAGCAGGCACTGGTAGGGGAGGTTACACAGGTAGTGTGAGGGAAAGGGTCAGAACTGGTCGGATCTCAAGCTTCAGCCTTCCGCATGGGCGAGTGCACCTTCTAGGAGACAACCCATCCTTTCAGTGCAGAGCCCAGACAAACAGTGTACTCAGTGTGGGGGCCTTGTGGGCGTGTCTCCCAGTGAAGAGCAGGGCCTCAGTTCATCCAAGGGACTCAGGAAAAGTCTTTCAGGGGAAGTGAGGGGAGAGGCGGCATACACGGCCCAGAGACTTGGACACAGGGAGGTGGGGACTTGTCTGCTGGAACTGGAGTTGATGGTAGATACAGGGAGAAGAGCATGGTGCCAGGACTGAGTTCACTACAGGGTAGACTTGGGGTCCCGTGGGCTGGCACCCCATATTTGTCTCTCGTTAACCATGTCCAGGGGCCAAGTGGGGGGGAGTTGGTCACATGACCCCAGCCCTAAGTCAAGGGGAAATGCTGGGCCTGACTTAGGTGTCCTTGGTTATTGTCTGACCTTTAGCTCTGGCTTACCTGATGACGAAATTATTCTAAGGTCGCTTTTGGTTGCATAGGGGGTCAGCCAGCAGAATTTGCCGTTGCCCCTGGCCTTTAACTCAAAGGTTGGTTCCTATGCAGCATAAATACCTATGCCCCGCCAGCCCCAGCAGATCGAGTCTCTTCTGGGTTCTGCTGTGCTTCACTTCCCTGCTGTACCTAGTGTCTCTGGTTTCTGAAATCTGGGCAAGGAAGATGCTGTGGCTTTCCCTGGATTTCCTGGAAATCCTAGTTTAAAAGGGCCTCTTCTTTCCAGAGGAGACCTTTATTTCCTCCAGAGACAGAGAAACGGCCTTTATTTCCAGTGTCTTGTAAAAGAAACATCTAAAGTTGGCAGCATGGCAGGTCCGCTCATTCACCCCTGAGCCATGCATTTTGTTGGAAAAGAGTGTTTTACTTTTTCATGCAGCCGTTCTCAAACTTGGGGGTGTCCAGGAATTCAAACGGCCGAGTCTAGGCCCTGCCCTGGGAAAGTCTGGTCGTGTAGGTCTGAAGCAGATATAGGTCACCTTGGTTCCACGCAGAAGTCGAGAGCTCCCCGGCCCGTGGGGGCTGGGGGGTCACTGTCACTGTAGGACCTACTAGGTGCTGAGCTGCTTCTCTTGTGGCCACAATAGCTCCTGCCCAGTTATGGTGCCTTTGAAAATACTTTGCTGCCTAAACCAAATGCATGCCCAGGGCCGGAATGTGCAGTGGTGGTTCGTTCGTTCTCTCTCTCTCTCTCTCTCTTTTTCAATTTATTTTTTTAAAAGTAGGCTCCATACCCAACGTGGAACTTGATCTCCTTACCTCAAGATCAAGAGTAGTTGCATGCTCTTCCGACTGAGCCAGCCAGACTCCCCTGTGCAGTGGTTCTTCTAATATTTCTGGAGAACTTTAGGTTTAGGGAGCTGGAGAGAAAGTATTGGGATAGCAAGAGGAAGGGATATATTGAGAGCTTACTCTATGCCAAGCACAGTACTTTGCACTTTTGTATACAGAATCTCATTTAATTCCAATAAAACTGAACCAAGTAGATAGTCACACCTTTGTTTCTGGGGGAGGAAACTGTTGCTCAGAGAGGTTAATAACCTAACTTGCTGAAGTTTCCATAGGTAGTGGGTGGCAGATAGAGAACTTGGGCTTAGGTCTGTCTGACTTCAAGGCCAGTGGCCATCCCACTCGTCCCTGTCACTGCCTTCTCTTCCATGCTGCCTCTCCGAGGAGAGAACACACAGCCCCAGCTCCAGCATGTGAGTGCCTGGTGGTCTGCAAGCTACTCACGGGCAGGGTGCTGTATTGGGAGGTAGGTAAGAACACAGATTGTAGAATCGGATGCCTGGAAAGGAATCCAGATCCTGCCACTTCTTAGCAATGCAACACTACACATGTCAGTTTCTTGGACCTTGTTGCATCATCTATAAATAAAGGGTAAGAATATCTATCTCGTGGGATTGTTATGTGTACTAAATAAGTTGATATAACACGTAGTGCCTTGTATATAGTGGCCACTGTTGGAGTATTAGCTGCTGCTTTATTACTGTAGCCACTATTGATTTTGGTACCCTTAGTACTTAGCATGACCTGTGGCCCATTATTGGGGCTTAGGGACGTTGGTGAATACATACATTCATTCTTCTTCCACTTACTCTCAACCTTCCACCATTCTTTCCTACCTCTTCTGTGCATTCTCTCACTCCCCAAGCCACAGAAGTTAACCTACTTCCCCTGCTTTGGATGTTTGTGACTTCACGTGTCCACGTAAGAGGATTTCAAGGAGAATTGTGAGAAGGCACAGAGAGATGAGCATCTACCCTTATCGTCTGTATTTGTGTTTCTGTGGGTGGACAGATCCAGAAGACTGAGTATTTGCATGAATTTGCACGTTGGGGCATCATTCTGCATTTTTGGGGTGGATTATGAGGAGTAGCGAGGATGTATAATTGCTGACAGTGTCTCACGTGGTGCTACTCTTCTTGAATTGGGTATCAGCCTGGGGTTTTAGAGAGGAAAGATTTGATAGATTTGATAGTGAAATCATTTTCCTTACCTGCTTCTCCCTTCTCCCTCCCTGTGGGAGAGTGGGAAGATGGGCTGTGTACAGAAGAGCTCAGGCTGGAGTGATCAGGTAGGAGGCAGACAGAGAAGCCTTGTGTGTTGAATTTAGCAACTTGCCTTTTATCTCCGAGGAATCTAGAAAGGAGGGATGGGGTAAGATAGTTGCATTTTAAAAAGAAAAATGGAGCATGGGGGATGGGTTTGAGCGCTTCCATGCTGGAGGCGGGGAGACCAGGAAGAAGGGGACTGTGGCAATCAAGGCTCTGATGGAAGCAATGAAAGGAGAGGACAAGGGTGTGAGCTGAAATCAGCAGGGCTTAAAGATGAGTTGGACACTTCGGTGAAGGAGGAGTCAGGTGCTTTGTGTGGGAGAGTGGGTGCATGATGCTGCCATCAGCAGAGACAGAATACAGCTGGAGAAACAGGTGGGGCTGGGAGTGAGACAGGGATTGAGCTGAGGGCCATTGGAGTTTGGGATAGTCCTAGCATGCCCAGTGACAGATGTTAAAGAAGCTGTTGGATATGCAAGACTGAATTTTGGAGGAGGCACATCTTCTTGTAGGTGGTCATTGAAGCCATGAGTGAAGGTTAGGTTGGCCAAAAAGAACCTATGGAATGGAAGAGAAGAAAACTGTATTAATTTCCTGTGTCTGCTGTGACAAATTGCCACAAACTTTAGTGCCTTAAAACAACCCAAATTTATTATGTAACACCACAGGATGTCAGAAGTCTGAAATGGGTCTTTTTTTTTTTTTAATTTTTTTTTTCAACGTTTTTTATTTATTTTTGGGACAGAGAGAGACAGAGCATGAACGGGGGAGGGGCAGAGAGAGAGGGAGACACAGAATCGGAAACAGGCTCCAGGCTCCGAGCCATCAGCCCAGAGCCTGACGCGGGGCTCGAACTCACGGACCGCGAGATCGTGACCTGGCTGAAGTCGGACGCTTAACCGACTGCGCCACCCAGGCGCCCCTGAAATGGGTCTTATGGGACTAAAATCAAGATGTCAGCAGCGCTGTGTTCTTTCTGGATACTTGAGGGGTACAGTCTCTAAAGGCTGCCCATGTTTCTTGGCTTGTGGCCACATCACTCTTACCTCTGCTTTCGTTACCTCTGCTTCTCTGACTCTGACCCTGCCTTCTTTTTATGAGGATCCTCATAGTTACATTGGTCCTCCCTGGATCATCTATGCTAATCTCCCCTTTATACCTGCAAAATCCCTTTTGCCACGGAAGGTAATCTATTCACATGTTTCAGGCATTAGGATGTGGGCATTTCTGGGGGGCAAGTATTCTGTCTTCCATAAGGACCTGAAACAGAACTCCAAGGTTTACTGTCCTTAAAGGCACAAACAGAGGGTGAGGAGTGTGTGAAGGAGTCAGAAGCTAGAGTAGGGAGAATGAGGAGACCATGGCTTTGAGGATGGTTGGGGGTGGGGGGAGATGGTAGAGAACCTCAAGAAGAGAGAATGATTGTTCCTGTCCAATGCACTAGGTTCTATAAGATAGAGATCAAAAGATGACCATTGGGCTTGACCACCAACAAGCAGTTCATTTTTTCAACAAGCATTTACGGAGCGTCTACTTTGTGCCAGGCGCTGTGCTAGGTGCTGAAGATACAGCAGTGATGGAGGCACAGCCCCTGCTCACACCCTGGTGTTGGGGAAGCCAGCAAGAATCAAGTAAACAAATCGCATGGTTGTAACTGCTAGGTGAGGAGTCAAATTAGCAAACGTGAAAGAGAACGACTGGGGAGCGCTCTTCAGAGGTGACATCCGGATGATGAGTGACTCATTGAATAGCAGGGATGCCATTCTAGGCACCGGAAGCAGCTAGTGAAAAGGCCCTCACTGGTCCGGGCCCTAGCTTGGCCGGGACAGGGAGGTGCTTGGTGTGGCTGTAGCACGAGGGTGAGGAGAAGGGCGGTGGGGGATGAAGTTGGGAGAGGCTGTGCATCATGGCTTTGGGATTTAAATGCCAGGTAAAGAGTGTAGATTTTGTTCTAAGATTTTGTTGGAGGAGGTCAAGGGTGAAACGGAAAGACTGGTAAAAGAGGCAATTGCAGTGAGAGTTTATGCTGGTTTCAGCCGGGATTGTAGTAGTTGTTAGGGGTGAGTTCTGTCCTCCAAAAAGATCTGTTGAGCCCCTGGTACCTCTTAATGTAATCTTACTAGGAAATAATATCTGTGCAGTTGTACTCAAGTTACAATGGGACCATACTTGGTTAGAGTGGGCCCTGATCCAACATAACTGGTGTCCTGTTTATAAGAGGGAAATTTGCACAGAGAGAAGGAGAGTGCCTTGTGCCCACGAAGGCAGAGATGGGAGTGCTGTAGCTTCAAGCCAAGGGACACCATGGCCACCACCAGAAGCTAGGAAGGATTCTCTCCTACAGGTTACGGGGGGAGTGTGGCTCTGCTAACACCCGATTCTGGAATTACAGCCTCCAGCACTATGAGACCCATCCATTTCTGTTCTAAGGCACCCACTTCATGGTAGTTTGTTATGGCAGCTTAGGAAGCTGATAAGTGGAAAAGATGGGGATGGGATGGAGGGGGGGCAGGTAGAGCTGACAGGATTTGCTGATGGATTGAGAGTGGGAGGTGAAGGAAAGGGAGCAGCTGAGGACAAAGTCGATTTGTGGCCTGAGCAACGGGGTGGCTGATGATTCTCTTTCCCGAGATTGGAAATAGTATGGATGGAACAAGTTTGGGGAGCAAAATCGAGACTTGACTATGTGAGTCAGAAGCTGAGCTGGAGGTATAAATTTGAGGGTCATTAGCATATAGATGGCATTGAAATAATGAGAGTAAGTGAAGTCACCCGGGGAGAGAAAGTTTCAGGCAACCCTGAACGGCCTTGAAAATGCCTCAAGTGGAGGAAACCGTGTTTTCAAACATCGGATGCCCTGGACTTTTTAGGGGTTCCAGTGGGGATGTGTGCTACGTGCACAGATCTGCCTGGTGAAGTTAAATGTGTATTTCTTTTATGTGGTCTGGTTTGAAAACCTGTCCGAGCTATTTTGAAGCTTCCTGTATCGAGAGGCAGAATCTGTTTTTTCCCTCCAAATTCCTCCCTCCTACACTGGCCAGTAATTGTATCAGTCTTGGGATTTGCTTTGATGAAGGTGGCAGAAGCAATATCATGCTAGTTGTAGAGCACGGGCTCTGGAGGTCTTGCGGCTTCTGACTTGACTCTCTTGAGTCCCCACTGCTCCTCCATAAGGATGCTTGGGCTCTGTACTAACAATGGTCTGGGTGCAGTTGGGTGAGACCGGCAACAGAGCCACCTAGTCAGCCCTCAGAACTGGGGGAAATCATACACTGTTGTTTTCAAGTCCCAAGGTTACAAACTGGTTGGTTACACAAAGGGATGTACTTGGTGTAGCGCTTGTAGTCACTTAGGTAAGATAGTACGGAGGGAAATAGCTGACTGCTGTTCCGGGTCATGGAAATAAATCGGGATTTAATCTAGATATGATTAAATGGAAATCCAAAAGGTCGTGGAATAATACATCATTCATGAAATGATAAAATACAGAAGGCACATTTCAGAGACCACATGGCACTCAATAAATCATTCCTTCAAAAGATATTTAAGGGTCTACTTGCTACAGTATGCCTGGTGGGGCAGTAGGTGAGGGGTACAGAGGTGAATGAGACGAGGTCTCCATACTGTCATGGACTTAATGGAGTTTATTGTTAAGTGTGTGGCGAGGAAGGGCCGTGGAGGCAGAGAGTGTGGTTAAGGATAACAATGGCGGCTGTTGATGGACTGGGTCCTGTGTACTTTGTGTCCCTATCGAGACCTCACCACAACCCTATGTGGTAGGGATGATTCCTCTCCGTGCTACGCATGAAGAAAGTGGGCCTTGTGACGGATAAGCGGTGTGGCCAGGGTTACCCAGCTGGAAAGGGGTGGGTCATACTACCAGCTGTGTCTGACTCTGCAGTTTATACTCTTTCCACCAAGTGTCTTATTTTCCCATTAATCCCTCACCCAACTCCGGTTAGAGGGCCAGATTGCAGGGTGGGCTTTGGGGTTCCTTTCTGGGTTGGCAGTTGGCATTGGGAGGATTGATCTTGAGTTGTTGAAAAATCTCTGTGGAAGTACAGCCCCCCATTCTCTCTACCCAAGGAGAACCTGGATTCATTGGAGAGGGGAGGGCCACATGAAGCCATACTGTCAGGATTTTAATCTGTGACATCTCAAAAGATCCCTTCTCCCTCCCTAAATATACTTTAATAGGGCTGGCTCCCCTTTTCCCCGCCCCGCCCCGCCCCCCCCCCCCCCCAAGACGTTTCATCATTGTATCAGATTCTGGCAAAGCCACATGGATGTCAGCTGCAAAGGAGGAAGCCACTTGCAGTCAGTGCCCTTGGCCTGTCTGGTCCCGCCTGGCCATTCCACCTGCATCCTGTGGCCTCCACGGCTTGGAAATGGCAGCCAGGTTCCACTGGCAGAGCTGGGACGTGGTGTCCCGGCCAGCGGACGCTGCTGCAGTGGGGGCGTGAGCTAAGATTGAAACGGGCAGGTCGTTTGACTCTTGGGGAGATGGGTCCTGGCCAGGCGGTCCTCCTGTGCTGAGAGGAAGGGTGTCATGCAGGGTCTGAGAGAGCCTGTGGCCACTGCATTCCCAAGAGTCTGGCTGACAAGAGGGCCTGAGCGGGGAGGCCAAAATCAGCCTCTCAGGTAGGGATCCAGGCAGACAGTTCCATATCCTGGGAGGCCAGGAATGGCTGTCAGTCCTGGGGGGCCTTTGCACCGGTGTGGGCGGCTCTCCACAGGAGACCGTTCTTGATGGCTTGGGGCTGGTGGCCTTGCACAGGCACCGTCTCTGGGAGGGTGGGCCTAAGGGTTCGACAAGATGTGCCGACTCGGCTTCCAGCCTTCGCAAAATGGGGGTCCCTTCAAAGACACTTGCTCCTTTTTGGTCCTCCCGGATTCTAGGTTCTCTGAATCCTGGGACTTGAGGGCAGAATCTAACCACAGGTCTCTTATTTCTATCCAGACAAGACTTTGTCCTGACTGGATATTGAGGACGATTTTGAACTTAAAAAAAAAAAAAAAAAAAAAATTTTTTTTTCCCCCCTGATGTGGCCTTGCTCTGCGGTGGCTGCAAGCATGGGGCTATAGGATCTAGAACATCCACGGTGGGTAAATGGGAAAGGCAGACCAATCCAGTGCTCAGTGGAGGACCTCCAACCAGAGAGATGGCAGTCCCCCTGGAAAGAGCTGACAGGTAGGCACCTTAACTGGATTGGCAGCTAGGCACGTTCTGTTGGACCTCAGTAGAGGCCAAGGCCAAACGTCAAAGTATGTTCTTTTCTCTTTTTAAATATAGCTACTGTTCATTTTATTAGCAGTATCTAACATTCCTCAGATATTTACTAACATGCCAGAAACTTTGCCAGGTGCGCTACCGAGATTAGTTTCGTTCCCACAACACTATGAGGTGGATGGTATCAGAACCCCTTTTGCACAGATGGTGAAACAGAAGTGCAGAGAAAGTAGGGAACTTGTCCTCAGTCACCTGAATGGTAAGTTGTGGACCCAGGGATTTGGCGGAGGCCTGAGCACTCACCCATGCTGCCTCCAGTGGGCAGAGAAAAACTGTGCACAGGGTAGAAAGTTTACAAAATGTAACAGAAAAACAAATCATCTCTAGTCTCTCTCTCTCCCCAACGGTAGCTACCGCTACCGCTAATATATTTTCCATGCAGGTAAGTATGTAGCTTAAAAAAGGGTTACAAGACCTCCTGCCTTCTAGACTGCTCTTGTACATTCTGCATTCGATTTTGAATGTTTTCCAGTATTAAATATATTCAACACCTTGATCTGTAATGGCTGCAAAGTATTTTATTATAAAGGGATCTATAGTTTGGAAAGTCTCTAATTATTGGAACTTTAGGTTGTTTATAAATTTTGTTGTTATAAAAATTGCCATGATTAGCAGCTTGATGAATCTTTGCATCCACCTCGGAAGACTGCTGGAAGATAAACTCTTAGAAATGGTGTTTCTACATCGAAAGGGATGTACATTATAAAGGCTCTTGGTATTATTGAAAAGAACTCTTTCTGGAAGGTCTGTACTAATTTCCTTTCTCACTAGCAGAGTATAGGGCACCTCTTTTACAGCTCTTCCAACAGTGGATATTGTATTATTATTATTTTATTCTCTTGTTTTCACCAGAGAAATTTCACAGTCTTTGATTACTAATGACATTGGACGCTAGGCTTATCAGCCACATGTAGTTCCATTGTGAATCTCCTTTATTAGAGTAATTCTTTCCTTATTGATTTGGATGAGCTCTTCATATATGAAGATACGGCATGAGCCTTTTATCCTAGGTTTTAGATATTTTTCCCATTTGCCGTGTACTTTTATATTGAGGTTTTTTTTTTTTATGTAAAGAAGTTTTAAATTTCTAGGTGATCACATCTACTAATCTTTGCCTTTACTGTTTTTACTTTTGGTTCCGTTCTGGATGATACATATCTCTGTTTAAAAAAATTTGTTTTTTTTACTCATTTTTAAGTCCTTCATTTGACAAACACTTGAGTGTCTGTGCTGTACCTGGCCCATCATAGGCATTTGTGGTATATAAGTAAGATGGATGAATTTCCCACTTTGGACTTTTTCCTGAAAAAGGGAGACTTCTACCTGAAACTTTCTACCTGAAAATTTCTGCCTGAAATTCACTTTTAAATACAGTGAGAAGAGAGTTTCTAGGAAGATGGTCTTTCTTTGCAGGGTCACTTGGATCTTGGTTGAACTCTTGTGGTAGCTCTGCCTTTCACAGAAGGAAAGAGTTAAGAGGGAAAATCTTTTTTAATATTTACTTTGAGAGCATGAGTGGGGGAGGGGCAGAGGAAGAGAGAGAGAGAATCCCAAGCAAGCTCCATGCTGTCAGTACAGAGCCTGACGCGGGGCTCGATCTCTCGAAACATGAGATTGTGATCTAAGGTGAAACCAAGAGTCAATTGCTTAACCAACTGACTCACCCAGGCACCCCAGAGGAAAATTCTTAAAAAAAAAAAATTTTTTTTTAACATTTATTTTTGAGAGACTGAGCAAGATGGAGCATGAGTAGGGCAGGGGTGGGGAGCGAGGGGTGGGGGTGGGACACAGAATCCGAAGCAGGCTCCAGGCTCTGAGCCGTCAGCACAGAACCGATGCGGGGCTCGAACCTACGGACCGCAAGATCATGACCTGAGCCTAAGTCGGCCACCCAACCGACTGAGCCACCCAGGTGCCCCCCAAGAGGAAAATTCTTTAGCTAAGGCCAGAACTTTAAGGCTTGAACCAAAATGGCTTTCTGTCTCGTTGGAAGATCTATTCTGAAGAGGTCAATGTCCCTTGACCCAATCAGACTGTAAAATTCCAGACCACTTGCCATAGGCCAGTTAATCCTGCAAGGGCCACTGAGGCCCTTCTTCTGAAATTGGTCTCCTTGGGTAGGCTTGTGCCCTCATCCAGAACAGACCTGAGGCTTTGCTATAATTGTTAAGAGTTCCTAGTTGGCTGCTTTTGCATAATAGATCCTGCAGAGGTGGCTTGGTATGGAAAAGAAGACTTGGCTTGACCCCTTCAGTTCCTGCTGTCCCTGAAGCTGATGACACAGCACCTTCCTTGTTCAGTCTTGGTGCAGTGGCCCCTTCACATGAGTTTGTGAATAAATACCAGATGCTTTCTCCACGGAAGGCGACAGGCCCAGGATGCACAGTGGCTGTTGGATAGTTACAGTTCTGTTTCCTTGCTGGTTACCTGGACCTGGGTCCCTTGGCCCCTGGAATACAGCTGTTGACTTTTCCAGCCATGGTGAGAAAAAAGGAGAGTAGGGGTTTGATTTTCTTGCTTTTGCCCTAAATTGGCCAATGTGTGGAGGATTCCCAGGACAATGTAGTAGGTGTCCAGGACTGAAAACAGGGGTAGTATGGACAGCAAGAATCAGAACACTGGGCTTCCTGGCAGAAGATTTGGACAAAGAATTCTGAGAGGCACATTCTCATGATACAGGGATAGAGCTCATGGAGCCCTTGCTGCCCTGACTGGGATCCTGGTAAGAGCTCTTGCGTCCTTGGTGATTGTTTCTGTTTTCTTCTCTGAGTAGCCTGCTCTGTAGGGAAGGGACCTCTCTGCGCCAGGGCAGGCCACCAGTCCCTGGTGGAGGGATAGTGCACCATGCTGTGCTGTATACTGGTTCTCAAGGAACACTACCACTCTCGATTTGCAGTGCTCCCCCGTTTCCATGGTCTACATACTCCCACCAGGGCTGATGTCGAGCTACCAACAGTTTAACCAGTGGCTCACAAAATTGGCTCTTGGGAGCTGTTAGGAGCAGACTGCAGGCTGTCACGGGAAGTACTGTCACCCTTCCAGGGAGCTTGGTGCCCACGTCTGAAGGAGAGGCTGTGTTTGCCTGACCTGGGCTCAGCCAGGTATCTGAGGTGCCAGTGATCCTGGTAACCTCCTGGCTCTTCAGGGAGGCCTCAGTTTCTTCCCCGGGTGGTCCTTTTCTTTGGCAGTTTCAGAGCGTGACTCCTGGCATGATCCATCTTAAATATGGAGTGACCCACTTTCGATGGCTCCCTTAGACAGTTGAACTCCTCCTGTATTTCTAGCATAGTACTGCAAATCTTCTCCATGGCACTGATCACTCTGTTACTAACTAGGTGTGTGACCTCGGGACGACCGCTTATCCTCCTCGGGCCTCAGTGTCCTTACCTGTAAAGTGACGGGGTCGGGATGGATGATTTCTTAAGGTCTCTTGGAGCCCTAACATGCCATGATTTTAAGAGTCTTTGAACGACAGCAATATTTATAGTAAATGATCTTCCAGTTCAGGCTGGCTCATAATCTGAAGCAGAGAGGAACATGCTAAGTCATTTGGGGAAGAAATGTTATTTTTGAGTACCATAGATGCTGGTAATAAAACACAAATTCCAAAACGAAAGGAATTGGGCCACATTTCTTAGGTACAAAAGACTGACACCTTGAAAAACGACGGGGTTAATAGATTCAGCTATGATGATCCCTGTGGTTCCAGCTCCAGAAGAAAGGTCCTCCTGGGAAATCAACAGGAACTCTTTTAGACAGATCAACTCTAAATTATGGAGGGATTATCCGGGTTAAATCTTGCTTTCATGCTTTTTGACTGCATCTATTCTGCTTAATTACTTACTTGGTTGGCATCTCAGATTTCCTCTATTTTCGTGCAGCCTGCAGGGATTCCCTCTGATGAGATAGGGTGCTATCTTGAAAGAGCAGTGGATTAGCAATCAGGAGACCCAATTTCCAACTGGTGGTAAGACTCTAACAGATGATTTCTCCGATCTGGGTCTCAGGTGCATTTATTGAAAAATGAAGGATGTGGGCTAGATCAGTGATTCACAGCCAGAGGGCATTACAGAATGTCACTGACTTTGTCTGGCCTTGGTTCACAGGTGTGTTTGGGGCTCGGGTCTGCTCCACCTGGCTCTGTTTTCCGGGACTAGTGGACTCCCCTAGGCAGTTCCTCTCTCAACACTGGAGAAATGGAGAACACAGTGCCTCCCTTCTGGAGGCCAAGGCTGAATTGAGTCTCGCTGGCCCTTTTGCCTACAGCACACCGGCCAAGGCAAGTGACATGGCCAAGCTGGATGCCCTTGGGGCAGGAGTTTATGCTCCTCCTCTCCTGGGACAAACTGAAGTCATACGGTGACCTTGGGAATCGGAAGGGGTGAAGATCGGGAACAGTATACAGTCTCCCAGAGAGGGCCTCTCGTCCGTCATTTTATAGAACAGCTTCAAGATAAGAAACAGAGGAAGGCTGATCGCCTCCCTGCCCACACACAACACATACACAAACAAAATCCAAAATACCCAACAACGATAACAATAGTGAGAACACACTGGGAGCATAGGTAGTAAAGGCTGCCTACTTCTCTGGGTGGCTGGAGGTCAGGTCCTATAGCCGGTAGTCTTATTTGAAAATAGTTTTAGTTGTACGAAGCCTCAGTTCCACAGCTGTGAAGTGGGGCTAGTAACCTCAGTCTGTGTCCTCAAAGGGTGGCTGTGAGGCTTGGGTTAAGGAAATAGCTGTGACGTTTTAAGCATGATGCTTGGCACATAATGGGTGTTGGGAAGACATTTGTTTCTCTTCCTTGCCCATCTTTGAGCCCATCTCCTTCTGGCTGGATTATGAGATCAGCCGCCTCTCTGTGCCGCTGTCACCCTGCCTTCAAATTCTCTCCTAATGGCTCTGCTTTTTCCTGTCCCTGTGCCTTCATTGGGCACTCTGCCCTGCTTGGTGCATCCTCTCTTTTGCAAAAATAGTATTTTTCCTTTATGGCTAGCATGAGTCCCACTTTCCTTTGCTAACAGGTAGCAGCTCACAACAGACTCTTTCTCTTTACCATTCGGTATTTAACCTTGTGTGGCCTCTTGTTGCCAATTGATGTCTGCTGAAAGTTTAAGGACAGAATCCATGGTTGACCCGTCTCCGTATGTCTTATACCAGCCCTTTGCAAAGAATGCAGTAGGTGCTTAGTATTTGTTGTAAGACTGGAAAAAACCGTCTGGTCCCTAAAGCCATCACCTTTATCTGTGTGATGTGACTGAGACCAGAGGACCAGCAGGAAGAACAGGTCTCATGGGGACTCACATAGGAGGCTGCATTGGTGGGGAGCTCAGGGTGCCCCAAGCCTGGCCCTGGGTCATGTGGTCTCAGGAGAAGCTCCAGAGTGCTGGGACCCACTGATAAGCCACTAGGCTGGCGACTGGCCAGCTGTCTGGCCACTGTTTAGACACGGAGTTGACCCCCGCCTGGCCCACATGCCAAAGGAACAAGCCTTTATTTTTAAAATTTTTATTTATTTTTCATGTTTACTTTTGAGAGAGATGGGGAGAGAGAGAGAGCGTGAATGAGCAGGGGAGGGGCAGAAAGAGAGCAAAACACAAAATCTGAAGCAGGCTCCAGGCTCTGATCTGTCAGCACAGAGCCCAACCTTGGGTTCGAACTCAGGAACTGTGAGATCATGACCTGAGCTGAAGTCAGACGCTCAACTGACTGAGCCACTCGGGTGCCCGAGGAACAAGCCTTTATAGTTTATTCTTGTCTGGGGTGGAGTTGGGGTCCCTGCCGGTGCCTTGTGGGATAATAGTTGCTTTTCTGCTTCACAGAACTTCATTCTGTGGGTGACCTCTTCATTGTCCTTGTCTTGAGTTAGGGAGCTTTGAGAGATTGAAGGTTAATTGGAGATTTAGGAGTTAAAAAGGGGTGGAGGTGGGGAGGGTACGAGAAAGGAGGGAAGAGTTTGGTAGTGTTTTTGTACCTTGTGTGAATTAAAGATATCTGTGTCCCTTGTTCTTCATCGCAGGAATGACTTCCCCACACACCCAGTGGCTCAGGCCAAAACCCTAGGAGTGCTTTTCAGCACTTCCTTCCCCTTTCCGAGCCCACCTGTGGTCTGTCCCACCTTTCCTCCACGTTCTGTCCCTCATCTGATCCTGTTCCCCTCACGTCTCCCCAGGACCCCCATTATGACCTTCTCATGGCTGCTGACTCTTTACCGCCCCGCCCTCCTGCCCCCCTACAATGTAGCTCCTAGAACCACAGCCAGAGTGAGGACTTCAAACTCTAAATAAAATAATGTTGTTCTCCTCAAAACCCTCGTGGCCTACAGTTTCATGGACTATAAATGGCAAACTCCTTGCCATGAAACAATATGGTGGTTCCTCAGAAAGAGAAACCTAGAATTACCGTAGAATCCAGCAGTTCCACTTTTGGGTATGTGAGTTGTTAGAAAATAAGCTGAAGCATAATAAAAATTTTAAGCGTTGGAGCAAAACTCGAATTGGGTAGTGCTGTATAGGGTGGTCAGGAGCACTCCAATGGCAGGAACTAAGGGAGGGACTAGTATAGAGAAGAGGTGGAAACAAAGCCAAGGACGTTCTTTGATTGGTTATAGCTTGAGTGTGTTCCTTATTTGGGAAAGCCTAGTTGGTTGGTTGTGATGAGTTGTCCTTAGGTTTTGGTTTCTTAAGGCATTACAGACTTACGTATTGGTTTGCTTACTTAGGCTACTAAAGTGTCCAAGCCACCTCGGTCTAATGACCTCCATGTTTAATTACTTAATGACCCAAAGGAATTGGAAGCAAGGTCTCAGAGATATTTGCACATCCATGTTCATAGCAGCACTGTTCACGATAGCCTAAAGGTAGCAGCCATGTAAGTGTCCATTGGTAGATGAACGTGTACACAAAGTGTGGCATATTCGCAGCGTGGACTGTTAGCCTTAAGGAAATCTTGTCGCATGCTATAGTTTGGATGAATCTTGAGGACATTATGCAAATGTGAAATAAGGCAGTCATGAAAGGACAAATACTGAATGATTTCTACTTACATTGGTTTTATAGAGTAGTCAAATTCCTAGACAGAAGGTTGAAAAACAGTGGTTGCTTGGGGCTGGGGGCGGGGGGAATGGGGACTTGTTGTCTAATGGGTACAGAACTTCAGATCTGCAAAATGAAAAGTTCTGGAGATGGACAGTGGTGGTTGCATGACAGTGTGGATGAACATAACACTACTGAACTTTGTACTTAGAAATGGTTGAGATGGTAAATCTTATGTTAGGTGTCACTAGCCAGGTAAAAAATCCAGGGGCACCTGGGTGGCTCTGTCAGGTAAGTGGCCGACTCTTGATTTGGCTCAGGTCATGATCTCATGGTTCAGGAGGTCGAGCCCCACGTTGGGCTCTGTGCTGACAGTGTGGAACCTGCTTGGAATTCTCTCTCCCTCCCTCTCAGCAACCCCCCCCCCCCCCACCGTGTTCTCTCTCTCTCTCTCCCTCTCTCAAAAATAATAAACTTAAAAAAAAAAAAAAAGATTAAAGAAAAAAAGAAATCCAAACTGCCCGTGATCTGCTGGTCTCTACTTGACCTGGCCTCTACGAAATCTTAAGCCTCTTCACACCGGGCCCCTCCTACACGTGGTCCCTGCACCAGCCTACTTTCTCTCTGTTGGCCCGTACTTGTGTTCTCCGTGAACGGAAGTTGCGTGTCTGCCGTCTTCTTGTGGGCTGGGCTCCACTCCCGTGTCTCCTCATACTCCTCCTTTTCCTCCAGTTACTCCTTATAATGTGACCATATGCCTCCTTTATGGGCCATCAGAGTACTTAGGCCGTAGATTGAATTCTAACTCCCTAAACCTGTTGTTTTGACTTGTTTACCCCGGGGACAAGGCTCATGCTCACTAACTGTTCATTCAGCGGTGTTTTCTGCCTCATGTTTCTGGTTGACGGTTAAGAGGACATGTGTTCTATGTGGTTTTCCTGGTTGTGGGTCCGAATGACACTGAACCGGACATGATCTCTGGACCAGACTGCTTGTGCTCCGGGATGGAACCTGGTTGGATGTGGGATTAACGAAATTAATTAGCCTTCCCAGGGATTAAATTATTAACCTTGAACTCAACATATTTTTTTTGGATTTCTCTCATGCTTGAGGCATTAGGGAAGGGAAAGTGAGTTGTAAAGAGGGACAAGACACAGCACGTGTCTCAAAGAGCTTCTAACCTGACAAGATTAAGTAGCAAAGGCCTCGGTGAACAGTAGGAGGTGGGGTATGGTGAGAGAGGGGAGGGACAGAGGGGGATGTTACGTCACAGCCACGCGGCTCCAGAGAGGCTCTACCAAAAGGGTCTGTTGGGGTGGGTCTGGAAAGGTGGGGGGATTCCGCTGTGCGGACCTCGATGCAAGAGTGAAGCCGGGTTTGCTGCGAATGAGGGCGAGACCGGAAGCGGTGGCGGGTGCTTGGGTGATCTGGCATGGCCAGTCGGGTGGCGCGGGGAAACAAAGGGCCCTAAGAGTGTGTTTGCGGTGTGGCCATTGTTCTCCGTAGTCCAGAGGGAGTCTGTGGCTTCCTAGCAGAAGAGTGAAGAGATCAAAGCCGAGTTGGAAGATGGCTTGATGCTGATGGGCGGGTTGGCCTGGGGGGGCCCGAGAGGCTGGCAGCACAGGCCCCATTTGCACCTGGGGGCTCTTCCAGTGGAACAGGTAGTCGACCAACCGAGCTGGCCCGGATGTGGGTAGTTAGGAGGAGGAGGGCGAGGTGTCTGAGGTACGTCAGACAGCACTCGACAGCTGTGTGGGGTAGTGGGGAGAGAGAGAGGTGTGGGTGTGAGCACATTTACAGGCAGAAAGGGAGGAATCCCTCCCAGGGCTTGGCAGCCAGAATTCCCTGGCCGGGAACTAATTTCCAGATGCCCCACAGTCAGATGCCAATAACTGCCTTTCCCCACCTGTGGGGCTTGGCCACCGCCACGAGGATTCCCCTTTCCCCACAGGAACCACAGAGAAGCCCAGAACAGGAGCAGGAAGCTGTCTCCGATTTGGAATCTTGACGCGTGAGCCCGGGTGCCCCGTGGCTTCTGGAGCTGTCGCCCTGTTTCCTCTCCAGCCTCTTGCCTCTCGCCTTGTTCCGCTCATGTTTAACATCGCTCTGCTGTCCCCAGGCTCTGTGGCCGAATGTCCTCCTTTGACCCCTGCGGGGCCTCCTGGCACCTTGTCTGCTCTTTGCTGGCACGTGATACAACCTGGGCTTTTCTGGTTCCAGCCGCTGCCCACCCCCTGGGGCTGATGCCTGAATAGTGTTTGCACAGAGCAGGTTAATGCTTAATCAGTATTTGTGGAATGATTTAAAAACAAGCAAAATGGGCCCAACTAAATACGTTTGCATTTTAGCACCACTGCCTAAAGGGATAAAAGGAATGTTCAACCCATTATAGGACGTTGACATCTAATTTCATTTCTTACTAATGCATAGTTAGAACAGAATCCTATCATTCCCATGGTACCAATACTGGCGTTGCATTTAATTAATCAAAATGAGCAATGTTTGGTTGAAATATGCACTGAGAAAGAGGAGAGCTAGTATAAAGTGTTTTCTAAATGAAATTTTTTTGTCTC
Source organism: Puma concolor (assembly GCF_028749965.1). NCBI lineage: Eukaryota > Metazoa > Chordata > Mammalia > Carnivora > Felidae > Puma > Puma concolor. Next base: position 14,160,067 of record NC_141668.1, on the reverse strand, counting down.
AACTCCAGCACAGTTAGCATACATTGTTGTGTTAGTTTCAGGTGTACAATATAGGGATTCCACACTTCTATGCATTCCTCAGTGCTCATCAGGAGAAGTGTCCTCGTAATCCCCATCCCTTATTTCACCCATCCCCCTCCCCTCTGGTAACCCTCAGTTTGTTTTCTATCGTTAAGAGTCTCTTTCTTGGTCGGTCCTACGGTATTTGTCTTTGTCTGATGGACTTATTTTGCTAACAGACTCTAGCTCCATCCATGTTACTGCAAATGGCAAGATTTCATTCTCTTAGGGCTGAATAATATTCTGCTGTATATGCACACCACTTCTTTTTTAACCCATTCTTTTATGTTTATTCATTTTTGAGAGACAGAGACAGAGTGTAAGCGAGGGAGGGATCGAGAGAGAGGGAGACACCGAATCCAAAGCAGGCTCCAGGCTCTGAGCTGTCAGCCCAGGGCCTGAGGTGGGGCTTGAACCCACAAACCATGAGATCGTGACCTGAGCTGAAGTAGGATGCTCAACCGACTAAGCCACTCAGGCGCCCCCCATCTATTACTTATCCATTCATCTATTGATGGACACTTGGGCTGCCTCCATAATTTGGCTATTGTAAATAATGCTGCAATTAACATAGAGGTGCATAAGTGGTTTTTATTTTATTTTATTTTATTTTATTTTATTTTATTTTATTTTTTTAACGTTTATTTTTGAGACAGAGAGAGACACAGCATGAACGGGGGAGGGGCAGAGAGAGAGGGAAACACAGAATCGGAAGCAGGCTCCAGGCTCTGAGCCATCAGCCCAGAGCCCGACGCGGGGCTCGAACTCGCAGAACCCAAGATTGTGACCTGAGCCGAAGTCGGACGCTTAACCGACTGAGCCACCCAGGTGCCCTGCATAAGTGGTTTTTAAATCATGATTTTAAAAGGTGGTATTGTGCAGATGACTCAGCATTTGTGTATGCGTTTATGGGAGTGGAGAATAAAGCTCAAGAAAGTGTGCATGCAGGGGAGGCAGACTTTATCCACCTGTGGGCAGAGGGTTGATTGTAAGTGTGGTGCCCCGAGGACGTGGTAATCTACTGTTTCCCGAGCAAACCGAGTCCCTTTCCTACAGAGCATTTAATAGCAAATATAGCCAGTTCTTCCCCCAAATAGATTCCCTCCAGAGTTGAGGTTTTAAGGTAGTGGTCAGCTGGCTTTCCCTGTGTAACAAACAACCACAAAACCTCAGTGGCTTAGGACACATCAGGGTACAGTTGATCTGTAGAGTTCTGGTTGGCTGGGCTCCCTCCTGCCTCTGTAGGTTGATGGGGGGCACGCCTGGGGCACCTTAGCTGGGGCAGTTCTTTGTGTGCCTCTCCTTCTTCTCCCAGGACCAGCAAGCTGGCCTGGGCTTGTCTTCTCACAGCGAAGCTGGAAGTGCTAGGAACGCATGTGGAAACATGGCGGCCTTCCCAAGGTCTTCCGTTGGAACTGGCGCAGTGTTACTCCCGCCATGTAATCCTGGCCAAAACAAGTGTCGTGGCTAAGCCCAAATTCAAGGGGTGAGGAAGTAGATTCTGTCCCGTTGGTGAAAAGAACTGCAAAGTCACATGGTAAAAAGGTGAAGATCGGGACCGTGGATGCGTTCCACCACAGATGAGTGGTCTCTGTTTAGCAAACACCATGTTCTAAACAGATGGGATGAAGAAAGCAAAGATCTGAATCTAAAATGGTCATCTATTCATAGGTAGTGAAACCGAGTGATAGTTTAGTGTTTTGGAGTTGTGGATCGTTAACATTAAAAGGAAACTTGGAGAAACTGAGATCCCAGCTAAACCTTTATTTTATAGATTAAGAAATTTGTAACCCCAATTGGGGAAGTCATTTTCTTAGGGTTTTTGGTGATCGATGATCATAACTATTGAAACCTTGCTTTCCCCCCCTGAATATAATGATACCATTTGAGAGGTAGGAGTACACGTTTTTCTTTTCATAAAAGCCAAGTGAAAATAACAACAGCATTATTTTAAATATTAGAGTTTCTTATTCACAAACGTCAAATGTGCAAGTCACAGAATTTTAGCAGAATTGGCAGATGTGTTGATAGGTTGAGCGGTTGATTCGGAAATAATGACTGAAGAATGCTGTCATTAGAGGGGAGTAGGCACATCAGTGCAATGATCAGAAGCAGCCTACATGGTGGCATTTCACCCTGATCTTATGTGTAGGATTATATAAATACTGCATTGTTAGCATTTGAAGTCCTGTCCAGCACTGAGGTACAGTGGAGGGAATTAGGCTGGGATATAGGACTGGGGGTCCCGTGTTTACTTTGCTGCTGGTGTTGGGACCTGGGTACCATAGTCACCCCTGTGTTTCTTCTTTTACTCGTTTCAAAAATGACAGATTGGACTAGATGGAATCTCAGGCCAATTCCAAGGCTAAGATTCTAATTGTTACATAAGTGATGGATATTCCATGGATTTTTTCTCTATTGCTGTTACTAACAAAGACCTAATCTTCATTCAATTGTGTTGGACGGAAAATTCCCCAAATAAGTGGCTTCCATAAAATAGAGGCTATTTTTCTTTATCGTTAAAAAAAATAAATAAAAGTTTTGAGTTAGTAGTTCAGGGCTGGTAAGACAGCACCGAGTATCACCAGGGGTCTATGCTTCTAACTTCCCTGACGTCTTCAGGACGTCTTCCAGGTGAATTTAAGGTTGCCTTGTGGGTCAGGGTGGCTGCTGAAGCGCCAGCAATCATCATCATTTTAACAGGCCAGCAAGAGAGAGAAGTGGAGGAAAGGAAAAAGGCACTTGCCTCTCCTTTTTATAGACCTATTTATTTTGGAATAAGCTTAGATTTACAGAAAAGTTGCAAAGAGTTCCCCTAGATCCTCCATTCACCTTTTCTAATGGTAACCTCCTACATAACCGTGGTACATTTATCAAAATCAAGAAGTTAACATTGGTACAATACTGTTAACCTAACTCTAGTCTTTGGGTTTTACCGGTTTCTAGAATAAGGCTCCTTTTTGGTCCCAGGATCCCATCCTGGGGACCACACTGCGTCTAGTTGTCATGTTCCTCAGTCTCCTTTGGTCTAGGATGGTTTCTGTCTTGTTTTTCACCACTGCGACAGTTTTTAAGAACACACGTCAGGTGTTTTGTAGAAAGCTCCCCAGTTGAGGCTTGTCTGATTATTCGTCAATGGTTAGACTGCAGTTTTGGGTTTGGGGGAAGAATCCACAGAGGGCGAAGTTGCTTTCTCATGGCATCGTATTAGAGTCCTTCGTCTCAGCGTGACTTGTTACTGGTGGTGTTGGCCCTGATCATTTGATTAAAGGGGCTCTGCCACGTCTCCACTGTCCAGTTACTCTTTCCCTTTCCAGGCTCTTTTTTGGTTAGAAGTTTCTAAATTCAAAACAAAACAAAAAGTTTCTAAATTCAGCTCACCCCCTAGGGAGGGGGAATTCAGGTTCGCCTCCCGGAGCCCCTTCCTTTCCCGGCGCGTTCCTGGAAGTCCCACACTTAGCCTCTGCTTCGACTGGCTGGAGTTGCGTTCGGTGTAACTGATGCGAAGAGCTTTGGCTGGAATCCGCGGCCGGGTTCAAGTCCTAGCTGTGGCACTTCATGCACACTTTGAATTAGGCAAATTGCTTCTGTGTGTTGCAGTTTTTCCTCAGTTTAAAAAGGTGCTAACGACCGTACAGGCTCATAGGGTCGTTGTGAGGATTGAGTGAGCTTCTCCCACATAAACGTGCTAAGGGTTGTGCCTCTGGTGGCACGTTGCTGGCCGTCAGCCTTGTTCTGTGGCCACACCTAGCTGTGAGCGAGGCTGGGAAATGTAGTCCTCTTCCCGGGAAGCAACACACGTAGCTAAAAACGGGGGTGCTGAGTCCAAGGAACAGAAGGGGAGCTGGATGTTCAGAGACCGCCAGCAGTGCCCGCCATGATCACTGTGCCCCAGATTTGGATGGCGAGGCCTACGGTAGGTGGGGCAGGGATGGGAGCATCCTTCGCCTTACGGCGCCTCCCTCGGAAAGGGTCCAAGGTGTTCTTGAGGTGGTCGCTGTGGGCCCTGGGAGAGTGAGAAACAGATTGCAGCCCGAAGGGAGCTAAGCGGTCATCAGGCGTTCTGGGTCCTGCTGGGTTTACGTTATTGCTGGGGGAGAATTCGTCTCCTCGCCGTGTTGGTTTCCTAGCAAGGATGACCAGGTGGGCGGTTCATACTCCGCCCATGCTGATAGAAGCCACGATGCATCCGTTTGAGAGTGTTTGATACGTTTGCTTTCTTAAACATGCACTTACTTGATCATCCAGAAGGAAGAGATGGATGGGCTAGAAGGCTTTACAAAGTTCGGAGCCACACCACAACTCCCTTGTTGGCCGCGGGGTAAGAAGGAGCATCCCTGGGGATGAGGAGGGCTGACCTGCAGAGGAGCCTCGGGAATCACCCCAGAACCCGTCCCAGTGCCATCTTGCACGTCTCAGGCGCTCCTTCAGAGCCCAGGAACTGAGGCCTGGGTCACCGCCAAGCCTTGCCTTTGGGTTTCCAGGTTTGCAAGGAGGACACGGACAGGAAGGGTGAGGAGTGGCTCTGCCGTTGCTCCTGGGATCTAAACACTAACCACGGATGTAACCCTGCATGATGTGTCTGCTGCGTCACTTCCTGGAGTTTGGTCCCTGCGGGTGGCTTTGGACAGGCGTTCCTTCCCCTTACTTGTCCTTGTCAGGGTCCTGGCAACAGTTTCCTTCCAGTCTATTGTTAACTCTGCCAGATTCCTGCTTTTCGTATTTTTTTATTTTAAATATTTTTATTTTCAAGTGATCTCTACACCTAGCGTGGGGCTCACACTCACAGCCCCTGGGATCAAGAGTCCCACGCTCTACGGACTGAGCCAGCCAGACGCCCTTCATATTTTGTTTAGAGAATGATCGTGTTAGAAGTCCTATCTGGAGCTTGCTGTGTGGCTGAGAGTTAGTCCTTTAACCTCTCTGGGCTCCAGTCTTGTCTGTCAAATGATGACGTTGACTGACCGAATGTGATCGAAGATCCCCTCCAGCAGAAGACACTGCTCTGGGCTTCTTGATCTGACCTGAGGGAACTCATTGCTGGACACATTATCCAGAGTTGCCCACCAGCATCCTGTCCTTCAGCGCAGGGCTTAAGAAATGACCTCTTGGCCCATGCAAACCTGAGGAACGCCAAGGTATCCCTCGGTGTCCTTGGTTTCTCTGCACGACTCCCGGGCAGCTCCAGCGCGGGGCGCCCCATGTGCCCCGTCTCTGCCACGTGCAGCCTCACAAGGTAGGCACGGCGAGGGTGTGTAAATGGCATTGTTCTGCCAGTTCAGCGGCTCCTTGCTCTGGTCAGGTCTTATTAGGAATGACAGCTCTGAAGCAGATTTGTGCCTTTAATCACCTTGCCACATACAGGGGCCTGGATCTGTGTCACCGACGTCCCTCGCGCTCTTTCATCCCTTTGATCAGAGAAGGTGCCTGATGTGCCGTCTCACGACGGGCTTCCTTCCAATCCCTTAAACCGAAAACATTTTGCAAAATGCTCCCGCCCGTGCTGTCCCCAAACGCATAATTAGTGAATAGAATGGAGCTATCTTCCAGATTCTGAGGCTGCTACCTCTCTGAGGCCCCTGTAAAAAGAATTCAGCCCCGGCAGGTGGTGTCTGGGGCCCCTCCCCCTGGGCAGCATTCTGGAGGCCGGTTTGGCTGTGGTCTGAGAGCTCCTTCCCATCGTCCACTCGGGGAACGTAGGTCAGCGCTCCACCATATCATTGCCTATACAGTTGTGTGAAAATCACCTAATCTTCTCCCTTCCTTTTCCCTTTCCTGCTCTCACGTGTTCCCACACTTAGAATGCCCGCGGCCGGGCTTTTACATAGCACTTTACAGCTTGTGTTCTGTCTCTCATGTATATTTTCAGAACTTGCCTGATTTTCACGACGTCCCTTTGAACTGGCCAAGATGGAGACCAGAAACCCGGGTTCCAGGGAGGTTAGGTGATTTGCTTAAGCTGGTGGAGATGGACCACATCCCAAGCTGGGTCTTCTGTGCCTTCTAATCCAGGACCTCTGACATTTCTTGCTTTTGACTTGGTGTCATTTCATGGATTTCTGGCTGCAAGTTATTCTCCTGGTGACTGAATTAAATGCACACTCTACGTCCTCTCTTTCCACGGGTGAGCTCTGCCTTCGAGAAGGTTCTTCTCTTTGGAGAACTGCACGCAAAGCTCGTCTTTACTTGTGTATCTGGAGAATGCAATTTGTGGAATTCTATCAAAGACGCAAACTTGAGAAATTTCAATCAGGCAGGCTCTTCCCCAGATTTTGCTCTCGTCTTCTCTTTTAACAAGCGGTTCCTCCTGGATATTTTCTTGAACCTATTCATCTAATTAATATCTAGGCACATGGCTTTTGAGGCGATAAAGGCTCTTACTGATCAAACGGTCCCAGTCTCAGGAGAGAATCATCGACGTGTTTGTTTGTAACATTCCTCCGATATTTATTGAAGTCTGGTCATGCCCAGAAAACTCTGGGGATACAAAGATGAAAAAGATATTGGTTCTGGTCTCAAACCCACAAAGATTACCAGGGCTCTTAGGCACTTGGGAGATTCTAGTGCAGTTTCCCTCATCTTATTTTTAAAGTGTTTACACGTATGCCGGTAATGTTTAGTGATATTTGCACAACTCTGAATTAAAGAAAAACATTTCACCCACGATCCTGCCACACCCCCAAATCAAGCTGTTTTTAATAATTTGTGTTCTGCTTTTTGTCCATGTGAGTACAGTCCATTGATTTTTCTTCAATATTATACAGATGTTCCGTATTGCCGTGTAGGCTTTTGATTTGCCAATCACGTGTAGGTTTGTGTACCTAGGCTTTACCTTTGGATACTTAGGTTTCCACATTTTTGCCATTGTAGAGCCTCAGTTGACAATTTTTTTTTGCGAATAACTTTACAATTCCCTTGGGTTTTTTCATTAGGCTCTATTTCTTGAAGTGGGATTGCCGGGCCAAAGATGGAATATTCTCTTGGTCCTTGGGAGGTACTGTCCTGTTGTTACTCGCACGGTTCTGTTAACACTATCATCAACAAAGTCTGAGTTAGTTTTCTTGAGGAGAATTGCCCCCGGATGGAGTCCTTTGTATTCTAACAAATAATTCTTGGAATCCCTTGCAGTGACTGAACCTTGTTTCCTTCATTGTAGTTCTCCTTTGTGATGTGGTCAGTGACAAAGAGCATGAGTGTGTGACTTAACGTGAATACGCTCCGTTGTTCATCTGTGGAGTGGAGGTCATCAGTTGTTTCTGAGTTGTGAAGGATCAAATAGTATAATTTGTGGAATTTTTATTACCAGGGAGGTAATAAGCCAGGGAGGACCTCGTGGGGTTGGGGGCAGATGTGTGCAAACCAAGAAAGGTTTGGAAATGCCGCAGGTAGAACTAATTCCAGACCAGTCCGTGTCAGTCAGGCCTTCGTTTGAGAGCTGTCTTCCCCTTACTAGCCCTACCGTTGTGGGTCCTGTACTGAGCGCCAGACTCCCGGGTGCTGCTCCTTTGCTGAAGGATGACTGGGACACTGGAGCAGATGCTGGGGGTGGCGATGGGGTGGGGTACACCTGCCATGCGTGGGAAAGTCAGCGCTCCTCCGTCACAGTCCTGTGCCTTGTTGCTTTTCAGTTCCCTCTGATTGCTTGATCTGCACCACATGAGTGGATCAGTAGTTTTTTTGTTTTTTGTTTTTTTCTTAATGTTTATTTTTGAGAGAGAGTGAGTAGGGGAGGGGCAGAGAAGGAGGGAGACAGAGGACCCAAGCAGGCTCTGACCTGATGCACGGCTCGAACTCATGAACCATGAGATCATGACCTGAGCTGAAGTCACATACTCAGCTGACTGAGCCACCCGGCTGCCCCAGTGGATCAGTAGTTATTACCTGCAATTACCAAACTACACATACACCCAAATATAAAATAAATACCTGATGTAAAACCCTTCTTTCAGTCCTCCACGTTACTCTTCACTCCTTAATGTAGATCTAGTGTCTATTTACACATAGTGAATATTTGAGTTTTTGCTGTGTGACAGACACTGTTCTAACTGCTTTCCATGCCTTCTTTTATCCACATAACAATGCTGTGATGTAGGTGCTAATGTTAAATTTATTTTCCTGTTTGGGAAAGAGTCTGGGAGCTCAAATAGCCCTCAATTAAGGTCCCTTAGTTGCTAAGTGTTAGAGCTAGGACTAGAAGTCAGGTATGTATGTATGTATGCATTTATATTAAGTTTATTTATTTTGAAAGAGACCAAGTGAGAGTGGGGGGAGGGGCAGAGAGAGAGAGAGAGGGGGAGAATCTCCAGCATGTTTCATGCTGTCAGCACAGAGCCCAACATGGGGCTCAAACTCACAAAACTGAGATCATGACCTGAGCTGAGATCAAGAGTTGGACGCTCAATTGACTGAGCCACCCAAGCACCCTGAAAACTCGGGTCTTTAAAAACACTCTGCTCAGGGGCACCTGGGTGGCTTAGTCTGTTGAGGGTCTGACTCTTGGTTTTGGTTTGGGTCACGATCCCAGGATCATGAGATCGAGACCTGAGTCAGGCTCCATGCTGAGTGTGGAGCCTGCTTATGATCCCCTCCCTCCTCTCCCTCCCTTTCTCCCTCCCTCTCTCTCTCTCTCCCTCTCTCTCCTTCTCTCTCTCTCCCTCCTTCTCTCTCTCTCCCTCCTTCTCTCTCTCTCCCTCCTTCTCTCTCTCTCCCTCCTTCTCTCTCTCTCCCTCCTTCTCTCTCTCTCCCTCCTTCTCTCTCCCTCCCTCCTTCTCTCTCCCTCCCTCCTTCTCTCTCCCTCCCTCCTTCTCTCTCCCTCCCTCCTTCTCTCTCCCTCCCTCCTTCTCTCTCCCTCCCTCCTTCTCTCTCCCTCCCTCCTTCTCTCTCCCTCCCTCCTTCTCTCTCCCTCCCTCCTTCTCTCTCCCTCCCTCCTTCTCTCTCCCTCCCTCCTTCTCTCTCCCTCCCTCCTTCTCTCTCCCTCCCTCCTTCTCTCTCCCTCCCTCCTTCTCTCTCCCTCCCTCCTTCTCTCTCCCTCCCTCCTTCTCTCTCCCTCCCTCCTTCTCTCTCCCTCCCTCCTTCTCTCTCCCTCCCTCCTTCTCTCTCCCTCCCTCCTTCTCTCTCCCTCCTTCTCTCTCCCTCCCTCCCTTTGCACTCCTTCACCACTCACATGTGTTCTCTCTCTCTCTCTCTCTCTCAAAAAAAAAAAAAAAAGAGTAATAATAAAAAACCATTTTGCTCATTGGTGTTTCTGGGTTGTGTCTTGGCCAGACCCACACCCATGACTTATTCTGGATCCGGGTGCACGGGCACCCTTGCTGGCCTCAGTCTCCCTTGCGATCCTTCCGGGGGATGCTTGCATGTCCTATACACAAGGGGGTGGTGGGGTGTCACAGGGGGAGAGCCAGTGAAGGGGACAGTGTCTCAGATGGGGTGGTGTGTAGAGGGTTAACAGTAGAATAGGCCTTGTGAGCATGTGTGAGTGTGGGCCAGGACTGTGTGCCTGCAACTGTTGCTGGAGTCTGCGCGTTCATTTTCAGCAAATATTTGTTGAGTACCTACTGTGTGCTGGTGCTGGAAGGATTGCCACCATTTGTCGTGCACTTGCTGTGCTCCAGGCACTATAGTGGGTGCCTTATGCACATTTTCACTGTTCCTCCTGGTAATGCTTATGTTACATTGCCCTTGTAGGGAAACGGAGGCACATAGAGGTTAAATTACTTGGTCAGAGTCGCACAGGTGGAGTGGAAGCATGATTTCCACTCCCGGGACAGTGAGCGTGAAATAATGTATTTCATAGTTGTGTTTCATTTCGGTGACTCATTCATTCATTCATTCACAAATCTTTCCTGAGAGCCTGAGAGGTGCCAGCCACACTACAAGGCACTGGATTAAAGAGTGAAACCCTGACTAGCTGCTGCCAGAGAGACTATTAATAGCATTACATAGAAAGTTCCAGACTCCTTTTACCCTGCCCATGATGAGGGTGTCAGGAATGCCCAACCCAGCACCCAGGGGAGAAGCAGGTTTGGTCGCAGGGTCTTGTTGGCAGTAGCCAGTGAGGACCCTGCTACCTCCGGGCAGCACAGGATGCAACCCAGAGGACGACCTGAGTAGATGGAACAGGGACAGATGAGGACAGAAGCAATGACAGCCATGTCGGCTGAGGGAGGAGGAGTTCACGATCAGACGTTGAGGGTGTGCGGCTTCCAGTTTGCTCTACATAATTACATGTAAATTCTATCCCAAAGCAAAGATAGTCATTTTCAATTAATTCTTTTGTTCTCCTCATTAGATCCTAGTTAAAACACTCCTTGAGGTATTCTTACAGGAGGAGACCTGCATAAATTGTGTGTGTGTGTGTGTGTGTGTGTGTGTGTGTGAGAGAGAGAGAGAGAGAGAGAGAGAGAGAGAGAGAGAGAGAGAGGTAAATCCTGTAAGGTGGACTATAAGTAAGCTCCTTGAAGGCAAGAACCACGTCATATATGAATCTGTTCCCAGTGCCCGGCACCATGCATGACAAGGAGTAGATACTCAATAAATGTATTGTTTCCTTCTTGAACTGGAAAGATACTGTGCAAAGTGTTATGGAAACAGAACAGAACCAATCACTGCTTGACCACCCCCTTCCCAAACCTTTTCCCCTGGGTATTTGGGAAAGGCTCCATTGAGGAGGGATAGTTGAGTCAGATCTTCCAGAATGGACTGTGGTCATGGCTGAGGATGTGGGGATATGGAAGAAGACAAACTATCTCATGGGAAAATTATAACCCCAACAACCTGCAAATCTAATTTGAGGCTGCATGACAATGACTTAGGCCTGGAATCTTTTTCTCTCCCCTGAATGTCAACCCCAGTCAATCCACAATGGTTGCCTGAATTTGTGTTGAGGGAAGGATTTGGAGGTGCCCTACTGACGCTGTTTGGTGGCCGTGCTTGCTGTGGTGTGGGAGGGGTGCTGGCGGTATTTGTATCACAATTTGGCCATCCCCATTTTAGGTCTCTGGGCTTCTAAAGAAGACCCTCACTCCTTCCTTTTGTCTCATCCCAATCGCTAAGGGGAGGCAGGTTCGTGGTTCATGGTGCCAGCTCCACAAGGGCAGGGACCGTGCAGGTGAGAGAACTGGTTCTTTACTTTTTCATCCGGGTTCTCCATCAAAAAATTTCTTAGGAGGCTGAAGCTGCAGGCTTCATAGGCTTTGAAGAGATTCTAGGGGAGCTGCTCTCTTTAGAAACTCATCAACGAGGAATTCGGCATCTGGGAGGACTTAGAAACAAATATTTTCTTTTTTTTTTTTTTTAATGTTTTTATTTATTTTTGAAGGAGAGAGAGAGACAGAACATGAGCGGGGGAAGGAGCAGAGAGAGAGGGAGACACAGAATTTGAAGCAGGCTCCAGGCTCAAGCTGTTAGCACAGAGCCCGATGCGGGGCTTGAACTCACATACTGTGAGATCATGACCTGAGCCGAAGTCAGACACGCAACCGACTGAGCCACCCAGGTGCCCCTAGAAACAAATATTTTCATGCTCTCCACTTTGTTATAACGCCTAATCGTTTCTTCTAAAGTTGTTGAGGTATGAACTGAACTAAAAAGTTTAAATTTCTAGATCACTTAAGCTTTAAGCTAAAACTTAAACATAGCGTCAAACAATCCTATCAGAAATAAGTTGAATTGATGGTGAGGCTTTCTTCCTTCTTAAAGGGCTCACTCCTACCTGTCATTAAGATATAGCTGGTGATATTCTGTTATCCTAAGGTCAGGTGTTGTTCATTGCTGTGATGCAGTTGTGTCCCCAAAGGTCATCGGGGTGCTTGCCCCTCACTAAATGGTTCCAGGTTGCTTTGACTTTTGAGATCTTCGGTCTCGATTTTGTTTTCCTGTGTCCTATCTTGACACCAGAGGACCACCTCCTGGCTGCTGTCAGTTGTCTGCTCTTAGCAGTACGTTTTGTTTTATAATTTTCTGTGGCCTCCAAAGTCCCATAATTAAGCCTTTTGGCTTTTGTCTAAAGGAAGCAGCACCAGGCCTGAATGAAGGCCTTGAGGGACTTTTATTCCAATGAACATAGAACATGTGCTTCGTGTGTGTGTGTGTGTGTGTGTGTGTGTGTGTGTGTGTTTGGGCTTGTCCCAGAGACTCTTCTTACTTCCTTTTGGGTTCTCAGCTGGCTTTTCCTTGTCAACGAGGCTGTGTAAGTGAGCAGGTAAATGAGGTGTAACTGTGCTTAAGAGATTTGCTGATTTTACTGAAACTTAACACCATTGGTCTAGAGCATAAGACTCCAGGCTGGAGAGCTCAGGATCTACATATACTTGGTAGAATTTGCTTCACTGTGCAGAAACTTGGAAAGGAAGTGCTCTCCTGCAGCCTAGCTCCCATTAAAGAATTTACTTTCTTGGATCAAGAGTTGTATCAAGGTCCGGTATTATAAAAGTTAATAACCCACCCTGAAGGGTTAATGTCAATTTAGGCAAAGTGGTGGAGGAATTTGCCAAAAGGAAACCTTTTTGAAAAAAGGCATTTTGATTAATTAAACTTTTTGTTTCATTTTGGGAGACAGAGGGTCAGGAAAGGTCTTCTGATAAAAAGTCATCATTTGAAATGGTTCGTAGTATTAGTAGCTGGCAAGTCCTTTACCGTGGACACAATGTACTGCTGCTTAATATGCAATGTCACTCGCAGCTAATCCCTTTATTGATTTTTTTTTTCCCTCTGAATTTGCTGACAGGAGAAGATTAGGTCTAGAGAAATAGTTGCAGGCAGTTCAGGTTCTATTTGACAATATTTAGAATTTAAAGTGACCTTTAACAAAGAAAAGGCTGCATGGAGTGGGATTTAAGTGGTTCAGGACAGGGTGCTATTAAGGGCAAGGTAGAAGGGAATGCATTTTTAATGCCAGTGTCAGGGCAGGCCATCCTGGGCAAGTGTCCTTTGTCCTTAGGGCCACGTGAGAGACCAGTGCCAGGCTGATCCCCGGCTTTGCTGCAAAGGAGATGAAGTTTGACTTTGTCCTGTTCAGTCTTTTTTTTTTTTTTTTTTTAAATTAAAGTTTATTTATTTATTTATTTTGAGAGAGTGTGAGCAGGGAAGGGGCAGGGAGAGAGAATCCCAAGCTGCTCAACACTGTCAGCAGGGAGCCTGATGAGGGGCTCGAACCCACAAACCGTGAGATCATGACCCAAGGTGAAATCAGGAGTCAGACGCCCAACCAACTGAGCCATCCAGGTGCCCTGTGCTGTTCCGTCCTGAATGTACGGTACTCTCCCTTCCTTAACCCTCTCCCACAGTCCCTTTTTCTCTCTTGGCCTCATTGGTGTTGTCCACAGCTCTCCCTTGTGTAGTCCTCCCAGGCTGCACACCTGCACGGCACCGTGCTCCCGCACCACCTCCTACCTCTGCCCACTTTTAAGAGGAAAGCGATCTGATTAGGATGTCAATAGTCTGTGGTCCTTAACTGCCCGTGAATTTAAGCCTTTGAAACAATAGGGACTTTTATTCCTTTGAGCTTATTAACAGGTCAAATGGTGGAGGGAGAGAATTGGTAGATGTGGTTTAACAAAATAAGAATCTAAATAAAATACAAATACATATATGCAAAAGCATGACATTCATTCCAGCCCTGTCCTCAATTCTGCACTCTGCTTCTGAGGTCACCCTCTCCTCTTTCCCTTAGTCACATTCAGGGGGACAAAATTCATACCCCATTGGTAGCCTTACTGTGTCAATCTGAGCCTGTGTTAGACTTGGTCATATTTTAGGTGTTATTTCACCGGGGTATATTCAAATCCAAGGGATGGGTACTATTTGAAGTATTCTCCTTTTACTTTTCAGCATCACCTGGCAGAGGATGGTGACGTCTGCATTAATTCCTGAATTGCATAGTTCCTAGCTGTTTGACTTGTCACCTAATTTCTCTGGTCCTTAGTTTCCTTATCTGAAATGAGAAATGTCACCAGATATCTCTAACATCACTTCCAATTGTAACATTACAGGTTTTATTGTGCCCTGCCCTCTGTTGCTTCTCAGTCTCCTTCCAGAAGGCTCTGAGTGGGGAAATTCCACCACCATTCGTCTACCCACCGTCCAGCGCTCACGTGCTGTGCAATAGTGAGGTGTATAGGGTAGGGTGATGAGCGTTCAAAGGCTTCGGAAGGCGTGGTCCTCTTCCCAGGGAGTTTATATATTTGTTTTAGAGACAAAATGAGATGTATGTGTGTCTGACCTCTGGCTGTTTTGTACAAGTTTGTATCATCACAGCAATGTGCTCATAAACATATCTTTACATGTATGGTTAGACTGTAAGCCCTTTGAGGCCTTAATGCTATAGTAAGTTCTTGACACATGCGTGTTGAAGTTCATGATAAAGTATGTACAGTGGGAATATGTAATCTTGGGGGCCACCAGTGTAGAGAGATGACCACAGAAGGGTCTTCTTCAAATCTACAGTGACTGTGAGTTCAGGTTCACAGCCAGGAGCTGGTAGCAGGAGCCACGGCCATGTGTGCCCTTCCTCTGTCACTGGTTCTTGAGTCTGGTCCTTGAATGCTTAAGGACCATGCTAAATGGTATCTGTCATTTCCTAAAACTGTTGACAATTCTGCCTCCCTGGGCAGTGAGCCTTTCCATGATCCACCATCCCCTTCCCTAGAATGCTGGTGTTTCCAGCTGCCCAACTAGGAGGTTCATCTCGACCCAAAGTGTCCTGCTTCCAGGGTCTACCCACCAGCTTAGACCCCTTGCCTCACCAGCAACATTGATATTTGGACCTTGTGATTCTTGTTCAGAGCTAGACCTGGAGTTGGCTAGTTCTTCTCACTCAGGCCTATTTCAAATTGCACACTGTTCCCTATTAGCTTACATCTGAGGTCCTTATGCCTTGAAGCTGGACCTGCAAGAATTAAAATATTGGGAAAATTAGGGCTTAGGAATTTTGGGGTTCTGGAAATTCAGAAGTCTGTCTTGGGCATCAGGAGAGACTCAAGCCTGCTATGCATTGGCCTCAAGACACCATGATTGAGAAGACCTTCATAATTAAGGACACATTTTTGAAGCCAGGAATGTTTTTGGACTCTTCTTACTGGATTTAAGTCCAATTGTAGGTCATGGGCTCTCGAATCACACAAGGAAGGGAAAAGAAGTGGGTCACCTGGCTGGAAAGAGTTAGTTGGAGAAACTGAGAGATGGGATGGTGTAGATGCTGGCATTGACTGGTCTGCTTGGTGTTTATCAAGACCTGGAAGTGAATCATTGAAGCAATACTGTTGTCCTAGAGGTTATGGAAGTCCTGCATTTTATCACCTATTTGGAGCCTTTTATTGGAAACTTACATGTATGTGAGTGAATGGGTTGTACCTTAACTGGCCAAAGTTTCTCCTCATCAAAACAATGTTGACTCTAAGTCCTACAAATTCTAAGTCTGGGGGTATAAGAGCTGTGTCCTTGCTGGCCTCTTCACAGACTTCAGATCTTACAGCAGCGTGGGCTCAGTGAACCAAGGATGGTAGAAAACTGTTCTTAACCTTGGCACCTTCACAGCTCACCCTCTCCCTGCTGTCAACATGCTTCCTCCCAAATTCCTTTCTTTGCCCTTCATTATCAGAAATGCAAATGGGACTAACTTGGTAGATGGTCAGAAGTAGTGCTTTAAGTCAAAACTTTTCATTCTTCCAACAGGCCTGGGATTGGAGTTGTGTTATGCTCAACCAATGGTTCTTTGCTAGGCATTAGACGTGTAGAGAAGTGTCATTTTCTGATTTCAAATCATTTGGAAGCACCTATTTATATCATAACCTATGTACATAACCTAACTGAGCCAAAGAGATCTCTATGTTTACTAATGCAACATTTCCTTAGACTTGATTTCCAGCTTGCTTTTTCCTCCTCCTCTTTCCTGCCCCCCTTCCCAAATCACACTGTAAACTGTTGAGGCTGTCTTAACTTTCTCCCCCAGCATCTAGTGCAGTGTCTGATACCTAATCACATGAGTAACATACCATATATATATATGTACGTATATATATATACACGTATATATACATACACACACATATATATACATATATATGCACACACACATATATACGTATATATATACACACACATATATATACGTATATATATATATATATACACACACACACACACATATATATACGTATATATATGACATGGATATATATGATAACGTGGATAATTGGGAGCATCGATGATTCTGATGTTCGATAACCAAGAGCATTTTCCTGGCAATGGCATGTTCTAAGCTGAGGGTTGTGGGTGTGTCCAAATGCTGGCCTCCTCACTGCACAAAGTAGCCAGCTTTGGCCTCTGAAAAGGAACCTCACCTTCAGACATGGCGTCAGCCTCCAGCTGGATGGTCCTCCCAGCTGGGATCCTCTCCCTAATGCCTTTTTGGAAGGTCTTTCCTTCACTTGGAGGGTTTTAGCCAAAGGGGAGAGATTTTTTATGGATTTCCTGGGGGAGTATCCCACAAGGTCTGCTCCAGAACGGCACAGACTTTTAGCCACCAGTAACGAGAAGGGCAGTTTGTTGGGACACAGGTCATAGAGTGAGATTCTGAAGAGCATGTCTCCTCCATTGTGTTGCACGGCGTTTTGCACAGTTGTTCAGTAAGTGTTGACTGAATTGTACCTGGTTGGGTTGTTGTGATTCTCACCATCTTTCTTCCCCTCGTATTGTTCTTTAGGGATTCTCTGGTTCCTCCTATTGGGTTTAGGAAGTTCACAGGGGTGTCTCATGTATGTTTCTAAATGTTGTTTCTTGGCTACTTGGTGGGCTCTGACATTTCCTTCAGAATGTGTCAAGATCTGTCTTCTCTGACAGTGACACCTGCCCATCGGCCTCTTCTGCTCCCCTGCTAGGGTCTCTTGCTTGTCTCCATGTCTGATGTGGGGGAATGCCTGCTCTCCTGGTCTGTTCTAGATTTGGGCTGGTCCAGCTTGCTGCCACACTCTGACTTCCCAGGAGCCTGGCGTTTGCTTGTAATTTCATCAGAAAGGAAAGGATTGCTCCCTCCGTTTCGTGGGTCACCCACCCATGCTGCCTTGTATGGGGGAGGGTAATGTCTTACGGAGATTTTTGGCAACTGGCACTTCCATTTGTGTTGTTACACCTCTCTTCCCTGGGGCTCTGGCATGAATCCCTGGGGCCAGGAGCCGAGGGACTTGAGCAACACATCCTACTGCATTTGGAGTCACTCTTCCCTCATTCTCATCCATTGTCCTGGGACCAATCTCTGCACAGTGACTTTGTCTCGGGATGGATATTTTCTCCGTCTACTTGGTCTTTGGTGCACATGAACTAATGGGAGGCCCAGAGAGGGAAAACAATAGGTAATCCTAGGACTAGACTGCAGATACTCTGAATTCCACTCAGCACCTCTTGCTCTGAGCTGCGGCTGCCCTACTGACCTCCAGACGTGCCCAGACATGTCTAAAGCCCCAGGCAGTCATGGCTTAGGCTTGTGATGGTACTTTGAGTGCTTTTTCTGGGGAGTGTGTATTTAGCATCTCATTCAGAGCCTTGCACAGAGCAGGGCTTCATAGATAGCCTTAATTATAATATTCATATGGACTTTGGTTCTTGATCTGTTTCTTCTGAGAATTCTTGCCTTCTGAAACTTCAATTTCTTGAAACCTTTTGATCCTTAATAACGTGGTCTTTCCTGCCCACTGTGACTTGATACTATAAAAAAAAGAGAAACAGGGTTGGGGGGGTAGGTGTGTGTTGGGGTGAGGAGAGAAAGCTGTTATCAAGGAGTCAAGGTGACAGGTTGAGTTCATGGTCAAAGAGTCAAGGTAGTGGGTAGGAAAGCAGAGTTCATCCTAAGGGTCCAGGTAGGTAGCCAAGAGCCAGGAGGGTGGTACCAATAGCAGTGGTCTAGACAAGGAGCTGGGTTTTGGAAACTGGATGCCCTTTCAAGGTCCCAGGAGTTTTTTAGGCGGACTGGCTTGGCTTCCAGGAACGCACAAAGATGACTCAAGTAGAGGGATTCTTGAGAAGATATACCTCAGATGGGAAGGGGAAGAACTGGGGCCGTCCAGGTCTTACCCTCCCTCTCCGTGTCTCTGCTGCTTGCTCACCTCTTTTCCCCAGCTTCCCCACTGCCTGTCTCCCTCCTAACTTTACCCCGCCTTTTATTTTATTTATTCTGGTTTCCTTGGCACCAGCTTGATCTCATGGCACCCTTTCAACTCCAGCCACATTCTTTCAGTGCTTCTGGTGTCCTTTTCAGTTGAGGGAGGATTCCATTGGCTCAGTTCAGGATCTTGTGCTGGGCCCTTGTCACTGGTGGCTGTGGCCCCGGGATCAGCTGGTGCCCGGCAGAGGGTCATGTGGTTCAGCACACGCTCGTTTGAGCAGCAGGGACGATAAGCGAAGCTTCTCTTAGAAGGCGGGGCTCCAGGAAAGGATTTCTCTGGGTTCTTGGAGGTAGAGCTGAGAGAACTGTCACAAAGGTGGTCTCCTGATTCCATGGGGGCAGGGAGTAGCCTCACCAGGGGCTGCTGATGCAGGCTGCGCTCGCTTCAGGGCTCCTGCCTCTGCGGTGTCGTTGAGGAGTCAATGATGATCACGCACGTGGAAGCATCACGAGTCCCCTTGGATAGCACAGAGCCCTTCTCTTCTAGATGCACTTCTTTGATGTTTTAAAAATGACTCTTAATACATGAATTCATGTAGTTTCTGTGTTGTGTGTAATAGCCAAATCCATTTTCACCTTCATGCACCTGAACTCCTTAGGTCTTCACAATATCCCTGTGATGGAGAAGGGATCTGGCTGGCATTTTAGGTATGCGGTAACTGAGTCAGGGCCAAGTTGAGAGGCTTTGGTCTAGGCGTTCTGACTTCCATTCCCGCCCCTCTTTACTCATGCGTCATACATCTGTATGCAGAGCATTGTACGTCCCTAGGTGTTACGAGGAGATAAAAAAGAAATAAGCTTACATTCTAGTTAGGATAAGCTGCAAACAACATCCATTAAGACCGTCATTTGAGAGCTGATTGCTGTGTGCTGGTGATTGTGACCTTGAAGTACTCACACAAGAGGACACACAAAAATTACAGGCTGCCTCGAAAGTCTGGGATGCGCTGTGGATTGAAGATAAGCCGAGAGAGAATCAAGGTCACGTACTTGTCCAAACCGGGCAACCCTGCAAACAGCCAAGGTTATTTGTTGGTAGTACTGAGCCGGAAGGTGTCTCTGGATCCTGCTCGAGGAGCTCCAGGGCTGGGTGGCCTGATGGGGAATTAACTGACGAGGGATCTGAAGCCCAAACTGAGGAGGTGGCTGTATCCTTGGGAAGAAGAGAGAGGAGGCTGCACAACTATGAAGGTCCGTGCCAAAGCGGTGGTGCATCTTCTAACAGTTTGCAGAGGACTTCACGACAGGTTTTCTGAGCTGTTTTATTGTAACCTAGAAGGAACCTCCGGTGACAGGAGAGGATCCCTCACTGCAGTGTACTGGAATGTAGCCGAGGGGGAGACATGAAGAGCTGTTTCCAGGAGGAAGGCTCTGACAGGTTGGCCACTAGAGGCACAGGAGGGAAGTCAGAGCTCTCCCAGGTAGGGGGAGGGGGCACCCATGGGGGCAGCCACTGACACCATAAGCAGGTACGCAGAGCAATGGGAACTTAGGGGCAGGCTGTATACCGCTGGGTCAGTGCATGGAGGTCTGGCAGCCAGTGGCCGAGCCTCCAGAGGCTCACGTAGGGCCAGGAATCAGCCATCCATCCCAGCCAGGGGGAAGGTAGAGCCGTCAGCTTGGCCATCCCCACAAACCTTAGTCCTGGGAACATAAGGCAGGACTGGTGTGCAAGGTCAAGACCGGGTCAGTGGTGGGAGTGTGGTGCTTGACCGGAGCCTGGGTTTAGAGAGGGGTGGCCCAAGTTGTGGGGAAGGGAGAGCTCTGAGTGCTGAGAACTGTAAGGTGTCCGCCGAGCCCTGTACAGCTCAGGGTGCTGAGCCCTGTACAGCTTTGATGTGGAAGCCAGGAGGGTGGGGTGCAGAATCTGGGGTTCAGAGAGCCAAAGTGACGGACTCAAGACCATTCTTGGCCAGGCTGACGTGGTTCTGGATTTTCTTTATCTTTTACCTTGTTTTGTTTGGAACATTGTAATGGACTTTTTTGTATAGTGATACATGCACATTGTGATTCATCATCTTAAAAACATCAAAGGATCTACAAGGAACATTTTTTCCCCTTTAATTTCTCTGATCATCCAATCCCCCTTCCACAGACAACCAATATTATTAGTTTCCTTCCAGAGATGTTTTATGTGTGTTCAAGCATATGCCTATATATCTATTTATCATTTTTCCCCACTTCTTAAATAAACGTGATGTATTTTGCATGCTGCTCTGCACCTTGCTTATTTCCACTTAATTTATCCCATAAGGCTTTCCATATCAGTTTATAATGAGTTGTCTTTTTAAAAATGCTGTATTGCCTTCTATTGTGTGGATATACCATAATTTATTTAGCCAGTCTCCTTCTGATGGAAATTTAGGTTGCTCTCGTAAGCAAAGTGGCAAATGAATAACCTTGTACGTATGTCATTTCACACCTGTGAGGCTGCGTCTCCCAGATAAATGACTAAAAGTGGAATTTCTGGGTCAAATCGAGCCTTTGTAATTTTTAGAGATATTGATGAATTGCCCTTTCGAGAGGTTGTACAAATTTACAAAATTTACACTCCAAGAGCAACTCACAGGTGTGTCTGCCTCCCTGCCCCTCACCACACAGTGTGTTATCAAACCTGGGGACCTTTGCCAGAATAGTTGTTGAAAATGCCATCTCAGTGCAGGTTTAATATATTGTTCTCTCTCTTTGAGTACTCTTGAGCATATTTGCATATTTTAAGGTCCATGAGCTATCTGTTCACCTTTTGTTTATTTTAAAATTGGATTGTTGGTCTTTTTCTTGGTAATCTTTAGGTGCTTTTCATATATGAGGGAGATCAGTGCTTTGTGATTTTTTTCCTAGTCCTTTGTTATTTGAATTGCAAATATTTCTTTTTTTTTTTAATTAAAATTTTTTTTAATGTTTCGTTTTGAGAGAGACAGAGTGCGAGTGGGGGAGGAGCACAGAGAGAAGGAGACAGAATCCGAAGCAGGCTCCAGGCTTTGAGCTGTCAGCACAGAGCCTGACGCGGGGCTCATACGCACGAGACGCGAGATCATGACCTGAGCCAAAGTCGGACGCTTAACCTGCTGAGCCACCCAGGTGCCTTCTCTGTCTCTTGATTTTGCTTATGGTGGTTTTTATTGTGCAGAAATTTTGTATTTTTATGTAGTCCAGCTTCTCAGTAATTTCTCTTAGGGATTTTGTGTCATAGTTGTAAAGGATCTCTCCCTCTATGGCTACAGAAGAGTTTTCTCACAGTTTCTTCTAGTACTTTGATGACTTAACTTTTTTTTTCCAAACAAATATTTGATCTCCTTGGGAATTATCCTGGTTTAAGGTGTAAAAGTATGTCTTCAGTTTAATTTTTACCCAGGTTTTGAATACCATTTATAAATAAACCATCTTTTTCCTACTGACTTGAGATGACACCATTACTATGTTAGGGACTGAACTGAATCACTCCAAAGTCCTGTGTTGAAGCCCTATCCTCCAGTGTGACTAATTTGGAGATAAGGGCTTCAGGAAGTAATGTTAAATGAGGCCATAAGGCTGAGGCCCTGCCTGGATAGAGCTGGTGCTCTAAGATCCCAGTCCCTCCCTCCTCTACCTTCCTCTCTGTGCGCCACAGAGGAAAGGCCATGTGATGATAGAGCGAGGCAGCTAGGAGGCGATGTATCCTCAGAAAACAGCCCTGGCACCTTGATCTTGGGCTTTGTTTCCAGATTGGGAGAAAATAAATGTTATTTAAGGCACCTGTCCATGGTGTTTTGTCCTGGAAGCCCGAGCTGGCTAATCCATACCAAATAGTCAGCGCCTATGTGTTTTAGGCTGACCCTGGGTTTTCTGAATTCTGGTCCAGTTCTCCTACCACATCACATTGCCCACCGACTAGGCAACAAGGAGAGAGTTGGGGCTTCTAAATCATGGAGAGACTGAGGGACATGCTGGGAAAAGTTTGTGGAGAGCAGGTAGTAGGGAGGGACTGAGAGCAGCTGAGACCTTAGACCGGAGACAGCTGTCAGGGTGTAGGGCCGGGGTGGGGGAGTTGGGGAGCCATAGGTGACCCGGCCCGGTGAGGGACAGATTGCAGTGGCTGGCCCAGTAGAAAGAAGGAAGCACCGAGACAGATATCCTGGGAGCAAAGGGGATGGGGGAGGGGGCGGAAGGCTGCTGCGACCTGGGCAGGAGACAGGAGAGAATGGGGGCTCTCTGTGTGGTATTCTTCATTTCCAGGTGTCTATCTCACTGTCTTAGTGGTTCAGTTTCCATGTACTTCTGATGGCCTCATACCTGCCCTCAAACCCTTCGACTCCTTAGAGTCTCCCTCTGTTCCCAAAAACATGGCTATGATGCGTACTTGGAGCTCTAACTCCCTGGGGTGGAGTCTTATTATTTATCTTTATCTAGAAAATCTTAATGTATTCCGTCTTCTTTAAGCAAGAAAAACATAAGTGAATAGAAATTTCTCCAGTAATAGCTGCCTGTTCCCTCTTTTAACCATTCTGTTCCCACCTTGCTCCCTGGCCCCCCTGCCCCTCTGCCCCTCCAATGACTTGGGTTTGTCCTGACTTCCTCCCCCTCTAGCCTCTACTTTGTTTTTCATTTTTTTGGGGAGAGATAGATAGAGAGAGAGAGTGAACAAGAAAGCTAGTGAGCCCGAGAGGGGGAAGAGTAGGGGAGGGGGAGGGAACCTTAAGCAGGCTCCATACCCAGCACGGACCTGGATGCGGGGCCCCATCTCATGACTGTGAGATCATGGCCTGAGCCGAAATCAAGAGTTGGACACGACTGAGCCACCCAGGTGCCCCTCCAGCCCTTCCTGTGGAGTGCTCCTGCTCTTAGCTCTGCTTTCTAGATGCTGGGTCCCCTTCTGAAAGCCACCTTGCCAGGCTGGTGCTGCACCAGTTCTGTTTCATTGCAGTGATTGGAGTGGCTCCCTGAGGCCTTGCACAACTACGTAAGAGATGGCTGTCTGTCTGTCTTATCTCACTCTGCTTCTGTGTGCTGGCTGCTGATTTCAGTGAAGCCCCGAGTGCAAACCCCGAGGGGCCCAGGAGCAACGTTCATTGTACTTAGGGAGGCGTTGGGCAGCCTCTCAAGGAGTGGGTTACTCCATTAGGATGATTTGCTCTTCTCAGCTCACTCATTTTGGATGCCTGGGATCCCAGAGGGCATCCACTCACCACCTCTTTGCTCCTATGCCCTGAAAGTACAGCTGCCCTGCAGCAGAGGTCCTAGCGCCACGTGTAGGGAGAACGATGCTGCACCTGTCCCTGCAGGAGCAGGTCAAATCCAAGGGGCAAGGAAGCCAGTGTAGACGAGAAGGGCTCCACATGTCTCCTCCTAGTCCATGCCTCTAGCCGTACTCTGTACTCTGGGTGCATACTGATGCCTGGACAACCAGGACAGCCCCCTGCCTGAGTTCTCCACTCGGTACTCTGGCATCAACCCAAACGATCGCCTGTGGGACTCCACCAAGCTCTGGCTCTGTAGTAGTTTGCTCCCGTTGAGTCAACTGTGGGTTCGTTGGGCGCTGGCGGGCCCCACGCTACCCCTTCCCCCCATGTTCTACATCCCACCAAGCTGAAGAACATGGTCCTCTTCCTTTCCCCAGCATTCCCTGGTGTCCTCAGCCATCCATGACCTTCCCTCCCTCCGCCAGCACCGGCTGGTGCTCACCGTGTCCTGTATCCTTTGTGCCTTCCTGGGTCTCCGTCTCATTTGTCCTGTTGGCATCCATCCGCGGGGTCAGCACCTGCGTGCGCTAGGGGAGGTGAATGGGATGCATAGGTGATTAGTGAGATGCTCCTGGGAGGAGATCAGCAGGAGGTGAGCGGCCCGGCCCCCCAGGAGGGTCTCTTGCCATTAAAACTTGGATGATGTGCCTTTGATTTTTGTTAAGGGAATGGGTGGATTTCTTCTTGAATATGATTGTATTCTTTCTTAGTGGATCCCAGAAGACAATATTTTATGGGAGAAAAAACTTAAAATACAAAAAAAGAAGGTACAGTAGGTGGAACTCTACAGTTGTTTTTTCACTCAGCGTTATATTTTGGGGACTGTTTCTGTCTCAGTATACACGGTTCTAGGTTATTCATTTATTATTTTTTTTAACGTTTGTTTATTTGTGAGAGAGAGAAAGAATGTGAGTGGGTTAGGGGCAGAGACACAGAATCCGAAGCAGGCTCCAGGCTCTGAGCTGTCAGCACAGAGTCCGATGTGGGGCTCGAACTCACGAGCTGTGAGATCATGACCTGAGCTGAAGTCGGACGCTCAACCGACTGAGCCACCCAGGCACCCCTAGGTTATTCATTTAAACTATATAGAATATTCTATCCTGTGAATATAACCACACTTGATTTTTCTGTCTCCTACTTGACGGACCTTCAGTGCCATATGGAGCATCCTTGTGGACCTCTCCTTCTTGGCACATGTGCAGGAGTTTGTCCGGGGGTGGGGCATGATTTGGGGCCACTGGACATCAACATCACCAGTTCACTTGATTTGGTCAAGTGTTTGTAACAATTCACACTCCCATCAACCAGTCGAAAGCTTCTTCCCACACCCCCCCCCACTCTTTACCAAACATTGATATTCTCTGACTCAGGTTTTTCTCTTTTGATTGGGTGGTGGAATGGGGGGCAGCATTTCCAGGAAGTTTAAAAGAAAAATTCCACCTTGGCTTTGACCCACGATCATCAGGTTCTGGTTAGGGGACACTAAGTGGTGCTATCCTCCTGGGTCAGAGGCTTGTCCCACATGGCGACTTGTCTGGTTATGGGTGTTCAGACTGTACTTGGTGCTGTGTAGTCAGAGTGATGCTTCTTTTGTCGTGGAAGTCAGGATCTCACAGATGCGGGGTGTAGACGGGTTGGAGAAGGTCACTGGTGTAACCAGGGTTAGAGTGGCTGGGTGTGGGAGGCGGTGGTGTCAGTCCTTGAGGCAGGAGCAGGGTGGTAGGATGTGGCCAGGGTTGGAGCCTGCGGGGAAAGCCCTGAGCTGGGGTTGGGGTGGGGGCAGAGGGCATGTCAGAGCTGGCTGAGGAAGCACACCAGGCAGGAAGGAGACGGGCCGCGGGCAGCCTGTCTCCTAGGATGTGCATTTCTTTTGCCAAAGCATGCCAGATAGGTGCTCACTGCATGTCTTAAAAAACCTACCTGGCATCTGACACATAAAACAAATCTTCATCTTACATGGATAGAGTATGGCTGAAGATATAATAATAACAATTATGGAGAGTTTCCATTGTAGCAGGTGTTAAGTGCTTTACCTGTATTACTTCACTGAATTCTCACAGTACTCTCGAGGGGGTAGATATTTGTATCCTATCCCTTTAAGTGGAGGCACAGCGGGCTTCATTAATTTGGCCACGATCATACACCAGAGAGTGTCAAAGCTAAGATTTAACCCCAGGCAAGCTGGCTCCAGGGCCCAGGCTCTCAACCACAATAGTGCTGATGGACACAGCACAGAAGAGTAATTCACTATTCATATTTTCATACTTTGGTTTGAGTTTTATTTCAACTAATGAGTCAGGCTAAGTTAACACTTCCTTATTCTAGCCAAGCCATTTAACTTAAAGGAGAAAAAGGTCAATTTTGTAAAATAGAGGGGCTCCTGGGCAGCTCACTTGGTTAAGCATCTAACTTCGGCTCAGGTCCTGATCTCACGGTTTGTGAGTTCAAGTCTGGCGTCGGGCTCTGTGCTGACAGCTCATAGCCTGGAGCCTGCTTTAGATTCTGTGTCTCCCTCTCTCTCTGCCCCTCCCCTGCTTGCACTCTGTGTGTGTGTCCCTCAAAAATAAGCATTAGAAAAACTAAAATGTATAAAAAGATATTTTGGTAAAATAGAGATGTAAAGAAAAACATAATTTATTGGGGCCTTCTACTTTGTTTCTGTAATCTTTAGTTTCCATTCAGGTTTTAGCTAAGGCACACAGCAGGTTGAAGACTGAAATAATCATCTGGGTTTGGTTTCTCATCTACAACCCAGCTTCCTCCATTCTTGCCCCAATACACATATGCTCACACACGGATACCCAGGGACGGACGGACGGACACACACACACACACACACACACACACACACACACACACACACACAGTTTCTCGGAATTAACTAGTAAAGAAAATCAGGATTATATAACTCCCTTTTCAGATGAAAACTGGAAAACTCTGTAATCAGGATATTTTTCCCCCTAGCTGAAATCAAACCTTCATTTAGCTGTTTAAAAACATCTGGGCAGCTGTCTGAATTTTTTTTTTTTTTTTTTACTGGTTCAGCTTGTTGGAAATGACTGGCCTTTTGCCTTCCAGAGATGCACACTGAGGGTTGCAGACCCACCTTCATAAAAGCTACCCAAAGTCTCTGTCCATGTATCTGATCTTGGACCCCACCTCTGAGCAGCAGCAGCAAAGTAGAGCCATTTGTGCTGTGGCATCTGCAATTTTGGTGACTCATGAACGATCATCTTTTCTCTGAAGGAGCAGGAATGAAGAATTTGCGACCAGTTTATCTTCTCGCTGTCCCTCCCCTTTAGGACAACTGCCTCATGCTGGATCCTTAATTTAAAGAAAATGGATGTTTCCCTCTGGCCTGAAAGCTGGGGAGTCTTATCAAAAGTGACATTAAAAAAGTGCCAGACTGGCCTCCTCCCTCTCGCCTGCGCATCCTTCATCACTCCTGCCCGTCTCCATCACTGTCTCCCCATCTCAAGAGCTGTCTCCACTTCCTGGGTCCCTGGAGAGAAAGCATGAGCTCATTGTTCTCCAGTGAAAAACCAGACTTGGTCTCCTTCTTGCCTCGTTTGTCTGTCAGAGCCTGGAGATTGATGGTCCTTCCAGCAGCCGAAACTGCCTGGGGAAGCCGATGCCTCCTTCACTGGGTGTCTGCACCCTGTGGGGAGGGGTATGGGGAGGGCAGTGAAGGCTTGGGGCTCTGAACTTTCTAGAAGGTTATTAGGGCTGTGATGGGAATAAGGGAGTGGGTTATTTACTATACCCTCAATGGTGATTTAAAGCCATACCTCACCTTCTCCTCCTCTCTCAGGCAGCTGGTTTCAAGCTGGAAAATACATGAGCACATGGAGAAAAGCCGCAGCCAGACCTTACAGGGAAGACGGGTGGGGGGGGGGGCAAGCCCAACAACGCCTCGTTCTTTATTTCCTTTGGTGAGGGAGTTACTGTGTAATGACATTTTAAAAATACCATGTCAAAAACCTGCTAAAAGATTCAGAACTGTCTCCTTTTCTGGGGGAAAAGGCACTCAGAACCCAGGAATGTGGAAATTAGGATAAAGAAAATAGATCGTACCAAAGATGAGATGAACGTTATTCATTAAATTTTTTTTTTAATGTTTATTTTTGAGAGAGAGAGACAGAGTGCGATGGGGGGAGGGGTGCAGAGAGAGGGAGACACAGAATCTGAGGCAGGCTTCAGGCTCTGAGCTGTCAGCACAGAGTCCGACGTGGGGCTTGAACTCATGAACCACATAATGATGATGACCTGAGCCGAAGTCGGACGCTTAACTGACTGAGCCACACAGGCACCCCAGAGACGAGGTGACCCTTAGCACAGGAGATCGTGAAGCGTTCGGTGCTATTTAGATGTCGGTCAAGAAGGACAGCCACTCGGTAAAGTAACCAAAAGGGGCTGGTGAGTGAATGGAGGTGCGGGCAGAGAAATGGAACTGTGCTCAGTGGGGTGACTGGGGGCACAGATCTCGGTTGTGATGTGAGGCACGCGGCAGTCACCCAGCAGGGAGGCCTCCGTTCTAGTTCCTAATTGGAGTGTTGAGTGCCAGACGATGACGGACACGGGAGGCGCTGTCTCCAGGGGGGCCATCCTGTTCGAGCGCGGGGACTGGGCTGTCAGACGGGGTGCCCGAAGTGCCGTGAGCCTGGAGGTAGGTGAGCGGTGTCCAGATTTTTCAATGAAGGAGGAGATTGTCGGGATTCCGTGAACCCAGACGAGCAGCTGAGCTCGAGGGAGCTCTGGAAAACTGTCCAAAGGGCTTATTAACCAGATGGCGGGTGAGTGATCAGCAAGGAGGCTGTGATGTGCAGAGTCCAAACAAGCTGCGCCAAGCTGGCCTCGTTCCCTTTCTGGCTACGCCTCTTAGGTTGACGGGGTGAAAGATATGCAAGTGGACGACATGGGGACGTGGGTCTGGGGGCGGGGGTGGATCAGGGGTGTGAATTCCTGGCAGGCCCAATAGTCCTATCCAAAGTGCTTTCTCTCTCTCTTTTTTATTTTGTTTAATTTTTTTTTTTAAAAATGTTAATTTTTGAGAGAGAGACAGACAGACAGACATGGAATCTGAAGCAGGCTCCAGGCTCTGAGCTGTCAGCTCAAGAGCCCTATGCCAGGTTCAAACTCTTGAGATCGTGACCTGAGCTGAAGTTGAATGCTGAACCAATTGAGCCACCCAGGCACCACCCTCTCTCTTTTTTAAATGTTTATTTACTTATTTTGAGAGAGAGAGGGAGGGGGAGAGTGTGAGCAGGGGAGTGGCACAGAGAGAGAGAGAGAGACAGAATCCCAAGCAGTTCCAAGCTGTCAGCCTAACCTGACGTGGGGCTCGATCCCATGAACCGGGAGGTCATGACCTGAGCTGAAATCAAGAGTTGGTCACTTAACTGACTGAACTACCCAGGCGTCCTGCTTTGCTTGTTTCTGATAGAAAAACCTTAGAAGGTCTCTATTTCTGAAGAGCTTGGATTGTCACAATTTCTCCTCACACGTGTGATATACTGCCCTGCTTATGAACATGTCAGGTGGATTTGTATCCCACCTGAGCTGTGTAACAGCTTTGTGTTCTCAGGCAGCTTACCTTTGGATGCTGAGCCTCTATGTCCTCATCTGCGAAATGGGGATGATAACCAGACCTAACTTTTAGGATTAAATGAAATAATGCATAACAAGGTCCTTTGTATAATGCCTAATACATAGAAAGCTTGCATTAGACAGAAGCTGTTGTGTGTTTTTGAATGTTCATTTATTTTTTGAGAGAGTGCAAGCAGGAGAGGGGCAGGGAGAGGGGGAGACACAGATTCTGAAGGAGGCTCCAGGCTCTGAGCTATCAGCACAGACCCTGATGGAGGGGCCTAAACTCACGAACTGTAAGATCATGACCTGAGCCGAAGCTGGATGCCAAACCGACTGAGCCACCCAGGCGCCCCAAACACAAGCTGTTGTTAAAACAAATGCCAAGACCTCAGAGCACCATTTTGGCCATCAGGAGAACAAAGATGAAAAATACAAGCTTGTCTCGCTCAAAACTACCGATAGAAATACGGTTTCTGTGCAAATCACTGTTACAACTAGTAGCCAGCTGAAGGTGTTTGGGCCCGGGGTGAGGTGAGGGGTCAGAAATGTGTTGGGGGATGACTGGGGTGCTGGCAGACGGGAGCAGGCGTTTTGAGAATGAAATTGCCCGTGTGTGAATCACAGGGGCCCCCCTGACCACTGCTGATAAACATTTATGTAACATGGACTGAAGGAAGTAAATGTTTAGGATTTCTGGCCTTGCAGTGCATACAAACACGGAAAGGCCATGCCAATCCCACAAGCACAAAAACAAAGCACACAAAATGGAATGCATTTGAAAGCATTAAAACCCCAAACATAACACTTTTCCTCAGTTTAGAGAAAAACCTTTCTGGCTAGGCCTGCAGCAGCTATAAGCCTTGCAAATCCTCGGGCTCAGAACATCTGGGAGGAGCAGAAGGCGCTAAGAGGAGGTGGGAGGGGGGGTGGGGTTTCTTGAAATAGGTTTTTGTGAGGAGTAGTTGCCCCGCAGATAGGAGAGCTGCTGGTTGGTGACGTTGCCCAGGGGGTGTCCTTCTCAGCCCTGGCCCCCTTCTGCCCCACCTGTGGACAGGACTGGGCAGGGGTGGGGGATCCCAGCCCGTCTGCCCTCTTTGAAGCCCCTGGGGCGTTGCTGGTTTGCTTCTTTGCTCTTTCATCCAGGACACGATTTTGCTTCTAATCTCACACTTTTAATTCCCTATCCTCCACCCACACTCTCGTGGCCGCTAAGGTCGTCAACATTGACCATGCTAATAAATCTGATGATGGCATTCCTGACGCACTACAGGGAAAGCTCCCTGCTTCCTCTCCTTGCTAAGAGGTCATCTTAACTTTAAAAAAAAAATGCCCTTTAAAGAAGAGGTTCAAGGCTTAAAGCTTCAACTGGTGTCATCTCTCTTTTTTAATGTTGGTTTTCACTTTTTTCCCATGTGTTTCTACTCTCTCCTTAATCTTTGCATTTATTAAGCACAGAGCACAGGCCTTGGGCTAGAAAGGGGACTAAGGGGGGTCGGCCCCGGGGTGGGGGGGAGGCAGACCCGGGAGTGAGCCCGCAAGGCCTGGGCTGGGGCAGGCTGAGGCCGGGACGTTAACCTTCTTCCCCTTCTTTCATCCTTTCCCAGTGAAGGCATTGGTTGCTTCCACGTACAAGGCACTTGGGCTGCAACACAGCCCTTGCTCCCGGTGAACCTTTGGCTGGAGTTGAGTCATTCCAGCTGTGGTGTCTGAAAGTGCTCTGCACACGCCGAGAGACACTGGCTTTTCTCCCTGCTGGCTGAGGGGCTCTGGAGGGTGGGCTTCATCTGTCTACTCCATCTTCTCCAGTCTTCGCTTCAGTGGGTTGTTGTGAGGATGGCTTGGGATAGAATAGGAGCATCCTTGCGTGGTGGGCATTGAATAGACTCTTCAGGAACTCTGCAGGGAAGGAAGCCCGTGGACCCTCCACGCTGGTCCCGTAGCCCACCCCGTGTCTTAGGATGCTTGAAGATCGAGAGAAGAAAAGAACATGGAGGATACGGAAGCAGAGAAAGAGAAGAGCCTCCCTGAGGCGCTAGGTGCCCATGTGACCCCTGCAAGAGGACTTCAGGATTACGTTGGACCAATTCCTTTTACTTAATACCGCCCACGTTGTCTTCAAGCCTATAAACCATATTCTCTACTTTCTTTTAGGTCATCATTCTTAGTCCCGCTGCCCCAGTACGGCCTACAACAGGAACTTGGGGGGAGTTCCTGGGAAACGGGAGGGAGGAGGAAGCCGTGCGGTGGGCAGTGCGGAGCTGCTTGCTGACGTGAGCCTCACCTGTGGTCCCGGAGGTCGCCCCCTGAGTCATTGTGCAGAGCGGGCCTTGTGCTTCTCTCCCTGGGGACCGGGCACTTGCTCTGTGGCTCTTAATCCCTTGCTGTCCCCTCCTGTTCTTCTCTAGGCTGTCTGGTGTGGACTAAGTGGGCTTGTGAAGTGTGTTGAGGCAGGAAGACTTGGTGAGTGCTGTCCGCTTTCCCGGGAGTGCCCACCGTGGCTGCCGTGGGATCCAAGGTGCTCTTAGGGTGCCCAGAGACCCCGCTCTGGTTCTGTCCACAAAGATCCACAAGGCATGGTGCAAACACGGCTCCCAGATGGGCACTTGACCCTGGTGTTGCTTTGCTCGTCGCTCCCAGACATGGCTTCTGAGGAGAGGCCAGCAAATACTCAGAGCCAACGACTTCATTTACCTTATAGATCATTTGATCAAGTAACAGATCCCGATCTCCATTCTTCATTCATCCAAACGTATATGGAGGCCCTCACTGTGCACCAGCTGCTTACCTGGCGCTGGGTAAAAAAGCGTAAAGAAGAAACACGGTTTCTGATTGTGATGAACTCACAGTTCAGCGGCAGCAACCCTTCTTTGAATACAAAAAGCTTTGGGGTCAGAAGAATCTGGGAAGGTCTGCCTGCCGTGCCTGTCCCTTCCAGGGGGAGTAGGGGGAGTCACAACATACATTAGAGACTCTCTCAAAGTCCTGCAGTAAGTAGACCATTTAAATATTTAACCCAACTTTTCCTAAATGCATTTCACTGTCACATACCCAGCCTCATTTTCCTGCAGTTTTATTGAAATATGATCAACATCCCTATCGTCTTAGTTCAAGGTACATAATGTGCTGCTTTGATACATGCAGGTATTTGTGAAATGATCACAGTAAGTCTATGAACGTCCATCACCTCACGTCGTTGCCAATTTTTTTTCTTGTGATGAGAACTAAGATCTACTCTTTTTAAAAAAAAATTTTTTTTTTTTAACGTTTATTTTTGAGACAGAGACACAGAGCGTGAACGGGGGAGGGTCAGAGAGAGAGGGAGACACAGAATCCGAAACAGGCTCCAGGCTCTGAGCTGTCAGCACAGAGCCTGACGCGGGGCTTGAACTCATGGACCGCGAGATCATGACCTGAGCCGAAGTCGGCCGCTTAACCGACTGAGCCACCCAGGCGCCCCAAATCTACTCTTAGCAACCTTCAAATACACATTATTAACTCCAGTCACCATGCTGTGCATTATATCTCAAGACTTTTTATAACTGGGCTTGTACCTTTTGACTACCTTCACTCAGTAAGTTCTACCTCTCATCCCCCCCCCGCCCCGCCTCTGTCAACCACCAAACTATTCTGTGTCTATGTGCTTGGTGTTTTTAGAACCCACATATAAGTGAGCTCCTACAATATTTGTCTTTCTCTGTCTGACTTTGCTTAGCCTAATGCTTTGAAGGTCCATTGATGTTCTTGCAAATGACAAGATTTCCTTTTTTATGGCTGAATGATATTCCACTGTTACATACATACATACATACATCTCCCACGTTTTCTTTGTCCATTCATCCACTGGTGGGCACATCAGTTGTTTCCATTGCCTTGGCTATTGTGACTGGTGATGCAGTGAGCATGGGGGTGCCGATGTCTATTCAAGATAGTGATTTCAGGGGCACCTGGCTGGCTCAGTCCATAAAGCGTGCAACTCTTGATCTCAGGAGTCGTGAGTTCGAGCCCCACATTGGGTGTAGAGATTAAGACAAAAATTAAAAAAAAAATGATTCATGAAAAAAGATAGTATTTTCATTTCCTCCAAATACAAACCTGTAAGTGGGATTGCTAGGTCACGTGGTAGTATTCTTTTTAATGTTGGGGGGATCTACCATACTGTTTTCCACAGTGGCTGCACCAGTCACTCCGCTTTTCACGTGAGAAAAGTGCTCCCCTGTCTTCCTTTCTCCTTGGGCCTGCCCTGCAAGTTGTGGGTTTGCTTGTGCTCATGCCAGTCACCCAGGTGTTGGTGACTGCTACCCACTTGGCCCCCTCTTTATTTTTTATTTAAAAATGTTTAATTTTTGTTTGAGAAAGAGTCACAGAGAGGAGACAGGAGTGAGAGAACCCGGACAGACTCCACGCTGTCAGCACAGAGCCCGAAGTGGGGTTTGAACCCATGAAACCATGAGATCATGACCTGAGCTGAGATCAAGAGTCAGACACCTGACCAACTGAGTCACCCAGGTGCCCCATGCCCTTCTCCCCTTTTTAAAGTTTATTTATTTTGAGAGAGAGAGGGAGAGAGAGTGCGTGCGCACGTGTGTAAGCAGGGGAGGGGCAGAGAGGGGGGAGAGAGAATCCCAAGCAGGCCCTGTGCTGTCAGCACAGAGCCTGATGCGGGTCTCAAACTCACAAACTGTCAGATCATGACCTGACGGGGCAGCCTCTTTTAAAGCTCTATTAGAACAGTATTCGATCCAAAGTAACGCCTCTCTCATGGAAGAATTTAAAGTACTATGGCAGCTGTTCAAGGAAGATAATTTTTGATGGAGTGGGAGTGGATCCCATCTCACTTTGCCTGGGGCACCTGGGTGGCTTGGTTGGTTAAGCATCTGACTTAGGCTCAGGTCATGATCTCACGGTTCATGGGTTCAAGTCCTGCATCAGGCTCTGTGCTGCCCTTCCCCACTTGTGCTCCCTCTTTCTCTTAAAATAAATAAATAAACTTAAAAAAAAAAGTCACTTAAGAGTCTTCCTTATATCTATAAGCCTCCCGTAAGTGCTCCAGAAACCAGGTCTTGCTGATAAGCAGAGGCACAGGAGACGAAAACTGCCCGCTGGTATTGTCGAAAAGCATGACTCTAGAGTCCAGAAGTGAGTGTTGATCTCTGCCTCTCCCTTCCCCGGTCTGTTTCCTCATATGCCCCATGTACATCAGAACTCTTGCTGCGCCAGCCTCCGAGGGTTATTATGTGCGAGCTTTCTCTCTTGTTCTATATATAATTCTATAGATCTATGTATTTACGTGTGTATGTGTGTATAAAATGTACGAGGCATGATGTCAATGTTGGTTGCTATTGTAATTTCTGACTTCCTTTGTTGTCCCCTTAGAGTAAGTAGTCTTTGGGTAGCAATTGAGAGTAATAACTAATAATCTTTGTTTTAAAGTTTACTTAATCTATTTTGAGAGAGAGAGAGAAAGAGGGCAGGGGAGGGACAGAGGGGGAGAGAGAGAATCCCAAGCAGGCTCCATGGTGTTAGCGAGGAGCCTGATGCAGGGCTCGAACTCACGAACCGTGAGATCATGACCTGAGCCGAGATCAAGAGTCAGATGCTTAACCTACCGAGCCACTCAGGCACCCTGGGTAATAACTAATACTTAGCACTGACTGTGTGCGAGGATCACACTGAGGACTTAATGTGAGTTAACACACTTAGGCCTTGGGTCCTAAAGGAGTTGAAATGGAGAAGAAGGATGGGAACGGTCTCCCCCTCTTCCTTGTCTTTGGGCCTTCCCTTGCAGGTGGAGGTGGAGGGGAGGAGGAGGTGGCTGGTTGGAGTAAGGAAGTGAGGGCTTTAGAAGGAGAGAGGGCCAGGGAGATTGAGGGGAGCAAGGGAGGAACGAGAAAGAAGGGGAGTGAGCTGGATGCTTTGGATTCCCTCCACCTCGCACCTGCTCTCTGCTTCTGGACCCCCACCCCTTCCAGCTTCTGATGGATTCAGCTCCTGGGGGAGAGGGAGGGAGACGGAGGGGGTGTGTGTTTATTCTCAGCCACCTCACCGTGGCTTGGCTGTGACCCTCTGCCCAAGGTCATATCACCTCTCTTCAAGTGGCCACTCTTTCTAGGGTCTGGTACCGACTCCCTCTGCCTCTCCAGGCTTGGGGTTCTCTCACTCCCTTCTGTCGCCAGCCGTAGGTCCCTGTGTCACCCGTTGCTGGCCTCTTTACACCCTGTGCTCGCTTTGTAAATTTCCCAGTTTTGAAACTCTTCTTAACTACGCATCTGGGTATCCTGTCTCTCTGGGAGCACGACGGGGCAGCTGGGAGGGTCACCAGCTCAGAAGGCACGGCGCAGATGAAGGCTTATGGTGTCCTCACTCCTGAGGGTGCCCCTGTCCTATCCAGGCTGAGGTCTCTGGGCTGGAACGTAGGGGTCAGGAAGACAGGTTTGACCTTCTTTCCGGGGAAGCCCAGGCGCTTCTCCACTGCCTCCCAGGTGGCCCCCCTGGATTGTTGCAGGAAAACCTATTTGTATTGGGAAGCCCGCATTCTGGGCACACGAATTTGGTGCCCAGATGGTGCCTGTATTTACAAAAGCCCAGCACACTGACAGGACCTGCAGACACATGGATAAATATTTTGCCTTTCTTCTTAGGCAATATTTGAGTCTTTCAAATTTAATTGCTGTCAAAGACAGGATGCTTGCATCCCTGAGGCAAAGCAAACAGGGAGGCCTCCAGCGGGGCTTCTCCGGCAGCTTTAGCCAGGCTCTCTGGCTGGTCACCTGCGGTGCCTGTCGGTCAGCTCTTTCCACCTGCCTGCTCTTGCCAAGTGTCGGGTGGCTGGGTGGGCTGGGTGAGGGAGACCACCGGAGGTGGCCGAGGTCTTCTGGGAGCCTGTGGCCACTTGTGGAGTTTGTTTTGAGCCTGAGAGAACCTGATCTGAGCCAAGAAATCAGATACTTTTCTCAGACCTTAGTGATGGGCACCAATCTGGCCATTTCCTGTGGGATCTTGGTTTGTTCAAGTAGTTACTAGTGGTATTCTTGTTACAGTTCTCTACCCTTTATATTTTCCTCTTGTCTTTCTTCTTTTTTTTTTTTTTTAATTTTTTTTTTTTCAACATTTATTTATTTTTGTGACAGAGAGAGACAGAGCATGAACGGGGGAGGGGCAGAGAGAGAGGGAGACACAGAATCGATAACAGGCTCCAGGCTCCCAGCCATCAGCCCAGAGCCTGACGCGGGGCTCGAACTCACGGAGCGCGAGATCGCGACCTGGCTGAAATCGGACGCTTAACCGACTGCGCCACCCAGGCGCCCCTTGTCTTTCTTCTTAAAAACAAAACAAAAACAAGGGTGCCTGGGTGGCTCAGTCGGTTAAGCGTCTGACTTCGGCTCAGGTCATGATCCCACAGTGTGTGGGTTCGAGCCCCACATTGGTCTCTGTGCTGACAGCTCAGAGCCTGGAGCCTGCTTTGGGTTCTGTCTCCTTCTCTCTCTGCCCTTCCCCTGCTCACACTCTCTCAAAAATAAACACTGAAAAAAATTAAAACAAAAACCGGAAACAAACTGACCTAGTTGCCCCTTGGATTACATTTGCAAAGTGCAGCGAGAGGTTGTTCTGTACCTACGTGGTTTTTTTCCTACCTCACTGTGATCAAATAAACCTCTCCTTACGTTGTCTGGAAAGCGAAGAGGTGTTTGCTGTAGACGCAGACAGAGTTCTGCAACAGTGCCCTCCTTTCGTTCATTATATTCTGATTTGCCTTAATTATTTTTGTCCCTTGCACAGAGCAGAAGCAGTTGGATTCCTTGCCCACTGCGGTTTTCCAGAGGGTGCCTGGTATTATTCCTTCCTTCCTTCAGAGTGCATGGTACTGGTGCGCACCCTGTGCCGGGGCCGGGGAGGTAGAGACGAGTGGACGAGACCGGCCCCTGCCCTTGAGGAACTCGTAATCTAGTGGGGGAGCGAGGCGTGTGAACAGATAAATCCCAGCCCGTTCAGTGCCTGCCGCAGGAGGGCAGGAACGCAGGGAGGAGCGAGGAGGGTCCAGGCTGAACTACTGCTGCTCCTCTGTTCCCGGGCACAGGCTTCCGTGCGAGGCAGGCTTTGCTGAGGAGCTGCCACTTTGGCCACTTCCTGCGAGGATTGGGTGTGTATCAGGGGCAGAGTCCTGACGGATCTGGGCTCTTCGGGGCAGGGCAGGCCACCTGGTGGGGCCTTTCTGCCCGAGGAGCGTGAGGTTTATCCTGTGTGTGTGGGAGAGACCACAGTTTCCTCTCTGGAAGACAGTCGGGCAGCGGTGTGGAGGGAAGCCCTGGTCAGGAGATTCTGGGTTCTAATCCTGGTGCCGCTATTTCCTGGGGCAAGTCACCTTATCTTCTTGAGCCTCTATTTTCTCATTTGTGAAATAGGATCATATCCTGCCGATGATAGTAGGAACACTACGTAACTGGGTGGTATTGAGGATTAAGTAAGGCCACATCCGTAACAGAGTTTTCTGCCATGGGGATGAGTACAGAAGAGGCAGGATTACAAGTGGGTTGGGAAGGTTGGCTCCCTCCCAGGGAGGCCGACAGGGCCCAGGCAGCCGCATCTCTATCCCGGGGAGCCTTGTGCACATCTCTTCTGTGTGTGTGACAACATGAGTAGAGTTGGAAACTGTTGGTTTATGTATGAAACCATTGGCAAGCCTTTCCTGCAAGTAAATCTTCAGTAAATGTGGCTGTTTGTTTAGCTGGGTTGTTGTATTCACATAACTACGGTAGAGGGTGAGGGCACAGAGGATGGGCTGGCTTCCAGGGACATTTCTTTCTTTTTATTTTCTATTTTTTAATTTTTTTCAATGTTTATTTTGGGGGGGGGGCGGTGAGAGAGGGAGGGAGGGAGGGAGAGGCAGAAAGAGAGGGAGACACAAAATCTGAAGCAGGCTCCAGGCTCCAAGCTGTCAGCACAGAGCCTGACATGGGGCTTGAACTCAAGAACCTTGAGACCATGACCTGAGCTGAAGAGAATGCTTAACTGACTGAGCCACCCAGGTGCCCCCCCCCACCTTTTTTAAAGCTTATTTATTTTGAGAGAGAGAAAACATGAGTGGTGGAAGGGCAGAGAGAGGATGGAGAGAGAATCCCAAACGGGCTCCACACTGTCAGGACGGAGCCTAATGTGGGATTTGAACCTATGCATTGTGAGATCATGACCTCAGCCAGAGTCAGCTGCTCAGCCAACTGAGCCACCCAGATGCCCCTCCACAGACATTTCTGAGGTAGAACTGACAGAATTTGGTGACCAATGAATGTCAGATGGAAGGGGCCCCACTAGAGGTGGGGGGGCATTGGGGGTGGCAGGGGGATTTATTATGTGTAGAATGGATGCGAGGTGATGCTATTCGCGGAGATTGTTAGGGAGATTAGAGCATGTGGGTTTAGGTATGAGGGTGACTTGCGGTGGTCTGATAGACTACTTTTCCAAGAGGCATAGCAAGATAGGAAGTTAGGGAAGAAGGAAGACTGGGGATGTGGTCAGGGTGAATGCTGGGGGCATATGTGAGAGACTTCAGGACACTTATAAGCTAAGGGGACAAAGGTGGAGGAAGTGAAAAATTAAAGGAAAAGCATGTACAACACTTTCCCCCAAACTTTGGCTCTTTGAACAGTGTCTGTCCCATTGGGGGCGTGTCTGCCAATAACTGGCAGTTGGGCAACTGGCCAGATATGATTTACGATAAGGCATCGGTTTCACGAGAGGCACTGTCTAAATGATTGCGCTCCACCGACTGCCAGGTTCCCTGCTGACAGTGAGCCAGGGGTCAAGCGATTCAATCACGTGCCACCACTTATAAATTGAAAATCAGTGGGGTGCAAAATGGATTACCATCAAAATCTATTCGTGTGCAAAACCAAATTTTAAAACCCCTAACCTTTAAAAATCCCTTCTTTCCGGATTCTTTGCGATCCCTGACACTGGGTTTCAATATCCCTCAGATATGCAAGCATCAGCCAACATGGCTGCAGGAGACCAAAGGTAGCAAGGAAGGAACTCCTCCAATTGTTCCTTTCTTTGGGAATTTGCAAACGTGGTGGATTTATGAGTGAATACGTTGGTAATTCTGTTAGATTCTCAGAGGCTGTGGTTCTCAAACTTAGGTGCACAACAGAATCACCTGGAGGGCTTCTTAAAATTCAGATTGCAGCTCTACCTTTGGGTTTCTGGTTCAGCAGGTCTAGGGTTGGGTCTGGGAAATTGGATTTCTAGCAAGTTCCCAGAGGATGCCGATGTCCCCAGACCACACTTTGAAACACTCTGCTCCATGATACAGACTTACTTTGATAATTGACTAGCAAAGCATGCATTGCTAACTTAGCAGTAAAGGTTCTACTGGACCAGGTGTTGAGTGTGTGAAGGAGCCCGATTTTTTTCCAAAACGTTTGAGAAGAAGAAGCTGGTTCAAGGAGATGGACGTTGATTTGAGTGCTTTGTACTCAGAGATGAGGTTAGGACATGGGAGAGAGAAGAGGGAAGAGGCCTCTGTGGCTCACCATTCCGTAAGATCGTATGTGCTACAGGCACAGATGACATCATTAAAGCAAAGCCTGTTCTGTATCAGTCTATGGGTACAAAGTGTTACTGTCTCTCTCTCTCTCTTTTTTTTAAAGTTTATTTATTTTGAGAGAGAGAGAGCGAGCTTGCACAAATGGGGGAGGGGCAGAGAAAGAGGGAGAGAGAATCCCAAGCAGGCTCCATACCCCCAGTGCAGAGCCTGACGTGGGGCTCCAACTCACGAACCAGGAGATCATGACTGAGCTGAAGTTGGTCACTTAACTGGCTGAACAGGCATCCTTGTTACTGGCTCTTGATGCCAAATCTCTTCCCATGACTTGAAAGTTGATTTTCTTAAGGTTAAAAAAAACCACGGACACTACTTTCTTAGCAAGCTTCAATTGGCCTAAACTTTGACTCTGCCCATCTCTGAATGATGCCAGAGAGGTATTTTTTTCTGTCTAAATCGATGGTGTTTGACTTCAGTTCTACTCTCTTAAGAGTGGACCTTACTTTTTGGGGTCAAAGTTACTGCCTTGTCTAAACTATAGGTGTCACCAGGCCTAATATGAAACCAGTCTCTTTCCTCAGGACAGAAAAATGGATCCCAGAAACTGCCCCAGACATGGTTGCCACCTCATTAATGTTTGATTTCCTGTCTCTCTTTGCCAGGAGAAATTGAACGATGCACATACATCAAATACCACTACTCCTCAGCCACCATCCCCAGGAACCTCACTTTCAACATCACGAAGACCATCCGTCAGGATGAGTGGCACGCCCTTCGTAAGTACACCTGAGTTTCTTTCTTTGGTGGTGACCTTTGGAGGTCACGGAGGTTTGGATGCCCATCAACAGCTTGTTCCGGACAGTATGGGTGTACCTCTTAGGCCTGTGGACAGTCTCAGAGCAGGATGGTAATTCCTTAAACTGTCCATGCCTGGGGCTCAGAATTGCCTCAGTTGGTTTTGATTGCATTAGATTTAAAGAGTTTGCTTCTAAAATTAAAAATGAAAACCCCCCAAAAACAACCCAAGAAACGAAAAAACAACCAACAGACAACGATTAGTAATCTTATGTCATTACCCAGGTAGATGTTTTAGATTTCACCTACCGAACAAAACCAGCTCCTGGGATCTAACTTCAGCGTGTCTCCGAGTTGCTTGGAGTATTATCATGGCAACCTGTAAAATCCCTCGTGTTATCCTTTCTACCCGGCGAGGCCAGCTGGGGGTTGCATACTGCAAAGTGTTGGCAGTATGCATCTGGTTGGGTTGCCAAGGGGTAGGATCTCGTCCTCAACTTACATGTTTCTGTTTTCCCAAGAAGGAGAGGCTTTGGGACCCAGTTCGCATGTGATGACTCAGCAAAGATCAGAATATCTGCCTCCATTGTTTAGGGAGTTGCTTGGTCAGGGACCCTCTGAGACTTAAATCATGATAGGAGGATGACTTAATGAGCAAACAGTTGCCTATTTTTATTTTTCTGTTCCATGGGGATATCCTGCTTGTCTGTGTCAGGGATGTTCTCGTTTGCTGCTGGCATAGCTCTTCATGGGAACACATTCTTACTATTCTTAAGCTCTGTGCTGCCTCTCTTGAATTCGTCGGTTCTTTCCTATTGCAGTTTTCCCCCCACATAATGTCACAAGGCTAAAAAAAAAAGGAGGGTCTTATATTGTTGGTTAAATTGTTTCATCAGCTTCGAAGAAGGGTGAAGACCTCTTTCTTCCCTTTATTGTTGCCCAGTTATTTTTTGCATGCATGGGTTCCACTGGGCATATTCCACTTGTTAGTTTGGCTTTAATCAAACAACCATAGGGAGGTGGGAGAGGCAAGTAAAATTAAACCAGAGCAATGATTCATTGGTTTTGGAGGGGGGGAGGGAAGGAAGGGGAAGATTGTGACCATGTGTCTGGATGATTATTACTGCCACTGGCCTGAAATGATAGGGAAGGTATCAGTGGCTGGGAAGGCGTTAACAAATTGTTGCCTTCAGGCTTTGACATTGCTAGAGATACTAACCAGAGCATGGGGACAGAGCTAATGTTCCAAGTGCATTCCCATGTACTAGATATTGAGGTAGGCAAATCACATACTTCCTTAATTTTAATGTGAGATTTGCCTTAGAGATACTCATAATCAGGGTTGTTAATTTCTTTTTTGGAGGTAGATACTTATGGGGTCAAATACATAAATGACTAAAATGATTGCTTTACCTTGGTCTACTGTAACAGAAGCCCATAGTAGATGTTCAAGATTTGTGATAAGCCTTGTTGAATAACCACTTAAATATCACTTAAGTTATGGGGGTCATAACAGGATCGGGGAAGGAAGAAGTGCTTGGCAAAGCTTCGGTTCATATTTACTCATTCAACCCAAGCTACTGAGTTTTTTTCAACGTACCAGGCACATAGTGGATACTGAGGCCACAGGGAACTCTTCCAAAGAGCTCACATCTGAAGGTGGAGAAAGGCGGGGGAGGGGGAGAGACACATTCTCAAAGCAAATAATTACAAGGTAGTGTGATAATTACAATACAGTATAATTGTTTTAAGCAATTAAGGTAGTTTTTCAGCAAGAAGGAGAATTATTTTAGTGTAAATTGCATGGAGGCATTTTGAGGGAAACCCAGAAGGATGCTATTGGCTGCACAGGGTAGATTTCAAATAGATTATCTACCGCAGCATCGCCGAAATTGTCCCATAGTGTTGGCAAAGATGGAGAGAGGAGGCTAATGCTATGGTTTGTGGAATCTTCTCTGAGTCCAGTGTCTCTGGGGTCCTTGTTCCAAAACTGTGTGGTGCCGTTGGGTTCTGCAAATGTAGTGTGCAGCTCATGCTTGTGAACAGATCTATTTTTAACCGATGAAAGCTATCTCAGCAACTGATAGGCAGCAGTTTTTGGCATCCCATGGTGGGTGAAGCGGGAGATCCTCTTTGGTGAGGGATTCATCTGCCTGTTTCACACAGTAGCCTAATGGGCTATTATTAAGCAGGCAGAGAACACTGGCCATTCCTGTCACCGATGATGGCTATTTTTAGCCAGGGCCGTTTTTAGTTCAGATGTAACATCTGAAGTTGGTGCTGAGTATAATTGGCAATGCTGGCATAATGGGGAAGGATAGTTAACCTCAGTTTTAATCTTCAAAGGTCAGGTATTGATACGAGGTGGGAAAAGGGCTCATAAGCCCCCTTTGAAATAAAGTAGAAACTACAAAGACTTGCAAACCCCTACGATCAAGCTTTGGAAATTAAAAAAAAAAAAACAAAACAGACTCTGATTTCCTATTAGAGAGTTCTGTACTCTTTAATACTGCAAATGGGATAAAATAATTTCATTTGGTACTAGGTTGGTTATCATTTTGAAATTTGACAACAATATCTTACTTTCTATAACTTTTCTCAGTAATAGTATTTGACAAAGGCGAGAAATTAAATTTCTTTTTTTCTGAAACAACTGGAAAATATTTTGGACTTTGGTTAAACTGGGGTTATGCGTTTTTCATTAGGAATTTGCATGTGGTTATCACCCATTGATGTGGGGAATTTTTTTTTTTTTCAAATAGAAAAAGCACAATTTGGCTTAAAACTGTGCTGTGGTTTTTGAAGAGTGAACCCCAGCAGCGGCAGGCTTAACTGTTTGGCCGAGAGCTCATTGACTTCATGGTCAAGTGAATAGTAGGTGAAAGAATAAAATTATTTGTAGGTCACTAGGCTTATAAATCCAAGTGTAAAGAGATAATAGCCACTGTGGGGAATAAGGGTCAGAGTCCAATGTGTGTGTGTGTGTGTGTGTGTGTGTGTGTGCGTGCTTGTCCTTTCTGCCCTGGCCACCTTCCCACCCTGGTCAGACCTCCCCAGGAGAAGGCAGAACTCCTTCTGGAATTGGGACTGTCCCCTTACTCTGCCCAGGCCTGACAGTCCACCTGGGGCAGCCCACTTGCCCTCCCATCTGCCGGCTGCCCTCCCATTAGGTTCCAGTGACACCGAGCGGCGGTTGTCCAGCCCCCATGCACCCTTGGTACACTACACTTCTGATCCAGGTCCTCCTGCCCCCACCCCCCTCAAGGGCTGCAGCAGGACAGCAAATGTCGCCGGGCCAATGAGGATGGGAACAGTGGCTGCGGGAGACGAGGTTGGCATTGCCACTCTCCGGATACTTTGTCTGGTTTTATGTTTTGAATATGAGAAAATCAGATTAGCAGTGGTCAGGGAAGGCAGACTGGCACCTTAAAGAGCACTGCTTCCTCTTCTCACTAGAAAATGTCCCCACAGGCTTTTCATGCTCCGCAGTTGAGTCTCAGGTTAGAGCCCTTGTCAGGAGAATTATGTGTCCTGCAGCCTCCAGGGGCCCCTGAAGCCATCCCAAGTGGCTTTGCCTTTGCTCTGTGTGCCACTGGCGTCCCTTTGGCATGCCCTCGTGGCCTAGCTGGAGGCCTGCACGTGGCCATTGGCAGGGCAAGGGGAGGTGGCGGGGAGGGGACCCTGGGTGGCCCATGATAGGGCCCTGAGAGCCAGGAGGCTGAGGGAGCAGGGTCTGGGAAGATGTCACTGAGACATCAGTGCTTCTGCAAGAAGGAGCTGGCACAGGGTGGAGCTGCACCAGGAGACCCCAGGGAGGCCGGCGGGTGGCACGAAGGAGGAGCCTGCCTGGGGGATGCAGGGCAGGCGTCCAGCGGAAGTTGTGAGAAGGGTGACCCTTTCTTCCCCT
Source organism: Puma concolor (assembly GCF_028749965.1). Taxonomy (NCBI): domain Eukaryota; kingdom Metazoa; phylum Chordata; class Mammalia; order Carnivora; family Felidae; genus Puma; species Puma concolor. The sequence goes on along the minus strand of NC_141668.1, from coordinate 14,115,809 downwards.
CTGATCTCTGCTGCTGCTGAGTTTCCCACCCAGTCTGGGCTCTAGGACTCCTGAGTCTCTGTTCTCATGTGCTCAGGGTTTTTCATTCCACTCGGGGTTTTCAAGATGGAGCTTTCAGCTCACAGTTGATTGCCCCTGGCAGCCGGAATCAGGGAGCTGGGACTCCACTTCCCTGCAATCAGATCCTTTCCCTTATCTCTCAAGAGGCTAAGAGCCAAGAAAGCTAGAGTTTTTTGTTTTGTTTTTTTTTTTTGTTTTTTTTTAAAGCCTCCTTCTGTCAAGTCTGAAAGTTCAGTTAATTAGATCGGATGGTCACACGGCACATTTCCAGCTGGCCAGGGAGGGAAAGAGAAGGAAGAATGATCTCCGACATCCCCACTCCCCCATCCTCCTGAGGATGCTCCTTCAACAACACATGAACACGCTCACACAGTAGCTCTGCAGAGTGGGATCGGGAGAAATAAGATCTGTAGTTAAAGGGGGAGGGAGGAAGGGAGAGGAAGGAAGTGCCATAGCAGAGGGAGACGGACAGACGGAGATGGAGCCTGAGACTGTAAAGGAGCAAGGACATTTCAGTGGATGTGCTGAAGGGGAGAAGAAATACAAATACACAAGTGTCTTGTCCAATGTAGACCCTTGAGTGACACACCTGGCTTCCTGTCTCCAAGGCTGCCCATGGTGGGGGGATGGGGTGGGGTGGGGGGGGCCTGTAGCCTAGCTCGGTCTTGCAGGGCCAACCTCCACCCAGGCTGGTATAGGGTGAGAAGCTCAGTCTGTCCTGCTGCTCTGGCGTGGATCTCAGGGCAGAGCCCTTAAGTCTGCTTGGCCAAGCCCTACCTGATCCCTCCTCTTGCCTCTTCTACACCCTCTCCTCTTGCCATAATTAGTGCATCCTGCCCCTGGACCCTAGTGTCCCCGCTGCTGCTTGACTCCCTCTTATCATCCCCAGGTCATGCCCACCTCTTGTGCCCTAGGCTGCTTCTTGCTCTTCCCTGCTGGCCTCAGCCTTCTGGACTTGGACTTAGGCTGGCTCCTTGCCTGATGGCACTTGGCTTTTCCTTTCCCAGTGGACTGCCCTGGCAGCTCCTGGACTAGCTTGTTCATCTACCCTCTGGACTTTCCTCCCATTCAGGCTTCCGGGCTCCAAGCTCAGGAGTTCCCTGGATGTCTGGTCCCTCCTTTCCCAGCCATCCCTGGTCACAAGATCAATGTCGTAGACCAAGGGGTTTGGGTTAAAAATAATGGGGCGCCTGGGTGGCGCAGTCGGTTAAGCATCCGACTTCAACCAGGTCACGATCTCACGGTCCGTGAGTTCGAGCCCCGCGTCAGGCTCTGGGCTGATGGCTCGGAGCCTGGAGCCTGTTTCCGATTCTGTGTCTCCCTCTCTCTCTGCCCCTCCCCCGTTCATGCTCTGTCTCTCTCTGTCCCAAAAATAAATAAAAAACGTTGAAAAAAAAATTAAAAAAAAAAAATAAAACAACGGTAATTATAACAATGACAACTACATCTTTATTCACATCTGCTGCAATTCCCCTCAGAGAGTGGCTCAAGGTTTCCTCCTAGGAGCCCAGTCTGCATTGTACTGGCTCCTTTGCAGACAAAGTAACCAAGCTAGGGAGAAATGGGCTGCCTAGAGGTCTCACCTTGGCCTTGGAGGAATCTGAGACTTAGAATCCAGGTCTGAACTCCAGCGGACTCCCTCCAGCTATTACTTCCTTTCTGTTTTTGGCTGGTGTTATGTAAAACAGCCTAATGAGGTAAACATCCCAGACGTTAGAAGCTTAGGTCCCCTGCAGCGTCAGCCATTTTCCTTCCCCTGCATCCACATCTGAGCCCAGCCAGTGTGAGGCTCTTACTGTGTGCAGTCTGTTGTGAGCTGCCTTTTGCTTGCAAGACTGGCATCCATGGGGGTCATGACTAGCAAGAAACCATCCCCAGCATTGTGAAGGCTTGTTCGCACAGAAACTTAATCATCAGGGCGTCACCGTATGTCACTTGGTATTCTAAAGTCTTTGCTTTTTGCAAACCATCTTTGCCTCCCTGCCCCTCCTAGCCCTTGCAGAGGATGTTGTAAATTTTTGAGGATACCCACAGGCTGCTCCATGCCTGCCCCCCCCCCACACCCCCCCAGAGCTCCAGTGGTTTTTCTGCAGCAAGCCAGGCAGAGAACACAAACCCCTTCATGTGATCTTGCACTGATACCTGCCCTTGCCCTCGTAACTCCTGCCAGAACCCACCTTTTGTTCACAGCCTCCCCTGCCTGTCAAAAATTTGATGAACTTGTTTGTGCTTAAGGTGTTCATGTTTTCTTGGATTACTTTTCTAGATAGCATTTTTATTTTTCATAAGACCTAACCCAAAGGAAACAGTGAGGTGGTTAAAGGTAGTATGGAGATACTTAAAATCATGATGCATCTACAGCTGTCAATCCCATCTGCTTAGATGGCTGGCCTGGCTGAGGGTCAGACGGGAATGGAGCGGACAAGGTGAGGGTTTATTTCGCCGTGGCTTTAGGAGTAAGGAAGGAAGGAAGGAAGCCTGGAGTAAAATGTGGGGTAGAGTAAGGTACAAACCTTTCTGTTAAAGATGGGCCAACGATCCATATAGTGAAACAAATCTGAGAACCCTTCTGCTGGTGTAATTGCGGTTTTCAACCACAATTCATCCGAATGTACAGGTTCAAGTTTGTGCTGGGAATTAGTTGGAAGTCTGGCCTAGAGGCATTCTCTCAGCTTCTGCTGACTGGAAGTTGTTTTCTTCCGGCCGAGCATAGTGATAGGGACACCACAAAGGAGATCTGGGCGCCACCCCACTGACTTCACCTCGTCCACTCGTTCATTTACTCATTCAATATTCATGGAGTACCTGTTCTTCGAGAAGGCCCATGTTAGGTGCTGGAGGGGATATTAAAAGGTATTCTGCTTTCCAAATTGGATGATATATTTCCAGGTGCCAAGCTGGCAAGGGATCAGACTGCTTGTTGCTTAATGTTTATTGACTACCCACAGTGTGCAGGCTGATGCTGCTGACGTGCACACATCATGGGTCCCGAATTCCACACTTAAGTCAGCAAGATTTCATTGTAGAGGGCATAAAAGCAAAATCCAAGCCCCCAAGTACCATCCCGTGAAGGCATGGCCTGTTTTTGACAGCAAGGAGAATGTGGGGATCTAGGATCTGCCTCCTTTGGGGGAGCTGTCCTCGCTGTAGGTGCTGAAAAGAAAGCTCATTAGGGCTTGTGATTCTTCTTTCCAACAGCCAAGACTGTCAGAGCTCACTGTCCAGGCAAGCTGTAACAGGGAGGGGGAGGAACCAAACCAGAAACTGAGTATTCCAGTGTGCAGGGATAGCTCAACAACAGTGAATATGGGTTGGATGAGGTGTGTATGTCTGAGCAGCAGACACTTGCCATTATGGCAGTGGGTCAGTAGGTATGAATACAGTGGGTACTACTTTGGGGGTTCAGGGCTACATGCTTTCTACAGGTCCCACTTCTATAGGAAATCTAGAGCTTTAGTGAGTTAGAATAAGAAAATAACAGGGGTGCCTGCGTGGCTCAGTTGGTTAAGCGTCCGACTTTGACTAGGTCATGATCTCACAGCTTGTGAGTTCGATTCCCGCATTGGGCTCTGTGCTGACAGCTCAGAGCCTGGAGACTGCTTTGGATTCTGTGTCCCTCTCTCTCTATGTCCCTCCCCCGCTCAGCTCTGTGTGTGTGTGTCTCTCTCTCTGTCTCTCAAGAATAAATAAACATTAAAAAATATTTAAGAAATAGAGAATAGTGGTTGAGAAAAACCCACTTTTAAGATCTGGGATACATGGATCAGGGGTACCATGCCTTGAATAAGATAGGACTTCATTTTAGTAAGAGCAGCAGTCTCAAACTGTGATGAGGATTGGTCCTGGGCTTTGGGGGTGAGACTGATTCTGAAGATGGTAGGACTATGAGGAGGGTATGTGAGAGGCATCTGGGCATCAGAATGGCTTAGCAGAAAAAGTAATCAAGTTCTGTATTTTGTGGTAAAGGTCCTATGAGAGTCCAGACCAGTGCTACTCAAATGTGGTCCATGGACCATCATCTGTGAACTCCTTAGAATGTGGATTTGTGGGCCCCAGTCCAGGCCTATTGAACTAGGATCTCTGAAGTTTGGGAACTCTTGGTCTGGGGACATGGGTGGGGCTGCAGTGGTCATTGAAAACTCAGGGAAGGACAGAGTAGGAGTGGGCTCTGGATGGGAATCAGGAGAGGAAATGTTGCATCTAGCATAACCTCTCCCACCGAAGCAGAACTTGTAACCTATTTGTGTATTCCTTGTCATTGATTGATTGATTATAAGAGAGCATGTGTGAATGTGAGTGGGGGAGAGGAGCCAGAGGGAGGAGAGAGAGAATCTCAAGCTGGCTGGTTTGGTTGTTTCTTTGTTTGTTTATTTACTTATTTATTTAGACTAAATGTGTGAATGTGAGTGGGGGAGAGGGGCACAGGGAGAAGGAGAGAGAGAATCTCAAGCTGGCTGCACACCGAGTGCAGAGCCCGATCTCAAGACTGTGAGATCATGACCAAGAGTTGGATGCTTAACTGACTGAGCCACCCAGGTGCCCCATTCTTTTTTTATGTATGTATGTCATCTATTTCTAGAGGTGAGGTGCATTTTCTTTGCCCATCTTTCTGCATTATGTGTTATTAGCATCCTCCTGACATCTAGCCTAAAACCTCTTTGTTGTATCTCCAACGTCCTCTTTCCTTCAGCAACCAACTTCAGGCTCCACTGCAACTCGGGGACACTGGACTGAGTTCTAGCTCTGTCACTGTTTAAGCATATGACCCTGGGCAAACTATGTAAGTGTTTTAAGCCCAATACGCTCATCTGTAAAACAGAGGTAATAATACCTGTCTTGAGAGTTATTATAAAGTTTAAATTAAATGAAATGATTCATGTGAAATCAGTCGGTAACTCTGGAAAGCCTGATACCAAGCAGCATTAGGTGCTATTATTATTGGAATGCAGAGTTGTGTCAGGCATTGAGATCCCCGTAGGATGTGGGGGAAAGGCTCTAAAATGGCATTTTGTGGACTTGGGGGCTTTTCTAATGAACTCTACACAGGCTGTGCGGGTGAATGGATCTGTTGTAGGTTTGCTGTCTGCACAGGTGTATGTGATGGGAGCATCAGGTGTTCACAGTGTGGGAGTAGAAAGTGGCTGAGAGTATTATGTGCTGAATGGCAACAGTGTGGCATATTGTGAAAGGAATTTCAGAGCAGAAAATCATCCATGTTTGGGATCCTCAGTGGGATACCAGTAGCAGAAGCAGCCCTCTAATTTATCAGTTGTGTCCGATAAGAATGTAGTTTAGACAGTAACAGGAGTCTCTAAAAGAAGATTTACATACTAAGTGTCTAAGAAGTAACATTTTCAGAGCTCTGAAGATAAATACACTGTGAGTACACTTGTACTGAAATTGTTGAGGGGAGCACGGAAATGATTCTCCTGACTGTTGTAGCCCAGCCCTGCCTCTCAGGGAGGCAACAATTTTCAGTCTGTACTGTGATCAGATGCCTTTCTATGTCTGAAGTGAAAAAATATATCCCCAACGTGGATACTTCCAGAGTGTTGGGGATGTTGGGCAAGGAGGAGGGTCTAGAAAAAGGATAGTGATGTGGTTAGGGTTGAGGGGGAGGTGTCATATTCCTATTCTGGAGGAAATATACTCCTTATTTTCAACTCAGTGCCCATTATGGGCTATGGGGTGGTGCTGGCTGTGGTCATGGATTCTGCCATTCTGTGTTATCAACCAAGGAGAAACAAGAATTGCAGGGAGATAGGTTGGCCTTGAAGATAACTTATAACCTACCAGTTCGGTGAGAGTTGAGTTATAGTTCTGCCTGGCCTGAGTCCCCTTGTGAGTCAGGAATGGGCATGAGAATTGGTAGAAGTGTTCTGTAGCCATGACCATTGGAAGATGATGGAACTTGAATCCTAACAACAGGGGTTTTAGGGAAGCAGTGAGGATCTGAAGTATAAGGTCCATGGAGTGGGCAGAAGGCAAGAACCAGATCCAAAGTGAAGGTAAGGTGGAGTACCTGAGACATTACCTTACCTGAGAAGGTAAGGTAGGGTCACCTGAGACATTATGAAGCACTTCTGAGTCCAAGACTCTGGCATTGCTCATCAAGTCATATTTAGTGATTGGCAGTGTTGGCTGCTGGGACAAACAATCCCCACATTTCTCTGTTCATGAGTAAGAAGAAAGGGTGCATAAATTGATCAGGTTTAAGGACATGCTTTTGGCCATTGTCTTAGTCATGGAGTTACCAGGCTGAGCTAAAATGTTGGGTCCTCTGATATTATTTTGGAAGCTGACCCCTGCTGGAGTTAGGCTTTGAGGCTGATGTTCTCTGCCACTTGTATTCTTCTTTGACTTTTGCTGATATGGACTCTGATTTGAGCTTGGAGGTCATAGTAGGCCGAGAGACTTGCCTGGTTCTGAGTAATTCAGGCTTACCTAAAGTAGTTCTCCATGGAATTCAGCCTTGCTCATGTAAAACTATAATTCTGTGTGTAGAAGGTAGGAAGTGGAGCTAAGTCTTAGCCAAAAATAACGTGTTACATGTCTTGCTTCCCTCTGTCTCCATATCTATCTTAGGAGTCTTCCATGGAAGGTTGGTATAGACTACAATTAAAACATTCTTAGATTCTTTGTAATTCAGCATTCCAACCAACACTCCATCCAGTAGAATTTCCTGGAATGATGGAAGTGATCTATAAATCTTCATTTCCCAATATGCTAGTCTTAAGCCACATCTGACTGTTGAGCTCTTGAATTAGGAGTAGTGCAACTAAGCAACTGAATGTTTAACTTAAATTATCACACATGGCCGGCAGCTACCATATTGGACAAGGTAAATTGTAAACTATTGATTATGAACATTCACACATTAAAAACAAAACCTTACAGGTTTTCTGTGTGCCCCAGCCATTTTCAGGGGGATAGGAATGCACATTCCCTCAGGTCACCCAGATCCTTACTTGCCACATTCCCCTTGGGCTCCCAGAAGGCCCAATCACAGAGCTAATTGGGGTGTTCGTAGGCTTTTCTGCTGGTCTGTACCATGTGCAGGTAAAGAGAGGTAGCAGGGAAAGGATCTCATCATTACCCATGCCGAATCTGGGCCAGGTTGTTGCAGGTTGGGTTTCCCAGGAAGATTTTGAGATGGGAGTTTTGCAGGAGGAGGTTCATTAATGAGTGCCCTTAGGGCCCATTTCTGTGGTAAGGAAGGGGACAGAGCCAGGTTTGACAGAGGGAGAAGTCAAGCTATAATGCAGGCCCAGTGACCCCTCCCTCCCAACAGGGCTCTAGTTCTACAAATGGCCCTTCAGTTTTTCCAGAATTGGGTAGAGGTGGCTAAGTCTTATCTTCCCACCCTGGTTACTTCTTGGATGTGGGCTACCATAATAGGGGTAGCTTTGGGCCTGCAGCTCTCTGAGTAATCCCCAGAGGGGCTGACCCCTGATGGCCAATCGCCCTCTCAGAACTGGGGCAATAAATCCTTCCAAGATGGGGGTTCTGGGCAGTGCACATGGTATGTGGTGTGTAGGTGTTTGAAGTGATTCTTTGAGGTTGCCAATGTGGTAACTGAGACTCCAATGGACCATCTCACCCACAGCTATAGTGGATAAGAGACAGTGGTGCAACTAGAGCCCAGGCCTTTTTGGCTGCAAAATTCATGCCCTTTCCTCACCCCAAGGAGCCCTTACCTTTATTGGACACGTCTACTCACATTCTCTCCTCCCCTCTGTTTTCCCAAGTATGTTTTCTTAATTTCATTATCCTACAGGACAGCCCTACTTCATCCTCTCCTGCTTTCTACCGTCAGTGATACCCTCCCCCCATTACCTAAAGTAAGTGAAGACCCTTCCCCATGAGCCTCCAGGCTAGCTACCCCTCCTCGCAAGAGCTCCAGTGTTCAAAAGAAATGAAGAACGCTATTTATTTTCCCCTCTGTTTTTTTTTTTCCATTTAATTACTGGTATCACAACAGTTTTTTTTTCTATTGCTTTTCATTGTAAATGTATAGTATTTAATCTACATTATGAGTTAAATGGGCTTTTGTGGACTAGCCTAGAAACCCAGTCATTTATAACAGACATGACTTCTCTGGAAATGGGTTCTGAATTCTAAATAACTGACTTACAAATGAGGATTTAGCACGGAACTCATTTCAAAGCTGGAGACTGTCTTTCTACTTTCTGGGCGGTTTGCTTCTGAATGGTCTTACCGCCTCCCTTCTTTCTGCATGTCAGGCTGGGTCCCCCGAACCAGACACCCTCAATGGGGTGGCAGGCACAGACTCCTCCTTGGTCTCTTGTTCTCAGTCCATAACCAGCTGTTGATACACAATTAATTAATGCCCTATGGTATGTCTTGTGCAGGCTTATCTAAATCCAGGAACCCAACAGAGAGACCGCAAGCATCCTTGGCCTTGGCATTATTCAGTCTCAGTCCTGCCTCTCAGTTCGCATTGATAAAATAGACTAATTATGTAAGATTTCCCTGAGGCTCTTTGCTTGGGTACCTAGCACCAAATTAGAAATGAGCAGTCAGAGGTGTGTGTGTGTGTGTGTGTGTGTGTGTGTGTGTGTCCTTCTGAGGCTGAGAGACTACTGAACAAGGGTGTGGGTGTGGAAGTGACCCCAAATGGGATGACATCAGCGTTCGTATTCCACATGCCACCTGACCCACCACCTCACTCCTGGAGCTTCTAGATGCTGCACAGTTGCCAGGGAAACCAGGAAAAGGAGCTGTACGTAAGCTGTCTCCCAGAGCTCAGGGCACATCCTCTTGGGGGTATAGCAGAAGGAAGGGCGTGTTCCTTCAGGCCCTGAGTTGAAGGGAAATGCCGACTAGAAGCCAGCACACCCCCTTATGCTGCCCCAGTCTGGTTCTGTCCGTATGTCACCCTAGCGTTGCATTGTGGACTCCCAGCCTGTGCCCTCCCCCATCCTACCTTGCCACCAGCTCCTACCCCAAAGGGATCTTTTCACTTCCTGGAAGTAAAAATTACTTCACATCAGCAAGAGAAGGGACCTCTGATTTATGGTTAAGGGCTGAAATCCAGTTACTGTTTAGCTTGGCAGAGCTAACAGAAATGTGCAGAAAAAAAAAAAAATTACTAACTCTGTTTCATTTCCTCATTAAGTTGAAAGAGAAGGACCTGGATCCTGAGTGTTTACAGTCCTGGTCAGAGCTTTGAAGCTCTGGTTAATGAAGAGCCATCTTTGCTTGTTCCTGGAATGACCTGGCAGGACCTTCATTCCCAGTGTTGACTGAAGGCCTGTGGTATGCACGATGGGGCAGCGAAAGAGAGGCCTTCGAGGGGCCTGCCACCTACTCGAGAACCTAGAACAGTGACGGCAACCTAGGATAGCAAGCACCGGTGCCGTGGGTTGTGGGCAAACAAAATGCTGTTAGCAGTGTTCAGAGGAGGAAAAGACCATCTCAGCCCAGGACAGTGGGTCGGGAATAGTGGCACTTGAAATGGCCCCAAAATATGTCATTCATTAAACTTGAGTTCCTACCATTTCCAGAAACCACTCTAGGCACTAGATGAAAGAAGGTGGTTTCTCCCCTCACAGACCTTGTACTCTGGTGTAATTACTACCCTTGTTGAATGCTTCACATGGGCCCAGAGCTGTACTATGGCCCTGGTATGCCATTATTTTTACTTAAATCCCAACTGTCCTATGAGGAGCGTATCTTTTCTATCTGTCTTACAGTCGAGGAAACTGAGGCTTTCTAGAGTTTATGTAACTCATGGTGTGGACGATAGGACTTGAGGATGCCCTAGGAAAGTGATCTATCAATGTGTATGGGATGGATGGAGATGGGTGGCTTCTGACCCTGAGGAAACTTCCGTGATCGTCCGGACTTGATATCTCGTGGTCTGGATAGACTCAGCGGTGGAAATCTGAGACTTGATCAAACAGGAAGTTGAAGCTATCTGTTGAGTTGGTGTGCTTGCGGGGGAGGGGTGAGATTCTGAGGTGTGTGGCAAAGGTCTGAACAAGTTGGTTTCTGACTCCTTCCCCGTTAGAATATGGCAGCTGTCTTTATCTCCACGAACATTTATCAGCACTAACTAGGGGCATGGAAAATAGGGAAGGGAGCATTCTTGGAAGCATAGGGAAGAATTAACTGTATTTTGTGGAGCTTACATTTCTCTTTCCATACATGGAAATAAGGCATACTCATTACATTCAAAAGCTAATTCAACTTTGGCATCTAATAAATGCATGAATCCTATCTCTTTGGCCTTGTAGTCTTAAGGCTAACAACCATTTTCATTCTTTTTATTAAGCAAGACCCCTGTGGGGGTCTTCAATGTATAAAAATTAGTTTTCTTTTTCTTTTTTTTTTTTTTTTTAATTTTTTTTCAACATTTATTTTTGGGACAGAGAGAGACAGAGCATGAACAGGGGAGGGGCAGAGAGAGAGGGAGACACAGAATCGGAAACAGGCTCCAGGCTCTGAGCCATCAGCCCAGAGCCCGACGCGGGGCTCGAACTCACGGACCGCAAGATCGTGACCTGGCTGAAGTCGGACGCTTAACCGACTGCGCCACCCAGGCGCCCCTAAAAATTAGTTTTCTTATGTATTTGTTATATTTAAATAAATTTAAATGTACCAGGCTCTTCAAAATTATTGTCGAGGATGGAATTGTCAACTGCAACCCAATTCACAAATTCACTAATTACTGATGAACTCAGATTTAAGAAGATGGTTAGATTTTCTCATATCTTTTAATTTTAAACACTGGTTTCTCACCTAGAGATCGTAGGCGGGGTGGAATCAATGAGTAGCTATTACTTACTCTCAGAAGATGGGGGTCTTCTGCCTTGCCCAACTGGAGCTGTGAATAATTCACCATGATCCCAGGCTCCTTTTTCCTTCCTTGAGGTTGAGCCCATTAAAATTGCATGATCAGGGGACACTGGCGAGGACGTGATTGGCACCCTCCATATCGGCTGCCAGAAACTTCAACAGAGTCTTAAAACAACCTCAGCTCTCATTCTGGGGAAACTGAGCTGCCACGGGTGGGGGTGGGGGTGGGGGTGGTGATGGCCAACGGGTGAATGAAGAACGTCGGGGAGGAATAGCCAGGTGTCCCCTTTATATGCGGTGGTTTTCCTGAATTCCCCTGACAGTCATCCTGGGGGGACATGGAAATGGAATGCTGTCTCCATGCTCACTATTGATCAACTTAGTCATTATCGTCGGCCTCGTCATTAAGTATTTATAGTTTACTGTGCACAAGGTAAGTGCTGAACAGATGGGGCCCTCTTCTAGAAGCTTTCCAGGACTACCTAATTCATCTCCTTCAGTGAGATGGGATCTCCAGAGAAAGCATCTATAGCCAATTGGTCACAGTCATTACTATGTTTTTTTTTTTGGTGGGGGGGGGGCAGGAAGGGGGTGGGACTTGATGCCACTCTGAAGGATTTTTTCAAATAATTTTGACAAAGGCTGTGGTTCTTTTGAAACATTTTTTTTTTTTTTTTTTCTCATAGCTCAATGTATCACGTTTGTAGGACCGGCTAGGATTCAACTTGGAGGCTGAAAATGGTGGGAACCAAGTGAGACTTTTTAAGTGCCAGGGACTCAGCTCAAGTTTATATAACAGTTGTCACAGATTGAAACCTAGAGTTAATGCTGGTTAATCTTGAAAGGAGAGAGGAAATCTGAAACAGAGCTTGTCCCCAAGGGTCGTTCTGGGCAGCAAGCATTTGCCCATCATCTGAATCCTTTAAATCTCTGTCGTAATCCTGCCCTGTAACCACCTGCCGAGTCCCTTTTTCTTCCTCATGAGATGAATGTTTACCCCTCCTTCCATTTTATCTCTTTTTATCATCGACTTATTTCATTTCTCCTGATGATCAAAATAAAATATAATAGAAAAATCTGACAGAAAAGTGTAGGAGAGCAGGAAAACCTCATCTAAAATTCCACCACCAAGCAACAAATTGCCTGTCGTGCAAATATCCTTTAGCATTTCTTTCCATGATGTAAATAATAGTTTATGTATAATTTTGTATCCTGAGTTTGGTTTATAGTTATAAGCATTTCCTTTTGTCACCAAAACTTGCTATAAGCTCAATTTTAATGGCATAACAGTCTACCATATGAGTACGCATAATTTAACCTTTCCTGTATGGTTAAATGTTTATGTTTTGCTGGTCTGGGGCTGTTAGGATAATACTGTAATGATCATCCTTGTGCATAAATCTTTGACAATAGTTTTGATCATTTGTTTAGGATAAACCAAAACAGGGATCATTGGCTCCAGAGACGCCTGTATTTTTTTTTAGGGTCTTGATATGTAATGCCAAATTGCTTTCCAGAAAATTCCAGCTGGTTTGATCTTAACCTGAGTTTACCTAGATTGAGAATTCTTTTTTTATTCAAGTATATTCTAATTTGATGAGAAACAGTCACTCATTTTTGAAAATTTCATTTCTGCAATCATGAGAAGGGTTGAATGGTTATTAGCTATTTGTGCTTCTCATTTTTCAAGTTCTGTCTTCATTTTCTTTGTCTTTACTTTCCTGTTTCCTTCTTCTTTCCCGTCCAAATTAATCCCTTCAGTATGTGTGCCACTTGGCCAAGGGCTCCTTTTCTGGTCCCTCCCCCCCCTTCAACCTGCCACTCCCTCCCCCTCTACCCCCGATTTAATCCTTTGCTTCCTCTTTTAGTGTTTCTTTCTCTGGGCTAAAGAGGTTGACAGCTTCTGGATTGGATGCACAAAGCCCTAATGGGTGCTCAGAAAATGAAGTCCAGTAGCTTAAATGGGTTCGGTAACATTGGCATTTTATGGCTCTTGGAGTCGGTTGATACTTGGGGAAATGCCAAGAGGAATGAAACCTGTTTTGTTCACATCTGGTATCTCCAGCGCCTAGAGCGGAGCTGGTATGTACAGAGAAGGCAAGGCGCTTAGTGCGTATTTGTTGAATGAATGGACAGCACCCGTTCAAGTGTGTGGCTGCTTTGCAGTGATTTGGCCAGCCTGACCCACAGCTCTAACTCTGAGCTCAAGGAGAGAACAAAAGGGCTGCGAAGAAAGTTTGGCATTTATCTACATTTTGCAATTTGTACAAAAGTATAATTAGATTTCTTTTCTAGAGGTGATCCGTTAATGTAATCAGCGATTGCAGTTACTCAGAATGTAACAAATTGCTGATGTGTCATATAAATAAACACTTGCTTAGTGAAATAATTCTGCACCCAGTACCAGCCATTTCTTTCTCCGCCCCCCCTTTTTTTTTTTTTTTTTTGGTACGAGACCTGGTACCTCCCTCTTCTGCAGCATCCCCCTCTGGAGACAGAAGCCAGGCCTGCTCCTAGGAGGCAGGAAGAGCCCTTTCAGTCCCTATATATTGGGTGGGAGGCACACAGTGGCTGGTCTCCCACCATCAGGTGGCTGGTGGTGCTTCAGATCACTGACCACACGCTCTAGTGAGCATTGCTTTTCCGTTCAACTTAATTCTTAGTGAAAATAAAAGGAGGAGTGTGAACTAGCACCAGTTAACTCGTGTAAACTTAGGGGACCAACCTCCCGACTTGGTCCTTTTATAACTTCAGTTCCTTCTTCTCCTTCCGGGAAGCTTTCCCCAGCCCTGTGGTGGTCATGGATCTCCAGCTATCTGCCTTTCACAGTGGGTAGGCCCAGCAGGGGCCCTGAACCTCTTTCTCCAAGGCCCTTGGGGATCCACCAAACCCTGGGAAGCAGGAAGCTGGTCATGGGAACTTCATGGCCTAGTTGAGAAAATTTGGGGAGTTCATCCAGGTACAGCCATAAGCTGCCCTCCCTTAGAACCAGGGGGAAATAGAGGATGTCCGTTCCCTGGGTTGGAGAGTTCTTCGGTAACTTGGAGCAGAGGGAGGGAGAGAGTGTTGATTCGAGTGTGGTAATCCTGGAGGAGTCCGTCGATTCTGAGATCAGGTCTCAGCCTTCCTGTCTGTCCAGGGTTGGGTGACCCTCCTGCATGTATTGCTCTCAGCACGCTTTTTACTTTCCATTACGGTTGTTTACTGCAGTGCCTCTCTACTCTGGGGCAAGGATCACGTCTTACTCATGTTTTAATCCCAGTATTTAGTGTGATGTCTGGCAGACAGGCATGAAGAACATTTAATTAATTAAAAGGAGTTGAGGTGCACCTGGGTGGATCTCTGGGTTGAGCGTCCGACTCTTGGTTTGGGCTCAGGTCATGATCTCACAGTTTGTGCTGTCAGCTCAGAACCTGCTTGGAATATTCTCTCTCTCTCTCTCTCTCTCTCTCCCCACACACACCCCCTCAAAAATAAATCATATTAAAAAAAGTTGAGGGGCACCTGGGTGGCTCAGTTGGTTAAGCGAATGACTCTTGATTTCTGCTCAGATCGTGATATCACGGTTCGTGAGTTGAAGCCTCGCATCAGGCTCTGTGCCAACAGCACGGAGGCATTCTCTCTCTCTCTCCTTCTCTCTGCCCCTCCTGTGCTGTAAATTAATAAAACTTAAAAAAAAAATTAAAAAGGTGAAAAGCATGAGAGTGAAATTGTTGGGGGCAGCGTTGGCCTAAAGCAAGATGGTGTGGGCTCAGAACTGTGGCGGCTAGATTTGACATTGCTCTCAGCTGGGCAGACTCCGTTCTGAGGAAGAAGTTTTCCATATTAACCCTGGAAACCTTTCTCGAGGTGATGGTCCACTGTAGCTTTTGCTCCGTTTCAGGCTGGTCCTTCTCGGGGGTTCCTCTGTGTCTCAGCACAGACAGACGTTGGAAGTTTGACTTGTGGGTTTTGGGATTCCTGTGTCCCCCTGGGTATGTGTTCTGTCAGGGAAGAGTCTTAGCCTCTTGCCACACAGATACTTCTAGGGAGCTCAGTGTTTGGCAAGCCAGGAACACTTTGACTTAATACCTTTTGCTGGTCAAAAGGATGTTGGGAGTTACACGTATCCCTGTGAGTTCTCCACCGAAAAGTACTTCTCCTTTGTGACAAATTGGCAGAGCTTAGTTCAACTTCTTTGAGTCTTGGTTCACTTCGTGTGCATCTTTGTCTCCCACCTGAAGTATTCCCCAGGGCAGAATTCCCTAATTGTGATCCCAGGGCCACCAGTACCAGGCCCATCTGAGTGGGCTTGCAAAAAAACCCCCAAACAAACTAAATTCTTGCCTTGCCAGTTCAAACTACTGAATCAAAATCATAAGCAGAGTCTGGGACTTGGCATTTTAACAAACTCTGAAGATTATTCCTATGTGCTACCTAACGATGGAACAGTCCCCCCCGCCCCCGCCCAGGGCATAGGGTGTTTGTCTCCTGAGGAGCACTGGTCCTAAGAAATGTCTGGTCTAGATGGCAGCAAGGGGCAGTAACCCTTTCTGCAGCCTGCCTCTTGTGGACCCATAGTTCTGTATGAAGCCTGCAACGTGCATTGTGGGGGTTGAAATATGAATAAGATGCTGCCTCGGTCCTCTGTGACAATTTATGCTGTTTGTATATTCGTACATAAATTACTTCAGTAAAGGGCACACAGGATAAAGTTGGGATGATCTGGTGAGTTTTGGAGGTGGGGGTAGTATTCAAATAGGACCTTGAGGGGAATGGCTAGAACTTCCCAGGCAGATATAGGAAACAAAGACTTTCTAGACCCATGCAGCAGCTTGAGGAAAGTCTTGGAGACATGGAGGCTGGTGAGATGTCTGGGCGGCGGTGGGGAGTCCCATGTGGCTAGAACGGAGAATGCACAAGGCTTTATGGTGGGAGGAGAGAGGAAGGAGGGGTAAAACTCAGGGACATCAGGGTTTTCTTTGTCCAGTGTAGCCCTGAGACATTTCCATCAGGATCACTTGGGACCACATCCTCGAGATACAAAACCTGGTCCAGCGGTTTGCATGACCATTATATTTCCCCACACTTGAGTTAATAAAACCCTTTTTGTTCTTCGTTCATCTCCTACCCTCTGCCTTCAAAATAGTTGTGTGCCATCTGCACTCGGTTCTGTATGGCAGAGCCGAGCCCCGGTGAGAGAGCGGAGGACAGACCGAGAAGAGACCGTGTGGTCAGTTCTGCTTTGTCTCTGCTACTGGAGGGACAGACGTGGGAGGTGAATAATCCAGAACAGTGGGTGATGCAAAAGGCATTTATATTTGGCTTTGAAATGCACGGTGCGATTTCTGGCAGCAGGAGCAACAGATTTACCTTCCTAATTAGGCAAATATTCAAATGAGTTGGCACTCCCTGAACACATGCCACCCAGTTCCAAGACTGTATAAAAGAAGGCTTACCAATTTTCATTTTAATATTTACATTAATTATGTATTAATATTAATTATTACAATAATGCTGGTTAGACTGTTCTGGAGTGTTTCTGTGCCAAATGGACTTCTAGTTGCACGTCTTCATCTGTGGTTGATTTTTCATGAAGCTGGGAATAACTTCTACCAAATGCAGAATCCTTGCCTAAAGCTTTCTGATTTATTGTGGTCAGAAATATGTTAAGAAGGGTTTCTTGGTTGGCGTAGAATGCTGGCTTGAAGGATGGTTTCTGTGCCCGCGTGGCAGCGTCCACAGTAGGCTAGAAAAAGCTACTCATGGTTCTTATTCCCTTTTGAACTTTAGTTTCCAGTAAAGTACAGTCAGATGTAAATTATGCGATGTACTCTCAGCCCATATGTAGACAGAATGGAATTTATAACCATCAGTAAAAGCATTCATTTTTAACTTATTAATCTCATCGTGGAGTTTTATAGATAGTGGTGACATCTGAGCTCATCTAATCAAACTTTATCATTTTAGTAATGAGGCCCAGAGAAAGTTAAGGATGTTGAGGATAAAATGCTCAAAGTGTGTGGGGCGCCTGGGTGGCTCAGTTGGTTGAGCGGCTGACTTTGGCTCAGGTCATGATCTTGCGGTTCGTGGGTTTCAGCCCCGTGTCGGGCTCTGTGTTACCAGCTTGGAGCCTGGAGTCTGCTTCGGATTCTGTGTCTCCCTCTCTCTCTGCCCCTCCCCTGCTCATTCTCATTCTCTCTCTCTCTCTCTCTCTCTCTCTCAAAAATAAAGATTTTAAAAAAATTTAAAAAGTGCTCAAAGTGTGTTTGTGATGCACAGGCTAGCCAAGGATTAAAAAAAAAAAAAATGGTTACCAAAACTCAAAAAACCCTCTAAACCCTCTGAGGTTAATGCCAAGTCGGTTGTCTATGTATTTCAGTTCCCACACTTCCTCGGGGCCCATGATGGAGAAGGTCCTCCTGCTCTTTATACTTCTTTACTGAGCGGTAAGAAATTGTTGGGTGGCTTTCGAAGTCTGGAGAGCCACTCTGAGCAGGATGGGTGTGGTCGTTGCCCTTGGAAGCTTCCATTCTCCCCTACGCACACATTGTTTTTCTGCTGCTTCAGGCTGTCCTGGATCTAGCTCAGCCTTCCAGGTCCTAGGTGTGTGATGTTCCCTAAGCTTGCCTTCTGTTTGGTTTTCTAATGAGAGCAAACAGAAGAACACAAGAGAGATTTTTCTCTGTTCAATCACCGGCAAGAGTTGAACTGGCTGAGCACGAGAGAAGCTGATTGGAGCTGCAGCGAGGCTCTCTGATTCCGGCTTCCAAATGTTCTCTGGGATGCAAGCCAAGCAAACACCCCCACCCAGAAGTCCCCAGGAGTGTGGGGAGGAACAGGATGGAAGGAGCTCTGATCTCAGGATCTCAGGAAGGGTTCATATTGAGAGGGAGAGAGCATGGAAAGGTTCCTCAGCGTCTCTGATGGAACCCCTCCCGAGTTTGAGAAGCTACAGCAATGAGGTGCAGGAGATCAAAGGGGAAGGTGGGAGGGAAGGGGAAAGCATGCGTGTGAGCGCAGGAAAAACACCTGTGCCGCTGAACGGAAGTGTCCGGGCCATTGTGGACCAGGGAGGGAGCTGACATTCCAGAGAAAGGGAAAACAAGCAGAGGCCAGGAATCCGCGAGAGCCACCTCTGGGAGGAAGATGCCTCCTCTTCATGATGGAAGCACTGTGTGAACCCAGGCAGGTTGCAGAAAAAAGTGGCTGGGCAGCCGCTGCCTGCGTGCACCTGTGTGAGTTACCTGACCTGGTCACCGCGTGTGTCAGTTGAGGTCCTTGTTCCCATGCACCGACTCGGAGACCCACAGTTGTGCGTGCCGCTCGGAGTCTGTGTGGTGAGGGGGGTGCGGTTTGTGGTCAAGAACACTATGAAATTAATTGGCCCCTTTGGGATAGCTGAAGCCTCTATCTCTGGACTTCTTAGCATAGGGCTCTAACTAGGTGAGATGACCAGTCGTGCGGGTGTAGGTTAGCCCTTGGGTGTCAGGATTTCTTTTCTGTGCACGACAAAGCGGAGACTGACGGATGTTTGACAATAAGCACAACTGAGAGAGCCTGTGGGAGCTGGTAGCAGCTCGGCTTTTTTGTATGTGGCTGACCCAAATATCCTGACTTTATTCCTAGACCGTGCATTTGGGTGTCACGCGTGTGCGCGCAGTATACTTTCTCCGTAATGTTTCCTTCACTTCTGGGGATGTTCTAGGTGGGCCTACTGGGGAGCAGGCTCTCTTAGGCCGCTGTAACAAAAATACCATAGACTGTGTGGCTTCGACCACACATGTTTATTTTCTCACAGTTTCGGAGGCTGGAAGTTCAAGATTAAGGTGTCTGCAGATCTGGTCCGGTGAGGGCCCAGTTCCTGGTTTGAGGATGGCCATCTTCTTGCTGTGCCCCCATATGGCAGAGGGCAGAGAGAGGAAACGATCTCTCCTGTCTTCGAAGAGTGCTAATCCCATCACGGGGCTCCACTCTCATGACATAATTATCTCCCAAAGTCCCCTTCTCCAAATACCATCACATTGCAGATTAGGGTTCCAGCATATGAATTTTGGGGGAACACTAGCTTTGGGGCGGAAGTTTGTACATAGGGAATTTTTGGGAGGTGCGGTGTGAGGGAGGGTGGGAAGCAGGATTGGGCAGCAGGAACAGCTAGATGGTAATGGAGTTGCAACAGAGGCCTTTGTCAATGGCACAGGGAACTATGGGTCTAAGGTAGCCCTTCAGAGTGTCCCAGATTGAGGCCAGGGTCTAGGCCTTTGTGCCTCCACATGGCCCTGTCATTGGGTGCAAGGGATTGTTTGGAAAGGGTCTACCTTGGATGAGGTGGCTCCCATTGGTCAAAGGCACTTCTCCCTAGGAACTGGTGTCACCAGGGCAGCTAGGTGACCACGTGGTGCCTCCCTGCCGTAAGGGAATCTTGCTGGAGTCCCACAGCATCCACTGCAGGGGGCGGTGAGAGCCTCTGAACATCTACATTCTGAAAGGTGTTCACCACTAGGGGTGTGTTGGTGGTTTCCAACAACAGAATGGCTTTCTTTATGGTTCTAGCCTCTACATCAGGGGGAGCCCAGGATTCAGGGGGGGAAGGCTCATCCACAGGACTTGGGAGTCCCGCTCCAGAACACCAATGACCTCCTCACCTGCTGCAGGAGTGAATGTGAGCCATTTCCCTTCTGCTTTTAGGGAGCTGAAGTTGGTCACTTGAGAACAGCACTGTCCCAATAGAACTATAACGTGAGCCACAAATGTGAGCCACAGGTTTAAATTTTGCCATTTTTTTTTCAAAAGAACCAGAAGAAATTAGCCTTAATGATAAGAGTTTTTCTAAACCTAATATAGTCAGAATTTTGCTTCAGCATATAATCAGTATAAAACAATTTTAATAAGCTGGTTTTAATTTTCTGGTACTAGGTCTCTGAAATCCAGCGTAAGTTTTAGAGCCTGCATTTGGACGAGCCAGATGTACAATGCTCGGTAGGACGTGTCGTTCGTGGCTACTATTTGTATTGGTAGCTTTAGAATGCAATTTCTGCTATGAATTCCATTATCCTCCTCCCTCTGCAATGAAAAAAATGGCAAAAAAATTTTTTTAATGTTTCTTTATTTTGAGAGAGAGAGATTGAGAGAGCAAGCGAGCAAGCAAGCGTGTGTGTGAGCAGGGAAAGGGCAGAGAGGGAGAGAGAATCCCCAGCAGTCTCCGTGCTGTCAGCACAGAGTCCGATGCAGGGCTCCATCTCATGAATCATAAGGTGAAATCAGGAGTCAGACGCTTAACCAACTGAGCCACCCAGGTGCCCCAAAAGTGAAAAAAATTTTGAGGGGAATTAGGAAGCCAATAATTCAAATTCGTTACCATTATTACTCAAAAGTATGCCCAAAGCACAGGATTGGATCTTTTTCGGGTGGGCCATACTAAGGCAGCTATTCAGGGTAGGCACCTTCCTTCTAGAAGTCTCTAAGTTTCTGCTATAGTGTTTACTGATTTAGCTTCTAAATCTACATGGTCAGTTTTCAGCTCGGGGTCACCTGGACTTTGGGGCAAGTTTCCAGAGTGATATAGTTTATAATTAACTGAAAAAGAACAACAAAGTAGCCACAACCTGAACTTAATATTAGCATAAATACTTTCAAGTCCCAAGATAACTGGGATATTAGGCCTCAAAAGCTGAACATACCGTTCTCTCTTTCCCACAAGCACTTTCCCAAAGTAGAAAGTCAATGATTTTCTCTGTTGTAAATGAGGACAAGATTTTTTTAAAAAAAATTTTTTTTTTCAATGTTTATTTATTTTTGGGACAGAGAGAGACAGAGCATGAACGGGGGAGGGGCAGAGAGAGGGAGACACAGAATCAGAAACAGGCTCCAGTCTCTGAGCCATCAGCCCAGAGCCTGATGCGGGGCTCGATCTCACGGACCGCGAGATCGTGACCTGGGTGAAGTCGGATGCTTAACCGACTGCGCCACCCAGGCGCCCCAAGGACAAGATTTTTTGTAAGAATTTTACTTCTAAGAATATTTTGGGCAAGGGGCGCCTGGGTGGCTCAGCTGGTTAAGTGTCCGACTTTGGTTTGGGTCATGATCCCACAGTTCGTGGGTTCAAGCCCTGTGTCGGGCTCCGTGCTGACAGCTCAGAGCCTGGAGCCTCCTTCAGATTCTGTGTCTCCCTCTCTCTCTGCTCCTCTCTCGCTCACGCTCTCTCTCTCTGTCTCTCAAAAAATAAATAAACGTTAAAAAAATAATAATAAAAAAATAAAAGAATAGTGATGTCCAAAAGAAATGTGATATGAGCCACATACCTAATTTAAAATTTTCTGGTAGCCACATTAAAAAAAGTGGAAAGAAACAGGTGATATTAAATTTAATGATGGATATCATTTAACCCTATATACTCCAAATACTCTTATTTCAATAGCTGATCAGTGTAAACAATAATGAGTTACTTCACATTTTTAAAAATTAAGTCTTCAAAATTTGGTGGGTATTTTATACTTAGAACACCTCTGAATTTGGGTGCTAAATTTTCATCAGAAATACTTGATTTATATCTGCAGTTCATAAAATTTACAGTGGAAAATGTAGATTTATATATTCAAGTTGTTCCAAACCTACTTAAAAGTTTTTTAATAACTAAAATGAGTACCTCCCTCCCCAAATCAGTTTTTAAAAAAATATTCACATCCATATTAATAAAACTAGTTTATCAGCAAAGAATGAATCGATTTGACCTTGAAGCAAAGTGAAAAGTAGTCCTACTGAGTAAAGTTGTGTTTAGTGGAGAACCACTTACGTTGCTTTCATTTTTAGATATAGACTTAAGTTTAACTGAAATTATGTCAAATAAAAAATTCACTGTCTCAGTCCTAGCAGCCATGGTTGAAATGCTCAGTGACTGCTTTAGAATATCATAAGGTATGGTGGAATTGAAAAGAACATAATAGAAATAGGGCTCTATAGTGATGACTGCAATGTGTCTGAGTGGCTGTTGTCAAATTTGTGTCCTCCCTCCCTCCCTCCCTCCCTCCCTCCCTCCCTCTCTCTCTCTTTCTTTCTTTCTTTCTTTCTTTCTTTCTTTCTTTCTTTCTTTCTTTCTTTCTTTCTTACGTTTACTTAGTTTTGAGAGAGAGAAAGAGAGAGCGAGAGAGCAGGGGAGGGGCAGAACGAGAGGGAGACAACAGAATCCAAAGCAGGCTCCAGGCTCTGAGCTGTCAGTACAGAGCCCGACGTGGAGCTTGAATTCATGAACTGTGAGACCATGACCTGAGCTGAAGTCGGACACTTAACCGACTGAGCCACCCAGGCACCCCTGTGTGTTTGTTTTCAGCGTGTGTGTGTGTATGTGTCTCTGTGTTTTCATGAGCTACCTTCCCGAGTCTCTCTCTCTGGGATCAGAATTGCTGCTTCTCTACCCTTCAGGGGCATTGGATTTTATTTCCTGCCTGTCAGATACTGCTTTCCATCTCCCCCTTATCCAGCTTTTTTGCTTCCTCCTGTTCTCCTTTCATATCTGACTTTCTTTGTCACAGAGTCTGTATTTTTTTTTAATCGATTTTATTTTTTAGAGCAGTTTTAGGTTCCCAGCAAAATTGCATGGAAGGTCCAGGGATTTCCCACATATGCCCTATCCCCATATGTGCATAGCGTCCCCCCCTTAGGGACACCTGCCCCAGAGTGGCACATTTGTTACCCTTCCATGAACCTACACGGACCCATAATTACCCAGAGTCCGCAGTTGACCTTAGGGTTCACTCCTGGTGTTGTACATTCTGTGGGTTTGGGCAAATGTCTAATGACACTATCCATCATTATGCTGTTGTATAGAGTAGTTACACTGCCCTAAAAATCCTCTGTGCCCCACCTATTTTTTAAAAATTCTTTTTTATATTGAATGTTTTTGAATTTCTGGTAATGAAACAATGGGAGACAGCTTAGATTTTTCACTCACTCTACCATAAAATCTAAGAAAACCGAAACGAGCAAATCCCTGTGACCCTTGATTGATTTCCTTTTCTTGGCGGGGGAGGGGGGTGTCACTGACTAACAAAGGGGAAAAAATAACCCTGCTTCTAAATCCATCTGAGGTCAGCCAGGCACTCCTGGCTGTGTTGGGTTTTGCTGAGAGGGCTGCTGGGGGTGAGGTGTCACTGGCTCTTTTTGGTCTGAACCCGACAATTAACTTCTGTTTGAGATTAAAAAAAACCCGACAATATAGAAATCTCTCAGCCCTTCTGTCCTTGCAAGGGGTGGAGGAGGTCAGCTCTGCTTTGTGAGGTTACGGTTGCCATGGAAGAAATAACAAAGCACCCTCGCATGGATGGGAGACATTCAGAGGCCGAGGGGAGGTCAGCTGGGCTGGAGGGTGGGAGGAAGTGAGGTAGGTCCCTCAAGGTTAACTTGGGCCAGTTGATGTGTGACCTTGGGCAAGTCACTGTCTCCCTGGGCATCAGCTTACTTCCTCATTGTCAAATTCGGCTGTTCTCCCTGTGGTTCCTCCACCATGATGGCCCATGAGTCCACGTGCACTTTTCTGACTTTCTTTTTAAAGTTTATTTTGAGAGAGCGAGAGAGAGCATGCACATGTGCAAGCAGGGGAGGTGCAAGGTGGGGGGTAGAGAGAGAGAGAGAATTCTTAGCAGGCCCCGTGTTCACGGCTCCGGCCCCGCTGAGGGGCTCGATCTTACAAACCCTGAGATCATGACCTGAGCCGAAATCAAGACTCAGATGCTCAACCAACCGAGCCACCCAGTCAGCCCCGGCCAGCTAGGGGGGCACTTTCATCCCCGGTGCCAGCTAGGTACCCGCTTACAGATGTGATGTTAAACCAAACATTTACATTATTAGAAGTGACGGGAAGAAGGAAGGAAATCGTAGCTAACGTAGTCCCATGTTCCGTTTTCACTCCCCAAATAATTCAAGTCTGTGTGAGTTGTTTTTGCAAGGCTTGTCAAGACTCAAAAATGTACCCGCCAGTAAATACCAATTAGGGCCTGGCACACTGATGTCTTGGGAGCGTTTCACACAGTTCGTTCTTAGTCAGTTTGCCAAGTGTTTATTGAGTATCTACTTATTTTTAAGCTTACGTTTTCAGGCTCGTATTTGGTGCCAGGCCCTGAAATACACACTTTATAGAGGTCACTTATTCACTTATGTGCCAGGATAGGGAGATACTTAAAAAAAAAAAAAATCCATAAACACAGTTCCTGTCATCCAGAAGCTTCCAACATACTTGGAGATGTATGAACTATCTGCGTGAAACAGTTAAGAGTCCAAGGCATTGTTGTATTAAGTGCCCACATGGTAATATAATCAATAAATGCTTCAGACATCCAAAGAAGGGAGGTGATTTAGGACTCAGTGGAGTCTGGAGATAATTCTCATGAGGCATGTGGAGAGAAAGGAAGGAAGGTAGTTTGTTTTTTCGTTTGTTTGTTTGTTTTTAAGGGTTTTATTTTGAAAGTAATCTCTATGCCCAACCTGGGGCTCGATCTCACAACTCTTGAGGTCAGGAGTTGCATGCTGCACTGACTGAGCCAGCCAGCTGTCCCAGAAGGTAGGGTTTTGAGTAGGAATAAGTTGAGTTGAAGTTTAGGTTGTGGTTAATAGGAGGATCTAGGAAATAAGAGACACACGTAAGTCATTGTTGAATGAACAAATGAATGGCTTTAGGCTTCTTGTGTTTCGGTGACTGAACATAGGCTATTGGAGTATCGAGAATGGTGATTGTGGTTTCTGTTGGGGGCCTCTGGTTTGTGACGAGGATCTGTCTAGGCGGAGATCCTCACAGGCACCTGAACTGGAGCACAGATGAAAAACCCAGCGAGGAATACAGATTTGAGACTTACAGAGTAGAAGTGATGGTGAAGTCCTAAAATAGGATTTGTTTCCTAAATAGAGGGGGAGAGCGAGGGCAGAGCCATGTGAAGGGCACAGAGCTTGCGCTCAGGGGGAGGAGGGAGTCAGCAAAGGGCACTGAGAAGGGAGACCAGAGCAGTAGAAGGAAAGCAGAAAAGCATCCTGTCTAGTGGTCAAGGGCAAGGAGCTTTCCTGGCGTGTGGGCCCAATAAAGGGAGGAAAATCCGTGCCGTGGAAAGTCCAGTCTACCCCTTCTGGAGTAGACTAAAGGACTTTTGTGGATAGAGCTTTGCTCATTCTACACTTGTGGATAATTTTGCTCAGAGGCCTGGATGTTAAATGTTTGCTACAGAGGTTGAATCTTCTTTCAAGTACATTTTACAAGATAGAAAAAACACAGCCACCAAGTCTCTGAGAGCCTGTTGAGTTTACAGCACGTAGAGGGATCATCGAGGTCTCAAACCGATTTTCCTTCCCTTCTGAGAACCCTCTCCTGTAGACTCCCTCGTTTCTGCAAATAATGCTCATGTGTTTTTGCATGTCCCCAAGCTCAGACACAGCCACACTGCACACATAAACCAGCTCCCCTGACGGAGCTCTACGTTATTTGGGAATGTCTATAGATTTTGCAACTGAAATCAAGACAAGAGAATCATCAAGCTATGAGTAGGTTCACTTCCAATTCCCAAGTTCGTATTCTTTCCGTTGTGTAAGTCGTCCAGTGAATTTCATTATGGTCTATAATGGAAATGTGATCACGTGGAATCAGATGTAAATCAACTTCCGTTATATAAACAGGCACTGTTGGGAGAGCCATGATCAGACTGGAAAATGGTTTGGGGGTAGGAGTGGGAAAAAGAGTTTAGGAAATGATCCTTTGGATTTTTTTCCCCCTAAATTCTGATTAAACCTCTAGCTTCTGGAGGTTTCTAGGGGCTCACAAGAGTCTGTCAAGCTTAGGCTTAACTAATTTGTTCAAATTTGTTTCTGAAGGGATGATTCTGAGTAAGAATCTGGGTCCTCCTAGGCCTCTGTGGAGGAACAACAACTTTTGTCCTTTTGTTGATAGTTTATCCCACTGGAGCCATGCTTATTTTAGTTCAGATCAAATCATATCATCAAATATTTATTATTCCCCGAGTCAGATGGAATTGAAAAATACTTACAGGTTAGTGACCCATTTCTCTACATGATACCAAGTGGCGGATTTTTCATTCATGATTTCAGCAAGTATTTATCAGGCTCAGTATGGTGCAAGGTGTTTTTGAATCTACAGAAGGGTATTTGGAATGACATTCGTTCTCCAGGAGCTTATTATAACCTGGATGGAGAGACCAGAACAATTCAAATAAAAGAACTTTAAAATAATGGCTAAATCTGTCTGGCATTTTGTGGTGCAGCCTATGTGCTTAGGTATTCAGAGAAAGCTAAATAGTATTAAGTGATGCAGTAACCAGAGATGGCTTCCTGGAGGAGACAGACCACAAACTGGATGGATCATGTTGGATGGCAGAGTTAAAACTGGAAGAAATATACGACCAGTCTTACTCTTCCTTTTTCTCTGCCGTAAGTGGGAACTTCTGTCATCCCAGCAGAGGATACTGATCGGTCTTTTCCCCGGAAATGCTTTTCAGAGTACCAGAATTGTAAAAACAAATTGCATGTAGTTCCATTAAATCTGGTACGAGACTTACCTCCGTCACATATCCATGTAATCGTTCAGAGGCAAACTCTAGTGGGGATGCATTAATTCAATGTAGGTACTCTCTGCTTTAAGGAAACAAATTGGAAACTTACAGAGCCAAAGTAGTTAGAGATTAATTCACTTTAAAGATATAAAACTTTGGGGGTGCCTGGGTGGCGCAGTCGGTTGAGCGTCCGACTTCAGCCAGGTCACGATCTTGCGGTCCGTGAGTTCGAGCCCCGCGTCAGGCTCTGGGCTGATGGCTCAGAGCCTGGAGCCTGTTTCCGATTCTGTGTCTCCCTCTCTCTCTGCCCCTCCCCCATTCATGCTCTGTCTCTCTCTGTCCCAAAAATAAATAAATGTTGAAAAAAAAATTTTTAAAGATATAAAACTTTGAAAACGAAAGATTTTCTGGCTGGCATCGGTAAAACTAGTAATAACAGCAAACCACTGTTTGCTCAGCGACTATTTGCAACTACTGTGTGCCTGGGAATTTATATTGAATTTATGTCTTGCTGCCCGTCCTGTCAAACACCCTGCAAGATGGCAGTTTCTACCTCAGTTTTACGTATGTGGAAACTGAGTCCAGAGAGTCACATGGCCAGTGAGTGGTGCACCGAGGATTTGAACCCAGCCGTTGCTGACTCCAGAACCCCTGCTCTCTGGGGGTACCTCCCCCCACCCCCCACCCCCCACCAGCACTCCAGTCCAGCATGAGCACTCTGCAGTGCTGGGAGCTCTCATAGGAAGGGGAGACTGTGTTCTAGAATTGTGACATAGAGTCTAGAAACTCTGAAGGGAGGAATTCTTCATCCAAATAAGGACACTGGGTGGCAGGATAATTGGAGGAGAAATTTCAGAGTTTGGAAGGTGCTTCAGAGTTCTGAGCATCCTCAAGAATCCCTCGCAGGCCTCGGATGTATGGTCCTGGCCGCCAGCATTTCAGCCTTGTGGTGGAATCCAGCGTATCATTAAGTGTGAAATAGGAACACGGAGAGCCTATGGGACCAATGTTCCCTCCTCACAGCCTGATGTCCGGGTTAAAGTTGCCAGATTACACACAGGATGCCCAGTTAAATCTGAATTTCAGGTAAATGACAAAAATGTTTACAGTAGAAATATGTCCCATACAATGCTTGAGACATACTTATACTAAAAATGTATTTGTCCCTGGGGTGCCTGGGTGGCTCGGTCAGTTAAGCATCTGACTTTGGCATTTGACCGTGATCTCGTGGTTTGTGAGTTCAAGCCCCACGTAGGGCTCTGTGCTGACAGCTTGGAGCCTGGGCCTGCTTCAGATTATTTGCCTCCCTCTCGCTCTCTGCCCCTCCCCTGCTTGCACTCCGTCTCTCTCAAGAATAAACAAACATGTAAAAAATGAAGAAAAAAGTGTATTTATCCTTTATCTGAAATTCAGATTTGACTGGGTACCCTGCATTTTTATTTGCTGTACCTGATATTGCTAGCCCAGCCTCGTGCCTACTTTGGGGACAGGTTTCTGGCCTGCTTCCTTTTCCTTTTCCATCTGAATCCTGTCTGTTAGGCAGATTAGTAGAGCCTCAGGTCACTTTTGCAGCACTCAGGCATTCATTTATTGAATCTTCATACTAACTCTAGGGGTAGGTACTATTGTTCCATTTTATAGATAAGAAAATTGAAGTACTAAGGGGTTAAGTAACTTGTTCGGAGTCACGCAGCTAGTGACAGGGGAAGGATTTGAACTGGACGGTGTGGCCCCGGCATCCGTGAGTGCTCTTTTTCACTCACAACACCATACTTACTCTTGTGTCATTGGGACAGAACAGAAGGAAATCTGCTAAGGAAAGAGAGCCTCATGGAGTAGAGAGAACCATGCAGTTCCCGGAGCTCAAAGGAAAGAGCATAGATAGAATGGGGGGGGGGGGGTGTGATGCACTTGTGGGGGCAAAGCAGGAGCTGGCCTGCCTTCAGTCATCTCGAGGCTTCTTGACATTTATCACAGTCAGCCTCTCCACAGTCAGTGGTCCTGCTGAGCACCGGGCCACACGTGGCTCTTCCACCCCCTCCCAAGGTGCACTCGATCAGCTTCTCTTTCCCGACTACCTTTGAAGAACTCCCCCAAGCGGATCCCTGACCAGCACGCCTCATCATTCATGACAAACCGTTTTCATATCTGACAGGACCGAGTGGGTCTGTGCTCACCACAGTCTTTCTGAAAACACTTAAGTCCATTTATTGTCTTTGCTCCCCTCCCTTCCCACCTTGCAATGGGAGGACATTTCTCAGAACTCAGGCTGTGAAAAAGGAAAGCTCCCTCCGGAGATGTTTACTTTGCATTCAATTTTGTGTTTCCCTAAGGGACCAGCAAAGCTCAGTTTACCTAAAAACAGAGTTCTGCTTTAACAATCTTCAGGCATCTTCTGTGGGCCACATGACTGTGCTAGGGACTGGGATGTGGCGATGGGTAAGAGGCACTCAGTCTAACTGGCACGGGAGTCCCTTGATCCCCAAGGGGAAGCAGTTTCTTTCCCAGAAAATTCTATGCCAGAGGCAAAAACAAGCAAGCAAGCAAACACAAACACTGCCCAGGAATCCTAGAGATACTTTCAGAATGACAGAGGATCCTGGACGATGCATGTGGATGGATGTCCAGGAAAACATGTAGTATGTGCGTCTGGGAACGGATGGTGCAGGGCACTACTAGACAGGATTAGGGGAGTATGAGAGGCGAGGGAAGAGGAGGACACCGTCATAGCTTCGAAGTTCTGTAGCTGAGACCTTGCGGTGAACATTCATTGACAGGACCTACTAGGTGCATGATACAGAGTTCCCAGGTAACTACTTAGCCTGCAAAATTATTGCACGAGTGAAATTTATTAACACGTGAAGCCATAATTATCAAGTAAAATAATGACAGTAATAACTCCAGAGCAAACTTCTAAAGCAAAATTAGAGTGTTTATTACTGTGGGTATAACTTAATTTTATCTACCCCGATTTGGACTTGTTTGCTACAGAGTGCCCCAATGCATGGTTCTCCGTCCAAGGTTAACAGGCTTTCGTTTCTTTGACTTCTTAGTAGCTTTGGCCTTCAAATGCCTTTTTCTCTCAGGCCGTTTCCCCTGGGTTTTACATCTGAGGATGTCAGCGGCGCCCAAGAAGTCATATGAGGGGCGGCAGCTTTTACCATTCCTGAAATACAAGGGAAGTCTCTTCTCTGTGAAATTTCAGTCAGCTTGATGCTTCTTTTGTCATCGATTCCTGTATTTTAGGAGAAAGGAATTTCTTCAAGATCTCTATTTGCTTAATGCTTAAAAAAAAAAAAAAAGGATTCTAATATATATTAGTATCCTTTTCCAGACTGCTTTGAGATAATAAGAGATTTTGTCAAGCTACAGAACCAAAATGACCAGAAGTAGCTAATGAGATGAGGGAAAGTGGGTAAGTCCATTCACAGGCGGGCAAAGAGTGTGAACCTTCTGATCCTGTAGGTTCCTCTCCCCTCTAGGCTGGCACGGGGGCAGGTGTCAGACCAAGACAAGAAAGATGCAGAAGAGCAGGAGTGGGAAATAGGAAATAGGAGATAGGAGAGGCTGGTCCGCAGTGATGAGGACTGGAATCCCAGTGTGGTCTTCCCATTTGGCGCGTGCGAACCTTCTCTCCCGCACACACAGCTTCAGAGGCTCTGGGGCCCTGGATGCTTCATCTTCTTTCACTGTCCAGATTTGTCCTCAAAAGGAACGAGACCACCATGTGAAATTCTGAACTCTTCAACAATCAAAAGGGAAACCGGTCAAGATGTGACATTAGTTCTGATGATAAAGCTGAGAATCAAGACGTGAGGATTCCTTGGGCCCATATTTTTGTTCCCATGGAGTTGGTCTCTATCTGGATTTGTGGGTTAGGAAACAGAATGAGTATTTCCGAGATTGAGGGGTGCTGCTTTAAAGCCTTGTGATAACCATAGTAGCCATGTGTGATCTCTTGGTTCTACACAGTTCCCAGATGAGGGCCACAGGATGTAAAAATTGAAAGAGCCCGGAGAAACCATCTACTCAGTCCTTTCCTAGAAATCTAGATATGTTGAGCCTCGTCCAAAGTCGCAAAGCCAGTGTGCCACACCTGGAACCGGGTGTCCTGACCCTCAGTCTAGGGCTCTTTGCTTGTTTCTCTCCATTTGCCCTGGCTTCACTCTCCATGCCCTGGGAGGCTGATGTCTCTGGACTGTAGTACCTGTGCCCCCTTATTCTTGGCTTTCCATTTGAGTTTGGTCAATAGGCACGACTGGAAAACCAGGAGGCAAGAGGCAAGAGGTGGCCGTCCTCGTCTGCACCACACCCCTGCCCTCCATTCGTCTGGTTTCATCTGCTGTGTTCCTTTAAGGCACGGGTCCTGCCAGGCAGCCCTCTTCCACAGCTCTGGCTCTTGCCAGACTCCCTGCGTGTACAGTTCCTTCCCCCTCACCCCTTAGACCTTGGGGCAAATATAACTTCCCACTTATCACCAATCTTTACTGGCTCCTTTAATTCTGTGCCAAACTGTGTACAGTTCTTTCCTAAAAATCTTCAGTTAAGCCCTTTTGAGTGTGTTGTCCCTTTGCTGTTGTGTCCTGACTGATCCAGGCTCTCTCCTCCTCCCTGGGCTATTGGATCTGTAAG
Organism: Puma concolor; assembly: GCF_028749965.1. Classification (NCBI taxonomy): domain Eukaryota; kingdom Metazoa; phylum Chordata; class Mammalia; order Carnivora; family Felidae; genus Puma; species Puma concolor. Next base: position 14,084,775 of record NC_141668.1, on the reverse strand, counting down.
TCTGTGCCTTTCCCAGCACCATGCTTGTGTTTGCAGTAGGTAGATCTTGGCATATAAAATACCTATGCTCTGGAAACACCGCCTTAAGTTACACATTTATTGGTTGAGCTCCTGTTTCTGTATTTTCATGTCAGGTGTACATTTTCCCTTCATTTTTGAATGCTCTGCAATGAATAGTGCCTCACACTAGAGACCTACAACCCCACCTCGAAATGAATTCTCCTATTCTCCTATTATAAAACCCAGGGTAAAGATCTAAGACTTAAAAAAAAATTTTTTTTTACATTTATTTATTTTTGATAGAGACAGAGCACAAGTGGGGGAGGGGCAGAGAGAGAAGGAGACACAGAATCCAAAGCAGGCTCCAGGCCCCGAGCCATCAGCACAGAGCCTGACGCGGGGCTCGAACCCACGAACCGTGAGATCATGACCTGAGCCAAAGTTGGACGCTTAACCGACTGAGCCACTCAGGCTCTTTGATAAAGGAGCCTTTTGATAAAGGAACTTAGGCCACCTGTTTCTTCCTCTTTTCCCCCTTCCAACATTTTGTTTGTGAGTTTGGCTTTTTTGCCTTTCAAATGGTTTCAGAAGTGAGCTCACCTGGATTCTACTAGTAAAGCAGAAAAGAGCATTTCTGCTTAGAAGGAAGGATGTTTATATGAATCTGCTTTGTTAAGAGTGCAGTGCACCTCTCTTGAGTGATTGGCATCTGAGCGTGGGGTGGTCTCATCACAGTTGTGGGGGGTGTGGGCGGGGAAAATGTCTTTCAGAGATAAACCCTTACAGGTTCCCAGGAGAAGCCACTCACCTTCCCCCTGGCTTGTTTCATTGGCTTCTTTCTCACCTGGAATTAGAAGCTTGTTTATGGCAAGAAGAATTCAAAAGGGGGTAAGAACAGATCATTTGAGTTATGATCTTCACTCTACACGCTTCTTAGTTTCTAGAATCTAAGTTAAGGTGACCCCATTTTTAACGGCAGCTGAAAAATCAAAATCTAGACCTACAAAATGAGTCAAGGGGCACTCTTTACCCATGTGAGACCATTTTGTACTTCACACTATGAAAAGTCCTTTGTATCCCCTGAGTATTTCAAATCTGTGGCCACCAGGTAGACGTCAGAGAAACTTAAAGTTCATATATTCACCTCCACTGTCTTTTGAAGAGCATCCGTGAAAGAAGGGGAGGAATGGGGGTTGTCAGTGGGAAGGTAGGATTTAATATACAAAAGCTGATCTTGATCTTGAACATGAATTTCAGGAGCGTGATGTCCCCCCGCCCCCCCCCCCCCCCCCCCGCACCATGCCCCCCACCCTGGTGTTCTCATTTTCCCAGCACTTGTCAGAGTCTCTGCCAATGGTACCAGGGCCCCAGGGACAGGGCTGGGGTACTGTAGCCGACTCCCTGTCATTCTGGGGAACAAGGGGGAAGTTAGCATGAGAATCTGTGTAACACAGGTCCAGACTCCACCCTTGAAGGGACTAGGGTGCTTTGCTTGGTGTTTGTTCTGACAAGACTTTGGGATTGTTGGGGAGTTTGGGCGCAGGAAAAAGGTAGAAGAACAGTTACCAGACCGCGGCTTCCAAACCTTCAATTTCATGAACAAACCTACTTCTCCTGTAGAACAGCAGCGTCAGGTGGTCAACCAATCTTACTGCTTATGCAGCAGAGGGAAACCCAGCTCCCACCTGGGGTCTGGTGAGAGGAAAGTGGTGCATCATCCAGAAGTGTCCATTTCACTTAAAGATTTGTAGTGAAGAGGTAAGTGTGTGATAAGTAATTAAACATTATTTTCCACTTAATAAACAGATACAGTATAGAATACAAAATTTGCAAAGAAGACTTCCTGTTGTTGTAGATAAAGCCATGAGACATCAGAGAAATTTTACACTTTGCGGTACCCCGGGAGGTCTGACTTTATTCTCAGGAGTATTTTCATTGAAAAAAAAAATCACAGAAATGCTATAGATATTAGGCTTAAGTTAGTCAATAAAAGGTAACACAGGCTATATGGTAAGGAAGCTTTAGCATCTATTAAACTTAAAAGAAGATCATTTATAATAATGGTAATTCAATCCAGTCTTAGTCATTGGAAAGAAGTGTGAATTCTCCATGCAAGTATATTCCTTACTTAAAAAGAAACCTGAATTTAATGAACAGAGAGCTTGCAGTAAAAAGAAAAAAAAAAACAACTGGTAGTGTGGAGCCTAATTTCTGCAAAATTGTTTTGTTTGGGGCACATAAAATTGTAAAAATTTCCACGTGAATGTCTTGTTTACGAGGGGAGGGAGGTGGATGTGCTCAGTTCTTTGCCGCTAGGGTCCTACTTCTCCTTATTCCTTACATTGGGCAACCTCACTCCTTCAGGAGTCTTGATTGGCTCCCAAAGGCATTTGAGTGTGTACCCTTGAATTGGTCAAATTCTAGGTGAGGGCTGAGGTCAAGCAGGGGTAGAGGAATCTTTGTCTGCAGGAAAAGGCAGGGGTAGAACTTTTAGGTGGTTAGAACGGGACAGGTGAGATAAAAACGTGGGGCTGGGGAGGAGGGCCCCAAGTGCCGGAATTGTTAATGGGTTGTGGTTCCACAGCGGACAAAGCCACAGGACAGGCAGTCTGTACCAAACAAGTGCTCGCTGCCATTCCAGGGGTCTGACCTAGGACAGGCAGTGTGAAAGTGGAGTTCAGTGCTGGGGTTTCAAAAGCAAAAGGGTTGGGGACATGGGGAGCATGTCCTAGGTCTATTGCAGCTGTCTCTTTTTTTAATTGTATTTTTCCTTTGCCTTTTTCTTTTTTTTAAACCACTGTGAGTTATGATTGACATGCAAAAGCCTGTATGTATTACGTGTATACAGCTTGATGGGTTTGGAGGTAAGTATACACCCATGAAACTACCACCACCATCTATGCCATAAACCTCTCCATCACCTCCTACAGTGTTCTCGTGCCTTCTTGTTGTTATTTTGTGACCTATTCGCTCAGTAAGTTTTCCAATACGATATTGTGAACTGCAGGATCTCAGTGGTACGGCAGGTCTCTAGGACTAACTCCTAGAACTGAAAATTTGCACTCACGAATACCTCTGTTTCTCCATCCCCAGCGTGGGGGTGCCAGCCTGCTACTCTCTATTGCGGCCGTCTCGCGCCCTTGCACATACCCGTCTCTCCCACCGTCCGACAATAGGAGAAATTACTATTTTGTGCCACAGGTGTCTTAGAATCTTAGCTCTTGGACCTGGAACAATCTTGCTGGGCAATCAGGTCCAGCACCCGAGTCCAAGAAAATAAGGTGTTGGGGCGCCTGGGTGGCGCAGTCGGTTAAGCGTCCGACTTCAGCCAGGTCATGATCTCATGGTCCGTGAGTTCGAGCCCCGCGTCGGGCTCTGGGCTGATGGCTCAGAGCCTGGAGCCTGTTTCCGATTCTGTGTCTCCCTCTCTCTCTGCCCCTCCCCCGTTCATTCTCTGTCTCTCTCTGTCCCAAAAATAAATAAACGTTGAAAAAAAAAAAAGAAAATAAGGTGTTGTTAACCATAGTCTAGAAGGTGGCTAAGACCAGAAAAGAGCCATACAGACTTAGAATGTTAAGGCTGAAGGGATCTTCCTGGCCACCAGTTCCCTCTTCTCATTTACAGGCAAAGGAACTGTTTGGAGCAGGATTGGGTTGGGGTGGGGGGAAGGGGGGAGAAGAGGGTCACCCGGGGAGAACAGCTGGCAGTGCCCAAACTGGAACCCGTTTGTGAGCCAAAGCTGTTTGCACCACCCTGGAACCCTCACCATCTTTTAAAAAGTGGCCTCCTCTGCTGAATCCATTTGCTTTGCCTTTTGCTTGTTTGTTTGTTTGGGCTCAGCAAATTCCCACTCGTTCGGCGTTCGGGCTTTGATTTTGAGTGGAATCTGTAGAAAATCCGGTTTGGTGCTCTCTTTCTCCCTCTGCTGGCTCTCAAGGCTGATTCCCTGAAACTGACACAGATATTTGGGCAATGAAATGACTTCAAATAAAATGGAGGCATGTCTGTGGGCTGCTTTAGAAACAAGGGAGAAAACTACAGCTCTTTCTCAAAGAGGCAAAACCAATCCAGGGGAAGCTTGATGCATATATATAAATATATATATATATATATATATATATATATATAATGCATGTATATATATGTATAATATATATATATACATGCATAATATATATATATATATATATATATATATATATATATATATATATTTCCCACTCACCTCCCAGTTTCTCCTGGCTACACAGTAGCAAAGCAAAAATGGAAAACTTGCAAAAAAAAAAAAAAAAGTTGACAGCATTTCTATGATTCAGCTGGCAATTTGCTACGGTATCCAGGGAGGCAGCTTCTCACATACATTAGCATAATGCGAAATGGCAGCTAGAACCAGAATTTACTGTCTAAGCAACTCAGCCTGAACAGCCGTTGACGACAATACAATTTAAAGGAAATCCAAATATTAGGCTTAAGTGACTGATACAGCCCTGAGACCTCTTCATTTTAAAGATGTGGGGTCCAGTTTGTTCCCTTATTTCTGCTCCCCGTTCGTGGGGCAGGTGGCTGGGCTTCAGGGTTAACAAAGAAGGATCCTGTGGCTGGTAGAGATCCAATATAGCATTCAGCCAGCCGCAGCCCACTCTAGTCCCATTATCGCCAAAATACATTTTCTTTCTCTCTTGAGTTTTTTGAGGTTTTCCATGTCCGTCGGTATCCAGATGCTGACATTTCTTCTTCTTGTATTTCCCCTGTGAGCCTTGACATGACAATGTATCTCCTTGCTCCCTGGTTATCTGGACACTGAACCACTGCAGATAGCAGCACCGGCTTGAAAAGGAGCTTTGTTTCTCAGCAGGGGGATGCCCAGCAAGCCTGGGGAAGACATCCTCACAAGGGCGTGTTTCCTGAGGATTCAGAGCTTGCCACGGCTCATACGCTTACTGGCCGCTGGCTTGCCTGAGCATTCCTCTGGCTTCTTTTTTTCCTTTCCTCTGTCCAATTTCCTCCCTTGAGTTGAGGACCAGGCTCAGTGGAAGAGTGGCTGTGACATTTTCCAGGCAGATGGGGCACATGAACACAGGTGGCAGTTTCCCAAATGTGGTCTTCCAGATGGACACCCCCTCCAGTCTGCCACGTACTGTAACTGCTGATGCCAGACTTAGAAATCCCCAATGCTTCAGAGGCAGGACCTCATCCATGTTGTTAATGGAAATCAGAGGACCGGGGAAGGCTGAGAGGTCCATCTATGTTCATTAACTCAGAGTGTGGATCGAGATCCAACAAGGACTTGTGAATGAATGCAGAGTTAACAATTTTAGGCTTTCAAGTTCATCTTCTGATGATGAAGAATGATCCAAGGATGTGGTTGTTCAGTTTTCTAGAGACCACTGTGCACATGGGGACCTGACTGCCCATCTTTAGGGATTCTCCCGATGGCCTCTGCAGTGTTAGAAGAACAGCTCACACAACTGTTCTCACTTCTGACCCCAACTGCAAGTTTGGGGGGCCCCCAAGATCGCTCTTGGCTTTGATCAACTCACTAGAAAGACTCAGAATGTTCTGAAAGCTGTTATGTTCATTGTTATGGTTTACTATTGTGAAAGTATACAAATTAAAATCAGCCAAGGGAAGAAGCACAGAAGGCCGAGTTCAGGAAAATTCCAAACGTGGTGCTTCCAGTCTTCCTGTCCCTGTGCGATCGTGGGCAGTGTAACTTTCTTGGCATAAGGGTACAACAGTATGCAAGGAGTACCGTCAACCAGGGAAGTCCACTGAGCCTTCGTGTTCAGAGTTTTTATTCAGGCTCCATCACATAGGCGTGGTTGCCTGAGCGTGTGATCAATCTCACTATCCAGCTCCTCCTGATGTTGAGCTGATACCCCATGACCCAAAGCCACAACTCCAAATCACATTATTATACTATCCTGCATAATCCAAGGCCACAGGCAAACAAAGACATCCACTCCTATCGGGCCTTACATTCCAAGGACTTAGAGAATTTCCTCCCAGAAGCCCAGGGCAAAGGCCAGACCTCTTTTTGGGCAAGGTTCATTCTTTACTTTACTTTACTTTACTTTACTTTACTTTACTTTACTTTACTTTACTTTACTTTACTTGCTGAGCCAGCTGCAGGAATCTGTTCAGTCAGGCTGGGTGTTCTGGAATCGTACAGTGCAGTTGGCCATCATGAAGAGGGAGGTGTAAGCACCACAGACAGGCGAGTAGGATGAGGAGAAACTGTAGCTGGAAAGGAAGAGGGGCTGCTGGGAGGAAGTGTATGCAATATTTTGCATGAATAGACATGGAGCCCAGTGGGCCGATGAAATATTTTAGGTTTTGATTTATTCTTTCATTTTGTCCGTCAACCAGGTCACATGGTTATTGAGCCAAGGATAAGTATATCTTAACCTCAGGGTTGAGAGCTAGTGTTTCCAAAAAGGCAGGATGGGTGGGGGTCCACGGTTGGAAATAATTTGCTCTGGAGTCAGTGGAAGCATTGCTTTCTCTGTTTGCCCGTAGAGCAGTAGAGATATCACGGCACATAAGATGAAATGGGCTGTTTTGTGAGCATGTCAATAGTAATGACTATTATAATTATAAATAACAATGACTACCATTTATAGAGTGCTTCTAAGTGCCAAGCACTATTAAATTCTTTACCAACATTATCACATTTAATTATTTGAATATCACTATGGGGTAGGGATTGTTATCTGAGCTTTATAAATGTGAAAAATTGAACCTTCAAGGGGTACTAAGCTAAATAATTAGCTTCAAGGCCCACAGGTGAGGATTCAAACCCAGGTCTTTGCAACTTGAGTGTCTGTTTAACCTGCTACAAGTCCCCATAATGGACATGGCTAACACATCCTGTGGGGTAGAGATAAACTTGGTTTGGTATTTAGTGTATTTATTTCAAAAGTGGCTTCGGAAGACTGTGGGTCTGCTGAGACTGAGGTTTGGTCTCCCAGGAGACTCAAGTTTCTACATTAAAGGTTTCCGAAGGACCAAGATGATGGGATGGGGAGACAGCTGAATTTCATGCCTCAGGACAGTGGTGTAGACTTGGTTACAGGTGACTCATTAGCTCACAGGGTGGGGTTCCATGTTCAGACCTGCTCATCTAGACTGGGAAGGAGACAGTTTATGTTTGCTCCTGGGAGAAGGGATCTTTCTAGGATAGGATTTACAAAGACTGAGAACATAAAATGGAGGTGGGAACAGATAGTGTTGGAATTATCTGGATTCATGCTCCATGAGGACAGGAAGGCTGTCTCTCTAGCGTGTAGTCCAATGCATGGTACCTGGGGGGAATTTAATGACCACAGAATAAATGAACAGGGAGATCTTTGAGGCAGCTAGATGGGGCACATCTCTTCTAGGATTGGGTTGGATGAAGAATGAAGAAGCAGGATCAGCTTTTCCACTGTATGTGTTGTCCAAAGTCTCCCAAGTACTTTCAAAGTAATACTTGACGTGGTTGTGGCCCTTTCTAGTTTGAAGACACTTTCATGTACATTATTTCACTTGATCTTCACAACACGCTTGGGAGTTTAAGTTTTATTGTGTTAATTTCATAGTAATGGATGGGGGACTGGAGGTGCACAGAGGTTATGTGACTTGTTGAAGGCCAGATAACTCGTAAAGGACCAAGATCTTGTGACCCCACATCCGTGTTCTTTCTAGCACCCCAGAGATGGTGGTGAGTGCAGGTAGTAATGGCGTTCTTCCAGCTCCCCAACTTTTAAATACGGTCACTGTGGCTAACGGCTCTCTTGACGGTCGAGTTTAATTGACTTGGAGGTGCGTTGTTGTGACAGTAGGTCTGGGTTTCCCCTGCTAAAGATTCTTTGCTACTTGGATGAAAGTTCACCTCCTTGGGCTGGCCCTGACTGGGGCCTGTCTGGGGGGTTGGGGTCTCCCGTGAGCTTGTCCTGGGGAGCCTGTGGTCCCCCCTCCTTGAATTCCTCCTGGTCCATGATCCAGCCCATTTTGGAGCATAATCAGGGCTTCCAACGGCAGAAACCTTAACCAAAGAGGCTGTTTGGGAACTAAGTGAGATAATGTCTCTTAAAAGACTCTCTTAAGTTTCTTACAGATGTTGAAACTTAGAATCCCCCCCACGTGGTGCTACAGCCTTGAGCAGCCCCTCTTCTGGTAAGACTTGTTCGGGAGTCAGACCCAATGGAGGAGGACATTTCATTCACCTTCCCAGTGTCCTTCTGAGACTGCCTAGAGCCATGGTCAGGAACTGCTGTCCTCACTGGCAGAAGGCATGGCTGAGAGTGGACACCTCCCCCTAATGTCCCTGGGCTGCTGAGTAGAGATAAGCTGAGTTGTTGGTGTTTGTCCATTCTCCGTTAATAACTCCGGGTGCTAGATGCAACTACTTTCTCCTTAAATACCACACATCCTGGGGCTATTAGTTCTTGAAAACCCTGTGTCAATAGAATGTTCCTGGTGGATCCAGCTCTCCCTCCTCCCTATCCCAGGAGGAGTAATCAAGTGGAGATTCCTGCTGGCTTTTGGCTGGAGGAAGGCCATGTCAATCTCTTACTGGACCAGGGGGGCTGCCTCTGGAGACTGAGGAAATTTGCTGCCTTTTGTCATGCTTCTGCACAGGTCATTGCCCCCTTGAGTCTCAGGGACCCAGGGTGAATTGTATAGTGTTAAGACATTAAAGGGTGGTTATTATTAACAGGACATTTTTCAGAAATACTGTGTTTTGATCAATCATCAAGAAGTTGTTAGTTCCTTGGGAACACTTGTCTGTAAACTAAGATGGGAGAAGAGACTCAGACCCAGGTTATGGGTCATCTCGATGTTCTTGTTGCACTTGGAATTTTCTGAAGGTGTGGCTAGAATGGACTCTTCTCTTTCCCTAAAACTGTCCACCAGCCTGTGGGGACCACCTCTCATTTCACCCATATCAGGTGGTGCTCCCACAGGCTTTGGCTTTCACCGGGTAACAGGAAGACCCCAGGTGTATCACCTGGCTTTTCCTGCTGCCTGAGGAGGTGAGTAGAGAGGGGGCAGGAATGTGACAGTAGAAAGACTCCTCCCATGAGCGCTGATCTAGAGCTAAACTCGTGGGCAACTTGGATCATGGTAGCCAAGAAGCGAAACTCTTAACCTTTCTTGGCCCTTTCCCTGGATTTCTGGACCCTGTACTCACCTCAGAATTCTATGCTTAAAGGTTTTTTTTTTTTTTTTGTCTCCTTTAAAAAAATATTTTTTTAGTGCTTAGTTTTTAAACATGTTTAATGTTTAAAAAATTTTTTTTAACGTTTATTTTTGAGAGAGAGAGAGAGAGAGAGAGAGAGAGAGAGAGAGAGAGAATGTGAGTAGGGGAGGGGCAGAAAGAGACAGAGACACAGACTCTGAAGCAGGCTCCAGGCTCTGAGCTGTCAGCACAGAGCTCGACACAGGGCTCAAACCCATGAGCTGTGAGATCATGACCTGAGCTGAAGTCGGATGCTTAACTGATGGAGCTACCCAGGTTCCCCCCCCCCCCCTTTTTTGTCTCTCCTAATGAGGAGTTAAATAATTTGTTCAATTTCTTCACACTAAAGTGGTAGGGGCTTGGTGAGCTATTCCTACCTTAGTTACAGTTTTTGCTTTTTAACTGAAAAGAAAGGATCTGACCTAACTCAAAACAAAGATGACCCGGTGGTGGGTTTTGAGACCTCCGAGATGGAGACATTTGAGGATTTCCCTCATTGTCACCTACCCGGGGCCCCCTGTTTCTCCATATTATGCTGACCTTGGTTTCCAGGAGATGGGCACTGATGTGGGCATCTCTGGTTAATGTACTGACATCAAGCATCAAGTTGTGTCTGCAGGGACTCTGGAGTGGTTGAAGAGCCCGGAAGCGGGCCTTTTGGTCTCCACGGTTTGGCTACAGAACCACCTGTTCCGTGGGCTTTGCCAGCTTTCTCGCTCCAGCGTTTGGGATACCTTATAGTTCATTCTGGTAAGGGCATTAGTGGCCTGATTCTCTACTCCTCATCTTGTAACTGGGGTGTGAAGGAGGAGCCGGGCTGAACTGATAACCCTTTACCCCCAGAATCTTGCTTGGTGCCTGACCTTACCAGATACTCAGTAAATGTTGTCGAAGTTCACTCCGAAGGTCAACGTTGGAGCTGATGAGGGAGCACAAGTTCGCCCAACCTGTGGTGCTGTGTCCTATGTAGGCACCCCGTCTATGTAAAGCTATAGAATTACATTGAGGTCCGTTATTTCTCACTGGTCAACAGTAAGAAATAGAGTGACTGTCTAGACATTCATGATGGGATGGATTTCCCCAGATAGGATGTATTTATGTCTTTTGATTAGGGAGCTGTGGTGCCTGAAGCAGTACAAGAGTTGTGTGGCTTTAGAATCTGGTAACACCTAGTAGCTTCCCTGTCACACCTGGCTCAGCCCAGACCCTCAGGTAGGCGGTCTACAGCCCAGGGGACACCTGGTTGAATGAAGCTCAGGTGCTCAGGTGGGCTATCTCTAGTTCTGGGAAGAGGAGACCCCAGGACGCTAAGAAACTGACATTCAGGCATTTTCTTTGAGTACATACTCTTTGGAGCCTAAAATTTCACGTGGTTCAGCAGCAGATACAGTCAATCACCTTTTAACCTCATTCCTGTTTGTCAGATATGTTGACTGAAAGTCATTACCCACTTGCAATGCTTTTGTTTGTTCGTTTTTGCCATTCTTCCCGAAAGCATCATTTCTGTTAAAATCCGGCTTTTTCCGAAAAACCCTATCTGAGATTCCAGTTGAAGCTCAATCAGAATTATGCCAAGAAAGGTGAATTCTCTCTACAAGTCTTCTAAAAACCAAAGTCATAGCTCTTGCTGGCTTTTGCTGCTAAGTGTTATCATGTCCTTGGTGCCACATCGTTCTGTCTCGAGTATCGGAGGAGAAAATGCCGCCACCACACTTGGGTCACTCAGCTAGCCAGCTCAGCCCAGATGCCGAAGAATACTTCCATAGCCAGCCTCGTTAATGCCTCCCATGCATCTTGAACTCCCTGGTTGTATTTCTGTATGTTTCTGCCAGACCGTGATCCTCGTGGGTGTCAGCACCAGCTCATAGACAACTATTTTGGAAGCTTGCTTTTCCCAAGTGCTCTTAGCCAGTTACATCTGACACGGGCTCTTTAGTCTCCCCGGGGACTTTGAAGGGACAGTGGACTCTGCCCTCATTTTGCCTGTTGCCCCAGTAACAGAGGAATTCCCACCCCTGCAATGGTGCCCCACCCCCTCTGTAGACTGCTGTATCTGGTCCCAGGAAGTATTGTCCCTGCATTGCTGGGTCTTCTGAGAAGCTGGGGTGGCGGAAGAGGTGCATTTCAGTGTCTCTCTATGCTCCCCAGCCTTCTAGCAATTACTCTTGGCTGACTCTGCCCTTAGGAACTCTCCTTTCCCGTGGTTTCCTGACGGGGGCAATCATAAGGCAGCATCCTCAAGTATTTTCCTGGATTGGTTTCCTTCTGATATTCCTTTTACGAGGTTTTTGTTTTGTTTTGTTGTTTTATTTTTTTGTTTCTTTGTTTTTTTTTTTAAGAGTGTAAATGGTTTAGGAGTTGGCAGGGGTGAGTTACTCCATTTATAACAGTAACCACGAGGTGGGCCCCAGAGCCTGGGAAGAGTCTGACAGTGTTGACCGTGCCTGCTTTTTTCTGTGTCATTCCCTCAAATTCATTTTCATGATTGGCACCATGGTGCGCCACGACCCATTCCCTCTGTCCTGCTGTAAGTGGTTGTTGCAGAACAAGGCCTCTCTATCACTGATCGTGGCCCCAGGATAGAGCTCAACCCAAGGGTTGCCTGTGTTTTTTTGTAACCTTGAAATTATAACAATAGTTAACCTGTACTGAGGGTTTACCTTCTGTTCTGAAGTACGGTTCTGCTCAGTGCTTCACTCCCATTTTTTCTCTGCTCTTTACAACAGTCCTGTGAACGAGGTTCCTCTAGTGTCCTCCTTTTACGGAGAGAAAATATAGGCTCAGAGAGATCAAGCAACTTGCTGAAGGTCACACAGCTCATAAGTGCCAGGATTTAACTTTGCTTTCCCACTATGCAGGACTGCCTTATTCTGCCTCACCTTCATGTCTTTGTACACACTGTGCCCTTGTTCAAGCCTCCTTCCCTCCATGCTTCAGTGCCCAGCTCAACAACCAGCCCCTCTGTGGACACTCCAGACAGAAGTGAGTTCTTCCGTGGACTCCTATGTAGCTCAAAATCCTTACCATTCACCACTTTGTATTATGGTTCATTTTTGTGTCTCCGTTTCCCAGTTGGGCGGCACATTTTCAGAAGACGGTTCTTAGTGCACTTGACTTCCCATGCAGTGATTAGCATACATTCCCATATAGTACGTGTTCAACAAATCCTGGCTGTTGATGGTATTACTTTAAACTTGGGCCATTACCTATGAAGGCAGGAATGCATTTTGCTGAATTGATGTTGTGCAAAGCCATCTGAGCCTTTTACTAACATAATTCACTTCTTCCCCCTTATTTAATAGGTAATTTAGCTCTAAAACAAAGAAGGAATAATATCTAGCCATTTCCATGAAATGATTTATTGGAAACAAGAAAAATGGTTTAAACCAGCTCAAGTCAAACCTATAAATAACATTCAGTATCAACTATGTTGTCTGACTGGAAAAAACAGAATTCCCACTTTGAAACCCAATTTTGGGTTATTCCAAAACCAGGTCTCCCAAGGGCTCCCCATGCTGGGGGTTATGCCACTAGGCACAAACTCTTTTATGCCCCCCAGATTAGGGGTTGCCCCCCCTGCTAGTGGGCTCCCCTTCATATCTTGCCCTGAGTGCCACACATACTTCCTCTGCAGGACATGACTCACGGACATGATAACAGCAGCTTGTATTAAAAAAAAAAAATTATAGGAGCAACCTTTTTCAAACCTTCATCGTGCCTGGGATAGAATGAGTGAGTGAGAAATTGAGGCATTTTTATAGAGTTAAAACACAAATGAGAGACTCACCTAAGACATAATTAAAAACAAAACAAAACACCGCATTCTACAAATAATAGAGCCATGATTATTAGTCATCTAAACAGATACCATTTTAGCAAATTGACCATTAATAATTACAACCAGAGGGAGACCGTGCATTTATTTTCATTTCCTCCCTTGCTCCAGTTACAAGCAGACAAGAAGGGCTGCCAGAGCTCCCCTGTGCCCAGGACTGTCCCAGGGATTGTGACGAGTCCCCAGATGTCCCTGTGCAAGTGTCATGTGTCTTCCAAGAGAAGATGAATTCAAAACAATATCGGAATAAGTAGAGACAGATGTGGCTCAAATCTTTAGGAGCTTCAGATGAAAGGACCCTGAGGTCCTGTGTCTCCCATAAAAGAGTTGGAGATAATCCATTAAATCCCAGAAGGGCTGGATGGGAGCGTCGTCTTTGGCTTCGAGAGGAGGTGTTCACGGTGGGTTTCACTGAAGAATTGTTGCTACTTGAAAGTGGGATAAAGGAGTTGTAAACCTCTGTCGTTGGCTTTATTTTCCTTGGTCATAACGTGAGTCACTCAAACAAGATTCCCTTCTGGATATAAGACTCTGATTTCTTTCATTTCATTATAAGGCTCCTGGAAAAACTGCGGTATATAGAAAACACAGAGAAAGCACTTGTTATATACGTATATATTTGTTGGACAGAACTCATTAGCACGCAGTCAATGACAGAACGTGTCTCCAGGCCTTTGGCTGGTACATCTGGAACAGCATTGCTGCAGAGAACAATTCTCTGTGAAGATCCCAAGGCATCTCCCTGTATGACAGATGTGTTCATGGAAAGCTGCATGTTAACCACATGGCCACATCAAGTCCTTTAAAATACACTAAAGGGGTGTTTTAGAACAGCAAATTCTATGACAAACTCCTTTGTAGAGAGAATTCTACTTCACAGTACGTGACGATGTGTTCTCTGTTTTGGTTCATATGAGCATTCACAGCTTTACTCCAGGTATTTTTTCTGCTCGATGGACTGTGCTAGGAATGCTAAGGGCACATGGGGGAAATGCAGCAGGTCAGGGCTCATGGATGCAGTGAGTTTTGAGAAGGCCACGGGAGGGACTGGTGGAGGTGGTCATTTGTAGACACCAGAGCACGTCTGGGAGCAAGGAGGCTGCTTTGGGTTCATGCAGTGGGTATGGGGACCAGCAATAGAGCTGGAAGTATAAGAAGTGGGGGCAACTGGAGGAAGTCTTTGGTGCTAGTCCTTGGCACTGAAGTGTGATTCATCAGAAGTTGAGAGTCCTGGGGGCGTATTATGGTAAAAGTGGAGCTTGATGAACCAACACACATTTATTGAGTATCTGCTGAGCATCACCATCCCAGATGTTTACGCTTACTCCTTATAAAGAAGTATCGAAGAGGGGCGCCTGGGTGGCGCAGTCGGTTAAGCGGCCGACTTCAGCCAGGTCACGATCTCGCGGTCCGTGAGTTCGAGCCCCGCGTCAGGCTCTGGGCTGATGGCTCGGAGCCTGGAGCCTGTTTCCGATTCTGTGTCTCCCTCTCTCTCTGCCCCTCCCCCGTTCATGCTCTGTCTCTCTCTGTCCCAAAAATAAATAAAAACGTGGAAAAAAAAAATTAAAAAAAAAAAAAAAAAAAAAAGAAGTATCGAAGATACCATCTCAAGAACCTTAACATCTGGTTGGAGAGGTGAGATCTGACAGGTCAGCTAAGAACAGAGGACCCTGACTAACAAAAATGAATTCAATAGGTTAAATGTCAAGGACCTGGTTTTTTGTTCCCGGATTAAAATGACCAACTAAGAAAATCAGAATTGGCGATATCTAAGAATTTTAGTTGATTCTGATCTCAGAGGAGTCAGCAGTACGAAATGGTTGCCAGAAAGCAAACACAGTCTCAACTTCATGAATAAAGGCTTTGTGCCCAGTGCAGGAGGGCCAAGGGACCTTGGCCCTCTGCACAGCTCAGGCCATCTGGTGCATGGCACACAGTTCTGGGCATGACATTTTAGGAGGCACGTTAAAAGATGGCAGTCCCTGTTGAGGGATTTGGCCAGGAAAGTGAAGGGTCTGGAAGAGTCTGGATATCATGTTGAATGAGAATCCTTTCGACCTTCAACAAACATGGATTGGGGGTCTACTGGCACTGTTGGATGTGTTAGGGGTTCAGGTTGAAGCTTGCCATCCTTGAAGACGAAGTTTAGGTAGGAAGGAACAAAAGAGTGAAATTTAAAACCCATGAAGTGGGGGGCACCTGGGTGGCTCAGCTGGTTAAGCATCAGACTTTGGCTCAGGTCATGATCTCGGGATTTATTAGCTCGAGCCCCGTATTGGGCTCTGTGCTGACAACTCAGAGCCTGGAGCCTGCTTTGGATTCCGTGTCTCCCTCTCTTGGCCCCTCCCCTGCTCTCCTCTGTCTGTCTGTCTCTCTCTCAAAAATAAACAAACATTAAAAAAGTAATAAAAAATAAAATAAAAAAATAAAACCAATGAAGTGGAAGGAAAGTTCTCAAGGGTAAAATAAAGCCCACAGGGTGGACGGGAGCTAGAATGGAGCCCCAAATGAAAGAACATCTTGATAACAAATAGAGCAGATGAGTGCTTTAGCCTTCCCATCTATACAGCAGCCTTGTGGTGAGATTTAAGTTGAAATTAAATGAGTAGCACACGTGGGAGCGTTTTGTAACCGGAAAACATCCTTTTGAAGTGAGATTCTCTTGCTCACGTCGTGAGGTTGGTGTTCCTTGCAGAAGACCCTCGCCTTGGGGTGAATGGGCCAAGGTGAGCGACTCAGAAACCCTTCTCTACAGGTGCCAGCTGGTCTGTGAGGCAATTTCCCTTGGTCCAAGGCGAAACGAAACGAAACAAAACAACAGCAAAGTGAGAGGTGGAGGGGGAGTCGGGGGAGAAGGACGGCCACAGCCACGTAGTAAACTTTTCATGAATTCTGAGATTGTCTTTGAGGTGGTTTGCGTTTTTCTTTGCTATGAGAATGCTTTTTCTCATGATAGGATGGCATTAAGAGACTGTACTGTGTTTTCAAAACGTTGTTACTTGGCAAAATAATAAGTTGGCACTCTTTATGGGAAGACTGTGTGAGTCTGAAATTTTAAAACCGGGGAAACAGGGGCGCCTGGGTGGCGCAGTCGGTTAAGCGTCCGACTTCAGCCAGGTCACGATCTCGCGGTCCGTGAGTTCGAGCCCCGCGTCGGGCTCTGGGCTGATGGCTCAGAGCCTGGAGCCTGTTTCCGATTCTGTGTCTCCCTCTCTCTCTGCCCCTCCCCCGTTCATGCTCTGTCTCCCTCTGTCCCAAAAATAAATAAACGTTGAAAAAAAAAAAATTAAAAAAAAAAAAACAAAACCGGGGAAACATTGTCCAATTCTCTTTCTGACTCGAAGGCTGTCATTGATGTCCCGAATTGTAAATAAGTGGAAATCAGTGGTAGGCAGGGCAAATGCTGTGGGAACTCAGAAGGGAGAGTTGGCCACCTTCTTCCCAGGCAGCAGGGATGTTGTCTTGAAAAGGCAATCGCTGACTCAGGAGCTGGGCCCGGAGGGGTGTGCGTTCCTGGCGGGGGGAGGGGGTGGGTGGGCGCTCTGGGGGCTCCGAGGCCCGTGGCCTGGCTGCGGAGGAGCACGTATGCCTCCAGGACAGGCCTCTCGTGAATCCCGAGTCCCACTGCAGTGACCCAGCTTACTGAAATATCTGGGGTGCCGCTGGGGAAGCCGGCTGTGAGCGCATAGCACGGACACTTCATAGATGCCCTCTCTGTAGGCATCGGAGGCCTCCCATCACAAACCTCGGTGGATTTGCAGGTTCTCATCAGATGCGCCCTGGGGATCCTGGCTGCTGAAACCTTCAGACTGACTCCACTTAAACTTTGACAACCTGTGATACACAGGGCTCTTCTAGCTGTCCAGAAGAGCGACAGAAACCCACCGTGGGCGAACTTCGTCACAAGTACGGTTGCCCATGGCACAGGAGGAACAGGAACTTTGCTCTCAGGTCATGCTGGGTCGACCTCATGGAGGACCGCTTGGGTCGGGTGGCCATCTGTCCACCTGTGACCCTGACTGTAATTCTGATGGAGGAGGTGATATTGGCTGTCCTTTCAGATTTGTGCTGTACATCTGGGTGGGAGATGAGGAGATAGTACATCCCCCAGATTGGAGGGGCGGTGCTCTTACCCAAACTGGGGAAGGGGGGTGGGCTGATCAGACATTGAAAGTCCGTGATAACACGCTCGGGGAAGTTCCCTGCCTGGGAGGCATTAATACAGTGGACTCCCTCCTGGTGGGGCCAGTAATTAAAGCAGGATTTTTTTTTTTTTTTCCCCATTAACAAGTTGAGAGAAACAACTCTGGCTTTTGCTGACACAAGCAGGTCAGAGGCAGGGCTGTGTCTCTGGGCACCACTCACAAAAACTCCATTTCCTGGGGCAGCTGTCCTGAGCTGGAAGCTGCTTTTCAGAAAACGAGCATTTAAATTATCCTTTTTTTTTTTTTTTCCCTCCTAGCAGCCATTCCGATTCCACAGTCTGGGCTGGGCCCTGGGGTGAGCATTTGTGCTCAGAACCCAGGGTCTCCGGTGGCTGGCGTGGACAGGTCTGCCGACCACACTTTGTAGGAAGCGTTTGTCACTCGGCACCTTTCTGGTTCCCGGCCTCACATCTTAGTCTTCCCTCCCAACTGTTAATATTTCGAAAACCAGTGGTTAAAGGTACAAAGGGAACTATTTCAGGGAATCTAGGAATAAATGCTTTTGCACAGTGAAGCACAATCCTTTGATGATGGAGCCCTGTTCTGTTCCCTCTCCGCTCTCTCCTGGGGAAGGGATGTTGTGGTTTGCCAAGACTCCGTGAAGGGCTTTTTTTTTTTTTTTTTTTTTTTGATTCAAGGCGCCCTGTTACTGCAGGAGCCTGTGATAACTCCAGCTATTAGTATTACTTTATTTTAAGTCTCAGTTTTAAAATAGCTGCAGGGCTGCACCTGGAATAAAAATGAATTAAAAAGAAAATCACTGTGTGGAATTTAAATAGCGCCTCAGGGATAGGCTTTTTCTTCTGGTGCCATCGCTTAGACCCACAAGTTGTTTTTTTTCTTCTTCTTCTTCAAAGCTTCCCTGAACGCCACTCCTAGGAGCAGACACAGGGATTTTGTCATCTTTTCTTCTTTGGGGTTTAAAAATACCATTTTGAAGGAATGCTTATCTGTCTTCTGTAGTCCTTTATCAGGCCCAGCATCCAGGGCTGACATGCGCTGATCAGGGCTCCAAATCCAGTAAGGCGTGGTCGCTGCCCTCAAGGAGCTTTTCTGTCTGACGTGGGGTCTCCCGTGGGTTGTACGTCCGTCCGGGGTGGGGGAGGAGGACAGACCCTCTGCCCGGGGAGCCACCCTGGAACTGCGTCTTCCACAAGGAGGTGGAGTTTGCCCAGGGTGGGAGGTGGGAGTGGTGGAGGAGGACATTTCTGGCAGAGGGAACAGCATGTGTGCAGAGGGAAGGGCATGGCATGGTGGAGAGGCAAGGGGCATGCGTGGAGGCCTGTAGGAGATGTGGCAGGGAGGGCTGGCAGGGCCAAAGCAAGAGGAGCCTTGTGTGCTATATGGAGGTGCCCGGATACAATTCTGTAGCTTGGCAAAAACCAAACCCAAGCCAACATCCATTAAATTTGGAGGGGCACGTGCTAGCGTGTGCCTCTTTGACCATTTTGCTAGTGAAGTAGACATTGTGTGGGAGGGTGTGTGGGGTTGACCCTGGAGACCAGGGGACCTTTTGGGGAGCTATGGCAACAGTCAGGTAAGCAGAGACAGAGGCTTGTCGAACTAGGTCAGGGCACCGGGGATGAAGAACTGACAGAAATAAGAGCTGTTTAGAAGGTACAACAGAGCAAGAGGCACTCTAGACTTGGACGCAGTGGCCAGGGGACCAGGAGGAAACCAGGAGCCAAGGGAGGAGGGAGTCTGAAGGCGGACAGGGTGGCTGCGCTTGTGAGCACAGCCTGATGTGTAGACTTGGAGAATCGCTGCACCGTACAGCTGAAACTGATGTCACGTTGCATGTCAGTGACACTCACAAAATAAAAGATGGAAATGGTCACAAGGCTTGAAGTGCCCTTGGATTTGGCAATTATTTATTTTTTTAAGTCTATTTGTTTATTTTGAGAGAGAGAGAGAGAGCAAGCAAGCAGGGGAGGAGCAGAGAGAGAGAGAGAGAGGAAGAGAGAGAATCCCAAATAGAGAATCCTGACTCGGGGCTCGAGCTCACGAACTGTGAGATCATGACTTGAGCCAAAATCAAGAGTCAGATGCTTAACAGACTGAGCCATCCAGGTGCCCCAGGCTTGACAATTATGAGGCCTTTGCAACCCTGGCTTTGGAAGAACAGTTGTAAAGCCTCAGTTGGGGGAGAGGGGAGGGATGGAGGGAGAGGAAGAGGTGGCAGCGGGTCAAGGCAGGAGGAGAGAAGCAAAGATGGAATCCAGCTGTGAAGAATAAATCCGAGATTAAGCCAACTGCTTACAATTGGTGGTGCTTTCTTTTCTTATCCCTTTTGTTCATTTTCTTATCATATTCCTGAGGGTGAAGGACAACTCTGAAGACGCGGTGCCTGATGAATCGGGGATGGAGGAGAATCATTGGGAGATCCGTTAATTATCACTCTATTTGCAATTCTGTTACAGAGTCCAAATGGTAGTTTACGACACCAATTGAAGCCTTATCGGGTAAGAGGTATTGACGTAGCATGACTCCCTGAAGAGGGATGTTAGCGAAATTCAAACATACTTGTGAATGTAAATTCAGACCCATATAGGACTGTAATCAAGGCACACGGCCTATTAAATAAATGAACACTTGAAAATGCAGCCATGGCAGATAATCTCAAAATGTTCTCATTGTTTGCTCTTCCTCCCCAACTGTATGGGGAGGAAAAAGAACGGGTAACAATGAAGAGCTCGGAGTAATCGGTATAATTTACTGAATGCTTAGATGTGCCAAACGCTGTGTGAAGTCTAGTTCACGAGCTGTCTCGTTTAAACCATCTTGTTTCATGCTTCCTACAATTGGGGAAGGGAGGGGACTCTTCCAACCCCCATGTTGGTATTGAGCGACATGGAGGCCGAGTGGTCACCCAGCTGGCTGAGTGGATGTCCTGCGTGCAGGCAGAACCAACCATGTGAGAAGAGCCAGGCTTGGATTTGGCTCTTTCCCTAATGCACAGGGCCTCAGCTTCTTTATCAGCAAAAGGCGGAGGTTGGTGCAAAATACCCCTAAAATGCTCTTGGGCTATACGGTCCAACCGGCTAATTCCACCTGTGGTTGCTTTTGCCCCTGACCCCGGGAATCCAGTTCATGTGCCGTAGCCCAAGGTGCGTGTGACCAATGGGAATGGAGATCATCGTACCAGCTTTACAAATTGGGGAAGCTGAAGGTGAATTTCAGAGCAGAAGTGGGTGCTTTTAGGGAGATGCTGGCCTGGCCGTATGCGATACACCAGAGAGAGATGGGAGTCCTCGTGGGAGACCCGGCCCTGGGTCTCTCTCTCCAAGATTTCCTACCGTCTCCTGCCAGGGGTACCATTTCCCCTGGATGGACTCTGAGCTGCTATTAATAGTGCATCTGGCTAGAAATCTTTTTCTTACCATTCACCTTTCAGTTTTCCATCTTTCACGTTTGTATGTCTTCCTGCAAAGACAAAAGTCTGGAATCTCCCATGTCTTTCCTGAGGTAGCCACAGCTTACATATTCTGCCCTTCCATTTCTTTCTTTTTTTTAAAGTATATTTATTTTGAGAGAGAGAGAGAGAGAGGGCAAGCATGGGGGAGGGGCAGAGAGAGAGGCTCTGCGCTGACAGCACAGGCTCACGTGGGGCTTGAACCCACGAACTGTGAGACCATGACCTGAGCCGAAGTCAAGAGTCAGACGCTCAACGGACTGAACCACCCAGGCGCCCCTATGACATTGCATTTCCTAGCACACAAGTTTTCTTTTACCAAATGTCACTGGGGCGAAGGTCTCCATGGCTCTTGTTGATGCATATTTTTTTACAAAAAGATTTCTTTCTGAGACCAGAATGATCTTGGCATTGGAAAATTTCTAGTGCTAGATCCTCTTTCTAACTGTGGAAGGGCTTATCTGGAATGCCCCAGAACGAACCCAAGTGTTTAGCTAAGGGAGACCTGACAACAGGATATGATTATGGACAGATGGCGGTTGTTGATCTGTTGAAGACAGAATAATGACTCAGCAAAGGAGCTGTTCTGTGGGGCCGGATCCGACTGCCTTCGGCTGAGTTATATAAGACAAGTGCAGCATAGCTGGGGCTGCGGTTTACTGAGGCTCTGTGTGCCAAGCACCGTGTGAAGTGCTTTTATACCACGGGTCTCGTTTAATCCTCGCTGCCCATAAAAACGCACAGGCTTAAGGTCCTACGGCTCGTCAAGTTCACCAATTGCTGGCGTGTGCTTTGGGAATTGAGCTTATCTCCAGAAGTTCGAGATGTTCAGTTTCCTCATCATGCTCTTTGGTAGATTTTCCCATGACTTTATTTGAACTCTCCTTAAATGTGCATTTTTAGTCCTCACTGCCTCTTGACATCGCCTGTTTCTTTGTCGTTGCTGGTACTTTCTTTCTAATTGCTCCGAATTTGTCTGCCTTAAGAATCGAGGGATGGTGCCTCAGTCTGGCGTTCTGGAATTTGGCTGATAAGTACATTGTTATCATATCATCATATTACACGACTTTTTGAAAACTTGGACATTGTCTCCTCCTAACATTTTTGTATTTGTTTTGCAGACTCCTTATTTCTTTAATTCATCCTTATGAAGGAGACGTTTCTTTTAATGACTTCAGCTGCCCTTCTCTGAACCTTTTCTGAATATATTATGTCTCAGCCAAAAATCGGAGGTGAAAGTGGTAATTATCATAGAATGCCATGGCCTTATTCCACAATACTTTAGAATGGAATAATATAAGGCATAATGTGGGGTCAGTGAGGTATGTTAGACAAAGCAGTGACCACCAAATATCACTCCACTCAAATGCAGTAAGAAGGATGAATCAGATGGAACATTGGCCATGAGGGCCTGGACTGATTTGTATTAACTCAAGGATGTGTCCAGGGTGACTGGAAACCATGTAATTAAAGGGGCTACATGAGTATATGTGGGGATTCAGTTGGGAGCCAAGCAGGTTAGGAATAGTTCAGAGAGTAGGGTCTAAGATCAAGCAAAAGAATGGATCACAACAGAGGTAAGGATTATGGGGCTCAGAGTTTTGGGGCACTGGCTGAGAGATAGAAGATCAGTTCTACCAGACTGGTCAAGTACATGGGAAACCTCTGTTTTTAGAGTTGGTATGAGAACTTAGAGGAGCTATCGGAAGGTAGTCACTGATGTGGATGGGTGGCCTTCATAAAATATTGTCTGAAGGTAGGGCCACAGGCTTACCAAGCCCCTTCCTATTTAGGGGCATTGGTTGTCTGCATGGGCCTGCCCAACCTCAGGGAGAATCGTGCTTGTCATTGGTCCCCATGAACGAGCAGAATGAGTCTTCCCAAGGCAGAGTCCTGGGCAGACCGGCATAGAGGATGTGTGACCCTCAGTTGCCATTCAGGAGGAGAATGGAAAGTTCTCCAGAGTTTATTGTGTTAGTATTCAGCTTGTCCTAGAAATAATCTGTATTGAATGTTGCTTAAAATAATCAGGCCGACATTTAAGGCTGAGAATACCTTTACAGCGTTGGGACTTTGTTTTAACAAAATTTACTCTAATTTGAATTACAAATAATCATAGAACATAGAGTTAGAGGGATTCTTGGAGGTAATATATTACATTTAACTGCAAGAAAGTCCTTGAAGTCTTTGCTTATTTCAATTACACGCTGTCTCCTTTATGAGGACTCTCGGGAGAAGTTACTTGTGGTGTGGGTCTAGTATTGGGATAATCATGGTTCTTTTCTTTCCCATTTTTTTTCACTTAATTTTCACAATAATTCTTTGAGGTAGGTAAAATTATTCTAGTTTTATAGCAGAACAAACAAAACCTCAAAATTGTTGAATAGATTTGGCCAAGCAAACTGCTGTTAAGGAAGGAAGTGGAATTTAAGCAAAGTCTGTCAAATTCCAGAATTCTCCTTGGAGTTCCTGACTGGAAGCTCTTAGGTCTTTAATGCAGGCACGGAAGCCTGTGGGGAGGCGTGGCTTCATCGCCTCAAATAACTGAACTCTTACCGCTTCTCTGACACTCAGCCTCATTGTCCTGGTCCGAGCTATGAGAGTATCTTTCTTTTTTTTTTAATGTTTTTTTAAAATTTATTTTGAGAGCGAGCAAGTGGAGGAGAGGTAGAGAGAGAGGGAGAGAGAAACCCAAGCAAGCTCTGCATTGTCAGTGCAGAGCTCAACTTGGGGGCTCCATCTGACCACCGGGGGAGATCATGACCTGAGCCGATATCAAGAGTCGTATGCTTAACTGACTGAGCCACCCAGACGCCCCTGGTGTCTTTTTTATCCCCTGTACAGTCTCCTACTGCCCCTCTCCAGGAGTGCAAGTCAATGCTAAAATGGTATTTATTGTGCTTCTTTGGATTGCTTTCTTCCTTCCCCACCCGTCTCTTCTTTCCTCCCTGTCTTCTTCCTGCTACTTCACTTCACACCATCGAGGAAATGGAACCATCTCAGGGTCCCCCTTCGTTGTTGCCTGCTAGAACACTTAGGGCCAACTTAGTGTCTGTCTGGAGCTGGTGAATAGAATTTAACAAGTGGGTAGGACTCTGTTCTGCACATTTTAATATCAGTCTTATTTGTGGCTCCGTTTTTATGCCTCTCCTATCCACTGTTTCTCCTGTTTCTTTGTCACGTATTTGTAACTGGTGGTGTCTCAGTAGATTTTTGGCGTCCCTATTATCAGCCCTCAGTGCTTCCTGGAATGAGACTGGGTGTGAGCAGATAAATAGCAGGCCAGTCGCCTCTTTCTCTCAAAATATGGGGATGATTTTAATCTAGCCCGATCTCTGAACCTGGTGGCTTTCACTATTTATTCTCCTAAGTATTCACAAGTCACCAGTATAATAACTAATTCCATTTGGGGGTCAGGGTGGGGGCTTTCAAGGGAGGGCTTCCTCTTCCCACCGATCGGGACCACATTTGCTTCTCTCCTTAACTGGCATCTTGAAAACTTCCCCAGACACAGACCCCTGAGCCACACCTTCAGTTCTGGGCCTGAACAGTTGAACTCATTTAAGGAACCCCATTGTTTCCATATTATCTTTCCACCTCCTGCCCTGCACTTACTTCTTTATGATGTTTACGTTACCTTCCTCACTCCCAAGATCATTATCCTAGGGAAAGGCAAACAGAATGTTCCTTTTTGCCATCTGTGGGCACTAAGTTATGTTTGCGAGCAGCAGATTCACTGTATCCGGCTTGTTTTACCCCCAAATGTAACTCAAAAACCCTTTAATTGGCACGTTTTGAGGCCCGGGCCCTGCTGTGGAGCACGGGCACCCCACAGGTATGGCACCCCCCCACCCCCATGTCTGTACCTGTCTGTGCAGTGTCCAGGCTCTGGTAGGTGGCCACTTGGTGCCCGTGTGGCCTTCCTCAGATGCCTCCCTCTCGTTTTCTTCTTGGGGATCTTTCGTGATGGTGCAACTGAAATTTCACCTTTCATAATCTTGCCCGCGCGAAGGGTTGGCTCTGCTGAACTCTTTTGCCGTGGAATCCCACCCGTTTTTCTCGCCATTGATGTCATCCACTCCTTCCTTCTAAAATCCAGCTGGCTACCCAGGACCAGACTGTGCACCACCCTTTTATTCCTGGTCTGCTAGGGCTTTCGTTTTGCTCACCAGCTCCTTCTCTTCTGCCCGCAAAGATAAGCAGAACTTCCTTGTCCAGAAAGAAAGAAAGATTTAAAATGAAAGAAAAGAGAAAAAGATAAGAAAGAAACCCTCTTTGATTTCCTATCCCCTCCAGTGACCGTCTTACTTCCTCCTTTCAAGTTTGCACAGACATTCCTTGACGGTCCTGCCTCTCCATCAGTGGCTTCCCATCTTTCCTTAGACCTTTGCAGACTGCTTCCTGGCCTCCCGGCGCCTTTGAAGCTATGAACTCCTGTGTGGTTCTTCTAAAGAGTTGCCTCCACGCAGGCAGTGGCATCGGGCACAACGTTAAAGGGCCGTCCCTGGTCACGTGCTGGCCAACTGGGTTCCGCAGCCCATTCCACCTTCCTGCATTCCTTGCCTTGTGTCCTGCTTCACCCCTTTTTCTGACCTGGTTACTCATCTCGCTGTTCTTCAACTTTTCCGCCCTCCCTTCCCCTTCCTCTCACCCCACGACTGACAGGTACTTGTCCCTCCGGGCCAACACCCCTGATACCTTCCGGTTCTGTTTGCACCCCTTTTCCAGTTGAGCTCAGTGCATCTACAACCCTGGAAAACCCATCTCCTGACTGGACCTGACCCCCAGGATCTGCCTTCCTGTGTACTGTCCCCTTCTTGTGCACACCATTCCCTTGCTCAAAAATCTTCAACTGCTTCTATTATATAAAGGACTAAGTCCAAGGTCTTCAGTCTTAAGCTCTGGTTACAGCTCACATCCATTTCCCAAGGCATGGGGGAGGGGAGCTACGGGATGAGGGCGCAAGCCCCAGCCACAGTGTCTACATGCCAGTCCTGGCCCTGCCGTGCTCTCCGAGAAGCCCAGTGGTCTTATGCAGGTTTGAGATGACTGTGGAGAAGCGGTCAGCCCAGTGCCCGGCACATAAGAGAGTGTCAGCCATCACTACCTCAGGGCCTTGAGGTGCCGTCCCAGGACTGAGGCGGTCTGGTTTGAGTTGTAAGGATGTACATCGGGACGCAGGGCTTCCGAGGGACCCCGACACAAGGAGAGAGCAGCCTGCCTCAGAAGAGATCGGGGCCGAGGCTGAGCAAGGCAGAGGTCTCATCTCACCTTTCTGTTTGTCTGCTTCGATCTCCTTCTGCAGACTGCCATCATGCCTCCCCCTGGCCCCTGTCAGGAGCCGATGGTCTCCCCGTAGCTCCGAAGTTTCTGTACCCATAGAGCAGGAAACCAACAGAGAACCAAGTTTTAACTTTCTGGGAGGAAGCATATGGTTGGTCCAGCTTTTGTCACATGTTCACCTCAGCCCAAACATCTGTGGTGTGATGGAGGGTGAACGGCACTTAGAACAAACATGGTGGCAGGAGCCTGCCCTGAGGGCATTGGCAGTTCTCTGGGAAGACAGCTGTGGCTTATGGAACGCCTAGAAGACATGTACTGTCTTCTCTCTTCAGTCTCCTTGCTTACTTTGTCCTTAGAGGAACGTTCCGCTGGGCCAGAGTCCATGCCAAGTGTGTTACAGTCCCAGTCTCATTCTCCAGCCACTGCAGGCTGGGGGTCGGGTCCAGTCAGGAGATGGGTTTTCCAGGGTTGTAGGTGCACTGAGCCTAACTGGGAAAGAGGTGAACACAGAACTGGAACGTATCAGGGGTGTTAGCCCGGAGGGACAAGAACCTGTCAGTCGTGGGGCTGGAGGAGGGGACGGGAAGGTGGAAAGTTGAAGAACAGCGAGATGAGTAACCAGGTCAGAAAAAGGGGTGAAGCAGGACCAAGGCAAGGAATGAGGAAGGTCGCCTGGGCTGGGGAACCCGGTCGGCCAGTGCACATTCCTCCTCCTCCTCCTCCCCCCCTTCTCCCCCTTCTCCCCCTTCTCCCCCTTCTCCCCCTTCTCCCCCTTCTCCCCCTTCTCCCCCTTCTCCTCCTTCTCCCCCTTCTCCCCCTTCTCCCCCTTCTCCTCCTTCTCCCCCTCTTCTCCTTCCTTCTCCTCCTTCTCCTCCTTCTCCTCCTCCTTCTCCTCCTTCTCCTCCTCCTCCTCCCCCCCTTCTCCCCCTTCTCCCCCTTCTCCCCCTTCTCCTCCTTCTCCCCCTTCTCCCCCTTCTCCTCCTTCTCCTCCTCCTCCTCGTCCTCCTCGTCCTTCTCCCCCTTCTCCCCCTCCCCCCCTCCTCCCCCCTCCCCCTCCTCCCCCTCCTCCTCCTCCTTTTCCTCCTCCTTTTCCTCCTCCTTCTCCTCCTCCTCCTCCTCCTCCTTCTCCTCCTTCTCTTCCAACTCCTCCCCCTCCCCCACCTCCCCTTCCCCTCCCTCTCCTCCACCTCCTCCCCCCCTTCCCCACCTCTTCCACCTCCTCCCCCCCTCCCCACCTCTTCCACCTCCTCCCCCCTCCCCCACCTCTTCCACCTCCTCCCCCTCCCCCACCTCCCCTTCCCCTTCCCTCTCCTCCACCTCCTCCCCCCTTCCCTCTCCTCCACCTCCTCCCCCTCCCCTTCCCTCTCTTCCACCTCCTCCACCTCCACCTCCTCCTCCTCCTTCTCCTCCTCCTCCTCCCTTCCTTCTCCTCCCCCCTCCTCCCCCCCTCCCCACCTCATCCTCCCTTCCTTCTCCTCCTCCCTTCCTTCTCCTCCTCCCTTCCTTCTCCTCCCCCCTCCTTCTCCTCCTCCCTTCCTTCTCCTCCTCCTCCTCCTCCTCCTCCTTCTCCTCCTTCTCCTCCTCCCCCTCCCTCTCCCCTCCTCCTCCCCCTCCTCCTCCTCCTCCTCTTCCTCCTCCTCCACCTTCTCCTCCTCCTCCTCCTTCTCCTTCTCTCTCTCTCTCTCTCTCACACACACACAATCAGTCTCTGACGCTCCTTATCTGATCCATCACCTTCCATAAGTGAGTTTAAGTCAGATTTCTATAGCAGACCTTTTCTGCTCACCTTGTCCAATGCCACGAGACCTTCCTCCTCAAACTTCTGCAACACTGGCCCTTTTGCCTCTTTTTGTCCCTGATAAAATGCCCTTGAATTTTATTTATCTTTCATGTAAAGAGAAACTTTTGGAAGGCAGGAGCCATACCTGCTTTCTCTTTGTAGATTCTGGCCGTGAGAGATAACCACGTCCACCCACGTGCAGTGTCCCCTTCCCAAGCTATTACAAATCCCGGGATGAGGCGGTCACTTGGGAGATCCCCGCCACTTACACATTGCCAGCTGGCTCTTTCTTGATGGTCAGAATTATGTCAAGAACAGCGGCTTCCCTAATTGCTTTCTCTACCTTTTGAGAGATAAAACTGTCAGCAGGACAAGGCAGGAATCTATTTGATGTTCTGCATGTAATAGAGTTGAGCTTTCAGGAGATATCAGGATTCTTCATACCGCTGCTATGGCTGGATTCTGAGAAAGGTTTGTCATCTATATTGGGAAAGCGTTATTTATCTCTGCAGCTGGAGGAGTATTCTGTATTCAGTTACCTAAACCAAAATGACTTCTGGTTGTTTCTCCTATTTTAGGAGACCCTCTGGGAAATATTTTTATGATCCTGAGGCCTTCTGACATCACCATGTGACAGATTTTCCTTTCTTATGAGAAGCAGCTGGAATTAACAGACGGTGCCTATTGTCTGTCATTCCTAAGTAGGTTAAACCAAAACGCTTGCCCCCTTTACTGGAAGAAAAACTGGGTGGTGCCATGAAGAATGAGAATCTATAATGGCTTCAAGGTTCCTTTTAAAACTCTGTGTAGAGTAATCATGCCAGCTTCCTTTCGTTGTTTCTACTAGAAAACACACAGAGAATTGTACTAGTGTCCAGAAAGTGACGTATCAAGGGCTCATGATTCCTGCCTCAATGGGAGGTGATAAAGGAGGTGAGAGCACCTTACCGTTTTTGTCCACCATTCTCCACTCACCACATAGCAGCAAGAGCCCTACATGCCAACTGTGGAGATCACTGAACAATCTCACCTTTAATTAGTAGGACATTTAGGGATAGTAGGACTCTTCTGGTTAAGCTTCCTCTTTTGGGGTGTTGACATTTCCATCTGATTGGAATGAAAAAAAAAATCAGTCTTGTCCCACCCATGGTGGGGCAGCTGCGACTTTGACAACTAAACTCATCACTTACTTATCTTCTTTGGCCCCCATCGAAATGTCCTGCCCACCGGAGTTCTACACCCCAGTTTGTGTGTCTCAGAATTTTTTCCCAGTATCCACGTCCTGCCTGCTTGTGTTCTTTCCATGATTGGTTCTTTGTCACTTCCTCTTGGATATGCGTTCCAGAAAGACTCTTGTCTGCTTGTTATGTTACAAACAGCCACCCTGAGCCTCTCAGTAGGGAGCCTCCATATGCCATGCTGCACCTGCCCCCCTGAGGCTCTCATGAATTTCCTTCCACCCATGCAAGAATTTACCTAAATGTTCTGTGGAGCGCGGAACACTGTTCTTATTGAGAAGAGTCACAATGCTCATGCATGTGGACAATAGCTGCAAAGTTGGATTTTTCCTCCTCTTCTTGACCTACCGTGTCCTCTTCTTTCACGTTACCCCCTCTTATCTTGGGTTTTCTTCTAATTCCTCAGAACTATCTTTTCACTGTTGTCCTGCTATCTTGTCTGGGAGCCCTTTATCTTGTCTAATAAACCAGACTGTAAAGAATCATTCCTCAAGCGCCTTTCATCTTTGGGAGCAGAGGAGTGAGCTCGCCCTTGCAAGCTTATAACCTCGGGCGGGAAAACAAGTGGGCAGCCCGCACACGCCCTGAAAATCACTGAACGCCCCTGTTCCCGCATTACAAATGCACCAATATCTTCCCTGGCTTCTTCCTCATATTTTACCTCTAAGTAGCCCCCATCTCTCTCAAGTTTGCTTTCAGATCTTCTTGTCATTGAGCTCTTTGGCCACTACTCTGGGGAAGAGTTGAGGCTGCAATATTGAGATTGCCAGGGTCATGGCAAAGGGCCCTGTGAAATAAAAATATAATAGAGACCTGTAGGGCCACTGCAGTCCTGGAGAGTGTTCTATTTTTGGAGGCAAGACTGGGGAGAGCCCAAACTACTCTTGTCTGGAGAGGAGGGACTCCTATGAGAGAACAGGGGTGAATCAAACTTGGAATGGCCTCAGAGACCTTAAACTGAAGTCAGTGACCTCAACAGAGCGGGCTTTGGTCTATTGAATTGGGGACCGGGAAACGAGGACCGAGCTGAGGCTCCTCGGCTTTTCCCGGGTATGGCTGGATGTGGGCACCTTCAAGGTGTTCACCTCCTTCCTTTGTCTTTTGCTCCCGCCAGGAGTTAAAATCTTTGGCAACCCTTCCATTTAGAACAATCACCTTTGCTGTTACTACCCCTGTCTGCCTTGAGGATTTTTATTTGTTTTTCTGGGCAAAAAAATGCCTTTGGAGAGAGAAGTACTAAGGAGCTGGGGCACAACTGTGTCTACGGTCCCATGATTATGAGGGTGAAGTGGGATGGTGGCAGAGGGGTGCAGGCACTGGGAACGGAAAGGGAGAAAAGAAGCAGAGATCGTGAGCAGAGGTGAATGGCAGATTTTCCAGATTCAGTCGCCAGCTGAATGTTCCCCAACAGCTGGGCATGTTGTTTTCCACAGTAGACACACTTGTGTCTAATCTGCTGTTGAGAGAACCAAGGAGGGAGTTTTATGGATTAACAGCAGAAAGGTTGTAAGCAGAATGCTTGTCAAGTTAAACACCTTTGTCTAGCACCACGCCCTGTGCCTGGGCTGCAGAGAGCAAATAGAAAGTCTTTATGAATCTGCAATAATAGATTGTATCTCATTTTTTCCCCGTCACAGATACAGGAGCCACTTGGTAGTGAGACCCATTGGGCAATGTTAACTGTGGATAACGATTCTTGCCCCCTTCCGAGGGCACTGTAAAGATGATAGAAAATTCTGTAGACAAGAACAATCAGGAAACTTTAAAAGTGGCTTGTAAGTATGAACTGCGACTATTACCAATCATAAGGCATAGTTTCGGGGTTCCTTTAGTCACCCTCCTACCCCTACCGATCTCAGTTACATGAACCCAGAAATGGGAATATGTCCTTCTGAGGAGAGTCAAGACTTTCATTTTGAGGCTCGGGATCTCAGACCCAAAGCAAGACGCGGCAGGAGACTCTCTCTCTGACAGTCTCGTGCTCAAAGGTCTGGCTGGCGCGTGACTGTGGCCTCCGGTGTGAAAGATGTTCAGCAGAAACAAGAGGCCATTGAAAGAGACCAACTCAGCCTCAGACTGAGCATCACCCTTCTCTTCTGTTACAGATTTCAAAAAATGTTTACCGAAAAGACTCCCCCAATAAAATACCTTGTAAGTGGGGATAACAAACTGAGTCGAGCTCTTTCTCTACACACCCAGTCTTCTCCGCTCGTGGCCTGACCCAGCAGAGACCAGCTTGGTTTCTTGGCTGGTGTGGTGGGGGGAGGGGGGGGGAGGGGGGCGGGCAGAGGCTTTTACAGAGAAGAGAATGGGAGAAGATAAATCTTGAACTTTATTCATGTTGCCCTCATTTCTCTCCTATTGAGAATTATAGACAATCCCTTGTAGAAACCCCTGCCTTGTCCACTTTTCAGTTGTTCTGGATCCTGATGAATGTGCTTCCGCCAGGCTGTGGAACAGCCACCTATGAACAGACATCAATCAAACACGGGTCTTTTCAGTCTAATGCGATTTGTTGGCCCTCCGCTTGCACATGGCCTTTTGTAGTCTTAGTAACCACTAGGTAGAGGGATGGTTTGGGGCCCGCTGTCCTTGACAGTGGGGCTGGATGATCTGGTGAGAGGCATCTTTCATTTTAGTGGAGTCCCGGGACCTGAAGCAGCTACCAACCCCTGCCCCCACCCCCACCCCGCTGCTCCCCACCGGGAGCCCACCGTGGATGTGTGGACGTGATGGGTGTTGACATCTGTGCACTTGCGTAGCCAGGGGTGTGGGTTAAGAAAGCATCCACGATCCAGAAATCTAATCACAGGGCACGAGGGAGAATGGGGGCTGTAGGAGATCTTGGGCCTTCGTGGAACGAATCTCGGGCAACCCGCCAGCGCGGTTAGGGGAATTACAGTTAGGGGTTCAGCTTGGGAAGGTGCAGAGAGGGGAGGAAAGAGGACTGCTAGAACAGGACTGTGAGAACGGGGCACGTGCAGCTTGGAGCCTCTGATGCAGCACATGCCGTCCATTATTTCATTTCTCTTGGCTTGTCTGAGCGGTAACTATTGCTTGGCCTGCTACGATGCCCCCCAAGAGGATGTCTGGTCTCCTTTTCTGTGAGTACATTTAGCTCAGAATCTGGCAGGTCCCAGATGCTCAAGGATTATTATGAGGCACTGAGAAGAGAGAAGAGGCAAAAGAAGAAGGTACCTGTCGAGCTGTGGTCGGTGAGCAGGGAGTGTTTTCTTAGCAAACAGACTTGGCCTTGCCTCTGGTTTCTGCAGGGGGCCAGTTCCTCTGCTCTTTCGCTTTATCTTGTGTCAAGAGAGGCAATTCACAAAGCACACGGCCAAGAGCAGGGAATGAAATTAGAGTGGGTATTTTGGCTGCCAAGCTGGAGGCAGGCGGGAGAGCAGAGAGGGAATCACCAGCTCAAAAGAGCGGCTAACCTTTGTCCCACATTTCCAGAACTCTGAAGATGGTCCAGCCGTGGCCCCGTTACCATTAACTTCCTGATGCTAATGGTGGCTGGTTTGCATTCCCGGTAACCTTTCCTGGCTGGGCGTCTGAAAGTGACAAGCCGTGTGCACATGTCTGTTCTCACGGAGGTTTCCAAAGACACGGGGGGAAAAAAAAGTGTTGCAAAACCCTAAATGTTTGCATGGGAGCCAAAGCGGGTAGGAGTGCTCTCAGCTAGTCTTTGGGGGCGAGGGGCTTGGGAAGGAGAATTAATCCTTTTATGCAGAGATGGAACATTTACTGAGTCTGCGGCGTGCCAGGCACTGCGCTACGGTGGCGATGCAGGGATGAAAAGAAATCGTTTCTCCTCTCAGGAAGCCTGGCCCGAGGGGGGCCGGTCCAAGAGCCAGCTTGCTGCCAGTGCCCAGATTTGTTTTAATGGAATCTTAGGGGCCTGGACTTCTGGCAGATTTCTTTTTTTAAGCTTTTTATTTTGAGATAATTTTATTTATTTATTTATTTTTTAAATGTTTATTTTTATTTTTGAGAGAGACAGAGCGTGAGCAGGGGAGGGGCAGAGAGAGAGAGAGAGAGGGAGACACAGAATCTGAAGCAGGTTCCAGGCCCTGAGCTGTCGGCACAGAGTCCGACATGGGGCTTGAGCTTGGGAACTGAGAGATCGTGACCTGAGCTGAAGTCAGAGGCTTAACCGACTTAACCAGGTGCCCCTGAGATAATTTCAGATTCATGGGAAGATAATCTGTATGCCCTTCACTCAGTTTCCCCTGTGGATAATGTCTTGTCTCACTATAGTACAATCCGGAAGACTTACTGTTTTTAGTTTGTTTATTTATTTTGAGAGAATGAGTGAGAGAGTGAGACAGTGAGAGAGAGGTAGCATGAGCAGGGGGAAGGGCAGAGAGAGGGAGAGAGACAGAATCCTCAATAGGCTCCTGAACCCTGCAACATGGGGCTCAAACCCACGAACCTCAAGATCATGCCCTAAGCCAAAACCAAGAGTCAGGCTCTTAACTGACTGAGCCACCCAGGCGCCCCAATCTGGCAGACTTCTTCTTCTTCTTCTTTTTTTTTTTTTTTTAATTTTTTTAATGTTTATTTTTGAGAGAGAGAGAGCATGAGTGGGGGAGGGACAGAGAGAGAGGGAGACACAGAATCTGAAACAGGCTCCAGGCTCTGAGCTGTCAGCACAGAGCCCAGCGTGGGGCTCAAACTCACCAACCTTGAGATCATGACCTGAGCCGAAGTCGGACCCTTAACCGACGGAACCACCCAGGAGCCCCCATCTGGCAGACTTCTAAGTGTGTTTTCTCTGCCCTGCCCCGGCCCTTTCTTCTTTTAAGTGGACCTTCCTCACTTCATCCCCATCCTCTCTAGGGTCTCTCCAGTCATGAAGCAAGGTCATTTAGTCACCGAATTAGCTGGTGACTTGCATGCTGAGCACGTTGTTCTGGAGAGAGGAAGCCCCTTACCGTATGCCTGCACGTCTCAGCGCCTCACGGAGTGGGGGGACGCTGGGGTTAACGGAGTAACAGTAACCAGTGTTGCTCTAACGGCCTGTGCCGTGGGCTTCACATGTATTGCTGTAACTTGTCCTTAGAACAAGGTTGTGTCGTGTGCCCTGTGACCATTCCTAACAGAGGTTGAGAGCTTAGGCGATACACCGCTAAGCAGATGTCCGTGACGGCCTACGTCTGGAGCCTCCATTCCTGCTCTCCACTGAACAACAGGATGAACTGAGACCAGTGCACTTTCAGGAGCCCAGGCAGTGTCTCTGGAGGAACCTCAGCGGGACAGGGAGTCCCCGATGCCCCTCAGAGCACATGGCACCTCGCCCTCCCCTTCTTTTCGGCCCTAGGCTGGGCCTCGCTACCTTGATGAGACTTGATGTTAGTAAGAACTCAAAAGAACAGCAAAGCAGTAAGGGGAGACCTAGGGCCGTAATATGTGCCAGCTAAAATTGGCTAGAACTTTCCAGGCATTTATTTTTAAGCTTCTTGAATTAATATCAATGAGTCCCCAGTGGTCTTATCTCACTAATTTGGGATTTATAGTCCTCAGAATAGGATTGGGATGAAATAAGCTTTTCTAGTACCCACTGGAGGGAAAGGCTTTGTAAATAAGGGGATAGGGCAGGAAAAGAAGCAAGTCCTTACAAGCACTCAGCAGCAACCACCTGAATCTGCACAAGATGTACCGTGTTTAACAATCTTTTTCTCCCTGGGACGCCTGGGTGGCGCAGTCGGTTAAGCATCCGACTTCAGCCAGGTCACGATCTCGCGGTCCGGGAGTTCGAGCCCCGCGTCAGGCTCTGGGCTGATGGCTCGGAGCCTGGAGCCTGTTTCCGATTCTGTGTCTCCCTCTCTCTCTGCCCCTCCCCCGTTCATGCTCTGTCTCTCTCTGTCCCAAAAATAAATAAACGTTGAAAGAAAAAAAAATTTTTTTAAAAAAGAATCTTTTTCTCCCTTTAAAGAAGGTCAGTTGTAGTGGCTGATTGGCTCAGGGGCAAGAGCACGGTTGAGAGGGCTGGTCGTACAGGCCACGACAGTGGCCCCTGCTCCAGGCCTCTGCCCTGCCCACCTCGCTTGTGAGCGTCTCTGAGTTTAGTAGGAGTGTGTGGACTTTTGTCTGCAGGAGAGGAGAGTAGGAGGCTGTTTCTGAGAGGGCTGGGTGAGAGAGGTATCGCTGGGAAAGCCCTATTTTTGGGAAAGGGGGAGCTGCCTGGTGGCGGGGGAGGAGGGGCCAGATGGTGTTTCAGAGACAGGCGCCTATTGGTGGCCTCTTGGTTCTTGCAGGGCAAGTCAGATTCTTCACATCCGTGATGACAGCTGGGTCTCTTGCGTTGCCTGTTCCACCGACAGGTTCCCAGAGTGTTGCTGTTTGCACCCAAGGCAGGTCTTCGGTTCCCCTTCCCTGGGGCTCCTCTGGCTGGGCCTGGGCCCTTCCTTCCCGGTTTCCTTTTTTCCTCCTCAGTGGTTCCTAACCCCCTGCTCTCAGCAGGATTGGAAGACCCCACCGTACACTTGGAAATCTGGAATTCTCGTGACCGTTCTGTGTGGTTCACACAGTGCTTTCTGTTGTTTTCAAAACCCGTGTTCACGTGAAAGTTGCAGACCATAATTCCTCTTGGAGCCGTTCCTCTCCGGGGTCTTGGACACCTTCTGCTGCTGCGCCTTCCATCTCTTCGTTCCTGGGATCCCTCGCCATTTTGGGCTCATTTTGAGGTTTTGAGGTTGGCTGTTAAGTGACAGCCTGAAGCGGGGGGGGGGGGGCGGGGGGAGTTTTATCCCTGACACGTATGAGGGTTGTTAACCTGCACGGCAGAGCCCGGAGCTCAGTGCCCTGACCCTTCTGATCGTCCCAGGCCTCACCACTGGTATCCCTCACCAGACCCCACTGCCATCCTTCTTATTTTCTACTCTGCTGCCCAGCTCTGTTGACCCATCTCTTGAATTTCCTTTTTCCCCCCAAACCCACAGTTCTTCTGTTTCTCTTTCCAGAAAATTCCTCAGCTGTCCCATGACGTTTCCCGACCAAGCCCCCTTCCCCATCTCTCTTTAGCTCCATCCGACCTCCCTAAGCTATGCCAGGCACATCCCGACCGCTGAGGAGTGCTTCACTACTCGAGGCACGCTTTGTTCCAGATTCTTCAGCGTTCTGCAGCACCAACTCTGAG
Organism: Puma concolor; assembly: GCF_028749965.1. Lineage (NCBI taxonomy): Eukaryota > Metazoa > Chordata > Mammalia > Carnivora > Felidae > Puma > Puma concolor. The sequence goes on along the minus strand of NC_141668.1, from coordinate 14,048,658 downwards.
ATCTGGGCGCTTCTGAGTAAATGCTCAACGGCCCAGGAAGTGAGTTTATACCTGCAAGATCTGGCAGTATTTGGAGGAAATTGGGATTTAATTAGTGTTTCCTTTTATGCCACTGTCAATATGCCTCTGCTACATTTATGGGGTTGTGTGGGTACCCTCCAGTGACTAATTACACGAAAATTCTCCTCTTTGTTAAACTCTAATAAACACGCACAATATATAAAGTTGAAAATGACTCTGCTGCCGAAAGTGAGCTCCTTAGTTTGAATAGGGGCTTCTTTGTCTTATTACAGAGAGGGTGGTTTTGCAGATGTATGTTACCCGAATGGGCAGGTGATATTTGTAATTTTTTTTCTTTTACAGGAGGTAGCCACGAGCAATCGAAACCAGCAACACTTTCTCTTTTGTTCAGGTCCAGAAAGGTTGCAATGAAAATAAAAAGCAGATGGGGATTTATATTTAGACTGTCCCTATTGTGCCTGATTTTCCAACCTCCAGTTGAGCGTGTTGAATTCTACCGAGAGCAGTGTTTGGTAGGTGTGTGTAAAGGTTAGGAACAACTTTGTTCCTTGCCATGCGGGATGTCTTTGGCCCGTCTTCCCGCGGTATGCGGGACCTGTGTGCGTTCCCGGATGCCCTCCACATCCAGCTGCCCCCAAGTTGGCTGTAAGCACCAGCCTAGAAAGATTCCAGGGGGCGCCAGAGGGGCCTGAGTGAAGTGGAAATGACCTTCCTGGCACGGCATGGACTCCTGGGCCCAAGGCTATGATTACAATGTCCGTTTTTCAGATGAAGAGGCTGAGGCGGGGCACAATTAAATGTCTTAGCAGGCGTAGTTTGCCAGAGGCTCAGAGGAGAGGAGAATGGGGGTTGGTGAATGGGCACAGAGTTTTTCGGTTGGGAGAGATAAAAAGCTCTGGAGATGGATGGTGGGGATGGTTGCGTATCACTGTAAATGTACTTAATCCCACTGAGCTGTACATTTAAAAATGGCTAAATGTCATGTATATTTTTACCACAAGTGGAAACAGAGTTTTATAGTGGCTAGTCAATGATTTAAAAACACACTCCAGGGGCACCTGGATGGCTCAGTCAATTGAGTGTCTGACTTTTGATTTCAGCTGTGGTCATGATCCCAGGGTCAAGGGCATGAGTCCTGCATTGGGCTCTGTGCTGAGTGTGGAGCCTGCTTGGGATCCTCTCTCTCTCTCTCTCTCTCTCTCTTTCTGTCTCCCCCCCCCACCGTCTGCCCCCTCCCTTGCTCGCTCGCTCTCTCTCAAAATAAAAAAAAAAATTAAAAATACAATTCAGATAGATTTGTTAAAATGTGGTATATACATACAACGGAATATTCAGCCTTAAAAAGGAAGGAAATTATTCCACATGGATGAAACTTGAGGACCTTGTGTTAAGTGAAACAAGCCGGTCACAGGACAAATACTGCATGATTCTACTTACATGAATTTCTAGAGTAGTCACGCTCCTAGGGACAGAAGGTACCATGGCAGTTGCCGGGGGCTGGTGGGGAGGAGGGTTAGTGCTTAATGGGTGTGGAGTGTCAGCGGGAGAGGTGCAAAAAGTTCTAGAAATAGTAGTGATGTGGGGCGCCTGGGTGACTCAGTCGGTTGGGCGTCCAACTTCAGCCAGGTCACGATCTCGCGGTCCGTGAGTTCGAGCCCCGCGTCAGGCTCTGGGCTGATGGCTCAGAGCCTGGAGCCTGCTTCTGATTCTGTATCTCCCTCTCTCTCTGCCCCTCCCCCTTTCATGCTCTGTCTCTCTCTGTCTCAAAAACGAATAAAGATTAAAAAAAAAAATTAAAAAAAAAAATAGTAGTGATGGCTGCCCAACAATGTGAATGCAATTAATGCCGATAGACTGTACACTTAAACATGATTAAAATGATAACTTTTGTGTGTATTTAACCCCCACCCCAAAGTCCTGGCAGGTTGCAAGGCACCCATGAAGCTTGCCTACTGTCCCAGCCCTGTGCTCCTTCGATTAGTGCTAACTATCTCTCTGGGAGCACCATGTACATAAGAACCAGAAGAGATTTTCTCCGTCCTGACAGATGCCCACCATTACTGCATGCCGGAGCGCAAAAGGCAGCCTGATAGAGACTTGACCTCTGGGCACAGAAGACGCGGACACAAATGCCAGCTTGGAAAAGGGATTAATGATTTAAACGGTCTGAGGGAAAGAAAATGCTATTAGTGCTAGTTTGGCTTACTAAGAAGGGTCCATTAATTCACATATAGGAGTTCCAGGGGGAGAAATGGTGCCCTAATTATGTCTTGGGTAATTTGGCCATTTAAATGGCTAACCAATTTGCAACTAGCTTCTTCCTCAAGGTATTGCATCTTTATTCAGTGCCGTTCCCTCCCACCAGGAGCCAGGCTGCTCTTCCCACCACGTGTGAAGCATTGTGGGGATGTTAGCTCTGTCTTTGCCGATCGCTCCCCGCCCTCCTCTTCAATCATGTGACCTTGTAGCTCTTCTGTAGGATTGGAAATGTGTCTGGCTGGAATTATCGCCTGTGTTAGCAGGATTCTTGTAGCCTCCAGAAGGTACAAGGCCGAATACCACATTTGCAGCGCCTTCCGCGAATAGCTGTGATGGGTGGGCATCTGACAATTGACCCTCAATTACAGGGAGATTCAGAACCTGTGCAGGTCCCATCCTTGCGAGATGCCTGCTGGTGGGGGAGCCTGTCTACACAAACAGCCAGTGCAATGCTGCCCAGGCAGCCTGCACCCACCTGTGCCCTCCACAAATGGCCTCCCCATACCGATAAGCTGTGGGTCTGCACCTGCCGTAGCATCACCCTCAGCCCTGAAGGGGTGATTCATAGTGAGTCCAGGCTGCCCTTGCTGATATTTTCCCCGGGACGCAAGATGTGCAACCACTCTTTGGTGGAGAGAGAGCCTTTGGATCACCGGTTCTTCCTTTCTGCCTCTACCAGTTTCCATCACCCGATGGGACAAAGACACCAAAAGTCTAGGGGGTGAGAAAATGTGCTCTTCTTCCCAAGACAGAAGGAGAGGAACAAAGACTATTTATTCACCAGATCGCTTTTAATATAAATAAGAGATAAGAGCTGTTATTTATTATGCACCAGGCACTATGCTAAGCACCCTGAATGTATTATTCCACTCAATCCTTGCAATAACTCTAAGAAATCTGGGTGTTAGGGTCTCCTTTTTATAGATGATAGACACGAGAGGCTCAGAGAGGTTTGGTGATTTGTCCGAAATCACACAGCCAGTAAGTAGCAGAAACTACATTCCAATCAGGTTTTTGGGATCAATTTTTCATGGTCTCTTGGCGGTTCTGCACCGCCTGGAAACTGGTATTGACAGCAAGCGCTGCATGTCTAGGGCTTAAGGAAACCGCCGTTAGTTCAGAATACCAGTGGCTACTAATTGATTCCGTTTTTTAAGGAAGTGCCACACATTCCTGCTCTTTATCTACCCACGTCTCTGGGTCTTACACACTCTGTATATGGGGGATTGAAGAATCAGGTAGAGGAGACGGGAAAGAAAGAGTGGGTGATGGGGAGTGGGCGGGCATAGTTGCCACAGGCTGGAAGCCTCCCTTCTTCGGAACCAGTTCAGTGTTCTTTGGAGAAAATGGCAGTGAATTTGCTCCACTGGGACTGTGCCCTGCACACTTCCCCTGATCCCTGCGCTCACCTTTTATCCACCCCATGTGTACATTCCCAAAGCAAAGTTATGTTCAGACGGGTCTTCTCTTGCACAGTCTTCTCCAGGGCTCTCCTGTGTTACTTGGCCTCTGCCACCACGGCCGCCGTCTGACTGGTTCTCAGCCTGTCTGGACCGTTCCGTCCCCTCTTCTGATCTTCAGACCTGCTGCCCACACACTGCACCTTCTGAGGGCCGAGCACTGTCCACACCGCATGTTCCACCCTGCTCCTGATTCTCTTGAGCTTTTTCAACAGGTGAAGGGAATGACTTCTTATCTGGGATTCCTACCTTCTGTTTCTTTCCGCTTCACCCCAACCTGTACTATTGCCAAAATGTTCCCAAAGTAAAGCTGTGGTCCCATGAACTCTGTCAGAAATAGCTTGTGGCTCCTGGCATTTTGGGCTTTCCAGACTGTGATCCTGAATCGCTTTTCCAGTCTCGTGCTGTGCTGTCACGTCTTGGCACCTAAACTAGAAGGAACAGCAGAGGCCATAGCAGTAATAACAGTAGTAGGAAAGCAAGAGCAACAAAGGTAGCAGCTCATGGTCAAAGATCACTTTTTGGGTGCTCAGTCCTGTCCTAAGTGCTTGATACATGTTAATTCCTTGTGTTCTCCTAACCACCCAGTGAGTGGATACTCTTATTCTAGAGCATGCTCCACTTGCTCTTTCGGATGGTGGTTTTGTTTTTTTTTTCCTCAAACTCCACCCACCGAGTCTCCCCATCACCCTGCAGCAGCTCTGTGTAAACCATACGTCCAGCCCAACTTCATGATTTTAAAGAAGCCAGTACTGAGTCCCAAAGAGATTGTGTTACCCTCCCAAGGCCAGGCGATGAGCCAGGGGCAGGGGTGGGTGAGGACCCCATCTTCTGAATGTATAGCCTGCATTGTAATTGGCCACATCTGGCATATAACTGTCCCAAGAGGTAACCTCTCTCCTACCGTGATGCCGGGCAAGACTCTTCTCCCTTAGTACCTCTCCAGGTCTAAGTCCTACACTTTCTTGAGGTTATTACAGGTTCCCTGTCCCCTTGAGAAAGAAGAGGAAGTGCACCTATGCACTATGAGATGCACCTCATAGTGTGTGCACCTAAGAGATGTTCTCTTTATCTTTGTTTCCTTCTTACCACACTCGTTTTCCGTGTGGTGGTGTAGACATGTATATACTTGGTTTATCCTCTTTGGTTTCTTGGAAGAATCTTGTGGACCTGGACTGTTTCCTCCAGATCTGTGACTTCTGTGGCATTCCACAGGTGCTAGACACGGCAGTGTTGGATATACGTGAGCTCTTGAACTGCACTCACATTCAGCCACTCACGCCATTCACGCAGCCTCGTCCCTTCTAGCTAAAAGGCCAGATAAGCTCCAGCAAATCAAGAAAAATGAAGATGCCAAGTGTGAGCCAGAGGCAAAGTTCTCTTTTGCTTGCTCATCAATATTTAGTAGTTATCTGTGCTCTTTATTTTTTTTATTTTTTATTTAAAAAATTTTTTCTTTTAACCTTTATTTATTTTTGAGACAGAGACAGAGCATGAACGGGGGAGGGTCAGAGAGAGGGAGACACAGAATCCGAAGCAGGCTCCAGGCTCCGAGCTGTCAGCACAGAGCCCGACGCGGGGCTCGAACCCACGGACCGCGAGATCATGACCTGAGCCGAAGTCGGACGCTTAACTGACGGAGCCACCCAGGCGCCCCTATCTGTGCTCTTTAAAGGAAGTGAGTGGTGGGGGCGCCTGGGTGGCTCCGTCGGTTAAGTGTCTGACTCTTGGTTTTGGCTTAGGTCATGGTCTCACGGTTCTGTGAGTTCGACCCCCGTGGTGGGCTCTGGGCTGATGGTGCGGAGCCTGCTTAGGTTTCTCTCTCCCCGCCTCCCCGCTGCCTCTTTTGCTCTCAAAATAAATAAATAGACTTACAAAAAAATAAAAGAAGTGAGAGGGAGGAGCTTTCATGGTGGGATGCCCTTTGCGTAGTGGAAAAGAGAGGATGGGCGTGTCTTTGTGGCAGTGTTAATGTATATGGGACCTGGAGGTACAGGTTCCTGCTATGCGTAGCAGGAGGGACATTCTGTACCTAGAAAAGGTGCCCCAATATGATATACGATATGGGTATGCCTTTCTTAATTATCCAACTTCACTATCCAGGAGGCCACCCCATTTTCAGTACACGTTATTGGTGGAGAAGCTAACTTCCTATATTCCAGGCACTGGGCTAAGGGCTTTATGTGTATTACTTGTTTAGTCCGCCTGTTGGATGTAAGCCTAGCAGGGTCTTGAAGTTTCGGCATGTTGATGAGAACATGAGACCTGCACATAGTGGATGACCAGTGAGTATTTGTTGAACGGATGAATATAAGTGTGGAAGTTGTGATTACCTTTACTGTGAATAACTTAACTTGTAGTGCAGGTGTTTTATATAAAGCACGTTTCATTTATGCTATCTTATTGAGTACTTCTAACATTCTGTGATAGAGACCCCATTTGTATTCTCATCTGGAGATGAAGAAATGGCGTGGGGGAAGGTAGCAGGGTGAAACTTGCCCCAAGCCACACATCAAATAATATCAAGTCAGAACCAAGACTCAGACTCAGACTCTCTGAGTCTGAACGCACACTCTTTCTCTCTGCCTGTTAAAAAGTAGAACTCCAGCCAAAGAGAGTTTCTGACTTCTCGGACGTGCAGTCCAGTCTATCAGATGAAACAAATCGCGTTTGTAGCAGGTGAGTCTGGGAGAGGCAGGGAGAAAGTTAAAAATGTGTTTTTTCAACAAGCAGAGCCCTTTGCTTCAACACGCTTTTATGTGGAACCCCAAGATAAAAAGCAGATACATGTGGAGCTGATCTAGTGCCAGTGGGGCTCAGGGCCTCAAACCCTGCCCACCGAGTCTCCCCATCACCCTGCAGCGGTTCTGTGAAAACCATACATCCAGCTCAGCCTCATGATTTTAAAGAAACCAAAACTGAGTCCCAAAGAGATTGTGTTACTCGCCCAAGGCCGGGTGATGAGCCAGGGGCAGGGGTGGGTGAGGACCCCATCTTCTGAATGTGCAGCCTGCATTGTAACTGGCCACCTCTGGCGTGGAACTGTCCCACCAGGTAACATGACAGACCAAACTCCAAAAGCTTGAAAGTGAAACAAACATGGCGTAAAGACATCCTGATTATCAAGTGCTCTGGGGGGAGGACGGAGAAAATGGGTCCAGGTAATTTTCTAGAGGAGAGGCGCCCAGAGCTTCAGTTTGAAATAAGAGAGGTCTTCTTTTGCCAAAAGGAAGAGTCGAAGTGCTTCAGTTCACACATTTTATTATTTACAATTGTAACAATAATTTTCATGATAAAAGAACTTGGAAAGTACAGAAAAAATTCAATGAAAGATCAGCCATATTCCCACCACCATGTTTACTCAAAGCTTTGCACGGTGTGTCCCTTTTTTCACTTTCCCTGTGCATGGTGCATATGTACCTAAGTGAATCAACTTGTTTATATATCGTCTCTCTTCTTTTGCTCTTGAGTGCTGTAGCATGTGCATTTTCCATTCTCACCAATATATTGTTGAAAACGTAATTCCAGACAGCTCCTTCATTACAAAAGTAATGTATATATTCATTGTATAAATTAGGAAAATCTGCATAAGCATGATGAAGAAAATAAAAATCGCTGATAACTTCAGTGCCCAGAAATGGCTATTGTTAGCATTTTGGTGAATGTTCTTGTCTCGTTATTACATTTACTCATTTTAGACATTCTTAATACACTCATGGTTCTGTTACATATACTTAAATATTTTCTAATGTGATGAATTAGGGATATTCATCTTCTCTTTTCTCATTACTTTATGATAAACTTAAAAAAAAAAAGTTGACTGATTATTTTCATGTGAATTGCCTGTCTGTGTTTGGTCACTTTTTATAGATTTATTGTTGATTTATAAATGTCCATTACAGATTAAAGATATTTATCTTTTCCCCTTTTGCATCTGTGTGAAAATATTGAGTATATAATTAAAAAGTCGAAAATTTATTTTAATAGTTCTGTATAGTATATTAAGTTAGCTACAAGTTTGCACTGCTATAAATAATGCTATACTTCATATGTTTGCACATAGATCTTATCTGCATAATTTCTTTAAAAAATTTTTTTAAAGTTTATTTATTTCGGGAGAGAGAGAGTGCAAGTGGGGTAGGAGCAGAGAGATAGGGAGAGACAGCATTCCAAACAGACTCCCCACTGTCAGTACAGAGCCCGATGCAGGGCTCGATCCCACGAACCATGAGATCATGACCTGAGTTGAAACCAAGAGTCAGACACTCAACCAACTGAGTCACCCAGGAGCCCCAAAAGTATACGAAATATTAATGTAATCGGATCAAAAGCTGATGTCTACCCACCTCCCAAATACCAGTCATGGATAGTTTTACAGTTAAATTTTACCAAAGGGTCAAGTAATTGATAATTTCACTTGTATACAAAATATTCTAGAGAATAGAAAAAGGCAGCTCTCCAACACATTTTATGAGCTATTATAAACTGGATCAGTGCTCCACGTCCTAGGACCAGAGCTCTCTAGTCGGGGAGGTGGCAATGCCCAGTGCTGACCTAACCCTACCGTGGTTCCATAATTTTATATGCACTTATTCTGTGTATCTTGGAAGCAATTCCAGGAACATAGAGCACAAGCAGGGGAGGGGTAGAGAGGGGAGGGAGAGAGAGAATCCCAAATAGGCTGTGCACTGTCAGCGCAGAGCCCGAGGTGGGGCTCGAACCCAAGAACCATGAGATCATGACCTGAACCGAAACCAACAGTCAGGCTCTCAACCGACTGAGCCACTCAGGTGCCCTTATCAGCATAATTTCTTTGGGACTGGCTCAGAGAAATGGGATTAGTGCGTTCCTCCCCACCAGGAGTATATGTAAGTATCTATTTCTCTAAACTCTTAGCATAACTGAGTATCATCCTGAAGAGCAGTCCAATTCAATAAGGAAAAAGTGGGCTTTTAGTTTTAAATTATTTGATTGTTAGAAAGTTTTTTTTTCATATTTTACCATCTATTTGTGTCAGAATGCTTTGTGTATTACCTGTTGTTCCTTGCCCAGTTGCCCAGTTGTTATTGGTTTTTCTGATTGATTTGTTGGCATTTTAAAAACATAAATTCAGGATATTAGCATTATACTTTTTGCTATAAATTTCTCACCTTGTCCCATGAGTTTTTATTGTTTAACTGATTGGGTTTTATTTGCTCTTTTAGATTATACGGTCAGTCACTTTTCTTTGTGCTTTTTTCACCTTGTTTCATGCTTCGAAAGGTATTTGTTTTTACATTATTTTTCTGGTTGTTTCTGTTCATTTAGCCTTACCATCCATTGGTAGTGTATTGTCACGTGTCGCTTGGGATATGTCTGAAAAGATGGTAAGGGAGTGTGACGGCTGGGGTGAGCAGTCATGGGAGAATGGCAGAACAGGTGGGGACCTGAGCCCGGGGAGCAGGGGAGAAGGAGCACATGGAGTTGGAGGCTCCAGGGGAGAAGAGAGGCTGTGACAACTGCATGTTCAGGGTCAAGTGGTGAGTCCCCACAGGACGTGTGGATCCACACAGTCGAAGTACAATTGGAGCCTGAGGTAGAGAGAGACATACTCACAAACAGAGGACACACTTGGGCTTGATGGTGGGGTTGGCATGGCTTTGATTAGGATGAGTGGGCTAAAAAATGATCATTGCTGTCTACCCAAGGTCACCAAGAGCTTCCCAGTTGTCAAATCTCATTTCTTGTTTACCTTTTCTGTAGCTTTTGACATTGTCTGAATTTCTTTTTCCTTGAAGCACCGGATCCCCTCAGGTCCCGGGACACCAACCTCTCCTGCTTTTTTTTCTTCTCTCTCTGAGCTGTGAGCTTCTCTGCTCTTCTGTCTCTGCCTCCAGGCCGAGCCCTGCACCCTCTACTTCCTCTGCCCTGTAAACTCCCCCCGATGATCTTATTCATCCCCACACCTTGAATTACCATCCGTATGCTCATGACCCCTCTCCTCAACTTGTATCTCCACCCTGGGCCTCTCTTCCAAATCCGGGTGACTATGTTTCCCTGATGATTGGATGTCTTGTCTCAAATTCAGCATGGTCCAAACTGAACATACCATCTGCCCTTCTCCCCTGTGAAAACCCAACTTAATCTTCCAGGATTCCCTGTCTTAGTGAGTGGGTTTCTTAACAAGGTGCTTAGGAACTCTGTTTGCAGAAAGGATAGGGTTGGGAAAAATGCCCATCTCTGTGAGAAACTTGAGTGAACATGGGGATGTTCCTGTGGCTGAGAATGAGTAAGTAATAAGTAACTACTAGAGTAGTTACCCAGGGAAAGCTAAAGTATGAGAGACAACATTCTGCCCTTTGATTTGGGAAATGAAGCCCTAACCCCTGGATATTTGAAAGGTCCCAAGAGGTCATTTGGGAGAGTAGAGTTAGTAAGCGTTCCTCCAGTTATAAGGATTTTATAAATAACCTTCCCAGTCTTCAGCTTGAAAATTCAATCTCCAAAGGTCACGTTTTCCAAAACCGTTTCTAAATTTGCTTCTCTGATTTGCATCCATAAGAAGATGCACCTGCAGATCATGTAGGGCAACAACCAAGCAGTAGAATTTAAATCCTCGACTGGTGGTCCATTGGGTGGCAAATGACAGTTTCAAAGCAGGTGGGAGCCCTTTAAAGAGAAACTTCTCAGACATCTCAATGGAACAGAATTAGCCCCTTATATTTTTAATTAATAAAAGACACAACGGATTGGTCAGAAAAGGGCCAAGCGTTTTATTTATTTTTTTAAAGTTTATTTTCAGAGAGTGTGCACGAGTGGGGGAGGGACAGAGAGAGAGAGAGGGACAGACAGAATCCCAAGCAGACTCTGCACCCTCAGCGTGGAGCCTGATGTGGGGCTCGAACCCACAAACCACAAGATCATGACCTGAGCCGAGATCAAGAGTCAGGCGCTCAACCACCTGAGCCACTCAGGCATGGAAAGGGCCAAGCATTTTAAAGCTTGAAGTGATAGGTATCAAATTTGGGCTAAATCTTTGAGGGAGAAGACAACATAAGGCCACGCCTTTTTATCCATTTGGAAGTAGAGGAATCATTTTTAAAAAGTCAGAAGAAGTGAAGGAGCATCGCATCCCACTCTAGAACTTGACTAAGGGGTATAAGAGAAGATTTTGCCGTGATTTCTTCTTTCCTTGTCCTCATTATGCCCTTCCTGGCAAGCACTGAGGTCACACAAAAGAGAAATTCCCTTTTCCCGGATCTCCCGGCTGTTGGGTGTTGTTGTTTCTCGTGCCCCAGGGTTCAGCCTGGAAGTTGGGCTCTTTCTTGCCCATATGCCTCCTGCCCTTCCCTGTATTATCAGTCTCCCTTAACTTGGTAGAATTGAATCCTGTTTAGGATACTGTTGCTCACAGCTTTATTATCAGCTTTCCTGAAGAATACCCCCCACGCCTCCTGCTAATTTGTGGAAACGAACTGCGGACGTCATCTTTCAAGGGAATCTGACGGGTCTTTAGTAGAACTCGTGCACTAATTTATGTACGACTTTATGTAGTAAAGAAAGCTCTGTGCCGGAAAGGAGGTTTGGGCTCCAAATCCCATATGACCTTTGCTGAAATGCCTTCTTTCTTTGTGTGTCAGCTGTCATCCATAGTAAAAGATGTTGTTGCTACCAAGTTCGCTCTGCACGTTGACAGTCTGAAGGCAGAATGTAACTGTGGCTTTCAGTGGATAAATATGGACATTCTGGATATATCTTCACGCTTGGGTTTTGAAAGCCTGCGTTTGCACTTTCTGCACTATTGACGTGTGTCCTTAGAGGGAGGGTCGTCTTTGGAAGGACGCAGAGGCACAGCTTTGCTTAGGCGCCCCCTGAGGAGACCAGGAAATCACTAAGTGCACAAACCACTGATTTAAATCCAGTTCCTGATAGGGAGCAGACAGGAACCAGCCAGAGCTTCCACGAAACGATGCCAGTGAGATCTGAGAGCAACGAGGTGAAAACAAACAGAGCACAAACTTTTGGCTGCCTGTGGTGCAGCCGCTGCTGCTCCGTCTCAATCGAGCATCACCACCACCTGACGTCTCTTTCGTTTAGTTGCAACAGCCATAGCTTCTCGGCCTGGAAGCCCAGGAGATTCCTTCCCTGGTCCCTTCTTGGAAATGTTTAACCCCTGCCAGCTGCAATGAGCATTGCAGGGAAGAAAAAGCAGCCATATGGCTTCAGCTCCTGGGATGGCAGGTTCCAGTTGTTCTTGCACATCCTTGTTACCGTGGGATGGTTTTCTCCTGAAAGTTCCTGGGCTGGCTCAGGAGAGAAAGAAGGAGGGGGCATGCTCTGTGTTCTCTGCACGTCTGTGCTCTCGGGAAGAAGGAAGGTGTTCCTCCTGAAAGGGCAGGGATGGGGGCCTCGGATGGCTGTGCCCGTGTCTTGCATTCACTGCTGTGTTAGTGGTCCTATGAGCAACCACGTGGTTACGTGACCCCTCCTACTAGTCACCTCCTCCTACCGCATACTCATGGCCATTTCCCATCTTTCCATGGCCCCTTATGATCTAATGCCTGTTCTCATCAGCCTATTGATGTGATATTCTCCTCGAGGCCAGTGGCTCAGGTCCTGTGTCCTTTTTTCGGGCATCCTCATTCATCATTCTTGCCCATCAGTGCTTGATGCTGTGCCTTTGGCCACCATGTCACTCTGTGATCCTGCTTTCCCTTCTACCTCTCTGCCTGCTCCTTCTCCGTCTCCGTCAGTGGCTCTCAGACCTCTCTGCTTTTCCCACATGCTTACTCTGTTCTGTGCTTACCATTCTTGCCCTGAGATCGCAGTCACCCTCATGGCCAAGTTGTCTGTTCTGTTCACATATTTGCAGTCTATCGCCTAGTCTCATTGTGGACCAGATGCTTCCTGGCCATTTATACCAGAGCATCACACTGTTATCTGAAACTATTCTCCACTCACACTTGAGTCTTCTTCCTGATGTCCTTCAACTGTGAATGCCAAGGCTCATTCCTGACACTTGGTTCTGTTTGGGGGTGTGTATCCAATCAGGTGCCAAAGCCTGGCATTTTTTTTTTTTCCTGAATGTCCTTCAAATCTGTGCCTTCCATATTCCTCGTCACCAGAGTCCCAGCCCAGTTCTGCCCAAAGCTGCACTGTTTCCTGTGGACTGATCTTGCCACTGGCCTCTACCCCACTCTGTTGGTTCTGTACACCTTTGCCACGTTCATCTTCTGAAAACACCGCTTCCCTCCACGACATCTTCTGTGCCTCCACCTCACCATTATAAAGAGCCTAAAGTCTATATAATTTTTAGGCTTTTATTATGGAACTCCCAATTCTGGCCAATACGAAGGGATACCTCCGGTCAGCAGTGTGCCCACAACGTGCCAAGGACACTCCTGCCCACACACGTACCTGGGCTAACCGCCTCATCTGGAATGCTTCCTCACTGTCCTCCTGCCATTTGCAAACCTTACCCCTTAAGGTCTAGATTATGACGTAGATTTTCTCGTGAAACTTCCCGTAAGTATTGAGCCTCAAAGACCCCCGTCCTCAACACCTGAACCCTGATATTCGCCACTTATCTTACATTTAATCACACCCTGCTTTCTGGTGTCTTTTGTGTTCTTTTATTGATGGTGAAAATTTATTTTTAGGTTAAAAAATGTTTGTTTTTTTTTTTTGTCTGCGTATTTTATTGTCCTCACACAATCGTCAGCCTCTTGAAGGCACGAGCTGTTTATCTTTGTCTTCAGTCACCTCGTTACAGAGCTCCGCAAGCAGCAGTTAGTTGGTTCTGGAGAGCAAAAACGTGACTTAAGGTTACCTGGGATTGTTACTTTGTTTTAATCAAGGAAATCTATTTTTGTCCTCTACAAATTCATTTATTAACCTGTCCATCCCTCCGTCTTTCCATCAATATGTAAAAATAAGATTTCACTCATCAAAGAAGTGTTTTGTTTGTTGTTTGTGAGCTTGATGATGTATGATTGACATCTGAGACATATCAGTACGATCCTTGTTTTTAAAGACATGTTGTCTGCCCATCTTCCCCAATAAGGGAGTGATGTTCAGGGAGGGCTCTTGCTCGTGGTGACATGTTTGAACTCCAAAGAGGGAAGGAAACGGCAGTGGTATATGGAGCCACTGCTGAAACCTAGTTCAGGCACAACCAACTCTGTCTGATGGCTTTTGCATTAAAAGGATATTAAAGAAAGAGGATGTTGGCTGGCTGGCGAGGCTGGGTCTGGTTTCCGCTTAGCAAGTCCAGAAACTCAATTTAATGGCTCACCACATTTTCTTAGGGGAAAAATAGATACTAACTAGACCTAAAAATATACTGGTTGTAAAATCAGCATCTCCATATATACATGTATGATTAGCTTAAAAATTTTAGGGATTGATGTATTTACATCTACCTTCAAGGGGGATACTTGGAAGGTATAAAGGCATCAGGGCAACCTCAGAGAATGATTGATGATCATGGGAGAATAAGAGAAAATCCTAAGTGGTTTTTTGGGAGTCACAAACCCCAGGATGGCCTGGGGCATTGCCTCTGAACTTTGGGGTGTGTGTGTGTGTGTGTGTGTGTGTGTGTGTGTGTGTCTATAGTTACATACCCATATATGCCTGTGTATTCACTTCTACCCTTTTCAAGTATTTGTTGAGCATCTATGAAGTGCTCAATGCCATCTGCTGAAGACAGGTGCTATTCCTCCTCTTGAGTTCATAGGTAGGTATTTGTCCTTCAGACAGTATTGAGTAAATAGTAAAAAAAACTCCTATTCATCAACTCTTCATTTCTAACTGTCTGCAGATGACCATTTCCCTAGTGTCTTAAAACTCATTTCTGAAGTTGGTGTGTTTGTAAAACTGGCTGATAGTATCACATCCATGGCACTTTGTGGAAGTGACAGTCTCTAACTCTGCCTCCTGTTCTGGAGGACCGTCTTCCCAGGATGGGTGGACCCACACACGTATGAGAACCCCAGGAACGAGAACAGAAAGCGTTGGTTAAGCATTTACCACTGGTCCTCAATTCTGCCTTCAGTGCTAGATATTCTTGCTCATCTCAGGTGCATCTGAAAAGTTGTTGTGGAAATTGGTTCAAAGGAGCTCTTGTTGAAGCAGTTGGTGGCCAAGGCAGGTGGTAGAAGTTTCGGTTGCTCCCCGGCAGCTTTGGGAAATGCCGTTGTATTTAAAAGCGGCGTCTAGTGGAGTAGCCATTACTGGAGATGCCTATAGGGAGGAGAGTTCTTCTTTCCTCTTAAGGAGGAGAGTGGGAGGTTGCCTTCTTCTAAGTGGGGAGAAAAAGAGATGACAGGATTTCATGCTGGAGCAGAAAAAGCCCTGCGTGGATATAATCGTACTTTTTCTGCTTTGCCCTCTCGGCTGCCAGTGTGTCGGTGAGAATGGCAGACCTTTTCCAGCTGATGAAGAGGCAAGAAGGGCAGACTGAGGCTGTGTCTTTAATTAGTGTGAGCAACTAAAGCAGGTAGCTAGAGCCGTGCAACTGGAGAAAAACTGCTCCTACCTTATGAGACCCGGGGAGGATTTTTAATGCCAAGATGACCTTTAGTCCTGGAGCCGAAACTCCCGGGATATCTGCCCAGGAACAATCGGATGCCAAGATAAAGAGTCTCGGTGTGATTTAAGAAGATGTGTTCTAATCAGGCTTTTGGCACGAAACGGATTGGAAACTCCAGAGCCATAAGCCCAGTCCCGGGAGTTATTTTCTTCCAAGATATGATTCAGAGTGAGTTAGAAAAGCGCATTTTACCAGAGTCTAGGGAGAAGACTAAAGTTCACCTGTGTCTGCCAGCAGTTAAGGATTGGTGATATAGTACTACATTTCACTTGCTCTCTATTGAGCAGCTGAAAAGCCAGTACCTGTGATGGTTGAATACCGTTGTCAAAAGCTGCGGCATGTGGCTCTTGCTGACGTCCACAAGTGCAAAATGCCAGAAGCATTCATCAACTGCCCAGTGTTTATTTTTAGTTATTTAATTAGATTTTGGCTTTTAAAAAAGAAGACAGATATTCGGAAGGAAAGTCTAGATTTTTTTTAAATTTAGTTAAAACATCTTTTTATTGAATGGGCTTTCTTTGCAGGCCTTGCGGTGGTGACTGTAGTGTAATTGCAACCTGGAGAGGGATGGGATGTCCATCCGTCTGTCCGTCTGCCCGTCTAGTCTACCCATCATGGAGCCTGTGATACGGCATTCCCTATGCAGTGACACACTAACAGATTGAATGTTGAGTCTATAAACATAAAATATGGTGATGGCTGGCCATTCTTTCTTATAGCCCATTTTGAGGGTGGGAATGAGGCTGAAAAAATAGTAATTGGGTATTTCAACACAAAGCTTGGGTATCCATATACCGAAGTTGGCTTGAGTTAATTTAGTGAGGTAGAAAGGGCAAACCAAGTGTGTGGATTCATTTATTTCTATCACAAATTTTTTTTAATGTTTATTTTTGAGAGAGAGAGACAGAGCTTGGGGGGGGGGGGCAGAGAGAGAGGGAGACACAGAATCCGAAGCAGGCTCCAGGCTCCGAGCTGTCAGCACACAGCCCGACACAGGGCTCAAACCCACCAACTGTGAGATCATGACCTGAGCCAGAGTCGGACGCTTAACCGACTGAGCCACCCAGGCACCCCCCCCCATTTATTTTTATTTAAAAAAATATATGTATTAATTTTTGGGAGAGAGCAAGCAAGGAAGGGGAAGAGAGAGGGGGATGGAGAATCCAAAGTGGGCTCTGGGCCAACAGTCTTGACCACAGTGAGCCTGATGCAGGGCTCAAACTCACAAACTGTGAGATCATGACCTGAGCTGAAGTTGGACACAACCAACTGAGCCATCAAGGTGCCCCATCATGTGTGTGGATTCTGAAAACCATCCAAGTTTTTTCTTCAGCTCTCCTCTCTCTGAATAAAAGCTTTGCCTTATTTTTAACATTTTCACTCAGGGGAGGCAAACATCGCTTGTCGCTCAATGGCAAAGAGAAATCTATTGTGGAACTAAAACATGTCTCCTCTCTTGAAACCTGTTTCATGCTGCCCGGTTGTTTTACAACTAAACCTGGGCCCACCCTTCAGAAGCCTACATGAGACATCTGGAACTTTACTACTTTATTTTAAGTCTGTCTGATTCACAGCTCATCTTGATCTTACACTGTTACCTTATAGAGAGCAACACAACGGTTCCACCACATGTGCTAAGAATAATACTGTCAAATATTGTTAAACTGCTAGAAATCAACTTTTGGAAGTGGGCTAAATGAATGTGTATTTTCCATGCTGTCTTAATTCAGTTTAAAGAGATCTTTTTTTAACCATATGTGCCAGAAATGCTTACCTTGGATCCAAGCTTGAATATGAGTTACTTCTGCCAAAAAGAAATGAACAATTTTTACCAAGTTTTAAGCAATTGAAAAAAAAGTGACTGTGATGGTTGGAGAGAGAATTGTCAAATACTGCAAAATGTGATTCTTACCGATTTCCAGAAAAGTAGAGTGCAAAGCGAAAGCCTTAGAAATAGCATAAAATGAAGAGATTTGGTGATCCTAGCGGACCATTGTATTTAAAACAAGAGCCTAGGAGAGTCACTCTAGAAATAAATTGGCTTTTGAGCAGCTGTCCCCAAGAACAGTGATTCATATTAGGTTTCCTTAAGGAAGACAGAATTGCATGGACAGACTGACAGCTTTGCCTCTAAGTTTCTGGCCATTTGGAGCACTGAGCTGGGGCCAACATATGCTCTTTCTAGCCCCCAAAAGGTTTATGGGCTTGACAAATGCAATATTTGTGCCATTTGCCATTTGATTAGAGTATTGGTACCTAAATTAGTTTGAATGTATTTACTTAGTACCTATGTCCAGAAAAGGGGGGAACTAGGCATTTTTTTGATGGTGAAAAGATCTACTACAGAGGCTGATTTCTGAAGAATGGGAGGTCTTTCTGGTTGTGTTCATGTGTTTGTCTTCTTACTGTAAAGGTTAAAAATAATGGGCTTTAGAGTAAGACCACTCGGGTTAGGATCTCTACCTTTCCACTTAGGCAAGTTGCTCAGCGTTCTGGTGCCTCAGTTTCTTTTCATCTGTACAGTGGGCATCTTACAAGGTTGGTTTGAAGACTAAACGTATTTGCGGACTCAGCATGTAGTATGTACCCAGCCGTGTTGGCTACCATGTTGAGTGAAGGATCTCTATCAGGCACGCCTGTATTGGAACTGGAAAAGTTCACATGATGCCTGTGAGTGGAGTAGGCTCTGGGAGAGGGGACACAGGACTCAGAAGCTTGGCACGTCACAAGAGTTCACAGGGCTGTGTGTTTCTGTCATCCTCGGGAGCCGGCTGACCCCACTGTGGTTCCTCTGACTTCTGGCTCCTGCTGCCCACACACTTGGAGTCTCTGGCCATTCTTGACTCTGAGCCAATCCTGCAATCCATTATTTGTCCATTCACATTGCTGCCATAACAGTTGTTAAATATTTTGACTATGACCCTGTATTTAATCCCCAAATAATTCTGTTGTAGAAACATTTCCATTATCCCCATTTTATAGAAAAGGGAATTGGAGCCGAGGGAGGTTAAGTAACTTGTTCAAGTTCACACAGCTAGTAGGAAGCAGGGGATTCAGACCTGAGAGGTGAGTCCAAGTTGTGCTCTTCATCTCTAAGCTGTAGCACCTAGCCTGTGAGTCAGCTGCAGGACTGGCTTTTTTCTGTGGGGCAAGGTGTCCAAGGATCGAGATGCTTTTCCAATTCGTTTCCCACACAAGCTCACCTGGATTGCCTGAAAGCCCATGGATGAGGATAAGCCTCATCATGGTCATTGGTAGAATCTTGTCCCATGCACATGCTTCTTGAGATAATGAAGTCCTTTGCTGAATGACTTCTCTGTAGAGACAAGAACTTTTGGCCATTAAGAGCACATTGCTGGCCTGTGCCATTGGCAGCACGAGGCTCACCATCTAGGGGCAGCCAAGACCAAATGCCACAGCTCTGAGTATCTCCAGGCCACCAAGGAAGCTCAACTGGCCATCAGTATGCTGCCTGCCATTCCTTAGTGGCTTACCATCCTATAAAATAAGTCAGACACTATGATGCCAGGAGCCTGGGTCAAAGCAGCTTACCCTCTTAGGCTTGGACATCTCTGCCCTCAAGTGTTGAAGATGCCACCTGTGTGAGCAGTGAAGCCTCACTGACCCCTGTGGAAGGTGACATTTGGGTGTCAGCCATGCCCACTCTGTACTGGCCGCTGAGGCCCAGGGGACTAAGGCTAGACTTTTCAAGGAAGCCTTGAGGAAGGGAGGAGAGCTTAGGACACAGTGGTCGCTATTCATGGTCTCCAGCCCCATGCTCGTTTTTTCCCCTCCACAATTCCACAGTTGTGGAATCTCCACAGACGTGATTTTGTTCTGCCGATAGCACCAGGCCTGAAGAGAGCACCAGAGGAGGAAGGAAGCTCTCATGCTCGCTTGGTGGCAAAGTGGCCTTCAGCCCAGAGCGGTGACTCTCAGCCCTGGCTGCCACTGGAATCACCTGAAGGGCTTTTAAGAAGTACCGATTCCCAGGCCCTGTACTGGGGTTGCTGATTTACTTGTCTGGGTCCTAGTTATCAGCATTTTCAAAAAAGATGCTCCCCAGGTGCATTTCATGTGCAGCTGGTAATGGAGAAGCTCTGGGCACGGGCTCAGCCTTCACTCCAGGATGCAAGGGTTTAAGCAGATGTGGAAGCCATTTGCCACTGGCCAGAGACAGCGTGGGCTCATCATGATTATTGCCAGCATCCATTGGTTGGAGTTGCTAATTTGTACAAAATGCTCTCTGCTTTGTGCTGGGAAACAAGGAGGTCAAAACCAAATTAGGAATTTATAGACTGGATGGGAATCTGAAATGATCCAAGGTTCAGGATCTCATTCATCTTCTGTATCCTCACTCCCTGCCTGGTCACAGGAGCACAAAACACATAGTCCATTATTCTTCATCTTGTTATTCATAACAACAGGGACAAACAACAGTGGTAGGGGTGATATCCTCAATGTCAAGGAGAAATGCCCTAAGAGTACATTTGAGGGAGTCTGGGGTCAGAAAGCTTCTTGGAGGGAAGGGGGTTCTAGCAAGCCTAGAAGGACAGGGTCATTCAAGGCATGGCCCTGATGGGAGTAGAGACCTGGGGCTGGGGATGTGCCTGGGGTGGGTGGCAAATTCAGCCACCCCAGTCTGCCCAGAACAAGGGCTGCAGTTGAGGCTGGGTGGCCAGGTAATAGGGATAGAGGGTGGAGGCGGTCTTGTGACTGGGAGAGGAAAATCTTGTGTTGAGAGGACCCTCATTCCTCTACCTTGCCTCGTTGTACTTTGAGATTTGGGCTCACAAAATATTAATTAGTGAGCTAGACTTATTTATATTTTATCATTTCCTGGTAGGTGCTTTGGTCATAAGGGAAGGGGATAAATCTTCTTTAGAAATTCTGCAGAACTAGCTGTCAAATAGTTTCTGGAGGGTTGAGCTGAAATGCTTTAAACACTGCTTTTTATGGGATGTTTGGTCTAGTCAGGCTCTCCGCAGGCAACAAACCCCAAGTAAATGTTAAAAGAGAAAACTCTCTTAAAAAAATGCTGTGTAAAGGCTATTCCTTGTAGACAATCCAATGCAGAAAGAGTAAAGAAAGAGAAATCTCCTTAAATTCTTTTACAAAGACTGATTGATTTGCCCCTCTCTCCTTTTCTCTTTGTCTCCATCATCGATCTATCCGCACAAACACATGTACACACCAGTGGCATTTTATAATATATGTGATACGTGCACATATAATATACATATAGTATCTTAGGCTGTGATATTATACCTCCTGTTATGCAACTTTCTTATTAGACTTAGTACAGTTGCACTGCTCCTTCCATATTAGTAAGTTTTATATTGTTATGTTTGAGAGCTGCCTAGTGTATCTTTTCATGGCTATATCTTGTGTTTTTTTAACGTTTAAAGTTTATTTTTGGGGAGGGGAGGGGGAGAGAGAGAGAGAGAGGGAGGGAGAGGGAGGGAGAGGGAGAGGGAGGGAGAGGGAGAGGGAGAGGATCCCAAGCAGGCTCTATGCTGTCAGCGCAGAGCCCAATGTGGAGCTCAATCTCATGAACCACGAGATCATGACTTGAGCCGAAATCAAGAGTTGGATGCTTAACGGAGTAGGCTACCCGGGTGCCTGTGTGGCTATATCTTTTAACCAAGTTCGTGGTCATAGGCATTTAGGCCATTTCTAATTTATTCCAGTTCCTTTTTGTTTTTAAATTTTAATTAACAGTTGAAATGCCAATTTATATTTTTGATGTTCGTGTAGTCAACAGGTACTCATTGAGTACCATTCACTGTGGGGCACTCTAGCAGTGATTCATTCATGAACAAGAGATAAAATCCTCCCTCTTATGGAACTTGTCTTGTGTGACATAGATGAAGAATAAGATGAGTAAAAGATAAAATATGTTGGGTAGTGATGAGTGTGCTAAGTAGAAAAACAAGTGTGGGAAGGAGTATGGATTATTGGGATGGGAATGGAAGGTGATATTTTGAGAAGAGTTGTCAGGAAAGGCTTCTTGGAGAGGGGTCTTGAAACAGACACATGAGAAAGGCAGTCATGAGATTATCAGAGGAAGAGCATTCCAGCAAGTGCAAAAGCCCTGAGGCATTGGGGTACCTGCACATTCAAGAAACTCCCTGGAAGTCATGAACTTCTTGGAATAGAGTGAGTGAGAGAGAGAGCTTAGTGGGAGATGACCTAAGAGAGGTAGGGAGGAAGCAGATCATTTGGGGCTCTTGAATCCTGGAGGGGAAGCTCCTGGAGAGTTTTTACCCAGAGGGGTGGTATGATATGAGTTGTATACTTTTTTAATTTTTAAATGTTTTGAGAGATTTTATTTTTTGTAACCTCTACACCCAACATGGGGCTTGAAATTACAACCCCAAGATTAAGAGTTGCATGCTCTACCGACTGAGCCAGCGAGGCACCCCTGATATGAGTTGTATTTTAATAGGATGGAGCCTGAAGGCAGGGCAAAATCAGAGGCAGCCTCTTTCAGGTTGCAGATGGTGGTGGCTTGGATTAGGGTGGTGGCAGGGGAGATGGTGGAAGGTGCTGGGAGTTCAGATGTACTCTGACCCCACCAGATTGCTGCCGGATCGGATGTGGAGTGTGAGAGCAAGAGAGGAGTGAAGGAATGATTTAGGGTTTGCCAGAGCAACTGAAGAATGGGGTCGCCATTAACTGAGGGTGGTGGGGACAAATGCTCTGTGTGGGCATTGGGTGGGGAGGGGTGGGGAGCTGAGAATCACGCTTCATGCCATGTGAGAGGCAGTGCACCCTTGAACAGGTTCTTTCTGTAGTTGGGTCTCATTTTGAGGCACAGGCTGACCCCCGATTTTGAGAAATGCCAACTGTTAGACTTGAGGGGACTTTCTCATAGCTTTGAATCAGGGTATAACATCCCTTTAAAGAACCATTTGCCACTTTGGTGTGTCTATTGAATTTGGAGGCACACATGTTGGTTTAGCCATAAATCTGTTTATCATAGATGACATTTTTGGTCATTATCTCTGCAGACTCTTTATAACTATGTCCATTTGCATAAAAACAAATGGTCTTCTGTTTCTGAATCATGATTAGCTCTTAGCTGTATCTTGGCTTAAAGTCGTAATCCTCTCTTTGTGACAGCATAGTGGTTGCTCTTGGAAATGATTACGATGTCATAATTGGTTTAGGACTCTAGGTGGGGAATAAGCGGGAGGGGCAGATGATCATTTTCTCAGAAGCAAAAAATTCCTGCCTCCTACCCATGCTCTCAGTGCTAAGAGAGGAAGGCCAGGAAAAGGCATGGTTTATAAATAGAACTGCTTCTAAGGAGCCTGCTTTCCTAAAGGTTTCATTAGGCATCAGAAAGCCCTTTACTCTTAGCAATTAATGGCCCTGATTTGACTGTGCCATATTATGAAGATTGAGAAAAGAAACCTGAATTTGCTTTTTCTGTGGAGCAGGTGCAGGTAAAATGCCTGAGAGAACTCTAAATGGGTGTCTAAATCTCAAGTCGTCTTCCCCCAGATTATAAAAGCATCTTGAGGAAGAAAACCGCCCCTGTGTTTCTGAGCTAACTCTTCATTGTTGACAGTAGCTAACACCATGCCGTGCCTCTGTCCACATGCTGAAGGGGGCACCTCAATCTTAGCCAGTCCTTCTAGGCAGTGGGCTTATGGTCTCACCTGGTTCAGGGTCATGCTCAAGCCTGCAGACCAAATCCCAGACCTGACTTTGCAGGGCTCAAAGGTGAAACAAGCCTGAGCTCATTAGGAATCTTTTTCTGTATGCTGGATCTCTGTCCTCAGATTTAGAAAAAGACACCGGAACCCCCCTCCCCCATTTCTCTTGAGCGTATTATGTCTAAAACAAGACACTTTTCCACCTGGGATGGCTTAGATTCAGATAGATGACTTTGGTTAGTTACAGAAGACTGCCCTGGGAAAAGTCTGCTTCTCTAGGGGGTGCAGTTCTTGATGGACAGAAATATGAAGGCCTGTTGGTTCAGTCCTGAGGATGACCAAAGGCTTCTCCTCCTTGTAAGGTCACAGATAAGTTGACAAGTCAAGGAAAACTATAGATCCCTCCAGAAACTGTCACTTACACCCAGCATTACTCATGTGGTAAGGTTTATAGAAGTCCTGAAGTCCATCTGCCAACCTTCCTATCTTGTAATAGTCATTTTTTTTTTCCATTTGACAAATATTTATGCCACACTTCTCACATATACCGCACTGTTCTAGGTATAAGAAAGGTAGTTGTGAACACAGGAATCACGTATTTATATTTATATGTTAATGATGGTTAAAAATCTCCTGAGTGGAAACTCAGCATTCCCTTTTCCTTCCTTGTCTTTTTTTTTTTTTTAATTTTGCTCTCTTGTTTTTCCAAACTAAACATGCACTACTTGTATCAGAGAAACCCAAGAAAAGAGATAAAATTCATGGTTCATTTCTTGAGAATGTTATGGGGTAACAAATGCTCTCTGAAAGCAGTAATGAGTTTAAATGGATTTGTATTTTATCTGTCATGATTATGTAGAGGTATCCTGATAATTAAAGGTCCAGTTATGCCAAACATATAAGTTAGTCTGTCTACAGCTATTGCCTGTGATGTGTATGAATAGATGTCTTGCAGTATTTTAGGAGCTGGGGAATCAGAGGTCTCCAGGAATGGTCCTCTACATCAGGGCTTGGCAAAATTGGCCCGCAGACCAAATCCCATTTTTGTAAACGAAGTTTTGTTGAAACAGAGCCGTACCTGTTCATTGCATGTTGTCTAGGGCTGGTTTCTCACTACGAAGGCAGTGTTGAGTAGTTGTGACAGAGACCATTTGGTCCACAAGGCCTGAAACAGTTACTCTGTAGCTGTTGGTAGATCCCTACTCTAGACTAGTGTTGTCTGATAACACTTTCTGCAGTCACTGAAATGTTCTATATCTGTGCTATCCAGTATCATAACCACTAGTCACGTGTATCTACTGAGCCCTTGAAATGTGGCTGATATGACTGAGGAATTGACATTTTAGTTTAATTTACATTTGAATTTAAATAGGTACATCTGCTTAGTGACTACTGAATTGAACAATGCAACTCTAGACCAAACGGTGAGATTCTTTATCCTTCTGGGTCCTATTTTCTGTGCTGTTGTTTGCTGAGTCCTCTCCAGACTCTCTTGACTGAAACACTTTTTTTTTTTTAAGTGTTCTAACTATTCCTACATTGGGTAGGAGGTGGCCTCTTTTTATGAGGCGTAGAGTTCATGAAGTTTTCCACTCAGAAATATCCCATCATAGGAAAGACAGATTTGCCAGTGGAAAGTGTTGAGCAAAGATGAGGAAAAAGCTCATATCCACCCCCAGCCCATTTTCTAACTGCTTTAAGGGCAGTTTTAGGTACATAGAAAAATTGAGTGGAAAGTACAGAGTTTTCACATGCATCCCACACCCCCGACTGTTGACATTCCGCACCAGAGTGGTACGTTGGCCCTGTATTGACACGTTGTCATCACCCAGAGTCTGTAGTTCACAGGAGCGTTCACTCTGCTGTTGTACATTCTCTGGGTTTTGACAAGTGTACAATGTATGTGTTCAGGTCCTTTGGGCAGGGGAGGGGCAGTAGAGAAGGACAAGGTGTGTGACCTAACCACTAACCTTTGGTTTCTAGATAAAGCTCATGGTGAGTTGCAAGATCCTAAGTGAAGGCACCGTTTGGGGGCGTGGAGCAGGGGAGGTGGGTTGAGGATGATGGAGAAGGTGCTGAAGGAAAAGAGAAGGAGAAGAGAGGACACCTTCCCTTGCTTTATGATTCTGACCCTTTCTCCTCCCCTGCCAGAAGCTGGAGGTGGGCAGGTGGATGTGCTGCATGGGGCCCTTCAGGCATCCTCTCTCCATCATGTGCACCCACGATCACAAAGTTGGGATCCCAGTTTCCTGCTTATTTCAGATGATTCCCAGAAACAGCTGGAGCCAGTAACTGTGTTGTCAATGCCAACAGCCAGCCTGGTTGTCCACAGAAGATACACGTTCCCAGGGAAGTTCACTTTTCCAACCGCAGCTCGTGGAGCCCCCGTTTCCAAACCGATTGCAGGTTCCGTGGGGCCATGAGGTCTCTGAACTTCGTTTTTTTGAACTTAGCCTCTTCCAGTTAGTCTGTGTGTGTATAGCCCAAGCTCGAGTTAGAATTTGATGTTTACCATGACATACATAATGTGGCTTCAGGGTGAATTCACCATTGTAAGCAATCCACTCGAACATTTTGGTCTTCTAAAGAAAGCCATGCTTATTTTATTCTAAGTCTCTGATTTTGGTGATGATCCGTTACCCTGTACCTCCAACTCCTCCTCCTGTGCTGATCTCTAATTAGTAATGCAGCATAGTAGAAGGGCATTTTAAGAATCGTAGTGTCTTTCAGGGGAATGATCTGAAATTATATTTTATCAACTAAATCTAAATGAGAGATCGGGGGGTTTATTACTTGGCATCTTCAATGTATTTGCAACTGAAATGAGTACTAGAGAAAATGAGCCTGGCATAGGATATATAAGACATGGTCTGTAAAATTGGGATAAATTCACCTGTAGTATACACCATGGAGTTTTATGAGGCTTATATATCTTAAATTATGGACATAATTGAGGCAAAATGCTGGTAGCCCATTAAAAAAGTAAAGTTGTATTTTTAGGGGTATCTTCCATTAAAGTTCTTGTTGCAAATAATTTCTAGACAAGTCACTGCAGCCTAATAAAGTAGGGTGCATGTAATTCAGCACGATCGCTAAGTGCATGTTTTTTTTAATTTTTTTTTAATGTTTTATTTATTTTTGAGACAGAGAGAGACAGAGCATAAGCAGGGGAGGGGCAGAGAGAAAGGGAGACACAGAATCCAAAGCAGGCTCCAGGCTCTGAGCTGTCAGCCCAGAGTCCGACGCGGGGCTCGAACTCAAGAACCGCGAGATCATGAGCTAAAGTCGGTCGCTTAACCGACTGAGCCACCCAGGCACCCCGCTGAGTGCATGTTAACGCGTTTAGAAAGAGACTGAATCAAACCATCTCTGTCTGGTGACCTCATGCCTCTTGGGCCGCAGACCTGGAGTGTTCAGCCAGCTTGGCAGGTGGAAGCCTAGGATGACTTAGGACCTCGTATCACGTGTAAGTGTGTCACAAGACTTTCAGTTGCTCACTCTTTTCTTCTCCACCTGTGAAGAAGGAAGGAATGAGGTTAGTTCCTGAGGAAGAATGTATACATATTCCTTGCTGGTCGTTTCTTTTCTTTTGGAGGCCTAGGCACTGTTCCTGTAGTGTTGGAGGAAATGCCAGCTTGGGATTCTATCCAAACTTCACACAGGTGGTGTCTTCTATCTAATACCTTTTTTTGATGGGAGTAGTCCCAGAAGGGAACGTGAGACCCAGCCTCTGCTGACAGGAAGAGAGACAAACGGGATTCTTCCCTTCCTCCCAGGGGAGGCCAGGGGCTGAGGGGGAGGGAGTGCCAAGCCTATAAAAGCCACCATGACATGGTGGGACCCACTGCAGCCTAACAGATGATACAACCAGGCCACCGAATGCATGACCAGCCCCCAGAGTCTCTGGGTCTAAACCAGGAATGAAAGGAGAGGTGTTCCTGTATCCTGTGAGTCCTCGCATCCTGGCCTATAAACTGCTCTGTTTTCATCTTTTGCTGTCTCCTGCTGCAACGCCTGTTGTGAACTTTTTATTCTGCTCTGGAGAAGACGTTGAAGCTATTGGTGTCAGTCTTCTCTGACGTGGGCTAAAGGGACTGGCTGTTGTCATTTGCCACCCACGGGTTAAGTTTTCCAGGCCTAATAGCAAACACGAGGCTCATTGACCTGCAGAGGTCTTCAGAGCCTGGACAGTTTCTGTACCCATTCCAAGGTGACCTAGGCAATTAGTGGTTAGATTCACATCTCATGATTCTCAGATCATTTTGATATGCCATATTTCCTCCCTGATTGGCCCTCTTTATAATTAATATGCCCCTCCCCAATCTATGATGTGTTTAGGTTTTTCACCTTTATGCCATTAGAGTCAACCCCTGTATCTTGGAACAGGAGGGGTAGACGCTTGCGACATCGACACTGGATATTTCAAAATGTCCTGAGAGGGGTGTAGCATCTGTTACTGTTCTCCAACCAGTCCAACCTGAGATCTCTAACAAAAGAGTGCATGGAGTTTTGTTATAACATGGTACGGAAGAACGACGGAAGTGACGGCACCCTCAGACTATTGCCTCACTCCCCCACTGGGGGTTCAGATCTGTGACCATGTGGGTAGAGTCTTGGGTACCTACCCATGTAAAGCAAGGGGAGGAAAGCTGGGGCGCTGGCTAGCATAGTCACCAAGGCTGTCCTCATTGCCAGTTCCCTCCTGTGACTGGGTAGTGGATTCTGCGAGCCGACGTACAGCCTATTGAGCCATTGTATCAAATCATTTTGTCCTGATACTTATCAGGTCAGCAGAGCTGCCTTTTATTCTTGTCCCAGGGGAAAAGCTTTTCTGTCATCGCAACATATTCAGGTAAAGTCATTTGTTCTTGGTGTTTCTGCCCAAAGGAATTGAAAAACGAGTTGTACCGAACTACTAGCACATCGACCATTCTACAGACTGTTTTATAATAGCCACTGAAGATGCGTTAAGGGAAGGAAATCAACCCATGGTCCGGAAATACTTGCCTAGTGTCCCTTTACCCAAGTCCTACTGTCTGTCTTTCCCCATTAATTAAGCAAGTGTCAAGTCCACCTGCTATTATCAGGGAGCTGATAAAGGAGCAGAAAATAAGATAGGAGATGCAATACCAGCTCACAAGGAACTAAAAACAGTCTGGTTAGGGAGACTAAACTCACATAAGGAGGGTAATTCTTTAGGCGATATTCTAATGACAGGTTACTAATGTAGGGTCCACAGAATCAATGGTTGCTGAGCCATTGATTGCTGAGCATGCTCACCAAGACCCACGGCCAGGAGATACACTGGGACGCTATAGCACAGCAGAGAGGGGAGATAGATTGAGTGCATGAAGAAGGCCACAGTAAACCTGAAGAATTTACATGTTATTTTTTTCTTAATTTATTTCAATTCAAGTTAGTTAACATACAGTGTAGTATTGGTTTCAAGAATAGAACCCAGTGATTCATCACTTACATACAACACCCAGTGCTCATCCCAACAAGTGCCCTCCTTAATGCTCATCACCCATTTTTAGTCCATCCCCCCTCCCCTCCAGCAACCGTGTTTGTTCTCTAGAGTTCAGAGTCTCTCATGGTTTGTTTCCGTCTCTTTTTTATCTTATTTTTCCTCCCCTTCTCCTAGGTTCATCTGTTGTTTTTCTTAAATTCCACATAAAAGTGAAATCATATGATATTTGTCTTTCTCTGACGTACTTTGCTTAGCATAATACACACTAGCACGTGTTATTCCTTCTGGGGTCAACAGAATCCCGTTGAAGGGCTTTTAATTGGAGAGTACCACGATTGGATTTCTCATTTAGAAAGATCATGGCTGCTGAGTGGAGAATAATATGGGGGAGGGTGGGTGGTATTAACAGAGAAGAAAGTAAAGATAGACGTGAAGTGTAGATAAAAAGAAACCGATGAATCTGAGAGAAACACTCCAATGGAAAGCTGTTGGAGAGTTTTAAGAAGAATGATATGACCTGACTTATGTTTTACCAAGATCACACTGGTTCCCATCCTGGAGATGGGAAGAAGACAGTAGCAGAGGGGCCAGCTATTGCACTGATCTAGGCAAGAGCTGGTAGGCTTTGACCAAGGAGGTAGCAGTGGAAGTTGTGAGAAGTAGTCAAATTCTGTCCTGATATTGAAGGTTGAGCCAACAGGATTCCTGAGAGACTAGATGTAAGGTATGAGAAAGAAAAGTCAGGGATGGCTCCAAGACTTTTTGGCCCGAGCAACTGAAAGGTTGAGCTGAGATGCTCCATCAGCTGAAATGGAGCAGCCAGAAGGACTGAGATTTATGGTGGAAGTGTTGAATGTGTTCATATATCCAAGTAGAAATAATAAGTAGGCAAGTGGATTACAAGTCTTGAGTTCAGTGTGAAAGTAATAAGTAGGCAAGTGGATTACAAGTCTTGAGTTCAGTGTGAAAGTAAGGACTGGAGACATAAATTTGGAAGTCCCTGGCATATAGATGGTGTTTAAAGCCATAGACTAGATGATGTCACCAAGGGAGTAAATGTAAGTAGGAAAGAGGAGTTGGGATTGACTCCTGGAGCACTCTCATGTTAAGAGGTCAAGTTGATGAGGGACAAGCTGGGTCCAGTGACTTTGCTGGAACCTGACAGTGTGGTGCTTGGAGACCATATGAATTATTCAAGTTGATGGGTCAGGTAGAAAGAGGACTGATGTGTTTGCAGTGGATTTAGCAGCATGGAGTGTAATAGTGAGCTTGATAAGAACAATTTTGGAGAGAACAATTTTGGAGGGAACAAAAATCTGTTTGGACTGGTTTCAAGAGAGAATAGGAGGTGAGAAATTAGATGTGAATACAGATATCTCTTGAAGAGTTTTTACTATAGAATGGGGTAGGGGGAGAGAGAGAAATGGAGAGGGTGAGCTGGACATGGAAGGTCAAGGAAGTCACTGGTGACTTTGATGAAAACAGTTTCAGGGGGCGATGCTGTGAGGAAAGAGGGTGTTGAGTGACTCTTTGCTCACCTTTAAAGGAGGGTGAGTGCTTTGGGTCATTTGCTGCATGGCCTCACCAGCCAGTGGCAGACCTTGTGAGTTTCTTGGTGGTCTCCTCGTTTGCACTTCTCCATGTGCCTGTCGCCACTTGACTGATCTAACCCATTTGCTGTCTTATTTGGAACCTCCTATTGCTTTCTTCGGAGCATTCCCCATGAGGTTGTGTCTTCTGAATGGGCTTCTCCTCATGTTCTCAGGATACACACCTGTCCACCTCCAGCAAGGGGATGACCTCCTGGCTGTGAGTCTACATCAGCATAGCTCCAACCTTCACATCTGTCATTCCAAGTCAGACCAGACTCGCAGTTCTGATTAATCTTGGGTTGCTGCCTGAGACCCAAGAGTCTCTCCCAAACCTTTGTGCACATTTTCGTTCACAAATACAGAATCCAGGAGCCTGTTATCCATGTTCACATTCCAAACATTTTAAAACTCCCATTCTTTTAAGTGCCCAGATACTACATTACATGTCAAAAAATTAGAAAATACCACGAAAAAGAATAAAGAAAGAAAATCCCCTGTAGGCCCACCACCCTCACTTAGCAGCTGTGACTGTCATATGGTCTACATGTATATGGATACACACACACACGCAATTCTGTTGATATGTTCTGATCCTTCAGACCAACAATCATGTGGACCACATGACCTGTGGGAATGTTACCCCTTCCTTCCCTGTGCTCTTATTCTCCTCCTCCTCTGTGCACAAGTTCTCTTCCCCTTTATAAAGCTCCTCCAACTCCTCTTATGGACATTTCATCCATTAAGGGATGCACATGAATGTCCATGAGGGTTTTCAAGCATCTCTTCTAGACGTTCCTTTCATTTTTTTAAATTTTATTTTTTATTTTTTTTTAATTTACATCCAAGTTAGTTAGCATATAGTGCAACAATGATTTCAGGAGTAGATTCCTTAGTGCCCCTCAGCCATTTAGCCCATCCCCCTTCCCACCACCCCTCCCGTAACCCTCAGTTCTCCGTATTTATGAGTCTCTTCTGTTTTGTCCCCCTCCCTGTTTTTATATTATTTTTGTTTCCCTTCCCTTATGTTCATCTCTTTTGTCTCTTAAAGTCCTCATATGAGAGAAGTCATATGTTTTTTGTCTTTGACTAACTAATTTCACTTAGCACAATACCCTCCAGTTCCATCCATGTAGTTGCAAATGGCAAGATTTCATTCTTTTTGATTGCTGAGTAATATTCCATTGTGTGTATGTATGTATATATATACATATATATTCACCACATCTTTTTTTTTTTTAATTTTTTTTTCAACGTTTATTTATTTTTGGGACAGAGAGAGACAGAGCATGAACGGGGAAGGGGCAGAGAGAGAGGGAGACACAGAATCGGAAACAGGCTCCAGGCTCTGAGCCATCAGCCCAGAGCCCGACGCGGGGCTCGAACTCACGGACCGCGAGATCGTGACCTGGCTGAAGTCAGATGCTTAACCGACTGCACCACCCAGGCGCCCCACACCGCATCTTCTTTATCCATTCATCCATCAATGGACATTTGGGCTCTTTCCATACTTTGGCTATTGTTGATAGTGTTGCTATAAACATGGGGGTGCATGTGTCTCTTCAAAACAGCACACCTATATCCCGTGGATAAATGCCTAGTAGTGCAATTGCTGGGTCGTAGGGTAGTTCTATTTTTACTTTTTGAGGAACCTCCATACTATTTTCCAGAGTGGCTGCACCAGCTTGCATTCCCACCAGCAATGCAAAAGAGATCCTCCTTCTCCATATCCTCGCCAACAACTGTTGTTGCCTGAGTTGTTAATGTTAGCCATTCTGACAGGTGTGAGGTGGTATCTCATTGTGGTTTTGGTTTGTATTTCCCTGACGATGAGTGATGTTGAGCATTTTTTCATGTGTCGGTTGGCCACCTGGATGTCTTCTTTGGAGAAGTGTCTATTCATGGTAGACGTTCCTTTCAAATCATAGAAAACAGCCTGTGCCTGTGGAGGAGGGGGGTGATAGGTGAGTTTGCCCAGAGAAATCGAGGCATGAAATGCCTGTCCATTTGTTTCCTGCCTGCAACTATGTCCTTCCCCCACAGAAACATGTCTAGTGCCCATCTCACCTGGGATATGCAAAATGTATCTGGTTTCTTTAGTGCTTCCTCACCTGTAGTGAGTGTTACAAATTAAATTCTATGCTAACAACCCATGCTTCATTCATCATTTTGAGAACTGATCTATTCTCGTGCTTTGCTGTTCACTTCCCTCTTTGCTGGCATAGTAGGAACCCCCCTTAGCCTTCTAATTTGAGCTGAACGTGATAGGGTTTCAGTAGATATGGTTGCAAGGGTCTCCTTGATGAGCACCAAGGAGCACTTGGCTGAAGAATTGTTCCATCCTTTTCGAATCCATCATTTTAATGAAACCTCCAAGTTTCTTTACCATCATATTCTCTCTACCCTGCCCCTCCACTGCTCCTAGAAGGTTAGCCCTTCCAAGGGTGGCCCAGAGTTAATGTACTTTTTCTAGGTCTCAGTGGCATCTCAGTTAAATACTTCTAAAATTCTGCGGTGTTGAAAACCTCGTTGGACATGAACTTTCTTATGGCTCAATCGCATATTATTTGGCAGGGCCTAGCTGATGAAACCAAATGTACCCACACAATCATTAGCAAGTGTGGGAATTGTTGTTAGGAACTGAATATTTATTGTACGCCCACAAATTTTTAGGTGCTTGTGCAGAATATGATTGCCAGGGGATTGCTTTTGTCGAAGATGCCAAAGGAAGTTAATTAGCATTTGAGAGAAATGCCCACATTACAGATGGGGCTCCTGACCACGTTGGGCCAGAGCCAGATAGACACTGGGCCCAGGCCTCATCCACTGTGTTGGGTGGAGGGTGGACATTCTCCCAGGGTCTTAGAAAGAGGAGGGCTAGAGGAGGACTCAAGCCCAAGGGGAAGAGGCCACAAGAGTAGGGAAGCCAGTCTCCAAATCTGTCCAGATTTGTTCGCCTTAGCTCCAGACAGCCCCAGGACATAAACTAGTCCAGATTTCTGGAGCTTTTCTGGGAATGTGTGGTGCTTCCTCAAAACGGGCCTGACATACAATGCGGGATTGTAGTCAGACTGATGTATGTTTGAGTCCTGCTCGGCAGCTTAGTGGTTGGTGACCTTGGATAAGTTACAGAACATCTCTGAGCCTCTGTTTTCTCACCTGAAAAGTGGGCATAATGATGCCTCCACACATGCCTATTGTTATGCAGCTTGGAAATGAAGTATATTAAAAGGCTGGCACCGTGTTTTTGACCCACGGAAGGTGTTTTCCGTGTTACTGCCATCGATGTGGTTGTTGCCGGGTCAGTTCCAGATTGTACATTTTCAGCCATGTGTTTCCCAGGACCTGAAGAAGATGAGCGCCTGAGAGCCAGCCGCCCCTGGCAGAGCCCTGAAGAAGACGCAGAAGCTAATTTCCAGGAAACGGGGAAAGATTTGTCTCTGTGTTTGAGTAGGCGAATGTCTGTTGAAGGGAGTAGAGACAAAAGCAGTAGAAGAGACGGAGTAGCATTTTGAAATTTCTTCTGGGAAAAAAAAATCGCCGGTTACATCTGTGGCTACCCTTCCCCCCATGGAGGTCACCATCGTACGGACCCTCTTCTTTATGAATCAGTTGTGAAAAACCCCGGGAGATGCATTTAATTGGCATTCCGCGCCACGTGTATGTGGTGTCCTATAGACGGAGAGTACTTGTTCCAGGTAATTAAAAGTGTCAGCTCCTTATCCAGGAGAGGGTTCTATTAAATTATGTACAGTAAATATTTTTGGAAGTTGGAACTCTGCAGAAGACTTATTGATCTGTGGCAAGCTGCCAGGCAGCTGGTAAAGATTTGGAAAATTATTCTTAATCCAGGGCAGGTCCTTGGGGGGGGGGGGGTGGGAATACAAACCGTCTGGAGGCTCTTTTGTTTCACCTTTATCTTCTACCTCCCGTGAGGAGCCTGCGATTCCTCCCAGGGCTGCCGCATCAATAGCAGACAATGACATGAACTGCTTGGTTAGCACAGCCTCAGTGACTCGGATACCAACCATATCAGCACGGCTGCTCCGGAGGGGCGGCCTGGATAAGGGAGGGGAAATTGACGTCAGGAGCCCGAGAGTCTGATCCAGCCAGAGGGGACATGTGGTGCTGTTGGGAGGTGGGTGGAGGGGGCAGTGCCACCTGGAGGCTCAGCTCAGCCTTGTCCTCCCAGGTCTCCTGAGAAGGCATGGGGTCCTCACCTCCAGTAACCACCACCCGCCAAGGGCTGTATCCGCTCTTTATCTTCTCTTCTGTCTCAGCACCTGGCTCAGAGGCTGCTAGAAATGGTGCTGGGTCTTGGGATGTGGGAGGTGCGGGCCGGCGTGATCAGGGTGCCTTTGCTCATGGTGTTGGTTCTGTACAAGTGGACAGCCCGCCCCCCGCCCCCTGCCCCCATCGTGGAGGAGCTGAGGGTGACAGCTGAGAGGGCTGCCCAAATGTCCCACACTCCTAGAAACCCTGCCAGCTGAGGTTTCCTGTTTATGGTCTCTCTCTTCCCCTCCCGTCTTCTTCACTGCCTTATTTCTCAGTCCTTAGAATGCTTTTTGGCACATGGTAGGTGCTCAATAAATATTCGTTGAGTGACTGAATGACGCCTTCTGTCTCTGTCCTGATTGACTTCTGAGAAGGTTCCCAGGGCTGAGCAGAGTGAAGGGTAGGGAAAGGCCAGTTTCAGGCTCGGAGCAGTCCGAGAATCCTATTGACCCCATACGTTGAGGAACGCGACCCAGACTGCTCCGGGATCTGGAGTCTGAGCGCCTCCCATCGTGTGCAAACTCCTGGCAGCTTGGCTTTAAGGCAACAGAAGCAACTGAAATGAGGGGACAGGTGGTCAAAGATGAGAAGTTGGAGGCAGGTCCGCACGTAACATCTCTGATGCCTGCACCTGCCTGCTCCTCTCACCCCTGCCCCTGCCCTCTGTGCCTGGAGCTCCTGGTCTCCTGCTTCACTCTCCCCTCTTCCCTCCCCAGTGGCTTGGCCTGTCCGTGGGGGCTTGGCATGGTCTGAGGCAGAATAGGGTTCCCTTAACTCTCTTCTTGTTGCCTGGCATCTTGCAGATCTGTGGCTCGTTTGCACCTCCGGGGGTTCTGGAAGAACAGGAGAGAGGAACCCATAAATAGACCATTTTGCTGCTCTTTAGTAACTTCTGTCGGGGGAGAGGAGGCCATGAACACCGCCATCATACGGTGTGCAGCTTGGGATTGCTACTTTTTTCCCCTTTAAACTTCTCGCTGCCTTGCCTCTCCCCCATTAGCACAACACCACGGGAGCTTGTCTGCATAAAGGCGTGTCTGGAGTCGGCACCCAGGGCGGCTCAGCCAAGCCGGCTGCATTTCAGGGGCGCGGTCTGAGCACCCGGTTAGAGGGCCGGAAAGACAGTGCACGTGCACCTGTGTATCCTGGTGGTTCTGCGGCACGTGCTTTCTTCTCCGGTCAGGGGACACTTGCTCATTTTCCTCCCAGTGTCTCTGGGAAGAGCGAGCCGCTCTGTGCTGGAAGTTTAGTTCTCTACAGGGAGCCATTACTTTGCTGTTTAAAGAAGGCTTTATGCTCTGCAGCTTTAGATCATTTCACATGATGAAACACCATCTCACTACTGACAATTGTAATTTAAAATGTTTGACGGTCTTTTCAACTGAAAAAGAGTAATCATCACTTGCCACAGGCAGGCCTGGAGAGCCGCTGGAAGAATCTAGTTCTCGGTGGGGTCTGCACTGTGCCATTTTCTCCTCTACCCCATCCTCGTGGTCTTTCCAACCTCCTCGGCTGCTCTTCGCCTCCAGGCCCCATTTACCACCTTCAGTGCCGTCATCCCCGCTGTCGCCGTCACCTGCACCCACTCCCGCCCACGCAACACCCTGTGCTGTATTCCTAAATCTCTACCTCCTGGCTGTCTGCCTCCTTTTCCTCCTCTCTTAAAAACCGGGAATCTGAATCCTGGCCTGCTGGCTTTGCTGGAGGGACCAGGTGGTGGGAAGTGCTAGCTTTGGGGAGAGACTGGCCAGGAGGAGAATGTTTATTGAATGACAGAAGCCGGGGTTCACCTCTGTCCTCTGTGTGGCCTTGGGCACTTACTTAAAGGTTGCGGGTCTCTGTTTTCTTCCCATAACGAGGCTAGTGCTACCTACCTGTTTGGGCTGTTTTGAGTTTCAGAGCCAACGTCATGAAGTTCCTAACATAAGAATTGGCTCAGTTAATCTCAGTTTTATTATGAAGGTGATATCCATGGGACACTGTATTTAAAAGTAATGTAGGTTGTATAGATGTATGGTTTTTCTGCTCATATTCTCTAGTTCACTGAGCCTCATGTTCTAAAACTCTCAGCACCATTGCTCCTGCCCCACTGTCTCCACCACCACTAAAATCAGCAACAAACTCTTAGGACTTATGTGCCAGGGACTGTTGTAAGGGCTTTGTATGTGTCTACTCACTTCATTCTCATAAAAACCCCATGATGTATTCAAATATCGTTAGCCTCATTTTCAATATTATTACCTTCATGATAGATGACCCAAGTCTCAGGGATATTCTGTAATTTGCTCAAGGTCATAGAGTTAATGAGCAACGACGGAGCCTCTGTTCTGTCTATATTTTGGCTACGTCTTTCAGATTCTTTATGCGTGTGCTGTCTGTGTTTGTATCTGTCTGTGTGTCTGTGGATATGTTTCTATATAGGTCAGTGTATTTTTTGTCATTTCGACGAGGAGGCCATGTTGGCCTTATTAAAGACTTGAGGTCTGTTGCAAACAACAGAGGTAGAATGTACTCCAGAGACATCTAGCAGATACCGCAAGATGGCTTGGTCTTTTTAAAACCAAGGTTATTTTTGAGATTCTGTGATGGAAATGAATTAGGGTAATAAAGGCAAAGGGAAGTCGAGTTTTGGTCACGATGCAGTGAAAACCTTCACTTAATGACCTTATTTGGTTAGAGGTGATTACAATCAGTGGAGAAATGCTGTAAATTAGTCAGTTACATAATTGAGCTGTTTCTCAACGTTTCCTTTTACTCACTCCCCACTCTGTTTTCTTCCCTGGAAATCAAAGAAGCATATAAAAGTAATTTGGGGTGTTCAAGTTGGAGGGCACTCCCGTTGTGGCCAGAAACATCTCATTAAGACGGTTACTAATGAGAACAACTGGAACCCTAGAACGCCTGCCCTCTATTTGACATTGGATGGCCACTGAAAGAAGGCAGGGATAATGTCTATTTTCTTATGTTGTTTAGAGCAAAAGAAAAGGAAGACTCCTTTTTCAGTCACTCCAGGTACCAGCATCACATTGCCCGTGAGGTCTGGGCTGCTTAGCTTTGCGAGTGAGTTTGGGATGTTTGCTACGGTGTGGCGTTGCAGAAGAGCAGCGAGCAAACTCTCTGTGGCCCCTGGCCCCGTGGCTGTGGTACACGGTGTGTGCGGAGGGTGGTGGTGACCGACTGCGTGCATTCCACCTCTCACAGCTGCCAGACCCGATCCTGGCTGGCTCGTGGCGACACCTCTGCATAAAAAGTCACATTACGTTTTAGAGACGGGCCCTTGGATTTTGTATTTTTGAAAACAGGTCCTTGGGAGCGTGTTTGCCTTGGGTGGGCTCCTCATCCATCACAAATAATTGTGCAGTGGGGGGTTCTCTCAACGGTAGGAAGTTGGAGCTGTCTATGAGAATGTAAGTAGTTATTTCAGAAAAACATAGGGGCTTCCACGGCCGGTGTCAGGGAGAGAAGATGGACGTGTATGTGCGTGTATGTGGTGGCGGGATTGTGGCCTTAACATGTAGAGCTGCATCGTTAATCCCCTAGTGGGCAAGCGTTTCCATACCCACATCAGAGTGAGCTATGGCAACCCTCTTGGGGCCTCCTTCCCTTTCTTTGGTTCTCTTCCCACTGGGGAGTGGAGGAGCCTGGGAGGGACCCTTTCAGCGGTGGGCAGCCTGGCGCAGCCAGGGAAGGCGCAGTATCTAGTTGAGCTCGGTAGCTGGACTGGGAAAGAGACAATGTGCTGCAGTGGCCAGGGTGCAGCAAGGCAGTGGTGGGGCGTCCAGAGCCATGCAGCAGGGAGGGGTGGACCTAGTAATGTCTCAGGAAACCAGCCGCTGGAGGAAGTACGGGTTTCAGAAGTCAGGCTCTAAGTGGGAGGTTGGAAACCAAGGCTAGACTTCAACAAGAGGTCTAGCAAAAGGGTTAAAATCAGCAGATGAGATTTGAAAAACAAGTTAGTAAGTTGAAGGGCAAATATAAAATGAAATAGAAAGGCAAGGGCATTCATGTCCTTGATGAAAGAAAATTTGAACATTGAGGCAAATTCTCTTCCCGTCTCCCCACATCTCACCCTGTGGGGCACGAACTAGTCCTCGATGCTCTAAGTGTGGGGGCAGGCAATGGAGAGCACTGTCTGAATGGGGTGAGGAGGCAGAAAGACAGGAGCAGGCAGAACCTGGTACAGCCAGACCATCCTGAGTGGGTGGCCTCAGGCGTAGAAACCATAAAACATTTGCTGTCAACCTGGCTTGCGGTCCAAGAGCTGGGCATTCGACCGCGTGATAGGATTTAGGGCAAGCTGGAGACGGGCTTTTTGTCCGAGTCTTGGAATAAGACCAGGATCGAATTAACATGTGAGGGTGGGCAGGCATGATTTGATGAAAGCAGTGCCCATGGTGGACAGAATGATAGCTCCCAAGATGTCCACATCGTCACGTCTGGAGCTCATAAGTTCCCTTCCATGGTAAACGTGACCTTGCAGACATGAGTAAGTTAAGGATCTTGAGTTAGGAGGTTAATTTGGATTATCTGAGTGGGCTTGTTACAAATACAAGAGTCCTCATAAAAGGGAGGCAGGAGCTTTAGAATCAGAGGGAGATTTGAAGATGCTGTCCTGTTGGTTTGAAGCTATAGGAGGAGGCCATGCACCAAGGAATGCAAGCTGCTTTTAGGGCCTGGGAAAGGCCAGGAGGCACATTTTCTGCTAGAGCCTCCAGATGGAGCACAGCTCTGCTGATACTTTGATTTCAGCCCTGTGGGACCCATTTTGGACTTCTGACCTATACAACTATAAGATGATGAATTTGTGTGGTTTTAATCCACTAAATTTGCAGTAATTTGTGACAGCAGTGATAGGAAACTGGTGCGGGTACCAATTTCTTCTGAGATACTTCAAAAAAAAATTTTTTTTCAATGTTTATTTATTTTTGAGAGGCAGAGACAGAGTACAAGCAGGGGAGGGGCAGAGAGAGAAGGAGACACTGAGTCTGAAGCAGGCTCCAGGCTCTGAGCTGTCAGCACAGAGCCTGATGCGGGGATTGAACTGAGAGACTGAGATCATGACCTGAGCCGAAGTTGGACGCTCAACCAACTGAGCCACCCAGGCTCCCCTCTTCTGAGATACTTCTTTTAAAAGCTTGCACTACAAATTTCCTCTACAATTCCTCTTTAGCATAATTGGGTACGTATGGCTGTATTGGTAAAACTTAAGTAACGATTTACGTTTTTGAGAGGAGTAAAATCATGCTTATTTCAGTCTCAGTTAAAACTCATCAGAAGACGATGTGTGTTTCTCACAGGACCCGAACTGTGGCCATACCACCTCCTGTTGGCCCCACGGTGTCCACTTCAGAAAAATATCTAAGGAAAACACAAAATACTCAGGGAGCATTGCAACAGAAAAACACTCAAGTTACGAAGTAAAATCAAATATCATCACTTGATGGAAATTGTGTCTAATAGATTGGTGGGTCATTGATGGATTTTATAAATATTGTATGAACCTGGTGGGTCATTGATGGATTTTATAAATATTGTATAAACATGGTGCATTTGCAGAGAATAGTTTCCTTCCTAGGTGTGTGTGGAAAACCATTTGCTGTTTTTTTTCCTGCAAGATGATTGGATTCTCCTTATTTTTCCCATGTTGTACGAATCATGTATCTGTATGTTCTCAAAAATGTGACTGTATGTGAAAGTCACTGCTCCCTTCCCCCAAATCTGGAACAAAGACACGGTCTAAAAAAAAAAAAAAAAAAAAAATCACTTGTGGCCAAAACTACCGAGATCAATGCACAGAAACGTACAGACACCTTCAAAAACGCACACATCAACATCAGTGAGAAGGAAGGGAATCGTCTACTTTCTTCCTCAACCCAGAGCTGGTTTTGACCCTGTTTGGAGTTCTCTGTGAGCAAGCTAGAGAGAGGGATGTGAACTGCTTGCTGGTTGTTGTTGCCATGGAAACCGGCAGAGACAAAAGGCCACAAAAATGAAGGAATAAGATGACATGTAAGGATTAAAAAACAAAACAGAATGGGGTTTGCTTTCTTTTTTTCTCTCCCCATTTTGCTACAATAACTTATTAAATGCTGTGGTTAAAGAAGCCAGCGGTGTGGGAAGGGAAGTAGGAAGAAGGAAAAAGGGCCAGATTTTCCTTCTGTCTTGTCACTTGAACTGCATAATCCAATTAAGGTTTCTCGGGGTAATTGTGCCTCACTCTTCCTTTCCTGCAAAGAAAAAGAATCGACCCATATGTCTGAAGGTGGCATGCAAAGCTCCCATTTCTCTTTAAGGAAGGAAATATGACTATTTCAGCTCATTGTGGGGGGAGACCTTTCTAACCAGTGGACTGACGGCCTTCTGATTGGGGTGTTTTCATCTCTAGAGGTCAAGGAGTGACTTCACGCCAGGGCTGAGGTGGGCAGGGTGGCCACCAAGGTCCTCGCCAGCTCTCAGGTGTAGCGATTCGGTGATTAATCATCTCAGTTACTCGACATAGGGGAAGGAGGACTGGGTTTCAAATGCATCACTTGCTTTCCTTTTTTTAACCGAGAAAATATGTATGATTCCAAGGCTCCTGTCCTGAGAAGTCCCAGAAATCTTCCCCTGCCTTTCTGCCAGCCCCATTTGCCCTTGGTCTAGAAGTTTCCTACATTTTGGGATTTCAGGGACTTTCTGCCACTTCAGAAACCAGTCTTAACTTCTCCGATGTCTTCTGGTAAAAATCTATGAATTACATCAAAAATACAACCTGAAAACAAACAAGTGACAAATAAAAGAGGAACGATCGATCTTTTGTTCCTTGTTCCCAACCTCGCTGCTGTTGGATGAGTGGATCATTTAGCCAGTGTTTGTCAAACTGTCATCTGAGGTCCACCTAAGGTCTGACTGGTAGAATCCTTTGTTAAAAATGCACCTTCACAAGAATTCATCTGCATGGAGCCCCTTCTCAGACCTTCAGAGTGAGAATCTCTTGGGGTAGGCCTAAGAAATCTGCTCATTTAAAAAATTTTTTTTTTTCCAACGTTTATTTATTTTTGGGACAGAGAGAGACAGAGCATGAACGGGGGAGGGGCAGAGAGAGAGGGAGACACAGAATCGGAAACAGGCTCCAGGCTCTGAGCCATCAGCCCAGAGCCCGACGCGGGGCTCGAACTCACGGACCGCGAGATCGTGACCTGGCTGAAGTCGGACGCTCAACCGACTGCGCCACCCAGGCGCCCCTAAAATCTGCTCATTTTACAAATGCTCGTTTTATCCTTAAGATAAAGCTCCACTTTTCAGCCCGGACGACCTCCAGGGAGGCCAAGAGTCCAGGATGGTGCTCAGTTAGCTCGTAAGTTAGCCCCTGTCTTGAGAAGACAGGTCTTTTGAGTAAGTTGATGACACTTTTCTTCTGGACGGAGAGAAGAGCAAGCTTGGTGTCCACTCTCAACAAGGCTCTTCTCACATATGGACCACTCAGTCATTCCTGGTTTTTTCCATGTGAGTTTCTGAAGTCAGTAAGGTGTGAAACTCTGACCTATCTCGTGTTGTGTCGGGCTCCAGCTTCTCTCAGCTTGACTGACTCTTCTGCCCACCATGGCAGGCTCTCCACGCCGTGGGCTTTTGTTATCCACACCATCGTATCCTGATGCCGTGCCCACTTCCTGTCATCGTCTGGCTTGTCACTGCTCACATCTGGCCGCTCCTCTTCAAACACATCCTGTGCCACTGGTTCGCAAGTGTTAGCTGCTTGAGAGTCACCTGGAAGGCTCGTTAAAACAGGGATCGTTGGGCCCGATCCCAGGGTTTCTGGTTTGGTTAGGTCTTGATGAGGCCTGAGGACGTGCATCTCCAGCAGGTTCCCAGGTGATGCTGGGACCACACGTTGAGACTCGCTGCCCTACACTTCAACCACATGGTTGGACCAGGTAGGCCCCTTAAGGAGTCTGATTCATCCCTGTCCCACTAACACCTCACACCACATTTCACAAGGCCACGGTTAAGAAATAATGTGGTATGTTGAATTGGACATAAAAGCAGACACCCCTGTGTCTTTGGATTCTGACTGAATTTCCAAAGCCAGATGGCCCCTTACAGGGGTCTGGTTGGCATTCCCTGAATCTGGCACTGGCCTATTGTTAGACTCCTCTGTGGCCACGGACTCTAAAGGCAGATTGGTGCCCAGGCCATGACCTTCCTGCAGCTGCCCAGCTCAGAATCAGGCTTGCTATATGCCACAGCTGTGATGGGAAACTTCCTGAAGCCTCTACTCCAGCTCATTCTTTAGAGACAACTGAGGGACTGCCTGCCCATGCCCCTGGACCCCCGTCACACTCCCAGAGTGTCAATGATCTTGGCCTGTGATTCCCAACCTCCTTTGGGGGCAAAGTGACTGCTAATGCATACCACAGAGGACAAGACAGTTTGAATTGTTAGGTTTGGAAATCCAGAAAATACAGAGTATATCAGCCCCTCGCCATATGCTGATCTAAAAGTTCGTTCTCTCATGTTAGTATATAACTGACATTGCCTAACCACGACCGTATTGACAGCAGCGGCTGTGAACACAGAGTTTTTCATTCAGACTTCAGTGCTTTAAAGTTTTAGAAGTTCTGTTCCACAGGCCAGGACACCGAGAGGTAGTGGGGCTCAGGAGCTTATCTGTGGTCACAGAGTTGGAGGCACTGGCCTCTGGTGTCTCTGCCTTTTAGACTTGGAGCTCTGAACCCCTGGTCCTGTGGTCATTCACCCCCTCAACTCCAGATCCAACTTCTATTGAATGGAAAGTTATAATAGGTTTCCAACATATTTTGGAAATATTTTTACTTTGAAGTTTTTTTAATGTGATTTTAAAACTTCTTTAAGCCCATGGCTTATTAGAGAGAGAGCAAACTTGCATATGTATGTGTGAGTGGGGAGGGGCAGAGAGTGAGAGCAAGAGAGACAGAATCCCAAGCAGGCTCCCATGTTGTCAGCATAGATCCTGACTCGGGGCTCGAACCCGCAAACTGCAACATCATGGCCTGAGCCAAAATCAAGAGTCGGATGCTGAACCCACTGGGCCACACAGGCACTCTGAGCCATGGATTTTTTTATTTTTTATTTTTTTTTATTTATATATGAAATTTATTGTCAAATTGGTTTCCATACAACACCCAGTGCTCATTCCAAAAGGTGCCCTCCTCAATAGCCATCACCCACCCTCTCCTCCCTCCCACCCCCCATCAACCCTTAGTTTGTTCTCAGTTCTCAACAGTCTCTTATGCTTTGGCTCTCTCCCACTCTAACCTCTTTTTTTTTTTTTTTCCCTTCCCCTCCCCCATGGGTTCCTGTTAAGTTTCTCAGGATCCACATAAGAGTGAAACCATATGGTATCTGTCTTTCTCTGTATGGCTTATTTCACTTAGCATCACACTCTCCAGTTCCATCCACGTTGCTACAAAAGGCCATATTTCATTTTTTCTCATTGCCACGTAGTATTCCATCGTGTATATAAACCACAATTTCTTTATCCATTCATCAGTGAGCCATGGATTTTTTTTTTAATAAATTTTTTTTTTCAACGTTTATTTATTTTTTTTGGGACAGAGAGAGACAGAGCATGAACGGGGGAGGGGCAGAGAGAGAGGGAGACACAGAATCGGAAACAGGCTCCAGGCTCTGAGCCATCAGCCCAGAGCCTGACGCGGGGCTCGAACTCACGGACTGCGAGATCGTGACCTGGCTGAAGTCGGACGCGTAACCAACTGCGCCACCCAGGCGCCCCGAGCCATGGACTTTTAAGTCGAATAATAGTAGGGAGGGCAAAGTATAAAACCAGCAAAAATGGACCTGAAAGGGCCAGTGCCCCACTCTCTCGGAGCCCTGGAGATCCACAGATCAGTTTGAAAACCACCAAAGAGAGTAAAGATTTCAGAACTTTGTGAGTCAGAAGACGGGCTTTCAGCCATCACTGCTGCTAACTGGCCGTGAGGTGTGGAGCAAGCCAGCGAACTCGGAGACTCCGCGGCCTTGGTTGTAAAGCCACAGAGATGGACAAGGGCCCTACCACATCTCTGTCTACGACCCATTAGTTGATTAATGAGCTCGAACTAATGGCTGACAAAATGTAGTAACAAAATAGGCTCCTACTTTTATGAAGAGATTAAAGCTAGCCATAATTAGCACATTGCGTACATATGTGTTAGGGAAGAAGAGCTTGGAAAGGAATTCGGTCCTAAAGTAAAGGTTACAAATGCACTTTCATTTATTTAAAAAAAAATTTTTTTTTTCAACATTTTTATTTATTTTTGGGACAGAGAGAGACAGAGCATGAACGGGGGAGGGGCAGAGAGAGAGGGAGACACAGAATCGGAAGCAGGCTCCAGGCTCCGAGCCATCAGCCCAGAGCCTGACGCAGGGCTCGAACTCCCGGACCGTGAGATCGTGACTTGGCTGAAGTCGGACGCTTAACCGACTGCGCCACCCAGGTGCCCCTCATTTATTTTTTTAAATTTTTTAAATGTTTATTTATTTTTGAGAGAGAGAGAGAGAGAGAGAGAGAGA
This sequence comes from Puma concolor, assembly GCF_028749965.1. Classification (NCBI taxonomy): domain Eukaryota; kingdom Metazoa; phylum Chordata; class Mammalia; order Carnivora; family Felidae; genus Puma; species Puma concolor. Next base: position 14,003,821 of record NC_141668.1, on the reverse strand, counting down.
GAGAGGGACAGAGTGCAGAGTGCAAGCGGGGGAGGAACAGAGAGGGAGACATTGAATCCGAAGTTGGCTTCAGGCTCTGAGCTGTCAGCCCAGAGCCCGAAACGGGTTCAAACTCAAGAACCTCAGGATCTTGACCTAAGCCGAAGTCAGATGCTTAACCACTGAGGCACCCAGGCGGCCCCAAATACACTTTCACTTACATTCGCACTTTGCTTAGGACCCTTACTCCCCACCCTTTTCCTATTTATAGGTAGAAGGTAGCTACATTTCAAGGTAACTCTGGGCAAAGTGGCACAAATTTATTACATAATGGTACCTGAATTAATAACCGGTTACTTATCAAAATACCCCATGTTTACAAATACATTTAGAGAGGGAGTTGATAATCGTGTAATAAAATCTTTAAACCCAAATGTCAGTGGCTTGGGATTGGTAGTAAAGGTTTTCTGGAGAGATTCTGGAGAAACAGGACATCCCCTCTACCTTAATTTTGTTTTATTTTCTGTCTTCGTTAATTTAGGGTTTGGTCTCTTTTCTGGCCAAGCTTCAGTGAAGGTGACACTATTGCAGCACGTGATGGAGTTTTCTCAGAATAAACTGTGGGATGTGCAGTAGGGTCATGTTATCCTTTTTATATTCAATTATTAGGTGATTTTGTCAGTATTCTCATGAGGTGATGGTTTGGTATAAACATTTAGTGTTTCATAGAAAAGGCAAAAGGAGGTCTGATGTGGCCAGGAAATTAGTATTTATTTTAGCAACAAACAAAAAACCCCCCAAAAAACCACATAGAACAGATTGGTTTAAATAATTACTAAATCAAATTATAAATGATTACTCAAAATATCCTTGCTGATCATTTTGTATCCAGCACCACTTTAACATTAGATGGGAATTTTTAAGCTTTACAGAAGAGACCTCCAATTTGGTAGCCTGTAAGAAATCGCCTTTGTTTTCTGGCATGTGGTCCAGATCTTACCTCCGAACTTTTTATTCTTTTATTTTAGTTGAAAGGAGTTTTTGGCCAAAATCGATGATAGGGAAAACAGTAAATGATGCTGTAGAAAATCAAACGGAGACGTACAAAAAAATAAAGACCTAGGTACAATTTGCTATCCTTTTCAGCAGTTCTTGGATGAGGTGTATCAACCCCTGGTAATATCCCATACTGTCGTCTTTCTTTATTTTAGATATATAAATTATATCGCAAATCTTCATTTTAGATATGTAAGCTATATCTAAAATGTCATCTGAAAGATCGATCCCTTTTGGGACAGTATTTTAGCCACCTCCAGGGCTTGACTCATGGACAGTTTTGTGTACAGGTACTGGTTTTTTAGCACCTTATGAGGAGGAAAAATGTGTCGTTATCTGTATTTCTTTCCTGTCCTCACTCCAGCCAGACCAAACAGAGACTTTGGGTTTCTCTGTGTGTGCGTGTGTAGACACACACACACACACACACACACACACACACACACACACACACGGAATTAACATTTTTTTTTTCTATTAGGAGGTACATTTCTATTACAAAGTAAATTGCTCAGAAAAGAGAGGTGTTGGGGCGCTTGGGTGGCTCAGTCGGTTAAGCGGCCGACTTCAGCTCAGGTCACGATCTCGCGGTCCTTGAGTTCGAGCCCCGCGTTGGGCTCTGTGCTGACTGCTCAGAGCCTGGAGCCTGTTTCGGATTCTGTGTCTCCCTCTCTCTCTGACCCTCCCCCGTTCATGCTCTGTCTCTCTCTGTCTCAAAAATAAATAAACGTTAAAAAAAAAAAGAGAGGTGTCTCCTGCCCCATAAGGAATCTTCTAGACTGGGTCCTATGTATGTTTCTCGTGAAACATACAGTATGGAGGAGAATCTTATAGTGTGTGCACATTCTGAAAGTAGAGTTCAAGATGACATCTCTTCCCTCGGAAAATCCCTTTGGGCTGTGCTCTGTTGGAGAGTAGCAGGCAGTCTCTTAGGATACCCCACAGGCCTGGTGTCCCCTCATCGAGGGAAGAGACCACTGTTGGTTAGCTGCGTATCAGATGACACGGTTGGTTTGTGTTGAGGAGCCACAGCGTGCTAAAGTACTTACCAGTAAGGCCCAGCATCGTGCCCCATGCAGCAGGAGGCTCCTGTCTGAGAGCCATGGTAACAAGGTGCTTCTGGGAGCAGCGGGTTCATGGCTCCCGAATGGCTCACCACCCGCCACCCCAGCGCTGTCTGCATGGAGTCTTGGTGCCGGGTTCTCCCCTTCTCTCTCTCTCCTCTCCTCACCCCCCTTCCCGACTGCCCTCCTCCTACTCCATCACCCCTGCTAGCAGCAGAATGTGTGATAATGAATGCAACCCAAGACAGACTAGCCTGACAATTTTGCTTTGTCGCAGTAGTTACATAGGAAAGATGATTTCACAAACAGCCTCGGTCATAAAACCTTTTGAAATTTAATTTCCAAAGGGCTGCATCTAATTACCACAGAACTTTTAAAAACAGTATTCATATTAGTTGGAGGCTTGGAGGCGAAAAAGATTTAAACAGATCTAGCCACATTTAGCAACGAACTCCATATTCTTTTGCTTCCTCCTGAGGTTTTTTTTTTTTCTTTTATTAGCCGGGTCTTTTTGTTTTGTTTTGTTTTAATTGCATTTTATTTTTGTCCTAGCTAAAGTTCTGGTTTCTGCTATAGTGGGTTGTTTTATTTTTTCGTTTCCAAATTTTACAGTTGTTTTACTATAAAAATAAGGTCACCGAATCAGCGAATCAAAGCTTCTTCTGCAATAAAGCCCAGATTGTGTGAAGGTGTTCTAAAATCACATCTGAAGAAGTTAGGTCATGTTCTGTATATTGCATTTCACATGTCCATCATGGAGGCGTGTGCGCGTGGTTCTCTGGAGTGCTGGGCTTTTCCGCGGGCAGGCAGGGCAGTGAGGAGGCTGTGAAGGGAATGCCATGCTGACTGGGGGAGTCAAGTATTAGAAGAAAGACAGGTTTCTGGAAGAGAGAGACCATCTCTGGGCCATCTTGGCAAATTGTAATTTAGAGAGGGAGAAGCCTGAAATTAATCTAATTTAGACTGTGGGAAAAATGCAGCCATTCCAGAAAGAGTGTGGATAATTTCAGGCTGAAAGCAAATTTTAACTGACAAGAATATCTTCAGCCTAGTTAAGCTAATGAAACCTTAACTAGGTTACAAAGAAATCAGAATAGGAGAGTTTGAAATGGATCTGTGAAGAAAAGGAACAATTTCAAATAATGTGTCTTACCCTGGGCGGGAGGCTGATTTTCTCTGAAAGAGAATAGCTTTAGCCTAGTTAAGCTAATGAACCCTTAACTAGGTTACAAAGCCATCAGGGCATGAGTCAGCAGAATTGACACCAAAGAACCTATGAGAATCCCATTAAGAGAGTGACAGGTAGAGTTCATGACCAGGTACCAGGGGCATGTAGCGTTGACTGACGAACTGTGGTGCGTTCCCACATGATTGACACTCAGGCAAAGGAAACAGGCCCACAAATAATATAGCAAAACCTTGGATTGAGAGTAGCTTGTTTTGCGAGTGTTCAGCAAGACGAGCCAACATTTCATTTTAACTTGATAAACGAGCGATGTCTTGCAATACAAGTAGTACGCGACGCTGAATGTCACATGACCACAACTGAGCCAATGGTTCTTCTCTCTCTCTCTCTCTCTCTCTCTCTCTCTCTCTCTCTCACTGTGGGATTGTGGGTGATCGTCTCCCATGCTCAGATGCTTGGTCTCAGGCCATGGTGTTTGGCAGAAATCGGTGATTTTTCAGAATGTTGGAAGGTACCCACAACTGGCACTGGTGTATTTTTTGTCAGTTCAAAGCACCTATGGATAGTTCTTTGCTTTTCCATGCAAGAGTGAGCTTAGGAACGCTTTGCTTCATTCTAGGTCAGGCTGCCTGCAAATATAGACCCTTTCCTCTGCCGCCTTATTGCCAGTTACTTTAAATACAGTCTGTGACCAGAGTTTACTAATATGTAGTGTAGTCAACATCCGTTAGTGATAGTGAAAGTCGTCCTACATAATAACCCTCCTCTCTCTTGTCTCTCTCACCCCGGCCACGAACGTTTTCAAAGGTAAGTGCGGGTTAATTTATTTTTCTTTATACTTTGTATTTTCTTTATTATTTTATATTAAATTACAGTGTTGTAATCCTTTTTATATGAATATTTTTGGGTTGTAGAACAAATCATCTGAGTTTCCATTATTTCTTACGGGGATCTTCGCTTTGACATACAAGTGTTTTGGATTACAAGCATGTTTCTGGAATGAATTATACTCGCAAATCAAGGTTTTACTGTAGTTTGAAAACATTTTGTAGTTTTTCCATCAGACTCTTCTTTACTTTATTTCATACTTAATTGATGTTGTTATTGATTCATAGATAATAGTGTAGCTTTTATTTATAAACCGGAAATGTTCTATATTTTTTTAAAACTTTTTTTTTTTTACATTTATTTATTTTTGAGAAACAGAGTGAGACAAAGCATGAGCCAGGGAGGGGCAGAGAGAGAAGGAGACACAGAATCCGAAGCAGGCTCCAGGCTCCTAGCAAGGTGTCAGCACAGAGCCCAAAGTGGGGCTCGAACCACGAACTGTGAGATCATGACCTGAGCTGAAGTCAGATGCTCAACCAACTGAGCCACCCAGGCGCCCCAGAAATGTTCTGTATTTTTAAGTATTCTATTTCTTTTCTTTTCTCTCTCTTTCTTGCTTTCTTTCTTTCTTTCTTTCTTTCTTTGAGAGACAGAGAGGGTACAAGTAAACAAGGGACAGAAAGAGAGCATGAATTTCAGGAGGGGCAGAGGGAGAGAGAGAGAGAAGGGAGAGAGAGAGAGAGAAGCTGGGTTCATGTTTTACCCGAAGTGGGACTTGAGCTCACATCAAGCGGGACTCATAGTCACAAATCATGAGATCATGACCTGAGCTGAAGTCAGATGCTTAATGACTGAGCCACCCAGGCACCCTTAAGTATTCTATTTCTGATGTATACTTTCTCTGGATCCACCTTGTTCAGATTTTTAGATCGCCAAAAAACATTACATATTTTTAAAGTTTTTTTAAAGTTTATTTATTTTGAGGGGGGGAAGGGCAAAGAAAGAAAGAGAGAATCTCAAGCAGGCTATGTGCTGCCAATGCAGAGCCTGATGTGGGGCTCAGTCCCACAAACCATGAGGTCATGATCTCAATGGAGATCAAGAGTCAGACATTTAACTGACTGAGCCACCCAGGCACCTCAAAACATTGCATATTTAAAAAAAATTTTTTTTTAACATTTATTTATTTTTGAGACAGGGAGAGACAGAGCATGAATGGGGGAGGGGCAGAGAGAGAGAGGGAGACACAGAATCGGAAGCAGGCTCCAGACTCTGAGCCGTCAGCCCAGAGCCCGACGCGGGGCTCGAACTCACGGACCGCGAGATCGTGACCTGAGCTGAAGTCGGACGCTCAACCGACTGAGCCACGCAGGCGCCCCAAAACATTGCATATTTTTAAATGTATATTACTCAAGGGGACTGTTTCAATTTCTTTTTGGTCAACCTATATCTGCGGGTAGAACAAGTAACTGGTGGATCATCTTAAAAGCAGATACCTCACAGGAGAAGCTGGACAAACAGGAAAGGGATACAGACACACGTTGGTCAGGCTCCAAAAAAATTGAGATGGACAAGGTCACATTCAGACATTCACTATGTATGTTTTGAGCTCTTGCTGTGTTCCAGGCACTGTCTGTGGTACTTGGGTTATGACAGTGAGCAAAGCAGACAAAGATTCTGCCTCATGGAGTTTACATTCTGGTGATGGCAGATAGGCAGTAAACAAAACAGGGAGGTGACTTATCTGATGTGTCCAAAAGTGTACATTGCTTTGGAAGAAAGGAAAATATAGCAGGCTAAGAGTATGGGAGTGTTGGTGGTGGGGAAGAATGTGGTAGGAAGCCTTGTTGGTGGCCCAGTCAGCATGTATTGAGTTCCCAATATTCCCAGATCCTTGAGGAAGAATTATTCTACCCAGCCACCCACGTCTCTACCCATCCGCCCACCCATCCATCCATCCATTTGACCCATCCCTTCACTTACCCACCCATCTACCCAGCTACCTACCCGTCGATCTACATAACCACCCATAATGTGTACCTGGCACTGTATTGGGCTTGAAGATACGGAGATGAATAAGACATAGTCCCCACCTTTAACATACCACAGTTAAAAAAAAAAGACACAGGGAAACCAGTAATTACACAACAATTACACACAACCAGTAATTACACAAGCAATATTAATATATAGGATCCCTGGAAACAATATAAAGGAGAGAATAAAAGGGTTATTAAAGTAAGAAAATGTAATATATTTTTACCTGGTTAAAAGTTTTTATTTTAAATTATGAAATATTTCAGACAAGGAGTACGTAAAATATCCATACATACTTTTTACATGGGTTTTATTTTTCTGATACACCCATAAATACATACTTCCCTGAAGGTTTTATAGTGCTTGAAAACTTTAGGAGACTTGCCCATCCCTCAAGGAATTTCCTCTACTTCCAGGTATGAGACCATTCCTGGGAAGTCCTGCAACATGCGATCCGAGTACACACTGACGTCATTTTGAGCAAATCTTATCGCCATGTGGGTCATAGATGGAGTAGTGTTAGCAGTGCAGTGACCAAAGTTCTGTATCTCTGGAACTGGTCGCCAGAGTGGTTGGAGCACCAGTTTCCTTCAAAGCTGAAAGCCAAGGAAGAGTGTCTTCCATATTGCTTTTACAAAGATTAGCCTAGGGGTGCCTGGGTGGCTCAGTCGGTTAAGTGTCCAACTCTTGACTTCTGCCCAGGTCATGATCTCAAGGTTCGTGAGTTCAAGCCCTGTGCGGGGCTCCATACCGACAGTTCAGAGCCTGCTTGGGATTCTCCCTATCTCCCCCTCTCTGCCCCTTCCCTCTGCTAGCACTCTCTTTCTCTCTCAAAATAAATAAATTTTTAAAAAAAGATGAGTCTAGCCATAGCTTTTGTACATGTAGCAAAACCCTAGTGGCTTAAAACAAAAATTATTTAACTCGCGACTTTCTGAGTTGGCAGTGTGGGCTGGGCTCAGCTGGTCAGTTTCTTCTCCTCTTCAGGAGCTCACTCCTGGCATCTGCTGTCAGCTGAGGTTGGCTGAGGGCTGAGTAATCCCACACGGCCTCCACTGGAATAGCTGGTCTCTGTTCTGTGGGGTTTCTCATTCTCCCACAGGCTTGTTCACATGGCAGCTTGGCAGGGTCCTGAGAGAGCAGTGGTGGTCAAGGCACCCATGTGCAAGTACAAGGTCACTTTTGCTACATTCTGTTGCTCAGAGTAATCCATAAGCTCAGCCTAGATTGCAGGGGTGGGGAAACAAATTCCACCCCTTGACAGGAAGGTTTTCAAAGTCACATTTAATTTAATCAATCAATCAATTAATTAATTTTTAAATATAATTTATTGTCGAGTTAGCCAACATAGAGTGTAAACAGTATGCTCTTGGCTTTGGGAGTAGGTTGCCATCATTCATTGCTTACATACAACACCCAGGGCTAATCCTAACAAGTGCCCTCCTCAGTGCCCATCTCTCATTTTTCCCTACCCCCCATCAACCTTCAGTTTGTTCTTTGTATTTAAGAGTCTCTTATGGTTCGCCTCCCTCTCTGTTTGAAACTATTTTTCCCCCATCACTTCCCCCATGGTCTTCTATTAAGTTTCTCAAATTCCACATATGGGTGAAAGCATATGATATCTGTCTTTCTTTGACTTATTTCACTCAGCATAGTACCCTCCAGTTCCATCCACGTTGTTGCAAATGGCCAGATTTCATTCTTTTTCATCGCCAAGTAATATTCCATTGTATATATAAACCACATCTTCTTTATCCATTCATCAGTTGATGGACACTTGGGCTTTTTCCACAATTTGGCTATTGTTGATAGCGCTGCTATAAATATTGGAGTACATGTGCCCCTATGAATCAGCACTCCTGTATCCTTTGGATAAATTCCTAGTAGTGCTATTGCTGGGTCGTAGGGTAATTCTATTTTTAATTTCTTGGGAACCTCCACACTGTTTTCCAGAGCGTCTGCACCAGTTTGCATTCACACTAACAGTGCAAGAGGGTTCCCATTTCCCCACATCCTCGCCAACATATGTTGTTTCCTGAGTTGTTAATTTTATCCACTCTGACCCACAGTGTGAGGTGGTATCTCAGTGTGGTTTTGATTTGTATTTCCCTGATGATGAGTGATGTTGAGCATCTTTTCATGTGTCTGTTGGCCATCTGGATGTCTTTGGAGAAGTGGCTATTCATGTCTTATTCATTTCTTCACTGGATTATTTGGTTTTTAGGTGTTGAGTTTGGTAAGTTCTTTATAGATTTTGGATACTAACCCTTTATCCTATATGTCATTTGCAAGTATCTTCTCCCATTCCATCAGTTGCCTTTTAGTTTTGCTGATTGTTTCCTTTGCTGTGCAGAAGCTTTTTATCTTGATGAGGTCCCCATAGTTCATTTTTGCTTTTACTTCCCTTGCCTTCGGAGACATAATGAGTAAGAAGTTGCTGCGGCCGAGGTCAAAGAGGTTTTTGCCTGCTTTCTTCTCTAGGATTTTGATGGTTTCCTGTCTCACATTTAGGTCTTTCATCCATTTTGAGTTTATTTTTGTGTACGGTGTAAGAAAGTGGTCCATTCATTCTTCTGCATGTTGCTGTCCACTTCTCCCAGCACCATTTGTTAAAGAGACTGTCTTTTTTCCAATGGATACTCTTTCCTGCTTTGTCAAAGATTAGTTGGCCATACATTTGTGGGTCCAATTCTGGGTTCTCTATTCTATTCCATTGGTCTATGTGTCTGTTTCTGTGCCAATACCATGCTGTCTTGATGATTACAGCTTTGTAGTAGAGGCTAAAGTCTGGGATTGTGATGCCTCCTGCTTTGGTTTTCTTTTTCAACATTGTTTTGGCTATTCGGGTTCTTTTGTGGTTCCATACAAATTTTAGAATTGTTTGTTCTAGCTCTGAGAAGAATGCCAGTGCAATTTTGATTGGGACTACATTGAATTTGTAAGTTGATTTGGGTAGTATGGACATTTTAACAATATTTGTTCTTCCAATCCATGGGCATGGGATGTTTTTCCATTTCTTTATGACTTCTTCAATTTCTTTCATAAGTGCTCTGTAGTTTGCAGCATACAGATCTTTTACCTCTTTGGTTAGGCTTATTCCTAGATATTTTATGGTTCTTGGTGCAGTTGTGAATGGGATCAATTTCTTGATTTCTCTTTCTTTTACTTCATTATTCGTGTATAGAAATGCAACCGATTTCTGTACGTTGATATTATATCCTGCACAAAATCACATTTTAAATGAACGTGGATTCAGGGAGGAAAATAGAATGAGCGTGGCCATTTTTGCAAATAATTTGCCCAAAGTCCAGCATTATTTCACTCTTTCACTTCAGTCTAGAAGTCTGCTTTGCTTTTACGTCTCATGTCGTTTTGTTCTGTTTTGTTTTGTTGTTGTTGTTGTTTTTTAATTTGGAGAATTTTCCTAATTTTATGACCTTTCTAAACACCTCTTGACTTCAGATCTCTGAGGCAGGTGTCCTCAGAGATAGGAAACAAAGATGCAGCTGATGGTTCCCACCTTCAAAGTGCCTCTGCAGAGGCATGTAACGATTAGAGAACACCGCCATTTCACAGAAGTTTGTTGAGCACCCCAAATGTGCCCAGGTCAATATGAGAAAGGAGACAGCCAAAGATGAATGGGACACAGTCTCTGTTTTCAGGCATTCAAGGTTGTTTTCAAACTATTTAGCATTGTTTTGGGTGGCTTGCTCTCCTTCATTCCTACGTTCAAACACAAAGCTCTGTGCATTTTACTTTTATTTATTTTTTAAAGATTTTAAAAAATATTTATTTATTTAGAAAGTGTGTATGTGAGTGGGGAGGGACAAAGGAAGAGAGAATTCCAAGCAGGTTCCACACTGTTAGCGCAGACCCGGATATGGGGCTCAGTCTCATGACTCATGAGATCATGACCTGAACCAAAATCAAGAGTGGGACACTCAACTGACTGAGCCACCCAGGCACCCCTAGATTTCAGTTTTAAACACTTCCTGGAGGCATCCCTACTACCTCGGTTGAGTCCCCTTCATCTGTTGCCATGATTACAACACAGTCTTCTTGCTGGTCCACCTGCCTCAATTCCTCCTTCTTTGCCAGGCTGTTGGTTAAGTCCATACTGCTGCCAGGATGTTCTCCAACAAGCACATTTGGTCACGTCACTGCCCTGTGAAGATGCCTCCATGGATCCCCTCAGCCTACAGGCTCACAGCTAAACATCTTTCTGCACCATGCAAGACCCTTTTTGAGTAGGCTTCCCATCACCTACCGTCTCTCCAGGCTCATCCTCACATTTTTTTTCTTGAACAAAATTGGCCTCCACTGATGGTTCTTGAATACACTGATAGTTCCTTGAATATACCAGTCTTTCTCAAATCTTTTCCCTTACACACACTGTTCCCTTTGACAAGAACCACCCCTCTGCCGTTGGTCTGCCTAAAGTTCTGAGCTTTCTTTGAGGGCAGGTTATTCTCAAGCAGACACCTACATTATTTAGAAGTTTGTGTATGAAACTCCAAACACACGCCATTGCTGCCATTTATAATGACTTCAGACTTTTGTTTCTACTTCACGTGTGAGCCCTGTTGCTCCTCTCCTGTTCCAATCCCGCCGCATCATTATAGTCTCATTATTGTTGTGTTGATTTTCTGAGACCTCTTGTAAGACAGTTTCTTTTCAACTTTGTCCAGAAAGTAGTGCTTACTAAATATTAATGGAATGAACGAAATCAAACCGGAAAGAAGCAGAAAACATTAAGTATATTTTAATTATACTGATGGACAGGCAGCAGAGTATCATGTATTCATCATTAGACTTGATGCCAGATGTTGCTTTGCCACTTAATAGCCAGTTGACCTTGAGGAAATCTCATTCCTTCTTTGAAGTCTTGGTTTCCTTATTAGCTAAAGAGGAATGAACCTACCCTCTCTAGCTCATAGGGCCGGGAGGATCAAAAGAAAGTGAAATGTGGGCATCTAATTATTCACAAAGCAAAACAGAAAACTAGCACTCATCTTTCTGGTAGGCTTCAAGGAATGGTCTTTGTCCCCGCCACTGCCTTGCTCCACAGTGTGGGGTCTGTGACTTATAAAGACTCCAGTAGGCAGTAGCAACATACATGCTTTGGGTATTAGTATACATTCTACTTTGAGCTTACTATATAGCCTTCCAGATTCCGTCATTTTTTGTTTAGTTGTTGTAGAATAAGCTATCCTCACAGAACATTAAGGAACGTATGACCTCAGGGGAACATGCTGCATTCATTGGGAAGGTTCTGGTGCTGTGGTGATTGTCATACACAGGAAGACCTCTTCCGCCTCCTGCCACAACCCTTGAACCTCACTGTCGGTCTGACCACAGTTCTGACAAAATAATGAAGCAGCCTACTAGTCCCAGTTTAGTCGGGAAAATGGGAAGTTTAGGAGTTAGAGCGTATGTGTGTGACAGTGCGCACGAGCACACGCGTAGGTACGTGCACACCTGCTCAGGAGAGAAGTTTTCATTTGGTGGAGGCTCCTTGCATTCTTTGGTGGCTCCTTCCTCCCTATGCACCCACTCCCCTCTATTATTAACCTCCCAAAGCAAATCCTTTTAAGCCTTCAGAGACTTGCCGTGGCAACCCATCTTTCTGCCCTGCTCTCTCCTTTATTTATTAGTAAATTACTTATCTGTTTCCATCCTTTACTTATTCCTGAGCCAGTGCCCTTTGTACCATCTCCTTCTGAGGCATTTCTCTGAGCTTCTCCCTTGTCTGTCCTCTTTGCGGGGCTCCAGGTGTTCTTTCTTCTCAACCCTTTATGTGAACTGATCTGGAATATCCTTACAGGCTTAAGAGATTCGAGCTGCTGTCCATTTAAGATTAATCTTTTTACCCTTTGATTTTTAATTTTTTTGTTGTTGTTGTTTTGCTTAGAAGAAACAAAGTTGTTTGTGTTAATGAAAAATATTCGCGAAAGGCAGCCTGCCTGGGTAAACCACTGCCTTCTGGCAGACTCTGTTGCCATGATGAAAAGGGTAAAAGGGATGAAGGACTGTCCCCTAGGGAAGGCAGAGGGAGAGCCAGGTGAATACTGACCATTTTTCAGGGCCATCTCCAGTTTTATTGAAGGAATCAAATGTTCTTGCTAATATTGTCAGGGCTTTGGCTGCTGTTCAGACTTGGTGACTAACTCAGGAAATAAAGGGAGTCAGAGGGTGGAAAATCTGAGGATAAAAACAGCCATGACCAGACAACGCTTTTCTCCTGCCATGAGTCTCAGAGAGGCCCTGGGGCCCCAGGGACCTCTGCCAACTTCATTGTCAGTTTTGCATCTGACACGAATTGAGAGAGATGCAGAACAGATGAAGATCGTTGGTTCTCTATTAAAGAGGGAGAGGAAATATAATAACAATTTCAGGGCCTTTTAATTCCTGAGTGGGGTAGGATGGGTATGTGCTGGGTGGAAAGGGCAAGGTAGAACCAGGTAAGCCTGGATAGGCATTCCATACAGGTTTAAGTTTCTCTTAGAACAAAGGCTGTCGGGAGGACCCTGCCTCTGAGTCCAGGTTGCGTTCAGTCTCTGTCCACTTCATTGCAAATATGATATTTTGTGGCTTATAAAATACGCCTTAAGTCAACAGCTGGAGCACAAGATTTTAGTGCTTAGTACCTGAAGCTTAGGTACCTTAGTAGCTACCTGAAGCTAGGGTCTGTGGTGAAATACACATACACAGTTACTGTGGATTATGTTGCAGTTTGTTTTCATTGTGAGCAGAGAAAAAAATTGAATCAGAACAAGAGTGGATTCCTAAAGAAGGTGAGAAATACTGTGAGTGATACTGATTCAGACCCACCGACCCCCAACTTTATCTTGTGCTACAAATGATCTGTTTGAAGGTTCTTCTCATCTTTCCTTTTTTGTTAAATTTTTTTGTTAGTGTTTATTCATTTTTTTGGGAGACAGAGGAGACAGAACACGCGTGGGGGAGGGGCAGAGAGCGAGGGAGACAGAATCTGAAGCAGGCTCCAGGCTCCGAGCTGTCAGCACAGATCCTGACATGGGGCTTGAACCCACGAACCATGAGATCATGACCTGAGCTGAAGTCGGACGCCACCCAGGTGCCTCTCTCATCATCTTTCCTAATGTGAATCTTGAAGGTTAAGTGCCTTCAGTCTTCTCCTCTTTGAGTTTTTTTATGGCTAAAATGGACAACTTTGTCTAAACTCTTTTTCTTTTTAATATAATTTATTATCAAATTGGCTAACATACAGTGTGTAAAGTGTGCTCTTGGTTTTGGGGGTAGATTCCCATGATTCATCGCTTACATACAACACCCAGTGCTCATCCCAGCAAGTGCCCTCCTCAATGCCCATCACCCATTTTTCCCTCTCCCCCGCTCCCCTCCCATCAACTCTTAGTCTGTTCTGTGTATTTAAGAGTCTCTTTTGGTTTGCCTCTGTCCTTCTCTGTAACTATTTTTTCCTCTTCCCCTCCCCCATGGTCTTCTGTTAAGTTTCTCAAGTTCCACACATGAGTGAAAACATATGATGTCCAAACTCTTTTTGAATCTTTCTGTATTTCCAGTCATTACAATCTACCAAAATAATGAGGTTCATATCTTTCTAAGGCTTGTTGTTTGTTTTTTGTTTGTTTCCAGTTTTTATTCAAACTCCAGTTAGTTTAATGTTACAGTGTAATATCAGTTTCAGGAGTAGAATTTAGTGGTTCATTACTTCCATACAACACCCAGTGTCTCAGGCTTGTTGCTAAAATTGCCTTTTTTGGGTCCTGAATTCACTCATGTTTCTTATTCTTTCCTGGCCACCTATCTTCGTGTTCGGGGCCCTGTGAAACAAAGTTTGCTTCATCTACATCATGACATGATCAGCATTGGCCACATTCTTTCTCAGCCCTTGCTGTCATGGCAAGGTTACTTAGTTTTGGGTTCCCAAACCCCTAAGGGACCTGAGGAAGAAATCCAGCGCATTCATGAACTTGGATGGGAAAAATCGCACTTTTATCCTCACAAGCATCTACTTGAAACTTAGTATTTTCTTCCATTACAAATCCTACCAATAGACACTACAGGCATTTTCATACCATATAATTGTTGCAGGTATGAGACGATCATTTACGTTCATCGCTGCTTGGAAATTATGGTAGTCATTACAACTATCAGACCTAGTTACTTACTGTGCTGATAAAGATGCTACTATATTACTTTATCACCAATTTGTTTTTTTAAAAATTTTTTTTCAACGTTTTTTATTTATTTTTGGGACAGAGAGAGACAGAGCATGAACGGGGGAGGGGCAGAGAGAGAGGGAGACACGGAATCGGAAACAGGCTCCAGGCTCCGAGCCATCAGCCCAGAGCCCGACGCGGGGCTCGAACTCACGGACCGCGAGATCGTGACCTGGCTGAAGTCGGACGCTTAACCGACTGCGCCACCCAGGCGCCCCATCCAATTTGTTTTTAAAAATATTTTGAAAGCTAGATAGTATCATCATTGGTTTCTGAAGTAACATGGTGTATTCTATTTTATATGTTTAAAAGGATTATCCCAGGAAGACATTCACAGGCTCACTAGACTGTGGAAGGTGTCCATGGCACAAAAATGAAGAATCCCAGTTTTACAGATGAAAAGTTTTCAAGCTTTTTGGAATTCTGTCTTCATACATCAGCTCCTACACCCCGGAAACCATTTAACTGCCCTTATCTGGAACTCCGTTTCTATTAAATACTTCTTAAGGACAAAATTGAACATAGCATTTAAGAAATGAAGTGTTACGGTTTATACAAAGGAAAAGTAAACCTTGGTGCCCCATTTCAATTTTATATTTTGATGATCAACATTTTATTGACCTTAGTTCTTAGCAGAACACTGGCCAGGTATCCTTAGGAAACCATCCTTTCTTAATGGATATCATCCTACAGGGAAAGTTTGGATTATTTATGTTGTAATATGTTAACTTGTTCCCTTCATTAAGATTCATTTTTCATTTTTTTTCCAGATTGCACAGGCTTGTAAGATTTTCCTGTATCTTCCCCTTAACCCCTGGTATCTTTTTTCAACAGTTTGACTTTCCTCCCTCCACACCTCTTTGGTGTTATCTGTGAGATACCCGTATGTCCTTTTTCCTCAACATCATTTTTAAAGATGCCAAACAGCACTGGTTTGGTGCTTATCTTTGAGAAACCAGGCTCTTCATATTATGCTTCTCTACTCGGAGACACTTTAAAAATACTCTTTGCTCCCTAAATACCTCTTTATGTATGAACCCCCAACCTTACCCTATCTCCTCAATTCCATCACAGCACATTCAATAAATTAAAAAAGCACCAAGTGGGGGAAAATGATATTAATGACTAAGAAATTCTGTTCCTCTTTATTTAAATTCCCACTTCTTTTTGTCTAATAAGTAGGCAGATAGGAGTTTTCTCTTGTTTGAATCATGTTGTTTTCCCATGAATAGGGAACATTTAGGTTTAAACCTGTCTACGAAAAATGAATAGGAGATGAAGAGTTTAGACAGATCATCAATAGATGTGGAATTGTGATTTTTTAAATTTTATGAGAGAGAGAGAGAGAGAGAGAGAGGGAGGGAGGGAGGGAGGGAGAGAGGCATGAACAGGGGAGGGGCAGAGGGAGAGAGACAATCCAAGCTGAGCGTGGAGCCCAACACGGGGCTAGTTCCCACGACCCTGGTATCATATCCTAAGCCGAAATCAAGAGTCAGACAATCAACTGACTGGGCAGCCCAGGTGTCCCAGATGTAGAATTGTGATTATAAGAGCTTTGTTAGATACTAAAAGTCATTCCCAGGTGGATTCAATCTTTTGCACATACACACACTCCCCTCTATATGTCTTGCTGCATAGACAGTTCAGAATTACCATAACCTATTACTGTAGGTACCGTGATTATCGTAACAGCTCATAGTAACCATAGTTACCAGTTCAGAATGACCAACTGTCTTTCATAAAATAGTAGCTATATTTAGCTCCTTGGATATGGCTCCAAGAAATTCTCTTTGGGATACTCTTTCATACAAGATCCAAGAATCTTGTGCTCATATCTTTAAAAAAAAAAAAAAAGGCATGATCCCTCGGTGTTTTATTGATGATCTGTTTTCTTCCTGCTCTCCAGAGTATATCTAGTCTAAGGGAAATGTACTTATCAGTTCTGCCCTAGGGTGGAGCCCACCAACTCCATGCTTCCTTGCACTTGAGTCTCGCATAATGAACACACTTGATGGTATTGTTGAAGTTCTGTATTGATTTTCTCTTTACCGTTTTCTTATAGCAACTGCCATGCTCTAACCTCTCTTACTCATCCTGTCCCAAACTGCCCTCCAGTGACTCCTAAGTGACCCTTATCATTAACTCAATTGCTAACTTACTCTAACCATAATGACTGTAAACAATTGTGATGGTAACCTCTTCTTTCAAGGGTTTCTGACGCAATTTGGTTCTCAGTGTCTCAGGTCCTCTTGTTTTAGGCTCTACTGGCCATTTCTCCAGATGGAGTTCTTTTTATGAATGGGGGGTGGATTTTCAGCAAACCAGTCGGTAGAACAGGCAGCCATTTATATGTGTAGGTTATGTATTTTGGCCAACTTCATTCTTGAATTCCTTCATAACTCTTGAGTACATGCCATTTCATGCCAACCATTAACTGATATTTATTTTGTAAATTGAGTTTTGTGGCATGCTTGCCTATATAATCGCCATATGATCGTTCTTCCCTGCTAATCGATCCCAGATTCTGTTCACATAGGATAAAGTTCCTCTGACAGCATTGGAGGATGAGTCATGACTGATATGAGCCAGTCAGGGTAATCCCATTCCACCCCAACAGATACTTCTTTTCCCAGCTTTCCTTGCATCTAAGGCTGCCTGTGGATCTGTTACAGCTAATAACAAGAGGAAAGGTTGGGTCTTCTGGAAACTGATGGAAAGGATTTTGATTCCAAATTAAAGGCCAGATCTGATGAGAAGAGGATCTTTCAGGGTACCTGGTGGCTCAGTCGGTTAAGCCTCTGGCTCTTGATGTCGGCTCAGGTTATGATCTCACAGTGTGTGAGTTCGAGCCCCGCGTCGGGCTCTGTGCTGACAGCGTGGAGTCTGGAGCCTGCTTCGAGTTCTGTGTCTTCCCTCTCTCTCTGCCCCTCCCCTGCCCCTGCTCACACTCTGTCTCTCTCTCTCTCTCTTTTAAAAATAGACATTAAAAAAATATTTTTATTTATTTTTTAAAGAGAACCTTTCTCCCTCTGCCCCTTTTTTCTGCTTGGCATTCTAGAGCACACGTGTGATGTCTGCAGTTCCTGTAGCTGTCCAGCCAGCCTGATGGAATGTTCAAGAGGGAGCGCAAAATGCTGACCCAGCATCCTAATGTTTTTGAGCCCCTACACTAATTCTAACAACCCATTTCCAGCCTTACTGTTGTGTAGGATAATTAAACAACTTGAATATCTCATAACTCACATTTTCTCTTGCTTGCGGCCAGTCACGCTCTTAACTGATTTGGGCATAAGAAACACGATTTTAACCACTTTTCCAGTCTGGGATTTAGATTAGGTTCTGCTTTTTCGATGTAGTTTTAAGTAAGAATCAAATGTTTTAGAGGACATTTTGAGAGCATGTAATCCTCCTTGGTGAAAGAAAGAAGGAAGGAAGGAAGGAAGGAAGGAAGGAAGGAAGGAAGGAAGGAAGGAAGGAAGGAAGGAAGGAAGGAAAAGAAAGAAGGAAGGAAAGAAAGAAAGAAAGAAAGAAAGAAAGAAAGAGAAAGAAACAAAGAAAGAGAAAGAAGGAAAGAAAGAAAGAAAGAAAGAAAGAAAGAAAGAAAGAAAGAAAGAAAGAGGAAGGAAGGAAGAGAGAGAAAGAAGGAAGGAAAAGAAAGAGAAAGAAAGGACGATTTGGTGATGATTTGGTGCTCTACAGGCTGTTAGCTAGGAAAACATTAATTACCATGGGCAGATTGGTCAAAAAGCCTCAAAGAAGGGAAACAGTGAATGAATAGAGGTTTTCTGGGCAGAGATAGGAAAAAGTTAAGGCATTAAACCAGGAAGGGTGTGATGCTTGCTACGTACATTCCCTAGGAAGCTCTTTCAAGGAGGCAGTATGGTGTGGGTATCTTGAACACAGACATGGATCCAGGGCACCCCCCTGACAAGTCATGTGTCATGTGACACAGTTGCCTCTCTGCTCCTCACCTCCAATAATCTAGGATGTGGTGGAATGTGGTACCGTGGGGTCATTTATCTCTGCCATCCCTCGAAGTTTTAGGGTAAGGGAGCAGGGCATAGGTGAATGACTCAAGTGGACTGTTTAAGTAACTAAGAGAATGTACTGGGCTTCCAGTACATTCTCCCAGACCAGTTTCACTTTTGAAACAGAAACATCCTCTGTTTCTCTGTGTCCGTGGCACACTTCGAGGGGAGAATAGAACAAGCACAAACAGCTTGAGCTGAGCTTGCGAGACTGTCCCAGGGGCCCTGTCCCGCCCTGGTATGACACATACTGCTTGACCTCTACACTTTACATGCTCAAAAGAATTGGTTGCCAACATTTAAAAAGCAGGAGACTTTTATACACAAATCCACGTCTTTGGCCTCAGAAAACCAGACATGGTGGCCACATTTGCTCTGCATTTCTGAGATGGCACCCTGGTTCAAGCAGAGTAACCCTTGTCCCGTGTCGTGTTTTCTGGCTCACCAGTCACCCTCCCCTTGTTGTTTCCATGACACTGAGGCTGAGTACTAATTTATCATCACTCTCACAATGCTTTTTGTCCCCCATAATAGAGACTGTCGCTCTCAAGAGTGGGAAAACAAAAGAATAGATAGAGTAGGCTGTATGTTTCTTGTACCCGGCCCACTTCATCATTAAAATTAGCTGCTTCTCAGTGCCTGTAGGTCTCAGAATTTGCAAACCCGACCATAACTGCAGTGTAGACCACAAATGGAAATTTGTCTTTGTGCCACTTTCAAACTCATCCTTCCTGGAGGAGGGGAGGTGAGGGGGTTGATTGTTCTTACAAGGCAAAGTATCTTTAGTGCATGGCAATGGCTAAATTAATTCCGTTTTCCAGACCCCTTTGCCACACGACAGCTAGTCTGACAAACATCGTTGCTAATTAGTGTGCCGAGTCGAGGGAGGGAACCCATTATCTGGCGATCACAATTAGTGCTTTTCAATAGACCCTACCAATTAAGACACGATGTGCAATCTTGGCCTGGTGCTGAGGAATTTCTGAGTGTGTGGGGTAGGACCTTTACTGTCCAGTAGCAGGGGGCATTCCCGCCAGGGCCGTTTGCTGGGACAAAAATCACAATTCTGGTGCAAGGTAATAAACCCAGGACATGGTAGTCATGCCAAAGTGGACCGTTTTTGGCTTTGAAATGGACAGACAAGTTGCCTGCAGCCTGATCGTCTCTCCTGCTTCGGAGTAAAATGCTGTCCCCACGGCATCTATAAAACTGGTTTCCTCTTCAATTCTCTCATAAGTGTGAAAGCCTAACACGTCTACAGTTTTTATAAAGATCCATTAATTAGCCAGACTATTTATTTGTCCACTAAAAGAGAAGAGTTCTGTGGAACAGCAAGGCCTAAATAGTTTTATGATCAAAGTGTCGAATATAAGACCACGTCAGGACTCATGGATGTGGGCTGTTGACTCTCGTGGTCAGGGAGCATTCGGGTGGGAGTTTGGGTGGGAATTTGGTGCTTCCAGGCAGCGTCATAGCCTCACTGACGTTCAGGCTGAAAGACTGGGCATGGGCCTGGTTTCTGGGTTGCCCATCTCCACCGGGCAGTAATGCAACAAGCAGTTTGAAATTTACAGAATGGGGAAAGAAATCACCCATGCTAGAGCCTTCCCTCCGAGAGCCACCAACAAATTCTCAGGGGGTAGCCCTTGCCTTCAAGACCAGGCTGTGATCTTCCCAGCCATCTGGAGAAACCCTGGTGAGGTCAGCTTTGTAGGCACAACAGGAAGTTTCTTGAGCACACGGTGCAGGGGCTGAGAAGGCAAAAGTGAGTCTGTCCTCCAGGGACAGGGCAGACCAAGGGTTCCTAGGCCCAGTGGGTCTGGAGAACTGACAGGGCAGAAAATTTAGAGGAGACAAATCCTTGCAAAGATCTCCAGGGCCTAAGAGAGGGTAGCTCCTTAATGCTTGGAAAAAAGAGTGAACGAATCTTAATATGAAGCAGAATATTGTGACTCATGAATGGGGCTGGCATGACACCCTTGGGATTTGCATTTGCAGGGCCAGTAAACAGCTAGGAATTTCTTTAGGATGTTGATGTCAAGAGTCATTACTTGGAGCAAAATGCGTTCTACATCACTGTTCTCCTTGGGTCTCATTCATGTATCTTTTGGCCGGTCACTTATCCAAGGAATCGTAACTTAGTCCATCAAATGTTTCCATGGGTGGCCTCAGAGGCCTCTCTAAGTAATCCCTTGGAATTAGCAGGCATGTTTGAATTTTCAGGAGAGGGACACTGAAGACTGGGGAAGAGATTGGCCAAGGTCAGGCCAATAAGGGGGGGGGCCAGGCCTTGCGCCAGGTTCTCTGCTTCCTCTCTACAGGCTGTTTTCCCCACAGCAGCTCCTTCAGGTGCTGCTGACTTTGTGTGCAGGGGTGGGAAGGAGTTCTGCAGAAGTGAGATCTCTCTTAGCTGCTCATTTGAGATAAAATACTGTCCCGAAGAAAGCTCAGCTCGGGGCCTGGAGGAGATCAGAGGTGGCCAACCTCCCTGAGGCTAGTCAAAGGGTAATGAGGCTCCACCAACTGCCTCAATTCCCTCTTGATGTCTGTTTATGTCTTTATCATCCATGAATTCATCTAAATTATTTTTGGATCTGGTTAAAGCTTTATATTTTCTGGAAGAAATGGATTTCTATACTTTTCTGCCTACAGTGACAAATATGACTACCTTTCATTTGTCCTGGAGATAATTCCTTCAAATCTTCCTTCCCAAGAGAGAAATCCCCCTTTCCTGCCCTAAAATAATTTTCCAGAGGCGACTGTCTCATACAGTTAGAAAGTCATTCATTTGTGCTGGACTTCTGGGCTGTACCCCCCTTGAGAAGCAAGTACCTCTTCCAGGTAGGAACACGTTAGAAAGTTGGGGTGGGGATCACAGCCTGAAACCTCTACTCTGTGAGCCAGGCAGGTGATCCAGAAGAGCAAAGGGAAGTGGCACTGCTGGAGGATGAGACAGGAGACAGCCGCTCAGGCCCCGTGTGGGGGATAGGGTGTAGTGAGGACTGAGGGTGACAGACTGCCACCTCTCAGCTTCTGCTCAATTACGCCATGTGAGGATATGGGCTAATGTTGCCACATCTCCTGGGGTGGGTTTATTTGTTGTTGTTGTTTCAATAAAAGCTAGAAATCAAGATTAAAGGTAATGTCTCCTGACTTTTCGATGTTGGAACTCATTAAAAAATACTTAAACACTTCGTGGACTAAACGAAAGATCTCTGTGTCCCAGTGATAGTGCTACAAAATGACTTGGGGAGATGGTAGCTTCTCTTCCTTTAATTTTTTTTAAGTTTATTTATTTGTTTAGAGAGAGAGAGAGAGAATGAATTCCAAGCAGGCTCCACACTGTCAGTGCAGAGCCTGACGTGGAGCTTGAACTCACGAACCGCAAGATCATGACCTGAACCAAAACCAAGAGTTGGATGCTTAACCGACTGAACCACCCAGGTGCCCTTGTCAGTCATCACTTTAATATGGACTCTTGGTTTGTTCTCCGTCTTCTGTAAAACCCTGGATAAGTGCAGCTTTGAGAATCCTTCTTTCCAACCAGATTGCTGTTTTCAAATCCCTCCTAGAGACATTCTGGGTTCAAATTGGGCCTCATGATGTGAGTTAAAGATCAAGTTGGGGTGTGAACTTGGCACAGGCCAAGGACAGTTTCTTGTCTGTAAAATGAGGCAGACACACCTGAAGGCTTCCATTAGAACTCCCGCCTGTTGTAAGGGTAGTCCGGTTGTAGGGCTCCCGAGCAGTTGTATAAATCGGGCACATTTTCTTACACTCTCAGAGCCTCAGCTGCCCTGTCTATAAAATGGAGATAATGACGATCTCTGGACTTAGAAGGGTGTTCTAGAATTAGAGGAAACATATATGCATTTCTGGTCACCAGGTGCTAAATAAATGCCATCAGTATGTTTCTATTTTACCCTGAAGTTTTACTGACATAATGTCAGATTTTTTTCTTCACTAACAACTGAGATCACTGCCCACAGAAATGGAATTTGTTGAAAAGAATCAAGAAGTGCAGGAAGAATTTTTGGTGCTGGGAAAATGCTAGTGCTGAGCGATGGGGTCTCCGTGAGTCTTGGGAAGTGGCAGGTGGCCTGGGAGACCAGACAACGCAAGAGTGGCCGAGCTGGGGTGGTGGGGTAGAGGTATGAGGAGTGTCACTAGCAGAGCATTAGAGAATCTCAGGCGGGAAGTCCTGGGGACCGGAAGGGCAGCCACGCCCCCAGACTGGTGCCTCAAACAACAGGTTGATTCTCATACTTCTGGAGGCTAAAAGTCCTAAGTCAAGGTGTTGGCACGGCCATGCTCTTGCCCGGCTTCTGGTGGTGCTGGTAACCTTGGTGTTCCTGGGCTTGTAACTGTGTCACTGTGACTTCTGCTTCTCTCATCACGTGGTTGTCTTCTCTTTGTGTGCCTGTGTGTTCACATGGCACATTCCTCCCTGAGCATGTGTGTCTCTATGTATCTTTCTATAAAGACACCAGGCATGTTGGGTTAAGGGCCCACCCTACTCCAGTGTAGCATCATCTTAATGCACACTTATGTTTGCAAAGACCCTGTTTCCAATATCCAAATAAAGTCACATTCTAGGTAACAGGGATTAGAGCTTCAACATGATCTTTTTGGAAAACAGTTCAGCCCATAGCAGTGACCTTGGGCAAATCATTTTACCCGCTGAATGTCACGTCCTTATTTTGTCAAATAGAGATGCTGCCTCACTCACCTACCTCCCAGAGCTGTTGGGAAGACCAAATGCAATAATGTTGGAGGAAACCTTTCTGTAAAGCACAGAGCACCTTATAACTGCTTAGTATTTTGTTACCACCCTGCAAGGGATGTGATAAGGTCAGAGATGATGATTGTCGGGCGTGTGCATTCCTCTGGAGCTATCATAAACATAAAAGCTGGTAATATTTATTATTAATAACCTCCTTGCTGGATCCCTGGAGGCCAAGGAGCCCGCTGATGGAATCCTTTGACAACCGTGTTCTTCTCCTGGCCACTCCCTCTCCTTCCTGCGCATAGTGAAAGCATGCCTGTGAGTTCTGGTCTCACAGAGGGAAATGATTGTAGTGTTTCCCACCCCACCCCCCACCACACTCCAAAATAAACTCCACTTGAGGATCATGACAAATTGTCTTAAGGTATTTTGCTTTTCAAATCTGTGCTGACTCTCTGACTTGATTGCCTGTTACCCGGAGGGATAGATTTCCTTGGTTTAAGAACTATTTGTTTTTGAGGATTTAACAAAGTACACATCCATATGAACCCAGAGTTCACTTGTTTTGGAGAAGTGAAGAGGGCACAGATTTCTAAGCATTTTGATCCCTCCAGTCTTTGGGCTGCATTATCATCACTTCCCCCCAACCCCCTACCTTGTATTTCCATTTATTTGCTTTATGCCACCATTTTGCTTGGTTTTTCACTACTTTTTCCTTAAGTGTCTTCCCTCTTCGTGTTTTCTCTGCCATTTCTCTAATTTTACCTTCCTTTCTTCCTTTTTCCTACTTTGCTTCTGCTCTCTTTCCAGAACATAGTTTCCCTCTTCTCCTGCTCACTTTCCTTTCTTTCTCAGATTGGTCAGATCCTTGGCTAACCTCTGCTATATTTTCATTCTTGAGACCTCTTAGACTGTCCAGCCCATAATATCCTCTGCCACTCTCCTGTGACAGTTTATAGTCTGTTTTATGGACCTTAAAACTATTCAGTCTCCTTGCTCTTCAAAGGGGGTGGTTGATGCTGAAGTGAATCAAAAGGGTTTTGCAGGTGGGGCTTCTCCTTCACGGACAGCTGCTTATTTATGTCCCTTTTTGCTTTGTTGGTTGGTTTGTGCTGCTGTGATTCTTTCAGGAGGGGCTCACATGATGGCAGAGGACAGAGCAAAGGCTTCCAGCCCTGTTGAGATAGCACCACCCCCAACACTAGTCCTGTGGACCGGGAGAGAGGGCAAGACACTCTGTCCTGTACTGAAGGCTTGAAGTTCTCTTCGAGCCAATTACAAGAGGATGAAAGGTTCTTTATTCATTCATCCAGCAAATACTTTTTGAGCTCTTATTAGGGACCAGGCATCATGTTGGGTAAAATTCTCTTAAAGCCAGAAGATCGTATTGGTTAATGCACAGAGAATCATAGAAACAGTATGTGATTAGGGTTGTGTGAGCACTAACCTGGAGTCTATCCTGACCCCATCTGGCGGGAGGTGGATGGAAGGGAGGGAAGGCTTTCTTAAGAGGCTATGACCTTGAGCTAAGGCCTGAAAGATGGACAGGGGTTAACCAAGGGAAGGGGTGGAGATAAGGCATAGAGTAGGGGGCAGAGAGGATGGGGTGGCGTTCCAGGCAGAGGACCCAATTAATGCAAAGGTCCTTAGGGCAGGTAGACCTTGGACCCTCTGCAGATCTGAAGACCAGCAGTATGGAAGAGCAGGAGGGCATGAATGGCCCAAGACCAGGTGAGAGAGGGAGGCAGAAGCTGTGTTCACTCTGGAAAGGCAGGGCAATGTTGAAAAATACAAGAAAGAGGAATGATTTGAAATACTACTAGCCACTCTTCTAAGTTTGCATCATACTTTCTACACACATTTTAAACTTCTTTGAGATAGAACATACATAAAGTGTATAAAGTATATACTCACGTGTATGTCTCAGTGGAATTTTTACTTGAATAGACGATGTTTTTATATATATATATATATATATATATATATATATACACACACACCCACACACACATATATATGTATGTATGTATTTTGTGTGTGTGTGGCTTGAACTCATAGCCCTGAGATCAAGACCTGAGCTGAGATCAAGAGTCGGATGCTTAACTCACTGAGGTGAGTGCCACCCTGGCACCCCTGTGATTCTGCTTTTTAATGTAACTTGATATCACAAAAGTTTACTCTGTTGAAAGTACATGGAGAATATGATAAGGACTGAATTCCATTCTAACATTGTACATCCTGATTTATCCCTTCTTCAGTGTGTCCATTTGTCTTGCTTTGGTTTTCCCTTCTTGTGCTGTGCACTGAACATTATTGCGTATAACTGTTGGCGCATATCTGGTTATCTCCATAGCGGTCTTAGAGGCAAAATGGGTGCAAACATCGGTGAGGCTCTCGAGACATGTTGCCAGATTGCAGAGAGATTAATTTTTACTCCAGGATTTCCAACAGGGTGGAAAACGTTCCCCTCCTCTGCATTGCTATCTCCTGTACCTGGCTCTCTCCTGAGAGGACTCTGCTGTTCTTGCTTTATTTCCCCTGCAGCTCTGTCCAAACAAAGAAAAACCCTCAGGTTAGGGGATCTTCAGTGGATGTTTGACATGACAGGAAAGACCCCATTTCCTTCGTGGTGGATGGTGGGAAAACGAAGCTGTGAGGCTGTGGGACCCTCCTGGCTGCTCTGTGCACCTACCGTGTCGCTCTACGAGGTTCTCAGGCTGTAGAAACCTCTCTCCAGCCTCAGCTTGGCTTCTCAGTTGTGGTTCCTCTCCTCTATTCTTCCCCGGTGGCCTTTCTCATTCCCCACAAGGTGGAGGTATTCAGGACTTGTTTGTTGATTTAATGAAGAAAGATGTCATTTCTTAACGTGACGCCGTCTGGTAATCATCTCCTTTTTAAATTTTCATTTTCTTTTATTTCTTTTTTTGGCCTGTGTGTGTGCCTAAAGGAGAATAAATATCAGAGGGAAGGTGCAATTTGCTCACCCCTCTGGTACTGACTTTCTGTCAAAGCAGTGGCTCCTTGCAGGGTTTCTGGGCTTCTCCAGCTGTTTAAAATGGCTGACCTCCTGTTTACTTCCTCGTTTGTATGTCTGAGCAAAATGGAAAATTCAAAGGTAGGTGTTTTGCTTTCTCCCCGAGCGAGAATGCTGCGCAGGGAAGTACTTCCACCCGTGTTACTAATGGAGCTTGCTCTCTGCAGACTGGCGGTGAGCCCAGGTTTACAGCAATTCACTTCAGACAAATACGTTCTGCCACTTTCTCTCTTGGGAACAGACATGGCAGAATCCCAGTGGGTCATCCCATCTGTCCCCTGGAGCCAGGATTACTTCCTCCCTCTTATCCGCAACGGCTTTTTCAACATGACTTTTAAATAAACCATAAAATGGAAATATGCCTGGCAAGTGGAGAAATTGTCTACTGGTTGAAGACGCTCGTGGAGTCCTGCGGCTTGGAGAAAAACAAAACAACATGAAAGCAAAAGCAAGGGATAAGCCTCTGCTTATTTTATCCCTCTTTCTCCCAGTCCCATGTAGACCCAGACCTCAGTCGTCCCAAATAACAGCGGATTCTGTAAGGGTTTGTACATTCAGGCCCCCGGGGTATGGGCAAGAGGGTCTGCCCCCGGAAGGAGCATCTTGGGGCCAGATGGGGCTGTGAGA
The DNA here is from genome assembly GCF_028749965.1 of Puma concolor. NCBI lineage: Eukaryota > Metazoa > Chordata > Mammalia > Carnivora > Felidae > Puma > Puma concolor. Next base: position 13,977,034 of record NC_141668.1, on the reverse strand, counting down.
GGAATCCCCAAGCGTACCCCTGAACTGCAGAGAGGGAGGAAGTGTAGCAGCAGTGACAGCAGAAAGAAGAGGAAACCTGCAGAGAGATTCACCTAAAGGGAAGATATCAAATCTTAGGATATCAAGAGTGGTGGCCAAGGGAGCCAAGGGAAGGGAGTGAGCATCCAGGTTTTCAACTGGCCAGGAGCTAAGAAAGTGATGCCAGTGCCGTATGCAGTAACGTGGATGGAACTGGAAGGTATTATGCTGAGTGAAATAAGTCAGAGGACAGAAATCGTATGTTTTCACTCATATGTGGATCTTGAGAAACTTCACAGAAGTTCATGGGGAAAGGGAAGGGGAAAAATAGTTACAGAGCGGGAGGGAGGCAAACTACAGGAGACTCTTAAATACAGAGAACAAACGGAGGGTGGACAGGAGGGTGAGGGAGAGGGGGAAATGGGTGATGGGCATTAAGGAGGGCACTTGTTGGGATGAGCACTGGGTGTTGTATGTAAGCCAATTGGACAAGAAATTATATTCATAAAAAAAGAAAGCGATGCCAGGGAGTGAGGGGTATATATGTGGCACACCATTTTGGCAGCTGGGGGAGGCCCTGGTAAGTGGGACTTGACTGAACTGTGCTCATGCTCCCAATGACCAGCCCTGGAACATTGCTGAGCTTTGGGAAATGTGAGCAAAATGTGTAGCATGTGACTTCTGCCCTCAAGGAGCTTCGAATCCAGTTAAGGAGATGAATACGGCAACAGGGGGTTGTATAAAGCAACACGTGATAAGGTGTTCCAGAGCAGGTAATAGGCAAGGGATTGCATTTGTGCTCAGCAGAAGGAGAAACTAGTTTAGCCTGAAATAGTTGAGGATGATTTGTTGCAGAGGAAGACAATGTATGCTGGGTCTTAGAGAGTGAGTGAGCTTTGGACAGGAAGGGCAAGACATTTTAGACTCTGGCTCTGTGACATTTGCTAATATTTAATAGGAGTTGTTTTTGCTAGGCCAACCCCATAGAGGTTGCTTAACTGCCCCCAAGTATTAGAAAAGAGGAGCCTTCTTCTTTGTACATGGCGTATGTAGAAAACATGCACATCTGTCTGCAGTTAGTCTGGGGCATCTGTTACTTTTGTCACTAGACGCTGCCCTCAGTCATATGACTCAAAAGCATGGTGGCGTCGGCATTTTGAGAGTGGATCCTTCTTCTCCGACAGGATGCACAATGACCAAGCTCGGAGGACTCCTGTAGATACATCGAAAGCTGGCCTGTGCACTCACACGGACAGACGAATGGTCACATGGGTAGGAATACCCAGTGGTTTATGACCAGGTCTTGTTTTCTCCCATGTAGGCAGGTCTACGAGCAAGGCAGAAGTATAACCAAAGAAGTTGCCAGGTGAACGTGGAATAAGTAGGGCTAGATGGCACGGGGTATAATAGTATCAGGCTACAACAAACTAGGTGTCTTCATCTGCCTTCCATGAGACCAGGATACACAAGACCAGAATATTCCAGGTCCAAAGGCTGCGACCCCCACATACATCTCCGCATTAGAGGTACACTTGCCTCTGGGGCAGAATATCCACTGTGCCCTGGCTAAGGCCACCGCAGCCCATCTGCCCATGTGCACAACTGCTCCTCACCTCCTCCCGCCGAAAGCCAGGCCCCTGCCCCGTTAGACCCCCTCTCCTCTTGACGACTCACAACACTGCTCTACCAGTTCCCCACTAATCTCTCATCTCCTTTTTTCCTTCTTTCCATTGGACTGGTCTCAGGAACATACAAATACCTGCTGCTTTGGTAATCTTAAGAAAAGTCTCCTCTTGAACCCATTTTTTCCTGCCAGCTGGTCATCCACATCTTTTCTCCTTTTTGCAGCAGAGCTTCCGGAAGGGTCGTCCAGTTCCTCTCCTTTCCTGTCTCTCAGTCGCATTCCGATCTGGCTACCACTAGCGGTGAAGTGCTCTAGAGCTCAGGTGGCCCTTGAGAGAAGTCTCACTCGAGAGAAGCAGATGGGGCCTTTCCCCCTCCGTTGACCAGTCCTTGCATGCACGCTGCACCCAGGGAAGGGGCGTAACCTGGGACGAGGGCAGCTCCAGCAGAGGGCTCAGCTGTGAGCCTTCAGCAGCCAACACTCCCGACAGCCGCAGAGATGGGGTCTGGAAGGGGAGTTGGGCAACACATCACACGATCCCCCGCAGGGCCGCTTGCCAGCTCTCCACCTGAGTCCAGAGGTGGCGGTTGAAAGTGTCGAAACCTCTGTTCAGCAGCCAGAACGTGAACCCGAAATTTGTGACAAGGGTGCTCCAACTGTGCCACCGAGTTCCTCACGTGGGCGAACGTTGAGTTATGCATCAAATCCATCTTTGTGGGGTGGACTTTCAGGCAAGGAGGGAAATGGCCGTGATGTTGAAAGGACCCTCCCCTCCTCCTGTTTTATTCCTTATGAACAGGCAACGAGGAGAGAATGCCAGGGTCTGCCCTGTAGCTGAGGGGGTGGGAGGCCCCGAGCTCATCACCAAAGTGTGCTTTATCCCCTTGAGGAGTTTATGGTGGGAAACCCGGGACTGTAAACACCCAGGAGCTGTCCCGTCTTCATAGCCTCCTGGTGTGGAGTCCATTCTTCTTGCCTGGAAATCAGCATTTAAACAGGACTCCGCCAGCTGGCCTCTGGGGCTGTAAAGAGAGAGCCTGTGGTGCCTCTTAAGGTTTCCCCTGGTGCTCCAGTGCTCCACACGCCTTATTTGGCTAACTACTCTTTAAAATGATCATCTCCTAGGCTCACAGATACAGATATGCGGTGTAGGCAAACTCCCTTGTGCACGAAATCTTTTCGCACCCATTCTTTGCACCCACCCATCGCAGCATGGAGGTGGGTGAGGAAAAGTGATCATTCCAGGGAGGGGGTGGGCTGAGGGAGTGCAGGCTGAGCTTGGCTCCACTGGAGCGACTCAATCCCTCACACACACCTGGTGGGAACGTCTCTCCTGCTTGTGTCATGGCCACATTCAAAGAGTTCCCATGTGTCCCCTCACGTGATGTTTACTTAAGTATTCATGGGGACTTCCTTTCCCAAACTGGCATCTTGTCACTTGATTTTACTCTGGTGTTTACTTTTGTGGGCCATTTTCTCTGTATGGCTCTATATTCGTCTCTGGCATTTAAACAGAATTTGTGAATATGTAATCTGATAGACCAGATCATTACTTCGAGACCTTGCGCTCCTAAGGTTTCATGTGCACCGAACGTAATGGAGCAGGGTACCAGCTGCATTTACCAAATCCCCGAGTCCATAACACCTGTGCATCCTATTCAATATTCATTTTGTCCTTGTCTAAAGATATACATCCCCACCTCCCATGTCTGGGATTTGAGTTTGTCTCCCTATTTCCATATGTTTCTTTTTCATAATTTAACGTATCCTTGGATACTGGCAGATGCTTTCTCTTCCAGATTTTGCATATTTGATAGACAGATCACCACCTCGCTTTATATATCGGATGATGAGTATTACTGTTTGCTTTCATTTGCTCCTTTGTACCATTTAAGCGTTGGTCCATCTCCCTGTGCCTTTAATAATTAACATGAGTAAATTATGCCTATGATTCTATAACCTTGATAGGTTCTGACACAATGGAAAGGTTTTAATGTGGCCCATATTTGAAACTGCTTGTCACTTGAAAGTACTGGCCCCGTCATTTCAGGGTCATTGTGATGTGCCATGTGAATTGCAAAAAGTAAACCCTTCCATTTCATTCATCTTGATTGCACCTGCATGGAGGTTGTCAAAGTGAGAGCGTTATTTTTAAATGAAAAAGACACGGAGTTAAAAATACAGTAGAAACCTTTTATGATGCTGATTTTAGCAGACAGGACTAACGTCTGTGTTGGAAGCAAACTGTATTACATCCTTTTTCTTATTACTGTAGGTAATAGTTACGTTCCAGGGGAAATCATTCGACTCCAGGAGTTCTTCCACCATTTTCTGTTATGGAAGCCACAAAGAAATGAGCCCCCCCCCCCATTACTCTGTATAATTCTTAGTGCATTGGAGGTTATGGTTCTTGCAGTGAATAGGCCATGGTTATCATAGTATATTTGGAAATGACCATGTTGATAGGTCTATGAGAATTTAATATGCCGCCATATTAATTAGGAGGTGTTGGGGGGGGAGGGGTCTCACTTAGAGGTCATCCTTGGGGAAGAGACCAGACTCTTTGACATACAATAGAAATACAGCAAGCCTTGGTGAGCAACAGAAGGGGACATCTCTCTAGGCCATCAGCGTGGAGGTATTCAGATGGGACCAGCCACTTGGGGACCCTGAAGTTTTGCCAGTCCTTTGGGTGTGTATCTTAACCTTTGTAATCCAATGCAAATTTCTCTTTTATATTTGTAATACTCTCTGCATTTATCTTTTGTTCTTCCTTAGTGCTTAGTAAAATCTTTTAAATGCTTCAGCCAGCATTTCTCCTGTCTTTTCTGCAGGAACTGTATTTAAGGATAACTGTATAGACCTGAATGATTACTGAATGTTCTACTTTACAGAAGAAAGCCAGCTAATAATTATAGAAATAATTTTTAAAATAATTTCAAGAGTCCCAATGAATGTATTGATTCAGGCAAGTATCACTAATTGGAATGAAAATCACTGGATATGTAGCTATTAAGGAAATGGATATTTGCTATATTGCCAGAATCACACTGACTGCCAGATTACTTTCTGGTCTCAAGAGGAAGGCATAATTGTACGATATAGGAAAAAGATTAACCTCACCCTAATCCGATATGCAATCTTAACATCACTAATGGTAACAACCTGATGTTATATGTCTTTGGATGTAACTGAGCACAACTCTACAACTTGACTTCTAATGCTTTATAGAAAAAAAAATGTTTAACATTAATCCATTGAGACTTTAGATAGCTATTTCAGTTTCTAGGAAACATAAAGGATAGAAGAACAAGTTCAGAATCACCAGAAGAAACAATTATACAAATCTAGGGGTTAAGACATTCTGCAGGACCACTGGCCCAGGGTCTTTACAAATCAGGGTCAAAAGGGAAAATTGCTAGATTTAAAAATATTTAAAGGACAACAATAATCAGATGCCATCATCCTGGCCTGATTTGAACAAAGAAGCTATAAGGACATTTGGGGGGGGGGGGAGACTTGAATATGGTGAAAGTATTAGATGATATGAAATTAACTGAAATAGATATGAAGAAATCATTGCCTAAAAAAGTTGCAGGATAAGATGCACTGTAATATCTCATATTGGTAAATATACACGTATATATATGCTAGGAAGAGCCACAAAGAGACTATGTGCTAAGGTAGTAATGGTTAATTTCTAGTTGGTAGAAATGTGATGCTTCGGTTTTCAGTTCTTACTTGTGTGTACTTTATAATTTTCTGTAATGCATGGAAGCTATTTCTGTTATTTTAGGAAACCACCGTAAAGAAAACATATCAACAAGGAATTAGGATTTCATTTTGTATTAAGATCTGTTGATTCTTTTGGAACTCAAATATTTTTTAAGTAGCGCTTTTCTTTTAGAGCAGTTTTAGATCTAGAGAAAAGCTGCGAAGATAGTACGCACAGTTCCTGTATATCCTTCACTCATTTCCTCTAACGTTAACATCTTACATTACCATCATTCATTTGTCTCAACTAAGATATTAACGTTGTGGGTGTTACTATTAACTAAGCTCCAGACTTTACTCAGATTTTTACCACTTCTCCCACCAATGTCCCTTTCCTGTTCCAGGATGCCACCTTGCATTTAATCATCAGATCTGTTCAGTCTCTCAAGTCTGAGCCAGATTCTCAGTCTTTCCTTGTTTTCATGACCGTGACAGTTTTGAAAAATATTGCTCAGGTATTTTGCAGACTGTCCCTCACTCTGGATTTGTCTGCTGTGTTTCTCATAGTTAGACTGGGGCTGTGGGCTTCTTAGGGAAGAATTCCGCAGAGGTGAGGTGCCCATCCTGATGCATTGTATGATGGGGTGCGTGATGTCAACATGGCTTATCACTGGTGAAGTTAACTTTGGTCATGTGCTTAAGGTAGTATCTGAAAGGTCTCTACTATTTTTCCAGTTACTATTTTTTAAGGTTACTATTTTTCCCTTTCTATACTATATTCTCTGGAGTGAGTCACTGAGTCCAGCCCATATGGTTTTTAATTTTTGCAAAATGCTGCTCTGTACTGCCCCCACCCCAAAATACCCAGAGCACTAGTCACTTTTAGCTAGGCTAAGGGAACCTTATTTTTTCCACCTTTGAAAGAGCATTGTCAGGTACTAACACACGGAAGGGCCGTGGCTTTGGTGGAGCTGGTTATGAAGTGAGAGAGGACCCTAAGGGAAAGCTGACACTCAAGGTCACTGAGCCCAGAGCCCTTGGTGGGCCGCTGCTCCTCCACATTGTGCTTTGACCAACCTGGATGTTCTCTTTCCCATGCTTAACTTACAACAATTCTGGGTTCTGTTTTATTAGAGAAGTAGTCTTCCTGTATAGAAGGTACTTTTGATTTCCATGAGTCTTTCATTGCTCTTGGAGAATGGGTGGCAGAAGAATGGAAGGGGTGATACCAAAAATGATGGAAAGGTGCCAGCCGAGCTCTCCTCCCTGGTGGACATCCCTTCCCTTGGGGCTGCAGAGTGGGAACAACCCCACACATCCGGGGTAAGAGCCTCTCCCACTCACGTGACTGCCACTCTCAAAGTGAGACTCACATTCCTGATCATGGATATCATTACGTGAGAAAGGAAAGTTTCTGATTTAGGCTAATACTGAGAACGTTCTTGGGAGATTTTTATCAAATTGGGATATTGTTCAGATGTGGTATGATTCTACCAGAAAGTTCTTTTCCAATTGGAGAATTTGGAAATGAATGTAAATTTACGGAATATCGCATTGGATATCTTTTCCTACCCATCTATTCTTACTGCTCTAGAGGTAGACTAAGGCATTATTGAGCACTCTGTCCCTACCCATAAATACAAATTTGAAAGCAAGTCCAGTCAAATATTAAAAATGCATGTTTCGGTGACAAAATTTTCAGGCCTAGATGTATATTTGGGGGGCTACTTGTTTAAAGCCTTAATGCATTTGTGCTAATGACATCAATAACCTAGAACAGATTGTAGTTCTACAGTGTTTAATGGTGGAGGGGCAGCCAAATGTCATTTATGTTACTATTTGTTGGCTATGCACAAAAATCTGAACGTAGGAAATATCTGAATGTTTTAGACTGATAGAAGAACACGTGGAATAACTGAATCTTTCAGTCATATTCGTGTGTGTGTGTGTGTGTGTGTGTGTGTGTGTGTGTGTGTGTGTAGACCTTTCTAAGGTAATTGAGCAGGAGACACCATCTTATTGATGATATTCAATTATAGGAATCTTTCTCCCCCTTTAGAAAATGATATCCCCCATCGACTTCTTTGTAGTATCTAAACTTGGTGGGTTTTGTATAAATTTTTTCAGGTTATTAGTATTTTTGCCTTTCTGACTGGAATACACATTTTACCAAATGTCTCACTGAAATAGAATGTTATGTACTATGAAGATAATTTTGGGCTATGTAGAGTCCCAGTATTTTGATTAAACTTAAAAAAAGAAAAGAATTGTATGTTCTTTTCCCTGCTGACAGTGAAAATCTGACTATTGTTGTCTATATATATATATATATCTGTTTTGGTGGGAAGGATCTGATGCCTTTCTACAAACAAATATTAATTGAAAGCCTATCACCCTGATCATTAAGGTAATTATTCACATAAGTTGCAGTCCTCCTCAGCTATATTAGATCTTTTCATCTGATAATTACGTTGTAAGTGAAGCTGACTCAGCATATTAATGTCATTGCATTTTAGAGATAGGGTATCATCTCTGAAAAGCAACTTCTACCTCTCTTTCAGGAAACGTCAGACTCTAATATATATCTAGAAGCAAGCAGACCTATAACTGGGTATTAGGGAGGCTAATATGTAGCTGCAGAGCCCTGAATGATGGACCCGTCACTGTCTTCCCACCCGCATCTAGTGCAATTCACATCTTACATGCACACCCAGCATGTTTTCTTTTGTATGTTTACTTCTCTATCCACTGATGTTACGTTGAGTGAGGTAAGGTGAGTGGAAGTTGGGGGCAAGCGTAGCATCACCGTGACTGTGATTGTCATATGTAATTCAGTGATGTTCCCCTCACCCACCCAGTCTGAGTCTTGTGGTTAATTTAGCAGTGGTCTCTCCTGAGTTTTCCTTTACGGCCTCACTCTTAAATTTTCTTTTACATCCTTAAGCCAGATGCTGAACGATTTCAGCCTCCCATTCTGAGTGTATATGTAGACTTATTGTCTAGTAGTAGTAGTAAGTACTAGTAGTGGAAGTAATTTCCATTGAATTTTCCTGTGCCACACTTGGTTTGTCAGAGAGCTAAGTGTTGTGTGGGAATTTTTCCTTCCTTAGCAGAAGCAACTTTCATTTTTTCATATTGCTTCCTTTACTTGCTAGAGCATCAAATACTTCTGTCTCTAAGTTATTATTTAAAAAGTCTCTTTCTATTTTCCTTCTTTCCAGATATCCCCCAATCTTGCCTTATTGGCTACGTAATGAGTCTCAAGTATATTTAAATGAATCAAGAAAATGAAGGCCTCAGTAGCCAACATTTCCTACATTAAAAAAAAAATCCTAACCACTTCTTTGAAGTTTTGGGTTATTAGGATAGTTTGACAAGTAGGGGAGGGACTTTTCTGTCTCAGGACAATGTCAATTCAGATGCTCCTTTTTGCCTAGGAAGACAATAAGTTTTCTTTGGTAGTTGAGGGGAGCTGAATGTGTTTACGCTCTTCTGTTGTGGCTAGAACATTCTCCATTTTTAAGTCAGAGAGTAGGCCTAGGGCATTCATTTATTCATCCTATATTTAAATCTCCAACCCTATTTACCTCTCAGAGCTCCAGGATCAGACACCTTCTGCTATCCAATGGATGTCTAATTGATATCTACCCACAATGTCTAGTATTTATCTCATACTTTGAGTGCCCCAAATCAGTTCCTTCCTCTGTCTTGCCTATCTCTGTAAATGGCACTCTGTTGCTCAAATTATGCTTGATTTCTCTTTCCTCACTCCTACACCCAGTCCATCAGTACATCTATTGGCCCTAGTCTCCAATTTATCTTGAACCAATGGAAAACATCCAAATCTAGGTCTCTCACTTGGTCTATTCTAGTAGACTTCTCAATGGGGACACCTGGTCTACCTTCTTCTACCAATGCTCTTCCTATCCTATATGTGTTCTCTATGTAGCAGCCAGAGTGACTGTTTAAAACCAATCATATCATATCACCCCCCTGTGTAAAAATGTCTCAAGTCTTCTTATTGCACTTAGACCAATATCCAGATGCCTTGTTCTGAACCACTAGGCACTATATTCCTTGACTGCTGCTTGTCTCTCAACCTCTTGTGTGCCAGGCACACCTTTAAGCATCAGCATTCTGTGAAGTACAAAAGTCTGCCTCCTAGAGCCAACAATCTTGTGAGATTTTTTTTTAATTAAAAAAATTTTCTAGGGGTGCCTGGGTGGCTCAGTCGGTTGAGCGTCCGACTTCGGCTCAGGTCATGATCTCACGGTCTGTGGGTTCGAGCCCTGCGTCGTGCTCTGTGCTGACAGCTCAGAGCCTGGAGCCTGCTTCCGATCCTGTGTCTCCCTCTCTCTCTGCCCCTCCCCCGTTCTCACTTTGTCTCACTCTGTCTCTCAAAAATAAATAAATGTAAAAAAAATTATTGGGACGCCTGGGTGGCGCAGTCGGTTAAGCGTCCGACTTCAGCCAGGTCACGATCTCGCGGTCCGTGAGTTCGAGCCCCGCGTCAGGCTCTGGGCTGATGGCTCGGAGCCTGGAGCCTGTTTCTGATTCTGTGTCTCCCTCTCTCTCTGCCCCTCCCCCATTCATGCTCTGTCTCTCTCTGTCCCAAAAATAAATAAACGTTGAAAAAAAAATTTAAAAAAAATTATTTTAGAGAGACAGAGAGAGAGCATGAGTAGGGGAGAGGGGCAGAGGAGGGGGAGGAGAGAGAGAGAATTCCAAGCAGACTCCATGCTCAGCTTGGAGCCCAACATGGGGCTCAATTTCAGGAGCTGTGAGATCGTGACCTGAGCCAAAATCACGAGTCATGCTCAACCAACCAAGTGAGCCACCCAGACGCCCTTAGTGATTTTCTTAAGGGATAGGTCCCAAGATCTTTGAGAATCTGCCCATTTGTGAATATCAGTACATCATTAAAAATTCCTCCATTTGCCCTGGCTGCAACAATCACATATTTTCTAATTTCCCTAGTCCTTGTAAGTGGACTTGTTTGTTTTACATGCCTGATCTGCCAAATTCAATGTTCCACTTTTTATTATAGACAAAATACAGCTTTCTAAGACCTCTTCTTATCTATTATCAGCACTAGCAGTTGGCTTCCTTTAATGGCCTATATTTTTCACAAGAAAGGCAATTTAAAAGAATAATCACTTTATGAGTGTTAATGCATGTGTAGCGACAGAGAAAACAACACTAATACATTGAGTTGGGTATGCCAGGTAGTAGAGTAGCTTTTCTCACTAGCTAAATGATTCAGTCCCACAAATGAGGAGACACGCCCAGTTCAAAGTTGTACGTCAGCAAAACAGTGAATATTTCTGTTTCTAGAGTCTCTTGAGAAATGCAGAAACCACAGTAACTCCTGCCAATGTGAATGCACGGAACCTCCCTTACCTCCCTTCTGGGACCTTTCCCTGCCATGTCCCCCCTCCTGTCTCCCTTTGGGAACTTGGAAAACAAGCCCATCTTTCTGCCCCAGGCATACCAATGCAGGGCCAAAGTGGTAGGCTGTAGTCCAACCTTGATCCTTTGACTGCCACTGATGTCTTCACTTGGTTTGAGGTCACACTGGCATTGAACCATTGTTCTTATAATTGCTTTAATTTTTAACATGTGGAAGAGACTGTTCACTTGCAGAGTTGCTCATCTGCCTATGTTTTGTGTAATTCCCCCAACTTTATTGAGATATAATTGACTAATAAAATTGTAAGATGTTTAAAGTATACAACCTGATGCTTTGATATACATTGTGACAGGATGGCCCCTACTGAACTAATTAACACATCCATCACCTCACATATTTACCTTTGTGTGTGTGAGAGAACATTTAAATTCTAGTCTCTTAGTAAATTTCAGTTATACAGCATAGTATTATTAACTATAGTCACCATGTTACGTTAGATAGATCCTCAGACTTTCTTCATCCTATAACTGAAAGTTTGTACTCTTTTACCAATCTCTCTCTGTTTCCCCAACCCCCAGCCCTTGGCAACTACTTTTCTACTCCCTGTCTCTATGACTTTAACTTTACTTTTTAATTTAGATTCCATACAATATTTGTCTTTCTCTGTCTGGCTTATTTCACTTAGCATAACCTCCGCCAGTTTTATCCATGTTGTCGGACAGGACAGGATGTCCTTCTTTAAAGCTGAATGATGTTCCATTGATATATGCATCACATTTTATCCATCGATGGACGCTTAGGTTGCTTCCATACCTTGGTGGTTATGAATAGTGTTACAGTGAACATGGGAGTGCAAGTATCTCTTTGAGATCCTGATTTCATTTCTTTTGAATGTATACCCAGAAGTGGAACTGATCAATCATATGGCCGTTCTGTTTTTAATTTCTTGAGGAACGTCCATACTGTCTTCCGTAGGAGCTGTACCAGTTTGCATTCCAGCCAACAGTGCACAGAGGTTCCCTTTTCTTCACGTTCTCACCAGCGTTTATCTCTTGTCTTTTTGATAATAGCTATCTTAACATATATGAGATGATAGCTCCTTGTGGTTTTGATTTGCATTTCCCTGGTGATTAGTGATGCCAAGCACATTTTCATGTACCTCTTGGCCATTTGTATGTCATCCTTGAAATATGTCTAGGCCCTCCGCCCATTTTTAATAGGGTTAGTTTTTTGTTTTGTTTTTTTTTCTGTTGTGTATTTAACCGTTTTGAAATCTGTTCTCAACACTTTCTGGAGGTCAAGTTGTACTCAAGATCTCACTGATCATCTGGTATTTTGATAATCTCTCTAGTGTGGAAAGCCATTGTGCATAATTAGTCTGCTTACCTTTGCAGGGCACACTGGTACTCTTACGTCACCCTTTCCACATTGCTTTGTTCCCAGATAAATCGTCTTTCTGAGTTTGTTAGGAATCCCTGAATTCAAAATAAAACCCAAGCATTCTTTACTACAAGTGACTATCCTAAATGAAATTTATATGAATTTTCAAAAATGTCCTTCGATTTTTTTTTTTTCCCACCAAAAAGAGAACCTTTTCCCTTCTTTTCCTATTTTCCATATAGGTCTTATGGTTCTGTACCTGCCTTTGCAGGGTTCTTAATTATGCTACATCTTCAGCACATGCTATGTGTCCATTACTGAAATAGAATAACATGTTGCAAGGCCAGCCCTTAAAGTTGAACCAGATTTCTTGAGCTCTATATACATAATTAGGCCTTATCTAGGCTTTGTTGTATTACAAAGAGATTGTCAGACTCTTCACCATCTGGGGCTTCTTCCTGAACTCCTAACACAACAATGACAAGATTTTCCTTGGGTCCCTGGGCTTTCCACAACATTCCTCTAGCTTTCAGCATCCAGCCATCACAGTCCCAAGGACCCGGAAACCTTGGGTCCCCGGGCAGTTAGCCTTTAAAAGATTTAGGGGTTTTGAAATTTTGCTCCCATCTCCTAGGCTTTGACTTGTTACGGATATAATTAGTCTTTTCTGTTTCCTCCTTCAGCTCTTTCTTCTCCTGGGAAGACTTGTGACTTAAAAATTATATCTACTTATTGTGGCATTCTAGTACAAAGGGCTGTTTGGGGATTTTGCAGAAATCCCTAACCTCCATATTTCAAGCACCATTCCCTGGACTCTGGAACATGGGAGAAGTCAAAAGCATTAAAATCCACTCTCAGGAACTTTATTTTCCACTGAATCAGATAACATGCTACTTTTGCTCTCTGTTGAGCTATTACCTTATTACATTAAAGTCTTATATCGTGGGTTTTAGTCATTCTGGGGTGAAGTCAAGAATACCATGAGACTATTATCAAAAGTATGGATCTTCTTTCTAAGTAATGTGATTATGCACATACCTGTGTGCATCACTGCTTTGTAAGCAGGGGAAATCAATTCCAGCCAATGTGAACAAGAAAGAAAGATGCTGGGCTGGCCCGTGGAATAGAGTAAGAGATAAGTAATGTAGATAAGAGTGAGGCAGGAACCAGGCCAGTCCCAGGGGGTCAGCAGCTGGAGTTTAGGGGCATCTTCTGTCTGACTTAGCTCCAGTAACCCCCAGTGCCCACCACATCTGCCCCAAACTTCAAAAATCTACAAGAAAAAGAAATGAATGGTCCTAGCTTGAATCAGGCCGGTCAGCTCTACCAGAAGGGCCTGATGCTCCTTAAGATCCATTTTGTGTAGCATGAGGCCATTTTCCCAGAAACAGGAAAACATCGTGAGCTGGGCCAGCACATCTCCCATAATCTCAGGTTTGCGTGCAATTTCGGTGCATTCACAGCCCACCTACTTTGGAGGAAGATAAAACTAGTTTTGACAGAATTTCATAGAGCCTCAGAATGTTAGAATGCTAGGACCCTTAGATAATATTTATTGTTTTATTGCAGTGTGTCAGACATTAGGCTGAACACCTTACATGCACCATCTTTTATTTTTCCATTAGCTCCATATTTCACGTACGTATCATGTACTTTACAGATGAGGAAACCGAAACACTTAGAAAAAGCTAGTGTGGAATCCGCAAAGCTGCTCATATCTGGTCCTCCTAACTTGCCAGTCAGGGGAAGAAATTCGACTCCTGCCTCTCGAGTTCCTAGGGCTACAAATTTTCTTTCTAGTGAATCTAAACAGGTCGGAAGTAAATTGTGGAATGACATTTTTTTCCAAGATAAAATGGAGTTGGGGACAGATGAATCCCTCCTCGTGGCCATCTTTGTTGACCGGGACCTGGAAGAAATTTTCAGGAGGAGAAGCTCTATTTAGCAGACCCCTTTGCAATAAAGGGAAAGTATGAAGCCTTCCTGCATTCTCCCATTCCTGTCACCTGGTGGCATGGACTCCCTCTGCCCACCCACTACCTCCTGCTGTAGTTCCCTGTGGCCTGACACTTGTGTCCTATCACCACATGGCTCACCCACAACTGTTCCATTTCTGGGCCTCTCGTCCACCCACTCTTGCTCTGTTCTTCTGTCACACAACCTGAAACTCAGGCCGCTCCCTCCCCTCCCCCCATGGTCATCCTGCAGGCCACTCCTTTCTACAGGAAACCCATTCTTACCCCTGCCCACCTGCTGTTTAAATCCCCTTCCACTTCCCATAACTACTTGCTGGAGTTAGCAAGTGATGCGTTCTTCTAGCTTTTCAGCAGCTGACTCTTTGGGTGTGGACCTTCATGATTGTGAGGTTGTGTCCATTGTAGCATTTGAGTACATAGAGATGACAAGTGTACATATGATCTTTCTGCCAGTGAGGCAGCGTTCCTTACTCGGATGTTATTATTCCAGCTTGCATGTCTATCGGGTGACATAAGAGTTCCCAGAGGGCAGCAGGAAGCAGCTCAGGTGTGCCTTTGGTTCCTCCAGACCGGGTACAACTCCAGGCTCATAGTAGGTGCTCGACACGGACCTTGAGTTGCCTCCATCATGTCACCCAAACAGTCAGGCTTCGACTGGAGATGCGTGTCTCGCGTACACAGTAAGCATGCCTTTCTGCTTTTTTTTTTTTTAATGTTTATTTATTTTTGAGACAGAGACAGAGCATGAATGGGGGAGGGTCAGAGAGAGAGGGAGACACAGAATGGGAAGCAGGCTCCAGGCTCTGAGCCATCAGCCCAGAGCCTGACGCGGGGCTCGAACTCACGAACTGTGAGATCGTGACCTGAGCTGAAGTCAGACGCTCAACCAACTGAGCCACCCAGGCGCCCCTGCCTTTCTGCTTTAAAAAGCGTGTCATAAGTATGACTGCCTAGTCTGCTGTGAATATACCTGAACTCACTACCGATGGAGCTGGCTTTCTCTAGGTGAGAAATATTCTTGTCACTTTAATGGATTCATGCTGAATTCTTCTGAGCAACAAGGAAGATTTATCATTTCTTTCTCCTGAGGCTCTCAGGCTCCCTGCCTAAGCCTCTTCCTGCCAATCAGAAAGACCCTACTGTGATGCCCAAAGACCTAATCCTTGAAGAGGTTGAGGAGTTAGTTTAAAGGACTAGGGTACCAGCTACTCCAAGTCGGCATGAACCTTTCTCACCAGCCACGGCAGCCTGGTGAACGGTCTTCACTGTTTGCACACACCTGGCTCTGTTGCAGTTCCAAAATTTTACAAGATGCTGGAAATCTTATACAGCATGGGGCTGATTTAGGTAGGAGTCAGCAAAGCTCTCACTCATTTCCAAAGATCTACACAAGCAAAGTATGGGTAAAATCAAATATCTCTGCTTCCTGGAAGTTCTGTAAGAATTGCAGATGTTTTCATTGGTGCAGCCTCTGTAGAAAGCAATATGGAGTTTCCTTAGACAGGTAAAGACAGGACTACTGTTTGATCCAGTAATCCTACTTCTGGGTTAATACCCAAAGGAAATGAAATCAGTGTTTCAAAGAGAGGTCTGCAACTCCCCTGTTCATTTCAGTATTACTCACAATAGCCAAGACATGGAAACAACCCAAATGTCCATTAAAAGATGAATGGATAAAGGAAATGTGTGTGTATATATGTATATATGTGTGCGTATTTATATGTATTACATATATATATATTTCCTTCTTTTTTAAGTCTGAATGATAGTCGTGTGTGTGTGTGTGTGTGTGTGTGTGTGTGTGTGTGTGTGTGTGTACGCACACGCGTGCGTATATAAAACGAAATCCTGCCGTTTGTGGCAACGTGGATGAACCCAGGGACATTATGCTAAGTGAAATAAGCCAGAGGCAGAAAGACAAATACTGCATGACCTAACTGATATGTGGAATCTGAAAATGTCAAACTGCTACAAACAGAGAGTAGAAAGGTGGTTACCAGGGATGGTGGGAGGCAGGGGCTGTGGGAAAATGATTAGTCAAGTGATACAAATTTTCAGTTATGTAAGATAAGTTCTGGAGACCTAAGTACAACGATGTGACTGTAGTTAACAATATTGTATTGTATACTTGAAATTTGCTAAAAGGCTAGATCTTAACTGTTCTCACCACAAATAAACAAATAAAGAGTAATTATATGAGGTGATGGATGTATTAGTTTGTGGTAAGTATTTCACAGTGTAGAAGTCTATCGGCTCACACATGTTAAACATACAGTTTTTTAAATGTTTATTTATTTATTATTTTTGAGAGAGAGAGAGAGAGAACACAAGTTGGGAGGAACAGAGAGAGAGGGAGACACAGAATCTGAAGCAGGATCCAGGCTCTGAACTGCCAACACGGGGCTCGAACTCATAGACTGCGAGATCATGACCTGAGCCAAGGTCAGACGTTTAACCAACTGAGCCACCCAGGCACCCCTAAACATACAATTTTAAATTGCCAACTATAAGTCAATAAAGTTGAAAAAAATTTTCAGATGGTAAATAGAATAGTAGCCAATGTATTTACCAATACCAGTTTGTATGCTAATTATTGAATATTTTATAGACATTAAATCATTTCTCTCTTCCCCTAAAAGACCCCCAGATTGGCAGAAGTTTTAAAAACACTATTTCTGTAAATTCATCCACATTAGTGTCTTGCAGTGGTCCCAAAGCTGAGTTGTGGTACCCTTGCCCCTTGGAGCAGTAAAGATTCAGTAGATCTTCCCAGGTTCCAAAGCCCAGCTAAGTCTGCTGTGATGTCACCACACCTTGATCAACTGAGTCGAGGAATTGGGTCTTCCTGGGTTTCTTTACGTTGGCATAAACAAAATCCTAACTCTGAACTCCAGTCAATAGAAACACACTGGTAAGGTTATCACTCTTTCCTGATACCACTATTCTTATTAGGTCCGGGAGGTATAAATAGAGAATTCATAGTAAAAAAAAATATGTAGGTCTTCTGGGCTCTCTTCTGTCAATTACACAGGTAACATATAATGTAAAAGGGAAAATGTATCTATTTCTCTATTACCAGCTTGCCGTAACGAGCAAGTCATATTGCTCTCCTAATAGCCCCTTCTGGACCCATAGAGTGGTCTCTCTAGTAAATTGATTTTGAAACTGGGTCATATTCTGGCCTGGACTTCCATTTATACAGCCTAATGGAAAAAAGAGGGTGAATCTGTACACAACTTAATATAGTAAAAGAAAAGTAGTGAAAGCTCGTACGTCTTTATCACTTGGAGCTTGGGTGGTTGGTGCACGTGGGAGTCCGTGATGTTCTAGATTCTTAAGACCTCTGATTAACGAGTAGTGACACATTAATACACCACTTACACCGGCTGTCACTAGGCAACGTTATGCTACCAAAGTCATCAACAGAGTGACAGTCTCCTTTATTTTCGAAACTTTGTTTGGACAGTGTCAATGACACTGTTAATTGTTGAGAAATGTCTAAGTGAATCCAAATAGAGAAATTTGTGCGGAGTCTACAGTTTTATAAGAAACCTTTGGGTCTGAACAAGGGGGGTCATTTAAAACCTTCGGGAAGAAAGGATGTTTCCAGAGACCTGTCTTCTAGCAGGGATGGGATCTGATCTTCCTGGCATCTCTGGAAAATAATGAGAGATTCTCTTTTTTCTTTGAAAAAACAAATACAGCTGCTTTGGGAACGAGACAGTATCTGATGGAAGGTAGCCTTCAGGGACCAAGCACATGGCTGGAAAACATCTTGTTCTAGGCTCGAGCAATTACTACTAAGGGACATTTTAGCTTCTCACCTAGAAATACTTCAAGCAGTAAAATCCATTTCCTTTCAAGTTAGAATTCCCTTCAAGAAAAGAAGAGAAAATAATTTAGGCTTCAAGGAGAGAATGAGAGCAGGACAAGCCAAGATTGAAGTTAAAGGGTAATTTCTCACTTCTCTCTGCAACTCTCCTCTCGTCTTTCCTGTGTTTTGGGGGCAACACTCCTTCTGAGTCAGGAAGTGGTTACGTGTTACTCTTACCGTGTGCACTGTGGGCTCCAAGCCTAGGGCACACTTTGATGCTGTGAACAAGCTTTGGTGGCTTTTTGCTTAGTGACAAGTTTTTGCTGGTCTGTGCCTTCATGTACTGTATACCATTCACGAGAATACTTTACTGTGGGTTTGGAGGGATCAGCTCCCACTCAGAATCAACTGATCTTTCCTTGTTAGGGAAACCAGAACTCTGTGCCTGCTTTTCTCTAGCTCCAGAGGGACCAGCCTCGTCGCCTGCTCTGACAGGGGCTGGCGGGGTTTTAAGGACACTCGTTACCTTCTACGGTCTGACTTACCTTGTCTTTGGGTTTTCAAAGCCAGGAATTCTGAGACTGCCTGGTCCGCCCCGAGATGACATTTGGTTAGAAATGTTAGGCATAGCTTGGGATTGAGGTAGGGATCATAATTTCCCAGCTATGACCTTTAGCTTTCATTCCCATGCTACCCATAACCTTTGTAATGTGCATATTTCCTTGCAGAAAAATTTATGCTCCTGCACATCTGCAGGGATTCAAATGAACTATAGACGCGGTGTGCTCAGTCTTGGCCAGTATCTAAGCATTGATTTTGTTGTTTTATTTTATTTTATTTTTAACTTTATTTATTTTGAGAGGGAGAGAGAGAGAGAGAGAGAGAGAGAGAGAGAGAGAGAGAGAGAGGCAGGAAGGGGCAGAGAAAGAGGGAGAGTGAATCCAAGCAGGTTCCACACTGTCAGAGCAGAACCTGATGCGGGGCTTGAACTCACAAACTGTGAGAGCATGACCTGAACTGAAATCAAGAGTTGGCTGCTGAACTGACTGAGTCACCCACGTGCCCCAGCATTGATTTTGTTTTTAAGAGCAAACAAGAATTTGCGGAGAATACAAACAGTTTGCAGCAGGAATCAGAGAAGGAAAGGATCCCTCTGGTCAGGAGAGTTGTGAAGGGGTTTTCTCCATCCCCCTCCCCCCCTTTCTTTTTAAAATTTGTTTATTTTGAGAGAGCATGCCTGCACATGGGAGAGGGGCAGAGAGAGAATCCCAAGCAGGCTCCGCATTGTCAGCACAGAGCCCGACCTTGGGCTCAATCCCACGAACTGCAAGATCATGACCTGAGCTGAAATCTAGTCAGATACTTGAGTGACTGAGCCACCCAGGCGATGGCATCTGAACTTGACTCTCTGAAGGCTGGGATTTGCCAAGTGGACAAGGGAGAGAGAGTTCAGATAGCAGGACAAGCAGGAGGAAGGGCACAGGGAGGCTGGCAGTAGGGGGGCATGTGCAGGGCCTAGGCTGGGTGGGGACACTCAGCAGAGCCGATGGCCTTGACCATCAGGCTGAGGAAGCTTACTGTTAGTGAACCGGTTTCTTTCTCTCGACTCTGTATTGTGAAACCTTGTCATTGTGGTAAAACACATGTGTACCGTGAAATTTAATCATTTTAAATGTACATTTTTTTGTGTGTAGCATTCAACAAGTTAACATTAAGTGCAACCATCACCACCATCCATCCCCAGAACTTTTTCATCTTCCCCGACTGAAATCCTGTATCCATTGAGCACTAACCCCCCATCTCCTCCTCTGCTAGGGGTTGGTAACCTCCGTTCTGCTCTCGCTCTGAATTGGTTAGTGTAGATACCCCATATAAGTGGAATCATACGGTGTTTGTTGTCTTGTGGCTGGCTTATTTCACTTAGCAGAATGTTCTCAAGGTTCATCCATATTGGAGCATGTCAGAATCTCCTTCCTTTTTTTCTTAAGGCTGAATGATGTTCCATTGTGTGGACAGAGCACATTTGTTTATCCATTCATCTGTCGGGAACACTGGATTACTCCCACCTTTTGGCTATCGTCAACAACGCTGCTATGAACATGGGTGTACAAATACCTGTTCGGCTTTCTGCTTTCACCTCTTTCTGGAGTGTAGACAGAAGTGAGATTGCTGGACCATAGGGTAGTTCCATTTAATTTTTTGAGGAACTGGCATACAATTTTTATTATGAAAATTTTTAAACATGCTCTTAAGTTAAAAAAAAAAAAAAGAAGGGAATGAATAGTAATATACTCACCTGAATGCCATGTGATTCGAGATGTTACATACAGGTTGGGATTGAGAAGCAACGATTGTAATTTCCTAGCTCTGGCCTTGGGCTCTCAATCTCCTATCACATGCAAACTTCTGATATGTATTAACTTGCAAGAACATTTCCACTCCTGTATGTGAGGGCAGTAGGGGCCATACCTAGATTCACAATACAGATCCAATAAATGCTAATATTTGCAGTATTAACTTCATCTTTCTTCTTCACTGTCTACCTATCAAAAATGTTTTGATTTTTAGTGAACCGCTTCAATGTAAACTGCAGACTTCGTGACCCTAAATATATCAGTGTACCTCCAGATCCACACTGCCATTATCACATCCAACCAAGTGGACAATAATTTCTTGACATCACCTATGCCTAGCTCATATTCTGGTGTCCACGGTTGTCCCCTGATCTCGTTTGTGGCTAGGTTTCTTTTTCTGAACCGGAATTGAGTAACCAGGGATCATATGTGGCAGGCTTTTGACTCTATGCAGCAGTTGAGAAAGAGACACTGGGGGTTTTGAGTGGGACACTGAAATCTGGTGTTGTGGACAGTGGCATTTTTTCTGGACTCCTCAGGGCCATAACCTAACTCTTGGGAGTAGATTTAAGAAAGAGAGTAAGGAGTGAATTCCCTGCTCCGAAGCAAACCAGATACAAGTTCTAATGGGGCTTGCATCTGGCATGTGCTCTTGCCAAATGTTCGACATGTCTGAAAAAAAGACTTCCAGTGAGTCATTCCCAAGCTACCAGAAGTTGTGTATGTACTATCTCCAACTCCTGTTATTTAAGGTAAATAACTCACCAGCCTCAGCAATTGGAGCCTGTGCATTTGTGGTACGTTTTGATGCTGGGAATTCACAATGCGTATAATAACACCTTTTCTCCTGCAAGGCTTTTCCTCTTCTCCTGGGTAAAGAGAGCTTGTTACTGGGGAAGGATACCCTCTAGGGTGCTTCACAGGGCTTGTCTCCCCCAGGGAGTCTCCATCTTCTTTTTCTTTTCCTTCTCTCTGTCTTTAGGTAACCGTTGAAACTCAGAATTCCTAAATCCTTAGTCTTTTACTGAATCGGTAGGTTATTTATTGAGTGGCAACTCTTTATTCAGTACTAAGGGGGAGTCGAAGAAAATATAAAGTGCTTGAAACCGGGGGACAGGGAACTAATAGAAGCATAAGAATTCTGGAATCA
This sequence comes from Puma concolor, assembly GCF_028749965.1. NCBI lineage: Eukaryota > Metazoa > Chordata > Mammalia > Carnivora > Felidae > Puma > Puma concolor. Next base: position 13,955,594 of record NC_141668.1, on the reverse strand, counting down.
ATGCTTTCAACCCAGAGTGCAATGTGTAATTGATGTTCAGATCCAGGAGGAACAAAGGAGCCAGAGGACTTCCAGAAAAAAGAGGGAAGTTGAAGCATCTTGAAGGATTTGTAGGGTGTGGCTAAGGGGTTGGGAGAAGGGAAAGAATTCATCCTCTCAGCATGATAGGGTCAGAGCTTAGTTCTGACCCTGCCTCATGGCTTGATGGGCTTACCAGAAGCTGGTTACTGCAAGAAGTAAGGTCCCTGAACCAAAAATGTCAGAAATCTCCTGCAAAGATGCACTCATGCTCTCCAGAAGACTTTCATTTTCTTCCTACTGGTTTTTGTGCATGCAGTCATCACAGGCCACACACACATTTTTCTCTTCTGGGAGCCGTGTTTGGGTTGGAGAAGGCTCACTAGACACGTGCCTTTCAGGTGTGCCACACTCCATTTGGCAGAATTAGTACAAAGGCCAAGTTTTTCACCTTAATTTAGGAAGAATTTATTAGCCTGGAATTTTCCTTTTCTTCCTTAGACAAAGGGACGGCTTCCTTTTTTGGAGTTTATCCTCTATTGCTTTAATTTATGTTCTCTTACCTCCTGAAGTACCCACTGAAGGAAACTCTTTTTTTTGTCTCGATACGTCATCAGCAAACACTGTTACTTGACCTCTCCTCGACTTGCGACTGCATTTCTGGGGGTTTTATTTGCAGATTGATTCTGCACCATGTAGTCAAGGGTTTTCCCACTCACAACCATACAGCATCCTCTGCACCTTCCAGAAGACCCTGGAAAGACTGGGAAGGAAGCAGCAGCCGCTCCATGGTGGTTGGTCTATAGCCCAACTGTTGCTGGTCTTGGTACTTTTCTTCCAAACTTCCAGGATGAACGTGGGCTGGGGTTTTCTATAGGGAAGTGTCAGGTGATGGCAAGAACTTAGGCTTTGGGCCCAAGAGAGTTTGATTCAGGCCTGGCCCCCCACATCCTAACTATCTGGACCTAATGTAAAGTAGGGACCCTTCGGTCTGCCATGAGAGGCAGCCCGATGTAGTGACTCAGGCGTTGGGTGTGCGGTGAATCCCGACTCTACCACTTTCTGGCCGCGTGGCCTTGGGCAAGATATCTATGGTTTTCTAGTTTCCGCTTCCTGATCAGTAACGCTATCTAACTGCAAGAGTTGTTTAGAGGATTATAAATGATAAAATGCTTCACCCTCTACAATGTCTGATAACAGAAGCCAAATCGTGGCCCCTGTATAGAATAATAATGTCTCTGGCACCTCTGTCCCAAGGACACGGTGGCTATTTTCCACCAACACCAGTGTTAATGTAGATCTCTGGTCTTTTGAGCAAATTCTGTCATTTTCCATTTTTCATCTATGCCTGGTTCGTTTACATATTTTCAGATTCTAAGATACAGATGAAGCAAATTACATAAATAGTTCTTTTAGACATATATTTTTAATATATCTTATGTAATATATATATATATATTTTTTTTTTCTCCTTAGTCACATATCACCCCAATTCTCCTTTGCCTTTCTAGTCTCAATTTCCTCCATTATGCTGGCCCATTTTTAAGCTCTTGCTCCGTATTTTAAATATGGACTCCCTACACATTCTGTACCCATGCATGATACCTTTGACCTTCCATTTTTTGAACCTCCTTTTTGTCTACCCACAATCCCCTGTTGCTTATGTGAACCCAAAGGATCCCCCTCCCTCCCGCTTCCTTTTGCCCAAGTAGCCCCCACCACAGGCTTATTGTTTATTTCCAGTAATTCTGATTCTAGTTCCTTAGCCAAGTTAAGTTTGCTAAGAAACCTGGCTACAGATACCTCAGAAGAATCTACAGAAGGAATTCTGCAGATGCCTGGAAGAGTTATTAAGAATTTAACTGCACATATAGATAGCACTACACGGCTACCAGAGTTTCACTGTTTTGATTCTCCTAACAAGCTCAGAGTATGAGCAGGGCTCGTTTGTTATTCCTGTTTGAGGATGAGGAGGCCGAGGCCCGGAGCCTCCTGTGGGTTTGTGTTGGTACCGGAGGTAGAGCCCTGACTTCCACTTGAGTGCTTGGTCCACAGGGCTCTGCTCGCCCCCTCCTCAGTAACTGGGGAACGAGCACTCCATATTTACTCTGCTTATTTATACATATATGGCTTTCTATATCGGAGGAATGGGAGAAAAGGACGGGGGTGGGGTTGAGAACGGGTTGGAACCAGAGAGCTATAATTAATTCTTTCTCCCACACAACCCACTGAAATACCACATGTAATAAACAGTATCATCCGCAAAATGCCATGATTATACAGCGTTGCTTCATATTTGGGAGGAAGAGGGGGGTTGGTGCTAATTAACCAGGGGGGATGGAATGTTTACAACATACTATTACTGGTAATAGAATTATCTTCACCCTCCTAATCATAATGGAGATGCAGAGTTCCTCCCAGCTGTGCGTCTGGCCATCCCCTGTGAAGTAGGATGAAGTGAAGTTTGGGGGCCTGTTTCAAGTCCCGATGCCCTCTCCCACCCCCACGCCTACCCTACCCCAGGCACATGAGGAGCAGGGCGGTGGGGAGGGGGTAGCGGGTGCATCATCACACCAGGGAGGGAGCCACGTTGCCGGCACCCCTCACCTGCTTGTCATCCCAAACTGCCCCTGGTCTTCTTGTGTGTGTTGCTGCCCAAATCCTCAAGGAAGAGGAGAGAGAATTTGTTTCAAAAAGTCAAAAGCGGCAAACGCCCTTCCAGCCTCACTGACCCCTCTGACCACCCTCTAGCTGATTTCCCAGAGGCATCTGCTGCTTATTCAGCTGTTTTCTTGATGTGGAAATGCCTGATCCTGCTACCTTTGGAGATTAAAGGTCTTGAGAGCCAGAACAACCTTGGGGCTCACCTGCTCCAGGCCTGTCATGTGACAGAGAAGAAAACAGAGCCTCAGAAAAATGAAGGGATGGAACTGGGGCCATTAAAGGTTTGACCTCCACTCGGGCTGATCATTGCCTTCCTCTTCTCTTCATTGTACCCACATCTGTTTAGGGGCCGCTCCAGATGTGGTCTCAAAGAAGAAAAGAGGGCACAAGGCTCAGGGTACAGAAGACTTTTTTTTTTTTTTGTAACACTGATGGTTGGCATAGTGACCAGTTAGCAGTCCCCTGGAAGTCCACATGGCATGAAGACAGAGCTCATGAGGAAGGTGGCTTGCAGAGTGAAGACGAGAGATGCAGTGGTGTGGGGCCTGGAAACACTCCAATAGTCTCTGCAGTTAGGTGGTGTTGAATCCCTCCATCGATTCTTGTCCGGGGACAGACAGTAACACTCTATGACATCTGTACTTGCTGTCACTCGGGAGAAAGAGCCAAGAGGACAAATTGTCATCCAGAATGAACTTACTTTTTTGTCCCATGAACCTGAGTAGGGTAAAAGAGAAGTGGAATAGTGCCACCAGTACAGTTGCCATCAGCCCAAGAAAACCACATGTCAGCTACCTTTATGGGAGCTTGTGGGTTGCACTAAAGATGAACTTCAGTTGGTGCTTGAAGTAATGAATGAGATCATGGCATTTTTTCTCAAGTCACAGTGATTAACCATTTCATTCAGTTTCTTTCCTTTAGAAGTAGCACAGTGAGAAAAATAAAATTAAGCATGGCCTTGGGAGATTAGAAAAGGTTTATTACCCCAATAATTTTTGGATTACTTTTCCTACAGGGTCCTGAGGGCCCTGCATCATGAAGATTCTTATGTGGGGCCGATCAGTCCTGGAGTAACACCCCTTCCTTGAGTCCAACCCTTGGCCTTGAGGGCCTTGAGGGCCTTGAGGGCCTTGAGGGCCTTGAGCAAGCCCTCAGAGAGACCTTATACAGAGCTGGGGTCTCCAACAGAGAATGAGCCGTGTTCCAAATTTTCCCTGTAATAGGGTGATTTGGATCTCAGAACACAATTTCTGATAGATACATGTGAGAAAACAGTACGCAGGTTTCCAAGCCAGTGAGTAAATGTCCGGTTAGCCCTGTGTAACTGAGCTGGGAGTTAGGAGCCCTGCATCTAGTTTCAGCTCTGTCACTAGCTGCCTATGTGACTATAGGCAAGCCATTTAGTCTCCCCGCCTAATTTTTTTCACTGGAAAACTGATGACCCCGCTATATTGAATAATGGAGAATTTTGTCACCGTTGCAAATCCTTCTGTGAGAAGTTATATTCCAGTCTGTAATTTGCAGCCCTAGAATGCATCTGCCCAATCAGGGGCAGAAGTGGGCATGTCCTGCCCACCGTGCTGTCCACCAACTTTCAGGCGAATGGGGACTCAGAGTAGAGCTGGAACCATAATTTTGGCCTCAGGGCAGCAGGAGAAATGGGAGGGGGCCCAGTTCTGGCTCTCCCAGAGGCTGAGTCAGGTCATCTGCAGGGTCAGGAGATGGTGCAGGGGAAGGACAATGGGTGGGTGAGAGGTCACTAGGGAAGGATGGGGGGGGGGTACCATGGCATACACAGGTGGGTTTTCTAACACATCGGGGACTCAGGGAGGAGCCTTTGACCGGGGCTAAGGGAGGTATCAGGGACAAACTTCAGGGTATTTGAGATCTCTGCTTGACTTTTACAACCTAGAACTTTGTAGCAACTCTTGGAATCTAACCAGAGGGGTGGATTTAAGTTCTGGATCCCCGTTTTGCAAAGGGGGGGGGTCCTCTTCATGACTGTTGCTTCTGAAAAATCTTTGCCATCTAGATAGGTTGAAGATAAAGGGACCCTGGTTTAACTGCCCTGCTCGGGAAGCAGCTGTGACCCAGTCCCTATGCCCTGGAGCGGGGCAACACGCTAGGAGGTGCAGGTGCTAGTACGTGGAAGATGTGCTGAACAGCCATTCCATCCTCCCTGTGGTCTCCCTCCCATCTCCGTCTCCACTCTCCCTGCTCTTGCCCACCGCAGCGGGGTTTCTTCTGTCCCCAAGGCTTGGAGCCTCAGACACCAGTGTGGTCTTTTTGCCGGGCCATCTGCAAGAGCACATGGGAGGCAAATTAGACTGTTAGGCAGGGAGCAGAATATATGATCTGCTAGAATGGTTTGATGGAGAATCCCGTGCTCTCCGCAAGCTGCAGGAGGTATGCAGAGGCTTCAGCGAGCTGTGTTCTGATGGCGTCTGGTGTGAGCTCCCGGAGCTGGCACGTGAGGCTGGTGGCTCTTGTCCAGCCCTCTCAGTGTACAGATGAGGAATCTGAGACCCAGAAAGGTGAACTGACTTCTCGGAGATGACAGGGCCGGGCGGTGACAGAGGCAGGACCTTGACTCTACTACTTGTCATTGTCGAAGCTCCTCCTACACTTCTGGAGAAGGGGCATTGAACAGAGAGCCTCAAAAAGGCATTTTATTTTCATCGATAGGAAAGCACACCATCTCCCCGGTGATCCCACATTAGAAACATCAAGCTGGAGGCGCCTGGCTGGCTCAGTTGGAAGAACGTGTGACTCTCGATGTCGGCGTCGTGAGTTTGAGCCCCGCATTGGGTCTAAAAAAATGAGACTACTAAAAAAATGAAATGAAAAAAATAATCAAACTATAGTCAGTATTCTTTGGATATGTGGCCAGCAGAGATTCAGCACCTGTTTGCTTTCTTTGTTTTTCTTTTTTAGTTTTGGAAAGTTTTCATTTCAGTGTAGATTCCAACCAGATTTATCTCCCTGTCCTGACTTCCCTGTGATTTTCTTGTTTCTTATCTTCAGATGGATGGTGTGCATCCCCACTCAGGCCTTGCCTTCATCTTCAAGTAGGAACTAGCCAATTTAAGTGTCTTTCTTTCTTTCTTTCTTTCTTTCTTTCTTTCTTTCTTTCAGATTTATTTATTTTGAGAGAGAGCAGCAAGCAGGGGAGGGGCAGAGAGAGAGGGAGAGAGAGAATCCCAAGCAGGCTCTGAGGTGTCAGTGCAGAGCCTGACACAGGGCTCGATCACGCAAACTTTGAGATCATGCCCTGAGCCGAAATCAAAGTTGGATGCTTAGCTGACTGAGCCACCCAGGAGCCCCCAGTTTGTTTTTCTAATGACTTCTGGATTTGGGCTGCAGCTGCCTCACTGGGTCCCTTGAGTCTGCCCCTGACGTGGACAACAACAGTTCATTCGCTTGCTAGAATAAGCATTTGGGGAGGTAGTAGGAAACATGGTAGGTGGTGGAGTCACATTTTAATATACGATCTGATACATGGTCAGGGCAGCATCACAGCAGGAACCCAAGCCTTCTGGCTCCTCTTTCCAGTTTATGGTAATGAACTTTTCCCTATAACCACAAATGTCCTAGGAAGGTAATTTGTCTTCACTGGGTTTGTTAGACACCTCTGGGCCTCGGCCTGTGAGATTAGTTTCACACCTGTTTTCCGTGTATGTGTCTTTGCCATTTCTTGGAAGATGGTTTATAGATGTCATTCTGTTAAGTTCCTTTGCCTGTACATTGAACCACATTAAAGGGAGAGTCAGATGACTTCTGTCCTGCTGATAATCAAGGGCATATCTACACCACTATGAATCCTTTTCTTCCTTCTTGCCCCAGAGCTCTGTTTTACTTTTCTTTTTAAAGTTATGTATTACTTTGGGTCTTGGGATTTTCATTACTGTGCTGTATTTGAAAATAAATGTGCAGGTATTCTCTGTTGGAAAGGAAAACTTAATGGGCAACAATGTGCATTTGCAGGAACTTTAAAAACAGTTTCCTCTATGTTAAACTCTGTGTTGGCTTCTGGGAACAGAGAGTTAATTAGAAGCTGGTGTTTGTTTCCAAGAAGTCTGTGGTCAAGTCAAAGCTACAGGCGTGGGGCGCCTGGGTGGCGCAGTCGGTTGAGCGTCCGACTTCAGCCAGGTCACCATCTTGCGGTCCGTGAGTTCGAGCCCCGCATCAGGCTCTGGGCTGATGGCTCGGAGCCTGGAGCCTGTTTCCGATTCTGTGTCTCCCTCTCTCTCTGCCCCTCCCCCGTTCATGCTCTGTCTCTCTCTCTGTCCCAAAAATAAATAAACGTTGAAAAAAAAAATTAAAAAAAAAAAAGCTACAGGCATGAACACAGATAGCTGTAACATGACGTTGTAAGTGCCATAGGCTGTCATTGACTCACTGGTAGGGATTCTCCTGCTCACTGGCCACTCTGATATGCACAGAGTTCTAAAGTTTTGGACCAAGCTTGGTAGAGTTCACTGCCTCTTTTTTTTGTTTGTTTTTTTTGACTTCCATCTATTCACCAGTTGACAAGAACAAATATATGTCCAAATTAAGACTGAATTTCAGGGGCGCCTGTGTGGCTCAATCGGATGAGTGTCCGACTTCGGCTCAGGTCATGATCTCGTGACTCCTGAGTTTGAGCCCCGCGTCGGGCTCTGTGCTGACAGCTTGGAACCTGGAGCCTGCTTCAAATTCTGTGTCTCACCTCTTTCTCTGCCCTTCCGCTCATGCTCTGGCTCTCTCTCTCAAAAATAAAGAAACATTTCGGGGCGCCTGGGTGGCGCAGTCAGTTAAGCGTCCGACTTCAGCCAGGTCACGATCTCCCGGTCCGTGAGTTCGAGCCCCGCGTCGGGCTCTGGGCTGATGGCTCAGAGCCTGGAGCCTGTTTCTGATTCTGTGTCTCCCTCTCTCTCTGCCCCTCCCCCGTTCATGCTCTGTCTCTCTCTGTCCCAAAAATAAATAAACGTTGAAAAAAAAATTTTTTTTTTAAATAAAGAAACATTTTTAAAAATGTTAATAAAAATATTTTTAAAAAAGACAATTTCAGAAGTACAGGGATGAGTCTCAGAAGCCCTTGCCTCTGGCTTGTTCTTTCAAACAAATCTGCATGTTCCTGCCTTATCCCACTGCTTCAACTAGAGCCCTGGGATGCACATGTTGCCTTAGCTTGGATCAGTTATGCCCTTCCTTTTCCAAGGCTGTTTCATTTTCCTAGAACCTCCTTTCTCCTCTTCGTTCCAAGCTGGGAATACACCCACCCATGCCCAGAATAAGGCAGCTGGCAGCTCTACATCGGACATGGTCTTTCATGCAATTCTGAGACGTTGAAGCTCTCTTGTAAAGTGAGGGCCTGCAGAACACTCTCACAAAGAAAGCCACAGCATCTCTTCCTTGGGATTGGAAGGGGATGATCAAGGAGTCTTCGGGAGAAAGGAGCCCTTGACCTGGGCCTTGAGGTGTGAGTAGTAAAGTGAGGAAGGTATTTGAATCACTGGTAGGACAGCCCAGAAGCACAGAGCGTGAGGACATGGTGTGGCACGTCATTGCCTCTGGCTTGTCCTCTCTGCCGCAGCTTTGATGGTGACCAGTTGTCCTGATGTCCTCTTTTTCTTGTACTCTCTAAAACCTTCTCCAAAGGTCCGAGGACCTCTTCCTCCTGAAAGACCTATCGGGTGTACTATTAGGGAAAACAAGAGGGGAAGCCAGTGACCATTAACAATCCAAATTTCAAATGGCTCACTGATCACTTAGGGTAGCTATAGACTGGGAGCCCACCCCTCCCAATTCTAGCTGATGCCAAAGAATCATTTCCAAAACGTTAAAGACATGACTCTCTTACAAAATCAAATGAACATGTTTCAACAATTTATCCATCTATTAATGAGGGAACCAGTAAGATAGCAAACTGGTTCAAAGACAATTAAAGAACAGTTTATATACTCCATGGGGAAAAGCATTTAAAATATACTAGAATAAGATATAAGGTTGCCAGGTAAGATATGGACTTGGTGCACGGACCGCAGGGCAATAAATAGTACACACTGGGCTTATCTTTTCTCTAGGCCAGAAAGTATTTGCATTTGTAGGACGATACTCACTTGCGTTACTATTGGATAGAATCATTTGCTTTGCCATTGGTTTTCTAAACGTTAACATCTGCCCTACCTTGCTAATCAATAGCAAGTCGAAACCAGTAGGTGCACACCCCTAAAGAATCCCAACAACCCCAGGCAGCTAGACACCTGCCTTTCAGCACTCCAGTAGAAGGACCCACGTTTGTTCGGTTTCCAAACCTTGAACAGTTTTTTCCTCATACCAGGAAAGGTGGCCTTAGGAATATCCCTGGTTTTGCCCTGTTTTTTCTTCATTGATAAACACACATCAAGCGTATCCAACCTGCAAGGTATCCCATGCCAGGGCAGTCTAGGAGGCGCGAACACGAGGCTTAGCTTCCGCCCTTCAGGACCTCAGCACATTAACAGGCTCTACAAGGAAGGGCTGAAAAGAACAGTGGCACAGACAATAGGTATTATTAAAGTTCTAGAGCGAGAAGAATCCGTTCTGGCCTGGAGGGGCACGGAGGCTTCTCCAGGAGGTTCATAATGCGTGTGTGTTTAGCTAACCTGGTTTTCCCCTTGTCTGGCACGTGGGTGTCTGCCTGTCTGCACGTGTGGGTGTGGGTTCCCTTCTTTGCTTGTTCTGTGGAGCTGGGAGTTGGGCTTTTCGGCGATTCATCTTCTCCTCCCTCCCCGTGCCTGTCATTACCGCTCACAATTCACCTGTCATGTTGGGCGCTGCACCACGCCGGAGATCAATGCTGTGCTCTGTGACTGCAGGCCCATGCCGCCGGCGGCCTGGGATCAAGCGGGTGAGTGCTCCCGTGTACAGGCAAACCCAGCAAGGGGAGGACAAGACAGGTGAAAAAAAAAAAAAGGGAGGAAAGGGAATTTATGAGCAGTTGCCTGGAGACAGGGAGACAGATGTGAAGTGAGCAGGACGGACAGACTCGAGACAAGTGTCACAACCTTAGCTAGTTTGGGCCCGTAATTATCCGAGTTCCAACCAACCTGTTATTATAGGCACTTAGCAGTGACAAGGGGAGGCCTGAGGCAGCCCAAGTTCTGAAAGGCCTGCGTGTTGACAGCCACTGCAGATCTGGAGAGGGTTCTGGGTTATAGGCAAAAGAGGAGTAGAATGGGAAGCAGGAATCCTTAGTTTCTTTTGTTTTTTATTTAACCCCTCTAAAGAAGAACGTACTACCTTAGGCAAAACTCTGTCAGTGTTGTTTTATGTAATCCTGTGGAGGCAGTCTCCAGCAGGGAGTGTTCTCCATGTGGCCGGTAGAAATTGCATTTGCCCTTGGCTTGTGCCTGTTGGAAAGCTTTTTACACGTGTGTGCTGCGTAGGGCGCTGTCTCAGCCGGCAGTGTCCAGTAGAAATACAATATGAGGCACATATGTAACTTTTCATTATTTCTAGTTGCCACATGACAAGGTCTGAAAGCAAATGGGTGAAATGAGTTTTAATATATTTTACTTAACTCAACATATCTAAAATCTATTCAGTATGTAATCAGAATAAGAGGTATTGGGGGGCGCCTGGGTGGCTCAGTCGGTTAAGCGTCTGACTTCAGCTCAAGTCACCATCTCACGGTCTGTGGGTTCGAGCCCCATGGTGGGCTTTGTGCTGACAGCTCAGAGCCTAGAGTCTGCCTTGGATTCTGTGTCTCTCTCTCTCTGCCCCTCCCTCACTCATGCTCTGTCTCTCAAAATTAAATATTAGAGAAAAATAAAAATAAAACAGTAAGAGATATTGGTGAGATAGCTCACACTCTTCTTCATGCTTTACAGCATATTTCCATTTGGATTAGTCACGTTCAAGGGCTCAGGAGCTCCATGCAGCTCGTGGCAGGTGTATTGGGCAGCAGAAACCTCGGCAGTACAGCCCGTGGGCTTGTAGCCTGTAACATCAGAGCCATGGTTCAGCCAGGCTTTATAGTCAGCTTTTTTTTTTAATGTTTTTATTTATTTTTAAGACAGAGAGACAGAGCATGAGCAGGGGAGGGGCAGAGAGAGAGGGAGACACAGAATCTGAAGCAGGCTCCAGGCTCTGTGCTGTCAGCACAGAGCCCGATGCGGGGCTCAAACTCGTGAACTGCGAGATCATGACCTGAGCCGAAGTTGGACGCTTAACCTACTAAGCCACCCAGGCGCCCTTATAGTCAGCTTTAAAACAACTTTTAAGTGTGTGTAAGTAAAATTCTGACACCTGCTACAACAGGAATGAACCTTGAAAACCTTATGCTAAGTGAATGAGCCAGACACAAAAGAACAGATATTGCATGATCCCACTTAGGTGAGATATCTAGAGTACTCACTTCAAGGAGACAGGAAGTAGAACAGTGGTTGTCAGGGACACAGGAAGGGCAAATGGGGAGTTAGAGCTTAATGGGGATGGAGTGTGTGTTTGGGAAGATAAAAGAGTTCTAGAAATGGGTGGTGGTGATGACTGCCCAAAAATGTGGTTATACTTGCCACAGATCTGCACACTTAAAAATGATTGAGATAGTAAGCTTTGTGTCTGTGTTACACCAATAACAAAGTGGGAGGGGACGTGTCAGGGCTGGCCTTCTGGTCCCAGGAGAGGAGGAGAGACACGTGGAGCAGAGCCTTGACCCAGTTAGCTTTGTGCACATGGATGAGAATGGCAGAGCCGCCTGGCTGAGCTCAGCCCAGATTAGAGTTGGCACCCAGCCAGTAACTCTCTCCTTTCTTTCTTTCTTTCTTTCTTTCTTTCTTTCTTTCTTTCTTTCTTTCTTTCTTTCTTTCTTTCTTCCTTCCTTCCTTCCTTCCTTCCTTCCTTCCTTCCTTTTTCTTTCTTTCTTTCTTCCTTCCTTCCTTCCTTCCTTCCTTTTTCTTTCTTTCTTTCTTTCTTTCTTTCTTTCTTTCTTTCTTTCTTTCTTTCTTTCTTCCTTCCTTCCTTCCTTCCTTCCTTCCTTCCTCTTTCTTTCTTTCTTTCTTTCTTTCTTCCTTCCTTCCTTCCTTCCTTTTTCTTTCTTTCTTTCTTTCTTTCTTTCTTTCTTTCTTTCTTTCTTTCTTCCTTCCTTCCTTCCTTCCTTCCTTCCTTCCTTCCTTCCTTCCTTTTTCTTTCTTTCTTTCTTTCTTTCTTTCTTTCTTTCTTTCTTTCTTTCTCCCTTTCCTTCCTTTCCTTCCTTCTTTCTTTCCCTCCTTCCTTCCTTCTTTCCCTTTCTCTCTCTTTCTTTCTTTCTTTCTCTTTCTCCCTTCCTTTCCTTCCTTCTTTCTTTCCTTCCTTTCCTCCTTCCTTCTTTCCCTTTCTTTCTTTCTTTCTTTCTTTCTTTCTTTCTTTCTTTCTTTCTGGAAAGTGTGAATGCTTCAAAAGTCTGCATGTTTGATAGTCTGAAATATGTGGTGTTATATAAGCACTGCTTCTTTGCTGTTCCAAGAATCCCTCTGCCTGCATCCTTCGCATCTGTGTGCTCCTGGAGCCAAGCCAGTGGTTTGGGAGGTGACTGTAATGTGGGAGGAGACAGTGGTTGGCCTGGTTCCTGCAGGGTGAGGGAACACTGGCCCCTTCTCGGGGACAGGGCTTGCCTCCATTAGGAGCATTAGGGTAAGTGAGGGTGACCACACTTGGGTCTGTGTCATACCCCTCCCCCACCTCTGAACACACTCAGATGCTAATTACAGAGCTTAGAACTAGAGGGACCCCAACCCAGTCCTCACCCCCTCTGCAGATGAGGGGGCAGGCCCAAAGGGAGGATTGCACAAGGTCACACAGTGAGGAAGCCAATCAGGGTAAAGTCCCAACCTGAACCCAGGTCCACCGATGGCACGTTCACTGCTGGTGTGTGCGGTGCTGGGGAAAGGCGGTGAGGGGCCTTAGCTGGGGTAAGGAAAGGAGAGAGCCAGGAAAGGAACACATGCTCAAACCCTTCCAGCTGGCGGTGGACTCACCATGGAACCTCGATCATGTTTCTGCTGCAAGATCTCGGGTCTCCTCCCTCCAGTCCTCACATATTCTTGCCTTCTGCTGAGGGGAACCATGTTCTTTCCCCCAAACGCCTGCATTTTCCTTCCTCCAGAAGCCCCTGTCAGTCTTCCCCAGATCATTACCTCCCCTGACACTCAAGCACAGCTGCTGACACAGTTGACTGTACGGGTGGATGAGGACGTGTGTGTGCCACCTTGCATGCGGGGGCACCTTGGAGTCAGCAGCAGCCCCTCATTCCCTGTGCACCTCCACAGGGTCTCTCCCTGGGCGTAGGACAAAACATGCTCTCACTGCACGTTTGTTGCCTGATGAATGAAAAGCATGGCTGGCCTCAAACTTAGATAATCGTCTGAGAAAACAGCGAAGAGGGGGAGAAGACATCCACACACATGGCCACACCCCGGCCATTGGGGACAGGCCGCAAAGGAATCCTTTCTCAGAGCTGAGGTCTCTTGGGCCTCTCCTGACCTTTGTGAACAGAGAACATTCACACAAAGCGAGCCAGGAGCGGGAGCTCGCTGGGGATTCACTACTCACTTGCTGTTTTATGCCTTCCTGGCTGTTCATGGAGGCAAACCTGTGTGAGCATTCAAGGCCAAAGCAAGAGGCAGTGAGAAAGGTGCTCCATTCCTGGCCTTCCTTGGGCTCCCCAGAGCGGCCTGTGGAACAGTGACTCTGGCTGGGCCGGCTGTGGGTTAGGGCAGAAATAGCAGGGGTTTGCTGTCCTAGGGACCTGGCTGGACTTCCATGCTGTGTGATCCTGGAAATTGACTTTGCCTTCCCTGAACCTCAGTGTTCTTGCCTGCAGATGGGCACGACAGGGCTTTTTTGTGATTTAGTCCATTAACGTGTCAGGGGCCTTTTCCAGTGCTGGGCACAGTGTAGGTGCTCGTAGCAGAATTGAGAAAGATGTCAGAGCTTCCATCCACCCATTGGGAGGGGCACAGCCCTACAGAGAGGGGCCTGGTTATTATTCACCCTCCTGTGATAGGGAAGAGCCCATGTTGTTGTCATTGGAATCCTGCCTCGGTCACTTGCTGACTGTGATCTTGGGCCAGCTGCTCACTCTCTGTGTCTGTTTTCTCCTTTGTGAAATGGGAATGATCATGGGACCTATCTCATGAGTCGTGAAAGCCTGAGTGAGAACATCTACACCTGAGACCTCGTTCCATGCCTAGAGCAGAGACAGCCTTCTGTAGGACGTCCTCCGCCCTGACAGCCCAGTCCCCTAATCCTTGAGGAAGAGGAGGTCATGAGTTTCTCCAGAAGGAGGACCAAAAATTCTCCCTAGAAAATGCAGCCCCTCCCCTAGTTCGTCCTTTCTAGCTGCGGTATGTCATTGGAGCTCGTGGCCACCCTAGGAGATAAGAAGGTGTTCTGTTCACTGCACTGGTTTCTCAAAGCTGTTGTAACAATCTACCGCAGACTGGGGGACTTAAAACCACAGGGATTTATTGTCTCGTACTTCTGGAGGCCAGAAGTCCAAAATCAAGTTGTTGGCAAGGCCATGCTTGCTCCCTTACAAGGCTCCAGGGGAGGCTCCTTCCTTGCCTCTAGCAGCTTCTGGTGGCTTTGGGCAGTCCTTGGGTGGGGGCTGCATTACTCAGGTCTCTGCCTGTCTCTGCACATGACCTTTCCTCTGGCTCTGTATGTCCATCTTCCTGTCCTTTGTCTTCTAAAGACACCGGTCAATGGACTTAGGGCCAACTCTAAATCCAGGATGATCTCTGGAGATCCTTAATTGCATCTGCAAAGACCCTATTTCAGAATAAGGTCAGATTCCCAGGTACCACGGGTTGGAGCTTGGACACAGTTGAACCCACTACACCCATTTTACATATAAGGAAGTTGGGGTGCCTGTCTTTTCCCAGGTCACATGGCAGCTTAGCAACACAGCTGGGTCTAGAACCCAGGTCTCCTGTGCCTGGTCCAATGCTGTGTCCAGTACTCTGAACCACACCTCTGGTCAGCACCCAGAACCCCTAGGGCAAGGCCTAGGAGCACAGTTCCCCTCTGTGGCCTCCCCTGCAGCATAGGGGAGCATGGTGCTTCTGCTTCGGGCTTTCCAACCCTGCCTCCCTGGGCAGCACAGACTGTGTGTCCTGCCCAGACAGCTGCCTCCTGGTAATTCCTTGTAATGGAAATAAACTTGTTTCCGTGACGCTCCCTGGTCCCACTGGGACACTTGTGGGCAGTCGCATCTGGAGACCTCAGATCCTAACCCTCTGGTGGGAATTTGGACATGGGAATTGCAGCTCCTCTCACCGGTCCCGTTAGAGCAACGGGGACTTTGGGCGGCTTGCTTCATCCCCACGGGCAGCCAGACACCTGTGTCCAGGCTAGGCCACACCAGGGCAGTTCCACGGACCACACGTTCCTGGTTCAGAGGAGGAACCTCACCACTCTGAAGGCCCTGCCCCAAGTCCAGAGACAAGGTCATGATCAGTCTATATACCTTACCTTGACCATACCTGACCTTGACCGTGGAACCCATTTCCCCAAACATAGAATGAGAAAAACACACTCCCTGTCTATCTTGCAGGCTGAGAATCAAATGAACTCAATTCTATAAAGGTTCTTTAATGCAAGTGTGAAAGTTGATTATATTCTCATCCCCCCGTTCCCCCTGACCCACACATTAAAACTCAGACTCTGGAGAAACCAGACTCCTTCACCAGGAGTGGTTCCTCCCCCTGCCCAGAGGCAAGGGCAACCACTGGAGACCTTTCAGGCTCTACCCTCCTCGGGCCTGGGGTCTAGCCTAAAGGAGGAGCCACTCACCTAAGGGCTCCTTCTGTCACTGCATGGATACCCCTGGGTCTCTTTGGAGAGGGGATTGGGCTTCCTGGTGTCATGAAGCAGCTGTGACAGGCTGTACAGATAGATTTCCATTTTAATGGATGTGTCAGGACGTCAAATGTCTATGTTGCATTCAGTCCTCATTAAAATGGAAGCCCATTGCCACCGGGGAACAGAGGAGGTGTGCTGCATTATTTATTGTTTTTTATCTGTTTTCCTAAAACTGGGATGTTTGGGTTCAAATGGCAGATAAAATTGCCACCCACCTCTCTCCACCCTGTCATTTTCCAGCTCACATCTGTTCCCTGCACATTGTATGTTAAATGTTACGTTACCAGAGTGTCAGAAGCCCTGAGTGGTACCCTCTGAAATCTGATTTGTCTAGCTCCCTGGCAATTTGTAAGGGTTATTTCTGCTCTGTCCTTTCTCAGCAAGGTCCCTGGCTCTGGTTGCCATCTTTCTGCTTTCTGACCTCTTCTCCATCTTGTGCCCTGTGACGCTCCTGCCCTAAGCTGTCAGGAGGTTCCTGCCTCTCTCCATCCATTACCCTATTCCCTGCCTTCTATCTTGATCTTGTACTTGACCAAGCCCCTGATCCTCTGTCCTAGATTGCGTCAGAGTTGGATGTAAAAATGGAAACATACCCCACTCATGAATCCTAAGGACTTGTAACAGAATTAAACAAACACTAATTCATCCCCCACCACTTAGAGATCTATGTCTAAGCCTACTAAGATTATTGATGATTGCACTGGTATTCTTACATAATTACCTTACAAATATACTGAGTCAAAAGGACCGTGTTTCCATCTTTCCATAACATTGACTAACTCCTGGAAAAACAGACTAGTTGAAGTGTACATAGTAGTATGCTCGAAATTTTCACTTAACAAAATGCATTGTTTTCTAGTGAGAACGAGAGAGGAGCAGTTTGTGAGGGCGGATGTGAAAATTGTTGGGTTTTATAATGCTGGACCTTCCTTCGAATGTCATTTGTGAAGATTAAAATCTTACAGTGAACGCCACATGACTTGAATTCTGAAGTTAAAGTGGGATTTTGCTACCATTTATACATTTCTAGAATTCACACCCCTGGGCTGTATGAACTAATAGAGTTGATAGCCAGTTTCTCTATAATGAATTAAGAAAGAAAATGAAGTGTGTTGAATGAGGCAGGGAAAAGGAGGGACCATGATTCTGTCACCTCCAGTTCCTTGGTTCTCCCAGGCACACCTATTGGTTTATGCCTTGTCTAGTGTGCCTTCCAGCTACAATGGCAGAGTTGAGTGACAACAGAAACAAAAACTATGGCCTGCAAAGCTTAAAATATATACTGTCTGGCCCTTTGAAGAAGAAGTTTGCCCACCTCTGCTCTAAGTTGTTGGGTACTTCTGTGCTGTTCAGCACCGATGGGTGAACTTCTTTGTCACGAGGATCCCTGAAATGCTTAACTTGAGAGGATTGGAAAGGCTGCCCTGCTTGATGTTTGAACCCACCAAATAAGACCAAAACAAACAAAAACCAAAGAAACGGCACTCACAGTCTGGAACACAGCAAAATATACAGTCCAGTGTCACATGATCACGTTAACTAAGATTATTCTTTTCTTTAACATGGCTATTTATTGTGAGAGAGAGAGAGAGAGAGAGAGATGCGCGAGCATGAGCGCAGGGGGGTGGGGCAGAGAGAGAGGGAGAGAAAGAATCCCAAACAGTCTTTGTGCTGTCAGCACAGAGCCTGACACAGGGCCCGATCTTAGGAATTGTGAGATTACAACCTGAGCCGAAATCAAGAGTCAGACACTTAACTGACTGAGCCACCCAGGCGCCCCACCAAAATTATTCTTTGTAGAGTATTTACTACCAGGTCTTCTCTCATTTTGTGTATTCCCCTTAGGAATGAAAATAACACCATTGACAGCAGCAGGCAGGCATTAGTAGCAGGGGTCCTCAACATTTATTGAATGCTTACGATACACTTAGACTATCTCACATACCTTTAAACGACCTTGGGAAGTGAGTGGTAGTACGGATCCACTTCACAGAAGAGGAAACTGGGGTACTGGGAAGGAGAGTAAATTTTCCATGTCACGTGACCAGAAGCATCAGAGCTGGTTAGAACCCAATCCAGTGCCCCAAGCTGCATCATGGCTCACCACTGTCTCTGAGGAGACATCTTTTTTTTTTTTTCAAGTGTTTGTTGAAATAGTTTGGCTAGATTTCGCAGAATCATGGAACGTTAGGACAAAAAACGCTGGTATTCGCATAGCCCAGCAGATCTCATTTTGTCAGTAGGAATGAATATTCATAGGATACTTTGAAGCTGAGGACGCACATTTCATGTAGATTCTCTTACTTGGTGCTCCTGCAGCCCTGTGATTAGGAGGCTACCTTTTCAGAAGAGGATTGGAGGACCAGGGGGGGCATGTGTATTACTAGGAAGAGCCACCTGGGCCTCATCTTGCGTTTTCTGACTCTGAGGGTCCTTATGTTTCCAAAAGGCCACATGCCCCAAGCCTATTGATTTGTTTTGTTTCACAGTCACCTAGCTAGCCGAAGCCACCAGGGCTAGAGCAGGGTGGAAATACGGTGAGGCCAGAATGTCTGGGCAAGACCGAGAAGCTGAGAAAGAATGTCTGATCACCTCCCTAGGGGAGGATGAGCAAATACGAGGTCTCCAGAGGCTGAGGGGTAGCTGGTTTCTAGTGATAGCTGTGTATTCATTCATTCCACGTTTATAGAATACACTGCGCCAAGCATCGTATCAGAGCAGTGGTTCTCGAACTGGATGGCTTGTTATAACAGAGACTGCGGAGCTCCATCCAGGAGGCCTGGGGCGGGGCCCAAGAATTTGCATTTTTATCAAGTTCTTGGCTTGTTCTGGCTGCTGTCAGGGACCACACTTAGAGAGCCACAGGATGCGAGGCAGGAGACACAGAGCTGGTTGTGGTTCCTGCCCTGGATGGAGCTTACCGAGTGAGTAGGTAGATGAATGAGTCTTATCAGGGAGGGGAGAAGAGACCGAGAGGAAAGGGACCATTGCAGTGCAGCTTGGGAAGGGCTATAGCCAAGGTAAGTATGGGAGGCGCAGGAAGCAAAGACAAGAAGCCCACTCAGTGTGGCTGGGCACAGGAGGCTTTGCAGAGGAGGTGGCCGTGGGTGGGCTCTATTGGTGATATCCGGGCAGAAGGGGAGTGCAATTCTATGCCCAAGGGGCAGCAGGTGAAAAGGCCCAGGGGTAGGAGAGCAGGAGCGGGGAGAGAGTCCAGGACAAGGTGAGGGATTCCCCACTGATGCGTGTGGCGGGCCTGAGAGACAGATTCCCGGGCAGGAGATAGAGTGGGCTGAGGGAAATAGAGCCAGGCTGGAGAGTCTCCCAGGAGCCAGCTCACAGAAGGCCAAGCATGGCACACGGAAACTCTGGGATTTCATTCCGAGGGCAACCGGGAGCCACTGAAGAATTTTATGCTGAGCCATGGCAAGATCAAGCGTGTGTTGGAAAAAGATGCAGAGACTCTCAGATTGGAACCTGGCCACCACGTAGCACTGCCACAAGCAGTGACAGAACCTGTGAGGGACGTGGACCCAAACTACTGCAGGCATCTGGCAAGAGGAAGGGGAGACAAACTTTTCTGAGCTCCATTTTATGTGGGACCCTCGCTCCCCTGTTTTAGGCCACATTTTAACATTGGAAGACAGTTTTTGAGTGTCTCAGGAAGATGGAATGTTTGTTGTGATCTTGTTTCGCTGTGTGACCTCGGGCAAGTTACTTTAACCTGTGTGGCTGTTTCCTCTTCTGGGAAATGAGGGTGAGAGCCGGTTGTTGTAAGGATTATATGGGATAGTGTGGGCTAAATACATCTGGGCACACTGGAAGGGTCCTAACAGGTTTGGTATTTGTATTAATTTAATTTAGCTAGCATTTTCTGCGCTCCTAGGAGAGAGGATAAGGTTGGATATTACCGTTTCACCTCTGGTCTCTGTGACTAGCCCGTTTCCTTCAAGAAAGAGAACAAGTCTCTAGTACACAAATGGAAGTGCTTGTCCTCTTTGGCTGTCTCCGTCTTTTTCTTTTTTTTCTTTAGAAGTAATTTCATGGCTCATGCACTTGAGATTCCATCAGGAAAGCAGGGCCTCTCTATCAGGCAGATGATCGCCCCTGCTGGGCGTTCATTGGCAAATCACTGTTCTGTTAATTAACACAATGTGGGATCTGAGCACTTGAGTCCTTTCAGATTCATCCGTTCTCACTTGGGGTTTGAGTTGTGGCCTCTCGCCTCTTCTGAGCCCTGGGGACTCCTGTGCCTTGGAACCCCCTTTGTCCTTGCTCCTGTCCTGGGCCCAGCAGCCGGGAGGATGTGGGCCACGCCCCTGCTCCACGGTCACCTGTCGTGTGCACCTTGTTCCACTGCTTCCTTCTTGGCTGGACATCCTCATCGTCTCCTTTCTGGAAAACCTCCTCATTTCTCCCCAGGGCACAAAGGGACATACATTTCGTTTCAGTTCCAAGCCCTTTGCTTTGGTGGGCCTCCGTGGTCTTCAGCCCTGTGCCTGGGTCTATGCCGCGTGCCTCTCTGCACCGCGGCCGACGGCCCAGAAATACCGCTGCTCTGCTGATGTAGATGCAGCCAAAGCCCCTAAACAGATGCCTTCACGAGCCAGGTCTCCAGCTCTGTCTTTTTATCATCCTCACTGCTTCCCTTGAGACTGTGTCCTTGGGCATTTTCTTTAAAAAAAAAAAAAAAAAGCCAGGAGTGAGAGTGGGATGTAATAATCCACTGCATACTAGGGCCTGGGACCTGTCATCAGAGACGTAGAAATAGCTCAGAAGGTGAGGTGACTTGAATAGTCCTCCATAGGGCCAGGTCCCAATCCAGACTCCTGACCTCTGTTTAGATGCTAGCTCTGAAGGAACTTGGCAGAGTTAGGTCTGCACCTTGTAATCTATTGTGGCTGTTGCTACAACTATCATATTAAAAGTGAGCGGGGGCACCTGGGTGGCTCAGTCGGTTGGGTGTGCAACTTCGGCTCGGGTCATGATCTCACGGCTCATGGGTTTGAGCCTCACATCGGGCTCTGTGCTGACAGCTCGGAGCCTGGAGCCTGCTTCCGATTCTGTGTCTCCTCTCTCTCTCTGCCCCTTCCTGCTCGCCCTCTGTCTCTCTCTCCCTCTCTCTCTCAAAAATAATAAACATTAAAAAAAAAATGTTTCAGAGTGAGCCACCATGGCCATGGAACTGTATCCTTAAAAATGGTTGACATGGGGCACCTGGGTGGCTCAGTCTGTCAAGCATCCGACTCTTGGTTTCGCCTCGGGTCATGATCTCGTGGTTCGTGGGTTCGGGCCCCACGTCAGGCTCCGCATTGACTGTGCAGATCCTGCTTGGGATTCTCTCTCTGTGCCCCTCCCCTGATTGTTGCACACATACGGTCACCCAAAATAAATAAAAACTTTAAAAAAAAGTGGTTAAGATGGTAAAGTTTATGTTGTAAGTATTTTCCCATTTTTTTAAAAGGCATGGAATCCTGATGCATGCTCCAACATAGATGAATCTTGAAAATGTTATGCTAGGTAAAATAAGCCAAACACAAAAGGACAGATATTGCGTGATGGCACTTGACATATCTAGATAAGCAAATTCACCGTGGCAGAAAGTAGAAAGTGGTTGCCAGGGCCTGGAGGGAGGGGAGAATGGGGAGTTAGTGTTTAATGGGTGCAGAGTTTGAGCTGGGGAAGATGCAAATGTTCTAGAGATGGTGGTGATGCTTGTAGGACAATGTGAATGTGTTTGTGCTGAGTACCATCGGACTTTATACTTAAAAACGGCTAGTAGGGTAAATTGTATAAACACAGTTTTATTTATTAATTTTTTTTAATGTTTAGTTATTTATTTTGGGGGAGGGTCAGAGAAAGAAGGGGAGAGATAGAATCCCAAGCAGGCCCTGCATTGTCAGCTTGGAGCTTGACGTGGGGCTCCATCTCACAAACTGTGAGATCACAACCTGAGTCGAGATCAAGAGTTGGATGCTTGGGGCGCCTGGGTGACTCAGTCGGTTGAGCGTCCGACTTCAGCTCAGGTCACGATCTCGCAGTCTGTGAGTTCGAGCCCCGCGTCAGGCTCTGGGCTGATGGCTCAGAGCCTGGAGCCTGTTTCCGATTCTGTGTCTCCCTCTCTCTCTGCCCCTCCCCCGTTCATGCTTTGTCTCTCCTGTCTCAACAATAAATAAACGTCAAAAAAATTTTTTTTTAATTTAAAAAAAAGAACAAAAACAAACAAACAAAAAAAGAGTTGGATGCTTAACCAACTAAGCGACCCAGTCCCCCTCCCCCATAAAAACACAATTTTAAAAGGTGGGGGGGACACCATGAGGAGATTTTTAAAGCAAAAAAGAACATTTAGGGGGAAACAAAAATACAAAAATAACTTTTTTGAAAGCCCCATTTATTGATTCGAAGTCATTCTCTTAGCTTTGGAATATAAAAATGTATTGTGTATAACTTGAGTTGTTCACAAAATTATCATGTTTGGTGTATTCAGTTTAAAAGTATAACTCAGACAGCTCACCCATTCATTCAGTGCGTTTATGGAGCTGGTGTGGGAGGCACAGTGCTCAGCGTTGAAGAAAACAATCCATGCAGACTCACTAATTGAATTTAATTTTAAATGGTTGACATTCTTCTTACAAATAGCTCGACGAAGCTGCTGAACTTAAGGAATCTAGCATCTCTTGGCTCTTGTGGGTTTTACTGGTGAGTCTCTTTTGGGTTGCCAGGAGGAGGCAGGCCCAGATTGTCTTTGGTGACTGTCTTTGCTCCAAAGATGCAAGGGAATGACATACGCAAGGAACAAAGTATGGAGGGAAGCCGCGTTTTTCCGCCACAGCTTCCCAGGGCCCAGAGCTTACGAGGCTGAAGGCTACGGACGAAGGAGCTCAGCATTACTTGGATTTCAAGCTGAGTTTGAGTGACCTGTTCTTTCTATCTGTGCTTCCCCTTCCTGAATCCCCCAAAAGGGTCTGGTTTAGTCAGCCTGTCATTTTCAGTAATAAGGGACCCCGTGGGGCCCAGTGTCCCTCTGAGTCACCTCTGAAGCTTAATGTTGTCATGGCAATTAAATAAGTTAATAGATGCAAAGGCCTTAGAACAGTGCTTCATTCAGTACATGCTGAGGGCCAAATAAATGCTGTCATTATTATGAAGGAAGGTGCCCTGTTAGACCCTAAGAAGACGGGTGGGGGAGGGCGGGGACAGGGTGTAACATCTGACCAAGGTTTGGATACTCCGTATCAGCCTCGTTCAATATACATTGTCCAAAACCTGCCCTGAATGTGCCCGGGGCTTGAATCTAGGCAAGGGCAGAAGCGGCTGGATCATCTCTTATGTGTCTGCTTTGGAATCACGGCCCTAAGTGATTTGCACCCAGCAGGAGTTAGTTGACAACAAAATTCATGCTGTTTGTTGACCAAAAAACGCCTCTCACTTAACTTATGCATTTATATTCTGGAAATTTGGGGGGTTTTATTTTGTCTAAGCCATTCGCTAATGAGGATTTGGACAGACTGAGGGGAGCCAATGGAAAGAAACCATCCTGCCAGCCATGTGGAACCCGGTGGGACCCAGAGTCAAGCCCTTCTAGCGCCCAGTTCCCCAAATACCTCCCCACTTTGGGGAACCTGATGCGCATCACTCATGGCCCTCTCTAACCTTACCTTCTGAAGGCGACCCTGTCACCGACTCCGTTATACAGTTGGGGAGGCTGAGCTCTGGCGCTGACCGAAGTCACACGGCCGACAACAGCCACTGCTCAGGCCTGGGCAGTGTCACTCCAGACCCTGCTGGTTCTCACAAGGCAAAACTTCTAGTTTTAATTGAAAAGCACTTCTGTAACTTCGGAACCCTTGCTCTTTAGCTCTCTGGAAGAATGATCAGCTTTGTAACATCACGAAGGAGCACCGATGATAGCCTCCACCACCACGTCATTACGATCTTCTGCATTACAAAAACTGTCAGTCAACCAAGGATATTTCTTGAGCAAGTTCTACGTGCCAAGCATGGTGTCAGATTCAAAGCCATTTTCTGCTGTCCCCCATCCTCTGTCTGACACTCAGGATGTTGAGCTGGTACACTCTTCAGGATATGTGTGCATTGCTTATTTCTTCTGGTCTACAGAAGACTGGCTTCGTGTCACAGCATGTGCCACCATCACGACGTGTGTCCATAAATTTGTCGTTGTTTTGAGTCACCCTGGCACTTTCAGAGGTTGCTGTGTATGTTCTGATTCTTTTTTTTTTTTTAATTTTTTTTTAGTCTTTGTTTCTGAGAAAGAGAGAGGGAGTGAGGGAGAGAGTATGAGTGGGGGAGGGGCAGAGAGAGAGGGAGACAGAATCTGAAACAGGCTCCAGGCTCTAAGCTGTCAGCACAGAGCCCAGCGCGAGGCTTGAACTCACGAACTGCAAGATCATGACCTGAGCCGAAGTCGGATGCTTAACCGACTGAGCCACCCAGGTGCCCCTGTTCTGATTCTCGAAAGAGACCTACGGAAAGATTGCCAGGTGCTGAGATGGCATAACAGTCTTAAGAATTTGAAAAACTAAATAAATAAAATTAAGACGTCTCCCAGTATGCATTGGCAGTCACGGACAGAGATGTTACAGGGAAAAAAAATACTCTGCTCTTCTGCAAGACTTTGGTTCCTTTCCCCTGGCATTCCGGGTCATCTTGCCTGAAAGTAAAGCCCCTGAGGGTAGTTAGCAGGTAGCTGCTCACAGTATTGGCTGATGAGGAGGAAACCTCCTTTTTGTGATCGGGCTGTGGCAACCAGATGCCTCCACGACGAACGGACAACCTTTGAGCACCTAGAGAATGCTCAAGCTGTTTGAACTTCCTCTATCCCTGTATGCCTCATCCAAGCTCAAGGACAATGGCTTTTTGGCAGTGTTTGTTTTTAAACCAGGTTTTGAATATGTTCCTCTTTGATTATAAAAGCAACGCATGCTTATTGTGAGAATTTGGAAACCCCAGAAATGGATAAAGAAGATAAAAATTACCCATAATCCTCTTCCCCCATTAACCTTTCGGTGTATGTGTGTATATATAGATATTTCTTCCTTTCTCCCTTCCTTCCTTGACTGGCAGCTGTTTATTCATCACACATATACACGCATTTCACAGTCCAGGGGAGGAGAACAATCCAGACCACATGCCAGTTGTACTCGGGAGCAGAGGGAGCCCACGGGGGCTGTGGGAGGCAGGCTTTATGGGAACCAGCAATGGAGTGCTCTCTGATCCCCACAGGAGAATATGTCTTGTTCAAAGGTATCTTTTCTTTAGGTCTTTTTTTTTTTTTTCTTATTCTTATCATTAGTGTTCATAATCATTATTCCATAGCTGGGAGCAGACAGAATGTACAGTTTCATATCTTGCTTTTTGCAACATCATTTTTATGGCTCCATAGTAGCCCATAATGTGAGTATGCAACAGTTTATTTAACTATTTGCAAACTATTGGGATGGTTTAAGTTGTTGGCAGTTTTCACAGAGGGGTTTTGAATGTCTGCAGTGCACTTCTGACATAGAAGGATCTGTTTGGTCAGCTTATAACATTTGGAAATTAATACTTCACTAGGGAATACTTGCGCATGGCTTTTATTCCTCAAATTAATTTACTCTATAGAAATAGGGAGGCTTCAATAAAGGAAGCTAGTGCCTGGCTTTGTCTGTCTCCACATGCCCACAAATACCCTAAGCTACTGTAAATTTATATGTGTATACTTACTCATGACATCTGTTTAACATACATGTTTTTCAGCATGACAGATGATCCCTGACGAGTGCTAAAAGTTGGGTGAATTATATGTACGTGTTATTATTTATTTTTGATTTTGCCACAAATCAAGGTAAATTGATCACTTACGTGTTGTAAAAAGGAGAGCGGCATATCTTTCGGCTGAGGATTGGCAGAACTTCCCGAAGGTTTGACAGCAGAGCTGCAGGTGGGCATCTGGACACAGAGGTGGGGCGGGCGCCCTCTCGGTGGGGTGAGCAGAGACCAGGAGAGCAGAGAGCATCCTCCAGAAAGGGTGAGCCCCTCCCATGGCCACGGCACAGAGCGCACAAAAGAGGGAAGCCAGGAAAGAGGTTGTGCCAGCAATGAGGGTCAGATCTGAAGAGCCTGAAGCTCGGCCTTACATGTGGCCTTTACTCAGTCCATGGGAGGCATTCACAGCTTTGAGCACGGGGGTGAGAGAGTTTTGCTTTAGAAGAATTAACCTGGCAGTGGTGCAGGACCCAGATTGGAGAAGAGAAACCCTGGAAGGAAGGACTTGGGCTTCTCGGGGGATGTTTCAGCAAGGAGAAAGAGTGCTGATGCTGATTGGGGTCCCATGAGGGGCCAGAGGCACTGTGCGTGGGATTTTGTGTCAATCCTCTCATCTTTTCACCTATACTTAGAGAGGGGGAATCAAGGCTTGCCGAAGGTCATGTGGGCAGAAAGTTATTGGAGCCAGATGTCAACCTGAATACTGAAGTTCGGGCTCATTTGACTACACCAGTGGTGAGGTAAGGAGGGCCAGGGCCAGGACAAGGCAGTAGGGATAGAAGGGATGGGATGCAGGCGCGAATTATCATGGAGGCAAAATCTGGTGCACTTAGCAACTGGTCAAAGTGAAGAGGGCAAGGAAGGAGGAGGATTCAAAATGGCGCCGAGCTTTGGGTCCTGAGGATGGCGGTGCCATTGGCGCCAGTAAAGGAGCGCTTTGAGAGTGAAGATGAGGAGTTGGGTTTTATGGGTTCTGAATTAGACACGTAAGCAGACCACCCTTGTCGACATGTCCAGAAAGTTGTGAGGCATATGGAGCCCAGGAGAAAGGTCTGTGCTGCTGATCTGCAGTTAATAGAAATCAGATTAGTAGAGATTTAGCTCTAATTTGGGCAGGTTACAAATATATTTGAATGCCACCAAAGTAAAATTTAATATTATAAATTCAGATAAATCTAAAGGCTCATCGTTCAATAAAAAGAATACTTTAAATTCTTGGGTGATTCATAAGGTCCCAGAGCCAGAAGGAGCCAGACTTCAGCTTCCTTCCATTTCCAAAATATTGAGTCTTCTTGTCCTGTGCTCTCAGATTCTTGTGAGGAGGAAGAACAATGAGTACCTTGTTTCTAACCTGCTCAAGAGCATCTAGATGGTTCTGCCAGGAGAATCCCTTCTACTCAGACCAGCAAGGTCCAGCCCAGGGTCCAGGAGGGTCCCCCCAAACCCTGCATCTAAATCCTACAAGCACAGAAGACCCTGACTCTTTTCCCCTTTCCACTGACAAGGACAGTATTCCCAGAAGGCAGAAATGGATCTGTAACTTAAGATTTGTTCTGCTATTGGGTATGAGGACACAGGGAGTCCACAGACCTGATGAGCTAGCAGCAGATAAACAACTTGGCTACTTTTCCTATAGCAATCATTTGAGAGTAGGAAAGGCTGGGTGTCAGAAGATAAACATCTTGCCTTAAATATTTTATCCATCATGCTTTAAAAAACATCCATGATCCATTTGTTTTTTTCTAACTCGGAAGTAAATCAAACATACCAATTTCTCCAGGAGAACCAAAACAAAGTTTCTACCCAATGTTTCCCATCTTGTTCTGAGTGTTCACATACCTGCCGATGACCCTGGCCTCATTAGTGAGCACCTTGCTGGAACAGGCTTCGATAGCCTGTCCCAGAACAAAGGCAATGTTGAGGGCGGTGGGAGAGAAAGGCACACATGGGGCCAAAGGGGTGGGAATGCTTGTCTCTTGTAGAACCAGACACAAAGTACATAACAAGCATTTACTTAACAAAAGGCCCACCAGCCAAACACTGGCAAAATTCAAAAGTGACTGACTGCACATGAAGCATGAAAAATGTTTCCAGTCACGTGAGACACTTCAGGCTTAGAAAGCAAACCACACAAAATGGAAAACATTTGAAAACATAAAAGTGAAGCCATTAGGCATCACTTTTCAACAAAACCAATAGAAAAGGCTTTCTCATTGACTGGCTCTAAGTGAGCTGTCAACAGTGCCTGGCATGTAATAAGTGATGAATAAATATCAGTTCCTTTCTCTCTTGCTAACTCATCTTCCGGGAGAGACACTGTGGGTTCCAACTCATTTGTGTATCTACTGAAGGGAATAGATTCATTCCTTCACTCTGTGGAGCTTTAGAACTCCTCGTATGTATTAGATGTTGTGAGAGACAAAAAGAAGAAGTAATGCTGTCTCGTTTTTCCAAGTGGTTGAATGACTCTACAAGGCACTGCAGACAGGAGAGAAAATCCAAGGCTTTATGGACCAGCAGCCTTCTCGAAGGAAAGCTTGTGTCTTACCCGTATTTGCAAAGTAATACCTCAGTAAGAGATGGAGCTCCACAAAGGATGACCAAATGAATGAGTCCATGAATGAATGAATGTCCAGTAAGTGTGAGGTCCAGCCCACAAGTATGCTACATGATGGGCTCTTCCTACAGAATGGGCGATTCTGGGCAGAAGTACTTAAGGGGATGGGGTCTGAGCTGAGCCCTGAGTGACTTTGGAAAGGGAAGGTGTTTTTACTGATACTCACCCTCTTTCTAACCCTCCTCCCAGCTACCAAATTTCATCGTGTTTCTCAATGCCTTCTATCGCATGTACATGTGTGGGTGTGAGTGTATATTGTCTGTTGCCAGCACTTACTTGGTGCTCTCCTCTAAGTAATATACAAATACAATCCTCACAACAGTCTTTGAGGTAGGTACTATTCTTATCCCTGCCCACAGAAGAGGAAACTGAGGCACAGAGATGGTAAGGTCGCACAGCTAGTAAGTAGTAGCTCTGGAGTTCAAGCCCAGGTAGTCTGACGCCCCATATTCAGTGCTTTTCACCACCAGGCTCTGCTGTCCATGTTTGTCAAGTGGGATCAGTGACTTCCCTGAGTGTGTGAGCGTCTGACATTTGGGTTTGGATAAAATGCAGAGCATGTGAAAGGGTGTTGTCTCAGGTATCTTCAGGTTGATTCCCTCTGCTAATTCTTCCTCCTCTACATAGAAACATACTCAGTCTTGCATTTTTCAATGAAAGAAAAGTCCTCACTCTGTGTTCTACCCTGTCACTCGGTCTCCCTCCTCTTTTCAACGGCCAGCCTACTTGAAAGCACAGCATCTAAGTGACTTTTATTCCTTGCCTCCCATTCATTTCTAGTAACTCAATGAGACTGACTGCCATTAAAGAGCCTTTGCCAAGATCGGGAGGGACCTAGTTATAAATCCAGTAAGCTCCATGTAGAACAGACCGTTCTGATTTTATGAACCACTGTGTTCCCTGTTGCTAGCACAATGCCTGGCACAGAGTGGGTGCTCAGAAAATCTTTGCTGAATCATTGTTTTATGGCATTATGTCATATTTGATCTCAACAACATGAGCCATCATTGAAACTCTTTCTTCCCTTTACTTCCGTGATGTCCCTCGTGCTGGATTTTGCCTGATCTTATTGGGCCATCCATTCTCATTCTTCTCTCCTTCTTCTCATCTCTTAAATATTGGTCTTCAAATTCTATCCTTAGCCTTCTTCTCACTTTTATACACCTATCTTGGGAGAGCAGGCATTCAATCCTACAGCTTTACATGATTCTCATATCACTATCTCAAATAGTAGTTTCTTTCCCAGGCACGAGACCCATATATCCGGTGCCATAATGGACATTTCCAATTACATCTCTGTTAGGCATGTAACAGACTGAACTTCACTTCCTTCTTTTCTAAGACCTGTTCTTCCCATCCTTCCTCCCATTTTCCCCTCCAAAAAGTAAAGAAGAAGTAAATCCAAGCAGAGAAGCAACATTCTATGCCTTTTCTTTTATTCTGTTTTTTGGTCAATGACATCACCGTTTCCCATCATCCAAGTCAGAAGCCTGGGAGTTGCCAGCAACTTACCCCTCTCCATGCTTCTCACACTCCGTCACCAATTTCTATCAATTCTGCTGCTTCCCCCCCCCCCCCCAAATTCTAAGAGAACTTAGCTGGTTATAGAAAGTACTTCTTTGTTTCCACATGATCACTAAGATTTATCATGGTGGTTCTAAGTCAGCATGTTGTTATAACTGTGAAAAGAAAACTATGATACAGGATTATATAGACTATGCAGTTTTCTTATTGTTCCTCAAATATGGTAAACAGATTCCTGCCTCGATGATTTTGCTCCTGTTGTTCCCTCTTCCTGGAATGCTTTTCCCCCAGATATCCACCTGTCCATTTCCTCACTTCCTCAGATGTCTGCTTAAATATCACCTAATTAAAAGAGCTTTCCTAATCTCTGTGTGTTAAACAGCAACCTCCACCCCACTGCATCTTGTCCCCTTACCTACTTTATTTTCCTTCATAGCATTGATCTATGTCACATAGACGTGAATGTTTGTGTATAGGTATGTAGTTTGTTTTATGATCTTATATATATATATGACCTGTATATACATGGTTACATACATATATATCAGGCGCCCAAACATGTATTATTGTTTTAGTACACACACACACACACACACACACACACACACACACACACACACACACACTTGTGTCTATATGTAAAGTTTGTCTTTCTCCCTGGAAAGTACATTTCAGTAAGCTGGGGACTTAGTTTTGCTCTCTGAATTCAGTTTGGTTGTGGCACATAGCAGCTGCTTGATAAAAATGCATTGAATGAGGGGCACCTGGGTGGCTCAGTCAGTTAAGCGTCTGACTTCAGCTCAGGCCATGATCTCACGGTTTGTGAGTTTGAGCCCCGCGTTGGGCTTTGTGCTGACAGCTCAGAACCTGGAGCCTGCTTCCAATTCTGTGTCTCTCTCACTCTGCCCCTCCCCTGCTCATGCTCGTTCTCTCTTTCTCTCTCAAAAATAAATAAACATTAAAAAAAATTTTTTAATGCATTGAATGAATAAATAAATGCATAGGGGATGACCCCAAAGAGAGAATTTCTGTTGATAGAATTGTTTTCAAGTGGAGGGTAAGATAGAACGTTAAGGGTTTTTTTTCTACAGAATTCCCTTTCTTGACAAGATCTTTATTTGCATGAGCTTTAACCATCTGCTGAAGAAGCCTGGGTCACAGCTTCCAAAAACAAGTCAGGCGAGCCACAGAGGAAGGGAAAAGGAGAGGTCAGCCAAGTTCATTTACTCATTACTGACCACCATCAAGCATCTGCTTAACAGGAGAGGACCCTGGGGCGGGGGTTGGGGGGGAGCTGGTAGAGGCTCTGGGGTCTCATGCCCGGTGACTCCCAACCTGTGGCAGGTATCATTGATTTAAGATTATTCAGCACTCCTCAAAAATGACTTCATGATGTATTAGGTATGTATTCTATATGTATTATTGTTTTAAAAAATTGTTTTGACATTCATTCATTTTTGAGAGACAGAGACAGAGATAGAGCATGAGTGGGGGAGGGGCAGAGAGAGAGGGAGACACAGAATCCAAAGCAGGCTCCAGGCTTTGAGCTGTCAGCACAGAGCCTGACGCGGGGCTCAAACTCACAAACCGTGAGATCGTGACCTGAACCAAAGTCAGACACTTAACCAACTGAGCCACCCAGGCACCCAAACATGTATTATTGTTTTAATAACTTACTCGTTATTTTTGAGCTGTGCTCTTTCTCTCTCTCTCTCGATAAGGGCAGGCTGACATATTGCAGAAATGGGGCTGAGAATCACACCTGCTGGAGCAGAATCATCCTTCCCTCGGGGCTCCAGGCAGGAAAGATATTACCGTCCCCATTTCAGAAAGTAGATGGATAAACAGAGAAATTACATGACTCCCTGAAGTAATGAACTACTGGACAGGCTCAGAGGCCAGCTCTGTTCCCAAGGCAGTGCTCACCACTATTCCATGGTTTTTGCTACTTCCAAGCACTCTTTCTTCCTGCACACTTTCTGCTCCTGCCGTCCTGTGCACACTTTCTGCTCCTGCCGTCCTGTGCACGTGGGCTTTGGGAAACATCTTTGCTTGTATGTGGACAGAGGTGAGCTCACGTTCCTCAGACCCCTTCGTTATCATACTTACAAATTAGAAAACAAACTTACCCTGCATTGCAAATTTAAAGATTTTTAAGGGGGAAGAAGTTATCGGTCTTGTATTTCCCACGTTGTTTGCAATGACTGCTGTGCCCTGAGCCTGGTAAAAACACATTAGATGATACCAACAATGTCCACTAGGTCCGTTGTATCTGTTCCTCAGCCTGGTGGCCTGGCAATGAACATAAGCCATCACTGGCATTTGTGGTAGCGCTTCAGAGTTTACAAAGTGCTGTCACGGATCTCATAGGATGCGGTAGGGCACAGTGATTCAAAGCCTGGGTTTTGGAATCTCCCACTTGTAAGCTGCCTGACTTGGGTTGGGCAAGTTACTTATTATCGCCTCAGTAAAAGAGGAATGATAAACTCATCAGTGTGCTGGAAAGATTAAATGCGGTGGTGTGTAGGAAGTGCTTAGGACATACCTGGCGTAGAAAAAATGCTCATTTTATCATCATCGTTCGTGGGGAAGATATGACTTGTATAAGATTACCTATAACCAATTTAAAGAAAAGGCTGCCATCTACAAATTTATCTTTTTCTCACTGTAGCCTCTTAAGGTCATTCTGTCTGATCTCCCATCCCCATGGCGAGATGACATCTGTGGGAGAGCGCACAGCTTTTTGGGGGTAACGTTCAGGTATGAGTAAACTTTCATTTGCAGAAACTAAAATGTGAGTCAGACCTGACAGCAGATTTTCAACCTTGTGCCTAGTTTCAGTCTTCTCCCTTTCCTAGCTTGGGTTTGCCCCGCTCTTGGAAACCCACAGTGAGAGGAAAGGTGCGTTCAACCTTGTAGTCTCATTGTGCCCCCTTGCTGCCCTTGAGCCCGGCTAGTTCTGGCTCCCCGGGGTTGGGGGAGGAGAAGGGAGGAGGGTGAACGGCGCCTGGGGTCTGGTGCCGGGTGCGATTGCTGTCTGAGTTGATGCCTTGCACATGGCAGGGCTCTGGTGGCGGCTCTGTCTTCTGGAGGGCACTTTTGTGATTCCTTTGGGGAAGCTTCACAGGGACAGGACGGACATGCACTGTTGTACTATTGCCTCCCGATACAGGCATGTGCCTTCCAGATGACCCAGTTCCACTTCCTCCTTAGCCCCTAGGCCACCCCCTCCCCCATGAAGACTATTTCTGTTGTAGTCATCACACCCCTATGGGCAAAATCTTAAATGGAGCCTTTTAAGGAAACCTTACTCCTCATTGGCCTTCACGTGGCCCAGGTAGAAAGCACCGGGTCCTTCCCTAGCCAAACTCTGGATGCGTGGCTTTGTCACCACTCTGTGGCCACAGGTGGCTCTTACCAACTTGCTGCCTCATTTTTTCAGGCTACATGCAGGTACCATCCCGTGCCCTCCAACGTCTTGGGTCCCTGTGGGCGGCTCTCCGAGTGGTGTTCTCCGCGCCCTTTCCTCAGCCTCAAGTGGTGTTGTCAGAGACATGGGGGAAGGGCAGGTCCTCCTGTTACATGCAGACAGAAGGTGCTGAGCTCTCCAAGGGGTTGCAGAATAGCCTGGGGCCCCTGGCGGCACATTTAGCACAGGTCTTCCACCTCTTAGAACAGCGCTGTCCCATAGAAATATACCGCCAACCACACCTCTGATCTTAAATTTTCTTTTAGCCATGTTAAGTGAGTCAAAAGAAGCAAGCAAAATTAATCTCAATAACATTTTATCGAATCCGTTTATCACCATGTAATCAATAAAAAACATTATCCCTGCAATATTTGGTGAAAACTCATACTGAGCCTTTGGCGGCTGGTGTGTGTTTTCCACGTGCACGTGCCTCGGTGCAAGGACTCAGTAGCAGCTTCAGGTATTCGTGTGACTGGTGGCTACTGTGCTGGACAAGCCAGCTTTAGAAGATGGAGGGAGGGGGCTCGTCACCTGTTGTTCTCAGCCGTGACGCCTCAGAACTAAGAGTTAAGTTGGGACCCGTCCGGTGCACCCAGCCCGTACGTGGAGAACCAGGTCTCAAATGCAGGTCTTCTAACATAACGTTTGGTGTTTTTGTTCATTTGTTAATTTTGTTCTGCCATCGTGCTGTTCAGGTACTGCTGTGCTTTGTTCCTGGGGATCTCAGGGGTTAGAGGGACATTTTGGGGGTAAGGAGATGGCTGTAGACGTTTGTGTGAGTCTTTAGAGGTTCTGGGGTAACTCCGGCGTGGGCAATGACATCGTAGAGCCCATTCCTGACAATCGGCTCCCGCTGGCCTGTGCTGAGGCTGCCGAGTGAGGGAAGCTCTGTCCTCCGGTGGCGGATGTTTCCGCAGTCCACGCTGTTAGCCAGAGAGGAGCATAGCAGGTCTTTAAATTTCACCATGAAAAGAGAAACAAGAGGGGTGCCTGGGTGGCTCTATCGGTTAAGTGTGTGACTCTTGATCTCAGCTCAGGTCTTGATCTCAGGGTCATTGAGTTCAAGCCCCACATTGGGCTCCGCACTGGGCATGGAGCCTACTTAAAAAAATAAATAAGTAACAATTAAAAAATAAAAAGAAACCAGAAACTATTTCATGGTAGTCTGTCTTTGAAAAGGCGGGACTCATCAGAAGGCATCTGTGGCCAGGCCAGATAGCACTATCTTTTGTGATAGTTCGGATTGGGGCAGGTGGCCTTGTTATTTGGACCTAGAACTTTAAAAACGGTGAAGTTCAAATCTTCCAAAGAATTCAACATCTGATAGTTAAAGTATACCTTCCCATTGCAGAAAAGAAACAAAATCCAAAAGATCACAAGCCAGAAAGTGTTGAGGAGGTCACCTAGAGGACGTGACCACTGGTTGACCCATGAGCTGGACCCTGGCCCTCAGAGGCTTCTGATCTGTCCTCTGTCCTTGGGACAGTGGGTTCTAATTGCCTTTCCTGCTCCCAGAGGCTGCTGTAAGGACACAGCCTGAAGATAGTCGGTGATGTGGTGTTGAGACCATCTGGATGGTAGATGTGACTGAACCCAGTTAAAGCCTCTACATGAACTTGTAAGATTTGATGGGCAAGTGTGGAGGTCGGCTCATCTTGTGCGGCCAAGACAAGCCTCATCAGTAAGTTCCTTTGCTTATGAAACTTGTCACCTACCAACACGGAGGGGCTGTCTTTCTCTTCAGTCTCTCCCCACCCTCTGCACATGGGGGCAGGTTTCAGATTTCACCCAGGAAGCTCCCGCAGAAGTTGCAGGCCTACAGAAATTCTCCCTGTTGACATCTCGTGTACTTCCTTGCACTTCCCATGTAGGTGTGCCTGCTCAATGCACATGGGCACACACCTGCACTGTAGGGGTCATATGGAATAAATGGATCTGTGTGTTATTTTTCATCTAATGGTCTATTATGAACTTGCCCTCGTCATTGACATTCTTCAAAAGAATAATTTGTAATAGCCAAATCATATTCCATTGCATTCTTATCGAATGTTAAATTCTCTTCTGGAGTCTGAAGTGGCACCGAATCTGAAAAGGTCTGAGAAGTGGAAAGGGCACAGGCAGACTGGGGACCTTTCCCAGACCTGCCTCTTCCTAGCTGGTGACCTTGGTCTTTGTGTCACTGGTTGAAATTCCCTTGTCTTGAGTTCTAAGTCTACGAAATGAGAAAAATAGCATCTACCTTACAGAGCCATTCAGAGGCTTAATGGACGTGTCCTATGTAAATTACACAACCCGCTGCAGGCACATAGTAAATGCACAATGAACGTTCATGCCCATTTATCTCCCCAGGCTATTCATGTTCTTTGTCATTAGCCCATTCTCCGGCGCCTGCAGCATTTCTCTGGAGAGATAGTACCCTGTAAGCTGCCTGTGTGCTTTAAAGCTTGCATCTTCTGACTGCTTTGTGGGGACTCTCTGGGGACACATGCTTGCCAAGCCACCCTGATTTCTGTCCCGTGCCCTCAGAGCAACTGTCGGTGACACGTGATATAGAGAGGAAGAGACGTGGGAGCTTCTCAAGATGGAATGGCGGATTGTACTGGTCTAGCTCATCACTCACAGTAGGAAGACCCTGGGGACAGAGGGCCAGGTGCTGAGCTGGTCTCCCCAGGTGTGTTTGCTTAGCTAAGTTGAATTCCCTTTTTGTCATTCCCTTCTGTGGTTTCTGCTGTTGATGTAGCCGTGGGACTACAGGGAGAAGGGAGTCTTGTGATTTTTTTTTTTTTTTTTTTTTTTTTTTTTTTTTTGTGTGTGTGTGTGTGTGGGACTCTGCTTCTCACTTCTGGGCTTTCTCCCCCTTCAGCCTTCTCTTCCAGACACTTGGTTTAGCTGCTGACCCAGCTCTCATCAGGCGAGTACACATTTTGCAATTTGCTTCCCATTGTTTTGACGATGGATGTGATTTGTATATGGCATCATCACATAATATCCCTATTTATGGCAGCTCTCTGATCCAGAGGTAGGGGTGAGGAGGAGGAAGCTTCAAGCCTGTCTTCTGACCCAGAAACCACCTCTTGGTTCTACAGCAACTACCTTTCCCCCCCATGATCTCTTCCTGACTTGGGGGTCGGTGTGGAAAGGTCTATGGGGTTCTAACCTGTGGGGTATTATGTGTCATTAAACTTTGTGGTAAGGAGCCCCCCATGCTGCACGGCTCTCTGTGATCTGGAACCTGGATGTACACTGATGTTTTGTTTGTATGCAATAAACAACTATATTGGATTGTTAAGTGATAGTTACTTTTGGCGTTTAAAAATAAGATTGGAGGAGAGAGAAATTGGCTGCAAATCCCGGTGACATATGAGTCACCAAAGCGCGTTGAATTGGGCAGGTACATCCTCCTCGCCCTGCTTTATTCTGTGGTGCGCTCAGTTTTAGTAACCGTTGCAGGGTGGGATGGTGATCTCATTTAGCCAACATTTATTGAGCACCTGTTTATGTCAGGCAATGTGCCGGGGACGGGAAGGACAAAAAACAAAAACGAAAAAACCCAGACGTGAGCACGGCCCCAAACAAGCTTGCATTTACTGGAAGGATTACAATGAGGCATGTGGGAAGAGCCCAGGCACCGAACACCAGCGTCTGCTGAAGTGTCCCACGCGTTTGCTTGTTGGCGACACCTTTGGGGATGAGGAGGAGCTTGCCAGGCGGAGTGTGGGGGCAGCCACACTGGCAGAGAGTGCTGTGCCCTCAGGGAAAGGGGGAAAAGCGCCAGGCCTCTCTGGAACTCAGACCGCTGGGTTTCGAGCCCAGGGGGCCTCGGAGAAAGACGGAGATGCAGGGACAGGCAGAGGGCAGTTCTGAAGGGCCTTTCAGGGATCGGAGCAAGTCAAACCTGAGAGCTATTTTGTTTTCACGTAAAAATTACTTTTTATTAAGTGTGGTTTTGAGAGAGAGAGAGGGTGAGCAGGGGAGGGGCAGAGAGAGAGGAAGAGAGAGGGAATCCCAGGCAGGCTCTGCACCAGCAGTGCAGAGCCCGACGTAGGGTTCCAACCCACAAACCATGAGATCACGACATGAGCCGAAATCAAGAGTTGGACGGAAGTGTAACCAACTGAGCCAGCCAGGCGCACCCCCACCCAAAGTATTCTTTAAATATAACAACATTATGCTGAGTCAACTTATACTCTAAGAGAAAACTGTAGGCAAAGTCCCCCATTAGCTACTTCTGTTTTGATTTTCATTACCTCTACAGCAGAGTTGTGGTCTAGCCTGTGTCTGTCCCTTCCAGTCAGCCAAGTGCTCACTGGGACAGCCCCGGGTTCAAACAGCCTCCAGGGCCAGCAGCACCCTGCTGTGAGCTGCCGCAGCCCTCCCGCTGTTTGGTCCACGCTCTGGGGTGGATGCCTATCAGTACTAATAAAAAAGAAAAATAGGGGCTCCTGGTCGGCTCAGCCGGTTAAGCATCCAACCTCCGCTCAGGTCATGATCTCACGGCTCGGCTCGTGGGTTTGAGCCCTGCATCGGGCTCTGCACTGACAGCTCAGAACCTGGAGCCTGCTTCCAATTCTGTGTCTCCCTCTCGTGCTCTGCCCCTCCCCTGCTCACTGTCTCACTCTCTCTCAAAAATAAGCAAACACTGAAAAAAATCTTTTATTTATTTGTTTTTTTATTTTCTTTTAATTAAGAAAACAGAAAAGAAAACGAAAGCCTTCCCCTCAGCTTTTCTAGGTACCTTAGAGGCATAAGAACAGATTCCAGGAGGCTGTTCCCTCTGGGTACCCAGTGTTTTTAACTAGGGGCTAACCCCAACTTGTTACTCGACCCATTTTATGCTTCCATACCACAAATGCAAGAGATTGGGAGCATGAAAAGAGGGCGCCACTGTCAGTGACGTCCCTCTCTATTCACACCTGTGTAGCTCTAGCATTGTGCCAGGTACTGTTCTAAGCAGTTGACACATATTAACTGATTTAATCCTCTTAAAAACCCTTTAAAGCAAGTTCTGTCCTAACCTCCACTCACAAATGTGGAGACTGCGATCCAGAGACAGAGGCTAACTGCTCAAGCTCACACGGCCAGAATGTGGCAGGGTAGTATTTGGAACCAGGCAGCCTGGTTCCCAGAATCCGTGCTTCCCTCCCCAGCTGTCACATCTCTGTGTGGCTACCCAGAGCCAGACCCCCACTTCAGAGATGGTTGCTGTGCCGTAATTGGTTCCTGGAATATTCCTTCTCATTTGAATCCATTTGTCCTGAGTTAATCCCACGGCTGGCATGTTCATTGCCAAGTCTCTATCTCTGTCTCTGTCTCTCTCTCTCCCTCCATCCCCTCCCTCCCTCTCTTTCTTGCCCCCCATCTCTCTCTCCTCCCAGACTGATCCCTTGGGGCAAAAACACTTGAGTTTTGGCCTCACCATCTTGCTCTACCTTCCAGTTCCTGTGACCTTAAACCCCAAGGGACTGATGAATTCGTAAATGGTGACTAGCCACCCACCCTCTTCCACCCTTGCAGCCAGGGTGATGTGCTCATATCCTATCATGCAGAAGGCAGAGCTTCCAGCAAAGAAGGCTAAACCCATGTGGCCCGCAGAGGACCGTGGCCTTGCTGCTCACTCCACACCATGGTCGCTGGAGCCATTAATACAGTGTCCCCGCGCCCCCCCCCCCCCACATCTCCATTCTACCATCCCTGAGGGTCTGACCCATACTTACCCTCACCATTTCTTTTTTTTTTTTTTTAATTTTTTTTCAACGTTTTTATTTATTTTTGGGACAGAGAGAGACAGAGCATGAACGGGGGAGGGGCAGAGAGAGAGGGAGACACAGCATCGGAAACAGGCTCCAGGCTCTGAGCCATCAGCCCAGAGCCTGATGCGGGGCTCGAACTCACGGACCGCAAGATCGTGACCTGGCTGAAGTCGGATGCTTAACCGACTGTGCCACCCAGGCGCCCCTTCTTTTTTTTTTTAATGAGGAAAAAAATTACAATCATCATCATTTTTCTGTCTTTAAAGAGCAAATAGAGATGCAGAGCCCATATATGTTTTCCTTCTCTAAGTGGTATTTATTTAAATGCAGATATCCTGGTTTCCCCTGTAGAGTTGCGAGCAATACCTTTCAATTTCAATGTTAAATAGGAGTGTAAAACTTCAAAATCAAAATTTTTCTGTGAGGGAGAACTGCTTTTTCTGGTTCTGTTTAATGGTTCTCCTGGCCTTTCGTCCTCCACCCTTCCTCATTATCTACCCCCTTCTGCCCAGCCTTTGCACTGCACAGAACTAAATTCCTTCTCTAAAAAGTTTAGAATGCACCTTTCTCATTTCAAAACTTAGAACGCGAAACATTAGGGTCACTGAATACAGATGATGGGCTCAAACCCAAAAGGATTCATGAGATGATTTTTCTTTATCTCCGCTTTGGCTGGCAGAGTCCGACTCATCATCCCGGGTTCTTTAAGGGGATTTATTCTTAGACCAGCTTCGCATAATATTTTAACGAGGCTTCAGATACCCGAGTGAGGTGTGTCCCCTTTTCTTTCTTTTCTAAGAAGGCAGGAAGAAACGGGGAACGAAATACAAGCTACGTAAGTACCTGGGTGCAGGGTACTGCCTTGGGACAGTGAGCAGTCACGGAGAATAAAAAAGACAGTTTCTTCCTCCCCAGGAGATAAAATTGGCACATAGGGTAGGTGCAGATGGGCAGGAAGGGGGCCGTCTTCTGCATGTGGGTCGTTCCACAGGCAGAGTGGTCCTCGGGATTTACTCAAGCGCAAACGGAAAGCAACCAAGGTACAGACAATGGAAGTCATGAGTGTTGCCTTTAAGTTGAGGTACTGCAAGCTTAATTCCCTTCCTAAGGACCTCATGGATCGAATTTTGCATATGAATGTGATGCCCGGCTTCATCTTCCTTTTCTTTATTTTCTGGTTCCTTCATTTTCTCATTAATTACTTTTATCCTGGTTACACTGTGCGTGTGTTATAAGCCTCCTCGAGTCTTTTTCTTAGGAACATGATAGGATTGGTAATACATAAGTTGGAATTGATTTTATAATAAAAATTTCAGTGACTTTGATTCTGTTATTTTAAGGTGCTGTATTCTCCAGATAGTTCTTTTCGATGGACTCCTTCCTGTTCTTATTTCATGGAGGCCAAATACGTTTCATGTCTTGCCTCTCTGGGAATATTAATAATAATTTTGAGTTATTGCCTCTTCTCTGTGCAGCTCGTTTCCTAAAGTTCCTTTGTTCCCAGGTTACACGTACGTGGTTGGTGCTGGGTCGGCAGGTGACCCTGCCAAAGCTGTCTGGAAGCACCGAGTGGGTGGCGGGCTTGTCCGTGGGACGCTCCCTTGCACAGTGGTCAGAGGGGCTTCCTGTCGGGCTCCTCCAGTGCTGAGTGTCTATCTAGGTCTTTCCTTTTGGGCTGGTCATCCCTGGAGAGACCTCTCCCAGCCCCCAGGCTGGACGGCAGAGGCCAGGCAGTCAGCTTCCGGGAGCTGAGGAGAAGGGGGCTAGGGTCCCAAGGGCAAGGATACAACATTCTGTATGTGAATGGTCACTTCATCACCTATGTGGAATGGCCCTCACCGAGCCTGTCAACCGCCAGTGCTAAGCACCCCCACTCCAGGGAAAGGGAAGGGGAGGGGGGTCCCCTAGTGTCGCAGAGTGGATGAGGGATCGAGGGATCTAGTTCCATCTCAGACAACTTCCACCAAATCCTGCTTCTATTTATGTTCCTCCTCTGTGGGTAACTAACTGATCCAAAGGAACCTGTGGGTGCCAGTTCACGAGACTTTGGGGAACTCCGAGGTTGGTTTTCTGCTTCAATGCTGCTGCCTCCAGTTTGGCTCCAGCCAAGTGCACCGTCCGCCAGCTTTGCTGCTTCCAGTCCTGTGTGTTGTCATCTCTCCTCTTTTCCCATCCGTGTGGATTCCCATCTTTGGAAAAAAAAAAAAAAATCCCAGACCTATAGTTCTCCCTTTATTTGGGAGGAAGAAATGCTCAGTATGTTCTTTAACTGCATTATTAATTTTATTTTCCCACACAGCTCACTCTTCCTTTATTTCACTGGTTTGTCAATAAATTCTTTAACTTCTTTAGGAGCACCTGGGTGGCTCAATAGGTTGAGCATCTGACTTGTGATTTTGGCTCAGGTCACGATCTCAGGTTCGTGGCATCGAGCCCCACATGGGTCTCTGTGCTGACAGCTTGGAGCCTGCTTGGGATTCTCTCTCCCTCTCCCTCTCCCTCTCCCTCTTTCTCTCTCTCTCCTTCTCCCCCTCTCTCCCTCTCTCTCCCTCTCTGTCCCTCTCTCACTCTCTCTCTCCCTCCCTTCCTCCCTCCCTCCTACCCTCCCTCCCCTGCTTACTCTCTCAAAATAAATAAACAAACTTTGGATTTTGCTTTCCTTGTCTGTAAAATAGGACTATTTCTTGTCCTGTGTTTGCAAGTTGTTGATGCAGCGGCCCTGAATTACCACGTGGGTCTGAGAACGAAATAACCAAACACACGTGCATGGCTCTGGCAAAATCAGACTCACGGGGTGACGGTAAAAATCCTCCCGGGTCGGTGAAAATACTCAGGCCCGACCTCTGGTCTTCATCCTGCTTTTCCAGATCAGCAGCTTAGCACGGCCCTCGGCTTTGGCTGACAGAGTGCACCTAATCCGTGCTAGAGAGCCACGGCCCCTCCTGGGCCTGGGACACAGATGACTGTTACCTGTCTCTGGACTTTTACAAGAGAAATGATTTTCCCGTGTCCCTGCCGTTGTGCCTTTTCCTGTAAGTTAAACACTTTGCTTTCCTCCACCAACCATGATAGCCTTCCCTATTTCTCCGATTCGCATTTCCTTTTCCTGCCCAGACCAGTTTTCCGTCTCTGGCCCGGGGGGGGGGGGGGGGGGGGGGGGGAGACACACCTTACCTTACCGGACACATCGTCCACTTAATCCCCCAGGCAATCTCCCGTGGATCTGCAGGGGCTGAGGCTCAGTAAGGCTTCTCCATGAGCAAGGCCAAGTGCAGTGGGAGGGGCCAGGTGGTTTCAGCAGTGCTGTCCATCTCTGATGTTGCCAAAGGAACCAAGATCTTAGAAGCCCTTCATGCACTGAAAAGGGGCATAGAGTGAAATTTCCTGATCTGTCTAAGGGGGTGTAAGCCTACCTTAATCCAAAAGTACCCCGAGCTCTCCTCCGCTGCTCTCACCGCCTCCTTGCCCTTGACCACAGTGGAGAGTGGATGCAGCACTTCCGGGAGTCCGTCCAAATGGACTCACACATCAAGGGATGCTCTTCTCCACCTAGGAGGCAGCTCCGGCCTGGCTCACGCGAGGGTCTGGGGCGGCGCCTGAGGAAGAAGGGCTGAGACAGGTGGCAGGACGACCAGGGCAGTTAGATCACGGGGTACGAGGTGGTGCCTGTGCAGCCGGCAAGACTGTGCCTCCCTCCTCACCTCAAGCTGGCTGTGGGTGCCCGCGCACCAAGCGGGGAGCCGGCTCGGGAAGCGGGGTGCACGTCTGAGCGCCGCGATCGAGTGATGCCCTCCGTGCAGCTTCCTCGGACACCGTGGTGATGGGAGCCATCTGTAGTGTGGCATGATGATGAGGCATTGCTGGCAGTTCACATACGTGACAGGAACGGGCATTGCTTCTACCCGGTGCGGCAGGCATTCCGGGTCGGGCAGGGGAGGACAGAGGAGGACGGGTAGAGCAGGAACGTGCTCCGTGGGTGGATTTCTGCCTCTGCAACAGGGTCCCGTCCTGCCCCTTGTGCGAGCTGCTTTCCTTTGCCCCTCCCTCCCTGCCTCCAGCCAGCCTCCTGGGGGGGCTGCCAGGGTCTCATCCTCCGTGTCAGGTCAGGGAGCGTGGACCAAATCCCTCTTCCGAGGGGAGAAGGCCAGGGTTTCTCTAGCCTGACTGTGCCAGGATCTGCCGTAGCTCCCGACGGGGGTGACTGGAGTGACAGAGGAACAGAGCGGGCAGGGCGCCCTCGCGGTGCATGGAGACCTGCCAGGCATTTGTAGGCATGAGGCGAGATCACCCCGTGCTTCCACGGGTGTGGATGTGGTTAGCTGTCAGGTGCCCTCACTTCCACTCCCAGTCTCCCCCTCCCTGAGAGGGAGGAGTGCCCATGATGCCCTCCAGGCTGTCCTGGCAAGCCCCGGGGCAGGGGCTGGGCAGATGGCTTGCTCCTGTTTGGAGCCCCATTGCTGGGGCTGGGGCTGGGGCTGGGGCTGGCAGATGGGCTTTGCACAAACTGCAGAGGTAGGCAGGGAGCGGCAGGCTGGCAAGGCTGGGGCAGGGTGGAGGGAGTCAAGGACTAGCAGCTACGAGGTAAGGAGGAGGAGGGAGGTAAGAAGGCTGGACGCCAGGGAGGGAGCGTGAGGCTGGTGGGGATGCCCTGGAGGGCAGTGGAGAGAGCCAGGAGGAAGCCGCACCTAGCAAGAGGCTGACAGGTGACAGTATCTCTGCCCTCTCCCTTCTACTAACAACACCGCCTTTCCAGACGGCCCTCCTCGCCGTACCCGCATCGGCTTTGTGCGGTGGGGTCAGCGAGGCGTGGAACAGGGAAAGGCCGGACCTAGAAAGCTGGGCTGACCTGGGGTCCACGGGAGCTGAAGAGGCCTGCTCAGGGGCTCGGTCTGAGAGCAGCAAGTTTGGCTCTCCGCCCTGCAGC
The DNA here is from genome assembly GCF_028749965.1 of Puma concolor. NCBI lineage: Eukaryota > Metazoa > Chordata > Mammalia > Carnivora > Felidae > Puma > Puma concolor. The sequence continues at coordinate 13,911,999 of NC_141668.1, read as the reverse complement.
CCCACGTGCGGGGAAAGCTGAGCCCCTGCCAGCTGGCTTAGAGGGAAGGAACAGGACACCGCCAGCAGCTTCCTCCTCGCACTGGACCTCCTGGAGAGCCCCGTCAGCCCTGGAGGGAAGAGAGGGAGCACTCGGCAGGTGCAGCCCATCTGCTGAGCCCCCGCCCTCCACTAAAGGCCCGTTTCTTCCTGAGAGGTGAATGATGCTGTGGTTAGCACCTAGGAGCCATCCAGATCTGGGTTTGATGCCTTGTTCTGGTACTCAGTAGCCGTAAGGCTTTCGGCAGTTGACTCCGTTTTTCAAATAAGGATAAAGGCAGTTCCTGTTGCAGACCGTTGGGCCTGATGCTTGGGAACGACAGCGCTGCACCTGGCACAAAGGTGCATAAGAAATGACGCCGATTGGGACGGCAGTCTCTCCTTGTGCCTGCCAGCCAAACTGTCCTGGCATGCTTTTCGCACCTGAGGAGAGTTACCGCCAGGGGCCCTCTCTCCTGTACAAAAGAAGCTCAGTTGTGCAAGGTTGTCTGAAAAGGGTATGTTGCCTTCCACCCCTGCAGTATGCCACCCTCTCCCTTTTTACCTGGGGCCGGGATGCACCTTGACTGCGAGTTCTAGGTTCCGATGCTAACTGTTGCCCACTCGCTTCCCCACAGACCTGCGCAGGATGACCGCCGGCTTCATGGGCATGGCGGTGGCCATCATCCTCTTCGGCTGGATCATCGGCGTGCTGGGCTGCTGCTGGGACCGGGGCCTTATGCAGTATGTAGCAGGGCTTCTCTTCCTCATGGGAGGTAAGGCCTCAGGCTTGGGGAGCTGCTGGGGAGCCAAGGTCCTGGCTCCTGGGATTCTGGGAGAATGGCTAGGGGACACGCATTCATTCATTCATCAAACATGTTTTGAACTCCTTTTAGCCATCCGTCGCTGCGCCAGCTTCTGGGGATGCAAACGCTGATAAGATCTGGTCCTCAGCTCTCGAGGGGCTGACCCCCTGGTGTGGGAGACTGTGAGGTTATGGCACTGAAAGAGAGGTATCAGACTGGGGGTGAGCGTGAACTCAGAAAATGCTCAGGCCTTTTATGCAGATATTGGACTTTGGGATGGGAAGCAGGTGCTATTTGGGTAGTTCCTGCTTAAAAGCCCATCCTCACCTTTGATTTACGAGTCCTAAATTCTGCTACCGTTTCCAAATAAGGCACTCTAAGGGTGGTAGGACCAGGCTAGACCTTTGTCATATCTGTCTCCCTTACTCTCTGGTAGTGTCATGGCCATTGAACTGATCCAGTGTCCTTATAAAGGATTATAGATACAGAGAACTGTATGGCTATGCAGGAGTAGGTTCCAGTCCACGGAAAGCAAAGTCAATCCACGCTCTGCATGCGCCTGTCTTCCCTGACGTCTCAGTCCAGACCTGAGGTTAACCATCAGATACATTCCTCACAGTCTACTCCGCAAGAAGTGGACTGATGCACCGTGTGGAGCTAGGTGGAGGGGGAGCTGAGCTTGAATAGCAGGAATTAGACATATTTATGGGAAGAAAGGAAAGTGAGTCCTACAGATGGAAACGATGTCAGCTAGACTTTAGGCACCACATGCTTATGACCAGCTCAAGTTCCCTTTGTGAAGGGCCTGACTCCGGGTTTGTGAGCAGAGATGGCAGGTGAAGGACTGGGTCAGCCTGGGGAAAGGTAATGGCCGTCCCTCTGGGTGCACGGAGAGGTGTCTGGGGCTGGTGAGCTATCGGTTGGGAGAGGGGGAGAATCGCAGGATTCGCCTTGGGGCCTGACAGTTTGCCCTGTTACCACTGAAGCACAGCCATTCTGAGCCAAAGACAAGACAGGGCTTTCCAGGGTGCCCCAGGCTGACGGAACCCTCTGCCCCCAGAGTCCGATGTCCCGTGCTTGCAGTCATGAGGGAGGGAGGGAGGGGGGATCCCTAGCAGTCCCTACACCCCTTCTTCTGGTCTCCCATGGAGACAGGCCCGCACGACCTGCCGGTCCTTTTTCCGTGCCTCATGTCCTCAGTGAAGCAGGGGTCGGGCTCAGCCCCTGGCCTCCGCACTCCTTTTTTGCCACAGTGGAGACCTTTTTGTATCCACCTTCCAGTCCAAATCTCCCATGGACCCTGAAATGTAAAAAGATAAAAGCAGAATGGCCCTGTTTGTAGTGAGTGTTCTCTCTAAGATGCTTTTGGTTATACAGAGATAGGCTCCAGTAAAACAGGGCTTTTCTAAGGCTCTAGAAAGGTCTCCTAGGAATCGGAGAAAAGCTGAGCAAACAGGCCGCAGGCAGAGCAGGAATCCTGGAGCTCTAGGCGCTGACACTCTTTCATCCCCACCCTTCTGAGTTGTTCCCAGCCCCCTCCGCACGCACTGCCTGCTCTCCGGGCCAGGCGCACAGCCCACATCCTGTGTGACTGTGCCGCGTCTCCAGGACTCTAGTGACCTCCTTCCCTGCGGCTCAAGTTAGCTTCTAGACACACACACACACACACACACACACACACACACACACACAGAGAGAGAGAGAGAGAGAGAGAGAGAGAGAGAGAGAATGTGATTAGCCCATTTATCCTCTCTGGCCAGGTCACACACCATTGGTCAGGCAGTAAAACAGGCCAGAACTGAGTGACCATGCCTGGGCCAACAGCTTGTGACCAGGGTGGGGTCAGGGGCGCTTCCTGCTCCCCTGAGACATAGGTGAGAACTCTCCCAGGAGAAGGTGTAGGGGCAGAGGGAGGGGTGCCTGGAACCCTGCCCACAACCAGCAAGCCTGGGGCTCTGGAGAAGACAGTCTGAAAGCTTGGAATGATGAGGAATCAGAGGAATCCCTCAGAGTGGATGAGTGAGCGCATTGCTCACCTTGTGTTCTCAGTCACTGCACATTCCAATCACCTGAAAAGCCCTTAAAAACACTGATGCTGGGCCCTCACTGCAGAGCAGTCCAAGGAGGACTTCTGGGGGTGATCCTCATGTGCACGCAGGGCGAGAGCCTGAGGAATAGCTGAACTTTCAAGCTCTCTCCGGTTGTAAAATGTTATGCTTCTAGGGATGAGCCAATTGGCCAAGACCTCTCACGACTTGTTTTCTTTCTTCCCTCCACTCCCGCACCTCTGTGACTGTTTCTCAAAGCCTTATGCGGCAAGAGATGGGCAGGTGCCACGACAGGGCTTCAGTTATTCCTGTGGAGACCTAGCCGAGCCCTGGTTACTGAGGGGCTCAGCGAAATCTGCCTTCTAGGACACGCGCTATATTTTTTTATTACGGCAAAATCATAGTTCATGATAAAATGTTAGCATCAAGAAGAGCTTCGGGGAAGTTGCTGTTCTAAGAGCTGTTTCTTGCCGACTGGGACACCGCCCTGGTTGGAGTTAACCCGTTCCCTCCAGCCTGGAGCTTCGTTCGCTGGGTCCATAAGTAGGGCTGTGCCCTCCCACAAGAGGCTAGGGAGAGAAGTGGTGTCCACACACCTCGTGGGCACCATCGGGCCAGGCTCCCACGGAGGAGAACAAGGACAAAGCCACGAAGAGCTGATCCCTTGAACAGTGGTCTTTTGGGGAAGCTGAAGCTCCCAAGGGTGGGAGAACACTCTCTTCTGCCTCAAGCTAGTGTCCTTTCCAACTAGGCCAGACACAGCCGTGGGGGGCCAGATGCCCAGAGCAGCTGCCATCTCCTGACCCCGTGAATTTGGCTCGGTTAGAAGCTGGAGAGGGAGCCGACTGAGGAATAGATGCGGTCCTTCCCTGACCCTGCTCAGCAGAGAGATCTACTAGAGAGGCCCGGGTGTCAACCCCGAAAGATGCTTTGGCCTATAGAACCCCGTGTGTCAAAGAGCCCTTTCAGCACCAAACCCTCCCAGCATCTGACCCGTCCCTGGCCCCTGGGAATCAACCTTCTAGGATTAGGCTGTTGAGGTGCTTGGAGAGTCCACTACCAGTGACAGCCACATCATGGATATGGCAAAACAATCAGTCACTCAGACTCCGGGTATTTGTGGCAAAAAGGTCTCACAGCCCTAGCTTTCCCCCAGATTGGCATTCCAGGCATCTGTACTGAGCACGGGCTGGTGCCCCAAGGATTAGATTGAGTGACAACAACAGCTGGTGGGGACCAACGGCAGCATTTGGGCTGGTGCTGGCCAGGCAAGGGTGTGGTGAACAGGTGGAAGAAGAAGGGTCAGCAAGAATGAAAAAGGTAAATTTGGAGTCAAGAGTCCAAGATGGAATTTTACCTGATATTAGTTGAAACTACCAGGGCCAAATAAAAAAAAAAAAAAAAAGCAGAATTCCATTAACCTCTTCTCTGTTCCAACGCGAAGGAGGATGGCCCACCCTGGGCCCGACTCTCTTCCAGATTTAACTAGTTCCTGGTTAAACAGAGGGTACCCTGCACCTTGGGAAACAACTAGCAACAAATTGTTTAATTAACACTCAGCGCAGAGGAGGCAATTAATTAAGTAGGGTGAATTAGTCGGGCCGGGGGCTGGGGGCAGTGGGTGGGATCCAGTGTCCCCTTTGCCAGAGCCTCCGGGAGAGAATCTGGCCCGGCATGGCACGGCACCAACTGGGTGCAAGAAACTGCCAGAGCCGCGTGTCTTGATGAGTCATCAGTGGTATTCAGAATCACAGGAACAAGATGACACGGGGAAAAGACAACGCGGTGGGGGAGCCTGGGGCGGCTACGGTTCCTTGTAATTCACCCCCTGGGCACCCTCAGAGCCACCGCAGGGCCCACATCCACAAGATGAGTGTGAACTTCCAGCCCACACCCCACCCCCGCCACACACCCTCTCACACACTCCTGCGGGACATCCGCCCTCTCCACCACCACTCAGGTCCAAGCCTCTGTGAGCTTTTTGCTAATCCTGGAGCCTCCTATCTAGATGCCGTGACGCCACCCTGGCACCCAGCAATCAGTCCTTCGCAGAGTTAACATAATGCTTTTAAAACTGTGAGTCAGGTATGTCACTTATCTGCCACCAGTGCTCCAAAGGCTTCTTCTAGTCAAAGTGAAAATACAATCCAAAGTCTTCACCCTTTTTTAAAAGCAGTCTTGGGGCGCCTGGGTGGCGCAGTCGGTTAAGCGTCCGACTTCAGCCAGGTCACGATCTCGCGGTCCGTGAGTTCGAGCCCCGCGTCAGGCTCTGGGCTGATGGCTCAGAGCCTGGAGCCTGTTTCCGATTCTGTGTCTCCCTCTCTCTCTGCCCCTCCCCCGTTCATGCTCTGTCTCTCTCTGTCCCAAAAATAAATAAACGTTGGAAAAAAAAAATTAAAAAAAAAAATTAAAAAAAAAAAATAAAAGCAGTCTTAGCCAGCTTGGGCTGCTGTAACAAAATACCAGAGATTGGATGGCTTACAAACAACAGAAATTTATTTCTTCCTGTTCTGGAGGCTGGGAAGTCCACGATCAATGTGCTGGCACATTCTGCATCTGGTGAGAACCACTTTCTGGTTCACAGGCTGGCGCCTTCCTGCTGTGTCCTCAGGTGGCGGAAGGAGCCGGAAGGAGCCGGGGGGCTCCGTGGGGCCTCTTGCATGAGACCGCTGATCCCAGTCATGAGGACACCACCCTTGTGACCTAATCATGTCCCCAAATCGCCGCCTCCTAATTCTATCACCTCAGGGGTAATATCACCACATATGAATCCTAGGGGCAACCAGACATTCTGTCCTTAATGGAAGCCCCTTGTCATCTGGCTCATACTATCCCCCCAGCCCTCCCTTGCCTGCTTTCAGGTCAGTCCAGCCGCCCGGCTGCCTTTCCTGGAGCACACAGGGCTTCGCTGCAAGGCCCTGGGCTGACTGCCGCCTTTGCTCACGGCGTCCCCCCTGCACGGGCCTCCTGGCTGGCTCCTTCCTCGGACTCAGACTCCAGCTTAAAAGTCACCCCAAGAAGGGGCTTCCTTGACCGCCCAAATTCATGGCGCCACCTAGTCACTCTCTACATTTTCATTAATTCAACTTTCTACGGCACACTCAGGGCTTTCTGAAATGTTTGTTGTTGTGTCATGGTTTCAGTTTTTTTGTTTGTTTTTTAGCAGCTTAAAGCAAACATGTATTGTCTCACAGTTTTTACAGATCAGAATTTCAAGCACAGCTTAACTGGGCTCTCGGCTCTGGGACTCACAAAACGGCAGTCAAGGTGTCTGTAGCAGGGGCTCTGGTCTCCTCTGAGCCCAGGGTCCTCTTCCAGGGTTCACAGTGTTGTGGGTGGGATTCATTTCCCTGCAGCTACAGAATTCTAGGAAGCTTGCATATTCGGGGCCAGCAGGAGAGAGGCCCGGACTTCCTCCCTCTCAGACCTTCAGATCCCCTTTTTTGTTTTAATAGATCCATTTTTTAGATTTATAATTTTAGATTTACAGAAAAATGGAGCAGACAGTAAAGAGAGTTCCCATATTACCCTCTGCCCCTGCGCATGGTTTCCATTACTATTAACATCTTGCATTAGCACAGTCTGTTATAATTAATAAATATTGATAAATTATTATTAACGGATGTCCACAGTTTATTCAGATTCTCTAGGTTTTTACCTGATATCTATCCATCTAGTTGTCACATCTCCTTAGGCTCCCTGGGGCTGGAGTCATTTCTCAGACTGTCCTTGTTTTAATGACCTCAGCAATTCCGCAGAGCCCTGCCCATCCATAGAGCAGTCTGGCCCCTCTGCTGGAACTTGCCTGATTTTTGTGCGTGATTAGGCCAAGTAGTGGGTTTGGGAGGAAGAAGGGCAGAGGTCAAGTGTCATTCCATCACATCGTGTTACAAGTACAACCTGCCCACGTGATTCGTGACACTGCCCCTGATCACCCGGTTGAAGTCATGTGTGTGGGTTTCTCTACTGCAGAGTTACTCTCTTTTCCCTCTGTCCATACTCTTCTCTTTGGAAGGATGTCACCAGGCACAGCCCATCCCTGAGGACTGGAGAGTTCAACTCCCTCTCCTTTAGGGCGGAGTATTTACTTATGTTATTTGGAATTCTTCTCTAAGGGAGATTTGCCTCTCTTCCCCACTTGAAAATTTTTTCAATTTAAAAAAAATTTTTAAATATTTGTTTATTTTTGAGAAAGAGACAGAGAGTGAGTGGGGGAGGGGCAGAGAAAGAGGGAGACACAGAATCCGAAGCAGGCTCCAGGCTCCAAGATGTCAGCACAGAGCCCGATGCAGGGCTTGAACCCACACACTGTAAGATCATGACCTGGGCCGAAGTCGGACGCTTAACTGACTGAGCCACCCAAGCGTCCCTCTCTTTTCCATTTATAAATTGATCCAGTCATTTATTTATATCAGTGTGGACTTGTGGATATTAATTTTTTACTTTGGTTTATAATCCAATTCTAGATTTGTTTTAGTGCCCCAGCTTCAGCTTTGGCCATTGGGAACTCTTTCAGGTGGCCCTGTGCCTCTTTGACATCAATGTGGGTTTTGGTTGTTGTCTTGTTTTGAGGGGGTTTTTGAGCCCCTGTTACTTTTTGGCATACCACAAGGTACTCCAGGCTCATCTATGTTTCCTGCCCAGACTTAGGATGAGCCATTTCTCCAAGGAGCCCTGGTTCCTTTTATTGGACAATGGTATTAGACACCAAGATCTGGGCCCTAGGTGTCTGCAGTGTGTTTGTTCATTGCCTCTCTCCCCCACTTAACATGTAAGCTCCAGAACCTTGCTCACCTTGTTCTCTAAGGTATCCCCCAAGTTGAGAACAGCGTCTGCACTCTCAAATATCTTTTGAATGCGTGCATTGCAAAAATGAATTGTGTGTAACAGAGAGAAAGTATTTTGTCTCAGTGGAACAGCTATCCTTGAAAAAGTACGCTGCCTTATTTTCCGTTCCTGGTCTAATCTGCTCCCCCTCTGGGGGATTCCTTATCCTCTTTCTCTATTTATTTGAACAGTCCCAAGGTCTCTATACTTCTGTTATAAAATGTCTTAAATTCCCTTTGGAAGTAGGGTATGAATTGTACTTGAATTCATGAAGCGCTTTGTCTTTAATGGGGGCTCAAGAGTGCCAAGAATGGAAGGAACTTTAGAGACCACCCACTGCCATCCACCGTCTGTGTCTCTAGATCAGAGTAGTTGTGTCATTTGTCCCAGGCCCCCCAGCTAGTGAACTGCAGCACTGGAGCCAGAGCTGGCCTGTGACAGAAGTTCATCCTGCTGCATGGGCTTTCGGCTCCGTGTTGAAGGTCCACGTGACCCCGGGCCCCGCACCCGTCTTCCCACCCTGGCACGGCTCCAGGCTGTGCTTCTATGCGGGTTCCAGTCCCAGAATCTCACTCCATTCCCTTTCTATTCTTCCTTTCTCAAAGCACAAAGGCGCATCTGGAGGAGATCATGGCCAGAATGGAGGGCACAGGTGGTAATGGGAAAAGGAAATCGTTAAAGGTCTTTTCCTACCACCTGTGACCAGTGTGGCCTTTTCTACCTTCCCAGTCAGTCGAGGGGAGCGAAGAGAATGCCCTGAAGGAGCTCGAGCTATCAAGTTTGAGTGATTGCAGTGGTTGGCACACCAACGAGGCCAGATGTCACCCCTTCCACTAGGCTCACCGGAAAGCGGTTCAGCTGTACAGCTAACCCCCAGATACTCCTCTTCTGATAGACAAAAACCTTGATAAAGGCCCAGCAATTCTGAGAACTTACAAGCCTAAAATGGAAAGTCCGAGGCAATAGGTGTTTTTCCTGGGGGACTATGGCCATTAGGTGATGACGTGATTTGGGGGATGCCCACAAAGTACAACAACATCCAGGGCTCCCATCAGCCTCTCCCCACTGTCACTCCTAGTTCCAGCACTACTTAGAAACGTGGCTAGGACTGCACCTCTATAAGTCCCAGAGGCACCGTGCCTCCAACTTCCTGACCGTGGGTTATTACTTCATGACTCACGGGTAAGAAGAGGGAGACCATATAAATTAGATATTCTGAGTTGGAGGAGAGAGTAAATTCAGTAACTCAATGACTTACCATGCTGCAAAGCTTATAAAACCCTCAGTAAACGGTAGCTGTTACTGTTATATGTATGCCCTAAGTGAAGTCCATTCTAATAGGCAGAGAAGTATCTATAATCTACCGTGACCAAACAAGGGCATAAAACCCATCTACTTACCCTGCGAAACTGCTTTTATAGGTTCATGTGAGATTTCACTAGATCATCACAACTCTCCTCTTGGCTTTTTGTCTTACAACATTTCCTATAAAATCCTGAGCAGAGATTCACAAACTACTTCATACCCTGGAATAAATCTTGCCTTTTGGAAGGTGCATATTTGAATATTTATTAGCATTTGATAATTACATTCACAACAAAGACATTTGAGGGAGGAGACACATTGCCAGGGGGATTAAGAAATAACCTACACATTTACCTAATGTAGAACGAGTGGCCAGGATTAATCACTCCAGCAGCCCAGGCAACAGAAGGGCTTCACTTTCACCTGAAGAACTGGAACAGATCTGAAGGAGTTCCAGCTGGAAAAAATCTGAAGGAGTTCCGTCCTTGCCACCCAAGGGGACCTGCCTCCATTATAGATTTGCACTTCAGAGGAGACTAGTAAGCAGCCTTGGTCCTGTAAACCCAAGTCTGGTCAGTAAAGGCCGTACCAGGATGCCTACAACCTGCCCACCAAACACTCAGCAAAGCCACGGTGCTACATAGTCTCCAGAACCAGGGGAAGCTTTGTCATTAAATTCCCGGAAGGGAATGCTAAGACAGAAAGCAGACCCTAGAAGGAGGTGGAGAGTAGGGTGGACGGTGAAGGTATCTATGAGATCTCATGGGAGGAACCAACCTTCGTCTCTTGGATGTCCCTGTGCACATGTGACCGTGAGCTACCTTCCTTCCATTCCCCGCCACCAAACTAAAGTTTTCTTTGTTCAGGAAGTAGAATCATGCAACTAAAAGGGAAAATTATAGTTTTGTCATGAAAAACTAGTCCAGGACTAACGGAGCCTTGGACTGGCCTTGTGACTTACGAAAGTTACTTAACCACCTTTCATGTATTGCTTCAACTTTCTCATCTGTAAAGAGGACTAATGATGGTACCTACCAGAAGCATAGCAGTTGTGAGAATTCTAGAGTTCACTCATGTGAAGGGCTTAGGACAATTCCTAGTGCTGTTCTCAAAAAAATTTTGAGATATTATTGTTTTAGCTACTTTTTTTTTAAACAGCCACCTTCAATGACACACTGCTCTGAACAGTCTTATCCCATCACTGCCAGCGCCATGCAGAGACACATTCCATGGGATGATAAAGATAAAATTGCTTGAACAGATCATGCCTCTCTGGTTAATCACCACCTTACTTATTCAATAAATTTTGATTGCCTTTGTGACAGACACTGTTTATGTACTTGGGCTAGAGTGGGGAATAAGGCAAAGTCCTCAAGGAGTTTACATTCTTGTTGGAGGGACAGATAAGCAAGTACTGTAAGTATATAATATGTTGCCAGACGATGGGATGTTTCTGTGGAGAAAAAGAAAGCTGGGAGGGAGGAAGGGAGTGATGGGGCATTGCTGTAGACAAGGGGGCAGTGGGTAGGCAGAAGGCCTCTCAAGCCTTCACTGGAAGTCTTCCTCTTCCATTGAATGGAAGTCTTCCTGGAAAGACTTGGTGGATCAGTCCTTGCAAACAGCACAGCAGATGCAAGGGACTTGGGATGGAAATGAGCCTGGTGGGTCCAAGGAAGTTAAGCAAGAGGACCGTTGTAACAGGAACCGAGTGAGATGGAGGTATTCCCTCAAACAGAGAAGATGTAGGGCCTTGGAGGCAATGCTAATGGGTTTGAAGATCGAGGGGGCATCATCCCTCATTCTGGCCTTCCTTCTATTTCACAGATTGCCCTGGGGGTTCTCCCCTAGGTGATCACTTGATATTATGTGGCTTTTATCAGTGAGGTGGCTTCCTTCTGGGGTGCTGATAGCTAGAGCTTCTTCAACTTCCCATGGCAGTTCCTGTGAGTGGGGCATGATGTCTGTGCCCCAGGGTGGCCAGGTAAAGTAGGGGGACTGTCACATGCCCCTGAAAATGTTGCATTGTCACACATCTGGAAGCATCCCCCTCCCCCCACTCCCGCAACCAGGACCAGCTGTATAATTTGTGGGGCCTGATGCAAAATGAAAACTTGGACTCCTTATTTAAGCATTACAAATTTCAAGATGGTGACAGCAGAGCATTAAAACAAGCACACAACTATGCGGGCTGCATGCCCAGGAAGCCAGCTCTGCCTCCATCACTGTCCCACACTCACCCTCCCTGAGACCCGGGCATGGCAACCCTTTGCTTCAGGGGCTCCAGAAGGTCTTGAGAAGTCAGGTCTTTCCTCTCTTCTGCTTATAGTACCTTGTTTTCCCTAATTTCAGGCCAATTCTGCTTTGCTTAAAATCACCCCTGTTCTTTGATGACCAAATAATCACATAGACATGTGCTCCCCTTTCCTTAATCAAAAGCTGGCTCCCCAAGCATTGCCCACACAACTAGCATTGCTGCTGGTAAGACTAAGCTGAATTTGTTGCTTACTGCAGTAGGGGACAACAGCACCTCGCAAAACTGGGAGGGTCTCAGAGCAGGAAGGTAAGGGCAGAATTTATTGAGAATTAGAAGTTTGCTTGAAGGCCTTTATTTCAGTGCAGGTGTTTGATTGAGATTGGTTGAAAATACTGATGATGTCTAGAATTGATGGAAACAGCAGGGTTGAAAAAATCTTAAGAGCCCACACTGTCAATGTTTTCAGTGGAAGTTGATGGATCTTTTGTGAAGTTCCTGTAATGAATAATCAAAACCAGTCAGTTACGGGGGTGCCTGCGTGACTCAGTCGGTTGAGCTTCCACCTTCGGCTCAGGTCGATCTTGAGGTTCATGAGTTCCAGCCCCATGTCGGGTTCACTGCTATCAGGACAGAGCCTGCTTCAGATCCTCTGTCCCCCTCTCTGCCCCTCCCCCGCTCGTGCTTGCTCGCTCTCTTAAAAGTAAACTTTTTTTTTTAAATGTAAAAGGGCATCTGGGTGGCTCAGTCAGTTAAGTGTCCGACTTCAGCTCAGGTCATGATCTCACAGTTTGTGAGTTTGAGCCCCACATCAGGCTCTGTGCTGACAGCTCAGAGCCTGGAGCTTGCTTGTGTCTCCCTCTCTCTCTGCCCCTTACGTGCTTGCTCACTTGCTCTTCCTCTCTCTCTCTGTCTCTGAAAAATAAATAAAACATTAAAAAAAATTTTTTTTTAATCCTACGTGGGCAGGACAGACCCAGAAGTGTAAAGGAGACAAGGGAATATAGCAAAGTTGGGTTACTCTAGACAGTAAGGCATGGTTTTGGTTCAGTGTCTAGGCTGAGTATGGGGTGGGCGATTGGGGGTCTCACTCAGAATGAGTGATTTCTCTTCAGCCTGGTTCCTTCCTGACTGGCCTGCCTCTGCTGACACAGACATGCTCAGGCATGTCTGAGTTATCCAATGAGTATAGTCCAGAGTCAGGTAAGGAGACTGATGTCCTAAGGTCTCCTCCCATCATGGTAAGAAGACCCTGTTTTTCCTGGGGTAGAAATAATCACATTGCTGCCCTGAATTGGGGGTCTTTGCTTACAGACAATGGGCTGTTACAAGAATGGGATGGGGGAAGGGCAGGCAGGAGAAGAGAGAGAGGGCAGGGTCGCTGGAAGACCATCTCTATTACTGAGGTGGCATGGGGGTGGGGTGCGGGGAGGGTTGTTGAGAAAGAACAGATTTCTCCAACAGCCTTTTCGGTGGAAACAGAAAGACCCAGAATGTGGTGGTGACTTCACAGTGCTTGATTGCCATGGAAACTTAGGTAATTTCTAAAGCAGCTTCAAAAGCTTCCATCCCTATGGCTCTTCTAGGATGTTCTTACAGAGGTATGCAAGCTTCAGAGAAAGGGAACTTGTCAGGCAAGCCTCTGGCTCTTGAAATGAATCATAAATCAAAGAAAAATGCTGGTTCCTGAAATAAACGGAGAGACCCCTCCTAGTGGGCATAAAAGCTGCTCCTGGGGAAACAAAAGGGAGGAGCAGATATAAATGAGGAATTTCCTCCCTCCTGCCCTGGGGGGTTAAGGACAGGTGAGAAGCTGCAGCAGAAATAGCCAGACCCAAGAAAGGGAGGAGGGGAGCTCTGTCCCCCCCCCAGGTATCTTGTCACCCCCACTACTTGGATGGCTGAAATGCACTGTGTGAACACAGGAGTTAGGGTCCCCATGCTCTCTGGGGACCCAAAAGCTGACTTGACCTGGCCTGGATCAGTGAGCTGGGGGGCAGGGCGGGCAGGCACACCTGTGAACCCAGGGCAGCGTGCCCCTTGTGGATGGGATGGGGAGGGGCTTGACAAGCCTGGACTGTTCAGCTCTCTGCACCTTAGCGGGGGCTGGCGATGGCCTAGGGCATACCAATGGGAAAGTGATTCCAGAAAGGCCCTAAAGCATTGCTCTGGAAAGGGTTTATGAAGATGGCCCCAGAGAGGGTAAAGGAATCCTTTCCATCCTAACAGAACTTGGGCTTTGGGGGGGACAGGTGGGTAATGATGTGCATTTTATTCCCAAGTATAAAATAATTGGAGAATGAGGGCCTGTGTGAAGCTGTGCTACCTCCCAGACATTCTGGAAGTCTCCTGATTTCAAATACACTTTCCTGTTATCAGATCCTGTCCCATACCACATGTCTTGACCTGGGCTTTGGAAAATACACTCTCCCTATCTATAGAAGCCATCAGAAGATCAAGGATGTCCAAGATGTGGCTGTGAAAGAGGGGAGCCCATTGCCACATTAATGAGCCATTAGAACCCGTTCAGTGTGAATTATTCATTAAATAAACAACCAGTTGTTAAGTACCCGCTAAGTACTAGGGTTCTAGGCACTGTGGATGATAAAACAAAACTCAGTGTCCTGGGGTTGCTCACAATCTTTGAGAAGAATCAGACACCTAGGCCAATTAGTGTAATAATAGAGCTGTTTTCCTTTTAATGACAGACACCTTTAAATTGAAAAATGTTAAAAACAAAAGAATTCTGTGTCTGGATTTTCAGCAGCGAAGAAGACAAGGAGACTTCAATCTATCCACCCAGCTTCTTAGGGAAGAGGTGCTGGCCACACAGAAAAGGGCAGAAAGGGGGTCACTTATGAGTTGGGTGACACTTGCAGTTCACGGAGCTCCAAAGGGAGGGGATAGTCTGAGTGGACCTTCAAACCACCTTCAGAGGCAGGTGGAAGAGGCAGACCGGGGAAGGGAAGAGCTCACATTTCAGAGCATCTCTGCCATATCCTCGGTAGATCTTGTTCCACCGTTATTTCTTTGCATCTTCCCATCGGCCCTAATTTTGTAGAACTGGGCCTGGAGAACCACAAAACAAGCACAGGGCCAGGCGATTAAGTAAATGGTAGAACCTTAAACTAAGGTCTTCAGACTAATCCCCGCTCTTTTTTCTCTGTTTCTGGGACGCGTGGAATTAAAGAGAAGGATACTTGGTGAGCCCACCTGGGACAAAACAGCAGCCTGAGGAATTACCCAGCAAGGCAGATGCAGGCTTCCTGGCAAGCCTTCGTTTATACCCGAGGCGCAGGGGTCCTCCTTGCCCCTGCCAGCAAGGCGGAGGGCTCCTCTTTGCCCCCCACCAGTGGCAGGCAGGTGTTTGTTGGGGGGCAAGACAGGAAGAGAGGGGTAGAGAAGCCATGAAGGGAGTCACTTCTACTACCAAAGTGTTACCAGTAGCATCAGGTCCAGATGCGATGAAGGTTAGCCTCAATTTCACCATCTGCAAAATAGTACCTGCCTTCTAGGATTGTGCTGAGAAGTAACTAAGGAGTGGAACACATGAACATGGTCGGCCTGTAATAATAACACTTCCTACGTTTTTACTCATCTGTGCTCAGTTTATCACCGGCTCTACCTTCTTTGGAGTTGCTAGTGCTTGCTTAGAGAGTTTAAGTACCTTGCCCGAAGTCACATAGTTCCCAGACCAAGGATTCCACCTCAGATCTATTCAACTCTGAAGCCTGGGTTTGTACTTACCATGCAGTGCTCTCTCTCAAATCAAAATTAAGTTGTTGACACATTTATGAGCCTCCAGCAGCTCATCACCTGATAGGGTAAGAGCTGACTCCATACAGACCTCTTGTCATGGTAGATGAAGACTACTGTTCTTGGCGGGGCTGGGGGGCGGGGTGCAGAAAAGATGAGCCTGATTCTGTTCAAGGGATGTTTCCTAGAGGAATAGGAAAATGAGTCTCTTTGGCTGAGGGCCTTACCTTTTCATATGCTCTGAGACCAAAGACAAAGCTTGGGGCTCATGTAGCAAAAAGAATAATCTTATCACTTCTATAGCTCTGCACCAACCTCCCTCATCTCTTGAAGTCTGGTTTCTGTTCCCACCATGTCACAGAAGCTGCTTTCTTGGAGACCTGCTTCCTCCTGGCTGTTCTGCCCGTCACCTATCCTTGAACCTCCTCTTGCTGAGCTCCTGTGGATTTACCTGTCTCTGGTTTTCAGACTCTCGTCTCTTGTCTTACATGACAGCACACTCATGACTTTTCCTTTTTCCTGGGCCTTTTCTGCTTCCTTTGCTCTTTGCTTCACCTGTAAATCTGACCTTCGGTGTTCTTTTCTTTTTCCCTACACACATGCCTCCTTGGCACCAGTATCTCCTCACGCAGTGGTAATGATCTCTGCACAGACGAGCCTGGAAATGGTATGGAATGGCCTGTTCTGAGCTCCAGCCTCGTGTTTCTAACTGTTCACTGGACATCTCCACCCTTCTGGACACTCAAACATGCCTAGGACTAGACTTGCACTTTCTCTGTGTATGGTATGCATGTGCTTTATGTTTCTGGCCTCTGTGTTAAGTGCCCGGCTTACTGCAGGTGCCTGACAAGTATCAGCTTCTGTCCTTTCCTTTCCCCTAATGAAATGAGCTGCTTTTCTTGCCTTCCTCGGCACGGGGAGTCTCCCAGTCACTTCTGAGTCATTGTTCACTTTTGCAGTGTCACCCGTACCTTAGCAGCAATTGTCAACATCTGCCAATATTTCCTGTGCTGTATTCTGTGTGGCTTTTTCATCCACATCCACTCCCCGAGTGCCACTGGGGCCCTTCTTACTAAGGCAGCGTTTGGTGGTCACTCAGCCCTTGGTGGACACCTCTGACCCACCACTGAGTCACCAAACTCCCAGTCTCCATTTTCTCATCTGTAAAACTGAAACAGAGCTGCCTACCCTCTGTGGTTTTTGTGTGGATGAAATGAAATAGTATACAGGAAAAGCAATCTAGCAGAGGAAAAGTATCACATAGATGTTTATCTCTTCTACTTGCCACTTAATTCAACTTTTACACCACTCTGCCTTTCTAAAAATACACCTTGTGGGGCATCCGGGTGGCTCAGTTGGTTGAGTGTCCAGGGACTCAGGTGAGCTCAAGCCCCACATTGGGCTCTGTGCTGTCAGCATAGAGCCCGCTTCAGATCCTCTGTCCCCCTCTCTCTTTGCCCCTCCCCCACTCGTGCTTTCTCTGTGGCTCCATGTCTGTCGGCAGCACCAGCCGGGAGTTGAACGTTGACCACAGTCTTGCCTCAGACTCCATTTCAGCCACATATCCTGGGCTTCCTCTAGACCACTTGCTGTTGCCCACCTCCAAGCCATCTTGCTAGGCCTGCCGATGGCCTCCACTTCCTTGAGGCTCAGTGTGCACTCAGCATCTTCTAGAAACTTTTTTTTTAATATGAAATTTATTGTCAAATTGGTTTCCATACAACACCCAGTGCTCATCCCAACAGGTGCCCTCCTCAGTACCCCTCACCCACCCTTCCCTCCCTCCCACCCCCCATCAACCCTCAGTTCTCAGTTTTTAAGAGTCTCCTATGTTTTGACTCCCTCCCTCTCTAACCTTTTTCTTTTTTTTCCTTCCCCTCCCCCACGGTCTTCTGTTAAGCTTCTCAGGATCCACATAGGAGTGAAAACATGGAATCTGTCTTTCTCTGTATGACTTATTTCACTAAACATAATACTCTCCAGTTCCATCTACGTTGCTACAAAAGGCCACATTTCATTCTTTCTCATTGTCATGTAGTATTCCATTGTGTATATAAACCACAATTTCTTTATCCATTCATCAGTTGATGGACACTTAGGCTCTTTCCATAATTTGGCTATTGTTGAAAGTGCTGCTATAAACATTGGGGTACAAGTGCCCCTATGCATCAGCACTCCTGTATCCCTTGGGTAAATTCCTAGCAGTGCTATTGCTGGGTCATAGGGTAAAACTTTCTGAATCAGCTTCACTAAAACCAGACTCTGCCTCTGAACTCAGACATCACTTTGTACCATTTTGATGGCACTCACCTCATTATAAGTATCCTGGGAGCAGAAATCTAGATAATTTCCTGTCTCCCCTCTGGGTCAAAGTCTCCATGGTAGCAGGGGGCCGCTTCCTTATTGGCTCCTCCTGTTGTCATTTTGCTCTTATTTCATTTAAAAGAGAGCATGCGCACAAGTGGGGGTGGGGCAGAGAGAGAATCTTTAGCAAGCTCAGCCCAATCTCACGACCTTGAGATCATGACCTGAGTCAAAATCGAGAGTCAGATGTTCAGCCAACAGAGCCACCCAGACACCCCAGCTCTTCCTTATTTTAAACCTTAGGGGCACTTGGCTGGTTCAGTCCATTGAACATCCAACTCTTGATTTCAGTTCATGTCATGATCCCAGGGTCATGGGATCGAGTCCCACATCAGGCTTCACACTGAGCATGGAGTCTGCTTAAGATTCTGTCTCTCCCTCTGTCCCTATTCCCTGTTTATGCGGTCTCTCTCTCTAAAACAAAACAAAACAAAACAAAAACACCTTAATATGTTTTCTCCAAACTTTGACTTTTTGGACTTGGGTCCTTTCTGCTAAAGTAACGTAAGTTAAAGTCAGGACCATCTTTCTCCAAAGGTCCTTCAAATATTTGAAGACAGCTCTATTGCACTTCTTAATTATTTGCTTTACAAACTAAATTCAACTCACTAAACATTAATTGAGTGCCTACTGAATGCTAGTCATGTGGTAGCACCCAGGACATACATACAAAAACATGGATGGCTCCTGTCCTTAAGGGCCACCCAGGCCGTGGTGCAGGCAGATGACCGGTGCCATAGCAGAGGGCCGGTGGGTGCACAGAGAAAGAGGATTTTTCTGTGCTGAACACTCAGGAGCAGCCTCAAGGGGAGGTAGTGATTGAGGCCAAAGGAAGAATCAAGTCAACTTGCCCTTACTGTTGTCCTCAAAGGGCTTTCATGCCATCGATCACCTGAGCCTGCACAGAGACTAAGAGTTGGCCACTTTCCAGAAGCAGTATGCCAAGTTTTCATCCCTTCTCGTTTAGGATTTCACATGTCATTAATACATTTCCGTTTTTTATATATCTCACTGTAACTAAACACGGTCGTGAATGAAGCAAAAAGAAAAAAATCCCTTTATCTAAAAATGCTTAAGCTGCTTTATGTGAAGGTAAAATATAAGTCTAGTATGATATTTGATCCCCTAATTTTGGCCGTGGCTAGAGAGGAATGCCAATAGCTGTGTCCTTCCCACTTTCCCCGCTAACAAAACCTAGGAGCTTCTTAAAGATTCGGCCACTTTTCCAGGCTACACTTCATTTAATGAAACTACCCCTTCGGGCTCAGCTCTTAACATTTTCAGACAAGTTCCATTGCAGTCACGTTTCCCAGAAGCCTCTGGGTCACAGCTGCTCCTGGTCCCTAAGTTAGTATGGCCAAGGGGAGGTTGGACAGTGTTCTTTCCTTTGATCTCAGCATTCCCATCAGGGTCCATAAAGTAGGAAGCTTCTCTCTTCAGGAGGACAAGCTACCTTTCAAGGCTCTCTTCAAGTCCCAAGAGAAGAGGGGACTGACTTCTCTGGTGTGGTTGGGTCAAGAGGCTGAGCTTGTGGGACCTTAGCACCACCTGGGTCCTCTGCCCCTGCTTGCTCCACCATATGGGCAGAATTCCTGGGTTGAGGCCCCAGGCCCAGGCTGGCATCAGGAGGCTCACCAGTGTGAGTCAACACTTCTAGGTGAGTGTATCTGCTTTGTAAACCTCCATGTTCCTCTAGGAAAATCATCCTAAAATGTCAGCCTGAGGGAAGGTACAGGTGCACTTGAATGTGGCCACGGTTGCCATGCTAGCCTTATAAAGCCGACATGTTTTTGCCCTGTCAATCTCCTTCCTGTGACTCTTTCCTCACTAGAGTATGGATTCATCAAGCAAAGATGAGTAATTATCACTCTCCAAATCTCCACGAGAAAAGAGGAAAAAGAGGTGCCCAGGCTGAGACCCGTTCATGAGCCAGGAGATGCTGGTGGGAGGGAAGACCCCTTTGACGGGCTGGGATCCACACTGAGCTCCTGCGGGTCCTGTTCTGGCCAACAGCTTCCTCTGTCCACTGGGTTTAGTTTCTGGCCAACTGGGAAGTTACAAAGAGTCTTACTGAAAGAAAGTTAATGCTGTGATCTTGATTCGTTGCCTTTCTTGAGCTGCCCACCCTACACCTCATAGAAAACCTCTGTTCCTCCACAGAAGCTCACCCCTCTAAGTGGCCCAGATAAGGAGCAAAGCCATGTTATGGCAGGTTATGATAGGTTTTCCAAGTTCTCTGAAGAATTCAGCAACAAGAGTTTATTGCCTGAGCCGTGAGTCTGTGTGGTACCCAGAACCTCCTTGGGGCTGCACTTAGTCATGACAGGGGCTCCTCTCCCAATCTCATCATCTAGTCAATAAGTCTGATTGAATGAATCACCACCGAGTAGAGAGCCCTACTGGTCTCTACTCTCTAAAACAACTGGGGAAGAAGCTTCTGTGCTTACAGTCCAGCTCCAGAGACAGTCCACATGCACGAGAAATGAGAGACAACATAACAAGCGTCAGAAGCGTGGATTTGAAAGTACTGGCTCCCGTCCTTGCTGTGTGACCTTACACAATCTACTTAACCTCTGTATGCCTCACTTCCCTTATCCAAACCTCATAAAGTTGCGTTGAAGATTAAAAGAGCTAACATTAAAAGCATTTGAAACAATGCCTGCCACATTATAAATATTACATATCAGTGTTTGATCCATGTGAAACTATATATGTGTTCAGTGACCCAGCGATGAGGTGACATCATCTCAAAGAAAGGCCGGGGCCAGCTGACAAATGTGCCAGGCATATGGAAACATAAACCACACCATGTGGCGGGCTCGCCTGATCTTCTGACTCCCACCCTAAGCCTCTTCCTCTCCTAATTAACATGGCATTGGCTTGGATCAGATAGGGCAGAAGCCTGAGAGATTTCTTTCAGGAGCCAATTTCTTCCAGGCACTTAAACAGCTGGGTCCCAATCCTTCCACATTTACAATCATGGCAATTTAGAGCAGAGCCTCATATGCACATCGATGTCGAGTAATGACATCTAATGGTCTCATCCACCAGCTCTTCTGTGCATGTCAGGAGGTGAGAAGCAGTAACTTCTCTCCAAGTGGCTCACATGTGACAAAATAACCAGTAACCGGTCCTAGAGCAGTTCAGAGAGAAGGGCACCTTCTTACCCCAATACCAAGAGTCAGGGAATCGCTTGACTGGAAGGACTGTAGAGATCTGGTTCCATCCTCTGTATTGTGTGGTTGAGGGATCATGGCCTAGAGAGGTGAAGTGATTTGCCCACTTCATGGGCAGAGAGGAGACCAGAACTCAGATGTTCTGATTCTTGGTGGAGTTCTCTTTCCACCATGCATAACCCCCTGTTGGCTGCAGTTCTCCTACTGGGAAGCTGGTGCAGGCTGCCTTGGTGGACCTCTGGGCCAGGAGAGCATTAGACCACCAAGACAGGAGTTCGTAGGTAATGATACATCTACTTGTGCCGGCTTCATGCTGGCCCTGGGGGGTGATGTGGCTTTTTCTGCAAATGCCTCGTGTACTACTTTGGAAGACCAATGAGTAGAGCAACCAGGAATCAGAGATGATCTTCAGGAGGTTTTGAATTCCTTCAAGCATTGTCCCGAGCAAGAAACTCAGGACAAGATCGCCCTCCATCCTAGAGGTTCTCCAAGTTTGCTCTGTGGACCATTGTCATTCATCAGAGAGAGTTGGCCTAGAAAGAGAAGGAAAGAAAAGAGAAGCAGTGGCAGGAAGATGGCATGCGCTAAGTGGCTTTACTCTTGGAAGCTCACTGTTCACAGCTTGAGAATGTTCCTTTCTGCACAGCTGTAGATGCCACTCTCAGTTTAGTCAGGAAGCCAGTTGGATCCCACCAACTCTCAGCTCTGAACCAAGACCCAGATGGATAGGAAGCTCCAAAGATTCACATTGAGAAAGATGTGATGTTGTACTCTTGATTCATTGTCTTCCTAGGACTTTTCTCACCCGTAGATATGTGCCTGCCATATAGAAAGCTCATAGCTCTCCACGGACCACCCACCTCAGATCTTCCCAACTTTTTGCTCCATGAAGCATGAAATATCCAAGGGCAGGTGGGCAAAATATAGATATATGTATAATTCACATCTATATGCGCGTGTCTGTAATCACAACCTCAAGAGGAGTAGAAGATACAACACCCAAGATTTGGCTTATATCAGGTGCTTATGTCTGAATGAATCATGGCTTTCCCATGAGAACAAATGTTGGTGGATTTTAACAGAAGGAAGAAAGGAAATTGTCATGCAGACTAAAATTAATAAAAATATAGCTCTCACAGTCCACTATATAGTAGATGTTTAATGAATAAGTGTGGGATAACTGTAGATGCCACCTCCGTGTTCCAGAGGAACCAGATCAGAAGCTTTGTGGCACCTGTAAAAGGTCCCCAACTCCTGTTAAATAGTGATCCCAAGACTGCTATCAGGGTTGCTCCCTTTAACCCATCCTGGTTGAGCCATAGGCTTACAAGCTGCTTTGCAAACCCACCAAGGTTGTCACGTGACCTCTGCTGGCTGCCGTAACCCCTCTGAGCCCCCTCTGAGGATGGTCCTTCTCAGAAATGTATTCTGGGATCTTCCAAATGCCATGGTTCTGGCTTAACCAAGTCCATAGAATGAAGAGTCCTGAGTGAGCTCTTCTTCTGGTTTCTGTCAAGGGCCGTTTTTTCCTGGTGTAGTATTTACCCTGGAGCAGGGCTGGGGGAAAATGGAGTGGGTGATGGAGATTGAAACAGCAGTCACATTTTTTTTCTCGTCCTCCAGGACGATTTTTCTTCACCCTCACTTAAAGCCTTCCATTTCTAATATTATACCTTACATATAGAAAGCAATTTTAACTTCTGTAAGCCTTTTCACATTTATTATTATCGCTTTTCAAAATAATCCTGCAGAGAGTGTATTATTCCAATGCTGAATTTCTGTGAATACAAAAACGCTTCCTGAAACCCAAGGTGCCCACTGAAACGGGTAGGTGAGCACATGCGTGGGTGCACAAACCCCTCAGCCATCGCAGAACGGTATGGGAGGATGAAGGGTGGGAGGACCGGGCATGGTGTCGCCTTCCTTCCCCTCTAGGTTTCAAAGCCCATATTTTCACTGGAAAGCCCTATAGCCTGGAAGTCCATTTCTCCCAGTGACATGGAGTTTCATGCTTGGTGCTGTGTGTAATGCAAGAGACATCACTACCCACCACTTCTGGAGAAAATGACAATCTAGCTGAACACAAACTAGAACGAAGAACAAGAGGGGGGACCCTATAATTGTCAGGTTGCCTGTTCCAGACCAGAAAAAATGCGAATAATCTTAATGCTAGGCATGTTCAGGGAAGGCTTCTTGGGAGACGGGACTTGGCTTGGACCATCAGGGGTGGCTATGTGGACTCTGGGTAGACCGGGAGGACAGCGGAAATGTCTGTGTCTCCAGTCAAGGTCAATGGACAGAGGTTCTTTGATCTCAGTAAATTCCCACCACAAAAAGCATGTGGACATCCACCAACAGCCTCTTCCATTTGTTCAGCCCTTTAGATATTTGCCCAAGTTTGCAAAGGCTCCGTCCTTGGCGTAGAGGCCGCAAGAGCCACTGCTCTTAAGATCAAATCTAAATCTACACCCAAAAGAATAAATAGATTGGTGGGTATTGAGTGAGAGTAAGCACAGATAACATAGGTGAGGAAGACGAGGTGGGGGCAAAAAACCAGAAGATGCCCAGCACCTGTTGTTTTATAGGGCTATGTTGAGATGCCTGTTTTAGCTACAGGGTGGCTATAAAGTCTGGAAACGTAGATGATCTTATTTTATTATGGATTGTAATGATACGGTAATAAGCCACTTATTATGTATTCACCTGTTGCATTAGATTGCTAGGGCCGCCAAGATAAAATTCCACAGACTGGGGGGCTTAAACAAGAGAAATTTATCTTCCCACAGTCCTGGAGGCTGAAAGTCCAAGATCAGGGCATCAGTGGTGTTGTCTTCTCTGAGGCCTCTTTCTCGCACATGGCCACCCTCTTGCTTGCCCCTTCACGTGGCCTTCCCTCTGTGCACACAGCTGGCTGGTGTCTCTTTGTATGTCCTAATCTTTTCTTGTAAGAACACTAGTCAATTGGCATTAGGGGCCACCCTAACAGCCTCATTTTACCTTTATTAGCTCTTTAACAGCCCTGTCTCAGATATAGTCACATCCTGAGGCACAGGGGTCAGGTCTTTAATGTACAAAGTTTGCAAGGACACAATTCGGTCCATGACACCAGCGCTTCCAGATTTGGAGGCCACCCTGTGGATATGCAAAAACCAAAGCATAAGACTCCAGGTTCTATGTTAGGAATCTGGAAGCATTGTCTTTAGAACCGATGCCAACCTGTATGCACGGGCCAGTCCCTTTCAGTGCTTGAGCTGGGGATGTTGCATTACCGTGGCATGATTATGCCCAGAGAACAGCCTTGTAGCACGTAGGCACGACCCCGGGAACACACACGCTGCTTGCCCGGGAGGGTGGGGGTGTGGCGGCACGCCTGCAGTGTCTCTGCCTGGAGCGTTTGCAGAGCTTCCAGAATGATGGATGGTTGTGTCCGAACTCAGGGCGCCATGCCTCACAGTGTGTTCTCGGGGGCCTGTCACCACTCCATGCCTCATCCCAACGAACTCCTAAGGCACCCTGGATGGAAAACCCCACGTGACCTGCCTGTTGGCTGCTGCTGATGCGATGGTGTATAATTCAACCGTAATTTATATTCCGTGCAGGTCTGAGCAAAGCTATAAAGAGCTCTTGAGAGCTCAATGCTGCCGAGGCATTTAATCTCCGCAAAGGAAGGGTTTAGTGGACACCAGCTTCCTAGGGTGCATTCGCTGCTGCTGGAGGAGGAGGGATCCTTTTTCTGTTTGCTGATTTGCTTCTTTATGGTTTTAAAGATCAGAGAGGGGCTCATGGGGGAGTGTCTGAGGGAGGACTTGGGCTGCTCCCCAGATGTCCCTGACCTGCACGCCCACGAGGGCACCTCTGCAGTCACCACTTTGCAGCAAGCTAGTGGGCTCGGGTCAGACCAGGGGCTCTTTGGCCACGAAGCCACACGGGAACGTGGGAGGGCCCGGGATACACAGACGTCATTCCTCATTCCCAGGAGCAGAAAATGTCACGCAGATGGATCTCCTGCCCCAGAAAGCTGCAGAAATTATGTCCAGTGAAGTTTTGGGTACCACTTGGCCCCATAAGGAATAGACATTTGGGAAGGTGCCTGTGCACCAAATATGTAACTGCCCTGGATTCCTGGGAGAACCTTCTCGAGGCCCTCAGTTTCCTGGCTCGTGGCCTCTTGAATTAATAAGAGCTTTGCTGCTGCCTAATCTGAGGCTTCAGTTTTGATGCTATTTCTACACAGGTCCATTGCTGTGGCATTACTACCATGACATCTCTGACGGTCCCTACAGGGAGGCAGAGACACACGTCCTCCCCTCCCTGCCCGTATGTGCTAACACAGCAGCCGCCACACAGGGAGGCCCAGGTCACACCCTACACACCTGCAATCCGTGCTCCAGGGTGCGCTGAGCAGGAAGCTTCCACCAGAACTCTGAAGAGCCGCTTAAAAATAATTGAACTTTAAGGTGGTGCTGGGATGGGACCATTATTGGGCTGCTGATTAAGTGTTCCTGGGCAACATTTCAGGGTGGCAGACTTAGCTGCCAGCCCCCAACCCCAAACAATGCAATCCCAGCATGGTGTTTCTTAACATTAGCAACACATTCCAGGCATCGGAGTCTCCGTCCTTGCGCTGGGTGAAGGCATTATGTCTAATTGAATTGACAAGCAAGGATTACTTTGTGTCATTGCTGCAGTATCACTGATTGGCACCCGAGTGGGGAGGACTGTGAGGGAGCCTGTAGGAAGGGTGACTGATGTGTCCCACTGAGCCCAGGACTTTCTGGTTTGAGGATAAAAATCCCACGTTCCAGGGACGCACCCCTGTCCCCGCCGACTCCCAGGCAAACTAGGATGGGTGGTCACCCTACTAGGGAAGCAAGGCTTCCAAAGAATAAAGAAGTCAGGAGCTTACGGGAACTTGGGCTGGAAACCTGTAGCCAGGGAATACCTTGACCATCCATACTGTGTCCCTGGGGTTGGGGACACATAATGACACAGTACAGGATGTCACATAATATCACATAATCCTATGAGTCGGTCGTGTTCTGGTGGTAGCTGAAGTTGGAGAAGAGGGTGAAGTTGCCGGAAGGAGGGACTTGGCAGAAGAGGGGAGCTGGGAACCTTGAGTGTACAAAGACTAGAGGAGGAGAAGTCCCTCTGAGGGACAGACAGGTGGCATGGAGCTGGGATCAAGAGGCAGCTCGGAGACCCAGGGAAGAGACGTCAAGCAAGGGGAAGTTGTCCAACAGAGAAACTGAAGCTCAGGGTTGGGGGGCGGGGTGCAGGGAGACTGGAATCTAATATCTGGCAATGCAGGGAGTGCTAATTAGAGATGGCAGCCATGTGGAGGAGGTGGATGGGGAAGCTGTGCTTGGTGTTGGCAGGCCAGGCGGAAGCCGTCTCCTCCCTCGCCCCCACTCGAGTCTCAGCTGCGCCCGGAGCCAAGGGGACTGGGGACGGGGCGGGCAGCAGGCCCTGTCCTCGGCCTGCCGGGGGCTGACAGGACACAGGCAGGTGCGACCAGGGCGGGGCCGGGGGTTACAAGGTGGTCGTGAGTCCTGAAGGGGCTTCCGGTGGGAACGGTCATTAAGAGAAACAGGTGGTGTGTTTGTACAATCAGAAGGAACATGATGTTTACATAGTTCCTCCCACCTGTTGGCCGTCCTTTCCAGGTGGGGTTTGCAAACAGGGACACGAGAGGGGACCGGAGAGTGTTCCCTCCACGCCAGGGGGTCTTCAAGCGCGGGCTCTCAGGGTTCCAGGGGTGGTGGCTTCTCTTCTAGCTGGACTTCCTGAACTCCGGGTCCTTGCGAATGAGGGTCCTGGCACAGAGAGGGGTAATTAGAGTTCGTTTCTCTTCCAACCAGCTGGCGAGTCGGGGCTGGCTGCCTGGAGGGTTGGGCTGGCTGAGTAGGAGTTGGAGGCCCCTTCCAGGGCCAGCAGCGATGAGAGCGGAGGCCTATTAGCTTCTGCCGCCAAAGGCATAGACTTGCAACTATGGGGGCAGCCCATCGGACTTTGCTGTCCAAAGCTCAGTCCCTGTAATGACATACCTTGAGGCCCCCTTGTGAATGGATAAGCCCAGTGCTTTTCAGAAATGCTGAAATCACTGGACTCCTTTCTTCAAATGGAATTTCACATGGACTCACATCAAAGCAGGGCTATTCTGGCCAAAGAGAGGAGAGAGGGCTGGATCCTCTTCTACTCCCTCCCCCTCTCCTGAGAACCTCCATGGGGCACAGCTGGAAAACCACTGGGGAGGCACAATTTTAGAAGGAGGCCAGGGAGGATCTCTCTGAGGGGATGACATTTGAGATCTGAGAAGAGCTAGAAAAAGGGCGTCCCAGATGAGAGAACAGCAAGTGCAAAGTCCCTGAGGTGGGTAGACGGTTAGCTAGTTTGAGACACAGAATGCTCTTTTCTGTGGCTAGACTGTGGGGGTCAAGGTGAGAAATGAGGCCAGATGGGGAGGCAGGGTCTACTGAGATAAGGTTCTATGGTCAGGGTAAGGAGTTGGGTTTGTATTCTGAGTGTGATAGGAAGCTATTGGAGGGTTTTAAGCAGGGGAGAGAATTATGATTTGATTACATTTTTAAAATATCACTGGCTGCTCTATGGGGGCAAGAACAGAAGGCAAGATAGCAGTGACTTGTTACGGCCGCTCATGTGAGAAATGATGGAGGCTGGACAAGGCTAGAGCAGTGAGCATTTGGGAAGTGAGAAGCTCTGTGACAGGGGCACACGGGCCTGCCTTGTCATCTCTGCATAGAGACCCGGGGCAAGGAGGGCACTGAGGACAAAGGAGGGACACTCTCCAGACCAGGTGAGGCCCCCCACTTCTGTGTACTGCCTGTGGGAATTCTGTTCTTTGCCTGGGAAACCTTCCCTGGCCCAGCTTGATTGTCTCTGTCAGAGATTGACCCTAACCACCCACTACTGGGTATTCCTCCTCTTCCTAAAGACGGCTGGATGGGGGGGGGGGGGCCTCACAGTCATCTGCTCCGCTCCCCATCTTCCTGCTGGAAGCGGGGGCAGATAGAGGCCCAGAGCTGGCTCTAAACTGCAGCCTCTGGGTCCGGTTCTGTGGTCACAGCATCCTCAATTCTATCGCCGACTAGATGAGAAGCTTGTTTAAAAAAATCTTTTAGTTTAGATTTAAAGATTCTTAAGAACAGGGATCATATCTTATTCTCCTTTTTATCATCTAGCATAAACACAGTTCAACAAATACTTGCTGATGAGCTGTGTTGCATCACAGAGCCCACAGCCACAGGGATGTCCCCCTCCCGCTCCCACACCAGGCCTGCCATCACCGAGACGTGACAATCATATGGGCACTGTCCCTGCCTCCCTGGCCTGCTTTCCACCTGATGTTTCTTACAGCCAGGTCTGGAGCACACAGCAGAGCCTGGCTCCAGAGGGAAGAGCTTGGGGCAAAGTTCTTTTCATTTAACTGCTCCGTTCTGACTGCAGTTAGTCTAGGAATCTGATTAGAATTAGGCCCAAACCCCAAACCACGGGCGGGTGGGATTACTAAGAAGATGTGACGCTGCGTTATTTCTTGGATCCTCGCCTATCTCTCAATAAGTGCTCATGAGGAACAAAATGACACGTTCAAAAGACCTAGCCCCAGAGGCTCCAGTCTACTGCTGTGGGGGACGGGAGGACCTCACACTGTACTTTGGGTAAATGAGGGGAGGCCGTCCTATCCACTGCCATCCATGGTTTCCAGCAGGAGCCTTCAGAATCTGTCTTCACTCTGCAGAGAACCCCAGAGAGCTGTGGGGGTGGCGGGGGTGGGGTGGGGTCTGCACCCTACACTCACCAGTTAGTCGCCAGTTTACAGGTCTGAGAGTTTAGTTCATCATCTGAGAAAACTGGGACAGTTAGGGTGCTCGGCCACCTTTGTCCCCATCTCCTCTACTCTCTGGGACTCAAGGGACTCAGTGGGTGTTTGTCAAAGTCTGTTGTTAGGCTGAAGAACAAGGGCAGCACATCATTCATTCAGTCCATTGATGGAGGACCTGCCATATACATGTGAATATCCATTCGTAATTACTAATGCGCATTTTCAAATTTGAATTTACAAGTACAAAGATATGTAAAAACGATTAAGTTCTTGATTGTAACAGAAAACAGTAGCCTTATGTGGAAACAACCTGTTTCCAGTCTTTTTTTCACACACAGTTTCCTAACAAGTCGCTTAGATGGTTGTCTCAAAGGGCCCTCTTTCGTGAGTCTCCTAGAAGTTTTCTCCCGTCAAGGGCGAAATATGGACAAGCACTAACAGAAATTTCAAAAGGTTCCAAAGTCACAGAAGAGCGGATAGGAAGTTAAGGCTAGAAGATCTCCTATTAACTCCATTAACGTAACCCAACAAGATGTATGCTGTCCACAGGCTGGGCCATTTCCAATTGGTAATTAGCTCCACACAGACCTAAGCTCTTTACTCTCAACGTATCAACCACATCCTTTGTGTCCTGTCCACTGTACTTGCAGAATACACCATTAAAACAGCGTGTATCAACATTTTTCAGCTACTGGCAACTCAGGAAGATCAAAACTACTCGAGGTCAACCTTCTCCCCCAGAACAAATCACTGGATTTAATCGGGAGGATAGTGTACCTTTTGATGATAAGGAGTGTCTCCATTTTTTTACAGCATCTTGTAGATTTCATATAAAATCAGTGGGTGACCTCCTCACACACAGAGCTTCAGTTTATAAGATGATGATTCAATCCACATCTCTAGCTCAGAACTTTCTATCAGGCTCCAGATCCATGGTTCCAAGTGCCTCGCCATCTCAACGGCAGCTCAGATTTGAACTGAGCACACATGCATGCACGTGCGCACACGCGCGCACACACACACACACACACTTTTCCTGTCCTTAATCTAAGTTTTAGCAAATTGTATCCGTGCACACTCAGGTTCGCAAGCCAGGCAGTAAAAGAAGCCTTCTTGAGGCACAGAAGGCCAGCTCTGGTTTGTTGGCATTTGGATTATTTGAAGCTGGTGTCACACGCAGCTTTTCTTTAGTTCTTGCATTTCCAGGTTGTCACCCTCTCGTTGGCCCTGCCCCACAGGCTGCCCCCTTCCTTCTGGACCACCTTTCCTCTTCCCCTCACCTGGCTCTGTCTCAAGGTTACACAAAGGCCCTCTGCCCTAACCCAAGGGTCCCACCAGCCTGGTCAACGGAAGTCACCTGACGAAGCAAAAGTTTCCCATCCTCTTCCCCAAGACATGCCGACTCAGCAGGACCGAGGTGAGACCTAGTCCGTGTAGATATTATCATAGAATTCCATCTGAGCCCCAGTGCACAGCAGGAGAGACTGGGTTGCTTTGTCAACTCCCTGAAGTTTGGGACCCCTGCTCTACCAGGTAATGATGCTGCCACACGTGTATGTACATAGTGGCTGTCACTACACATGCACACGTGTGCACAATCCCATACACACACTGTGCACAAATGCATGCACGTGCACGCACATATACATACACAGAAACACTGCACAGGCACACATATGCACGCATTTTATTTCTGGGGCTCCTGAGCCCAGGTCCTCCCTGACACATCACTTTACGTTGCCTCTAGAAGGAGTGTTCACTGAACAGGTATTCACTGCGCCCTCCTCCCTCCACGCCAGCCCCCATCTCCCATCTTCCAGGTCCTTGTAGCAGGCTCCTTCGCGGTCTTTGGGAATGCAGATCGGAGCCACCAAAGTGCCTCAACACCTTCTTTCACTCGGCCTAATGTTCAGACCTCTCAGCCCAAAAAGCAGTGTTCACCGTGGATCTGAGGCTCACTTTGGCCCCTCCAACTGCCACGTCTCAGCGCCACCCTTCGCCACGTGCACATCTTTGTATTTAAATCTTTGTTCCCAGGTGGGATTCCTTTCTTAATCTAGAAGGAAGTCACTAGGTCAAATGTATGAATATTTTGAGGATCACTTTCCTGTAAGGAAACACCAGCTTACATCTCCCCCAGAGTTTATGGGATGGTCCGTTTTGCTGCTTCCTCACTAGGTTTGGAAATAATCATTAAAAAACAAGACGAAAACCCAAACGCCACCGATTCGATTATCTTCTGTTACTATGTCTTTATTTTCCAAGTCTCTGATTATTGGCACAATTGGGCATTTTTCACATTTATTGCCCGTTTGTCTTCTTTTCTCTGTTCTCTGAATGTTGGACTATTAAGTTTTGTCTTTCTCTACTAAAACCTTTTTCTAACTCAGTGGTCCCAAAGTGTAGTCACTGGACCGGCAGCATCAGCACCACCCAAGAGCTTGTTAAAAGTCTAAATTCTCAGGTGCTACCCAGACCTACTCACCAGAAGCTCTGGGGTAGGGCCCAGCAGTCTGCTTTAATAAGCCACCCAAGACTCCAGACTGCCCTATCCCAGACTGAGTGATAGAGAATTCATCTTGAACCCACGTGCACAACAGGAGGGACCCACCTTGTACGGCACCCATCTAAGCATGAAGGATAAGACCACAAGACTCAGGAACTAGCCTGCCTGAGCTTATAGCCCAGCTCCACCAGTTACTAGCTGTGTGATTTTAGACAGATGGCTTAACCTCTCTGAGCCTCGATTTCTTCCATCAAATAGGGACAGAGACAAAATAGGGATAATAATGTGACCTGCATAGATTTATTTAGAGAATTAAAGTTTCCATACATGTTTAAGCACTCAACACAGTTCCTAGCCCACACACTTAATAAATGTTAGGTACAGCGACTGTCACTATGACCGCTGAAATTATCATAAGCTCATGGGCCTGAGGCCTGGAGGAAAAAAGGTTGGATCTTAAGGAAACTTGGCCATCAGGAAGCAAGAGGTCTCATAATAAATATAAATATAATGCCCCTCCTCTTGTCCCCGCCCCCTAAAAAATATGCTTCTCCCTTTTCTTTCTTCTACTGACCCAACCCAGCCTTCTCAAACTTCACAGGCCATTGCTGTCATATCAGTTGCTGACAGAAGAAACGTGAGATGCAGCCAATATCGAGAAAACCTTTTTTTTTTTTTTTAAGTTTATTTATTTTGAGAGTGAGAAAGAGAGGGAATGGGGGAGGGCCCGGGGGAGAGAATCCCAAGCAGGCTCTGCACTGGCAGCGCAGAGCCTGATGCAGGGATTAAACTCACAAACCATGAGATCATGACCTGAGCCGAAACCAAGAGTCAGACGCTTAACCATTTAACCACCCGAGCCCCCCAGGTGCTCCAAGAAAAGCTCTTGAACTCATTTTGGGTTTGCCACATATCTCCAATGGTTAAAAATTTTTTAATTTTTATAACATTTTTATAACATTTTCTCTCTTATAGCAGCCTTCTCATTGAAGGTTAGTAGGAGTAATTTTTTATTTTTAAAATTTTTTTTTAACATTTATTTATTTTTGAGACAGAGAGAGACAGAGCATGAACGGGGGAGGGTCAGAGAGAGGGAGAGACAGAATCTGAAACAGGCTCCAGGCTCTGAGCTGTCAGCACAGAGCCCGACGTGGGGCTCAAACTCACAGACCGTGAGATCATGACCTGAGCTAAAGTCAGCCGCTTAACTGACTGAGCCACCCAGGCGCCCCAGGAGTAATTTTTTAAAAAGAGGAGTTCCCATCATTAAGTCTGTCAAATACTCCTAAGACTCATAGATGCATGAGCTTATGCTACCGTGGGTTATACATCTTCGTGGTGAGAAGTCACGTACAGAGTTTCCCAGAGGTTTTGACTCTGCTGCTCCTTTGTAAAGGAATATCTCAGAGGGTCGGTGTTCCAACTTTGGGAGATGCTGTCTTACAGGAAAAGGAAAAGGGCTCCCAGGATTGGGGTGACTTGTTGGTGAATGGGTTAAAGGAAAACCCAATGTCGTATAGGAATGTTTTATGTAGGAAAGAATAGACGTTGTTTTTCTCTGTAAATAAGTAGCGGGTGGGAGGGTGGGGTGTGTTTTCTGTGTCTCCCAAGAAAGACGGTGAATTTTCAATGCTTTAGAAAAATGAGTTGAATACTCTTTTGCCTCACCATACCCCACATGAGACTCTACTGCGAAGCTTATTTAGTATTTTCCCACAGGCAAGACTTCCCAAGTTGTTCCAAGACCGGGCAATTATTGCAGAGTGAGGAAGCCATGATCTCTTGACACTTTTCTCCTCTCCGTGAATATTTCCAGCTACAGATGTTGGTGGCTTATATCTGCGTCTTTTCACCTTGCCTACTCAAGAAAATTGAAAAATGCTGTCAACCTCACTTCTCTCTTTCTCTCTCCCTCTCTCTCCCCTTTCCCTCTTCCCTTTCCCTCTCCCTCACCCCACCCCACCCCATGTTCCTTGCCTTGCCCTCCAGGAACTTTCTGCATCATATCACTGTGCACCTGTGTGGCTGGAATCAACTTTGAGCTGTCACGCTACCCACGCTACCTGTATGGACTCCCCGATGACATCAGCCATGGATACGGATGGTCCATGTTCTGTGCATGGGGGGGCCTGGGCCTCACACTAATCTCGGGATTCTTCTGTACCTTGGCCCCTTCTGTCCAACCTGTCCCGAGGACCAACTGCCCTAAATCCAGACCCGAGAATGGGACAGTGTGCTAAAAAAACAAACCCATACATATATATATATATATAAATATATATATAATATACATATATAAAACAAAACTAACTCAAGATGATGCCAGTGCCAAGGTAGAGTTGAGTTGGCTCAGGCACCTGCATCTCGTCGGACTTTGTGTTGCCTCATCACCGAGATGGGGAAAGCGTCCCCGTCACGTGGCTCTTCCATCATTTCTTAACTTTTGGCTCCACGGTTTTTTGAAGACAGAGCGAACATCACCACATGTGATAGCGTCCTGATCCCATCACTCAGGAGGATGGGGTGGTGGGCTGGGAAGGGACAGTGCCAGTGGTCTGAAGCGGCACGGATGTAGAGAAGGAGGTACCATCCATTGGGCCAGCCGTGAGGACACCACCCCAACGCCGATCGTGTTGCAGAGAAACAAAGCCCTTAGTTCATAGAATGTAACCACATCTTTGACGTCATTTGCAGATCACTTCTCCTGATCTTCCTGTTCTGATTCCCTTCCTAGCCCACCAGCAACACACAAGAAGTGGAAGAGAAAACAGACTGAGGAGGAAGTTTTCTCTTTGTTGCCAAACTTTTGGACAAAGTTACAGAGGTGGGAAGGGGGAGAGAACAACGTGCTGAGGGGCAAGATCCACGTCAATAAAAGGACACTTCAGTGGATGCTCAGAAAACCCAGTCTTACCTTCCAGCTGCCTTACATCCAGTTAAACAAGAGGCCGCCCTACCCCCGACCCCACCTGCACTCCCTGGGCAGATTGGAGCCTTGGAGTAATGCTGTGATGTGTGCGTGCGTGTGCGTGCGTGCGTGTGTGTGTGCGTGTGTGTGTGTGTGTATGTGTGAGACTACTTTTGGTGGTTTCCTTTTTTCCTTTTCACCTTTTAAAATGGAAAGACTTCATTATGACTGTTGTCTCTATCGTTTGTGGTGGTTTCATGGGCCAGGGCGGAGTCCCGAGACCTAGGAGGAATAATGAGGGGCAGGCCAGTGTGGGTGCCCATTCTGTAGTTTCAGATCCCTGGAGTGTGTACGTGTGGTGGGTGTTTTCTGAGTGTGGGGTTTTATTGTTTGTGTTGCATTTTTCTATTATTTGTAGTGCAGCTGAAATTCCCAGAGGGCAGAACTGAGAACAAAATCACTGGGCAGAGGGCCCGGTGGTCCTTCACATCACAGTTCTGGGATGCCACGGGATTTAGTCCTCTAAATCTGGAAGTTCAAGACAAAGCTGGGCACAAAGCCGTGAGAGAAGAGGGGGAACATGGTTCAGGAGGGAGAAGGAACATTGCCTCTGTTGCTGTTGCACAAGTACGTACCAAACCAGATCTTCACTCCCCATCATGGAAGCTGTCCTTTGTCACTGGACATCCACCCCTCTCCTGGGGGCGACCTCTGTACAGATGAAAGAAAATGGGTCACGTGCAGAGAGAGCATCTCCATGCTCCGTGGGCTCAAGTTTGTATGATATTGTGTAAATTAATGGCGAACTCCGGACTCTTTCCATCTTCTTCCTTTCCCTCTTGGTATTCAAGGCCATGCATCCCCAAATAGCCATCTTAGTGGCTAGCCCCCAAACAGAGGTGGCATAAATCCAGCCCGACGTCTCAGGCTCGTTCGAGCACACTGGCCCTGCAGGTGTCGGCGAACTACCATGTCAGCCAGAGTCGTGGAAGCTGTAGGGACAAGAGTCTGCCGGGAAGAGTGGGCAGGAGCAGCTGACAGTCACCTCAGTGACCCTGCTGGGGCTGAGCAGCCCCAGGGAGGCAAGGAGTGAATCCCCGAGCTGTACAGCCATGGGTCAACCATGTAGCTGAGAATTCAGTTGCTTCACAAATAGATATGCTTTGGGCGCTTTGCCAACAGCTCAACAGCCTTCTTTCCCACCCATGTACCTGTTTCATCGACCTGTCTCCTGATCTGTCTTCCTACCAGTCCCCACTTCTCATCTAGTAACCACCTCTCCCTCTTCCATCCGCCAGGCTACGAGTCCTGCCTGTCCCCTCATCTGCTCTTTTTGACTGTGTGTGTGTGATTCACATCCAGTTAAGACATCCCATGTGCATGAATGGGCCTGAATGTGGGTCTCTGTATATGTGTAGCTCCCTGGTGCATTTTCTGTGTGTTTTTGTCAGTATGTACCTGGACACGGTTGTGGGTGTGCTACTCAAGGCTTCCTTCCCAGCGACACTGGTCAGCTTCTGCAAAAGGTCTCATGTGCGCGTGCCCCTTGTATGGGTATGCTGAGAGATGAGGGGTGAGGTGTGGAGCAGGAAACGCTATTCTCTTCCAATTGGGCTTCAAAGGATTTTTTTTTAATAAAGGATTAATTCTATGAGAAGAGAAATCATTTTTGGGAAACCCTAACTTTTCTATGGTATACAGAATTAAAAATTTCTTTTTCTTGGAAAGCTAGATTTCCCCCTTAAAGTAAAGGCATGCTAGGGCTTGAGGGAAAAGTGAGAAGCATCCCAGATTGAGAGGCTTCGTGTCTTCCTTCCAAGCATCTTGAGTGGGCTCTGCGGAGCAGGGAGAGGCAGGTGTCCACGAGCGTCTGTTTGGAGCAGAGGGCCTGTCTGTGACCAGCTGTTTCCCAGGTGCAGGAAAATGGAGAAAGAAATTCTACAAGGGGCCACTTGCTATCAGTCATTTAAACTTTTCTTGAGTAACTGTGTTTGAGGACACTGCCTCGCTGACCTGTGACTATTTATACCTTCTTTTTTTTTTTATCCCATGCTTGCCATAAATGGATCATCCACTCTTTCCAGCTACTAATCTTTGTGATCGACCCTTAATACAGCTTATTGTGTCCCTTTGAAGCCTTCCTGAAATGTTAAGAGACTCCTAAGAAAGAAGTAAACCACCTGGGCTTAACTTGCCATCAGTAGAACAGAAGCTTTGAGCTACTTCTTTGGTAGCGGGGCCAGATAGGAACAGATACACTCTGAGGTCTGATCCTGCTTGGGGCCAATAAAGCCCCATACAGATGGCAAATCCTTGCCCAGGGGTGGGGGACCGGGGAGGCGGAGGCCAGGGAGGGGCTCAATCCCTCCAGTGTAGGGATCCAAGTTAAGACCCGCCGTCCCCATGCTATTAGTGAGGCTCTGGTGTGGCTGAAGAAGAAGGGAAGGGGGGTGGGGGAAGGAAAAGAGAGCCTCTGCTAACTCCAAATCAAAGTGGAACCCAACCTACTGATGGGATTTAGGGTCGGCAGCTTCATAAAAGTCCCAGCCCCGACCCCAGGTGAAGTTCAGATTCCTTACCGGTGTGCATGCAAGGTCTATGACCACGTATGTGTTTTGAGCTCCATGTGAATTAGCCTTAAGCATGGGGCTTTCAGCTTTCATTTCCTTCCTTACCCTATGAGATTGGGGATTCAGACAAGTGAGGTGTCTGCCTGGAAAGAGGTCCTATTTCTTTCTCTCCCCATTTTGGGAGCTTTGGTTTCTTTATGTTTCATTTTCCTCCTTGCTCCCTTCCTCTTTCCTTCTGCATCAACTTAAAATAGTCAATCAATTAAAATAGTTAAGGAGTTTGTCTCTGGAGAGGCTCATACTCTCCAAGCAAACCCCTTCCTCATTTGTTGTGGCTGTGGGCTTCAGAAGGAGGTCCGTGGCTTCCCGGCATTGAAATCTAAAACATTTTTAAATGTGCCTATTCCAGCTTCAATCCTCCTGAAACCCTCTGCCTTTCAACAATTTACATCCTTTCAGCTTCAGGGATCACAAAGTCAAGAAGACTCAGCATCACCCAGCCAAGACAAAGCCTTCCTTGTTCACATGTCCGTATGCCACCCTCGGAGCCCATTCTGGCATATTCTCTTGTTGGGGTGTGTGGTTCCACCTAACAGTGCTTGCCTTTCCTTTGGTCAGGGAAGGCGATATCCTGAAATTCTTGAGTATAGGCCCTACCTCTTAACAGTCCTCCACAGTCATGATAAGAGGTGTGAAATGAACCACGCGTGGTTGTTCTGATTCAACGGGGGATGTGCTGCTTAGGTCCCTAAAGCTGCCTACCTGAGTCAGACTCAAAGTAATGAAATCAAGCCCATCACCCAGAGGCATGGACTCTGTCTTCCCCTGGCTTATTCTGAGAGTGTTAATTGTTTTTTAAGTATCTGAGGGGAAGGAGCGAGAAGAAAATACACTCCGGTCATCTTTGGTGTGGTTTGTGTGGGTCATTTGGTTGATTCTTGCAACTAAAGGGAAGCTGCTTTTCTGAAAGTGTTCCTCCTCCCCCAGGGGCCAACCATCCCAGTGGACAAATCCAGCCCTTTCCAGGGCAATATGATGAATCAAGAGGTGATTTCACCATATTTAGAAGTCATTGGTGCATACCAGCCAGGTTGGCTTCTGTGCTATCTTCTAGCTGGTATCTGGCAGAGTAAGGGGGCAGGTCTTTAAACAAGTCCCCTTGAGCTGATGGACATAAAAGATTCTGGTGTCTCAAAGCAGTCAACTTGGCAGGCTGCGTTTGGACTCTTTCCGTTGATGCTTCCATGGTGCAAAATGTTTCTTAAACATTATTGTTAGTTCTCAGACTACTTTATTATTGGCTATTGGATTATTTTTTCTGAATAATGGAAAATTGTAGAGAATTAGAAAAATAAAGTACCAAAAAGACAAAAGGATTGTTTATAATTTCATCACTCAGAGGCATCATGATGACCCCAGTACCTACACGGTGAGTGGTTGTCTTGGGTTGGCACTTGGGGCTAGGAGTGTAGTCTAAGGCTGCAGAACCACACTGGTCTGCATGGAGTTAACCCGGTGTTCATAGCAGGAGAAGAGCAGGGCTCTGAGCCCCTAAAGATGGCAAAGGGACTTTTGTAAAAGGTCAGTGCCAGAGCTTAGGGATGGGTGGAACAGAGGGAAAAGATTCCTACGTTCTTTCCTTTTTTCTTTTTCTTTCCTTCTTCTTCTTCTTCTTCTTCTTCTTCTTCTTCTTCTTCTTCTTCTTCTTTTAAGTGCTATCTCAATCTAATTGTAGGTGTAAGAGCATGGAAGCCAGAGTAACTCACTAATTAAGCTATACTTCTCTAACACAGTTACTGTAAAGTTTCTTTCAGCTCTGCCCTCCAATGATTTGTGACTCTGGGCACTGTGTCTTCTCCATACTTGAACTTCCTCATTCACAAAATGAGGATAGTGATAACACTTTACCTCATGGTATATTAAGGGCGGCAAAGAAATTGCCAAGTGATTTGCAGACATGATGTATCATATAAGTTATGTGCTGTTCAAATGATCCTGGAGCAGCAGAACCCTGACTACACGGAGTTCTTCCACGTATGTGGTGCCTGGGCCTTGTTGCTGAAAGGACAATCGCGAGTGGGAGGTCATCTTGGCCACCAAACAGGACCGTCCCTATCCAACTTCAGCACGTGGGATTCTCCTCTTCTATCATTCGGGTCCCTCACGGAGGTTGGCTCCTTAACTTACCCATTCTCAGGCTTCCTTCCTTTTGTCCAAAGCCAGTTTTGCAAAAGGCACTCTTAATCCCTCTCGATTATTCCCAGAGGTGATGGAATGAGCAAACCATGTGGAGCAAAGAGCATATAACCATTAACCAAGGCACAGGGTCAATGCTTTTCTTTCTTTTTTTTCTTTCCTGCAAACATCATTTGTAGCCGTGCATGCACTGGTGGTGGGAGCAGATCAGGTTCTGAAATGTTTTAATGGTCGTTTAAGATGGGAACAAGTTTCAGAGAACTGGAATCTTCTTTCTCTTGTCAGTTGGTGAAGCAGATGGCTTCATCAAAAGCATATGGGTTCTCATGGGATTGAGAATGGATGGCGCATTCACTGGGAGATGTTCTGGGTGCGATCCTGTTTGGGAAGGACTGAATCCTAGATTCTAAACAAGACTGCACTTCCGAAAGGGTTTGCACGCTTTCTGCTTTGCAGGGGAACTGGCTTCGGTGCTGTAGGGAAGCCTTCTCTAAGGGAAGTCCACAACCTTGCTCACTATAGGGGTAGAGCCCAACCAGAAATGGGGGGACTACCCAACCATAGGGGGTGTTTGTTCACTATTGAGAGGCAGAAAACCGTAAGCATGGGGGCTGGCCTCACTTTGACGGATGCCAGCTTCAGCAATGACAGCCCTGCCTTTCATTTCCAAGGACTGGGTGTTGGAACTCTGTGTCCCTCTCTCCTGTCTCCCATTACTCCCTCCGGCCAAGCCTTTCCCTTCTTTCCCTGGTTACCTGGAGACCCTTTCGAGCCTGAATGTATCGGTGTGCCTGTGTTGTGGATGTAATGATGCCTTTCACTCACTCATTCTCAGATTCCTTTCCCACTTCCGTCCATGGTTGTGACTGTTTTAGATCCAAGACTTTCTGTAAAAATGTACAAATAAAAGTGGAAACTGAAAATAAGGGGGAGGGAATTGAGATGAAACAAATGCGTTGATGTAGCCCTCAGTTTTTGGAGGACTTTATGTAGAGACTGCCCCAAAATCCTGACTCTGGGTGGGATTTGAAGGGAGGAAAGCCGTTGGCACAGAAGGTTTTGTTTTGTTTTGTTTTGTTTCGTTTTCTGGTTGTTTCTCTGACAGTCACTAGTGTCTGCTTGGGACCCTCTGTTCTAAAAGCTTTTTGCCTTTAAAGTAAAATCTGTTTTCCAGAAAGTAGAAAGCAAGTTATCAAAGTCTGAAGGGTGAAGGTCATCGTGAAGGTCAACACAAAGACCTGATCCTGGGTTTGCCTTCATAGCTTTGTCACTGGCTCACCTGGGGCCTCGGGCGAGTCTCGTTACCTCACTGTCTCTGTGTCCTCTCAAGCAAACCGGGAGCAGAGGCTCCTGGGGCACCGGGTCTCCTTGGCCATGCCGCCGCTATTCTCAGAGGCTTCGAGCCCACGTGGGTTGTCTGCTTCCTGTGTGAAGGCACATTTGGAGAGTTTTCCTCCCCCCTGCTCTCGCCCCCCTCACTCCTCCGAAAGTGACCTCAAGCTCACAGCCAGTGTGTGCTCCAGTCCAAAGCCTTCGATCTACCTTTTTGTTCTCAGATGCCTTTTCCCACCCCACTTTGCCTATCTCATTTGACTGTCCTTACTGACAGAGTTTTGGTAGGAGAAGGACATCAGAGGAGATGGTGACTGAAATGGCTTTGCAATCTCTGACTCACTATACAAACATGGCTTGTGATGTCAGAAACGGAGAGGCTGTCTATGGGATGCCGCCACCGTGAAGAAAGTACGGGTGGGAGGGTGGGGTAAGGGCAGTGGGCGGCGGATGGGAGTTGGCCGTGCAGGGAAGATAAAACTTCTGGAAGGGAAAACGGCAGAATCACCAGAGCATCCTCAGCATGGCAGTGGAGAAGGATCCCCCAAAGGCAGGGCACCCTGAAGTAAGGGGAAGTAGGAAAGAAGGGCGGGAGCGGGTGATACTGTGGCACAAGGGACTGCCTCCCCTAAGACTGAGAAGATGAGGTGCCCTGGGGGGAGGGGGTTCCACCACGCTTACCCTAACCCTCCATCCATGGCGCCTTCTATCCAAACCCTCCTCCTTTCTGACCGTCCATAGTGGTCATCACTCTGGCACCGGCTTCAGGAAGGCCATTTAGACCAGTGCTGTCCAGCCAGCATAAGCCACGTATGCAATTTCAAATATCCTACTAGCCGCCCCCTTCTTAAAAGTCCAAACAAACAGGTGAAGTTAATTTTAACACATTTCAACCCAATGTATCAAAAATATTATTTTAACGTGGAATCAATAGCAAAAAGTTACTGAAATACTTTGCCACATTTGTTTTTTAATGAAGTCTTTGAAATCCAATGTGAATTTTATTCTTAGAACACGTCTCAGTTTGGACCAGCCACATGTCCAGTGCTCGACAGCCACGTGTGGCAAATGGCTACCGTATAGGACAGCAAAGATTTAGACTCTTTGTTAAGAGACCGAATAGGACCCCCTCCCCCACGAGTCACTCAGGTCTCCCGGTGGACGGAAGCCAGAAGTTGGCGTTGGCCCCGAGTAGAGAGCACGGCAGTGATGGCCAAGCTGCCCTCCTGGCCCCTGAAATTCTACTTCACCTGCTTAGTCGGAGGAGAGGACTATTGCCTGTCAAATACATGTCACGTCTCCACAGGGTGTCAGTGCTGCCCCTGGACATGGTGCCGGTGACCTGTCAATGTTCTCCTGCCAGAGCAGGTCACTTTCTTCAGCTATAGGACCATCCACTTATCCCTCGTCCACAGGCCCTTTATCTTACAGGGGAGAGGGGGCCAGACAGGCCTCCCTGTCTCGGTCAAGAATAATGGTCTCCACACCATTTTGTCATCGAGTCCAGTCACCTGCTCATAACATCTCACTAATATCTGGCACTGTGTTTTGTTTTGTTTTTTTTTCCCCCCAATCCCTTCATTTCTTTACATTTGTATCTTAAAGTCAGACGCTAAAAGGGGATGTGTTAGAGCAGTGACCATAGAGAGGCAAGACCGGCTTTTCTAGGAGGTGACGGGTTCTGTCCTTTGCCCTGGGACTCAGTCCACCATCGCCTCCCTGTCCTTCCTGACTAGAGACCTTCCTTAGAGGCGAAGAAACCTCTTTTCTTTGGGGTGGAGGTGGTTGGGGAGGAAGACAAGTTGCCAGATCTCAGCACAGAGAACAGAATCAAATGCACGCCAGCAACCCCTGGGCATTCTCAAAGCATTTCAAAGAGCCAGTATGACACGATTTAACTCATTTAAAATATAACATTCTGAGCCCTTTGATACCAAGTGAAAGAAAATGAGCTGATTTGGTGAGTATGTTTTATATATGGTCATTAGACGGGGACCATAGCCGACAAAACTCTCAAACGAATCTTGGAGGGTTTATGGTCCCAGATTATTGCTTGGTCAATATAAATTTACATAAATTTACTTTCATTTGCATAGTGCTTTCTGATTGGTTAGACAAGGAGCAGTATGTACTGCAGGATTCCAACACCGCCTCTGCCCTCGGAGGTAGCCATTCCTGCGGTTATTGGTGCTAAAATAAGAATAAATATTATGTTAATTTGTTCTGATACGATGTGAATAACTGTGTTGTTTAATCTTAACAAGAATGCGACATCTTATCAGATCTATTGTACTGTCCGTTCCTTCTCATAATTAACTAATTAATTACAGGAAAGGTGATCCAAACCAGATCTTGAAACCATTGTGCTCTCGGGAGAGGTGAATTTAACAGGGAAGCGGGAGGGGGGGGGATGAAAGGGGAAATTGCCAGGTTCCTGTGACTTTGCAAGGACTGAGGAAGCAGAGAGCATTTGGGGACCTCGCGGACACTGACTGCATCTTGCAATTTTCTTTTTCAAATTGGCAGAAATCTCGTATTTCCATCGATTGAAGAAAAAACAAGTGTCTGGTAATTAATGAAATGACTTGTTCATGGAAAAAAAAAATAAAAATAAATAACCTGTCAGTTGTGGAATGTAAACTGATTAAACAATTAAATAAAGAAGATCATGTTGTGTGTTTTAAGTAATTGTGTCTGCTGGGGGAGGGGAGGAAGACGTCGCAGTATTTGGTGGAGAGCCATGTTTCATCCCTCAGGTTTCGTATAGAAAAAAAAATTAGGACAACTCTTCTATAGATAACAGACAGAAGACTAATCCTGGAGGAAATAGATAATAAACATTTCAAGCATGTGCAAGCCAAATGTCCCTGCTTTTACAGTTGGGTGACAGCGGGGAAATGGAGAGCAACTCAGAAGAGAACAAGAAGGAATCAATGGTTCTTTTTTCCCTATCGCTAGCATTGAGTAACTTTTCGGAAAAAAAAAAAAAAAAAAAAGCTTTATGAGATGCTGCAATTAGTGGTTACATTCTAACCCCTAAGCCTACTTCCCCGCTCTCAGTGAGGAGAGAAATTTCTCATTCAGTCTCTATTATCTCTGTCCCTCCCATAGAATCACAGTTGCCAGCCACCCATACATTTTAAAAGTTTCTGGCTCAGATGGGACAGCCCGGATAGGACAGCTAGGAAAGAAAGACGGTGGGAGGCACGTGCTTGTTAAAGGGCATTACGTGTCCGTCAACATCGCCAGTGTTAAGCAAAGGAAACTGGCTCCATCTGGTGCAAGTGGAAAAGGAATTTCCTGAGAAGCTTGGGTTGCTGGAAGCCCATGGCACAGGCAGGAGGAAGCCGCGAGATAGCCAGAATCACACCCCAGGCAAATCCGGACCCTCGCCCATGCGGCTGTTGGACTCTGGAGACCGGACGGTGCTGCCTTTACCACCACCTTCACCGGGATGAATTCCCAGGTCTCTCCTCCTTTCAGGCGGTAGCCCCAGAGTCCAAATCCCAGGCAAGCGCACCATCCAAGGGGTCAGGAAAACAAGCCTAGAGCCTCTTATTTCTCTCTGTGGTGGCGAGCTCTGCCTCCCACCAAGATCCGACAATTCCCCAAACATACGCGGAGGCATAGAACGCTGGGAAGACAAAGAGGGGGAAATGCCCATTAGAGGAAGTCTCCCTGAATGAGAGGTATAATGCTCCATCTTTGAGGTGCATCTGAGCAGTGGCCAAGGGCGTATGTGTATAATCTTCACGATAGCGATTAGCAGCACGGCTGACAGCTCTGTAGAAAGAGGGGCACGATGCTGGCCGTCGTACAGAAGACCTGCATAGATTGGATCTGAAAAAAAGAACACTAATATTAAGGCAGTGGACTTTTAAAAGG
Source organism: Puma concolor (assembly GCF_028749965.1). Classification (NCBI taxonomy): domain Eukaryota; kingdom Metazoa; phylum Chordata; class Mammalia; order Carnivora; family Felidae; genus Puma; species Puma concolor. Next base: position 13,868,209 of record NC_141668.1, on the reverse strand, counting down.
AGAAAAAGACCAAGAATCACCACCATCGTCTTGGAGGTAAGGGAACGAAACCGTAAAACGTTTCAAAAGTAGGTAGAGGTCAAAGGTAAGTGCCTTGCAGAATGGGTGGGGGAAGGGCTCTAAGTAGAGAAAATCTCGGAAGAAATGGGAGACTAGAATCCCAAGGGGCCCCTCCCCTCCTTGGTAGTCATGTCCCTTGGGAGAGAGAGAATGGAAACCCCACTGGGGTTAAGAAGTGAGGAAAGCCTTTCAGTCCTTGTGCCTTCAAGGGAAAGCGGGTGGACTTAAGGAGCTTCTGCCTCACCCAAGATGGAGTGGAGTTGGGGAGGATGACGCTGCCTCCAGGGCCTGCGGATGTGTGGATGTGTGTTGCAGCGTTCTGACCTGAGGGCTGGGTGAGGGCACCAGCAGCTCTCAGGCGTGATGCCCGGATGCCCCGCCGACAGCCTGGGGTAGGCCACGAAGAGATAAACAGCCTGGCTCTCCTTTTTCCAGTGAAGCACTACTTTGATTTCTGTGTCTGATGAATTATGCAGTCCGCTGGGTGTGTGAGAAGCACACCTACTCCCTCTCGCCCCAGCACCTGTGCCTCCGGGCACACAGGCCCCCACAGGGAGAGCTGTTACGTAATTGGAGAAAGGCAGCTCCGGGAACTGTGACCAAGTCCGCCAAATATCCAGGGTGGTCCACGGAGGGATACCGTCCTCCAGGAAGCCTTCCTTTCCTGAATGTCCAGCTCGCCTAGTGCCCTCCCCCGAACCCCCACGGCACCATGCCGTGTCTCTCTCATGGCACCTAGCACTTCGGGATGGAATTGGTGTTTTCTCCAACCTCCTCAGGAACTGGGTTGTCTTGAAGAGCAGGGATCCTGACTTAACTCGCCTTCTTATCCCGGTGACTAGTAGCGCCTCGTGTGAGGTAAATGCTCAGTAAATACTGACTGACCTGAACCACACTACAGTCTTCCCCCATCCGCTCACTCAAGTTGGCCCTCAATACTGGTGTCCAATTCTTCTGTAAGTAAGTGTTCTTGGGGGTCCCCACGTCCACCCTCAGATTCAACGATTCGCTAGATGGGCTCTCAGAAAAGCTGCTACACTCAGGGTTATTGTCTATAACGCTGAAAGGAAGCAAAAAGGGAAAAGGCACATGGGGCAGAGTTCAGGAGAGAGTGGACACAAGCTCCACTTGTCCTCTCCCAGGGGGTTTATACAGATGGCACTTAATTCTCCCAGCAATGCTGTGTGACAGAAGAATTGCCAACCAGGGAGCTCACCCAAGCCTTCGTGTTCAGGGAGCTGGGGGAGGTTGGCCATGTAGGCTCAAGCATTCATACAGCTGGCCTCATGTGAGCAGCTTCCAACCCCTCCTGAAGTCAAACTGACATCCCACGGACAAAGCCTCCGCCGTAAATCACAATGGTAGCGTAGACTTCCCAGCACGGCCCAAGGTAAACCAGGTAAGGCAAGACACAGTCATCAAGCTGGATATTCCTTCTTTGGAAAGCGCGGGGTTTGGGCAACCCAGACCTGCCGTGTCAGCCCTTTATCCTACGTTCGCTAAGCTGTGTGATACGTTCCATCGAGCAGAACACAGTTCCTCTCCACGTCTTCTAGATCCCTTCCCTTGCCCCTTGACCATCTACAGACAAGCCCGGTCCTGCCCTTTGCGGGTCACTTACTGAAGCTCTTTGGCCTTTTTCCCCTTCCCATCCAGCCTCTGCAGACAGCTCTATGCACCCTTCACAAGGGGCTGGGGTGAGGGGCAGGGGAGGTTAACACAGGAGCTCAAGTCTTTGAGCCGATCTGAATTCAAGTCCTTCTGCATACAAGTTGTGTCATTGCCCCCCTTAGCCTGTGTCCCCGCAGGTACGTAACTGAGCCCTGCAACACCTACCTCCCATACCACTCCACAAAGTGAGGGACCCATAGGAGATGCCTGGCCCAGACGGTCACTCAGTGCCTTGCGGTCACCCCGTACGCCTGCACTTTGCCCTCTCATTCTTAAGCAGGCCCCACATCTTCCCTTTCTAGGAAGGCTTTCTAAACGGAGATTTGTGCGATGTGAGAGTCCCATAGGAGTCACCACCCCACAATCCCACAGAGGGCGAACATTGATCCTTTAGGTGCAAACTCACCGAATTCAACCACGGTTTAGTCCATACAACTCCTACATAGGCATACGGCTAGTGCAATAAAATCATCCTTTGAAATATTTTTAACTCAGGGGAGGAGGAAAATCTGGTATTGGAAAGGCTCTTTCCCTTTGTGGAGGCCTCTTCCTTTTCTAGGACCGACAGAAACACTCTACAACCTTGTCACTCTACCGGCATCGCCCGAGATCTACGTGATGGGAAAGTTGTTTTCAACATTTCTGTTAATATCTTTTATCTAGGATAGAGATCACAGGAGGATTTCAAAGGACAATGAAAAAAAAAAATTAGTCCCAGGGTGAGGTTTCAAGCCACATCGGAACAGGTATTATGTATTTTAACCTACATCCCAAGAAAGATCCTTCCTTCTGGGCTTCACCCTGCTTTGGGGGGGGTAAGCACTGGGGGAACGGGGCCAAGTAATTAGGTTTTGTGTGTCCCCATGAGCAGGTGTCGGGCTGCCCCGACACCATAGCAGCTGTGTCCCAGCAGGTGTGCATCACACCACGTGGTTTTCGGCCACCATGGAGGGCAGGCTTGGGGTGGCCCGAAGGGGAGGCGTTTGTGTGCCCTTGCCTCATCCTAAGAAAGCCCGGGCTGTGAGACCAAATAGATCTGAAGAACGGGGATTAGAAGCCCATTGCCCTGATGTCCCTTCTTTCGTGCTCTTTGTGAACTAGATGGCACAAAGTCCGTCCCGCATTCAACTTGGGTAGCACCTGCCAGTGATACAGCCTCAGGCAGGATATTTAGCATCAGTTTCTCCCTCAACAGATGAGGGTGGTACCAATACCTACCTTGTACCTTTTTGTGTGAGGGTAAAATGGGTTAATACTTGCCATGTGCTTAAAACGGTGCTTGACACACAGCAGGTACTATGTATGTACTTATTACTAAACAGTTCAAATTTTAAGTAGCCTGGCGAAGTCGCCCTGGCTAATGAGACCTGAGCAGAAGGTGGGACTGTGGGGCTACACGTGAGGACAGGGCCATGGGGAAGAGGGTAATGGAGAGTTTTCTGCAGAACGTCGCTGTGAAGCTGATGGGGCCTCCTGATGTGTGGAGGAGGTGGGGAGGCCCATCTCCATGAGCAGCCGTTGGTGTCACTGGCTGGGGCCTGACCCTTCCCGTGCCAGGCTGCAGCCCCTAGAGCCATGGGATCCCCAGTTCTACCTCCTGGCCAGTGGCTAGGACTGCAGTGACCCCTCTCGGTTTTCTCTGTGCCCTGCCTCAGGAACCCCTCCCCTCAAGGTGAGTTTTCGGTGTGTCTTCAGAGCCCTTCTTATCATGGAGGTTTGGAACAAGGGTGTTATTTGTTGTTTTTTTTTTTTTAATTGTTCCTTTTTGCTAAACAAATACATGTTCTTCTGACTACCAACCAAGTTTGCTGCTCCAGGCCTGTGAGACCCATTTGTAAGGCACGGAAGGAAGAGACAGTGTAATGTATGTGCCTCTCTTGGAACCAGCCAATGGTCGTATGCTCCACTTGTCTGATGTTTTGTTGTTTGGTTTTGGGGTTTTTTTTTTTTGGAGAGAGAGACTACGCAAGCAGGAGAGGGACAGAGAGAGAAGGAGACACAGAATCTGAAGCAGGCTCTAGGCTCTGAGCCATCGGCACAGAGCCTGACACGGGACTTGAACCTGTGAACCGTGAGATCATGACCTGAGCTGAAGTCGGACGCTTAATTGAAGGAGCCACCCAGGCGTCCCCTCATATGCTCCACTCGTTAAGAATTTACTTTTGGGGCACCTGGGTGGGTCAGTTGGTTCAATGTTTGACTCTTGATTTCTGTTCAGGTCATGATCTCATGGTCATGTGATCGAGCCCCACGTCAGGCTCTGGACTGACCTTGGAGCCCGCTTAAGGTTCTCCCCTTTCTTTCTGCCCCTCCCCTGGTTTCTCTTTCTCAAAATAAATGGGGGGGGGGCAGGGAAGAATTTACTTTCTGCCGGACACTTTCTTGTGTTCTCTCATTTAATCTTTAATTCTATTAGATTGGTACAATTTCCCCCACTCCACAGCTGACCGGAGTGGCCCGTCTATGCCTGGTTGAGCCCTGATAACCTACTCCCCTGGTGTTCCGTGTGGAGCAAAGACAGCAACTGTCCTTCCCGGGGTCCAGGGACCCCACCTGTGGGGTGTGAGGAACCCGAATGATAATGCCTATCCTGGCCCTCAGCTTCTCCCTGGGCAGGGACGGGTGCAGAAGGGTTGAAGGATAAGCTACAGTTGGGGACAGAGCTCCTGCGTCTTGACATCAGTCTTAACCTGTGTTCTCTGAGTCTACCTCGAGCGAGGGGTTTTACCTTGGCAGGGAAGGGGTGGTTCTCCTTAGCTTCTCCTCCCTTATTTCCCTACACTATTCCTTAAATTTTGGCAATGTGCCATATAAGACAGAGGAACTAATTTCCCCCGGGCCTCTGATCTACGGGAAAAACAAAAACAAGCAAGAAACAAAGCGAAACAAAAACCACAAGCAAAAACAAACAAAAATACTGCTACTTACAAGGTAAAGCAATTCATAAATACGGTAAATAAAAATGAAAAATCACTTCAGAAGCACAGCAGATCCATTCTGAAAGAGGCGGTAACCACTGTCCTCAAATTCGAAAGTGCGTCAGGATCACTGGGGAGCGGTGGACTGTTTTTCAAGTGCAAATTTCATGTCAGGCACTGTCCTGGGTCACGATGATTGAGCAGTGAATGAAACAGGCGGAAAGGGTTGCCCTCACGGAGCCCGCTCATGGTATAGAGTGGGCAGGGGGGAGACAGATGGTATGATATAGTAAATATAGTGATATAGATGATGAACTAGGTAAACGTCAATATGGTAAGTTCTTTGGGGAAAAATCAGGGAAGGGGGATGGAGGTGATGGGGGTGTGCCTTTAATGAAGCCACCTGCCTTGCAGGGACATACGTGCACCGTTGTCCTTGGGTCAGATTTCAGAAACATACAGTAGAAGGAGGAACGATGGGGGGCGGGGGCGGTGGGGCAACAGAATCCGTGCCAAGTTGAATCCACGCGGCTTTATTCCATCACGCTATGACCATTCCCACAACCGTGGGACCCAAATAAGACCTTCCGCCCACGGTGATATTGACGACTCACTCTTCATGCTTCATCTCCCCGGAAGCCCAACCTCTTAGGAGCTGGACCTAACTTTGGCTCCGTTTTTGCTTGTTTTTGTTTTTCCTATAGATCAGAGGCCCGGGGAAAATTAGTTCTTCATCCGTCTCCTCCTACCCACACTCTACTGAGAATAGACCACTGAGATGGGCGTTCAAAAGTATTTTTAAATGGAGTCGGCACACCTGACACTGAGGATCCCAGGCCAACAAAGGTCTTCACTATCCATCCCAGACCACACGGCCCTCCGCCGAAGACAGTGCGATTCCAATTCCAGTATTGTGTCCTCGGAGATCACAAATCATTTTCGTGGCTTAAAACCACATGGGGACATCAAGACCTGTCTAAAATTTTATACGTAGTCATCAGTCGCCTTCTCAGCATCTCGTTCACAAGAAGGGTCCTCTCTATTTGAGACGAAACAAGAAACATTTCAAAAGACGTAAAAATATAAGGGTTCAATGAGGACACAGAGCTCTCTCTGTTCTGTGTACCCCTTCCCTCCAAAGGAATCACTGCAGTTGGTTTTCTTAATCTTTCCAACAGTCTCCAAATTCCTTGGGTGTTTACCATGATAATTGGTGGTTTTAATAACCTGATAAGTGTTCTAAAATTGTAGGCCTGAAAAGATAATTATCTCTGAGGTTCATAGACTAGAACAGGAATGTGTTGGGAACAACAACAGCAAAAAAAAAACAACAACAAAAAACCCAGCTTTGATCATCTATATCTAAAAGGTGAGTGAAAGAATCCCCAAAAGGTATTGCTTTAGAATATAAATGATGTCTATGCAAAGTAGTTCTTATTAATTCTGCACCAAATGGTCATAAAAACAAAATGGCCTTCAGAAAGTACTCTAGTTATCCAAGCTTAAGAATTTGGTTTCTAGCCCCTAGAGGTCTGCCTTTTAATATAACTTTTAAATGTTGAAGGAATGAGCTTCATATAGGACTGAGCAAAAATAAAATCTATCCTTAGCTAGTTTGAAGGCCAAGTGTGGATTCATCTTGTTGAATATTGCATATCCTGGCATCTGCATTTTCTTCTAGAATAACGCAGTTCCTCTGATACTGAAGGATATTCTGAAACTAAAATACACAATGGCTTTTTGCCATCTTAGAGGAAAAAATGTGATATGCCATCTTAGCCACACTAAAACTTTAATTAAAAGAACCAAATGATTCTTACCTTAAAAAAATAGTTTCTGGGGCGCCTGGGTGGCGTAGTCGGTTAAGCGTCCGACTTCAGCCAGGTCACGATCTCGCGGTCCGTGAGTTCGAGCCCCGCGTCGGGCTCTGGGCTGATGGCTCAGAGCCTGGAGCCTGTTTCCGATTCTGTGTCTCCCTCTCTCTCTGCCCCTCCCCCGTTCATGCTCTGTCTCTCTCTGTCCCAAAAATAAATAAAAACGTTGAAAAAAAAATTAAAAAAAAAATAGTTTCATTGGGGAAAATAAGGAAAATGCATACACACACACACACACACACAGGAATGGGAGGAGAGGAGGGAAGGGGGAGGAAGGAGGAGGAGGAGGAGACAAGATGCAGGAGGGGATCTGCTGAGTTCCACAACCCAAAGAAGATAATCACCGGTAACATATTGACATACTTTCTTTCTAGCTGTTATTTTTTAAGATCACAGTAAATATGCTGGTTATGCAGCACAAATGATATTCCAGCTTATAAAAATCAGAAGGATGCTCTTCCTTGCACTAAAGCTCTGACCTTCAGTCCTTCATCGTATCAACTTCCTCCTGCAACATCACAATGCTTTGGCTTGAAATGAGGCCAGACTCCAAGCACCCGTGCCAGACTCGATCTGGAAGTCGACCTCAGTTTTCAGTCCTTCATATTTGCCTTCAAGTGCATGACAGTGAAGCTTCGCTTTAAATTTTGCCTCCTTTTATCCCCTAATAATCAGCACAGATGTTCTGCCAATCGCTAGGCTGCTGGTTCTTCTTCTCCATAATTTAACGGATTTTCTTACTAGAACTATCAGAACTTAAAATGTTGCTTTGCCCGTTGTTAGCCTTTTGAAGGATTATATACAGAATATTCTATCTTGCCCTGTTATGTCCCTCATTTCTCCTCCCTTCTGCCCTCCAATACCTCTCTCTCTCTCTCTCTCTCTCTCCCCCCCCCCCCTTCCTTCTCACTCTCTCCACGCGCACACACACCACTGAGCCCTACCAGTAGACCAGAGGTAAGTCTGAATACATAGCTAGGAGATGGGAAAAAGCAGCTGAGAAAGAACAACTAGGGTGTAGGAGGTTGAATGTGGATTCAGGGTTTCTGCGTATTTTTGTACAAAATAAACCCTAACGCAAATAGCACCCTCTAGATTTGTGCAGTGTACAACCTGGACAACATTTACAGTGGCCCTGTGTGTGGTACAATACCAAAGCTTCAGATCTTGGCCTAAATGACAGAAAGGCCTTCTTCCCCTGGCTCCTAATCAAAAGAGTCCTTTCTTCTTAGTCTTGCTCCTGCCACATCTGCTAAGTTGTAGCATCTGCGCCCCCATGCTCACTGCAACACCGTTCGCGGTAGCCAAGACGCGGAAACAACCCAAGTGTCCAAAGATGGATGAGTGGATGAAAAAATACGAAGGAATATTATTCTGTCTTATAAAGAAGGAAATCCTGCCATTTGCAATCACAGGGATGAACCTGAAGGACATGATGCTGTACTGGACCATCACTGCATGATTCCACTCTTGTGATGTTTCTGAAGGATCAGACTCCTAGAAGCAGAGAACACGGGGGTGGCTGCAGGGGCTGGAGGGTGGAGGAAACGGGCAGTTGCTATCCAATGGCTACAAAGTTGCAGTCCTACAAGATGAGGAAGTTGGCAAAACCTGTTGTACCATAAAGTGCCTGTAGTTAACAGTGTGAAATTGTACACTCCAAAACCCATTTGTTAAGAGAGTAGATCTCACGTTAAGTGTTCTTACACACACACACACACACACACACACACACACACACACACACGAAAGACACAAGGAAATTCTGGGAGGTACTGATGTGCCCACTCCCTTTGTTGTGGTAAAGGTATGACGGGGAGTTTGCCTGTGTCCAAACCCATGAAATCGTGAGTTAAATGTGTGCCGTTCTCCATCAGTTATAGTTCAATAAAATTGTTAAGAACGTTACAGAGAGCTTGGGGAGGTGTGGATAAGAACTCAATTCTTCTGCCTAAGAATATTCCAGAATGGAAAGTTTAAAGAATCAAAGCAAGTAATAAAAGCAATGATGAATGAATTAAGAGACTAAATATACAAACGGGTGCCTGGGTGCCTCAGTCAGTTAAGCGTCTGACTCTTGGTTTTGGCTCAGGTCACCATGTCGCAGTTGGTGAGTTTGAGCCCCGCATCGGGCTCTGTGCTGAGAGCCTGGAGCCTGCTTGGGATTCTCTCTCTCTCTCTCTCTCTCTCTCTCTCTCTCTCTCTCTCCCTCTCTCCCTGTCCCTCCCCCACTTTCATAAGCTTCCTCTCTCTCTCTCTCTCTCTCTCAAAATAAATAAATAAACTTAATAAAACCCAAGGAAACCAAAAGTAAGCCCTTTCCTGTTAGTTTTGCACCCAAGCCCTTGCTCTGTGCCCAGTCCTTGTTGGGTTGGCACCACTGTTGTTCTAATTTCCAGTGCTTTTGTTTGCCCACTTGGACTTTGGCATCCCCACTGCAGGCTCCAAGGGAGCAGAGACTGGTCTGTGTGAACTGCACGCGGCAGGCCCGTGAGTCCAAAGCCAGCAGCCACCGGGCGGGACCCAGGTGGGCACAGACCGCTGAAGGCGGGTTTCCATAATAGGACTTCCAGAAAGAAGGGAGGGACGGAGGGAATGGAACAGGGGAGCAAATGCATTCTGCTTCCCCCCCCGCCTTTGTTCCATTTTCGTGATTTCTGGAGACAATGAACAAACGAACCGCCTGTTATTCCAGCTTTTCTGCTAACCACCCCCTCTTCCTTTTCCCTCTGTCCCCCATTCGTCTGTGTCCTGTCACCAGTGGGAGGAGGTCATTCAAACCAGGACCTCCCACCTGGGCTTAGAAAATGGTCTCTCTTTCCCCACGTCTGTCTCGGACCTGTCTTCCCCTTCCCTCTTCGCGTCCTCACACACAGTCTTGTGATCTTAGAGACGCGTTCAAGGGGGAAAGTGTTGTATGCGCTGCCGTGGGAGACGATGGGTGTGGGGGGAAGGGACAGGGAGTCTATGGAAATTGCCAAGTGACAGTTTTGCCTGCTATCTGGTTGCCAAGGTAATTGTGAATCTTCATCTTTGCCGCTCTGACCAGTCATGGCCAGTGAGGACGGGGGTTCTGCGCCCACCCACAGCATCCGGCTGAGTTCTCAGGGTCGGACCCGTGAAGACCCCCACCCCTGCTCGCTCTCTCTCTCTCTCTCTCTCCCATCCCCCGACATGTCAGGAAGCAGCTGACTGTCACCGTTGCTCTTTGAACAGAGGGGCGGCTTGTTAGAGTCTTCTGTATATTTGGGGGGAGAAAGTATCACATCTGCATGTGTGAGCACTTGCGTTCAGATAAAGGTCAGGGATTGTGCCCTGCAGATGTTCAAACAGCAGAAATCCAGTCTGTTCAGGGGCGCCTGGGTGGCTCAGTCATGATCTCGTGCTTCGTGGGTTCGAGCCCCCTGTCGGGTTCTGCACTGACAGCCTGCTTGGGACTCTCTCTCCCTCTCTCTCTGCCCCTCCCCTGCTTGTGCACTCCCCCCCGCCCTCTCTCAAAATAAATAAACTTAACAAAACTCAGTCTCTTCAAACCCTGAGCACTCTTGTCTTCAAAAGAAAGAAAAAGTGGGGCACCTGGGTGACTCAGTCGGTTAAGCATCTGACTTCGGCTCAGGTTATGATCTTGCGGTTTGTGGGTTCGAGCCCCACATCGAGCTCTGTGCTGACATCTCAGAGCCTGCAGCCTGCTTCCGATTCTGTGTGTGTGTGTGTGTGTGTGTCTGCCTCTCCCCTGCTCACATTCTGTCTCTCTCAAAAATAAATAAACATTTTAAAGAGAGAGAGAGAGAGAGAGAGAGAGAGTGAAGGTGCCTACCCCTCATGGTTTCCTAGCTGTTTTTCTGCTAAAGGATCCCATTCGTTGAGAAGGTAGAGACGCACGCCTCTTCTGACAGCTGTAACCCACCTCTCCCGGGAAGGTGTTCTCCATTCTGTCTTCGCCAACCACCACGAGAAAAGAAGATTCTTCTTTTGTTCATTTTCCCCTCCCTCCCTTTACACTCCTAGCTCACCGCCTCCCGTGCTCCCACCTACACACAGAACAAGGAAAAGGTATTTGCAATGGTCTTTTTTTTTTAAAAAAGTCTTTCAAGAGTTTTTGGCAGTATTTTCAATTTCCTGCCAATATGTCTTTATTTGGCTATTTCCGCTTCCTTCTCCTTGTCTTCTAGATTTTCTAGGGAATACGTTTTTTTTTTTCTTTAGAAGAGAAATCTGCTGCTAATAGAAATTCAATGGGGAAAACCGTAGGCATGATTTAGGATCATCTGGAGATCCTCATTTGTCTAATAACAATTTTATGGCACTTTATAATTTATGCATGCATACATTATCTCATGTGACAACGGAGCCACCAATGGCATTGCCTGACTTCCAGAATCATTGACAAGTCTTTCTTCTTTCTTCCTTTCCCCCAGCCCTCTTTCCAGTCTCCTAACTAACATGAGGATATGCTAACAGAGTATCTGTGGGTTTTAAACAAATACTATATTAAGACGATGTGTTTTAAAATGAAAGCAACTCATAGTATATCTACTACAAAGTATATCTACTTCATTTTGAAAAGCACTTATCTGCCAAGAGGAGAAGATAAGGATCCCTTGACCCTAACATCTCTCTTTCACAGGGAGAAGGGTAGACAGATTTTGTAACTTGTATTGACTTTCGGAGACATTTATTGATCTGGTCACCATTATATAGAAGTTAGAACTTGACTTTACTTTCGCTAGTAGCTGAAAGTGGGTTTTTTCCTGCTCTTTTCCTTTCTTCATTAGCATCATCTGAGAGTGTTTAGATTCATGGGTCTTTTCCAATGCCCATATTCTAAAAAAAAAAATGAGGCAAAGGGGACTCGGGAATTAACGAGAGTCACTCAAAGAGAGAGGGGCAAACCTGGGACTCAAACTCAGTTCTCCTGGCCCTGAACATTGCTTTTCTAGCATTTAAAAAAATCATGTTTAAATCATTTTAGGAGACAATTGGAACAAATTTGAACACTGGCCGGATTATTTGTGTATGTTCAAAAATCACTGTGAACTATCTTAGGTGTGTTCATGGTAATGTGACTGTGTCTTTCTAAAAAGACCTGAAATTTGCAGGCAGACCTTGAAACAGTTATGGCTGAAATGACAAGATGTCTGGAATCTGCTACAAAACAATACAGGAGGTGAGGAATTAGCAGGTGTGCAGATAAACAAGATAGATCATGAGTGGATCATTGAAGCTAGGTTCTGGGTGTATAGGGATTCCTCACACTATTTTTTTCTACTTTTATATATGTCTGCCATTTCCCATAATAAAAAATTTTAAGTAAATAATAAAAATTGAAAACATGTTTAAACCAGGTACTACCTTCCCAGACAAATAACAGAGTGGAAGATCCTGACTTCGGGGTTTGCATCCAGTGTCTGCTGGGAACCAACCCATCAAATCTCAAAATAATTTGCAGGACAGACATCAGGATTGAGAGAGCAGCTAAATATTCAGCCACAAATGGGTCATTGGTGAGGGAAGCCAAGAATCCCCTGGAAAGGCAGGGAGCATGTCACTGAGTTGCCAAAAATAAGCCCAGCTTCTGACAGATGTCCCCTTTGAGAACACAACTGTGCTCTCCTTGTCTGTGGAGTCAGCACCAAGGACCCCCCAAAATAGCACCAACAATGCTCTGTTGGAGAGCCAAAGAATAACAAAAGACGTTTTTAGCTCCTTCCTCCACATGCCAGTCGGACCCTCCTTCACAGAGCCTTCTCAGAAAGAAGCATTCTTGGGCACCATTAGTGGGTGGGTAAATCAGTGGAGGCTCTTTAGAGACCAATTTAACAGTGTCAAAATTTTGGAGACACAGCAATTCTGTTTCTTGTAATTTTCCTGCAGCTGCATTCATGTACAGATATTTACATGAGGACATCCACTGCAACATTGTTCGCTACAGCAAAAACCGTAAACAAGTTCACATTCTTTCTTGGGTAATGGCAAGAGTGAATATGGCCATATTCATGCATGGTGTTCCATGCAGCCATTAAAACCACCAAGGTCAATCTGAGTGCTGCTACAGAGAGATGTGCAAGATAATGCACTGAGTAAAAACACTAGACATGTGCTTTGGTCCTGTAGGAGACCAGCTGTTTCTGGAAGGTGTGTAGGATTATCTTTGGATGCAGTTGAGGCTCACCCTGGGCTGAGGGAGGGGAGCTGACAGAGATGATGTTCCATCCCAGGTCTGCCTCATTGCAAAGCTTGTGCCTCCAAATTTTTAAAAAATTTTTTTTTAATGTTTATTTATTTTTGAGACAGAGAGAGACAGAGCATGAATGGGGGGGGGGTGGTGCAGAGAGAGAGGGAGACACAGAATCGGAAACAGTCTCCAGGCTCTGAGCCATCAGCCCAGAGCCTGACGCGGGGCTCAAACTCACGAACCGTGAGATCGTGACCTGAGCTGAAGTCGGACGCTCAACCGGCTGAGCCACCCAGGCACCCTATTGTGCCTCCAAATTTTAATGGCCTCTTCGTGTCGACACAGTTGGTCTTCTGAAATTCTGGTGGCAGATGCTTGAAGATTCAGCCACTCTTCTGCTATGCTCCCCACTTTGTTGGCCCCTTGTGCCCCAGAGCTCTTGCTAAAGGAGTCCCTAAGTTCTGGGACCGGAAAGAGCAAGCAGACTTCACGCTCCTCCGGAGAAATGAGGACCATCTGGCTACCGCCAGCCACTAGGGACTTGGCTTCCTGAATTCTCACTCTGCAGGAGGGATGCAGTGTCCTCTTACTGTTTCCCCCCCAGGGATTTCTTTGGAGGCAAGATAGGAAAAGCCTGCCCCAGGACTTGTCCACTTACAGTCTTTGGTCTGCAAGAACCTGTGCATGACCCCTACAAGGCTCTTCCTGCTTTGGTGTCTTTTTTCTTTTCCGTCTTTCTTTTTTTCAGGAGAGATTAAATGAAGCTTAAAACCTCCGTAGAAGAAGGTCAAAGAAGACATGACAGAGAAGAACTGTTTTAAAGTCATTACCACCTTTCTTCAAAATATGGAATTACTGCGTCCGATTTGTCTAAAATCAGAAGGATCCTCAGTTTTTACCTTCTGGAAGTCAGCCTTGGGTCTCTGAGGTTGATCTGTCTCTACCATCAGACTCAACGTACAATTATGTAAGCCATTCAAGAGCCATTCAAGAATGGAGGTAAGGTGATAGTGGTGTGGACTCCTACAGCGATCTACTAAAGACAGAATGAGAAAATCTTTCACGTACAGGCTGAAAACAAGTTCAGACATCATGTGGACAACCAGTGCTGCTGTGGTCAGTGTGGGGGTCCAGCCATGAGCCCGAGTCTGCCCAGCTGCTTTGCTCTTGAAGCCCCTGTAACCAGCGTGTGCAGGTGGTAACTTAGTAAGAGCCCTGCACAGGTAGAGAAGCCATCCTTAATTGATAAGAATTGATTACACAGGGCTTTCAAGTCTTTGCAGAAAGAGACCTCAGGCAGGGGATCTTAACCTTGACTGGGAAGAGAGGAGAGAGACGTGATATTGAAAATTCTGTGCTGAGAGGACAGCAGGGTAAAGGGAAATTTCCAGCTAGAATTCCTCCTCTGTGTCCCCCACCCCCCATCGTTCTTCCTGGCTGCTCAAGCAATCAGACAATGGGTGGAATCAGTGAAAAGGTTCCCTTCAGCAATCCAGATTCTTTAATTTTACTCTAAGTAATGATTTCCTGTCACTTTGTTCCCCGCTCCAGGCTCTTGCGTTTCAAAGTGTGGCAAACTGGGCATCATTTTCGATAGAGAGCTGACTAATGTAGATCGTAGCCTAATGATTGCTTCCTGGACTTTGCATGCCATCCTTCTATAAATACAGCCTGGTATCATTTTGGCTTTTCAGCAATGGCACTCCCTTGCTGCACCCCTCCCGCTGTGGTCAGCCATGACCTCTGTCGTCTCTTTGTGTTGCACCTGTGCCTAATCTGTCCCCCCCATCCCCCAGCCCTGTTTTTTCATTACTGGCTTCTCTGTCTCTAAATTTACCACCTTCCATATTCCCGCTCATAGACAATACAACATGAGATTAGCAGAAGCCAGAACTCTTCAAACTATGTTCTCTTCCACTATGGTCTAGGAAGAAAGAAACATCTTCAAGTTGGAAAGAGTAGAAGTAAATAAAGGGTGGTGGAGAAACTACCACCATGTACAAAAGGGGCAGCACCTGTTATGGTGAAGGGGCCCACACTACAAAGCCCTGAGATCAGGGGCCGGCTCCATTTTTCAACAACCGCATGACCTTGGACAAGCCATTGAACCCCTTTGAACTTCAGTTTCCCTTCCTATAAAAGGATGCACTTTGACTCCTTCATCTCTAAGCTACCTTTTAAAGACTCAGACTTCAATACTCTCCCGTAAAATAAGCTTGTTACTGGGCCCCTTTTTGAACATTTAAGGCTTTTTGGAGTTCAAGAGTCAGGTGGAAAAGACAAAGCCTGGCTTCATGCTCTAAATCTTAGGATATTTTGTTGATCTCATTATGTCTGACACATTATGGAAACAAAAGCATGGGTGTATCCCACCTGCTTCCAAAGCTTACATTCTGAAAGAAAAAAAGAAAAAAAAAAAAAAAAGGAGTGAGAGGAAAGCTTCTCCCATCAGGACATTTTAGTTATCTCTCAGTTCTGGCACTTTCTACTCATGAGAGCAACCAGAGGTATTATTAGGGAAAAGTGAGCCTGCCCTGTGGCTTTCATCTCAAATTCTAACATAGCTGACTGGACGGTCTTCTTCTCAGTTCTTGGCATCTTTTGAAAATCAGCTTGGCCTCTTGGTACTACAGGTATCATTCAGGCCCTTCATATGTTCAGCATCAAAAGAGCAGAAGAATACTAACATGTATAGATTCTTCATATCCACAAGGGAGAAGATTTAAAACACCCTGGGATGAAGATTCTCAGCAGGTGGCTGTGTTTAATAGTGGTAGATGTTTGGGGCGCCTGGGTGGCGCAGTCGGTTAAGCGTCCGACTTCAGCCAGGTCACGATCTCGCGGTCCGTGAGTTCGAGCCCCGCGTCGGGCTCTGGGCTGATGGCTCAGAGCCTGGAGCCTGTTTCCGATTCTGTGTCTCCCTCTCTCTCTGCCCCTCCCCCGTTCATGCTCTGTCTCTTTCTGTCCCAAAAATAAATAAACGTTGAAAAAAAAAATTAAAAAAAAAAATAGTGGTAGATGTTCAGGGTCACAAAGGCCTATTCCATTGCCTCATCCTACAGAATTTGGTAAAAATCAGAAGAAACAATAATTGATGTGAGTGCAGACCCTGGCCACTTAAGAGTCAAGAATAGCTTCCTTGTGCTTATGAAGACCACTCTCCACAAATATTGTTTAAAGTTCAAACAACTTTGTCTTGGGATGTGTCAAGAAGTTGTACTATGATCTGACAGTCACAGTGGGTAATTTTTGAGGAATCATGAAAGAGATAAATAAGATTGGATAAACCATCATATGGGATCCCAACCATGGAAAATCAGCTCGATGTCAATGCCAGGCTATAATCAGTAAGGTAGATTTATTTAAAGGGGGAGAAGCCTGTGAAGTTTAGAAGAGTGCCAGGGGCATCAGGTCTAGCATCCGCATACTGAGAAGTTGTACCATACAAGCTGTGTGTGTGTGTGTGTGTGTGTGTGTGTGTGTGTGTGTGTTTCTTTAATGGGTAACTTGGCTGGCAAATTTCAGGGGCTATTGTAGACGAAGTGTGTGTGTACTTCAGAAAATCTTTTTGAAACGTCATCCATAAGAGCTTTGTGGGTAAGATGGAGAAATAAGGGATGCAGAATTTTCCAGTGTATTTTCAGTTTGTGGTTGATTACCCGTAAGTTTTTTTTAATATATTTTTAGAAAGATATGGATAGAGACCATGCAAGCAGGGGAGGGGAAGAGAGAGAGGGAGAGAGCGAGAGAGAGAGAGAGAGAGAGAGAATCCCAAGCAGGCTCCGAGCTGCCAACACAGAGCCTGATGTGGGGCTCAAAATCATGAAACTGTGAGATCATGACCAGAGCCGAAACCAAGAGTCAAACGCTTAACCAACTGAGCCACTCAGGTGCCCCTGATTACCCATAAGTTTTATGAATGGCTCTGGGTCGACATGGAGTGGTGGGTAGTTACTACTGGAGCTTCTGTCTTAGTCTCAATTCTTCTAACATCATTGTTGGGAAGAACAAAAAAGATATGCGTGTCAAATTTGCCAGTGACCTGAAGCCAGGAAGGATTACTAATGTAGTCATTGACAGCATCAAATTCAAAGTGATTTTGATAGGATTTAACCTTGAGCTGAAACGAAAAATACAAAGTCCTACATTTTGGGTTCAAGATCAGTTGCACACACGCAGAATGGAGGCGATGAGGCTTGGCAGATATCCACATGAAAACATCTTAGTATTTCAGTTGGCCACAAGCTTAATGTGATGTAGGGTTAAAACTAAGCCAATGCAGTTTTCAGATTCTTTTACCAGAAGTAAAATGTGCAGGCACCAAGAATTTTTTCACCCTACATTTTATTTTAAGAGAGTCACTGAATTAGGCTGTACATAGACGAGAGTGTCTTGGATGAGAATAACCATAACACATGAAAAAAAATGGGATTTCTTTTTATTACTATTTAACCAAAATTTATTGATCATTAATTATGTGCCAGGCACTATAATAATCCTCAGAAATCCTCGTAAACAGACACACACAGTGTGGTCCTATTGTCAAGGTGCTGACAATCTCGAAGAGAATCAAAGGCATATGAAGGAAACACTACAGAGTGGTGAGCATCGGAGGGTCAGATGTGAGTAATTCTGGTTAGAAAGATCAGGAAGAGGCTCACGAAGGCTCAGAGGAAGTGAACTTTGAGAACCATAACTTTTTGAAGCTGGAAAAAACCTGTGTTGTTGTTGTTGTTATTGTTGTTGTTGTTTTGTTGTTTCTAATGCTTATAAAGCAAGGAGATGGCTTCTCCTCAAGGGTCACTTTGGCTCCAAGACTCTTTGATGTGACACAGCTCCCTCTTAGATCTGAGGATTGGGCCCTGTGCTACAAGGCCCACATAGCTAGCTGCAGTCTTAGAGTTAGAATTCTATGGCCATGAAGTCCTGCTGAATTTTATCCAATTGTCTTTTCCTGTGGGCCAATTTTTTCCTAATTGCTAAACCTTATTTTGCATGATTTTCTGGTAGAATTCAGCTGGCCTGCCAAATTTAGTATTGCCTTACAATTCGACAGGCACACACTCAATTCCTTTGTCCAGATCACAAAGCCTATGACCAGAATAGATCCACCCTCAACCCAGAGCAGGTGGCTTTACCACTAGGTATGTCCCAGGCCACTCTCCAAGGATTCTTGCCAAGGACATGATGGATGTGAAAAGACCTCAGGCTCGTGAGTGAAGGAAAAATAGGCTGGGCCGGAAATTCTATGACACTGAGAAAAGGTGGCCTTGAAAATAAATAATCATACTGATCTCAGTGAGGTAAGTGTATATGGCTTTGACCCTGTTAAAAATAGAGGAAGGAAGGACACCTGGGTGGCTCAGTTGTTGAATGTCTGACTCTTGATTTTGGGTCAGGTCATGATCTCATGGTTGTGGGATCCAGCCCTGTGTCAGCCTCCCCCCCTTCCCCCCCACCCCGCCCCAGCATGAAGCCTGTTTGGGATTCCCTCTCTCTCTCTGACCCTCCCCCACTCCCTCTCTCTCTCTCTCTGTGTTTCTAACAAAGGAGAGGAGGGGAGGGGAGGAGAGGGAAGAGGAGAGGAGAGGAGAGGGAAAAGATAGCTGTTTGCATGGTGGGAGGGTCCCCAGAAGTTATTGACTGGGCTTCAGAATCAAAATTTGCATCTAGAAGCTTCTTTTTCATTGGATCTATCTTTCTATGCTGAGATGATAACTCTCCATAGTGGATCGTCCCCCACAGCTCTTTGCTTTTGTCTTCATTTGCTCTGGCTTCATTAGAATCCCTGTGGTCCAAAGAGCTCCTAATTCCACTTGGAATTTCCTAGAATCTGGATGATTCTTTCCACATTCTATAGTCTTCTCTTTATCTACATCATGTCTTGTTTTGCTATTGATATAAACCAGGTCATTAATACTCTTTACCATGGTTAATTTTATGCATCAGTGTGATTTGGCCACCCAGATATTTGGTCAAACATCCAGTCTGGAGATTGTTGTGAAGGTATTTTTTCTCCTAACCTGAGTAAAGCAGATTATCCTCCATCATGGGTGAGCCTCATCCAATCAGTTAAAGACCTAAATAGAAAGCAGAGTGAGGTCCCCAGAAGGAAGATGGAATTCTGCCTTAGACTGCCTTGGAATTGAGCTGCAAGGTTAACATTTCCGTGGGTCTCCAGCCTGCAGGTCTATCCTGCAGATTTTGGACTTGCCAGCCTCCACAAACTTGTGATTGAATTCCTTACAATCTCTCCCGCTCTCACTAGCTCTCTCTTTCTCTCTCAGAAGGATAGAGATACACCTTGTTGGTTCTGGTTCTCTATAGAACCCTCATACACTCTTTAAACTGGAGGATGAGTAGTTCAAGCCTGCACTCAGTTTTTCCTTAGCCCCCAGAAATAATCTCAGCCCTTGCTTGACAGGAAAATCATGTTCCAAACATGAACTTCCTCACTTTCCACTCTTACAACATGCAAGCAATTACCTGGGCTTGCACATGCCCTTACCTCTTACCCTCAAACTAAGAAAAGATGACCCTTCTCCTATTGTGAGTTAGTCCCTCCCCCTGTGCTCTTGATCTGAATGAACCCTTCTCTTCTTCCCCCAAACCAGAACCTAGCTCCATCTATCACCACCTCTCTCCAGCACCCACAGACTTGCATCCATCTCCTTCCCAAGGACCTAAAAGTGGGTTCAGATTATTTCCCATATTTTACAAAAGGAAACAAAACATCTCCTTGAACCCCAAGTGGCACCTTATCTCTTTCCTTCCCTTCACAGCCAAGTGATTCCTTCCCCTCACTCTCTAGCTGCTGTATTCTGACCCCCGCCTCCCACTGTGCCATGAAATCCACTCCACCAAAGACATGGTGGCCCCTGGCTGCCAAGTTCAGAGAGCCTTTCGGTCCTGACTTGGGCCTCTCTTGACCACTCCCCTTCCTGGGCCTCCCCACCCCCATATCCCATGACTTCATTCCCAAAGTGAAGGAGTCAAACCACTGGTGGCAGAAGGGGTAATTTTAGATGCTGTAAGACCACAACCAGGGCTGGGGACACTGTGTAAAATCTTTCCCTCTGGATTTCAGCCCTGCCTCAGAACAAAATAAAATGTGAGTTGCATAGTGAGAAAATAAATTCTCTCTTAATCCTCTTTCATTTCTTCTGATTGAAGCAAAGAAAAGGTCTCTGTTCGGAATTAGTGTGTCTTTAGCACTTTTCTAAGGCTTGCTCATTTTCCTTTTCTAAAATTAAAAAAGAGCAGTCTCAGACCTGGAGCCTTCTCTGGCCAACAGTCACCAACTAGAATGTAGAAATAGGGTTTTCTTGATTTCCTTTTGCAGTTATTTTTAGGAGTACTAACTTAAAAAAAAAAGGAGTACTATCTTTTGGTGGCAAGGGATATTACTTTATCATTTATTATATAAGTGATATATATATCATTTAAATATATATCATTTATAATATTATATTATGCGTTTTCTTTCAAATAATCTCATAAAAAATTAATCAAAGTTGAGGTGAATCGAGAAAAAGCCTGAGAAAACCAATAGTCCAGGTGAGAAAGGACTAGGATATACAAATGCCTGGGGTCTGGGAAACGTTGCTTTCCATGCCGGTGTTTCTCAGGACTCTGACGTAGGCTCTCATCTCCTCCTTTGTGATTTCTCATCTAGTCACATAGATTGGATATAATGTTGACTCCATTATCTCTGTCTGTAGCTGTCTCCTGAGCTGTTAATGCAGATTTAACCATCTATGGGATATCCTCACTAGATAGCTCACAGCCCTGCTAGATTCATCATTTTCTAAACTATACAAACCATCATCATCCTTTCCTTCCCATATTTACTACCCCCAAAGAATGGCACCAGTTTGTTATCTAAGCTGGAAAACTGGGAGTCATCCTTAGACCCTCCTTCTCCCTCGTCACTGCTCAGCCACTGGGGTGAGTGATGGAATCTTCTTTTATTATTCAACCTGAGTGGGCTCCCTCCTTTCCCTCCTCTCTGCCTGAAATCAGATTCATCATCTGTTGGAAGGGTCTAATTGGCCTCCCTGCCTCCAATGTCATGCCCATAATGGGCAGTGCCACGAGGCCTTGGATCTGATGGTACCATTCTTGTCCCGAGCCTCAGGTTGCTGTTTTCAGCCACATAAGGAAACAAATAGGCCATATGAGGGCTATGTCTTAACCTGAGGTCCACAAATGGGTCATAGGGGTATCTTGAGCCCACTGAAATTGATTGCAAACCTTTGTGCATATGGCTATAAATGCATTTTTCTAGGACAAGAGACCATGACATCATCAGCTCCTCAGAGGGGTCTTTAAGACTAAGAGGAGAACCTCTTCTTGCCAAATTGAACCATCATGAGGATTAACAAGTAGATGGAGTGAGACTGGATGGCATTTAAGAGTCTCTCCTCCAGGGGCACCTGGGTGGCTCAGTCAGTTAAGCGTCTGGCCTTGGTTTAAGCTTAGGTCATGATCTTGTGGCTAGTGAGTTCAAGCCCCGCATTAGTGTCTCTGCTGACAGTGTGGAGTCTGCTTGGGATTCTGTCTGTCTCTCACTCTTTTTCTGCCCATCCCCTGGTCATTCTCTCTCTCTCTCTCTTTCTCTCTCTCTCTCTCTCAGAAGTAAGTTTAAAAACATTTTAAAAAAAGATTCTCTCCTCCAGCTTCAACTGGTCTTTCCCTGGGAACCTCCCCACCATCAGTACCCCTTACCCCACAAACGCTTATCTTCTGAAGCCCTCAGCTTCTACCAAACTGTTTAGATAATAACATTAGCTGTTTTGGGTACCTCCATCTTAAATGTGCAAAGAAGATCACGTGGATAGATAGATGCCTCCATAAAGGAAAAATGCAGAACTAGGATGCCAGAGACAACTTTCAAGTAATATTCTTCAAAACTCCAGGTAGGTAGGGTACTTGTGGCTTTGGTGGGGGAGGGGGAGGAACACGTGTGCCTCTCCCTCAATGGTACAGAGGAGGAATTATGGGAAGTTCTGGAGATCATTATTATAACAAAAATAACTGCCATTTACTGAGTTCACTGTTGCCAAGTGCTGTGCAAAGCCCCTCTATGACGTAAGTACTAGTGTTGTCCTTTACCAGATGAAGACACTGAGGCTTGAGTAATTAAGTATCTTACCCACAGTCGCAAGGCAGGAAAGAGGCAGGGCTAGAATTCAAATACAGATCTGTTTGGCCCTGACCATGCTGTTATGCTCACAAGAGCACGATTGATTTTTCAAAGTTTCTTATATCTGCTACGTAAACCTAAAACAAACGTCTCAGTTCACCTTGTGCTGTGGTATGAGAATTCCAAATATCTCATCAAGCTAGAAAATAAAACTCTACACTTCTTTTTATGTTATTTTTTAAGTGTTTTACTTCTGATTATTTATTTATTTTTTTTTTTTGAGAAACAGAAGAGTGCAAGCAGGGGAGGGGCAGAGAGAGGGAGAATCCCAAGCAAGCTCTTCGCTGTCTGCACAGAGCCCAACGTGGGGCTTGAACTCATGAAACTGGGAGATCATGACCTGAACCGAAATCAAGAGTCAGACACTTAACCAACTAAGCCACCTTGAAGCTCTACACTTCTATATTCAAAAACTCTGTACTCCATCCGCCCCCCCCCCCATCCTCAAACATTTCATTCAGACTATGTTTATGGGTGTTTTGAGGGTAGCAGGTGGAGAGATCAAGTTGCTTTCTCAATTAATGATTAGATGATGGCACAGGGACAAACTCTGAATCACAGGCTTTCATGCAAAGGTTTCTGCAGCGGCCTCCTTAGCCCTCAGGAATAGCATACAGGAATGCAGGAGCAGGTCGGCCATGCAGGCCTACACGAGGCAGTCCAGACCCAGCTGACCTCTCCCTCACATCCCCCTGGGGTTGCAGGGACCTTTGGGTTCAGAGAAAATGCTGGGTTTGCTGTCCACAAAACAGCAGCCCTAATGCCCAAAGGTTGCCAAGATTTTCAGGGAGAACCCCCAAGCATCACAAACGGCAGGCTAAACCTGGGGAAGCTCTGGAGCAAAAGGTTAAGATATCGGGACACAGGCATTCTGGAAAGACAACGTGAGGAAAACAGCCAGAGCTAGGGTGACAGAAGTGGTAATGATCACCCATCATTTATTGAGCACTTACTATGTGACTGGTACCGATCCAAGGGATTTAAAGTTAATCATCACAACCATGGAAGACACCAAATTCATTCTTTTTCCTCCTGGACACACGGACCCCATTTCCCAGCCTGCCTTGGAGTCGGAGTAGCCGCGTGATTAGGTCTGGGTACTGTGGAATGTGCCTCACTCCTGGGTCTGGTCCATAAGTCTCGCGTCTCCCATTCGGCCCATTCCCCTAATCCTATCTCTCCACCTAGCCGCTAGCAGAATCATAAAGTAGAGGGGACACGGACCCATAAATGTCCACATGGAAGGCTGCCCATTGATCCCCGCATTGACCATTACATGTGTGAAGTAAACCTTCATTATGTTAAGCCATTCAGATTTGAGGGCTTATCTGTTTTAGCAGTGGAGTCCCCTACAAAATGCCACAAGCCCATGAGTAGGGCTATTACTCTCATCACTTGCGAATGAGAATCTTCCAGCAGAAAACACTCCCGAGGCCACAACTAGTAAGTGCCAGTGTCAGGATTCAAACCCAAGCCGTTCGCCCCCAGAGCCCATGCTGCCAGCTACTGGTTCTTTCCTATAACGGGTTATGGGAATTAAATGAGATCATGCATGCACAGGGCTAGCACAGTGACGCTAAATAAACGTTGGTGGGGGGGGGGAGGAATAGCTAATATGATTAGAAGACAAAGCCGACAGGCTGGAATGATGGGCCAAAGCCAGGAAGAAATTTAATAGAGAAAAACAAAGGGCAGATTCTTAGAGGAAAAGGACCCGAAAGGTCATTGACTGGAGCTTCTGATTAAATCCTTGACTAGATGGATTCCCTCCCTCCCGATTTTTGCTATTCTAGTCACACCTGTTTCTATCTGATTATCTCCAGGCGTGTGAAGAAATTACTGTATCTGTTTTAAAATCTTGTTAAATTCCAATTAGGTGGACAGGGCGGGCTTAGATTTTTTTAAACCCCAAGCTTTGAAAGCAAATGTCTCTGAAGCAGACTGGTATGTAATCCCAAGCATGTGATCTTTGCTCGGGAAAGCATTTCGTGAGTAAACGTCAGCGCTGTTCGATATTGATCAGAACAGTCGTTCTGAACGGGGTACCACTGTGAGCCCACAGGTGAGCTGGCCATTCTGTTCATTCGGTCGCCTGAAGAAACAGGCTCACTCAAGGGGCAAGTACGTATTCTTCTAGTCAACCAGAAGGCAGGTAATTAGGACTAATTTACTAGTTTTCCACGAGAGGAATGTTAGCGGGTTGGATACCTGGGAAAGTTGCTAAAACCTCAGGCCGTCCGAAACATTCAAGCTTTAAAAGACTCGGAGTAAACTATTTCCATCCCGTCCAGGAGAAAGCAAAGGGGGAGACTGACTGAGTCGCCCTGTGATCACTACTAATTAAGACAATCTTTCGTTTAAAAAATTTGTTTTCTGTAAGTTTATTTCTTTATTTTGAGAGAGAGTGAGCACAAGTCTGGGAGGAGCAGAGAGGAGAGACAGAATCCAAGCTGGCCCGATGCAGGGCTCGAACTCACAAACCATGAGATCATGATGACCATGATGAGACTGAGTCTGAGGCTTAACTGACTGTGCCACCCAGGTGCCCTGATACAATCTCTCTTCAACTGAGATAGGGATCAGAGCCTTTAGGAATGCTTCCTCTGGTGTTGCCCCAGGCCTCCTAAACTGTGGTCTCTGAGGACACAGCCTGGGAAGCTGCTTAGCAAGGTCCTAAGATAGTTCTTATGCACATGTGAGCCTCTGGCTTAGAAAGAAAATACCCCTAAAGAAAATTCACCATTTAGGGGCACCTGGGTGGCTCAGTCGACTAGGCTTCTGACTTTGACTCAGGTCATGATCTCATGATTTGTGAAGTTGAGCCCAGCGTCCGGCTCGGAGCCTGGAGCCTGCTTCAGATTCTGTGTCTCCCTCTTTCTCTGCCCCTCCCCTGCTCATGTTCTGTCTCTCTCTCTCTCTCTCTCTCTCAAAAATAAAATAAACATTAAAAAAATTTTTTTTAAAGAAAATTCACCATTTGAAGCAATAACTTATGTTCTGCTAACACGCTGATCTGGGTTTTTTTTTTTTTTAAATGTTTCTATTTATTTATTTTTTATTAAATTTTTTTTTCAACATTTATTTATTTTTGGGACAGAGAGAGACAGAGCATGAACAGGGGAGGGGCAGAGAGAGAGGGAGACACAGAATCGGAAACAGGCTCCAGGCTCCGAGCCATCAGCCCAGAGCCCGACGCGGGGCTCGAACTCCCAGACCGCGAGATCGTGACCTGGCTGAAGTCGGACGCTTAACCGACTGCGCCACCCAGGCGCCCCAAATGTTTTTATTTTTTGAGAGAAAGAGCGTAAGCGGGGCAGGGGTGGGAGGAGGGGGACAGAGGATCCAAAGCGGGCTCTGCACTGACAGGCTGACAGCAGTGAGCCCGATGTGGGGCTCACACTCAGCAGCCGCAAGATCATGACCTGAGCTAAAGTCAGACTCAGCCGACTGAGCCACCCGGGCGCCCCATGCCTATCTGGTTTTATTAAAGTTTTCTATTTTTTATACACAAAGTATAACTGAGCAGAAAAAAGCGTGTTGTTCAATACTCTATAGAAAGCCTCGTGGTTTGGATTATGAACACATGGCCAAGTCACCTTCCCACCACCCTGCTTCATTGGATGGCGGAGTGCCTAACAGAAAATTTACTTGGGAGGAAACAAGGATTCCACACCGGCTGCTGGGTGTGCGAGCCCACCCTCTAGTCCTAAGACACACCGCAGTGGGAATGACCAAGTCAAAATACAAAGTCCACATTCCTCCCCGTCGCTTTTACTACGGGTCAATTAATGTCTTGCTATATACTTACCTGCTCAGCTGCCATCACCTGTGTGCACGAATATGTGTGCTCATTATATTGAACGAGAGGGACTCCTTCCTCGTGTGCCCCTTTGCTCTGTGGCCTAGTTTTTGCCTTGGGGGAAATTGTGGGCCAGTCTTAAGATTTTCCTGGTCCTTGCAATCACAAGAACTGATTTCTTTTCATAGTCAATATGCCCAGTCCATATAATAAGGCACTCCACCTTGAGCTCGGTTCCTCCTCCAGCTCTCCTGCTGCAGTACAGGACCGGGGCAGGATGGTGGAAGGCTGCTGCTCTCTTTTCTCCACTCTCTCTGCCCCATTAGCCAGCTGCTGTTTCTGGCCCTGGTGAGGGCGGGGAAAGGGATTAGGGAAAAGGTATAGTCTCTGGCCTTGGTAGAATTTCAAAGCTGATTACCTCACTCCAGGCTTTCTACTGTGGTTTCTCTTGAGATTCCCCAACAGGACCTCCCAGTGCCCTTCCAATGAGCCAGGCGATGGCTCCTCCCAAAAGCCATTGAAGCCTCCAACACTCGGGCTCTCATCTTCAGGAGCCCACCATTCTGCTGGGTCAGTCTATCCTCCCAGGCAGTGCTCCTGGGCCAGGTCCCTTTGAAGATGGCTCCAGGCCATCTCCTTCTAGCATGTCACACACTTCTTCCACCAGGAAATATCAGTGCTCTATAGTTATTTGTGCAAGTGCACATCGCTTCCGGGGTAGTTCTCTCTCACCCTCTCCCCTCTCTTTGTCTCCCTCTCCCCGTCTCCCTGTCTTCTTTTCTTCTCTCCCTCTCCCTCTCTCCCCCTCCTCCCCCATCCTCCTCCCCTCCTCCTCTCCCCTTCCCCCTCCCCATCCTCCTCTCCCCTTCCCCTCTTCTGCCATCTCAAGCCTTTTGCTTTTACATTCTTCAGCCATGTATTATATACTAGTTCCCAATATACTAGCCCCAGAAACACGCCAGGCTGCCTGGGCAGTCCCTAGCAACCCCTGCTGACTTGAGAGGAGGACAAAGCATCAACATTCTCTCCAAAGGAATGGTCTCCTCCTTGGTTCTCCAAGGCCTTCTCTTTCATAGGATGGACTAACTCTGGAAACACTCGTTTTCTTAATCTCGTAAGGTGTCCTACATGTGAACTAACACCCACTAGGACTTGTGGGATATGACATCTATTATATTGCTCTCTACCTTTGGGGATTCAGTGCAAACAAGTAGACCTCAGGAAAGACAGGATTAAACATTCTGTTATGTGTGTATAAGTATAGACGTGTCTGTGTGTGCCAAGTGGGCACAGGATAGAAGGGAAACTGATCAAGATGTTTTCTTGAGGAGACAGCATGAATGAGAATGGAATGAAGGCATGTGGCAAATATAAAGGGATGAAAATGTCCATGCTATTTTCTGGCATTTGTGTGGGACTCAAATCGGTGGGTGGAAAAGCAGAGAATCTTTGAAAATAGAGAATGCAAACAGGAGAAAACCGCTGAGGGAGTGGTAGAGGGGATAGAGAATTTCACAAAAACAAGTGGACAAAGAATTTCAAGAAATTAAATGAGCACTTTGGAGAAAGCCAGTAGAGAAGGGAAGCTTGCACCCCGCGGCAGCCTCTGTGGTCCGGCTCCTCTGTGATCCTGGTGATCAGCCTGGCTTGGAGCCATTCGCCAGATGACCTGCCCAGTACATTACAGATGCTTGGGCACACTGTCTCTTATCACTGGTATGATCCATCTCTGTCAGTCTTCCCCGTCTCTGCTGGAAACCACTGGACTAGGTGATCTCAAAGGTCCAATACAGCTCCGAGTGTCCAGAAGCCGCTTTATGATTCAAATACATCCCAGTTATGGACCCTAGCGCCACAATCTTCTCTCACAATGGCTGTATCCTGAGTAGAATCTGAGATTGCACTTGGAAATGGAGCAGTGTCCCCTGTAAAGCAAAAAGGCTTTAACTTCTTATGAATGTTTATTTGTAAGGCAGAACCCAGCTGGGACTGGCCATCATCTGGAGCCTGCTGAGCCGTATTGGTCAAGGTAACACGGGCATCCAGGGTAGACCAGTATTGCCAAGGCCAGGCGCTGGAGCTGTGGCAAGCCAAGGGAACTTTCTAATGTATTTCAGAAAGCTAGAGAGCCACTAAAACAAACTGAATCCCAGTGAAGGGAGGGCCAGGAAACCCTGGGAGCAAGGACAGGAAGAAGCATAGCGAGAACTAAAAGGAAGAACAGATCTGTAAGAACGGAGCCCAGAAGGTGCTTGGCAGACCTGGAGAGTTCAGAGGACTTCAGAGCCTTGGGTTGGAAGCCTTGGAGAGGCAGGCAAGCAGGCGTGCAAGCCGGGAGATAGCAATCACACCTGGTCTTCCCCCAGATCCTGGGAACCTGGCTAAAGGGACCAAAGACGGAATGGTAACTGGGGGTGCCTGGAAAGGGCATTCAACCCCCAAGGAGATAGTTGAGTGAAAGGAACATACCACGGTTCAGATGTAACTGAAGCGATAACGTGGTTTCCCTATGTGGCTCCTAGTGCCAAATGTATTACTTTAAAAGTGCACTATGAACATCAGCTGTTCCTTTCCATTACTTTAAACAGCTGTAAAGTAAATTAAGCATTTTAACTGACTGGCTTGGGTGGAGTTTGGCGGCGAGGAGGCTTGATGGTAAGAGAAGAAAGTTCCCCAAGGTGCCTGGAGAAAAGAGCCTTCATCTGGGATGGCCTTGGGGATATCCTATTACTAAATGCCCGGTAGACTTAGGAACTTCCAGAAGTTTCAGGTGTGGCCCAGACTGATGAAAAAAACAAGGGAGAAGACACACAAAAGATCCAACAAAAGAAAGACAAAGTAAAATCGAGGCAGACCTGATGGAGTGGAAGAGTGAAAGGTCCCCAGAGGTTGGAGGCCCTTAGGATGCCCCGCTGTGGGAAGTCGCCCCGAAGGGAGTGACCTTCAGTACCGGTCGCGCCCCACCTGCGTCTGGACTTGATTCCTCAACCCTCGAGCGCTTCCCCTAAGCGGCTCTACCTCTTCTGCACATGCTCCGTCTGCTAACAGCCAGCGATCTGAAAAATGCTGCCAAGCACACGACGGAGGCTAACGTTCAGAGCAGAAAGCCAGAAAGAGGGTTTGATCCTTTGTGGCCGATTCCTTGGCCATCGCTGCTCCTTGGGAGCTCTCTCCCGAGCACCCAAATTACTGCCCCCACCCCTGCCAGCTCCACCCCACCTCGCCCTTCTTGGCCTCCTGTTCCCAGACCGGGATTCTCCAGCGCCGCGGAACAAAATCCAGGACAAAGTCCAGGAGGCAGCCAGCGCTGCGGGAGAACAGCGGCAGGTGCGGCCAGGTGTGCCCAGGTAGGTCCAGTCGCTGCCTGCGGGGCGTGGGAGCAGCTCTCATGGGAACGAGGCACACCAGCCTCGCTCCCGTCCTCTCTTGGTGGGCCAGTGTGTTTATTCCCAACTGAGACTGAAAAGTGGGAGCTTAGAGTGTCTTCAGGGGCTAAAAACCTCACGTGCCCAGCACAAAGGGGCTTGCTTGATCTTTCCTGCACGGGCAGTTTGCCCGGCCCTCGCAGGAGTCTCTGCTCCCCCTCCTTCCCAGCCTGTCCAGCCTCCCCACCCCTGCTCTGCCCGCTCCCGGCTGGTGGACCAGGCCGTTCAGCTCCCCCAGTGGGGGGCGCTCGGGCGCCAGGGCGCCCAATGAGCTGCACGCGCCTGAGTAGTAACAGACCCGCGCCTTTCCCAGGCTGCGCCCCGGGTCTCCTAAAAGCACGCTGGCACCTTGGCACCTTTCTACGCAGCCAGCTCTCCTCCCCATCCCACCCCACCCCACCCCCTCACCTTAGTTTCACCTCTCCCAAGCTCTCGCCCTTTGGCTGTTTTGCTCTCCCACCCCTTTCTCTCCCGTGTGACTTTCACCTTTGGCGCCTCTTCTTTTCTGTCATTCACAGGCTTTTCTGTCATTTGTCTTCTCTGCATAGCCTTCCCCTCTCTTTCTTTTCTTTGTTCTTTCTCGAATCACTCCCTCTGCTACCTCCCTAGCCATGGGTAGCACGTGACAGCAGTGAAACCTAACTCAACTGGGGAATTAGGATGAGATGCTAGAAATAAGGAAATTTAGGACATACTTCATTGGCATATTAAACAGAGCACAGGTAATGCACTTGGTCCTTCCCTGATGACTCCGGTAGGCAGTGTTCCAGATGAGATGTGGTTGGAGGAACTTCGTGGGTTGACTGCACTTTGGGGTCAGCATTGTTTGGTCCTCAACTTTGCAGATTCAGGAACTTGATCTTCTTGGTTCACTGGGAGCTACCACTCATTGCAAAGTAGATTCACCCATACCAGTGGCAAGAGAATAAGGACAAAACCAGAGTGGCAATGTATTAATTTACTGGAAGGGATAAGCCTTTTGTGTCAGGGACGGGCTAGATGCTCGCCAATCCTGCAACTTCTCCATGGACACGTAGGGAGACTGTATGACTCAGCCTCACCTGCCCATAGATGGAACCGTGTGATTTAATGCTAGCTAACAGAATGTCGGCAGAAGTGACATATGCCACTTCCAGACCTGGCCGTAAAATGTCCCAAGTGCTGGAAGTGAAGGACTCTGCAACAGGAGACATACAATGAAGGATCCTGGATCTTTGAGTCACCACCAGGAGAGATGCCTGACCAACAATGGACTGTGATGTGGGCAAGAAGTAAACTTGTATTATGTTAAAACATTGAGCTTTAAAGATTGTTTATTTCCTAAGATAGCGTGAGTGTATCTTTCCAGGGAAAAATAACTTGTTTCCACTGTTCCGAACGCTCTCTTCCCATACGAAGATGCTCGTACAGGTATTGTACGTGAGAAACCTTGTCCTCAGAGACTTGTTGGGTTATCTGGAAGTGGACCAAAGCCATGAGAGGTATTTATTTAAGCTGTGGTACATCTTAGGCTAGCATTTCTGCTGTAGCTTAGGAGATACTGGAAAGGAACTAATGGAAGTAAGGGGGAGGGAGGCGTTAAAATGGTCATTCTCCAAGCATAGGCTACTTACTTCCTAGTCACCTGTTCATCTTTTGTTTAGGGGTAAAGAAAGGAGTATGAGAACGGAGAAAAAATAATGGTACCAATTCAGAAGTGTAGGGTGAGGATGGAAGGGCCCAGATAAAAAAAACTGGGGGTGGGGGGTGGGGAGGGGCTAAGGGAGAAAGAATCCCAGGCAGGTTCCATGCCTACCATGGAGCCCAATGTGGGGCTCAATCATATGACCCTGGGGCCATGACCTGAGCCAAAATCAAGAGTTGGACACTTAACCAACTGAGCCCCCTTCATGCAGTTTCATGCCAAGAATGAGAAGACTCTGGGCTGGCCAGGAGGGAATTAATTGGCCCACGCTGTGGGTCAGGTAGGCATAAGTTAAGTTCCAAGTGCACATCTTGCCTAATCCACATCTTCGCTCGGATATCTTCCACTTGGAGGCATTCCAAACATAGCAGGACCAAAGTTCTTCCCTAAGCCCACCCCATCTCTATCAGTGTCCGTTCTCTTTTCCCCATTTCTTAGGCCAGAAGCCATAGTCTTAACTGTCCTCTTTCTCTCATGCTCCACTATTAATCCGTTAGCAGATTCTGTGTGCTTCACCTTCGACATCCACGGAGAGATCGGCGACCTCTTACCATCAGGCTGTTACCACCCTGTATCCAACTGTCACCACTTGCCTACATTATTGCAAAGGCCTTCTAACTCGTCTCCTTGCATCCATCCTTGCTCTCCTCATGTTTGTTTTTCCTACATTCGTCAGGTTTTTCTTTAAAAATGGAAAGGAAAGCAGATAATGGTGCTTGAACTCTCCAAATGCTTGCCATCTTGATGAAAATAAAATTTAAAGTTCTTATCGTGGTCTACCAGGCCTATGTGATCGGGCCCCCACCTCCTCTCTGATCTCATCATGCCGTTCCCTCTAGCAGATACTGCCAGTGCCCTGCCCACATCCCCAGGGTGGCCCAGAGGTTACTGCAGACACCGTCTTATGCTCCAGTGGCCTTCTTACATCTGCCTGGAGGTACTGTATGGCCTCAGGAGCAGGTTCCAGAAGCCATCTTCGTCAGTGAGACAGGAATTGGATACATACCCAGCTTGCTGACTGCTCACTGGGGTAGTTCTGAAGCATATTCCTTACAGTCCCAGAGGTCCCTAGCAGGGGTGAATCTCAGTAGCCCACAGTGGTAACCCACTCATTCATGTCCTGTTTATTGGCTTGCCTTTCTTCCCTCATTCACTTCCCCATTCTCTCTTAGTGCTTCATCAGATCACCTCCAGAATAAACCACTTGACCCATATTTTTGTCTCAGGGAGTTTGCAGACTAAGGCACCTCTCAGCCTATTCCGGGCATGCCAGCCTCCTGTTTCTACAACACAGCAAACACCCCACCACCTCAGAGCCTTAATATCTTCCGTTCCCTCTGCCTGAAATACTCTTCCTCTTCTGTCCTTCAGGTCTCTGTTCAAATATAATCTTCATCTGTTTAGAATGTAGGAACCCTGACCCCCATGAGTCGGTCTCTGTCCCCTCTCTCTGCCTTATTTCTCTTCTTTATTTCTTTATCACCGAAGGCAAACAGACCCATTGCCTATTGATGTGTTCATTGACTGTCTCACTCAGGCCACAGATAATCTTCATGAGAAGAGGGACCTAGTCTGTTTTGTTCTGTTCTTTTCCCTGAAAACGAGGAAGAGAGTTAATTTCACAAGTATCTGTGCTTTCTGACTTTTGTTTTAAGAAGTATTTTAGATCCTAATTATAGCATCGTTCACGATTTTTTTTTAATTTAGAAAGTTCAATTTTTTTCCCCAAAAAATAGCAGACTTGAACAGATTGATGCTAATGAATAAGCATGACAGAAAATGTACAAGTCGCTCCCCAACCTGTTCTGTCGGGTTTGAGGAGTCCACCTGAGCTCTTTTCGTCATGATCTCTTGCTTTCCTTGGCGCCCTGTTCCTGTGGGGGTGATCTGGGTCCTGCCTCCATTTCACGCCATCCTCCGGCCCCCATTTAAGCGTCGCCTCTCAGAGAATCTGTCCCTGACTCCCGTCTAAAGTCGGAAGCCCCTGCCCGGTGATTCTCTTTCATGGCGTGGTGTCATTTTCCTTTGTGGCACTTTTCGTTACCTGTTGTCACATCATATTTATTTCTTGCCATTCTCTCGGTTGCTGCCTTCCTCGAGTGTAAGCTCTCTGAGGGCAGGGCCCATGTCCGCTCTGTCCCAGCTGCACGCAGAGTGCCTGGCACACAGTAGACCCTCCTGAAAGATTCAATGGATGCAGCAATGAAAGAGCACGTGGAGGAAGGAAGAGCAGAACCGAGGAGCTGGGCAGTGACCGGCTCAAGGTGGGATAACCGGTCGAATGCAGGACCCACGACTCCCGACTCCCGCTCTGAGCCCTCCCCCAAACCCTCCCTCTCCTCTCCTTTCACCAAAGCTGTTAGTCACCTCACTGACAGGCAGGGTCATCTAAGAAAGTAGAAAGAGGAAAAGAAAAATGAGGCACGGGAGGGTAGAGTGGAGAATCTAGGCTCTTTTAACAGCCACTATTCCTTATTTCTTGCTAAAGTATTGGCACCTTTAAAAGCTTTGGCTGTCCTCCCCAACCTCCCCACTCAATCACAAACCACAGTGCCGAGAGAAAATAAAGGGGGGAAAATCAATGTGCTAAATCTTCACTGGGCTCAGTAGCAACTCACCGTGTGCTTTCCTCTGCTGCCCATACAGCTAAGCAATCTGTGCCTCTCTCTGCACGTGACTCCAAGTTCAAGCAGGGGTGAGGTGGGGAACTTGCACGTTAAAAATGTTTAAAAATCGTGTCTGAGTGGTAGATGGTTGAGTTGAGACTGGAATCATATTTTGAAAATATTAAAAATGACTTATTTTTGTTTCTCCTTTAAACCTTATTACTTTCAGATTTATTTCCGACCCCAAGTCTGAAAGTGTTTACTGCCCCGGGGAGGGAGAAGGTGGGAAGAAATAAGGGGCAACTGATACCTTTGGGCATTAAATCTCTCTTAATCAAGAGCTTGGACTTGGAAGCTAGCACTGCAGAAAGACAATGGGGATTTCTAAATTCTCAAACTCCTCCTCTGATATATGGAGAGCCGTGCCTAGTTGGTAGATGGGTAGGTTTTGGAAAAGGAAGGTCCACATCAGAGAGAAGACCTATCCAGTGGATGCTTAAAAGGAGGGTATGGAGGGCCAGAAGAGATTGAGCTAGGACCTGAGGTCATAGAGGTTCTTGTCACCCCTTCTTAGGGACAGGACCCTGATGTGTGTGTGTGCATGCATATGCGCTTGTGTGCGTGTATATATATGTGTGTAGGTGGAGGACGGGGAGAGAAACAGTAGAGAAACAGGTAGTTATGGGGGAACCTGAGAATATTAAAGTGAAGGGCTTTTGTCACCAGGGCCTGTGGCACAGGTGCCTGGGCACATCTTAGAGGACACTGTCAGTTCCCAGCTGAAATCCCATCTATGCAAGATGACAAAAGAGCAGTTGCCATGCATTGGCTGAGGAGGTAGCCAGATGAAGGGGTCAGAGGCAGTACTCTGGCCCCCCCCATGGCCAGACCAGGAAGAGCACAGCATCTGGGGTTCTCACCTGGCTGAGAAAAAGGAAGGGAGAGTGCTGGGGGCACACAGAGCTGGGGGTTGGCGGAGGACATGGCCATGGCAGGACATTAGACTAGGCAAATGGCTGTCACTGGACTCTTTCTAAGTCCCCTTTGCAGATTCCTCTTTATCTCTAAACTCTGGCATTCTTTCTGTTCTCAACTCCCTCAGTGATACTGTCCAATGTCATGGCTTTAAGCATTTTTGTACACTACAGACCTCAACTATGTGTGTCCAGTCCTAGCTCTTCCTTGAGTCATTGGTAAGTCCCGCTGGTGCTACTATTCTGCTCTCCAGCACCCTCAACCCTCCTCACCAGGGGTTTTGCAGTCACCCCCTAACTCACCCACCTTACCCACTCTTGCTTCCTGTCTGCTCTGCACACGACAGCCGCGGGTGCAGCTGTAAACATGTAAGCTGCTTCCCTGTTCCAGATCCTCCGAAGGCTTCTCATCTCATTCAGGGTAAAAGCAAAACTCTTTACCACTGTCCACCAGATGCACCACGATCAGGCTGCCTGTGCATTTAGTCTAGCCATCCAGATGCCCTACACTTCTTCCACCCTTGCCTTCCCAGAATTGGTCCCTCGCTGTCTCCAGGACTCTGCTTCTAAAATCATCTTATTAATAAGGCCTTCCCTTTATGGGATAACAACTGCCCCGCCTGCACGATTTCCTTTCGCCTGCCTCTGACCCTCCATATCCCTATCTTCCTGACACAGCACATATTATGTCCATTTATTATCTGCCACATATCCGGCAGAATGTGAGATCCAGAAGGCCAGTAGGCAAAAAGCTTTCTTTTGTCCGTTGCTGTATATCCAGCACCTGGAGCACCGCCTGGAACATAGTAGGTGCTTGATCGCTATCTTTTGAGTGAAATGACTCAACTGAAGATTCCAGTTTCCTGCCCCCCCCCCCCCGCCCAGTTTGTTACCATAAGGCTCTGAATACTGGCTACCTTCCCCCACACCATCCTTTAAGGGAACTGGGTTTGAAGGACATCTGAACAACTGAGCTTTATACCACAAAGAGGCTGGGTGATATATTTTAAAAGGTCACTTAAAGCAAAGTAGTTTGTGAAATACACACTGATAATGTTTTAGTTTTGTTTCTCTTCATAGTTACCCATTGGGATGAGGGACTGATAACATAGAGCAGATCAGTTACAGGAAAGGGAAAATCACATCTGAGTGAACTGTAGAAACAAGCTTCCTTCTGCACATATGCATCTCTGTGGCTCCTGACGTGAGTTCAAGGGTGCATGTGACCAACCTGCTGTTGTGTGTGATGCTACAGAGGGTGCATGAGGCAAAATACCCATCTTAGAAAGCTAGCCAGCTTGGTCTGGCTGTGGTACATATGATGTGGTTGGAGACATCCTTATGAAAGCATGTGACTGGGTTCAATGACATATACCCACAACATATTTGAACAAGTTGGCCTGGAGGAGGTTTCATGCCCCCTTGGAGATGGGTTGTAGGGGGTGCAGCTGGGAAGACGTGGCAGCCAATGGCAGATCTCACTTACTTGACCGAATGGGCCAGACTTGGAGCAGGTGAGGAGAGGTGTGACTTCCCAGAACTCACTTGTTTCCCTCACTTGGAAGGCATTCCTCAAGACAACTGTTCCAAGAAAGTCTTCAGTATCCATCATAGGGGTTGAATCGGGAACCACTGGTTGCTGTAATAGAAGGAGAAGAAGAGTTCATTTGAAGTGTCCTGGGAAAGGAATCCATGCCCTGGCATGCATATCTGGGTCATGTAGGAATCTTAGCCAACAGAAGCTTTATCGCTGCTACCAATGTTTGTGACAGGATGTCTAGACATGGCTGTTGTGACACGTGGTGGCTGTCTTCTGTCTGCTTTTGTCACCAAGGTATTGTTGCTCTTTGACCAACAAATGTGGTTTGCACACTAAACCTGTCCCTTACACCCCATGATGGGCACTGCCTTCAAGGAGCTGACTTTCCACTCAGCACCGCACTTGCTCTCACGAGGGGGTGTAAACTGTACAAGCCTGGCCTCTCCCACAGATCTCTGCTAAGGGGGAATAGTACCGCGTGGTTCCTTACTGGGGATCCATAGCCGACTAACCAATTATCCCCAACACTTAGTGATTTAAAACAGCAAACATCTATTATGTCATGATTCTTGCTGGTCAGGGCTCTGGGAGTGGTTTAGCTGATGCCTCTGGCACAATGGCCCCTGAAGGCTGCAGTCTTACCTGAAAGCTCAGAGGGCCACTTGGAAACTCACTGGTGTAGCCATTCCTAGGCGCCATAGATCACATGCTTCTAAGCTCCACCATATGGACTTTTCCACAGGGCTGCCCCATGACAGATGAGAACAATAGGTAAAAAATATTTAATAAGGAGTGGAACCATTTTCTTAAACCTTTTTATCGACACGGATGTGGAAAGCATGCAAATCTTACCTGTATAGCTCAAGGAATTTTCATAAAATGAACACACTCATGTAACCACCCAGATCAAGAATGAGAACATGACCTAGAAGCATCCAGAAGTGTCCAGAAGCATCCAGAAGGCCCAGTCCTTCACTGTCATTACCTTTCCTCTTCTTCCTTAAATCTAATCACTGCCCTGACTTCTAGCACGGTTGGCCTATTGTTGGTTTTTTTCTTTTTCAGCTTTATTGAGGTATAATTGGCAAGTTTGCCTGTTTTTAAACTGCATAAATGGAATCCTGCCATATGCTTTATTTTGTGTCTGGCTTCTTGATTAACATTATGTGAGGTCCATTTAAGCTGTAGCATGAAGTTGTGACTCATTTATTTCATTGCTGTAAAGGATTCTGTTTTATGAACATACCGCAATATACAATATATAACAATCCATTCTACTGCGGATGTACATTTGGGGTATTTCCAGCTTTTGGCCAATAAAGACAACACTGCTCTAAACATCCTTATATGTGTCTTTTGATGTACACGTGCATGCATGGCTGTTGGCCATTGTGGTAGGCAGAATAATAGTCCCCCAAAGATGTCTACATCTGGATCCCCAGAACCTATGAATATGTTACATTTCATGGCAAAGGGGAAGTAAGGTAGCAAATGAAAGTAAATTTGCTAATCAGCTTGAGACAGGAAGATGATAATCCTCGAAGACCTGGCTGGGCCCAGTGTAATCACAAGAGTCCTTAAATGGGGAAGTGGGGGCAGAAGGGAAGGTCAGAGTGATACATGTGAGAATTCACCCACTGTTGCTGGATTTGGGACCGTCCACCAAGGACTATGGGCAGCCTCCAGATGCTGACATGATCAAGGATTCTTCCCTAGAGTCTCCAGAAAGAACACAGCCTTGCTGAAACCTTGATTTTAGCCCAGGAGAGCCTTTTCAAACTTCTGAACTGCAGAACTATAAGATAAGCCATTTTTAAAAAAGTATTTAAAGGGTTTTTTTTGCACTTCAAAGGGAATAGGTTGACGACCATTCCCTCAACCACAGCCTTGGAAACAAGAGGCATTGAATACTATGATTCTCATCTGATCTCTTGCTCCTACAGATTAATTAGCATTGGGGAGGGGAAAATCCCTCCCAGTTGCTCAGAAACAAGCCCCGCCTCTGTGGTGCAGGTCACTGCTACCTAGTGACTCTCACCTCTACGACATCATACATCTGTCAGACAGTTAGCAAGCAGCGTATGCCTCCCACTTACACATCAACTAAAATTCACCAGGAATTCTCTTCTGCTCCACCATGGGTTAGCTAACTGCAATGACACATTGTGAGCAGAGCAAATGCAACCCACAGACAGGCAGCGACACTGAATGCAAAAGACAGAAGCCGACCGTAATATCATGGCCACTCCCCCATTACTATTATTTTCTGTGGTTTCAAATCACGTGATGGCATTTTTTTTTCATGTGATGGAATTTTTAGATCTCATTTGATTGAAAGAGAAAAATAAACACCACTGCTAGGATTTGCTAAGTATCTCCTCGTTGGGGGGAGAAGGTGAGAACTTCTGACCTGATGGACTTCATGAGAACGTGTGGCCCCAAGAGAAATTAGGAAGAGGTTGGCTCCTGATGCTGGGAGAGCTTAGCCATGTGCTCAGCCTATCTCCTGCTGAGTGTCTCTCAAGCAACAGACAGTCCCTTGCGGGCTCTGGAATATTGGTGCAGACCCGGCAGAGGGAGGTGGGAGAGGGTCATTGCTTTTTATTATTAAAATCGTAATAATATGGGATTAGCCCATATTATTGGCTAATAATAGTGTTGTATGGGAATAGCCCTGTGCTTAACTCACTGAAACTATGCTGTGTGTAATCACTGTTTCAGGTAACATCTTCTTTCATTAGGATATAAGTGTCTGTAAACTTACATGTAGAAGCATATGGAAATTGCCGTATGCTTAACTCATTGAAATGATACTATGTATGACCCATCTTTCAAGTAAAATCTTGTTTCATTCAAAAAGTACTTAAAGGCTTTACTTTTTAAAAATAACACAACATAAGAATTCATAGTAATAGGGAGAGCAACAAAGACCACTTCTTCCCCTAGGGAATGAAAGAGACACTTAGCAAAGACGCTCAGTGTCTGGAAGCTTGCCCCCGATCCTTCAGAGAGATGTCACATGCAATCCACAGGAAAATGTCTTTCGGAATATCATTGTCTGAAGTTCCCCTTTGAGACCCATTCTTTACGGCCTTTGTCATAGCCAAGGGCAGATATGGGTGTAATAGGTATTTTTTGATGTACTTATTCACTCAGGAGGTTTTCTATGACAGTGAAATTTTCTTTGAAGTTCTTAAGATGATAAACTTGTTGTTTCAAGCCCCTAAGTTCACAGTAATTTGTCACGGCAGCAATAGAAAATTAATACAATGAAAATTAATACAATATAGTATATTCCTATACTACCTATAGGAATATACGTAGACACTGGGTATGTCTATGTTCACCTTTTATAGGTATTTCCAAGAGTTTTCTAGTGTGGTTGGACCAGTTATACCTCTACCTGGTATGCAGGAGGGTTCCCCTTGCTCTACGTCATCATCATTGCCTGGCATCATCAGTCTGTTTAATTATAGCCATTCTGTCATGGTATCTCATTTGTATTTCAACATGCGTGTCTTTGATTCTTAAGGGGGTCGAGTAACTTTTCATATGATTATGGGCCATTTGATCTCCTCTTTTGTAAAGTACCTGATCAACTCTCTAGCCAAGTGGTTCCTTTTTGCTGCTGCGGTAAAGGAGGAATGGAATTTAGAACATAACTTTCTAGTTCTATTCGTAAAACCATCCTGCATTCTCCAGTTACAAAATTGAGATTTTTCTTTAATGTTCTATCAGACTTTTTTCTTTCCTATTCTTCTTTAAAATTAAGAAAGAGAAGCAGATTCTAGCCTGTGTATCACAGTATGACTATTTTAGTGAGCGCACCACACACACACACACACACACACACACACACACACACGTGTGCACAGAGTTACAAACATGTATGGGTATGGGACAGTGCAAAGCAATACTCAACAACTATGAAAGTCCCTAGTAACTATTTTTAAAAACAGTAGTCATAAATACCAACAGACTATTAGGATGTTATTTATAGGCTGATAATCTTGCATGAGGCTATTTCATTCAGAGGCTTTGTGATGAGTGTATTAGGCCTGGGTATTGAATGTTAAGATCAAAATACGCTTTTCTTTAGCTGATATAACTTCCAAAATAAATCATTCATACAATCGGTGACTCATACAATCCATTCCAGCATGCTCTGCTACTTGTTAGGAGATTTTTATTTAATTTAAGCATTTTTATTATTGTGGATTTTTATTGTGCACTGTTCAGTTCTGAGTCTTGGGCAATTGTTATAATAAGGTTACTAGTCGAAGACTGCAGATAAAGAACAGCGATTCAATAATTAAAAGGCAACCAAGAGTGCAATCTGTCAAACAGAAAAAAAAAAATCAGATCCGAAAGTGCATGAAGATGAGCTGAAAGCCAAAACTATTAATGCAAAATATGATTATTTCCAGTGGTGAACCAATATGTGTTGTGGCTCCAGTGTTACCAAGGGGATTTTGTAAAATAATCAAACCAGCAGTGTTAGCAGGATGATCCTGGTTTTCATCTTCCCCCAAGTCTTAGATTATCTCCTCTCAGAAATCCCTTTCTAACACTTTCAGGTTTTATTAGACCAGATTCTCCTTCTTTGTCTTCCTATTTATTCCTTCCCTTCCCTACTACCACTCCTACCTTCCCCATGGCTTTCTGTGCTCAGGAAAAGTAAGGTTTCTGAAGGTAAGGATCCAGCTGTTTTCTTTTTTGCATATCTTTCTAAATATCTTTTGGAGTTACCCATTCACCTCTGCTTCCATCACCCTAGTTCAAGCCACAATGTCCTACTTTGCCTCCTGTGGACTCCTGGTCTCTCCACATCCAGCCTTGCTCCACCCTTTTCCACCCCACCCCACCCTGCAGTCTCCACACAGCAGCCAGAGGAATCTTGTTGCCACACAAATATGTTCCTGTCACTCCCGTAATTAAAATGGATTGCCATGACTCCATACTCCTTGACATGGCCTGAAAGGCCCTATCTGGTCAGGCTCTGAGCTGCCTCACCAGCCTCTTCCAGAACCTCTCTCCCTCTTCTTCTCTCTGTACTGCCTTCCAAATCCAAAACCACACTATGTTCCTTTCCACCTCAGGGCCTTTGCACATGCTACTTCCTTCTGCGTGTGGAAGGCTTTTTCCTGACCTTTAACACCTTCTTCCTGACCTCGACCTAAATATCACTTCTTTGGATCAGCCCTCCCCATTGTCCCAGAGTAGGTCAGGTCACGTTATTATTTGTTCCCAGCAACATTTATTTATCCTTCCTAGTATTTACCAATTGTGAATTTTTAATTGCAGAATTCATTTATCCCTTTAACTTTACTGAGTGCCTACTATATGCCTGTATTGGATTGTTAGGGCTGTTGTAACAAAATATCATAGACTGGGTGGCTTAAGCAACAGAAATTATCTTCTCACAATTCTGGAGGCTGGAAGTCAGAATTAAGGTGCTGGCAGGTTTGGTTTCTCCTGAGGCCTCTCTCCTGGGTTTGTAGATTACCACCTTCTCTCTCTGCCCCTCCATAGGTCTTCCCTCTTTTGTTTTTCTAATTTATTGCTCAAATGTCTAAATGATTACTTAGCTGAAAATAGATGCCTCTCTTGGAAATTTTTACTCCCCTCCCCCCAACCATGTCAAGGAATTCTGGAGGAGGTTTGCACAGTCTCAAGAGAAGTCAGTCTGATCTCCATACCCAAGAGAGCAAATTATTCTCCTCTTTTACTGCTATTAATTCTCATTACCACAAGGTGTCGCTGTCAAAGGCTCTCTCTGTGCAGTTGGACAGCTGGTGCTGATTTGCTCTGGGACCATGATGCCCCCTAGAAGGTTCCCCTTTCATCCCAAGCTGCTGTGGCTCTTTAAGGGTAAAAATCCCACGTTCTCAGTGCTATATTCTGTAAAAATGTCCCCAGATTCTTGTCGCTCATCTCTGCTTTCATTCTTGTTCCATGGAGTATCCTGAAAGTGGAGAGGAAGCAAAGATTTCAAAAGACACTGGAGGAAATAATTGGTAGGAAAAAAAGTTAAAGTTGCTGTTTTACACGTGAAATCCTTGTACTACATTGTATCGAATAGCCACAGACCGAAATCTTGAACTGTAATTTACAGTGTATATCTCTATTGAGTTTGACTCCAAAACTCTGGGAGAAAGAAAGGAAAGTCACTGGAGAGTACAGAGGACCTGGTATCATTTTCCTTGCTTGTAAGTACTTAGAATAGAGAGAAAAGTGCTCTGGATCTGCAGCAGGAAGACATGGGGTCAAGTCCTTGCCTTGCTGTTTAATTAGCTTCATGAACTTGAGAAGTCACTTGATTTCCTTGCCCTCCATGTCCATATATCTGCAAACGTGGTACATGACCAATCCTTTACATCTTACAGTGCTCTTGTGAGAATCAAGTGGATTGATCTGAAAATTACAAAGCGTCATATAAATATGAGGTCTTTCCAAACAGACTTAAAAAATTAATAGACTATTTTGGGGGTGCAGTTTTAGGTTTATAGCAAAATTGCATAGAAAGTGCAAGACGTTCCCATAAACCCTTACTCCCTCTGCAGTTCCCCCTCCTGTTAACTTCTTGAATCAATTAGTTACAATTGATATGCCAATATTGATGTATAACTATTAACTAAAGTCTCTGGTTGACATTAGAGTTTATTCTTTGTATTGTACATTATATGGGCTTCGACAAACGTGTTATGACATGTATCCACTGTTAGAGGATCATACAGAATGGTTCCACTGCCCTAAAAATCCCCTTTGCTGTATGTGTTCATCTTGTCCTCCCTCTCCCCCAACCCCTGACAATCATTGATCTTTTTATAGTCTCCATCGCTTTGTCTTCTCCATCGCTTTGTCTTTTCCAGATGTCGTATGGTTGGAATCATATAGTGTGTATCCTTTTCAGATTGGCTTGTTTCCCTTAGTAATATGCATATAAAATTCTTCCATGTATTTTCATCGATAGCGGGATAACTCATTTCTTTTTATTGCTGAATACTATTCCATGATAAATGAATTCCCGATAGACTTTTTTAAAAAGGTTTTATTTTTTAGAGCAGTTTTATTAAGTTTGCAACAAAATTGAGAGAAGGTAGAGATTTCCAATATACTCTCTGTCCTGACACATGCAGAGCGTTCCCCACTATCGATACCACTCACCAGGATGGTACATTTGTTACGATTGATAAACCTGTATTGATACACTGTAATCACTCAATGTCCGTAGTTTACATTAGGGTTCACTCTTGGTGTGGGTTTGGACAAATGTATGATGGTATATTGCCATCATTCTGCTATCATACAGAGTATTTTCACTTCCCCAGATTTTTTACTTAAAAAAACAACAACCCAAGACTACATTGTAATAGAGTTAAAGTAAATATCAATAGCTCCATTAATGAGAAAAAGAATGTGCTAAGGTCAGCTTGACATGCAGATTGTCGGGCAGAGAGGCTACACTGCCTTCATACAGGTAAGTGTGCTGGAGGAGGAAGGTGTTATGAGCTGGTTGTAAATGCAAGAACCACGATACTTCCTCCTCTGCTCCCTCCTGGGAACACAGCTCAGCTGCCAGCAACTTGGCCCCCTCAGTGCACGGCCTGAGCAGTCACTCTGAGGCACCATACCTGGGTTTGGTGCTGTTGGCCGACTAAGAAAAAAAATTCTAACGTTCTGGATCTCTCAAACCACATTACTCCCGGCTGTATGCCTGATATGTAAGAGCGTGCAATAAATGTTTGAATGAATGAATGAATGAATGAATGGCTGAAGAAGCAGAATAGGTCCCAGATCTGGGAACTGAGGGAAGGTTCTGGGAGGAGGCAGAAAGATCTGGTCATTAGTGATTTTGTAAATAACCCGTGGAGATACTATTGCCAAGCCCAAGACCCCCTTTACCAACTGCTGAGCACTGCAGAGGGACTGTTTGCATTAGATTCAAGCCAAGACATCCCCAAGATCCCTGACAATAAAGGAAATAACAGCCCCGTGCCAGCCAATAGACCCAGAGGAAATTAACGCTGGTGCGGGCTTTATCCCGATTTTCCTTCTACAGCCGGATCTTCAGCGCCACCTAGTGGTGCTCCCTTCGGGTTCACTGCATTGCCAAAGCGCCCACCAGGGCTTCCTGCCCTGGTTTAAAGCTGGGAGGATTAAAGCCTTCCTCTTAAGGTTCAAGATAAGACACTATGTGGAAATAAGGAATAAACTCAGAGCTTTAGAATTAATGTCAGAGAATTTTAAGTCACAGGACTTAATCTCAGCAATTACGTACACAATTAGGAGCAGGATCTTGTATTTGTGCTTACCATTTTGCTGTTTTGAATACTGAGCAATTTCGGACAATGGGGCCAAGATCAAAAATTAAAGTTGTGTAAAGAGAATACAGAACTAAGAAGTGGAGAAAGAGAATCTGATCCAGCCCCTGACTCCAGACAGGGGACGTGTCGTTTCCATTTCACAATTAAAGCAAGTCAGTCTCCATTCACTGCCCAAGGTCAAGTGTCCAGTAAATGAGGCAAGAACCCTGACTGGGTGGAATGTCTTTTCCCTTTGCTATGCTGCTTCAAAGTGCCCTCTTTCTTTTGATATTTTCTGTTTTGCTACGATTTCTCTGATATTCTCCCACGAATGGGTCAGTCTTTATTCTATTTTATACTCACAACCTGTTTTCTTAAGGGCTTTGGTTACTCTGTCCCTCACACAGGAACTAGAATTCCT
Organism: Puma concolor; assembly: GCF_028749965.1. Classification (NCBI taxonomy): domain Eukaryota; kingdom Metazoa; phylum Chordata; class Mammalia; order Carnivora; family Felidae; genus Puma; species Puma concolor. The sequence continues at coordinate 13,823,551 of NC_141668.1, read as the reverse complement.
GACAATTTTGATAATGTGGATGGCAGTTTATTACATTTGTTGTATACATTAAGTACCTTCTATATAATGCCAACTTATATCCCTTTATTGGTTATAACATTTTAGGTCCATCACTATATGTAACATTTAAAATCTAATTAACACAATTCACAATGGATTTTTAAATCTGTATTTTCTTTAAGAGGATGCAGTTTGGAATTGAAAGACCACATGTGTACTTGGCATGAGATACTGAGCAGGTGATAGCACATACAATAACTAATTTAATTTTTATGACTAGCCCTATAGGTAAGTTAGAGGATTATCTTTATATTGATGAAGAAACAGAGATTCAGACATGTTTTTTTTTTTAATTTTTTAATGTTTATTTTTGAGAGAGAGAGAGAACAGAGACAGAGACAGAGCGTGAGCAGGGGAGGGGCAGAGAGAGAGGGAGACACAGAATCCGAAGCAGGCTCCAGGCTCTGAGCTGTCAGCACAGAGCCTGACGCGGGGCTCAAACTCACGAACACTGAGATCATGACCTGAGCTGAAGTCGGATGCTTAACTGACTGAGCCACCGAGGCGCCCCTCAGATATGTTTTTCTAATGCTTATTTATTTATTTTGAGAGAGAGAGAGAGGCAGAGAGGGAGGGAGAGAAAGAGAATCCCAAACAGGTTCTGTGCCGTCAGCACGGAGCCCGACATAGGGCTTGAACTCACGAACAGTAAGTAACCTGAGCCAAAATCAAGAGTCAGCACTTAACCAACTGAGCCACCCAGGCGCCCCTCAGACATTTTAATACAGCACCCCCAGTGACGTAGCAACTGGTCAGAAGAACTAGACATTGAGCCAAGTTTCCTGGTTTGAAGTCTAGCACTATCTCTGCCACACCACTTGACTCCACCAGAATTGAAGCCAAGAAGTGAAGTTTTATTCTCAGCTTAAATAATACAGAAAACACCATATGCTGTATTATTCCTTTGGAAATTTGTATGCTCATTTGTATATCAGAGGTTCTATTGAATTCTAATATAAAGACACGTTTGGCCTAGTGATCCCCAAGCTTATGGCATTGTTGTTGTTTGGGGTGTGTGTGTGTGTGTGTGTGTGTGTGTGTGTGTGTAACTATTAACCTTCCTCTGAAATAGTGCTCTATAAACACACCATGAGAAATGCTGGCTGGACAGTCTGACTGGGGAGAGGTGGGCTTGAGAGATAGTTGTGAACTGAATGAAGATTCAGTCTTTCAAGGTAGTTATTGGGTATACTTGCCCAGAACAGCTTAGAGGATGATTTTATTTTAAAATTCTTGTTTGTAACCGTCCTTGTTCAAGAAAGAATTAATATAGGAGAGCAGGACTTCGACGGCATGGTGATCATCTCCAGGCTTCTCCATGAAAATTTAAAATGTATCTATGCTATGGTATCATCTCACTTCCTTTTTGTGACATCTCTCAACTTTTCTTGTATTGCTACCCTAGTGGCCGATCTTAATCTGCTCATCTCCACACGCACTAGGTTTCAAAGTTACCTTTGACACCTATTCCCATTTCCTCAGTGTTTTGTCAGTTTAAGGTTAGGGAAAAAATCTGATCAAGTTCATATTGATTATATTACCAGTCCTTAGTGCTTCAGGAGTGTTTGCAATTGATATAAATAATTCTCTAACTGGAAAACTTCAGTTAGCTTTGGAGAGATTTGGGGGAAAGAGTACCAAAGATTGTCTGCCTCTAACCCTAAACGTGTGTGTTCTATTTTCCCATGTCATTCAGTGTCTGCAGTAGATTCAGTGCTGTCCCAACTGGGACTCTCATCCCAGTCCTAAATCTAGAGGCACAGATAAATAGATGCAGAAAAAGCATTTTAAAAAAGGCAACAACTATTCATGACAAAAACTTTCATAAAACTAGGAAATGCAGAGAACGTCTTTGAAGTGATGAAGGCCATCTATGATCAACTTAGAGCTACGATCATTTCTTTCTTTTTTAAACCTTTTTCTTTTTAAGTAAAGTCTACCCACAACATGGGGCTCAAACCCAACAGCCCCAAGATCAAAGGTCACATGCTTTACTGACTGAGCCAGCCAGGTGCCCTATGATCATTCTTAATGGTGGAATTTTGAATGCTTTTCTCCTTAGATCAAGAATTAGACAAGAATGCCCACTCTCACCAATCCTATTTAATATCACCTTATTAATTAATCAGTAAAATAAGAAAATAAAAAGAAATACAGTACATTCAGATAAAAAGGAAGTAAAGCTGTCTTTATTGATAACTGACTTGATTGTATACATAGAAAATCCTTAGGCCTCTACAAAAAAAAAATACCATAATTAATAGTGGAGTTTAGCAAAGTTACAGGATCCAAACTGTATTGCTACATTCTAGAAACAAATCATTGGATATTAGAATTTAAACAGTACAATTTACAATAATACTAAAGACATGAAACACATAGATGTATTAAATAAAATATGTACAAGACATGTACACTTAAAACCTAAGAAACATTACTGAGATAAATTAAAGATGCCTAAATAAATGGAGAGAAATACTATGTTCATGGATTGAAATAATATTGTAAAAAGTTTGTCTGCTCTTCATCACAATCACAGTAGACTTTTTTTGGGTAGAAATCGACAGAATGATTTTAAGCTCCATATAGAAATTCAAAAAACCTAGAATAGCCAGAGTATTTTGGAAAAGAAGAACAAAATTGGAACATTTACACTATCTAATTTCAAGACTTCCTACAAAGCCTTATTAATCAAGATAGTATTGGCATAAGGTTAAACACATAGACCTACAAAACAGAATAAAAAGTCCATAAATAGGTCCATGTATCTGTGGTCAAATGATTTGCAAAGTATTTTAGTGGTAGAAAAGATAGTATTTTGAAAAATAATGCCGAAACAACTATATAATCCTATGTAAAAAAGAAACCTCAACCCTTACATCATACCACTCACAAAAAATTAACTTAAAATAGATCATAGACCTAAATATAAAGGAAAACTAGAACTTCCTAAAAGAAACATGGGAGAAAATCTTAATGATCTTGGGTTAAGCAAAAAGTTTCTTAAATAGGTCACATAAGTTTGAACCATAAAAGAAAAAAATAAATTGTATTTCACCAAAATCTAAATCTTTTGCTCTTCAAAAGACTCTGTTATGAAAATGAAAAGGCACATCACAGACTGGGAGAAAATATTTATTAAAAAAAATACGTGAAAAAGGACTTGTATCTAAAGTATGTAAATAACTCAAAATTCAATTAAGACCTATCACCTAAGTTTTCAAAATGAGCAAAATATTTGAATAGATGCTCAACCCAAGAAGGTATATAATAGACAATTAGACCCATTAGGATTCCTCCAATTTAGAAACTGACATACCAAGTGTTGGTGAGGATTTGGAGCCACTGGACCTCTCATAAAGTGCTGGTGGGAATGTGAAATGGTACAGCCACTTCGGAAAATAGTTTGGTAGTTGATTAAAAAGTTAAAAATACACTTAATCATATAACCCAGCCATTACATTTCTATGTATTTACCCTAAAGTGGTGAAGACATAAGCATATGTTCACACAAAGACTTGTATACAAATGTTAACTGTAACTTGATTTATAATACCCTAAACCTTAAAACAACCTAAACATCCATCAATGGGTGAGTGGATAAACAAATTCCAATAGACCCTGAGAGTAGGCTACCACTGGCAGTAAGAAGAGCAAACTGCTCATACACCCAACAACATGGATGCATCTTAGACACTACGTTGAGAGAAAGAAGTCAGGGACAAAAGGCAACTACAGTGTGATTCCATTTATATGAAACTCTGAAAGAGAGAGATGTAATGTACAGTGGCAGAAAGCAGAGTCATGGCTGCTTGGTGCTGGGGCCAATTGAGGGCATGAGAAAGTTGGCCAGGAAGGGCAGAAAGACACTGGGGCAGTGATGGAAATGTTCTGTATTTCCATTGTGGCCACTCTAGGAACATATACAGTCATCAAAAGTCACCAATTTGTACACTTAGAATGGGTGCATTTTGTCATATGTAAGTCGTATGGTAATAAAATTGATTTTTAAAATTGTGGCAGGGAATGAAAGATCAGAAGGGACAGGTTTTGGTATATTTGTGTGTTGAAGTGGATGGTTTTTGAGTAGGTGTTATATGCTAAGAGGGAAGGACAGTGGAGATGGAGGGAGAGAATACTTCAGGGAGAAGATTACTGGTGAGGCCGATTTCTCAGAGAGGAAGAAGGGGGTGCTGTACAAAACACAGGTGGATGCATTAGCCTTGGGTGGGAGGAGGGAACATTCTTTCCCAGACGTACAGTGGAGGAAGGTGCTGTGTGGTATTGTTTGAGTAAATATGTGTGTAACTTAGTATGTGGGAGGGCAGAGAGTGGAGGAAGTTCGTGGTTCACTTAAACTTTAATATTTATTTTAAATTCTCTCTCTCTCTCTTTCTATATATATATATTCCTATATATATTATTATATATTATATTGTTATTATTATATTATATATTAATATTATTATATTATATATTATATACATAGAAATATATGTAGTATATACTATATATATATACAGTGTGTGTATATATATGTGTACATATATATATATATATATATATATATGTACACATATACATATATAGTACCTGGCATTATATATATATTAGGATGTGGCTACTCTGCAGGAAAAAGAATAATGTCACTGCCTTTACAGAATTTAGAACACTGTGGTGGGAAGAGGGGTCAGGCGTTAAATAACCACACAACGGAATATGTAAATGCAGGTTATTATGAATTCCATAAAGGACACGGGAGCTTTGGTCAAGTGTAGCAGTAGGAACCTGATTTAGATGGATGATGCAGGAGGAGTCTGTTGGGTGAACAGGTTGTGGGGAGGAGAATGAGTGGGAACAAGGTGATCAGGGGCCTCAGTGAAGACCTTGAAGTTGGAAAGATTTTGGTACATTTTGATACAGAAACATAGTCATGGGTGAATTTTTTTCATTTTATAAGAAAGTGAAACCACAGAAAAATAGATATGTGAATTTCTAATCGTTAGAGGATTCTGCAAGAGTATGATTAAGATTCATCCACATACAAGGCACCTGGCTGGCTCAGTTGGTAGAACATGCAATTCTTGATCTTGGTGTTCTGAGTTCAAGCCCCACGTTGGGCATAGAGATTACTTAATTAAACTTGGGGGCACCTGGGTGGCTCAGTTTAGCATCCGACTTTGGCTCAGGTCATGATCTCACGGTCTGAGTTCAAGCCTCATGTCTGGCTCTGTGCCGACAGCTCAGAGCCTGGAACTTGCTTCTGTTTCTGCGTCTCCCTCTCTCTCTGCCCCTCCCCTGCTCATGCTGTGTCTCCCCCTCTCTCAAAAATAAATAAACAGTAAAAAAAAATTTTTTTAAAGATTCATCTACATACAATTCAAGGTTTTTGTTTTGTTTTTCACATAGAATGTATCACAAGCCAAGTACAAAGGCAAATAAACCAGGAAAATATTAGCAACAAACAAATCAAAGGATTACTGTCCTAAATCTATAAAGAGCATGTATCAAATTGATGAGAAAGGCATCAAACTATCAGTAGAATCCAGTTACTATAATATTGTCTTTCTAAAATGTGACTTTCTAAAATGTCTTTCTAAAACTTTGGTCATAAAGTTAGAGAATTTTAAAAAGAAAAATAAGTGTAGGAGGCAAGTTGGGAAAATATAATAAAAATGCAAGTAAAAGACATAGCAAATATTTTATGGAAGAGAAAATGAAAATGCCTAGATGGACATAAAAAGCATTTTAACTCATAATAAAAAAATATAAATTGCAAAAAATGAAATGGCATTTTCCTAACAATTAAATAAATAGAAATTGGGAGAAAAATTAATGACGGTGAAGGTGCTATCCTATATAGATAATGGGAATGGAAAATGGTTATAAGTTTTTAATAAAACAGTTTGGGAATATGCATCTAGAACCTCAAATATATTTCCTCTGATTCCAGGTTTTTTTTTTAATGTTTATTTATTTTTGAGACAGAGAGAGACAGAGCATGAACGGGGGAGGGGCAGAGAGAGGGAGACACAGAATCTGCAACAGGATCCAGGCTCTGAGCTGTCAGCACAGAGCCCGACGCGGGGCTCGAACTCACGGACCGTGATATCGTGACCTGAGCCGAAGTCTGCCGCTCAACCGACTGAGCCACCCAGGCGCCCCTGATTCCAGTTTTTAAAATTAACCCTAGGAATGTAACCATAAAAGACTTCAAAGATCTTGTTTTTTAGTTAAAATCTCAAAGCCCTACCTTTTAACAACGAAGGGATGTATCCAAATGTTGCAGTATCATACGTTAATTAAAAAGGATTTAAAAAATATTGTGATCTATGGGATCCTGGGCCTATGCAGTGACAGAGGGCAAGAGACTTTCCCTGCTCCTGTACCCCAAAGACATCATATTGGCTGGCCCACTCCGTTAATGCCATCATAGTGAAGGAAGGGTGCTGGGCACTGTATCCTCTGCTACAAGAAGGCATATGTTCTTGAGGCAACAAATATGAGACTTCGTTTCCTGCAGTGGCCCATTTCACAGATGAAGAAAAGCTATCAGATTTGAGTGGGTTCAGAGCACGAGAAGGCTCCTTTGCTCATCTGGTACATCAACTTTGTCCTTCAGCCCTTAAGACCTAGCAGATTGAATACCCCTGGAATCTAGGAGCAGATCAGGATGTCGAACGGAGCTCACAGCAAGACACCGCGAAGGATGCACAGATTGGCTTTTATTTTCTCCGCCTGCCATGCCATGCCAGAACCACTGTCTGAGGACTTATCAGAGGCCTTAAAAATGGCCACGGTATCTTGTACAACATTGCTTCTAACCAAGGAGTCCGAGTTAGATAATGGGCTGTAGCCCATTAGAATCGCTGGTCTTATCACGTACCCAACCCCCAGAAGCAGCTGGTCTCACAGAATAGTGGAATAGTCTATTAAAATTCACTTGTGCCTCCAGCTGGTTAAGTAAGCACTTTCAATAAGGACTGTTGCCTGAAAGATAGAGAACACTCTTTGAACCAGCACAATATATGATGTTGTTCTTCCTTTAACTAGAATTCGTAAGCCAGGGAATCAAGTAGTAGAATTGTGAGTAGCACATCTCATGAATGCCCAGTGACCTCTTTCTAAAATGTTTACTCCCTGTCCCCATTGTATGAAAAGCTTAATGTCTAAAATAGAAATGCTGGTACCAAGAGAACAATATTTTTACTGTACTTGAAGCTTAGACTACCAACTGGGTATTACATCTCATGAGGTCACTGGGCACACAGGCAAAAATCAGGGTTATGCTTTTAAGTCAGTGTATCTGACACATCCCACGCGTCAGTTCATGTCTAAGGACCCGTCTCTTGTTCCAGCTGTCACTGTGGCAACCAGATTTGCATGTGCTCTGACTTTGGAGGGGCACAGCCAGATCACACCCATCTTGAGTGTGTGGCTCAGGGCGCTTGTCTCGTATCCCTGGCATCCTTCTTGATACTGCTGTGAGATCCTGCTCAGCACCCATGCCTGCACTTGAAGGCAAGAGCTGGTGAATAGATCCTTCCCCTACTTCTCCTTCCAGGGATAGTTCTGAGACTTAGTTGATGTGGGTATTCGGAGGACAGTCCCCGCGGATGAAGCAATGGTTCACACTTACAGGTGGCCAGCTTGATAACACATCCTCACTTGGGAGACCACTTTTGCTGCCTCACCTCTTTGTTCCTCCTTCTTTTGCTCCTCCCTGGGATTGCATGTCTTAAAAAATAACAATACATTATAGCTTTCAGCCTCTGCATTCATAGATTGTAGGCTAAGATAGCTGGCAATGTGTGAAGGGTGTGGATGGCCATGCATACACATGTACACACATGGGCAAACACACACTGTCACATACAAATAGTATTGAAGGTGTATAGGAAGGTTTATAGAGAAAAACAGCAACAGTAAGAGAAGAGAAGGAGAAGGAGGAGGAGAAGGAGAAGAAGGAGGAGAAGGAGAAGGAGAAGGAGAAGGAGAAGGAGAAGGAGAAGGAGAAGGAGAAGGAGAAGGAGGAGTGTGTATAATTGATCCTGCAAACTCTCATTCCATACTGAGATGTGCGTAAATTAGGCACAGCTGGAAATGCCATGGAAAGTCTTCCAGTAATGAAATCCTGTCCCTGCTAGTTTCCATATTTCCAGGGAAATTGGGAGAAAGACAGGAACACTTGGTCTAGTATGTGACAAAGGGAGCATCTTTACTAGGGAAATAACTAGGGTCTGGAGCTCAACTAACAGAATCTACACCTGAGGCCAGATCTTGCATTCTTTGTTGAGTTGGCTCAGTCCTACTGACTCAGCTTGTAACCAAACCTGCATAAAGTGAAGACAGAAAAGAGTCATCAGGGACCTTAAGCAAAAGATCTGGCTCTCCCAGTGAGGGACTTTTACCCACTTTTTAAGGGCAAATGAAGTTGTCGCTATACAATGAAAGCAGGGAGTCATGTGCATGAAACCCAGGGGATCACCGGCACTTCTTTATTTTGCCAAGTCTAAGGGCAAATGTTCATGAGGGACTACTGTGTTTCTGTCCAGGCAGGACCTCAAACTCAGTCCCCTGAGAATGAAGATTTGATCTCCTACCTCAAATTTTAGCCGGCTACAACCTGGCGTAAGGTGAGGAAGTATGGAATGGGTAGAGGAGGGGCAGGTTATAGTCACTGTTACAGGTCAGAGACTAGTGGCAGAACAAGAACTGAAACCCCCACCTGTGTTTCCTTTCCCACATATGTTTATACATTTTCAGTTAATTCCTTTGCCTTCCTCTTCCTAAGGCCGCTTTTAGGGTTTTGGTTGTAGTGTTCTGCAGGTTCAGTATGGAATATCTGCCAGTATTTTTGAACACTGCTTCTTATTCTCTATTCTTTCCTTCTGGAGATACCACTAGATGGTGGTGGGATCTTCTCATGCTCTCTTCCATGCCTGTTAACTCTCTTTTATATTTTGATTCTCTGGTAAATGAAATAAAAGAAGAATTAAATAAATGGAGAGATAGTTCATGTTCATGGATAGAAAGACTCAATATTGTCAAGATGTCAGTTCCTTTTATTTTGTCCATAGAGTCATTGTGATCCCAAACAAAGTCCCAGCAAGTCAGCTTATGGATATTGACAAACTCCCTCTAAAGTTTATATAGAGAGGCTAATGACCCCCAAATAGACAACACAACATTGAAGGAGAAGAACAAAGTTGGAGGACAGATGCTACCCAACTTCAAGACTTACTATCAAGCTACAGTAATCAAGGCATTGTGGTATTGATGAAAAAATAGATAGACAAGTGGAACAAAATAGAGAGCCCAGAAATAGAGCCACATAAATATAATGAACTGATCTTTGGAAAAGAGCAAGGGCAGTACATTGAAGCCAAGATAGGCGCTTCAACAAATGGAGCTGGAAAAACGGGGCATCTACATGCAAAAAAAAAAAAAAAAAAAAAAAAAAAAAAAAAAAAAAACACAAAAAACAAAAAACAAAAACAAAACTGAATCTAAACACAGACCTTGTACTCTTCACAAAAGTTACTTCAAACTTTTGGATCATAGACCTAAATGTAAGGTACAAATCTATAAAACTCCTAGAAGATAGGAGAAAACCTAGATGACCTTGGGTGTGGTGATGCTTTTTCAGATACAACACTAAACATGATCCCTGAAAGAAAAAAACCTGATAAGCTGGCCTTTATTAAAATGAAAAAAATATTTTGTGCAAGAGGCAATATCAAGAGAATTAGAAGACAAGCCACAGAGGTGTCTGGGTGGCTCGCTGGTTAAGCACCTGACTCTTGATTTCAGCTTAGGTCATGATCTCACAGTCATGAATTTGAGCCCCGCATCGGGCTCTGCACTGGTAGCACAGAGCCTGCTTGGGATTCTCTCTCTTTCTCTCTCTCTCTCTCTCTCTCTCTCTCTCTCTCTGCACCCCTCCCCCAGTTCATGCTCTCTATCTCTCCCAAAATAAAATAAAATGAACTTCAAAAAAAATAAGCCACAAACCGGGAGAAGACATTTGTAAAAGACACATCTGGTAACGGACAACTATTCAAAATATGCAATAAACTCTTAAGACTCAACAATAAGAAAACAACTCGATTTTTAAAATAGGCCAAAAACCTTTACAGACCCCTCACCAAAAAAAATATACAGACAGCAAACGAGCATATGAAAAGATGTTCCACCTCACCTATCATCCGGGAAATGTGAATGAAAACAACGAGATACTACCACACACCTATTCACATGTCCCAAATCTGGAACACTGGACACGACCAAATGCTGGTGACGGTGTGGAGCAACAGGAACTCTCATTCATCGCTGGTGGGAATGCAACATGGTGTGCCCACTCTGGAAGACGGTTCGGTGGCTTTGTACAAAACTAAACATATGCTTATCAAATGAGCCAGCCATCATGCTACTTGGTATCGATCCAAAGAAGTTGAAGACATGTCTACACAAAACCTCCACACATATGTTTATGGCAGACTTACTCATAATTGCCTTAACTCAGAAGCAACCAAGGTGTCCTTTGGAAGGTGACTAGATAAATAAACTGTGGTCCATCTAATGAAGTGTTATTTGGTGCTAAAAAGAAATTAGGGGCGCCTGGGTGGCGCAGTCGGTTAAGCGTCCAACTTCAGCCAGGTCACGATCTCGCGGTCCGTGAGTTCGAGCCCCGCGTCAGGCTCTGGGCTGATGGCTCAGAGCCTGGAGCCTGTTTCCGATTCTGTGTCTCCCTCTCTCTCTGCCCCTCCCCCGTTCATGCTCTGTCTCTCTCTGTCCCAAAAATAAATAAAGGTTGAAAAAAAAATTTTTTTAAAAAGAAATGAGCTATCAGGCCATGAAAAGACATGAAGGAAATTTAAATGCTTATTACGAAGTGAAAGAAGCCTATTTGAAAAGGCTGCATAACGTATGACTCCAATTATATGACATTCTGGTAAAGGTAAAACTATTGATACAAAAAAAAAATCAGGGACGCCTGGGGTGGCTCAGTCAGTTAAGTGTCCAACTTCGGCTCAGGTCATGATCTCGCGGTCCGAGAGTTTGAGCCGCACGTCAGGCTCTGTGCTGACGGCTCAGAGCCTGGAGCCTGTTCCAGAATCTGTGTCTCCCTCTCTCTCTGACCCTCCCCCATTCATGCTCTGTCTCTCTCTGTCTCAAAAATAAGTAAGTGTTAAAAAAAATTAAAAAAACAAAAACAAAAAGTCAGTGGTTGCCAGGGTGGGGGTGGGGAAAGGTAAAGAGGCAGAACACAGAGGATTTTTAGGGCATGGAAAATTACTCTGTACGATATTATAATGATGGATATATGTCATTATGCTTTCTTTAAATCCATGAGATGTACAGCACCAAGAGTTAACGGTAGGGTAAACCATGGACTTTGGCTGATTATGATGTGTCAATATAGATTCATCAGTTGTAACAAATGTGCCACTCTGGTGAGAGAAGTTGATAATGTAGGAGGCTATGCAAGTGTAGGCGTAGGGACATGTATAGAAAAATCTCTGTACCTTCCTCTGAATTTTGTTATAAATCTAAAACTGCTCTAAAAAACAAAGTCTTAAAAAATTTACTCGAGATTCATTATTGATGGAATCACCCCCCTCTTGTTCCAGAATACTTAGAATTGAATTACCCTGGGAGACTGGGTTTTGCAAAACAAAATTGGAGACCTTGTTTGATGCAATGAGGACCCCACCTTTGTCATTTTTCACTCCCATATTTTTTTTTTATTTAAATTTTTTTTTCAACGTTTATTTATTTTTGGGACAGAGAGAGACAGAGCATGAACGGGGGAGGGGCAGAGAGAGAGGGAGACACAGAATCGGAAACAGGCTCCAGGCTCTGAGCCATCAGCCCAGAGCCTGACACGGGGCTCGAACTCACGGACCACGAGATCGTGACCTGGCTCGTGACCTGGCTGAAGTCGGACGCCCAACCGACTGCGCCACCCAGGCGCCCCTTTCACTCCCATATTAAACAGGCAGCTAGAAAGTGTCAGCCAGAGCTAGATGTCGCCAGGAGGAGTAGGTGGCAAAGGATGACAAGGAGACACATTAATAAGAGAAGTCCTGTTCAGAAAAAGGCAGGCCCATACAGAGCATGGGTGAGAATGGGCATTACAGAGGGTCTGATAAAATCCCATGTTACATTGTGGAAGATATTCTCTCTCCTAGGAATCTGCTGGTTTCTTAAAAGGCCTCATTTACATGTTTCCAATCTGGCAGTAGTAGATGCAGTGGATATTAAAGGTCACAATAAGGAAGAGATTTTAAGCATAAATACCACAAGAACACCATTTTATACTTTTTCTTAGGGGAAACTAAGCAGTCTAAAGAAGAATCTGTATGCATAAAGTAAGTAAACCAAGAACGAATGTTAAAAGAATTCATACATAGTTTTCCACGGTAGAAGTTCTAACTCCTATCAGAATAGGGGGCACCTGTTCCCACAGGCAGATTTCATCTGAGATGCTACGCAGAAGGCTGTTTGTGATGATTAGCACTATCTCAGGTTGTTCGAACCTCTGTCTTTTATTGTTAGTGGATCTGTAGACAGCAAGCGTGGCACAGGCCCATAGGCAGGGGGATGGCTGGAGAATGATTTTAGGAACAATAAACGTTGAAGCATATCATCGATATCAATGGTATCTGCCATCTACTTTCACCCATATTCCTCACAAAAACTTACCATCTTTTTACAAGCATTGTCCTTACCATGTCTTCTGCCCACCAATAGCCTGTGGCTTTCAGTTTATCAGTTCAGTGCTCTTGGCTTCAAGAGACAGAAAACCCTGACTCTAACCAGCTTATGCAATAAGGGGATTTATTATTTCACGCAATAGGACATCCAGCCTTTGAGCAAGCTCCAGGCACAGGACAACCATTTGGCTCCATGATGTTATCAACGACCCAGGTTCTTTCTGCCTTTCCCCTCCTGTCCCCTGTGAGTTAGCATTGGCCCAAAATGGTTCCCTTCATGGCTGAACAGTGGTTGTGGCTGTGACGCAGGCAGGCTGGGCTTGAGGACCCAGAGGAGGGTCCTGCAGGAGCAGCCAAGATGGTCCTTGGATTCACGTGGGAGAGAAATCAAACACCAGTTGGAGAAAGTGATAACTGAGTTTACTGAACAGTGTGAGTGATAAGTGAAGAGGAGCAGGCAGAGTGTCTGGGAGACTCAGAAAGGGGAGGAGAAGGAGGCTCATTGCCACTTGGGGGCAGGGGTTTAGATTGGAGAGGGGTCTGGGGTACGTGTTCCTTTAGGAATCCAGGGCAGGGTCTGATTAGAGGCAGATGCCAGGTGAATAACAGGTGTCACAAATTACCGAAGGGGGGTGGGGGGGGTATCTAGGCCCGAGTCGGCCAAACCTCGTTTAAAGCTAACATCCTGGGGGCGCCTGGGTGGCGCAGTCGGTTGAGCGTCCGACTTCAGCCAGGTCACGATCTCGCGGTCCGTGAGTTCGAGCCCCGCGTCAGGCTCTGGGCTGATGGCTCAGAGCCTGGAGCCTGTTTCCGATTCTGTGTCTCCCTCTCTTTCTGCCCCTCCCCCGTTCATGCTCTGTCTCTCTCTGTCCCAAAAATAAATAAACGTTAAAGCTAACATCCTGGAACGTGTTCGGGATCTGCCTCTCTTCTTACATGTTATCAGGTGTGGGGGGGTCTGGGCCAAAACTCAGAGCGTGATTAGCTTTCTTGTTTCTCCTTTGAAGTGGGAACATAGCTTCTTTGGTTTATTCAGAGGCAAAATATAGAACATGAGTAAATGGGGCCCAGCAGGAAAACAGCAGAGACAGAGCCTTTCTAAAATAGAGTCTGTTCCGCTTCTCTCCCTCAGCAGTTTCAGGTGTCATGTACACAGACGATCCCATCGGAGGGAAAAGGCGGGACCATCTCCGCCATTTTCATCTCAGCCGTATTGGGATGCGACCCCTATACCATGCAATGTCCCCCTTTGTATTCCTACACGTATGCAGCTATCACCGCAGCCAACCATAGCACATTTCATTACTTCCCAAAGGAAATCTCACATCCATTAGCAACCATTTTCCATTTCCCCCCCAACCAGCCCCGAACCCAGCCCTGGGCAGCCTCTGCTCTGCTTGCCATCTCTGTGTACTTGCTAATTCTGGATGTTTCGTGTAAACGGAATCACGTAATATGCAGTCTTTGTGACTGGTTTATTTCACCAAGCATGAGCATAACGGTTTTAAGGCCCGTTGCCGTCGCTTTTTTAAATCTCACCCTTTAAGGAGAATGAACCTTTCCTGAGATCTCTCAGCGGACTCATCCTTAAGACTCTTTGGTCTAAATTGAGCTACGCGCTCAATTTTTAATCCAATCGCTGGTGCTGGAGGATGAATCACTGTATGTGTCTTAAACTATGCAGACCACCTCCTGGCAGTATATTCTTCACCCAGATTTCTCGAATATTATCTTTAACTTATAAATTATTTACCATTTTCACATTTACTGCCCCTTTCTGATTTCTGGTCTCCTTCTTATAGTGACCCTTACCTTTGTGATTACATCGGACACACCTGGATGATTCAGGATAATCTTCCCAACTCAGGAGCCCTAACTTAACCAGCTGCGCAAAGGAACAATAGGTTCCAGGGGTTAAGGGCATCTTTAGGGGGTCATTATTCTCTCTACCACAGTGTTTCTCATTCAGCACTAATGGTTTTGAAGAAGGGAGAGAAGAACACAAGATTGGGCAGAGGGAGAAGAGCTGTGATGTATCCGGACAGCCTCAGCTGACCCCGTGAGGAGCTGTGGGGCTCTCAGAGGTGTTTTACTTTGCGCCAAATGACCAAGCTTTTGAATCCCCTCCTAGATCAGTCACTGCATGTGGGCCATCCGCAGAAAGGCGTGACCTTGGTTAAGAAGGCTCACTGCATTGGAGGCTGTCCCTGAAGGGGCCGACAGCTGAAGGCTGTCTGCCCAAACTACCCCCAGCAGCTGGGGCAGCAGGTGGTACATCTCTATGTCCAACACTCAATGCTGGTAATGATGCCTGAAAAGAGCATTTGGGAAGTTTCCATGTTTTAGCGTCATTTGTGTCCTTACGCATGTGCAAGCTACATGTTTTAAGATGTGGCTTTCCCTATAATCCCTCCTAGGGTGGGAGGTTAAGTTGTATAAAGCATGGACAATCCTTAATTTATAACTGTGTCCCTCTGGAAGCAATCTGAGGGGACAATAGTTAACTTAACCAACGGGCCAATGGTAGCCAAAAAAAGGTACTTACTACAGGAAAATATTAATAGTACGAGTTATATAACTTCAAAACTAAATGGGGTATTACAACAACGCATTAAAATGTCAGTAAATACGTGTCATGTAATGGGTCCCGTTAACTCCTTGAAGATGAATTTCTGACTAATTTCTGACTTAGTCCTATTTTGATGCAGATATTTCCCATTTGCAGGTGACATATCTGAGTCATAGGACCCACTGTTTCTATCTATACAAGCGTGCAATTTAAGGAGGGAACACAAAATGTCTTTCAGAGACCTGCCATGCCCCTCCCACCCCCACCACATTCCTCTTTTGCACATGGAATTCTGAGGTTTGTATTCTCTGGAGATGTCTCATCTTTTCTAGTTTCATAATCCATATAGAAGCCCGGGAGTTGTTTCCAGATTTCTCTGCTGGGAACACAACAGAGTGACATTGACGTCCCCATTTGCCACCATGCTGGCCACAGTGAATTAAAGCCTGCCTATTAAAGGAAGAATGTAAACTCACAAATCCCCCCCCCCCCATGGCCTGATGAGCACTTTTCAATTAGAGGTGGTCCTGAGTGAGGCCTGCTATGCTGTGTATGTCTGTGTTCGCCCTCCCAGGGAGCCGCTGCCTCTCTTCTGGGGTGTGGCTTTCTCCCAGGTCGCAGCGACCCGCCAGCCCACCCTTCTTCACCGGCACTCTGGGCATCTGCCTTGTGATGCCTCATCTTTCCAACAGGACATGGCTCCCACTCAACTAAAATCAAGTTTTCCTCTCCTAAGTTTTAAGAAAGAACTTCTTTCTCGATTTTCTGATTGGAAAATTATGGTAATTTCATCCACGCAGAACTTCTCTTATTTTTGGGAACTACTGTTTTGCTGAAGCCTTAAAGCTTAGTCTGCCCATTGGACCATCCAGCATCTAGACCCAGACTTTTCTAGCCTGCAGGGATGCAGTTCAGCAACTCATTTTCTTTTCTTTTCTTTCTTTTTTTTTTTTTTAAAGTTTATTTATTTATTTATTTACAGAGAGAGAGAAAGAGAGAGGGGGGCGAGGGGCAGAGAGAGAGGGAGAGAGAGAATCTCAAGCTCAATGTGGAGCCTCAACCCAGGAACCGCAAGATCATGATCTGAGTTGAAATCAAGAGTTGGAGGCCCAACTGACTGAGCCACCCAGGCGCCCCCAGGAACTCATTTTCAAATGCAAATATTCTAAATAGTTGGGACAGGAGAAGTGAAAATAACTGTCTCCCATGCCTTCAATATCACAACATTTTATAGCTAGAAGGTATGTTTTAGGATGATCTTCTCCCTCCCCTAATATACAGACAGAACCTCAGGAGAAAGGACTAGCAGGTTCACGTTATCTAGTGCGGCCCAGCGAGGATTCGAACCTGGCAGAAAACGCTTTACTGCCCCATAACCTCACTGGATGTTCTCATTTTTCCTAAAATATACATCCAGGGGAAGATAGGAAGGATGCATGTCTGTATGTACCAAATGGGGAATTTAGAATGCAAGCTCTATGAATGCAGGCACCATGCGGGGTGCTGTGCATGAGTGCATCCCCAGTCTACACGCAGCAAAGTTGGTTGAGGGAATGATGGAAAGAAGGTAAGAAAGAAATCTGGATTGACTGGTTCTAACACCAACGTTGGAAGTGGGGGTGGGGGTGAGGAAGGGAGAGGTACTGGTGGGAAGAGGACAGAATTAAAACTGCCATCTGGTGGTCAGCATTGGCCCTGGCTTCTCTAGCTCTCTTGCTCTCTGGAATTTACTCAATACGTGGTGGCGGAGAGATGTTTAAAATGTAAACCACATCACATCGCCCCTCTGGCTGAACTCCTCATGGGTAGGTGCTGTCTATGCATATCTAGCCAACAGAACCTAGTAAAGCACCTGGAATGAATGAGACAACCAATCCACCAATCGATCAGGAACTATTTGCCCCATTTTGCAAATGAGTAAGCCAAAACCCAAAGGGAAAAAGTGAGTAAGGGTCACACAGGGTAGCGACAGCTCTGGCACCAGAACCCAGGCCAGGTGACGTCCCATACGGCGGTATAACGTCCAAACTTCTTACCACCAGGGCCTGTTGGGCCCACCTCCCCAGCTTACTCCTTTGCCTCCTCGCCTGCCCTGACCGCCACCTGCCAAGCTGCCTCAGGCCTTAGAGCTTTTGCACCGGCTGCTCCCTCCCCCAGGCGCTCCCTGCCTCCAGATCCTTGGGGACCTGCTCCCTCTCCTTCAGATCGGTTGCCCCTTACTCGGAAGGGCTGAGACTGCCTCCTCCTCACTCTCTTGATTCCACGCATTTCGGGTTCTTTTTTTTTTTTTTTTTTTCTTTTTCGTACTTCTGATCTCAATTTACCCTGTTCGTTTATTTTCCGATTTAGTACCAGGTCCCAAAACAGCGTTGCCTTGGTAGGCTTCCCATAAAATACTGTGGAGCGACAAACGGAGGGGTGAAGGGACGAACGGACGAAAAAACGAGCGAAGCAGAAACGAAGGCGGCCCCCAGGCTGCGGCCCCCGCACCGCCGCACGGTCCCGGCGCGTCGGGAAGGCGCAGCGGAACCCGAGGGCGGAGGCGCGGTTTCCCTTAAAAGCGCGGGGGAAGCTTGAGGGAGCACACAGGAAGGCAGGGCGCGGAGCGGGAGCGGCCCGGGTGAGCGGCGCGGGGCCTGGGAGGGGAGCGGAGCCCGGGGCGCTGGGACGGGGCCGGGCCGGGGGTTCCGGGGCGCGGGGGCGCAGCCGCGGGAGCCCGCCTGGGCCGGGGGTCCGGGCGGCGGGTGCGGGCGGGGAGATGGCGGGGTCCCGGTTGTCACGCTGGGAGTCAGCTGGCCTGGGTTCTGGTACTGGAGCTGTCGCTAGCCTGTGCGACCCTTACTCCCTTTTTCCCTTTGGGCTTCGGCTTACTCACTTGCAAGATGGGGCGAGTAGTTGCTGATCGATGGACGGGTTCATTCATTCCAGATGCTTTACTAGGTTCTGTTTGCTAGAGATGCATAGACAGCACCTACCCACGAGGGGTTCACAGCCTAGTGAGAAAATCCCCACCTGACAGGTGAGGAGGGTTGAATACAATTAGAATTGGGGAGTTCTTAAACAAACAAAACACCACCACCAGCCAACCAACCTGCCGATCTGCTTTTTCAGAGGAGAGATGTTGATTTGAACGTATAACATTGAGACTTTGACAGAGATTGAGGAGTAAGAATTCTTTTGGGTACTTAGAAGGAATATGCATTGTTAGCTAATACATTGCACATTGCCATGACAACTTACATACTTACAGAGAAATTTACAAAGTGCATTCACAGTTCTTTGGGGCGTGATCTTTTGAGCCAAAGGAGCCGGTGGTGTATTCTGATTTTACTGACAAGGGGAGAGAGGTAGAGGTTAAATGACTTACCCAGGCTCTCGCTGTCTGGAAGTAATTAAGCGACTCTAGAATCTAGGCCTCAGGACCCTTGTACCAGTGCTTTTTCCACTACACTAGAGTGCTTGCGTGTTTGCACGTTTTTATAATGTACGAATCACTGTTTTGTGACAAAAAGGGAGTTCCATTGGATCTTTAAACAGACTTTTATTGACTCTTAAATTGTTCTCTAATACTGTTGACATTTCTACCCATGCCTTGGGGGATTTTTTAAAAAATTATTTTTTTTAATGTTTTATTCCTTTTTGAGAGACAGTGTGAGCGGTGGAGGCGCAGAGAGAGAGAGAGGGAGACACAGATTCCGAAGCAGGCTCCGGGCTCTGAGCTGTCAGCACAGAGCCTGATGAGGGGCTTGAACCCACAGACCACAAGATCATGACCTGAGCCGAAGCCAGACACTTCATGGACTGAGACACCCAGGTGCCCTGGCCTTGGGTGATTTTTTTATCTGCAGTCAAACTTGACCTCCTTCACACTGAGGAATCCCAAATCTGTATCTTCTACCAAACTTCTCCTAACTCCAGACTGCCAAATCCAGACATCCACTGATCATTTGGATATCCACTTGGATGTTCTGCAGGCATCTCGAACTCACTATCTCCTCAACTGCACACATTACATTTCTCCACGAACCTACATTCCAGATCTAATGATGGAAATCCTTATCCAGTCGGTCGCCCAAGCACAAACCTGGCTTGGTTTCTGCTTTCCCTTCCTACAAGTGGGCAAGTGAGGTTTCTAGGCCAGGAGCGGGCGTGGGGGGGGGGGGGTGGTCAGTGGATAGAAAATTAGGTTTGATGAAGAGTGGACAGTCACAGAGGAATATGGTAAGTTGAGTTCCAGGAAATTGAAGTTAACAGGAAACTTAGCAAGGCATGTTTGTTAGGATTCTTCTTGGCATCCTTTTTTCTTTGCAGGTGATACTCCTTCTGGGTTTAGGGAGGGTACCTCATATATGAGGATTTTATGACCTATTTCAGGGAAGACGAGTCAGGTGGTGAGGCTAAAGTGACCTTCCTGCTTTTGACAGTTTCTCAGACTCCTTTAGCTTAAAATATTCACCATGCTAAGTTGCTATATTTTGGGGGTAGTGCGTCCTGAACCCTGTCACATTCAGCAGTTAGCTAGCTATCAATTGACTGTTATGTGCCCGATCTTATTTTAGGCCCTGGGGGTACAGCAGACACCAGAACCAAGTCCTTGCTCTCGTGGAGTTTATGTTCCTTTGGGGTGAGCTACTAAAGAAATCAGCAAATAAAGATCATCCAGTGATAAGTGCTGTGAAGAAAACAAACAGAATAAGGATCTATATGGTTACTTGGTTTTTTAGTAAAGTTGTATTAATTTACCTTGCTCACAGGAGTGCACGAGAAGGTCGATTCTCATTTTGTCCTCTGTGAATACGATCATTCAAAAGTTTGTTACTTTGAGAGGTGAACAGTGATAGTTCCTTGTAGTTTGCATGTCTTTGATTACTCAGGAAGTTGAAAACTGCACACAGCCATTTGTATTAGTGCTTCATGGAATTTTCTGTGTGTGTGTGCGTGTGTGTGTGTGTTCTCTGCTCTGTTTATTTTCCTGTTGAGTGGCTAGTGTTTTCCTCTATTTTGAATAAGCTCTTTATATTACTTATCTATTATTGAGTTGTTTGTGTGTAAAAATTTTAATGTTTATTTTTGAGAGAGAGTGCAGGGAAGGGGCAGCGAGGAAGGGGACAGAGAATCTGAAAGGGGCTCTGTGCTGCCAGCAGTGAGCCAGACACGGGGCTTGAACTCACAAACCAAGAGATCATGACCTGAGCCAAAGTCAGTCGCTCAACCAACTGAGCCACCTAGGTACCCCTTTTATTAGTTTTTATTTTCTTTTAATTTTTAAAACTGTTTATTTAGACACTCTTAAACAGTGGTATAGTGACCGTAGGAAGAAAGAAAAAGCAGGAGGCCTGGAATTGCCTTCTTCTCTGCCCTTCCCCCCCCTTGCTTCTAATACAGTGAGGCGTAAGGGAGCAGAGAGGGGAAGAATTGAGTTCAGGTAGAAGGAAGGAAAGAAAGAAAGAAGAGGCAGGTGGGCAGTGAGAAGATTTGGTGAGACCGGAAGGGAGCAGGTGGGAAGAGGCCAGAGGAATGGTAATAAGGAACAGGAGTGAGGGAAGGAAACGGGCAGGATGGGCAGATGGAAGGCGTCATGGGGCCTCTACACAATTACCTTGGGTACTGACCTTTTTCTTTTTCTGCTTCTATTAACCTAGCAAATCCCTAGGAGAAGATGACTGTGTTCTTTAAAACACTTAGAAATCATTGGAAGAAAACTACAGCTGGGATCTGTCTGCTGACATGGGGAAGCCATTGGCTGTATGGAAAACACTGGTAAATATCGGACAGCCCCCACCCACCCCACCTTCAGCCTCCAACAGTATAAAAGGGCCCAAGGTCAAAATCTTGCTCAGCTGTGCTCCTCTCTAGAACACATTGTGGTGTAAACGAAAAATAAATGTTAAAACCACAAAGACCAAGGCTTCTTGATGTAATCAGTTCTGGAAAATTGTAACTATAACAGTGCCATCAACACTGGATAACAGCGGGTATAGATTGTAGTAGTGAGATCAGAAGCTGAACAAATTGAGGCCCAGCCTAGGGAGAGAGGAGTCACTTCCCAAGTTCTTAGTAGACAGGGATTGAACTCCTATGTCTCCTCGGGATTTCATTCCTTCTGTTTCTTACTGTAGCCTCTTGATCTGTTATCACTGCTGTTGTAGGACCCTGAGTGAATCTGTTTCCTCCAACCCCTGTGACTTTCCACATTTATACAGTTAGCCCGGGTTAATTTAAATGAGACAAAGACTTTCAAACCTTTTGATTGAATAAGGAGTTCAACAGTCGTGGGTTTTATTAGCCTCTAGGCCTGAAGGGAGAAGAAAGTGCCAGAGCTCCCTCTGATTTAGCATGATAATAAGATTTCAGTAACATTTTTATATGAAAATTATCCAAACAATTAAGAGAGCCAATCAAGTTACAGTATTTTGGGGATTAAGCTTTTGTAATCCACATTGGAAGTCTCCACATTTGAAAGGAGATTCATACTGATATTTTTGTAAATCATCTCAGTTCACCACTGTCAGAGATAATCTGGGGATGCTGCATGGTGTCTAGTTTTTCACAGCTGTAGGTTGAATGGGACATACCCCTTTCCCCCCAAGTATTCTCAAGGCTCAGCACTTGAATTCCATTAGCTAGCATGTAAAGAACAGACCTGAGAAGCTTATTTAAAATGTTTTTTGATGTTTATTTACTTCTGAGAGAGACAGACAGAATGTGAGTGGGTTGGGGCAGAGAGACGGGGAGGCACAGAATCTGAAGCAGGCTGCAGGCTCCGAGCTGTCAGCACAGCCCGATGCGGGGCTCGAACTCACGAGCTGTGAGATCATGACCTGAGCCGAAGTCGGACGCTCAACCGACTGAGCCACCCAGGCGTCCCGTGTATACTACCAATTTAAGTTTCTCAGGTCTGGGGGCGCCTGGGTGGCTCAGTCGGTTGAGCGTCCGACTTCGGCTCAGGTCATGATCTTGTGGTTTGTGGGTTCGGGCCCCACGTCGGGCTCTGTGCTGACAGCTTGGAGCCTGGAGCCTGCTTAGGATTCTGTGTCTCCCTCTCTCTGACCCCCCCCCCCCCCGCCGTTCACTCTCTGTCTTTCTCTGTCTCAAAAATAAATAAACATAAAAAAAAAAATTGGTAGTGTGTTTAAAAAAAAAAAAAGTGGAGGAAATGTTATCACAAATGGAATGTGAAACCTATAATGTGTGCTTTTTCTCCCTTTTCTAACCACCCTTGAGTCCTTACACCGTCTACCTGGGTGGGAACTAGGACGCCCTTTGCAGGAGCACCTGCTCCAGGCGACAGGGAAGTCCATTCGGGACAACTGCCCATCCCACACCCTAAGGATCACTGCTATTTCTGCTACCAGGTGAAGATTTGAGGAAATAACCATGTTCAAGATGTCTTGTAGGCACCCTAATAATTTTTTGCCAGTGTTATCTTGAGACTTTAAAAGAGGCCCGCTCCTTCTGAATTAGATCAGAAACAGCTTGATCTTGTAGTAGGAGCCTGCCTTTGGCTTCTTTTGGCTCTGCCTCCATCCTTGACATTCAAGGGTGCATTCAAAATGCAAACCCCTATTGTCCTGTTGCTCTTCCTTTCTTCCGACTTTTCTCCTCCATTCTTTCATGCCATGTGGTCTTTCTGTTTTTAAATTGTAGTAGAAAACACCTAAAATTTGTCACCTTAGCCCTTTTTAAGTGTACCAGCAGTAGAGTTAAGTATGTTCCCATTGTTGTGCAAGTGAGCTCTAGAGTTTTTTCTTCTTACAAAACTGAAACTCTGTACCCATCAAACACAACTCTCCATTTCCTCTCCCCGCCCAGCCCCTGGCAACCACCAGTCTGCTTTCTATTTCTGTCAGTTTGACTACTTTAGGGACCTTGCATGAGTGTTGTCATAGAGTATTTGTTTTCTGTGACTGGCTTGTTTCACTTAGCGTAACGTTCTTAGGGTTCATCAATGTCGTAGCAGATGGCAGGATTTCATTCTTTTAAAAGGCTGAATGAGGGGCGCCTGGGTGGCGCAGTCGGTTAAGCGTCCGACTTCAGCCAGGTCACGATCTCGCGGTCCGTGAGTTCGAGCCCCGCGTCAGGCTCTGGGCTGATGGCTCGGAGCCTGGAGCCTGTTTCCGATTCTGTGTCTCCCTCTCTCTCTGCCCCTCCCCCGTTCATGCTCTGTCTCTCTCTGTCCCAAAAATAAATAAACATTGAAAAAAAAAATTTAAAAAAAAAAATAAAAAAATAAAAAAAAATAAATAAAAGGCTGAATGATATTCCATCATACGCGTGTACCTAACACATTTTCTCTATCCAGTCGTTGTTGATGGACATTGGGGTTGCTTCTCCCTCTCGGCTATTGTGAATAATGCTATTACAATGAACTTGAGTGAGCAGATAGTCCTTCCACATCCTGTTTTCAATGCTTTTGGGTGTACACCCAGAAGTGGGATTGCTAGATCATAGGTAGTTCCAGTTTTAAGTTTTTGAGGAAGCACTATTCTGTTTTCCATACTGGTTGTACCATTTCACAGACACGAGGTTTCCCATCTTGCCACATCCTCACCAACGCTTGTTATTTGTGTTTTGTTTTGCTTTGCTTTTGATAGTGGCCATCGTATAATGGGTATGATATGGGTATCTTGTGGTTTTGATTTGCATTTCCCTAATAATTAGTGATGTTGAGCATCCTCTCACATACTGTTTGGCCATTTGTTTATGTTTGGAGAAATGTCTGTTCAAATTCTTGGCCTGTTTTTAAAAATCAGGTTCCCCGGGTGCCTGGGTGGCTACGTCGGTTGAGGGTCCGACTTCAGCTCAGGTCATGATCTCACAGTTTGTGAGTTTGAGCCCTGCGTTGGGCTCTGTGCTGACAGCTCAGAGCCTGGAGCCTGCTTCGGATTCTGTGTCTCCCTCTCTCTCTGCTCCTCCCCTGTTCACACACACTCTCTCTCTCTCTCAAAAATAAAGATTAAAAAAAAATAAAAAAAAAATCAGGTTCCTTGGGGTTTTTTTGTTGGTGGTGAGTTGTAGGAATTCTTTAATCCCTTAGGAGATAGATGATTTGCAAATGTTTCTTTTCATTTCATAGGCTGCCTTTTCCCTCTTTTGATGGTGTCCTTTGATGCCCAGAAGTTTTAAAGTTTGGTGTAATCCCATTTGTCTATTTTTGTTGCCTCTCTTATTGGTGTCATATCTAAGAATTCACTGCCAAATTCAGTGTTAGGAAGCTTTCCTCCCTGTGTTTTCCTCTAGGAGTTTTATAACTTTAGGTCATATAGTTAGGTCTTTAATCCATTTTGAGTCCTTTCCCCATTGTGTGGTCTTGGCATCCTTGTCTAACATCCATCGATCATATATGCCAGCCCGTTTTTTAAAATTTTTATTTCTGGGTGCTCTGTTCTGTTCTGCTGGTCTTTATATTCATGCCCATACCATTGGCTTTAGTAGCTTTGTAATATGTTTTGAAATTAGGACGTGTGAGGCCTCCAACTTTGTTCAAGATTCTTTTGGCTATTCAAGGTCCCTTGTGTTACATATGAATTTAAGATTTTTTTTTCTATTTCTGCAAAACATGCCACTGAAATTTTGATAGGGATTGCATTGAATCTGCAGCTTATTTGGGTGGTACGCACATTTTTATGATATTAAGTCTTCCAGTGCATGAACACGGATATCTTTCCACTTACTTGTATCTTTCTTTCAGCAGTGTTTTGTAGTTTTTAGTGTACAAGTCTTTCACCTGCTTGGGTTATATTTATTCCTAAATATTCTTTTTTTTTTTGATGCTATTGTAAATGGGATTATTTTCTTAATTTCCTTTTTGGGTTGTTCATTGTTAGTATATAAAAACTGGATTTTTATGTGCTGATTTTGTATTCTGCAATGTTGCGAAATTTGTTTTTTCTAACAGTTTTTTTTTTGTTGTTGTTGTGTGGAATCTTTAGGGTTTTCTATGTAAAAGATCATGTCCTCTGCAAGCAGATAATTTTTCATCCTTTCCAATTTGGATGCCTTTTATTTCTTTTTCTTGCCTAATTACTGTCTAGGACTTCCAATACCACACCGAATACAAGTGGCAAATCCTTGCCTTGTTCCTGATCTTTGAGAAAAAGCTTTCAGTTTCTCACTGTTGAGTATGGTGTCAGCTGTGGGCTTTACACATGGGTTCTTTGGTTATGTTCAGATTATTTCTTGTTACTGTCTTTTTCCTTTTATCTATATATCCTTATCCTTAAAAAAATTTTTTTTAACGTTTGTTTATTTTTGAGAGAGAGAGAGCACCTGTGCGCATGAGTGGGGGAGGGGCAGGGAGTGGGAGACACAGAATCTGAAACAGGCTCCAGGCTCTGAGCTGTCAGCACAGAGCCTGATGTGAGGCTCGATCTCTGAACAGCAAGATAATGACCTGAGCCGAAGTCGGGCACTTAACTGACTGAGCCACCCAGGCACCCCTATATATCCTCAGCCTTTTCATATAGCAATCTTCACATTCGTCCTTTATATTAACCTACTTTTTTCCTGAGAAAATCTTCTCTGCGGCTCTCTTGAGTAGGAGCTGCCTTGCCCCTTCAAATGGGTTGTAAGGTGGGGTTGACATCTCTTAGCTCCTCAGTACCTGTTCCAAACGGTTCGTCTTCCATCTTCTTATACAAGTCTCTTTTCCTTTGGGGCTCAGAATATCTGGCTATATCCTACAACTGTAAACCTTCTGGCTTTCTGGGATCTCACTTATGTTAGTTGTAGGCTTCAGTGCCTGGTTGACCAGTGTCCTTTTCCCACCGAGTCTTGTTACCTTCTCGTGTACCCCGAGTATACATGTGCATGACCCGTGTACCAGCCTGGCCTTCCTTTCCTGACTTCGTCTACTTCCAGGACTTTCACTGCTGCTCCGCCTTCTTCTGGGTCCCCCCTGACCCTCCGTGGCTGAGACCTTCTCACTGCTTGCCCCTGTTCTTCTGAAATCTGGAACTTCAGCATCGCAGTCTCTCAGACTTCTATTATTCCACGTTTCCCAACCTTACTCGTATTTTTTAATATTACCAAGACTTCTTGTCCCCGAGAGCCTCCAGTTTCTTCCAAATCCATCACTCTGCTGCTTTCTTCACTTTTTCCCTTGATTTCTTGATGCGCCTGTCACACACTTCTCAGCTGCACTTTTCACGAGTCCTCCTGGCTTTTTCTTTTTTTCTTTGAGAGAGAGCGAGAGCATGTGCATGCAGGGGCTGGGCAGTGGGAGAGGGAGAATCTCAAGCAGACTCCATGCTCAGCACAGAGCCTGACGAGGCTCTGTCCCATCACCCTGGGATCCTGAGCTGACATCTGACAGCCCCAGCTGCCCCTCTCTGAGAGGATGTTTCACCTAGGACGGTGCTCAGAGCTGGTCTTGTCTCCAGCCTGCTCCTGCCTGGCTCAGGGGTGCTTGTGTCTGGGGAATGCCCTCTTCTTTTCCCTGTCCCTTGCTCATGGCTTGGCTGGCACTCCACCCACGGCCTTGTTGCTATGTACCCACCTGGGAGCCCTTACGGACACCCTGAGGGCCCTCTCTTGACTCCATTCAGCCAGAGGCAGGCAGCCCTCCCTCCCTTATTCACAGCATGGAGCCCGACTCAGGACTCAATCCCATGACCCTGGGATCGTGACCGGAGCTGAAATCAAGAGGCGGACGCCCAACCGACTGAGCCACCCAGGTGCCCTCCCTGGCCTTTTCTATCCCTCATTCCTCCTCCTTTTCACAGTTAAGCTGTTTGAGTAGATTTTGTCTTCTTCCCTACCTCCTACTCATTCTATATCCCATGCAGTCTTTGTTAGAATTATTCTCACCAGTTTTACTTCTCATTCTTTTTGACAGCTCAGCTTTAGACACAGTTACTGTCCTTGAAATAATTTTTTCATTGCTTTCTGTTTTTGCTCGTCTATGTCTGGCTATTCCACCTCCTCCTCGTTGGCTCCTCCTCTCCACTCATATATTAGGGAAGCGGTTCCTTCGGGCCCTGCCACGTTACGTCCTCTCTCTACGTAATCTCATCTACTCAATGCCTGCAGTTTCCAGCTGTTTGTAGACCAGTCCCAGGTTTGTTGCCCTAAGGATCTCTTCGCGGCTCCAGACCTGTATGTGCACTCACCTGCTTCCTTAATGCGTCTGCTTGCATGCTTCACAGATAGATGCCTCAAGCTCGGCCAGCTGAAGAGCAAAAGCTCACTGGCCGCACCTGCCCTTCTCAGTGATTGGTACCACTCACCATCTATCTAACCTCCCAAACTAGAGATGTGAACCTCATCCCCCATCTGTCCTTCATTCTCCTTTCCTACATTCAGGCTGTACATTCTAAGCGATTTTGCCTTTTCTAAATCTTGGAACGTATTTGATTTCTTTTGCCAGCTCTGCTGTCGCCACCACAGTACCATCATCTCTTGCCTGGATTCTGTTTAGTTTTTGAGAGAGAGAGAGAGAGAGAGAGAGAGAGAGAGAGAGAGAGAGAGTAAGCAGGGGAGGAACAGAGAGAGGGAGACACAGAAGCTGAAGCAGGCTCCAGGCTATCAGCTGTCAGCACAGAGCCTGATGTGGGGCTTGAACTCACGAGCCGAGCTGTGAGATCATGACCTGAGCCGAAGTGAGACGCTCAACTGACTGAGCCACCCAGATGCCCCTCTTGCCTGGATTTTTATTAAATACATCCTAACTGTTCTTGCCTCTACTCCTGCCTGGTTTGTATCTAATTTGCACTCCACTGCCAGAGTGATGTTTAAAGAAGTGCGGGTTGCTATTGCTTTTGGATTCGACTCGACCTGACTTGGTGTTGTGTGTGCACATCTCCAGCCCTGCCACATCTACACCTTAGTCTATAGAACTCTCAGGTCACTTTGGAAGAAGTTCACTTTCCTTGAGGTTCTGTCTCAGGGCTCCTGGGAGGGCCTTCACACATCTTGTTCCCTCCTGGAGCACTCTCCCCTCCCTCCTTCCCCAGCCAGCTACCTTTTCTCCAAGTCTTGAACATTATTTCTTCCCTGCCCACTGCACACACACTTATGTTCTTCCTTTCTGTCTCCTTGGGTGAGGTCTCTATCATCGTGTCCAAGGCCAGTCCCTCCAACGCTGATCTAAATTCTGTTCTTTCTCATGGGTTATCCTCTCCCTCACTTCATCTTTAAATCTCATCCTTCCTGCTTTTTCCTCCTCCTTGTTGAACCCCTGTGGCTTAAACATATTGTCTCTCAACTGTTACTGCTCTCTTCTTTCATTTATGCCATTCTTTTTTTAAGTTTATTTTTTTATGTTAGAGAGAAAACGTGTGAGCACTTGGGGGAGGGGCAGAATGAGAGGGAGAGAGAGAATCCCAAGCAGGCTCCACACTGTCAGCACTGAGCCTGACACAGAGCTCGAGCCCATGAACTATGAGACCATGACCTGAGCCAAAACCAAGCGTCAGATGCTTAACCAACTGAGCCACCTAGGTGCCCCCCATTGATGCCATCCTGAAAGCATATCCCACATCTTCAGTCTCTACCTTCACTTTAGAGTAAGCCTAGTAAAATTGATTTCTATTTCATCTTTTGTTTGAACCTGCTCTTGACAAGGTCATTAATAGCCCCATAGTTGTCAAGTTCAATGGATACTTTTCAGTCCGTATCGACCACATTAGTTTCTCTTTGTCTCTCTTTTAGTTACCTGTAGGGTGTCTTTCTCTGCTCATCCCTTAAATGCTGGACTCTCCTGGGTTCCTCTTTTTATTCCACACACTGGTTAGATGGTCATAACCACACTACTGTTTGTAAGTATGATGTATCGATTTTGGAGTCCTATTTTTCTAGTCTTTACCTTGATTCTCTTGACGTTGTCTGCACATAAGTGGTCCTGGAGTTCTACCCTGGGATCAGCCATCAGAACATCCTTTCCAAAAGAGAACTCCGATCATGGCCCTCCTCAGCAGACAGCCTGTAAATGGCTCTCCAGTGCTTAGAGTGCAGAGACCCACTTCTTTAATCCGGCACAGAAGGCCCTTGGTGACCCTGCCCTTGTCTTCCTCTCCAGTCTTTTCCTGGTCCCTTCTCGTCCCACCTCCATGGCCCCTCAGCTCGACCTGTGTTCCAGCGGTCCCTAAAAGAAGGCCTGTTTTCTGCTACCCTTCTCTTTGTGTGTGTTCTTTTCCCTCTCCCCACAAACACTGGACTTTTATTCACCTGGTCATTAACTCAAAAATGTCACAGAGGTGGCATTCTCAGATTAAGAGGAAAGAAAAACAACAGTTACTCAATTATTCATTATTCAAAACAATGTGTTGAGGAATTACTTTTAACCCCATGCCAGGCTAGTCATTTCCGTGTGTGTGGTCTCATCAAATCCTCAGAATTGCCTTGTGAGAGGGGTAAGAAGATTTCCATACCTGAGATTAGGAAGTTGAGGCTCAGGTAGATTAGTAGCTGGTGGGATTTGGACCCAGGTAAATCCTACCCGAAATCCCATGTCCTTTCTTTTGCTGATGACGACTTTGGAGAGCAATGCTCACTTCTGTGTATAAGTACCACTGTATTTATTAATGACACTACCTTTTCACTGCCTTTCGTGTAACTTTATCAGAACTCTTCTGTAATGTTCCTGTTGTAGTTTTAACTGCTCCAATGGAATAAAACCCTTAGAACACCTTTATTAGCATGCACTATACACCCGTGGTGAAAACCGGACACACTGCCAGGGACCAAGACGCCTATTTCGAAACCTCCAGAGTGTCATTGGTTCCTCTGTGCTCCGTAGCTGTCTTTGTTGATACCTTTGTCTGACTCCCCTTTTGCTCACTGTTCTTGCCCTTCCCTCTGCCTTTCCCTTTTTAGCTTCCTTGATAAGTAGATGAGTGGATTTTCCTAACTTCTCTGAACATGTTCCAACATACCACAAAATTGAAAGCATTTTACAATAAACACCTGCCTATTACTTGGAGTCTAGATTTTACTGTATTTGCCTTATCACGTATCTCTCCATTTGTCCATCCCTCTCTGTCTCACTTTTTGATGCTTTTCAAAATAATTTGTAGAGGTCTGTACTACCACCTAAATACCTGAAGATGCTTATCAGTAATTCGGTTATAGGCAAATTAGTATTTGCTTATGGTGGTTTTTTAGTTATAGAATTTGTGTAAAATGGAATGTACAGATCTTTTTTTTTAAATTTTCTTTAATGTTTGTTTATTTTTGAGAGAGACAGAGCATGAGCAGGGGAGGGGCAGAGAGAGACACAGAATCTGAAGTAGGCTCCAGGCTCTGAGCTGTCAGCACACAGCCGGATGCGGGACTTGAACCCAAGAACCTTGGGATCATGACCTGAGCTGAAGTCAGACACTTAACCAACTGAGCCACCCAGGTGCCCCTGGAATGTACGGATCTTAGATGTACGTGCACTGAGTTTTTGTCAGGTGCATATACGTGTATCACTGAGATTCCTAGCACAGTACAAAATGTTGCCATCACTCTGCGTGTTTTCCTCATGTCCCTTCGTGGTCAATCTCTGTCCCCTGCCCCCAGAGGTAACTGTCCTGCTGATTTTTCCCCCCCACCATAGATTGATTTTTTCCCCCCCTGTTCCAAACTTTATGTACATGGAATAAGATGTATTCTTTTTTTGAAAGGCTTCTTCCTCTCAGCACAGTGGCTTTGAGATTCATCTGTGCTATTGCATTTATCTATAGTTCACTCCTTTATATTGCTCAGTAGAAGGTAAGCATATTATAATGGTTAATATTTTATACTTAGAGAATTGTAAATTCCTTGATTTTGATTTCTGAGACTGGTGAACATAATATTTTGCATTACTCATTTTAGAAAATACAAATTGTGGTCCACCTGCGTGGATTAGTCGTTTAGGTGTCTCTTAATTTGGGCTCAGGTCATGATCTCAAAATCCGTGGGATTTAGCCCCGTGTTGGGCTGTGGGCTGACACAGTAGAACCTTGGGAATCTCTCTCTCCCTCTGTCTGCCCCTCCCCTGCTTGCGCATGTATGCATGTTCTCTCTCTGTCTCTCAAAAATAAACATTAAAAAAAACCCAGACAAATAATTTTCCTGATAAAGGATTCACGTGCCAGTAATAACAGTTGCCTGTATTTTAATGTTGATTTTGAGATTTTAATAATGGTCATGGTTTTTCTAAGGAAAAGTTTTTTCTGCAACAGATTTGGAAGAAGTTGCATATGTTCCTCTTGATCTGTTCCATTTTTGGTTGCTGCCCTTAATTTGCCTTTTGACCCAGGTATCATTTTTTTGCAGGCTCTTTTCCATTGTTAATGTGCTTGTAAGTTTTCCTCCTCGGGAGTGCCTTCCCCTTTTAGTCTCCCTTCCTCTCAGTTTCAAGGAAGAAAACCTGTGATATTTTTCCCTCTGCATAATTTCCCCACAGCCGGTTGCTGGAGTCCACCGGAGCAGGAGCAGCAGGGGCTGCTCTCAGGACTCAGCAAGAGCAATTGAAGAGGAGGAAATGACCCTGTTTGCTGAAAGTAAAGCGAATTTAAGTGTTGCTCATTCCTCTTCAACTGCTCTTTCTAGGCTTTCTGGGCTCCCTGGGGGCGATTATGCTCCAGGTTCTTCAGTTCATCGTGTCGGCAGTTCCCTGCAACAGTCCCTCTCTTGTTCCTCACCCTTCAGTAGCACAGAATCTACTAATAAAAAGTGCGGGGGAGAGGAGGCATTGTAGTCTTAAAGTTGTCTCCGGAGTCAGAACTGACGCTTCCTAGCAGTGTGACCTCGGGCTCCCTAAACTAGGTCCCCCTGTACAGTGGGATGATAAGAGCGCCTCCCTGGGTCATTGAAGGATTGAGTGAGGAACCATAAAGCTGTTAGCGTAGTGCCTGATAGACATGGGGTTCGACAAATGCTAGTAATTGTGAGTAAATTTGATGTTCAGTACGTTGGGAGTTAAAATGAATTACTTCTGGTAACTGGCAGTGAATGATTTGAGAGACAACCGGTGGGGAAGGAAGACCAGGATCTGCCAGATGGTCTAATAAGATCTCAGCCTTATTCTTTCACTTTACGTGGAACAGGACAGCTTGGAAAGTGTGGTTTTATGACAGAACATAACCCCAGACGAGGCGGGGCGTAAGCAGTTACAGTTGGCTTGGTCTGGACCATCATGCATCTGATTTCAGCTCCCATTGTTGCTTTCATCTCTGGGGATCTCGTGCTTGCTCGTCCTGGGTCTGGTTTCTCTCCCTGGGATTTTGGTTGGTGAGCCTTGGCACAGGTTCTGAACTTCCTTTCCTGGCTCCGCAGTCAACAGTAGCCCTGCTCTTCCTCTGTTCTGGCTCCTCGTGCTCAGCTCCGTCCTTTGGCTCCGTGCTCCGGCACTGGTTCAGTCACCCACCTGGGCCTGTGACCCAGGGCTCCCGCCATTCATTTCTGTGGGGCGTCTAGTCTCTCAGCCAGAACTCTTGATACTTTCTTGGGGATTTTAAAGTCCCATTGACACTATTAATCCCTGAACGTGAAACTTGCAAAGCAAATGCGAAGCTAAGTGATGGTCCTGGGCCGTGTGTCCCTAGGTTTTTATTAATATTGGAGTTTTTTCCCTCTGAATATAGAAAGGTTAATCTTGATTACTGTATCATCAGCTTTCACCAGCACGGGTGGGAGCTCACCTTTCAAGTTCTGTGGCCAAAAAACAATTGCTTAGAAGAAGTAAAAATAAGTGGTTTTAAGTTGGCACGAGGGGTGTGTCGAGTGTCATTCAGTTTTATCGAGAACTTGGTAATAGTAATGATGATAATCACTCACACTCGATCAGGGCTTGTCATATACCAGACGTGATTCTAAGCACTTTATGTTTATTAACTCATTTTATCCTCTGAACAACTTTGAGATGGTTATTCATCTCCTACTAGTGTGAGATTAATAACCCTAGAAGGAGGCAGAAACCAAGGGAGAGCAAGATTAAGTAATTTGCCCAAGGTCACACAGCTAAAAAGTGGGAGAGCCCTGATACCAAACCATGTAGTCCTTACCTTAACCTCTGGAAATGGCTCCTGTATCTAAGGGAGCCGGGGAGAAATGAAGAGCCGTAAACTGAAGATTGTCTTCTGTCATAGACCCCATAGGACATAAGACAGATACTTTAACGTAGTGCTTCAAGTCTGGGCTTCTGAGCTAGTTGGGTCCGAGCCTTGCGTGTGCCACTTGCTGGGTGAGTGACTTTGGGCAGATTATTCAACCTTGTTAAACTTCACCTTATTCATCCATATAACCTCTGACAACCTTATTGTGACACTTAGGAGACATAATCACAGCTGCTGGCACAAATTAAAAGAGCAGTTACTTTTATTATGAATGCATGAGGCGCTCTGTGCTGGGTCCTGTTTGAAGGTACAAAGTAAATGTCAGGGGTGCCTAAGAAAAGATTAAAGTTTTTTTATTATGGAGATTTTAGTCATATAAAAATCAGAATAGTATAATCCCCATGTGTTCTCACCCTGCCTCGATAAATACCAACATTTTACTGATCTCATTTCATTTCTCTACTTTTCTTTTTGCCCCTCTGGAATATTTTGATGCAGATTTTCAGAAATTCTAGCTTCCATCATTTATACTTCGGTACCTTGTCTTTAATAAGTAAGAACTTAAAAAATCACAATGGCATTATTATGATCCTAACAATCCTGAAATTCTTTTATGTCTTCTCATATCCAGCCTGTGTATATTTTCCCTCCTATCCCCCCATTCTTTGTTTTATGGTTTGTTCAAATCAATATCAAAACAAGTTTTGACACATTGCATTTAGTATCTATTTCTAAAGCCTCTCGAACTATAACCCCCTCCTTCTTTTAAAGTATTTATTTATTTTCAAAACCAGGCAGGTCTGCCTTTTCCCTGGAGAGTTTTTCATAATCGAGATTTGGTGGATAAGTTATACCATTCAGTGCTGCGCAGAGTCCTGTGGGGGCCTGAGGCAAGGAGAAAAATCGGTGAATTGGTTCTGTGTTTATTTCAAACCGTGATACTGTGTTCATCATGGGTCTTTTGCATTCATTTTGATTTTTAGAATTATTAATTGTCTCCATTGTGGTTTTTTTTGGCGTGAATTTTGCACCTGAGGTGAATGCCTTACTCTCATTGTAGTCTCAGCCCTGAGTCTGTTCCCCTGTCTCTCCTGTGTCTTATAAACTGGCGATCAGACCCAGGTGCTAGAGCTTTGCTGCTGTCCAAAGCGTGGGCCGTGCTCCTGCAGCGCAGTTCCTCCTGGGAATGGATTAGAAACGCAGAGTCTCAGGACCCAACCCAGACCTGCTGAGTCAGAATGTGCATTTAACCAGGTCCCCAGGGGATTTGTGTGTATACTGAGATTGAGGATCACGGCTCCCGAGGCAGAATTAGATTCAGGTTTAATTTTTAGGGGAAGCATGCTTCATACACGTGTTGTGGATTTCTTCCCGTATCGTGTCAGGAAGTACGTGGTGTGGGGTTGTCCTGCTTTGGCGGATATTAAGATCGGTCAGTGGATTGGGAGGCAGTCAGCTTAGTCCACCCATTAGAAAGTGAAGACCGTGGCTTCTTAGAGTTACTAGAGCCACGTGGTTAAGAGGAGGAGTGACCATACGTGTTCCAATGTCGGCTTTCCATCTGCCCAGCTGTGAAACCTCGCTGTGCTTCAATTCTCTCTAAACTCTAACTTCAATTCTCTGTCTAGTGGAACTCATTTCTTTGGGTTGTCATGCCAATTTTCTTAGAATAGGGCCAGGCACAAAAAAGCTCTCCATCAGAAATAGCACTTCGTCTTCTGGCTTTTCCATCCTTATCAGAGAAAGCCTCATAACAAAGATGTGTTTGGAGTTGGGCCTTGCGGTGAGTGGGACAGTGTGCTAGGTGATGTGAATGCCTTGAGCATAGGCAGAAACTGGAAATGCAGTGTATTTTTGGAGATTAGCAAAGAATTTGACTTCACTATAGACTACAGTTACTTTTTTTTTTTTTTGGTAGAATAGGAGAAAAAGTTCAATTATGGAAGTCTTTGTAGGCAGTTTGTAGTATTTGGTGAGCAGTGGAGATACAGTGAAGCTGTTTAAGGAGAGGAGCATGTCATGAGCAAAGTGGCACTCAGGAAGCTTAGTCCAGCACCCTTGGGCAAGATACGTTGGAGGGGGAGGGCGTGTGGTTTGGGAGGGCATTTCATCATAGAAGCTAAGAGAAGCCAGACCACAGTGATGGCATTGGAAGGGGGAAAATAAATGGGTGGAAAAAGACTGTGATAGACTAATATCTGAGCATGAGCACTGTAGGCAGGTAGCCTGCTGGTTGGTTTGCGTTTTGCTATTTACTAGCTGCGACTTTTATCAAGTACTTAATCCCTTCAACTTCTGCACCCCAGTCACCTTCTGGGGTAATGGCGCTAATGAGATCTGCTTTGCAGGTTAGTTGTAAGGATTAAGTGAGATGATGCATTTCCTAGTACCTGCTACTAGGTGCCCGTCTCCTAGCTTCCCCTTGGTAAATGCTCGTTCTTATTATCATTCTATGATGGACTGGCTGTTTGGCTGAAGGAGAGGAAGGTAAGTCATTTTTTGGTTTCAAGACTAGGATAATTGGTGATACAGAAAGAGGCAAGTCGCCAGGGAGAATTGGTTTAAGGAGGAGGTATTATTCTCTTCCCTTTAAGCTATGTTGAGTTAGAGACTCTGACAGCAGATCCAGGGGGAAATATGTTAGATTCCAGGGG
This sequence comes from Puma concolor, assembly GCF_028749965.1. Lineage (NCBI taxonomy): Eukaryota > Metazoa > Chordata > Mammalia > Carnivora > Felidae > Puma > Puma concolor. The sequence goes on along the minus strand of NC_141668.1, from coordinate 13,787,526 downwards.
TAAATTATGCATGCGCCACACTTGACTAGACCTGTATTATTTCTTTGGGTACACATTATGGTTTTAGTAATGTCTTGGGCTTCATTTTGTTCCGGATCTCTGGGGTTCTGACAAAGCAGATGTTTTACCCTGACATCCGTTGAGATTAGCCTCTGCCTTTGCAGTCGGTGGTCCCAGGCCTGGCTGGTCCAGCACGGGCCGAAGGTAGCGAGGGATTTTTCCCCTCCTGGCTTTTCCTCATTTCACATTTTGTTGTGGTTTTAAGAAAGCAGTTTGTTTTGCTTTTCAGCCATTTCAGCGTTCTCTCTCTCTCTCTCTCTCTCTCTCTCTCTCTCTCTCTCTGTGCAGGCTGATGCTGAAGTTTGGGGTATTAATAGGTGCTATTTAAAGAAGCTCATTTATGGGCAATTAAATAACATGCCTGTCAGCCCAGATTTGATAGGGAATAGGGAACTTTTTTTTTTTAAGTGCAATGAAGTTTAATTATATTCCCTCTCCTTTTAGCTCTTTTGTCATTTTATTTAGAAAACAGATTTGTTCTTTTCTAAAAAAAAAAAATCTGTATTATTCTTTCCCATATGTTTATTGGTGGGGGGGTGGGGTGGGGCGGAGAGGACTGAGATGGAAGGGCAGGAGATATATTTAAGTTATGTTTTGTTTTATTGATTTCACATCATTTTTAGTGATATTTCTATCAGTGGTATTAGCTGCTCCAAGCACTGCAGAGAGAACAGTCGAAGCTCAGGCTAAACTAACCCCTCTGTAGGTGGTAACTGACATCTCCAATATTGTATGTCACGAAACAGCACAAATGCTGACAATAGTTGATGAGTTTATAGGTCAGAAGGTCTGTCCTGTATTCTGGAGCCCAGGGTGAATACCCCTTTATGCATGTGGTTTATAGAGCACAACTCGGAGGGTAGGAGGAAGGGAAGAAGGGACTCGGCCTACGGTATCTTTTCGAATAGCTGACATAACCTCTCTGTAACATTTTCTCTCTTGCCTTTTAATACAGGAGTAGATAAGAGTACCTTGTGTAAAACTGACAAGAGTAGCGGTTTCTGCTAGCTTTTTAATTTCAGTGCTGCATTATCCATTCTTGTTCACTTGTGGACTTGAGTGACTGGGGCTCTCCCCACTCCCCCTTCCTGTTTTAGTAAATACAGTCTGGGGAAAATGCCCTTGGCTTTCATTATAGTGTTATTGGAAATGTTGATCCTTGCGTTGTTAAATATACCACCAGGGAAAGAAGTCCAAATATACCACCATTTGACCTCAGAACTCCTGAACCCAAGTTCGGTGTATCCTTGTCACTAGCCCAGAACCCTTGTCCTTTACAGTTGATGGTAGACTTTAGCTTCCTTCCTCCTTTGCTAAACCTCACCGACAGCACCAGGGGTGACAGAATTTTAATGCCAGCGATTGCCTGCCTGCCTCCTTATTTTCTTTCTTCTTTTGTGCATTCTAAGGGTCATTAAAATGAAGACAGTCACCACTCAACGTATGCTTATCAGTAGTAATTCTTCTTGAGGCTTGATACTTTCACGACATTAGGGAGCTTCTTTATCTCATTATGGTTGGGAGAGGTAAGAAGATACAAATTTCTGAAGTCGCAGGTAGCACATCATGCGGAGGCCTGGAGAACCAGAAGGGACATCATTCTCTGGTTAAACGGGAAGACCAGACCGGAAGGCCCTAAAATCCTTCTGAAAGTCATAAGTGTTTTTATCGTTCTCCTAGAGTTTGTAACCCATCACGTTCCCCATTTACGTCTCTCCGAGTGAGCCTTCTTTAGGTCCAGAATAGATCTTCGAGCGTTCTTCTCGAACACACTGCATATCTTCCCGCTTGGTGACCAGTCTTTCCCTTGGGCGGAGATGATCACCATTTTCTCACGGGTGACACTGATCACTGCCGCCGCCACTATCTGTTCGGGTGGGGGCGATGTGTGCTTGACAAAGCTCCCTGCTGTGCACATAAGAGAATCCCTTCTCTATGGTTTTTTCTGTCTCTCCTTCCATCTCCACTCCATCCAGGCTGTTCCATGGACAACCAGTGCTCACCGCCCCTGGCAATATCATGCTTAATTACTCGAGTAGGCTTGGGTGAGTTGAAGTAGTTGCTGTAAACATCTAAACTTGAAATCTGTTTTGTATAAAACAGAAACTGGGTTGCATGCACCAGGGGAAAAGCTGGTGGTAGAAATTGCTATACAGTTTGCTTCTAGACTGTAGTGGGAAATGTCTGTTTTTGGGAAATTGGATAGATCAATATGATTTTTTTGTTAACATGCAAAGTTGTTATTGAAGTTACAACTTATCTTACTTTGCAGTCCTAAAGTAATAAATAAAACATTTATGGCTCAGAATAAATTGTGAACATCCCATTTCCTGTGGTAGCAGGCATGTTTGTATTCTTTTAAAGCCTCAGGCAGAGTGACATCAGCAGATTTTTTTCACTTCCTAATCCAGAAGCTTCTGATTTCTGTCAAAGGACCTGCATTTTAGTACTGAGCAGATAGATCTTTAGGGACCTTTTAAAAAATGATTTTTTTTTAACGTTTATTTCTTTTTGAGAGAGAGAACGAGCGAGCAAGCACAAGCTGGGGAGGTTCAGAGAGAGAGAGAGAGGGAGACGCAGAATCTGAAACAGGCTCCAGGCTCTGAGCTGTCTGGCACAGAGCCCGACCTGGGGCTCGAACTCACGAACCGCAAGATCATGACCCGAGCTGAAATCGGCTGCTTGGTTAACTGACTGAGCCATCCAGGCACCCCTTCAGGGACCCCTTTTTGATGTGACTACATGTTAAATTGTGCTAAACTTCAGTTCTCTTGGGAGACCGCATGATGTAGTAGAAAGAACATGGACTTGGAATTTATATACGGTACTTTGTGTGTGTGTGTGTGTGTGTGTGTGTGTGTGTGTGTGTGTGTGTCAGGGTTTCAGCTTCACCTTCAGATTTTTGATCCACGAGCAATCTAGAATTTCTCTGATAACAGACTCAGCCACTGGGACAGTTCTTAGGATGCTTCTTAGTATACCAGAAGGAGTTCTTCATTTAGCTTTCTAGTTCCTCATTTAACTAGTTCTTTTACCCACTCCCCCAAGCACGCGCGCACACACACGGTTCTTGATCTGGTCAGGTTTCCATGACTGTTTTAACTTTTCATCCTCAACTGTACCACGGTGATTTCTTCTCTTGCCCTTTGGTGGTAATTACAGAGAAGAGCTATCTCAGGTGGGTCTGTGGCTTCAAGAATGCCAAACACTCATACAAAGAATCACCTTCAGTTTTTCCTGCGGGACAAAGTCTGCCTGTGAGCACAGTGAGTCAGTCTCTCTTGATCAAACATTTGCCACTTATTTATTGAACAGTTATTTATTGAGTACCTTTTATCTACAAGGGGTGCTGTGTGCAGAAGAGAAAATGAGAAAATGGTGAATTATCCATGAATTCAAGGCAGTTATAGTGAAGGAAGAAAGGGGAGACCAGCAGTTTTGTGTGTGGTGGGCTAAGGGTGTGGGTGGCATCGGGTGAGGCCTTTCTAGTTTTTAAAAGGGATGGGGGATAGAGGGATCAGATCCTAGCAGGGGGAATGTTCACTGTTTTAGGAAAAGCAAAAGCGTGTGGTTTTTGCAGCATCAAGAGCGTGACGGGAGATAAGGAAGTGGTTCTTAACTTCTTTCCTCAGTTATCCACTGCGTTTTTCCTTTGGCTTTCAAATGAGGTACAGTCTGTGTACGTGAGGTATCCGGCGTTCTCTGTCATCTGTCCCAGGGCTCAGGGCATCTCTTCGGCTGCTTCTGCTTCTCACCTTCTCACGTAGACCATCCGATCCGCTTTCATCCCTCCATTACCACATGTATCTTTAGTCAAGATTACTGTTGGAATTCCACACGTGTATTTCCAGCTGTCCCTTGGACACCCCCACCTGGACTCACCCCTATCTCCGATGGACAAATCCAGAACTAAGCCCAGCTTCCACCCTCCTAAACCCGTGTCCCCTACCACAGCCCACTTCTGAGTGGTACCGCCTTCCACCGATGGCTCAGTGCAACAATGTGGACACTGCCTTGGACCCCTGCCTTCCCTTTCTTCCCCACAGGCCAGCCCTTGGGTTTGCTTCCAAAACATCTGCTGCCTCTGTCCTCTCCTGGATCCTGGTTCCCGTGGTCATCCTGTCGTCCTGGCTGTCTTGCATTCCTGGAGAACCCTCCCTGGTCTCCCTGGCTCCAGTCTTTGCTTCAACCATGGCTGGCTGACTTCACACTGCAGCTGGAATGGTCCTCCTAACACATCACTCTGGCCACATCCTGTATCTTCCTAACACCTTTTAAAAGTTTTGGGGCGCCTGGGTGGCTCAGTCAGTTAAGCGTCCGATTTCGGCTCACGTCATGATCTCATGGTCCGTGAGTTCGAGCCCCGTGTCAGGCTCTGTGCTGACGGCTCAGAGCCTGGAGCCTGTTTCAGATTCTGTGTCTCGCTGTCTCTCTCTGACCCTCCCCCGTTCATGCTCTGTCTCTCTCTGTCTCAAAAATAAATAAACATTAAAAAATAAATTAAAAAAAAAAAAGTTTCTTATGTCCTAAGGGTAAAGCCCTGATTCCTTAAATAGCTTAAAAGGACCGTGGCAGTCTGTCCTGTGCCTCCCCTCCTCTTCCATGGCTCCTCCCATCGCAGGCTGGCCTCCAGCTGTCCTGAACTTTCACTGTCCCATATTGGCCCTGCCTCACGCTCTCAGGCTTGTACATGCTGTTTCCTTTGCGTTCTCCTCCCTATTTTTGCCTTGCTACTTTTTATTTCTCCCCTAAATGTACACTTGAGGGCCACTTCCTATAAAAAGCTTTCTCTAATTCCCCCAAGACTCGATTAGGTATTCCTAAATGTGCCCCTTTTATAGAGCACATAAAAGTCACGTCACCTTACGATTGCCTGTCAAATTGTCTTTCTTCCCTTCTAATCTGTAAACTTCATGAGGGGAGGGCTGGGTTTATTCACTAGTATATCCAGGACATCTGCACAGCGCCTGGCATATCATTTATCAAGAAACCCGTCTTTTGGGGCGCCTGGGTGGCGCAGTCGGTTAAGCGTCCGACTTCAGCCAGGTCACGATCTCGCGGTCCGTGAGTTCGAGCCCCGCGTCGGGCTCTGGGCTGATGGCTCGGAGCCTGGAGCCTGTTTCCGATTCTGTGTCTCCCTCTCTCTCTGCCCCTCCCCCGTTCATGCTCTGTCTCTCTCTGTCCCAAAAATAAATAAACGTTTAAAAAAAAAAAAAAAAAAAAAAAAAAAGAAACCCGTCTTTTACTTTATCACTAATACTTGCCAAGAGCTATTTCAGGTCAGGACCCAATCTGGTTCGTTGTACCGTACCAAATACTTTGTGTTCAATGAATATTTCACCTGCTGCTTTTGGGAACTTTATTGTACTTGAACTTACTAAAAACATTATATGAATGCAAATTTTAAAAGTTAAGTGAGATTAGGAGGTAATGTGGTTAATTGAATGAATGTGCTATAAAGTAGATAGATGAATGAGTATTGCCCATTCACGATTCTCTGAGGGTAAGAGGAAGCATTAAAGCATGCATTTTAGGGTCAAGTTGGCATGGGTTGGAATGCCAGCTCTACCATTTAGTCACATGGTGGTCTCGGGCAAGTCAGTTCCTGCTCTGAGCCTCAACTTCTTCATACATAAAATGAGAATATAATGCCTGTCTTGCAAGGTTGTTACAAAGATTAAAGGTTTGTGAGAACAGCTGCTATAATATCTGACACATGGAAGTCGCTCTATGAATTTTAAGTTATTTTCTCTTTTATTCCAACAAAGCTGCCTTTCCTGAAACATTTTTGGAATTTCTTTTTTGAAATAGTTTTCAGAGCTGGTTATAGATCATCAGAATATATCAATGGGAGAAATCATTTTTTCTTTGAGGATGTGTGATTTTTAGAAACAGCTTGGTTCGGAGAGCAAGATCAAGATAGTTAATACCATTTTTGATATTAAAAAAATTGTGATTATAATGGGATTTTCTTTTGTAGCATCTAAATTGGTACATATTCTAGCTTTCTCACAGGTGGCATTGACAGCATATTCCATCTGGCACATTAAAATCCAGGGAATTAATTATAAAAAAGTCTTTTGATTTTGAATAGTGCTCTGATAAATCAAGTAGTATTAGCAAGCTCAAGAGAACTGAGGTCTTTAATCATATACTTAATCACAAGTTAACATTCAAAATTTTACTTCTAGTGAAAAAGAATTTGGGGAAAAAAAATGATCCAAGGTGCTACCCATATTCTTGTCTGTATTTGGGGTCATTCTCTTTTTACCTAGGTCTGCAGGAATCCATGTGGCTGAAATACAGTAAGGCAGATGGTATCTAGTAATGACCCAGAGGAGCCTGGCACATTCAAGGGCCTGCCCCTGCTAGGAGGGGAGCCAGGTGGGGGAAAGGGATGGGGACATACAGGCAGGTACGCAGCTTTTATAGCCTTGTAGAGAGTAATCCGTAGGATGTATCTGTCGTATAAAAGACTGGAGGCACAGGTAATTTTATAGGAAAAATACATTAAAGTGGGTGTTTGGAGGAGCATAGTTCTGCGTGGTGGTAGTGGTCCCCCCAGGGCAGTGTGGAAGCTGGATTGAGGATTAGCCCAGTCCAGGGGATCCAGTGGCAAATGCTCAGGTTGCTGCAAGGAACCCAGTTTTCTTTGGTGATCTATTGGTTACCAAGGGTTTAGTATTTTTACCTTGCCATGGTAGAGAAGTCGTGGATGTGAGGTGTCAAGTCAACTATAAAGTGGTGTTGTCATGTTAATCACTTTTAAATATTTTACTACTTTGTGCCTTGAATTTCCCTAATCGCGTGCGCGTGTGTTTAAATTACATATATAATTGTTGCTGTTAGGACGATTCACTGAGCGCAGTTGATGGAGAGCTTTTGGGTAGAAGAGCAAAACATGAATATTTATGAATCTCTGGTGGGGGAGAGGAGAGAAGCTTATGCAGCGACCTTTTGCCACAGGGTAGGAGGGAATGGTCACTCAAGCAAGTGGGGACTGAGCCTGGCAGTAAAAGGTGCCTGTCATCTAGATTTCACAAAGGGTTAGCTCCCCTAAAATGTTTGTTGTAGAGCAGCCTGCACTTTTGAGTGTCATTTTAATTTTAATAGCACATTGTTCTTAGGTTTCAGATGGGGAGCACTTTTAAAATTAAATTAAATGAAAATTCCAGTATTGTTAACATATGGTGTTATATTAGTTTCAGGTGCACAATACAGTGATGCAGCAGTTCCAGACATGACCCGGCGCTCACCATCATATACTTGATCTTAGCCAAAAGGCCAAGAAGCGATCTCATCTTGATAAATGTACTCTTTATTCCCCATCACCTCTTTTACCCGTCCCCCACCTCCCCTTTCATAACCACCCCTCTAACCACTCTTTAGTTAGAGTCTCTTTTTTGGTTTGTCTCTTTTGTTTTTTTTTCCCTTTGTTTCTTTCTTTCTTAAGTTCTACATATGAGTGAAATCATGTTATTTGTCTTTCTCTGACTTATTTTGCTTCGCATTATACTCTCTAGCTCCATCCATGTCCTCGCAAATGGCAGGATTTCATTCTTTTTATGGCTGAATAATATTCCATTGTATTTATATACCACATCTTCTGTATCCATTCATCTGTCGATGCACACTGGGTTGCTTTCCCATCTTGGCTGTTGTAAATAATACTGCAGTAAACAAAGGGGACACATATCCCTTCAAATTAAGTGTTGTTGTGCTTTGGTAAAAACCCACAGACGGGCGGCATGGGTGCTTCCCTCACACAGTGCTTTCTTCTGAAAGTTGACCGCTCTGTGAAATCTGGGGTGGTTCTCCAGGCTGGCTGTGGAAGAAAAATCATTGAGTAGCCTTTGACCGCAGCTATGGCAAAAAGCGAAAGGTTGTTTAATTTCTTTCAGTTTAACCTTAACTCAAAATTAGGTTTTGAATGACTGTAAAAATGCAAAATTCGGGGTGCCTGGGTGGCTCAGTCAGTTAAGCGTCCAACTTCGGCTCAGGTCATGATCTCACGGTCCGTGAGTTCGAGCCCCGCGTCGGGCTCTGTGCTGACAGCTCGGAGCCTGGAGCCCGTTTCAGATTCTGTGTCTCCCTCTCTCTCTGCCCCTCCCCTGTTCATGCTCTGTCTCTCTCTGTCTTAAAAATAAATAAATGTTAAAAAAAATTTTTTTTTTTAAAAATGTAAAATTCAAAGTCTCCAATGTTATGAGAATGGTCTAAAAAGAGTATTTTTTTTTATTTTTTTAGAAATAATTTAAGTGAAAGAACCCTTTTCTCCTTTCAGTTCTTTCCTATAAATTGTTTATTAGTGTTTTTAACTGTGGTTAACCAGGTTCAAATTACTATCTTCGCGCCATCAACATGCATTAGGATAGACTCTTACAAGGAGAAGACCTGGGGTCTGGTAGGCAATCAGCCATTTAAAATGCTCTTATAGTATAAATGGCATAGACACATTTTAGGAACCTTTTATGTTAAATAGACAAACATTTTTCTGACAGAATGTTTTCATTTTTGCAAGCCAAAATTTCACCTCATGCCAGAATTTTCCACTTGTGATATAATTGAGTGTCTGACAGGGATATAAAAAATAAGAGATTCAGATAAAACAGTAGCAGAAGCAACTAAACATCAGATTTATTTCTGGAGAATGACCTGAGTAATTTCCACTGGATAATACAAGTACAGGATAGGTACGTTAATCTTCTAATGCCGGGCTAACAAACCACTGCAAACCTAGTGACTTAACATGGCAAGAATTTATCATCTTCCAGTTCTTGGGGTTGGAAGTCCAACACGGGTCTCACTGGGCTAAAATCAAGGTGTCCACAAGAACTGCACTCGTTCTGGAGGCTCTAGGGGAGAAGCCATTTCCTTGCCTTTCCAGCTTCTAGAAGGTACCTCCATTCGCTGACTGGCGGCCTCCTCCCATCCTCAGCGCCAGCAAACTTGCACCTTTCTGACAATTTTTCCATAGTCCCCTTTGGTGCTGATCACAGGCAGGAACTTTTAGGGACCCCTGTGATTAGATTAGGCTCCCCTGCATAAAACCAGGATCATCTTCCCATCTCTAGATCCTAAACTTAATCACATCTGTTAAAGCCCCTTTGCCACCTAAGTAAGGTGACATATTTTCAGGTTCTGGGGATTAGGATGTGGGCGTCCTGGAGGGAGTGGTATTTTGTCTACCATTATGTAAATACTTAACACAGGATTTCATTCAGGGAAAGTACTTTTCACAAGTGCCTGTGCTTTGTTACAGGTCTTTTAGAAACTTTCACTTGGGTATTTTATAGGGAAGGGTTGTACTTTCTTTTTTTAAATACCTGAAAAAGCCAGTCTTACTTGTTTGGATCTTAACCTGCTTGCTAAAGCTAATGTTCATTCTCTTTGTTTGCTTTGATAGTGATAACCTGCTAAGGAGAGCCGCCTGCCAAGAAGCTCAGGTAATGTCACTTAATGTGCTAAAGTGAAAACCCGCTTTATCTCCACTGCGCAGAACACCCCGGCTCTTCCAGGGGACCTGCGCGGTGCCTTGCCTCGGTGCGGTTTGGAGAGATTTTCCTACTATCCGGATGAGTCAGGCTGAGAGCCAGCTCTGAAGAGAGCTGGAGGAAGTTAGCCATCTGGTGAAGAGCAGTTCTAACGCCCACCCCTTTAGACATGCTTGATTCTGGATTCGACCTAAGAGTGCATTACGTGGGCCGGTTGGAGCTCGGGGAGTTTGTTCATGTCTGTGGTTGTCCTTGAAGATCAGACTAAGCCCTGAATCTCCCCTGCTCCAAATAACCCCCAAGGATGTCCGTTCAGAGCAGGTGTTGCCCCTCGAAGTCAAATCTTCTTAAGACTGTTGATTCATATTTTTAAAGCCTGTTTAGCACAGTTGATTCATACCATGTGTGTGTTGTTCTCCCAGGCCTGTGATGCTGCACTTAAATATTCCTGTATCTGGCTGCATTAGTTAGGGTTGAATTAGAAATCCTTTCAAGTTGAATGGGGCGCCTGGGTGGCTTAGTCGGTTAAGCATCCGACTTAGGCTCAGGTCTGATCTCCACGTTCAAGCCCTACATCAGGCTCTGTGCTGCCAGCTCAGACCCTGGAGCCTGCTTTGGATTCTGTGTCTCCCTCTCCCTCTCTGACCCTCCCCACTCGCACTCTGTGTCTCTCTCTCTTTCTCTCAAAAATAAAAACCATTAAAAAAAAATCCTTTCAAGTTCAAGACCATGTTTTTGTTCTTCCATCCCCTCCAAGTTTGTACATTATACCTTGCAGGTGAAATTCCATGAGTTCCTGAGTTGCCTTTTTGTTGTATGTCATTTAAGCTTATGATATCAGAAATACCAAAAAGGAAACATGAAGTAAAAAACGGCAAAGGTATGATGTATTTAGTAGAAGATGTGGTGGCAAGCCTCATATTTGTTACTGAAATGTTTTCATAGATGACAATGACAATAGATACTATTAATAAATTCTTCTCTTTGGTGATTATCTAACTGTTCTAAATCTGTGGTTAAGAATTTGATTACTTATGTTGTTTGTTTTTATCTCCTATGGCTCTGCTGTTTTGAAAATCGATTCAAGGGACGCCTGGGTGGCATAGTCGGTTGAGCGTCTGACTCTTGATTTTGGCTCAGGTCATGATCCCAGGGTCGTGGGGTCAAGCCCCATGTTGGGCTCTGTGATGAGTGTGAACCCTGCTTGAGATTCTCCCTCTCTCTCCCTCCCCCTCCCTCCCCCTCCGTCCCCCTCCCTCTCCCCCTTCTCCCTCCCTCCCCTCCCTCTGCCCTTCTCCCCCACTCACACACACTCTCAAAAAAAAAAAAATATATATATATATATATAATTTCAAATAAATTTCAGTATTAAATTCGAGGTGATTCCCACCCCAAGCTAATTTTCCATTAGCAACTGGAAAATCTTCTCGGGAGGGGACGCTCTTCTTTGTTTCTCCCTAAGGAAGAGTGGTTACAGGGTCCTCTCTTTCTTGTTTAAGGAAAATGTGTCCACCTCTGTTCTGAGTGCCGTCTCTTCCTTTCTCAGAGACTGCTCCTCTAGCCATTTGCTCCCTCATATTTACCTCTTCCCACGGCTCTAATTCTTTACTTCTCAGCACCCATGGACCTCCTTCCATCAGGCAGATGGAAGTGAATTCATCCTTAGAGCCTACTCTCATTACTCTTTGTGTTTATGTCCTTCCTTTTACAGTCTAAATTCTTGAAAGAATTTTTTTTTTAATCTCCTGTAAACTCAACGTACTGTAGCTTCACATAAGCTCCTTAGCCCACTGTAAACCTGAGACTGGAGGTAGGTAAGAATTGGAGAGACTAGGAAACCAGGACATGGGAGAATCATCTGGAACTGTAGATCTGGAATTGGTAGGCCAGAGAAACTAGTTAATTAAATGACTTCTGGCCACATTCCAGAAAAGATATGGCTAGAGAAAGAACACATTACAATGTTTGGAGATTTGGCAGTGAAATTTTAAGGTTGAATTCAACAAAACTGAAAACCGTAGAAATTAGAACACACCAGAAACTTTTTACAAACACATGGTAGGTCTTTCAGAAGCATTCAGAAAGTGTTTTGTTTTGCTTTGTTTTGTTTTCAAAGACTGTGCGTGATGAGAACAGCTCTCCCCAGGATTGTCAGGGACTCAGTGGATTTAGAGTCACTTAATAAAACTCTTGGTGTAACTTTCATTTTTCTCCTGACTTTACTTTGTGCTTGTACACTTGATGTCTGCCTCCTTGGCCCAGACCTGCTCTCCACAATCAAAGACCTGAAAGCTTGGCTCTGGAGCTTTCCTACTCACTCCTTCTGGTGATGGTCTTTTCCAGCCCAGGTGGGAGAGCGCCAGCTCACCTTTGTTCCCAGCTTGGTTCTGCGCATCCGGTTCTGCGTGCTTCTGAGTGCCGCCACCTCCTTTATCTGCTTTTCAGAGCTGACAGATAGAAGAAGTTTGGGCTTTGGAGTCGCATGTAAATTCTAGGCTTGTGATTTATTAACTATATGACTTAATCTTTCTGAATCGTGGTTTTCTCAACTATTAAAATGGGAACATTTAATACCTCCTTAGTTTCTGAGAACTAAGAATAATGTGTAGGACAGAGGCAAATACTGGGTGCTTAGTAAGTGTCGTCATTCTTTTCCTTGCTAGTTAATGCTATTTGGCTATCAAGTTATACAAGGTCGCAAAGAGGAAGAGGCAATAGACTATTAGGTTTATTTTCTATATGTATGAAAATCTGAAGATGAAAAATTTTAATGTTTGTTTTTGAGAGAGAGCATGAGCAGGGGAGGGGCAGAGAGAGAGGAAGACACAGGATCTGAAGCAGGCTCCAGGCTCTGAGCGGTCAGCACAGTGCCTGACGCGGGGCTCGAACCCATGAACTGCGAGGTCATGACCTGAGCTGAAGTCAGATGCTTAACCAACTCGGCCACCCAGGCGCTTTGAAAATATGAAGATTAATTGGTAACGCATAGGTTCTTTATGAGTACGCTTTAGTAATAAATTGAAGGAGAAAAAGATTATACTCTGAAAACTGAGGACAAATCCGGTTAAACTTCCCTTCTGATCGACTGTGGCCTTGCTGATTATGTGTTTATAATAAACCTGGCCGTATCCTATGGAGAACAGAAAAGTTACTTACCTCTAGTAGATGAAGCAGGGTTTTTTTTCTTCTAGAATTTAGGTGATTGTCATTAAATAATGGTAGACTTTGTTATTGCCCACAGTGTTTTTGTCAGTATGAAATCCTGAAAGAACATTTTTTCCCCCAGAGTAGATACTGTGTCTCCTGGAAGTAAATGCCTTTGGAATGAAAGAATATATGTCATCGCTAACTGAATAAAAAGACATTTGCTTAAAACTTTTCTTCTTTCCTTTTTAGGTGTTTGGCAACCAACTCATTCCTCCCAATGCGCAAGTGAAGAAGGCCACGGTTTTTCTCAATCCCGCAGCTTGCAAAGGGTAGCTCAGTTTGTGATTTGTCACATCCTCCCTTTTCCTAAGGGGTGGGGGGAATCCTGGACTATCAGGCAGCTAGTTGGATTGTGTGGAATTGGAAGAAGAAGGCTCAGTACTCATCTAGCAATATGATTAATTTGTAATGGAGAAACAGCAGTTAATGAGCTGTAACTTGTAAAGCTGTCTGATGCTTAGCCAACGTGTCTAGCTGCAGTTTAATAAAAATCCCAGAATTACCACTCTCACATAAGTCTTCCCTGTGTGGGGACAGCCCCTGCTGTTGCGATGGCAATGATCGAGACTTCTCTGTCACAGGATGTTCCACGATGGCCAAGAGCACTGTGGGCTTGTGAAGTCAGAAATGACCTTTCCAGAAGGAGGGAACCTTGAGCTAGGTCTTTGGAGGTTGGCAGACTGACAGCACTCAGTCTTCCTGATGGAGGAGATGGGCCAGGGGGCGGGGGTTGTGCTAGGGACAGGAATGACTAGTTAGGTCCCTCCTGTGTCCCATGACAGTCTGTGACCTGGTCTGGCTGGCCTGGAAGAGTTGTGTGAAGACATGGTGGGCATTCAGGTGTGAGGAATCCATGGGACTTTGGTTAATAATCACATGTTTGTGTTCATTTATCATAACAAGGGTCCTGTGCTGGTGCAGGACGTTGAGAGGGGGGGAGGCTGTGTGTGCATTTAGCAGGACAAAGCGTCCGTGGAAATTCTCTGTGTTTTGTGCTCATTTTTACTCTGGACTTGAAAACTGCTCTAAATAATAAGGTGTATAAATTTTAAAAAACCATAAGGGAAAAAAATTTTTTTTCATTCTTAGGTGCTGCTCTCATTTAGTTGGAAAGGTGAATTTAAAAAGATTTTGAAGGCTTTTAGAAAAAATCATTTAAAACTTAAAGTTATTCTTTTTAAGTTTATTTATTTTGAGAGAGAGAGAGAGAGAGCGCGCGCAAGCGCGTCTGAGATTCAGAGAAAGAGCGAGAGAGAGAGAGGAAGAGAGAGAGGAAGAATCCCCAAGCAGGCTCTGCACTGTCAGCACAGAGCCTGATGAAGGCTTGAACCCACAAACTGTGAGTTCATGACCTGAGCCAAAATCAAGAGCCAAGCGTTTAACCGACTGGGCGCCCCTAAGATGCAAAATTATTCTTAAAATATAGTAAGGATTAAAAGGTTGTGTGTGTGTATGTTGGGCGGAATAATATTTTTTATTCTCCCTAATGACCAGAACAATTCTTTTTGTCTTTTCTGAGGATCAGAAAATTAATAAATACGTATTAGGTTGGATCGTTTAAGATCTAAGTCAAATGATATTAAGAACAACAACAACAAAAAGAATAGTTGGGACCAGCTTCTAAGTAGTCTTGTGTAAAACGCAGGGTCTCTGAAATAAGTTTCTTGAGTAAGAAAGAAGTAATTTCTTGAGAATAGTGAGTGTGGCTTTACAGATAGAAGGAGGAGTCAGGCCTTATTTTTAGTTCTGCAGTTTCTGACACTTAACTACAGATTGTCTGAACTGACTCTGCCTGCTTGAATCCTATCAGACTGGCTTGGTCAGAGCCACCTCCCTCCCCCATGAACATCCCAATCTTAACGCCTGTTGATCATTCGTCCTCACACCACATAATCAAAATACCCAAGATAACTAAACAGTGGTGGCCTGTGGCAGAAGCTGGCAGAGAACTCTGTGGGCTTCAGAGTTGGAAGGACCAGACTTGTATACTCTTTGGTTCTGTGTACTACGGGAGTTACATAACTTAAATCCTCAGTGTACTCATCTGTGAAATGGGAAAGTAATAGCTCCTACCTTATACAATTGCCATATAGAATAGACGCCTTTAGGATTAGATGAGATAATGCCTATAATGTGTTGGGCGTTTCTATTTCCTGTAAGCACTGGATAAAAGGGGACTATAAGCCGCTGTGATTACTTTGACTTGTTGGCGAGATTCAAAACGCTCTCTACTTGCTCTCGAAAGTGCTTGTAACTCCCCCCTGCCTACTGTAGTATAACTGTTGTAGGTCCTATTGCTTTAGAGACCTAGTAAGTTAGCAACTTGCTAATTCTGATGAAGAAAAATATGACACATTAAGTTCC
Source organism: Puma concolor (assembly GCF_028749965.1). Taxonomy (NCBI): domain Eukaryota; kingdom Metazoa; phylum Chordata; class Mammalia; order Carnivora; family Felidae; genus Puma; species Puma concolor. The sequence continues at coordinate 13,772,401 of NC_141668.1, read as the reverse complement.
TACTTAGATATTTACATTAAAAAATTAAGAAACTTTTTTAGAGCAGTTTAGGTTCTGTGTACATTTTTACATGTGAAGGTATTGGCATTTCTAAAGGTGGATTATTGTCTAAGAGTATAAAATCTTTATCTTTAAAGGTGAGGCAAGGGAAAGTCTTCTAAAGTTAGTGTCCCTTTTAGCAAGGTGAACCCTTGTATGCTTCTGGCCAGCCGCCACTCTGCAGCTCTCCAGCATCTTTTTTTCCCCTAAGCTTTCACTATTTAATTGCACTATTTTTGTCATCTTGGCTCTGCTCTGACGCATAATTCATAATTCATTGTGTAGCTATTTCATTATGTAGTGCTGGTTTAAAACTACATGGGTGCTTTAAGAAATAAGATAACTGTGTGTTTAGTATTAATAAATAATACATTAAGAAGTAATTGTTTTTTTGGTGTGTATGTGAACCTGGAAATTGCTGTAGGTACATAAAGTTTTCCTTTAGCTCTGGTGCTATCTCACCTTTAATTATGTAATAAATAATGCATTTCTTCCTGGTAACACTTTCAATTTTTTATATCGAACATGAGAAGGGAAAAAAGTCACTTTCATTTTAGAGATTGTCTGTAGCCATCGTATCCCGTAAAGACGTGAATAAAAGCCCAAATGTTCAAATCCTAGTTCTTCAACTTGGAGGAGTTTACCGATTTGTTGTAAATGATTAAAATAGCAGATTGAGATTGGTCCATAGTTGTGCTTCTCAGTGAGAGCTGATCCACTTCTAGCTGATCTTTTCTTATCAATCTAGTAACGAAAACAACCCTGGAAGGAGAAGCATTTGTAGTATTATTAGCTCAGCCCTTTGCTGTTGGGTGAAGCCCCAGAAATGGTGAGCTGGAAAAGGGAGGTCTTCATGTAGCCTTCCCTGCTTGTTCTAAGAAGCATTCAGGGCACTAGACGGGGCAGGGGATATTTGCGCCCTTTGCTTCTGACGTGCTCGTGTAAATCACGAGTTGGAGACACACTTTTTGAGTGGTTCTCGTGAAAATTTGTCCAACCTTCTCCGTTTCTATTTTAATTCAGAATCAGAAATGTTACGTGTTTCTCTCTGCCCTTTGGTGCTTATTTCTTTTTAAAGAATGTTGAATTTGGTCTGTGCCTCACTGCACATGTGGCCCATGAGCTACCTGTGCGTCTCTTCCTAGTATAAAATGCCTGTGAGAAAGTCAAAGCATGCATAACTGCTTTAAAAAAAAAAATCTTTTTTTTTTTAACATTTATTTATTTTTGGGAGACAGAGACAGAGCACATGTGGGGGAGGGGCAGAGAGAGAAGGAGACACAGAACCCGAAGCAGGCTCCAGGCTCCAAGCTGTCAGCACAGAGCCCAACGCGGTGCTTGAACTCACAAACCGTGAGATCATGACCTGAGCCGAAGTCGGACAATTAACCGACTGAGCCACCCAAGCACCGCCCCCCCCCAAAAAAAAAACGTCTTTGAAAGAGGACTGAATAAATGTGGATGTGAAAGTTAGAGGTTCGGCGTTTTGAAAGTTCTAGCTTTTGTTCTTCTTCGATGTGATAGTTGAAAATGTTTGGGCAGAAAACAGGTCAACTGATTGGTACGCTTAACATTTATTCAACTCTGAGACTATGCCATTGGGGACTCTTTGCAAGTTGTGCAACCCTTGATTCTTGGGCTGTGTTTCTGACTCCTCACCTGCACTGGACAAGAGTCACTGTCAGAATGATGTATTTGATGCTTTTAAAACACAGGCATTCTTCAAAGGACTCTGTTTCTGTTCTTAGATCACCTCACAATTGTGTCGTTTCCTTTTCCGCAGAATTTACATGTCTACATTTGGGGCAGGTTTATTCATTCATGCATTAGTGCATTCATTCATCAGATACTTATTAAATATCTTCTGAGTGTGCCAGATGTAATCCTAGAGGCCGGGGGATGCAAGGATTATAAGATTCGGTGTCTGTTTTTGGAAGGCTTTCAGTCTTGTCCCAAAGACTGTCTTGCCAGATCACTGATCGTCATGCAATAGGAAAATTCCTAAGAGAGGTGTATACAAAGTGATAGGGCAATAAAGAGAAGTATGTGACTATGCCTGGGAGCTTCAGACAAGCTGTTGGTTATCCTAAAGTTACATTAATTTCAAACTTACCCTTTCTTAGCAGAAATTCTGCCTTCATCGAAAAGAATTTTGCTCCTTCTCCTGGGATTTCACTACAGGTTTGAAACTCAAGAAATGGAGATATCTCTAGTATTTGAAACTGTTAAAAATGGTGTATTTCTTCATCAAAAATTGTGTCCACTGAGTTAGAATTAATCAGTATTCTGTGGGGTTCAGTTTATTCCCTCGGGCCATATGAAAAATGGTAAATACACTCTCCTTCTACCCCTGGAATATAAATCAGTTCCATGAGGACTTACTACATTATACTTAAGTTCTAGTTGTTTTTGTCTGCTTTGTTGTGCTGTGTCCCTAGCCCCTATACCTGTGTCTAGCACATAGTAGGTCCTCAGTAAATACTTGCTGAATGAATCAAATGTTGTTTCCTGAGGGGAGCCATACGCAGTGAACATTCTTCCTCTAGAGGAACTAGACTCTGAACTGTAAGCATCCCAGATGGGTAAGAGCTGATTGCATTAGAAGGTAAACTCCTGGAGGCCCCAGAGTGGTAGCATCTACGTTTCTATCCATAGAAGCTCATCACTCATTGTTCGACTTCCTGTACTTGCACAAATAGAGGAAATTTGCTTCTTGTTCTACTCCAGCGAGGATGGCTGGGCTTTTTATTCTCCCTCTTGAGAACTTGTGTTAACATTTTTGTATTTTTCCTTTGTCTACAGCAAAGCCAGGACTCTATTTGAAAAAAATGCTGCCCCGATTTTGCACTTATCTGGCATGGATGTGACTGTCGTTAAGGTAAGAACGCTCCAGAGTGTTGATTTTTTCCGAGCTACTTATAACTTCTTCTAACTTCTTATAACTTACCTTCTTCTCTTGACTCCATAGCAGAAATCACTTAACACACAAGAAGCTGGGAACAGAGGAATCAACGTTGTGTCTTTGTTCTGATCATTAATAAAAGTGGTTTTATTTTTATTTTTTTCAAAGCACTGCCAGCTTTTCATTTTCAGAGTAAGATTAGATGGAAGCATGAACTTGATTCCTTTCATCTGCAAGATAGGACGTGGAATTACTGTCTCTTAGAAGATGAAAGTAGGAATAGCTGTAAGAATTCTTTTCCTGAAAATAAAAAAATTTCCACTTTGAGTAATTAATTACTTGGTAGTGCCACAGACAGGTAAACATTTTCTCTCTGGTGAGGAATTTTAAGTGGTAAAGCTGTAGAATTTGTGACATTTGGCTAAGACAAGGAGACAAAAGTAAGTTAGAAGGATTGTGCTATAGAGAAGACGCTCCAAGACTCCACTCAAAGCCCCAAAACTTTGAAGCAATATGTATATGGGGGGTACTGAGGCGTGTGCATTGAAAATCACTCTTCTCATGTTTGTAAGTCTGTAGTTTATTTTTAATATTACACACTTTCATGAAATCAGAGATTCAAAGGTAATTGAATCCAATTTACCGTGACGTGTTGACCTATCATGTCCAGCTGGTCGGAGATGTGGTCTTCAGTTGTCCGCCTCCAGGGACGGGAGAAGGGGGAAGAGAGCTAACATTCATCTGAGTGCTTGTAATGCACGTTTCAGGCTCCACGTATGAGAGATCCTAGAATTGTTATGTAGGACTGACATTTCTTCTTTGAATGTTCGATTGAACTCAAAACCATCTGGACCTGGAGCTTTCTCTGAGGGGAGATTGTTTTGTATGGTTCTAGAAGTAGTGAGGTTCTATTCTTGAATTAATTTTGGCAAGGCACGATTTTCAAGCAATTTGTTCATTGCATTGAAGTTTTCAAATTAATTGATACCAAGTTGTTCCTAATTTCCTCCTTTTGACTTTAAGTTTCTGTAATACTTGTAGTATCTCATTTTAATTCTTCATATTGTTTATATGTGCCCCCATTTTTTCTCTCATTAGTTTTGTGAGAGATATGTCAATTTAATCCTTGCCAAGAATCAGTTTTTGGCATGTTGATCCTCTCGTTTATGTTTGTTTCATTAATTTCTAGTCTGTCTTTATTGTTTCCTTTATTCTACTGAGGGTTTTTTCCGCTGTTCTGTTCTGACATTTTAACTTGGATGTTTATTTATGTTTTACCGTTTTTCATTGTATTTATTTCAAGCTATAAATTTTGCTTTACTTCTTCAACTGCATCTTCCAAGTTATGATATATGATATTTTCATTAACATTCATTAAAAAATATTTTCTAATTTCCATCATGATTTTTGTTTGGCCAGTGAGTTCTTTAGACCCGTTTTTAAATTTCCAAATATAAAGTTTTTCTAGTTATCTTTTTTCCTAGTTAGCATTTTGTTAATGATTTCTTATTTGATTGCATTATGGGTCAGTGAATGTAGTCTATACAATTCCAGCATTTGGAAGTTTATCGAGTCTTGTTTTGTGGCCTAGCGTGTGTTTTGTTTTCATAAATGTTCCCCGTATGCATGAAAGAGTATCAGTCATCGGGTACCATGTTCTGCTTGTGCCCAATGAGTTAAGTCTGTTTGTTGTGTGGTTCTAGTCTTCTGTGCCCTGAGTTTTTTCCTTCTGCTTTAACTATAGAGAGAGGGGTATTAGAACGCTCCCACCGTTAGTGCAGATTTTTCTATTTCTCTATGTAGTTTTGCTCATTTTTGGTTTTTATATTTTGAGATGGTGTTGATAGATTGCTCTCCCGTTTCAAGTCACCTCATTTGTCTTGCACTTTGACCCTGTCGAGAGCAATTCTCTTTAGCCCCAGTATTACCTCTGCCACAGTCTGTCTTCTCTAGTGTTAGTGACTCTAGCTTGCTTTGGTTGGTTTTTGCTTGGTGTAATATTTTTTTATCCCTTTACTTTCAGCCTTTTTGTATCTTTATATTTTAGATGTACTGCTGGTAAAGGCTTGAAAACAGGGTATTTTAAGGATCCAACTTTTTTTTTTTTTTTTTTGGTCTTTTTACTGGACCGTTGAATCCATTAACATTTATTATAATTACTGCCGTATTTCTTTCTACACTAGATATCTACTGCTACATAAGAAATACCTTGACAACTGCTTCTCTGCTTCTGATTCTGTTAGTCAGTGGTCTGTTCAGAGCTGCCCTTGTGCTGGTCTCACTGGGCTCACCCATGGCCTGGCTGAGGAGGGATGGCCTAAGATGGCCTGACTCATGTATCTGTGGGTCAGTTCTGCTGCTGTCTGGCTCATGTGGTCCCCAGCACACATCTTCACCTGGCAGCTGGGTTCTCTGAAGTACATTACAGACATCATGTCATTTTAATCCCTAGATTCTTCAGTATGCACTTAAAAAAAAAAAATCAGACTACCTTTCTTTGTAACGGCGGTGTCCTTATTATACCCAGCACAAGTAACAGTTCTCTAATATCATGTCATGTCATGCTAGCTAGTGTCTTGATTCACTTTTCTTTATTTAATATCATTAGGCCGCTTTTTTTTTTAATCCTTCCTTTGTTGGTGCATTTGGAATTTTCATCTTCAAGTATGTTATCCTTATAAATGTAATCTTTTAAATAACTGTCCATTAAATCTGTCAAAAATTTTTAGAATTTTGGTGCATTCATGTACATATTCATATTTATTAATTTTTTTGCAAGTATTTATTGACTGTCTACTGTGAGCTAAGTCCTGTTCTAGGTATTGGGGATACAGGCTGAACAAAATAAACTTTCCATGTCTGTCCCCAAAGAGCTTCAAAGTGGGAAAGGGAAGGATCAGATAGGAAACAGATACACAAACATAGGGTTTGTCGGATGGTGATGAGTGCCAAGAAGAAATATCAAGTAGAGTAAGAGGACCAGGAGGAATAGGGGTGTCATTTACATATTCAGTAAATTACCTTTTGCCTCTATTGTTGATAGTGTTGTATAGAGAAAGGCTCAAGGGAGAGTCCTAAAGAAATATCACTGGGAATCTACCTACAATTTGATGTCACTTCACTGAGCTGCTCCCTTGGAGCACAGACCTTCAGTTGGTACCTAACTAACCTGCTTTTAGCATATCGTTCCCACATTTCTCTATTTTGTCCCCGAGGACCTCATCACATAGCTTGCCAGGTGCCTTGCTAAAGAGCAGATACAATGTCTGTCTAGTTTCCCATATCTACTGATCTAGTAATGTCAAGGAAGATGAGGATAGTCCAAAATGCCTCGTTCTTAGCGAACCCATACTGATTCCTGACGATCGCCTATTCTGGGATACTCACAACCCATCCTCTTAATCAGGATTGACATATATTCTTTTTAAAAAAAATTAACTATTTGCAAACGTGTGTTTAACTATAAAGCCAGCCATTTCATTTTTAGAATAAAAGTGGGATAATTCATCATAAGATTAATGGTGTTAGTTCAGGGCTTCTTTTTTCCTCTGTGTTAACTGCGCTCAGGCACTTTGCCTATTAGTGTGTCTTGTACAGTGTCAATAGGAAGGGCTGTTTCCTATTTTAGTATTAGTTGCATTATGTGTTTTAAAATTTAATGTTTGGTTTTAGAGGTAGTGGCTTAGATGATTCATTGAAGTCTGCATACGTATCTGAGGAAATACTTTCAGTAAAAATGGTGAGGTTTAGGTACTGTGTTGTAACTACTCTGAATCATACCTGTACATCTTTAACGTGTAGTCATAGCAAAACCTAACCTTTCATTTAAGTACAGTACAAGTTATGAACAGTTACCTTGCTAGTTTAGTAGTTTTATATACTGCTTTACAACAGTACTAAGGGGAAGCTATTATTACCCCATCCCCCAACACACATAATCTTATTGATAAGGAAATTAAGCTCCTGAGAGTTTAAGGCCTCTCAGCTACAAAGTAGCAGGGTTGGCCTTTAATCTGGGTTTCTTGGGTTCCCAAATCTGTGCTCTTTTCATTACATCTGTTACTCTGTATTTGCATATACACATGACTTCCTGCTTTCAGATGAAAGGCACCCAGTAAATAGTGTAATTGAATCTGCACTGGACTGGAAATGAGTCCTTTGACTAGCTAACTGTATAACTGGAGACAGATCACTGGGTTTGAGTTTTATATATATGTATATATGTATATATGTGTGTGTATATATATATATATATATATATAAACATAAATTTATGTAACATAAATATATATATAAAAATATGTATAAATATATATTTTAACATTTTTTTTAAGTGTTTATTTCTGAGACAGAGTACAACTGGGGGAGGGGCAGAGAGAGGGGGAGACACAGAATCTGAAACAGGCTCCAGGCTCTGTGCTGACATGTGACAGCAGGGCTCGAACTCACGAACCGCGAGATCATGACCTGAGCTGAAGTTTGATGCTGAACCGACTGAGCCACCCCGGCACCCCGAGTTTTATATTTTAAAGAAGCTTAAAGATGGTTTCTGAGGTCCCTTCCAGCTCTAAACAGTACAAAAGTATATATATAATTGCTTTGATAGCTGCTTAGTTTTTCATGCCTATCAATTATGCAGACTTTGGGGAAAGACTTGTGTAAAACTTTAAAGAAAATATCCCAGATGTTTACATCTTTGATCTTATGGCCCTAGGATGATAAATTTACCAAAGTCTTCTTTTGTATTTCAGACTGATTATGAGGGCCAAGCCAAGAAACTCCTGGAACTGTTGGAAAACACAGATGTGATCATTGTTGCAGGGGGAGATGGGACACTGCAGGAGGTATGGCTGTTGTTCTGTTTGAAACCATTTTGAAGGTGAGAAAAATGGAAACTAGATGGTTGAGCAATGGCATAAAGTGGTTACAACTTAAGGAAATGATTTATTTTTAGTTTATTTTTTTAGGATTGTTACTCTCTGAAACAGGCATAGCATTACGTTTTCCTCATGTGCTTTTATTTCATCGCTTTGTATAAACTTTATACCCAGCATATAGAAGGATTTTTGTTTTATCAAATTGAAGTTGGATAAAAATGAATACAGAGAAGAAATGGTGTTGAGTACAATAAGATTTTTATACGTTAGAGACTCTGATGGAGAAGCCCTGTTGGTTAGGGAGTTAGGGAATCAGTTTTAATTAGGAAGAATTTTATTCTTCTGAAATAAACTTAAAGATCCCCTTTTGAACAAAATGCATTTGCCTGTCCTCACATCATTTCCATCACATGGAATGTTATCTCCTAATAGTACAGTTAGAGGCCGGCGTCTACATATTTAGGTGTATGTATCTGCCTCTCTTTTAAAACTTCATGTCCTTAATGCTTACTGGTCCAATGAGGACAGGAAGTATGTTGCCCTAGAAGTGCTCTTCTTTTGGAGGGCAGCAGACTGAAACCTTCATTATGTATTGGAAACCCCTGAAGAGCCAGGTCAGGTGCCCCTCCTCCGGCTCAGTGTTTCCATCCCATGGGCCATAATTCACATTTGTGCCTCATTTCTGATTGCCTTTTGCCTCCATTTGGTGGTTTCCTCAGTGTTGAGGGATCCGGAGCTAACAGCAGACAGAGCAGTGTCCTATGTTTGACTTAGCAATTATGTGAGCCTTAGTAAGCTTCTTTTAGAAAGGCTGTGCTAATGATCTTGTGATTGTTTTTATGGCTTTTTAATGAAGTGTGAAGAATACTGGTAGCATGCCAACAAAGAATGAAGTAGACCTCACGACAGCCCCCTTTAATCCTGAAATTCAGTGAGGCAGGAGGTGAAGGGGGAAGATTGGCATCAGCCTGTACTTCACAAAACGTTTTTAAGAAATATACCAAATCGCGTATCTGGGATCATCACAGTCATATAAAAATAGGCACTGAATATGCCAAAACATAAAAAACTGATTAATGATGGTTGTTCTGCATGGTGGGACTTTGAGAAAGAATTTTCTTCTTCGGGTATTTTTCACCACTTTTACAAGACCTGTGTATTATATTTTAAAAATAAAACATGTACAAATTCAAATTAAAAATATCTTTTAAAAGTGGGGCCGCTCTTCCCCTTGTCTTCATTTTCATCAATAAGAAACATTTATTGAGCAGAGACTTTCCCGCGTGTAGCAAAGAGTTAGTTTTTTCCTGTATGTGCACTTACAGCACAACCTCAGCTCTTCCGTATGATTGATGGGTGCCTCACACTTGTATCCATTTTATAGAACTTAAAACAATTTTGCTAATATGATGTGGAGGTTTTATAATTATTTTGTCTTAGCCTCTATTGGACTATTGATTTTAGGTCAAGAATAAAATCTAATTTAGCTCTGATCCCTTTGCAGAATACTGTGGTTGAAGAGCTAGTACATCTTTTCACATAGTTTCTAGGAAGAAAATAGGAACAAGTTTGTGATCCATGAAAATTGAGTCTAATTCTTGTATGATAAGGGGAATACACGTTGTTTATAACATTTTTTTTTAACATTTGTAGGTTATTACTGGAGTTCTTCAAAGAGCAGATGAGGTGAGCTTTAAAGAAAGAGCAATTGCATTTTAACTTCTGCATTTCTGTTCTTTTTCTCTTCTTTTACCTTTTTTTTTTTTTTTACCATTTTATATGTTAAGGTGCTTCCTTGGGTTTTAGTAAATACTGCTGCCTGTGTCCTAGAACACTTTTATTATTAATCTGTGGCAGACTTCTCTGCTGTAGTATTCCAGAGTACCCAATAGCTTTTTACTGGAAAAGCTATTGTTTGGAATATAAAATTTTCCCATGGAAACTCTTGTTCACAGAATTCCTTCATAAATGAATGGTGGTATATCCATATACTGGAAGCCATGGAGCAGTAAAAATGAATGAATTAGATCTATAAGTATTAATAGATCTTTCTCTCTATGTGTGTATGTATACACATATATATTTATGTGTACATATACAATTTTTAAAATATTGAATGAAAAAGGCAGGTTGCCAAAGTATGTTAGGCATTACTACTAGGTTTTGGAATTCAGAAAACAATACTGTATACTATCGATGAATGCCTAAATATGTTGTAAAAGAATAACAATGTGGCTGGAAAGGAATCCCATCAACAGCAGGATAATGGTTGCCTCTCAGAAGGGAGAGAGGGAAACCGATGAAGGACTTCTCCTTGAATGTGCTTATTCTCTTTGCCTTCTTTATACTGGAGATTGTTTATAAAGCCTTGTCATTAGTTACTCTACAAAGGTTAGATATTTTTAGTTGAATTTTATCCACAATTTTTTGAAATAATACTGTGACAACATAATACAATTTCTGTCACAATAGCACATTTATCTAATATCTTTAAGACCCTCATTTTTGTAACCAAATTTCTTTGAACCAATTGCCGTTAATGAGTACCCAAATATTTCTTCCAGATTCAGAGTCCTGTTTTTAAGGGCTTTCTCATTCTAGAAACTGCTCACTTAATGTTACCCGATTGCTGGTCTAGGGAAGGGAGAGACAGGGTAGTGGACTTAGGGTCAGTTACTTTGTCATAGTGGACGCGTCTGTGTCTCTGTTCAGCCTGACTTTTTTTGACCATAACCATAAAACTTTTCTTTTTTTCCCCTAGGCTTCCTTCAGTAAAATCCCCATTGGATTTATCCCACTGGGACAGACCAGTAGTTTGAGTCATACTCTCTTTGCCGAAAGTGGAAACAAAGTCCAGTAGGTTGTCAATGTGGGGCGGTAGCATTTGTGGGAGACTGAGCCTGGGAATGGACAGTTCACATGTGGGTGATATGAATTTTTTGGTTTTGTTTCTAGCTTTGATAGCCTGAAACCTCAAATCATTAAGCGCAAGACCTAGATCAAATTTCAACCTTTCTGTTCACTGGGAAGTTTCCTTTTTTGGGTTCTGGGACCCTGGTGATCTGATATCAAGTGCCCAGGTCAGGTGTAGAGATGAATATTGATGTCCTTTTGTCAGTTTTGAAGATTGCATGCCTGACCCAAACTGTCTTTATGCCTTTATGTTGTAAGATTGTCTAGTGAAGACAGGTTTGCATTGATCATTTGTTTGCTTTAAAAATGCATGATCACAAACAGCATGTCCCTTGTGAAAACTGAACAGGTAGCCGCGGCTTCTTTATTCTGATAATATAAGTAGCTAGAATACTAAGTAATAGTGGCATCCTTTGGGAAATGCCTAAAGTGGAAGGCAGTGTGGATAAAGCAGCTGGGGAAGCAACATCGAAATGAAATTGCTGTGAATCTGTCTTCAGGAGTCGGGCAGATTGTTGTTGTTGTTGTTCTTTTCTCTCAAAAGCCTTATGTAAACAAAGCTGTAGTCCTTCGAGAAGATGGAAATCTTGAATATGAGTCCTGGCTTTGAACAGTGACAAATAGTATAACTGAGAAAATCCTTTGCAGGCTCTCGTTGTCGGTTGCTTGATCTTTAATGTCAGCTTTGTGACACAGTTAGGGGAGATCAATAAATAAATACTTGTTGAATGTGTTAACTAAAATCTTCTCGTGATATTTCTGGTTATATAAGGTTCTAGAATCATAATAATAGTATTCAGGTGATTTACTGTTTGGGTTTTTTTTTTTTTTTTCTTTCTGCTTTTGGGATTTTGATTAAATTGGTTTCTGTGGATTTATTTTTGCTGTTACAATTTTAGGAGTTATTTTATATCTTTTAACCAATTCTCTCTCTTCTCTCTCTGTGTATATATATCTACACACACACACACACACACACGCACACACACACATATGTGTACACCTACATATATATTATAAAAGTCTTGGTCCATATGTCAAACACGAGGCATAAACATAGACATATATCAGGCCTTCATCTAACGTCTCTTGCTTCAATCCTTAATCTGTGTGGGATGTCCAGTTCTTCATTAGTCATCCTAAAGCCTGACATGGCATTTCAGTTTGCCAGACTTGTTATTCCCAATTTAGAATTTCTGAGGAGCAGTAGATATAACAAAAAATGAATTATTCAAACATTTTTGTTTATCTGAGATAAATTCTATGTGGTTTGGGCCTTGGCTACTTTAAAGAGTTAGTCTTTCTTTCTGTGTCAATACAGATTATTTGAATTGTTTAGCCAATGTTCCCAAATATGTCAGTGATCCAGAGGGAGACCATGTTCCTTGGAGAACACCTTGCCTATCTAAAAAGCCAGCTTATGCGCGTCGTAGCTGCCCTCAAGGTCTTAGTTTGTTGAAGGTCTTCAGTTTTTTGGGAGCTGATTTTCCCTGTGGTTAAACTAATGTTGTTGCTGCTTCTATTTATAATTTAAAGATTTATAAAACTTAATTTATAAGCATGCCCAAGGGCTCTTAGGTAATTAAGTAAATTTGCCCTGGGTTTGGAATTTTGTAGACCTCTCAACATGGCAGATGCCTAAGGCCATTTAAGAGAACAAGGCTTTGTTTTTTGCACTGCTCTCAAGATGTGTTGTACCACAATTACTACAGGAGAAAAAAGAGTCTTGCCTCTGGAATGTTGCAGGTAAATAATCCTAAAAAATAGCTGTTCCATGCTACAGTGCTGCTTTATTTAGAACTTTCCATTACTGTCAGAGAATGATAAATTTGGAGTTGTGTCTTAGCTGTTCTCTGCCACATAATTTTTGGGGAAAAAATAATATTAAAAGGCTTTTTCATGGGGCACCTGGGTAGTCAGTTGGTTAAATATCTGACTTTAAAAAAAAAATTTTTTTTAACATTTATTTATTTTTGAGACAGAGAGAGACAGAGCATGAACAGGGGAGGGGCAGAGAGAGAGGGAGACACAGAATCTGAAACAGGCTCCAGGCTCTGAGCTGTCAGCCCAGAGCCCGACGCGGGGCTCGAACTCACGGACCGTGAGATCATGACCTGAGCCGAAGTCGGACGCTTAACCGACCGAGCCACCCAGGCGCCCCAAATATCTGACTTTTGATTTCAGCTCAAGTCTTGATCTCATGGTCATGTGTTCAAGCCCTGCACTGGGCTCTGCTGGGTGTGGAGCCTACTTTAAAAAAAAAAAAAAAAAAAAAAAAAAAAAGATTTTTTCAGCCACAACATTGTATTTTAAGGTCAGTCTCTCAAAAGCTCTTCCTAAACCCCTCAATGTGCTAGGTGTTACTCAGAGCAAGTCCAGAGCTTTTGGATCCTTTCTAAGAGCTTCCTTCAGAATTAATATATTTATAGGATGTAAACCTGTGATCATGCTGCTTGCTTTCTCCTAAATTGAACCTCATTTTCTAAACTGCTGCCTCCTTCCTGGATAGCATCTGTACTGGAGGGGGAAAAATGGGGTAAAGACGTGTCGATAGAGAAATACGGAAAAGTAAAGTAGGCCATCTTTTCACTTTGATTTTGCTTACTGGGGAACCCAGAATGTACTCTAAGTGAGTTCATGTGTATATTTTGGGGAAAGTGTCTTAAACTGTATGTAACTTTGCTAGAAGTGCCGATTCAAGTGGATGTGATTCCTGACTTAGCTGTTTACATTTTAAGTCTGATCACACTGATGAGGAGGCCTATAAGTCATGGGCTTGCCCTTTGGGAACCATAGGTACTCCTTTGGTACGTCCACAGTAATCTCAGAAGGTGAGAGAGTGCACCCTTGGAGTTAGACCTAGTTGAACCTTGTTTTGCCACCAGCTTGTCCTATCATCTTGAGAATATGATTAAATCTCCCTCTTGAGTCAGTTTCTTTACCTGCATTTATCAGATGCCCAACAATAGTACCTCAGAAGATTAACAAGTTAAAATAAGGACTAGTTAGGTAAACAAGCAATTATGCTTGGTAAACCATGGGATAAGACTTTATGCATATTTATTGGTGATTTAGGATGGAAAATAGTAAATAAGAGATAGGCTGACTGTACAATTAATGAGTTTAGATTCTATAATTAAAACAACATAAATCAAAAAAGACAACCCTCTATTCTCTCGCTGTTTCACCTAAGGAAAAACATTTATTGTTATTAGAAAAAAATTTTTAATGTTTATATATTTTTGAGAGAGAGAAACAGAGTGAAAGCTGGGGAGTGGCAGGGAAAGAGGGAGACACAGAATCTGAAGCAGGCTCCAGGCTCTGAGCTGTCATCACAGAGCCCGACACGGGGCCTGAACTCTCAAACTGCGAAATCATGACCTGAGCCGAAGTAGGCCACTTAACTGACTGAGCCAGGCACCCCAGGAAAAGCATTTATTTTTAAAGGAAAGAACATTTTACTATAGAAAGGTTTTTTTTCCCTACCAGTGGGGTACAGAGCAGAACGGATTAGGAGGAGCCATATTAGGAGAGAAACGACACTTTTTTGAACAGAGATTATAGTAATTTCTAAATGTCTCCTTTTTTATAGTTGTACTTAAAGGCTAGACACACTAAATCTTTTACTTTATTAGTAATTACTGTGTTTTTCTAAAATATAACAATAAAGGTAATAGAATACTAACATTGCTGAGCCTTTACAAAAAAACATGAAACACTTAGGGATAAATCCAACAAAATATGTGTAAGATGTATATGCTGAAAACTACAAAACCTTGAAGAGAGAAATCAAGAAAACATAAATAAATGGAGAGACCTGTGTTCGTGGACTTCAAGACTAATATTTTGATGTTTGTTTTCCAAATTGATCTCTTTTTCAAGATTTTTTATAGAAATGGACTTGTAGATCCTAAAATTTATATGGAAAAATAAAGGAACTAGAATACCCAGAATAACTTTGAAAAAGAATAACTAAGTTTGAGGACTTACCCTATCTGATTCTAAGACTAACTCTGTTAACAGTCCAAGACCAACTCTTTCAACAGTTGGTGCTGAAACAGTGAGCTAACCACATGCAAGAAAATGAACCATAACACATACTTCATAGTATATATAAAAATTAACATGAAATCGATCATAGGCTTATATGTAAAGCCTAAAACTGTAACATTTCTAGAGGAAAATCTTTGTGATCTTGGTTAGGCAATGATTTCTTAGGACACAAAAAGCAGAAGCCTTTAAAAAAAGATAAATTGGGCTTCAGTAAAATTTAAAACATCTGTCCCTTGAAAATAATTGTTAAGAAAATGAAAAATCAAGCCACAGATTGGGAAAAAAATTTTGCAAGATACATATCTGGTAAAGGACCAGTATCCAGAGTATACAAATAACTCTCACAATTCACTAATAAGAAAACAAACTCCCTTGTAGAAAGAAGGGCAAACCATTTGAACAGACACTTCACCAAAGACATAGATGGCATTTGTCATTAGAGAAGTGCAAGTTAAATCCACTTTGAGACGCATCTATTAGAATGGCTTAAACAAGCCAAACAGAAACCTGACGTCATCAAGTGCTGACATATACATGAGGCAACTGAAACTCTCATATTTCTGATGGAAATGCCAAGTGGTATAGCTACTATGGGAAACAGTCTGGCAGTTGCTTATAAAATTAAACCTGTGAGCCATAATTATAGGTGCTTACCCAAAAGAAATGAAAGACATCTGTCAATACAAAAACCTATAGAGGAATGTTTATGGTAGCTTCATTGGTAACTGCCAAAAACTGGGAACAGTCCCAGCATCCATCAATCGGTGAATGGATAAACTGTGTACTTCCATACAACGGAATGCAACTCTGCAATAAAAGGAAATAGTCTTTAAATTCATCCAACAGCATGAGCCTCATACTCGTGCTAGGAGTTTTAAAAAGCTAGTGAAAAGGCTTCACACTTCTTATTTCAAGTTGTAGGACATTCTGGAAAACAGAAAGCAGCCAGTAGTTGCCAGAAGCAGATGGTGGGGTGAGTGGGTTGGCCACAAAGGGCCATGAAGGAACTTTCTGAGATGCTGTAAATGTTCTGTATCTTGGTCATGGTGATGATTACATGACTGAAGGCATTTGTCAAAATTTGTAGAACCGTATAACTAAAAGCATGAAATTTGCTGTGTATAAATTATATCTCAATAAATCTAACTTCAAAAAAGAAGTTAAAATATTAAACTAATTCTTTTAAGCTTAGATAATTCTACTTGTGTGAATAAGTGCTTGGGTGGAAGTGTTAGTCGCTTCTCAGTTTGGTTGACATTGACCTGGACCTTCCTTGGCTCCTCTTTCTCTTTGTTCTTTGTGATTATCTATTGACCCTTTTACCGCACCCTTGCAGGTCACTCATTTGGGACAATTTGAGTATCAGGCTAATAACTGTAATGTATTGAAACATATCAAACATATTTAAAGCTATGCATTCATAATGATACTAGGAAATAAAAATGAAAAAGTTACTGGTCCTTTTTAGAGGATACTAAGGATATCAACTTATTTTGAAAATTGGTGAAGTTAACAAAAAAAAAAAAAAGCATTTATCGATTTTTCTCATATGACCTCAATTTTCTGGTACCAAATTTTGGATGAGGGAAAGTTTCTCTTTGTGGACCAGATAATAAATAAGAAGGAATAATAGAATTAAAAGGTCACCATTTTGCAACTCTCTGTTAACTAGTAAATTTAGCCATTGATTGTCAATAGTTGCTACTATCACACAAAAAAGAGGCAAACAGATTTCATGTACTTACTGATAGAAGTACACACCACTACCTCTGGAGTATTTTTGCCAAAAACTCCATGCTCAATCAGATTTTTAGGAAATACAGGGAATTGGGACACATGTTAATATCATGGGAATGCAATCAGTAAAATCCAGATCCTCAGCAACACAGTAAGACAACCCATTTCTTTAATGAGTAGGGAAAAGGAGAGAGACTCCGTAGATTTGAAAAGACTTGACATATAAGCCAATTGCAATGTATAGATCTTATCTATTAGGCCCAGATTTGAACAAAGAAGCTGAAAAGAATATGAGTTAATTGGGGCAATTTTGACATTGACTAAATGTATGTTGATATAAAGGAATTATTTAAGTGTTTTAGATATAATAGCAATTTATGTTTTTTTTAAAGAACCTTTTTATCTTTTAGAGATACATAAAGAAATATCTGTGGATAAAGTGTTAAGATATCTGGGATTTGCTCTGATACAGATGGGGAGAAGTGGCTGGGAGGTGTATAAGGAAATAAGATCGGCTGTGCATTGATAATTGTTGAGGCTGGATGAGGAATACACAGGAATCATGATACTATTCTCTGTACTTTTTTTATATGCTTGGAATTTTATAGAATAAAATCATCCATCTAATATTGATTGCCTAGTATGCACCATGCACTAGGCTAGGTGTTAGGTTTTATATTGGTCAATAAGGGATGTAAATTATCGCCAACCTTGTGGAACTTTTAGTCTCCAGGTGGAGGCAGATGATAAAGATGTAAATAAAAAATATGTATTATAAATTGTGATCTGCTGTGAAGGAAAATGAACACAGTTCAGTGATAGAGAATTATAGGGAAGGGCCTAGAGGCTGCTTAGGGGAAGTGGTGACATCTCAGCCAAGATCTGAAGGGTGAGACTAGTGAGCCATGCAAAGGGACAGCGGGTAAGTGACAGGAGGGGTGGACAGGCCGGGCTAGGAAAGTATTCAGTGTGGGTTTGCTTGTTCTTTCTGCTGCAAGAGAAAATCTCTTATTGTCTGGCCACTTGTTGATTTAATATTTCTTTTGCTGACTGTCTTTTGTATCCTAATGTGTGTCTGACCTGGGATCTAATTAGAGTGTGAACCTAGAACTACTTTCAAGCCTGGCATAGTTTCACATGCCCTGAACGGTTGCTGATAGTACAAGCTTTTTTTTTTTACCTACAGACTTTTCAACTGACAACCAGAATGTAGATAGGGACAGTCTCGTGTCCTTGAACAAAAGAATCAGCAATTAAAATTACATCCTTGTAATCCTGGAAAGTCAGAGGAGTAGGTCTTGGGTTCTGGATTATATTTTGCTTAGATAACTCAAACCTGTCCTTTAGTTACCCTTTGGGTTAATAGAGTAAAAAGAAATAATGTTTTTTCAAGTGCTTGGGTTTCTTAGAATGAGTGAAAGATGCTGTTAATATTAACTATCCTATTTTCCAGTGATAGGAGTCAGACACATAGTAGAGAGTCAAACGTGAAATAAACAAATGACTGGCACTTTGTTTAAACTTCTCTTGGCCAAAGCCTTCTCTTTTGAGTCTGTATCAGAGCCTTTCACTACGTTTGTATCAGTAATTCTTGTATATTCACTTGTTCTGCTATCTTGGAGTATTTTGAACGAATTTGCCTTTTCCCCGAACCTGTTAGTACTCTGGACAGGAGAGAGTGAGTGAGTGAGTGAGTGTGTGTGTGTGTGTGTGTGTCTGTGTGTGAGTGAGTGATGGGGGAAGTGCTGCTTGTTTTCCGCACGTGATCGTTTCCTCCCTTTGTCTTTTAGACATATTACAGATGCTACACTTGCCATTGTGAAAGGAGAGACCATTCCACTCGATGTCTTGCAGATCAAGGTAAAGTCTGTTTTTCCCAGTGTTTGAAAATTTAACAAAATAGGGGCGCCTGGGTGGCGCAGTCGGTTAAGCGTCCGACTTCAGCCAGGTCACGATCTCGCGGTCCGTGAGTTCGAGCCCCGCGTCGGGCTCTGGGCTGATGGCTCAGAGCCTGGAGCCTGTTTCCGATTCTGTGTCTCCCTCTCTCTCTGCCCCTCCCCTGTTCATGCTCTGTCTCTCTCTGTCCCAAAAATAAATAAACGTTGAAAAAAAAAATTTAAAAAATTGTGGTAAAAAACCCACAAAAGAAAAGTTACCATCATAACCTTTTTTACGTGTACACTTGATCATTAGTGTTCAGTATATAACATTGCCTTTGACTTACCGGTGTCAGACTTTCTCTCTTGACCTCTCCGTACCCTGTAAGAATTCCTCTAGATCTCCTCTCAATATAGTTGTTACTATTTGTACTTCCTCCACTGATTACCTTTGGACCATATAATTTCTCTATCTCATGTGGTTGTTTGGAATATTAGAAGAGCTAATTATACAAAGCATTGAGGACAGTGACTGGTTTCATCTGAACCTGTTTGCATGGTGGCCATCCCTCAGGCTTTGCTAAAGGTGAAACCTTTCTCATGTCACATCCGTCCTTTGGAATTCAGGTTACTTCGATGTCTTGCAGCCTCTGCTTTCTCTCTCTGATGAGCTCAAGAAAAATGATAGTTTGTAAATTATCTGGCTTTTTTTTTTTTAGGGTGGAAACAATGTTCCACCCTAATGTTCAGTGGGAGCAGGACTTCCCATTTTTCTGTTGGGTTGTCTAACATTTTATTGATTTGTAGATGAACTTGTGAATTGTTTAAAAAAAAAAAAAAACTTCTGCTGGCTTTGCACACTCAAAGGTCTTAGAAGCAGTGACACTAAACAACAAAGAATGTACCTGGCCTTCAGATTTTGGTCTCTAAATACTGTTCCATAATAAACATGACCAGGGCTCTGTGAAAAGATGGCTTCCAGAGACAAGGCAAGAACAAAGCAAAGAGTTACTCAGAAACTGATGGAGACAACAGGAAAAGACATAGGAGGCTAGTCTGATGGTATCCTCCTGGCCAGTTTTGGGATAGTTTGAACATCAAAAAGAATAATAATGCTGATGGATTATAATGCAATAAGTAAAAATGAAGAATCTATAAGCCTACAGTTTAATATTAGGGAATTTCCAGCTTGTAAACGTAGAAGACATGATAGTTATTATTTTGCAATCACTAATGAAATAATTGATTCAAGTAGAGATCATTAGTGGATGCTCAAACCGCTGGATAAAAGGGTCGTTGGGGAACATATATCAACACAGTCTTAAAGCATCACAGGCTACTTAATGATTACAGAGGGAAAAGTGTACCTTTACAGTAGAGAGATCTAGTATATACCACCTAGTGATCAAACTTAGCATCATCAGTTATGGGACAGATGGGCATTATCTGCCTTCTGATGTGATCTATCAAGAAGGATAAATCATCATGTATATAGTTTCTTGCTCAAAATGTTAAATTATCTGAATCTAACTGAAAATAATAATGAGAAAAAAGTCCGTCAAATTGTGGGACCTACTAAAAACAACAGTTGGTCTGGCCTCTTCAAAAATTTCAGTGTCCTGAAATCCAAAAGAAGATGGTCTATTCAGGATTACAGAAGCTAAAGTAATAGAATTAAATCTGGCACAAAATCCTGGATTAGAAGAATGAAAAACTAGACCATGAAAGATACTATTGGAACGATCAGAGCTATTTAATAGGGACTGTATATTAGATATTCTATGTCAATTTAGATTTCTTGAGGGTGACAGCATTATGTTTATGTCTGTCCTTGTTCTTAGGAGACGTGCTGAAATTTGAGGGGTGAGGGTCATGAAGTCTTCAGCGTATTTGAAAATGATTTAACAAAACTACAAAACACGTAGACAGATAAAGCTAATAGGGGACAATGTTTTGCCTGGTGAATGTAGGTGAAAGACGTAAATGGTGTTCATTGTACATTAAAGGATTTCTTGGTTTGACATTTTTCCGAAAGAAAAATTTTGGAGGGAAGAAGACCCAGTAGCCGTTCCCGATTCCTGTTTGGAATCCTCTCTTTAAGAAGAATTAAATTCCCAGGCACCTGGGTGGTTCGGTCGGCTAAGCATCTGACTTAGGCTCAGGTCATGATCTCACAATTAGTGGGTTCGAGCCCCACGTTGGGCTCTGTGCTGTCCATGCAGAGCCCAGTTCAGATCTTCTGTCGCCCTCTCTCTCTCTCTGCCCCTCTCCAACACTTGCACTGTCTGAAAAATAAACATTTAAAAAGAAAAGAATTTAATTCCTGGGACGAAGGATATTCTCACTGGGCAGTAGTTAAGTAACCATTCCTTCTTCATCAGATCTTCTCCCCTCTTTCCCCACAACAAAAGGACAGATTCCCGAGAAGGCTAAGCCATAAAGCCGAACAATTGTATGAACAGTGAGCCCTGTGTCCTTTACTGAGATTTGGTCTTAATATGCACTGGCTACATTCCGGTTGTCCTTCAGAGCCTCTGAACATTTTATATTCATTCAAGTTTCCTGATATCTCTGAAAGAATGTTCCATACTATGTCAGAATTCCAAACTTGAGTCCTAAAATATTGGTGTTAATTATATAGCATTGGCCATATATGCATATTTATGCATATATGCAAATAGGCATATTTATGACTGGTGAACCCATGTACTTGCAGCGTGTTTTCCTTTCCTTTTCCTTTGTTCTTCTGCACTGATGTCTGGACTCCCCACCATGATGTCATTGATCGTGATAAAAGTGACTTAAGTTGTATTTTAGCGATAATAAATCTAAGTCATTCTGAACAAAATGCAAGAGCTGGGTGAAAGTCTAGCCTAGGAACGCACCACAGATTGGCATCTATGAAGATATTATCTTAAAATGTTGTTATTACCGAAGGAGGGGAGTCAGGCTGTATCTTATAATAACTAGGTAATTAACTGCTGCTTATAAATGTGTGAGGAGTAATACATTCCAGAGTAATCAGGATTTAATTGGAAATTGTTGACTGTGCTTGTATTTAAGTCTTCTCTCTGATTTTTTTCTTTTCTCCCAAATGTACTGATTTTGTGAATTGATGAAACCAGCATCAAATTTGCCACAGGCTTCGTGTATTGATGACACAGCCCAGGAAGCAGAAAACTTTGAAAATTAATTCCTAGAAAACATAGTGCAGCAGCCTCCTCTGTGGCTTCTGAGGCACTCAGCTAGAGCTGAATTTGTCTTCTCTTTCTTCCTTATTCCTAGAAATTGCTTTCAGAATATGGGGGCAGCATGATAGGTAAAGCCTGATACTGGATTCCTCTTCTTAAAAAAAAAACAAACCCAAACCCAATTAAACCTGTATAACTGAAGAGTCCCCAAAAATAGTCCTTGGAAGCTATAATAATGCTTTATATTTAGCTTTTTATAGTTTCTACTGAATGCTCACATCTCATTTGGACCTCCAGCTTAAGAAGACAAGATGTGTATTATTATCTTCGTTTGACAGAGTGAAAACAAAAAGTCAGCTGGTCATCTGACTAGTCACGCTGAAGACAGAAGTAGAGTCTAGATTTTCTGTTTTATAGTCCATTGCTTTTCAACTTGACTGCTTTGTCTAGGTGGTATCACTCTTGGCACGATCCTGTGATTTCCAAATGGCATTTTCCCATATAGACATCTACAAAGCCTGGTACTTAACTTCAAAGGCTTTAAAGACTTACAGAAGTCTTTCTAGTTCTTTCTTTTTGCTACTTCAGTTGGCTCATAGAATCTGCCAACCCAGAACCCAAAGAGGAGGATAGGGTTGCTGGTTGAAGTTAGAATCTGCCCCTTTCCCCTGTCATTCCTGGTTTCCTTTTTTTTTTTTAACCCTGACTGATCATTCTCTCAAGATGACGCTTAGGGCTGCTTCAGAACTTCAGAATTCCTATTTTCTTTCTCTTCATCTAGAGTTCCTAAAATTCCTAGATTAGGTACCTATCTAGTTGACCAGAATTGTTTTCTTTTCACTGTTCCTTAAGCTTTTATTCCAGCCAGGTTTCTGAATTATTTTTCTTTAGCAACCAGTAGGCCCTTTTCCCTTTGCAGAGGGTCTATGACTTGGGACAACATATGTCCTTTGCTGTTAAGACCTGGTTGTGTGCCTCTTTTTATCTGTTTTTGTTGACTGACCCTTCCATCTGATCCTCAATTACCCAGACCTTCATCGGGTTAACATTCCAGTGGTAGTTTGTCTGTTGGCTTCTCCTCTGTCCAACCACCCTTATTTTTCTTGTGTACCCCAACAAGGACGAGTCTCTTCATTACCGACCCTTTGTCCTCTCCTGAATCCTGAGGGCCCTATGACCATCTGGTTGTTAGCTGGGCTTCTCTAGATCTTTCCACACTCATTTCCTGGTGTCCAGAGTCATTCCTACCCCTTGCTAGGACATAGCATCCCAAATCAGTAGCACCTTGACGTTACAAGGCTTTTTAGTTAATCTTCCCAGAATATTCCTAAAATCCTCCTCAATGAAGACAGAGAAAACATTTTTAGAGCACCAGTTGGGAAGTCTTCAATACTAAAACCAGGACATCGTGTTAGACTATGTGCTTTTGATCAGCCTTTCCCCAGGAGTATTAGTTACACAAAGTGCCTCCCAGGGAAGGGTTGCACAGTTAACAATTCAGGAAAACTATTCGTATTTCTCCTTCTGGAAGTTTATAATATACATTAACATATTAAAGACCCCAAGAAGAATTGTAGTGAACATAACTTGTTTCAAACCAACGAATTTTGGTATTTCTCAACTCCTTTCATCATGGAATCTTCTACAGTTATCATTATTATTAGTTGTGATGCTTACAAACCCCTTATGGAACAGTTGAGGGAAATAGTCCACTGCAGACTCACACAGTGTTGCTTCTCTTCCTCAGGTTAGACCTTTCTTCTCCCTTTTCTTTCTCTCCGTGCTTCTCTCTAACCTCCCTCAATCTAGACACCTTATTCTTTAAAATTTGTTTTGTTTTAAAATTGATGTTGTGTTTCCCTGACCATGTGTGTCCTTTGATCCCCTCACACACCACATCCAGTCGCACCTGCTGTGCTTTCATAGCACTCGATGCATTTCTTGGTGGTGGGAACCTCCTGCATTGGATTGTTGTTGTCTGTGTCTGTCTACCCTCATTGTACCTTGAGCTCTTTGAGGGCAGGTTTTTTTTTTTTTTTTTTTTTTAGTTTATTGTCAAGTTGGCTAACATACAGTGTATACAGTGCGCTCTTGGTTTTGGGTTATGTTCCCATATTCATTGCTTACAGTCAACACCTAGTGCTCATCCCAGCAAGTGCCCTCCTCAATGGAGAGCAGGTATTTTTATTACTACTCCCTAATGTATCATATTGTCAATGATAATTCCATGGGGAAAAAAAAAAAGATGAGCTTTCCATCATCAGGATGGCTCAAAGTCCTGCTGTTTTCCACAATACCCACTTGGCACCTAGGGGACTAACATACCCCTCCTGTGCCAGGGGCCAAGGTGCCTCACCATGACCTCTGTGCTCCACCATCTCTGTCTAGTTCCCTAGACAGAGGGCGGAAAAGCAAATCTGCTGGAACAGACACACAAGCAAGGAATGGGAGGCCAGTATCTTTGTTTACAAGTTGCCCCTGTGAGTGTGTGATTTTCCTGGAAATCCCTCACTGGGTTTCGGTATCGTGGGATTGAGGGGGAAGCACACCCTCCCCGAGGAGAACACTTGATATACTTGACCTAGACCAGCAATTTATGGTGTCCAGGATTCTCCTCCAGCTCCTAATCTTTGCTTGTACTGATGGCCTGGTGGAAATCGAGCTGGCTCTGCCCCCATTTAGCAAGTTCTGTGGAGTTATGTCTAGCGTGTGGCTGCTCTGTTTAGAATGTGGGCACACTCTTGGGCTTTAGCTCTAATTCTGAGGTGTGGGAAAAGTCCCTTTTAGGATCTGGATCTTGTATATATTATATAGATAGATATAGATAGATCCTGATCTATCTATATCTATATATTTATATATTTTTATATTCTAAGGAAGGTCCATTATAAAGTATAAACTCTTAAAGACAATGACTCTATTGTGTATGTTTTCTATATAATACTTAACTGGCAGATTAATTAGTAACTCACTGATGGTAATTGCAGTATTTTGCCATAAAGCATTGGGCTAAATCTGAATCACTTTCTTTTTTCTTAATTTGTTTTTGAGAGACGGAGACAGAGCATGAGTGGGGGAGGGACAGAGACAGGGGGAGACACAGAATCCAAAGCAGGCTCCAGGCTCTGAGCTGTCCGCACAGAGCCCAACGTGGGGTTCGAACCCACGCGAACTGTGAGATCATGACCTGAGCTGAAGGTGGGACACTTAACCGACTGAGCCACCCAGGTGCCCCAATCCGAATCACTTTTTATTCTGACTTGTTGTGACAGATATCTGGCTGTATTGTTAGATGCTCAGGTGAAACTTTCTAGAGTACCAGGATTCTGATCTTACTTGAGAACACTTGGACCTCTAAAGAGAATTCAGGCTGAAATGATCTTTGCCTTGGGCAAGTCTGAGAGAGAAGTACTTCTGGCTGACCCGACTTGTGATTGGTCAAAAAGCCAGCATAGTTAGGTACTTCTTTTGAAGTATGATAATATGTTCCCTTGCCAGCAGATTCACGAGGCCTAATATATAAAAATTAATTTCATTTTATAGGATGGTTTATTCAGGTCCTTTTACTGAGTACTCAGTTAATTTCTGAGATTTTGAACACCCCTTTTTATTTTTATTTATTTTTAACGTTTATTTATTTTTGAGACAGAGAGAGACAGAGCATGAACGGGGGAGGGTCAGAGAGAGAGGGAGACACAGAATCTGAAACAGGCTCCAGGCTCTGAGCAGTCAGCACAGAGCCCGACGCGGGGCTCGAACTCACGGACCGCGAGATCGTGACCTGAGCCGAAGTCGGACGCTTAACCGACTGAGCCACCCAGGCGCCCCTTGAACACCCTTTTTAGAATTTGGTTTGAGGAAAACTAGGCTGTGAGCATTTGCTGGGTACTTAACTATTGAGAGTTCCAAGTTAACTGTAATCATTAATTTAAAATGAATGTATTTAACTTCCAGGGTGAAAAGGAAAAGCCCGTGTTTGCAGTGACCGGCCTTCGATGGGGATCCTTCAGAGACGCTGGCGTCAAAGTTAGCAAGTAAAGGATTACTGTACTGCCGTGGGATGATTTTTTAAAAATCTTGTTTTGCTCCTGTCCTTGACATTTTGATCTACAGTGATCTTCTAGGAAGAAATCCGGTGGGCCTGCCGGTTGAATTATGTGTGACTAATACAGGTAGAGGTTTGTATCTTCCACACAGAGCAGTTAGGGAAGGTTCGGTTCCCCGTCCCCCCCCCCCCCCCCCCAGCTTGGTACTGGAGTGGAGGAGATGCATCTCTGTCCCTGGAGGTCATATTTGAGGGCAGGTTAGGCTCATGCTACACAGAAATTGCCTATCATCCTGCAGCCTGCTCAGCTGGGCACCAAGTGAAAGACAGTGCTGGAGCCCCAGCCTTATGGAGCTTTCACCGCCCTGGTCTCAAGACTGCCTGAGAGGTGTTTTGGGGTTTTTTTTCCCCCTTTTAAAAAAAACTTTAATTGTTGTTAGTTAAAATGCAGTGCAGTATTGGTTTCAGCAGTAGAATTCAGTGATTCATCACTTACATGCAACACCCAGTGCTCATCCCAACAAGTGCCCTCCTTAGTATCCATCACCCATCTAGCCCATCCCCCACCCACCTCCCTCCATCAACCCTCCGTTCTCTGTATTTAAGAGTCTCTTGGGGCGCCTGGGTGGCGCAGTCGGTTAAGCGTCCGACTTCAGCCAGGTCACAATCTCGCGGTCCGTGAGTTCGAGCCTCGCGTCGGGCTCTGGGCTGATGGCTCAGAGCCTGGAGCCTGTTTCTGATTCTGTGTCTCCCTCTCTCTCTGCCCCTCCCCCGTCCATGCTCTGTCTCTCTCTGTCCCAAAAAAATAAATAAACGTTAAAAAAAAAAAAATTAAAAAAAAAAAAAAGTCTCTTAAGATTTGCCTTCCTCTATTCTCTTTCGGCACCCCCTTCCCATATGTTCATCTGTTTTGTTTCTTAAATTCCATATATGAGTGAAATCATACGTTATGTGTCTTTCTCAGATTGACTTATTTTGCTTAGCTTAATACGCTCTAGCTCCACCCATGTCATTGCAAATGGCAAGATTTCATTCTTTTTGATTGCCAAGTAACATTGAATTGTATATATATATCACATCTTTTTTTTTTTTTTTTATTACTTTATTTTTTGAAGGCAGAGAGAGACAGAGTGCCAGTAGGGGAGGGGCAGAGAGAGAGGGAGACACAGAATCTGAAGCAGGCTCCAGGCTCTGAGCTGTCAGCACAGAGCCCGATGCGGGGCCCAAACTCACAAACTGTGAGATCATGACCTGAGCTGAAGTCGGACGCTCAACTGACTGAGCCACCCAGGCTCCCCTATACCACATCTTCTTTATCCATTCATCAGTCAATGGATATTTGGACTCTTTCCATAGTTTGGCTATTGTTGATAACGCCGCTATAAACATTGGGGTGCCTGTGCCCCTTTGAATCAGCATTTTTGTATCCTTTGGGTAAATAATAGTGCAATTGCTGCATCATAGGAATAGTTCTATTTTTAGTTTCTTGAGGAACCTCCATACTGTTTTCCAGTGTGGCTGCACCAGTTTGCATTCCCACAACAGTGCAAGAGGGATCCCCTTTCTCCACATCCTCACCAACACCTGTTGTTTCTTGGGTTGTTAATTTTAGCCATTCTAACAGGTGTGAGGTGGTATCTCATTGTGGTTTTGATTTGTATTTCCCTGATGATGAGTGATGTTGAGCATCTTTTCACGTGTCTTTTAGCCATCTGGATGTCATCTTTGAAAAGTGTCTATTCATGTCTTCTGCCCATATTTGTTTTTTTGGTGTTAAGTTTGATAAGTTCTGTATAGATTTTGGATACCTACCCTTTATCTGATATGTCATTTGCAATTATCTTAGCCCATTCCATCAGTTTCCTTTTAGTTTTCTTGATTCTTTCCTTCACTGTGCAGAAGCTTTTTATCTTGATGAAGTCCCAATAGACCTGTTTGCTTTTCTTTCCCTTGCCTTCAGCCTTGTGTCTAGTAAGAAGAACCTTACATCTAAAGGACTAGAAAAGGAGTAGCAAATAAAGCCTAAAGCCAACAGAAGAAGAGAAATTATAAAGATTAGAGCAGAAATAAATAATATAGAAACAACAACAACAAAAATAACAAAAAACAGTAGAAGAGATCAATGAAACTAAGAGTTGGTTCTTTGAAAGAGTAAACAAAATTGATTAGTTTATCAAAAAGAAAAGAGAGGATTCAAATAGATAAAATCACAAATGAAAGAGGAGAGATCACAACCAACACCACAGAAATACAATTATAAGAGAATGCGATGAAACATTACGTGCCAACAAATTGGGCAATCTGGAAGAAATGGGCAAATTCCTAGAAGCTCACAACCTACCAAAACTGAAACAGGAAGAAATAGACCATTTGAACAGACCCATAACCAGCAAATAAATTGAATCAGTAATCAAAAATCTCCCAACAAACAAGAGTCCTGGGCCAGATGGCTTCCCAGGGAAATTCTACCAGACTTTTATTTTTTTTCAACGTTTATTTATTTTTGGGACAGAGAGAGGCAGAGCATGAACGGGGGAGGGGCAGAGAGAGAGGGAGACACAGAATGGGAAACAGGCTCCAGACTCTGAGCCATCAGCCCAGAGCCTGACGCGGGGCTCGAACTCACGGACCGCGAGATCGTGACCTGGCTGAAGTCAGACACTTAACCGACTGCGCCACCCAGGCGCCCCTCTACCAGACTTTTAAAGAAGAGTTAATACCTATTCCTCTCAAACCATTCCAAAAAATAGAAATGGAAGGAACACTTCCAAACTCACTCTATGAAGCCAGAAGCCAGCATTACCTTGATTCCAAAATCAGACAAAGACCCCTAAAAAGGAGAATTGTAGGCCAATATCCCTAACATGGATACAGATATTCTCAATAATATATTAGCACATTGAATTCAATAGTACATTAAAAGAATTATCCACCATGACCAAGCGGAATTTATTCCTGGGCTGCAGGGCTGGTTCAATATTGGCAAATCAATCAACATGATACACCACATTAATAAAAGAAAGGATAAGAACCATAGGATCCTGTTGATAGATGCAGAAAAAGCATTTGAGAAAATACAGCATCCATTCCTAATGAAAAGCCTCAACAAAGTAGGGATAGACGAAACATACCTCAACATCATAAAGGCCATATACGAAAGACCCACAGCTAATGTCATCCTCAATGGGGAAGAACTAAGAGACTTTTCCGTACAGTCAGGAACAGGACAAGGATGTCCACTTTCACCATGACTATTTAACATGGTACTGGAAGTCTTAGCCTCAGCAATCAGACAACAAAAAGAAATGAAAGGCATCCAAATCAGCAAGGAAGAAGTCAGACTTTCACTATCTGCAGATGACATGATAGTCTATGTAGAAAACCTGAAAGACTAGCAAAAAATTGCTAGAACTAATACATGAGTTCAGCAAAGTCTCAGGGTACAAAATCGATGTGCAGAAATCTGTTGCATTTCTATACACCAATAACAAAGCAGGAGAAAAATCAAGGAATTGATCTCATTTGCAATGGCAGCAAAAACAGTAAGATACCTGGGAATAAACCTAACTAAAGAGGTAAAAGTTCTGTACTCTGAAAACTATAGCACACTGATGAGAGACATTGAAGAGGACACAAAGAAATGGAAAAGCTTTCCGTGTTCATGGATTGGAAGAACAAACATTGTTAAAATATCTATACTATGCAAAGCAATCTACACATGTAATGCAGCCCCTGTCAAAATACCACCAGCATTTTTGTGTAGAGCCAGAACAAATGTAAGATTTGTATGGAACCACAAAAGGATAGCCAAAGCAATCCTGAAAAAAACAAAACTGGAGGCACCGGAATTCTGGATTTGAAGCTCTATCACAAAGCTGTAGTCATCAAGACAATATGGTACTGGCACAAAAATGGGTACATAGATCAATGGAACAGAATAGAAGACCCAGAAATGGACCTCCATCTGTATGGCCAACTAATCTTCGACAAAGCAAGAAAGAGTATCTGAGGGAAAATAGTCTCTTCAACAAATGGTGTTGGGAAAACCGGACCACTTTCTGAACACCATGCACAAAAATAAATGCAAAATGGATGGAAGACCTAAATGTGAGACAGGAAACCATCAAAATCCTAGAAGAGAACCCAGGCAGAAACCTCTTGGACCTCGGCCAGAGCAACTTCTTGAGATGTGTTCTTTTTGAAAGCCTAGCTACATGACAGTGATACTTGGAAATTGAGAGTCAGGCGGATGCTGACTATGTATTTCTTGTATATTCTTGTAAATCTATCCACTGTATAACTCAAGCCTAGCAGATTGAGAGACCGCAGGCTGCCTATCTGAGAGGGAAGAAAGGTGGACGCCTGGTGGTGTTTGGAGCTGGAAGAAACAGACCCGTGGAGTCAGGGATGAGAAGCTGTCGCTGGCTTCCACAGAAATGGACTTATTTTTGCAAAGTTCATTGTGCTAAATGAAACTATTGGCTTGGAGAGAGGGTGTGCCGTGTTCTGTTAGAAGTGGAGGGTGGTGCAGGCAAAGGCTTCCTGAGGTGGGACCAAGGAGACACTGCATGAGGTTTGGTCCATTGGTGCCTTTTTTTTTTTTTTTTTTTTTTTTTTTTTTTAATTTTCCTTAACATCGGACTTACAGGTTTAGTGCAGTTTAAATGAGTTATGATCGATCTGACACATAGCTTTCATCAAGAAAACTCTTTCCTCATAGGCTTTCCCACCACACTTTCTTTACGGAAATTTCTCGTACTTGTCTCACTTTTGTATCCTGTCGATGAAGTTCCTGAGAGTGGAATGTCAGGGATGGGTTGTATTACACTATGCCCTGCAGTTGTTCAGCGTTTCACATTGTTTTTATTTGCAAGATTGCCATGATTACCTTGACTGCACCAGTCACCCTAGGTTTTATCTGTGATCTCGAATACCAGCAACTCCATCAAGAGGAATTGCTTAGTTTTTCCTGAAAGAGTCTGATGAGAACAAATGGCTTCCTGAAATGTGTTCATTGACAACTGAACACTAGCATAGGTCATAGGGATATCTCATACACCTGTCTGTATTTTGGTTGGTTTTGGAACAGGGACTTTAAAATTTTGGGTGGTGGTTTCTAACACCTCGAGTAGGACTCGAGTTGCTCCGTGTGCTGTGGGGGAAACAGTAGGCTTGCAAGCCATGGTTTCCTAGCTGGCCATCAGGCTACGAGTGCATCTCAAGTTCTGCTATTGGTAGAGATGAGTGGAACTATGGATAGTGAGAAATAAACCGCCTTTCTCTCTGGCTAGCTGGGAAGAGAAATCAATTATTACGTAAGCTTAAATCAGATGATCAAGGCCCTCATTAGTAGCATCACAGTATTAACCTGGATAATAATTAGGATGGTTCCACATGGCTCATTGGAGCCTATCAAACCTCCTTATTCTGGCATTCAAGGCCCAACTTAATCTATCATCAACTCTAATTCCATAGTTACAGATCTTTTAAATTTTTGCTGTGGGTGTTATTCTCAGTGGTTCCTGTGCCTTTGCTTCCCTTCTTGCCTAGAATGATTCCTTTCCCTCTTCCATGTATCTAAATCCAAACGATCCTTCTAAATCCCACACCTTTACTTTGCTCCTGAGCCATTCGTTATATAGGCGTGGCTGCTCTGACGATTTTCGGCCCTCAGTGATTTCTTATCCCTTCTTGACTCTCCTTACCAATAAACGGCGATGGGTTTATACCAATATATATATACATGGTCATTTATCATTTTCTGCTACTTTTTTGGGTTTTCTCAAATTATAAGCCTTCAAAGGCAGGAATTTTATACTCTGTATTTCTTCTGTTTGCTTCATATACATAGTAAGTGCTAAATAAATGCATATTGATCAGAATCAAATAGGGAGCACTTCAGATGTGCTGGTAGGGGCCGGAGAGGAAGAGGAATCTATTTTATGCCACTTTTCTAGTTTCCAGTAGTCCTCTTTCTCTTTACGCCAGGCTTTTATGTATTTAGCAACATGAAGACCCTCTTCATTCCTAGATTTAACACTTGCCGTTTTAAAGCTGTATAACACGAGTAATGTGAAGTTATGCTGATTTACAGATTTTAATTCTGAGTGTGTGTGTGAGAGAGAGAGAGAGAGAGAGAACATGGTATACAGGATACAGTCACTTAGCTTGTGAGTCACACACCAGATCACCTGGCATCTGCCTCTCATTGTGGCTTCATTGTCCTCCACTCATTGCACTTTTGAATGTAGACTCCACTATGTTCTCTGGTTGAAAGCGTCCATTACAGTGATACCTGGGAACTGAGAGAGTCAGGGAGTTGCTGATTATGTATTTCTTACAAATTGCAAGGATCTATATCCAGTGTATAACTAATTACACGCTGTTTGATGCAGCATTGAAATGCAGATTAAAAACTTAACTGCCTTACTTTTTTCTGCTAAAGCACAATCCCTAAGCCTCCAGAGCTCAGAGTAGAGTGTAATTCTTAGTACACCGCTCACACTAGGGGGCTTATGACTAGTGTTCCCAGTAGAGGCAGAAATCGAATGTAGTGTCCTTCATGAATGGTCTCTATCATGTTGATAGTTCCCTTAATTTTCTTTAAAAAATTTTTTTAAAATCTTTATTTATTTTTGAGAGAGAGACAGAGTGTGAGTAGGGGAGGAGCAGAGAGAGAGGGAGACACAGAATCCGAAGCAGGCTCCAGGCTCCGAGCTGTCAGCACAGAGCCTGACGTGGGGCCCGAACCCACAAACCGTAAGATCATGACCTGAGCTGAAGTTGGATGCTCAACCAACTGAGCCACCCAGGTACCCCAGTTCTCTTAATTTTCTAATTAGATTTTTATCTTGATCTTTCTCAGGTACTGGTACCTTGGTCCCCTAAAAACCAAAGCGGCTCACTTCTTCAGTACTCTTAAGGTAAATGCAATTTACAGTGTAGAAATTTGCCCTGTGTTACTGTGTTGTTAGTCTGTGATGTGTGTATTTGGATTTTTAAAAATCCCTTGCTACAGATACATATGACATGCTCCAATGCTGTAAAATGGGGGATATTTACATAGGTACGAATGCAGAAAGCATTCCTGTTAACTAAGCAGTCACCCCTCCTCTACCAGCTCATTCCCTCCATTACCAAACCCATACTTAATTTGTTGTTGATATTCCATTTCTTTTTGCCTATTTATTCACTCACTCTTGCCAGACAAACCTGAAACAGAATGACCTAGATCTCATCAGTGATTTGTAAGGGTATCTGTATTAGTATCTGGAAATGAATTGGAGATTTGTATCTGAATGTATGATTGTACAGACTTGTGTATAATGAAGTCTGCTTCAGACAGTTTTAGCGAAATATGCGTAGTAGTTACTGTCTTGGACGGTACAAATAAAGAATATTTCCAACATTGGAGAATGTTCTATCGGGCAGTGCTGCTGCTATAAACTATACACTGAAAAATGTTGGCATAGAGAAAAGCTGAACAATGTGTATTAATGGAAATGCTAATAGAAAAGTCATCCTTATCTGCGGGTGATCTATTATATTCAGCTTTTATATAAATCAAAGCTCTAAGCACAAAATTTGGCAGGTCAATCTGAAAATTTGCAGATGAAGTTTGTAGTGAAAACCTTGGTTCTAATGTTAATATTCAGAGTATCGAGTGTTTTTCTAACTATAAAAGTGATGTATGTCCATTGCAAAACATTTGGAAAACAAAGGTCCCTTTACCTTCTAAATAAATTCCCACTATGTTAAAGAAATGTAAAAACATGAAATCCCTAAAGTACTAGGGGTAACCAATTTACATGATTATGAAAACGAACTTGGAGGGCAATGCGTTTCTACACCGAAAGCAGACTACAACGCAAAATGCATTGTTACTCTTGCTTAAGAGAATAATTTCAGTGGTGGAGTAGTAGGTGCATTTAGGAAGAATAGAGTACCTATTTAAGTTGTAGAGTAGGGAGAATGTGAACTGGTTCCACCATTTCTTTAGTGAACAGTTATTTTTTTTTAAGTTTATTTTTGAGAGAGAGAATGAGAGCGGGGAAGGACAGAGAGAGAGGGAGACAGAATCCGAAGCAGGCTCCAGGCTCTGAGCTGTCGGCACAGAGCCTGATGTGGGGCTTGAACTCACGAACTGCAAGATCACGACCTGAGCTAAACGCAGATGCTTAACCTACTGAGCCACCCAGGTGCCCATTGAACGGTTTTTAATATCTTTTGTGGCAAGCCCTGCTAATGCTTGGAATACAAAGTCAAATAAGTCCGGTTTCCTGCCCCCAAGAAAGAGAATGTGAAGGACAAGTAAATCCATGGTTTGGCAAGTGCTGGGAGAGCATGGAAGGATGAGGTGGGAGCGGAGAGGAGGGGCACTCATATCTGACTCAGGGACAGCAGTCTTTTCAGAGCAGGGAACAGTTTTACTAAAGTTTGAAATCTGTACAAGACTAGATCAAGGGAATTCTGAGTGGAGGAGCCACTGTGGGATGGCCCTGTGCTGTCACGTGGCCAGTGCAATAGAATGGCAGGAAGGGGGTTTGGGGGGGTTGGGGAGGGGCCGGTCACGGCAGGTCTGAATGTGGGATCTAACTTATACCATTAAAGTGTTGGGGAGTTACTGAGTCTTAAGCAGGGGAGAGACCTGAGCAGGTATGCATTTTAGAAAAGTTACCTGTCAGCAGTGTAGACAAGAGATGGCAGTGGGCGGTTAAGGCGAGGGCACCAGATCGAAGATTGTGGAAGTAAGTCAGGTGGGAGGGGATGAGGCCCACATAGGGTGAGAACAGTGCGTGTCGACAAGGAGGATAGATTACAGAGATACTGAGGTTGACCCCTCACAAGTGGGAAGGAGAGTATGGGACCCCCAGATTTCTGGTCTCAGGGACTAGTTGGCTACCTAGAGTTTTCCATCAACATTGCCGATATTAGAGTAGGATCAAGTTTGTAAAGAGAAATGAAATGTTCAGTTTGGCATATACGGAGTGTAACCTCCCTGTGGTACAGGCCAGTGGAGACATAATTGTGACTTTGGTCTGAAGAAGCCGGTGTGGACATCGTAAGTGTCTGAGTGCTATTGTGACTGTGGGTTGGATGAGGATGTGTGCAGGACAGATGGTCAGGGATACAGGGATGGCCCCAAGCAATGTAAGCATTTAAAGAGCCTCAAAGCTGCCTCCGGAGCCGGAGCCCGAGGGGAGGGAAGTCCCCGGGAGGGGACACACGCACACTAGTGGGAGCCAGAGCCTCGTGAGGCAGCGGCACAGAGGCTAAATAAGGGCAGGAAAGTGTCCCCTGAGCTCGGCGGCCTCTGAAGGTCTGGTCACCTCCTGAGTGGAGCTGCTGAGCCACATTGAAGCAAGTTAGGGAATAAATGGGAGGGGAAGAAGTGGACACAGAGGATTGGGCCACTCCTTCAGGAAGCCTGACTTTGACAGGAAGGAGATAGAAAAGGCAAAAACTAATGAGAAATATGGGGCCGGTGGAGTGTTGTTTTTATTGACTGGAGAGAGAGCCGTGTCTTTATACCCTGAAATGAGAAAGGGAGACTAGGGACAGGTGAGGGGAGACACAAAGCGTGACTGAGGTGGCAAAATGCACGCGCAGGAAGGAGGGCGTGGGGCCCACGGACGGGCCTTGAACAGAGGAAGGGGAGCCCTTTTCCTTGAGACAGAAGAGAAATAAAGCAGAGGTCCAGGTGGAAACAGGTTTACAGAGTGTTGAGGCAGTTCTCACTGATGTCTCGATAGTCTCGCTGAAGCGTAGGGAGCAAAGTGATCTGTTGAAAACGAGGTGGGTGGTAGTGGGAGGGGTGATTTGAAGAAAGATGAAAACAGGGAGGTTGAGAAGGATTATCAAATGGCATTGAGAACCTGAGACCAAGAATTGTGACACTCATGTGCCCCTTTCCCTGTATCAGTTCTTAGCTGGAGTGTTGTTTGCCCTTCTAATAACACTGAGCCATGATGTACAAGTACAGAAACCTAGTGATAAGACTGATCCAGAATAGGGGCTTTTCAGGGCCCCTACTATGGAACACCAAAGACATAAGAGAGCCAACAGTGATGGGAAAGGAGCGATTTGAAGTAATCAACTGTTAATTAGGTACTGAAGGAAATGGGGTCAGGGACAGGAATTCTCAGTGTGATTAGAAATGTGGTGTGGTTAGGATCTTCATGGCTCTAAAACTAACACCCCTGTCTTCCTCTTCTGAGTCTGAACCAGGTTATGAAAGCAAATGCAGGAACCAGGCAGAGGGAGATCAAAATACCAGCCTTATAAATGTCAGCAGGAGTAAAGGACACAGCTTAGATAATACGGTCACAATCAGATTTCCGAGTACTCCAAATTGAATTCATCCCCTTAAAACGTCTCCTTCAGGGCAGACTGCTGTAGGAAGCAGAGTCCCCAGGACGGCCGCTTTCAGAGAGAGAGAGAGAGAGAGAGTGAGAGAGAGAGAAACCAAAATTGTTACTCCTTTGTAATTCACTGCATGGGACTCTGAGAACAGGGAGGAGTGGTTCACCCTAAGAGGTATATTGAGCACAAAAGAATCAGTCAAAAGAAGAATATGGGGTGTGGTTAGAGAGTAGGATATCAAGGTGTTAGACTTCCATGGTGGAATAGTTCTGGGTAACAGGAACGACCAGGATGTGGCCATGGAAATGGGTGGCTTGGGGCGGGGATTAGAGATGATGTCAAGGACTGAGAGGCTAGGGTGTTGTTTTAATTATTCCTGTAGTCACTGATGAGGTGGGCTTGGGGTGTCAGGAAGTAGAAGACAAAAAAATCTAGAGTGTGAGAATGATGGACTTGGAAGCCTTGGGCTGGATCACGAGGCTGGCCGAAGCCACTCTGGCCTCTGTGTGGAGTACGATTCCAGAAGTGAAGAAGGTATTCGATGCAGCGGGACTGCATGCGTGTCATTTTTGTGTCATTTTCTGTAAACCGAAGATAAACTCATTATGGGATGATTGTATGTTCATTCAAATGGTTGTTTTTGGAGAAGCGTAAGCAGTGGAGGTTAGTCCACGTGGACCTTCTGCTCTGTGAGAGCCGTGGAGGCAGCAGTCACGGAGTTCATGGTTCTCAAGATAGAAGACAGGCCTTCGGTAGGAAAAGAAAGCTTGGGGACTCCATGCTCCAAAGTAGAGATGATTCCAGTCAGTGAGAGATTATTAATTAGCGTCCAGGCAGGTGCAGGTAGAGATACTCCCAAAGTTGGGACCGGTGTGTGCCTGACAAGCTTCTCTCTTCACATTAAAAGGAGTGGCCTCAGACTCATCAAGCCTCTATCTCGTACACGGGACCCACAGAGAGACTTCCCAGTGGAGCAGAAGAGACCCCTCCCCGGCCCTCTTTGTACAGGAGAATCCTGCGAAGGCTCGCGTCCTACTGGGCCCAACCGCAGGACGGTGAGCCGTGTGGTGGTGCCGCGGCCCGTTCGGGACTGCCTGGCGCGGGCCCCAGATCAGCGCGAGAGACTTCTCTCGCGCAGGGGGAGCCTTTCAAGGATCCTTGAATTAGCCGTGTGTGCGCCACAGAGCAGGACCCGAGTCAGCACGGCGTCCCGGATGTGGCAGCAGCCCGTGCCTTTGCTGACCAACTGCGGCTCCCCCGTTCTGTCACCAAGCTTGATGTTATTGTGGCTGCTTGGGTAGGGGTGTCGCAGGCGTAGAGATGCCACTGGCGCGTGGCTCTTTGTCCTGTAAGAGCTGGGGAAGGAAACGGGGAGAGTCAGCAGCCAGGCTGAGGAGGCCAAGCGGAGCAGCCGGCAGCTGGCCCTTGGTGGGGCAGTGGTGGAACGCTAACGGGAGCACTTGACCTGAGTCTCATGCACCCACGCAGCCCTGTCCCAGGAGCTGAGCCCCGAGGTCTGGAAAGAAGTGCAGCTGTCCACCATTGAACTGTCCATCACCACACGGAACAGCCAGCTGGACCTGACGGTGAGTGTGGCTCTTTATTAGAAGAGCATTTGGTATCTGGGAAAAGTGACCGAGAGAGAGGAAAGGAATCGGGAAGAAGAGGGTGTGGTGTGCTTTTAAGGAACAATAGCAATGAAAAGAAACAGC
The DNA here is from genome assembly GCF_028749965.1 of Puma concolor. NCBI lineage: Eukaryota > Metazoa > Chordata > Mammalia > Carnivora > Felidae > Puma > Puma concolor. The sequence continues at coordinate 13,734,693 of NC_141668.1, read as the reverse complement.
AAGTGAAGAGCCCGCTTAACGGGCTCTGAGCAAGGATTCTGGCCACTGCTTAGTAGACACGAAAAGTTGACCTGTTCCCTTTTGTCGCGGGAATAGAAAATTGTGGAACTTCACCTGAGCGACTCTCCATTATTTTTGTGACTACATTAAGTGTATGGACTTAGGTCCCCAGGAGAAAAAAAGATATATATACATACATAGAATCCAGTCAGTTGACATACACTGTCCAGTGCAGTGGCCTCTAGACCCGTGGCTCTTTGGGTTAAATAAACTCTAGCACTCATTTCTTTAGTCACAATAGCCACATTTCAAGTGCCCGTTAGCCATAGTGGCAAGTAGCTACCACACTGGAAAGCACAGATACAAAATGTTTCCGTTAGTGCAGAAAGTTCTGGATCGTGCCCCTATTGACAATGCACCAAAAAATGTTGACATGATACAGAGGTCGGCACACTGGTCTGCCACCTGTTTTTGTATAACCCACAAACTAAGAATCGATGTTACATTTTTAAATGGGTGTAAGAAAATCAAAAAGAATATTTTGTGATGTGCAGAAAGAATAGGAAATTCGAATTTCAATGTCCGTAAGTAAAGTTTAATTGGAAGAACCACGTTCATTCACATACATGCTGTCTGGCTGCTTTCGTGCCATGACGGCAGAGTCGAGTAGTTGCCACAGACTTTCTGGCCCCAAAGCCTAGAATATTGACTCTCGGGCCATTCGGAGTTTTCTGACCCCTGCTACAGAGAAAACCTTAGCAGTTTATGCTAGTGAGAATGCTAATAGAAAAGTTGTCCTAACCTGTGGACCAATTACTAAGATCGGGTTTTATGTAGATCCAAGTAGTATGTTTACACTTGACCCAGTCAGTCTGGAGACTGAACATGGGGATTGAACGTATGAGTACAGTGGGGAGTTCACCTCTAATGTTAACAGAGTACTGATTTGTTTTCCAACTATAAGAGTAATATGTGTCCGTTCTATAAGATTTGGATAACACAGCTTCCTTCCCCTAGATTAATTCAAGTTGGATTAAAGAGTTAAATTAGAAAGATAAAACCATGGAAGCACTCGACTGAAAGCTAAGTGATTATTGATGTAAACTTGGGGAGGACCAGGTCTTTCTAAGCATGGCATCTAAAGCAAAAATCATATTGATGCATTCGCCTACTCATAATGAAAGAAACTATAAACAAACTTTTAATGACAAATTGGGAAAAAGAAGTGATAGAGCAGGAGTTAATAGCTTTCTTTTATAACAAATTCTTAAGAAATAGGCAGAGTACTAATATAAATAATAGGCACAGGACAAGAATAGAAATTCACAAAGGACATAAATCTGAAAAAATAGCTTACATTTGCTGAATGTAAGCGAGGCACTGTCCTAAGAATTTTACATGGTGTCAACTCATGGGATCCTTAGAACTACCTTATCAGGTAGATGTAACTTTTATAAACATGTAATGGGCAAGGAAACAGAAAAAACTCTCAACACCGAAGAAGTGCAAATTAAAATAATAACTATTGAAATGTCCTAAATTAAGCATGCTAGTGTGCCCTGTTGGGGTCGGTGGGCAAGTGGGCACTCTCGTGCATTTCTGCTGGAATGGTAAATCAGAACACCCTTTCTTGATGGCATCTTGGTGATCTCTATGAGGCATCTAAAACATAAGCACACCTTTGGCCCTGTTGAGTATGTTTCCAGAATTTATGGTACAGGAACAGTCAGATGCATACATAGTGTAGACATGCCCTTCTTACATGATGGGATTCTGAACACACTGGTGGGAGTGAATGTAGTAAGGTTGAAAAAATAGTTTTTGTTCCGGAGGATTTCAAGAAGAAAGATAAAATTTCTAATTACGCATTGCTTTTATACCCAGTCTTTGATAATGTGTGTTTCTAGTATTTTGTTCATGTTCTTCATCGTCGTTCTTTTCTCTGATGATGGAATACCAGTGAATGGATGGAGTTCAGTCGAGGATGTGATTGTGGCTCAAGATTAGCCACATGCAATTAGGAGAGTGTAGGGTACTGTGCTGCTTATCACCCGTAGCAGCGCATTCATTTCCTTGTTCCACACCTCTTTGTAGAAATAGAAGCAAATGCAATAAAATAATTCAAAGACAATGATGCCGCCATGTAATAGCTCAAAATTCATTTATCGTTTAAAAAAGTACATTCAGAGTCAAAGAGGCTTTAAGGGGTGTGGAGTGTGTGCAAATTAGGATCTCTTGTTCAGCTTTGTTCACTGTATTTATAATAGCAAAGTGTATGAAACAAATGAACCAAGGGACTGGTTAAATACATTCTGGTGCATTTATTTAAAATGTTCTCTGTTTACGGACATGGAAAGATAGTTATCATATATTGTTAAGTGAAAAACCAGGCTAGTGTGGTATGCATCACATGATTCTATTTTTATTTTAAAAAGAAACACTTTTACTCTCTAAAAAAAAGAAGAAAGAAACACTTTCACCTATAATTGAGTTTGGTGAATGATGGAGGCAGGGCTTCAGTTTTATAATCTTTTCTGATAGAAAGCCAGTTGTCCAAGCAGCATTTACTGAATTTCCTCACCCTCGTCTCCCCCATCTGCTGTAAACCCCCGTTGTATTGTAAGTGTAGGTATACATGGACGTGTTCGCAGTTTCTCTCTTCAATTGATCTGATTTTCTAGGCCTGGATTAGTACTATGCTGCTTTTAATTATTATCGTTTTATAAGTCCTTCAGTGTTTTTCTTCTTAAAGAATCTCTTGGCTGTTCTTGGCTCTTTGACCTCTATAAATTTCTTAAAAGGTTTATTAGGTTTCACATAAAAATCTGTCATATTGATCAGGATTACGCTGAATCTGTAGATCAGTTTGAGGAGAAATGACATTTCTATAATATTGACTCTGCTATCATATGAAGTGGCATAGCTCTTCATTAGGTTGTTAATGCCTTTCAATGAAGTTTTATAGTTTTTCTCTAACATGTTGTCTTTTGTTGGATATATTCCTGGTTATCTTAATTTTTGATGCTGTTGTAGATAGTATCCCTTAAAAATTCATTTTCAAATATTTTAGGTGGACATGTAATTGATTTTTTATAGATATGTGATCAACAATCTTATGACCAAGTTCTGATTTATCATTTATGGATTCCTTTGGATTTCCTATGGATTCATCCATATCAGCTGCAAGTAGTGCCAGTTTTGTGTTTCCTTTCAACTACTTGGCCTTCTAATCTTTTCTCTTATCGCCGTGGCTGGGACCTCAGTTGAGTGTTAAGTATAAGTAGGGCTAGCAGACGTCATTGTCTTACTCCGATGTAGACAGAAAGGTTTCGTTGCCTCATTCTTGAGTTTGATGGGACTTTTAAAAAATGTTGATTTACTTTTCTGAGAGAAAGAGAGAGACAGAGTGTGAGTGAAGGGAGGCGGGGAGAGAGAGGGAGACACAGAATCTGAAGCAGGCTTCAGGCTGAGCTGTCAGCACAGAGGCCGACGCGAGGCCCAAACTCATGAACCGCGAGATCATGATCTGAGCCAAAGTCGGACGCTTCACTGACTGAGTCACCCAGGTGCCCCTTGATGGGATTTTTTTGTAGACACCTTTTGGAAGATGAAGGAAGTTCCCTTCTGTTCCTAATTTGCTAAGGGTTTTTTTTTTTTTTTTTTTATCATGAGTGGATATTTAATTTTATCACGTCCCTTTCCAGCATCTACTGAGCGAGTCTTCTCATGTAATTCTGTGTGTCTACGATGTTGATTTTTGCACATGCACTATTTGTAAAAAACAAATCCTAGTCTTCTGTGTATAACTGTCTACTTCTCCCCTTAGATGGCTAATATGCTTTTCAATCTCAGTGTGTCCACAACAGCTCCTGTTCTTTACTTCCACCCCTGGATGCTGGTGCTCCATCCAGACTCCCCATTGCTGTTGACTGTAATTCCATTCTGTCTGTTGTTCAGGCCAAACATCTTGAAGCCACCCTCTTTCCCCTCCACATCTTTGTGGAAGTGCTGGTGGCTTCACCTTTAATTACTGCCAGTGCTTAACATGATCTCCCTGAGTCACTGCTCTAAGCCACCATCATCTGCCTGGGTGATTCCAGTGGGTTCCTAAGTGGTTGCCCTGCTCCCCCCACCTTCCTCCTATTCTAACTACAGCAGCCAGAGAGGTCCTATTAAAATGAAGCCAGATCCTATTTCTCTGCTTAGAACCTTCCAGTGACTCTTCATTTCACTCAACCTAACAGCTAAATTCCTTGGAATGGTCTATAGGCCCAAGGGCTCTGGCCTCCCTATTTTCCCCTTCTCTCGCTCTACTCCAGCCACACTGGCTTCCTCACTGCTCTTGGGCTTGTCGAGCATGCTTCCATCTTCGGCGCCTGCCCTGGTGGTTCTCTTTGTGTGGATTGCTCTTCCCTAGGCCAGTGGTTCTGAGTACAGTCCTTGGGAAGTTGTTAGAAATGGACATTCTCGGGCCTTACCCCAGGTCTGCTGAGCCATAATCTGAGAATGGGGCCAGAGTCTGAGTTTTAACAAGCCTTGCAGGTGATACTTGCTGAAGTCTGAGAACCACAGTCCTGGATATCCACGTTGTTAATTCCCTCACCTCCTTGAGGTGTCTGCTCGGAGATCACCCTCTCCCCACACCCCTGCCACCTGAGTAAGGCTCACCTGGACCCCTACCACCCGTACCATCTGGTGTTTCTTGTGCTAGTTTTTATCTCACGTTCCTAATAAAGTCTCCTATACTTCTAATATACTTGTTTTCTAATATATTCTGTGATTTACCATGTATGTTTCTATGTAATTTGCTATTTTTGCACTGATACACTCTCACATGCTTCTAGTATATTCTATAACTTCTTATGGTTAGGGTTTATTTTTATTTTTTATTTTTTTGGTTATCTCCACTCCCCAGTCAAATATAAACTCTTCGTAAGCAGAAATAATTGTTTTTTTTAGTTCACTGATGTAACTCACACGCCTAGAAGAGTTTATGGTAGTTGACACTCAGCAAGTTGTTGGATAAAAGGTGAACCTAGAGCACAGTCATCCCCCCTATGATCTGTAATTCCTGGGAGAGAGAGAAAGTTGTGCTTTGGTAGTGCTCTTTAGTCTTGGGCAAAGGCTGTCTGTTCTCAGCAGATATCCTGGGGCAACAGATTCTGAACCTGTCCAAAAAAACAAAACCTCTGCCTGAAGCAGACACAGACCAGATTTGTATCGCTAGCCACGGCCTGGTAGTAAACGGGGGCGGAGGGTACAAGAGCCCAGTCTGGTTTTATAGCCACTTCCTCATAGCTCCGTTCTTCCAGAGCTCTCGGTGGTCCGTAATGGAAAGTTTTAAAAACACTACCGTGGCAGAAACGAGGTTGTGGACCTTCAGCTCTGGTTGCATATCAAAACTGCACGTAGAACATTAAAAAACACAGGTAGTGGGGCCCCACACACCGAGCAGCGGCTCCAGCCGGTGTGGGGTGATGCTGGCGGACGGTGAGGATCCGGGCTTTGCCGGTGGCGGGGCTGAAACCTGGCCCGCAAGGGAGGGAACCGTACACACCAGAACAGCTCCGATGATGAGTGAAAGCCTCACAAATGTCCCGCTCGGAGTTCCGACAAACCTGAGTTTTCGTTTCACTGTCTGGGGAATAGGAACCAACCGAACAAGCAAGCAGTGATTAGCTTCATGCTACGTAAATTGTACCTCAACCAGAGTCTTAATGTAAAAGAAAGGGACTGTATTCAGGATGGAGTTACTGCAAGTAAAGGCCTCTGTATAATAAAGAGCTTCAGGGTATAAAACTCTGGGGCAAAGGAGGACAACAGGCTGCGCCCGCCAAAATGTAGAGTGCTAATGTTCGTCTTCCTGACCTTGTAGAGCAAAGAAGACTTCATGAACATCTGCATTGAACCCGACACTGTCAGCAAAGGAGACTTCATAACCATAGGGTAAGTGGACTGGGCTCCTAGGAAGTGCGGGTTCAGTGTTTGTATCCTCAGAAACACTCTTCAGAGCGCGTGCCCAGGAAGCCTCAGATGGAGACCCGGCAGAGGACTCATCTGCTTTGGGGACCGAGACGCCTTCTTTCTTTCAAATAGCTGGGCTGACGGGTAGAGCACAGCTCTCCTGCTTTGGCCTTCCCTGTTCATTTTGGGAAAATCACGTCGTGGGAGCACGCGCTGCCTTTCCAACGAAGTGAAGGGTTCTGTGTAGCATTGCACAGTGTCCAGGACTTTGGCTTCAGGGTCAGAGTTACTGGATACAAACCTGGATCTGCCACGTCCTGGCCTCGTGACTTGGGCAAACGCTTTAACTTCTCTGGATCCTTTCCTCTGTGTGTAGAAAGGAATACTGTAATCCCATCTCACTACCTCAGGGTTGTCTTTGAGTCTCACGTGAGAGTATGTGTGGGAAAGTCCTTGCTGTGAAGCACTTCAGAGGGTGGGTTACCATGGACGTCGGTCCACCTTGTCCTATTCCCAGGGCAGTAATGAAAAACCTGAAAAGGTATTGAGTACCTTGGACATTCTCCAGGCTTTTCCCCTTTTCCGCTAGCAAATATTCTCCAGTCCTGATTTGTTAAGGTCGACCTCTGCCAGAGTTTTATTGGTTAAGAACGGCTTAAACCCTCCCCCCACCAGTCTTCCACCCCTCCGAGGAGCCTGCGTGTTGCCATGCCAACTGGTAATCTGCTCAGCTATGTTATTTTGTGCTTTGTCCCAGAGCTCCCTCTTGTGCCCGTCTAAGGATTAGACATTGCTGCTGCCGCAGCCCTGTCTCCATGGCTACTCCATTGTCTGCACCAGAACTCGCAGCAGAATGGCTTTCATTGGTTTGTGTTGTTCTTGCCTTTGCTACAGTCTTCAAATGCTGAATAGCTGATTCTGCAGCCTTTGATTTCCTTGCTGTATCTGTCGTAGAAGGAGGAAGGGAAAAGCCTTTCCCTTCTCCTAGAGGTTGTTCAGAAGCCACACACTGTCTTGATTGAGAGTCTGGCCCACGGGGCCAGCTGTGCTCAAATTTCCTTCATAATACTGACGTCCAAAACTGAGACCAAAAACTGCTTATGTTTATGTTGCTTCGTGTAGGTGAAGTCATGATGCTCTGCATCGTTGCCGTCGACATTTTCATCGGCAGCAGTAACACGGTTTCCTTTGGTCTCTACGGGAAGTGAGATTCAGTCATGTCCATTTCCTCTGGGTCTCTGAATAGAACATCGTGAAGCTGCTTTAGAAACCTCTGAAGTTCTGTATACTAACGAATTGGTTATCAATTAATGATAAAGAACGGACTAACTTGGATTAGCTTTTGCTCTCTCCACTGACCGTGACAAGCTCTCCAGGGTGTATGTGCATGAGGCGGGGTGTGTGGTCTGCTCGCTGTGCTCCCAGGTAGATAGAGGTATATGCCAAGTGGTCTGTTAAACGTGAATATAGAGCGTCCCCAGAACTGGTTGTTCATATACATCTATAACAGAAATGTCTCCTTTAAATTAGCATAAAGATATTTTCTCCTTAAGTAATGATGGACTCACAAGTATCAGCAGAAGTTTAGTAAGTTCCCTACAAAAATTTCAATTCGTTCTAACTTTTAAATGGAGGATTTTTAATAGCCCAAGAATTAGGTACAAAATCACTCCATCTAACTTGCTGCACCATTCTTTTCAGCAAATTAACCTTCTCAATCTAGAATGTATCACACGGCTAAGCAAGAATCAGTGTGGGAAAATTCTTCACTGAACCCCGCGGTTCATCCTGTCACGAGCCCGTCTGTTCACTCTCAACAAAAGAACTTGCTGTGCTCCGGCAGTCAAACGCAGTTGCCGGTGCCCAAGTGTGCTTTTTCTCGTACTGACAGAAGCAAAAAGGTGAGGGACCCCAGGCTGCGGGCGGCTGGCACCGAGTGTCTCCAGGCCAGCCAGTGCACCCTGCTGCTTCCTGAGGTGAGCGGGGGTGGGGGGCTCCGCTCCCACAGCTCTAGGTTGTCTTGGTCCATCTGCCTTTCTAGTGCCAGACCCGCACGTGGGCGCCTAGCATGGGCCGCGAGCACTTTGCCAGGCTCTGGGAGACCCGGGGAGCTGAGAGCACCCCCTGCCTGCGACGGGGACCGGGACCGAGGTGCGGGCTTCCCGCAGACTTCTGGTGTTTTCAAGCCACGGTTGTGTAAAGCGACCTTTGTGGCTCCTCAGCCTTTATTCTTCCGAGTGTAAAGTAGGCACAGGCTGCCATCACAGAATTTTCTAGCTGGCAGACACTCCTCGTGGATTCTACCTTCGCATTTTTTATAAAGGATCAGGAAACCACGTTGGGGATGGCAGTAAGTTTTTCTGTATTATAAAATGCCAAGCTTAGAATAACCCATCGAAGTGGGGAAAATGTTAGGAATATAATCCAAATTACGTAGTTACTCTGTGAGTAATACCTCAGGAAAAAGAGTTGCTGCAGATGGCTTTGGCAGGCTTCATCGTCCCACGGCATTCAAAAAGGATTGTAGGTAAAACAGAAGCTGTCCCCACCGTGGGTGGCACCACAGTTTCAGAACTAAATGCACAAATTATGGAAGGTTTTGTGGCACCTGTAATATTAATATTGCTGTGCTTTAGCTATAAGGCTAAGCAAGTCCTCCAGAAGAACCATGCAAACCATCAGGTGGACAGAGTGGTTTTCCTAGGTCCTAGAACGTTGTTAGGTTTAGGAAGTCCTGTAAGATGTGGCAGGACCCCCGTATTTTAGTAAGTATTTTAAAATCCTAACCTTGTTTCTCGACTCGACTCCCAAAAAAAATACCCTGGGAAGAGAGAGAAGCCAAACAAGGGGAGGGGGAGAAAAAAAAGAGCCGGTGGCAGAATGGAGACATTTCCGGAACCAGCACCAGTCAAGAGAGTGACACGGGTTTTTTTTTTTTAAAGAACGGGAGGGTAATTCCCTGCGCGAGGGTGACGTTGTCCGGGGGCTGCGGGGGTGAGAGCCGTTGCGAATACTCTTCTCCGCAGGGCACGGGGGGCTCTTTCAGCATCGACAGCGAGGAGTACGAGGCGATGCCCGTGGAGGTGAAGCTGCTGCCCCGGAAGCTGCAGTTCTTCTGCGACCCCAGGAAGCGGGAGCAGCTGCTGCCGCGCTCGGCCCCGTGAGCGCCCAGGGAGCGGCGGCACCCCCGGTGGGACCAAAAGGGAGCAGAGGCCTCGGCAAGTACCCGCCCCTCCCCGCGGCCCTGGCCCGCCACCCCCCCCCCCCTCGCCGCGCATGCTCCTCCTTACGTGTGACCACTGTCCCCCTCCGTGGCGCCGTCCCCGCCGGGGGCCGGCGTGCGGTGGAGGGAAAGGGGCCCGACCTCGCGCCGGCCCCCAGGTGCAGCCGGGCTTCTCCATGGGTGCTGCTGCTTTCTGAGCTCAGATTCGAATGTCGCTGGTCTCCGTCCTCCCCTCAGTCCAGAAACCTGTGAGGTGTTTCCCCCTCAGCCGCGATGCTGTAAGATACTAGTTTGTATTATTTTTTCCAGTAGCGCTTAAGTATTGGTTTGCATGAGAACCACCCCGGGGTGCATGCCGAAAACCTAGCAACTCAAGCTGGGGGTGGAGCCCCGGGATCTGCATTTCTAATTAAAAGCCCAGGTGCTTCTACTCCATGCGGTCCCCCAGCCTTGCTGGTCAGTGTGGCAAAGCACACCAGCCACCGTTCACGCACCCCTACGAGTATTTTGGAAGATCGTGTATCCCTCACACTTTCTAGATATCAACTTAAGAGTTGCCAGTATGTGTATTTCCTGGTGTCATGTAAATATTGGTTATTTTAAAATAAAGCTGTTATATCACTCTTTTAAACATATTTGGTGCAACTTAAATATACAGCAATTTGACTCTCATCCTCCATTTACAAAAATACACGAATAGGTTCTTTGGTTATTTCTATACACTTTCAGCAAAGAATGCTATCGTGATCTATTTTCATGCTTGAAATTTTATCACTTGCCCTGTTTTCTTGCCAACAAAAAATATAAACGGAAATTCTTTAGTGTTAACCCAGAACTAATATTGTTTTCATCCATTTTATTTCAGTAATTTTTAATTACCAAAAATGGATACTATAAACACTTTATGAGAATGCTCTTTATCCCAACGAGTTCAAGAACACATGTTACTTACAGCTTAGAACAGGACTCAACATCATTGATATTCCTTGTTCTTTATAGATCTAAGCACATAAGCAGAAGAGATGATTCTAATGTCATACATACAGTTCTTCGAATTCCTCTGGAATTACATGTCAAAAATTATTAATGATCTTCCTTTAGTTTGTTGAAAGCAGAAACCAGAAACTGGCTGATTTGAGAAGGATTTGCTAACCAGGCTTTATAGCCCTTTACTTTCAATACTACCATCGGGATTTACCCTTTGGTGCCCCTGAGGTTTTCAGACTCCAGAAGGCGATGCCCAGGTTGGAGGAGATGTGAGCCTTCCTCTTTGTAAAGAGGAAACAGGAGTGTAAAAGGGCAGATGGGCAGGCCTTGGCTACAGGCGCATCCTTGGGCAGATCAGTTTTAGGACCGTATGTATGCCTGTGCCCATGAGTCCCTTGGAGAGTGAAGACTAATGCTTCAAAGGATTACAAAGCAGCTACAAAAAGCTCATGAATGAAGATCACACAAAAAAACAAGGCTTACCTGTTCAGCTCTGTATCCTTCAGAGTGGTGTTAAAAGCTGTGCTTTGGCCTCCAAAACCCTGCAGTGGAAGGAGGACCCACACCCTGGTGCCCACAGAGGGGAGCAGGGATGCTGTGGGAGGAGGAAAAGTTTGTACGGGAGCGAGGAGCATCTTACACCATCTTGGTTTTCTGATAAGACTGTAAAGGACGAGCCCAGAAGCCGGCTCGCTCCCTCCCTGATCGGCTACCCGCATGTGTATTTATTTAGTGAATCGGGTCCTTGCGGTGAAATAGTGGGATTTCAACTGGGGAAGGAAATCGAATAGATTAATATCTGTATTCGTTCTGAAATCTAGGCTCCCTGGTGTGAATTTTGCCTTCTTGATTCGGGCTCTTTCCTGTGAGAATGTGGTTTCTTATCGTTCATGCTCTTGTTCTTTCCATGGTCCTGGCGCAGAACATCCAGGTGAAGGACACTCCTGTTAGGCACAAACCTTTTGAAAGACGAATTTTACTCAAAAGCCAGATTATTTCTAATACAAATCCAGATGCTTCCTAGCACGCAAGTCTTTTGCTTGGTGCCATGGCTGGTCTGGGCACATGGCAGTCGTGACTGCGTGCAGTGCTTTGTTTACACACGCAACAGATTCGCCGTGTTCTCACCCCATCCCTGGGAAGTCGGTAACATCATACGGTCATGTGCCTTGGAAAGCAGGAACCTGGCGTCGAATACAGCATCAGTGATGTTAGGAATCTTACCCTTACACTCACTCCCCCAAAGGTTAAAAATGAAAGAAAACTTCAGTGTGTGGGTGTATATATGTACGCCCAGTCCTGGCTCTTCCGGACGGCACGATTCTTCCCAGCTTTGGTCCCCATTACCTGGAGGATGTTCATGCAGACCGTGGCCTCTAGGAGAACAGGTACCAGGCGCCCCGGTTGCTCTGTCACTGTGACGTCCGCATTCAGGTTCTGCTCCTACACTGGGCCATCCCTCCTTCCTACCACAAACCACATTTCTCGGGCCAGGGAAGGACTGAAACGCACACGTTCATGTTAAAATGTGAATTTTAATTGTAAAAATTGTTTTCTGTAAATATAGTTATATCAACCTCTCTGCACACAACTTGGTTCCGATATATACAGATACGATATACACAGATGTTATTTGTACCACAAAACAATCATTAAAGAAACATTCACTCCTTGTAGCTTCAGGATTAACACCAGCTTTCTTTAGGGCATTAAAATCATTACCATCAAAACAGAAGAACGTACCTATGCGACTAGTATTCAGGGTGAAATTTATCAACTGTCTTACTAACTTCATACTATGAGGTCAAGAATTTAAACAAAAATAGATTCAGTGTCTCTTATTGCTAGAACTCTTACGCTGGGGTATTAAAATAGGGGTTTGACATTTAAGGCGACAGGGAGGCTATGTTAATCCTAACTTGGGAGAAATAGGAAAACCATTTTTCCAAGGCTACAACCATTCCTTTTTCAGAAAAGGTTGACTTCCCAGACCTATATAAAAAAAAAAAATTCAGCCAACAAGCTTGGGTAAATAAGGAGGTTGATTTTCTTTTCCTCTACTCTGTACCCCTTGAAGTGTCCTAGCTGGTCTGCTCAACAGCACAGAATTCATACCTTTCCTCATTATGGTCTTTGTGGGCACTCAAGTCAAACTATTCCTGAGGCCACCTTCCAAGTTTTTGTACACTTTTTATCTTCGCTTCATTTGGCCGAAGGAGGTTTTCACTCCAACGTCAATGAAATCTATTTGCAACCAGCTAACTCTATGACCTCTCTGGGGATTTTTCATTTTGTGGATCCTCCCTGGCTAACTTCTAAGGCCCTGCCCTACTCTACCCCTGCATTCCCCAGCTGTCTTTAGAAAGCAGACTAAATGTATCGTTAGTCTAAACACGCCTTCTAAAGCCAACGTAAGTAATTCACATCTATCCTTCCTTACACTACGGTAAGTAAATACATTTTCTGAATTTAGATTACGTTACTGCTAAAAGCCCATCCTATGCTGAGCTTCTGGAATAACTCTAAAGAGGGCTTCCCCTCCCCCCCATCATTGTTTGTAATCACTAGAAAATTCTTACTTCCTTTCTAAATGTGCAATTTTACCCAACTGCCCCCGTCTTCCGGCTCCAGAAAGTGCCAGGGAGAAGACCACGCGGCTCCAGGAAGAGGCCTGCTAATCGGCCTCCTCACATGAAGCAAGAATTTCCCTTGAGGTCGCTGCCTGTGCCATCCTCGCGAAGACCCTCCGGTTCACCTCCCAGAGAGCGTGGCTAAGTCTCCCAGCACAGTGTCCTTATTCAAGATCAAAGACGAATAATGACACTTCTATGGGGTTTCAGTTGCTTCCAAGTTACAAAACTTCTGTTTCTTCCAGGATTCTAGTTTTGAGATTTTCTTCTGTTTCCACATCTGCACACTTAATTCATCACATAATATCGACATAAAAATAAACTCCCATTTCTCATAAGAAAAACAGTAACTTAATTCACAGTTAGCCTTTTTACCAACAGTCAGTGCCCTAGCAGCTCCTGGGAACAGAGGTATATTAGTCATCAGATGGAATCTTCGAAACCCACGGACTCAGGGGTAAGAGGAGCCCTTGACCCCTTCTCTTCCCCTACCTGAAATCAGAGAAGGGTCTTCCTGAAACAAGAAGGGGCAGGTGGGGGCCAGCGGAGGTAAGCACCCTCGGCTCTGGAGGAGCCTCACCGCAGGGCACGAAGTGTGGGAAGACCCTGGGGCTGGACCTCAGATCCTGAGCCCACTAGTGAGGAACCGGACAGGGAGGTGAAAGCCCCCGCATGACTTGTTGGTCCCCATGTTGGCTTTCCTATTTCAGAACTGGCATCCTATGAAGGAAAGTTCACTGTCAAGCTGAACGTTGTCTTACAATTTTATTCGACGCCCTCCTGCTCCTTTACCTTTCTAAGTATGATCTGTACGGGGACTGGGGAAAACATCTCAATCCATTCCCTGGGCTATGCAGTTTCAGGGGCGGGGGGGGGGGGGAAAGGTCCCTGAGGTCCCTGCCTCTTCTCAGAGGGTTGCTGTCCTACCATTAAAACGTTAATTCATGACTGCCCTTTACAAAAGCTTCCCTGAAGGCCTCGGTTTAAAGGTGAATCATCTCATCTTTTTACTGTATTGGAAGGGCTCTCAGTGGATCAAGACGAATAGCAAGTTCGTCCTCGTAGCCACCGGAATGAAAAACAGCGATTCAGCTCGGATTTCTCTTTACTTTTATCTTCCGGTTAAAATATCAGGGAGTTACACTGATAAATGAGTCTTCACAGGTGGTATTTAGAATGATCTGTGCCCTGTGCTACACTTCAATTTCCCATCTTGATTTTCACGAGGAGCAAAACAAGGGAAGCTATAGGTGCAAATTCTGGGCCAAGTTATTTCTATCATTACCAATGAATTCGGCACCCCTCCCCGGCCGAGTGGAAGAGGTGCCATGCTGGATGGCGGCTGTGGGAGGCGAGAGCCTTCTGACTCACGGCCGTCCTGGCTGCCGGAGGACCGTGCGAGGCCCCAGGTGGCACAATGATACTGGAACAGACACCAGGCCTAAGGAGTGCTTCGTGCTTGTCTAAAGCCATAGTTAATTCTACACAAATTGGCCCACCCTTTTTGCTCTCGTAGGAGATAAATCCTACCGTTTCTGACTCCTGAAGAAAGAAGCCTAAGCCAGAGGGCAACCAGACATTTTCTCCAAGGCTGACTATTACCATCTGCCGAGCCTGCAGATTTGGAAAAATCCACCTAAATGGGCCTTTGTCACATTTGGCGGGACGTCAGTAAACCCCAGGCCTGGGTTCTTGGTCCCACAAGGAGCCCTGCCACCTGGTTTTTTCTGCCTTGATTCAACGGCAGCAGCAGCCCAGGTGTCTCAGGTCAGCTTCCAGGTGACCACATGGCTCATAGCATGGCATTAGACCAGGCTGAAAGTTCTCAGAAGGACCCAGCCAGCTGAGATGAGGCAGGGGAGGGGATGAGGTTCAACAGCACAGAAGGGCAGAAGGCTACCACGGGTCCAGCCACCCCACCTAGGCTTCCAGCTCTGCCCCAAGAGTCGGTGGCAACCATCCCCGCCCTCCAGAGCTTATCGATCTACGAGGCGGTGAAGAAGAACGTTGACCGATGTCTTCTGACCGAAAGCAGAAGGGTTTTAAGGAAATAGTTCAATAGTGACAGAAAAGCTGGTCCACGTGGCTTCTAGCTTCTGTAACTGCAGGGAGTCCTGCCGGGTACCTCACTCTCCGGTTCCCCTTCTAGAGAAGGGGCAGCCGCTAACTGGAGACACTGGGGAGAGGACAGGGGGATGGAAGCAGAGAGAGGGGGACAGAGCAAGTCTTCCAAAGGGGACCTCCATATGACTGACTACAGAGCGACGGGGCATGCTGCTCAGTCAGCCAGAGGTGCTGTGCTGGGTTTCTGGCTGATAACGACGCTGGCAAGGGAAGGACGGCTGGGTCTCCTCACAGAGGGAATGCAGGGCAGGAGGGGGAGAAGTTCTGTTCTGGGGTCAGCTGAGCCCAGGCTCACTCGTATTATTCCCCTCCGTGCCCATCCCCCAGCCCCCTGCCCGAGGGTGAGGGGGCGGCCCACAGCCACCAGACAACCGCCTGGAAGAGTCTGCAGCTAAAGGGAACCCAGAACCCCGACCCGCCACGCAAAGGAAAGAACAGAAACCTTATGTTCACCTTACGACCTTTACGTGAGCACTTATGAGCTTGGAGTTACAATTCCACAGAAACACAAGTGTTTGCATGCAGAAGGGCGCGGGGACGGACGTGCTTTAAGATAGTCCTTTCCAACAAACCCCTCAATTCCAGAGGAAGGGGGCCTGCGTCCACCAAGAGAATCCGACCTTTCCTGCTTCCGATCGACCATCCCCCTAACTTAGAAAACCTTGAGCCTTCAGATAGCACTAAAAGTCACCATGACTTGACCCAAGTCCGAAAGGCTGCTCCTTCCCCAGAGACAAGAGAAGGTTGCTCTTCAAGGAAAGAGGCGGCGAGGCTTTTTTTGTAAACATCTATATTACTGAAATGGCTAAATCCACACTGCAGAGGAGAAAAGTGTATTAGTTGTACAGTTTACATTTCAATGCCCAAACTTATTTATATATTTACATAAAAGAACCTACTTTGATTAATCAATATGTATTTGCATTTTTACATGTGAATTTCTTTAGTCGTGAATCCCCTATCTTGGAACTACAGTGAAAATATTTTTGAATAAAGCAGTGAGCCCTGAAAAGCTGTAAGACTTGTGTGCCATCCACTTGAAAGTCATTTCTCTGCTGTGTGTAGTAGCCTGGCTGGAACCTGGTCACAGACACGGATACACGGATGGCTATTCCAATAACACAGCCAGGCAAGAAGATCGAGAGGGAAGAAATGGTCACCAACAACCCAGGAGCCCAAGTCAGAATCCTAAACTATGGCCAAAAAAAGCCCTAACCTCTACTCACAGGAGCTGGCTTCAAATACCTACGGTCTCACCTAAGTTGGCATTCCTGGAATGCACAGCCAAAGAGAACAGGCAGGGACCCACAGGAGCCGTCCCAGACCAAAACATGTCATGGGGACACAGGTAAACTCATCACTGATGCTCGGGGGTTCCAACCACTTCTCTAGGTGAAGGCACTATCAAATTCGCTCTCCAACAAACGTGTTCTGTCTCTGGCCCCAACTGCTTAGCTCAAGGCGTGTCAACTCTGCTGACAAGAAATCTGTTTGTGAGGGCTCCAGACTGGTACACAGTCTTGTTCCATGCTTCAAACTCTGAGTAACCAGCTCCGGATCCTTGCTGGAATATGGAATCCAGTGAATCTCTGTTTTGATCCCGAGGCTCTGCTGGTGATATGTCCAGAGAACTCTCAGAGAAACATCTTCTGCTCTATCCTCTTTGAACCCCAACTGCTCTACCTTTGGTGGGAACAAACATTGTTCTAAGAGCATAGTTAGCCCTTAAAGGAAGCTCAATTGTAAAATGAATTTGCTTGCAAGCTCCAGGGCCATCCCTGAAGGAACGGGATTCAGAAAAAGGAGGAGTTTTACATTGAGTGGCCACCGTTAATTTACTCTGAGGAAAGTTTCAACGCTTCAGGCTACAATTTTAGTTTCCAGCTGGCTGGTAAGAAACCTCTTCTTGTCATTCTGTCCTTAGAGAAGCTCATGCTTTGTGACGGGAACATCCTCTTGTTCCTCTTTGAGGTCTCCACTCACGTGAACAGAGAAGACAGATTAGCCCCAGCGAACAGGAAAAGGGATCTGATCCCAACACTGGACTCCCAGAACTGATAAAACACCTCGAAAGGTCATGAGCTCTAGCTTCCACCTTGAGGAGATGCACGTACAAGGCCACCCTGGACAGAATACCGCAAGGGACGAACTCCTGGAGACTTTCTGAACAGCCCACCCCAGTGTTTCCGAGCTCAGCCCGCTCCCAGTGACACATGGCCTTCACCACATCCCCTCAAGTCACTCGACCAGGACGCAAGAGAAGCCACTCGGATAACGCCTATGACAAAACCCAGGCAGTAGCTCTGGGAGAAAGTGGTCCATTCCAACATGGCACCAGGGCAGGGCACAAAACCAAGGTGGTCTCATCTTACCACTAGGAAGGAAGGGAGAAAGGAGATTGCAAAAAATCACATTTGTTGGGAAGTATAAACCATATTCCTTCGTGTCAACTTAATAAAAAAGGAGGTCCTTGGGGGCCCAGTGTGAACTCCCCACATGAGGAGCGGCTCACCGGTCTGGGCTCACTCTTCCTATGGGCAGCAGGGGTTGTCAATGACCAACATGACGTCGATGCCATAGGCCTCCAGCAGGTCCATCAGAAAGCTCCGGTCCCCTTGGGGGTCTAGACCCATGCCCCGGGCGTGCTCAGCGGTCAGAGTTTTGTCTTGACTGGCGGACACCTCCAACAGAGTCTGAAATATCCGGTTGTTTTGCTCTAGGAAAAACCTGTGTTCACAAGATAAGACACACGGAAGGGAGGGCAGAAAAAAAAAAAAAAAGGGTCACCAAATAATCCACACATGGGGAACCAAAACTACATTGCTTTAATATGCTTTTAAATGGTTTCAAAAATCAGAATGATCTCTAAAAAATAAGAAAATTAGGACCAAAGTTCAAGGGTTACTAAAGTGACACCAACTTTAGCAAAGAAACTGCTGGCATTAATCATGGTATGACCTGCAAAGTCCCCAAACTTGGCGACTTTTGGCCTGCCTGCCAAAAACAAACTTTCCTATGGAAGGTTACTACATACACTGTGTTCTTTGTTCTGCTTAGTCAGAAGGGGAAGAGAAAGAAAAGACAAAACCCTAAAAAAATCCTGATGATCCAGCTCTGAGGTCAAGACTTAACGTGAGAAACTAAAATTCACCTTCAAAGCCCTGGACAGGTCACTGGGGCCAGCAGCACAGACGAGCCTTAGCGGGGACAGACCAGGGCCCTGAGAGGCTCCCCAGCCTGAGAGCCACCGCAGAGCACGCCAGGCTGTGGCTGGCCGTCCACAAGGAAGAGGTGGAGCTCGGGGCTGGGGCAGGCACGGGGATGTCTTGTAGCCACCACGGCTGGGAGTGAAAGGCCAAGGGGCCATGGAGCCCCACTGTAGGCACCAATACTGCCCTAGCTCCCCACCATCCTTGGGTATTTCTTTCCCTTTGGTTACTTTTTTTGTGTGTCGGGGGCGGGGGGGTATTATACACAGGGTGTGACTTATGTGTCACCGACTTATGGTGCCACGTAAATTTATAAGCCATGTTCAGAAAAGGCGTGAACTGTCTAGACTTTTCAGATGTATTCCAAGGGGCTCTCCGGTTCCACCAAGGCACCTAAGTGCCCAAAGAAGTTCTAACTGCTCGTGAATTTCAGGTGCAGTGGAACGCATCAGACCCTGACGAGCCTCCTGGCTCACTGCTCATTTCCGAAAACTTGTACCTCTCAGCATCGTGCATGGGTGGGGAGGTACGCTTTAGTAGAATCCAAGAACTACACCTCTGTTGAAATGTCCACATTAAGTTCTCAACATCCAAGCCAGAGATGGTTCTCGCTGCAAGTGCCATGTTCCTCACCCCGACCCCGGGGCCTGGGGAAGGAAGGCCAGACAGGAAGCCAGGAGAATTGGTTTCCGTTCCAATCACAGTTCTGTCCGCCCTGCCGAGCGCTGTTTCACAAGCTGCTCAGAAGTTACATAAATGCTGTAACGTATAAAGACTATGGCTCCTGCCCCCGACCACGAACCAACGTATCTGGGGGCAGGGGATTTCATTAGGTTCAAAAGTTAACATTTCTGATCGTCCCGAAACACTGAGCGCAAGCAACTCTTTATTCGAGCGAAGCAACGGATGAGAAGCCCCCGCACCCTGCAGGGCAGATGCTTCTGGGCAGTGGACATCTGGATGCACACGCTCAACGGAAAGATAAAACATCAGGACTTGCGTTTTTCTCTTCCCTGTCCGCTGGGTGTCCCCCAGTGGCATTTAGGGCTCACGGTGGACTCCACACGGAGCCCAGCTCTCAGTGTACCCGGCAGTGATAAAGGCCATCCCTGGCCTGCCAAGCGTGACATGGGAGGGGTCGAGGCCCAAGGCGGCGAGCGCTCAGGGATCCCCAGGGAAGCCCCATGACCGCTGCCCAGGCTGACTTACAGCACAAAGAGGTCCTCCTCACAGGGGGTGTAGTCGTCTTCCAGCTCCTGGGAGTATAGCAGCATCTGCCTGTGGTGAAGGAGGCCCCCGTCACGCTCCGGTGCCGTCACAGGACCCCGGACATCGGCCAGGTCGTGGGTCAGGCACCTGCACGGGGCGGGCGGCCCCTGCCCCCAGCCCAAAAGCAGGGAGACCGGAAGGGAATCAACGGGCCTTGGAGCCAAAGCCCCCAGGGTCCAGGGCCAGCTCTGCCCCTGGATGACCTCAGGCAAGTGGCAATCTTTCGTAACTGCCCCTAAAACAGGGATAGGGATGGTGATGGTATTTATTTCGCCACCGGTACCAGGGGGTGCCGTTTACTTTATGGGGTAACCAAAGAGAACCGCGGGAGATGACGCAGAGGCAAGCCGCCGACGCTGTGCTCGCCAGGTGCTCGCGCTCTTCCCTGGGCCTCCCCGGTTCCGAGCCCATCAGCCAGAGGTCACCTCCACACGCTCGCCGCCCGCGTATCAAGCCAACACGCCAGGAGCCCGGCTTCGTCCGCCCCAGGCTCCCCTTCGTCCCCCACCTCCCGGGCAGTCCGCCGGCCCGGCTGAACTGAGAAGGGCAGTGCCCCGGGGCCGTCCCTCTCAGGGTGTGCTGGCCTTGGCCGCGCCCGCCACCCCGCGTGGGCACGCACGTGCCGGGACCGGCTCCCGCTACCTCTGCTCGTTGAGCCGCCGGTACTTCTCCCGGTCGGCGCTGTTGATCCTCAGCAAGGGCTGCAGGTGGCCGTGGTGCGTCTTCACATTCTGGTTATCCACGTAGACGTCATACAGTTCCCGCTTCTCCTCGAAAATCTTCTCCGTGGTGCCTGTGACAGCCAAGCTCAGGGTATGGGGACCCGGAGGCCATCGCTGAGAGGCAGCAGCCCGACCCCACCGGGGAAACAAGGGGTCCGGGAGCCCCGCACTGCGAGGAGAGGAGAAGGGGCCCCCGGGGAGCGAGCCGGAAGGCCAGAGCCTGGCTTCTGGCAGAGCCGGCCCGGGGACCTGGGGCAAGGATGTGCGGGCGGGGTGCAGGGAGGGCCCCGTACTCACAGGCCACATAGGACACCTCTACCTCCAGGCTCTCGATGTCGGCCACGTTCACGTAGAAGAAAGGCTTGGACTCAGGAATGGCGCCCCCGATGCCAGGCAGGGAGACGTTGGCCAGGCAGCAGCAGCAGTACACTGTGGGATAGGGGAGGTGAGAGAGGAGTGTGGCCCGCCCCCCTCGGAGCAGTCAGCCTCCGAGGACAGGATGACGCCGCGGAGGGCTTGGCTCTGTGCTGTCCCGGCACCGGAGTCACAGGAGGCTCTGGCATTCTGAGGGGTGGGGCGGGGGCACGAGCCTCTCGGGCCCCACAGCGGAACCGGACCTCCAGTCGTGCCAACGGTGCCTCACCCCCTCCAGCTTCCAGTGCGCGGCTCACCGCGTCCCGCTTAGGCTCTGGCGCTGCTGACCTTCCCCCGTCTCCGAACCCCCCGCCTGCGCTAACCCCTGTTTCTCCCGGCTCCCTCCCTGCTTCTGATGGCCCCACCGCAGTCTCCTCTGTCCTCCACCGTTACTGCTCCACCTCCTGTGCCCGCATCACCTCCCTGCACTCGTGCTCTTCCCGGGTGACGCCATCCGTCCCGCGGTCACTGGCACTCCACAACGCCGGCCTCGCTTTCCCCCCAAGTCCTGACCCACCTGCACCAGCGCCTGTGTCCACCTCACGGAGGCCTCACAGCAGACCCGCACCGTATTCAAAGCCAGTGCTGTCATTCCACCCCCTACTCCTCCTGGACCCTCATCTGGTGGCCCCCTCATCCTCGTCATCCTGGACCCCTCCTCCATTACCTCACACACATCAGAACCTTCCAACCCAATCACACACCAACTCCTGCCAAGTTTTCCTCTTTACTGTATCAGAATCCCCATCTCCTCTCGCCACCTACCTCTTACTAGACCACGGATGCGTCCCCCAACCAACCTTCTTCACGGCCGCCAGAGCCCACATTCTAGAATGCAAGTCCGGCCCTGGCATTCCCAGGCTGAAAACCTGGGACCCTCCTGGGACAGCCCCAACATTTCTGAACTCGGTCAACAACGCAAAGACTCGAGCAGTTTCTGCCCCGAGAAACTCACGACACGACACCCGACCTTGGTGTTTAGTTACCTCTATAACATACAACACCCACAGGAGGGGGAGAAAATATCAAAATGCGCTTTCGAAGTAAGGCAAATTTCCAAAGGATGAGGATCTGTTCTCCAAAGAACTTGATAAACTGAGACATGCAGCCGGCTGGGTGAGTGATCTGAAAAAATAAAGGAGAGGAGAAGAGCTTGTTAAAAAATGTGACACCACAGACATCACAAAGTACAACCAACAGATGCATTAAGGGACGGTTACTTCCACACAAGATGGTATTTTTCCCTCTAAAGTCTCACCTTTATGCTGGGTTTCGATACTGCAACAGCTCCCCTGATACAGTGAGGTCTGAGTTTAGGGATCATTAAGTACTCAGGAGAGAGAGGCACAGAGGACACAAGGCTGAACCTAACTTTTGAAGAGTCAGAAAAGTCTCTGAAATGACAGTACCTCTCAATGAGAACATCCAACTCGAAACCGTGATTGAGCCCTAGAAGGAGTACAGTGACAAGCCAATGGTCTCATATCAGCTCCCCAAGTACTGCGGGACCCGCTGCCGTGTGAAGTGAGGGGTTGTGCAGGCAGGAAGACCCCACGCCCCCTGCCCCCTCCCTGGCCTGACCACCACTGCACGTCGGGTCCAGCCTCTTCCTTCTCGATAAATGCAAGAGCCTATCGGCCCCTGCAGACTGCTTCTAGGAGCCCTGAGCCAGGAATACCCCAGAAGCTCTGACCTCAGAAAAGCTGAATTCCAACCCGGCTCTGCCATTTAGTAAGCGAAGGCCTTGAGAAAGTAGCCAACCTTTCCGGTTCACTTTCCGCATGCGAAACGGGGAGGCCATCCCATCCCTCACATGGCTCTCCAGGATTATGAGAGAAAACACATGAAATACACAGGAGCTGATGCAACAAATAAATGCACAGCGTCACTTCCAAGCACAAGTGTCAGAAGCAGTATCGTTCACCACCCCTGGGGGGCGCCGGTGAGAGCACTTCAGAGGAGCGGTACCCACACCAAGGCAGAGTGCTGGGCCTGCTGGCTAGGAGACCTTGAGACACGCAGCACCAGAGCCTCCCTTTCCCAGGCAGCACCCCAGCACCACTGCCTCTCAGTTGTCCCGAGTGGGCAGAAAGGCTGCCCTCCGCTGAGGGTCCCTGTCCTGCTCCTGTGCCTACCCCTCTCCCAGATCTCCAGGGGCAGACGCGCCGAGCCACCGCATCTGGTCAGATTCCTACAATCACAATCTTTCACAAAAGTCCAAAGGTAACGACCCAACATTCACTACTAGGTATTTATCCAAAGGATACCAAAATGCTGATTCAAAGGGGCACATGCACCTCAATACTTACAGCAGTGTGCTATCAACGATAGCTGAACTACGGAAAGAGCCCATATGTCCATCAACTGATGAATGGATAAAGAAGATATAATACACACACACACACACACACACACACTGAATACTACTCCACAATCAAAAAGAATGAAATCTTGCCATTTGCTATGACATGCATGAAGCTAGAGTGTATTATGCTAAGTGAAATAAGTCAGAGAAAGACAAATATCATATGATTTCACTCATACATGGAATTTAAGAAACAAAGCAAATGAACATAGGGAAAGGGAAGCAAAAATAAGACGACAGAGAGGGAGGCAAACCATGAGACTCTTAACTACAGAGAACAAACTGAGGGTTGCTGGAGGGGAGGTGGGTGGGGGGATGGGCTAGATGGGGATGGGTGTTAAGGAGGGCACTTGTTCTGATGAGCACTGGGTATTATGTGTAAGTGATGAATCACTGAGTTCTACCCCTGAAACCAAAACTACACTGTATGTTAACTAACTTGAATTTAAATAAGAAAGAAACAAAGGCAACTATAGAGGAAAGGGAGCCCAGGCCTGTTCAGGTCCCTCCCAGCTCCCCTCCGCTGATCCTCAGGCCCCAAGCACCGGGAAGGCCTGCCAGCATTTTGTCCAAACGTGTCCTGGGCCCCAGGATCCCAGAATAAATGACCAATCCTTAATTCTGATCTTATTCATTCATTCATGAATGCATGGACGCACACACACAAGAAATAGTTCTCACATACTTTGCACAAACACTGTTTAGTCTCAGCCCAACAATGAATGGCAAGGCCCAGCCCCTGCCCCCATATAGCGTGGAGACTACTAGAAGAAGCAGGTGCACACGTGAGCCAATCCCAGCCTGAGAGCCGAAATGGGAGAGGGCAGGGCTGCAGGAGGGCACAGGAGAGACTGATTCTAGAGAGACAGGGAAGACTTCCTGGAGGCAGCGTGTCTCATCTTTGACATGAAGGGTAACTGGAGGGAGGGCGTTCTTGGTGGCGGGACCAGCGCGTGCCGAGGCCCGGAGATAGGACGCAACTTCCAGTAGCTGAGGCGCTGGGCCTGGGCTGCGCCAGGGCGATGCGGGAAGTGGCCACGATGAGGAAGAGCCACCCTCTTCCGGAGGCCATGGCAGAGAACATGCACCCCTCTCGACCTGACCCTGTCTGACCACACGACACAACAGACGTTTCTCCTCTTGAAATCCACCTCTCCCTTCTGGGCCTCGTTCTGCTGCAGCTTTTACAAGGAACTCTTTCCCTGGCTTGTGCTGGCAACGCCTGGGCTCTCTCTGTCCCTCGCCTCTCCTGTGCCCCCGCCCAGGGACTCCGTCTGCTCCTTTCTCTCTCTCCCCACTTGTCCACTTCCCAAGGAGGGGCCGCTACCAGCCACTGCTGGACCCCTCCGAGCGGCCTCCGGCAGTCCTTCCTCCCTTGCTAGTTAGTGTTGACTCTGCAACAGCCTTAGATCTGACCCCGACTTTACATGTTCTTCATACATGTGTTCACTCTGTAGAAATTCACTTACCTCTATATGTATGGTGTTCTTTTAACTTGTGGGGACAAAATATGGTGTTTCAATAGACAGCTTACAGACAAATTTCTTTATATGTACCTATATGATAGTCCATAAACAGCCAGTGGAATCATATCATATATTTGTTGTTTGCTGCCATTTTCCCCCTGGTCCTTTCCTGTTTTACATATATAAGCACCATCCCTCCATACCTTATCTCATCCCCAGGTAATACATATATTAATAACCTAGCCTATACACCCAAACACTGCCTCATGTTTATATATGCACGTATGTGTACCTATCATCTCTGCACCTGAGGCTGTCATTATTTTACAAAAGCGTATGATCGTATCACAAACGGTTTTCTGTACTTTGCTATTCTCACACAAAAACACTTGCTGGTAAACCTTGCACGTCAACTATGTATGCTCTAATGCGTTATTTATAATGGCTGTATAATATATGGGGCATTCTAATTTTCCACCGCTCTACACGATGCTGACTTAAACATTCTTGTACAGACATCATTATATTCTGTTGGGTTATAAATATAGGGCAGATCCTAAGGGGTGGGATTGCTAACGCAAAGGGTACTTGTATTTTCAATAGGTACTAACAAATTGATTTTGATTTTTTTTAATGTTTTTATGTATTTATGTTTGAGAGAGAGAGAGAGCGCGAGCAGGGAAAGGGCAGAGAGAGAGGGAGATAGAATCCCAAGCAGGCTCCATACTGTCAGCAGAGAGCCCGATGTGGGGCTCGAACCCACGAAGAGAGTGAGATCATGACCTGAGCCGAAACCAAGAGCTGGACGCTTAACCAAATGAGCCACCCAGGCACCCCCTAACAAATTTGGAAGACCAGTCACATCTCCATCTGCAACCAACAAAGTACACTTCTTCCCGCATCACATCAACTAGAGTTTGGTAGGCATGTTAATGAGCAGCCCTCACTAGAGAAAAGCAGATGGCGATTTTACTTTCTCTCCTCTGTCCCTCCTTTGTGGCCTGTTAGGGAGAGGAATCTGGGGACACCCAGGTCAGATGCTGGTGACCCAGGTCACCTTGCTTAGGGTTCAAGATAGCCCAGCAGCAACTGGACTCAGAGCAAAAGCTGGGTCAGAGTTTGGAGTGGTGAGAAAAGGAGCAGGGTTCAGTCAATACAGACCCAGAACGCCCTAATGACCCTCTGACCATTTCTTGATTATTGCCTCTCAGGACATGCCATGGGGTGGGGAAATCCTTAAACTATGTTCCCTGGGCTCCCATGGCAGCTGGCTTCCAGTTAAGTTCGTCCGCGGGAGGCAATGACTGGGGACTGGAAGGCAGAAGGCAGGGAGAGGGAGCTCTCCGCTTTCTCACTCATGCTGGTATTTTGCCAGCAGCAGAGGACGCGTCTGATTCTAACCTCCAGTTTCTCCCAGCAGCCGCAGCTCCAGCTGAGCCAGACCCCCCAGAGGGTCCGGCAACAGCAGGTACACAGTGCCGAAGACACCTGAGCATAGGCTGTGTAGGACTCCTCCTCAGGTTGCCACGGTTTTTTTTTTTTTTTTTTTTTTTTTAATTTTTTTTTCAACATTTATTTATTTTAGGGACAGAGAGAGACAGAGCATGAACGGGGGAGGAGCAGAGAGAGAGGGAGACACAGAATTGGAAACAGGCTCCAGGCTCTGAGCCATCAGCCCAGAGCCTGACGCGGGGCTCGAACCCACTGACCGCGAGATCGTGACCTGGCTGAAGTCGGAGGCTTAACCGACTGCGCCACCCAGGCGCCCCGCCACGGTTTTGATAACATCACCTCTCCAGTTACCCCAGCCCCGTGAGGGTGTGACAGGCAGTCTGGAAGAGGGCCCTGAGTAATCCCCACCTCTTGGTATTTACAGCCGTACGTAATCCCCTCTTCCTCGTGAGTAACTTGCTTTGACCAACAGAATATGGCAACATTGCAGGGCTGTCACTTCTATAATTAGGTTACAAAGGATTCTGATTTCCCTTTTGTTTTCACTTGCTGCCTTTGATGAAGCAAGCCACCATGTTGGAGAGACCCACCTGGCTACGGACTGAGGACAACAAAGAGACGGAGGTACCGAGGGCCTTGGTCCACTAGCCTTCAAGGAAACCAATCCTCCAACAGTCACATGAGCCCAGAAGTGGATACTGCCCCCGCCCCAGTCAAGCCTTCGGACAAGCCCCCAACCCTGGCCGATACCCTGCCCGTGGTGTCATGGGAGACCATGAAGCAGAGGACCCAGCCAAAACATGCCTGAATTCCTAGTTCACAGACCCTGTAAGATAATACATTTGTACTATTTCAAACCGTGAATTTGGGGATAATTTTCAATGCGGCGATAACTAATATAAGGTGGTAGCCGTCTCCAATTAGAAGTATCTGTATTACCTTGCTCCCTTTTTACTCCTTCAGTCTTCCAGTGCCTAGATCATGGATTCCCTGTATGGAAGTAGCCTGGAATATCTAACATAGTTTGTGTTTTCCTGATGAGACCCTAACTGGTACTTATTAGGGTTCACATTCCACGGTCTAGTGTTTAAGGTTCTCTACCATTTGATTCCAATCTATTTTTCCACTCTCTTCTCTCCTGCTCAGTGGACACAGGAATTCTGTCCCAGTCCAGGTACAGGAAGACCTCGTTTTATTGCACTTCACTTTATCAGGCTGTGCAGACTGTTTTTTTGTTTTTTTTTTTTTTTATAAAATCAAAGTCTGTGGCAACCTTGCATCGAGCCAGCCTATTGGTGCCATTTTCCAATGGCAATTGCTCATGTCACATCTCTGTGTCACATTTTAGTAATTCTCACCGTATTTCAAGTTTTTCATTATTATTTTTTTTTGTCATGGTCAACTGTGATCAGTGATTATGACTCACTGAAAGCACAGATGATGGTTAGCATTTTGTAGCAATAAAGTATGGTTTAATTAAGGGATGTGCATCGTTTTTTAGGCATGGTGCTATTGCATACTTAATAAACTACAGCACAGTGTAAACCTAACTTGTGAATGCACTGGGCAACCAGAAATTTCATCTGACTCACTTTACTGCGGCTTTCGCTTTCCTGCATGGCCTGGAGCCGAACCCGCGGGATCTCAGGCATGCCTGTGGCCTGCTCGTGCTCCATGAACCTGCCTGGGCCTTTTCACGCCTACCCCTTCACAAAGGTGGTGGGCTAAGCAGCTGGCACTGACTCTGGCACCAGTCCTGTGTTTAAGTCCTGGCTCTATCTCCTACTAGCTGTAAGGCCCTAGGTAAGTCACTGGACCTTTACAGACCACAGTTGGCTTATCTGGAAACAGAGAGTAAACAATCATTTACTTTAAAACATGCCACAATAGAGGCGCCTGGGCAGCCCGGTCGGTTAAGCGTCTGACTTTGGCTCAGGTCATGATCTCACCGTTTTGTGAGTTCGAGCCTCACGTCGGGCTCTGTGCTGACAACTCAGAGCCTGGAGCCTGCTTCAGGTCCTGTGTCGCCCCCCCTCTCTCTGCCCCTCCCCTGCTCCCATTCTCTTTCAAAAATAAACAAACATTAAAATAAAATTAAAATTAAAATTAAGACAAAATATGCTGCAACAGGTATAGATAAATAGCTGGCAGAAAGCCAGCCTCACACGAGGGGCTGAGAAGGTGACGGCCCCCACTGGCCTGTTCCCTCAGTCTGGAACCAGCCTCCCTCACTTCTCACCTGGCCAAATACTTCGGGGACTAACCCTTCTTCCAAGAAGCCTTTCCAGAGTTTACCCTTAAAGCCCTGGCATAATTTCTCTACCGGGGAGCCCTAGGTTTCTCCTGAAGTAGCTTGTGGCCACCTACAGGGGAGGGAGAAGGAGGAGCTTCATGTTCACAGTCATCTCTGTACCCTACCAACGCCTCATGCTTGTCAACTGTAAGCGAACATATTCTAGTACACAAGCTAAGTGCTTCAGAAAAAGTGCATCGCAAAGTCATATCAAGAATATGGTAACTGAGCATCCGACTTCAGCCAGGTCACGATCTCGCGGTCCGGGAGTTCGAGCCCCGCGTCGGGCTCTGGGCTGATGGCTCGGAGCCTGGAGCCTGTTTCCGATTCTGTGTCTCCCTCTCTCTCTGCCCCTCCCCCGTTCATGCTCTCTCTCTGTCCCAAAAATAAATAAACGTTGAAAAAAAAAAATTAAAAAAAAAAAAAAAAAAAAGAATATGGTAACTACAGGGAGCCTGGCTGGCTCAGCAGGTAGACGACTCTTGATATTGGGTTGTAAATTTGAGCCCCATGGAGGGCGTAGAGAGTACTAAAAAATAAAATCTTTTTTTTTTTTTTTAATATTTATTTACTTTTGAGAGAGAGAGAGAGAGCGCGAGAGAGCAGGGGGAGGGGCACAGAGAGAGGGAGACACAGAATCCGAAGCAGCCCCAGGCTCTGAGCTGTCAATGCGGAGCCTGATGTGGGGCCTGAACCCATGACTGGTGAGATCATGACCTGAGCCAACGTCGAATGCCTAACCGACTGAGCCGCCCAGGTGTCCCAAAAATAAAATCTTAAAAAAAAAAAAAAAGTAATATGGTAACTACGAAATACAACATGTGTTCATCAAATTCTTCATCTTTCGTCTTTTCGACTCCAACGTCTGGCTTTAAACATCTAAAGCAAACAGCAGAAACAAATCCACTTCTTCTCTGCTAGGAATCTACCACAACTGGCCTGCCCTATCATCCTATATGGTTTTGCACCATGGTTCTAGAAAGGTCTGGAAAGCATATGGGTTTTCAAAGAACCCAAATGCTTACGTCAGAAACCTATTCCATCAAAATCAGACTCTGGGCATAAGCCCAAGACGTCAATTCCTTATGAATCAAAAAAATAATCAACAACCACTGTAGCAGACACGAGCCCAGGCCCACGCGAGCACCTGGCCAGGCTCACCTTCATCTCAGGGTACATGTATCGGTGGATGGAAGGCAGCCAGTAGACAGGGGGCAGGCTGCCGCCTCTCCCTGGACCGGCATGGAGCACCCCTTTCTTGTCCTCATAGAACGCAGCCAGATGAGAGTAATGTCCTGGCGTCTCCAGCTGGTGTCTGAAAACACACACGCACACACAGTGAGAACAGCTCTGGCACCGGCTCTGCCCCTCGGTCGCCCTGCCCCAAGGGCTGGAACCCTTCGGGACGAAGCGATAAACCAAAAAGACCCTCATTTCGAGGTTGCCCAGAACGCCCCCTCGGGCGTTACAGAAGATCCTCACGTGGGGTCTGGTTCTCCCTGACACCATGGGACACACGCCTCCTCGCGGGAAACCGCCAGAATGTACAGACCGTGACTAATGTTTATTGTTCTCCAGCAAGGTGTGCTGAAGAGGGTGTGGCGCCTCCCAGGGAAGGCTGAGCCAAGGGACAACGTGGAAGGCCACAAATCCCCTGCTTACAGCTGCTCTCTGCTGAGAAACCATGCTTGTTTGCTTCGTTATAGAAGAGTCAGAGGGAACTTACCCCTCAACGTCTCAAATGAGGGAAAACAATTATTGGATGTCACCAGGCCTCAGACTTTCTGCATCAAGTAATAAAATTATTAAAAAAGAAAGGAAGGAAGGAAGGAAGGAAGGAAGGAAGGAAGGAAGGAAGGAAGGAAGGAAGGAAGGACTGACTCAGAATCTCTTATTTTCCCACCCACCCGCTCAGGCCCACAGAGACTGGGCTGTGGGGAACCCTGTCAACCGACCTCAAGACCAAGAAAGCCTCAGTGAAGCCCTGGGCCATTTGGACAATGGAGAATCCTGCCTTTGAGTCAAGCGCAGGAGTGCTGTGGGCGCTATGTTTGATAGGGGTGTTATGGGTCCAACTGTCCCCCTCCAACCCCACCAGAAACAAGATCAGCTGGAGTCCTAACTCCCAGTACCTAAGAATGTGACCCTCTCTGGAGACAAGAGTCTTTACAGAGTCAAGTTGAAGTGAAGTAATTGTGGTGGGTCCCAAGCCAATATGACTGCTGATCTTACCAAAAGGAAGAAGTTTGGACACGGTTGACATACACAAGGAGAACGCCACATGAAGATAAAGGCAGACATCGGGAGAGACGCATCTAGAAGCCCAGGAAGACCAAAGATCACCAGCAAACCACCAGAAGCTAGGAGAGAGGCAAGGAGCAGATTCTCCCTCATGGCCCCAGAAGGAATCGACCCTGCGGACACCTGACCTCAGACTGCCGGCCTCCAGAGCTGTGGGAGGGTTTCTCTTGTTCTCAGTTCCCTAGATTTGGGTTCTTTGCTACGACCACCTTAGGAAACAAATATAGGGAGGAATAAAAGGCAGTAAAGCCGTTTTAGTCTTATCTTCTTGGCGCCCTACAATCTCCATCATACTGCGGTGAGAGAGACTCAGCATACAAACTATGGTTGGCCCCCGGAGCAACAATGACTAAAACAGGGAACCCCCCACCGCCCCAGTCCATCGTTGTTGGCCTCCTCCAAGCTCAGACCTCAGACCTCCTCAAACCGCTCAGAGTCAGGATCTTCCTACTCCAACCGGGAGCCAGCTGCCCTCAAACGGTCTCTTCTCCAGAATAACTTCCAGCTCCTGATGCCAAGGTGCCACCCAGCTGTCACTCTGCACTGGGTGATCTCCGGGAAGTTACTACTATTTTTAAAATCCGCTGTTTGCCCCCTCTCCCTCGAAGAGAGGTACTAGTGCCAACTCAATACTATTTTGAGGGCTAAATGAAATAAAGCAGGAAGAGAGCCTCATATGCCTTGTGCCACATTTCAGTCATTCACAAACATTAGGTTCCTTCCTCCCCAGCGACCCGGCAGCATCTAGGCAGGTGCACAGTGAGGGCTCAAAACACTGGGTAAATGAGGCAAATTCAGACCCAGCCCTGGAAGAGATCTACAGGCAAATTCACCTTTTAAGAAGAAAAAAAAAATCAACATCAAGTAGGGGTGCCTGGGTGGCTCAGTTTGGTTAAGCATCCGACATCATAATCTCGCTGTTCATGAGTTCAAGCCCCACACTGGGCTCTGTGCTCACAGCTCAGGGCTTGGAGCCAGCTTCAGATTCTGTGTCTCCCACTCTCTTTGCCCCTTCCCCTCCCTCCCTCTCTCTCTCAAAAAAATAAACATTAAAAAAATCAACTACATTAAAAAAAATTATTACAGGGGCTCCTGGGTGGTTCAGTCTGTTGAGCATACGACTCCTGATTTTGGCTCAATCACGATCCCAGGGTTGTGGGATCGAGCCCTGCACTGGACTCCATGCTGAGCTTGGAGCCTGCTCAGGATTCTCTCTGCCCCTCCCCTACTCTCTCTAAAATTAAATACACACACACACACACACACACACTACTAAGATAAGTTCCTCTTAGAGTGGAGGCTAATTTGGGGGTTCCTATACCTTGTTTTAAGCCCTGCACAAGAAGGAAGTCATGTGATATAACAATAAATGACCATGAGGAGTGGGTGCCTATAATCCTTTTTTCACTCCTACTCATGTGCTTGATGGGAACCCTGTGGTGGCTAAATTGTGTTTAATTCTAAGAAGATGGCAGATTCCAGATACTCTTCAAGGACATGTGTCAAACTGATGAAAATTTGCTTAATACAAAATAACTCAAAAATGATTAAGTTCAAAAGGTGTTTTCACTGGGACGTAATTTCCCTGAAAGAACAATGAGAATCAGTTTACTGTATTCTCAGTACTCTGTTTTCTGCACTAAAGGGGGCTGGGGGTAACTGCTATGATAATTTTTTATTTTCCAGGTTCTTGGTTTGCTGCTCAGTGTCTTTTCTGTTTGACTGCCTTGAATGCTATATTTGAACCGAGTTTCTAAAGAAAAAGCTCACTAAGCTAGAGTCCCTTGACAAAAAGCTAGTTTCAGGACCCTGTCCTCTGACAGCCTAAGATATCACTGACTGATGGAACGGAACAAGGCACTAATATGGAAGACAGAATACGAGGACGGATGGGAATATAAATTGGCAGTTCTGGATAAATGTTAAACAAGTGTTGTATGAAAGCGTCAAAATTTGAACACACTGGAGATTTTGCAATAAACAACACTGATTATCAAGCCTCAGTATCAAGATAACCCCAAAGGTATTGTAGCAAGGTTGAGAGCTGGAAGGGATGGTGAGCTTCAAAGATGTGCAAGGGGTGAGTTTCTGGGTGATCTTCCCTCTCAGGACGCATAGTACCACACTGAAAGGCAGGCCAAGTCATCTAGGGAAAGTGTCCAAAACATAGCACATTGTAAAAACTAGAGAATGACGGCAGAATAGATACTACTGATCTGAAGCCTCAGGCTTCTAGGCTAAGTCGAGGGCTCCCCTGCAGGACCAGAGACGCTGGGGTTCTCCTTAAGCCCAAGCCCCTTCACGGACATAACATAAGCTCATGTGACCACAAAGATGCCCACTGCAGCTAATCCTGGATTCCCCTACATACCCAGCAATGAAGTGGCCAGCGTCAGAGTCCGAGATGCCTCTGCGGGATAGGTACCCTTCCTCACTCTGGTGTATTCACTGCTGGTCTGACCCAGTCTGGCTTCTGGCTTTGCAAGTACAGAAAAATAGGCTTTTTTTTTTTTTTTTTTTTTTTTTTTACTGCTGGTGTGGGTATAGAATGGTACTAGCCTTCTGGGGGTCACTTGCAATCTGTATCAAATTGTACAATGCATATACTGTCTAACCCAGCGATTCCATTTCTGGGAAGGTGACTTAAACAACCATATCTGGATACGAACGATCATTTACCTACAATGCTGCTCATGTTTACAGTGGCAAAAAATAAGAAACAATTCAAAAGCCTAATAACAGGGATATAGTTAAATAAACCATGATACGTCTACATACTGAGAGGCTTTGAAATCACCATGATGTTGAGAACTATTATGAGCGACATTCACAGAAAGGTTAACGTATGAAGTTAGAAATTTTAGATGCTGAATGACTTTGATATATATATTTTTAAATCGTGTATGTATATATTTATACAGGGAAAAGACCAGAAGGCTATGTTCACAGCAGATAGGGCTGGCTAGTGGGATCATGGTTGGGTTGGTTTTTTTTTTTTTTGAGTTTTATCTATTTTTCAGTCTTCTACAATAAGTATGTGATAATTTTATGTTTAGTCCTTTTAAACTTTTCATTATGGAAAATTTTAAACTTCTACAAAAAGTAGAAAAAAGAATAATAAGCCCCATTATCCAACATTTAGCTTCAACAATGATCAATATTTTATCAGTATGGTTACATCTACACCATATCCCTGCCCCCACACCACTTTTTCCTCGAATGCTTTAAAGAAAATCCCTTATCATAATATTTTACCCATAAACACTTTGGTGTGCATCTCTAATTGATAAAGTGTATTTAAAACAGAGCTTAAACACCATGCCATTATCTTGCCTAACAAAATCAGTAACAAAGCCCGAATGCAAAATAATAGCCAGTCCACATTCAAATTATACCAACTGTCCCCAAAATATTTTACAGTTGGTTGTTTGAATCATGATCGAAGGAGGGTCCAGAGATAACAGAGATAACTAACATGTTTATAAGCCTGCTTTACGCTAGAACGCTCTGCTTTTTCTAATTTAGTTTTTAAATTATAAGACAGTTCTCCAGTATCTTCTGCTTAATAAGAACTAGTCACAGAAAGGACTAGCTAGAGAGATACTGAAGCCCAGGTCTATGGAGGAAATCTAATAAATAAGTTTGGGTACAAGAAGTAAGAATGGACAGAAAACACAGATTCGGTGTTTTCAGAAACCAAGTCTAGTTAATTTAGACTAACAGCCCCGTGCCCGGACCTGCACCTGCCTCACATGCTCCTCTCCCCCTCACACTGTCACGCAAGTCCCTCCCTCTCATGTCACCTCAAGCCCTCTGTAATCAGCAAGCTGGAAAACCTTCCTAGCTGTGACTCAAAATCTAGAAGCCATGAAAAGATTAATGACTTCAATCAAGAAAGATATCTGCATGACAAAAGGTAATGCTAAAAGATGAATGACAAAGTGGAAAAATAATTTATAGTGCAAAGAACAAATGCCCCTACCATACAAAGATCTCCTGGAAATTAATAAGGTCAACAACCGAAAAAAACAAAAAACAGAACTGAGCAAAGGCTAGAAATGGTTCACAGAAGAGGGAAAACAAGTGACTCAAATAAATATAAAGGTGCTCAATCTCATTCCTAAGAAAAATGCAAATTAAAACCATGCTCATGCATGGTGTTTTACCCTACAGAATGCCAAAAACCTCAAAGTTTTATTTTTGTGTTGGCAATGTTGTGAGGAAACTGCATTCTCCTGCATTACTGCTGGGTGGGCAAAACTGTACAACCTTTATGGAAAACAACTGGACAGAATCTATTAAAATTACAAATACCTCTACCCCTTGAACCACCAATTTCATTTCTGGAAATTTACTGTACACATATTCTGTTCATATGTGAAATGATATTTGCACATAGGTATTCAGTGCAGCATTATTTGTAATAACAAAAGAGTGGAAATGACCAAATGTCCATCAATAAGAGACTTGATAAAGCATGGTTCTTCTAGACAAGGCATATAATACAATGGTGAGAAACGATAAACTTTCTGTACTGATATCTCCTTGGATATATTGTTCGTTGAAAAAGGTAAGGTGTAAAACAACATGTACAACCTGATACTTTTTGCATGAAAAGGAGGGGAAAAAAGAACATATATTTGTATTTGTGCACACACACACATTTTGGAGAGATAGAAGAGAAATTAACAGTAATTACTGGGATTATTGGATGAATATTGGAACTGGGATAAGACTTTTCGTTTTATGCCAGTAGTAGAGACTGCCACTCTCTTCTTCCCTGAATAATAGAACTTTCTGATTGTAGCGCATTACAGAGTCACCTAGTCAAGGACCACATTTCCCAGACTTTCTTGCTGTTAGGTGTGGCTAGGAATGAACTGGCCAATGGCACGTAAGCAGAAGTGATGTGTTTAACTTGGGGGATTCCTGAGTTCTTCCTCTTCTTGGAGGCTTGACCATGACCTGGTAATGGTGAGTCCTCTTCTATCATGCAGATGAGGACAATACTCTAGGAGACAGGAGCATAGGACACAGAAAGACTTGGGTCCCAGGATGACCCAGCGGAACAGAGCCATCTAGTACACGGGACTGCCTCTCCCCCTCCAGGACTGCTGTGCTAGAAAAGCTATCTCCTTTGAGTCACTAGATTTTGTGTCTCTTTGTTGTAGCAACATAGCCTGTGCTCTAGCTAAAGCGGAAAGTGGTGCCCAGAAATGAGTTGCTGCACTATCAGACAAGACACTGTGGCATTTGAATTCGCAGCTGGCACGGGAAGGTGGTAAGGAAGTAGGTGTTGTAGACTAGAAAGCTGGTAACCCTTGTCCCCCTGTAGCAAAAACCTGCTAGAACTTCAGTAACTTGGACAGGCCCCGTGTCATGTGAACTTGTACCTCCAGGGGAAGCACTTAGAAATCAAACGTTGATTGCTTCTCATTTGCCGTGAGCTGCTACAAGAGTGAGATGAAGACAGGCAAGAACTGGCCACTTTGCAGGCCAAAATGGGAAGAAATACGGCCTAAAGGACAGTGTGTTCTGAGTTCTGCAAATATAGGTTAGTTGAGGCTCCAACTCTTTGAGATCCCATGGGACTAGAAAAGCCAACCGCTTTTGTACCCCGAAACCAGGAGAGAAGAATTTCCTTCAAAGCTTTTATGAAACTCTCCAGTGAAGAGTAGAGTCATGGGAGACAGACCCATTTGCAAAGATCAGATTTAGGGTACGGCCTCAAGGTAGCATCATATTTTACTTTATATATATGTGTGTGTGTGTGTGTGTGTATGTGTGTATATATATAAAATATATAAACATATATGTATAAGTACATAAATATATATATGTATATGTATATAAATATATATGTATATAAATATATATATATGTATGTATTTATGTATGTATTTATGGTAGTTGCCATTTAAATGAGAAAAAGATGGATAGGCCAAGAACAGACAACAGTAACCAGTCTACAGTCCACTAAAAACTAAGACCCAAAAGAATCTTTCGCAACAGATACTTTAACTTGGGACCGACTAGAAGCAAACAGACCAGAAGCCTATTCGGTTTTTGAGGGATCTGTACTGTCATGTGGCTGGCCTATAAAAGCCTGTGACTGCTCCACCCTTAAAGACACCACTACACCCACCGACCTACACCAGCAAGAAGTGTGCTCTCTAGGTGTGCAGCCTCAGGGAGATCACGTTCCCCCATGCCTGCTTCAGAGGTGGTTGTGGTGGAAAATGGGTACAAAATCTCCTAGAAGGCAAAGCCAGGAGCCACGGAGGAAGACGGGCAAGGGGATTCTCCATAACAGAACCACGGTTTCACCAGTGAACTTACTACTCCACCAGGACAAGGAGGCTTTGCAGCCCCTGCAGCAGAATTTCATGAGCATGATGGACTAATGGCTACTTGTATTTCTTATCCTTCCTTTTTCCAAATAGGAGCTTGCACTGGGGTTCCCACTTCACCTTCGATGTTGCATTTAGGAAGTGCAGAGTGAATGAACTTGTCTGTTCTTCTGCAGGTTTTCAGGATATGAAGAACCATGGGCTGATCTATCGAAAAGGACTGCCTCAGATCACCCAGAAATCCTGGACCGTAGACTAGAAGCATCAACTCAATGAGCCTCTCTGAGGTCTCCCTCAGAGAGGGGGGGTGGGAGGAATGTTCTCTCCACGTGGGAAGAAGAGTGCACATGGATATCAGGATCGCAAGAGGGGCACGCTGAAACAGGGGCTGTTGATTTTGCCCCCAGATCCTTCTGTCCCTTTTTTCCTGTTTGCAACAGAACCACCAGATTTTTAACTGGTCACAGGGTCACCTAGCTAGAGACTACCTCTCCCAATCTCCCTTGCTGTTAGGTGTCTCCTTGTGTTGGAGAACTTGACAATGGTATGTAACAAGTGATGTATGCAGCTTCTGGGGCTTTCCCTCTTCCCTAGGGGCTAGATGCAGACAGTAGAGGTGAGCAGCTCAGAACACTGGAGAAGGACATCTTAGAATACAAAAATCACTCTTAGGATATTGTAGAATCATAAGAGAGAAGTGGTCTGGGTCCCTAAACTGCTGTATAGAACAGCAGGCTACCCACCTGGACCACCGGCCCACCTCTAGACTATTACATGAGAAAGAATCTTCTGTCTTATTTCAATCATTGTATTTTGGGGCCTCTGTTACTGCCATGTAGCAGGATGCTAATAGAATACCTCCTTATCACTTTTAACTTTTGAACCATGAGAAAATACTGTCTACTTGGGAAAATTAATTTTGTCAAAAGGAGTAATTTTTTCAAAGTGTCAGGATCCCAATCAAAAAAATGTTTAACTCCATCATACTACTTCTGGGGCACAAAACTGAGGAAATACTTCAAATACAGAAAAAGAGATCTGTGTGAGGTGTTTACCACAGCTCCAAAATGTAGAGGAGCAATAAAAAAAAAAAAAAAAAACCAACAACACGCTAAGTGCTTAACCACAGTGAATAATAAATATTTTATCTATTTTTTTAAGTTTAATTTTTTTGAGAGAGAGAGAGACAGAGAGCGAGTGAGCACAGGTCACACTGTCAGCGCAGAGCCTGACGCGGGGCTCGAACTCACGAACCGTGAGATCATGACCTGAGCCGAAGTCAGGACTCAGACAACCATAGTGAATAATGAAGACAACTTAATGAAGACAGCTGAAGAACAGCTCTAGCATTACAGAATTATTAAAATAATCATCAAAATGATAAAATGATACATACGGAGGACAATGCAGAGAAAACATATGCCTAACCAGTGCATAAAGAAGGAAAAAAATGGAATGGAAAAGTGGAATATTTTCTTACAGGAGGAAACGTTCCTGAAATTAAAAATAAAAGATGTATCTATAGATCAAAAGGGACACGCACACACTTGGCCTCTCTCAAAAATAGATAAACATTAAACAAACAAACAAACAAACAAAGAATCGGGGATGCCTGGGTGGCTCAGTCAGTTAAGCGTCTGACTTTGGCTCAGGTCATGATCTCACAGGCCATGGGTTCGAGCCCCACAATAGCTCAGAGCCTAGAGCCTGCAGCCTGCTTCGGATTCTGTGTCTCCCTCTCTCTGCCCCTCGCCCACTTGCACTCTGTCTGTCCCTCTCTCTCATTCTCTCTCTCTCAATACTAAACATTAAAAAAATAAAAAGTGGGGCACCTGGGTGGCTCAGTCAGTTAAGTGTCTGACTTCAGCTCAGGTCATGATCTCATAGTTCATGGGTTTGAGCCCCACATGGGGCTCTGTGCTGACAGCTCAGAGCCTGGAGCCTGCTTCAGATTCTGTCTCCCTGTCTCTCTGCCCCTCCCCTGCTTGTGTGCTTGCTCCCTCGCTCTCTCAAAAATAAACAAACATTAAAACAAAATAAAAAAAGAATCAGATGCTTAACTCACTGAACCACCCAGATGCCCCTCTTTGTACTTTTATATACATTTTAAATAATAAACTTTTTTTCCCACAAGCAACAAATTTCATGTTCTTTCAAAGATCATCATCAAGAATGACTGTTATGTTAAAAAATTCAAATAAATTCTAAAAGTATAAAAGTGTATACATAGTATGATGCCAAGTATATACATTTTTAAAAAAGTATACACATGTGTGTACCAGAAAAGAGGCAAAGGTGCTAAGATTTTAATAGTGCTTCAGGGGTTAGGGATAGATTTCTCTCAAAATCTGAAATGAGAGTAATGGAAAACTATAGAAGATAACAAATAGTTTTGCTGCTTCTGTTAAAGATTCCCTTCCTATTACCACAAGCAGTAATAATGACCCCGAATAATGAACGATGAGGCTTAAAAAGAGTTTAGAGTCTATTTGCCTACCTGGGGTGATGGAGGGAATTGCTGTGGCTTAGGGTAAACAAAGATCACGTATTTATTAACAGATTATGTCATTCAACAAAACTGAGGACAGTATTGACACAGACCGAAGGCAAATCCGCCCCAGCATGAAGAGTCTTTAGGCCATGAGTTGGGTTGACAGAGAAAAGACCACCACCTGAGGTATGAGATGTGGCCATGGATGTTTGAGCGAGGGCATCTGCTGTTCTGACACACAACCTATGTCTCTGAGGGCTCATCACACACACACACACACACACACACACACACACACACACACACACACACACCTGGCTGGCAGATTCCCATGGCCACCCTGCACATGTATGCGAGCCACATACCGAACCTGGTTCTCCAAGAAGTGCATGTACCGGTAAAGCAGGGTGTAGGACGGAGACAGGATGCCCACAGACTTCATACGTGCACCACGCTCCAGCTCACTTTCCACAGGCATGTTGGCGAAGCAGGCCAGTCCGAAGAAGGGTCCCTTTCGGAAATAGCTAAAACGGAACAAATGCGTCGTGGGGCCCAAAATCAGAGAAGAGAAATTTTGTTTGGCTTCGGTTTTTGTTTTGTTTCAAAAAAATTTTTTTTAATGTTTATTTTTTTATTTTTGAGAGAGAGAGACAGAGTATGTGAGCAAGGGGAAGGGCAGACAGAGAGGGAGACATAGAATCCAAAGCCAGCTCCAGGCTCTGAGCTGTGAGCACAGAGCCCGATGTGGGGCTCGAAGTCACAGACCGCGAGATCGTGACTTGAGCTGAAGTCGGACACTTAACCGACTGAGCCACCCAGGTGCCCCTGGCTTCGGTTTTTAATGTGAGATGCAGCCCCAAGGAAGACAGAGAGCTGTGTCCAGGGGTCTGCATGACAAAGCTCTCAGTCTGAAGACCAATGTTTTAGAACCAAAGGGGAATGTCAGTCCAGGCCACTCAACCCCACAGAGGAGACAACCCAGGTATGAAGAGATTACCCAACTCACCAAGGGTCACCCAGCAGGAGCTAGGACTTGACCTCTGGCAAGTCTGCTGCTGCACTGCCCATGACCATGGACAGATTCCTTCGCTCCTGCATAACTACTGATGCCGTAAGGAACCAAAACAAAGATTCATCTTCAGGCCCCTCTGGAAGGGCGCTCTGTTTTAGTAGCATAAGCCACATCGATTCTTTCCTCACTTCCTGAGTCTCTGATATTTTTAACAGGGCGGATGACCACAGCTGTCACTTTATCTCCTCCCCCTTTCTTACACTTCTGTCATGGTTTCAGCCCAGTGAGAAGATTAAAGCTACTCTGGTTACCCTCGTGTTCTATTCGTTTGCTCCTCACACGAATCTTAATTACACAGGACTATAACTTGGCCTTACTGAAAGCTGGACTTTCAAGTTTTAGCCCACAAATGGCTTAAGTTAACCCAAACTGTACTGAAAGTCCATTCTTTCAACAAAGCCAAACCTCAGGTAAGACCTAGCGTTTTCTTAAAAGGGAGAGAGAACCTCTGATAGTTCTTAACTTTTGGGGTCATGAAACTCATTGGGAACCTAATGAAAGCTGGGGGCCTTCTTGCTGGAAAACTGAAATAAACACAAATCTATCTATATATATTTTCAGGGCATTTCTACACACCTTTGGAAGACCCCCTGATGAGAAAAGTCTGTGAGAAGAGAGAAATGGTACAGGGATTTACATTCTGAAATACTTACATGAAGTCAGACTGAATTTTATGGGACCCACTGGCCATAGACTTGAACTCAACACCTTCAAGGTCAATATCTTGAGGTAAGCACCATTCCACCATGTTCCCTGTGGGAAAGGGAGGTGACAAGTTAAAAGAAACAAAGTCATTCAAAGAAAAGGACGTAGTACAAGGGCTGAGGGCATACGGCTGCCCAATGCACGCACTGCTGGCTCAGCCACCAAGACGCTTAAGTGGGTCATCTCATCCACCACCCACACGCTGGCAGAGTTCCCCAGTTACTCCAGAGGGCCAGGAGACAGGCCTTAAAGGAGCCTTGCCCTCTGCTGAGAGAGGAGCTCATTCTTTCTAGTGACGATATGGTCTTTGGTGCTCCATTCTGCATAGCTACTTTCAAACGTCCTTCCTTTCATGGCTTTACTTCCGAGGGCATGATTCTTACCCCCGTCTCCTTTCCCTAACCCCCTGAGATCTTGTTCCAACTTCTCCTTCTACAGCTACTGATGACTCTGACAACCCTGAACTCTTTTTAATTCACGTTGTCATTGACCTCTTTGTGGAATTTGAGAATTCCTCAAAAGTGTATTCCTCTTTTGCCTTGATTCCCATGACAAAATACTATTTTGGTTTTTTCCCTACTTCTCTGTCTAGGTAGCTCTGCTTCCTTCCCAAAGTCTTTCTCTTCTCTCCCTAGGTGAGGCCCATATCCAAGGCTTAGCCTTCAGTTCTTTGCTTCCAGAACCTCGGGGCTCATTCACTCATCATCAGTTACTGACTTTTTACCGAGCTGGACGCTGGAGCTACAAAGTCAAATAAGACATAGTCCCTGACTGCAAAGAGATTAGAATCCAGAGATAAACAAGGAGACCACAGATTACAGTTCCAGGGTATAAACGCTATGAGAGACGAGAATGTGAGCAGTGATGAGCATCTATCAGATTGAGGGAATCGGAGATTTGCACAATAGCACTGTTACCCAGAACACGGACAGAACACATACTGACAGAACACTATGGAATATTCCCTACTGTTTTCTCGTGTGTTCAAAATTTTTCAAAATAACAGTATCGAGCTATGCGTGAGTTTATTTTATTTTTTCTAACAGCTTGAGATACAATTCGCACACCGTGCCATCTACTCACTTACGGCAAACAATTCAACGGCTTTTAGTATAGTCAGCTGTGCAACCAACTACCACATTTTTAACGTTCTCCCATTTTTACATCCGAGGAAACAAAGAGACAAATAGAGCACTTGCTCAGAGTCACCCCTAACCAGCTGAGCTAGTGTGCTTCAGGGGCTGCCAGGAACTAGGGTTCCGGGGACACCTGAAGGGTTCAGTGGGTTAAGTGTCTGACTTTGGCTCAGGTCATTATCTCATGGTTCTTGAGTTCAAGCCCTGCATTGGACTGTATGCTGATAGCAAAGAGCCTGCTTCCGATCCTCCGTCCCCCAACCTCTCTGCCCCTCCCCTGCTCATTCTCTCTCTCTCTCTCTCTCTCAAAATAAATAAATAAACTTAAAAAAAAAAAAAAAAGAGCTGGTTTCCAGGCCGGGCCTGGACTCCCTGCATGAAGCTAGACCAGTCACCCGACAGCGGTGTGGGGGGGGCAGTTAAATATGCACTTAGCCCAGGCTAGACTTGGCTTCAAGGCTTGGTTTTGTCACAAGCTGTGTGGCCTCTGGTAAAAGCTCTTGGATCCCCGGTTTCCTTATTGTAAAATGAAGACAATTCAATACGTGAGGAGGCTGACTCTCCTGTAAGATTGCTTCTAGCTTTTAATTCCCAACTACAATGAGGGGGAGAAAATTAAACATAAATTCCCAAGTATCCAGTACAAGAGGAATACATATTCCTTGAAGACAGAGGCTCGCCCGCTTCCCTTGTGCTCTGAGCACCTGGCACAGGCCTCAGCCAAGTGGGAAAGAAACGTGTGAAATGACCCTTTCAAGGGCAGAGAAAGGTGGGAAGACTTGGGGGGTGAGGGCAGCAGATGCGGCAGGCCCTGGGTGACCTGCCCAGGAGTAGGCAATGGCCCTGTGAGTATAAACAGGGGTGGGAAGGATTATGACACTTTATTTTAGAACAAACTTCTTATCACTACTCCAAACCCTACTTTCCTAGGCATGAGAGATGCCGTGAATAATCCAGCCAACAGTGCTTTCAGACCGCGCTCCAAGCATCAGAGAAGCTGCATATCCGTCTACCTACATATGGGTCCAGTCTCCAAACATGGCAGGCACCACGGAGGGTTATCCGGCCTCACCTTCAGAGCCTAAGGTGCTTTCAAATAGTTTACTTTCAAGAGAGGAACCATGGCTCTAACAAAGAGCTAAACCCAAAAGCGTGTAAAGGGGAATTAGGATTTTATAAAACAGAAAGGATAGAATGATGTTGTGCGTGTCCGGGTTAAAGACAGGAAAAGCATGCTGCACACTGAAAGAGGGGTGAACTTGGGGATAAAGGGATTTCCATCTTTCCCCTTCTGTGCATGTCTACTATCTCTGTGGTTCAGTGGCTTTCGGCCTGTGGAGTGTATGAGGACACCCAGGGAACTTATAAGGGTGCTGGGACCTATCCCCGATATACAGGATCATGGACCCTGCCTCATAGCACATGGGGATTCTGCTGGCGAGCTCCTGCTTCAGCCTGTGTACACGGCCCTAACCCTCTGCGATGGGAACAGGTGGCCGGCCTAGGAAGGGACAGCCTGGGACAGGGCTGCTGCAGTGTCCCTCAGGTAGACGCCGTCCTCCTCGCCTACCCAACCTGCCTCTTCTCTTATCCGCTGCCTTCTTCCCTCGCTGCCGC
This sequence comes from Puma concolor, assembly GCF_028749965.1. NCBI lineage: Eukaryota > Metazoa > Chordata > Mammalia > Carnivora > Felidae > Puma > Puma concolor. The sequence continues at coordinate 13,690,903 of NC_141668.1, read as the reverse complement.
TCCATAATGGGTTCAGAGAGCCCTAACACTGTTTCTTTCCTCCAACCCAGCCGATCCATGACTTCTAACAAAAAAACTTGTTAAAACACCACCAGGGTGCCTGGGTGGCTCAGTTGGTTGAGCATCCAATTCTTGATTTTGAGCTCAGGCATCATCTGACAGCCCGGGGATCAAGCCCCCCATCATGCTCTGCACTGACAGCATGGAGCCTGCTTGGGATTCTCTCTCTCCCTCTCTGCCCCTCCCCTGCTCACACATTCTCAAAATAAACATTTAAAACAAAGAAACAAAACTTGAATTTACCTAAAATTTTTTTCCTGACAGCTAAGTACAGAAGAGCACACAAATCCTAACTATTGCTCAGTGAATTTCCCCAACATGCACATCCCTGCATAACCAGCACCCAGACCAAGAAAGAGAAGCCTTCTGTACACCAGAAGCCCCACTGTCCCCCTCGTGACCCTTTCTCAACAGGAACTATTATCTTGACCTCTAATGCTGTAAATCAGCTTGGCTGTTTTGAAATTTATATCGATGCAATTGTAGTTTACATTCTTTTAGGTCTTCTTTTGCTCACTATTCTTTGCAAGATTCATTCATGCGGATCCACGAAGCTACTTCCACCCTATGCATGTAACAGATTATCTATTTCACTGTTGATGTGCGTTTAGCCTATTTCCAATTTGAGGCTGTTACAAACAGACCGCTACAAAACGTCTTATACTTAAGTCATCTGGTGAACACATGTGGGGTGGCTTTGTAATAGGTCAGCCTGGCTAGGCCGAACTACATCTCTCAGAATTGCCTTCCTCGTGAATTCCAGGTGAGACGGGTGGAATGTGGGATGTGGGAGTGATGTGGCAGGGCAGCAGTCGGCATATCGTATGCACATCAGGAGGCTGGGGAAGGAGCACCAGGCAGCTCGTGTGCATTACTGCTCGTCTGCGGACCACCTCGGGGGTCTGGGGGTGGCAGCCAGGCCCATGAATGCTGGACCCACCCTCCCCTGGATCTTCTTTCACCTTCTCGGACTCCTAAGCCAGGTGTGTGTTTCGTTCCACAATGAAGGGCATCAACTTCATCAGGACACCCACATCCTGAAAGCTGGAGGCGGACTGACCCGGGTTCCTGTACATGAGTTCCAGCTTCTCTCCATGTTCCCAACTATACTCTCTTCTTCCATAGCTGCCGGCCCAATAGAGTCCCAGCTCCCTCATCAGGCAGAAAGACAACAGCCTTATACAGCCTGCCTACCTAGTTCCCACAACTGCGTAAGATCAAATTCTTGCAATAAATCCCTTTAGACATCTCCTAGCGGTTCTGTTTCTTCGATTAAACTTTGACACAATATGTACACATTTCCGTCGACAACATCCCTAGGAATAGAACTACCGTAAAAATGTCTTCATCGGGGCTAACTAAGAGATCTTTAACAATTCCCAAAGCAGTGTTTCCCAAAGCTTTTGTTGACAGAGCTTCTGCAAAAAAACAAAAACAAAAACAAAACAAAACACATTTTTCAAAAGGGATTTTGGCCAAATTATCTTAGGGTAAACAAGGATAGACACATTTCTTTACTGCAGAACTTCTCAGAGCCTTTAGTATGTTACTCTGTTTTGTGGACCTCTACGAGACCTTAATATTTCCAAAATTTGGGGGCTAATAAACCTATTCTTAACAAGCATCCCCTGTACAGCCCACCAAAGTGGGGGTAAGAAGCATCTTAAGGGACTAATTTTACTGAAGACACTTTTTTTTTTTAAGAAATGCCAGCACACAAGGAGTTGCAAGTTGACCCTCAATATCCACTCTTACAGGGAACAAAACCTCCTATATTTAGCCAAATCACAACTATGTTCCTCAGTATCTTCTTGCCTGTAGGAACGGCTACATGAGTCAATTCTGGCCAATGGGAAATGGACACAAGTGAGGTGTATGGTTGCCAAAAAGTACCTTAAAGGGCAGGTGTACGTGCTGCCCCTTCCTCCATCCTGCTGTCTAGAATGTGGATGTGGTGACAAGCCGTCATGAATCTAGGTCCCTGGATGGCCGCTTGGACTGAGCCAGCATGCCAGCCCTAGGCCAGCTATCTCCTGTTGCATGAGAGAGAAATAAACTCCTATCTTGATTAAGCCACCGTTACTTTGGGTCCCTGGTATTCATGGCCAAACCCACGTGTTACCCAACACCGCTGACCTGTAGAAGAATGCCCCCATTCCTCAGCCTGGCTCTCAAAGCTGCCACCCTCGTCCCTCTGTGCGTGTCCGGTCCTCACGCTACAGAAACTGACAGACTCAGATGGAGGGAGTGACATCTGGTAGTTACAGTCTTGACTTCTAGATGGATGTAAGTCCCTCAGGGTCCTTCCCAGATGGAAAGTTCCATCAGGGTCAGGCTGGGGAGTCACGGAATGAGCACGGGTTCCAGAGCACTGCTCTGGGACTAGTTACCCTCACCTTTACCTACTGACACTCTCCTTGAATGAAAGGAAAGTAAATGAAGTAGACGAAGCTACTTCGGTCCTCATGCCAGCCTATGTAATCACTGGAGGTGATTTCCACAGGAGACGGGTCTATTTCCACAGGAGACGGGACTTCTTAAAGACAGGAACTTCGTTGATCGTCACATCCCAACACGGCACACCGCTTAGCACGGTACAGGATGGGTGTTACGTAGTAATAACGATAATGAAAGAAAAACAGCTTTATTGCAGGCAGGCATTTTTTAAAGAGCCAACTGATGAATTAATGTTAATTATCCTAGGGGTAATGATACTGTGGTTATGTAAGAAAATGTCCTTCTTCTTAGGAGGTTTATACTCAAGAATTTAGAAGGATCATCATGTCTGCATTTACTACCAAAAGGCTCAGGAAAAAAAAAAAGTATATCTGTATATAGTCAGTTTTGACACATTGCTTGCTGAACTAGAGTCGACACAACTGAAGTATTTTTCTTTTTTAAGATTATTTATCTTTGAGAGAGAGTGAGTGAGCAGGGGAGGGGCAGAGAGAGGGGGACAGAGGATCCGAAGTGGGCTCTATGCTGACAGCAGACAGCCCAATACAGAGCTTGAACCCATAAATCGCGAGATCATGACCCGAGCCGAAGTCAGATGCTCAACCGACTGAGCCACCCGGGCACCCCAACACAATTGAAGTATTAAATAACGATCTGAGCATAGGGATTTCACATTTCCTTATGCTGGAGATCCAATGCAATCTCAATCCAAATGCCAGCAAATTATTTGTGGACATTGAAAAGTTAATTCTAAAGTTTATATGGAAAGGCAAAGTCCCCAGACACCCAACACAAGACTGAAGAAAAAGTGAGGATTGACACTACCCAATTCTAAGACTTACCATGAAAACTACAGTAATCAAGACAGTGATTAGACAAGATTAGACACATTGACGGAACAGGACACAGAGCCCAGAAACAGACCCACACAAATACAGTCAGCTGATCTTTGCCAACAAAGCAAAGGCCATACAATGGATAAAGGATTATCTCTTCAACAATGGATAACCACAGGCAAAAAAAAAAAAAAAAAAAAAAAAAAAGAATCTAGACACAGAACTTACACCTTTCACAAAAATTAATTCAGTATGAATAGTATACTAAAATGCAAAATTATAAAACTTCTGGAAGGTAACAAAAGAGAAAATCTAGGTGACCCTGAGTTTAGCAATGAGTTTTTAGATACAACACCAGGAGCACGATCCATGAAGAAAAAAATTGGTATGTTGTACTTCATTAAAATTAAAAACTTCTGATCTGTGGAAGATACTATGAAGAGAATAAAGACAAGCCATACACAGAGAAAATATTTGTAAAAACATACCTGATAAAGGCTTAAATCCAAAATATACAAAGAACTAAAACACAACATTAAGAAAAATATAAACACCCAATTTAAAAAATGAACAAGGGGCACCTGGGTGGCTCAGTCGGTTAAGCATCTGACTCGATTTCGGCTCAGGTACTGATCTCAGGGTCGTGAGTTCAATTAAGCCCCATGTTGGGCTCCATGCCGGGCGTGGAGTGTACTTAAAAAAAAATATTAAAAATGGACAAAAGATCAGACCAGTGATCTCACCGAAGAAGATATACAGATGGCAAATGAGATTATGAAAAACATGCTCAAAATTACATGTCATTGGGGAATTCCAAATCCAAACAAGATTCTTCTCACGCCTATTAGAATGGTCAAAATCCCGAACATGGAAAACACCAAATGCTAATTGCAAGAGCATGCAGCAACAGGAAGTCTCATCGTTGCTGGTAGGAATGCAAAATGGTACAAACACTTTGGAAGACAGTTTGGCATTTCCTTACAACTAAACATACTCTCACCGTATGATCACGCAATCATGCTCCTTCACATCTATCCCAAGAGTGAGAACTTAGGTCCACACAAAAGCCTGCCCACGGTTTACAGCAGCTTTATTTCTGATTGTCCCAAACTGGAAGCAACCAAGGTGTCCTTCAGTGGTGAATGGATAAACAAACTGCGGAACATCCAGACAATAAAATACTGTTCAGAAATAATGAGCTATTGGGGCGCCTGGGTGGCGCAGTCGGTTGAGCGTCCGACTTCAGCCAGGTCACGATCTCGCGGTCCGTGAGTTCGAGCCCCGCGTCGGGCTCTGGGCTGATGGCTCAGAGCCTGGAGCCTGTTTCCGATTCTGTGTCTCCCTCTCTCTCTGCCCCTCCCCCGTTCATGCTCTGTCTCTCTCTGTCCCAAAAATAAATAAACGTTGAAAAAAAAAAAAAAAAAAAAAAGAAATAATGAGCTATCAAGCCACAAAGACATAAAGGAACCTTAAATGCATGTTGCTAAGAGAAAGAAGCCAATCTGAAAAGGCTACATACTATATAATTCCAACTCTGTGACATCCATGAAAAGAAAAAATTAAGAGATAGTAAAAAGATCAGCAAATAAGGAAGGATTAGTAGGGGAAGCACTGAGGATTTTTAGGGCAATAAAACCCTTTCTGTAAGATACTCTTACAGCACATATGTAACATCGCACATTTTTCTTTTCATTTTTTTTAAATTAATGTTTCTTTATTTTTGACAGAGAGAGACACAGAGTATGAGTGGGAAGGGGCAGAGAGAGAGGGAGACACAGAATCCGAAGCAGGCTCCAGGCTCTGAGCTGTCAGCACAGAGCCTGATGTGGGTCTTGAACTCACGAACCACGAGATCATGACCTGAGCCAAAGTTGGACACTTAACCAACTGAGCTACCCAGACACCCCAAGGATAAAACTTTTATATTTCTTTCACAGTTGGTATGCTTTGTTAAACAATGTTAAAACTCCTTTTATCAAATCATCATGATTTATATGTACTTAAAGCAATCATTTTTATTTTTTTTGATGATTATTCTGGGGGTCGGGGGCATGGGAAGGGGCAGAGAGAGAGGGAGACACAGAATCCGAAGCAGGTTCCAGGCTCTGAGCTGTCAGCACAGACCCTGACGCGGGGCTTGAACTCAGGAACCATGAGATCATGAGCTGAGCCGAAGTCGGACACTTAACCGACTGAGCCACCCAGGCGCCCCACATCGTGCATTTTTCAAACCCACAGAATGTACAACGCAAAGAGTAGACCCTAACGTAAACTATGGGCTTTAGTTAATAATTATTTATCAATATTGGTTCATCAAGTGTAACGAACATGCCACACTGATGCTAGATGTGAATAAAAACGGAAAACTGGGTGCGAAGGCGGGATATGGGACCCTCTGCACTTTCTTCTCAGTTTTTCTGTAAATCTGAAACTGACGTAAAAAAAATATTAAAAAAAGAAGGTAACGGATCAGTTAATGTAGGTGAATTACCCTGGGATTGGTAATGATATTGTGGTCATGTAGGAAAACGGCCTTATTCTTAGGAGATTTGTACTGAAGTATTCAGAAAAGAAATGTTATGATGTCTGCAACTTACTGTCAAATAGTTCAGCAGAAAAAGATAAGCACACCTCTATATATAGTCAGTTCTGCTATAACGCCAGCTGAATTCGATCCAAAGCAACTGATACATTAGGGAGCCGTTTGATCGTAGGGGATTTTGTGTTTGCTGATAGGTGATTTTGATCATAAGGATCACAATGTGAATGCAGAAAACTGCACCCAGTTGAAATGAGACACACAGAAATACACAAAACACCCACCCCCCAACCTCAAACACTCACGCGTTACCTTCTTCAGAGTTAAGAGCCCTGACTATCACTTCCAGGCCTACTGTTGTCCATCAAATGTCACACAGCTCCGCTTCCATTCATTTCACCATAAATCACAGGCTCCACCTCCCCAGGTGCCTTAAGGTAAAGTGCCAAACTTTGAGTATTTATGCATCTCCTAACTAGTTATCATATGTAAAGTTGTCCTACCATTTTTATTTGGTTCCCTTTTTTTAAAAAAAATGTGTCACTGACAGTTTTTGAGCGCTGTGCCCTGACCCCATCTTCCCCATAAACCTTGTGACTTTTACCACAAGTCTTTCACAGCACAGTGACTTTTAGGAATGCATGTTCCACATTAGAGCTGAGCTGTGTACGCATAAAGCAAATATGGCAAAATGTCCACAAATGGGGACGGGCTCGAAGTATTCACTGTACTATTCCTCCAACTTTTCTGAGGTTTAAAAAATTTCAACAAATTGGAGAACATAATTTAAATGATAGGGATGTGAAAAAAAACATAAGGTAAGGAGAAAGGACTTTGCAAAAGGAAAATAAATGGGGGAATCTACACTAAGTAGGGTAATAACGAGGCATCATGGCTAAAGGTCATCCTTTCCAGAAATATTACACCATTCACAAAAATTGGAAGCCAGTTTACATATAAAATTTGTAGAGACAAGTGATTCTGTAAAAATAAAACCCACTGAATGCCAGAAAAACTTCCCATTGAATGCTAACTACCCCAGTCTTGCTCTTCGGACTATTATTGGCTTCCCAAATACCCTCACCATATTTTAGGAACTCAGCCAGGAAACTGGGGCCCAAAAGGATTCTACAGAAGGGCTCATCTGAGGGGTAATCGATCAAAAAGAGACGAGTTGACAATGACAAGTGCTTTTCCGCCTCACTTTCTCTCCTTCGCATCCGCGGGCCCACCTGGAGCCCCAGCCTCATCTCTAGGTGCAAAGACAACCTATGGGGAAGGGCCACATGAGCGCACGAGGGTCACATGTGGCAATCTGCATTATGTACGTCCAGCCGGCCATTCAATAAATATTGGCAGAACATAACTTGGCAGCCAGTGCCAGGGGCTGGGCTCATGCAAAGGCAAATATGTATGTCCCCGTGGAACTTGGACTCCCAGCTTATTGCGCAGGCAGCCCAGTCATCCAGGGGAAGCCAGAAGGCGAGGCTGAGCCTGGTGCAGATGGACAGATGGTCTGAACCTGCCTCTCCACGGTTCGGAAGGTCAGCCTGGCAGCTGTGTCCACAGCAGAGCCTCCCAGGGCTGATGTTTGATGAACTCCTGCATTGGGCGAGATCTGCTCTGTCCCATCTACTGCAAACGGGACTGTTTCCGTGTACACTGAGGTGATTCGGCACCACCACTGCTCTGGGAGAACAGACGTGGGCTGTTACTGCTGCTGCCCGTTACAAAGTTCATCTCAAAGTATTTAAAGTAGACAGAGCAAGGATCTTCACAGAAATAATCTCTAACAGGAAACGCGTGACTTTCCTTCCCCCTCCTCCCTCCTGTTGGGTGGTTTCCAATCAAGGATTTCCTCCTGAGGTCTTGCTATCGGTGGCTGCATCAGCACACGTCCTACAGCTCCTTCTGACCTCAGGAGCAGAGCTTTTTGCCCCCTTTTCCCTCCCCAACATATGCCTTGATTTTTCACCTATTCCATCTTCTCATCAGCATAGACACGAGCCCTAGTTCTAGCTGGGAAGGAAAAAGGAACTTTGTCTCGGGAAGAAAGGCAAGAATCCAGGGGTACTTGGCGCCTCCCCTCCCCACCTTCCCTCTACAGAACCATTTCCTTGGTGGGGGGGGGGGGGGGACACCAAATGCCAGAGAGGGAAGAAACCTCAGAAGATTATTTGGTTCAGCCTCCAAACACCAGAAAAGGAAATAGCTTCTATTGATTTTTGGTCTTAAATGGTCTTAAATAATTTTAAAACCACCTAGGGTGAGAGTATGCGCGAAGCAAAAGGAGAGTCAGGATAAAGAAACCTGGGGCAGGAAGAAATCAATCCTGGTGATTTCAAGTCAGCCCTCAACCAATCCATGGCTGAATTCCGATGCATTAATTTCAAGTGGAAAAACCCTTCCAGTTCACAGACTCTGTATCGTATTACCCTGGGCAGCGGTGTGAGGAGGGAGCACTGGCCCTGGAGACTTGGCTGGCCTCTGGGCTCTGACCTCTCTGCTCCGTGAATTCAGGGCATCTTCTGCCCACCCCCCCCCCCCCCACCGCCCCGAGCCATTACCGTGATGAGCAGCGTCAGAAGGATTAGAGACCAGGTCCCCGAAACCCCCCGCAAAGTGGGGACCCAGTAAGTGGTGGGTGTTATGGTTCCTACTCCTGCTTGACTCTCTTTTAAGAAACAGAATTCACAGATGGCCACAGACTGACTTTTCCCTGAAAACCACAAGCAGGTGAATCACCACCAGCCGGGGAAGATTCTGCCAACGTGGGATTAATGAAATTAACCACAACTGCATTCCACTGACATCTGAGGGAACTCTGGGAAAGGATGTGGCAGTTAATCATTCTAAGGACCTCCTGGTTGGTTGGCAGAAAGCGCCCTCTCTTTGCCCTCTGAGCTGGCCGTGCTTAGGGCTGCTCTTTGCATCTCAAAATTATGTCCCACATCTTCCGTTCTCACTCTACTTTGTCACTGCCCCTGTCACGGCTGGAGCCACTTACTATTTGCACAAGTCAGGGGACGTGGGCCGTGCTCCAAGCTGGGTCTCAGACACCACACCTAACCTTAATCCTGCCATGCCCCCTCTTGTCTGCTGTGGAAAAGAACGTGCTTGTACGGTGTGGACTTTTGGAGACCGTATGGAGATTAAAACTGGTGTGAGTGATCTTAAATACATAAACTTAGGGGCATTTAGACTCACAAAATGAAACAGGTGTTTAGATGTACTTTAGGGGGTGGCGACCGGCTGAGGAACGGGTAGTAATTCATTCCTCATCAGGAAGAACAAAAAGGAAGAGGTTATCTCAAAAACTTCAGCTCTCCTCCCCTCAGCCTTCCCCTGTGCCCTCCTCAGCAGTCCAAAGCAAGCATACGCCACACAGGAATTACCTGCAGACCCCCCACGAAATAACTCAGGCTGGGGGGAATGTAGCAGTTTAAAGCAAATCTCTTACAGGGGCGCCTGGGTGGCTCAGTGGGTTAAGCCTCCGACTTGGGCTCAGGTCATGATCTCACGGTTTGTGAGCTCCAGCCCCACACCGGGCTCACTGCTTTCAGGGCAGACCCGCTTCAGATCCTCTGTCTCCCTCTCTCTCTCCGCTCCTCCCCTGCCTGTGCTCTAAAATAAATAAACATTTGGGGCACCTGGGTGGCGCAGTCGGTTAAGCGTCCGACTTCAGCCAGGTCACGATCTCGCGGTCCGTGAGTTCGAGCCCCGCGTCGGGCTCTGGGCTGATGGCTCAGAGCCTGGAGCCTGTTTCCGATTCTGTGTCTCCCTCTCTCTCTGCCCCTCCCCCGTTCATGCTCTGTCTCTCTCTCTGTCCCAAAAATAAATAAACGTTGAAAAAAAAAATTAAAATAAATAAACATTAAATAAAAATAAGGTGACCCTCTTATAAAGAAACAGCCCCAACGATTCATTGTGTCCAAAGCTTTACCTGCTGCAGGCTCACACACAACTGGGCAGAAAAAAAAAAATAAAAATTAAGAATCGAAGGCTTGAATAATGGGTTGATCACAATGAAAAAGCAAGATTCTGGCTGCCAAACCCTCCCACCTGGCTTGCATAGTAAGCATCTGGGCCTGGTGTCAATAGCAGCTTTGTAGCCCAGATGGCCAGAACTGCCATCCCAGGGCTCCCTGCTCCAGAGAGAGACTGAGTGTGTGAGAGTGAGTAAAGAGAGAGCGCACGCGCGCGCGCCTCTGCTGCACTTGAACCTGAGGACCCGGTCCTCACGTCATTTGTAGATACGACCACCATAATTTTCAAACCATGAATCCAATGAAAATCGCATGCATTACGCCTCTACCCTCTTCTCTGATCCCTCCTACAGATGTCCAACCCAAAACTTGTATCCACAAGTATAAAAGAACTGCTCTCTCCCATTGCCATACACCAGCCTGAGAATCCCTAAGTGTATTCCCGCTGGAAGCATGTGCTCATGCACACGTCCAACCACACCCTCCCACACCCTCACCAGGACCCACTCCTCCCTCACACCCTCTTACATCCGCTTTCACCACAGGCCACTCACAACCTTCTCCGCCCCCCTCCCCCAGCCGCAAGGTGCACCACAACCGTGGATTTCTCTCCTCCCACATCTTCTCTCTTGCCCTCTCATGTGCACACGTGCCAACAGTTACTTCCACCAGATGGGAAGCTGAATGAAATAGCCATGGGCTGGGCAGTAAATGACTGGGTAGGTCAGGGTAAAAGGGAGGGGCTCCTAGGGAACGAAACAGGACACAGGTGGAAGAAACACGGGGGAGTGGGTAGGTAGGCAGGCAAGAGAAAAAAACTCCAATCTCTCCCACGTGAGAAGCTCTGTGATATGTTCTGATTTTTTTTTAAATTTTTTTTCAACGTTTATTTATTTTTGGGACAGAGAGAGACAGAGCATGAACGGGGGAGGAGCAGAGAGAGAGGGAGACACAGAATCGGAAACAGGCTCCAGGCTCTGAGCCATCAGCCCAGAGCCAGATGCGGGGCTTGAACTCACGGACCGCGAGATCGTGACCTGGCTGAAGTCGGACGCTTAACCGACTGCGCCACCCAGGCGCCCCTATTCTGATTTTTATAAAGAAGCCAGTAATTGCTTTACTATTTTTGGTATCAAAGGCTAAGGAAGGCAAAAGTCTTGGTGGACCAAGGTTACTAGCATTGTGCTCTAACCCAACTGAACAACATGGACCAAGATTAAAGAGTAACACATAGCAGATCAGCCTCAGTAGCAGAGTGAGGAGGACACGGAACTGAACCAGGAAACATGGTCTGGTCCTGTGATGTCTCCAGCTCACTGGGGAACTGAGAACTGGCATCTCACCTCTCCGGACAGTGACTGCCTAGACCACCAGATAAGGGACACAGCAGGAGCTCTGAGCCCTAGTGCTAACCTTTGAGGATCCGGGAACCTCAGCATTCATTCATTCCAACTTCTACATTAGGAGATGCACCATATTACTTTCACTTTATAGAGGTACTTTATATTTTTTTTTCCAGAGTATTTTTTTTTTCCAGACTATTTTTACAAGATGCAGAGACTTGTTGGACTGGGATAGGTGACAAAGGAGAGGTAGGTTTATGGGCAGGGAACAGCAGCTTTCAGAAAAAACAAAAAACCAAAGGCAACCAAAGCTAAACACACATTCTCTCTCTCTTCCCCTGTCCTCTCTCCCACTCCTTCCCTTCCTTTCCACCCTCTGGACACAGTAAGGATGAAAAGTTGGGGGGTAGAGGTTCACACAGTGTGGGATACATTAGACAACTGAACTTAAGAGTCAAGTATGTATTGGCTAGTTAATGTCTCCAAATTAATCACCCTTGGTCTGCTTGCTCATGTATAAACTGGGTACGAACGGTGATCAAAATAGAGGATTACAACTACATGAAACACCATGATAGTAAAACGCCTGCACAAAGAGTCCAAGGACCAGTTACAATCCCTTCTTGTCCACACTAACCTTAATTTGAAAACATTACATACATATCCCCTTGTATGTATATTCCATATACATATACCCATCCAAATGATGTCACAGCTGGGACTGACAAGGCAGGGGGAGGGTCCCAGCTCTGCAGTGCTTTTTAATGTCATCAACTGCATCTATGGTTAGTGTAGGGCTTTCCTTTTCTCTTTCCCCTCCCTAGAGTCTACTGCCAGTGCTATACCACTGCGGAATCGGACCCTGTCAGTGCTCTCTTGCCGTTTCTTCTAGCTAGCCTTCAGCATTTCCCACAGTCCCATGCCTGCATCCATTTACCTGTAGGTGATGGGATAGGGGATAAGGAATATTATTAGTTACAAAGTATCCGTTTTTATTTACCAATAAAGACTGCTTTTGGTCAGAAACAGTAGCTTCTGAAATTACTGGTATCTAGGAGTCCCAACCATACGAGTCAACCAGCAGGTGTTAAAAAAGAAAAAGGAGAATACCAGTATGCACCACATGCAGAAGGGGTTAGTACTATTTCATGAAACTTGTTTCAGTTTCATTTGTATGCCTGTGAGTGTAGTGGTCGTGAAGTCAAATTTACTTCCAACAGTGGGTCACACACAATCAAAAAAGTTTGAACGCCACTGGGATAAGGGCCAAGGAACAGACAGGAGGCTGAAAGGCCTAGTCCCTCCACCAACTATTTTTCTATTCTGTGCCATTTCTTCCTGCATCTTTGCTGCTTTATCATCCCGGACCCTAGGTCAGTTACCCGGCCTGGACGCTCTCTTCTGCCACCTGAAGACCCCAGGCCTTTCTCCTCCCACCCCACGGCCACCCACCAGGTTCTTGTGAATGAGTTCTACAGCTCCTCCCTGGAGGATCACGAAGAAGTTCTTTCCATTCACTACCAGGCGCTCTTCATTCCAGGACTCCCCTCGGGGAGTTAGGGTCAGAAATATCTGGGTTTCCTAAAACCCCAGAACCAGGAATAGGGCACTCCTTCCTTCAATGCTGAGAGCTGATGAGCTCCGGCTTGAGGCCCTGCAGCAACCACCTGAGGCTTTCCCAGAGAGTGTATTTACTCCTGAACCCCCACGAAGTCTTTCACCACTCACTTGGACACTTCCTTCCTGGTTAATTAGGCTCAAGATTATTTTAGATAACCCTTTAATTCTCCACACAAACCATCAAGAGTCTACCTGAGGAGGCTTCTCCTTTAATCCGCCTCCAGTTTAATCCCTCAATCCTATCCCTTAATGCTCGCGGCACTAATTCCTCAAAATGATGCTGCCAGAGCAAGTGAACTTGGCCGCTCGGAAAGTTACCGTGCCGGGAGTGACGGGGAGCGAGGGCGGGGAAGCAGAAAACCTGGAAGTTCAGTACAATCTGTTTCAGGAGTTCACCTGGGGGGCGTTTCTCCTCTTGATGGGGAAAAAATTAAAAAAAAAAAAAAACACCTTTCAGCAGAGCCAGAAAACAAAAGGCAGCGCGCCGCGGCCGCCGACAGGATCCTGCAGCACGGGAGAAGTGCAAACAGGGCTGTGGGGACCCGGGCGCGGACCGCGGATCTGCCGGGAGGCCGCGCGGGACGGGAAGGAGAAGGGGGTCGGGGGGACTCCGCGAACAAAGCCCCGCGTCCCGCGCCCGGACCTCGCGGGGGCACTCTGGCCGCTCCGAGCGAGCGGGGGCGGCGGGGTGGGGGGGTGCAGGTGTGTGGGTGAGGGCGCGCGCGCAGCGAGCCCCTCCCCCGCCGCCCCCAAAGCCCCGGGGTGCGCGACCCTCTCCCGGCCCCCGGAGCGGCGGCTCTCACCCGAGCGGGGGTCGAAGGTGACCACGAACACGGCCACCACCTGGTCCTCCTCCACGTCGCCCAGCTCCAGGCGCCTGGGCTGCAGCAGCACCTCGGAGGCGCCCAGCTCCTCGGGCCCCCGCCTCCTGGCCGGCTCCGCGGCCGGCCGGCCGCCCCCGCCGCTGCCCCAGCCCCGGCCTCCGGCCTGCGGCTCCGGGGCCTGCGGCGGGGAGACGGCGGGGCCCTCGGCCCAGCGCAGCAGCGGCGCCGCGTCTCCCCGCTCCACCATGGCGAAGCGAGGAGGAGCCGCGGGCGGCGAGGGGCGGGCGCAGGGGCGGGCTGCGGGAACTCCCCTCGCCGGGCCGGGCCGAGCCGCCGCACCGCCCGAGGCCGCACCTGCCCCGCGCCGCCCCGCCCGCCGCCGCCGCCGCCCTCCCGCCGGGGCCGGCGCTCCGATCCAGCCAGAGGAGGCGTCCTCCCCACCGGCTTCGCCCAACTGCGTGCCTGGCTGGGATTCGCGGGTGCATGTGTGTGCCGGTGCACGGGAAACGTCTGGCGGCATGGACGCGCATCCACCTGGATCCGTCCACCTGTGCTGGGGTGAGGTGCCTTCTCACCTAGGAGTCCGTCGGATAACTGTACCACCCTGAATTTTTATACGCCACCATTCTTTTTGTAATCTCCCTGGTCATATGGACCATGACAGAAATGTGTTACATAATCCTGGAAGTGTGGCTGAAGCCTGCGCTGGGCTGGGAAGTGAAGCGGGAGAGGGAGCCTTGGCCGCCCCGGGGTTGTTTGGGCTTTGGATGTGGCCTGGCCTCCTGGAGCTGTGGGCTTGGGTGTGCTGCCTGAGGTAGTTTTGCGTGCAGAACCCAGTCGGCTGTTGCCTGGCCCCCGCCTTCCCTGGACCCTGCCTGGGGCTCATCCATTTCAGTGACTAAACCTCCAGAGAAGGTGGTGGATGGTCATTTACTTGCCCTTGGGCCCGGGAAGGGGAGGTTGAGCCAAATATACAAAGATGAAAGCAGTCCCCCTTCTGTAGGCTAAATGCCGCATAAATAGATAATGGTTATGGCATAGATTTTGGCTTGGAAACAGCAGCCCCGGGCAGTCATTTATTATCTCCTTAGGAAGAGGGGTTAAATCGTGTCTTCATTGTATCTCTGGCACATAGGATAGGCTTCTTCTTCAGCACTGCCTGAGTGACACCCAGTGCACAAACTGCTGGGGCTCCTCCATTATTTTAATGGCTATTTCTTATTCCCACCTCCTCTGATTACTTAGCCACCAGATTTCCCAAGGGTTGGGGCATTCAAAATATAATTTCTAAATATAAAACGGGGGATTCATAGAAAATCCTCAATTTCCAAAGCCATCAGCTTTTCTCTTTCTCCCCTAAGGGACTTCTTTTTCCTGATCTTTTGTGTGAACCCCACCCAGAAGGCCCTAGTCTAGTACCTTCAAGTTGTGTAGGTACCAAAAGTTGTGAATGTGCCAGGAAATAAACTCATAATCTCCATCCTATATATATTCAGATATATATATGCTATATATAATTTGCTGTATGAACAAAAGACTAAAATGTCCAAACCTTAAACCTATAGAGCCTTTCCCACACTTATTAACGTATGTGTCCTAGTTCACCAGCCACCACGTCTATCTGCAGATTCCTAGTGCCCTGCATAACAGGTGCACAAGAAGCATTTGTCAACTAAGCAGATGAATAAAAGTAGAGACTTAACACCTCCGTACAACTGGCTCCTCCTGCCAGGCTTAACCTAGCATCTTGCACTTAACACGTGCTCAAAAATGTTAATGATGGTGATGACAGACCTCTTAACACATTCACAGTCTGAAAGGGCTCTACATCTGACCATCAGATTTATCTTCTCTGTATCTACTGAATTTCACAAAATGATAGGAAAACAAACTAATTAAATTTAGCTATTAGAATAGCTCTGGTGGGAAAGGAGTGTGAACGGCAAGAAGAAATGAAGGGCAGTCAGATTCAGGGACCCTAGGATGATGTTATATTTTAAAAATATTTTTTTTTACATTTATTTATTTTTGAGAGACAGAGCTCGCGAGCAAGCAGAGGAGGGGCAGAGAGAGAAAGAGACACACAATCCGAAGCAGACTCCAGGTTCTGAGCAAGCTGTCAGTGCAGAGCCCGACTTGGGGCTCGAGTTCAGGAACCGCGAGATCATGACCTGAGCCAAAGTGGGATGTTCAACCAACTGAGCCACCCAGGCGCCCTGGATGATATTATATTTTAAAATGAGTTCCCCTAGAATGCCATATATCTCAATTTTAAAATAAAATTATTTTATTTTCCCAAATACTGAACATATCTACATTATATATCTATAAGATATAAAACACGTAATGTATATAAAATGTAGTATATAAAAGTGATTTTGATCTATAATCTCACCACTGGGTTGGCCACTGTTAAGATTTTGCTTATCTTTTTCGCTAGTTCTCGGGTGCAGCTTCTCACTTGCTAGCATTGCTATGGTGACTCCTAATTGCTGCCAGCCCCACTTGAGATCGAGTTCTCACCGAGGAGATTTGTGTTTACTTTTGCCGGCCTTCTGCAGGCACAGCCAACCAGAGACTACTTTGAGTTAAGTCCTGTGCTTGAGGTTCTTTGGACCGTGCTGGTAGTGTGAATTCAAAACGCAAGCTAGTGCAAACACCGGCTGATAGTGCAAATTCTTGGGCGACATGTTTTTCTTCCCTCCAGCCAATGACAAAGTAGAGACAAGTTTCCCTACCTGGCCCTGTCCATGTGGAAGGTTTATTTGCCACAGGTGTATATGGGGTATCGTGCTCGACTCCTCACCTGGGGCATTTTAAAATTCTTAGTGGTAGGGGCGCCTGGGTGGCACAGTCGGTTAGGCGTCCGACTTCAGCCAGGTCACGATCTCGCGGTCTGTGAGTTCGAGCCCTGCGTCGGGCTCTGGGCTGATGGCTCAGAGCCTGGAGCCTGTTTCCGATTCTGTATCTCCCTCTCTCTCTGCCCCTCCCCCGTTCATGCTCTGTCTCTCTCTGTCCCAAAAATAAATAAACGTTGAAAAAAAAAATTTAAAAATAAAATTCTTAGTGGCATGTAAAAATAATGCTGTATCTTAAAATACATGATATAATGAAAAGTTTTCCATGTTTATGTTGAAATCATACCATACATCAATTTTGTATTTTTTTTCCTTAACATCGGACCGGGAACATTTTCGTATCCTTTTAGCAACTTTTTGTATGCATCATTTTAATGGTTACCATTGTATGTATGTTTGAAAATTTACTTAACCATTTTCTCCTTGTTGGACACTCAAGCCCTTCCCCCTTTCATTGTGCCTAAAGTGTTGGCCGAATTTCACTGAAGTAGCACTACCTATTATATGCCGAGCCCTGCACACAGTGATGGGGCAGCCAGCAAGAAGGCAGATATCGCTTCTCATCAGGCTTGTAGCCTGGCAGGGAAGGCAGCTATCAGGCAAGAAATGAAATATAGAAGGAGGGGTGACAGGGCAGATACAATCAGCTTTTCGGGTTGTTGACTTATGTATGACAGATTTCCAGAGGCAGCAATATTGGGTTAAAATGTATTTGTGTTTTTAAGGTTCTC
This sequence comes from Puma concolor, assembly GCF_028749965.1. Lineage (NCBI taxonomy): Eukaryota > Metazoa > Chordata > Mammalia > Carnivora > Felidae > Puma > Puma concolor. The sequence goes on along the minus strand of NC_141668.1, from coordinate 13,673,649 downwards.
GATAATACTGCCAAATTGTTGATTCATGGGTATGTAAGGGTATCCATTTCATTTTGTCATAATTAGATATTACCGTTTAAAGTACTTTTTGCCAATTTGTCAGATGAACATGGCATTTTAAAACGTTTATTTATTTTGAGAGGGTGGGGGGCAAAGAGAGAGGGCGAGAGAGAATCCCAAGCAGGCTCTATACTGTCAGTGCAGAGCCTAATGTGGGGTTCGAACTCACAAACCATGAGATCATGGCCTGAGCACCCAAGGTGTCCCATGGCATTTTGTTTTTAAGTTAACATTTATTGACTGAATCTAATCATGTTTTCAAAATATATGTTGGTGATTTGTGTTTCAGTGTATTGTCTGTTCATGATGCCTTTTCCTCACTTTTGGGGTCTTTATGCTCTTGGCTATCATTTTACGTGAGGTTTTTATATAGTAAGAATAGTAAGAATATTAGTCTTTTGGCACAATTTTTGTTAATATTACAAATATTAACAAATTGTAACAAATAAATGTTACAATTTACTGTATGATTTCAATGCTGCTTAATTGCTTTATGAAATTTAGAGGTTCTAAATTTTGTGTTGTCAAGTTTATCACTTCTTTTGTGATTTTTTTTAACTTTTAAAAAATGTTTTTATTTATTTTTTTTGAAGGAGAGAGAGAGAGAGAGAGACAGAGCATGAGCGGGGGAGGAGCAGAGAGAGAGGGAGACACAGAATCCGAAGCAGGCTCCAGGCTCTGAGCTGTCAGCACAGAGACCGATGCGGGGTTCGAACTCACAAACCGTGAGATCATGACCCGAGCCTAAGTCGGACGCTCAACCGACTGAGCCACCCGGGCGCCCCCACTTCTTTTGTGATTTCTTATGTTGCTTTGACATTTAGAAAGTTGGTCCCCGCCCAGAAATTTTTTCAATATTCACTTTTATTCTTTTAGTTATTTATATGTTGATTTCTTATGTTGACTTTTGATTTCTTAATCTAATCCATGTTTATATTGATACGTGATATGAAGTGAGAGTCTAAAATTTTTATTGACTAGTTAATAATTGCTACACCACTTATTGAATAATTCTTTCAATTCCTATGATTAATAATTCCCCTTAAATTACAATATTAAATTCCTGATATTTACTAATTTATGTATTCTTCACCACTGATGTGACTATTCTTACAAGTTTTATAAGTTTTAATTTTTTTTTGAGAGGTAGTGTTCTCTACCCTTTAGAAAAATCTTCAGCTATTTCTTTGACAGTTATTTTCCCAGGTAAGGAACAGGTTACACTACCTCCGTGACCAGACTGCATAGTTAGTTGACTAGGGCGAATACTAGTGGTCCATACAAGAGTCCAGACTGTGGGACAAGCTGAGGTGTAAGAGGGTAAAATTAAGACTGTGAATAAAGGGCTTGAAAAAAAAAAATCTTCCTGTGGCCTAAGGAATATCTGTACCCTTCTCTGTCCTGTGAACTTAAGTCCCATCTGTCCTGAGGACCCAGAGCTCGGGGCATCCAGAGGCATCCTGGGGAACCTGGTCTGTTCCAGACTTCTGCCTTCTTAATATCTACTGTATACATTAGACCATATTAGCTATACGTCAGACCCGCCTGCACTGTTTCCTTCCAGATCGCCTGTGCTACAGACATTTGTTGGTTTGACCCAAGCCGAAAGCACAATAAATCATGTACCACACAGGCTGAGCTCAGGTGGAGGCAGAAATGGTTATAGGGATTAATAAAATGAATAGATAGTCAAAATTACTAAGTTATTTAAAATCAACACATTCCTCCCTTTTAGGCCCCTGGAATTTGCAATGGAGTAGGAAACTTAAAATCTGAAACCTCTTAAAAGGTATTCATTCTGCAGTAGCGCCCACATGAGGATACATCGGATGCATGCAGGGCCCGCACCTTGATTCAGAGCATCTGCTGTGCACCACACCCTCTTCCCGGTAATGAAAACAGAGCATCAAGGGGGAGTTAAGCCCCTGTCCTGATGGAATTTAGATTCTATTGGGGGTCGGATGGGGAGACACAATGTTTAAAATGAACCGTTAAAAAAAAATAAAGTAAAATGCACCATTAAATGTATAAATATGATGTAGTGGTAAGTGTGAGGAAGCGTGAGACAGGTTAAGAAGTCAAAGAATAGATGGTGGGAACTCTGTGGGTTGTCAAGGAAGCCTCTCTGACAAATGACCTTTGAGCAGACCCCCAGAGGAAGCCAGGGGCTGAGTGAGACACGCAGGGAAAGATTGTGGTGTCTGGAGGAACAGTGAGGAGTCTGGAGCCAGACAGGTTGTGGGGAGGGTGCTCTGGCCCGTGGGCCACGGAGCAGGGGCTGACTGTATTCTCAGTGAAATGGGAGGCCCTGGAGGATGTGAGTGCAGGACCGACCCTTTCAGGAGGACCCCTTGGCTACTGTTGCAGAACAGACTGAAGTGAGGCCAGCGGGAAAGCAGGGGGTGCCAGTAGGAGGCCAGGGGAACTGCAGGGATTTCTCCTAGACCGGAGGCAGGGGTGCGGAGAGAGCATGCTCAGCGTGTTTCCACTTACGAGGAAGGAGAAAACGTGGGAGGAGCAGGTTTGGTTGGAGAGGTTGGGAGTGTGGGTTTGGCCATGTTAATGGACATCCAGAGGGAGGCTGGATTAGGGAACTGCAGAGCGGAGGTTCAGGAGAGAGGTCGTGATGCAGATATACATTGGGGGTCACTGGCTTGTGGAGGGTTCACGGCTGCGGGCTGCACGCTATTCCGACAAGTGAATGTGCACAGAGAAAAAAGCAGGGGAGACTGAGCCAAGGGACTTGCAGAGTTCAGAGGTCAGGAGGTGCACAGGAGTGGGCAGAGCGATTGAAGCACTTTATCGACCAGTTTGAAATATATATATAATTTTCATTTAAATTTTATTTATTTATTTATGTATTTATTTATTTATTTTAGAGAGAGTACACGAATGAGGGAAGGGCAGAGAGGGAGGGAGAGAGGGAATTCCAAATGGGCCCCACGCCCAGCGTTGGAGCCTGATGCAGGGCTCAATCCGAAGACCCTGGGACCATGACCTGAGCCGAAATCAAGAGTGGGACGCTTCATTGACTAAGCCACCCAGGTGCCCATTTAAATTTTTAGATATTATTTTAACATTCTAATAAGCAGGTCTCCATTTGATTAAACAATCAAATTGCACACGGCACATACGGTGAGCAGCAATTTCCATGTCCCCCAACCTTCCCGCACCCCTTCTCCCCGACTCAGAGGCTGCCACTTCTGACAGTTTCCGTCTTTACAGCTTCTGGGGGTTACCCTCTGTGGAAGAGCTTTAATTCTTCCCGATCACACCTCCCCCAAATCACCAAACGTTTGCTTTGTTTTGTTTTAAGAAGGTAAAACTTCAGTGTGGGGATCTTGTAATTGGATCAGAATCATGAAGAGGGGCTGGGAATGTTTGACCAAGTTACTAGCAACTTCTTGAGCCCAGTCCTGGGAGCAGAGAGATACTAAGTCAAGACCCGGACACAGCAGATCCTGCTCTCTTCCGTTCCTACAAATTCCTTCCCGTAAAGCAGTGAGTGAGTGTGTGTGCGTGAGAGAGAAACAGAGAGACACAGATATCTAACCTCTGTGGTGGCAGGGATGGCCTTGGACTAGGTCACAAAGACAACCCATCTGGTCTAACTTTGGAGAATCTGGGAATGGCCAAGGGCCACATAAATTCTCCCAACTGTGGGTAATAGGGAAGAGATCAGACTAATGAGTCTATAAGTAGTTTCAAAATATCTGCCCCTTAAAATATGGGTAGCACACCGACGGTCTCTAAGTTGTTGGGATGTCAGGTTAGCAATCTGTGCTTGTTCTAAGGAGAATCCCATGTCTTGTGAGTCATGTGTCTCTAACAGTTATTTTGATGGACATCTTCTATTTACCAAATGGGAAGTTCTGGTGAGAGAAGCAGTTTGTTAGAATCTGATTTATTCATCAGGTAGATTTATAGTCAATTTGAAGAGAATAGATTAATCTGAGGATTTTACTAATGGCACGAAAGTCTTCATGAGTGAAAGGACATGGTATCAGTGATTTGCTTTAAAATACTCCCACCCACCACCCCAAGACAATTGCAGATATAAATGAAGCAAGACTGTGTGAGTGCCCATAATTTTTGAAGCTACATTACTGATAAAACAAGGCTCCTGATACTGTATTTTCTCTACTCTCGGCATGCTTGGACATTCCTGCAGCTAAGCAAGAAGAAAAATATTAATGAGGCTTTAAAATGAGCTCCAGGATGGGCCACCTGGGTGGCTCAGTCAGTTGAGCATCTGACTCTTGATTTTAGCTCAGGTCATGATCTCGCGGTTCATGAGTTCAAGCCCCGCATCAGGCACCGTGCTGACAGCATGGAGCCTGCTTGGGATTCTCTCCCTCTATCTCTGCCTCTCTCTCTCCCTCTCTCCCTCTCTCTCAAAATAAATAAATAAACATAAAAAAATAAAATAGAACGACCTCTAGGCTTTATCTTTTTTTTTTTTTTTTAAATTTTTTTTTTTTACGTTTATTTATTTTTGAGACAGAGAGAGACAGAGCATGAATGGGGGAGGGTCAGAGAGAGGGAGACACAGAATCTGAAACAGGCTCCAGGCTCTGAGCTGTCAGCACAGAGCCCAACGCGGGGCTCGAACTCACGGACCGCGAGATCATGACCTGAGCCGAAGTTGGCTGCTTAACCGACTGAGCCACCCAGGCGCCCCCTTCTAGGCTTTATCTTAGCCCACAATCTTTCCTTGGAATTCTGTTCTGCAGTCAAGGCTACTTAGTATAGTTGTATATGCACTTTGAAATGCAAAATTTGGTGGTGGCGAAATACAAAGTATTGTTAATGATTTATGATTTATATAATTATCACTAGATTTACTGCGAGGTCAAGATAAGGTCCCCCTTCAAGGCTCCTGGCCTTGCTGACCGCCCTGGGCTGCTAGAGGAGTCAGGAGCATCTGAAACCTCATGCTGCAATGGCCCCACACCCAGGGCAGCTGCTCCAGTCTGCACCTCCTGTCACTGCTGCCGATAGATTTGTCCTGGGAGCTGGTGACATGATATACGACATGATGAACTGATTCTGCTTTTCTCTAAGTTACTGCAAACTTTCCCCTTCAGGGACGAAGCAACACTTCCGGTTGTGATGAGAGACTGAGCAAGATGAGGACAAAGAAGACCATGGGGCTGGAGTGGGTAGGGACCTTAGAGATACTGTTTAGTCTGCTGGTGTCCTCAGCGAGTGGGAGAGCAATCCTCCCTGAGTCGACAGGCCCACAGGCCCTAGTCTGAGCATGCTGATGGCGACACTGTTGCCTCACAGGGTCTGTTCTGGTGATGAAGGCCAACTTTCCCCTCTATCACCCTGGAGTTCCCTCAGATTTGCCTCCAGTCTTCAGAGTCCAGGCCCAACAGGCTGGAGCCCCAGAAAGCTGCTTTCAGCCTTAGCCCTCCTCAGGTGTTCACTTCCTGTCCTGGAGCCTGCCAGCTTCCCAGAAAGCCTCAGGGCAAAAATGTCCCTTTCTTGCTTGGGAAACCATTGGGGCCCCAAGGGTTCCCAATGGGGCTGTCTCATTAAATATACCATAACCCAACACCGGTAATTTTTCAGAGTCTGGAATGACTCAGTCTTAATTCAGTCTTCAATAAATAATGTGCTAGAGAGCTTCGCTTTGGCTTGTTCATGCATTGTTTGCAATTCTCCCTCCTGAGGGAACAATGAGGCCAGCATGTCCTTCCTTGAAACCATAGACTCCCAAATATCTCATTTTCCATGGGCTTAGCTTTATTTTTGCAAAGGAACAGGCTACCCCGAAGGTGAATACAATTTTCCACCTCTTCTAAACTGATGTGAATGGACAGACTTTCCTGCTTCTGTTCTTACCAGTGGTGTTTCAAAGGCCTCAGCACCAAGGTTTGGTCAGAGTGGGGCTCTGGGTCGAGACACTTTCTTGTCACTCAGCAGTGGGAGAGAGAACTTCTTCCAAGCACAGGGTTTAGGGATCTTAGCCCTGGGATGCAAAGCTGGCTCCTTCCTTTTACATCTCATTCCTGGGAACACTGCTTTCCTCTAGCGCAGGAACCCCTGGTACGGTAAGAAAAATATTCAAACTTCTAAAAAGTAAAACACTGAGTTATTTATTTATTTATTTATTTATTAATAGTTTTCTCCTTTTTTTAAAAAAAAATGTTTATTCATTTTTGAGAGAGAGAGGGAGAGAGCAAGTGCAAGCTGGGGGATGGCAGAGAGAGACAGAGAGGGACAGAGGATCTGAACTGGGCTCTGTGCTGACAGCAGAGAGCCCAGTGCGCTCAATGAGCTCAAGCTCACAAACCGCAAGATCATGACCTGAGCCAACATAGGACACTTAACTGACTGAGCCACCCAGGAGTCCCTATTTATTTATTTAAGTTTATACATTTATTTTTAGAGACAGACAGAAAGTGTGCGTGCAAGAGACTGCAGGGGAGGGGCAGAGAGAGAGAATTCAAAGCAGGCCCTGCACCATCAGCACAGAGCCCCACATGGGGTTTGAACTCACGAATCCTGAGATCGTGACCTGAGCCGAAATTGAGAGTCAGACACTCAACCAACTGAGCCACCTAGGCGCCCCAAACACTGAGTACTTTAAAGAAAACTGAGATACATTAATTTATTTTCCCAAGTACAAAGTCTACTCAAAAACAATTTAAGGAACACCCACTATGTGTCAGGCATTCCCTTCTTGCCACAGATTACCTGGGTTCCCCTTTTGACACGTCATCTCATGATGTGAAGTTCTTTGCCCGGGATAGCTGCCTAGGGTATCAGCATGCAGTGAGGCAAAGATGGGATTTTTTATAAAGTGCAGAAACTGAGAACAAAGAGTAAGAACACCCCAAATAGTGAGGCTGTGGGCCACCAAGGTCAGCAACTGCCCAGTTCTCATTGTTCTACTTTCCAAGTTGGGAGCATCTTTTTTGTACTTGTTATTATGCCTTTCTTATTCTCAAGCCTTAGCACGATCATTTGCCCGAGGGGATAATACATGACAGTGACAGGTGAATGGCACAAGTTTCTAACAAAGTTGCCGCTGATGACATGGGGCCCAAAGCATCACGAAGGCACAGCTCCCTCCCCAGGTAAACAGTGTGGTCAGAAATAAGGGTGAGAACTCTAGTAAGGCCAAGAGGAAAGGGGGAGGTGGTGATGGTAAAGTACAACTTGGCCTGTCTAGTTAGCACCCCATAAAACAGCCGCCCGGTGACCTGCCTGCAGGCCTGTGATACGCTCAGAGTGCTTTGGGCAAGTCCTATCCTGCTTCAGAGCAGAGCCAGCCTCCAGCTGGCCTGGACAGGCAAGAATGACCGGCCGAGGCCTGAGATGGGAATACTGGTCAACATCAAGACCGTAGGGAAGGAATAGTTTCACACGACCTGCCGATTTGTGAATAAGAAACTTGCTCCTCAACCCAGAATCTCAGTTAATAGCTATTTATTTCCTTATAACCTGAGTCCTCCTTCCCCTGTTGATGACTTCAATGTCTCTGACCCCTCTGAGATGGCGAAAACCTGAGAAAGGGCAGCCTTGAGCTTCTGTATGCTATGGGCAATACTATTTCCCCTGTGGAATGATTTGGGAAGGTTTGCATGGGTGGTTGTGAGCTAGGGAAGGGCAAAGGATCGGAAGGTGTGCCCACCTATAAAAGGCTGGAGCAGAAGAAAGCTTTTAGCTGGAAAAATACTTTCACATCCTCCCAGTTAGTTTCACTTGGATTAACACCCCTCATGGGTTCAGGTCAGAAATGGGAAAGACCCAGAGAGGAGAAAGGTGTGGAGGGATTGATAGAGAGGAAATGGAAGAGAGGTGATGGGCTATGAGAAGCCAAAGACTGTAAGAGAAGAGAAATTAAATTTGTTTTGGTCGAGATCAAACTACCCCCAGCACCTCTCTCTTTGGGCCCACGTTTATCATGTAGATATAATTCCACGTGTCCAGGACCTTCAGAGTGTCTCCTGAAGTCACAGGAGGGCTCATGTATATCATTTTCTTTTTTCATGGATTGCCTTTCACACGGTTTCTCCTTAAAAGTGATATCAGTGGCTTTTTTTTTCTTCAGAGAGTTTTTTTACTTTTCCCATGGGGCCTCTCTGAGGAAGAAATTAAATGATGTAGGTTAAAGAGTAAAAAAAAAAAAAAAAAATTTTTTTTTTTTTTTTTTTTACAAAATAAGGTATTTGAGGGCAAAGTAATCGCCATTTTCAAGTGATACATACCTGCTTCTATGTGTCACTGATCTTTCTAGGCTTTCTTTTGTCAGTTTAAAAATTTGTCTTATTCCCTGAAAGTTTTAACCGCTGATACCTGGGGGTAGGTGGAGGATGTGAGATGCCTGAATTAGGGCAGGTGTGCCTGGCAAAAATCTAAGGCATCTCTCTGGTAGGGAGATGAACTCCAGCCAAGATAAGTTAGGAGACCATTTAAGGATGATTATGATATCCTGGTGATGCTGAGTTCTAATTAACTGCTGTTAGCCACTGGGTGGGGGGTGGGGGACAGAGGAGAGCATGATGTTTCTAAACGGTAGGTGGAAAAGAGTGAAAATCATTTCTTTCCGATAATGAGCTTGTTCCCGAATTGGCTAATGGGTATTTTTAAAGCCGTGCTAAATTAAAGGGATCCAACTATCTCACTAGTGTTTTGTAGCACACGGGTTCAGGGAGACTATGTGGGATATCCAAAGGGGTTCTATACATAAATTGGACTTAATTGCTCTAAGAGACACTGGAGCTTTCTTTAATCAGAATGGAAATAAGGATAAGCTGAGGCCTTACACATATGTGGTACTTAAGGGAGCAAACTAATGGTGTGCCTTTGTGTAGCTGTTAGTGGGCAGAAGGAAAGGCAGGCTAAAATTGGGAGGTTTGCCAGCTTGCATTTTTTTCTCCTCCTTGCTTCTGCAGCTCCTGGTGCTCCCTTCTGATAGGCCTCCCCGCCTGTGCCATAGAGCTCTCTGCTGAGATGGATGACGGAGGTATTAACAAGGAACTGAAGCAGAAGTTAAACTTTTCCTACTGTGAAGAAGAGGGTGAGCATGAAGGGCAGGAGGAAGCACGAGAGAACAGTGAGGCCCAGAGCCAAACCCCAGACAAGTCTCAAGTTCAGGAGACAGAGGCAAAGTGCACCCCCCCCAGACCTTCCCTCAGTAGCACTCATGAAGTCGGTACATTTCAGGAAACAGACACGATGAGTCCCAATCAGGGTCTGAGGACTCCGGTGTCACACTCTCGCAAATGTCCTGAGACACCAGCCCAGCCAGATAGCAGGAGCAAGCTGCTGCACTGTGAGAGCCCCTTCACTCCCAAAGTAAGTAAGTTGTGGAGGACAGGGGACCCAAGCCCCCAAGATCTGTGCTCCTTTGGTTCCGCTGATGGGGAAAGAGGATGCGTTCGTTTATGTGTATCTGGCAGATTTGCCTCACAGGCTATGTATCTCAATTACATGTTAGTTGGTGAAAATGAAGACGAGTTCAAAGTTCCCAGAAAACAGAACTAAATGCCTTGCTAGCTGTCTTCTCAAAACCATTGATATCAGCAACTATTTGGTGTAGGCCACAAATAAATCTTGGTGGGGAAAAAATTCCTGGTTGAAGAATATTGGAACCGGAAGGAATATTTTTATTTATTTAAGAAAATTTTTTTAATGTTTATTTATTTAAAAAAAATTTTTTTAATGTTTATTTATTTTTGAGACAGAGAGAGACAGAGCATGAACGGGGGAGGGGCAGAGAGAGAGGGAGACACAGAATTGAAAGCAGGCTCCAGGCTCCGAGCCATCAGCCCAGAGCCCGACGTGGGGCTCAAACTCACTGACCATGAGATCGTGACCTGAGCTGAAGTCAGACCCTTAACCGACTGAGCCACCCAGGCGCCCCAATGTTTATTTATTTTTGAGACAGAGACAGAATGCAGGTGGGTTGGGGCAGAGAGAGAGGGAGGCACAGAATCTGAAGCAGGCTCCAGGCTCTGAGCTGTCAGCACAGAGCACGACACGGGGCTTGAACTCACGAACCACAAGATCGTGACCTGAGCTGAAGTCGGTCGGACGCTCAACTGACTGAGCCATCGGAAGGAATATTTTTAAAAATGTTTATTTATTTTGAGAAAGAGAGGGTGGGGCGTTCGCGCATGAGCGTATGAGCACGAAGGAGGGGCAGAGAGAGAATCCCAAGCATGAACTGGAAGTAATATTAAGATCTAGAGCCCTAGTGCATTCTGCAAACGAGAAGATCAACGTTTTAAGAGTTGAACTGGCGTGGCGCCTGGGTGGCGCGCAGTCGGTTAAGCGTCCAACTTCAGTCAGGTCACGATCTCGCGGTCCGTGAGTTCGAGCCCCGCGTCAGGCTCTGGGCTGATGGCTCAGAGCCTGGAGCCTGTTTCCGATTCTGTGTCTCCCTCTCTCTCTGCCCCTCCCCCGTTCATGCTCTGTCTCTCTCTGTCCCAAAAATAAATAAACGTTGAAAAAAAAAATTAAAAAAAAAAAAAGAGTTAAACTGGCTTTTGGCTCGGCCAATGGCAGAGGCAGGACTAGAAACCTGATCTTTTGGTCTCAGTCTACTATTCTTTCCATTACGCCAACCGGCTCTCCTTTTATGTAATTATTTACTAATATTTCCTAATAAAAGAGTGTTCACATTCACTGTTGGAACACATTCACATATCTTTGCTGCTGCTCTTCCCAGAAGGAAATCCTCCCCTCTCCTCGGACCCGTGAGAGACCGGCTCTTCTATGTGAGCAAAGAGGTAACTTGTTGATACTTCTCTATAAGCTGCGGAGGGCAAATAGGCAAAGGTCCCAGGTGGTCGGCTTCGTCCTTTATTCTTGCTGTGATTATTCTCCTGTTATATCTACACGTCATTAAAATCAGGGTTGGGGCAGGGTTACCTCTGACAGACTAGTGCCATGGTGTGTGAGCCTCAGCACTGGTATTAACTCCGTTTTCTGCTGGCTCAGCTTGAGGTACTTAAGGCCATCAGAACAACATCCGCACTTCTGTTTGTAGCACAGTTACTGTCAGCAGGTCTCTGCAGTTCCTACTGAGCGTGCACACCACGACTACCAGGGAGGACTAAGCTTCTTGACTGTATTGTGGACAAACTGCTTTCATACGCTTAGGTGTCCATTGTGGGTTTTTCAATGGTCCCAACACCAATAATCCTTTTATTTTTTCCAGAAGCCAGTGTGGGCAAGGGGTACAAGACAGTCTCTGCCCTCAAAGTGCTTACAATCAGCAGAAAGACTGGGTGATATAGGCACTGTATGACAGGTGCTTCCAGACTGGTTTTGACGTATGTAAATTAGGTGGAGAGTGGGCTGAAAGAACATGGCTCTGAGCAAGACTACACAGGAAAGGAAATGGGACACGGTGTGTATGTTTCATTTCATTCACTCACTTAAAATGGAGCACGTTGATATTGGACCTTCTGCTGGAAAACCTTATTCACTGCATCAAAAAGCACCCAAAAAATGAATACAGATAAACAACCGAAACAATAAAGTTCGGATCAGGCATGCTGAGAAAGGATTGGAAATTGAGTCTCAAGATCAGGAATGCCCTTCCTGAGAGCAGTCTTCAAGGATGAGCTGGAATGAACTAGGTAAAGACAGAAACGAGAACTGAAAGCCAAGGGAAAAGCATCTACTGAGTTAAGAGGGAAAAAAGATCATGCCCCACCTAGAAATTGCATGTTGTTCAGTGACAGGGGCCTGTATGTGAGAGGGTGCAGGCAGTGAGGCCAGAGTAGGTAGCCAGGAGCTAGATCTACTTTAAAAAAAATTTTTTTTTAATGTTTATTTATTTTTGAAAGAGTGAGAGAGAGAGAGTGCAAGTGTGGGAGGGACTGAGAGAATCCGAAGCAGGCTCCAAGCTCTGAGCTGTCAGATGGAGACTGATGTGGAGCTCAAACTCCCAAATCGTCAGATCATTACCTGAGCTGAAGTCAAGACGCTTAACTGACTGAGCCACCCAGAAACCCCCAAGATTTTATCTTGAAAACTTAGAGACAGTCATCAAATGGTTTTGATCAGAGGTCTTTCTGAAGAACTGACCATCAGGTGAAGGCTGGCATGTTGTGGGAGAGACCTTGAGGCACAGCAGTATTTACGACAGATTGGCTAACAAAGGAGAAAGGCCTGAATTAGGTCAGTGGTGGACAGTGAGAAAGTGAGAGATGCTTAGGATTTGGTAAGTGACTTTGATGTGGGATAGTTGAGCTCAGTGGTCAAGAAAGAATTTGAGACCTTTTATGCTGAGGAAAGGTGTTTTTATTACAGCTTGGGGCCAGGACCTGTGGACAGAAAGAGCTGCATTGTGATTGTGAGGAGTGACTGATTATATAGGGTTTTCCATCCTATGGAGGTGAAGGTGATGTTAGGGCTCCAGGAAAGGCCTATAGGAGTCAATAGGTTCCTGGAGATTTCTTATTGTGTTATTCTTGTAAATCATTAAGACAGTTACAAACTGTAGTGGAGTTTCATGTCCTACATGCCTGTGATCTTTATCAACTGCCCATTTGTTTTTCCCTTGCCTTTGTTCTTAGGCAGTTCCTAGTGCCTGAGGAATGTTATATATCCCACCTTAAGCGCGGAGAAGGTGGGAATTGTGGGGTGTCAGCTCGTGTTTTTCTGTCAGCTTGCTTTTTGTTTTCTCCTCATATCTTACCCTTAAGTCTTTAAGATTGTTGAAAGCAGAAGGTCTCTTTCTAGCTTCTTCCTGCTGAATAGGGGCGTATAGATGTCCCTACCTATGGGCCAACACCGTTCAGTTGGGGAACGTACAGGGGAGTTACAAGGCAGAGGCAGCTGGGTCCAGTGTAGATAGCGAAGAAGTATCTCCATGGTTGGTAAAGAAGATCATCGTTGTTTGAAGAGCAGTTTGGGATCTTGTACAGGTTCACAAGAGTAAGAAGGCATGTCAGTTTGTTCATTGGTTTTTCTGTGAAGGAGGTACAGGTTTTATTCTTGATATGAGCCCAGGAAGAGTATCCCTCTAATTTGACTACAGTGGGAGTATATAATATGACCCAATAAAGACCTTTCTATTTTTTAAAATAAGTTCATTTATTTATTTTGAGAGAGAGAGAGAGAGGGAGAGAGAACAAGCACATGTGTGCACGCATGAACAGGGGAAGGGGAAGGGCAGAGAGAGAGGGAGACAGAGAATCCCAATCAGGCTCTGCACTGTCAGCACAGAGCCTGACGCAAGGCTCAATCTCATAAACTGAGATCATGACCTGAGCTGAAATCAGGTGGACACTTAACCAAGTCTCCCGGGGGTGGGGGGGGTGGAGGGGGGCGGGGCCTGGATCTTTCCATTTTGGATATAAGGCCCTGCTGTATTAGACTCCCAATCTTTTAAATAAATCACATCTCTGGGGCTTACATGAGATGGACTTCCAGTTATAGTTAAATCAGGTTTTAGGAGCATGTGATCAGTATATTCATTAAGTAACTTATGAATTAAACCAGCCTTGAGTGAATAATTTAATAAAGTATTAGAATCTTCACCCAATAACTGGTCCACTGTAAGGAATGGTCTTCTATACCATTCAAAGGGCTGAGTCCTAGAGGTTGTTTTGGTGCAGCCCTAATCCTGAGAAGTTCTACTCGTAAAAGAATATCCCAGTTTCCCTGGGTCTCTAGACTAAGTTTAGCAAGACTAAGTTTGTTGTTTCAAAGTATGATGAGCTTTCTCCACCTTTCCAGAGGGTTGTAGATGCCAGGCTGAATGCAGAAAACATTTAATTTTTAAAGTTCATGCTATTTGTTTGGTTATTTATGCAGTAAAAGGACTATTGTCACTTTGGAGGGATTGTGGGAGGGCAAATCTAGGAATAAGCTCTTGCAACAAAACTTTGGTGACTTTTGTGGCTCTTTCCGTTGGACATGGAAAGGCCTCGACCCACCCAGTGAAAATCTCAACAAACACTAGTAGGAACTTCTAGCCTTTGCAAGGAGGCATTTGTGTGACCTCAAGCTGCCAGTTCTCTCCTGGATATGTTCCATGCCTTTCTACTGATTTTGAAAGGGAGGGGGGTGTGGACGGTACCTTCCAGATTTACTTGCATACAAACAGTACAATATTGGCAGACTTATTTTATTGTAGCTGTTAAATTCACTCCGTCAAATGTATTTTTAATTCAATGTTTTAAAGCATTTTTGCCCAAATAAGTAGCTTGGTATAAACCCTATATTACCTTCCATTGGTTATTTTTGGATATAAAGATTTTCCCCTCATTATTAACAAGCCAGTCCTGTGCATTTTTTTCAGTATCCTCGTTCCTGGGCTATATGAATTTCTTGGTCTGAATAGACCTTATCTTGCCTTTTGTTCTCTCGTCAACTTGATGGAGAGGTTGAGGGGAAAATGAGGGATCTAGGGTCCTGTGAGGCTTCTGTCTTGTTTGAGTAGATGATATCTTGAATCAAGATAGTTGATGCTAGAGGATGTACAGGTCTGGAGAAAGCAGAGATGTCCTGTAAATCATTGGATAAATGAGTCTGGAGTGCAAGCAAACACACTAAATTGGAGATCTAAATTTGGATGTCATTAGCATTTTGGAAGTTGTTGAAGCCTTGGGTGCAGATAAGCTCAAGTAGCCTGGGTGCCAGAGTAAGAAGAGAAGTGGTCCAAGTTAGGAATTCTGGAAATGCCATGATTTGAGGGGCAGAAAAAGAACAGAGCTTGAAAGGGAAACTGGAAATGCTACTGAAGAATGCACACTTTGTGAGGAATATAGTTTGGATCAGAAGAGAGAGGGGGGACACTGATCAGAAGGGGTGTTATGCCAAAGACAAGAATGCCCAGGAAAGGAGCATTGGCCTAGTTCAGGCTTGCCCGAGAGACAGGACTAGAAATCATGTGAAGTGACTTCAGGTCACCATAAAGACTTCCTAGCGGAACTACCTGGAAATAGAAGAGTGTCCCAAGGAGGTTGTATGTCCCTGTGGCTAAATGCACTGAACACTAGTTGATGATCACTTGGTAGGAACACTGTAGGGGGGATTCAAGCATCAGGGGACTAATTGTACCAACTGGGCCTTTAAAGTCTTTCCAAGTCCTGAGACACTATGATGTTGTGTCTTGAAGGTGGGAGGTATTCCTCAATTCTTCTTCCCCTCTATCCTCTGTACCAGAGCTGTTACTTCTAGAATTAGCTATACTCCCTGGAACACATTTATACTCTCAATCTGGACATCTTTCTCCAGAAACTTTCAATCTGCTCTACTTTTAGGCAGAACTTCCTTTCATAAACCTTGTTCCAAACTAAGTTCTTTTGAATTTCCAAAAGAATTACTCATTATTCTATTATTCTGGCAATAAAAATCCATGTTAATAGAATTCATATATTTCCCTGTGTCCTAAGCAGAGCTCACAAAATCTATCGGCCTTCATATTTCCAGATCAGGAATTCTGATATTGTCTGCCTTGATGTGGATACTTCTCCTTCCTTTTGTCAGAAAATGTCTAGGCTCTTTTTGTTGTCCTTGAAGTGTGGTCACCAGGATGTGCATCATTTCAGGTGTGGATGCCCCACTGTTTCATATGTGAAAGATACGTTTTACTTTCCATATAATCATCAGTATCACAAAAAACTGTTTCTCAGGGACTGATTTACTGTAATTCTGTGTTCATTGCCTGAGTCACAATTGAGAAATATTATATAGTACAGTTGTACTTTGAGCAAGTACTCAGTCCTGTAATACACTTACAGGAAAATTGTGAGTTTATCATTGATAGCTTTGTCTGACAATAGCCCCAGGATTGTTCATCCTATAAACTCTAAGACCTGTAAAACCCTTGTAAAAACTTGACTCCAGCAAGGCCTTTTTCTTCATAAAAAAAAAAAAAAAATGGTTAGGTTACTGGGTGTACTCTGTATTTTCCTTCATTTCTGCTTTTATCATTTTGGATTTCTAATTTCAATATTCATTCTTTGTATCCTTACATTCTTGAATTACACTTTTATAGAGTGAATCATGTTATAGTCTAGCTTCTGCTTCTACTCTGAAAGCCATGGACAGAGCGTGTCAAATAGTGGCATTCTTTTAGAAAGAGCCCCACAGTAAATGATTATGAGGTTATATCATGGCCCTGTGTCTACTGCTATGCCCATAACACAACTATTCCTCTGGCCCCTGACTTAGGTCATAATGGCATTCTGCTGTCTCCTCAGAATTCTTTGTCTTTGGCCTGTCACCTCTGTCCTTTTGTTTAGTTCTGGTAAGTTTGTAGGCCTGATGTTCTCTTACTGACCCCACTTGGAGTGGGAAGTACAGCACATTTTCCTACTTATTGGTATGTTGGCTATAGCCACTACAAAGCTCAGCCGATTATTTTTCAATTTCTTTACCTCATTTTATGGAAATTTTCTCCTTTGGTGTTGTATTATAAGTGGAACTGGAAACTTCTCCCATGATTAGATAGTCTATGAAATCCTTCCTGTACAAAGTGAATACTTCTGCAAGACTGATGGGCTGTTGACTAACAGACTGTGCATTCCTTAAGAGATGGAATTCACCTATGTATGCCTCAGCATCTAGCCCAGTATCCACTAATTAGTAGGCACCAAACAAATGTTTGGATGACTGATTGAGGGGGAGTTAAAGCATACATTGAGAACATAAGGACCAGGTCTTTTAGAGTCCTTTTTGTTTGGCTAAGCTTCAGCCTATCGTCTTTAAAAAGTTAGTGGTAGAAGTAGAGTTGGTATTTTTCTGGTCTTCAGAATTGCCCAGGGGAAGGCAGTGGAGCTTAACAAAAGTACAGACTCCTGTGTTGATTCCTTGAGTTGGAATATCTAGAGGAAGACCGGAATCTTCATTTTTCATAACAGGACCAGTTACAATGCAGCTAGTTTGCACTGAACCAGATAACCTCTAATTCCTTTTCAGCAATAACATTCTTTGGTTCAAATATTAACTAGCTGATAATGGATTTTTTTTTTTTTTTTTTTTTTACTAAACTCCTTCTGTCTTCCCTTTTTGTCATCCTCATTCAGTGTCTGCTGAGCCAGTCAGTGATTTCGTCAACAGAGAAGCTCCCCTCCCGAGGCTCTAGGCACTTGAGGCTCACACCTGTTCCCCTTGTGGATGAGATGACCTCATCGGCTCTGGTCAATATTAATCCCTTTACGCCAGAGTCCTATAGAAAACAATTCCTTCAATCCAATGGCAAGAGGAAAGCCCGAAGAGATCTGTAAGTGTACTGTTGCCTCTAACTTTTGAGAACTGATCTTACTATGGTCAAGTAGAAGGAAGAGTGTAAAAGTAAGATTAGGAACAAGAACTCTATTTGAATGCAGTTCACACATCCCCTCCTTCCTAAATGTTAATGTGGGTTTGTGACCTGCTTTTGGCACAGAGATTCCAGCATATCCCCATTCTGAAGTGTACTGTGAGGGGCCTTCTCTATAAAAGAATAGGGCAGAGTAAGCCATAGACCGCTGACTTCCATTAGCCAAGTTGAATGAGGTACAGAATTGCATTTAGGAGGTCTCCTCTGGTTAACAGAAGGCTAGCCCCGGGGAAGGTGTAGCTCACCCTTTACTACTGCTTCAAGTCTAGCTTGTGTGACTCGGGGCTATAGAGCAAGGATTTGAACGTTTCCACAGGTGATGGCAGATCGGCTACTGAGAAAAAAGATAGTGTTGCTTTTGGAGGTGCTAAGAATGGAAAGCCAAATTGCATGCTCCACAAAGCTGCTGAATGGTAGAAATTGTCCAGATGAGGATTGTGCAGATTACTCAGGGACATTTCTTGACCATGTCTCTTCAAGGCTTCCTTTTTACAGAATGGAAGTGCCTCTAAAATGGGTCAGTCATTTGTGTTCATATGTACTCAGCTAAATAAATGCACAGCTAACCATGTGAAGTACGCAGAGCATTTAATATTAGGTTGAGATATTTCTTTTGGAATCAGTGACTCTGTATTAACCAGCTTTGTGGCCAGAATAGGTTGTCTCCGTACTATCTCCTGGATCTTAAGTAAATGGAACTTTAGCACAAGTACACAGGCCCACTTTTGTTACCCAGAATTGGTTTTAGCTCTTGAGGATTCTTTACAAACCATCAGAGTTAATGGACTCACCTCTCACTGCAGCTAGCCAGAAAACACCATTAATTTGAATTTCCTGCAATGAAAGTGGGGATACTCGAGTAACATCTCTCAGTGCTTCTGTGAAAGTACTTTTCTCCCTTCTTTATTGTGGTGTTGTTATTTTATGAAGTATTAGAATGTAATATTAAACTTAAGTCACAAAGGTCCAGCATCAGTTTGTTTCCATGAGTGTTATGTCATCCTCCATTTGCCATTTCTACTCTGTACTTCTGCAGAAGAAAAATCTAGAGCTGGATGATGTAAGTGAAATCTTGCTTAGAGATCCTGAATGCAAGTGCTCAGGCCAAAGAGAGGGTCTGTCAGAGACTTCAGCTGATTTGCAAAGTCACTGAAAATCTCTTAGCCAGTGTGAGAGCTTATTCTGCTACACCGATGGTCTGCCTGCGAACCTAGTGCAAGGCCAGGTTCAGGGGAGGTGGGTGTTGGAGGGCAAGTGAGGCAGGGAAGAGTGCTTAGTGTCACATGTTCTGTGCACTCTCCCCTCCACTCTTCAGCACTGCTCTGTTTGCCTAGAACCCCACTCCTGCCCCTTAGCTGATTCCTACTCATTCTTGGAAACTTAGCTTGGAAACTCATTCTCTTTTGGGAAAGACTTTTATTCGTGACATCATGATTTGGGTGCTGCCTATAGTATCCCTTGATATCTTGTTCTTATTCTTTCCTAGTGTCTTACGTTGAAATTTTCTATTTATCCCTGTCCCCAAATAAAAACTGAAGGGGAAAAGGAATGGTTTTATTCACTCTTAGAGCCCCAGAACCTAGTATAGTATCAAGCTCTATACTGCTAATCCTACATCGATATCATTTCTTTTTGTTATTCTTTTTTTAAGTGGGGAAGCTGGTCCAGGGGAAAGCGATGTAGAACCAGGGCTGCCTGCCAAGGTGAGCACAGTTCTCTGTTCCAGCTGTCATGACTCGGTCACTTCGTCCTATCACCTCTCTCTCTCTCTTTCTCTCCCCCCCCACCCCTAACTTCATAGATTTACAAATGTGCCTTGCAACTGAATTTATCTGGACTCTTCATCAGGGTCTACATTCTTTGCTTAGTTCTTACTTTATCAGACAGTGTCTGACCTGCATATTGCTGAATCATTACCTTGGAGTGTTTTTAAATTAATGGCTACTGCTTCTATCTTTGATTTCGGGAAAAGTTCTATATTCATGGAGGTACAGAAGTGAAGGGAAAATTCAAGATATTTAAGGCCCCCCAAAATGGAAAAACAGGACAGAGAAAAATGGCATAAAGCTGGAAGTTTAAATGTAAAATTTTAGCTCTTAAATGTGTCCGTACCTATTGATTTTTAAATAGTGTTTACAACTTTGGATGTAGCATCCCTCATTTTATAACCTAGCCTAAGAAAATAATACTATAAATGTTATCAGCAGAGATGTGTACCGCAGCCTTAACTGTAATAGCCAAAAAAAAAAAAAAACCCAAAAAGCAAAAAACCACACCCTCCTAAATGTCCAATAAAAATATGGCCAAATAAATTATATTTTAAAGTGGAATTTTAAATTGCCATTAAGATGTTTATAATATGAAAACGTGCCTATGTTCAATATTCAGTATACAAGAGGGGGAGGGCTTGAGGTTGGGGACTGATGTGGATGGTAAGCTGGCTTATTTGGTGTCTGAGATGGGGCTGGGAAGGTATAGTGGGTGAGCAATTGGTAGAAGGCCTTGAAGCCTCTGACCAGAAGTTTGGCTTCCTTGCGGGAGATAATTAGGTGTGTCTGATTCTATGGTATCATTTTGCAAAAACGATTACTGTTTTTAAAAATTTTGTTTAATGCTTATTCATTTTTGAGAGACAGAGATAGAACGTGAGTGGGGGAGGGGCAGAGAGAGAGGGAGACACAGAACCCGAAGCAGGCTCCAGGCTTCTGAGCTGTCAGCACAGAGCCTGACGTGGGGCTCGAACCTATGGACCGTGAGATCATGACCTGAGCTGAAGTCGGACGCTCAACCGACTGGGCCACCCAGGCGCCCCAACGATTACTATTTTTGATTACAAAATTTGTTACCATTTGAAGAGATGGAGAGAGGGCTGGTAGCTGTAGAAACTCCAGGTATGGAGAAAAGAGAACTTGAGATTGACCAAAGGCAATGAAAATTCTAGATCTTGCTAATGGAGACCGATTGGCATTGTTTGTTGAAATGAAGAGGTAGTCGGAGTCAAGATGGTTTAAACTCAAAGCTAGATGAAAAAGTTCTTGCTAATGGGGACATTGAAAAATGAGGACTTCATGGAGATAAATCAGTTCAGATTGAGATTCATATAAATTTGTGGAGATTTTCTGTCATCTCAGCTATCATTTACTGAGAATTTACTGTGTGCTTGGCCTTGAACTAAGTTACACACACAGGCACACATGCACACGTCTTCTCATGTGATACTTAAAAAGAACCCGGAAGAGTAGTTGCTATCATCCTCACTTTACTTTAGATGAGGAACCTAATAAAGGAGTTCAGTGATGTGTCTAGGGTTACTTACTAGCTGGGCAATGGGTGACAGTGCGAGTGAGCCAGGAAGCTGAGATCCTAAGCTATACCTGAGCTATACCTGAGCTTATAAACTGAGGTAATCGATCTGATAATTTTGTTCTCCAGACTAAGACTTTTGAGGAGGCAAATTGAACACAAATAAGTTTACTCAACTTGAGATGAAAGTATTAGCAGCCAGAGTGCGAGACAAGTAGAAAGGAGTCAGAGGGTGGTGTCCTTCCCCGCCCCCCCGCTACCCCTTAACATGTTCCACCCAGATCCCAGCCATTCTCTCAGCTGAGGACAGTAGCTCTTCTGTGAGCAGGTGTGTCCCCTCTAAAAACATAATGAGAAGAAGAATATTCCAGACAACAGAAATAACCTAGAAAAAGACCTAACCTATTAAAAGATGCCAGTACATCACTCACAGGTGGAATTTAAGATACAAAACAGATGAACATAAGGGAAGGGAAGCAAAAATAATATAAAAACAGGGAGGGGGACAAAATATAAGAGACTCTTAAATACAGAGAGCAAACTGAGGGTTGCTGTAGTGGTTGTAGGTGAAGAGATGGGCTAAATGGGCAAGGGGCATTAAGGAGGACACTTGATGGGATGAGCACTGGGTGTTACACATAGGGGATGAATCACTGGAATCTACTCCTGAAATCATTATTGTACTATATGCTGACTAACTTGGATGTAAATTAAAAAATAAAATAAAAATTTAAAAACCCCCAAAGAAATTTAAAAAACATTAAACAATGCAAGTACAGAGTTGTATAGATGGTTATAAAGAGTACAAAGAAGGTAGTCGGCAATTGGGAGGTTCTTGCTACTATGAATACTGACACAGAGAGGTACTTGGGTGGCTCAGTCGGTTGAGCATCGACTTCAGCTCAGGTCATGATCTCACAGTTTGTGAGTTCGAACCCTGTGATGCAGGCTCTGTGCTGACCGCTTGCTCAGAGCCTGGAGCCTGCTTCAGATTCTATGTCTCCTCCTCTCTCTGTCCCTCCCGTGCTTGAGCTCTGCCTCTCAAAAATAAACAAATTAAAAAAAAATACACAGAGACAAAATCCAATAGATTTGCTTTGAAAGTCTTTTTGAAAACTTAGAGAAATTTAGGAATATGCCTTAAATTTATTGCTCGTAATATGTTAGAATTATTTTAATTTTTTAATAAAATATTTCAGAGATGTGTTCTACGAGAAACCAACATGGCTTCCCGCTACGAGAAAGAATTCTTGGAGGTAGAAAAAATTGGAGTTGGTGAATTTGGTACAGTGTACAAGTGTATTAAGAGGCTGGATGGATGTGTTTATGCAATAAAACGTTCCATGAAACCTTTTGCAGGATCATCAAATGAGTAAGTACCTTTGAAATGTACTAGAAGTATAAACTTGGATTTGGAAAGTTGTTTCTTTTTAAAACATTTCATTTTGTTTGTTTGTTTATTTATAGACAGAGACAGGATGAATTGGGGAGGGGATGAGAGGGGGTAGAGAGAGAATCCCAAGCAGGCTCCAGGCTGCCAGCACAGAGCCTCATGAGATCATGACCTGAGCTGAAACCAAGAATTGAACACTTAACTGACTGAGCCATCCAGGTGCCCCAAAACATTTTAAATAATGGCACTGATGTCATTAAAAACATACCCATTGCTACCCCCTCCATTGTATGTGGTCTCACATTTATAACTTTTCTGAATTTTCCAAGTCAGAGATAAGTTATTTCCTAAAATGTACCATGATCATTTGGGAACAATCATGTTGCGTTTTTTCATGGTTCTTGAGGCTTTTACTACTGGTCTTACTGCTTTTTCTTAAATGAATAGATTTATGGATTTTCTTCCTGTTTCATTCATTAGAAATATTGCCAAGTAGGAAGTTAATGTTAACTCATTGGTTATCTCCACTTTGTATTAACAATGAATTCATTACTAAATTCATTACGACTATTGAAATCAATGTTTTGAAGACTACAAGTGAGAAATTAAGAAAAATTTAAATTTCATTCTCAGAACTAATTGTTCAAAAGTTCTTCCTTTTACAAGGAAAACAAATATTTCCAGATTCAGCCAATGTATTTTGTGAACTGTGGGGATGTAATGCTTAATTTGCTGAATCTGAAATTATGGGCCTTAGAATTCTTCATTTTTATACTGAAATTCATCTAGTACCACATGCTACTTTTTTGTGTTGTATTTCCTATTCCATAATGAATCATGAATATTGGCAGTCCCCAAGACTGTCCCTATGACTATATCATATTGGCTGAGTGCAATATTATGACTTTCTAGCCTTCACAGAGAAGACAGAGGACCCATCACAATATCCTTCATCAAGTCTATGGTGGGCCTCTTGTTAAGCCCATCAATATATTTTTTTAAATTGTGATACAGTGAAATTAAGACTCAAAGCATGTCTGCCATTGATATAATAGCAACCCAAGACTCCTCTTTACATATGCCATGTTCAGTGAAAACAAACAAACAAACAAACAAACAAACAAACACCATGGATTTTGGCACCAGGATGACCAAGGTTCTGGTCTTAGGTCTACTATCACCAGCTTGACTTTGGGCTAGTCACTGAGCTTTCTAAAGCCTTCATCCTTGCCACTATATCTTACTGAGTAGTCATGACAATTAAATGAGGTAAAATAGTAAGCAAGCAATGAGCACTCAACGTTCTGCCACTGTTAATAATGCCTCATATCATGGAGCACTTGGGTGGCTCATCGGTTAAGCGTCTGACTTTGGCTCCGATCATGATCTCACAGTCTGTGGGTTCAAGCCCCACGTTGGGCTCTGTGTTGACAGTGCAGAGCCTGGATGGAGCCTGCTTCCAATTCTGTGCCTCCTTCTCTCTCTGCCCCTTCCCTGCTTGCTCTCTCTCTCTCTCTTTCTCAAAAAGAAATAAACATTGAAAAAAAATAACGCCTCATATCTTGTCTTTGAGAAACATTTGTGTGTATATTGATTCATTTTTCTTGATGCTTGTCTGTCTGTTAGGAGTTTGGCTTTGCATGAAGTTTACGCTCATGCAGTGCTTGGGCATCACCCCCATGTGGTACGTTACTACTCCGCATGGGCAGAAGATGACCACATGATCATTCAGAATGAATACTGCAACGGTAAGTATGTGGACTATCAGTGGTGGAGAGGGAGATGAACTTTTAGTCCCCAGGAAGAAAATCTTTGCCTCCCCCTTGTAGTTTATGCCACATGTAGCAGAGTCCTACCTAAAAGGTCTGTACTACAGTTTGGCTTGGAAGCAGAGAGCAGGAGACACGAAGTTGCATTGAAAAGGAATTTCAGGTTTATACTATTTCATATTTTTTTCAGAGCTGATGTGTGGCTGACACCCAGAAGCTACTAATCCCCTCACAGTTTACTCAATACTTAGAAACCTTTACCCCAGTGGTTTGAATGGTAAATCATCCTCCTCTTACCATTTGCTAGGTATTCTTAGAGAAGCAAGTCATACTCTGTACCATTTTTGGGGAGCGGGTGGTAAACTTAAACAGCCAACTTTTGATTAATTTTCAAGTGGATTCCTGAATTTGAGGATTGTTGTTACCTTTGAGGCTTAGTGTTCTCACCAGAGGAAGGGCATGGGGTGAGCGCTGGGAATGAAATGCAGTGACTTCAGATTATTCTCACAGGTCTTTCAGGACCATACATACACAAACAACTGGTCAAACTTTTTTTCTGGGCTACTTACATCGCAAAATGTAGTCCTTTGGCCTAAACTATTTCTACTCTGTGATTAAGGGGGTGACCTAGCGGTATCTTTACATATTATTATTCTCAGATATTTTTAATCAAAATGTTCAGTGGTAAAATAGGAAAATGCTCCCAAATTAAATAGAAGCTTGCCATCCTTTTACGAGTGGTGATCTATATTCTGGCCATGGCAATATTGGATAATGGCACCCCTCTCAAACCTGCTCCCCTCCCCCACAACATGTACACCTACGCTGAAGTTTCTCTAATAGCACAGTCTTTGAGTAATTTTAGTAGCCACCAGATAGCCCTGAGTATGTAAGCACAGCCTGACTTTTGAGGACAGTTGACAAAGCTTTATCATTATATTTACAAGTAGGTTAAGTAAACAATACTATGAAACACTAGAAACACAGAAAATGGCACACATATGATGCAAATTAATGGCATTTCTCTTACTGTTTCCTTAGAGCCTGATTTCCTTGTAGTCTTAACTGTGAACTCTTTTTTTCTCTAAAAAGGGAAAAATCCCTTTTTCTAATAGTCTTTTCAGGATAAAAAATGGACCCTTTCCTCGTGATTGAGATGTTGAGACTTTTCTTCCTAATTCCTCTTTACTGTAACCTGAGATTCCCTATTCTTGCCCTTCCCATCCCCCAAGATTGGTTTTGTTTTCATGACTTTCAACTACTAACAAAGATAATGGCAAGTCATAAAAATTAACCAAGAAAGTCAAACAAAACAAATGTAACCTGATTTAGGGCATTGTAAAGATTTCAAATGTTTGAAAAAGAATAAGGTGGAGTGATGGTTCTTGTTACAAGTCCTCTTCTAGTTCTTTGCAACATTTGAATACCTTCTACAGGCATGTCATTCTGTTAAGTTCTAGGGTGAGCTGTACCAGAGAGTGAGAAAAGTCTTTTGAGGAGCTTTATTCCACTTGCTCGCTTACAGTGAATCCACATGAGACCATTTGGTGCAAAACCAGGTGGTACAGCTATGGATAAAAAGCATTCAGAGAAGACGAATTTGAGCAAGAGGCAGCACAGTGTGGTGGGATGGGCCTGGGCTTTAAAGTCAGGCAGGAGTGGGTCTAAAACCCAGCTATACTGCATACCAGTTATGTGATCTCTGGGATGTCAATCCCACTGAGTAAAGAGATAGTAATATCTACTTAGGAGATAGTAATACTTCTTATTTTGAAGAATCGGAACAACCTACATCAAATGCTAGCACACCATCAAAACCTGATACAGATTGAGAACTCAGAAACAGTTGTTACTAGAGTAGCCCAAGAAAATCTCAAAAAGGAGGTAAGACTTGAAAGAGACTTTGCAGAAGGATTACCAGAGTTTAAGGAAGAGCAAAGAAGACATCTATTAGAGGAACAGCAAGCAGGCAAAGGGCATGACATTGGGGATGGGTCTGACCTAGCAGATGGTAAGGAGACTGATGGGACTAAGGTGACCCTATAACAGGAAATAAGATCAGCAAAGTCAAGTGTGGGAGGAATACAGAGGGCTTTTGGATGTTTCCAGGCAGCAGATTTTCAAGAAGATGTGATAGATGAAGAGGAATCATTGTCTGTTTGCCATGGTGGTCCACTAACTTCACTGTGTCCTTGCCAATTAAAATGTAGTTCTGATTTATCAAAATGTAATTCACATACATTGCTTTCAAATGTGAACTGATCACGGAAAATAAAGCACACCCTTATACTTGTCTTGTTTGTAGTTATGGATAATCCATGTTGAGACTCTGCCCTGTGGCTCTAAATAAAGGAGAGTTAAGTCCAAAGTATTTGTAAGGTAGCAGAGTAGCTAGTGCCTGATTCCTTCTACTCCTTTCTCCTTCTATCCTCTGTCTCTCCCTCTTTCTCACCTCTTCCTCCTCATGCCTGCCACCCTTAGCTCTGTACCCCCAGCCTGTCAAAGCAGTCAGGCTAGAGCATGTAGAGTTATGGTTTACTCAGATTATAAATTGGATGTTTTAGATAATGTACATCATAACTAGTAGAGACCAGCAGTTAACTGATTTCCCCTACTGTCCCTCCTAAACTCTAAACCAATCAAATGTTCCTTCTTCCACCCTCACCCTTGCCAAGATCCCCTACCCGTCACCTGTGGGTCAGCCTCTGAAATCTGAAGGCTTTCCAGCAGTAGATCGATTGTGCAACCACCAGGATTCCAAACTATTCAGGATGGAACGAGTAACCTCTCGTTAGAGGCAGTATTTTCTTGGGACGTCTTCTGTCACTGAAGTTTTACAGAGCGTGCTCCCCTTGTTCCAGTGATGTGGTACCCAGAAGTCTGCACCATCTGTGGAACACCATATATTGGTTATATTTTCCCACCAAACAAGGAATAACTTTACCAGCAGGAAAATATGCTTGTGTTGTAGAGAGCAACATAAAATCAAGATTTTGAGAATACAAATGTACGAACAGAATATCCTGTTGGTCTGCTGTTTACATTTTAGTGTTGGAAGGCATTTGCTATTTGTTTTAGTGTCTGTCAGGTTTCATAAGCAGACAGAAAAACATAGATCTGTTTTTCTTAAGTTTCCTTTTTCCCTCAGCCAAGTGGGGGAAATATCTTCATTTTATCTAAAGAAAAGAATTTGGCAACTCCTCTCACCAAGATGGTTTGAGAAGAGCTGTCCAGGAGCTGGCTGTTTCCTCCTAGGGCACAATCCTGTCAGTTACAGTATTATCTCCAGATGGCATCTTGGGTTATGGAGTTAAGGCTCCGGTATAGCTGAGATTAGGAGGGATGAGGTTTATCGTTCATTCAGTATTGCTCTGTCTATACACACAGACTTCCTTAATACTGTTTGGCAAAGAACAGTTAATTATGCTCCTCAATAAGAGGGAGACCATCGGCTTTAGCTGTAGCAAAATAAAGATATCCTAATACCTTTGCATAAATGCTCTCCAGTAACTTTTACTGTTGTTTTATTACTTGGCTAACCTGAATATTACCTGCAGGGCTTCTAAGTAATTAAAAGTGCTGCTGGCACTGGTCTAGTTACCCTTACTAAACACCCGTAGCTCTTCAGGAATCGGCAATATCTCTGCTTATAATCTAGAAGACCACATTAAAAGGTTGCTAAGTGCCGCTAGGGTGCTTCTTTCTTCGCATACCTTTTATGGGCTCCTTGTCTTTGTCTTTCCTTTGCCTCTGTTGCCAGGATAGACCTTCAGTCCAGAATATGTACAGAGTGCATGCGAGACCTTGAGAAAGTGAGGATGGATAAGATGGGGGTCTCGGATGAACACCCAGTCTAGCGGGAAATGAATTCCAGTAGACATGGGGGCCTTGGATACAGGCTTCCTTCTCTTTGGCACACCTCACAACTTCATCTGCAAACAGACTTGAGGTGGCTTTGGTCTTAATAAGCTTCAACATACTCTTCCTTTCTAGCTAAGGTCATCTATAGAACATAGAATCTTTTTTTAAGAAGATTCCCAGGAAAAAGACACACCCTTTACTTTAGCCCTCTTTGTGTTTCTGGAAAGGGCTGAAACTCTCCTTCTTTCTTAACTGAATTATTTTAACATGAAAGATCAATCTTTAAACTGAATACTACATAGGATACTTTAAAATATGGATTTCCTAAAAACCATTAGTATCTTAGATCCTGTTCTGACACATACTTGAGGGCTGGAGTTCTAACTGCCAGGGAGACCCAGGACTCTACAATTTGACTGAAGAGGCTGCCAATGAATGCAGATTAACAACATAAAGGGTTCAGAAGCATTCTAAATCCTTAGGATGGGGCACCCAAGATCGGCAGTGGCAGGGGAGGGGGGGTCACATGAGTCCAGGCCTTATTTTTTACTGATAACAATGATAAACTAAGAGTTTATAGTGGATGTGCAAATACTGTGGCTCAAAAAGGATTTAGGTGTATATTGAAGTTAAACTTCAAACTCATTACACTAAAGTTACTAGTGGCCTATAATTACTAGCTGGACTCTGAACTAATCATCAATGCTAATAGCAGCCATCTGTCCAGGCTTGATTGGCCTTCTGCTTAATAATCAGGTAACACTTTCAAAATGTTAGTTGGGGCAGGGCATACTCAAGGCAATGTCACCACATATTGGATACCTGGGCTACGACACTTTATTTTTTTCTTTCAAAGTCCTGTAATTCTTTCCAATATGTCTGTGGTATAGACAGGGGGGCAGATATTACTGTTATCTAGACAATAATCTAGATTTGTTGGACTGAACTCATTCATGAGGAATTTACTGAATGTTTACTATGCTTCCATCTATTAAGAGTCATACCTTTTCTCCATTCTGTGGGGCTGCTCTCTGTTGTTCTTTCCTAGGTGGGAGTTTGCAGGCTGCTATATCTGAAAACACAAAGTCTGGCGATCATTTCCAAGAGCCGAAACTCAAGGACATCCTTCTGCAGATTTCCCTTGGGCTTAAGTACATCCACAACTCTGGCATGGTGCATCTGGACATCAAACCTAGTCAGTATGGCTCCCCTCTGCTCCTTTGGCCAGATTTAGTTCTTTCCCCACTGTGTCAGAATTGTTGTCTGTGCACCTACTAAGTGTTGAAGATGCTGTTTGCTGGCAAAATTTCTTTCTTTCATGTGTTTCCCTGAAAATCTTAGTCAAACAGCTTTATCCACTCCCCCCGTCCAGGGCCAGGGGACAGAGAAAAGACTTTTTCCCAGGTAGTAAAGCCAAAGTATGAAAATATTGGCTACATCCTGAATGTGTTCGACTACTGTTGTATATACTCTTTCTAATTCAGCACCGACTAAAGTGAACAGAAATCAATGGTTTTGACACTCAATAATGTGAAACTCAGAGAAATGTTACCATCTTCAGGGGCTTCTTTCTTTGTTTTGAAGCCACCAGCCTCTTCAGAGGATGGGGTGTGTCTGAGGTCGGTTTCACTTAAAATAGGTATTCTTAACCACTGAGTTGTTCAGAGATTCCATGGAAGATAAGAAACCTTGGTAGTCTTGTTACACGAACTCAGAAGAGGAGGAAAGGAGGGTGGCCAAAATGTCAAATACAGAAAAGACTCTTTGGGGGTAAAAAAGCTTAGGAGTCATTACTTACGTTAATTCTGTATTTATTTAGGTAACATCTTCATTTGTCATAAGATGCAAAGTGACTCTCCTGTAGCCCCAGAAGAGATTGAAAACGAAGCTGATTGGTTTCTCTCTGCCAATGTGATATATAAAATTGGTGAGTCTGCCTTAAATCCTGACCTGTATATTATCATCCTATAAAATTTATTCTGATGAATCCCATTTATTCCAGTTTTAAAGACATGCTTGTAAAGGGCTCTGTTTCTTTTTCTTCTTCTTCTTTTCTTTTTTTCAGGTGACTTGGGTCATGTGACATCAATAAACGAACCAAAGGTAGAGGAGGGAGATAGTCGCTTCCTGGCTAATGAGATTTTACACGAGGTAAAGATCAGGCAAGCAGAGGGCATTTTATAATTCACTGAATCCTTTGACTCTCAAATGAAGGTTCACAGAACAAGAAATGAAAAGTATATATTTATAATTAAACTTTACATTATCTCTTTTCCTATTCAGAATTGAGACTGAGGATAAGAAAGAAACTTAAAAAAAAAAAAAAAAAAGCACGAGCAAAGCTGGTTCAATCATGGATTAATCACTGGTTTTACTGTTCTTTATAAAGTTCCTTTACTGTTTCTAGTCTTTCTTAGACTTCCTAAACTCATGAATTCCCTAGTAGAAAGGAAGCCTTTATTGGTTCAACCCATCTTTATCAGGCTATCATCCTTTTGATAGCACCACCAGCTCTGGTGAAATGAGCTTTGGTTATTGTCTACCTTCCAGGATGTCTGCAGAGTCAGGGCTAGGAAGGATTTAACTCCTTCCAGGATGATCATATCTGCGACCAGTTAATCTATGCTTGGAGTCTCTTTGAGCCTGACAGAACAAAATGACGCTAAGATTCTGCCTTAAACTCTTCAGGGCACAGCAGTGTGAATCAGGTGGATTTGCACCGTATCCTTTGTCTTCTCTAGAAATAAACCACTAGCCACAGCAGATGTGACCTTGCCCATTGTGTCTGTTTAAGCTCCTATGTACTCAGTAATCTCTCACCCGTTGTCCTGATCTAGACTCAATTCACTTAGCAAACTAACTGGCTTTCCCGTCTTCTGTTTTGAAGGATTATCGGCACCTTCCCAAGGCAGACATATTTGCCTTGGGATTAACAATTGCAGTGGCTGCCGGAGCAGAGTCGTTACCCAGCAATGGTGCCATGTGGCATCATATCCGTGAGGGTAACCTTCCAGACCTTCCTCAGGAACTCTCAGAAGAATTTTGCATTCTACTCAAGGTGGTATCTCTTATGAGATCAAGAGAAGATAGAAATGTCTATTTTTAAAAAATGTAATGGCCAGGAGGTGGGGAAAGAGGAAAGCAGATGCTGGTAGTGCCACTGACAGAGGAAAAAAGGAATCATGATCCCGAAGACCAGGAAAGACATAGATAGGACAGACCGAAAGTTTCTCAAGAAAACTTAGAGGATATCATAAAGCCTTTTATACTCCAGTTTAAAATCCTGTTACATTTTTTTTTTTCTCTGCCCTTCCCAACAACCCTGTTAAGGTGGGAAATTCAGGAAACCAAGGCTCAGAGCAGTTCCTGGACTTGTATTCTCATCTTTGATAATTGATTCACTCTAAAATCAAACTTAGGTCTTTTTGCTCTTATTTTAGGGTTTTAACTGTTGTCATTGAAGTGGTGAGACTACAAAAAAATTTTGAATTTTGAGTGTATAGAGGAAAACATAAGCTACTTTATTGATGAATAACGGACACCACCACCAATCACATGCACTATTAGAAAAAGGCATAATGTCAGTTCAGGAATTTATGTGTTACTTGAACTCCATGGTATCTGAGTATGTGGAGGGACAAGGAAAGGAAGCTGTTATGTTGAAACAGAGGTACAAAAAAATACACTGTTGAGAAGTTTAGAATTATACTAAGAAAAAAAAAATGTATACATGAGACTTCATGGCTTAAAGAACAGGATTGGTTAGAATTCCTAAAACAGCTTTAGAGACATCTACTCTTGGCAATTAAATGTGAGTTTCATAGTTCACCTGAAAACTTGAAATTTAGTTACAAACTTGTCTTCTTCCGAATAGGCAAACCTTGCTCACAGTGGACTTTAGTGCAAGCCTAATCATCTATTTCTATGTGTGAATTGCTCTTAGACTTAGTTGATACATACTGAGTACTTCAGTGCTGGCCCAGTGTGCTAATAATACATGTATGTTAATTCATGTAATTCTCACAATACTCCAGTAGGTGAATGTTGTTCTCCCAAATATCAAAAAAGGGGAAGTGAGTTTCAGCAAAGTTAAGTGACTTGCTCAAGGCTACTTAGTAAATGGTGGAGCTGCCTCTGAACATTGGTTCCCAAATGGAAGGTTCAGTGTTTTCTCCATTATACAACATTGCTAATTGCTGTAAACAATTAGCTATTTTCTACTGTATTCAAGCCATTTTAGGTTACAGACACCCTCTACCTGAAGATGAATGCTGTAGGAATACGGCCATGGTGGGGTAGCCTTAGTTTTAAGTGAAAAGGAGCATGTTGTGGTAGAAAGCAAACTGAACTAGGAGTTGGGTGACCTCGGTTTTAGTCTTGGTCCCATCAATAACTTGAACAAGCCACTTTTTATCTCAGGAACTCAGTGTCTTCCCATTTAAAATTAAGGCATTAGATTGGTTAATCACCCAACCAGCTCCAAAATAGGATACTTAAAGGCAGGCCAAAGGTGTGGATGACTGATGCAGAGTGTAGAGAAGATGCTCCCATCTTCGGTGGAGCTAAGTTCTCACTTATTTCTTCCCCCGCAAAGTTAAAAGCAGTTTCACAAAACTCCCCAGCAGAGGTTGGGCGCAGCTGGCTTGGGTAGGGAGATTCTCCCAGCAGTGAAGAAGCGTCTATTTCCTTCCTTTTGGTCTAACACCAACAGAACATGATCCACCCTGACCCAAGGGAGAGACCTTCTGCAGCAGCTCTGGCCAGAAGTCGAGTTCTCCGGCCCTCCCTTGGGAAAGCAGAAGAGCTCCAGCATCAGCTTAACTTGGAAAAGTTCAAGACAGCCACACTGGAAAGGTAGAGGTTTTTTTGAGTAAGCTCTAGGCCCAATGTGGACTTGAACTCACAACCTTGAGATCGAGACTTGCATGGGCACCTCTGGAAAGGTAGATTTTGGATGCTGGAGTTTAGAAAGAATCTCTTTGTGTACTATGTACAGTGATATGACTGCTCTGCTGTGTCTTCTCTGGACTCAAGTGGAACCCAACATTAAAATACATAGGCCCCTCTTCACAAAGATATGAGCAGCATGAGGGAGACTCTGATTAGACTCCTTGAGAGAGAAAATTCCCATTAATGCAAAGGAAGCAAAGTGAGGAATACAAGGAAATACAGCCAGCAAAGAACTCTTAGTGGGATTCTGCATGACAATAGGGGTTCAAAGTAACTGGTGAATGATCACCCAGTGAAGATACCTGTAGTTAAGGTCGGAAGAGACCCATTTAACAAATCCATTACATTTCAAGGGCAGGCAGACACATTGTCTTGGTACATGTTAAGAAGTATTTCTCCAATCCAAAGGAAGCAGTCTGATCACATATTCACGTAAGCTTATATTCACGCATGCATTCATTAATCTATTCTTTCATTAAACAAATGGGAATTCATTAATTAGATAGGATGGGGTTAGTATAAAGGTCAGGCACTGATGTTTGAGCACAGTTCTGAAGGCATTTTTAAGTGATCATTGCATACCCTATGCACTGCTGGAAATATAAAAGATGAAAAATGGTCCTTGTTTGAAATAAACTTAGAAATCCAACTTCTTTTGGATATACAATCCATCTTGAAATGATAAACTTTAAAAGTCCCCCAAGTGATTTTTTGGCAATGTTGTGGAGACACCAAGCCTTTAGTCAGGGATTCTTCCGAATAAGCAACTTGATATTTTTTTGCTCTAGTTTTGGATTCCATTTTCCTAGCTAATAAACAAAATAAAAATACTTATATTCTTATATATACATATACATATTCACATATATGTTTGTATTATGTATATAAGTGTAGTGTGCACCTTCTGTGGAAACCAGCTATGGAGGCACAGGTGACTGTCGTTAGACATCACAGTAATGGGGGCCTACCACAGAGATGGGACAGATGCCTTCTTGAAATTATCTAGACCAAGGATTGGAAACTTTTCTGGAAGGAGCTAGAAAGTAAATATTTTATGCTTTGTGGGGCATACTATCTTTGCTGCAGTGACTCAGCTCTGTTGTAGTAATGTGAAAGCAGCCACAGACAATACATAAACAAATGGGTATGGCTGAGTTCCAACGAACAGGTGGTGGGCCAGATTCGACCCATGCGTTGTGCTTCACAGACCCCTGCAGTTTTCATATATAGCCAGTAGGGTTGTTTCCTTATTTAAAATTTTTTTCATGTTTTCTTTCTTTCTTTTTAAAATGTTTTGTTTTAATTCGTTAGTTAACAGTGTCAGATATTAGTTTCAGGTGTACAATATAAGTAATTTAACATTTCCATACATCACCCTGTGCTCATTGAGACAAGTGTACTATTTAACCCCCATCATCTTTTTGACCCATTCCCCTACCACCTGATAACCATCAGTTTGTTCTCTATAATTGAGAGTCTGTTTCTCGGTTTGTTTCTCTCTTATTTTTTCCCTTTGCTGCTTTGTTATGTATCTTAAATTTCACATGAGTGAAATCATATGGTATTTATCTTTCTCTGACTGACTTATTTCACTTAGCATTATACCATCTAGCTCCATCCATATTGTCGCAAATGGCAAGATTTTATTCCTTTTTATGGTTGAATAATATTCCAATATATATATATATATATATATATATACCACATCTTCTTTATTCATTCATTTATCAATGGATACTTGGACTGCTCCCATAATTTGGCTATTGTAGATAGTGCTGCTATAAATATAGGGGGCATGTACCCCTTTCAATTGGTGTTCTTGTATTCTTTGGGTAAATACCTAGTAATGCAATTGCTGAGTCATAAGGTAGTTCTATTCTTAACTTTTTGAGGAACCTCCATACTGTATTTTAGAGTGGCTGCACCAATTTGCATTCCCACCAACAGTGCAAGAAAGTTCCTTTTTCTCCACACCCTCACCAACATTTATTTCCTGTATTTTTGATTTTAGCCATTCTGACTGGTGTGAGGTGATGTCTCATTGTAGGTTTGATTTGCATTTCCCTGATAAGTGATGATGAGCATGTTTTCATTAGTCTGTTGGCCATCTGGATGTCTTCTTTGGAGAAATGTCTGTTCACATCTTCTGCCCATTTTTAAATGGAATATTTGTTTTTGGGGTGTTGACTCCTATTCTTTATATATTTTTGAAATATATAAATCCTTTATCAGATATGTAATTTGCAAATACCGTCTCCTATTCAGTAGGTTGCCTTTCAGTTTTGTTGATCATTTCCTTCATTGTGCAGATGCTTTTTATTTTGATGAAGTCCCAATAGTTTATTTTTGCTTTTGTTTCTGTTGCCCCAGGAGACCTATCTAGTAAGAAGTTGCTATGGTTGATGTCAAAGAAGTTACTGCCTGTGTTCTCTTCTAGGATTGTTATGGTTTCAGGTCTCAAATTTAGGTCCTTAATCCATTTCAAATTTATTTTTGCGTATGGTGTAATAGGTGGTCCAGTTTCATTCTTTTGAATGTTCTGTCCAGTTTTCCCATTACCATTTGTTGAAGAGACTGTCTTTTTCCCATTGGATATTCTCTCCTGCTTTGTTGAAGATTAACTGACCATATAATTTTGGGCTTATTTCTGGATTTTCCATTCTGTTCCATTGACTTGTGTGTCTATTTTTATGCCGGTATCATACTGTTTTAATTACTATAGTTTTGTGATATAACTTGAAATCTGGAATTGTGATGCCTCCAGATTTTCTTTTCTTTTGCTTTGGCTATTTGGGGTCTTCTGTGGTTCCATACAAATCTTAGGATTCTCTATTATAGTTCTGTGAAAAATGAAAAAATGTGAAAAATGTGAAATATTTAACAGTATTTGTTCTTCCAATCCATGGGCATGGAATGTGTTTCCATTTCTTTGTGTTGTCTTCAATTTCTTTCATCAGTGTTTTATAGTTTTCAGAGTAAAGATCTTTCACCTCTTTGGTTAGGTTTATTCCTAGGTATCTTATGGTTTTTGATGCAATTGTAAATGGGATCAATTCCTTGATTTCTCTTTCTGTTGCTTCATTGTTGGTGTATAGAAATGCAACAAATTTCTGCATATTGATTTTGTATCCTGTGACTTTACTGACTTTGTTTATCAGTTCTGGCGTGTTTTTTGTTTTTGTTTTTGTTTTGTTTTTGGTGGCATCCTTCAGGCTTTCAATATAGAGTGTCATGGTATCATGTCATATGCAAATAGTACAAATTTTACTTCTTCCTTACTGATATGGATTCCTTTTATTTCTTTTTGTTGTCTGATTGCTGTGGCTAGGACTTCTTGTACTATGTTAAATAAAGATGGTGAGAGTGGACATCCTTGTTTTGTTTCTGATCTTAGGGGGAGAGCTTTCAGTTTTTTCCCATTAAAGATGATGTTAACGGTGGTTTTTCACTGATGGCCTTTATTATGTTGAGATATGTTGCCTTTAAACTTTGTTGAGGGTTTTTATCATGAATCGATGTTGTACTTTGTCAAGTGCTTTTTCTGCATTTACTGAAAGGATCATATGGTACTTATCCTTTCTCTTACTGATGTGATATATCTCATTGATTGATTTGCAAATACTGAACCACCCTCACAACCCAGGAATAAATCTCACTTGATTGTGGTGAATGATTTTTTTAATGTATTGTTGAATTTGTTTTGCTAGTATTTAACTGGGAATTTTTGCCTCTATGTTAGAGATACTGGCTTATAGTCCTTTTTAGTGGTGTCTTTATCTGGTTTTTATTTTTAAAAATTTTAAACATCCTTTATACCCCAATCAGTAGGATTTAAGAAACCTAATCTGCCACGTGTCGTGGCATGTGTGTACCAGCTATTTTTAAAGATAATCACAGGAGCTAAATTTCTCTTCCGTGTATAGCTCAGGCTTGCTTCTATAAATACTGAAATAAAAAGAAAAATCTATATGTTGGTTTTGATCATAAATATTCTCTTTAATATAAGATCAAGTAATATGTTTTTTCCCCTTTTAATTGCCAGGGAACTGAGAGAAGCTCAGCAGGCCTGTTCCCCCCAGGAAGAACATGGTGACCCTGGGGTCTCTGGGACCCCCACAGGACCAAGAAGCACCAAACGCCTGGTGGGAGGAAAAAGTGCAAAGTCTTCCAGCTTCACCTGTGGGAAGTCTTCCCCATAAGAACTCCCTTCACACCAACCCTCCTTCTGACTTATGGCTTCCAGAAATAGATATTGACTGCGTCCATCTTCCTCTTACAAATGGGGAGATTAACCAACTTGAATGCCCAAAGATTTCAAAAGCTACTCATAATTTAGCATTCACTGCCAAGATCCTAAAGCTAGTAAGCCTCGTATTAGTGGTGGTGCCAGGTACAATCATGGGCAGCCATTTCTCTTCTCGGTTATATTCCCAGGCCACGTCACCACGGTCACGTTTCACATTCATGCCTAATGGGAAAGCATGTGTCTCTGAACTAAACAAGAGGGAGCAAGGCCCTTGGCACAGCCTGTGGACTGCGGGGCTGTGGTAGCTGACTGCCTCCCAAGGAACAGGACGCTCCCTGCACGTAGAAAGGGATATAGTTTTGTTTTGAGTTGAGGTTAACAGCTTATAATAAAATGTGCATGTATTTCAACAATGCTTCTCAGGGTAAATTCTGGCATTCCTAAAAGAATTCTCAGCCACTTTGAGCAAGTGATTTTCCTGCTCTATTCTTTTAGTGAAGACCATCCCTTATTCTGGTATTATATTTATTAAAAAAGTGACTTCACCATTCTGTGAGGTGGGTAGAAATAAGACTAGAGAACTTGTAATTTCTGAACTGGCTATTAACTTATGGTACAAACCGCTGGGTAAAGGGTTTGAGGAAAATGTAGTGTGGCTGTTCTCCTTCAAACTGTTTGCCCTGATCCAGTTATGACTGGTTTTGATTTTCTGGGGGTCACCAATTTCTTCTTGGTTTTTATCAGAATTTGGCTTTGTTTCCTATGATTTTATCATATTTTAATTGAAATTCTTTTCTCTGTATATATTTTTAAAGGAATGGAACATTTGTAAATAAAGGTTTTTATCTTGTCCAAAGCCAAATATGGGTGAAGCACTCTTCTTTGTGACATGTAATTAACAAAGAGTGAAATTTCTGTTGGAAATCATTTCATGAGTAGATAGGTGAATCAGTAGGTTGGTAGTAACAGGTCTTGGCTGCAAGGCCCAGATTTGTGGACCCCAAAGCTAATAATGGTCAAGCTCTGATATATAAAATAATGTTGGTCATAAAGGCACTGATAACTTCTAGTGTGTCCTACTAATAAAGGTAGCTTGTTAATGGTTTGTAGGCTTTTTTTTTTTTTTTTTTTTGCTGCCTTACATCCTTCTTTCCCTTGCATTTTAAAAAGCAAATTAAGAAATTTTTAAAAACTGAATAAACCATCATACCATTATTTCTTCTGTCTTGGAGTTGCAATTATTTCCATGCAGTTAAGTGGGGTAAATTGCTGTGTATTGCCCATTGCCATTTAAAGAAATCTAATCTTTATTCAAGGTTTTAAAATGGAGTTAATGTATCTCTTGCTTCTCTGACCCTGGCCATATCCCTTGCAGTATAGTGTGGGGTCAACTACAATTTGTGATTTAGAAAAAGGTATATTATTATGAATATGCAATGCATAGACCAGAGTTCTTCTCAGCACTGATAAGTAGTATTATCAAGGTCTATAACCCCTCCTTTACCCTGTTCCTCAGAGCCCCTGTTAGCACCTGAATGGCCTGGTTGGGGGGAGGAAGACGGGGGGGGGGGGGGGGGGGGGGGGGAGGGGGGGGAGGGGTTTCCACAGCACCACAAAGCTACTAAATCAGCAGGTAGCTGCATAGACACTGCTGAGTGTGAGTGGGACTGGGTCTTCACTGGGCTAGCGATTTAATCCCTTCCAGTTCAGTTGGAGGTTTAAGTTTACCCCTTGCCTCAGTAAGAAGCTGCATTCTCAGTCCTGAAGTTCTGTTTCCGCACAGAGATCACAAGATAACCTGGGGAACTAATGATCAAGTATTAACATCATTGCACTGCCAATATTAAAGTTAAATATTTTAGGATATAAATATGGTGATTTACTATAGATATTCTTTTATTTTATTTTTTATTTTTATTTATTATATATTTATTTATTTATTTTCAATATATGAAGTTTATTGTCGAATTGGTTTCCATACAACACCCCGTGCTCATCCCAAAAGGTGCCCTCCTCAATACCCATCACCCATCCTCCCCTCCCTCCCACCCCCCATCAACCCTCAATTTATTCTCGGTTTTTAAGAGTCTCTTATGCTTTGGCTCTCTCCCACTCTAACCTCTTTTTTTTTTTTTTTATCCCCTTCCCCCATGGGTTTCTGTTAAGATTCTCAGGATCCACATAAGAGTGAAACCATATGGTATCTGTCTTTCTCTGTATGGCTTATTTCACTTAGCATCACACTCTCCAGTTCCGTCCACGTTGCTACAAAGGGCCATATTTCATTCTTTCTCATTGCCACGTAGTACTCCATTGTGCACATAAACCACAATTTCTTTATCCATTCATCAGTTGATGGACATTTAGGCTCTTTCCATAATTTGGCTATTGTTGAGAACTATAGATATTCTTAAACACACACTGACATTAAGCTGCCAACAGATAATCTTGAGACTTATAGTTAAAGGAATACTATTATACTTCACTAAGCTCTAACATACGTATCAGTTTATAGAAGCCATTCATCTAAAGCCCTACAAAGATGAACATTGAAAGATAAAGGTCAGCATTTCAGCCTGAATGGTTAACTTTTTTATCTCTATATGAACCATAATTTCGATCCTGATTTACATAAAAATTGTCAGGTTGATTTTTTAAAAATGATTTAACAACAAAACATAGCCATAATAACTAATAACTGAAGTATTGCTAAAATTGCTTTTGAGCCACTTTAAAATAGATGCTAGTAATCCATTTAGATAGGAAGTGCTGTAATTTTCCAACCATTATCATGAGGCTAGAGAAAAACTGATTTAGAAGCAAAGTGAAAACCTGATTAAAAATTCCAAAAAATGTTTTTCTACAGCAATAATATTGTCCAAAGCTTCCTATCTGTGATAAAGCATTACCAGCCTTAATCTCTACCACTCATAGCTGCTCATAGCTGAGACTTTTTCTAATTTAGAGGGGAAAAAAAGGCATGGCCAAAGATAACTTTGTGGCCTTGGGCATCTATGAGATACTTCTCTTTCTCAGCTAGCTCTGCAAAGGATGAGAGCCCTCGATTATTCCACTGCTGCCGGGGGTAATGGGAGCTGATTAAAGCTGCAATGTTGGGGCGCCTGGGTGGCGCAGTCGGTTAAGCGTCCGACTTCAGCCAGGTCACGATCTCGCGGTCTGTGAGTTCGAGCCCCGCGTCAGGCTCTGGGCTGATGGCTTGGAGCCTGTTTCCGATTCCGTGTCTCCCTCTCTCTCTGCCCCTCCCCCGTTCATGCTCTGTCTCTCTCTGTCCCAAAAATAAATAAACGTTGAAAAAAAAAATTAAAAAAAAAAAAAGCTGCAATGTTATCTGTCAATACTTTTCAGCACTGAGAAGGCCCTTTCTGGGTCCATGGATGAACGACAAAGTCTCCAATTATGCAAACTGGAGATTCTTGAAGGGGTATCTCTATTATGAAAATGCATTCAGCCATTCTTCCAGGTCCCTGATTTTTTTGTTGTTCGTTTTTAGTTTTCTAATTTCAGGCTTATTTGAACATCCTTCTGCATTCTTTCTATTTTTTCTTCCTATTTCTTTGTTCTGGCCTGTGACCAGAACCCTTTTAAAGCCTCTCCTTGATTTAAAGCATGATTTTTGACAAGATATTCACAAGGTCCCTGTCCTCTAATAATTCACAGTCACTGGGGAAGAGGAGGCACCTTCATGGTCATCTAAATTATAACACAAGATAAGCTGTGTGTAAAAAAAGTGAAATGCGAGAACAAAGTAAGGACTTTATTTGAGTAGAAAATTTTGAAAGTATGGAGAAGGGCATTTCAGACCCTGAGGACAGTGAGAGCAAAGCAATGCTGGAGGATTTGTTGTGGGGAAGGAAGATCGAGTAGAAAACAGGAAAATGCTTTATCTCCATTCGTCCATGACATTGTATATTTTATACATTTTAATGTTTTTGCTTATCAAGAAAAAGGAAAGTAGAAGCACTTGCAACTGTTTCAACAGTCTAAGGAGCATGTGTATTGGTAAATCCTGTGTGAGAACTGAGATTAGCTTAACATGCTATTTATGTAGATTAAGATGTTATTTATAAAGTTATGAGTTTGCCCAAGGCTGTCTGTTTTTAACTGGTGTGACCCTTTCTTAAAATTATTTATTTTGAGAGAAAGAGAACATGCGAGTGCCCACAGGGGAGGGGCAGAGAGAGAAAGGGAGAGAGAATCCCAAGCAGACTCCACACTGCCAGCACAGAGCTCAATGTAGGGCTCGAACTCATGAAATATGAGACCATGACGGGAGCCCAAATCAAGAATTGGATGCTTAACTGACTGAGCCACCCAGGCACCCTTTCTGCTTTTTAATTTGAAACAACCGTTTTCATACTCCTCACTCAAAAGTATGTGCAAATAGAAAGAGGGAGATGTCAGTGGAATAATGAAATAACTTATAGGGCTAAGTGAGTGGATATAGACAAATGCATGTAGGTGATCAGGGAGACGTTTTTTAAAGATGATTCCAAAGTTCAAGTCTGGGAGAATGTTGGTACCATTAAAATAAACAAATAGCTTAGAAGGGAAATATTGGCTTTGGAGGAAAGGATGAATTTAGTTTTTCATTTGACTCAACTGTTCAAGTAGAAGTTGAGATTTTTAAATAGGAAATCATTGGAAGGCACTGGCAGTAGTAACATAGGTGGTGGGGTGTAGGATGATCAATGTCTGTGCAAGGCCTGAAGGCAGTATAACATGCTGTTTCAGGAGCTAAACATTGAAATAAAATGGTAAAAAAGGTAACATGGGAGATAAACATCTAGGATATGCCGACTATTATTTTCTCCTTTAAGGGCATATTTTCTCCTTTAAGGCCAAAAATGGGCCAATGGAGGATTCAAGTAGGATCCCAAGAAGGTGATTTGCTTGTTAGAATGATCTGGAGGGGGGCGCCTGGGTGGCTTAGTCGGTTGAGCATCCGACTTCGGCTCAGGTCATGATTTCACGGTTTGTGAGTTCGAGCCCCGCATCGGGCTCTGTGCTGACAGCTCAGAGCCTGGAGCCTGCTTCTGCTTCTGTGTCTCCCTCTCTCTCTGTCCCTAACCCAGTTGCATTCTGTCTCTGTCTCTATCAAAAATAAATAAACATTAAGAAAAAAAAAAAAGAATGATCTGGAGGATACTTTCATTTTCTAGAAGTTGGACAGTACCAGGACCAGCAGAGGAGAGGCCTGTATCCTGCAATCTGTGGGGCCCCCATAACTTCTTCCTAAGCAGGGCCAAGATTAGAGTGAAGGAGGCAAAATTTAAGGGTGCTAAGAAACACAGCAATCAAGATCAAGGACACTTTAATGCAATATTTAAAAAATATTAAAATTAATGAAAAAAATCCACAATGAACAAAATATCAGAATTAAAAAAAAAACCCACAAGATCAGTAAGCTGAAGTTAACTAAAACTAAGTTTGCAACTTGGTCAAGAAAAATCATCAGACATGGCAATTCCTGCAATTGGAAGTCAGATAAGCAAAGAAGTAGATTTTGTAAATACTATTGATCAATTTACTTCTGTTAAGGTCAGTAAAGCTACTGTAACTTCTGTTTTTGGTATAAATAGAATATTTAAAGTTAAAATAGTGTTGTGAGTTTTAATATATCTACTCTTCAAATTTTCCATATTTCTTCAAGTACTTTAATGCTCTGGGATTTTTTTTTGTTTTTAATATGTAAAAACGTGTATCGGTGCACCCATTTTTTCTCGTGCCTCAGATCCAACGTGGCTCAGATCTTGTGCTTAATTAAAATTTTGGCTTTTTTGTTCACCACTGATTTTTTGCATTAATTTTGTCTTCTTGAAATATTATTTTGATTGCCAATTTTTTGTCACCCCCTTAATTTTTTGCTCTCAGTTCCTGCTCTACTTCTTTTTCTGGTTTCCTTACTGCTTTAGCAGGCTTGGACCTTTCCAGTCTTTCCCAGGAACCAGCCATCCTTTGTTTCGTCTAACTCGCCCCCTCCTGGTCCAAGCTGGGAAGCTTGTGAAATAATTTCATTTCATTAGAAACTTCAAATCAGCTCCACTCACCACCCGGCGGCGTTGCTTCTCTGCTCCCGCCGGAAAAAAAAAAGCTCCCGGAACTACCGCATTAAGGAGGCTTGCTTTCCGCGGCGCTAGCCGGAGCATTTCTACAGACGCACACCACAGACTTTCCGTTTTCTTAACCCTATCGCGTTGCTTGCGTCGCCTCTGTATCCGGAAGTGGTCACCTAGCTCGAGGTTAGTTCGGGCTAGAGCGTCCGGTGAGGGTGGAGGGAGCCACGAGTTCTTTGCTAGGTGTGCGTGCAGCTCT
Source organism: Puma concolor (assembly GCF_028749965.1). NCBI lineage: Eukaryota > Metazoa > Chordata > Mammalia > Carnivora > Felidae > Puma > Puma concolor. The sequence goes on along the minus strand of NC_141668.1, from coordinate 13,630,432 downwards.
TTGTGGTTCGGGTGGTGGTGCTGTGTCGGTGTCTTGGCTTTTCTCTTCGCACCCATGCGGAGGACTTCAGGGTTTTCTGTCACCTCCCTGTCCCTTTACGTTGTTGGTTGGGAGCGCCACCATTGAGAAAGGGCGCCCTCCCATCCCCGGCGGTGAGGCCGGGGAGTCCAGGGCTCTCCTTGGTCTTTGCTAACGGGTTTGGAGGCAGTAATTTTTGGAGCAACAAGTTTCGGATTTAAGTCCCTTGGTGACATTCTAATACTGAGCCCTTACCATGTGTTAGGAACTAACTTAGAAATGTTGGTTGTGGCAGTGAATAAGTCAGACAAAAATCCCTGCCCTAAAGGGGCTTGCAATTTAAAGAAATTTGGAAAGTCGGTGGAATGCACATGGGAATAAATCAGAAAGTATTTTCTGTATGGTTTGGAGGAAGAGGAAGCCAAGGGGAATAAAAAAAAAGACAGTAAAGCGTTTTGGGGGGTTGGGGGAGTCCTAAAATGTGCAGGGATGTTGATGTTTATGGTCGCAAGACCCACCGCATGAAAATTACGAACGCAGTTAGGCATTTAGGATTAGTGAATTTGTGCTCTTGCTGTAAGATGCGTTTATTTTTTTTTTTCTCTCCCTCTCTCTCTCTCTTTTTTTCAGAGGAAGACCAAAGACTAGGTTGTAGGAAAAGCAAATAGAAGCCATGTTTCGGAGACCTGTATTACAGGTAATCACTTTTCCTTCTTAGTGTTGAGATGCCTTATTATCAACCATAGTGATCAGATTTCTACAGGCTTTTGACTGCAGAGGCAAAAGACCTTTGAGCCCACCTACTTTATGTGTACTCCTTTGATAGAGAGGATTGGGGGTAGATTTTCCTTGTGTCAATAATGTTTACTAAAACAAAACAAAAATTTCCCACCAGTATATAATGGGAGTCATGATATTTTATTTTATTTTATTTTTTTATTTTATTTTATTTTAAAATTTTTTTAACGTTTTATTTATTTTTGAGACAGGGAGAGACAGAGCATGAACAGGGGAGGGTCGGAGAGAGGGAGACACAGAATCTGAAACAGGCTCCAGGCTCCAAGCTGTCAGCACAGAGCCCGACGCGGGGCTCGAACTCACGGAGATCATGACCTGAGCCGAAGTCGGCCGCTAAACTGACTGAGCCACCCAGGCGCCCCAGTCATGATTTTTTAAAATGTACTCCTTGTATTTTGGTCAGTTAGGGAGCATTTAGTGTCCTTAGCGATCTAGAGACTATGAGGATCATTTCCAGCATTTTTCTATGAGGCATGTGGTTCCTTTTTGACCACCTACCTCTTGTTGTCAGCCTTCCACCCCTCATCTCCCTGTACTGAGGAGTGTAGCTCACGTCACCCCATCATGACAAATGTACAATGTCCACAGTTCCTTCTCATTCTACCAGTCTGACTCCTCATTTCTTCAGACACTCTAGCCAGCCTTCAGCCTACCTAGACTACCCACTTTCCCGACTTAACCACGTTTGGGCTGCCACTTTGTAGATTCTTTTTTTTTATTATTTTTTTTATTTTTATTTTTTTTTTTAACGTTTATTTATTTTTGAGACAGAGAGAGACAGAGCATGAACGGGGGAGGGGCAGAGAGAGGGAGACACAGAATCGGAAACAGGCTCCAGGCTCTGAGCCATCAGCCCAGAGCCCGACGCGGGGCTCGAACTCAGGACCACGAGATCGTGACCTGAGCTGAAGTCGGCCGCTTAACCGACTGAGCCACCCAGGTGCCCCTGTAGATTCTTTATAACACCTCTTACTTCCCATCCTGTTAAGACTAATGAAGAAGCTGTTCCTCTGTGAAACCTGTTCTCATCTCCCTCCCTCTACTATAGAATTAACTCTGTATTCTTGGATCCTCACTTTAACCTATACAGAGTTTTAACGTTTTGTGTGTGTGTGTGTGTGTGTGTGTGTGTGTGTGTGTGTGTGTGTGTGTAAACGTGAAACAGAAAAGTTAACGACTGTCTTAATGCTTTAAGAAATCTTTAAAGCTAGATGTAAAAGTTAAGAATTTAATTTTAAAAATTATCCCAGTTAATTCTTTACCTATTTCTGTTTTTCTAGTAGGTCTTAATTTTCGTTTGCCCAAAATGAGACATATTATCCTATAAGACTTAGGAGCTCTGGCTCACCTCAGTACTTAAATTGGTACAATTCTAGAAGTATGACACAAGTACTAGTTTGCTTGAGTCTTTGCCGTGTTATAACTCCATCTTTATTTCTTAACCACCTGCCGCTCCAAAACACAGTGGTAGGATTCCATAGTCAACAGTATTCCAGGAATGGCTGTTCATTTGGTTGGTGGATGTTTGCTTTTTATATTAAAAGTGCTACCATATGATACCTGTTTCTCTGATGTAATGGTTAGCTCTCTGAACGTTGAAATCAGCAATGTGCCTGGTGACCTGTGCTCCTACCATGGCAGTAGCCCTTGAACAGAATGTCCTTAAGGAGGCAGCAGAAGGCGGCGGGAACAGTGGCAGCCTTGGTGTTGGATGGCCCTGGGTTCCAGGCATGACTTGCCAGTTACTTCCTGTAGGATTTTGGGCACTTTACTTAATCTCCCTAAGTTTCATTTTTTTCATCTCCAAAGTAGGGATAATTTTACACAGTGTATGCATTTATTCTGAGGATTAATTTGTAAGAGGTAAAGCACTTAGCTGGTCTTCAGTAGTGATAACTGCAAGATCATTGAATGCCGCCACCAGTTTGTGTCAGTTACTGCCTTCCTCTGACAGACTGACTTGAATAGTCCTATTTTGTACCTTATCAGAGAATCAGATTTGTCTTAGACTTTTCTCTTTGGTCTATCAAAAGCATGAATTTTTCCAGCATATATATGATTTGACCTTTTTTTGCACAACTATGGAAGCACCATAATCAGGAGGGTTACCACGAAAGAACCAGGAGAGGATTCTAAATTAGCTTTCCTGGGCATGCCGTCTGGCTCTGTGTACCTTTGGGCTTCTGTAGTAGATGGCCCTCAAGCATTTGCATGGTCCTCCTGGCACTGTGGTGGGGGGACAGTGAAGGGCACTGCTTGTGTTCTGGGCGTGAATGCTGTAGGACCTGCCAACCAAATGGTGACTGAGTGTGAGCAGGTCTTCTGTTTGGGTTTACCTTTCCCCCCGAATTAAAACCATTTCACTGATTTATTCTCCTTTAGGTGTTTCATCAGTTTGTAAGACGTGAGTCTGAAATAGCCAGCAGCTTGGTTCTTGAAAGATGTAAGTAGTGGCTAATTTCCAAGTTTAAAGTATGTTGTTTGTTCTTAAATGTGTGGTAGAAGAGGTGCACTGGTTGCGTTATACGCAGGTAATCGTCATGCCTTTGGCTCCTTTTGGGCTCTCCACTCTTGGCCTTGCCCCATCAGGCTGCAGGGGCCTTCTAGAATCTCCTTGAGTCCTATCTGGTTATCTAATTCTTCCAAGGTCATGTGCTATTTGGCTGAGAGAGTGAAACTTTGTGAAAGCTCTTCTTTCATGGAGTAGTCCTGTGTATTTATAAAGATTTTCAGATCTCAGATTTGTTTTTTTAATCTTATGGTTTTTTTTTTTTTAAAAAAAGGTATTTCAAAGAATTTAAGGTAAAGTAAAGAACTTAGTGTTTGTTTGTGGGCTACTTTTTCAAAGAATATTTTCTCCTTTCTTGCCAATCCTCTTTTCTCTCCCATACGGCCTTTATTTGTCCCTTCAACTTACCTTCTGAACGTGTAGAACTTGGGTTTTGCTCAATGCTGAGATTGAAATTGAAGTAATATTTGTAGCTGTTCCTCTTCTGTACCTTTCTGTCAAGCTCCTTTTATTTACACGTTGTTTCAGCTCTGAACCGTGTGCAGCTCCTTGGGCGAGTGGGTCAGGACCCCGTCATGAGACAGGTGGAAGGGAAGAACCCGGTCACAATATTTTCTCTAGCAACGAATGAGATGTGGCGGTCAGGGGAGAGTGAAGTATACCAAATGGGTGAGTGTACAGACTGGGGTTTTAATTGTATCAGCAATAAATAGACATTATTCTCAGCTAATTAGATATGAGGTGCTTTTAGAAAGAATCTTCTCTGATTCTGTGCTTTTCTCTTCGAAATTGTGACGTTGGTTTTGCTGGGCATGTTGTCTTTTGGCATTGGTTTGGTCTGCTGGCGTTTATAACCACATTTTCTATTCTTGAGATTTAGGTGATGTCAGTCAAAAGACGACATGGCACAGAATATCAGTATTCCGACCAGGCCTCAGAGATGTGGCGTATCAGTATGTGAAAAAGGGGTAAGTTGAGAAAGAAGGATCTTACAGATTGAATGGTTTAAAAAAACTGGTAACAGGTGTTCTCAGGGAATGCCTACCTCCTTTATTCTAATAACTCTGTGTTAACTCGATACTTATTCGGAGCTTAGTGTTATGTGCACGGTGTGTCGCCGTGTGTCTAATTCAGAGATGTATAGAACATGGTTTTGCTTGCTAAGAATTTATAATTTAGGCCAAATAACAGGTATACATAAACAGAAGCAGATGAGGCAAGAGAGAAGGCAAAGTGTACTGAGCACCGTATGAGCAGGTGCAACCCATGCTGTTAGGAGTTCCTATGCCACCGCAGCCAGGGATCCCCACGGCGGGTGTCTTGCCTCTTGGCATCTGCATGGAGTCCTTAGTACAGGATCTGGAATGTGTGTGTAGCCTGGCACAGGTGAGGTATTATGGCAGTGTTCACAGCTGTTGTTTTATATTTGGTAATTTTAGTTTGGCTCCCTTTTGGAATGCTTAGTGTATAGATAAAACGTGTCATTTCCAAACCCGTGGAAAGACAAAAGCGTATGTTGAACAGCAGTTGTATTCATAGTTAATGTATTTAGAAATGTGCTAGTTTTATAGAAGTAAAATAGATTTCATGGAAAACAATTTCAGGAATAACTAAAATTTCTGTTTCTTTTCAATAAACTGTGTTCCTTTTTTTCTGTTTACTTTCTTAGTCCTTTATATATGTATGTATAAATTTGTGCATCTACACATACGTATAAATACAGGAAATTTCAAGGAAAATATCTGTTTGCGGTTTATGTGTATATTCAACACCCGATCACTTTACCAGTTTTGTCTCCTATATTATGCTTTTTTGGTAAGGGTAGACTGAAAATAAATGCTAGCATGCATTTTCTATCCTTTAAAATCAGAGTTATGGTTGTCTTCTAGTTCAGCCTTCTAAACAATGCAGAAATGGTCTTAGTGATTAAGTCTAAGTGAAATACTACACCAAAACCTCTGTTTTGAATTTTAATAATCTAAGTCCCTGGAAAATAAATTCATGAACGTGACTATGGAAAGGAACTGAAAAATAAGTGAAAATCAACAAATCTGTTAGGGGGTCAAAAATAAAAGGTGAAGAAAAATGGCAGATTGGAAGTCAGTCCCAGAGATTTAAAGGATGCCACTATGTTGCTCTTCCATTTCATGGTCTTTTAAAAAAAATTTTTTTTAAGGGGGAGAGAGAGAGCTTGTGTGCACATGCACGCTCAAGCAGGGGAGGGGCAGAGGGAGAGAGAATCTCAAGTAGGCTGCATGCTCAACGAGGAGCCCAACGTGGGGCTTGATCCCACAATCCTGGGATCATGACCTGAGCCAAAATCAAGAGTCAAGATGTTGGTTCTGTATTCATCCTCAGTGTGTACTTGTTCCTGCTCTCACCTGACTCTCTTTTCAAACAGATTAGAATCTCCGGACTGAAAAGTGAATTTTATTTTTATCAGGTCCCGTATCTATGTGGAAGGGAAAGTCGACTATGGTGAATACACAGATAAAAACAATGTGAGGCGACAGGCAACAACAATCATAGCTGGTAAGAAGCTTGTGGTAACAGCTGTTCCCTCCTCTCTCTTCCCTTATAAAAAGCTTGGCTTCTTATAAGTAACTTTAACAGGGACTTTGGGTACAGATGCTGAGATGGTCAGGCAACTCACCGTGAGAATTGCGAGTGTGGCTCAGGGATTTGCTATGGTTTCTACAGTTCCTTCAGAAAATTCTCTCTGTGCTCACTTTCATTTCACAAGTAACTTTTGAGTAGAGTGTCTGTTGGTCCTTACTGTTTGAAGTAAAAAAAACTTTAGTGTCTGAGGACATGGCCTAAACAGGCAGAAGCCTGTGCCAAGGTAAAGTTACACCGCCGTGAGGGGCATTAGACATTTGTGCAGATTTATTGAGAACCTGCTCGGTGCTGGACATGATGATTTAAAAAAAATTTTTTTTTTAATGTTTATTTTTGAAAGAGAGACGGAGAGACAAAATGTGAATGGGGGAGGGACAGAGAGAGGAAGGGAGACACAGAATCCAAAGCAGGCTCTAGGCTCTGAGCTGTCAGCGCATAGCCCAATGCGGGGCTCGAACTCGTGAACCGTGAATCATGACCTGAGCTGAAGTCGGATGCTTCAGTGACTGAGCCACCCCGGCACCCCAGAACATGATGATTTTTAAGTTCCTAAGAAAATGCAAACAATGTAGGAAACATGGACACACAAAGCTTAAAGATTAAGAAGATACCTCCTAGGGGCGCCTGGGTGGCTCAGTCGGTTGGGTGTCCAACTTTGGGTTGGGTCATGATCTCATGGTTCATGAGTTCTAGCCCTGCGTTGGGCTCTTCTGCTGTCAGCGGAACCCACTTCCGATCCTCTGTCCTCATCTCTCCGTGCCCGTCCCCTGCTCATGCTCTTGTGCTCTGTCTCTCAAAAATAAATCAAAACATTAAAAAGAAAAAAAAAAGAAGATATCTCCTAGAGCAGAGTTTTCAAACTGTTTTGAAAATTCTACAAGAAGTTTGAAAAGATATAGTTCTTTTGGACATACTTAAGTTGACGTAAAAATCTTTTTTCAATAAGAAGTTGTTACCCTGAAATGTATCAGTGGCTGTAAATACCATAGCAGTTTGATACTCATCATTTTTTTAAAAAAATTCAACAAGCTCTTAAGCATTTGGAAATTTTGTTATTTCTTGTTCTCCGAACTTGTTTTTCCATTTTCTCCTAAGAAAGGTATTTTAACATATATTGTACAATTCAGAACTTTTTATTATTCATTGTATTATGTTTGTAACAAAAATACATACCTAAATAGAAATTTTAAAACATTAAAAAAGTTATGTGATATTAAGGCTCTAAATGTTACATATTTTTTGATTGGGTTGTCATTATAGTTGTTTTTAGAACATATGTGACCAAAACAATTTTAATATATAAATATGAAAACTGAAATTTTATTAAAAATACACTTTTTAATGAGGAAGATGGTTCTTTTTTTTTTTTTAACCTCTTGGAAAAATTAATAAGACAGTTGTTAAATGTTAATTTTGTTCTTTTGTTTGTTTTTATGGATGTAAATACTGAGAAACCTAATTTTTTTTTTTTAATAAGTAGATGGGAATGAAAGAAAGTAATGTCTCAGTGTTTATGAACTTTTGAGATACACCAATGTTAGACATCCTTTAAAAATTGATTTTTTTAAATTATGGAAAACGTCAAACATACACAGATATAGAAAAGTAAAAAAAAGGAAATGTATCATTTGGCTTCAACAGTTACCAACTGATGGCAAGTGTGATTTCTTCTATAGCCCCAACCCACTTTTCCTCCACTTGGATTATTATTATTTTTTTTTTATTAAATTTTTTTTTAACATTTATTTATTTTTGAGACAGAGAGCGAGCATGAACAGGGGAGGGTCAGAGAAAGAGGGAGACACAGAATCTGAAACAGGCTCCAGGCTCTGAGCTGTCAGCACAGAGCCCGATGCGGGGCTTGAACCCACGGACCGCGAGATCATGACCTGAGCCGAAGTCGGACGCTTAACCGACTGAGCCACCCAGGCGCCCCTACACTTGGATTATATTGAAGTGAATCTCAGACATTATATTATTTCATCCATAAGTGTTTTCAATAGGTATATCTGAAAGATATGGATTCCTATTTAAGGCATAACTACTATGCTGTTATCACACCTAATATTAAGAAATTATTTAAATATTTTTACCAGACATCACAATGTTTAAATTTTTTTGATTGCTTAATAAATACGAGTCCATACACTGTATTACATGGCTTATATCTTGAGTCTCTTTCTTATTTTTTTTAAGCAGCAAATTTATTTTCTCATAATTCTGGAGGCGAGAACTCTTGAGAACTTAAGTCTCTTTTAATTGGCAGATTTTCCTTTTATCGTTCTCTTTTACTTTGCTCCAGAGTTCATGTCTTAACCATATTGATAAGTTCTAATTTGTTGTAAATAATAGTCAAAAAATATATTCTCTTACTGGTTTCTTTGAATGTGTATTGACCTTGAAAACCAATATAATTATCTTTGTACCCTAATCAGACCTTAGATGAGGTCCTTTGTGACCATTTTGCTTCCATAATTTCTTGAGTGTCTTGACAGTATTTCATTTCTGGATGCCCTAGTCTTCCTTGAGCCATGTCTCCAGAGATACCTACCTGTTCAAAATTTTTTTCTGGGGGTGCCTGGGGGGCTTAGTTAAGTGTCCGACTCTTGATTTTGGCTCAGGTCATGATCTTAGGGTTGCGAGATTGAAACCCGTGTTGGGCTTCCCGCTAAGCTTCGAGTCTGCTTAAGATTCTCTCCCTTCTCCCTCTGCACCTCCCCTGCTTGCACATGCATGTGCATTCTCTCTCTCTCTCTCAAAAAATAACAATAAAAAAAGTAATAGACTTTTATGTGGAAACGTGGAAAACCAAACTTTCTTTCCTTCCTTCCTTGTTTCCTTCCTTCCTTCCTTTTTCTTTCTTTCTTTCTCATTCTTTTTCTTTTCTTTACTTTTTTTTTCTTTCTTTTCTTTCCTTCCTTTCTTCCTTCGTTCTCCACACTGGGCATGGAGGCTTGTACTCACAGGTTTGAACTCACAATCCTGAGTTCAAGACCTTGAGATGGGATCAAGACTCAGATGCTTAATTAACCAGCTGAGCCACCCAGGATCCCCCAAACCAAACTTTCTAGTAAAATAATTGAATAAAAGAATTGAATTGAATTTCTTTATCAATTTTGTGTTTATTTTATCAATTATGTGTTTATTTAATACTTTCATACTCTGTTGTAAACCAAAAGTGTGGGTAAACTTTGGACTGTGTGAATTATTCTGAACCAAACCAGCTACTCAGTAGAAACAGTTCAGATTATCTGCCATTTTGTTTTCTTCTTGTAACTAGTATTCACCGCATGGGTGAGTTGATTGAGCTTTTAAAGTGGATTTATGGCTAGTAGTAAAAATGAATAGATGTTTAGTAACATTTGAATTGAAAGAAATAGAGTTTAAATTTGGTTGCTTGGTTTTGTAGGTCATGTTTTTTCCTCCTAGGGATCCATGTCTAGAACTTAATCACCAGTGGATGGCACTCTTGCCATTTTACGCTGTGGTGTCTGTTCTAATCTCTTCTGAAATAACCGTTCTTTACCAAAATATTCTATTTTTAGAAGACTAGTCATAAATACTGTCATGTAATAGCCACTTTTTAAGTAATCTTAAAGTTACGAGTATCTAGATCTTTTCAAGTTATACAGGAAGTATTACTACTTTTCCTTTGCCTGTCCTGAACTAACTCTGTCTGGGACAACGTTTTAAGTGCAATGTCTGATGTTCTTGTATGAGAATGCTCTCTCTGTGATATGGAGTAGTAAAAGTTTTCCCAAGAATGAGTATATAAAAATCAGGGTGTTTTAAAATTTAAAACTAGAATGTCTTCTGTGTGAATGATGCAGCCTACTTAAAAAAATCAATAAATCTGTGTTTGCTAACAGGCCATACGTTGGACCTTGTCCTCTCTCTACCTCCAGCATGTGTAGCATTGTGCCTAGGCCCTCTTGTGTGTGTGGATGTGCTGCCTGGTATCATGGCATCGATCAGAGCATTGCAAACTTTGAAATCGGTGACTAGTTCTTTTGTAGCAAGTTACTGCCAGGCGGTTATAACTGTGTTCAGGGAAGACAGGAACTATCACACGTCTCCCGACAAGGTCTGAGTTGTTGAAAAATAGCTGAAGCCCAGCTTTTAGCTCCATTTTCCCTGTTGTTTATGCCGCTAATGAACACAGCAGGAGCTACTTCACATTTTGGGAATTTTTCTCAAGTCCTTTAGTTAACAGCATTTAAGTTTGTGTGTATTATAGAGGAGTGATTAATTGAGATGGAGAAAGAGTTCTGAAAATAATACTTCTGCTTTGGCTTCTTTACAGATAATATTATATTTCTGAGTGACCAGACCAAAGAAAAGGCATAGAGTGGACGATTCTTCTTTGGCCATTGTTTGGTACGGTCTCATTTCCAAATCACGTATAGTCTTTATAGTTCCTAAGGACAAGAATTAAAATATTCTTTTATATAAAATGAGTAATAATACTTTTGACTGTTCCTCCCCCTTGTCTCATAAACCTTGGTAGCTAATTGTTTATTCTTTTAGGGATGGTTTCTGTGTACAAGAGTATAAAACAGATGAACTCGGGTTCATCTATGTTATGGCAAAAGGATAGGTGTCCTTTGGGATGGCCTCTTGCTTTTTATACACGCTTGTATTATAGTACTGATCCAGCCACTAAATATTCTATGTCAGGCCTTTATCCCATGGTTGTGAATAATGATTTTCTTACTGTTTATAAACTAAATGGCGAGGACTGTATGTTTTTTGTTTCCTGCACCTTAACCAGTGCTTGGCACAGAATAGGTACTCGATAAATGTTGACAGATGAATGATCCCAATGGGATATTAAGCTTCAGCCCAAACTGAAGGGGGTTGCTGAAGAGGGGTTGGTATCTAACCTAAACCTAGCTTTAAGACTAACCGACTTTCTTCACATCTTTTGTTTTTGGACAGATTTCACTAGTAGCACTTATGAAATAGAGTTTATCAATAGTAGAGACCCAAAATATAAGTAGGGATGAACTAGTTCATTTCCAGGTGATGCCACAGGGGCTCTGGTTCCACTAGTTTCTGTCTTTCTAAGCCCCATTCTCTATCCTTTTAGTCTCACCCAGAGCTTGGGGGAGTCCCCTAAACAACCTTTGACATTGCCTCTGTAGGTTAGAGCCTGAGGTGTGACATTTTCCTTTTATTTTTCCACCTGGTCTCTTGATGCACATACAAAGATCATTGTGTACACACGATTACTTTCATTATGAGATTCTGGAAATTACAGAGTACTAGTAATTTCCTAATAAGTATTACATAAAGTAAAGTCTGTTTTTCAGTGCCTCTTGTACTTTTTAGGTTTGCATCAGACCTCCACAGGTCTGCTAGCTGGCTGTGCCTGTTTAGAATTGGCCACTGTCGAGCTGGTTGTCCAGTTCAAGTTGTAGCAGTCCCTCATTCTGTCTCGGCCACTCAGGCTCCAGCTTTGCCTCCAGCCCAGCCTGTTTTTTGGTGCCCTAGACTACATGTCTTGTCCCCTGTGCCCGAGAGCAGGGTGCTGACTGTGGTTTAGGTCATGCTGGACTGTCACGGGTTCCCGGTTTACATGCTGCCTTATGGACCCTCACCTGAGCCCCTTTTTGCACTTATGGTACAGTTGGGTCAGGGTAAAGATGGAATTCTTCAGCTTTTCTCTCTTCTTGTCCAGGAACAGTAGAAAAGGAATTGCCGTTTCCTCATATCAGCCGTCTTTTTTCCTGCAGCTGGGACCATTAATCAGTACATGAACTCTGCTTTGTGAGTTTATACGTTAAAACTGTCTGGTGATGTAGCCCTCACTTCTTTATGCCACATTCCTTAAGGAAAATGTAGATAAAATTGATCTTTGGGCAACTTTTCGTTAGCAAAAGCTGCTTTTATACTCCTTAAAAGTTGTGAGAAGTTCTGCAGATTAGTATACCTGTTTAAATAGTGTGATGAATCTGTGCTTTGGGAAGGTAATAGGTGAACAGACCAATTCAGTGACCAGCCCAGAGCAGCTCTGAGTCCAGGGCGCAGGGGCAGAAAGGTGCGCCCCGCCGGATCCCTGTGAGCCGAAGGCGTCGCCGCCCTCCCGCTGCAGGTTGCCTGGAAGGCTCTGAGGTTGGGCAGCAGGGCCTTCAGAGGCGGGTGTTCGGTGCAGAGGCCTCGGCCATGAGGCTGATGGTGCAGATGTGAGGTCTGCAACTGGGCAGCTCCCAGAGCATGGACTCTGCCCTTCCCTTCCTCGGGCAGCCCTGGGTGCTGAGAACTCTGCACCTCTCCCAAGCTGGTCTCGGAGTAGATGTGTGGAACCTGGTAGCTTTAACAGTCGGTCAGGGTCTTGTAGCCCCACGTTTTGTGTCTTGCATTCCCTTTGTCATCTTTTCACGGTGTCAGGGAATATTCCTGTGGAAAACTGCCGTGTGACTTTGATTTTGGGATTCCATGTCGGGTGGGAAGATGAGTAGGATACACGGAGGTGTGGGAGAGAAGGTAGCACACGTGTGGTGCTCTCCCATTTTTGAAAAAGAAGTAATAGGTATGAATATATGTTTAGTAAAAGTCTGGGAGGAGAAACATCAAAAGGTTGTGATGATCTCTGGATGGGGGGATTATGTGTGAGTGTCCTTATTATTATTACTGTTTTTTTAGCCTTGAGCTTATATTACTTTTGACAATAAAAACCAAATAAACTGTTTTCACTTTTGGAAAACAAAAATCTTTCCATTATTTCCAAGTCAGGCTGGACTGCTGATTGACCTTCATTTAGTACTTACTGCTTCCTGTCCTAGAGGCGAACAAGATATCTTTCATGTATTTCCCTCCATTGTCGGCATCTTTGTAGTGCATGCTCAGATACTTCACTTACCTTTTTTTCCCTTCTTTTTCTTTTCTTTTCCTCTTAATACGTGTATAACCTACAACAATTGACTTTAAAGACCAACCCGTATGAGATCCACTGTTTGCTGTCAGTAGTTTTCAGAGTCATTCATTTCTTAAAAACGACTGGGCAGTTAATCCAGAGACATCCAAAAATACCAAAGACATGTTTTTGTGGCTGTTTTGGGGATTTCTTGTCATTGCCAACTGGGTTGCAGCCTAACCTTTGCAGCTCAGGAGGAATTATTGGTGGTTTCCCTTTGTTCCCCAAAGAGATTGTGCAGTTCTTGAAGGTGGGGTTATCTTTTACTCAGACTACCCGTTTGTCCCCGTCCAGCTTAGCCTAGCAAAGTGACATTATAGGGCTTTCAAAATGTTTGGTTGGATTGCACCGAAACATTGACATGAAAATGAAGGCAGGCTCACTTTACTTATTTTTCTGTCAGGGTTTGCATTAAGTGCTGTGAAGCTTGGTGGGAGTAACAGCAAGCAAATCATTCTAGAAAACTTCGTGAGTTACAGAGAAATCTCTTAGGGAAAACAGTTACCATACTGAAGGCTGACCTTTTTGTGTATATACTAGGTGCCAGGCCCTGAGCTCAGTGCTTTTTATCATTGTCTCATTTCACTATTACCCTAAGAAGGTGGTATTATCCTGATTTTGCAGGTGAGGAAACCTGAAACTGCGTGGTTAAGTAACATGTCAAAGTCATGCAGCTTATAAGAGGCACAGCTGGAGTTTGAGTTTAGGTATGTGAAGTTTGCATTTTGTTCTCTGCCTACAGTCTGCTTCCCACTGCGTCCCACCTCCACTGGCCCAACTATCCAGAACCCCCACTGCTAACTTTTAGCCCTGCAGGGTGTGTCTAAGTCACCCTGGGAGTTCCAGTACATCATAGGTTTTGGCTGGGGTAGAATTAGGGAGAAATACCACCACCTCTTTATTCTTTCTCATTTTCAGTCTGATGATCCTATAGGAAATAGATCACAGTTAATTTTTCTGCTAGGTTATCTTTACTGATTCCTCTTGATCCCTTGTTATCAAGCCATGTTTCTTTACTGGTTAAAATAGGTTAGGGCGTCTCCTCCTTTCATTGTTCCTTCTGATTGTTTCCTTCCTACTGAGAGTTGAAACTGTCAGCAAGATTGTGCAAGAATTTGACAGGCTCACTTTTTAGAGAATGAGACTGTTGGCAGGCGTCAACGGCGTTATACCCCCCCTCTCACTACTGTATATGTCCTTGTGCTGTTCCCACAGTCTGTGATAGGATGGTGTGTAGCTTTTTAGGTTGTCCCAAGTCATGCAGACACAATAATGAAATTTCTCTTTTTTGTCTGTACTCTTCATCCGTTTGCTTTGGACCTCAGGGTGGTGTTTGTCCATACAGGTCTACACCTTAACATTTTGCGGTTTTCCTGCCTCACCTGTCCTTTGAAAAGGTGGTTTAACTTAATAGTCGTGTTAGTCGCACAGCCTGGATTTGCTTCACTTACCACCTGAGTGACCTCTGCTGAGTTTCTTAACTTTCCCTGCCTCGGATTTTTTGTCGTTTTGTTTTCCTGTGAATAAAACAGGGATGATAGTAGTCCTACTTCATAAGCCTGCTGGGAGGAACATAATGAATAATACATATAACTTACTTGGCACATACTAACTGAACCCAGTGCTCAGTGCCTACTGGCCATTATTACTGTTGTTTGTAGTTACTTTCAACAAGGCATATCCCTTTCAGTCACCATGCCCATCTCCCCAGTCTCACGGGACACTTCTGGGAGCCTGTAAACTTTAGATTAGTTTATTGTACTTGACCTTCCTTGTTGTTAATGTCTGTGGATTACTGAGAACATAGTCCACTTTAGTAGTGTTTTTTGGTTTGCTTTTAATCTTCCGTGGCTATTTACAGTTAATCTGAGCATCTTTTTAAACTTGAAAGTCACTTGGGCATCTGCTTTAAACCTTGCAAGCATACAGGCCTGGATATAGGGATAAATATAACAGGATTACTGCATTGAAGGGGCTCACAATCTAGGATGATGGGGGCTGGATGGGGAGGACAGAGGCAGGAGCCTGTGTACAAAGCGTGCTGTGGTGTGAGGAGTAGTGTACTGATGGTAGAAATAAAGTCCTGTGGACACAGATGAGAATAGTTATAGATTGGTTTTCAGCAGAGGAAACAGCATGAACAAAGGTCCAGAAACATAAAAGCATATGGATCCATGAAAGATAAAACATGAAAAAGGGGTTGGGGCTGGATCATAAAGAGCCTTGAAAGCTTACACAGGACTTTGGCAGTGGGGAGCTGCATGTTTTGAAATGGACGTATCAGAACTGTGCTTGAGAAAAGTGAAGGCCTGTGAAGGGTTAGAAGTGGGGAAAGCTTGCAGGCCGTCAGGAAGCTCCTGCAAGAGCCTCGAAAGGTTAGCAGAGTGTGCATTACAGGGGACATGTGGGGAGTTTGGGGTTCACGGTTCGTTCACTGTGCAACGGTTATGTGCCAGATCCCGTGCTGCACTCCAGGTTAGGGATACTGAGAGCATGGAACTCCTGTCCAGGACACCCTGGGGACAGTAGGTGCTGGTGGGAAGAGAAGGGCCACGAAGAGATCATTCTGAAGCTGCTCGGGCAGCTGTGTGGATAGTGACGTTTTGTTTCTGAGACTAAGAAACATGAACGTGGGAACAGGTGTGAGGAGAGGGAAGATCAGGAGTAGTTCTGAACATAATTGAGTTGTAGACTTCCTGGCTTCTATTTGATGATTAACGAGTGGAGCTCAGAAGAGAAGTTGAGACGAGGGACTCTTTTTCTTCTGCCAAACACATTTTAAGCATATTTTGTGAGATAACAAATGTTGCCAGGATTCCAGCTTTCTGCTGTGGAAAACCGTATCGTGGGAGAGGTCTCCAGGGCTTACCTATTTTACAATGTAGGTGGGATTTGTGTTAATCCGGTGTGGTAAGATGACAGACATAAAGAAACTGTCTTGAAAGAGGAGTTTATAAAAGTTGCCAAGAGGAGGGCACATGCCACACCACTAGAGCCACCGGGGGAGCCCCAGGGCAGGCCTAAAGCTTTTATCGTGATTTTCGTGGGACAATGATTTTCACCAGGCTCCGGGTCGAAGGCGGGGGGTCTCTAGTTGTCTGGTACCTTTGAGCAGAGAAACAGTGTTCTGGACTGCAGGAGCCTGATAAAAGGAGGCTGATGGCAGGTATGGAATCAGGATTGGCTGGTTTGCATATGAAAGACATGCTCTTGGGCAAGTGTTTACTATTTCCAGGAATTAGCTAATGTTGGGAAGGACTTAGTTCCTCCCAAGGTCTGCCAGCCTCCAGGATGTCAAAGCATCATAAAATACAGAAAATAAGAAACATGATGAATACACTGCCCAATATCCATTATTATCCTTTCTACAGAACCCATTAATTTACAGAGCCCATGTTTTATTGGGGGTGACAGTGTGCACGGCTGAAATACTGCATTCCTGTTCTCCTTTGCAGTTAACTGTTGCTAAGGGGGTAGAAGCAGACGCCATTTGGTGGTGCTTCCAGGAAAGCCCCTTAAATGATTAGCTCTGTTGGGAGGCTCATCCTTTGTGCTTCTCCAGACCCTCACCTGGCTTTTTCTGGTCTGAAATGTGGACATGATGGCTGAGAGTCTCCAGTAGCCATTTTAGACCACAAGACTATCTGCAGGATGGAAGATGGAAGAGGCTGGAGTCCGTGATGACCATGGAACCACCATCGCGGTCCTGGACAGTCTACCTCTGGACTTCTTTGGGAGACACAAATAAATCTCTACCTTGTTTAAGCCACTTATTTGTGCTTTGCATTTAAACCTAATTCTTACCAATTCACACATTCTTTATCTCCGTATACACAATTCATTACTTCAGTTCTTTCTCTTCTAAGACCGTTCACTACTGGTAGAAGTAAAATATCACCTCCACTGCCACAGTCTCTCAGACTTTTAACCTCGGTCTCATTCTTAATTTGGGGAGGGACTGGGACATAAAATGTACAGGGATCCTTAGCAAATACCTTAAAAAGGGTAAATACAAACTTTTTTTTCATCAAATAGTTTAATTTTGCCAGAAGCCTGAAATGAGGACCCTTAGTTAACAGCCCCTTGTTTACTAAGGTAGCACGTAAATAAGAACAGAAGTACTGACCTTCTGCTTCTCCTGGCAGTATAGCAGACTAGCTAATCTGGAGTGAGGAGGTGTCCCACTGCAAAATAACCAGATCCTAAGTATGACATGGTTTTTATTGCATTCTAGGGAATCTAAGTTCGGGCCGCCATAACAAAATACCACAGAGTGGGTGATTTAAACAACAGACGTTTTGCGATTCTGGAGGCTAGAAGTCTCAGAACGGGGTGCAGGATGGTTGGTTTCCTGGGAGGCCCATGTTGCTGGCTTATAAGTGGCTACCATCTCACCGTGTCCTCACATGGCCTCCTATTTGTGCTGGCAGAGCGTGAACTCTCTGGTGTCTATAAGGACACTAATGCAGTTGTGTCAGGGCCCCACCCTTATGGCCTGGGTTCACTTTATCTTCTTACTGGCCCTATCTCAAAATGTAGTCACATTGGGGATTAGACTTCTATATGTGAATGTTGAGTGGACACAGTTCAATCTGTAGCATTGGGCTTGCAGGAAGAAAGGGACTTCTTCAAGTGACAGGTTCTAAACTAAATGGAAACGAGCAATAAGTAGGCGACACACTGAAAAAAGGGAGTTCCCTGATGACATGCTAATATTGACATCGTGGTTTGGAGATAAAAACAAAGGATATGTGTCAAAGGTGTGCCTCAAACAGACTTGAAATTAGAAGAGCATTTTTCATAAAATGAAAAAGGCAAGGATGTCTTATCACTACTTCTCTTTGACAGGTTGTTTGTACTGAGGCTTTAGCAAGCATAGTTGGGAAGGAAAGAAAACGTATTAAGATGGAAAGGAAGAAAGTCACAAATGCTGTGATTACACAGAAACCATGAAAGAAAAGAATCTGTAGATGAGTAATTAAAAGTTGCTGGAAATAAGATCAGTTTACAAAAGTCAACTGCAAACAGCAGTGAAGATGCCATATACCAGAGCATCAGAAAATGAGTCTTCCAAGAGTGTGGTCTCTGTGGAGCACATTATGAAACTTGATTGAAATACATTAAAAGAAGACTAAACACGTTGGTAAATCATGTTTATTGTAAGCATCAGTCATGTAAAGATCTCAACCCTCCCCCACGTGGATGTTACAGATCAAAACAAAAATTCCCAGTTTCTTGGGGGCAACTGGACAAGTTGACTCTAAAGATGCGTTGATACTCAAAGGTCCAAGATCACACAACATACTTCTGAAGAAGAGTGAGATGGGGGACTTGCTCTGCCAGTTGGCAAGCCTTTTTAAAATGAAAACTATAGTGATAAAAAACTGTTCTATGGATACAGGAATAAACAGGGCAGTGGTGTAGCAAAGAGAGCCCAGAAACAGACCATGCACATGTAGAAAATGATAAAAGTGGCATAGATCAGTGGGTCTAGATTGTTTCAATTATGCCAGGGAGATTTGTTATCCATGCAGAAGAAAATGAAATCAGATATCTACACCTTACGCAAAGATCAATTCTTGGTGATTTAAAGACATTTGTGAAAGGCAAAATGTTAAAAATTTTGGAAGAAACTATACTACAATGTCTTTATGATCTGGTGGCATAGAAATTTTCTCTTTTAAACAAAAATGTAAATACAGAGAAGAGGGATACATTTAACTTAAAAATAACTTGTTTATAGAAAGTCACTGGAAAGAAAGCAAAATGACAAGTCACAAACTGGAGAGAAGATATTTGCAATCATATAACTGAAATATAACTTAGAATATATAAGGGTTACAAAGCAAAAAAAATACAATCTAGAATATAGGAAGGCCTACAAAGCAACAAGGAGACAGCCGGTTAGAAAAATGGGCAAAGACACAGAGGCTGTGAAATATAAATAATCCATTCATATGTGAAAAAGTGGTCAACTTCATGAATAAGGAAAACCACTTGCAATGTTGTGGATGGGGCTAGAGTGTATTATGCTAAGTGAAATAAGTCAGAGAAAGACAAATACCGTATGATCTCACTCATGTAGGAAGGGGGAAAAGAAAAAAAAGGGAAACAAGCCGTAAGAAACGCTTAATGATAGAGAACAAACAGGGTTGCTGGAGGGAGGTGGGTGCAGGATGGGCTGGATGGGTGATGGGGATTCAAGAGGGCACTTGTGATGAACATTGGTTGTTGTATGTAAGTGATGAATCACTGAATTCTACTCCAGAAACCGCTATTGCACTGTATGTTAACTAAAACTGAAACAAAATGTTTACACATATATTGTATATTAAATGCGCTTATTGTATTCTCAATTGTTTACTTTCCACTTGACTCTCCATATGGCTTGTCAGGCCTGTAGTTTCTTGTTCTTTCCACCTTGTTTTGATTTCCTACCTTCCCAATATGTTAACTTAAACATTAAATGTACTTCCAATATTTGAAAAAATAAATAAAAATAATCAAGGAAATGCAAACCAGAAGCTGCAATGAGATTTCATTTTAAGCCCTCCACACTCGCAAATTAAAACACATTTGATAGAACAGGGTGTGAGGGAGGATATTGTATACCAGTGGAAACTTACGTGCTGGTGGGGAGAGGGTAAATCGGCACCTCCTTTTCAGAAAACATTTTGGCATTAATTTGTGTTGAAATTTCATGTAGTTATTTCATCTTAAAAAAATTTTTTTTAACATTTATTTTTGAGAGACAGAGTGAGACAGAGCATGAGTGAGGCAGACAGAGGGGGGACACAGAATCGGAAGCAGGCTCCAGGCTCTGAGCAGTCAGCACAGAGCCTGACATGGGGCTCGAACTTACAGACCGTGAGATCATGACCTGAGCCGATGATGGACACCCAACCGACTGAGCCGAGGCGCCCCTGTAGTTATTCCATCTTTAAGGTACACCTATGGGAAGCTCTTGCCCCTGTGGCCCAAGAAACCTGTCCAAAGGTGTTCTTAGCAATAATGTACATAATAGCACAACCAGCAAGCCAGAGAATGGGTAAATAAATGCTCATAGGATGGAATACAGCTGTGTAAATGAGTTAACAGCTATTCCAGTAATAAAAATAACTTTTAGAAACAATGTTGAGTCAGTGGCAGTTAAAAAAATTAAAACTTGAGCTAAAAAAATAAGCTTGCTTTAGAAAACTTATTTTTTCAATATATATTTACCGAAGTTTTGCTGTGTGTCAAGGTCTGCGCCTAGGGCCTGACGGTTCAGTGAGTAAAGCACTGATATGGGAGAATTGTTAATAGTTACTTGGAGTGACAGGCATGTGCCAGGATTGTCCTAGACAACCTGGGAAATACCATTCTTCTTGTAGGAGTTTTATATAGCAATGAGAAAAGTCCAAAAAATAACTCTAGGACTTCAATCTAGGTTGTCTGGACCACAAGCTAGCTGGGAAAAGGCTTTCTTTCACTTCTCCCACCCAAAAGTGCTTCGCATAAGCTCAGTTGCCACAGAACTTGACTCTAACACCAGCGGGAGCTGTAACGTCCTGTGGGCTCCGAGTCTGCGTGTGTCGGCCCGCTGTTTTCTCAGACAACTCTTGTAAATAGCTGGCTTCCCAAATCCAGATTTTCTGGCACTAAGACTGTTTTCCTACTGACAAAGTTGTTTTCACACTGTTGTTACAAGAATTGTGAGAACAGCAGGGAGGGTGAGACACCTCCATTGGCATACGAAAGTACGCTGCTAACCGAACTGTGCTCCGTGTAATCATAGGAGGATGAAGAGGAGCCATGCTTTTATTTCTGCTGTTGATAGGAGTTTTCTCTTACTCCAGTAAAGCCTGTTCTTTAACTCAGACCATATGATATGGCAGAAATTATTGTGAGTCCTGACGCATGCAAGAGGACATGCAGAAGAGATTCTCAGTGTGCGATATGAGGAGTTTATATTTTGGGATAGTTGCACTGGAAAACCATTGAAGTGTTTCAAGTAGTGGAGTGCGATGATCTGATTTACATTTTAAAGTCATTCTTGTGGCTCTATGGAGAAGCTGTTCCAGAGGAAAAGATGAGAAGTGGAGAATGAGTTAGAGAGAGAGAGACCGTGAGTGGGGAAAGGCCAGAGAGAGAGGGAGGAAGACACAGAATCCGAAGTAGGCTCCAGGCTCTGAGCTGTCAACACAGAGCCCGACATGGGCTCGAATTCACGGGCCGTGAGATCATGACCTGATCTGAAGTCGGGAGCTCAACAGATTGAGCCACTCAGGCGCCCCCAGGATACGTTTTGTGATTACAATGGAGACATCATTGATAGATTGATGTGGGAGAGAATCAAGTTAATCCTTAGGCGGTGCCTGATTTGAGCAATTGGGTGGATGATGTTGCCATTTGCTGAAATAGGGAGGATTGAGGGTAAGAGATAGTTTTGTTTTTTTAATGAGAGTAAATTGAGAGTTTTATTTTGGACATGTTAAATTTGAGATGTCTGTGATAGTGTCAAGTAAAGTTATATAGGTGGATATGGGAGTATATAGCTCAGAAGAGTGTATGGCATGAAGATGTACATTTTGGACTTAACAATTTAGGATTTTTTAAAAAGCTTATGTCTATTTATAGTGAGAGAGGGAAAGAGAGAGAGTGGGAGAGCACAAGTGGGGTAAGCAGAGAAAGAGGGAGACAGCACAAATCCCAAGTAGGCCCCATGCTGTCAGTATGGGACCTCATCAAGATAAAAAGCTTCTGCACAGCAAAGGAAACAATCAGCAAAACTAAAAGGCAACCAACGGAATGGGAGAAGATATTTGCAAATGACATGTCAGATAAGGGGTTAGTATCCAAAACCTATAAAGAACTTATCAAACTCAACACCCAAAAAACAAATAATCCAGTGAAGAAATGGGCAAAAGACATGAATAGACACTTCTCCAAAGAAGAGATCCAGATGGCCAACAGACATGAAAAAATGTTCAATGTCACTCATCATCAGGGAAATAAAAATCAAAACCACAATGAGATACCACCTCACACCTGTCAGAATGGCTAACATTAACAATGCAGGTAATAATAGATGTTGGCAAGGTTGCGGAAACAGAGGATCTCTTTTGCACTGCTGGTTATAATGCAAAATGATGTAGCCACTCTGGAAAACAGTATGGAGGTTCCTCAGAGAATTAAAAATAGAACTACCCTACGACCCAGCAATTGCACTACTAGGTATTTATCCAAGGGATACAGGTGTGCTGTTTTGAAGGGGCACATGTACCCCCATGTTTATAGCAGCTCTATCAACAATAGCCAAAGTATGGAAAGAGCCCAAATGTCATTGACAGATGAATGGATAAGGAAGATGTGGTTTATATATACAATGAAGTATTATTCGGCAATCAAAAAAAAATGAAATCTTGCCTTTTGCAACTACGTGGATGGAACTAGAGGGTATTATGCTAAGTGAAATTAGAGAAAGACAAATATCATATGATTTCAGTCATGTGGAATTTAAGATACAAAACAGATAAACATAAGGGAAGGGAAGCAAAAATAATATAAAAACAGGGAGGGAGACAAACCATAAGAGACTCTTAAATACAGAGAACAAACTGTGGGTTGCTGGAGGGATTGTGGTTGGGGGGATGGGCTAAATGGGGCATTAAGGAAGGGCATTAAGGGGCATTAAGGAAGACACTTGTTGGCATGAGCACTGGGTGTTATAGATAGGTGATGAATCACTGGAATCTACTCCTGAAATCATTGCACTATATGCTAACTAACTTGGATGTAAAATAAACAAACAAACAAACAAATAAATAAAATATCAGAGTGCCACACATATTGAAAGGGGAAACATCCTTTTGTGACCCCTTTGTGTTCTGAGTATAATATGTATATATATATAATATACGTATATATGTATGTATATAGATAGGTAGATATTTATAAAGCCATATAGAAAGTACTAATGCTGGCCATGGTCAAAATTTGTAAGGCATTGCTTTACATAAATAAGTCTTCTTGGGTCAAAGAGGTTGTCTGTGATTTCTGTCACCCTGAACTATTGTTGACGTATTGATACAGTAGTCATGCACTCTGAGTGAATAGGTTATATGCTATAATTCATTATTGTTATTCAAATACTCGGGTAGTTAAGAATTTCTGATGATCTGGCTCACTATGGAAGAACTTGGAGCCTCCTCATGTGTAAGGCATACTCCAGCAGGCATGCCTTTTAATTCTAATCCAGGACCAGTGGCCCTGAACTTTCTCTATTTCATGCACTTAACCCTCCCTCCAGGGTGACTTTGATAGTGCCTCCTGGTGGAATTCTGATCTCTGTGTGTGTCCCTGGGTCCTCCTCCCCAGGAATAAGACTTCTCACTCTTCGGAGTGATTCTGTGTGACTCTTCTGGTGATGCCCCTTTCTGTCCTGGGTGGCTTGGAACCCTCCTCCTTTTGAAATCCAGTCCAAATCCTCACCTTCTTTGCCAGTCAGATCTCTTCCTTCTCCGTGTGACACTGGATACTACTCCATTTGCGTTTTGGCAAAGAGCTGCTGAGTTTAGGTCATAGATGGAATGTGACAGTCCATGTCGTCTGTGAAGAGGACAGACTAACCTGAAAGATCCAGAGAGGGTTCACTAAACTTTGCTCTACAACAGACTAAATTGGGCAGAGACAAGAGACAGGTACAGTGAAGCGACAAGGAAAGGTGGCAGATTCACAGGGAGAAATTTCACGTCAGCACAGAGATTGTATGTCAACAGAACGAGGTCCGGTCTGCCTAGTAGCTGACATGTCAGGGCTCCACAAGTGGGTGTTTCTGGTTCTGTCTGCCACTCAGTTCATTCTGGGGATGCTGGGGAATGGTTTCATAGTGTGGGTCAGTGGCAGCAGTTGGTTTAAGAATAAGACAATCTCTTTGTCTGACTTCATCATCGCTAACCTGGCTCTCTCCAGGATCGTTCTGCTGTGGATTCTCTTGGTTGATGGTGTTTTAATTGTGTTCTCTTCCAAAGTGCATGATGAAGGGATAATAATGCAAATTATTGATATTTTCTGGACATTTACAAACCACCTGAGCATTTGGCTTGCCACCTGTCTCAGTGTCCTCTACTGCCTGAAAATTGCCAGTTTTTCTCACCCTACATTCCTCTGGCTCAAGTGGAGAGTTTCCAGGATGGTCGTACAGATGATCGTGGGTGCGCTGGTCTTATCGTGCGCCAGTGCCCTGTCTCTGATCCATGAATTTAAGATGTATTCTATTCTCGGTGGGATCGATGGCACAGGGAATGTGACTGAGCACTTTAGAAAGAAAAGAAATGAATATAAGTTGATCCATGTTCTTGGGACTCTGTGGAACCTGCCTCCTCTGATTGTGTCTCTGGCCTCCTACTTTCTGCTCATCGTCTCTCTGGGGAGGCACACGCAGCGGATGGAGCAAAGCGGCACCAGCTCCGGAGATCCAAGCACTGAGGCCCACAAGAGGGCCATCAAAATCATCCTCTCCTTCCTCCTTCTCTTCCTGCTTTACTTTCTTGCCTTTTTAATTACATCATCCAGTTATTTCATACCAGGAACTGAGATGGTGAAGATAATTGGAGAACTCATTACCATGTTTTATCCTGCTAGCCACTCATTCATTCTCATTCTGGGAAACAGCAAGCTGAAGCATATGTTTGTGGGGATGCTGCGGTGTGAGTCTGGTCATCTGAAGCCTGGATCCAAAGGACCTGTTTCCCTGTAGAGTGACAGAGGGCACAGGTGGGAGCCCGGGCGTCCTTCGGCCTGGCTCAAGACTACAGGGCTCTTCCTGACCCTCCTGTGGTCCCGGTGCCGTGACGTCAGTAGCAGAGAAACACTACTGCATTGCCTTGTCCCATGGGGGACACATCTCATGGCTTCTCTTTGTATGGTTGTTTTGCAAGAGAGTGAAACAGTCTTTGGCAAATGTCAGGATAGTAACACTCTCACGGTGTAGGCATGTATTTTAAATGCTGTCAACAAAATGAGCTGATTACTAGCTTTAGCGTAAAGTTTATCCTGACAGTGATGAGCTGATGTAAATAACAGTGTAATGAACTTGAGGGAGGGAGCAAAAGCACTGCAGTTCCACAGACTTGGGTTTGCATTCTGGTTCTGTCCATTTCCAAGACCTTTGGCCTTAGGCGAGTTACTTAACCTTTCTGTGTGATCCCCTCTTACCTCATTTTAAAATGCAGACTCACCTACAGGCTGCTAGAGATTCGTGAGGCAATGCGTGCCAACATTTTAGAACAGCGTATCATGTGAAGCCTTCAGTGGGTGAGGCCGGTTTGGTAACTGACAGTGAATCGTGCAGCATAGAGCACTTCCTGGAGAGATAGTTCCCACAGATCCATTGCGTGAGGACAAAAGCAGTGGAGCGAGAATCAAGACCCTTGGATATTAGGCTCCAAACCAGGCTGGTGGTGGTCGTTTTACTTCAATAGTCCTGGTATTCCTTTATCATTTTGCTATCATTTCCCTTTATCAACTGCCGAGTAATTTTTTAGTTTTTAGATTGGGCAAAACTCAAAGCAGTTTGTTTTTTTTCCGCACTAACCAAGGTGCATGTTAGCTTTTAAAACTTGAGAGTTTTATAAAAAATAACGGAAGCAGGGGCGCCTGGGTGGCTCAGTTGGCTGAGCGTCTGGTCTTCGGCTCAGGTCACGATCTCACGGCTCGTGTGGTCTAACCCCGCGTCGGGCTCTGTGCTGACAGCTCAGAGCCTGGAGCCTGCTTCGGATTCTGTGTCTCCCTCTCTTTCTCCCCCTCTCCTGCTCGCTTGCTCTCTCAAAAATAAATAAACATTAAGAAAAATAGAAGCAGTTTTTATAAATTTAATAACTGTTATTTTTTTTTTAAACGTTTATTTATTTTTGAGACAGAGAGAGAGACAGAGCATGAACGGGGGAGGGGCAGAGAGAGAGGGAGACACAGAATCGGAAACAGGCTCCAGGCTCTGAGCCATCAGCCCAGAGCCTGACGCGGGGCTCAAACTCACGGACTGCGAGATCGTGACCTGGGCTGAAGTCGGACGCTTAACCGACTGAGCCACCCAGGCACCCCAATAAATGTTATTTTAATACAATTACACAGGAATTGAGTCAAGTAGTCAATGAGACTATTCTTACTTAAGATCATGAAAAATTCTCAAACTTGTGAATATAGACAGGACCCAGGGCAAATCTGAATCCAGATTTCTGTCACTGATGGAGCTCTCAGGTGTAGAGTGTTGTGGTTATGAAGGCAGGAGTGAGTGAGTTAACAGATGAAGAGTGCTTACAATCTCAGATGGAGGAAACAATAGCTGTTGCTGTCATTGTTATTTTGTGGAATAAGTCATATTTGGATGTAGCATTAAGGATCACCATACCACTTGGCATTTGGTCATGTGTAAGCAGAAGTTAATCTTGGGATTGTTCTGGGATTTATGTATTCATTTCTAAAGTTACAGGAATAAATGTCTTTTGGTCTGCACTGTTCGTTTTCAAATTGATTCTTGCCTCTTGAAGCTGCTAGGAAAATGCCTAATTCTGACATAACTTAAAATTCTCTTTCGGAAAGTTGTGTGTTGATGGGGCACCTGGGTGGCTCAGTCACTTAAGCATCTGACTCTTGATTTTGGATCACGCGATGATCTCACAGTTAGTGAGATCGAGCCCCGCCTCAGGCTCTGCACTGACAGCAAGGAGCCTACTTGGAATTCTCTCTCTGCCCCTCCCCCACTCATGCTCGCTCTTTCTCTCAGAATAAATAAAATTTAAAAAAGAAAAATGTTGAAACTCAAAAAATTATTTAATACTCATTCAATAATTCACTCAAATATAAGGATTTGAAATGGGTACTCTTGTAATTAATAAAAATCTGTGCTGCTTTCCAGCACAGGAAAGTTTCCCTATGGAAATCCATGCTGTCTTTTTTTTTTTTTTTTAAGTGTTTATTTAGTATTGAGAGAGAGAAAGCATGAGCAGGGGAGGGGCAAAGAGAGAGGGGGACAGAGTATCTAAAGTAGGCTCTGTGCTGACAGCAGACAGCCCGATGTGGGGCTCAAACTCATGAACCGCGAGATCATGACCTGCACCAAAGTCGGACGCTTTACTGACTGAGCTACCCAGGTGCCCCGGAAATCCATGCTGTCTTGATTGGCACCTGTTTTGTTAACGCTGATCCCCCCTTTTGAATTCATCTTCACCCACTCTTGAACACCTGTTCCTACTTTCTGTCACTTTGACGACTTCTCTGTCTAGCTCTGACCTTCTGGTTCTTTAGTTCTTAACCTGAGTTCCTGACTCTGCCTTCTAGCTTAGGTGTGGGGGGTTTTCTCTCTTTTAATTGAATATGACATTTTCCTGGAGGTTTTGGCTTGGCTGCTTTTTGGTTCTTAGTGCCTTTGGCTGACTTCTGAAGAATCCCTCCCTTCTGTTCCCGCTGGGGCTCCGTTAAATCTTACCTTAACCTAACAGATTCAGATATGGTGCTGGCGTTATACCACGTGAACATGCTGACGTTACCACCGTTAGTCGTGTCATTGGGCCTGGAGTGTGGGTGGAAACAGAGACTTCTGAGTGGGAGTGTGCTGTGGTAGTCTAACTGGCTGAGTGCAGAGTGACCTTCCCTGAGACGAAATGAAATCAGATTCGTATGCGTGGCATCCCCAACTGCTCTCGTGTTTCTTTCAGAGAAATGTGTAGGTGGCTCCCGCAAAATGTTGGACTTGGTTAATACGACATCAGTCATATGGGGACCGTCACTCATCAAAATTGGTGTTGGGAGTGGGCACGTGAGTCTGGGTAGTGGGTGAGTTGCTGATGAAAGGAGTCTCCTCTGTTGCTAGAGGCACAATGCTGGTAAGTTTGGCTGTTTTGGAGAGGATATGGTCTTCTAGATCTCTGAGGGGGGATGCCTAACCTGCCCACTCTTCAGTGAGGCCCAGTGCATGGGGAAGAATTACCTAATACCTCAGGCCCTGTTTTGAGCAAACCCGAGAGGCCATCTTGTTTGTTTTGTTTTACTTTCAATGAATTAGGTTTAGTTTCTAAAATCCCTTAAAACTCTTGAATCTAGTTGTTTCATGAACAAAGGACCAGAGTGTGGCTTTCCCCCACTGTGACCAGGTTCCTGGGGTCAAAGTATGGGGATGAGATTTGTCCCTGCGTTTGGAGGCAGTTCCTTGCCAGAACTTGTTTTGTTCTGAAGGCTGCCTCTTCTCCACACACATCCGTTCTTTAGTGCATCGCTGGTGTATTGCAGTAGGTGTATTAACGCATGAATCAGGAACAACTTATGACAGTAGCCTCATAAGACTTTCCAATTTTCCATCAGAGGCCCCTGCTTCTCATTTTTAGTATTCTCTGAAACCTTGGGCCAAGTTCACAAATCCTGATCCTTAATGAGATTGAGCTATAGTTTGGGTCTAGAGGGATCATAAAGAAAAATAAACAAACCAACAACAACAAAACAAAACAAAAACAACAAAACGACCCCCAAGTACATTCCAACATTTCTCAAAGAGTTTCAGTGTCTACCAATGTTCTTTGCCTTAAATGGCGTCCCTGATCTTTCCCAACAATTGATGAACAGAGCTGTCTAGATCTTAAAGTTGTGTATGTGATTTTCTTGTCTTGGGATAGGTGGAAGGGAAAGTCTGATCTTCTGTTGATATTCTGCAGGAAGCTCTGTTTTAAGAAAGCAAAGATGACCTCAAAAACTTCCAACAACTGCTGATGACAATTGTATGTTATTTTCTGGTATTCCTACATTTTGCTGGACTAGAAAAATGTATAGTGTAGGTGCTAAAAGTGTTATTTCTGGAGTCAAACACATTGGATTCAAATCCTGACCTCATGGTTAAGCGTTCGACTGAGGCTCAGGTCATGATCTCACAGTTTGTGAGTTCGAGCCCGGCATCGGGCTCTGTGCTGACAGCTCAGAGCCTGGAGCCTGCTTTGGATTCTGTCTCCCTCTCTCTCTGCCCTTCCTCTGCTCCTGCTCTGTCTCTCTCTCCCCGCAAAATAAATAAACATTAAAAAAAAAAAATCCTGACCTCATCACTTACTAGATACACGATCTTTGAAAAATTGCTAAACCTCCTTGGACTTCAGTTTCCTTCACTATAAAATAGGTAATTTTATAAAATGCCTCATAGGATTGGTGTGAGGATTAAATAAGACGATGTATGTAAGTTATTTTACCGACTAGAGCATAGTAAATACACAGCAAATATCAGCCACTAGTATTTTAGCTTATCAAGGGTCGAGACTTAGGCATGTGCCTCATGGAATTCTAGTCTTAGGATAGTGAATCCACAGAGTTTGTAGTTGCTGGTGGTATAAGAGGACATGATATACGTGAAAGCCTGCTCCTTCCAGTCCCCAGGGGATGGATGGTGGGAAGGAGAAGAGGGAGGCAGAAAGGGGATTGCACAGAGGGCAGATGAGAGTCCTGATTTCCCCCCTCTGAGGACTGCTTCAAAGCTCCCCGGTTGCAGTCAGTGGGAGCAGAACATAGGCGCTGACTCAGCCTTGAATGCAGGCAGAGCAAGCAGTAACCAAGGGACACAGACCTCTCCCTGGAAGACAAGGACACTGAGGGAGAGGACATGATGTTTCTACCATGAGATAGCATTGATCTCCCCCCTCTCTGCAGACACGTGGACCCTAATTAAGGGAGAGAAGCATGGCATCAGGACTATGTCTCAGATTTTCATTTTTTACATTATGTTTTATTTAAAAAATTAAAAAAAATTTAATTTATTTTTTATTTTTGAGAGAGAGAGACAGCGAGCTTGAGGGAGGGAGAGGGAGAATCTCAAGCAGGCTCCGTGCCCAGTGAGGAGCCCAGTGCAGGCTCAGTCCCACGACCCTGGGACCATGACCTGAGCCGAAATCAAGAGTTGGACACTTAACTGACTGGTGCACCCAGGCGCCTCATCAACTTTTAATTTTTAAATCTAAAGAGACTGAAAATTTTTCTGAAGACATTCTTTTCACTATCTCATTGGACTGAACACTTCCACCCCAACCAGCAGGTGGGAGCTCAGAAAAAAAACTGTATTACTTTTAGACAAAATTAAGAACTTTACTTTTTCTCTGCATGTATGTGTTTGTCAAGTGAATAAATTTTGTTGATCTCACTATAGTGAAATTGTCGTTGCGACTTGGTGGGGCTGGCCCGATGACAGAGCAGTATTTCCAGGTTAACTGAAAATAGTGTTTTCAGAAGCTCATGGGTGAGTTTGTCTGCATGTTCTGACTAGGGTTGGCACCACCTGTTGCTGAATAGGGTACTCACGGCCAGGGAGGGACGATTTCTGAACTCTTCTTGGTGGCTCGGCTTTGTACCCTAACTGCCCATCTAGCACCCCTCTTTGAGAAAGGGATGGGTTCCAGCTAGCTGCCGGATGCTGCTGTACTACTGTAGAAATAAATCTCTCACACCGTTTTGATTCTGGCTCATCTTGATTCCAGTTCATTTATACCACGGACATTTAGCTAACAGCCACTTTGCACCAAGCACTATACTAGACCAGTTGTTCTTCTCAAAAATGTCACATGTAGCGGGCACAAAAGACACCGAAACAAGTACTTCATCTCTGCATCACTGAAACAAATGCTTCAGATGTGATGAAGGGTTCTGGCACAGGTGATCTTTGTCTGTGGTCTCCTCTCGTGACAGCCACGAAAACGCGCTGCTCTGTTCCACTGCCGAGGTCCACCGCTGCATGGCCGTACTTCCTGCAGGTGGCTCTGAGCCAGCGATGGAGCACTGTGGAGTGCTGAGACAGGTTTTCCTCTGAGACTGAGACTCAGGTGCCCCTGCTGAACACACCATCACACCCCGTGTTTTTCCATAGCACCAGATACCCTGATCTCTGTCTTTTTGTCTGTCTCTCACACGGTTCTGTGTGTTTTTTGAAGGCAGCGTGCACTGTGCATGATTCTCCTGTTTCCCCAGCAGCTAACCTAGTGCCTGGCTAATGACAGCAGTTTGTTAAAGGAATGAACAAATGAGGGCAACAAGAGGAAGGAGCTCAGTCTCAGAAAGACCTGACAACTTAGCCACTGATTTTTCTATGATGTTTGGCAGTCACTTACTCATCCTCTTTTTCCTCACCTGTAAAAAAAAAAAAAGGGAGAAGCATATCTTCCTTCTAGAACTGTCTTAAGAATTGACTGAAGCTTAAGATGCCTGCTGCACTTCTGGGAACAGAGTAAGCATTAAAAACAGCCTAATAAATGGAAGTTTCCCTCTCTCTTCCTCCTACGCACCCATTAATAGGGGTGGGACTGCCCTAAAAAGACTTCTATCAGGGCGCCTGGGTGGCTTAGTCAGTTAAGCGTCTGACTTTGGCTCAGGTCATGATCTCACAATTTGTGGGTTCAAGGCCCGCGTCGGGTTCTGTGCTGACGGCTCAGAGCCTGGAGCCCGCTTCGGATTCTGTGTCTCCCTCTCTCTCTGCCCCTCCCCTGCTCATGCTGTGTCTCTCAAAAATAAATAAACGTTAAAAAAATTAAAACACAAAAAGCTTTCACGTCCCAAAGGCTCCAATTTCTCTTGTAGTAAGTTCATAGACATAGCTGCCAGGGTTGAGTCAAAGGACACACACATCAGGAGAGTCACCACACTCAAGGAAGCCCAAAGCAGGGAGCATCCATAGGATATTTATATTTAACTGATGGTAAAATTCTCATGCAGGGGGAGAAAGGGTTTTGTTAGTGCTTTTCCTATACTGACCTTTTCAGAAATAACTTCTGACAGAACCAGTGTGCTCACTGGTGACACTAGCCAGCGTGATCACATCCTGCTGATAGGTCCCCCTGCTACCGAGAACCCAACAGCCTTGTATGTCTCATTCTGAATGTGGTCTCTTGCTGCCCAGTAATGGGTCCTCCCACCCCCTTTGGAACATTTAATTCTTATATCTTACTCCATATTATCTATTCTGTTTAAATGTGATGTAACTGAATTACTTTAATGCAGTAGTCTATTTTGTAAATAATTAAGTGGAAATATGTGCTATGACATAATCTGCCCTTTAATCATTGTCTGGCTTGTTCACTCTGTTTGCCTGGTTCACTGATCTGGGCATGCTTCTGTCATTCGTGTCTCCTTAGTTTTGTGCAAACGCTTTTGTAAGCAGCTGGGCTCAAGGAATTTCTCCAGGCCTGCTTTCCTGTCATCTATCTTGAAGGGCCTCATGAATTCACTCCCTTCTCTGGACCTGGTAGTCTTCATATGTTAGCTGCTTCTGTTTGTCTATTCCTATTTGTACTTCTGTTCCCATAAGTACCGGGAGTTTGTATGCTCTATTTTGATGCCAGTTTTGTAACCTATATGTGGCTGCATTGAGGCTTGCACCTTGGGTTTCCCCAACTGCTGGAGTAGATAAGAGACGACATACTCCCGCACTCACTCATAGTCGTCGATAATATAATTTGCCAAGCATATGGTGCCCTTTAGTGTCTGAGGAGTTGCAGAGGAATCAGGCAGTGAGATGCCTATCAGGGCCACAAAACTATAGCTAAAGCGTTACTGTGTATTTGGTACTGGAGTACTTGGGCAGTTAAATGTCTAGGAAAGAGCCCACTGTGATGTAAGCATAAGCCCACATCTATAAAGGAAACACGTGAAATGGCTGACATTTTTTCCAAGCAGAAGTGATTGGAGACATTGTTCCAAGCAGAAGTGATATCGCAGCAAATGATTATGGCACAAATCTATATATGTGACTGGTGAGGGAATACAAAGTAAAGGAATCATCACCAAAGGATGGAATTAATTGAAAACATGCTCTCTCGAGGAAGCATGAAGTCCTCAAACTTGATCTGTTCATAACTGTAAATCACTGTAGGTGCCTGGGGACGAAAGAGTAATGCTGGCATGGCCAGAATGACAGATGGAGAAGATAGGGCTGCAACATCAACAGATGACAGGGGATAGAGAAGCTGGATTTTGGTAATCCATGGGTGTGTGGATGAGGGTGGGCGGGCGGGAATAAAGCCTGGGAACTTGCACAATATTCTGGGCGTGCTACGAAGAAAAGCTTCATTCACCGTGACACAGTGACACAAGCATCGCTGGACTGGGATCCTGTCACTCGGACTGGAAGTCCTTGGAACCATCCATAACTCCTCCCTCCAGCTGGCCTCCTCCTGGAGGAGTGGACTCCCGGGTTCACTGAGGCTGTTTGAGCCATTTCTAAGGAAAACAGGATATGAATGAAGAAGTGGTAATGCAATCCTTGGAAGATTTGCATCTCAGCAAAAGCAGCTGGCTCTTAGACCATTGATGGCTCATTTGCCACACGGGGGACAATTGGAAAAGGAAACCCTTCCTGGCTGGTACTGATGCCTCCTTGTACTTCTCAGGATTTCTCCTGCCCCTGCACCGGCACCACCACCGCTGAGTTCTCAATGAGTAAAGATGCATCAGATACTCTTCTTATCTGCTCTTACTGTCTCAGCAATTTTGAATTTTGTAGGACTCATTGTAAATCTGTTTATCGTAGTGGTCAACTACAGGACTTGGGTCCAAAGCCACAGAATCTCCTCTTCTAATAGGATCCTGTTCAGCTTGGGCGTCACCAGATTTATTATGCTAGGACTGTTTCTCCTGAACATTATCTACCTGTTCACCTCTCCACATGTCGAAAGGTCAGTCCACCTGTCCACTTTTTTCCTGTTGTGTTGGATGTTTTTGGAGTCTACTAGTCTCTGGCTTGTAACCTTGCTCAATGCCTTGTACTGTGTGAAGATTACTGACTTCCAACACTCAATATTCCTCCTGCTGAAACGAAAGCTGTCCCCAAAGATCCCCAGGCTGCTGCTGGCCTGCGTGCTGATCTCTGCCTTCTCCACTCTCCTGTATGTTGTGCTCACACAGACATCACCCTTTCCTGAGTTTCTGACTGGGAGCAATGGTACAGTATGTGACATCAATAAGAGCATCTTGTCTTTGGTGACCTCCTTGGTCCTGAGCTCCTTTCTCCAGTTCATCATGAATGTGACTTCTGCTTCCTTGTTAATACATTCCTTGAGGAGACATATACAGAAGATGCAGAAAAACGCCACTGATTTTTGGAATCCCCAGACTGAAGCTCATATGGGTGCTATGAAGCTAATGATCTATTTCCTCATCCTCTACATTCCATATTCACTTGCTACCCTGCTACAGTATCTCCCTTCCGTACAGATGGATTTGGGAGCCACATCCATCTGTATGATTATTTCCACCTTTTATCCTCCAGGACATTCTGTTCTCATTATTCTCACACATCCTAAACTGAAAACAAAAGCAAAGAAGATTCTTTGTTTCAACATATGGTGGAATTTCAGTAGTAAATAGTGGCGGGAGTCACCTCCTGGTTTGGGAGCAAGATTTTCTCCATTAGCGGTTTTCCCAATGGTCTGAGAAATTCATTTTTGTAATTATTATTTTTTTTTTTTAATTTTTTTTTCAACGTTTATTTATTTTGGGGACAGAGAGAGACAGAGCATGAACGGGGGAGGGGCAGAGAGAGAGGGAGACACAGAATCGGAAACAGGCTCCAGGCTCCGAGCCATCAGCCCAGAGCCTGACGCGGGGCTCGAACTCACGGACCGCGAGATCGTGACCTGGCTGAAGTCGGACGCTTAACCGACTGCGCCACCCAGGTGCCCCTCATTTTTGTAATTATTGATCTGACTTCCTGGGCCTTTGAGTGCCTGTATGTCAGTTCATTCTGCAATTTAAAAAATTTAAAATATTAGGCAGTTTTTTTTTTTGTTTTTTTGTTTTTTTTTTTTCCTGAGGAGCTTGCTTGAGGCATTACTTATCATGGAGTTTGCATGAGTGTTGCATCCCTGGCTAAGTGGAAGTCACCACATTGTTCCATGGGCTACTCAAGTATAAGGGGACGTTCCCCTAAATTAAACAATACATTAGAGTTCACATCATTAAATTTTTGAGGTTCAGTTAAAGAGCCCTGGGTAAGGGCTTAGCAATGAGTGAATCAGGAGTCAGCAGACTGGCTTAAAATTAGCAAGAGGATGCAAAGAGCAAAGGAAGAAAGGAAAGGTTTAGAGAGGAAAAGGAAGAAAGAGAAAGATGAAACAGGTATATACTGTGGCAGGTGTTACAGAAAAAGCACCCTCCCCTTTTGGGTCACAGTAACTGAGCTATTATTACCAAGAAACTCTAGGAGTGAACTTCTCGGTTTGCTCTGGAAAGAAGGGAAGGGTCAGAATGGAGGGAAGTGATTAAGTATTAAAGAAGCTGAATCCAGGAGAGTTCCAAGGATCTTAAAATCTAGGGAGCTAGCCTGAGGTCAAAAGCAAGTGCCAAATAGTGAAATCAATGCAATCTGAGTGCAACTTTACAAAAGACTGTACCCCGTCACATGATATGGAATTCAGGGGAAAGCCAAGAGGAGCCATTGGATTCGTGGTGGGAGCATCAGACTTTTGATGCCTAGATATCATCTGCTTATGATTTTATGTACTGAGCTGTATGGACACTGCACAATTATCCAGGAGAACACTTTTTTTTGGAGGGGAGAAGGGTTGGAACAGGAGGACTGGCTACAGAGGAACAGGAATCTGAAGATGGAATATTGATCAGTTTTGGGATGGGAATTGAAGGGTAATAACTCATATTTATACATTTTTTGTACTTCTAAAATATTTATGTAATATTTACATGTGTCAAAATAAATAATCTTATTAAATAACATTCTCTTCATTCTCTTCATTAAATGAGAAATCTCCAAATTTTACAAATTACCTGTTATTTCCCATTCTGGACACCACAATCTTGACTGCATTATTCAGTAAGGATTACTCAAACTGATATTTTAGGCTTAGAAAAAAAAAAAAAACCAAGGTTTTCATCATGTTAGAATGTTAAGATTAGGAGATAAGAGGATTACTGAGGATGATTAAATCCATGACAGAAGAACTCTAAATGAGTAGCAGAAAGCCTTGTGGTCTCCGTAGTAGTCTTCTCTTCCGTAGTAACAGAATTTTTAGCTACCCAGAATTTTGGCAGCAAATTACATATTACAGCTTTCTCTTCTAAGTAGGTATTATGTGTGATCAAGTTCTTCCAATAGAGTATGTGGAGAAGTGATGTGTGTAATTTCCAGGTGGTGCCCCTAGAACAGGTATGCCCTCCTTTCCCCTTTTCCCTTTCTTTCTTCCTGTGGTCTCGAGTGCGGGATGTAATGATTGGCCATCTTGGATGAGTAGATGAAGTGACTTCCTGGGGATGGTGGAGGAATCATCCATCCTAGTTGGCTTCACAGTTTCTGATACCACAGTTTCTGCCACACCAGCTCTGGACTGTTTACTCCAGGACCATTCATGGGAAATAAATATCTCCATTCTTTCAGACTGTAGTTTTGGGTCTCTATTGCCTTACTCAACAAACTTATGCTATACCATATTCCTTTGTTTGGGCACTTGCCCATAGTCCTCTCTGGGCAGACTTTTTAACAATGCTGTGGGTTTGGAGTTTTCTGGTTCCAATATGCTCTGCCACTAAATACTTACTAACCGGGAATTAAAAAAAAAATTTAGAGTTTATTTCTTCAAGATGTGATAACTTATATGCTCTCTAATATGCAGTATCCTTCACTTCCCTGTATTCTCTGCCTATTAAGAGAAGGGAGGGATGTTTAAGACTCTTCATTAAGAAGAGTCACTTTCGGGGCGCCTTGGTGGCTCAGTCAGTTAAGTGTCTGACTTCAGCTCAGGTCACAATCTCACAGTTTGTGGGTTCAAGCCCCGCGTCGGGCTCTGTGCTGACAGCTCAGAGCCTGGAGCTTGCTTCAGATTCTGTGTCTCCTTCACTCTCTGCCCCTCCCCTTCTCATGCTCTCTCTTTCTGTCTCAAAAATAAATAAACATTAAAAAATTAAAAAAAAAAAAAAAGAAGAGTCACTCTTAGAAATGAAGGGTGAGT
Organism: Puma concolor; assembly: GCF_028749965.1. NCBI lineage: Eukaryota > Metazoa > Chordata > Mammalia > Carnivora > Felidae > Puma > Puma concolor. The sequence goes on along the minus strand of NC_141668.1, from coordinate 13,593,618 downwards.
GCCAGGGCAGTGTCTGTGTAACCTCATGAAACATACACTATGGTAGCTATAACTTGGGGCCATTGCCATTTAACTTTGAACTGCTATAGCCCAATATTGTCTGAGCTGCATTTCTATATGCTATTTTATTGGTTCCTCACAACTTCTTAGATAATGTTGATATTACCTATTATACAGATGAAAAAGTTGAGGCACAAACAGGTATTATAAATGGCTCATAAACTAAACTAGAAAGGGGTAGATTTAAGGCTCCAATTTGTCTTCTAATTTTAAAGTCTAGTTCTTTTTTAAGTATGTATACCACAAGGTGGATGGAAAGATTGGGACAGTGTAGCATCATGCCGATTTATAAAGCTTTATCTTTTAGGATAAGAAGAAAATATTCAAAAGGGTGTTAGTTGTGTTAGTTGTATTTATGCTTTTTTTTTTTTTTTTTTTGAGGAAACTCCGTACTGTTTTCCATAGTAGCTACACCAATTTGCATTCCCACCAAAGGTAGAAGAGGTTTCCCCTTTCTCCACATCCTCACCAACACTTAATTGTTTCTTGTGTTGTTGATTTTAGCCATTCTGATAGGTGTCAGGTGATATTGTAGTTTTGATTTGCATTTCCCTGATGATGAGTGATGTTGAGCATCTTTTCATGTCTGTCGTCCATCTGGATATCTTTGGAGAAATGTCTGTTTATGTCTTCTGCCCATTTTTTAATTGGATTATTTGTTTTTTGGGTGTTGAGTTATATCTGTTCTTTCTATATTTTGGATACTAACCCTTTATTGGATAAGTCATTTGCAAATATCTCCTCCCAGTCTGTAGGTTGCCTTTTAATTTTGTTGATTTTTTTCCTTCCCTGTGCAGAAGCATTTTATTTCAGGTGAGATATATCTTTAAACTAAAAGTGTAGCAACATTAAAGAAGAAGCCATTTTAAAATTTATTTTGAATGTTGCAACTTGGGCAGGGATAGGCCACTAGAAAGGTGATGGGACAGTGGATATAGTTTATGCATGAACTAAGTGAAATTCTTATCCATTCTAAGGATTTTTACTTTTTCATTTCAAAACCACTTAAAATTTGAGTATAGTTGACACACAATGTTGCATTAGTTTCAGGTGTACAACATAGTGATCAGACAAGTTTTTGTATTTGCTGTGCTTACCGCAAGCCTAACTACCACCTGTCACCATACAAGCTATTGCAATATCATTGTATTCCCTATGCTGTGCCTTTTGTTCTTGTCATTTGTTCATTCTGAAACTAGAAGCTTGTACCTTCCACTCCCCTTCACCCATTTTTCCTGTCCCCTCATCACCCCCCTCAACCATCAGTTTGTTTTTATGGGTCATTTCAAGGACTTTAAAAGTTTCTTTACGTTGCCTAAATGTTACTTAAACATGTGTGACTTTGGGCTTTCCTAATCACTATTACTAGCATTTTGTCCATGAGCCATTTTCAGTTTCAGTTGTTTAAAGAACAAACAAATGAAAGAAGGGGTTTAGAGGAAGGAGACATTAGTCGTTGAAAGCATGAATTGAATGTAACTTTTAAGATAGCCCTAAATGCAAGAGCCTTCAGGTTAAACTGAAGCTTACTGAAGGTATTTAAAATAAATTTCTCAATAATGTTCTTGTTTTGTAAGTTAGAGCTGGAGCCGGAGCTGGAGTTGGAGCCTCTAGTCTAGCCTGCTGCTTCTCAAGGAGGGCCAGAGAGGTGAGAAGCAGCCGGGATCTGCTGGGAATTCTATTCGCATTTTGTATGCTCTGCCTCCCATTTCTCTTGGGTGGGTGTAGAGGGGGAAGCAGTGGTTTGACACAACTCCCAGGGATTTGAATAGCTGGCCCTTGGCCAGTTTTATTCTCTGAGGAAAAAAGTGTGAAAGGGAACTCGGCATCTGTGTAAGAATTTGCCTGGCAAGGAAATTAATAACAAGGAAGTGATGTGAGTTAATGGAGGTTGGGGTGGAAGGGGAGGGAGAGAGCATGGAGGGTAAGGATGACAGCAGGGGAGGGGCAAAGACTGCACACCATCCTCCCTTAGCTAAGTGGGGTGGGGGTGGGGTCAGTCTTCTGGGGAAGCACCAATTTTTTTTTTTTTTTTCGACGTTTATTTATTTTTGGGACAGAGAGAGACAGAGCATGAACGGGCGAGGGGCAGAGAGAGAGGGAGACACAGAATCGGAAACAGGCTCCAGGCTCCGAGCCATCAGCCCAGAGCCCGACGCGGGGCTCGAACTCACGGACCGCGAGATCGTGACCTGGCTGAAGTCGGACGCTTAACCGACTGCGCCACCCAGGCGCCCCAGCACCAATTTTAACAGGTCACAACAGGCTTTTGTTCTCTGGATTATGGCTGGGGGCTATAAAGGGCCTGGGAAAAGGCAAGCCTGTAACCCTGTGTGGGTAGGAAGGAGCAAGAGGCTCTGGGTAAATGACTTGATGTGTGTATACACATCTTGTGTGCAGACAAGGTGTCTCAACACAGGTACACGCTTGATTTGTTTGATAATACTTCTGACCTGTTTTAAATACAGGAAAATTATTTATCTCAGTTTTGCTGCTTTCACAGTTGGGACGATGACAATGTAATGATGATCTGAATCCAGACATCTCAAGAGAGGAAATAGTGGAAGATACTGATATTGATACTACTCTCGAACTCCTACTGACCTCTCTATGCTGCTGACTTCTGTCAAAGGCCTGGGCTAATCATAATCTGTCTCTCATCTTTATTTTTGCTTCTCAGAAGTTCTGGAATTATATAGAGCCCATCATCTTCCTTTAGAGGCAGCAACTGAATTCATCCTGTATTTGCACAGCGTGAATATTAGCAGACTTCAGGCACTCTCCTACTTTACTTATTTTATTTACCTTCAAGTTAATTAGCATATGGTGCAGTATTGGTTTTAGGAGTAGTCTCTATTGAAAGGAATGATAGTGGAGACAAATCACCAAGGAAGGAAAGAAAAATAGCGTTAATTAGGTAATACTATTTTCTAGGCACAAAGCTAGGTAATTTCATATGCCCTTTTATCATCACAATAGCCACGTGAGGCAAATTGTTAAACATCAGAATTTTTATAAAGAGGAACCTGAAGCTCTAAGAAGCCAATTGACTGGTTAAGGCCATAGCTACTAACTGGTTGAGTCAGGCGGCAAACTCAAATCTTTTTTCTTTTCTTTTCTTTTTTTTTTTTTAATTTTTTTTTCAACGTTTATTTATTTTTGGGACAGAGAGAGACAGAGCATGAACGGGGGAGGGGCAGAGAGAGAGGGAGACACAGAATCGGAAACAGGCTCCAGGCTCTGAGCCATCAGCCCAGAGCCCGACGCGGGGCTCGAACTCCCGGACCGCGAGATCGTGACCTGGCTGAAGTCGGACGCTTAACCGACTGCGCCACCCAGGCGCCCCAACTCAAATCTTTTTGAAGCACCTTGCCTTTCTGTGAATGGCCACGAGTACTCCACTTATAAGTTCTGCCCCCAGGGAGTTAGTCCTGAGGTTTGTGTCCCAAGGAGGGCTGGTGCCCATGCGCTATGTGTGATCACTTGGCTGTGGCTGAGCGGATATTCAGAAGGCTCCACCTGCCCTCTCTCTTGCCCCTTTTCTTAGCCTGATCTTACAAGTCATGGGAAGACCCTAGTCTTCTCTAGAAAAACACAGTTCTCAAACTGTTAAAAACATAAGTGTTCATGCAAATGGCTTCATGTCACTGTGTTTTATATAACTTGTCAAAAATAAAGTTGTGATTTTTTATTTTATTTTACAGAAAAGTTCCAAAAGGAGTACAGAGAGCTCCCAGATTTCCCTCATTCAGTTTTCCTGATGTTGATACCTTACATAAGCTGGGGCACTGGCTACCTGCTCATCCAAAGCCAAGTGCTCCCAGGTTCACATTAGCACCAGCCCTCAGGGGAGCACAAATCAGCATGGATACATCGATTGTTAACTAAACCACAGACCTCATTCAGATTTTTCCAGTTTTCACACTCATGTTCTTATTCTGTTCCAGGATCCAATCTGAGATATCATGTTGCATGTAGTTATCGGGTGCTCTTAGTCTCTAATGGTCTTTGATATTTCTCAATCATGCATTGTTTTCATGATCATGAAACATTTTGTAAAATGTCCCTCGATCTGAGTTTGTCTGATGTTAGACTGAGGTTGTGGGCCTTTGGGGAGGAGTCCAGCAGAGATGAGGCACCCTTCTCCTCATGTAACACCGGGGGATAATGATATCATCTTGACTTCTCGCTGGTCGTGTTCACTTTGACTGCTTGGTTAAGGTGGTGTTTGCTGGGTTTCTCCACTGTCAGGTTTGGTTACTCTGTTCCCTTTTCCAGTGTCTCTTGTTTAGGAGTCTCCCAAGTCCATCTCACTCTCAAGAGAAGGGGAATTAAGCTCCGCCTCCTAGAGGGTCCCCCAGCTTCCGTCTGCTGTACTTACCTCTCTCTCCAAATTTTCATACTCATGGAGGCAGACAAAAATACCCCCTGTACTCTCATCTTCCAAGCCCCTCACCCCTGTGCTTTTACTCCATTCAGTTTCTCCACCCCAGCCTGCTACCGATTCTTATCATAATCTTCGTCGAGGATTGTGATCCTTGCTGCATGCAGGGCCTGGGACTGCACTCCTCTTCCTCCCTCCAAATCCCTACCTGAAAGCCAGTACCCAAGAAGCGGTACTGACCCACTGAGCAAGAACTCCACTGCTTCATAAGGTGGTGGGGAAGGAAGCTGGAAAGACTATGAATATACACACTTTGATAATTTCTGTTCCTGTTACATATGACTCAGTCTGCTCAATTCAGAATTGCAGAATGTCTCATGCAGCTCATTAAGAGAAACTTTGCTCAGGTTCACAGCTGCTACAGAAGAGTTGCCTCAAAGCCGTCTAGGAGCAAAGTAGGTACAGTCCTGGGAAGCACTGTGAATAGGAATACAGCATGTTCGAGTCACTGAGATAAGTCAGATGGGGCATGGGGAAGAAGCTGTACTCAGCCTGGCAATGTGGTGGAGGAAGGGCATTTTTTGGGTGAAGATGTCAGATCTGAGTGTTTGGAAGTGCTGCCTGTTCTTTGTTTCTTTTCTACCCATACCTTTTAAACTGCTTATTTTTTTTGACTAAAAATACATGTATTTAAGGCTTACAATAGGATGAATTGATATACATATACATAGTGAAGAGATGACTGAAGTCAAACTCGTTAACATGCAATCACCTCACACGGGTACCATTGTTGTGTGTGTGACGAGCGCACCTGAAATGTCCTCTCTCAGCACATGCCCAGCAGTCAGTACAGTCTTACTGACCCGGTCAGTATGCTGTCCGTCAGATCTCTAGACTTACCCATCCTACGTAACACCTCCTCATCTCCTCCGCCTCCTCACCCCTGATAGCTGCCATTCTGCTTCTTTCTACTCGACTTTTTATATTCCACATATAGGTGAGGTCATGCATTCTGTTTCGTATGTGTGTCTGGCTTATTTCACTTAGCATAGTTCCTTTTAGGTTCATCCATATTGTTGCAAATGGCAGGATCTCCTTTATTAAGGCTGAATAACACACACACACACACACACACACAAACACACAAACACACTCACACATGCACATCTTTCTCAGCTTTCAATGGTGTTATGTCCAATAAATTCATCGTTTAAATCACATGTTGAAAACATTATGGCTTAGCCTAGCCTACCTTAAATGTGATCAGAACACTTACATTAGCCTATAGTTGGGCCAAATTATCTAATATAAAGCCTGTTTTATAAAAATGTGTTGAATATCTCATGTAATATGTTGACTACTCTACTGAACATGAAAAAACGAATGGTTGTCAGTTTATCAGCTTACCTCTGTGATTGTGTGACTGGCTGGGAGCTGTGGCTCATGCCGCTGGCTAGCATCACGAGACAGTGTCATACTGTGTATCCCAGGAAAAGATCAAAATTCAAAATTTTAAGTACAGTTTCTACTGAATGTGTATCCCTTTTGTGCCATTATGAAGTCAAGAAATGGTAAGTTGAAGCATTGTAAATTGGACGCTGTCTCTCTCTATATGTCTGTCTATCATTTATCTATGACAATTTCTTTATTCATCTGTTGATGGAAATTTAGGTTGTTTCCGTATCTTGACTAATATGATTAATGCCCCAATAAATATGGGAGCACAGATATCTTTTTGAGATCCTGAGGAGGGATTGCTGGATCATATGGTAGTTCTATTTTTATTTTTTTAAGAAACCTCTATACTGTCATCTATAATAGCTGTACCAATTTACATTCCCACCAAAGGTGTGCAAAATTTCTCTTTTCTCCACGTCTTTACTAATACTTTTTATCTTTTATTTTCTTTTGATAACAGCCATTGTAATGATCTAAAGTGATATTTCATTCTGATTTTGACTTGCATTTCCCTGATGATTAGTGATGTTGAGCACCTTTTCATGTACCTGTTAGCCATTTATATGTCTTTTTTGGAAAAATGACCGTCTTAGGTCCTTTGCCTATTTTTTAAATTGGGTTGTTTGCTTTTTTGCTATTGAATAGTATGCGTTCCTTACATATTTTGGATAGTAACCCCTTATCAGATGTATGGTTTTCAAGTATTTTCTCCCAATTTATAGGCTGCCTTTCATTTTGTTGATTGTTTTCCTTGTTGAGCAGAAGCTTATTCATACTGTTATTCTATATAGGATAGACTGCTTTGTTGTGCTGAGTAGAAAGCCGTAGTTTACTTTCCCCCTCTGAGGGTCTCTTCTGGTGCTTGTATTCCCCTTGGTCTCTCATGGACTTTCTTTCCTTGGTTCAGGTACTGTGAGGATGGCTGAAAGCCCAGAGCAGTGGAATAGTAGGCATATGAATGGAAGGGACTTTGGTAGAAAGAGGTGTGGTAGTGTTATGGCCAACGTGGTCGGGTTGCATCAAAAGTAGAAACCAAGTGGTTGTTCTGGTAAACTAGAGAATGCTGAGGTTGTTACTCTCCAGATACAGTCCTTCGTTTCAGCCCTTGGTTTGGGGGCTGATATGCTGAGCAATTCATTCTGTATGGAAATGAACTCGTAGTGTGATTCCCAGATTTCTCTCCACGCTGACCTCCTCTAGCACTGATTATGCAGCAGTAAATATTTATCCTGTCTCCTAGTTGTTTTCATTCATTTTCTCACCCTATCCTTTTCTTTTTCCCTGCCGTTGGAACAGGCCTTTGTATGTGTATAAATACAACTCTATGGTTATATGCTCAAGGTACAAACATGTTAAAACAGTATTGATTATTTGCCTCTCCCACTAGAATGTCAGCTCTGTGACACTAGGGACTTTGTTTTTTGGCCATTATCTCCCTCGAGACTGGACTAGGGGCCTGGCACACGGTAGGCATTTGATAAATATTTGCTAAAGCATTCATAAATGTTGTACTTTCCCTGTTTATAACATGAGGTGCTTTGCATTTGCCACTGGTGAGATTCTCAGAATGTCTATTTTGGTTTGGCGGAGTTGGGTGGGTAGGAACAAGTTTCCAGGGTACCTACGGATTTTACTTGCTTCCTTTGGAAGGGTGGTCTGTAGCTGTGGCTTGTTCCTCATCTCAGATTCCAGACCAGCTTCATGCACATGGAAATGGAAGTGAGACTCTTACCTTCCAGAACATTACTTGTGTTCACAGCTTTGCCTTCTTTGCCAGAGAATGGATTTCAAAGGACAGTGACAGAATCTGAACTCTGAGAAGTGAAATGTTCCTCTCTAATACTCCATCACTCGTAGGGGATCTGAGGCTCAGCCAGGAGCCACACACATTCATCACTGAAGCAGGGAATCTTTTGGGACATCAGTGAGACTCCTGTCCCCAGCCATGCTGTCTGCTGCCCTAGCACTGCTGATGGTGGTGGCAGTGGCTGAATTTCTCATTGGACTGGTTGGGAATAGAGTCCTTGTGATCTGGGGTTTTGGAGAATGGGTCAGAACATGTAAAGGGATCCCTATACAAACTCACTGTCCTGGGTGTGGTGGCTGTCAGTGTCTTCTACTGCAGGAAGATCCTGACCTTTGTTAAAAGGTCTGCTCATGGCTGAAGCAGAGGGTCTGCGGCTGGGTTTTGTTTTCTTCTAAAGTCTTTCAAGATCACTTTGCACTTTCTTCCACACCCATGTTGCCGCCGCCATCATTTTCTTCTTCTTCTTTCTTCTTTCTTCTTTCTTTCTTTCTTTCTTTCTTTCTTTCTTTCTTTCTTTCTTTCTTTCTTCTTCTTCTTCTTCTTCTTCTTCTTCTTCTTCTTCTTCTTCTTCCTCTTCTTCTTCTTCTTCTTCTTTTACCATATCTTATTTATTTATTATTTTAATTCCACCATAGTTATTTTTTCTTTTTATATACTTAAAAATTTTTTTCAATTAGTATTTTTTTATTAAATATAATTTATTGTCAAATTGGTTTCCATACAACACCCAGTGGTCATCCCAACAGGTGCCCTCCTCAATGCCCATCACCCACTTTCCCCTCTCCCACACCCCCCATCAACCCTCAGTTTGTTCTCAGTATTTAAGAGTCTCTTATGGTTTACCTCCTTCCCTCTCTGTAACTTTTTTCCCCCTTCCCCTTCCTCATGGTCTTCTGTTAAGTTTCTCAGGATCCACATATGAGTGAAAACATATGGTATCTGTCCTTCTCTGCCTGACTTATTTCACTTAGCATAATACTCTCCAGTTCCATCCACGTTGCTACAAATGGCCAGATTTCATTCTTTCTCATTGCCAAGTAGTATTCCATTGTATATATAAACCACATCTTCTTTATCCATTCGTCGGTTGATGGACATTTAGGCTCTTTCCATAATTTGACTATTGTTGAAAGTGCTGCTATAAACATTGGAGTACAAGTGCCCCTGTGCATCAGCACTCCTGTATCCCTTGGGTAAATTCCTAGCAGTGCTATTGCTGGGTCATAGGGTAGGTCTATTTTTAATTTTTTGAGGAATCTCCATAGTGTTTTCCAGAGCAGCTGCACCAGTTTGCATTCCCACCAACAGTGCAAGAGGGTTCCCATTTCTCCACATCCTCTCCAGCATCTGTAGTCTCCTGATTTGTTCATTTTAGCCACTCTGACTGGTGTGAGATGATATCTCAGTGTGGTTTTGATTTGTATTTCCCTGATAAGGAGTGACGTTGAGCATCTTTTCATGTGTCTGTTGGCCACCTGGATGTCTTCTTTAGAAAAGTGTCTATTCATGTCTTCTGCCCATTTCTTCACTGGATTATTTGTTTTTCGGGTATGGAGTTTGGTGAGTTCTTTATAGGTTTTGGGTACTAACCCTTTGTCTGATATGTCATTTGCAAATATCTTTTCCCATTCCATCGGTTGTTTTTTAGTTCTGTTGACTGTTTCCTTTGCAGTCCATGCTGCCTTCTTAAGAAGCTAGCCTAGCCTTCCTCCTTTTTTCTTATTCAATTACTCTTTCTCCTCATTCCTCATAGTTTCTGGCCTGGTTTGACCACTGTATTTGTTTTCTATTTGCCGTGTAGCAACACATACCTAGCTGTTTAAAACAGCATACACATTTATGTCCCAGTTTCTGTGGATAAAGAGTCCAGGCACAGCCTAAGTGGGCCCTCTGTGTAGAGTCTTAAAAGCTGTAATCAAGATGTTGACTAGGCTGATTTTTTGGAGCTCAGGGTGCTTTTCCAAGCCCACTCGTTGTTTGCAGAATTCAGTTCCTTGTGGTTGTTAAACCAAGGACCCTGTTTTCCTACTGGCTGTCTTCTGGGGTCCCATCTCAACACCCCACAGTTTATTGCCATATGTCTTTCTCATGGTCTGGTGAGATTCTTTAAGGCCAGAAGGAGGGCCCAGTTTCTCTTTCCAAACTGTGACTGATTAGGTTAGGTCCACTCAGTAATCTTTGAGTAGCTCAAATGCAAGTGATTTAATTACATTTGCAGAAGTCCTTCATCTTTGCCATATAATATAACCCAATCACAGAAGTGATAAGCTGTTTTATTCATAGTCCTACCACTGCTCAAGGATTACTCAGGACATGTCCACCAATGGGTGGAAATGTTAGAGGCTATCTTATAATTTGCCCTTCTACAAACATCTGTGTTGGGCTGGTCCCAAGGAAGTTGGAATCTGGAAAATAAATGAATCACTTTTCCTATATTTCTTTTTTAAAACTTTTTTTTTTTAACGTTTATTTATTTTTGAGACAGAGAGAGACAGAGCATGAACGGGGGAGGGTCAGAGAGAGAGGGAGACACAGAATCTGAAAGAGGCTCCAGGCTCTGAGCTGTCAGCACAGACCCCGACGCGGGGCTCGAACCCACAGACCGCGAGATCATGATCTGAGCTGAAGTCGGCCGCCCAACCGACTGAGCCACCCAGGCGCCCCTCCTATATTTCTTGATTAACTGTACTAGTCTTTTTTTGCTTATTTGAGCTCATTTCCTTTCTGTAAGACTCCAGTATGAGATATATGCTGAGTCATGTGTGTGTGGATAATTGATCATAAAGGAAAGATGGCCTTAAAGACCTTGATTAGCAGTAATGGTTCCTTTCCCTAACTTACATTTTTAAAAAATTATTTGGCACCTAAATATACTGTGTTTTTATTCTCTGATTGTTTTCTTCCTTAAAACTTCCCCTACTTTCCTCTTTGATAATGAAATATATTCTACTTGGTTATTATTTTTTTGGTAATGAAATATATTTTAAATTCAGCTGTATCCAGCTCTCATGCTTATATGTTCAAAGTACTTTTTATGAGAATAAAATTAATTTTTTATAATATAAGCTCACATTTGGCACTGTATAAAACCTGAGAACGGGGGAGCCTGGGTGGCTCAGTCGGTTGAGCGTCTGACTCTGGATTTCACCTCGGGTCATGATCCCAGGGCTGTGGGATTGAGCCTTACATCAGGCTTCATGCTAAGTGTGGAGTCTGCTTAAGATTCTTTCTCTCTGTCCCTCTGCCCCTCTCCTCTATTTGTGCTCTCTCTCTAAAAAAAACCCCAAGCCCCCCCCCCCCAAAAAAAAAAACCAACCAGAGAATGTTTGGATTTGGTCTTGTTACTGTATTATGTGCTGGTGTCTAGATGCTAGCCCATGACCCTTGAGAAGGGGAGTTGGTGTCTATGGTCCTGCTTCAAATCTCTGAGTGTAGGTTCAGTGTGTTCATGTGGGTGCAAATACGGAGGGGTCATAACTTCTAAATTCTCTGTGCCTGGTTACAGCTATTCAGTTTTAGAGGACAGGTTCCAGAAGGGCAAGGCCAAATCCAGATTTTGTGGTTTGAAAACTTACCTTGAGTGTGGCATCACCCTCTGGGGATCTGAAGCTCAGCCAGGAGCCACACACATTCATCTGTTGAGGCAGGACATTTTCTGTGAAGGAAGTGAGAGACTCCTGACCCCAGCCATACTGTCTGCCGCCCTAGCACTGCTGATGGTGGTGAGAGTGGCCGAATTTCTCATTGGCCTGGTTGGAAATGGAGTCCTTGTGGTTTGGAGTTTTGGAGAACGGGTCAGAAAATTCAACGGGTCCTTATACAACCTCATTTTCCCGGGCCTGGCCGTTTGCTGATTTCTCCTGTGGTGGCTGATTATGATGGACTTAACCCTGTTTCTGCTTTTCCAGAGCAGCCGTTGGCTTTGCTACCTCAGTGTCTTCTGGATCCTGGTAAGCCAGGCCAGCTTGTGGTTTGCCACTTTCCTCAGTGTCTTCTACTGTAGGAAGATCACAGCCCTTGAACACCCTACCCTGTCTGTCTATGGCTGAAGCAGAGGGCCTATCGCCTGAGTCTCTGGTGCCTTCTGGGGTACCTCATGATAAATTTGTTACTTGTGGCTCACATTGGCTTAACATCCAAAATCCTTCCCAAGGCAACAACAGCATTATGTGCACCCTTTCAAACTGGTACTACATGTATATATTAAAGCTCACTGCAGGAAGCGGGTTGCCTTTCATGGTGTTTCTTGTTCCTTCTGGGATGCCGATTGATTGTCTCTTTCTGTAGACACCACAAGAAGATGAAGGTGCATACAGCTGTAGGAAAGATGCTTGGGCCCAGCCTCACATCACTGCCCTGAAGCCCTTGACCTTCTTCCTTATCCTTCGCGTGGTTTATATCCTGGCCAGCCCCTTTCCCATCACCTCCAAGTATTCTGCTAATCTCCCCGTTGTCTTCATTTCCAAGACCCTCATGGCTGCCTATCCTTCTCTTCATTCTGTCATATTGATCATGGGGAATCCCAGGATGAAGCAGACTTGTTAGAGAATCCTGTGGAAGATATTGTATGCTTGGAGATCCTGAGGCCCTTGATCTGGAGAGAAACGAGTGCTCAGAATACTCTTTTGAGTCAGTTTTTGGTAGCTCTTTATAAGGGAGCTGACATTCATGTCTGTAAAATTTTTTCTTCTCTGACACCAAATCAACAGATGATCTACAGGAAGTACAGAATAAAAACTAATACTGTTTCACTGTTAGCACTGTAAAGTATAATTGTTTTATTGTATTATAGAAATCAAGACTGGAGCTTTATGTTTGGTAAAATAGGTGTTATATTCTGTTTACATATACCAAATAATTCATTTCTTTTTAAATTGCATATTTAAGTTGTGTTTTTCCTATTATAGGGAACAGAGATTAGGAGCAATTAATATAGAGATCGATCATTTTTATTAAGTTTCACTTATCCACTAATGTTAGTCATTTTAGGTAAGTTTTTTAAAAAAAGAAGTTATCAAATAATTTTCCCATTTCTCTACGGTAGTAGGTCTAGTTACCTAACTGAAAAACAAAACAAAATATCTTTATATTTCTAGAAGTTTCTTTGAGTCCTAGACTTGCCTTTTAGGATAAAAGTCAGTTGGCTGCCGTGTTCTATATTAAACTCCAAAGCCCAGGACCTAGACTGGAGCAAGATGGGAGTGGCGGCCACTTGCTTCTGCTCACAAAAAAGGACACATCTCCCTGAATGTGTGAAGCTTCATCTTCCTTGGTCAACTAGCCATCCTGACTGTCTGCTCTGGTTTCCCTGCAGGCTGAAATCAGAGTTTTAGCATACTAAGTCTTTGAGTTGGATGGAGATCATCTAGAATGTCAAATCCATGGCAGCAGGAACTGCGTCTCTTTTTGTTTTCTCCTAGGTTATTGATGCCTAGAATACCACCTAGAATATAGTAAGTTAGTATTTTCTAAATTATCAATTAGTTACATTAACTAGTCTTACAGTTCCTCTTTTTTTTAATGTGTATTTTGAGAGAAAGAGTGAGAGAGAGCGTGCATGCACGTGAGCAGGGGAGGGGCAGAGAGAGAGGTGAGAGAGAGAATCCCAAGCAGGCTCTGTGCTGTCAGCATGGAGACCAGCACAGGGCTTGAACTCATGAACTGTGAGATTGTGACCTGAGCCAAAACCAGGAGTCAGACGCTTATCCAATTGAGCCACCCAGGCACCCTTTACAATTCCTCTTTTATTTTATAAAGAAACGGAGAGCCCTGGGGCGCTTGGGTGGCTCGGTCTGTTGAGCGTCCGACTTTGGCTCAGGTCATGATCTCACGATTCGTGAGTTTGAGCCCCGCATGGGGCTCCGTGCTGACAGCATAGAGCCTGGAGCCTGCTTTGAATTCTGTGTGACTCTCTCTCTCTGCTCCTCCCCTGCTCATGCTCTTTCTCTCTTTCTTCTTCTTCTTCTTCAAAAAAAAGAAAAAAGAAAAAAAAAAGAAAGTGAGAGCCCATGGCAGTTCTGGGACCAAAACTCAGTTTCCTGGCTCTGGGTCCTGGGCTTATCCCCTGACATCATGGTACCATGTAAACAAGATAGCTTTGCCTGAGGCTTCTCTGAATCCCATCCTTCTTTTTATGAACTTTCTCAGTCTTCCTTTTAGCCTTGTTTGAACACATTTCTTTTGATTCAGTTCCAGGGGATCTGGAATTCAACTGATAAACCTAACATTTTGTTCACTTCTCTTGAACCATGCTAATTAATCCACTTTTACTTATCTGTTCTCCCCAACATGTGTCTTTTCCTTACCTAAAGCTGAGAACTGAAGTACATGCTAGACACATGTGGATGTTAGTCACCATTCAGGGAGAACTCGCTTCTCTGATGTCACTGTGAGTTGGGTGAGGTCCAGCACTGTCTTTTTGTCTTCTGGGAATGATAATATCCATCCATTTCAAGTAGAGACGCTTCCCCTTGGTTGTATTTTTAGTAGTAGGATGAACTTTCCATTATGCCATGCCTATATCTATCCAGATGTCCTTTATGACCAACTGTTGCAATAACGATAATAATAGTACCAACCATTTGTGTCAGGCTTTCCATTTTATCAGGCATTCTCATATATTGTCCATTATCTCGTTTGATTTTAGTAACAACTCCATGTAGTTAGCATTTCTATCTTTATGTTATAGGTCACAAAACTCAGGCTGGAGCAGTGATTTGCTCAAGATCATCAGCTGGTAAACTTCGCCGGTAAAACATTCCCAGAGTTTGGACCACAGGTCTTGTGCTCTTTCCAGTAAACCTTAAGTTTCTCTTGTTCGTGCTTATAAGACTTCATGCTAGGATTAGCCGGTGGAATGCCCAAGTTTATGAGTGTGTTTCAACAGGTGAAATAACTAATCTTTCAAGTTTGGTATTGGTGGGTTGCCTGGGAGCCGAGATCCCCAATCACAACTGAAGTTTCTATGACTTGCTTTTCCTAGGGACAAAACACTTGCATTTACCCACTTTTAGGGACTGGATTTTCTTCCTTTTCTAAACATGATTTAGTTCATGATGTGGTGAGGCTGCTTTGTATTTTATCCAAGGAAACAAATCAGAAGGCAAATCTGTGCTCTTGAATTGATTCCTATGTAATTGCATCTTTCCTAATTTGCATTCTCAGAGCTGCAACTGGAACCACGTGCACATGTGTGCGTGTGCGTGTGCGTGTGTGTGTGTAGACATTACTAGCCTTCCTTTCTATTATGCAGTAGGATCTGTGATGATGCAGCCTACAGGAAGTCTAAAAAGTTTCAAAAAGTAACGAGTTTTCATTCAGCTCCCTATTATTAGTCCTACTGCCTGGATATGGTCATATTTTGCCATTTGCCATAGTTCTTCTAGTGATTATCTTCTCAACTCGATTTTGCTTTCTTACTTGGTTTATAAACTTTGAACTATAACTTTTGAAGCCCATTCATCAAAGTTTGGGCATTATCTCAACCCAAACCATTCCCCTCTCCTAAATTTGATTCGTTTTATTTATTTGTCATTAATTTTATAACTTTAAGTAATATGTTTTCAACTTTTCTGTTTTGAACTTTAACTTCTGACAGTATCTATAGAATCTGAGCTGTAGAAGGAAGAAATTAGTGCCTCAGCTGTCCTGTACTTTTCCCATAGCCCACCTCATGTCCAACTTCAAATGACTTAAGGAGAAAATACATCTGTTGGAAGAAATTGGCTGTCTCACAGAATCAGTGGGAAGGCTGGAAAGTCAAGATCAGAATGGGAACCAAGAGAATATAAACAGCTGAGAACACAACCAAGTCACTCTATAGGGACTGATGCTGGCACTTTGCTCTCACATTTCTACTGTCGGCATTGTGTCTGTGACACTGCCCCACCTTTGAGAGTGTGTCCCTCTGAGTCACAGCTCCAAGGTCCAAAGTCCTGCCTGTGAGCCTCTGGTTGGCTGATTCTAGGTCACACACCTGCCCTAGTCAACAGGCTCTGGGGCGAGGAAAAATCTGATTTCTTTTTGGTTTCTGAAATATGTATTTTTAAGTTAAATGAAATGAAGTACTCAAGAATTAGATTAAGGAGCAGAATTGATGTGGCTGATGGTGAGCTAATGAAGATTTATAATCTGAACTGGAAGTTCAGCTCAAAGAACTCTCTCAGAAGGTAGCAGGAAGCATAAAAAGATGGAAAATGTAAAAGAAGAGAAAAGCTATATGGCACATAGAAATAATGGAATAATTATTGTGTGACTGGAGTCCCAGAGGAGATGGGAGAAATGAGGGGAAGGAATGAAATGGTTGAAGAATTAATGACCAAGGATTGAAAGACACAAAAGGATGTCAAACAAAACAGAGAAGGTGGGGGGACCCTTCATGTTTAAGCACATTACAGAAGAATTTAAAAATATCAGAGAGGAAAGTTTACAAGGATAACATAAGAATATCAAAGAAAAGTTCATAAAACTTTGAGGAAGAGCAGATCACAACTATGACACTCCTCAGTAGAATGCAGAAAAAAATTTTGCATTACATTCTATTTTAGTATTTCATTCTTATTTTCAAATAACACCAAGAAGAAAAGTTTAGAAGTATTTTTCTGACTAGTGACCTATTTTTGTATTGATTATATACAGGGGGTCAATTATAAAAATGTCAGTGAAGGCTTAGTGGGTTGATGATCATGAAGTTAGTGAGCAAATTCTGAAATGTTTTAGCAATCAAGGAAGATCTTGAAGTTCTAAAGGATTTGGCAGGAATGTGAAGTCACATTCACACCTGTATTAAGGGAGTCAATGTTGTGTATAACTGGAAATGATTCTAAGTATCTAGCACAAATAATTGCCAGTGCTACAATATGTGATAGAGGGAAGTAATGGAAATGGGAGAAATAGACCAAAAAAATCAGCATATAGATTGAAGACAAAAGAAACTATTGGTAAGGAAAGCCTTACCAATATATGGCTTTTAAGAAAAAATCTGAAAACGTAACTGAAGTGCTTTCCTTTGGTGGGAATAGTAGAGTGGCTTCAAGAACCTCTACATTCTACACCACGTTAAGTTACTGGAAAAATTGTGAATAAAGATTAGGTATCTGCGAAAACATTCATCCAGTGTTTTTTTTTTTTTTTTTAAGTGTGTTGTTAGATGAGGCCTTCTCTGATTCAGATTTTTAAATTGTAATGAAACTGATCTCTAGAAATTACTGCCCTCAAAGATTTGAAGGAAGAACAAACCCCAGTTTAAGGGTTGTCAATTATGTGACTGATGCTGAGTGCAAAGGCTGGCTGAGACACATCTTTGTAGGACTTTTTTTTTTTTTTTTTTTGCATTTATTTTTCTCTGTCATCCTTGCACAGGGGCCATGCTAATCTTTCTGTATTGTTTCACTTTAGTATGCGTGCTGCTGAAGTGAGCACTCTTTTAGGATTTTTATTAGGATTGTTTTTATTTCAGTTGGTGCTCTGGTTACAAAGATGCATAAGTTTTCAGTAGTATAATTCAATGTTATTTTCCTCACAAGCTCTTTAATTTTTCTGTATATGATTTTATAGAGTTTGAAGTTTTATAAGAACACATATACCACTGTATAGCAGAAAAGGCTTTTTTTTTTGGTCATAAATTCATCATGAGGATTAAATGAATTAATATATGCGAAGTGCATAGAAGAGTGCCTGGTGCATAGTAGTAACTATAAATATTTACCCTCAATGTTATTATTATACTAGTCTTTGGGAAAAATATTTTTAAATATTTGCACTGGCAAGGAATAATTAGAGATACAGAAAGTAGTATATAAATGCCAGATAAATGTGCTTTGGCAGTGGCTTCCTGAGTATGTGGGTACTTCATCATCCCTTGTTATTTCCTTTAACCTTGCCTACATCTTCATAAATCTTTTGTTAAATTCTCTTAAGTTATCTCTTTGTGTGTATTGCTTCTTCTGACATATATATTAAAAAGTTGTTTGTTTTTTGAAAAGACTTACAAGATAGTAAATCTTGAATATAGAAAGTCCTAGGGAATTCATGATAAATAATAAACAACTTCAGAAAGGTTACAGAATACAAGGTCAATATACAAAAATCAGTTGTGTATCTGTGCACTCGTAATGAATATCTTAAAAATGAAATTAAGAGGACATTCATTTACAGTTACTTTAGAAAGAATAAGATACATAGGAATGTTTTAATAGAAGTATAATACACCCTGAAAACTTTAAAACATTGTGAAAGAAATTAAAGAGACCTAAATAAATGGAACGACATCCCGTGTTCATGGATTAGAATACTTAATATTGTTAATATGTCAGTATTCCCCAAATTGATCCACAGATAAATACAATCCCTATCTGAATCCCAGTTGGCTTTTTTTTCCCAGAAATTGACAAGCTTGTCCCAAAATTTATATGATTTTGCTGGAGACCCATAATAACCCAAAGAATTTTGGAAAAGAACAAATTTGGGGGGCTTCACACTTCCCAATTTCAAAATTTAGTTCAAAGCTATAGTGATCAGGACAGTGTGGTACTTGTGTAAGGACAGAATATGAATGAATGGGACAGAATCTAGAGTCCAGAAGTAAACCCTCACACTATGGTGAAATGACTTTAGTCAAGGGTGCCAAAACAATTCAACAATAAAAGAAATCTTTTCAGCAAAGTTTGCTGGAACAGCTGGATACCCACATAGAAAAGAGTAAAGTTGATCCTTAGTTCACACTGTTCAAAAATTGACTAAAAATATATCATGGGCCTAAGTGTAATACCTACAATTACACAACTCTTAGGTACAAACTTATGGTGATAAATCTTGGTGACCTTAGGTTAAGCCACGGTTTCTTAGATATGACACCAGAAATACAAGTAACAACAACAAAATAGATAAATCAGACTTCAACAATTAAAAAAGACATTTGTGTTTCAAAGGACACCATCAAAAAAGTAAAAAGGCAACTATAGAATAGGACAAAATATTTGCATATTTGCAAATAATAAGGGACTAGTATCTGAGATATATAAATAACTCTTATACCTCTATCGTAAAAAGACCTTCTAATAAAAAACTGGACCTGAGGCTTTGAATAGTTATTTTTTCAAAGAAGGTATACCGATGGCCCACAAGCACACGGAGGTGGCCAACATCCTTAGTCGTTAAGGAAATGCAAGTCACAACCACAATGAGATAGCACCTCATACCTACTAGGTGGCTATAATAAAAAAGACAATACTACATGTTGGTGAAGATGTGAAGAAATTGGAATTCTCATTCATTACTGGTAGGAATATAACCTGGTGCAGCCACTTTGGAAAACAGCTTGGCAGTGCCTCAGAATATTAAGCATATACTGATAAAATCCAGCAGTTTCACTCATAGGTATACAGCCAAGAGAAATCCAAAATTCATGTCTACACAAAAGCTTGTGCGTGAATATTCATGAAAACATTGTTCCTAATAGTCAAGAAATGGAAACAACTCAAATGTCCATCATCATATGAATGGATAAACAAAATGTGGCATTATACATACATACACACACAGACACACAGACACACACACACACACACACACACACACACACACATACTCATACAGTGGAATATTATTCAGCTGTAAAAAGGAAAGAAGTAGTGATACATGTTATAACATAGATGAAACTTGGAAACGTGCTGAGGAGAGAAGCCTGTCACAATACTAATTATATGATTTCACTTATATGAAAGGCCCCAAATAGTCAAATCTATAGAGCTAGAAATTAGGTTAGAGGTTTCCAGGGGCTAGAGGATAGAGCCAATGGGTAGTGACTGCTATGGAGACAGGGTTTCTTTTGGGGTCAAGAAAACTGTTCTAAAATTAGTGGTGATAATTGTTTAACTCTGTGAATATATGCAAAACCACTGAATTATATACCTAAAGTCATATTAAAGCAATTACAGATATAATGGTTGGAAAAGAAGAAATAAACCTGCCATTATGTTCTTTCCTTTTTTATTTGAGTATAGTTGACGCACAATGTTACATTAGTTTCAGGTGTACAACTTAGTGATTTGACAGGTTTATACATCATACTATTAAGACTGTCATTATTTTAAGAAGATATGATTATGTACGTAGAAAATCCGAATAATCTAAAAAATATTAGGAAATAAGTTAACTTAGAAAGGTAGATAGTTGTATATAAGGTTAATACACAAAAGCTAATGTGTTTCTATATGGTAGTATGAAACCATTAGTAAACATGAGCTTTTAAAAGATTGTTTTTCACAGTCTCTAGTATTCTGTAAAATTCTGAGAAAGCCATAGATAATGTAAGCTTTATGGTGCAAGTTAGTTTTGGATTTTCAGTTTTGGTTGCATAAGAGATATCCCAATGCTCAGGTCCTGCCCAAAGCCAATAAATTAGAATCTCTGAGATGGGACCTAAGCATTATGTCTTTTAAGTCTCCCCTGGCAGTTCCAATGTGCAGCAAAGGTTAAAGAGCATTAAAAGCACTGAAGTTTTCCTGATGTGTCATCAATTTAATTAACAGTATCATGTTGAGATGAACTTATATTGAATATAGGGTAAAAGATGACTATAAAACAAGAAACAGGGGGCGCCTGGGTGGCGCAGTCGGTTAAGCGTCCGACTTCAGCCAGGTCACGATCTCGCGGTCCGTGAGTTCGAGTCCCGCGTCGGGCTCTGGGCTGATGGCTCGGAGGCTGGAGCCTGTTTCCGATTCTGTGTCTCCCTCTCTCTCTGCCCCTCCCCCGTTCATGCTCTGTCTCTCTCTGTCCCCAAAATAAATAAACGTTGGAAAATGTAGGTTTGATCTGGAATAGGGTCCAGAAATCTGCATAAAAAAAAAAAAAAAAAAAAAAAAAAAAAACAAGAAACAGACTCAACTCTAGAGAGCAAACTGATGGTTACCAGAGGGGAGGTGGGTGGGGGATGGGTGACCTAGGTGATGGGGATTGAGGAGGGCACTTGGGATGAGCACTGGGTGTCAATATGGAAGTGTTGAGTCACTATATCCTACCCCTGAAACTAATATTACCCTCTCTGTTACCTCACTGGAATTTAAATTAAAACTTTAAGAAAAAGATAGGTGTCAACAGTTCAGGCTTTCTTTCCTTTAATGAGGTTTTGTAATTCAGCACCCTGAGTATATCTACGGAACTAGAAGAAGAGTTGGAGGAACAACTGGTGTTCCATTTGATGAGCCCCAAAGCCCCTAGCTTTGTACCAGCTGGCTTTGGGTCTTCCCAGGGTTCTGGTGGGAGCACTTGCCAGCCACATCATTACTTCTGAGATTCATGTTCTAGATGTCCCTGGAGAGCTCTCACACCCTTTGCCTTTCCTTTGCTTTTTTGTCCTCAGCATCATGTGGGTACACTCAGACGCAGGACCCACCTTCTGTCACACTTTATTATTACACCTCGCCATAAACACATCCCCATGCCACTCCCTCACCCCGATTATGGCATTCTCACTACATGTTAGTCCTGATGTCTCTAGGAATGGAGACGCCACCTCCCACAACACCTTCCAACCCATTTACTGCTTTCCTGGCATTCCCAAGGATTCTTAATTTTTTTAATGTTTATTTATTTTTGAGAGAGACAGACAGAGCATGAGCAGGGGAGAGGCAGAGAGAGGGAGACACAGAATCCGAAGCAGGTTCCAGGCTCGGAGCTGTCAGCACAGAGCCTGATGTGGGGCTCGAACTCACAAACTGTGAGATCATGACCTGGACCTAAGTTCGGAGGCTTAACTGACTCAGCCACCCAGGTGCATCCACTGCCTCCCCCCCCCCCCCCCGGAGTCTCAGAACATGCTCAGGTTTGGGGTCATCTTTGCCAAGTGAATCTCCGTTCTTCCTCTAAGATGTTATCCCATGGGGTGCCTGGTGGCTCAGTCCACTGAGCACCCGACTCTTGGTTTCGGTTCACGTCATGATCTCACAGTTTGTGAGATTGAGCCCTGTGTGGCGCTCAGTACTGACAGTGAGGAGCCTGCTTGGGATTCTGTCTCCTCTCTCTCTGCCCCTCCCCCATGTGCTCTCTTTCTCTCAAAATAAACTTAAAAAAATGTTATCTCAGTACTCCCAAATTCGTTTTATTTTTTACCATAGCACTTATCTGACAATAAAATTTTAAATTTCTTTAACTGCCTGTATCCTTTTTTTTTTTTTAATTTTTTTTTAACGTTTATTTATTTTTGAGACAGAGAGAGACAGAGCATGAACAGGGGAGGGGCAGAGAGAGAGGGAGACACAGAATCCGAAACAGGCTCCAGGCTCTGAGCTGTCAGCACAGAGACCGACGCGGGGCTCAAATTCACAGACCGTGAGATCATGACCTGAGCCGAAGCCGGACGCTTAACCGATTGAGCCACCCAGGTGCCCCAACTGCCTGTATCCTTAAGATAGAATGTATACTCCATGAGGACAGGGATCTTTTTGTTTGTTTTCCTCCTGTCCCTCAGTGTTAAGATTAGTGTTCAGCGAATAGCTATGGGCACAAAAATGGAACCATAACATCTATACTATGTTATAAACTGGACTTTATACTTAAAGTTTTCTTGCCATTACATATTCTTCTACAAAACCATTTTCCTGTTTTATTTTTACGTTTTTTTTTTATCTGAGTATAGTTGACACACATTGGTACATTAGTTACAGGTGTATGACATACTGTTTCAACTTCTCTACATGTTATGCTGTGCTCACCAGAAGTATAGTGACCATCTGTCACCATACAGTGGTACTGCGATATCATTGAAATACCCTATGCTATGCCGCCCCCCCATGACTTATTCATTCCATAACTAGAAGCTTGTATCTCCTACTCCCCTTCACCCATTTTGACCATCCCCCACCCCCTTTCCTCCAGCAAACTTCAGTTTGTTCTCTATTTATACATCTGATTCTGCTCTTCCTACAATACCATTTTAAATGACCGGATATATTATTGTTTATGATTGCAATGCTTTTTATTTTTTTTATAAGCAACAGTCGATGGCTGGACATTTTTTAAAATGAAATTTATTGTCAAATTGGTTTCCATACAACACCCAGTGCTCATCCCAAAAGGTGCCCTCCTCAATGCCCATCACCCACTTTCCCCTCTCCCCCACCCCCCATCAACCCTCAGTTTGTTCTCAGTATTTTTTTTTTTTTAATTTTTTTTTTTCAACTTTTTTTTTTTTTTTTATTTTTTTATTTTTGGGACAGAGAGAGACAGAGCATGAACGGGGGAGGGGCAGAGAGAGAGGGAGACACAGAATCGGAAACAGGCTCCAGGCTCTGAGCCATCAGCCCAGAGCCCGACGCGGGGCTCGAACTCACGGACCGCGAGATCGTGACCTGGCTGAAGTCGGACGCTTAACCGACTGCGCCACCCAGGCGCCCCTGTTCTCAGTATTTAAGAGTCTCTTATGGTTTGCTTCCTTCCCTCTCTGTAACTTTTTTTCCCCCTTTCCCCTCCCCCCTGGTCCTCTGCTGAGTTTCTCAGAATCCACATATGAGTGAAAACATAGGGTACCTGTCCTTCTCTGCTTGACTTATTTCACTTAGCATAACACTTTCCAGTTCCATCCACGTTGCTACAAATGGCCAGATTTCATTCTTTCTCATTGC
Organism: Puma concolor; assembly: GCF_028749965.1. Classification (NCBI taxonomy): domain Eukaryota; kingdom Metazoa; phylum Chordata; class Mammalia; order Carnivora; family Felidae; genus Puma; species Puma concolor. Next base: position 13,570,289 of record NC_141668.1, on the reverse strand, counting down.
CAAGTAGTATTCCATTGTATATATAAACCACATCTTCTTTATCCATTCGTCCGTTGATGGACATTTAGGCTCTTTCCATAATTTGGCTATTGTTGAAAGTGCTGCCATAAACACTGGGGTACAAGTGCCCCTGTGCATCAGCACTCCTGTATCCCTTGGGTAAATTCCTAGCAGTGCTATTGCTGGGTCATAGGGTAGATCAATTTTTAATTTTTTGAGGAATCTCCACAGTGTTTTCCAGAGCGGCTGCACCAGTTTGCATTCCCACCAACAGTGCAAGAGGGTTCCCGTTTCTCCACAGCCTCTTGGCTGGACACTTTTATTACCACCACCAATCACCCTGTTTTTTGCTCTTTATAGTGCTACAGCAAACATCTTTGAAAAGCTGTAAAAGCAGAAGCCTAAAAGCAGTGAATAAGCATAATTATAAGGTTTCTCATATGCATTGTCAAATTTTCATAGAAGATGAATATTTACATGTACTTCCATCAGAGGTGGGGGTTCTAATTTTAAACAGGGTAGTCAGATAAGACTTTGCTGAGAAAATAACATTTAAGCAAAAATTTTAGGAAGTAAGCCATGCATGCATCTGGGAAAAGTACAAAAATTTTGAGGCAAGTAAGTGTCTCCCATGCTCAAAGAAGAGCTAGAAGGCTGGTGTGGCTGGAGGAGAGGTGGGAGATTAGATCAAAGGGGCTGTGGGATTTTTAAGGTCCTTATAGACCACTGTGCAGGCTTTGTCCTTTATTCTGAGATGGGGAGCCTTTGGAGGGTTTTTAGCAGAGGCAAGTGGTAAAACTTGGCTTACATTTTAAAAGATCACTTTGTCGTGAGTTCGAGCCCCTCGTCGGGCTCTGGGCTGATGGCTCAGAGCCTGGAGCCTGTTTCCGATTCTGTGTCTCCCTCTCTCTCTGCCCCTCCCCCGTTCATGCTCTGTCTCTCTCTGTCCCAAAAATAAATAAAAAACGTTGGAAAAAAAAAAATAAAAGATCACTTTGGAGGCTCCTGGGTGGCTCAGTCGGTTGAGCGTCCGGCTTTGGCTCAGATCATGATCTGAGTTCGAGCCCTGAGTCAGGCTCTGTGCTGACAGCTCGGAGCCTGGAGCCTGTTTCGGATTCTGTGTCTCCCTGTTTGTCTGCTCCTCCCCTGCTGGTGCTCTCTCTCTCTCTCTCTCTCTCTCTCTCTCTCTCTCAGAAATAAATAAATAAACACTAAAAAACATTTAAAAGATCACTTTGGTCATTGTATTGAGAATAGGTTGAGTTTAATAAGGCAAAGGTAGCAGAAGGGAGATGAGTTAAGAGGATATTGCAATAATCTAGGCTTACCAGGGTGGTAGCAGTGGAGGCAGGGAAAAGTAATAAGATCGTGGAAATGTTTTGAAGTGGAACTGGCAAGATTTTCCTGTAGATTGAAAATGAGACAACAGAGAGGAATCAAAAGTGACTCCAGAATTTTTGGCCTGAGTAAATTGCAGGCTCATCAGATTGTCATCAGTTTATATGGGGAAGACTGTGGGTGGAGCAGGTCCATCTTCAATAAGACTTGGAGTTCAGTTGGACATATTAAGTTTGAGATATAGATTAGATACCAAAATGTAGCTGTTGAGTAGACAGCTGAGTATATGAGACTGACAGTCAAGGGCAAAGCCCAAGATGGAGATACACATTTGGGCACTGTTAGATTATGTATGGTATAGATCACTAAGCAAGTAGGTGAGTATAGATAGAAGAAGTCCAAGACTAAACTTGAGGAGCTGTGATGTTAGGAGGTTGGAGAGATGTGGTGGAATCAGCACAGCAGACTGGTTCCTCCTTCAAAGCTATTTAACAAAATACGTAATTTGAAATGATATTGCCAATCACCTGTTGATATCCTAGTGCTGTCATTCTAGTTATACCTATCTTGGGATTAAATCTATCGCTTTCTGGAATATAGAAATAGAATATTGTGAAGTGGTCCCCAGAGAAGCCTTAATTTTAGATAGGAATCCTGAAGACTCTCTATCTACAGACCTCAAAGAATTTTTCACTGGGAGCTAAAATCAGAGATCATGGGAGAAGCCATAAAACTTCTTATGTTATCTAAATAGGAGCTTTTTGCCTTATGTGAGTAAAAAAGCAAGAGTAAGTATGTAGGAAACATCTGTGTATTTAGAAATGTAGTTATGGGAAAACATAAAGGAAATGGCACAGGCTTTGGAGTCAGTTGGATCAAGGTTTGTATCCTTGGTCTGCTGTTTATTAACTATATGGTCTTGGAAAAGTTACTAGCTATGTTTTTTTCAGAAACCTCAAGTAAGTGGAGGAATATAAATTTGAAGAGTTACATGCAAAGAATGCATATCAAAATGTCTAACACAGTGCCTAATGTATAGTAGATGTTCAAACTATCATGGCTTATGTGCCTTTATTATTTTTATTAAGTTCATGCAAATGAACAAAGCAGATTTTGTTATGACACTCCAGGCTCCAGTCTGTTTCCAGGTTCCAGATGAGGCCATGGCCCTGATGATCTCTATAATGAGAAGTAGAGATCTAAGAAAGAAATGAGAATTGGGTGACCCTCAATGGCCCTTGTTTAAAACTAAATTTTTATTTTGGAGTAAACTTGCCTCTGTCCAAGGCAGAATGCAATATAAAACCCTTTTGGGGACGTAGGGATTGAGATCAGTGAGATAACATTAGTGAAGTCCAGCTGGCACTTCCCTCAAGGGGAGAACACAGTACAACCTCGGATGTAGGAGTCAGGAGTGCAGGGAATAGTAGAGGGAAAGGGATCTGTGAAATGCAGCTTGGCACTCAGAGAAGTCTTGATGGTTCATAGTCTTGATAGTTCAGCCCCCAAACCCATGCTGCTGGTCACTGTGCTTGGATAACTCACTCTAATAATTGGGGCTGAAAAAATTGTTAGAAAAAACTTATATTGAGGAGTTGATTGAATAGTGATCAATATGATTTGTTTTTGTGTAAGTCATAGGCAATGGGCGAAGAGGAAATATCTTGCCTGGAATATGGTTGCTTTTGCCTTCAACACTTGAAGACTTGACTTCAGCTTGAGGAATTTTTTTTGTTAAAGGTTTATTTGTAAACCTTTTAATTTTTTTTTTTTTTTACCGTTTATTTATTTTTCAGAGAGAGAGAGAGAGAATGTGAGCAGGGGAGGGGCAGAGACAGAGGGAGACACAGAATCCGAAGCAGGCTCCAGGCTCTGAGCTGTCAGTACAGAGCCCCACGCGGGGCTCGAACTCACGAGCTGTGAGATGGTGACCTGAGCTGAAGTTGGACACTTAACCGACTGAGCTACCCAGGTGCCTCAAGGAATTTTTTTTAATGGCTCTAACTTTGTTAAATCTGGGTCTTGACCAGGTTGCCAACTTAAAATACAGAGAGCACTGGGCTTTTTTTTTTTTTTTTTTAACATTTTCTTCTGATATTTCTTTTACTCATATTTGCATTTCACAGAGTCAAGTGGCAGAAGATATATTTAGAAATATTTTGGGGCGCCTGGGTGGCGCAGTCGGTTAAGCGTCCGACTTCAGCCAGGTCATGATCTCGCGGTCCGTGAGTTCGAGCCCCGCGTCGGGCTCTGGGCTGATGGCTCAGAGCCTGGAGCCTGTTTCCGATTCTGTGTCTCCCTCTCTCTCTGCCCCTCCCCCGTTCATGCTCTGTCTCTCTCTGTCCCAAAAATAAATAAACGTTGAAAAAAAAAAATTTAAAAAGAAATATTTTGGGAGTATATGGGTAGGGTGGGTGGGAGGTCTCAAGGAGGTTTGGATGCCATTCTGATGGTTTTAGAGTTTATTTTAGGACAATTGGGAACAATTGAAGGTTTTTACCTCCCAATATAGAAACCAGTTCTTTTATTTTATTTTTTAAATGTTTATTTATTTATCAGAGAGAGATTGGGGGTGGGGAGAAGGGCTGAGAGAGAGAGAGGGAGAGAGAAAATCCCAAGCAGGCTCCTCACTGTCAACACAGAGCCCAATGTGGGGGTTAATCTCATGAACCAGGAGATCATGACCTGAGCTATAATCAAGAGTTAGATGCTTAACCAGCTGAGCACCCCAGAAAGAAGTTCTTCTAGAGACTATGTTTTAAAGGTTGTATTGGTTTCCTATGGCTCCTATAACAAATTATCAGAAACACCTTAAACAACACAAATTTCTTATGTTACAATACTGTAGGTCAGAAGTTTGACCAGTTTTAATGGGCTAAAATCAAAGTGTTGTCAAGGTTGTGCTTCTTGTTAGAGAGAATCCATTTCCTTGCCTATTTTGGTTGTTGTTAGAATTCAGTTCCTTGCAATTGTAGTACTAAAGTTCCCATTTCTTTGCTAGCTGGAAGCTGAGGTTCGCTCTCAGTTTCTAGAGACTGCTTACATTTCTTGCTTTGTAGCCCCCTTCTTCCATTTTCAAAACCTGCAATGGCAGCTCAGGTCTTTCTCATGCTTTGAATCTCTGCTGCCTTTCTGTTGTCACATCTCTTTGCCCAAATATTCTCTCTTCTTCTTCTATTTTTAACAGCCCATATGATTGCACTGGCCCCACCCACATAATCCAGGATAATCTCCCCATCCTCAAGTCCATAAGCATAATCACAGCTGCAAAACTGACTTTTTCATGGAAAAAAACCCATATTTATGGGTCCTGGGGATTAGGGTGTGGACATCTTTGGGGAGCCATTATTCTGCCTAACACCAAGGTCTTTAATGTATAGATTGTGTTTTAAATTTACGGAATAGGAAATATTATCCAAGGGTAGTGTGTGGTTGTTTCCTCAGTCTACATCTGTTGGAAGATTACCCATCCTTGTCCTGTATTCCCCAGTCTCTTGGATATCCAGAATTCCCTGATCATTTCCAGATTTGGGGCCCCGGAGTTCTCAGTTTTCAAGTTCTTTACCATGTCTTCAACCAGAGGACTGGTACCTGCTTTCTTGACCTTATTAATCCCGTGGTCTGTGTGTAGCTAAGCCAAATTTCTGCCCTTCCTTCACCTCCTCTCAGCCATATCTGCTTCTGGAATCTTCCACTGCCCTGAGATTATACTCTTCTTGGATCTAGATGAGCTCTTCACCCTCTTCTGGAGCTGCCAGGCTTCCTGTTGGACTTGATTTATGGCAGTGACCCTGTCCTGAAGTTCTCTTTGTTAGCCTCTTATGCATCCGCTAACTCTCTCCCTGTAGCATGCTGCAGTCAGTGTAGCAGTGAGAGGGAGCATGGCAGTTCTTAGGAGAGATTATTCCAGTACCCAGGATTTTAGCCACAAGTAAAAGCTTCAAGCTCTTTGAATGATAAGAGAAGTAGCAGAAAAATAGAAGCCAAAATCTGTTGTGATGCCACAGACTCCCCTATAATTTTGAGGCTGAGAGCATGGGATTGAGAAACGATATTTGGAGGTTCTATTCTAGGCTCTGATGTCTGTCAGCTTTGGATAATGTTAAGTACTCTCTTTTAGTCTCATTTTTCTCATTTGTAAAGTGAGGATAAAAGATAACCTCAGAGGATTGTTGTGAGCATTAAACGAGATAATGGGTGTAACCCTACTACTGTGTGATGAGTGCTCATGTCATGTTTTGTCCTTGGTTCTTCACATCATTATGGGATATGGGAAGAGACACAACCAAGAAAACATAGGCTACTGGTGTAATGCATTTCTGTTTGGAGATTTTTATTTTGAGTTTGGAGAAAATAGTGGCCTGTATAGTCAATGACTAGAGCCAGTGGGATACAGAGAGCGTAGAAGGGTGTCATTTATCCTTAGTGATGTTCTCGATCCAGGAGGTATATTTGTGAACATTGGTGTAGATTCCGACATCCCCTCCCATGAAGTGACCGACCTCGATTCCCTGGAGCTTGTTTTTGCAGATGACAGTAGCGACGGCCACCTCCTACCAGAGATCATGCAGAGGGAGACAGACAAGAGAGATATGATCGGATCTTCTCACAGGAGCCCTCCAGTCCCCCAGTGGGATGAGCCCTGCCCAGAGGTAGGCTCATGGGTTATGAAAACAGCACCGAATTGGGAGATAGGAAGCTGGAGTCATTTACCTAGCTTTGTTGTAACTAGCCTTGTTTCATCTTGAGAAAGTCAGAGAAAAACTTCTCTAGAACTCACATGTAAAATGAGTCAAACCCCATTTATTTGGACTGGTGAAGCGAGTTTCCCTTGTGAAAAGTTTGAATTCTTTTTTAAAGCAATGCCTGTTTTTTCTTGCAGCTATGAGAGTAATAAATCTAGCAAAGTGTTATTAACTAGAGGGATTGCATGCCACACTTTAATGGATAAAGGCATCTGTAAGGAGGGCCTGGTGCAGCCTTATCAAATTCTCAAAAGATTGCAAGAGGATGAGGGCTTTCTAATTTTCTAATCGCTGTCATGGTTAGTTAAACTAGACACATACAAGCAAATGAATGTTGAATATAGAGAAAAGATTACCCCAAAAATTCGGCTGAACACTTTCACAAATTTCACACATAAGGAGTTCCTGTGGCTTTTTCCTTGTTCAGTTTTCTGGCACTCTTTATCAGACATCACAGGAGCCTCCAGGTTCTGCCTTAAATCAGGATGCCTGCCTGAGGGAAGACAGGATAAAAAAGGTTGCCTGCTCGCAATTGTTATTTAGACTCTCCAGTCACTGCCCTGTGTTTCAACTGGTGTTTTGTGTGTATGTCTGAAGAAAAAAGGGCTGAGAAAAGGCAAGGATCTTGTGCATGGTTATGAGAGTTAATCTAGAGGATTGAAAAATAGCCTGCATGTCTCTTTTAAGAAGTGGTTTTCTTTCCATCGTATCTAGTCTTGGAGGAATATGGGGTGACCTGACTCAAGTCCTCAGAGGTGTCCCCTACATGCAAAATGAGCCTGGATGCAAGGGAGGAGCACAGCCTCTCTGATGTGAACCATGTGTCTGGCAGTCAGGAATAGTGTGGCCTGTGTGCAGAGTCTGATGGCCTGGTGGCCCCGGCTGCTGGAGCCTGGAGGAGGTTGCTCTGTGTCATTGTGTCATCACTGGGTTGGGAGGAGCTTTGGACTTCCGGATGAATCTCTTTTTGCTAGCACCCTCATGGTCTCCATCCATTCTCCTCTCCTCTCTTCTCAGCTCTTTGGACATGGGTGACTGATGACCCTGATTTGCTGTGGAAGGTACACTCACCATTGTTATCTTGGCTCCAGTCCAAACCTGAGAGCAGACAGACAGTGCCTGGCCGGACATTGCTGGTGGCGAGGGAAAGTGGCTGGACTTTGTTGTTGAAGTTGGCAGGCTTAGCCAGCTTAATGAGCATGAGGTCATCCTGGGGGGCGCTATGGCTGTAGTTCCAGTAGCGGATAATCTGAATGGGGTTAATTGTCTGCTCTGTGCCATCTCTGACTCTGATCCTGAAATTTCCCAGCATCACTTTCAGGTTTCTGGAGGGAGAAGGGGGTGGGAGTAATCACCGTCACCATCACCACCACCGCCACCATCATCATCAAAGATATTAAATGTTATAATGTGTCAGGTGCTATGCCAATTGCTCGGTCTGGATTCTGGATTACCTCATTTACTACTTACAACAAAACTATGAAGTGGATTCTATCTTTAATCCATTTAACAGATGATGGAACCACATAGCAGTAATTCCCCCATGGTCACACAGTAGGTGGTGGAGCCTTAACCACTGTGTTTTCATGTAGCATCCTTAATGTAGTAGAGAGGAAAATCATGCATGGCATAGAAATAATATTTTCCCTCCACTCGAGCTCCAGCCTCTCCAACTGAGCATTTCCATTCTGGTGGAGGTAAGACAATGGCATGACCTGAGTGGTGGAGATCCATTGGTTTCATTAAACCCACTCGCAACCCTGCTTCATCCTGCTCTCTGCCTTTGGAAGGTGTTACATATGGATTAAGCCAATGGGTTCTCCTGTCCTCTGCTCTCTGCTTGGGTTTCGGTTGATAGCAAGCACCAGGAAGTAGTTAGAGAAGAGTGAGGTTCGAGTATTTATCCTCCAAGCTCCCTTCCTGCAGGGCTGCCCCAGCTTCTATCAGGCAATCCCTGTACACAGGGCTTTCCTCTCTTCCTTTCTCTCTCCTCCCACCCTCCCCTGCTCCTCTCCCCTTTGAACCAACCTCTCCTCTTGCCCCTTTAGGTCTAGGGGGAGTAACTGTACCCTTCTAATACTAATCCTGGGGGCATTGAACTCTTCTTTGTGCTTCCCCTATAACTTGTCTGTACCTTTGTCGTTAGTCATTTTTAAAAATTCTCCTCAATTTGTCCAATTTGAGTGTACCCTCAGTTACCTGCTGGTCCCTTAATTAATAAAACACATTTATCTCATCAGTAAAAAACTTGAAACAAACTGATGGGAGACTGAGGAGGCACAGTGTATGGAACAGGTTTCCTTCCCAGCAGCAGTAGTGACATTTGGAGCCGGGTAATTGTTGAGGGGGTGCACATTGTAGAATGTTTAGTAGCATCCTTGCCATAGGCCCTATTCTCTAGATAGATGCCAGTAGCACAGCACCCCTCAGTCCACTGTGACAACCGAAAACATCTTCACTTTGCCAAATGTACCCTGGAAGGAAAAGTTGCCTCCCTTTTAGAACCACTCATGTAGAATGAATCAGGCTGTTTCAGGGGGTGGGAGTGAGGGTTCCCAACACTCACGGTAAGTAGCAGTGAGCTGGGGCCAGCACCCAGTTGTTTTTGATGAGGACACCCACACAGGGGTTGAAGTGCGACTTGAGGTATACCAAGTAGGGAGCATGGTCGTCTTTCTGCACAGATGCATGAGTAGAGAAAACTGTCCCTGAGAAAATAATTAGTATTCTTAACATATAAAACATTCTTAATATAGAAGACATATCTTAGGACAAATAAGACAGTTAACAGTTTCCTAGTTGAAAGGAACATGGATAGTTTCTTTTTCTTCCTTTCTTTCTTTCTTTCTTTCTTTCTTTCTTTCTTTCTTTCTTTCTTTCTTTCTTCTTTCTTTCTTTCTTTCTTTCTTTCTTTCTTTCTTTCTTTCTTTCTTATTTTAATGTCTATTTCATTTTTGAGAGAGAGAGAGCCAGAGTATGAGCAGGGAGGGGGAGAGACGGAGACAGAATCTGAAGCAGGCTTCAGGCTCTGAGCTGTTAGCCCAGAGCCCAAGATGGGTTTCGAACTCATGAACCGTGAGATCATGACCTGAGCCAAAGTCAGATGCTTAGCTGACTGAGCCAACCAGGTGCCCCTAGAATATGGATAATTTTAAAGAAATAATTGATTGGCCAGGAAATATGAAAATGTTTGACCCTCTTTTTCTAATAAAATGTAAATTAAAATGATATACCATTTTATCTGATACTTATAATATTAATTTTTGGTTTAATGTTGATAATATTGAATCTAAGAAAGTACAATGAAGAGACTCTTTTACTACATGTAGCAACGTGAATTGATTCTGTCTTTTTGAAAAGCAATTTAGAAATAGGCATCAAAAGTGTAAATAGTTCATCACTTGTGACCTAATAGTTCCAACCCTAAGAATCTGTCCTAAAATAATCAGATATAGACAAAGATTATGAATGTGTGCTCATTTTAACACTATTTATAATAGGTAAACACTGGAAATATAAGTGTCCAATATAGTAATGTAGGGCATTTGAAATAAAAAAGTACATCAATATATGGAAATATTAAAATTGTATTTATAAAGAATATTAAACAGCAAAGAAAATATTAATAACCTTTCTTTAAGTTAAAAATGATAATGAAATGTATATTAATCTGGTAATCCAGTTGTCTAAAAACAAGCAAAGAAACAAAAAGATAAACCATTTGAATGACAAATAAATAAGTGAAGCCTGAGAGTAAGTTGAAGTGTTAGCATGTGTTGACTGTGAGGTGAGGTTATGAAGTGTTTATTTTTTTCCTACTTTTTAATATTTCTAAGTTTTTAATATTAACATGTAATATTTAAAAAATGACTTATTAAAGAAAAACACTTAAGAAAGGGAGGAAGACTGCTTGTAGTATCAGAAATAAAATACTGTTCTTACCTCGGCTGCCCTTGGTTCTTCCATTTATCCTTCCCAAGTCTTGGCCTCCACCTCCCCATACCCTTTTATGATCACATAGTTAGAAATCCCAAGGGAAAAAGGACAGGAGGCATTGAGGCATTGAGCTCTTGTTCTAAGTGCTTTACATGGATTTATTTAACACTTTCACAACATCTCTATGATGTAGTTAGTAATATCCCCATTTTGATTGAAGAAACTAAAGCATGGGTAGATTGACTTGTCTGTGCTCACACAGCTAATAGTGATGCAACATAGACGGTCTGGAGGTGGTGGGAGATGCCTCACCAGCAAATTCTGCCATCAGAAGGACTCGTGGAAGTCAGGGAGTGCAGGGGGTAGGGCCCTTGCATTTGATCTTTTGTTTCTACCTTCTTCATTCCCTGCTTTCTGAGTCTCTAAGCTTCTGGAATAGGGGGGATATCAGACTTCGGAATGTGTTCTTTGTCCCTGTGACCACACTGGGACTTGCCCAGTGGGTGATGAAGCCCACATTTTGGAATCACCAGTGGGGAATGCTCACTGTCGAGCACTCTCCAAGGCAAGTGAGCACCATCACCCGTCCCATAGCTTAGCACTGGAAGGGTGAGCTCAGCCTCATGGGAGCCTATGGGTGTGGTCTGGGACAGGAGATACCTACTTCTGTCCATGACCACTTTTTCTTAGACTCTTCTTTTGTACCCTCTACACACCCCAATCTGCCTTCCTCCAGCCTGCATTAACCTGTGCCTTATAGGACAGAGTAGAAGCTCATGGATACATACCAGCAAGGACACCCAAATAAAATATAAATTTCATAGCAGTCCAGATCTTTCCCCGTGAGATGCAGAAGATCAGCAGAGTATGGAACTCTCAGGAACACCTGGTAGAATCAATGGCTGTGGTTAGGCGTGGGGACCCAAAATAGGATGGGAAAGCAGATCTGGGCATAAATGGGGGGAGGGAAGAAGGCTCCAGGTAGGCAGATGAAGGTCCTTCTGCTCCAGGGAGGCTGGGGGATGGGAGACTGTGCCTCTCTTGGGTCTTTCAAAGAAGGAAAAAGAAGCCTTGTTCCTTAGACTTCCAGATCCAGGCTCCTCTCCCTGCTATGCCTCAAAGCCCATCTGCCCAAGTCAGCTGTCTATGGGAAAGGGACTCTGGCTCAGGACTCATCTTCCTCAGGGAGTTTCTGAGGCCAGGGCTGTGGGGGACAAGATGCTCCACCTTAGCTCAGGTAGACAGTGTCCCCAGGTTTGCTCTGAACACCCTAATAGTTACTTATACTTTCCCTTAGCCCCTCCCATCTTTATTACACTGGCTTCACCTTTCCCTGTGACCACTGTTTCATCACTCAGTCATCATCACAACCAGGTCTGGTGGTCCTGATCACCAGCTTTGAGCCAAGGAAATGTGGAAATGAAAAGCACTCATGGAACAGTTATTTTGGCAGTTGGAGAATGGTGTACATTCTGGATTATATTGAATTTAGGATCTTCTGTGTTTTGGTGACAGTTCACAAGGCAGGACCTGTTGGTGCTTTTTACCTAATGAAAAGGTTTCTCCGGCAATGATAAATGGCTAGGGTCATCCTCGGCTAATTTGGAGACACTCTAACAAGCACAGTTTCACTATTAGCTAACATTCATTGAACACTTACCGAATCCGAGGCACTGAGCTACATTCTTTACTTCTGTATGGACATTGTCCATGGGGATTTTGTATCAGGTCAGTCTGAGATTTGTAAAATTACTATACTTTGTGCCACTCTAATCCTTCAGGGTTTCTTAAACCCATAATCTCATTCCAGTGGCACAACAACCTGCAAAGAGGAGACAGGGCTGGGGTGGTTTTTTTCTTGATCTGTAGGTGGCCGAACTGAAACAGAATTTAAGTCATTTTCTCAAAGTCACACATGATTGGAAAGATAGAAGTAGAATCCTGATCTCCTTATTGGGTACACACAGCTTTTCAACTATATCCTCCAGGCTTCGGCTAATCAACTAGCATTCCTAGACCTTGAAAGGTCCATTCCGTCACGCAAGTTCCCTGAGAATAGGGCTTCATTATGAAATATGCTTGAGGTTCAAAGACAGGATGGAGCTATGGAAGGCTTTCTGTTGGTGAGGGTAGGAGTAGTTAGCACAGGTGAAAAGTTGAGAAAGAGATATTCTTTACTCTGATGTTGTTTGTCCTAGATTTTTTGCAAAGTTTATGGACCAGGAAGGGAGTTTGGGTCCTTTCCAAAAACAACAGATTTTCTGGAGGAGGCTGTTACTGGGGACAGCTACCGGTCTACGAGTCTCAAATTAGTATCTCCAGCCCAGACCACCTGTCCCACAGATACAACTGCCTCCTGGAAACCTTTTTTTTTTTTTTTTTTTGCATCTGCTTTAGCTCCCTGAGATCTTGAGATTTAGCATGTCAAAATTTAACCCTTCATGCCTCCAGCCTTTTAAATGCATTCTTTGCCTGTTTTTCTTATTTTAGGAGATAACTCTGCCTTCCATTTGTTTGATTTCTCTCTCTTTCTGACCACTCGACCTCAAACCATCCTACTTCCAGATGTCTCTTAAATCCATCCCAATCTTTCCATCCTCACTGCTGTCATCCTGATCTAGGCCACAATCTTGTTGTGCTTGAACTCCTGTATATGCCCATCTAGTGTTGCTCAACTTGGTCTCCTCTTTTGTACTCAGAATTGTTTCTTCCCCCTGAAGTGCAGATGAGATCATGCCAGTCTCCTTTTAAAAACTCTTCAGTAGTTCCCTGCTGCCAGTAGCGTAATCCCCCAGCATGCTTTAGGGGCCTCCCTTGACCCTCATCCCATTTTGTCCTCTTCAGTCCTCTCTGCTCAGCTTCTCTCTGCCTCCCCTCTCCCACCCACCTACCCCACACACTTTTCTCCAGGCCTACCAAACCACTTTCAATTGCAGGTTTTCTTGTTTCAATACTAATACCTTTTTAACATTAGCCTTTGAATGCTCTCTGCAGTTTGCTAATCCCATTTATTTTTTCCTGTTTTGTTTTAGGATACTGATATCTGATGTGGACATTGTTCTTTAAGCTTCTTTTTGAAAAAATGATTTTAGAATTCTATGGAGGGATGGATGGGTGTGTGTGAGATATTAAATATTTCCTCCTATGTTCGTAATTTTTTGTTATGAAGTTCCTTATTGGTATTATCACAGATTCTGTGTACACATGGGGACATATGTGTCCATAGCCTCATTCCACAAACCATCAGGTTTATAGAGACTCTAATTGTAGTGTTGCATTTTGCCATCTGACTGATTTTCTGTTTAGGTAATATTCTTATTATATTCTGCCACCAAAAATCAATTTGAAAAAGGCAGCTACAGAGAAAGGAGAGAATGAGAGAGAGAGACAGCGAGTGAGAGAGAGAGAGAGAGAGAGAGAGAGAGAGAGAGAGAGCTGCAGCCAGGAGGGCAGTGTAATAACAGATTTAGAGATCTGACAAGAACCACTTGTGTTGGTATTGATTGGGAACTTTTATTCAAATCGTGTCTGTGGTTGTGAGACAAGACCTGCGCAAGTCAAGCAGTTCTGAGGAGGGGTGGTCTGGGCACCACCTGCATAGAGGGGAGGGCGTCAATGTCACACAGAAGGGTGGGACTCAGCTCTGCTTCATCAGAGTGGCCCGGAAAGGAAAGGGGTCAATGGGACATGTAGAAGGAGGGATGCTAGTCACACATTGTGGGGAAGGGACCAGTGGAAAGAACTGAGAGGCCAGGGGAGAAACTTGTGATGAATTTGAACTCCACAGAAGGTCTGCTTGACGCCTGCTTTGGAATTCTTTTCCCTAGATGAGGTGGATAAAGCTCAGATCCCTGCTCATCTTCCCATAGGGCCGGCCTCATCAGACTGAGGTTTCTGTGCCTACTGACAGAGGTGGGCAGCTGCGACTGATGAACCCGCTTTCACACTGAGGGTCCAGAGTGGAAGGAGATGCCCCTAGATGATAGACTTCTGTAGAATCTGTATCCTCGGATCTCCTGCCTGCACCTTCTGCACCTGCTGTTCAGAATCCCCAAGCAGGGCATAAGTTCTGTCCCTGTCTTGTGCCTGTTAGTTTCCATCCATATCCTCAGCGCAGGATTCAGACATCAGCATGAATCGTATCCTGTTAACCTTGCTGATGGTGACTGGTGAGTGACCGAAGGGATCTCTTTGTCACGGTTATTAGGATGCTGTCGTCTATTAGGACGCTGTCTGGGGGTGAGGCTATGGAGCTGTGTTGGGGAGGAGAGCTGGAGGGTCAAGGGCATGCAAGTTTGGGAGGGGGAAGATACATTACTCCTTTTCTGTACAGTCTCAGTCATTTGTAGGACCTAAGTAAAACTTTTTATTTTGGGATTCAAATCTCCTCTCAATGTATGATAAAGTTCTTGGGCTAAAGCATGGAGGCAATCCGGAAAGGAAGGTGGAGATAGGAGCCTGGAAGCGTGTATAGGAACTTATAAAACACGTAGGAAACAAAGCAGCAGGTATTCTGCTGTAGGGTTCAAAAGGAAAATGTCACTTTTGCCCTTTGTGGTTTAAATGTAATGTGCAATGATAATAATAATAATAATCATCATCATCACCATCACTGCCGCCACCATAAAAACATATACTTATATAGTGCTTATATAATAGATACTGCTCTTTACGTGTTAACTCATTAAATTCTTTTTTTAAGTTTATTTATTTATTTTTGAGAGAGAAAGAGAGAGTGCTAGTGCACAGGCTTGTGCAGGGGAGCACAGGAGGCAGGGAGGGGCCGAGAGAAAGGGAGAGAGAGAATCCCAGGAGCCCCACAGGGGGCTCAAACCCACGAACCCCTGATATCATGACCTGAGCCGAAATCAAGAGTTAGTCGCTGAGCCAAGTGAGCTACCCAGGTGCCTCTAACCCATTTAATTCTGAAAACAACTTTGTGCCATAAGTATTATTGCTGTCATTTTTTTTTTTTTTTGATGAGGAAACCAAGGCACAGAGTAATTATAACATGCCCATAATGAAGTTGGTATGGCTCTGTAATTAGGCATTTATGCTCTCTTACCTAGTTAGGGACAGATACCCTAACCTCTCTGAACCTCAGTTTCTGTATGTGCAACATGAGAAAAATATGTATCTTTTAATGACATGCCGTGATTCCTATACCTATGTTAGACTGAGTAGAGTTAACCAAGTTAATTGGGTAGGGACTGGGTAGGTCGTTTTAGATAGAGAAGCCAGTAAGTGTGAAGGTCATGAGGTGTGACATGTTTAACTAAAAGCCCATCTGTGTGGTTGGAGCACAGAGGAAGGAAGTAGATTAAGAATCATATAGTAGAGGGTCTTTTAGCCTTAATTTTAGAAATGATCCTGAGTATAATAGGAATCCTTTAAAGAGTTTTAAATATGAGAGTTATATTACCACATTTATGATTGTAAAATATTCATGTGACTTCAGTAGGAGAATGGATTTGACTAGAGATATGGGTTGTTGGTGGGAAAGATCTGGGGAGAAATTTAAGAGACTGTTGCAACTCTCAGGGCAACAGAGTAGACTAGGGTGGTGGCAGTGAGGATGTAAGAAGGTAAAAGGATTCCGGAGGTAACAAGGAGATAGAAGTTGTGGTCAGTTGAATGTGAGGAATGAAGGGTAGGAAAAAGTAAAGGGTGGCATCCAGATTTCTGGTTGGGTGAATGGTGCTACAATTTACTGAAATAGGGAACACTGGAAAAGAAGGAGGCATTTGGGGAAGAAGACAAATTACATTTTTGACTTACTGAGTTCGAAGTGCTTTTGAGATATCAAATGGAGATGTCCACCTGAATCCAAGGGTCGGGAACTCACGACAGGAGTCTGAGCTGGGATACAGATTTGGGAATTTGGGAATTTTGAAAGGATTTGAATTCATAGGAATGAGTGAAAAAGATTACTTGAAAAGAATTTACAGAAAAGAAATGTGTAAAAGACAGAACTATGAAGAATTCCGGTTGCCTTTCTTGGTTTAAAATTTTTATTTTGAAATAATTATGCATTTATAGGAAGTTGCAAGAAATGTACAGAGGAGTCCCACGTGTCCTTCCTGTAGTTTCCACCATGGTAACATCTTGTGTAACTATGGCACGATAGCAAATCATGGGAGTAACATTGGTATGATCCACAGAGTTTATTCACCTTTCCCCAGTTTTACCTGCGCACGCGCGCGCGCGCGCGTGTGTGTGTGTGTGTGTGTGTATTTAAATCTGTACAACTTCACATGTGTAGGTCTGTGCATCCACCACCATTTTCAGGACACAGAACAGTCCATCAGCAGAGCCTCCTTCCTATTGCCCTTCTACCCACACACCATTTCATTCTCCCTCCTCCACGCCGTCCCCCTTCCCTAACCCATGGCAACTACTGATGTGTTCTCCATTTCTGTAATTTTCTTGTTTCAAGAATATTATACAAATGGAATCATACAGTATGTTGTATTTTAGGATTGGCTCTTTTCATTTAGCATAATCCCCTAGAGATTTGTCCAAGATGTGTGTATATTAACTATTAATTCTTTTTATTACTATTATTCTGTGGAATGGATGTACTCTGGTTTGCTTAATCATTCATCCATTGAAGGACATCTAGGTTGTTTTCAGGTTTTAACTTTTAAGAATAAACCTGCTGCATTTTTGTGTGATAGTAAGTTTTTGTTTGTCTGGGATGTAAGTCCAAGAGTGCAGTTTCTGCCATATGGTAATTGTATGTTTAGTTTTATAGCATATTGTTTTTCAGGTTGGCTTCACCATTTTAGATTCTCACCAACAATATGTAAGTGACCTATTTTCTCTACCTCCATGCCAGCATTTGGTGTTGTCACCAAATTGCACTATTTTTCATACTAGCTGTTCTGTTAGATACATAGTAATACCTCATTGAAATTTTAATGTTTATTTTTCCTGTGACTGAGGATGTTGAATATCTCTTCATATGCCTGTTTACCTCATGGATATTTTCTTTAGTGAAGTGTTTTTTCTTGTCTTTTTCCTATTTTTTAATCAGACTGTTGAGTCTGAGAGTATGTATATAGATCAGATACAAGTCTTTTCTCAGCCAGGAGGTTTGCACATATATTTCCAAGTCTATAACTTGTCTTTAAACTGTCTTCAGAGGGTCTTTTATAAAGCAATTGTTTTTAATTTTGATGAGTATACCCAGGGAAGTTGGTGTTAGGCTGTTCCTTAAGTCCCCAGGTTCCTTAGGCAGTCCCCTTACTTCTTTCCATTATTCAGAGTCTTTCTATCTTTGTTTGTTGTGTTTGTTGTGCAGGGGCTTTCAGTTGAGGAACTGAAGAGCTGGGGGGAATGGGGCTACTCCTTCTTGGATCAAATGGAAAGGTGAGCTCTAATGCTTTAGGGGCTGCTGGAAGAGGAGAGCCCAGTAAAGTACCTTATGAGGCAGGAGAAAATAAAAGTGTAATATACACCATCAGAGGAGCTGTTTCTAGGAGGAGGAGGTAGTTAATGTGTTCTATGTCTGTGGCAAGTTAAGAAAGTTGAAGCTGCAGACGCAGTGGAGGCCGATGTTGCATGAATACGGAGTTAAGATTTGCCCAGTTGAAGTATGACTCAAGGACATTAGGACAAGGGAGTTCTGAAGAGTAATAAGAATATCATTAAAATGATGAATAAAGGAATCTGACTCAGGTAGAGAGGGAAGGTAAAATAGGCAAGGACCAATTGGAATGGAAGGAAAGGAGGCAATGTGTAAGTTTCTAGCACATTCTTAGAATCAGTGACTTTGTAAAGCTCAGTCAAGAGTGAGTTAGGACACCAGGGCTTTGGTGGAAAGAAATCTGAGAAGTTTTAGAGTAAATGACCCATATTTAGTTGGGGGCTCAGCCAGGTATATTAGGAGAAAATGTGTTCCTCAGCTTTCCTTGGAAGTCCCTGTGGCTTGAAGGAGCTCTGTCTTGTTGCTGCAGGTAAGAAGGAGCTAGTGTAGTGCATACTTCTTAAAGGCCAACCAGAGAAGGTCTGGAGTCAGGGATAGATTGTGGGAATTAAATAAGACTTAGATTTATACACTGGAATATCTTAGAGTGAAGGAACGTGAAGATTTTCTGTGTCAATGGTTCTCAACTTTTCTGAGCATGAGAACCCCTTTTAGTCTTAAAATTTATTTATTTATTTGTTTGTTTATTTATTTATTTATTTATTTATTTATTTATTTACTTACTTACTTACTTACTTACTTACTTATAGTGCAAGTGGGGGAGAGGAGCAGAAGGAAAGAGAGAGAAAGAGAGAAAGAATCCCAAGTAGGCAAGTAGGCTCCACTCTCAGCATGGAGCCTGACACAGGGCTTGATCCCACAACCCTGGGATCATGACCTGAGTTGAAATCAAGAGTCAGATGCTCAACTGATTGAGCCACCCAGGCACCCCTATTTTGAATCTTTTAATGATAATTATTGATTGAATACTTATGTAATGAGAAGGTAGATAATCTTTGTTAAAGCAATGTGTATCTTATTATCAGAATACTGTTTAAATGGATTTCCTGTCAGTTTTATTTTTGAAATAGGTCTTATGTCCATCCATCCACTTAGATGCTTTTCTCCAACTCCCCCACT
Organism: Puma concolor; assembly: GCF_028749965.1. NCBI lineage: Eukaryota > Metazoa > Chordata > Mammalia > Carnivora > Felidae > Puma > Puma concolor. Next base: position 13,551,662 of record NC_141668.1, on the reverse strand, counting down.
GCTACTTCAGTGCAAGGCACGTCACTTTTTGCCAGGTCACTTCAGTAAGCGCGACTGTTTCTACAATCCATTTCTAATAAAAATCCAGTGATTTTTTTTTAAATCCAGTGATTTTTAAAAAAATAATTGGATCACATGTACATTCAAATTCTTTAATAGATTTTTTATTACACTTAGAATAAAATCCTCCTCTCAAGGCTCCTTTTAGGCCAATCTTTTCCTCTCCCACTAGGCTTCAATTTCTTTGGCTGTCTTCAGACTCCTGAGCATTTCCCAGTTCTTTCCCATCCTTGAGCCTTTGCACACGCAGTTCTGGAAAAGCTCTTTCTTCTGCTCTTCCCATGGCTGGTTTTTCTCATCTTTGCTGTCTCAGATTACCCGTCACTTACCCGGCAAGTACTTTTTTGCCCACCCAAACTAAATTAGATCCTTTGTTTACCCTCTCTTCTTATTCTTTCTCATGGAACATTCTATCTCATCCAACTTATAGCTGTCTATTGATGTGTTTATTTGCTTATTGTCTCCCTCCCTCATTTCATGAAGGCAAAGTCTACTTCTATTGAATACCCTTTTATATTAACATCAAATATGTTGCCTGGCACATAGTAGATATTCAGGAAATATTTTTTTAAATAAATGCATGCATATATGAATTTGGGAAAAAAGTACACACACATATACATAACATTAGGTCTTAGTCTTCTGATGATGGTTGCTTCACTTATGGATTCAGAAAACCATTTCATTAATTTCAGAGCCTCCCAGTGGATCCCTGCAAACAAGGTGAATTTTACTCCAATCACTCATACATTTTGAGTTCCTACCATGTGCCAGACACTGTCCCAGATAGTGGGGGATAGTGTACACATCATTGTTCCTTCACTACTTATCGTCTATAAGTGAAAACCCTAGGACCCAGAAACATAAATTGACAAAGCAAGAGAAACCCAAATTGGAACAAAGTGACAAAGACAAGAAAGGATCAGAGAAAATCTCCAGAAACAATAACAAAACAAGTAATAAAATGGCAGTAAATACATATCTATCAATAATTACTTTGAATGTAAGTGGACTAAATGCTCCAATCAAAAGACAGAGGTGTACGAATGTATTTAAAAACAGACCCAACTAAGTGTGCCTAGGTGGCTCAGTCGGTTAAGTGTCTGACTTTGGCTCAGGTCATGATATCATGGTTCATGAGTTCAAGCCCCACGTTGGGCTGTGTGCTGACAGCTCAGAGCCTGGAGCCTGCTTCAGATTCTGTGTCTCCCTCTCTCTCTGCCCCTCCCCAACTTGCACTCTGTCACTCTCTCTCTCAAAAACAAATAAACATTAAAAAAACCCAACTATATGCTGCCTATAAGAAACTCATTTTATACCTGAAAATACCTGCAGATTGAAAATGAGGGGGTGGAGAAACAATTATCATGTAAATGGAGGTCAAAAGAAAGCACGGAGTAGCAATATTTATATCAGACCAGCTAAACTTTAAAACAAAGACTGTTACAAGATAAAAGAAGGGTACTATATAATAGTAAAGGGGACAATCCAGCAAGATCTAATAATTATAAATATTTATGCCTCCAACATGAAAACACCCAAATATGTAAAAGTTAATAACAAGCATAAAGGAACTGATTGATAATAACACAATAATAGTAGGGGACTTTAACACCCCACTTACATCAATGGATAGAGCATCTAAACAGAAAATAGACGAGAAAACAGTGGCTTTGAATGACACTGGACCAGATGGATATAACATATATTCAGAATATTCCATCCTAAACCAGCAGAATACACATTCTTTTCAAGTGCACATGGAAAATTCTCCAGAATAGGTCTCAAGTTAGGTCATAAAACAGGCCTCAATAAATACTAAAAAGATTGAAATCATATGGTACACCTTTTTTTGACCACAACATTATGAACCTAGAATTCAACCACAAGAAAATTTGTGAAGACTACAAATGCATGGAAGTTAAACTACATGCTACTAAAACTGAACCAGGGAATCAAAGAAGAAATTTTAAAAATACATGGAAACACATAAAAATGGAAACACAACAGTCCAAAACATTGGGATACAGCAAAAGCAGTCCTAAGAGGGAAATATGTAGCAATACAGGTCTACGTCAAGAAGCAAAAGAAATCTCAAATAAACAACCTAACCTTACACCTAAAGGAGCTAGAAGAAGAATAACAAACAAAGCCTAAAGCCAGCAGAAGGAAGGAAATTACAAAGATTAGAGCAGAAATAAAGGATGTAGAAACTAAAAAACAAAACAAAAATAGAACAGATGAATGAAACCAGGAGTTGGTTCTTTGAAAAAATTAATAAAATTGATAATTAATAAAATCACAAATGAGAGAGGAGAAATAACAACCAGCATCACAGAAATACAAACAATTGTAAGAGCATATTATGAAAAACTATGCAAACAGATTGGATAACCTAGAAGAAATGGATAAATTCCTAGAAACATATAAACTACCAAAACTGAAATAGGAATCAACATTTAGAAATCTGTTGCATTTCTATATACCAGTAATGAGGCAGCAGAAAGAGAAATTAAGGAATCAGTCCCATTTACAACTGCACCAAGACCCTTAAGATACCTAAGATAAACCAAACCAAAGAGGTGAAAGACCTGTACTCTGAAAACTATAAAACACTGATGAAAGAAATTGAAGATGACACAAAGAAACAGACATTCCATGCTCATGGATTGGAAGAAAAATATTATTAAAATGTTTATACTACCCAAAGCAATCTACGCATTTATTGCAATCCTTATCAAAATATCAATAGCATTTCTCATAGAACTTGAACAAAGAATCCTAAAATCCCACAAAAGACCTGAACAGCCAAAGCAATCTTGAAGAAAAAACCATTCAAAATGGATTAAAGACCTAAATGTGAGACCTGAAGCCATAAAAATGGTCTTTGACATTGGCAATAGCACCTTTTTTCTAGATATGTCCCCTGAGGCAAGGGAAACAAAAGTAAACATAAACTATAGGGGCTTCATAAAATAAAAAGCATCTGCACAGTGAAGGAAATAATCAACAAAAGTAAAAGGCAGTCTACTGAATGGGAGAAAATATTTGCAAATGACATACCTGATAAAGGGTTAGTACCCAAAATATATAAAGAACTTATAAAACTTAGTACCCCCCCAAATGAATAATCCAATTAAAAAATGGTCAGAAGACATAAGTAGACATTTGTCAGAAGAAGACATACAGATGGCCAACAGATACATGAAGAGATGCTCAACATCACTCATCAGAGAAGTGCAACTCAAAACCACAATGAGATCACCTCACATGTGTCAGAATGGCTAAAATCAAAAACACAATAAACAAGTGTTGGGTGAGGATGTGGGAAAAAAAGAACTCTCTTATACTGCTGGTGGGAATGCAAACTGGTACAGTCACTGTGGAAACCAGTATGGAGGTTCCTCAAAAAGTTAAAAACAGAACTACCCTGTGATCTAGCACATCTGCTAGTTGAAAGGAATACATGCACCCCAATGTTTATAGAAGCATTATCTACCATAGCCAAACTATGGAAACAATCCAAGTATCCATTGACCGATAAATGGATAAAGAAGATGTGATATATATTCACAATGGAATATTACTCAGCCATAAAAAAGAATGAAATCTTGCCATATGCAATGATGTTGATAGAGCTAGAGAGTATTATGCCAAATGAAATAAGTTAGAGAAAGACAAATACCATGATTTCACTCGTGTGGTATTTAAAAAACAAAGCAAACAGGCAAAGAGGAAAAAAGAGAGGCAAACCAAGAAACAGACTCTTCACTATAGAGAACAAACTGATGGTTACTGGAAGAGAGGTGGGCGGGGGGATGGATGAAATAGGTGATGAGGATTAAGGAGTGCACTTGTGATGGGCGCTGGGTGTTGTATGGAAGTGTTAAACTACTATATTGTACACTCAGAACTGACAGCACTGTATATTAACTAACTGGAATTAAAATAAAAACTTAAAAAATAGTTTTCTATTTTCCTGCTGTTCCTAAACTGGAGAAAGCAGGATTTAATCTGCCTTTGTTGTACCCATCAACCAAATGGCACCAAGAACACAGCAATAATGAGAATAGTGAGGTTTTTTTTTTTCTTTATGCAGTGGGAAGAACACACTCCAGAGAACCTCAGAAGTACCCCAGATGGGAGGGGCATCTTACAGGGTTTGAGCCTATGCTGGATAATTTTGAAGATGGATTTAGAGAAATGGGATCAGTTCAGAATTGGGTTTCTCAAAAGGTTTTTTTTAAGGAAGTGGAGGATTAAAATAGAGCTGTCACTGATAATAGCAATAATGCAAAGAAAAGACGTATCAGTTAATAGCTGATGTTTAGTCATATTGGGGATCATGAAAGGGCTTTGTCTTTGTCTCGTTTTGAACATTGTTTTGCACTTTCTCAACATTAAAATATACTTGAAGCTGAATTAGTAAGAAATAACATTTACTGAACACACATTATACATGAAACATTCTTCCAAACAATTTACATATATTACCACATTTATTTCTCACAGAAACCCTAGGAAAGAAGTTGTTATGATCTCAGTGTACAAGTAAGGAAATTAACATAGGGATCTACATAATTTGTTCAAGTCCATACTCCTAAGGATACAGCCCGAATTTGAATCAAGGCATCTGTTTCCAGAGGATAAGTAGTGTACTATACTTCAGTGTCTGTATAGAGTATCTCTCCCTATATTCTTTTGCCAGAATTAAAGTTTTATTTTTAATTACTTATTTTTTTTTTCCTGCAGGAGTTATGATGACTGGTCTCAGAGTGTCCCTGTAGTCAACCAGTAGGAAAAATCAGGGAGCTATAGGAAAGGCTGCAATGCTTGACTGTGGATACAGCCAAGAATCCTTAAGCCTTTGGAAGGTTAGAAATAAGCTAAGTCACTCTGGAAAGCAGCAAACTGGGTGAGGAGAGGCAGGGAGGTCCTGTAGAAGAGAAGTGCATAAATGGGATTTGGAATCACATGGACTGAAGTCTGAATCTTTGAACCAACCATCATTCACTGGTCATATGACCTCGTGTGCTAATTTTATTTAAATAAAAAAATTGAATACAGTTGACACACAACATTACAGGTCTACAGCATAGTGATTCAGTGATTCCACTGAGTTTATACATTATACTATGCTCACCATAATTATAGTTACCATCTGGCACCATACTAGCTTTTAGAATATCATGGACTGTATTCCCATGACTTATTTATTCTATAGAAACTTGTGCCCATTTTTTCCATCCCCTCATCCCCCTGCCCTCTGTTAACCATCAGTTTGTTCTCTGTATTTATAGGCCTATTTCTCTTTTTTGTTTGTTTATTTATCAGATTTTTTTAGATTCCACGTATGTGGTATTTGTCTTTCTCAGTCTGACATATTTCACTTTGCATAAAACCCTCTAGGTCTATTCATATCATTGCAAATGGCACTATCACATCCTTTTTTATGGCTGCCTAATATTCCATTATATTGTCTATCTTGAGAAAGAACAACAAAGCTGGAGACCTCACAATTCCAGGTTTCAAGTCGTACTACAAAGCTGTAGAGTAAAACAGTATGGTACTGTCACAAAAACACATAGATCACTGGAACAGAATAGAGAGCCCAGAAATAAACCCATGATTATATGGTCAATTAATCTATGACAAAGAAGACTAGAATATTCAATGTGGAAAAGACACTCTCTTCAATAAATTCTTAATCTGTAAGATAATATAAAATTTATACACCCTATAGTTTTTTTTCCTGTGAAAAATAAAAAAAAATTAAAAAGTACATCAAGTACTTTAATACAGTGTTTTGTACAGTATGGTTCTCTAGTACCATAGAGTAGGGGCTAAGTGATTAATAAGTGGTAAATATTTATATTAACTGATACCAGCATTCTGAAATCTCTATAAGCACCTTGAGTTCTCTTTAGTCAGCCAGTTTATATCCCTTGATTCTCTTCTCTCTGTCTTCCAGGTGGTGTTTCATTTGTTAGTGAAGACATAGAAGGGTTAAATCACCTTCTCTACTTATTTTACCTGAATTCCAGTTATCGGTCCTGTGTGGGGACTCTGATTGCCCCTCAGTGGGTGTTGACGGCTGCACACTGCTTCTTACCGTAAGTGATGGGGATCCATCCACTCTGTTCCCAGGCTCCGAGGCTGGGCCTCCGCACTTCTTGTGGGAATTCTAAACACTTTGTGGTCAAGAGATTCTAGGACTATCATGGTAAAAGGGAGTTCAGCTACTCAGATACAACTTGACTAAGGAATGTTCCACATTCTTATGTTTGACATGTCCCAAAAGGAAAAGTAATACGGTGTAATATGATACCTTACGTATAGGTAAAAATAACTTTGCAGGCCACTCTTTTTTTAAAAAAATATTTATTTATTTATTTATTGTTGAGAGAGAGAGAGATAAAGAGTGATCAGGGGAGGGGCAGAGAGAGAGGGAGACAGAATCCCAAGCAGGCTCTGCACTGTCAGCACAGAGCCCGTTGCGGGGCTCGAACTCCCCAACTGTGAGATCATGACCTGAGCAGAAATCAAGAGTCGATGCTCAACTGACTGAGCCACCCAGGCACCCTGACCTTGCAAATCATTCTTAATGTTTTTAAGATTCATCCAAAATGTTAGGGATATGATTATATTTCATTTTTCATTACAGTATAATATTTAAATGTGACTATCACAATTTGTTCATTCTTTTCTTGGTAGACATTTGAGTTATTTCTAGGTTTCTGCTATTGTGAATGGTTACTGTAATCATAGTTGTACCATGTACCTTGGAAGGTATTCTCATGTGTATATCTGCAATACACACACACATATAGATGTATATATATACACATATACATGCATACATATCGGTGTATCTGCAACAACATCTCCTGGATGTCATAGAGGATGCTAATGTTCACTTTACACATCCTCCAGCGATTTATAAGCATTTTCCAGCATTGAGTATTGTCCAACTTTTTTATTATTTTGCTGATTGTGTTAAATTTCTTGTTATGCTCATAATTTTATTATCTTTATTAGTAGCGATGATTGGCTTATTTTTTTCTCCTCCTCCTTGTCCTTCTCCATCCTCTTCCTTCTGCTATTAATATTTCTTCTGGGATATATTCTTTCATGTTTTTTGAACATTTTGTGACTTTTCAAAAAAAATTGCTTTGTAGAACTTCTATAAATGCCCTAGATATAACTCTTTTGTCAATTACATATGTTGAAAATATCTTCTTTGTGGCTTGATCTTCTCTTTAATGGTGTATTTTGATTAATAAGAGCTCTTCATTTGACTATAATATGATTTAACATTTAAATTATCAATCTTTATTTGTGGTTGTTGGGTATTGTGACTGGTTGAAAATATTCTTTATGACATCAAGATCAGAAAGATATTTCTTTAAGGTTATTTCTAGAGATTCTAAAGACTTGATTTTATATTTAAGTATTTATATCATTTGGAACTGATTTTTGTGAATGCTGTGAAGTAGGGATCCAGTTTTGTTGTTTTTAACATAGTAAGCTAAATATCCACATTTCATTTATCTAATGGTCTCTTCTTTCTTCAACAACCTGCAACACCACTTCTGACATCTATCAAAATTCTTTATTTTTGCATGGGTCTGTTTTGGGTCTCTCTGTCTCTGTACTGCTCCTTTGGGTTATTTATTATAGACCAATTCCACAGTGTCTTAAAAATTATGACTTTATTATAATTCGTGATTTCTGATAGGGTAGGCCAACCATGTTTTTATTTATCAGGAACACTTAGGTATTCTTTTAAATAACTTTTCAAGCTTTATGAAAAACTCTGTTGTGATTTATTTGGAATTGCTTTAGCTCTTTGTATCAGCTGGGGAGAATTGATATTTTTCTGATATTGATTATTCCCAGCCATGAATCTGGCATATCTCTCCACTTATTTAGCTTTCCCTTTAATGCGTTTCAAGAAATTTATTTTATCTGAATACATGTCTTGCACATATCTTATTAAATTTATTCTTAAAGTGCTTTATATTTTGCTATTATATTTTAATTGATGTACTTTCAGAAAATTATATTTTCTACTTGTTAGTGATGATGGAAATGTAATTGGTGTTCATAAATTGATCTAATGGCTTGTTGCTTTGTTATATTCTCCTACTGTTTCTAGTAATTTATATATATGTTCCTGTGGATTTTCTATTTGCCATCTTTGAAAAGGGACATTTTCATTATTATTTTAATTCTAAATAATTTTTAAAAATTTCCTCATGATTAAATCTTTCATTCATAAGTTTAGAATATGGAGGGGTAAATTTTGAGGGATAACTTTCCAAATTAAAAAAAATTCTTTGGGTTCTAGTTTAATTGTTTTTGTGGTCAGAGAGTGTGATCTATGTGATACTAATTCTTTGAAAAGAATTGGGACTTGCTTTTCAGACCAGTATCAAGTCAATTTTTGCAACCCCCCATGTTATGAAAGAATGTATACTCTCTAATTTTAGGGTAGAAGTCTCTCTATATATCAAACTTCAATTGTGTAGTTTAAGTCTTTGGTATCCTTACTATTTTTATTTTTATTTTTTTTTTTTGCTTAATAAATCAATAATTGAGAGATTTAAGTTGAAATATTCTTCTGTATTAGTAGATTGAGCAAAATAGTCCTATAACTTTATTACTTTTTTAAAAAATGTTTTTTAGGGTATTTTATTAAATATATGTAAATTTAGGTACATTTATAATGTAGGTACTTTGTGTACATTCCCAATAAATCAAGGCTATTACTGTATGTCATTACTTTCTCTCATATATATAATATTGTTTGTCCTAGAGCCTATTTATCAGATATTAACATGCCAATCCTGGTTGGTTGTTTGGTTGGTTAGTATTGTCCTGGTATATCATTTTACATCTTTACTTTTCTGCCTTTCTGTATCTTTTTTATTTAAGCACATCTCTTAATTTACATATAGCAGGATTTCTAAAAATACAGTTTATAATTTCTGTCTTTTAACTGATGAGTTTAGGCCATTTGTATTTATTTTGATTATTATTATACTCAGATTTTTTCTACCTATTTTGAATTTCTACTCTTTATATTTGTGTGAAAATGCTTTTGCCCTTTTACTTGATTAATATTTTAGATACCTTTTAATTCTTCTTCATTTTTGTTGTCGAATATACACATGTCCTATTCTTTTAGTCATTGCTTTATAAATTTTAATATGGAAATTTAATGTAACAGAATTCAAAGTTAAACGATATCCGAATGCCTTCCTTATACCCCTTCTTCATTATGGTCCATCCATATCCCTCAGAGGCAACCACTATTCTCTTGTTTTTCCACCATAGTTTAGTTTTACATGTCATAGAGCTGCCTTAAACTGAAATGCACTCACTATAATTTGCCTGAATCATCTATTTATCATAAATTCTTTAAAATATAAACTTCTGCAATTACTTATAAATATATTTTATGATAAGTCACAAAATTTCTTAACAGAAGGAAAAAAGAGAAATAGAGGAAGGATAAAATATTAGAGGGCACTGGTTTTAGTTATTAAATCAACACTATAAACATGAATGACTTTCCTTCAGCAAGAAAGGAGAGTAATCTTAGAAACAGAAAAAGCCAATTTGACACACAAGACACACAAGAGAGTTGCTAAAACTGATTTAAACAAGTTTGTTTATTTATTTTGAGAGAGAGAGAGAGAGAGAGCACATGCATGGGAGGGGCAGAGAGAGAGAGAGGGAGAGAGAGAGAAACCCAAGCAGGCTCTGCACTGTCAGCATGGAGCCTGATGTGGGGCTGGAACCCATGAACCGTGAGATCATGCACTGAGCCAAAATCAAGAATTGGATGCCTAACTGACTGAACCACCCAGGTTCAGTTGTAGAAGTTGTATAATTTAAGTTGTATAATTAAACCCAGTACTCATTAATTCCCAAGGTATGGAAATGGAGGGACGAAGGTCATTAAGTGATCTCTCATTTAGAAAGATAAAAGAGAAAGAATCTTATCATGAAGGCTTCTTTCCTTTTTGTTCTAATGTATCTGTCAAATGAACAACATTGCTCTTGTCAAAAGTTCCTCTGAGGGGCGACTGTACTTTCTTATTGTCCTTGGGGAATTATGCCGACTGGAGAGCTATCACATGAATTTAAACACAAAGGGAGCATGTGTTTGGTACAAAGAACCAAATAGACTAAGATGATCCAATGAGAACTATAACAGTTACGATACCCTGGCCAAAGACCAGTCATCCCCATCTAAGCACCTAGCAGAATCCTTCACTCCAAGCAGATGAAACTAAGTGTGGTAGTTCTCAGGAACACAACAAAACTAAGGAAAGTCCTTATAATGTATAATATCTTGTAAAAGCGAGCCAAAGCAAAATTTGTCTAAAGGATGCTGCTCTGATGAGATCTTTTAAACTTGTCAGTCCTTGGGATTGACTGAAGGATGAATTTATCAGGCCTATTTCTGTCCTCTCTCTTTAGACTTTATCTGATAACTGTCCATAAGGCGACAAAGACAGACTGGGAGACAAATGGTACTGTTGTTAGGAGACAATATAAACTTAGCATTTGGGAGCTCAACAACAACAAAAATTGATGCTCAGTACCAGTGTGGTACCTATCTCACTGTTGTTGCTAGAGAAATCCCTGAGTGACTGACTCAGGGGCCTCACAGGAGTGCCCTGTTCTGAATTTCAGGTTAAAAAAATTTTTTTTTTTAACATTTATTCATTTATGAGACACAGAGAGCACAAGCAGGGGAGGGGCAAAGAAAGAGGGAGACACAGAATCCAAAGCAGCCTCCAGGCTCTGAGCTGTCAGCACAGAGCCCAACGCGGGTCTTGAGCTCACAAGCTGTGAGATCATGACCTGAGCCAAAGTCAGACGCTTAACTGACTGAGCCACCCAGGTGCCCCTGAATTTAGGGTTTTGAGCCATGTTAGTGAGAGTGGATCTCAACTGGATCTCAGTGGAAAACCAGGATCTTTGACTACTGTTTTCCCAAAGATCTACCGGAAGACCCTGTAAATCCAGCAGTTTTGATAGACATGAGTAAAGCATAGTATATTCAGGTGATCCTCCATACCTTTAAAATATTTAACCTCTCGAAGCTGTTACTCATTTCCTCTTTACAATTTCACATTTCCTGTTTCCCCCAACTCCCGAAGAAGCCTCCCTAACAGAACCTACTACTTTCATAAAAGCCTTGACTATCCATTTGCATGCTTCTTTCCGCTGTTTCTAGGTCTTGAATTGGACCTTCTCTCGAGAATTATGCTAAGGGTAGAGCCCAAGCCATTGCACTGCTTAACTCCTGGAGGCACCATCCCCATTATAGTCTATGTGAATGGTAACCCATTGACTTGTATAGTGCATCACCTGCATGACCCCATGTGGCACCTACATATAAAAGATCAAATGGACAGGGGCACTGGGTGGCTCAGTCATTTGAGCATCTGACTTTGGCTCAGGTTGTGATCTCATGGTTTGTGGGTTCGAGCCCTGTGTCAGCCTCTGTGCCGATAGCTCAGAGCCTGGAGTCTGTTTTGGATTCTGTGTCTCCTTCTCTCTCTGCCCCTCCCCTGCTCGCGCCCTCTCTCTCTCAAAAATAAATAAACATTAAAAAAATTAAAAAAAAAAAAGATCAAATGGGCAAACATGAGAGAAAAAGATTAAATGGGTTACTATAGAAGGAAATTGTGTGTGTGTGTGGGGGGGGGGGCGGTGATTAGCCTTGTGACCTGTGAGTGTCAATCCTTTTTTTTTTCTTTTTAATTTTCCAGAGATCTTTGGGTCATCTTTCATGATAGTTCCGCAAATCTTCGAGACTTTCATGGGGAGATTTTACCTTATGAGAAGATCATTGTTCACCCAAACTTCACTGCCACCTCTCCTAAAAATGACCTCATGCTGATAAAGTTGTCTGTACCTTTCACTTTCTTCTCCACCAATATGTTTCAGTTGCCTACTCTCAAGAATGCAGTTAAAGATTGCTTGATTCACACCTGGTTACAGACTAAAGACTTTATTGGTGAGTGACTATCAAAAAGAAGAGATAGTTCTTGGATATATTCACATCTTCAAGATCTCTGAGGAATTAGGGGAAGGAATTGGAACTTAGAGGCCTAGTGTCAGATTTCTAAGCCTGTGTGGAAAACTAGAAATGGCACGAGTGGTATTGGCTTTCTACAGGAGAAGAGATGATCTTTTGGGCCTTGAGAATCGATTCCTAGATCAAGGTGTTACATGTGTGTATCCCATTGGCACACCCTGCAGGGACTGGAACTCAGAGATCTATGTTTGAGTATTGGTTCTACCATTCATTGTAGGTTTATGAACAAATTTTTTAACTTCTTTGGATCTTAATTTGCAAATTGGTAACAAATCCTACTTTCCCTTGACCTAACAGGAGTGATATTGTTATCAATTACAATGATAATGACTACCATTTGCTGATCGCTGATTACCTACCAAGCGCTAAGCATCCTATAGATATTATACAGTTATCATCACATATCATGTAGATAAGTTTTCTTGGGATTAATACCTTATAAAAGAGGAAACTAAGACTTTGGGAAATTAATTATCCAAGATCATGAACTTGGTGATGACAGAGCTTGGATTCCGATCTTGTTTGATGTGTGGAGTATCTTCTCACCAACCATCCCTTGATGCTGATCATCTTTCAGAGATGATAAACAGAGCAGGAGGATGTGTTTGACCCATGGTGTGTTCCATCAGTTCTTCTGCAGTCCATTCTTACTGAGAAGAAGGCTTGAAGGAGAAGGAGGTAGGATGCCTTATGAAAAGGCAAACGGGAATGAAAGTCTCCTTTATTTCTTGTGCTTAGGAAATTCACATAGTAAGCTGCAAAGTGTCACGGCTCAATTGAACTTTAATGTAAACTGCAAAAAAATACTGGGTGAAAAACTCCTTGAAGACATGTTCTGTATGGGACCCACGCTAGGAAGTCAGGATCACTGCCAGGTAAGTCTTCTTACCTCATTTGTGCATAAACTCAGTCTCTGTGTCTCTCCTCCTTCATCGAGGGTCCATCTGGATTTTTCAGTAGGCTAGGAGCTCAGAGAATAAGGGGGTAAAGAATGATCACTCTTCTCCACCCTGTGATAGCGACAAGAGAAATAGATTTTTGAGGAGTGGAAAGCTGTCTTCCAGATAGTTCTTTGAAATATCTGTCTAGGGATGAGTGGGAGGTGTAAGGGTAGTTAGTGCATTGGAAAGAAGCTTTCATACTAGATTCTTATATCCTGGACCCCTTTGCATGGCAAATATAGTGGGTTTCATTTTTGTTCAGGTATGAAATCTCAGGTGGTAAGGAAGTTCTCATTCCTGTACTCTATCTGGCAGGTGGTCACAGCTGCACCAGCCATATGTGGCGGTGAATTACAAGGGATTTTGTCTTGGGAAACCGGATGTATTCTAACAGGATACATTGTTGTCTTCACTGACCTACACAGCTACGTGCCATGGATCAAGAACATTATTTCTACAAAATAAGCTGATGTAGAGCTCCACTGATACCCTTACCTCCCAGCTGATCCACGGCAACCACATTATGTATCACAGTCCCAGTCTTTCCTAGGATCTAGGCTTGATTAGAGTTTCAAAAGAGATCATTGATGATTCCTGGGTGTTGGCATGACTCTAGTCTTTCTTTTTATTTTATTTATTTTTTAACATTTATTCATTTTTGAGAGACAGAGAGAGCATGAGTGGGGGAATGGCACAGAGAGAGCGAGACACGATCTGAAGCAGGCTGCAAGCTCCGAGCTGTCAGCACAGAACCCAGCCTGGGGGTCCAACTCATGGAGCACGAGATCATGACCTGAGCTGAAGTCAGATGCTTAACTGACTGAGGCACCCAGGCATTCCTAGTATCTCTTTTTAAATGTTATTTATTTTTGAGAGAGAGCGCATGTGTGAGAGAGAGCAGGGGAGGGACAGAGAGAGAGGGAGACAGAGAATCCAAAGCAGGCTCTGTGCTGTCCAGCGCAAAGCCCTATGTGGGTCTCCAACCCACAAATTGTGAGATTATGACCTGAACTGAAGTCAGACACTCAACCAACTGAGCCACCCAGGCACCCTGACTCTAGTCTCTTTAATGTTCCTAACACTGAAAACATGAATGCTGGCCTCAAGAAGTGGAGTTCACCCAGGAAGCTTTTGGGATTCTACCAATTCAGATATTTCTGTTAAAATACTCCCTGCCATATCTTAAGAACACAAAAAACGAGTGGAAATGAGGGATAATAACTACCAAGAGTTTATTTGAGCGAAGTGTAAACCACATAGCTGAGCAGTAATTTGCCAAAAGTTGGCCAGATGATTAGCAATTTTTCTAATGACCAAGTGTCTCCTGGGTATGTGTATGCGTGTATGTGTGTGCACGTTTGTGTGTACAGGTGGTGCAGTTAGTTTCCATTAGTTACTTAAAAGATCTATAGAATTCAAGTTTGCCTAGGTTTACTGAGGCCACCCAAAGGTCTTTGTAATATTTGGAATAAGGATTTCTGTATTTTGAACTATAGCTGTAATGCATACTCATAAATGATAGATGAGGTTTTTTTCCAGGACATTTTCCTTCCAGTTTATTGCTTTTTATTTAAAATCACACATACTTTCTTAAAGGGGTACAAAGTGGTGGAATTCATGAGGATTTTGCCTTGGAGTTTTCATACATGCCCCTGAATACAACCTTCGATACGACGTGTGAATTCATGAGCACACACTTCCATCCACAAGCACACTCAAAAAACACTTGTCATTCCAAAAATGTGTTCTCTACATATTATTTTTCTTTAGTTCATGATAGATTAAACTGATTTTAAACTAAAGCCTGTCTATTTTCATATAAAATATGAAAATATTGACTCTTCAAGAAATTTGTGCCTGAAATGTGAAATGCATTTTTGTTTTTCCCATGCCGTGAAATGTTGGGATTTCCTAAAATTAAAATTGCCACCCAGTTGATTAAATCACATACTTTTCCAAAGATTCAGAAAACTAAAACAGTTTTCTTTTTAAGACTCTTATGGGGATCAGAGATAATGTGGGAAACGTTTTGTATGCAGAGGAATAGTATAGGGATTGGCAGCGGTTAGTAGTTTTGACAGTTTCCACCTGTTTCACCCTTTTGCCTATTTAATTCCTACTACTCCAAGTTGCTAACAATCCTTTTCGCCTTTATCATATGCCAGGCTGTCTATTGTCATCAGCCGGCTGAACTTGTTGCAACTGAACTTTTTACTGAGATGATCTTCCTAACAACCTACCCTGATTCCTGTCCTTTGTTTTTTTTCTTGCCTCTTACCTAGAGCTCTTGCTGTCTCCATTCCACTGCAGTTGTTCTAGGCTGAATTGGATGTTTTAATTATAAGCCTTTCCTTATTGATTAGGTCATAAATTCTTCCATTATTGGGCATTTTTACTTCTTTATATTTTCTGGACTTGAGTTTTCCTTGTATGAGTTTTCCTTCTCTCCATCTCATCTCACTCCTCAATTTGAAAAGGAAAAGGTAAGTCTGTCTCTTCAGCTGTCTGTCTATCTATCTATCTATCTACCGATCTATCCATCTAATCAACATCTCATCATCATCTGCTTGTCTAACCGAGACTGGGCTGTTTGTCGCACGACTAATTTTTGGAGTGTGCAAATACGTTTCTAATTATCCTGTCAATTTCACCTAAACTCCAATTCTGCATATGACTGGTTCCAAAGACTATTTTAAGTTAGTTTACCAAGAATTTCACGTGTCACATCCACCTTCCCCTCCTGACATTCCCACCAACCACAGCTCATTTCCTTTCTGGTTCCTTATTATCTCGTACATGGGCTGGAGCTAATGCTCCATGACCTTCTCTGTAGCTTAAGTACATTGCAGTAAAATGGATCCCTGATACCAACCAACAGATTTCAGTATAGTAAATGGAGAACAGGGACAGGAATGCGTGCCCTGTTTGATCAAGTGGATGGCTCTTCTCTGCACTCTGGTTTCCCATCTTATCTCCAAGCTTGTGATTCAATCATGTCTGACCTTCAACTCAGGAGGAGAGGGATCACCACTTGGGTACATAATTTTATTTATATATTACTTCAAAATCCTTTCTGAATTCATGTGTATATGTTACATATTTGGCTTCTATTTACCCCTCACTTATTTATTCATCTTAGACCCATTCCAGCTTCCTGGGGAGTTCATTCAGAAATCTGTTTCTGGGTCTTCAGGTCTATTGTTTCCCTGGGTAAACTATTGTAACCTCACCATACTTGCCGACCACTTAATGCTTCTGGCATCACAGTTTTTCTTCCTCAGTCCATGTCCTTCTTTGGAGGAGATTGATATCCAGTTTCAGTAGACTGTGGTTCAGTTCTTAGCCTAGAATTGACAAACTATAAATTTGGGAAATCAATGAGCTTTGATTTTTAGATTGGCTTTATGTATAAAACAAAAAGAGTTAGACTGGATGATCTCAGTAACGGACACTGTAACTACCCTCCCACAGTCCTCTCCACCCCTCCTCTGTTAGGTCACAGTCATCCCCTAGGGTGCAGTCTGACCTAAACTTATCAGTGAGCTCCCTGTGTCTGGCTCAGGGATGGATATATGATGCAATTTGGCTTATGAAACATCAGTGTCTTAATGTTCAGTGTTGAGATAACATTGTAATGAGCTCTGTTGAGACCTTGTGTGGGCAGTGTGGCAGGTGAATGAGACATCAGAATTGCTGCTGTCGGGGAAGCTGCCTAAGGATCACATGCATTCACAGGGGAAGTCGAAACAAGAGAATGGCCCAGAAATGTAGCTGTAGCTGAAGTCCTGATTAAACCATTCCAGAATTTAAGTCTTTTCTCTGGATAGTTTTAGTAATACAATCTACTACTAAATTCCTTTCAGTGTTTAGGACAATTTGAGTTGGGCTTTCTGTTGCTATAATTAAAAACATCTCCAGGAATACAGTTTCCAAGTCCCTTCTGTCTCTGCTATCAATCTAGACTAATGTGTGCTAAATGCCCGATGTATCCATTTTTATTAATTTTCAGAAATACCTGTGGGCTCATTTTTATTAGACATAAACATTCTGCATCTTCTCAAATTTTTAGTTTTATTCATTATAGTCAGAAAATACACTTTGAATGATTTCAGTCTTTGTAACCTTATTGAGACTTGTGGCCTAACGTGACCTATCTTGGATAATGTTCTGTGTGCACTTGAGAAGAATGTGTATTCTCTGCTTTTGTTGGGTGGAGTGAACTCTGTTTGTTAGGCCTAGTTAGTTTATTTTATTGTTCAAGTATTCTATTTCCTTACTAATCTTCTGTTTACATGTTTTACTGAAAGTGACATAATGAAGTTCTTCCTTCAATTTTGTTAATATTTGCTTCATATAATGTGGGTCTTTGTTGTTTGGAACATATATAATCATTTTTTTTCTTTGCTAAATTGAATTTTTTATTAATGTATAATGTCTTTTGTCTCTTGCAACAGTTTTTGACTCAAAGTCTATTTTGTCTGATATTAGTATAGTTACTTTAGCTCTCTTTTGGTTAGTATTTATATGGAGTATCTTCTTCCATCTGCTCAACGTATTTGTGTCTTTGGATCTAAAGTGAATTTCATGTAGCTTATGAAAGAAATTGAAGGATACACAAAGAAATGGAAAAATATTCCATGCTTAAAGATTGGAATAACAAATATTGTTAAAATTTCAATACTATCCAAAGCAATCAACACATTCAGTGCAATCCCTACCAAAATAGCACCAGCATTCTTCACAGAGCTAGAACAAACAATCCTAAAATTTGTATGGAACCACAAAAGACCCCAAATGGCCAAAGTAATGTTGGAAAAGAAAACTAAAGCTGGAAGCATCCAAATATCAGACTTTTAACCTGTATTACAAAGCTGTAATCATCAAGACAGATGGTATTGGCATAAAAACAGACACATAGATCAATGGAACAGAATAGAGAACCCAGAAATGGACCCACAAATACATGGTCAACTAATCTTCAACAAAACAGGAAATAGTATCCAGTGGAAAAAAGACAGTCTCTTTAGCAAATGGTGCTGGGAGCACTGGACAACAACATGCAGAATGAAACTAGACCACTGTCTTACACCATACACAAAAATAAATCCAAAATGGGTGAAAGACCTAAACGTGAGACAGGAAACCATCAAAATCCTAGAGAAGAAAACAGGCAGCAACCTCTTTGACTTAGGCTGCAGCAACTTCTCACTTGACATGTTTCCAGAGGCAAGGGAAACAAAAGCAAAAGTGATCTATTGGGACCTCATTGAGATAAAAAGCTTCTAGGGGTGTCTTGGTGGCTCAGTTAAGCATGCCATTTCAGCTCAGGTCATGATCTCATGGTTTGTGAGTTTGAGCCCTGCATCCGGCTCTGTGCTGACAGCTAAGAGTGTGGAGCCTGCTTCAGATTCTCTCTCTCTCTCTCTCTCTCTCTCTCTCTCTCTCTCTCTCTCTGCCCCTCCCCCACTCACACTCTGTCTGTCTCTCTTAAAAATGAATAAACATTAAAAAATTAAAAGATAAAAAGCTTCTGCACAGCAAAGGAAACAATCAATAAAACTAAAGGCAAACAACAGAATGGGAGAAGATATTTGCAAATGACATATCGCATAAAGGGTTAGTATCTAAAATCTATAAAGAACTTATCTAACTCAACACCCAAAAAACAAATAATCCAGTGAAGAAATGGACAGAAGACATGAATAGACACTTTTCCAAAGAAGACATCCAGATTACTAACAGACACATGAAAGATGCTCAACAACACTCATCATCAGGGAAATATAAATCAAAGCCACAATGAGATACCACCTCACACCTGTCAGAATGGTTAAAATTAACAACTCAGAAAATAGCAGATGTTGGTGAGGATGTGGAGAAAGGGGATCCCTATTGCACTGTTCATGGGAATGCAAACTGGTGTTGCCACTCTGGGAAACAATGTGGAGGTTCCTCAAAAAATTAAAAATAGAACTACTGTATGACAGCAATTGCACTACAAGGAATTTATCCAAAGGACAAACATGCTGATTTGAAGGGGCACATGCACCCCAATGTTTATAGCAGCACTATCAACAACAACTATTGGAAAGAGCCCAAATGTCCATCAACTGATGAATGGATTAAGAAGATGTGGTATACACACACACACACACACACACACACACACACACACACACACTGGAATACTACTTGGCAATTAAAAAGAATGAAATCTTGCCATTTGCAACAACATGGATGCTATTGGAGGGTATTATGCTAAACAAAATAAGTCATAGAAAGAAAGATACCACATGATCTCATTCATATGTAGAAGTTGAGAAACTTAACAGATGAACATAGGGGAAGGGAAGAAAAAACAAGATAAAAACAGGGAGGCAAATCATAAGAGATTCTTAAACACAGAGGGTTGATGAGAGGGGTGAATGGGGGGATTGGTTAAATGGGTTATAGTCATCATAGAGGGCACTTTTTGGGATCAGCACTGGTTGTCATATGTAAGAGATGAATCACTGGGTTCTACTCTGAAGCCAAGACTACACTGTATGTTAATTAACTTGAGAATAAAAAAAAAAAATAAGTAAAGGGAGTTTCATGTAGACAGCGTACACACAGGCTCATTTAAAAAAATTCCTGCTAGTCTCTGTATTTTGATTGAAGAATTTAATCCATTTTACGTTGAAAGTAGTTGCTGATAAGGAAGGACTTCTGTAATTTTGCTGTTTGTTTTGTGCAAGTCTTAGACTTTTCTGTCTTTCACTTTCTTCATTCCTTTATTTCCTTCATTACTGTCTTCTGTTTTGTTGTGTTGATTTTTCTTGCAGTAAACTGATTCCCTTATATTTTCCTTCTGTGTATATATTTTTAGCTATTTTCTTTCTGTGATTATATTTAACATCCCAAATTTATAACATGTAGTTTGAATTGATACCAACTTTACTTTAGTAGCATACAAAAACTCTGTTCTATATAGCACTATTCCCCTTTATATGTTGTCAAAAGTTACATAATTATACATTATTTGCCCAATAAAATGGATTTATAATATTTTATGCATTTGTATTTTAAATTATGTATAAAATGAAATGTGGAGTTACAAAAACCAAAAATACAATAAAGCTGGCTTTAATATTAGCCCATTAGTTATCTTTAGTGGAGATCTTTATATTTTTATTTTCAAGTTACTGTCTGTTGTTCTTTGATTTCAAACTGAAGTATTTCCTTTAGCATTTCATTTAGGACAAGTCTACTGGCAACAGACTCTCTCAGCTTTTATTTATCCAGAATTATCTTCATTTCTCACTCATTTTTGAAGGACAGTTTTGCTGGATTCAGAATTTTTTGGTTGACATTTTTTTCTTTCAGCACTTTAAATATGCCACTCCACTGCCCTCTGTCCTATATAATTTTTTATGAAAATTTGGCTGTTAATCTTCTGAGAATTCCTTGTATGTGAAAAGGTGCTTCTCTCTTGCTGCTTTCAGATTGTCCCTTGTCTTTGTCTTTTTACTGATTATAATGTGCCTTGATGTGGATCTGAGTTTATCCTACATAAAGCAAAAGATTAGGGTCTTCTCAGGTCTTTTCCTGTACATGGGTGCATGCATCTTTCCCTGTACATGGGTGTGGTTTTTAAGTTCCCCGGTGTATGTAGCTGCTTTTAAATTCCTTAATTTCCCAAAGACACTTACCCCAACTTTCCCTTTGAGTCTTTAGATGGTCTATTGTATGTCTCAACAGTAACTTTTCTTGCCCCACATCTGCTCTGCTTCCTCAGGGACTGAGGTCCCACAATGAGAATGCAGATTGCCATTTTCAAGACTTCTGCCAGGCTAGAAAGAGTGTGGGCAAGGGTAAATGAAAATACCACAAAGCTTTCCTAGCATTTTTCAATTTTCTTTTTCTTGAACCAGTGTTTCCATGGTTGCTATAAATCTTTTAATGTTTTCCAGAGTTCTGACACAGTTTTGACAGTTTCTGCTTGTTTTCTATGGTTTCTGTGGAGGGACAATAGCTTAGAGCTGCCTGTCCACCATTTTGCTCACATTATTACTCATCTCTGGCATGCGAGTTTTTGCTTTATGTCTTGAATTGTTTGTGGTGTCTTCTACTTGGGGGTGTCAAGGCTCTGTAGGACAAATGTAATCAGGCAGATGCACAGAAGAGAGCAGGGTCTGGTTTGAACTGGTTTGTGGTAACCAGGACTTGGAGCCTGGGAGGAGGGCAGCCTGCAGGCTGAGAAACTTCCAACAAGGGAGATTTCAAGTTTGGCCACTAAAAAAACTTTCAAGAGTTCTAAAATTTGATTAACCTCAGGGGATAAGGGCTGAAAGTTTCTCTGGGTTTCCCTTGACTGCATCAGATTTGGTTCCTCAGTGCATAACCCTTCTTGGGGACAATGAAGAGTAGGAAAGAAGGAGAGAGAAAGTCAGAGGGAGATAGTTGGCTTCCATAGCACTATTATTACCGGACTTTTCCCTAAGTTCTTGTGTGAAGACAGTTTTCTCTTGCACTGAGAATGAGAACAGCAGCAGCTTTCTTTGGGCCACACAGCACTAGTCAGGCAGGAGGAAGCCTGGGCTGATCCCTGGAGAGCTGTAGAACATTCCAGTTCAGTCTCTTTCTCTGGAGGTGAGTGTCTGCCAGGGTTCCCCTCTGTAAAGGAGAGAGCAAGAGAGGATCAGCATGGGAAGTTCTGGGCCTAGATGCTCTCTAGAACAAGGACATCTACAGCAGAATGGATGACCTCATCTTCAAATCTGCCATGCACAGCAGAGAGCAGATTTGACCTGACTCAGTGCTGGGCATAGGCATAGACCCTTGCTCTTGTCAGGACACTCTTCTATCCTTTGATTGTATCTGGTCCTGGCTAAACAAAAATTATGGAAGGAGACTTCCGCTAATAAGTCTGTTCTTGATCCTTGTCACCCAACTGTCATTTCCAAAGGGATCTCCAGAGAGAGGGCTGCATATTGACAGGGCAGCATTTCAGCAAAGACCAAAGGGAGAGGAAGCAGAGTTTGCTTCAACAATTGGTCATAGCTGGGGGTGCCTGGGTGACTCAGTTGGTTGAACTTCTGACTCTTGATTTTGGCTCAGGTCATGATCTCAGGCTGGGATCAAGTCCTGTGTCAGGCTCTGTGCTGAGCATTGAGCCTGCTTAGGATTCTCTTTCTCTCTTCCTCCGCCCCTCTCCCCTGCTCACTTGCTCTTTCTCTAAAATAAAAAAAAAAAATCAAAAGATTGGCCATAGCCAGGACTAAATAAGCTTTGTTCATAGATTTCATTCTTAATTGATTCATTGATTTATTCATTTAAAAATAATTGAATGTCAGAAACAGTAAACAAGCATGACAAAGTTTTTACTTTTTATGGTGCTTACCTTATAATAGGAGACAGATAGTAAACAAAAAGTAAAAACACAATTTTAGATGAGGAGAGCAAAGGAGATAAATAGATTCTGGTGAGCTGATAGAGAGTAAAGGGTAGAATGTGTTTTTTGTTTTTTGTTTTGTTTTGTTTTTTTGTTTTTTTAGGAAGGATCATGAGGAAAGGCTCCCTGAGCTTGGGCACTTGAGCAAATACCTGAAGGAAATGGGGGATGTATGTCAGAAATTGTAAGGGGCTCAGGACCTTGGATCTGTTTTATTTTATTGACAGCTGAATTTTTTCATTTGATTTTGGAGGAAAAACCTATTTGTTATCTCTGAGAAGACTCTCCTTACTTTCTGTTGGATTGAGACCATGGCTACTTATGTGTAGGGCTTGGGCTGAGCCCAGAGTTCACATTTGGTGGCTTTGGCTCCCTGCTGGATCCAGGGTTTTGAGCTCTCACGAAGGCAGGGGGTGTTGAAATTGGACCTTTAGCCTCTTGTCTGCCAGTTCCAACAGGAGGTGATATGGGACAGCTGGAGGTTGAGGATGGCAGTTCCTCCCATGCCCTCCTCTGGACCTTCCCCTATCAGTCTGGTGGATTGTTGGTATGAGGGTTGGGAGAGAGAGGCCTCTGACTGATTAAGCCTGGGTGCTGTTTAGCCTGTCACCTATGAAAAGACACATTTACTGGGGAGAAAAGCAAGGCAGGATTCCCCTTCCAAGAATAGAGGGCATAAAGTGAGAATTCACTCCGGCAGCTAGCTGACCTGTAGTCGGAGAAATACTCAGGCCTTGCCCTCAAGATCTTACAGAAAATCCTCAAAGAGTTGTCCATACCCATGCCTAACAGTGACACCTATGGTGATACAAGTAAAAGGAAAAACTTTCAAATGGATCTAGGGCAAATGGACCTTATGTCTTGGAGAAGCAAAGTAAACATGTACCTGCTCTGGGTAGGAGTGGGCAGAAAGACTTTTCTATAGTCTGGAGCAGGACTCACAGGACAGAATATATTTGGTGGATCGCATAGTTTAGGACATTCATGATGGAAGTGAGTTAGTGGTAAAAAGGAACACACTGGTCAGGGAGGCAGACTCGGTGGCTATTCACAGCATGATGGAAGGCAGGAAGACCTGTGGAATGAGAGATGTGGGTGGTGCACCCTGGGCAGGAGCTGGCTGTCTTGCCTATCGTATGCCATTGGTGACTGGGCTCGTCTTCCTGGCTAGATTTAATTTTCTTCATATATCATGATGGTCTTTAAAAAGATCAATACTGATCATGTAGGGGTAACAGTAGGACATGAACCCTTCCTAGACATGTTGTGGAGTCTGTGAACAGGAGAGGAATATTTTCTTTACCTGAAACTTTTTATTTTGGGATCAGAAGCAGTGTGATCTCTTTTTTACTCTCTAGATTTCACAAGGAACAACCTCTCAGGACTAAATGTTGGAGAGTCACTCTAGTGCCATTGACTTCTATCTCATAGGCTTCCCTGGCTCCCCAGAATTATGCATATTCTATTTGCTACCTTCTTCTTCTTCTGTTTGGTGACTCATGGGGAACATGTTCATCATTGTGATTGTCTGTGTTGATAAATGTTTGCAGTCCCCCATGTATTTCTTCCTTGGCCACCTCTCTGTCCTAGAAATCTTGCTCATATCTACTGCTGTTCCCTTGGTGCTCTGCAGGTTGCTGCTTCCTGGGATGCAGACAATATCTTTGACAACATGTGGTGCACAATTATATTTGTACCTTTCTTTGGGCACGTTGGAATTCATATTAATGGGAGTGATGGCTGTAGACTGTTATGTGGCTGTCTGTAACCCTTTGAGGTACAACATCATTATGGACAGCCACACCTGCATCTGGGTGGTTATTGTGTCATGGGTGTTTCAGTTTCTATTTCAAATCTGGCCAGTCTATGCCATGTTTCAGCTTACCTTCTGCAAATCAAATGTGATAGACCATTTTTTATGTGACCAAGGGCAATTGTTTGAACTATCCTGTGATGACAGCCATTTCACACAGTTTATTCTTTTTTAAATGGCTGTTTTCATTATCATTGGTGCTTTGATCCTACAGTCATTTCCTACACCTACATCATCTCTACCATCCTCAAGATCCCCTCAGCCTCAGGCCGGAGAAAAGCCTTCCCTACGTGTGCCTCACACTTCACATTTGTTGTGATCGGCTGTGGCACCTGCTTGTTCCTCTGTGTGAAACCCAAGCAAACGCAGGCAGCTTGAGTACAACAGGGTAGTGTCACTGATGGTTTTAGTGGTGACCCCTTTCCTGAACCCATTCATCTTCACCCTCCGGAATGAGAAATTCATAGAGGCCTTTCGAGATGTCATGAATCGCTGCTCACTGCTGTCAACTCCTCAAGGATTAGCTGTGTCCTAAAGACAATCATGAACTCATTATTGTGGACATGAATAATCTCAAAGCACTAATTTAGTCTGAAATGATCATTTTCAACACCACGTGGTTTGTGATCTACAAGGGCATTTTAAGACACAGCTAGCGCTCCAATTTATAATCAGATGATTCCTACATGGGAGATCACATTATTTTTTTACCTGGACATATATGTTTATATACTCTTCTGTAGTTATAATACAACTTACAATATAAATTTAACAGGTGTAAATGTACAAAATATGTGTGTTTTTTTTAAAGAACAGTTCAGCTTTTTGAATGGGAAAATCCAGGAAAAGTATAATTCTCTCCACGGCCGCTGACACACATGTTTGATTCTAGGTGCTGGAGTCATCTTCCCATATGTTTTCCTCTGCTTTCATGATTTCCTCACTGCCTAAAGCACCTTCTGTTTCTTTCTTTTTTTTTTCAATATATGAAATTTATTGTCAAATTGGTTTCCATACAACACCCCGTGCTCATCCCAAAAGGAAGCACCTTCTGTTTCTTATGTGAGTGGCTTCAAATCCAGTGTAAGGTCCTACCCTTTTTTGAGATTCCCTCCCCAACGTCCAACAGGGATGTACATACCTCTCTGTAAATCTTCTCAACTGGCAGTTGTGAGAGTGAACTCACTCCACAGTCCTGACTCCTCCCCAACCTCAGGGCCAGATGATTCAGATACATCTCTAATTGTTGTACTTTCTCAATGTCAGGAGGTCGGCCAATGCCTTAGAAAGAGGCATTTTCTCATCTGGCATGAGTCTCATGATTACACCAGTCCCAAATGTGGGAGGGCAACTGGCTAGTTTTGGGAATTGAAGTGACAAGGGTGAACTGATCTTGCTGTGCCCCTGGGCTGAAGCAGGTGTGCATGGAGGGCAGAAAAAGGGCAGCTGGTCACTTCTCCCCACATTGTGAAGTCCTCACATTGGTCAATCCTGACACAGGGCATTCCATCTCCCTTCTCTCTCAGCTACATTTCTGGGTTCCCTTCCTTCTCCGCCCTCACAAGGACCAGGTTTACCAAGCTGTCTTCCAGCTCTACAGTGAGCTTTCTCATCCACTTTGCAGTTCCAATATTGTGCCATCCTGGCCCCTTTCCTGTCACACCAGTATTTCAACTATAATATTTCTGTATCATATGACACTGGTTTACTGATTTTTTTCTGTATCACTATTTGTAAATACACAAATAGAATATTAGTCATCCAAATGTATTATCAAAAGGAGGCTACTTAAAGAATTTACATAACTTCCAGACTATCAGATATTTTACAGCTGTAAGAACAATGAGGAAGTTTTCTGTGCCATTAAGAGAAAGATCTCCACGATACACTGTTGAGTAAGAAAAGCAAAGAGCAGAGCATTTTGTTTAGTTTCTTAACTTTTTGTAAGACAAAAGTAGAATATACTTTATATTATTATTTGCATGGAGAGAAGTTTGGGAAGGGAGCACAGGAGGCTGGTGGTTGGGGAGGTGGCCGTGAGAGGGGGACTGAGGAGGAGTGCTGGGAGTGAGGTCTTTACATGGTTTTGAACTCCACATCATACTATGCCTTACTAAGTCAAAAATAAAAGTAATCATCCTGCCTCTAATTGCCAAAAACGTTTGCTTGTTTCTACAAATACATCACTGTAGCAGAGAAGACATTTTGGCAGAAGAATCTTTGGTAAGTCTGGACGCTCTATAAGGTTTCCGTAGGGCTGAGTAGAGCAAATGGGAGAAGAGTTGGGATGGAACAGAGCAACAGAGCTTCACATTTTTCTTGTCCTGAGTCCTTGGCTACTTTTGTAGGGATATGGAGATCATCTTTAAATATCACGGATTGGGGCGCCTGGGTGGCGCAGTCGGTTAAGCGTCCGACTTCAGCCAGGTCACGATCTCGCGGTCCGTGAGTTCGAGCCCCGCGTCGGGCTCTGTGCTGATGGCTCAGAGCCTGGAGCCTGTTTCCGATTCTGTGTCTCCCTCTCTCTCTGCCCCTCCCCCGTTCATGCTCTGTCTCTCTCTGTCCCAAAAATAAATAAACGTTGAAAAAAAAAATTTTTTTTAAATAAAAAAATAAAAAAAAAATAAATATCACGGATATACACCTCTTGTTATCTGATGGTTATGTTGGAAGTACTTTTTGTGAATCGGGGTTTTGTCTTTTTCACTTTTTTATTGAAATATTCTGTCATGCAGAAGTGTTAACTTTGTTGTTGTCAAACGTAATTTTTATCTGTGATGTGTATGTGTGTATATTGCTTTAAAAGTGCTTTTCCATTCAAAGGACGTGAACAACAGTCTCTTGTGATAACTATAGCCTCTGACAATGTAGATATAGGACAACCATTCTTTAAAATAGGAAAAGAATGGGAAGAGCACATGCAAAGTATTTTTTAACAGTTTTCAGTAATGACAGTGGTGGAGATAGTATTAGCAGTATTATTCTAGGACTGTTGTGTGTGTAATGTAAGATAAAGACAATGAATAATTATGGAATATTCTAGTTCTGAAAATAATATAGAGGAGGTTAGGTAAAGCCTCTAGGGTCTTGTATTTAAATTGTATATATCAGGATGGACTCATTTTATATAAATGGGCCCATTTTATATGTCCCTAGGTGTAGGTTGCATTCTGGCAATACTATTTCCCAAGATGAGTAATAGGACTTCTTGGAGAAATGGCTCTTTCCAGGTCTGGGCAAGAAATGTGTAAGACGAGCTTGTAATATCTTATCATAATGGGGATCAAAGATTACTGGGGTGATGTTAAAAGGTATCAGGAGCTGACTGGAGGAGACTTCTACTGGCCAAAGATGAGAGAAGGTACACTTCAAAAAAATACAATGGTTGCAACCATTGGAAATCTATCAAATATATTTAAGTCCATGAGTTCATAATGGTGTTCCAAAAGCAGCCACCCTCAAAAGGTTACCTTCATTATTTGTCAGACCCCAGCCAGATCAAGGCTCTGGAACCAGCTACTAAGTTACAGAAACACATGCAGAGAACAGAAAGACATGTTTAACTGTGCCCTGAAGATGGAGTCACCATAATGTGGACTGTGGGAAACTCTACAGTAAAAACCCTGATTCTTCAACAAAGAGATTGGAAGAAAATTAAAGAGCTGTAGAGAGAATCTATAGATTAAAATAGACTAAAAAAACATATGAAATAAAAATGTAGAATACTAAGCTATAGTGTGTAGCACTTCAGACTGGCCTGATAAAATTGTTAAGAAGTGCAAGGAAGTGATTACTACAAGGTCTGGATTGCAGTCACTTTTGAGAATATGAGGATTGCAGTTGGAATGGGTCAATGGAAATGTTTCTGGGGTTGCTATCAAATCTCTATTTTTTGATCTGGGTGGTGGTTTATAAGGGTATTCACCTCATAATTTATTAAGCTATATGTATGTTCAGTGTGGTCTTTCTGTATTCATGTTTTATATTAAAATGAAATGATTGGGGCGCCTGGGTGGCGCAGGTGGTTAAGCGTCCGACTTCAGCCAGGTCACGATCTCACGGTCCGTGAGTTTGGGCCCCGCATCAGGCTCTGGGCTGATGGCTCAGAGCCTGGAGCCTGTTTCCGATTCTGTGTCTCCCTCTCTCTCTGCCCCTCCCCCGTTCATGCTCTGTCTCTCTCTGTCCCAAAAATAAATAAACGTTGAAAAAAAATTTTTTAAAATAAAATGAAATGATTAAAAAGGACTTCTACGGTGCAGCCACTGTGGAAGTCAGTATGGAAATTCCTCAAAAAATTAAAAACAGAATTACCATATGATCCAGGAATTTTACAACTGGGCATTTACTTGAAGGAAATGAAAACACTACTTTGAAAAGACATATGTATCCCCGTGTTTATTGCAGCATTATTTACAATAGCCAAGATATGGAAGCAGTCCAAGTGTCCACTGATCGGTGAATGGCTAATGAGGATGTGGTTATATATAGTGGAATATTACCCAGCCACAAAAAAAGAATGGAATCTTTTGTTTGTAATGATGTGGATGGAGCTAGAGAGTATAATGCAAAGTGAAATAAGACAGTCAGAGAAAGGCAAATACCATGTGATTTCACTCGTATGTGGAATTTAAGAAACAAAACAAATGTAAAAGAAAAAAAGAGACAAACAGAAAAGTATTGTCCTAAATAGGGAACAAACTGGTGGTTACCAGAGGGCAGGTGGCTAGGGGGATGGGTGAAATAGATAAAGGGGAATAAGAGGATGCTTATCATGATGAGCACTGAAAAATATGTAGAATTATTGAATAATTATATTGTATACCTGAAACCAGTGTAACACTGTGTGTTAATTATACTTGAATAAAAAATAATTGAAAAAAGTCTTGTATATATTCTAATAGTTTTAATTTTTGGAGTTAGACATTTATATTTTTTAAACAAATGATTGTTAATTTTGGGACAGGCAAAAAGGTTAGTGATAACCTGCATTCTCTACAAATCATGAGCCTTAGGCAAGGATTAGCCTCTAAAGACTTATTTAGGAGGCTATAATCTGAGTAGAGCAAAAGTACAAGAAATTAGACAGAAAAGGATGGGAAACAATGCAGTGTGATAAATAGCATGCTGACTACTGTTTTGTGATGGGTCTTGGCTGTGCAGCATAATTGTGGTCAGGTTTTCTGGAGACATTGTGCTCTGAAGAGTCCTTTGAAGTGAGATAGGGATAGGGAATTTGCTTGTCTCTTTCAAGTAGGGATTCTGGGAGTGGGGCTTGTTTGCCTAAGGAGGTGGTAGTTAGGACTGAACAAAAGATGGAAGAAACAAGTGAGGTTAAGAAATAATAGAGATCTAATGTTTTATTCCTATATAGATAATCGGTTGTTACAGTACAGTTTATTGAAAAATCAGGCCTTTCCACATTGATTTGAAATGTCATACTGTCTTATAAGGAGTGCTTTTATTTCATGGGTCTGTTTCTGAGCTCTCTATTTTATTTATATGCTTATAGTACAGACCCCATACAGATTTATAATAAATATTACTATTAGTAGGCCTTATCCAATCTCCTTTTTCATTAGAACTAATTTGGCTATTCTTGACTATCTCCAAACTCTTACATATGAGTTTAAAATAATTTTGCATTTGTGTGTAGAGTGTGTGTGTGTGTGTGTGTGTGTGTGTGTGTGTGTGTGTCTATGTTATGAACAAATATCCTGAGGATTTTAATTGACATTTCATTGACACTCCCAAATCATTTAATGAGGCCAGCATTACATTAATATAAAAACCATACAGAGCAACAAAAGTTTACAACATTATCTCTTATGAATGCAGGCACTGAAACCTCAACGCCATTTTAGCAAATCCCATCCAGCTACACATAAAAAGAATAACATTATCACAAACAAGTAGATTTCATTCCAAGATATATGATTGTTTCAGGATTCAACAATTAATCAGTATAATTAATCATATAAATAGATTAAAAAAGAAAAAATATGATCATATTAGTATAGAAAGAGCCTTTGACAAATTCAACAACCATTCATTATAAAACTTTCAATATGGGGTACTAAAAAACCCTACTGCTAACATCTTCTATAGTGGGGAGAGACTGAATGCCTTCTCCCCTGCTAAGGTTGGGAACAAGGCAAGGATGTCCTCTCACTACTCCTATTTAATATTGTACTGGAAGTCCTAGCTAGTGTGGTTACGTGAGATAACAAAATAAAGGGCATATGGAATGTAAAAAAAGAAAAATTTGTCTTTATTCACAGATGACATGATTGTCTATGTAGAAATCCCCTAAGAATCTACCAAAAAACGTCTTGCAAGTAATAAGTTATTTTAGCAAAGTCTCAGGATACAAAGTCATTATGCGAAAGTCAATTGTTTTCCTACGTATTAACAACAATTATAATTGAAATATAAGAAGTAATACATTTTTTTGATAGCAACAAAGAAGCGAAGTTCTTAGATATAAATCTAATAAAATATGTTCAGAATCTGTAGTGGAAAACTATGAATCACCAATGAAAGCTCCAAGTAAATGCAAAAGTATACAATGAGTATGGATTGGAAGACTCAATATTGTTATGATGTTAATTCTTTCCAATTTCATTCTATAGGTTCATTGCAATCCCAAATAAATTCTAGCAGGCTTTTATGTAGATATTGACAAAATGATTACACAATTTATAAGGAAATGCAAAGGAGTAGAATAGCCAAAGCAATTGTAAAAATTAAGAGGACTCATATTATCTGATTTCAAGGTTTTTCATGGAGTTATATTGATCAACATAGTATAGTATTGGAAAGACAATAGACAGATTAATGGAAGATAATAGAGAGCCCAGAAATAGACCTAAGCAAATACAACTTATTTTTGACAAAGTTTCAAAGGAAATTCAATAAAGAAATGTTAATCTTTTCCAAAAATACTGCTGGAAAAATTGGCTGTCTCTATGCGGTAAAATGAGCCTCAACACATACCTTGCACTTTACATAAAAATTATCTAAAATTACCTAAATGTAAATGCAAAACTATGAAACTTCTAGGAGAAAATCTGCATGACCTTGGGTTTGGTGGTGAGTTTTTAGATACAACACCTAAAGCATCATCCATGAAAGAAGAAAATGAAAAATTGAAGTTTATCAAGTTGAAACGTTTTACTGTGCTAAAGTCACTGTGAATAGAATGAAAAGATTAGGCACAGACTGGTGCAAGTATTTGAAAACTCACAGATATGATAATTGATATGTGTATCCAGAATACATACATAAAAAATAAAACTTAGTTTTTTAATATCTGCTTTTGAGCTCCCTCAGGCTGTTGGAAGAATTTATCTCCTTTTTAAAAAGTTTATTTATTTATTTTTGAGAGAGAGAAAGAGAGAGAGAATGTGAATGGGTGGGGGGCAGAGAAAGAGGGAGAGAGAGAATCCCAAGTAGGCTCCATGCTGTCGGCACAGAGCCTGACATGGGGCTCTATCTCTTGAACCATGAGATCATGACCTGAACTTAAATCAAGGGATACTTAACCAACTGAGACACCCAGGTGCCCCCCAAAATAAAACATTTAAAACTTAACACTAAGAAACAAACAGCCCCCAAAATGGGGAAATGATCTGAACACATGCATGCCAGAGAAGATATAAGGATGGCAACTTAGAGTATGAAAAGATGTTTAACATCATTTGTGATAGGTGAATGCAAATTAAAACAACAATGAGATACCACTATATACCTACTAGAATAGCTAAAAATTAAAAAAAAAACCCTGACATTTCCACATGTTAGAGAGGATATATAAAAAATCAGAAATGCTCATTCATTGCTGCTTGAAATGCAGAATGTCACAACCACTTTGGAAGGCAGTTTGGCAACATCTTATAAAGTTAAAGATAGACTTAGCATACAACCCAGAAATTGTGCCTCCAAAATGAATGGAAAATTTACTTCCACACAAAACCTTGTGCACAAATGTTTATAGAAACTTTAGTCATAATTGGAAATGACCACAGTGTTTCTCAGTAGGTGAATAGATGAACAAACTATGATCCATCCATACAATGTGAATACTATTCAGCAATAAAAAGCAATTAGTTCAGATGAAATAATAACTCACATAATAACATGAAAAAAATCTTAAATGCATTTTACCAAAGGAAAGAATCCAGAACAAAAGGCTACATGTTGTATGATTCAATTCTAATGACATTATGCAAAAAGGAAAAACTACAAGGGATGGAAAATAGATAAGTGGATACATATCTCTTTAGGAGAAGTAAGGGGACAGTGACTAGGGAAATGCAGGGAATTCGGGAGCAATGGAATGAATCTGTTTGGCACTATAGTGGTGGATACATTATTTTGTCAAACTCATAGGAGTTGACAGTATATAAAGTGAACTATAATGTATACAAATTGAAAAAAAATCAACCAGGAGTTTGGGGGATCCCAGGACGGAATGCAGACAAAAGAAATTACTGTGATATGAATGTGTGATATGAGCTTACTGAAGAGGTTGGTGTAAAAGGACCAAGGAAACTTTGGATATCAGCATAGTTCTAAGCAAGTCCTATGTAACTTTGGAAAACAGTATTTTGACTAAAAACTCCAGGGCTAAAGACCAAAAGAACTGTGTATAATCACTGTACTCTAACTGGCAATGCTGCTTCTGTAAAATAAATTTTCAACATGAATTAATCATAATTCAGAGGCATTTACAAATATGAAACAACACTGGAAATTAGAAAACTTAAACAACCCTCAGAATAGAAATGCACAAGAAAACAGATTGTGAAGAACTATTAAGTAAATTCAAGAAGTTGAAAAAAGTCAAAATCATCTCAACCAAAGATTGAATTACAGGGTACTCAAGGAGGACTATATTTTGTGAAAATAAGTGATATTGGGAAGAGGAAGCAAAGGACAACAATGACAACAAAAACCTAAAATAAAATAAAAAGCTAGAAATTATCAGAGAAAATGTGATCAATTAAAACAAATTAAAAAGACAAAGTAATCAAACGAACCTTAAGAGGATCTTTGATTTTAAAAAAAAGGTATAAATATATTGGGGGAAATTTTGGAAAATTTCAATATGGACTATACATTTTATATTACTGAATTAAGGTTAGTTTTCTCATATGTGATAATGGGATTCTTGTTACGTAGGAGAATGTCCTTATTCAACATAAAGTTTTTGCTCTGCACTGTGAGCATAGTAGGTACCATCGCTAACCAGGATGCAGGTGAAGCATATGGGAAGCATCGTGATCCACAAGACGAAACCCCAGCAAGCCATTTTAGGCTACTCTTGCAGAAGAGTAGTGAATAGATGACATAAGTAGTCTCTGTGCTGTGCTCACCGTCAATCAGTCAGATAAGGAATTGAAAAATCAACTCTGCTCTTTGGGTTTTAAAAGAGACACTGTGAAACGAATCCAAGGATTCCATCTAGCAAGCTGCTAGATGCCTCACTGCAAACCCCATCCCAGAGTTGCTCACATTATATTACATACACCCATGGTCCCTGTTAAATCAAGAGAAAGTGTAAGGACACCAAAGAATCTATGGCTCAATCTTTCCAGGACAGATTTTTTTCCCAATTTTCAAGACACCCTTTCTTCCAATCCTAATGAGGTTATGGAAACTGAAAGATTTGGTATAGCCTATTCAAGTCAAGAGTTCTTTTATTTTTTTAAAATTTATTTAAATTCAAGTTAGTTAACATAAGGTGTAGTATTAGTTTCAGGGTAGAACCCAGTGACTCATCACTTATTTATAACACCTGGCTCATTCCAACAAGTGCCCTCCTTAATACCCATTGCCCATCTAGCCCATCCTCCCACCCAACACCCCACCAGCAACCCTCTAGTTGTTCTCTGTATCTAAGAGTCTCTTATGGTTTGCCTCCCTCTCTGTTTTTATCATATTTTTTCTTCCCTATGTTCATCTGTTGTATTTCATAAATTCCATATATGAGTGAAATCATATGATATTTGTCTTTCTCTGACTGACTTAGTGGAGGAAGAGATTGTTGTAGACGTTGGAGAAGGTAAAAATGAATTTGTTCTTAAAAGATTGTACCCACATTGTACTACTACCTTTTGTAGCTATTACCACTATCTTTTGGGCAGTTGAAATGTGTTTAGTCTGCATTGAGATGTGCTGTAAGTGTTAAAATATATTGAGTGGCTTAAATGAACAACTCAGGAAACAACAGATGTTGGCCAGGATGCGGAGAAAGAGGAACCCTTTTGCACTGTTGGTGGGAATGCAAATTGGTGCAGCCGCTCTGGAAAGCAGTGTGGAGGTTCCTCAGAAAATTAAAAATAGACCTACCCTATGACCCAGCAATAGCACTGCTAGGAATTTATCCAAGGGACACAGGAGTACTGATGCATAGGGGCACTTGTACCCCAATGTTCATAGCAGCACTCTCAACAATAGCCAAATTATGGAAAGTCCCTTGCATTTTCTGAGTAGCCAAGGAAATATCTGTTTCACAGGCAGGGTGCTGCTTGTCTCACTTTGCCAAGGGCTGTCCCAGTTTTATTTTTTTATTAAAAAAATTTTTTTAACATTTATTCATCTTTGAGAGAGAGAGAGACAGAGCATGAGTGGAGAAGGGGCAGAGGGAGGGAGACACAAAATCTGAAGCAGGCTTCAGGCTTCTGAGCTGTCAGCACAGAGCCTGACATGGGGCTTGAACCCATGAGCTGCAAGATCGTAACCGAAGCCGAAGTCAGACGCTCAACCTACTGAGCCACCCAGGCACCCCAGGGCTGTCCCAGTTTTAAAATGGCAAGTGCCACATCCTGGGAGCTCCCCGTGTCGGCTGGCTACCCAGGCTACCCAGTTCGCTCTATGGACCTTCCATAACCCCCCCCCCCCCCCCCCCCCCGCCAATAGCTGGAAGAGACAAGACTTTATTGTCATTAAGAAGAATTGAACTGGGAAAGTTCCAGATTTTAGGACCACAGGTATAAAATGTATGGCTTAAAACAAATGACCTTGCAAGTGCCGCAAACACTGATTTCACAGTTAAAAATAAACTTCAGCGAGTAGATGAATTTACAAGTATGGAATCTGTGAATGAGGAGGAATGACTATCATTCTCTTATTGATGGGTATTTATTTTGTGTCAGTTGTTATAATGAATTAAACCGCTGTGAACATTTTTTTTAATTTTTATTAAAAAATTTTTTTTACACATTTATTTATTTTTGATAAAGACAGAGCACAAGTGGGGGAGGGGCAGAGAGAGAAGGAGACACAAAATCTGAAGCAGGCTCCAGGCTCTGAGCTGTCGGCACAGAGCTATTTGTTGGCCACTTGGTTTTTGGCAAGTGTCTTGGAATCATTTGCGGTGTTTTCTGCTTACGGGTCGCTCAGCCTCTCGCGGGACTAATTGGAATGAGGTAGTGGCACAAAACAGAGCAGGGGTTGGCTGTTTAGGGCTCAGACTATCTGATGATTACCAGGACTTGAGGTCTGGGTACAAGGCAGCCTGGGTGTTAAGAAACTCCTGACTAGGAGATTCCAAGTTCGTAATGACCTACATCATTACGCAAAACTTGCCCATGTTCTAAAAACTTGATTATCCTCAGGAGGGAAGGGTGAAAGTTTTTCTGGCTTTTCCTTGACTGCATCCCCAGGGTTTCTCTGAACTTGACAAATGTAGTTTCTTAGAGAATAACTCCCCTTGGGGACAGACAGTAGAAGGAAAGAAGGAGAGAGAGAGAGAGACAGAGGAGACAATAGGGCTTCCACAGCACTGTTATCACTGGACTTTTCCTTAAGTGCTCATATGAAGACAGTTTTCTCTTGCACTGAGAGTGAGGACAGCAGCAGCTTTCCCTGGGCCACAGAGCATGCTCTGCCCTAGTCAGGCAGGAGGTAGCCTGGGCTGATCCCTGGAGAGCTGTAGGATTTTCCAGGTCAGTCTCTTTCTCTAGAGGTGAGTGTCTGCTCGGGGCTCCCCTCTGCGAAGGAGAGTAAGAGAGGATCAGCATGGGAAGTTCTGGGCTTCATTGCTGTCTAAAATGAGGACACCTTCCCTGGAGCATGAACAGTAGGCTAGGGGAGCCGCATAA
Source organism: Puma concolor (assembly GCF_028749965.1). NCBI lineage: Eukaryota > Metazoa > Chordata > Mammalia > Carnivora > Felidae > Puma > Puma concolor. Next base: position 13,515,190 of record NC_141668.1, on the reverse strand, counting down.
TGGAGGAGCTCAAATCAAGTCCTCCCTCCACAGCAGAGAGCATATTCAGCTCTTTTCGGTACTTGTGATAGACACATCTCTCTGCTATGACCTAAGAATCTGCTCTCTCACTTGTCCTTATTTCTTGTTTTTGTAATCTGGCCATTGTGTAGGGGATCTCCAGGGAGAGGACCACAGCTTGACCAGACAATGCCTTAGTAAAGAGTGAAGAGAGACTATTTTATAAGAAGAGGAAAAGCAGATCAGGGTGGATAGTTTTTGCTCATTCACTGACATATTTGAACAAATGTTTTGAATAAATATTAAAAGAGCACATACTTACCCTGTGTCAGACTCTGTTCTTGGCACTGGAGATGTGAGAGTGAACAAGAAAGACAAAAGTGCTTCAATATCAGCTATTGATGAGAGCCAGTAAGAAGAAAATCCCACCAAATAAGAGGGTAAAATGTGAGGCACTTTTGCTGTTTTAGAGAGGATGATTGGAGAGGGCCCATGGGTTGGAGACATTTGAGCAATGACATGCATGTGTGAGGGAAGGAGCCCAGATTTACTGACCAGATCAGTGTGAGCCTTTTGGGTGTTTTCTGACACTTTTCCATATTTGTAGGTCTCTGGAGAAAACAGGAAGACACAGCAGATAGTCTCTGGGGACTTCTCCAAGGTTCTCTATAGGATGCAGACCATGGCTGGTTGGAAATAGACACAGACTGCCTTTTGGGAGGTCTTATCTCCTTGCTGAAACTAGAGATTTGAGACATGGGGAAGGCAGAGGGTGTTGCTTGTTTTCTTGTCCCCTGGTGCCAGGGTGGAGATTATACAGGACAGATGGGAGTTGGGGATAAAAGTCCCAGTCCCCTCTTTACTCCTCTGGACCCCTACTCCCTGGTGTCCTCTGGTGTCAGAAGGAACAATCTCAGAGCTACAAGTTTCCAACTGGAAGCTAATGAGGTTCTTCCTACCAGGAAGAACAGTCGCCGAAATGAGAGACAGAGATGGCATTCATGATAAGAATAAGGAGGAAAAAAGTGGATAATCCACTTCAGAGAGTCAGCTCCCCAGAAGTCAGGGAAAGATTCCGTGCTTTGTTTCAAAATAGCTGTTATCTTATGACAGTTTTCTGGGTAGACCCACCACCCTGTCGGCTGGCTCTACTGATGGGCTCAAATGATGATACAGGTAGCCGAAGCAAGAACTGTAAGTGAACAGAAGTTAAATGGAGCCCACATTCAGAGGAGATGAAGGAAATATGTAAACGTATCTGGGTGGGATTGGTAAGATTTTGTAGGACATGAACGTAAGAGGCAGAGAAGAAATCGTAGGGCATTTAGGGTGGAAGCATTGGTGGCATAAATGAACACATTGTGGTCAGAAACTGGACAGGGTGGCAGGTCAGAGCAGAGATGGAGGCAGGATGATGATGAATTGAAAGACAAGAGTGCCTACAGGGGTGGGTGGGCTTTCAAGCCTAGGCTGTGGTGTTAGTGACTATTGCTCATCTTCTTGCATATATATGTTTATTTTCGTATGTATTTTCTTCATAAAACATTCAACATCAACCTTGTACAGCAAATAGTGGAAGATGAACCCACTTGGTCATGATGCAGCCTAAGAGCAGAGATGATATTTCCTCCACCTGGGAATAGTTTTAGTCCTGTGAAATTAGAAGGCTGTGAACTCTCCTTTGTTCCCTAGATTCCATAAAGAACAAGAGCACAGGACTAAATGTTGAAGAATTATTCTAGCGCCACTGAATTTTATCTACTTGGCTTCCATGGCTCCAAAGAACTACACGATATTCTTTTTGCCACTTTCTTCTTTCTCTACTCAGTGACAGTCATGGGGAACATGGTCATCATTGTGATTGTCTGTGTTGATAAACGTCTGCAGTCCCCCATGTATTTCTTCCTTGGCCACCTCTCAGTCCTAGAGATCCTGATCACATCGGTTGCTGTCCCCTTAATGCTCTGGGGGCTGCTGCTTCCAGGGATGCAGGCAATGTCTTTGACAGCCTGTAGTGCACAATTATATTTGTACCTTTCTTTGGGTACGTCGGAGTTAGTATTAATTGGAGCAATGGCTGTGGACCGTTATGTGGCTGTCTGTAACCCTTTGAGGTACAACATCATTATGGACAGCCACACCTGCATCTGGGTGGTCATTGTGTCATGGGTGTTTGGGTTCCTATTTCAAATCTGGCCAGTCTATGCCACATTTCAGCTTACCTTCTGCAAATCAAATGTGATAGACCATTTTTTATGTGACCGAGGGCAACTGCTCAAACTATCCTGTGATGATAGCCTTTTCACAGAGTTTATCCTTTTTTTAATGGCTGTATTCATTATTGTTGGTTCTATGATCCCTACAATCATCTCCTACACCTACATCATCTCTACCATCCTCAAGATCCCCTCAGCCTTGGGCCGGAGGAAAGCTTTCTCTACTTGTGCCTCTCACTTCACCTTTGTTGTGATTGGCTATGGTACCTGCTTGTTCCTCTATGTGAAACCCAAGCAAACGCAGGCAGCTGAGTACAACAGGGTAGCGTCACTGATGGTTTTAGTGGTGACCCCTTTCCTGAACCCATTCATCTTCACCCTCCGGAATGACAAATTCATAGAGGCCTTTCGAGATGTCATGAAACGCTGCTATCAACTCCTCAAGGATTAGCTGTGTCCTAAGGACAATAATGAACTCATCATCATGGACCTGAGTAATCTTAAAACACTAATTCAACCTGAAATGATCATTTTCATCATCAAATAGTTTGTGGTGCACAAAGGAATTCTAAAAATTTTTCATAGGAATTTTAAAACATGGCTGGTTCTCCAATTTATAATTAGATGATTCCTACATGGGAGATCACATTATTATTTTTTAACTGGATATATATGTTTATACACTCTTCTATACGTATGATACATCTTACAATATAAATTTAACAGGTGTAAATGTACAAAATATGGGGTTTTTTTAGAACTCTGAACTCTGACTGGGAAAAGCAAGGAAAAGCATAATTCACTCCATGGTCGCTGAGCTATGTGTTTGATTCTAGGTACTAGGGTCATTTTCCCATATTTTGTCCTGTGATTTGATGATATTTTCGCTGCCTAAAGACCTTCTGTTTCTTCTGTAAGTGACAAGTCCAGCCTCATGTACAACCTTTTCCTGAGGTTCCTGCTCCAACGTTGAACAGGGACAGTACCTCCCTGTGGTTCTCAACTGACAGTTGTGAGAGTGAACTCACTCCATAGTCCTGACACCTCCCAACCTCAGGGCTAAATGTGTATTAATTCAGGCACATCTACAATTGGTAGACTTTCTCAGAGTGAAGAGGGAGGGTTTTGGAAAGAAGTATTTTCTCATCTGTCATTGACTCTCATTATAACACCAGCCCCAAATGTGGGAGGGGAACTGGCTAGTTTTGGGAATTGAAGTGACAAGGGTGAGCTGATCTTGCTGTGTCCCTGGGCTGAAGCAGGTGTGCATGGAGGGCAGAAAAATGGCAGCTCCTGGTCACTTCTCCCCATAGTCCTCACATTGGTCAATCCTGACACAGGGCATTCCATCTCCCTTCTCTCTCAGCTACATTTCTAGGTTCCCTTCCTCCTCCCCCCCTCACAAGGACCAACTTTGCCAAGCTGTCTTCCAACTCTACAGTGAGTTTCCTCGTCCGCATCTCAATTCCTTTATTGTCCCATCCTGGCCTCTCTCCTTTCACACCACCATTGTCAATATTTCTGCCATTCTTATGTGGCTAAGCAGGGGTCAAAAGACTGTGCACATGAAACTTCCTTCCCAACATTATACATGTATGTTGTGAACTCACTGAAGGGACTGGGAAAAAAGAATGTGACATACATAACTGAAAAATAGTGTTTTGACTGGAATCTGTAAGACTAAGAGTGGAACTGAGCATGATCATAATAGTATTGTTAATAAAGTTGTTTCCCACTGAGAGTATGAGTTAACAATTCTGCAATTGCTATACCTGTATACTACAGGTGAACAAATAAAGATAACAACTGGTGGGAGCCAGGTCTGTCACTGTGGATGGGTATGTTACAGAGAAGCAAGAGGAGAAGGCTAGAATTAGCCATGTGGCACTGGATTCAAATTGGTGCATCAGTGTGCACACATATTAGAAGATTATATGTATGTAGGTGGGTTGATTAATATATGATATAAATAAATGATATGAAAAATGACTCTTCTTTTTCATAACTATTTTGGCTGTTCTCTTGTCATTCTCTTTCCATATAAATTTAGGAGTCAGTTTGTAGATATCTACAAAATGCTTGCTGGGCTATTGATTGGGACTGTGTTCAATCTATAGTTAGATTATTAAAACCCTGAGATCTAGGACTCCTTGCATTTGTATATGATTGTAAATTTTCTGCCTGACCATGGGGTTGAGTAGGGGTTCTTTGACGATAAGAGGTCAATCCCTGTTCTTTCCTCCCTCTCACGTACTTGTTCTCTATGGCTCTTTTCAAATGTAGGCAAATATTTGTCTTTCTTCTGTGACATTAGGCTTGCTCCTGAATCTTTCACTGGCACACACCAATGGCTTGACCTTTACATTTTATACCTTTATATTGTGTCAGTACCATTGTACAGAAGAGTCTCATAGGCTTTACAACTCCTCAGAGGCCATTTACGTGTATCAGGCCATCCTAGTCTATTAGAGTCCTCCTCCATTTTTCCTGCAACCTCCATCCCTCCAGTCCAACGAGCCAGTATTGTTTTTGAGCACTGTGCCTGATGTCATCTGTCCCTCTCAGGGGCACCACCAGTAGTCAGAAACTGTGTTCCTTATTATAGATTCTGAATCAGGGCCGCTGCCCCAACCCTGGAGATTTTCCTGTTCACATGCTGTATGTGAGCACTTGATTTTATACTGAAACATTCATATAGCATGGTATTAATAATTCTTAAGACTCCAAAGCAAGAGGGAACAGAAGCTTTATTCACAATCATAGCAGCATTCCTTACAATTGCCAAAAAGTGGAAGTGACCCAAAAGCCTCTCCACAGATGAGGAAACAGATGAATGTGTAAACAAAAGGTGGTATATGCGTACAATGGAATTTTATTCGGACTTAAAAAACAACGAAATTCTGATACATGCTGTCATATAGATGACCCTTGAAAATATTGCTAAATGAAAGAAAGTGAATATAAAAGGGAAAATGTTGTATGTTTCCGTTTATGTGAGGTACCTAGAATAGTCCAGTTCCTAGAGACAGAAAGTAGAATAGTGAGCAGCAGGGGTTGGGGAAGGGGGAAATGGGAGTTACTAATTAATGGCGGGCAAGAGTCAGCTTAGGATGGTAAAGCGTTCAGGAGATGGAGGGTGGTGATGGTCGCACAACAATGTGAATGGGCTTAATGCTACTGAATTGTACACTTAAGATGGTTAAAAATGGCAAAACTGTGTTATATATTTTTTACCACAATAAAAAAGAAAAAAAATATTAAATAATTCTAAATGATTTTTTATGATGAATCATCAGAGCTTTGATCCCCTCTTTGTTTTTTTTTTCCAATTTTTTATTTTTTATTTTTTTTATTTTTATTTTTTTCAATATATGAAGTTTATTGTCAAATTGGTTTCCATACAACACCCAGTGCTCATCCCAAAAGGTGAATACCCATCAATACCCTCAATACCCATCACCCACCCTCCCCTCCCTCCCACCCCCACCCCCCCATCAACCCTCAGTTTGTTCTCAGTTTTTAAGAGTCTCTTATGCTTTGGCTCTCTCCCACTCTAACCTCTTTTTTTTTTCTTCCCCTCCCCCATGGGTTTCTGTTAAGTTTCTCAGGATCCACATAAGAGTGAAACCATATGGTATCTGTCTTTCTCTGTATGGCTTATTTCACTTAGCATAACACTCTCCAGTTCCGTCCACGTTGCTACAAAGGGCCATATTTCATTCTTTCTCATTGCCACGTAGTACTCCATTGTGTATATAAACCACAATTTCTTTATCCATTCATCAGTTGATGGACATTTGGGCTCTTTCCATAATTTGGCTATTGTTGAGAGTGCTGCTATAAACATTGGGCTACAAGTGCCCCTATGCATCAGTACTCCTGTATCCCTTGGGTAAATTCCTAGCAGTGCTATTGCTGGGTCCTAGGGTAGGTCTATTTTTAATTTTCTGAGGAACCTCCACACTGTTTTCCAGAGTGGCTGCACCAATTTGCATTCCCACCAAGAGTGCAAGAGGGTTCCTGTTTCTCCACATCCTCTCCAGCATCTATAGTCTCTTGATTTGTTCATTTTGGCCACTCTGACTGGCGTGAGGTGATATCTGAGTGTGGTTTTGATTTGTATTTCCCTGATGAGGAGTGACGTTGAGCATCTTTTCATGTGCCTGTTGGCCATCTGGATGTCTTCTTCAGAGAAGTGTCTATTCATGTTTTCTGCCCATTTCTTCACTGGATTATTTGTTTTTTGGGTGTGGAGTTTGGTGAGCTCCTTATAGATTTTGATACTAGCCCTTTGTCTGATATGTCATTTGCAAATATCTTTTCCCATTCCGTTGGTTGCCTTTTAGTTTTGTTGGTTGTTTCCTTTGCTGTGCAGAAGCTTTTTATCTTCATAAGGTCCCAGTAGTTCATTTTTGCTTTTAATTCCCTTGCCTTTGGGGATGTGTCAAGTAAGAAATTGCTACGGCTGAGGTCAGAGAGGTCTTTTCCTGCTTTCTCCTCTAGGGTTTCGATAGTTTCCTGTCTCACATTCAGGTCCTTTATCCATTTTGAGTTTATTTTTGTGAATGGTGTGAGAAAGCGGTCTAGTTTCAGTCTTCTGCATGTTGCTGTCCAGTTCTCTCAGCACCATTTGTTAAAGAGACTGTCTTTTTTCCATTGGATATTCTTTCCTGCTTTGTCAAAGATGAGTTGGCCATACGTTTGTGGGTCTAGTTCTGGGGTTTCTATTCTATCCCATTGGTCTATGTGTCTGTTTTTGTGCCAATACCCTTTGATCCCCTCTTTGATTCTCTTCACACTCTTCAGAGGTGACTGTGTTCAACTGTTTCTACTGGGATATATAAATAATATACCGACATTTTGTGATTTATCAAGTTGTTGTTTTTTTTTTTAATTTTTTTTTTCAACGTTTATTTATTTTTGGGACAGAGAGAGACAGAGCATGAACGGGCGAGGGGCAGAGAGAGAGGGAGACACAGAATCGGAAACAGGCTCCAGGCTCTGAGCCATCAGCCCAGAGCCCGACGCGGGGCTCGAACTCACGGACCGCGAGATCGTGACCTGGCTGAAGTCGGACGCTTAACCGACTGCGCCACCCAGGCGCCCCTCAAGTTGTTTTTTCTTTAGTTAATCACCTTATTTTTAAATTTTGATCAAATATTCATCCTGTTTTTTCTTCTTGTTTACCCTTACAGATACCATAAACCTAACAATAAATTATTCCTTGTGCTTTGTGCTCCATAGGTCTTCCTACTTGGTGTGCTTCTAAGTTTTGATGGGACAGATTTTCCAGCATCCCTCTAACATAGAACTCATAAAAGGTAAGCTATTTTGGATGTTTTTATTCCAGCTTCATACTTCATTGTCACTTTGGTCAGATGAAAACACCCACACACCAGCCACTGGGGATGCCTTGGCTGCAGATCCCCCAGCATCTAATGTACCTCACCCTGGTGCCCAGACCCAAAGGCAGCTTGGATGAGCTTTGGGCACAGGCTATTGAACATGCCCAGAAACTCACCCAGAATCTGTAGGCCAAAGAGAGACCACAAATGTGAGCATTAGCTCTTTCCTTTGGGAAAGCTAAAGGGAGGTTTTCAGCACCTGGCCTGGTGCATTACATGATCTAGAAGACAAACAAGCTGAAGAATTCACCAAGAGAGGGCTCAAGAAACAAGTGTATCCATACAAGTCCTAAGAAAGCCTCTGAATCACTAGAATCACTCAGAATCAGTAGCCTAGCCTGGCTGATAGTAGGTCTTTTTCTTCTGAAGCCAGTCACTAATTTAATCTGATCCATTAATGAGAAATGAAATATTATTCAACCATAAAAAAGAAGAAAATCCTGTCATTTGCTAACAACATGAATAGCAAAATAGTAACATGGATAAATCTTGAGGGCATTATGCCAAGGGAAATAGATCAGACAGAGGAAGACAAATATTGTATATTTTCCCTTATATGTGGAATCTAAAAAAGCCAAACTCGTAGGAATAGAGAGTAGACTGGTGGTTACTAGGGGCTGGGGAATGAGGGAAATTTGGAGATGTTGCTTGTAACTCTTATAAGTTATAACTCCCAGTTTTAAGATAGGTAAGTTTGTGGATCTAATGTATAGCATGGTGACTACAGAACTATGCTACATTGTATACTTGAAAGTTACTAATAGAATAGATATTAAATGTCCTCACCATGAAATAAAAAGTAATTTTGTGAGGGGACAGATGTGCTAACTAAATTTATTATGGTAATCAGTTCACAGCATATATGTATATCAAATTATTCATATTTGCATAATTACATGAGGAAAAGTCTGGAAGTCAAGGTAGGTAACTGATTACCAACTGGGCTATTAGGAGTAGGAGTGAAAGAAGTATTTCTTATTGAATAACCTTTTATATTGTTTTGGTGTGTGTTTCATGAGAATGTATTACCAATGAAATTCTATATTATCAATTTAAAAATAAAAGCATAAGAGACTCTTAAAAACTGAGAACAAACCTTTTGGGATGAGCACTGGGTGTTGTATGGAAACCAATTTGACAATAAATTTCATATATTGAAAAAAAAAATAAAAGAAGTAAAATTATTGTGTGTTTTTCCAATGTCTTTGAGTCATACTAATTAAACTCTAGCTTTCAATTGCCAGGAAGGTTTGATTGTTTATGAGGATATCTCATTATTTTTAACAAATGAGTATTTACTTAAGTCCATATACTCTGTAAAGTTTCTGTTTAGCTGAAGGTAGAAAATGGGAGAACAGTAGGGGAGAAGGGATGGAGTTTCACATTTTTCTACTTGGGCCTTTGGTTACTTTGTCATGACATTCAGGGGTTCTTCAGATATTGAGCACACGTATCCGATATTATCTTACATGCACATTGGAAATACCTTTTATCAGTCTAGCTTTTGTATTCGTTAAAAAAAATTCAATTCCAGCATGGCTAACGTGCAGCGTTATGTTTCAGGTGTACAATATAGCGATTCAACAGTTCTATGCATTGCTCAGTGCTCATGAAGGTTAAGTGTGCTCTCAATCCCCATCCCCTATTTCACCCATCCCTCTACCCACCTCCCCTTAGGTAGCCATGTTTGTCCCCTATAGTTAATAGTGTATTTGTTGGTTTGTCTAATTTTTTCTTCGTTTGTTTGTTTTATTTCTTACATTCCATATATGAGTGAAATCATACGGTAATTGTCTTTCTCTAACTTATTTCACTTAGTATAATACATTTTAGACTTTAGATCCATCCATACTGTTGCAAATGGCAACATTTCATTCTTATGGCTGAGTAATATTTCATTATATGTATTGAATATATATATACACACATTATATATACACACGTATACATACACACACACACACATATATATCCATTTGCTTATCGATGGACATTTGGGTTGTTTATGTAGTTTGGGTATTTCAGTAATGCTATAATAAACATAGGGGTGCATATATCTTTTTGAATTAGTGTTTTGTATTCTTTGGGTAAATACCTAGTAGTGGAATTACTGGGTTATATGGCAATTCTATCTTTAATTTTTTGAGGAACCTCCGTACTGTTTCCGCAGTGGCTGCACCAGTTTGCATTCTCACCAACAGTGTGAGAGGGTTCCTTTTTCTCCACATCCTTATCAACTCCTTACCAACAATTCAGTAGGTTGTCTTTGTTTTCTTGTGTTTCTGATTTTAGCCATTCTGACAGGTGTGAGGTGATAGCTCATTGTAGTTTTGATTTGAATTTCCCTGATGATGAGTGATGTTGAGCATCTTTTCATGTGTCTGTTGACCATCCATATGTTTTCTTTGGAGAAATGTCTGTTAATGTCTTCTGCCCATTTTTAATTTTGTTTTTTGGGTGTTGAGTTGTATCAGTTCTGTATATATTTTGGAAAGTAACCCTTTATTGGGTATGTCATTGCAAATATCTTCTCCCATTCAGTAGGTTGTCTTTTTGCTTTGTTGAGTGTTTCTTTTGCTATGCAGAAGCTTTTCATTTCAGTATAGTCCCAATTCTTTATTTTTGCTTTTGTTTTCCTTGCTTCCGGAGACACATCTGGAAAAATGTTTCCACTGATGTCAGAGAAATGACTGCCTGTGCTCTCTCCTAGGATGTTTATGGTTTCAGGTTTCACATTTTGGTGTTTTACCCATTCTGAGTTTATTTTTGTTTATGGTGTAAGAAAGTGGTCCAGTTTCATTCATTCTTTTTGCATGTTGCTGCCCAGTTTTCCCAACGCCATTTGTTGAAGAGACCGTCTTTCCCATTCATGTTCTTGCCTCCTGTGTCAAAGATTAATTGACCTGTAAGTGTTGGTTTATTTCTTGTTTCTCTATTGTGCTTCCTTGATTATGAGCCTGTTTTTGTGCCAGTATTGTACTGCTTTGATCCCTACAGCTTTGTAGTATATCTTGAAATCTGAGATTGTGTTAATACCTCCAGTTTTCTTCTTTTTTCAACATTACTTGGGCTATTGAGGGTCTTTTGTGGCTCCATATAATTTTTAAGATTATTTGTTCTAGTTCCATGAAACACGCTGTTGGTATTTTGGTAGGGATTGCAGTAAAGCTGTAGATGGCTTTGGGTTGTATGGACATTTTAATAATATTTATTCTCCCAATCCACGAGCATGGATATCATTGCACTTGTTTGTATCCTATACAGTTTCTTTCATCAATGTTTTATAGTTTTCAGAGTACAGGTCTTTTACCTCCTCAGTTAAGTTTATTCCTAGGTTTCTTATTATTTTTGGTGCAATTATAAACGGGATTGGTTTCTTGATTTCGCTTTCTGTTGCTTCATTAATGGTGTATAGAAAAGCAACAGATTTTTGAATGTTGATTTTGTATTCTGTGACTTGACTAAATTTGTGTATCTGTTCTAGCAACTTTTTGGTGGAGTTTATTGGGTTTTGAATTTAGAGTATCATGTTATCTGCAAAAAGTGAAAGTCTGATTTCTACCCTGTTGATTTGGATGCCTTTTATTTATTTTGTTGTCTGACTGCTGAGGCTAGGTATTCCAGTACTATGTGAAATAACAGTGGTGAGAGTGGACATCCCTGTCTTGTTCCTGACCGTAGGGGAAAGCTCTCACTTTTTCCCCATTGAGGATGTTGTTAGCTGTGGGTTTTCCATATATGGACTTTATTTTGTTGAGGTATGTCCCTCTAAACCTACTTTGTTGAGGGTTTTTATCATGTATTTTACTTTGTCACATGCTTTTTCTGCATCTATTGAAATGATCATATAGTTTTTATCCTTTCTCTTATTGAAGTGATGTATCATGTTGATTGATTTGTGAAGATTGAACCACCTTGCATCGTAGGAATTTATCCCACTTGATCGTGGTGAATGACTTTTTAAATTATTTAAATCATTGGCTTCTGTTTGCTAATATTTTTGTGGGGATTATCACATCTATGTTCATCAGCAATATGGGTCTGTAGTTCCCTGTTTTTTGTAGCATCTTTTAAAAAGTTTATTTATTTTTGAGAGAGGGGGAGGGCAGAGAGAGAGGAGACAGAGAATTATAAGCGTGGAGCCTGATGCGGGGCTCAAACTCATGAACCATAAGATCATGACGAGCTGAAATCAAGAGTTAGGCCCTTAACTGCCTGAGCCACCCAGGAGTCCCTTTTGTAGTGCCTTTATCTGGGTATTTATTATTATTGGGTAATGCTAGCCTCATAGAATGAATTTGGAACCTTTCCTTTCTCTGCTATTATTTGGAATAGTTTGAGAAGATTAAGTTTTCTTTAAAGTTAATTTTTTTTAAGTTTATTCATTTATTTTGAGAGAGAGACAGAGTGAGTAGGGGAGGGACAGAGAGAGAGCAGGAGGGAGAGATTCCCAAGCGGCCTCCATGCTGCTAGCACAGAGCCCAACACAGGGCTCGAACTCATTTAACTGAGATCATGACCTGAGCCAAAACCAAGAGTCAGATGCTTAACTAACTGAGCTGCCCAGGTGTCCCATGTCTTCTTTACATTTTTTGTTGAATTCGCTTGTGAAGTCATCTGGTCCTGGACTTTTGTTTGTTGGGATTTTTTTATTTTATTACTGATTCAATTTTGTAGCTGGTAATCAATGTGTTCAAATTTTCTATTTCTTCTGGATTCAGTTTTGGATTCAGTTATGTTTCTAGGAATCTATCCATTTTTTCTAGGTTGTCCAAATTCTTGACATATAATTTTTTAATAACATTCTCTTATAATCCTTTGTATTTCTGATTCAGTTATTTCTCTCTTTAATTTCTGATTGTCAACCAAATCCCAGTAAGTTATTTTGTAGATAATGACAAGGTGATACTAATGTTTATATGGAAAGGGAAAAGGCCCAGAATAGCCAACATAATAGAAGAACAGAGTTGAAGGTATTGTCTCTACTCAACTTCAAGACTTATTATAGAGCTGTAGTTTTCAAGACAGAGTGTTATTGGTGAAATAATAGAGAAATATATCAATGGAGAAGAACAGAAAGCCCAGAAATAGACACACACAGATATCATCAACTGACCTGTAACAAAAAACAAAGGCAGTTCCATGGAGAAGGGATAGTCTTTTCAACAAAAGGTGCCGGAACAACTGGACATCTTCATGAAAAAGAATTCTGGACACAGACTTTACACCTTTCACAAAAGCAAACTCAACTTGGAGCAGAGACCTAAATGTCAAATGCAAAGCTACAAAAAAACATAACGTAACAGTGGAGAAAACTAGGTGACCTTGTGTTTGATGACTATGTTTTAGATACAACACCAAAAGCATGATTTAGGAAACAAAAAATTGAAAACATGAACTTCTGCTCTGGGAAGGACTGTTAAGAGAATGAAATGACAAACCACCGTTTGGGAGAAGATACTTATAAAGCACATATGAAATATTGCACATGTATCCAAAATATACAAAGAACTCTTCAAACTCAACAATAAGAACACATAACTAGACGGACATTGAGGAGGGCACCTGTTGGGATGAGCACTGGGTGTTGTATAGAAACTAATTTGACAATAAATTTCATATTAAAAAAATAAGAACACATAACTCAATTAAAAAATGGACAAAAGATCTGAACAGACCCTTCACTAAAGAACATATGCAGGTGATATATAAGCATATAAAAAATGGCCAATATCCTATGTCATCAGGAAATTGCAAATTAAACAACAATGAATGTTAATGAATGTTAACACCTAAGAGAATGGCTAAAATCTAAAACACCAAATGCTGGTGACAATGTGGAACAAGTGGAATTCTCATTATTGCTGTTGGGAATGAAAAATGGTACAGTCACTTTGAAAGACAATTTGGCAATTTCTTGCAAAGCTAAATATACTCTTACCATTCAGCCCAGCAATTATCTTCCTTAGTATACACACAAATGAGTTGAAAACTTATGTCCACACATAATCTTGCACAGAATGTTTACTGTAAGTATATTCATATTTTCCCCAATTTGGAAGCAGCCAAGACCTCTGTTATGGGTTGAATTATGTCTGTCAACATTCATATGTTGAAATTCTAACCTCCCAGTACATCAGCATGTGAACTTGGTTGGAAATGGGGTGGTTGCAGATGTAATCAGTGAAGACGAGGCCATAGTGGATCCCTATCCTAATGATTGGCACCCTTATAAATAGAATACCATATGAAGAGACACACATAGGGATAATGCCTTGAGAACATGAAACGTAAACCAGATAGCAATAGAGAAGACTCAATAAAGCCAAATGTAATGTCTTGGAAAAGAATAATATAATTGGTCAATCCCTAACAAGAATGACCGAGGAAAAAATAGAAACACAAATTACCAATGTCACAAATGGAAACAAGGGATATCACAATGGTACCATAATTCTTAAATCTATAAAAATGGGTATCATGAACAACTTTGTCAATAAACTTGACAGATGAATTAAGCAATTCACCTTGCAAACACAATCTGAAGTAGAAGTTTTGAATAGTCCTTTAGCTACTAAAGATGTTTCACCTGTAAATACTTTCTCATAGAGAAAACTCTGGGGCTAGAGGTCCTCACTAGACATGGAGTTTCCCCAACAAGTTAGAAGGAGATAATACAAACTTTTCCCACATAAAATAGGAAAGGAGAGCATATTTTCCAATTCATTTTATGAAATTACCTTCATGCCAAAACCTGACAAGGACCTTACATAAAAGAAAATTAAGGCTAATGCCTTTCATTAACATAGAGGCCAAAATCCTGAATAAAAGGCTAATCTATATAATCCAATAAGTTAAAAATGATAGTGAACATACCTCCATACAATATGCATTTTTGGTGTCTGACCTTTTCATTCATTGTAATGTACTTGAATTCAACCATTTTGTGTCTATCAACAGTTTGTTACTTTTTGTTGCTGAGTGGTATTTCTTCATATGAATATATCCATCTCTGTTGATAGTATTTAGTTTATGTTATTTTAGTTACAATGAATACAGGCACTATGAACATTATAACAGAAGTATGTTTTGATTCATTTTAGGAAACTGTCTACAAGTAGAATTGCTGAATCTCATATATATATATATATATTTAAGTTTTTAAGAAATGAAACTTTTTCTGAAGGAGTTTTAATACTTTATGTTCCTTCTTCCTTCTCCATTTCTACTCTTCCAGTATATAGTGGAAAATACTGTAAAGATATCTAGAAAACTGAACCATGCCTTGAATTAAGAAAATTGATTCTGGGGGAGCCTGGGTGGCTCAGTCGGTTGGGTGTCCAACTCTTGATTTCAGCTTAGGTCTTGATTTCACCTTTTGTGAGTTTGAGCCCCGCATCGCACTTGTACTGGCAACCCAGGGCCTGCTTGGGATTCTCTCTCTCTCTCTCTCTCTCTCTCTCTCTCTCTCTCTCTCTGCCCCTCCCCCACTCGTGCTCTGTCTGTCTCTCTCTCTCTCACTCTAAACAAACAAACAAACAAACAAACATTAAAAAAATTTTAAAAAAAGAAAAGAAATACCTGACCAGAGACTCTTTGGATGGGCCCAATACAATCTCATTTAAAAAACAAAACAGGGGCGCCTGGGTGGCGCAGTCGGTTGGGCGTCCGACTTCAGCCAGGTCACGATCTCGCGGTCCGTGAGTTCGAGCCCCGCGTCAGGCTCTGGGCTGATGGCTCAGAGCCTGGAGCCTGTTTCCTATTCTGTGTCTCCCTCTCTCTCTGCCCCTCGCCCGTTCATGCTCTGTCTCTCTCTGTCCCAAAAATAAAAAAAACGTTGGAAAAAAAAAAAAAAAAAAAAAAAAAAAAAAAAATAAAAAACAAAACAGATGAACAAAGGAGAAAAATGATAGAGAAGTAAACCAAGAAAGACTCTTAACTATAGAAAACAAACTGATGATTACCAGAGGGGAGGTGGGGGTGGGTGGGTGAAGTGGGTGATGGGGATTAAGGAGGGCACTTGTTATGATGATCACCAGGTGATGTATGGAAGTGTTGAATCATTGTATTGTACACCTGAAACTACTATTCCACTGCATGTTAACTAACAGGAATTTAAATAAAAACTTAAAAAAAAGATTATAAATTATTGTAACTTTGGAGAATGAATGGTAACAGCTAATAATTTAATACAATTAAAAAGTTGTACAAATCATACAAGAGAGTATTTATTGCATCAATAATATACACATGAAAAATTGGAGATGTTTGTGAATCAGCATATTCATTAATTAATGATGAGTATTTTCATAAGCAAATATTTGTTAAGCAGTTACATAAAATGTGATTAACATATTTTTAATATGGAAAAGTTTAATAGACACACAAGCATGTGTACATACACACATATATATATTAAGAAGAAGGTAGCAGGAAAGTATATTAATTAAAACATATTTTACTTAAAAAGAATATATAAAGATATTCTTGTAAACACACAGAAAATTCTGTATGAATAGACTAGAAATTTTTAATAATAATTTATAATAATATTTAGCTCTAGGAGATGGATCAGGAGAATCAAGCAGATGGGGAGAGAGATATTTATGCTTTACCTTATATTCTTCCATTTGATTTTTAAATAATACCTGTGCTAATTTCATGAAAGATGGCAGTTGTTTTCAACATTAAAAGTAAATGTTTTAAGTGTGATTTTGCTTTTAAACTCAGCATCCCAGCCATTCTCTCTTTTATGCAGTATTTTGTTGTTGTTGTTGTTGTTGTTAATTCTGAATAGTGTTTCTTCAAGTTCGACCCCTCAGTTCAAGCAGCACAGGGAGGTGACCTGAGAGCATTTGAAGATCTAGAAGGGAAATGTGTGTCTGAACACCCAGAGTTGGGTGCATGTTGGAGGGACTGGAATGGGCTGTGGCATTATCAGAAGATGACATTGGAGTAGGTGGCAGGTCCTCTCTATTTGTCTTGCCAGGTTCCCATAACTGTGGACAGAGGGTATGTGGTTTAGAGTGTGCAGAGATCATCGGGAAAGCTGTGCTTCCTGAAACCTTGGAGATGAAGAAGAAGAAGATTTAGTGGCCCCTAAGTTTGTGAGTCTGTCCTGGAGTCATCAGCTTGGGGGCAGCGCAGGCTCTGTAGGGCTAAATGGAGTCAGGGAGAAGCAGAGAGCAGATGAGGGGGCTGAGTGTTCACAGCTTGGTAGTGGTGATAACTAAGGGTCTGGGAGGATGGCAGCCTGAAAGTTGAGAAATTCCTGAGTAGGAGTGTTCAAGTTTCCCAATGCAGAGAAATTTTCCAGGATCTAAAACTTGATTATCCTCAGGAGGGAAGAGTGAAAGTTTCTTCAGCTTTTCCTTGACTACATCCCTAGTGTGTCGCTGAACCTGTGCAAATTGTTCCTCAGTGTATAACTATCCATCCCTAAGGATGGATAGTTAGAAGGCAGAGAGAATGAGGGGGAGGGAGATAGCTAGATTCCTCTCAGCACTACTTCTGCACTTTTTCCGGAGCTCCTGTGTTTTGATAGTATTTTTCACCATGAGTGGAGACAGCAGGAACTACTCAGTGTCTCCCAAGCATGGCTCTTTACTAACCATGGGTAGCCTGGGTTGATGCTTGAAGAGCCAAAGGACGTTCCAACCCTTTTCTGGAGGTGAGTGTCTTCCAGGCATGCCCCTCAGTGAAGGAGAGAGTTCAAGGGCATTATCATGGGAGGGTCTAGGCTTGGCTGCGAGGTGGAATAAGGACACCCAGAGCCTGAAGAGTAGGACTAAGGCAGCGGCAGATTAGATGACCTTCCATCAAATCATCCCTCCATAGCAAAGAGCAGCTTCATGGTGCCCAGTGCTGGTGACGAGCACACGCTCTGCCATCACCTAGGTTCCTGTTCTCTCATATCTCTTCATCTCTTCCATATACCTCCTTGCCATCTTGTGGGGATCTCTGGGAAGAAAGATTGCAGGTTGACTGGGCAATGCTTTGGAGAAAAGTGAATGGAAGGAAAGATGCTCTTTGTTTATTCATTGATTTGTTCTTTAACCTGTTAATTGTTAAAGCCATTTAAAAATATTTATAGAATACGTACTTTGTGAGACTCTGTTCTTGTCACAAGTAGTAATACCAGAAAGATAAAAAACTTGCCTCAAGGTACTTAATTCTAATGTGGGATTTTGATGATGATAAATTAATAAACAAATGTATTATATTATTTGAGCTGTTTCTGAGAGCCAGTAGCAAAATACAATCCAAAGAGGTTGGAAGTGAAATTATGCATGGTGCATGAATTATTTGAAGGGGATGTGTGAGAAAGTGCTGTGGAGAGGAGATATTTGAGCAAAGACCTGCATGTGCTGAGGCAAGGAGCTCACACCTCCTGAGGAACTCAGTATGATTTATATCAGTGTCTTCTAACTGTTTTCTTACCCTAGGGTCTGGGGAAAATAGAAGGTCATAGAAAAGCATATGTGCTCTTTGGAATTTTCTAAATTGTTCTACAAGACTGGGATCCTGGCAGTTCAGTTAGAGGGATAGGTTGCCCATTTGGAGGTCTTGTCTCTCATCTGGAACTAGACATTTGTGACCTGGGGGAATATGGAGGATTTTGTCTCTATATCACAGCTGTTTTCTTGCCTTCTGACCCCAGGGTGGAGACTGCAGTACAGACAGGACTTCCTTCTGCAGACATCCTTCCTGTTGTCATTTACTGACCAGGAGAATCATAATCTCAGTGTTAGTGGTCACTATAGGGGAAATTAGAGTGTCTTTGCTCTTGGAGGATAAACATTCACTGAAATGAGAAAAGGAGGATGACTCATTATGAGAACAAGAAGGAGGAGGTGAATAATCCATCCAGGGAGGCAGCTTTTTAGAAGTCAGGGAAAGACTCACTATTTTGTCTCCAAATAGCTGTTCTCTTATGACAATGTGCTAGAAATGTCTCACTTGGTAGCCACACCATAAAGTTGATAATATAATCGAGGCAGAAATTTAATATGAATACAATGCAAATGGAGTCTGTGTTTAGAGGACACAAAGAAAGGAGGAACCATGTCTGGGTGTGCTTGGGTATCATGGGGATTGGTTATTCTCAGAACTCTTGAAATGTAGCAAGATTATGAGGATGCATATGAGAGGCAGAGAAGACACTTTTGGGCCCTGGAGATGGAGGAGTGGATGGTATAAATGAGAACAATGTGGTCAGGGACGGGGTGGCAGGTCAGGGCAGGGCTGGAGGCAGGATGGCTGGTGAACTGGGAGATGGGTACATACTGGGTGGGTGGGTTTTCATGCCTCAGGTGTGGTGTTGGTGGCTACTGCTCATCTTTTTGGGCATTTACATTTACCTTCATATATTACACATATCCTTCATAAAACATTTAACACCAACCTTGTATAAAATAGTAGCATTATCTTCTGAAGTTGAAGAGTAGGATATATTTCCTCATGTTGGAATTATCTTGAATCTTCCTGTGATCAGAAACTTGTTTTCTCTCTTTGGTCTTTAGATTTGACAAGGAACAAGAGCTCAGAACTAAATGTTGGGGAATCACTCTAGTGCCACTGAATTTTATCTCCTTGGCTTCCCTGGCTCCCGAGAACTACATCATATTCTCTTTGCTATCTTCTTCTTCTTCTACTCAGTGACATTAATGGGAAACATGGTCATCATTGTGATTGTCTGTGTGCACAGACGTCTGCAGTCCCCCATGTATTTCTTCCTTGGTCATCTCTCTGCCTTGGAGATCTTGGTTACTACTAATATCGTGCCCATGATGCTTTGGGGGCTGCTGCTCCCTGGGATGCAGACAATATCTCTGGCTGCATGTGTCACCCAGCTCTTCCTGTACCTTTCTTTGGGGACCACAGAGTTTACATTACTGGGAGCGATGGCTGTGGACCGTTACGTGGCTGTCTGTAACCCTCTGAGGTACGACATCATTATGAACAGCCGCACCTGCATCTGGGTGGTCATTATGTCATGGGTGTTTGGGTTCCTTTCTGAAATCTGGCCAATTTATGCCACATTTCAGCTTACCTTCTGCAAATCAAATGTGGTGAACAATTTCTTCTGTGACCGAGGGCAATTGCTCAATCTATCCTGCAATAATACCCTTTTCATAGAGTTTATCCTATTCTTAATGGCTGTTTTTATTCTTTTTGGTTCTCTTATCCCTACAATCATCTCCTACACGTATATCATCTCCACCATCATCAAGATTCCCTCAGTCTCTGGCCGGAGGAAAGCCTTTTCTACTTGTGCATCCCACTTCACTTGTGTCGTGATCGGCTATGGCACCTGTTTGTTCCTCTATGTGAAACCCAAGCAAACGCAGGCAGCTGAGTACAACAGGGTAGCATCACTGATGGTTTTAGTGGTGACCCCTTTTCTAAACCCATTTATCTTCACCCTACGGAATGAAAAATTCATAGAGGTCTTTCGAGATGTCATGAAACGCTGCTCTCAACTCCTCAAGGGTTAGCTGGTTCCTAAGTAGAAACATGAACTCATCATCATGGACCTGATCAGTCTCAGCACTAACTCAAATCTGAAATGATCAATTTCATCATCAAATAGTTTGTCATCTACAAGGGAATTCTACAAAATTCTTCAAGGGAATTTTAAGACACTGATAGTCCACCAATTTATATTCGGATTTTTCCTTCATTGGAGATCACATTATTATTTTCTAATTGAATATAGACATTTGTATATTCTTCTGTAGTTATAGTACATCTTACAATATACATTTTTGAAGTGTAAATGTACAAAATATATGTAATATTATTAAGGACACTCAGCTCTGTGAGCCCCTGGGTCATTCAGTCGGTAAGTGACTAACTTCATCTCAGGTCATGATCTTGCGGTTCATGAATTGAGCACGATCATAATATTATTGTTAGTAAAGTTGTTTCCCACTGGGGGTATGACTTAGCAATTTTGCAATTGCTGTACACATATACTACAGGTGAACAAATGAAGATTACAACTGGTGGGAGCCAGTTTCTTATGTGGATAGGTATGTTCCAGAGAAGCAAGAGGAGAAGGCTAGAATCAGCCATGTGGCACTGGATTCAAATTGGTGCGTCAGTGTGCATGCATATTAGAAGATTATATGTATGTAGGTGGGTTGATTAATATATGATATAAATAAATGATATGAAAAATGACTCTTCTTTTTCATAACTATTTTGGCTATTCTCTTGTCAGTCTCTTTCCATATAAATTTTGAAGTCGGTTTGTAGATATCTACAAAATGCTTGCTGGGCTATTGATTGGGACTGTGTTTAATCATTAGTTAGATTATTAAAACCCTGAGATCTAGGACTCCTTGCATTTGTATATGATTGTAAATTTTCTGCCTGACCATGGGGTTGAGTAGGGGTTCCTTGACGATAAGAGGTCAATCCCTGTTCTTTCCTCCCTCTCACGTACTTGTTCTCTATGGCTCTTTTCAAATGTAGGCAAATATTTGTCTTTCTTCTGTGACATTAGGCTTGCTCCTGAATCTTTCACTGGCACACACCAATGGCTTGACCTTTACATTTTATACCTTTATATTGTGTCAGTATCATTGTACAGAAGTGTCTCATAGGCTTTACAACTCCTCGGA
This sequence comes from Puma concolor, assembly GCF_028749965.1. Lineage (NCBI taxonomy): Eukaryota > Metazoa > Chordata > Mammalia > Carnivora > Felidae > Puma > Puma concolor. The sequence continues at coordinate 13,493,941 of NC_141668.1, read as the reverse complement.
GGCCATTTATGTGTATCAGGCCATCCTAGTCTATTAGAGTCCTCCTCCATTTTTCCTGCAACCTCCATCCCTCCAGTCCAATGAGCCAGTATTGTTTTTGAGCACTGTGCCTGATGTCATCTGTCCCTCCCAGGGGCACCACCAGTAGTCAGAAACTGTGTTCCTTATTTAGACTCTGAATCAGGGCCGCTGCCCCAACCCTGGAGATTTTCCTGTTCACATGCTGTATGTGAACATTTGCTTTTATACCAAAACATTCATATAACTTGGTATTAAGAATTCTTAAGACTCCAAAGCAAGAGGAAACAGAAGCTTTTTTCACAATCATAGCAGCATTCCTTACAATTGTCAAAAAGTGGAAGTGACCCAAAAGCCTCTCCACAGATGAGGAAACAGATGAATGTGTAAACAAAAGGTGGTATATGCGTACAATGGAATTTTATTCAGACTTAAAAAACAATGAAATTCTGATACATGCTGTCATATAGATGACCCTTGAAAATATTGCTAAATGAAAGAAAGTGAATATAAAAGGGAAAATGTTGTATGTTTCCGTTTATGTGAGGTACCTAGAATAGTCCAGTTCCTAGAGACAGAAAGTAGAATAGTGAGCAGCAGGGGTTGGGGAAGGGGGAAATGGGAGTTACTAATTAATGGCGGGCAAGAGTCAGCTTAGGATGGTAAAGCGTTCAGGAGATGGAGGGTGGTGATGGTCGCACAACAATGTGAATGGGCTTAATGCTACTGAATTGTACACTTAAGATGGTTAAAAATGGCAAAATTGTGTTATATATTTTTTACCACAATAAAAAAGAAAAAATATCCAATAATTCTAAATGATGTTCATAGTGAATCATCAGACTATTGCCGTTTCCCTTCTGATCCATGGTTCTCTTCACACTCGTCAGAGGTCACTGTCTTCAAGTGTTTCTATTGGGATATATTTATAAACAATATAAAGGTATTTCTTGACTTGTCAGGTTGTTCTTCCTTATGTTAATAATTGCCTTGTTTAAAAATTCTACTGAGTATGTATACTAATTTTTTTTTCTGCTTTTATACTCTTACCGATATCATGAGCCTCACAATAAACTATTCCTTGTGCTTTGAGCTCTGTAGGCCTTCTTACTTGGTGTGCTTCCACGTTTTGATGGGGCAGCCTTTCTACCATCCCTGTAAGAGAACTCGTAAGTGGTAGGCTTTTTTTGATGTTTTTATTCCAGCATCATACTTCATTGTCACTTTGGCCAGATAAAAACACCTGCATGTCAGCCACTGGGGATACCTTGCCTGCAGTTCCCTGCAACTGATCTATGGGCAGTCCAGCCTCACCCAGTCCCCTTGACTCAATGGCAGTGAAGAAATAAAAGAACTAAAAGTGAAGAAACAAAGGCTTTCTTGGACAGAATTTGAAGGAATTTGTCATGAGTACACCTGCTTTGCAAGCCATGTTAAAACAGTTGTTTAAGGAGAAGGAAAATAATATAGTTCGTAAATTTATCCTATAGAAAGAAAGGAGGAACTTTAGAGAAGGAATAAAATAAAAACTTTAATTTTTCTTGTGCTTACCCGATCTCAGAGACAACAGTTTTCAGAATGACACAGCAGCGTGTTGGATGATTATAGCTTATGAATAAGTGAAGTGTATAACAGCAATGTTTAGGAATATGTATGAGGAACTGAGGATATTCTGTTATAAGATACCTGCACTATCAGTGAAGTGGTATAGATAGTGTTATTTAAAAATGATTATAGCAAGGTCACAGGATATAAGTTTGGTATACAAAGTAAATAGCTTTCCTGTGTACTTGTGAACTTATATACTAGCAATGAAAAACTAGGTTTTGAAATTAAAAACACAGTGCTTTTGAAATTAGCACCAAAAAATAGGTACAAAACTAACAAAATTCATGCAAGATCTACATGAGGAAAACTACGGAATCTTTCAAACTCTGATGAACGAAATAAAAGGATCTATATAAGCGCAGAAATACCCCATATGCATGCACAGGAAAGAAGTGTTATGAAGATATCAATCTTTGTCAACTTGATCTAGAGATTCAATTAAATCTCAGCTAAATCCCAGTAGGTATCATGTAGATAATGACAAAGTGATACTAATGTTTATATGGAAAGGGGAAAGGCCCAGAATAGCCAACACAATCCTGAAGAACAGTTGAAGGTATTGTCTCTACTCAACCTCAAGACTTATTATAAAGCTGTAATGATCAAGACAGTATGTTATTGGTGAAATAATAGAGAAATGTATCAGAGGAAGAGAACAGAAAGCCCAGAAATAGACACACACAGATATCACCAACTGACCTGTAACAAAAAACAAAGGCAGTTCCATGAAGAAGGGATAGTCTTTTCAACAAAAGTTGCCGGAACAACTGGACATCTTTATGAAAAATAATTCTGGACACAGACCTTACACCTTTCACAAAAATAAACTCAACCTGCAGCAGACACCTAAATGTCAAATGCAAAGCTACAAAACATCACAACCTAACAGAGGAGGAAACTAGGTGACCTTGTGTTTGATGACCATGTTTTAGATACAACACCAAAAGCATGATTTAGGAAACAAAAATTGAAAACATGAACTTCTGCTCTGGGAAAGACTGTTAAGAGAATGAAAAGACAAGCCACCGTTTGGGAGAACATACTTGCAAAGCACGTATGAAAAATTGCTCATGTATCCAAAATATACAAAGAACTCCTAAAAGTCAACAATAAGAACACACAACTCAATTAAAAAATGGACAAAAGATCTGAACAGACCCTTCACTAAAGAACATATGCAGGTGATAAATAAATACATAAAAAATGATCAACATCCTATGTCATCAGGAAATTGCAAATTAAAAAAGTAATGAAATACCACCCCGCACCCAGTAGAATGACTAAAATTCCAAAATACCGAACGTTGGAGAGGATGTGGAGCTACCAGAACTCTCATTCATTGCTGGTGGGAATGCAGAATGGTACAGTCACTTTGAAAGACAATTGGGCAAATTCTTGCAAAGCTAAATTATACTCTTACCATACAAACCAGCAATTATCTTCCTTAGTATATGCACAAATGAATTGAAAGCTTATGTCTACACGTAATTTTGAACCTGAATGTTTACTATATTCATAATTGCCCCAAATTGGAAGAAAACAAGACTTCTGTTACGGAGGGAAATATGTCTGTCAACATTCTTATGTTGAAGTTCTACCCTCCCAGTACATTGGAATGTGAAAGTGCTGCTATAATTTGATTGGGAATGGGTCTTTGCAGATATAATTATAGAAGATGAAGTCATAGTGGAGTAGGGTGGGTGCCTAATCTTAATGACTGTTGTCCTTACAAGTAGGACACCCTGTGTGAAGAGACACACATAGGGAGAATGACTTGAGAACATGAAATATAAGCCAGATATCTGGTTTATATTATATTCCATATTCCAGAAATGGAAATAAGAGGTATCACAATAGTAAAATAATCCTTAAAAGTGTAAAAATGGGTATCATGAACAGCTTTATGTCAATAAACTTGACAACTTAGATGAATTAAGCAATTCACCTGAAAAACTCAAACTGAAGTTGAAGTTTTGAGTAGTCCTATAGCTACGAAAGACGTTTCACCTATAAATACTTTCTCACAAAGAGAACTCCTGGCCTAGATGTCCTCACTGGTGGATTTTTCCACACATGTTAGGAGGAAATAATACATTTTCCCCCATAAAATAAAGGGGGCAGGAGAGCATATTTTCCAACTCATTTTATGATAACCAAAATTGCCACCATGCAAACCATGACAAGGACCTTACATAAAAGAAAACTATAGGCCAATATCTCTCATTAACAGGCCAAAATGCTGAATAAAAAGCTAATCAATATAATCCAACAATTTAAAAATGATGGCTGTCAAGCCTCAGACTACTCATCTAATCTTTCCCAATTTCTCTTCAGCACTGAGGCAATCATTGTTGGGGTTTCTTTAACTACAGATTATTTTGTATCTATTCTAGAGTATATGACACTATACAGTATGCATTTTTTTGGTGTCTGACCTTTTCCTTCATTGTAATTTACTTGAATTCATCCATTTGGTGTCTATCAGCAGGTTTTTACTTTTTGTTGCCGAATAACAGTTCCTCATAACAATATGTCATTCTCTGTTGATGGATATTTATTTTCTGTCACAATTAGTTATAATGAATGAAGGCACTGTGAACATTATAACAGAGGTATTTGTGAAGACATACATTTTGATTTATTTTAGGGAACTACCTACAGATAGAATTGCTGAATCATACGGAGATATATATTTAAGTTTATAAGAAACTACTTTTTCCAGAGTAGTTTTTTTTATATGACTTCCTACTTCTCCATTTCTGCTCTTCCAATGTATAGTTGCAAATACTAGAAAGATATCTCGAGGAAATCAACCATGCCTTAGATTAAGAAAGCTGGTTCTTTTGTATATATAAACCACATCTTCTTTATCCATTCATCAGCTGATGGACATTTAGGCTCTTTCCATAATTTGACTATTGTTGAAAGTGCTGCTATAAACATTGGGGTACCGGTGCCCCTGTGCATCAGCACTCCTGTATCCTTTGGGTAGATCCCTAGCAGTGCTATTACTGGGTCATAGGGCAGTTTTATTTTTAAGTTTTTGAGGAACCTCCACACTGTTTTCCAGAGCGGCTGCACCAGTTTGCCTTCCCACCAGCTGTGCAAGAGGGTTCCCGTTTCTCCACATCCTCGCCAGCATCTATAGTCTCCTGATTTGTTCATTTTGGCCAATACTACTTGGCAATGAGAAAGAATGAAATCTGGCCATTTGCAGCAACGTGGGTGCAACTGGAGGGTATTATGCTACGTGAAATAAGTCAGGCAGAGAAAGACAGATACCATATGTGTTCACTCATAAGTGGATCCTGAGAAACTTAACAGAAGACCATGGGGGAGGGGGAGGGGGGGAAAGTTACAGAGAGGGAGGGAGGCAAACCATAGGAGACTCTTAAGGACTGAGAACAAACTAAGGGTTGATGAGGGGTGGGGAGGGAGGGGAAAGTGGGTGATGGGCATTGAGGAAGGCACCTGTTGGGATGAGCACTGGGTGTTGTATGGAAACCAATTTGACACTAAATTATATTAAAAATAATAAAATAAAATAAAATAAAATAAAATAAAATAAAATAAAATGATGATTAAAAGAAAAAGAAAAAAGAGAAAGCTGGTTCTTCAGTAAAGGTTCTGAGACAGAGTCCATTCTCCTCAGATTTCCTCATTTGACAGCAACCTTCCTTCACTTTTGTCCAAGAGTCATAACAAGCCCCAACACAGCCACTCAGAGGCTAACAGGCAGATGCTGGGACCAAGGTGTTGTGGGCAGCTATCAGCACACTTGCCATGGGGATGAGGCCCTCAAGCTTGGGTCTTTACTTCACAGTATGATCAGTGACTCCTGTTATGTTAGTATCATTCTAGGATCTGCATGGGAAATACTACACCGAAATAGAAATGCCCTGACCACAGACTCTCAGGAGAGGCCTGATACAATCTCATTTAAGAAACAAAATAAAGAAATGGCGCTTGGGTGGCTCAGTCAGTTAAGTCTCCAACTCTTGATTTCAGCTCAGGTCATGATCTCACAAGTCATGAGATCAAGCCCTGTATTGGGCTCTGTGCTGACATCATGGAGCCTGCTTGGGATTCTCTCTTTGCCTCTCTCTCTCTCTCTGCCCCTTCCTGGCTCAAAATAAGTGAGTAGACTTTAAAAATAAGAAACAAATGAGCAATAAGGAAAATAAAGGAGACAGAAAGGCAAACCAAGAAACCGACTCTTAACTACAGAGAATGTTCTGATGGTTACCAGAGGGGAGGTGGGGGTGGGTGGGTGACATAGCTGATGGGGATTTAGGAGGGTACTTGTGATGACCAACAGGTATGGTATGGAAGTGTTGAATCACTACATTGTACACCTGAAACTAATATTACAATGTATGTTAACTAACAGGAATTTAAATAAAAACTTAAAAAGAAGACATTATAAATTAATGCAACTTTTTGAGAGTGATTTGATAACAGCTCATAAATTAATGCAATTAAAAAGTTGTATTTGTACAACTTTTCAGACATGAAAATATTTTTTAATATAATTTATTGACAAATTGGTTTCCATAGAACACCCAGTGCTCATCCCAAAAAGTGCCCTCCTCAATGCCCATCACCCACTTTCCCCTCTTCCCCAGCCCTCATTAACCCTCAGTTTGTTCTCAGTATCCAAGAGTCTCTCATGGTTTGCCTCCCATTCTCTCTGTAACTTTTTTTTCCCCTTCCCCTCCCCCATGGTCTTCTATTAAGTTTCTCAGACATGAGAATATTTAGTGCAGCAGCAATACAGACATGAAAAATTGGAGAAAATGCAATGTTCATCAGCACATTCATTATACAATGATCAGTATTTCATAAGTGAGTATTACATGAGCAGTAACTTAAAATGTGATTGACATATTATTTTATTTCAGAGAGAGAGAGAGAGAGAGTGAGAGAGCATGTAAGCAGGAGAATGGGGCAGAGGGAGAGAGAAAGAGAACTTTAAGGAGGCTCCATGGTCAGCTCTGAGCCCAATGCAGGGCTAAATCCCACGACACGGGGTACATGACCTGAGCCGAATCAAGAGTCGGTCGGTCAACCGAATGAGCCATCCAAGAGCCCCACATATCATCAACAATATGGGGAGTTTAATATACACCCAAACATGCATATGCGTGCACACACACGCACACACACACACACACACACACACACACACACACATCAAGAAAAAGGAAGCAGGAAAGTATATTTATTTAAATATAATTTATTAAAAACAAATATATATATATATATATATATATATATATATATATATATATATATACACTCTTGTAAACACACAGAAAACTTCTGTATGAATATGCTGGAAAATTATAATAATAATAATTTATAATATTTAGCTCTAGGAGATGGATCAGGAGAATCAAGCAGATGGGGAGAGAGATATTTATGCTTTACCTTATATCCTTCCATTTGATTTTTAAATAATACCTGTGCTAATTTCATGAAAGATGGCAGTTGTTTTCACGTTAAAAGTAAATGTTTTAAGTGTGATTTTGCTTTTAAACTCAGCATCCCAGCCATTCTCTCTTTTATGCAGTATTTTGTTGTTGTTGTTGTTGTTGTTAATTCTGAATGTGTTTCTTCAAGTTTGACCCCTCAGTTCAAGCAGCACAGGGAGGTGACCTGAGAGCATTTGAAGATCTAGAAGGGAAATGTATGGCTGAACACCCAGAGTTGGGTGCATGTTGGAGGGACTGGAATGGGCTGTGGCATTATCAGAAGGTGACATTGGAGTAGGTGGCAGGTCCTCTCTATTTGTCTTGCCAGGTTCCCATAACTGTGGACAGAGGGTATGTGGTTTAGAGTGTGCAGAAATCATCGGGAAAGCTGTGCTTCCTGAAACCTTGGAGATGAAGAAGAAGAAGATTTAGTGGCCCCTAAGTCTGAGTCTGTCTTGGGGGCAGGGCAGGCTCTGTAGGGCTAAATGGAGTCAGGGAGAAGCAGAGAGCAGATGAGGGGGCTGAGTGTTCACAGCTTGGTAGTGGTGATAACTAAGGGTCTGGGAGGATGGCAGCCTGAAAGTTGAGAAATTCCTGAGTAGGAGTGTTTAAGTTTTCCTAATGCAGAGAACTTTACCAGGATCTACAACTTGATTATCCTCAGGAGGGAAGAGTGAAAGTTTCTTCAGCTTTTCCTTGACTACATCCCTAGTGTGTTGCTGAACCTGTGCAAATTATTCCTCAATGTATAACTATCCATCCCTAAGGATGGATAGTTAGAAGGCAGAGAGAATGAGGGGGAGGGAGATAGCTAGATTCCTCTCAGCACTACTTCTGGACTTTTTCCTGAGCTCCTGGGTGTGGACAGTGTTCTTCACCATGAGTGGAGACAGCAGGAGCTGCCCTTGTCTCCTAAGCATGGCTCTTTACTAGCTGTGGGAGCCTGCATGATGTCTGAAGTGCAATAGAACTTTCCAGTCCAGTCCGTTCCCTACAGGTGAGTGTCTTCCAGGTATGCCCCTTGGTGAAGGAGAGAGTTACCAGAGCATTAGCAGGGGGAGGGTCTAGGTTTGGCTGCCAGGTACAATAAGGACACCTAGAGCCTGAAGAGTGGATTAAGGTAGCTTCAGGTTAGATGGCCCTCCATCAAATCATCCCTCCATAGCAGAGAGCAGCTTCACGGTGCCCAGTGCTGGTGATGAGCACACTCTCTGCCATCACCTCAGTTCCTCTTCTCTCATATCTCTTCATCTCTTCCTTTTATCTGCTTGCCTTCTTGTGGGGATCTCTGGGAAGAGAGATTACAGGTTGGCTGGTCAATGCTTTAGAGAAAAGTGAAGGGAGGGAAAGGTAGAAAGGTTGGGTACTCTTTGTTTATTCGTTGGTTTGTTCTTTAGCCTGTTAATTGATAAAGTCACTTAAAAATATTTATAGAACACATACTTTGTCAGACTCTGTTCTTGTCACAGGTGATAATACAAGAAAGCTAAAGAACTTGCTTCAAGTTACTTAATTCTAATGTGGGATTTTGAGGATGATAAACTAATAAACAATTAAACACATAATATGGTTTGAGCTACTGATGAGAGCCAATAGAATAAAAATGCAGCCTCACAAGGTTAGAGAGTGAAATTGTGCATGTAGTGTTTTGAAGGGGATGTTGGGAAAGTGCTGTGGAGAGGAGATATTTGAGCAAAGACCTGCATGTGGTGAGGGAAGAAGTCCAGACCTCCTGAAGAACTCAGTATGATATATATTGATGTCTTCTAACATTTTCTTACCCTAGGGCTCTAGAGAAAATAGAAGGTCTTGGATAAACATATGCACTCTTTGAGTTTTCCAAGTTGCTCTATGGGACTGAGACCATTGCAGTTCGGTTAGAGCGATAGGCTGCCCATTTCGAGGTTTTGTCTCTGTCTGGAACTAGACATTTGAGACCGGGGGAATATGGAGGATTTTGCCTCTATATCGCCACTGTTTTCTTGTCTTCTGGTCCCAGGGTGGAGACTGCAGTACAGACAGGACTTCCTTCTGGCACCCGCCTCCCCATTGTCATCTACAGAGCAGAGGAATAAAAGATCTCAGAGTTAGAGGTCACTAACAGGGAACTGGAGAGGCCCTTCCTGCCTGGAGGATATACATTCATGGATATGAGAAATGGTGGATGCCTTTCATCCTGAGAATAAGGAGGGAGAAGTTGATAATCCACACCACGGAGCCAGCTTCCAGAAGTCAGGAAAAGACTCAATATTTTGTCTCAAAACAGTTCTTATTTTTTTTTTTTTTTTTTAAATTTTTTTTTTTTTTTCAACGTTTATTTATTTTTGGGACAGAGAGAGACAGAGCATGAACAGGGGAGGGGCAGAGAGAGAGGGAGACACAGAATCGGAAACAGGCTCCAGGCTCCAAGCCATCAGCCCAGAGCCCGACGCGGGGCTCGAACCCACGGACCGCGAGATCGTGACCTGGCTGAAGTCGGACGCTTAACCGACTGCGCCACCCAGGCGCCCCTCAAAACAGTTCTTATGACAATGTCCTAGATAGGTCCCACTTGCTAACAACACTGCAGAGTTCTTAGTGTAATTGAGGTAGAAACTTAGAATGAATATAATGCAAATGGAACCTATGTTAAAGGATACAAACAAAAGAAGTAATCATGTCTTTGTGTGATTGGCTAAGGTTGGGATTCTTTGAACTGTTGAAATGTAGCAGGAGTTTGCAGGACATGGATACAAGAGGCAGAGAAGACACTTTTGGGCCCTGGAGATGAAGTGTTGGTGGCATGAATGAGCACTTTGTGACCAGGGAAGTGAATAGAATGGCAGGTCAGGGCAGGGTTGGAGGCAGGATGGCTGGTGAACTGGGAGACGGGTACATACTGGGTGAGTGGGTTTTCATGCCTCAGGTGTGGTGTTGGTGGCTACTGCTCATCTTCTTGGGCATTTACGTTTACCTTCATAAGTTACACATATCCTTCATAAAACATTTAATATCAACCTTGTATAAAATAGTAGCATTATGTTGTGAAGTCTAGGGGTAGGATATATTTCCTCAAACTGGAATTGCCTTGAATCTTCCTGTGGTCAGAAACTTGTTTTCTCTCTTTTGCTCTTTAGATTCCACAAGGAACAAGAGCTCAGAACTAAATGTTGGGGAATCACTCTAGTGCCACTGAATTTTATCTCCTTGGCTTCCCTGGCTCCCGAGAACTACATCATATTCTCTTTGCTATCTTCTTCTTCTTCTACTCAGTGACATTAATGGGAAACATGGTCATCATTGTGATTGTCTGTGTGGACAGACGTCTGCAGTCCCCCATGTATTTCTTCCTTGGTCATCTCTCTGCCTTGGAGATCTTGGTTACTACTAATATCGTGCCCATGATGCTTTGGGGGCTGCTGCTCCCTGGGATGCAGACAATATCTCTGGCTGCATGTGTCACCCAGCTCTTCCTGTACCTTTCTTTGGGGACCACAGAGTTTACATTACTGGGAGCGATGGCTGTGGACCGTTACGTGGCTGTCTGTAACCCTCTGAGGTACGACATCATTATGAACAGCCGCACCTGCATCTGGGTGGTCATTATGTCATGGGTGTTTGGGTTCCTTTCTGAAATCTGGCCAATTTATGCCACATTTCAGCTTACCTTCTGCAAATCAAATGTGGTGAACAATTTCTTCTGTGACCGAGGGCAATTGCTCAATCTATCCTGCAATAATACCCTTTTCATAGAGTTTATCCTATTCTTAATGGCTGTTTTTATTCTTTTTGGTTCTCTTATCCCTACAATCATCTCCTACACGTATATCATCTCCACCATCATCAAGATTCCCTCAGTCTCTGGCCGGAGGAAAGCCTTCTCTACTTGTGCATCCCACTTCACTTATGTCGTGATCGGCTATGGCACCTGCTTGTTCCTCTATGTGAAACCCAAGCAAACGCAGGCAGCTGAGTACAACAGGGTAGCGTCACTGATGGTTTTAGTGGTGACCCCTTTTCTAAACCCATTTATCTTCACCCTACGGAATGAAAAATTCATAGAGGTCTTTCGAGATGTCATGAAACGCTGCTCTCAACTCCTCAAGGGTTAGCTGGTTCCTAAGTAGAAACATGAACTCATCATCATGGACCTGAGCAGTCTCATAGCACTAATTCAAATCTGAAATGATCAATTTCATCATCAAATAGTTTGTCATCTGCAAGGGAATTCTACAAAATTCTTCAAGGGAATTTTAAGACACTGATAGTCCACCAACTTATATTCGGATTTTTCCTTCATTGGAGATCACATTATTATTTTCTAATTGAATATAGACTTTTGTGTATTCCTCTGTAGTTATAGTACATCTTATAATATACATTTTTGAAGTGTAAATGTACAAAATATATGTAATATTTTTAAGGACACTCAGCTCTGGGAGCCCCTGGGTCGTTCAGTCAGTAAGCCACTAACTTCATCTCAGGTCATGATCTTACGGTTCATGAATTGAGCACGATCATAATATTATTGTTAGTAAAGTTGTTTCCCACTGGGGGTATGACTTAGCAATTTTGCAATTGCTGTACACATATACTACAGGTGAACAAATGAAGATTACAACTGGTGGGAGCCAGTTTCTTATGTGGATAGGTATGTTCCAGAGAAGCAAGAGGAGAAGGCTAGAATCAGCCATGTGGCACTGGATTCAAATTGGTGCGTCAGTGTGCATGCATATTAGAAGATTATATGTATGTAGGTGGGTTGATTAATATATGATATAAATAAATGATATGAAAAATGACTCTTCTTTTTCATAACTATTTTGGCTATTCTCTTGTCAGTCTCTTTCCATATAAATTTTGAAGTCGGTTTGTAGATATCTACAAAATGCTTGCTGGGCTATTGACTGGGACTGTGTTCAATCTATAGTTAGATTATTAAAACCCTGAGATCTAGGACTCCTTGCATTTGTATATGATTGTAAATTTTCTGCCTGACCATGGGGTTGAGTAGGGGTTCCTTGACGATAAGAGGTCAATCCCTGTTCTTTCCTCCCTCTCACGTACTTGTTCTCTATGGCTCTTTTCAAATGTAGGCAAATATTTGTCTTTCTTCTGTGACATTAGGCTTGCTCCTGAATCTTTCACTGGCACACACCAATGGCTTGACCTTTACATTTTATACCTTTATATTGTGTCAGTATCATTGTACAGAAGTGTCTCATAGGCTTTACAACTCCTCAGAGGCCATTTACGTGTATCAGGCCATCCTAGTCTATTAGAGTCCTCCTCCATTTTTCCTGCAACCTCCATCCCTCCAGTCCAATGAGCCAGTATTGTTTTTGAGCACTGTGCCTGATGTCATCTGTCCCTCCCAGGGGCACCACCAGTAGTCAGAAACTGTGTTCCTTATTTAGACTCTGAATCAGGGCCGCTGCCCCAACCCTGGAGATTTTCCTGTTCACATGCTGTATGTGAACATTTGCTTTTATACCAAAACATTCATATAACTTGGTATTAAGAATTCTTAAGACTCCAAAGCAAGAGGAAACAGAAGCTTTTTTCACAATCATAGCAGCATTCCTTACAATTGTCAAAAAGTGGAAGTGACCCAAAAGCCTCTCCACAGATGAGGAAACAGATGAATGTGTAAACAAAAGGTGGTATATGCGTACAATGGAATTTTATTCGGACTTAAAAAACAACGAAATTCTGATACATGCTGTCATATAGATGACCCTTGAAAATATTGCTAAATGAAAGAAAGTGAATATAAAAGGGAAAATGTTGTATGTTTCCGTTTATGTGAGGTACCTAGAATAGTCCAGTTCCTAGAGACAGAAAGTAGAATAGTGAGCAGCAGGGGTTGGGGAAGGGGGAAATGGGAGTTACTAATTAATGGCGGGCAAGAGTCAGCTTAGGATGGTAAAGCGTTCAGGAGATGGAGGGTGGTGATGGTCGCACAACAATGTGAATGGGCTTAATGCTACTGAATTGTACACTTAAGATGGTTAAAAATGGCAAAATTGTGTTATATATTTTTTACCACAATAAAAAAGAAAAAATATCCAATAATTCTAAATGATGTTCATAGTGAATCATCAGACTATTGCCGTTTCCCTTCTGATCCATGGTTCTCTTCACACTCGTCAGAGGTGACTGTCTTCAAGTGTTTCTATTGGGATATATTTATAAACAATATAAAGGTATTTCTTGACTTGTCAGGTTGTTCTTCCTTATGTTAATAATTGCCTTGTTTAAAAATTCTACTGAGTATGTATACTAATTTTTTTTTCTGCTTTTATACTCTTACCGATATCATGAGCCTCACAATAAACTATTCCTTGTGCTTTGAGCTCTGTAGGCCTTCTTACTTGGTGTGCTTCCACGTTTTGATGGGGCAGCCTTTCTACCATCCCTGTAAGAGAACTCGTAAGTGGTAGGCTTTTTTTGATGTTTTTATTCCAGCATCATACTTCATTGTCACTTTGGCCAGATAAAAACACCTGCATGTCAGCCACTGGGGATACCTTGCCTGCAGTTCCCTGCAACTGATCTATGGGCAGTCCAGCCTCACCCAGTCCCCTTGACTCAATGGCAGTGAAGAAATAAAAGAACTAAAAGTGAAGAGACAAAGGCTTTCTTGGACAGAATTTGAAGGAATTTGTCATGAGTACACCTGCTTTGCAAGCCATGTTAAAACAGTTGTTTAAGGAGAAGGAAAATAATATAGTTCGTAAATTTATCCTATAGAAAGAAAGGAGGAACTTTAGAGAAGGAATAAAATAAAAACTTTAATTTTTCTTGTGCTTACCCGATCTCAGAGACAACAGTTTTCAGAATGACACAGCAGCGTGTTGGATGATTATAGCTTATGAATAAGTGAAGTGTATAACAGCAATGTTTAGGAATATGTATGAGGAACTGAGGATATTCTGTTATAAGATACCTGCACTATCAGTGAAGTGGTATAGATAGTGTTATTTAAAAATGATTATAGCAAGGTCACAGGATATAAGTTTGGTATACAAAGTAAATAGCTTTCCTGTGCACTTGTGAACTTATATACTAGCAATGAAAAACTAGGTTTTGAAATTAAAAACACAGTGCTTTTGAAATTAGCACCAAAAAATAGGTACAAAACTAACAAAATTCATGCAAGATCTACATGAGGAAAACTACGGAATCTTTCAAACTCTGATGAACGAAATAAAAGGATCTATATAAGCGCAGAAATACCCCATATGCATGCACAGGAAAGAAGTGTTATGAAGATATCAATCTTTGTCAACTTGATCTAGAGATTCAATTAAATCTCAGCTAAATCCCAGTAGGTATCATGTAGATAATGACAAAGTGATACTAATGTTTATATGGAAAGGGGAAAGGCCCAGAATAGCCAACACAATCCTGAAGAACAGTTGAAGGTATTGTCTCTACTCAACCTCAAGACTTATTATAAAGCTGTAATGATCAAGACAGTATGTTATTGGTGAAATAATAGAGAAATGTATCAGAGGAAGAGAACAGAAAGCCCAGAAATAGACACACACAGATATCACCAACTGACCTGTAACAAAAAACAAAGGCAGTTCCATGAAGAAGGGATAGTCTTTTCAACAAAAGTTGCCGGAACAACTGGACATCTTTATGAAAAATAATTCTGGACACAGACCTTACACCTTTCACAAAAATAAACTCAACCTGCAGCAGACACCTAAATGTCAAATGCAAAGCTACAAAACATCACAACCTAACAGAGGAGGAAACTAGGTGACCTTGTGTTTGATGACCATGTTTTAGATACAACACCAAAAGCATGATTTAGGAAACAAAAATTGAAAACATGAACTTCTGCTCTGGGAAAGACTGTTAAGAGAATGAAAAGACAAGCCACCGTTTGGGAGAACATACTTGCAAAGCACGTATGAAAAATTGCTCATGTATCCAAAATATACAAAGAACTCCTAAAAGTCAACAATAAGAACACACAACTCAATTAAAAAATGGACAAAAGATCTGAACAGACCCTTCACTAAAGAACATATGCAGGTGATAAATAAATACATAAAAAATGATCAACATCCTATGTCATCAGGAAATTGCAAATTAAAAAAGTAATGAAATACCACCCCGCACCCAGTAGAATGACTAAAATTCCAAAATACCGAACGTTGGAGAGGATGTGGAGCTACCAGAACTCTCATTCATTGCTGGTGGGAATGCAGAATGGTACAGTCACTTTGAAAGACAATTGGGCAAATTCTTGCAAAGCTAAATTATACTCTTACCATACAAACCAGCAATTATCTTCCTTAGTATATGCACAAATGAATTGAAAGCTTATGTCTACACGTAATTTTGAACCTGAATGTTTACTATATTCATAATTGCCCCAAATTGGAAGAAAACAAGACTTCCGTTACGGAGGGAAATATGTCTGTCAACATTCTTATGTTGAAGTTCTACCCTCCCAGTACATTGGAATGTGAAAGTGCTGCTATAATTTGATTGGGAATGGGTCTTTGCAGATATAATTATAGAAGATGAAGTCATAGTGGAGTAGGGTGGGTGCCTAATCTTAATGACTGTTGTCCTTACAAGTAGGACACCCTGTGTGAAGAGACACACATAGGGAGAATGACTTGAGAACATGAAATATAAGCCAGATATCTGGTTTATATTATATTCCATATTCCAGAAATGGAAATAAGAGGTATCACAATAGTAAAATAATCCTTAAAAGTGTAAAAATGGGTATCATGAACAGCTTTATGTCAATAAACTTGACAACTTAGATGAATTAAGCAATTCACCTGAAAAACTCAAACTGAAGTTGAAGTTTTGAGTAGTCCTATAGCTACGAAAGACGTTTCACCTATAAATACTTTCTCACAAAGAGAACTCCTGGCCTAGATGTCCTCACTGGTGGATTTTTCCACACATGTTAGGAGGAAATAATACATTTTCCCCCATAAAATAAAGGGGGCAGGAGAGCATATTTTCCAACTCATTTTATGATAACCAAAATTGCCACCATGCAAACCATGACAAGGACCTTACATAAAAGAAAACTATAGGCCAATATCTCTCATTAACAGGCCAAAATGCTGAATAAAAAGCTAATCAATATAATCCAACAATTTAAAAATGATGGCTGTCAAGCCTCAGACTACTCATCTAATCTTTCCCAATTTCTCTTCAGCACTGAGGCAATCATTGTTGGGGTTTCTTTAACTACAGATTATTTTGTATCTATTCTAGAGTATATGACACTATACAGTATGCATTTTTTTGGTGTCTGACCTTTTCATTCATTGTAATTTACTTGAATTCATCCATTTGGTGTCTATCAGCAGGTTTTTACTTTTTGTTGCCGAATAACAGTTCCTCATAACAATATGTCATTCTCTGTTGATGGATATTTATTTTCTGTCACAATTAGTTATAATGAATGAAGGCACTGTGAACATTATAACAGAGGTATTTGTGAAGACATACATTTTGATTTATTTTAGGGAACTACCTACAGATAGAATTGCTGAATCATACAGAGATATATATTTAAGTTTATAAGAAACTACTTTTTCCAGAGTAGTTTTTTTTATATGACTTCCTACTTCTCCATTTCTGCTCTTCCAATGTATAGTTGCAAATACTAGAAAGATATCTCGAGGAAATCAACCATGCCTTAGATTAAGAAAGCTGGTTCTTTTGTATATATAAACCACATCTTCTTTATCCATTCATCAGCTGATGGACATTTAGGCTCTTTCCATAATTTGACTATTGTTGAAAGTGCTGCTATAAACATTGGGGTACCGGTGCCCCTGTGCATCAGCACTCCTGTATCCTTTGGGTAGATCCCTAGCAGTGCTATTACTGGGTCATAGGGCAGTTTTATTTTTAAGTTTTTGAGGAACCTCCACACTGTTTTCCAGAGCGGCTGCACCAGTTTGCCTTCCCACCAGCTGTGCAAGAGGGTTCCCGTTTCTCCACATCCTCGCCAGCATCTATAGTCTCCTGATTTGTTCATTTTGGCCAATACTACTTGGCAATGAGAAAGAATGAAATCTGGCCATTTGCAGCAACGTGGGTGCAACTGGAGGGTATTATGCTACGTGAAATAAGTCAGGCAGAGAAAGACAGATACCATATGTGTTCACTCATAAGTGGATCCTGAGAAACTTAACAGAAGACCATGGGGGAGGGGGAGGGGGGGAAAGTTACAGAGAGGGAGGGAGGCAAACCATAGGAGACTCTTAAGGACTGAGAACAAACTAAGGGTTGATGAGGGGTGGGGAGGGAGGGGAAAGTGGGTGATGGGCATTGAGGAAGGCACCTGTTGGGATGAGCACTGGGTGTTGTATGGAAACCAATTTGACACTAAATTATATTAAAAATAATAAAATAAAATAAAATAAAATAAAATGATGATTAAAAGAAAAAGAAAAAAGAGAAAGCTGGTTCTTCAGTAAAGGTTCTGAGACAGAGTCCATTCTCCTCAGATTTCCTCATTTGACAGCAACCTTCCTTCACTTTTGTCCAAGAGTCATAACAAGCCCCAACACAGCCACTCAGAGGCTAACAGGCAGATGCTGGGACCAAGGTGTTGTGGGCAGCTATCAGCACACTTGCCATGGGGATGAGGCCCTCAAGCTTGGGTCTTTACTTCACAGTATGATCAGTGACTCCTGTTATGTTAGTATCATTCTAGGATCTGCATGGGAAATACTACACCGAAATAGAAATGCCCTGACCACAGACTCTCAGGAGAGGCCTGATACAATCTCATTTAAGAAACAAAATAAAGAAATGGCGCTTGGGTGGCTCAGTCAGTTAAGTCTCCAACTCTTGATTTCAGCTCAGGTCATGATCTCACAAGTCATGAGATCAAGCCCTGTATTGGGCTCTGTGCTGACATCATGGAGCCTGCTTGGGATTCTCTCTTTGCCTCTCTCTCTCTCTCTGCCCCTTCCTGGCTCAAAATAAGTGAGTAGACTTTAAAAATAAGAAACAAATGAGCAATAAGGAAAATAAAGGAGACAGAAAGGCAAACCAAGAAACCGACTCTTAACTACAGAGAATGTTCTGATGGTTACCAGAGGGGAGGTGGGGGTGGGTGGGTGACATAGCTGATGGGGATTTAGGAGGGTACTTGTGATGACCAACAGGTATGGTATGGAAGTGTTGAATCACTACATTGTACACCTGAAACTAATATTACAATGTATGTTAACTAACAGGAATTTAAATAAAAACTTAAAAAGAAGACATTATAAATTAATGCAACTTTTTGAGAGTGATTTGATAACAGCTCATAAATTAATGCAATTAAAAAGTTGTATTTGTACAACTTTTCAGACATGAAAATATTTTTTAATATAATTTATTGACAAATTGGTTTCCATAGAACACCCAGTGCTCATCCCAAAAAGTGCCCTCCTCAATGCCCATCACCCACTTTCCCCTCTTCCCCAGCCCTCATTAACCCTCAGTTTGTTCTCAGTATCCAAGAGTCTCTCATGGTTTGCCTCCCATTCTCTCTGTAACTTTTTTTTCCCCTTCCCCTCCCCCATGGTCTTCTATTAAGTTTCTCAGACATGAGAATATTTAGTGCAGCAGCAATACAGACATGAAAAATTGGAGAAAATGCAATGTTCATCAGCACATTCATTATACAATGATCAGTATTTCATAAGTGAGTATTACATGAGCAGTAACTTAAAATGTGATTGACATATTATTTTATTTCAGAGAGAGAGAGAGAGAGAGTGAGAGAGCATGTAAGCAGGAGAATGGGGCAGAGGGAGAGAGAAAGAGAACTTTAAGGAGGCTCCATGGTCAGCTCTGAGCCCAATGCAGGGCTAAATCCCACGACACGGGGTACATGACCTGAGCCGAATCAAGAGTCGGTCGGTCAACCGAATGAGCCATCCAAGAGCCCCACATATCATCAACAATATGGGGAGTTTAATATACACCCAAACATGCATATGCGTGCACACACACGCACACACACACACACACACACACACACACACACACATCAAGAAAAAGGAAGCAGGAAAGTATATTTATTTAAATATAATTTATTAAAAACAAATATATATATATATATATATATATATATATATATATATATATATATACACTCTTGTAAACACACAGAAAACTTCTGTATGAATATGCTGGAAAATTATAATAATAATAATTTATAATATTTAGCTCTAGGAGATGGATCAGGAGAATCAAGCAGATGGGGAGAGAGATATTTATGCTTTACCTTATATCCTTCCATTTGATTTTTAAATAATACCTGTGCTAATTTCATGAAAGATGGCAGTTGTTTTCACGTTAAAAGTAAATGTTTTAAGTGTGATTTTGCTTTTAAACTCAGCATCCCAGCCATTCTCTCTTTTATGCAGTATTTTGTTGTTGTTGTTGTTGTTGTTGTTAATTCTGAATGTGTTTCTTCAAGTTTGACCCCTCAGTTCAAGCAGCACAGGGAGGTGACCTGAGAGCATTTGAAGATCTAGAAGGGAAATGTATGGCTGAACACCCAGAGTTGGGTGCATGTTGGAGGGACTGGAATGGGCTGTGGCATTATCAGAAGGTGACATTGGAGTAGGTGGCAGGTCCTCTCTATTTGTCTTGCCAGGTTCCCATAACTGTGGACAGAGGGTATGTGGTTTAGAGTGTGCAGAGATCATCGGGAAAGCTGTGCTTCCTGAAACCTAATGTTACCAGAGCATTAGCAGGGGGAGGGTCTAGGTTTGGCTGCCAGGTACAATAAGGACACCTAGAGCCTGAAGAGTGGATTAAGGTAGCTTCAGGTTAGATGGCCCTCCATCAAATCATCCCTCCATAGAGATGAAGAAGAAGAAGATTTAGTGGCCCCTAAGTCTGAGTCTGTCTTGGGGGCAGGGCAGGCTCTGTAGGGCTAAATGGAGTCAGGGAGAAGCAGAGAGCAGATGAGGGGGCTGAGTGTTCACAGCTTGGTAGTGGTGATAACTAAGGGTCTGGGAGGATGGCAGCCTGAAAGTTGAGAAATTCCTGAGTAGGAGTGTTTAAGTTTTCCTAATGCAGAGAACTTTACCAGGATCTACAACTTGATTATCCTCAGGAGGGAAGAGTGAAAGTTTCTTCAGCTTTTCCTTGACTACATCCCTAGTGTGTTGCTGAACCTGTGCAAATTATTCCTCAATGTATAACTATCCATCCCTAAGGATGGATAGTTAGAAGGCAGAGAGAATGAGGCGGAGGGAGATAGCTAGATTCCTCTCAGCACTACTTCTGGACTTTTTCCTGAGCTCCTGGGTGTGGACAGTGTTCTTCACCATGAGTGGAGACAGCAGGAGCTGCCCTTGTCTCCTAAGCATGGCTCTTTACTAGCTGTGGGAGCCTGCATGATGTCTGAAGTGCAATAGAACTTTCCAGTCCAGTCCGTTCCCTACAGGTGAGTGTCTTCCAGGTATGCCCCTTGGTGAAGGAGAGAGTTACCAGAGCATTAGCAGGGGGAGGGTCTAGGTTTGGCTGCCAGGTACAATAAGGACACCTAGAGCCTGAAGAGTGGATTAAGGTAGCTTCAGGTTAGATGGCCCTCCATCAAATCATCCCTCCATAGCAGAGAGCAGCTTCACGGTGCCCAGTGCTGGTGATGAGCACACTCTCTGCCATCACCTCAGTTCCTCTTCTCTCATATCTCTTCATCTCTTCCTTTTATCTGCTTGCCTTCTTGTGGGGATCTCTGGGAAGAGAGATTACAGGTTGGCTGGTCAATGCTTTAGAGAAAAGTGAAGGGAGGGAAAGGTAGAAAGGTTGGGTACTCTTTGTTTATTCGTTGGTTTGTTCTTTAGCCTGTTAATTGATAAAGTCACTTAAAAATATTTATAGAACACATACTTTGTCAGACTCTGTTCTTGTCACAGGTGATAATACAAGAAAGCTAAAGAACTTGCTTCAAGTTATTTAATTCTAATGTGGGATTTTGAGGATGATAAACTAATAAACAATTAAACACATAATATGGTTTGAGCTACTGATGAGAGCCAATAGAATAAAAATGCAGCCTCACAAGGTTAGAGAGTGAAATTGTGCATGTAGTGTTTTGAAGGGGATGTTGGGAAAGTGCTGTGGAGAGGAGATATTTGAGCAAAGACCTGCATGTGGTGAGGGAAGAAGTCCAGACCTCCTGAAGAACTCAGTATGATATATATTGATGTCTTCTAACATTTTCTTACCCTAGGGCTCTAGAGAAAATAGAAGGTCTTGGATAAACATATGCACTCTTTGAGTTTTCCAAGTTGCTCTATGGGACTGAGACCATTGCAGTTCGGTTAGAGCGATAGGCTGCCCATTTCAAGGTTTTGTCTCTGTCTGGAACTAGACATTTGAGACCGGGGGAATATGGAGGATTTTGCCTCTATATCGCCACTGTTTTCTTGTCTTCTGGTCCCAGGGTGGAGACTGCAGTACAGACAGGACTTCCTTCTGGCACCCGCCTCCCCATTGTCATCTACAGAGCAGAGGAATAAAAGATCTCAGAGTTAGAGGTCACTAACAGGGAACTGGAGAGGCCCTTCCTGCCTGGAGGATATACATTCATGGATATGAGAAATGGTGGATGCCTTTCATCCTGAGAATAAGGAGGGAGAAGTTGATAATCCACACCACGGAGCCAGCTTCCAGAAGTCAGGAAAAGACTCAATATTTTGTCTCAAAACAGTTCTTATGACAATGTCCTAGATAGGTCCCACTTGCTAACAACACTGCAGAGTTCTTAGTGTAATTGAGGTAGAAACTTAGAATGAATATAATGCAAATGGAACCTATGTTAAAGGATACAAAAGAAGTAATCATGTCTTTGTGTGATTGGCTAAGGTTGGGATTCTTTGAACTGTTGAAATGTAGCAGGAGTTTGCAGGACATGGATACAAGAGGCAGAGAAGACACTTTTGGGCCCTGGAGATGAAGTGTTGGTGGCATGAATGAGCACTTTGTGACCAGGGAAGTGAATAGAATGGCAGGTCAGGGCAGGGTTGGAGGCAGGATGGCTGGTGAACTGGGAGACGGGTACATACTGGGTGAGTGGGTTTTCATGCCTCAGGTGTGGTGTTGGTGGCTACTGCTCATCTTCTTGGGCATTTACGTTTACCTTCATAAGTTACACATATCCTTCATAAAACATTTAATATCAACCTTGTATAAAATAGTAGCATTATGTTGTGAAGTCTAGGGGTAGGATATATTTCCTCAAACTGGAATTGCCTTGAATCTTCCTGTGGTCAGAAACTTGTTTTCTCTCTTTTGCTCTTTAGATTCCACAAGGAACAAGAGCTCAGAACTAAATGTTGGGGAATCACTCTAGTGCCACTGAATTTTATCTCCTTGGCTTCCCTGGCTCCCGAGAACTACATCATATTCTCTTTGCTATCTTCTTCTTCTTCTACTCAGTGACATTAATGGGAAACATGGTCATCATTGTGATTGTCTGTGTGGACAGACGTCTGCAGTCCCCCATGTATTTCTTCCTTGGTCATCTCTCTGCCTTGGAGATCTTGGTTACTACTAATATCGTGCCCATGATGCTTTGGGGGCTGCTGCTCCCTGGGATGCAGACAATATCTCTGGCTGCATGTGTCACCCAGCTCTTCCTGTACCTTTCTTTGGGGACCACAGAGTTTACATTACTGGGAGCGATGGCTGTGGACCGTTACGTGGCTGTCTGTAACCCTCTGAGGTACGACATCATTATGAACAGCCGCACCTGCATCTGGGTGGTCATTATGTCATGGGTGTTTGGGTTCCTTTCTGAAATCTGGCCAATTTATGCCACATTTCAGCTTACCTTCTGCAAATCAAATGTGGTGAACAATTTCTTCTGTGACCGAGGGCAATTGCTCAATCTATCCTGCAATAATACCCTTTTCATAGAGTTTATCCTATTCTTAATGGCTGTTTTTATTCTTTTTGGTTCTCTTATCCCTACAATCATCTCCTACACGTATATCATCTCCACCATCATCAAGATTCCCTCAGTCTCTGGCCGGAGGAAAGCCTTCTCTACTTGTGCATCCCACTTCACTTATGTCGTGATCGGCTATGGCACCTGCTTGTTCCTCTATGTGAAACCCAAGCAAACGCAGGCAGCTGAGTACAACAGGGTAGCGTCACTGATGGTTTTAGTGGTGACCCCTTTTCTAAACCCATTTATCTTCACCCTACGGAATGAAAAATTCATAGAGGTCTTTCGAGATGTCATGAAACGCTGCTCTCAACTCCTCAAGGGTTAGCTGGTTCCTAAGTAGAAACATGAACTCATCATCATGGACCTGAGCAGTCTCATAGCACTAATTCAAATCTGAAATGATCATTTTCATCATCAAATAGTTTGTCATCTGCAAGGGAATTCTACAAAATTCTTCAAGGGAATTTTAAGACACTGATAGTCCACCAACTTATATTCGGATTTTTCCTTCATTGGAGATCACATTATTATTTTCTAATTGAATATAGACTTTTGTGTATTCCTCTGTAGTTATAGTACATCTTATAATATACATTTTTGAAGTGTAAATGTACAAAATATATGTAATATTTTTAAGGACACTCAGCTCTGGGAGCCCCTGGGTCGTTCAGTCGGTAAGCCACTAACTTCATCTCAGGTCATGATCTTACGGTTCATGAATTGAGCACGATCATAATATTATTGTTAGTAAAGTTGTTTCCCACTGGGGGTATGACTTAGCAATTTTGCAATTGCTGTACACATATACTACAGGTGAACAAATGAAGATTACAACTGGTGGGAGCCAGTTTCTTATGTGGATAGGTATGTTCCAGAGAAGCAAGAGGAGAAGGCTAGAATCAGCCATGTGGCACTGGATTCAAATTGGTGCGTCAGTGTGCATGCATATTAGAAGATTATATGTATGTAGGTGGGTTGATTAATATATGATATAAATAAATGATATGAAAAATGACTCTTCTTTTTCATAACTATTTTGGCTATTCTCTTGTCAGTCTCTTTCCATATAAATTTTGAAGTCGGTTTGTAGATATCTACAAAATGCTTGCTGGGCTATTGACTGGGACTGTGTTCAATCTATAGTTAGATTATTAAAACCCTGAGATCTAGGACTCCTTGCATTTGTATATGATTGTAAATTTTCTGCCTGACCATGGGGTTGAGTAGGGGTTCCTTGACGATAAGAGGTCAATCCCTGTTCTTTCCTCCCTCTCACGTACTTGTTCTCTATGGCTCTTTTCAAATGTAGGCAAATATTTGTCTTTCTTCTGTGACATTAGGCTTGCTCCTGAATCTTTCACTGGCACACACCAATGGCTTGACCTTTACATTTTATACCTTTATATTGTGTCAGTATCATTGTACAGAAGTGTCTCATAGGCTTTACAACTCCTCAGAGGCCATTTACGTGTATCAGGCCATCCTAGTCTATTAGAGTCCTCCTCCATTTTTCCTGCAACCTCCATCCCTCCAGTCCAATGAGCCAGTATTGTTTTTGAGCACTGTGCCTGATGTCATCTGTCCCTCCCAGGGGCACCACCAGTAGTCAGAAACTGTGTTCCTTATTTAGACTCTGAATCAGGGCCGCTGCCCCAACCCTGGAGATTTTCCTGTTCACATGCTGTATGTGAACACTTGCCATCATATTCTCTTTGCTATCTTCTTCTTCTTCTACTCAGTGACATTAATGGGAAACATGGTCATCATTGTGATTGTCTGTGTGGACAGACGTCTGCAGTCCCCCATGTATTTCTTCCTTGGTCATCTCTCTGCCTTGGAGATCTTGGTTACTACTAATATCGTGCCCATGATGCTTTGGGGGCTGCTGCTCCCTGGGATGCAGACAATATCTCTGGCTGCATGTGTCACCCAGCTCTTCCTGTACCTTTCTTTGGGGACCACAGAGTTTACATTACTGGGAGCGATGGCTGTGGACCGTTATGTGGCTGTCTGTAACCCTCTGAGGTACGACATCATTATGAACAGCCGCACCTGCATCTGGGTGGTCATTATGTCATGGGTGTTTGGGTTCCTTTTTCAAATCTGGCCAGTTTATGCCACATTTCAGCTTACCTTCTGCAAATCAAATGTGGTGAACAATTTTTTCTGTGACCGAGGGCAATTGCTCAAACTGTCCTGCAATAATACCCTTTTTATAGAGTTCATCCTGTTCTTAATGGCTGTTTTTGTTCTTTTTGGTTCTCTTATCCCTACAATCATCTCGTACAGCTATATCATCTCCACAATCCTCAAGATCCCCTCAGCCTCTGGCCGGAGGAAAGCCTTCTCTACATGTGCCTCTCACTTCACATGTGTCGTGATTGGGTACGGCAGTTGCTTGTTCCTCTATGTGAAACCCAAGCAAACTCAAGCAGCTGATTACAATAGGGTGGTGTCCTTGATGGTTTCAGTAGTTACTCCTTTCCTCAATCCCTTCATCTTCACCCTCCGAAATGACAAAGTCATAGAAGCCCTTCGGGACGGAGCAAAGCACTGGTGTCAACTATTCAGGAATTAGTCTTGTCTTAATTATTATGGATTTTATAATGCTCTGAAAAAACATACTCCTCTTTGATCTGCATCATAACCATCATCAAATATTCTGTGTACAACAAAAGCCTTTTAAGTTATGGCCATGGTTTTTAACATGGTTGTTTGTTATTAAAAATTCACTTCTTTTTGAGCTCACCAAACTCCACACCCGAAAAGCAAATAACCCAGTGAAGAAATGGGCAGAAAACATGAATAGACACTTCTCTAAAGAAGACATCCGGATGGCCAACAGGCACATGAAAAGATGTTCAGCATCGCTCCTTATCAGGGAAATACAAATCAAAACCACACTCAGGTATCACCTCACGCCAGTCAGAGTGGCCAAAATGAACAAATCAGGAGACTATAGATGCTGGAGAGGATGTGGAGAAACGGGAACCCTCTTGCACTGTTGGTGGGAATGCAAATTGGTGCAGCCGCTCTGGAAAGCAGTGTGGAGGTTCCTAAGAAAATTAAAAATAGACCTACCCTATGACCCAGCAATAGCACTGCTAGGAATTTATCCAAGGGACACAGGAGTACTGATGCATAGGGGCACTTGTACCCCAATGTTCATAGCAGCACTCTCAACAATAGCCAAATTATGGAAAGAGCCTAAATGTCCATCAACTGATGAATGGATAAAGAAATTGTGGTTTATATACACAATGGAATACTACGTGGCAATGAGAAAAAATGAAATATGGCCTTTTGTAGCAACGTGGATGGAACTGGAGAGTGTGATGCTAAGTGAAATAAGCCATACAGAGAAAGACAGATACCATATGGTTTCACTCTTATGTGGATCCTGAGAAACCTTACAGGAACCCATGGGGGAGGGGAAGGAAAAAAAAAACAAAAGAGGTTAGAGTGGGAGAGAGCCAAAGCATAAGAGACTGTTGAGAACAGAGAACAAACTAAGGGTTGATGGGGGGTGGGAGGGAGGAGAGGGTGGGTGATGGGTATTGAGGAGGGCACCTTTTGGGATGAGCACTGGGTGTTGTATGGAAACCAATTTGACAATAAATTTCATATATAAATAAAAAAAAAAGAAAAAAAAATTCACTTCTTTTTAAACATATATGTATACATGTATACATATGTGTGTGTGTGTATATATATATATATGGTTATAGATATACATGTACATACTGTTCTCAAAATATGATACCTTTCACAATAAAAGTTAAAAATTAAATGTAAAAATAATACATGTATGTGTGATATTTGTATTTCTGAACACGAAAAGCTAGGAAAAATATTCCCCAACTGCAAAATGGAATGACTACTCATTTCTAGGTTGCTGATTCATCTCTTCATGTAAAATGTCCTGTGGTTTAGGTTCTCTGGCCATGTAAGCTCCCTACTCCTTCCCTGACTCAAACATATTCTCTCTCTCTCAACAGATACAACAAGACTATTTTTTCACTTCTATAAATGTGACATTTCTAATTTCAATGATAGATATGAAGACCTAAGACACTGCCCTCAATCACCTGGGGATCTTGTTGAAATGCACATTATAATTCAGAGGTCTAGACTAAAGCTGGAGAGTCTACATTTCTTTTTTTTTTTTTCTATTTTGTCAAAATTTTTTTTATGTATATATGAAATTTATTGTCAAATTGGTTTCCATACAACCCCCAGTGCTCATCCCAAAAGGTGCCCTCCTCAATACCCATCACCCACCCTCTCCTCCCTCCCACCCCCCATCAACCCTTAGTTTGTTCTCAGTTCTCAACAGTGAGAGTCTACATTTCTAATCAGCTTCAGCTGATGTTGATGCTGTTGGGGGTGAGGGTGAGGGACGAATTACCTCTGCCCTTGGTTTCCTGTTCCAAAGTCTGTTGCCTTAGTACTTCTCTGCATATTTTCTTGGCTGGCATAATTCCACAATTCTGGACACCATTACAATCCCAGGAATGGTTGTTTTTTTAAAAGACACATCTCTAATTGATGGGCTTCCTCAGGGTGTGGGAGGAAGAGCTAGATAAGGTGGTATTCTCTCACCTGAAAGCACCCACATCATGGTGCCTGCTGCCCAAAGGATGTGGGACAACAGAGCTGCTGTGACAAGGGAGAGCTGGCCCCACGGGGTCCCTGGGCTCTGGAGGAGTGTAGAGAGGGCAGAGGAAGAGGCAGCCTCTGGCCCCTCTCACATTCCTCAGTCCTTTTGAGGTTCATGTTACCTGGCCCCTGATTCCTATCCCCTTCAATTGTTCATCCTCTCTTGCCCACTTTCTTTCCTGATTCTTCTTTGTAGCTCTCTTTCTGTGGCTCCAGTTCCCCATTTCACTTCTGCATTCCTCGTTGCCTTTCCCCCTCATGGACCAAGCTTAGCTTGCTGTCATCCAGCTTCCCACAAGGCAGCCCTTGCGCCTCTGTGCCAGCACATCAACCTCACTCACTCTTCCCCTAGTCAGCCCCTCTTTGGTTCCAATCAGTGATTCCCTTTCTGATGTCATAAGCACACATTTTATCCACTATGGCATTTTTGTAATAACAAAATATTGATAACCAAATGGATATCAGTAGGTGACTGGTTAAATAAATTGTTTCACTCATACAATGAAATACTATGCAGCCATAAAAAGAATAAAAAACCTCTTTCTGCAATGATTAGAAATGATCCCCAGGCTGTATTGTTAAGTGAGAAAAGCAAAGCACATGGAACTTAGTATTCACTTTTGGGTAAGAAAGAAGTAGAAATAATATTCATATAATAGCATTCATACTTGCTTGTGGACCACATTGTAAGAAATTAAGAAGTAATTACTTGTAGAACTATGGACAGATAGAATGGGAAAAGAATGAGACTTTTCACTGTTTGCCTTCTAATATTCTCTCTGTTTTTTTTTTTTTGTAACCATGTGTAGGTATTGCCTATAAAAATAAAATAATAAATTTCATTTATGTACTTTAAGGGATGTAGTAATTCAATCTTACCTTTTTATTTATTCAAATATTTATTTATTTTTCTCTTATTCAGGAGCACCTGCTTATTTATATGAATACATTTCTCTAACTGGAAGATATTTGGTAAGTGGAGCTTCTGTTAAATTAAAATATTTTGGAAAATATTCCTGGAGCATAACATAGAAGCCAGGAGCTCAAGAAGAATATCAAGAGAAGGAGGCCTGTGTAGAAGTGACTATATGCTTTCTTGAACTTGGGGTCTCGGTTAGTGTGTCTGATAGGGAAGAAATAGCACTCTCAGCAGAAGAGAAGAGGCTGTTCCATTCTAAAGAATCTTGCTCTGTCACACAGTACTTATTTATTTGTATACTAGGTAATTAGAACCAGAGAGAACTATCCATCTAGAGCTCCATACTCCAAAGCAGTATAGCACTGAAGTTAAATACTCGAGAAGCCCAGTGCCTAAACTCCCTATCCCCAACTTTTCAGGCCATAATTTTCTGCTATACTGAATACTTCTCTCTACTTCCCAAAATGGATCACAGAAATGCTTGATGTATATGTATGATGTGAACAATAATAATGATATTAACAACCAATACTTCATATTATGCATGTCAGGAACGCTTTTCACATTTAGCCCTAAGGATTCCCTGTTGATTTCACCAAAAAGGGACCTACTTGGCATCCAAGTCCATGCATGGACAGCCCAGAAATTGTGGGGAGTTACTCCCAATTGGATGTAATATGACCAATGAAAGTAGACACCAGTAGATAATTTTTCCCCTTTTCCCCTCTGAGGGATAGTTATGAAACAGAGTTTATACATATCCTAAGGTGTGAGTAGTACCAAAGATCACACAATTAGTTGCACTTAGGGGCAGGAAGCTTGATAAAGCATCCTTTTATTGGTTTTACAGTGTTCCATGGTTCATATCTTTTGTCATTCATGCCTGCCCTCATGGACTGTATTCCCCAATGAATAGCCGGTAAGTCCTTGGCCTCCTGAGGAAACCAAGCTAAGAAATACTGCTTAAGTGTCACTCTTTAATTTTTACTACTAAACAACTCATTTAAATCATATAAGAACTCCCTAGGGTAACTACTATTATTACTCAAGGAACTCTGGCACAGAGACAATAAGTGACTTACCCAAAGTCACATTGTTAGTATGCAAAGGCCTAGGATCCAAACCTAGGCAGTCTGGCTCCGGTTTATTCTCTTAACCACTATGCTAGATAGCCTACAGTGCTACATCATGAAATGCTAATTGTTTATCTTTATCTGAGCTACTTGTTATTTATTCTTATATCAGTCAGGATAGTCTAGGTTATGTTGTGGTAAAAGTAGTCTCAAGATCCCTGTATCCCACAACAACAAATGCTTGTTTTTGTTCCCATTATTTGTCTGCTATGGGTCAGTTGCTCCTCTGCTCCCTATCATCTTTATTTTAGTTAAGGCTAATGGGGCAGTCTCTAACTGGGACTTGGCTGGTCTTGAGATAGTGGGAAAAGAGTATGGCAAATCATGGTCAGATTCACCAAAGTAAGGGACCAGGCCAAACCTGCTGTCAGTGTTAATGCCTAATTTCAACCTAGAATATAAAATTATATATATATATATATATATATATATATATATATATATATATGTATATGTATGTGTATATATATATATATATATATATATGAAAAAATTAACTTTATATGTTGTAATTTTCTTGGATTGTTATAGTCTGTTTCTTCCATAACCTAGATACATACTTATACACAGTGTAAAGAAGGGAAAAACTCATATATTTGTCTTTCTCTGACTTATTTTGCTTAGCATATTACTCTAGTTCCATCCGTGTTACTCTAAATGGCAAGATTTCATTCTTCTTGATTGCTGAGTAGTATTCCATTGTATATATATGCCACACCTTTATTCATTCTTTAGTCAATGGACATTTGGGCTCTTTCCATAATTTGGCTATTGTTGTTAGTGCTGCTATAAACATTGGGGTGCATGTGCCCCTTTGAATCAGCATTTTTGTATCCTTTGGATAAATACCTAGTAGTGCAATTGCTGGGCGATAGGGTAGTTCTATTTTTAATTTTTTTGTGGAACCTCCATACTGTTTTCTAGAGTGGCTGTACCAGTTTGCATTACCACCAACTGTGCAAGAGGGTTCCCCTTTCTCTGCATCCTCTCTAACATCTGTTCTTGCCTGAGTTGTTAATTTTAGCCATTCTGACAGGTGTGAGGTGGTATCTAACTGGGGTTTTGATTTGTCTTTTTCTGATGATGAGTGATGTTGAGCATCTTTTCATGTGTCTGTTAGCCATCTGGTTGTCTTCTTTGGAAAAGTGTCTATGTCTTCTACCCATTTCTTCACTGGATTGTTTGGTTTTTGGGTGTTGGGTTTGATAAGTACTTTATAGATTTTTGGATACTAACCCTTTAACAGATATGTCATTTGCAAATAATCTTCTCCCATTCTGTCAGCCTTTTAGTTTTGTTAATTGTTTCCTTCTCTGTGCAGAAGATTTTTATCTTAATGAGGTCCCAATAGTTCAGTTTTGCTTTTGTTTCCCTTGCCTCTGGGATATGTCTAGTAGGAAGTTGCTGCAGCCAAGGTCAAAGAGGTTGTTCTGTCTTCTCCTCTAGAATTTTTTTAAGTTTAATTAATTTATTTTGAAAGAGAGAGAGAGAGAGAGAGAGAGAAAACAAGTGGTGGAGGGGCAGAGAGAGAGAGAGAGAGAGAGAGAGGATCCCAAGCAGGCTCCACACTGTCAGCACAGAGCCCGATATGGCGCTTGAACTAATGAACCATGATGACCTGAGCTGAAATCAAGAGTTGGACGCTTAATTGACTGAGCCACCCAGGCACCCTTCTCCTCTAGGATTTTGATGTTTTCTTGTCTCGCATTTAGGTCTTTCCTCCATTTTGAGTTGATTTTTGTATATGGTGTAAGAAAGTGGTCCAGGTTCATTCTTCTGCATGTCACTGTCCCGTTTTGTCAACACCATTTGCTGAAGAGACTGTCTTTTTTCCATTAGATATTCTTTCTCGATTTGTCGAAGATTAGTTGATCATACATTTGTAGGTCAATTTCTGGGTTCTCTATTCTGTACCATTGATCTATGTGTCTATTTTTGTGCCAGTGCCATACTGTCTTGATGATTATAGCTTTGTGATACAGCTTGAAGTCCGGGATTGTGATGCTTCCAGATTTTTGTTTTCAACATTACTTTGGCTATTTGGGGTCTTTTCTGGTTCCATACAAATTTTAGAATTGTTTGTTCTAGCTCTGTGAAGAACGCTGGTGTTATTTTGATAGGGATTTCATTGAATATGGAGATTGCTTTGGGTGGTATCAACATTTTAACAATATTTGTTTTTCCAGTCCATGTGCAGGCTTTATTTTTGAGGTGATCATTGCAAATATCTGTGAATATACCAAAAAGCATTTAATTGTGCAGTTTAAATGGGTGACTTTTGTGCTATGTGAATTATATCTCAATAAACTTGTTAAAAATAGTATGTTAGATTGTGAAAAAGTTTTATGAAGAAAAGTGAAATAGGACTGTATGGGACCATCTATTAAGGGAGTCTTGAAATTTTAAGTAGGGTTGTCAGGGAAAGCTTGAGAGAATGAAGTACAAAGCCCTTTGGATGCCCATTACAGAACACCCCAGGCATAGTGAACAACAAATGGAGAGATCCTTGGGCAAGCGTAGGTAAAGATGCCAGAATGGAGCAAATATAGGGAGTGTAAGAGCAAATTCAGTCAGAGAAGTAATCAGGATTTAGATCATACAGAGCCTTGTAAGCTTTTAAAAGACTTTTGCCTTTTCGAGGAGTGAGTTGGAAAGTATTGCAAGTTGTTGAAAAAGAGTGACAGAATCTGTTCAATGTTTTAATGAGATTATTCTGACTGCTATGTAGACAGTTGATTAAAGGCCAGTAAGAGAGAAGGAGGGAGACCACTTAGGAGATTATATCAGTTAGCTTCTGCTATATAAGAGCTAAGCATAAAACTCCAGGGGCATACAACAATAAACTTTTATTTTTATGCATTAGGGCTTCAGCCTATCTAGGCCAGGCTCAGATGGTGGTTCTGCTAATCTCAGGTCAGCTTGTGTGTGAGTCTAAGGGTTGGATGGCAGGTGGCTGGTCTAGGCTGGGTTCTCACTGATGTTTCAACTGGGGTGTCTCTCCTCTTCTTCTTGGCACCAGCAGGCTTACCTGAGCACTTCTTCCTCTGATAGTGGCAGGACACAAGAAAACACAGATGGAAATACTAAAGGCCTCCTAAGGCCTGGGCTGAGAACTGGCACACTGAAGTTTCGGTCTCATTCTGTTGATCAAAGCCAGTTACATGGAAGAATCCAGAATCAATGTATGGAGAAGTGCATCACTTGAGGAAATTAGGACAGAAAGGGGTTGACCAAGACAGCCATAGTGTTTCTCTTGCCTCTCTGAACTTTAGATAGGCTTCTTCCTGACTCCAGACCCTTGCCATCCCTATTCTTAGATTATTTACTTTAGAGCACTTATAATTGTAAATTATTTTTCTTCACCCTTTACAGACTCAGGAGCAGCTCAATGTGCTTACCCCATTGATCAATCTCTCCATTAAGGTAGTTCAGTACTTTTCTGGTAGCACATCTTAGGGCTTAAAAACTCTCCCATTCTTTGTTTTAGTGGAGTTGAATTCAGGCTGAGTTCTGGCCCCCCTCTCCTATTTCAGTAACCTTGAATAAAGTCTTCTAGGCCTGTTTAACTTTGTCTGGGGGAAATTTTTGCTTTGATGGGTGAAAAGTGAATATTTTCAATAGTCTAATTTACCACAAAGACTGTTACAATGATGTAACCTAGAGATGATGAGCACCAGGATCAGAATGAAAGCAGTGAAGGAGTGGACTGGTCTGTTTTTAAATACAGTTGATCCTTGGGCAACATGGGTTTGAACTGCCTGAGCTCCCTTATACATGGATTTTTTTCAATAAATATACATAATGTACTGTAAATGTATTTTCTCTTTCTTATGATTTTCTTAGTCATATTTTCTTTTCTTTAGCATAGTTTGTTGTGAGAATACAGTATATAATACATATAACATATGAAATATCTGTTAATCAGCGTTCATGTTATTGGTAAGGCTTCTGGTCATTAGGAGCTAAGTTTTTGGGGAGTCAAAAGTTATATGTGGATTTTTGACTATGTGACTGTGTGAGGGGTTGGTGTCCCAAACCCCAAATTGTTCAAGGATTCACTGTATGTATATTTTTATCTCTCTCCCTAACATATATCTATTTAATCCATATTTTCCTAGCGGCAATAGGATTTGTTTTCATATGATATGTAAAAAACCAGTGCGTTAATGATTATATATTTTCTGGAAATATTTAACTGGAGAATATCAGGAGTCCAGTTATGAACAAAGTAAGCTTGAGATGTCTACTGTTAAATATCTAAGAATATGTTGAGGAGGCAGTTAAATATAAAACCCTGGAGTCCAGGGCAGTTCAAGTTGGATATAGAAATGTGAGTCAAGTGAGTGTAGGTGGTATTTAAATCTATGAGAATAGTTGAGTGACCAAAGGAAGCCTATAGATACAAAAGAAAAAAAAATAATGCAAATGACAAGGCTCTGAGTTTTTATGATTAGAGACAAGCAAATAGATAGGAATCAACAAAGGAGACGGGGGACTAGTGGCCACACAACTAGACACAAACCAGGAGAGGATGGTGTCTCAAAAGCTCAGTGGAGGATGTTTTTTAAGGAGTTGATGAAGAATGTCACATGGTCCTTGGAGATCAAGTAAAGTGACACCTAAGAATTGACCACTAGACTTAGCTATTTGGAGGTCATTGATGACTTTGATTGACATTGTGATGACCTCACAAGCGAAATTCTTGTGAAACACTTTATCACTCTGAAACTCAGGGAACATCAAAGTGTTTTATATCCTCAACTTCTGAATGTTTCACTGATCCTCATGCTTTATTTGAAACATACATCCTCTAAGGACGCCCACAGCTCCTCTGATGTCATGATTTTTTTTCACTCCTCTGAGCCTGGATGTGGGTTAGGTGTCTTTCTTATTTATTATTACCTTCTTATAACCACTATGCATTTCCCCCACCCTTGGCTTTAAGTTTTGCCTAGCTTTGAAGCTGTTGTTCTACCAGCCATTTTTTCCCTGCTAGTTGCAGTCATCTGCAAACCTTTGGGCCATGTTAGCTAATTTTTTAAAAAGATTTTAATATCTAGCTCACCATCATTTTCTATATTTCTACTGTTGTCTAACTAATTCTGGTTCCCAAAGACTTCTGGCCTCATCACCTAATACTCTCTTTCTCATTCATTGTGTTACAAACATAGTAGCCTCCTTGGTATTTCTTGAATCCACTGAGAACAGTCTTGTCCCAGGACCAGGTGGAATTACCCAAGATGTTTGTATGAAGCAGTTTCTCACTTGCCAGAAATTACTTCTTCAAAGTCACCTCAAGGAGGCTTCCTCTAAACACTAAATGAAAAATAACAAACCTACACCTACACTCTAACAGTCCTTGTCCCCCTATAATTCTGCATTTTATTCATAATACTTATTACCACCTAATACACATTAATTAATTTATTTATTGTTGGTATCATCCCACTAGATTATATGCTTTGTGAGGACAGATACTTTGTTTTATTTTCTGCTGTATCCTTAGTACCTTAAAATAGTGCTTGGCACTAAGTTGTTTTTTTAAAATTTTATTTTTTATTTTTTAAAATTTACATCCAAATTAGTTAGCATATAGTGAAACAATGATTTCAGGAGTAGATTCCTTAATGCCCCTTACCCATTTAGCCCATCCCCGCCTCCCACAACCCCTCCAGCAACCCTCAGTTTGTTCTCCATATTTATGAGTCTCTTCTGTTTTGTCCCCCTCCCTGTTTTTATATTATTTTTGTTTCTCATCGTTTATGTTCATCTGTTTTGTCTCTTAAAGTCCTCATATGAGTGAAGTCATATGATTTTTGTCTTTCTCTGACTGACTAATTTCACTTAGCATAATACACTCCAATTCCATCCACGTAGTTGCAAATGGCAAGATTTCATTCTTTTTGATTGCTGAGTAATACATCCCACTCATTATATGCTTTGTGAGGACAGGTACTTTGTTTTATTTTCTGCTGTATCCTTAGTACCTTAAAACAGTGCTTGGCACTAAGTTTTTGAGAGATTAGGTAATTTCTCCAAGGCTTCCCAAATAGTAAATGAACAGAACAAAGATTCTACCAATAGATATCTAATTTAAGATGTATGTTTTTAACTAGTACATTCTACATCATTTTGGCAGTATCATGGTAATACAGGATTAGTTACAGCTAAATGATTCAGTATTAATCAGAGACCATCATACAGGAGTGAGAGGAAGGATGCTGAGCATCATCTGTCTGTAGCTTCAGGGCTTTGGAACAGAGAAGCAAAGCTCCAGGCAAGATGGTAGATAAAAGGGTAAGGGTCAGAGTGAATTATTCTAGAGTAAGTGCGTTACACTTCAGGAGAAGCAACTGGTGGCATGCTTAGTTTACTCAAAGCCACAAGATAAATCATGTCACATTATCCTTAAGTATCAATTTTATTGATGGTAAGTAAACATTGTGCATATTAAAGCAAATCTATCTTCTTCAATTTCTTGCATAAGCTTTCTATAATTTTTAGTATACAGATCTTTTACCTCTTTGGTCAGGCTTATTCCTAGGTATTTTATGGTTTTCAGTGCAATTATAAATGGGATTGATTCCTTTATTTCTCTTTCTGCTGCTTCATTATTGGTGTATAGAAATGCAACCAATTTGTGTACATTGATTTTATATCCTGTGACTTCCGAGGTTCTAGCCGTTTTTTGGTGGAGTCTTTCAGGTTTTCCACGAAATGGAAAAACATTCCATGCTCATGGATTAGAAGAACAAATATTGTTAAATTGTTGATACTACCCAAGACAATCTACACGTTCAGTGCAATCCCTATCAACATAACACTAGCATTTTTCACAGAGCTAGAACAAACAATTCTAAAATTTGTATGGAACCAGAAAAGACCCCAAAAAGCCAAAGTAATGTTGAAAAAGAAAACCAAACCTGGAGGCATCACAATCTCAGACTTCAAGCTGTATTACAAAGCTGTAATCATCAAGAAAGTATGGTGTTGGCACAAGAACAGACACATATAGATCAATAGAACAAAATAGAGAACCCAGAAATGAACCCACAAGTGTATGGCCAACTAATCTTCCAAAAATCAAGAAAGAATATCTAATGGGAAAAAAAGCAGTCTCTTCAGCAAATTGTGCTGGGAAAACTGGATAGTGACATGCAGAAGAATGAACCTGGACTGCTTTCTTACACCATACCCCAAAATAAACTCAAAATGGAGGAAAGACCTCAATGTGAGACAGGAAAACATCAAAATCCTAGAGGAGAAAACAGACAACAACCTCTTTGACTCCAGCCACAGCAACCTCTTACTTGACATGTCTCCAGAGGCAAGGGAAACAATAGCAAAAATGAATTATTGGGACCTCATTAAGATAAAACGCTTCTGCACAGTGAAGGAGAAAATCAGCAAAATTAAAAGGCAACTGACAGAACGGGAGATGAATAGATACTTTTCCAAAGAAGACATCCAGATGGCTAACAGACATATGAAAAGATGCTCAACATCATTCATCATCAGAAAAAGACAAATCAAGACCACAATGAGACACCACCCATCTGTCAGAATGACTAAAATTAACAACTCAAGCAACAACGGATGTTGGAGTGGATGCAGAGAAAGGTGTCCCCTCTTGCTCTGTTGGTGGGAATGCAAACTGGTACAGCCACTCTAGAAAACAGTATGGAGGTTCCAAAAAAAATTAAAAATAGAACTACCCTATCGCCTAGCAGTTGCACTACTAGGTGTTTATCCAAAGGATAAAAAAAATGCTGATTTGAAGGGGCACATGCACCCCAATGTTTATAGCAGTGCTATCTACAATAGCCAAATTATGGAAAGAGCCCAAATGCCATCGACTATGAATGGATAGAGAAGATGTTATATATATAACATCATAGTTGACATAATAGTTGAGTGACCAACTCCTTGCAGGAGTTATAGTCTCTATGAGAGGGTATGGTAAAAGTGGAGGGTAAGACTTTTGCTGCATTAATACTCAGCCTGTGCTGAAGGAGACCCAGGAAGTGAAGCAGGACTATTCAGAAGGCACAGGTCACCAAAGGATATAGCTTCTGAGGATGGGATTTGGCAACAGCAGGGAAAATAGGTAAAGGTTACCCATACCTGATGTTTTCAGGCCTGAACAGTACTGATCTGTCAATATCCGAGGACAGGGTTCAGTGACTTTGGTCATTGGACCATTAGCTCACACAGACAAGATGGGTGATTTGAATGTAAGTCAGAGTCATGGAAAGTATGTTTTTGACAATTATAGAATTTTTGAAGCACCTGACTTAGGCATATTTTTATTCCCATATTTTAAATGAATAAACAGAAAATCTGAGAAATTAAGTGGCTTTTCTACATTCAGCTTTTAGCAAACTGAAGAGCCACTTTGATAAAGATCTCAACTTCAAATCTTCCACAGAGTGCTTCCCCCATTGTTTATTGCATGAGGGACATAGTGGGAGTTTTGTTTAATATACACAAGAATTTTGTGATGGGGGTATTACTGCCTCATTTTATAGGTAAAGAAATTAAGGGACAGAAAGAGTAAGAAATCTGTAAAAATTCACATTGTATATTGGAAGCAAAGTAAAAAACTCTAATCCAGTGGCTTAGTAAATTTCTATTGCTTGAAAAAAACCCATACACTGCCCAATAAGGTCACATTTACCTACCCTCTTAAGGATCTGGCAGCCCCTGCACCCCCAGGAATGAATTTAAAACAAAGTGTTCATATTCCCCATGTGCTCCCTACCCCCACCCCTCCCCCACCTTAGCCCGCTGGGCTTCTTTTAGAACCTTCACAGAAGTATGTCCTCATCTTGGGTGAAATTTGGGCTGTCTGCTAGGGAAATTACTAGATGTCTACATTTCCTGACTATAGACATCTGAAGTTTGTTATGTCATAAAACAGGAAGTGTGGCAACAACTTTCCCTTCTCAAAACAGAAGGGCTGCAGTTTCCTTTCTATTATCTGGATCGTGGGGATTACTTTTGGTTTAGAATTCTGTTTATTTCTTTATCTACCATAGACTCGGCCTCTCCCCTCTCCTCAACTGCAGTATTTATTCTTTGCTAACACCACAGAAGAACTTGTGTCTTCACAGAATACTGATATAATTCTAACATCCCCTCCACCCCAACACATATTATTGCTGGTAACTTCCTTTAGGCAAGTTCTAACACTTAATGTATTATCTCATTTTTTAAAACTATAGGTGACCATGCAAATTGGACAAAAATTATGAATCATAGGAATATAGGACTAGAGCTTAGTAATAAAAAATAAAATGACAATTTTCTTTGACATATATCTGATGATATTCATAGTCATTGTGGTATGTTGTTACTAGACATAAATTGGCGAGCAGTTCACTTAGGTGACTATAATTTCCATTAGTTTTATAGTCTTCCCTTATGGCTTAATTCTTGTTACTCAGAACACACAGACATCTCTTTTTTCCATTTACTGAGAAAGGTATGTAGTTAATTTTGTTGCAAGTGCAGAGAATAGCCAGGATGCTCCAAGACTTTTCTACCCTTTTCTTGCCTTTCTTCCAGTGTGGCCAAATGAGCTCTGTTTCCTCCTGGAAATGATTTCCATTTGTCTCTGGTGTTCCCTTGCTACTACTATATGCCTACTTTTTGCCTACTCCCCATGCTTCCTTGAGCAGTCCTCCTCATTTTTACTCTTTGGTCAACTGGACCAGCTCTGAGTTGGTGTGATGCCAACATGGATAAGGCTGTGGCATCTTTGGGTCACTAAGCTGTACCTGCTCATAGAGTCTCTCTAAACTGCAGGCAGGAATATCTTCTGAACACTGGGGCCCAAGAGACTATTACAGATTCTTAAAATATACTAGAAAAAACCATGATCAAGAATAAATATCTACTGAAATGGAGATTCAGCTCAAGACCAGGTAAATTTAAGCATGAGTATGTCTTCAGGGCTTTGTTGAAAAACATTGATCAGTTTGCTTGGTCATGTTAGCTGTCTGATTATTTTCTTTTTTTTTTTTTTAAATTTTTTTTTTCAATGTTTATTTATTTATTTGGGACAGAGAGAGAGACAGAGCATGAACGGGGGAGGGGCAGAGAGAGAGGGAGACACAGAATCGGAAACAGGCTCCAGGCTCCGAGCCATCAGCCCAGAGCCCGACGCGGGGCTCGAACTCACCGACCGCGAGATCGTGACCTGGCTGAAGTCGGACGCTTAACCGACTGCGCCACCCAGGCGCCCCTGTCTGATTATTTTCAAAGGGGTTTTCTGGAAGATTCCTGCTCTGGCCAGACCTTTGTCCATTCCCATGAATAAGCCAAGCTTGGCTCCAGGAGCCCTTCCCCAGGCCTGACCTCAATTCAGACTGAGGAGGACCTCTGCTATCCTATCTTGGGTAGGGGTGGGATGCATGTGAACATGGGTCTCTTGGGAACACAGGTGAAGTCAACAAGCTGAGTTTATCCCTCTTCTACCCTGGCTACTCTCTAAATCATGTTTTTGCCTGCTCAGTCTGCACTTTCTCTGTGGTGCTGGGTATGTGCTCTGAGGATAAAACAGACCTGGCAATAGGCCAAAATAAACCCTGTCGATCAGTCAGAAATGCTCAGTTCTATACAAACAGACCTCATCACTATATCAACTGAGTTGTCTATCTAAAAGTGACCCTGTCTCCTGGAGGTGACTGACATCCAGTCCTCCAAAGCAGAAGATCACTTCCAACACAGGCAAGGGCCTCTCATAGTAGAGAGATGGAGAAAGGGATCATTGATTAGATGTCTGGTACAGATCTAAAAGGAGTCACAGCTATGACACTCATAGGAAGTGGAGTGTTGGGGAGAACTGCTGACTCAGAATGGGAAGTTTGTCTCTGTTATGTGTATGCAAGTATATTTGTGGAGGGGCTGGAGCATTAGCCCCAAGGATTTGGTCAGGGAGCTCTGCCAGTAACCCATGGAAGATGGACACAGTAATTTGATGTTCTGTATTTCCTGTACCAATCCCAATCATATTCTTTTTGCTTTCTCCACAAGTGTGTTTGTTATTCTTGTCAGAGGCCACAGAGAACTGCAATCATTTCGCCAGCTTCTCACAAATCCAGCGCAAGTTGATGTTACATGGTGCAGCATCGAATGTATTTGTTAGGCCTATGGTCACACAGTCGAAGTTCTGATGCTGATTGATAATGCTAAATGGGAAAGGAAGTGTGGTTAAGGCCCATTGTTTCAGTCCTGCCTTTTGCCAATTCCAGTCCCCCTTCTCCTATCCCCAAATCTAGCCCTACGCTGGCCCTTTTCTGTGAGCCTTCTCACAGCCTTCTCCTGTGAGGTGGACTCACAGTCTTGGATTAAATCACTCTTGTGCATGGTAGAAACATCTCATCTGTCTTTGTCTCCTAGAAATAATGTTTTAGTACTGTATGTGCTATGTTCACAGCAGGAGGATCGAGAGGTTGCTCTTCCTTTCCTAGGCACCAGCTGGCTTTAGGAGAAACTCTGTTGGCCTTTCCCCACCTCTTTTTCTGCCATTCAGCCCCTTTCAATCTGACTGGAAAGGGTCTGGTTTCATGGAAATGCCATGAGTTTTGGAGTCAAGTGGATGTGGCAGAGCCACAATTTAATCTACCCAGCTTGGTGATATTCAATACATTTTTAAGCCTCCCATCCTCAGTTCACCTGTCTGTTAAATGAGAATTAATAAAAGCTTTGTCTACAGCATCATTGTGAATACTGCAGGAAATGACATGAGTAAATGCTTCGCAAGTGCCTGGCATTTAGTAGACATTGAATGAATCTTCCTTGCCTTCCTTCTGTGAGAAGCCCAATTATAGGCTGGGAACTGACTTGCTTTCTGTCTGACTCCACATCTTCTTGTGTATACCAGGAGTGTCACATTCTCCACCAACACTTATGTCCATGGAATGATACACAGGAGGTAGCTCTTGGGAATTGAAGTTCATAGCTTTAAGGTATAGACAGTTGCTAATAATAAACTTCCTTTACATAAAGAAGTTCCATCTGAGGAACTTGTAAAAACTTAGTAATAAAATGTAGTCTGTGAGTTAAAAGAGACTTATGAGATATATCAAACAAATGGTATGTATGTGCATTTGTTTGCATCTTGATTTGAACAGAAGAACTCATTGGATGAATACTCTTCTCTCTACTTAGAAATGTTTGGCATTTTCCTTAATAAAAGTTTACCAAAAATGTGTCTCTGGGAATAGGTGCACTGGAAGAAAGGAGAGGAATAAAACAAAAAGCCAAGTCTCAGCTTTTGTGCTCTTCCAGGATAAACTCACTGAATCTCAGGTCTGGTCTCTTTAGGCAAACTAAGATCCTTAGAAAAACGTGAGATATTCACATACTTGCCA
Source organism: Puma concolor (assembly GCF_028749965.1). Taxonomy (NCBI): domain Eukaryota; kingdom Metazoa; phylum Chordata; class Mammalia; order Carnivora; family Felidae; genus Puma; species Puma concolor. The sequence goes on along the minus strand of NC_141668.1, from coordinate 13,451,804 downwards.
TTGAATGGGGAGTTGTTGATCCAACGCCATGTTTTCTCTGTATCCTGGTATAAGCCAATAAAATACTTCTCAGCACCAATTATGTCCTGCAGAAATTTCTAGAAGTTAAAAAATAAACAGTTCAACAAAAAGGTTTATTTTTTATTTTTTATTATTATTAAAAAAAATTTTTTTTCTGTCGTCTCCCTTGTGCCAAAAGGCCCTGATTATATCTGATTCTGGGAACAGGAAGGCTGGTAAGGGACTCTGGGGCTGGTTGTAGCTGGCATCACCATAAACCCTAGAGTAGTTTTCAGTATACACAGAGCATCAGGATCACCTAGAGGTCTTGTTAAAACACAGCTTGATGGGCTCCCGATTCCTGGGAGGTCTAGTTTAGGGGACCAAGAATTTACATTCCTACCAAATTCCCAGGTGATGCTGATGCTGCTTTCCAGGGACCACACTATGAAAATGAAGAGGAAGAGTACTATATGATCTAAAAAGGGACAATTTCAAATAATTCTTTTTTTACTTAGCATGCCTCTCTGTTTCACTGCCAGAAATTTTACATTCCAAATGAGGTTGGATCGAGTGAATTTCTTGAATTCTTAGCAAGGCAATATAGTTGGGGAGATTTAAAAGTGTGTTGAGAAATAATCAGTGAATTTTGAGTATTTGCTAAATTGACACCAATCTATGATATCTTAGTTTCTTTATTAAACTAATGAATCACAAATCACTCTAGCCAGAAGTCTGGGAGTCCCTGGGCTCTTTTCTGTACTCTTTATAAACCTCCTGTCGTAAGTGAATGGGTATACAAGTTCACTTGGATATTTCTCTATCCCAGGGATATTGGCTTTATTCCTCTTTTTCCAATATTCTCCTTCCATGAAATGTCTCATTTCATTATTCTTTAAGATTAATTACTGTATTTACTTATTTAACAAAGATTTCTTGAGTATCCAGTGAGCCATTGTATGAGGCCAGGACATGGAAACAAATTGGTTTCTCCTTAAAAATTTTATGATCTGAAACAAGGGTTGGCAAACTACAGCCAGTGGTCAAAATCCAGACTTTAGCCTGTTTTGTAAATAAGGTTTTAGTGGAACACATCCAGGCCCATTTTTTACATATCATCTATGGCTGCTTTGAGCTACCAGGGCAGCATTAAGCGGTTGTGATAGAGACCGTATGACCTAAAAATATAAAATACTTACTCTTTGACCACCTGACCATTTTTTAAGAAAAATTTGCTGACAAATGGTTTAAAATAAGGGTTCTTAACCCTTAACTCTCTTGCACTGATCCATGGATGGTTATGAAGGGGATTCATGAAGCTGTTGGAACTTTACTCAAAATATTATGCTTATGCAGTGTTTCTGGGAAGAGGTGTATAGCTTTCATCACCATTGTTAAAATGTCAGTGATCCCAACATGTTGAAGATCCACAGGTCTAATAAGAGAAGATAGATGAGTTAATAAGCATAGTGAGGTCTCCCAGGTGTAGAGCTAGGGAATATGTACTAGGTATAGAACAGACAGAAAGGAGGAAGTGATCAATTCTACATGGATTTGGGGTCTTCTAGAAAGATGAAGTGATACTTGAGATGAATTCTGAAAAATAGCTGTTTGTCAGGAAAATGCTAGGGGAGGGTGTGGGATTTCCTGGAAAAGGGAGCATCCGATCACAGGTGGACTTCAGGGCGCCTGAATGTGGTTATGTAGAGGGAGAAGGGAGGCTGGTGGAGAGACAAGACTGGCATGAAGGGAGGTGCTAGACTACACAAGGCCTTATATGTCATGCTAGGAAAACTGGACTTTAACCCACGTTAATTTGGAAAATGGCACAGACAGTTTAGAGTCTTAGAGATATTTTTGTGTGGGTTCTATGGAGGATAGGTAAGAAGGGGCAAAATCGGGGGTAAGGAGAGGAGTTGGAAGAATTCTGAAGAAATCCAGGTGAGAGATGAATAATTTTCTTTGGGGACAGAGAGGAAAAGAGTTGGTTAGCAACTCATTTAGGGGATAAGAGAAGAGGTAAAGTCTCAGAAAACCATCAGCATTCAATCTTGGGTGACATGACTACTCACCAGTATTTGGATCACAAAAGGAGAAAGAGCATTTGAGGTAAAATATAATTTGGCTCAGTTTTGAACATGATGAGTTTGGGGTGCTTTTGAAGGATCAAAGTGGATTTTGATATACAGTCTGGTCTAGAGAAGACTAGCTAGGGATACATACTTGAGATCACTAGCAAATTGTTAGCATGATGAGCTTTTTCTGCAGAATGCCAAGGATGACACTTGAGATGCACCAGAACTTGAGGGTTGAGTAGAGGAAGAGTCAGTTTCCTCTACTCAACCCCCTTTTCCCCTCTCCTTTTCTCCTTTCTGCCCCACAGCTTACTCCTGGTTTTCTACTGTAAGGCATTTCCCCTTAGCCTCAGAGGATCTGTAGCATCCTGACCCCTGCTCTTTGTTAGACACCTGTCACCAAGATTCAGAGAGGGCCCTCTTATGAGTTCTCTTCAACCACAGGAGGACTTTATAGATGAGAGGTGAAAGATAGAGAGCAGAGAAGCAGCAGTGGAGTATGTAGCACATGCCTACCACTCAGCAGATGCTGGGATTTGAAGGAGAGGCAATGATCAAGAAGAAAACTTATGATCTAAAATTGATTAGAGCATGGGTTTTAGAGTTAGAGAGAACTCAATTCAATCCTGTCCTGTCATTAGTGTGTGTACAACCTGGGTCAAATTATTTTTCTCTACCCTAGCTTCCTCATATACAAGATATGGGTAATGATACCCCCTCATAATCTTTATGAGGATAAAAAGAGGTAGTAAAATAAAGGTTTTTCCATTGTGTTTCCCTTTTTAACTATCCTAACTGTATACCACTATCCCAGTTCTATGACTTGATGCTTTCATGCACATTAGCTCATTTGGTCATTCCCTGCACTTTAAATGTCCTGACCCATCCTGAGGACTGGACCAGTGCACTGCTAAGCTTCATGGGAGAGATGATACAGTGTGGATTTCCCTAGCTCAAATGACCTGAGGAATATACCCCACTGCTACTGTAGTCTCCCACCTTCCGATTCAGAGCAAGGAGCTTGGGCTCTCAGCCAGCCACCTCTCCATTTCTCACCTCCACCCTGCCCCTACTCTACCAAATCACCCCACCATCTCCACCTGCTGAGGCTACTGTAGCATGGGCTTTTCCCAGTGCACTCACCAGTTTCTCTGGTGTGTTGACAATGGCCAAAGTGGATCCTTCTGTTTTGCAAAAGTCCCTGCTTTTGTTCCAAGACATTTCAAAAGGGGACAACCAAAAGCATTCTCCTTGATGAAAATACCACCTGTTGGGGCAGACTAAAGAAATGCGACAAAAGAGAGTATAGGATTAGTGGTTTGGAGCGTGAACCCTGGAATGGAGTCATAACATAGTAGGGCATGAATGTCTTTATAGCAGTTATATCTCTAGAAATCATCCTCAATCCAGGAAGAAATCCCATGCAGTCTAGTATTAGTTTCCCTGTGGACAACATGACAGGGATGAATTGGAAGGTCTTTATGGCCCTTTTGGGCAAAAAAGTTCCATAAGAAAGGAGACAATGGGAGAAGTGTCTAAGAATTCAGCACTTAAGAACCTCATGTCGAGGGGAGATAATTGTCATGCACTTTACCTGTTCCATAGCTCTGTGTAGGAAGTAGGGTGACATTACTGCTCCCGAAAGTCAGTGGGACTGAAACAAAAAGAAATTCTGAAGGCAACTGCATCATGAATACAACACAGAGCGGGTACTGAGTCCCTGATTTGTCTCTGGACAGTGGCAAAGACGAGACACTCTTGGCCACCCCCTGCGAGAATTTTTCATTTTCTTTCTTTGAAGCTTCCAGCTAACTACTACTATTTTTTGTCATGCCCTGCACCCCAAGTCCTATTTCATATCTTTGTGTGTGTGTGTGTGTGTGTGTGTGTGTGTGTGTGTGTGTGTGGCAGTAGGTGTGAAATGTTGAGAAAAAGAACAGGAGAAAAGAAGAGGAGTGGGTGAATTTAGTACCAGGAGGGAAATTTCCCACTCCTTTCTATATATACTTTTGACAGTGTTCCCCTCTCCCAGGCGCTGTTTGGAGCACTGCCCTCTGGGCTCCACAGAGCAGGTGCCATTCATCCCATGTCTGATCTCCCAACACCCCCCCTCCCACGCCACTCCCTACCCCTGTGAGCCCTCCTTCCGCAGGCATCTCTTGGCTCCCTCTTATGGGAACCTGTCAATTCTAAGAATTGAGGCTAACTGGAACTAGGTTCAAGACTGGGGGTACTGGCAGACATGGAGGCAGGTGAACATTCCAAAGATTTCCTACAAGCAGAGTCCGTTTATTTCTTTAAATATAAATAGGGGAACTGATAGGCCTCTAAGAAGTCTCATTTTCCCCGGTTGGCCAAGCAGATATTGCAGTGGCTTCAGACGCTGGTCAAAACCTCTCCTCAGCTGCCCAGTTATTTGTCTTGTGTGGTTGAAGACCAATTTAGTTTACCCAGACACCAAATCAGCAACTTAAATTATATTAATGAAACATACAAGTGAGCATTCACTTTTTATTTCAGTCCCCAGCTCAAAGGCTCTTTGTAATGTAAAATAACCTGGTTTTCATGAGAAACTATTTTGGGATTATAGCTGCACAGAACTTTATAAGTATTTCATGAATATTTCCTCCATTTAACTCACTGTTCTGGGAGCCTCAGCTGATATGAAGATGAACAAGAAATTACCTTTCTCCTAAAGATGTTTGTAGTAATTAATGTTTTAAGAGGAAGTGAGAGGGAGGTCCTTGGAAAAGCTTTAAGAGGAGGAGGTTTGATAGGGAAAGCCCTCGTTTTTGCCCCTTCGCTTCTGGCATGGGGCTTTGTGCTTTATAGAGGACAGCTGACTGGTATCTCCTGTTCGCATTCTTCTGTTGGTCTAGCAGAGTGATCAGCACACAAAAAAATACTGATTATAATCTTTGAGTTTTTTTGTGGGACATGTTTTTTTTTTATGGCAATTCCTGTAGGTGTACAACATGTCAGAGTTTATAAGGTACTTTCTAATTACATTATAGTAATTATATACAAATCATCCTCATACCCAGGAGGAAAACTGAGGATCAGAAATTTCAATCAGCTTAGTCTAGGTTTCCCATTGATAAAAGCAAGGAAGTTAATTAGATCCTTTTTCTTCTGGGAGTGCTGCACTTTCCCCCCTCATTTTGAGATATAAACATTGTGTAAGTTTAATTAGGTGTACAAGGTGATGATTTGATCCATGTATATATTACAAAATTATTAACTACACAGTAAGGCTAGTTAACACCCCCATCACATCACATAATTCCCCCCCCCCTTTTTTGGTGGTGAGAATATTTAAGATCTAGTCTTTTAGCAACTTTCAAGTAGTGTGTAATACAGTCTTGTAAACTATAGTCATCACGCTATACATTAGATCCCCAGAATGTATTATTCTTATAGAAATTAGAGTATCTTTTTTTTTTTAACGTTTATTTATTTTTGAGACAGAGAGAGACAGAGCATGAAGGGGGGAGGGGCAGAGAGAGAAGGAGACACAGAATCGGAAGCAGGCTCCAGGCTCTGAGCCATCAGCCCAGAGCGTGACGCGGGGCTCGAACTCACGGACCGCAAGATCGTGACCTGAGCTGAAGTCGGACGCTTAACCGACTGCGCCACCCAGGCGCCCCGCAATTAGAGTATCTTTATGGACCCTTCCTGCAAATGAATTTCTTGAGAAAGAAGGGCTGGAGAAAGGTCTGTAAGAAGTCAGCACACAAGAACCTGGAGGTGCAGAGGAGATACTTGTCATGCACATTACCTGTTCCATAGCTCTCTGTGGGAAGGAAGCTGACATTACTTCCGCCAAAAATCTGTGGGACTGCAAAGAAAATCAGTTGTTGGCTCAGTCCCAAAGGACTGAATACACGATGAATATAACAAACCAACATCACTGCGGGGGCTTCTGGGGCGCCATGATTGTTACTGTGTGATCAGAAGCTCTCTGACTCAGGTCAACAAAGATGTGTAGGTGGTTTTTTTTTGTAAATGTGTTTACTTATTCATACTCATATTTTCTTCCTGCTCTCTTCTGTGATAGGAAATGCAGCTTCAGTTTGAGTCAGAGGGAAGACACCTTTTACTCAACTGCCTCTTTCACTCATGTTTCCTTCCTCATTCATGTTCCCTACCAGTTTCTGGGGCTGGAGAAGATTCTTGCTACAACTGCAGTGAAACCCTTTGCTATGGAGACTCTTCTCCTAAGCATCTGGATGGAAGTTTCTATGGACACAGGGGGAAATCTGTCCCCTAGTAAGATCCCATTACCTTATTACGCAGCTCTTACCTCAGCCTTGTCATTGGGTTGAACTGACACTGATTTTCAATTTTGAGCAGCAATAAGAAGCACTGACAAGTATTTTACCTCAGATTACCCAACTAACATTGTAGTGGCGAAAGCTTTGTATGGTGTTCAACCGTCAGACACTGGTCGGTTCTACATACCCAAGGCAGACCAAGGCACCTGGCCCATTGTGTGTGCTGGGAAGTGAGACGAATATTGTCAGTTGCCCCTACACTGGGTCCTTGCCCTCAACTGGAAAGACTTAGGCACATAACTTTTATATTCAACTACACATTTTGGGAAAAAAGTCAAAGAACAAGACCGTATGAGGTTAGGGTAAGAGGTTGCTCAAATACTCACAATAAAGCAGGAAAAAGGTCATTCCAACCATTTTAAGCACCACTATGATAAGCCCAGAGATTATCATATGCCAATTCATGATGAAGGAGATGAGAAGGCCTGTGGGGATTAGAGCACAGTACCACATTCAGAATCTGGGAACAAGGCTTCTTTCCAGCAGGACTTATGCCTCTTTTCAGGAGCACCCTTGGGGGGCTTGGAAGGCAGGCATGCCATTGACAGCTAGCTACAAGTATGAGATTTGACCCATGCCCAGAAGATGCATAAGATCTTGTACTGATGGAATGCTCCCTCTCCTTCACCCACACTTTAGCTCTAGACTTTATCCATGTCTATTTGTGGCCTCCTAAACTCTGTCTAATGAAATAAATCCTCTCCTGGACTCTTTGAGAACCTTTAGCTTTGAAATGACCCTGATCTCTGGGACCTACTCTGTGGTCTTGGCCATACAGACTACAGCTGTCAGAAGACCCAGTCTCTAAAAGCCTATGCCAGGACTCTGACAGACAGGACAGGTGTCCCCGAAGGTCTTGGCATTGGGGAAGGGCCAACAATCTGTGCCGAGAACAGACAAACAGACTCACCTGCTCTCTCTTGGGAAGGTTGGCTTAGTTTGCAGATGGGGTCTTATGCTTGGTGTGGTGGGGAGAGGCACCTTCAGAGAATATGCTCCTTCTGTTCAAGCACCGTCCTTCCTTCTTCACACAGTGTTTCTATCTTAGCAGCATCCCTGAGCAAACACTTCTTCCTGTTAAGTCTTCTTGGCAATGGGAGTGGGTGGGGCAAGGAGGAGAAGGGAGTTTTTAGACTCTGCAAGAGGAAGCTTCCTGCCAGAGGGGATCTAGTAAAGGGGAACATTTTTAGAGGACTTTGGAAAACCACCTTGACACAGACTCACCCTTTCTATGTGTCTGAATCTACTTGAAATACAGTAGAAAGGAAAGGTAGTAAAAGGTTAACAAATAGGGAATCTGGGTGAAGGATATCTGGAAATTATTTGTACTTTCCTTGCAACATTTCTGCATAGCTGAAATTATGTCAAAAATAAAAATTTTAAGCAAAAGAAATCCATCTGAAGTCACTAATGTTAATGAGAAGGTCCACTCACTGTCTGCTCCATTCACTGTCATACAGCTCTGCACAGTACCTTTCATCATGGACTCCTCTCTGGTCCCAGACCAGGTGCCACCTGAAGATGGGGACCATTCAGTATTTCTTGAGCATGGCACTCTGCTAGATGGAGGAAGTGAAGTGAGGGTGAACAATACTAATGTCTTATTATCAGGGAATTTTTACTGCATATTAAATTTGAAGTTTTCCTTTTATTATATTTCCCTAATAGAAAAGCTACATGTGCTTATTACAAAAAATGGCTAGAAAATATTCACAGGGAAAATTGAAAAAACAAAAATGTCTACATAAATCCACACATTCAGCTGTGATCACTGTTAACATCTCTGGTCGTATATTCTTTCTAAATGAGTAGATAATAGAAAGATAGATGATAGATTAGATAGATAGATAGATGATAGATTAGATAGATAGATAGATGATAGATTAGATAGATAGATAGATAGATAGATAGATAGATAGATAGATAGATAATAGATGACAGGTAGATGCTGGTTCATTTAGAAAAATGGTATCGTATTATATATGTTGTTTTGTAACCAAATCCTATAGGTTAAGCTAGCACTATATGGATATCCTTCCATATTAAAATATGGATTTTGGTAATGTATTATTTTAAAGTTTATTTATTTATTCATTTATTTATTTTAAAGTAATCTCTATACCCAACGTGGCCTAGAACTCACAACTCTGAGATCAAGTCACATGCTCCACCGACTGAGGCAGCCAGGTGTCCTGGTAATGTATTATTTAATATACATATAGTATTTAAGTATAAACATATATGATTTACTTAACAATTGACATCTGTAATCCTTCGGGTAAAGTGTAGTGGATATGAAAAAAGTTTTAAGTTAGTCCTGGGTTACTGGTAACTTTAAGTTAGTCTTGGTTACTGCTTCTGCCATTTACTAGCTAGGATGTCCTTGACTAAGTTCCTTAATCTCTTTCCATTTCTTCATTTAGTAATAGGAGTAATTATAGTAAATGCCAGATAACATTGTTGTGAGAATTAGCCAAGGTAATGCTTACAATTTTATTAGCATGATACCTGTCACCTTGATATAATTTCTTATTACTCTACCTATTTTGTAATGTTGACATCAAAAGCTTTTGGAGTCCACAGCCCATTTGGGAAGATTACTGGAAAGGGCCTTCTAGCTGCATGGTTGTAAGGAAGGTGTCATACATTGTTCTCTGAAAAAAAGATGAGATCACTGTAATCCTCAATCAGATGTTATAGGCTGAGATATAAGATTTTCTGCTTTGTGGGTCCAATTAGACATTTTTCCTCCAGACCAAGCCCTAAAAGTACAGGAGAAAGTCTTTCTTAAAGAAGAAAACTGAGTTTAATGGGTATAGAGTTTGATTTTACAAGAAGAAAAGAGCTATGGAAATGGATGGTGGTGATGGCTGCACAAAATTATGAATGCACTTACCAGTGGTCAAGGTGGAAAATTTGATGTATATTTTACCACCATTAAAATATTGAAAAAGAAACCCTGAAGTTTGACTTTGGTAGTCTTCACATGATATTAAGATGAAAATGCAGTCTTTAGGATGTATATTATGCAATATGATAATTGTCTTTCTAAGACAATGGAGTCCCCTGTAAACTGAAAGCACCAAAGAGATCAGGGAGATAGAAAGCCTTTCCCATACCTGTTTTTGGAAAAACTTTGAAGGAGACACAGTATATAGCTAAACAAGGCTTCTGGGTGTACTCTGGGTGTGTTGGGGGGAAAATAGCATGTGTGTGTGTGTGTGTGTGTGTGTGTGTGTGTGTATGTGTGTGTGTGTGAGAGAGAGAGAGAGAGAGAGAGAGAGAATTGAAATGGATAGTCATTAACAGCTCTTCTAAGGAAGAACAGAAGTAGGGACAATGGAGTATCCCTTCCTCAGCTTCCAGGATCAATGATTAAAGCGGCCAGAGTATGGCACCAAATAGATGGATTGCCTGTTTTCAGAATCTACACCCTGTGATGACAATGGCAGCAAAAATACCAGTGACAGTGGGGACTGCGACTGCCCTCTTTGGACTGATAAGCAACCATGGATATCGTGTGGAGGTATCTGGGAAGGAAATCTAGAAGAAGGGGCTCTTATGATTCATTGCTTGGTGTTTTGGAGTAGTATCAATATGACCGTTTACAAAAATGACTACATTTTATACCTCACACACAGAAAGATAGACGAATCCTGTCTCTTGAGCTTTATTAGGCACATATACATTTAAATGTATGTATGTCCCTCACTCTATATTGCAGGAATTCTTTCAAGCAGTTTAATGAGAAAACTTGGAGATTGAAAGAGACCTGTTGTTTCCTCTTTTCTTCCCAGTCCCAATCTTGAAAGGATTGTCAGTTTTTACTGCCTCCTCTCCCTTGCCTCCCACTTTCTCCTCAGCTCACTCCAGTCTGAATCCCACCATGACTACATCATGAAGTAATGATTCCTACTCAATAGTTAAATGAATACCATTTGGTCTTCAAATTTCCTGATCTTGAACAGGGCCCCACAGCATCTTATGTTGTATACTTTTCCTTGGCCTCCATGACTCCACGTTCTCCTGGTTTCCCTTCTTTCTCTCTAGACTCTCTTTACTTTCTTCTCTGCCTATTCCTAAAATTATATACTTATCCCTCTTCTCTTCCAAGTCTCATGGTTTCAGTCACCATGCTCATGAAGATGAGTCTCAAATCTTCACTCTGAATTTCAGATCTGTGTATCTTTTGACTAGTTTCACTTTTCACTGAGATGTTCCACAGACAATCTGGAGTCCGCATGTCCCTAAATATATTAATTAATTAATTAACTCTCTTTTAAAACACATTCATCCTCTTATGTTCTCTGTCTCAGAATGTGAAGATCATCTACTCAGTTTCCTAAATCATAGAAGGTGGGTCTTCTCCTTGGCTCCTCTCTCTCTTCCCTCTTTCTTCTCTTCTCTTCCATCCACTCGAACTCCACACCATGATGATTCTGTCTCCTCAAGTGTGTCAGACCTGTGTTCTTGTCTCCTTTTTCACAGCTGCCCCTTGTGGTCTCACCAGCTCTCCCTTCCATCTTCTCAACTATCTCCAAAAAACCCTCTCACCATACTCTTGCTTCAACAGTTCACTCTGTAGTCAGGATGATTTTTCTAAAATGCAGACTTGATTAGATCATTTCCCGGATGAAATGTGTGAGTAACTTTCCATTGCTGTTAGCATAAGGTTTGGGTTCCTCATTGTGGTCTATGAGTCTTTGTGTGTTCATTACTGTAGCAAATGTTGCTGAGTGCTTGCCATGTGCCGGACATGTTTCTTGGGATGTGCGTTCTGGTTTTTCTGTGCGTCTCAGGATACCACATCTACCCATGCACCGTCTGCTAGCAACATTACACTTCTAGTTCTTTATTCACTCTCCTGGATCCAAGTCTTCACATATTCACCTGACATATATTTATTGAGCACGTAATATGTGCAAAGCCATAATTGAATCACCTCGCCTCTCCCAAGGACATATACATTCTTATATATTCTCTTTAACTAGATAATTTTGACTCATTCTTTGAGTCTAAGGGGAAATGTGACTTCATTCAGGAAAATCTCCCTGATTCTCCTTTCTTGGGTTTAGGTGCCCTTTATCTATGGACTCATGATATCATGTCCTTTTTCCCTGAGGGCTAAGGTAAAGGCATGATAAAGTACTTGTTTGCTTCCCCTGCTAGACTCTATGAAGTCATGAAGACGGGGCTGAGCTTATTTTCATCAGCACCGGAACCCTGGCATATCCACAGTGTGTGGAACACTGCACTGTGGCATTAGGCTTCTAGGCTTGCTGGATTTTTATCATGTACTCGTGGGAATGTGGCAGGGCCTCTAAAATACTTCTAATCAATTAAAAATTTGTGTAATATTCTTTGTGCAAATTAAGTCATTTTCAATAAGGATAATTTAAGAGCCAGACCACCTCTGAAGGTATTGATTCTTGGTTAGAAAATGTCATATCTTACTTAAATAACCATCCTGAAGTATGGATTGTGACTATAGTACCTCAAATGATAACTAACCACCTCCTAGTTTATATAGAGTTCATTTATGTTCACATATATGTTACTAATACTGTGTCATTTTAAAGTAAATTGCCACTCAGACAATGCAAGCCCCAAAATTTATAGAATGCATGGAGTAAGTCTGCTTTTGGAATAACAAGAAGAATCTTCCATTAGAACAGTATTATGTATACTCAAACCTGAAGAGTCAAGAGCTGGAGGTGAGGGGCAGCTGGAGAGCCTGGAATGGAGAAGATTTAGAGCCTCTGGGAAGGTTGTCAGGTTCTGGAACCTACCAGGAGCAGCATGGAAACCCTAATAGTTGGCTTCCACTTTGTGCAGTGACTCACTGAATAAATTAGAAGTCGTGCTGCAGAGGACAGTCATCCAATTGGATAATGAGGGCATTTCTGCATTACTAGCAAGCTCCCGTGGCACAATAAAAAAGCGCTATACTCAGTGGTTAGATTTCTGCTCAGGTTGTCTCTAGTTGGGCAAAACAGAACTGAGGAGGTAAAAATAACTTTCTCCATGTTTCTTCATCAGACCCTATAAAATTTGACCCTTTCGATATTGATCCCATCCCATTGCGACCTTGAATGTGGGGAGGACATCCTCATCTCCCACTTCAGAGTTTAACATAGAGGAGAATACAGTCACTCAAAATAAGTGAACCTTGTGAAGAAAGACATGCACATCTGTCTGTGCCACAAAGTCCTTAGGAGACACAGGAGATGCTGGAAAACATCTCTCTTGTGTTTTCATTGAAATTTTAAAGAACACTGACTGGTCCTATAAAAAGAATGTGCCCTAATATCGTGAAATGGATGAATAAATGCTTTGAGATGTATTGGCTGATGTTTGAAGCAATTAGTGGAGTGAAGGGTTCCAAATAGCAGATTAGATACTGCAGAAAAAGAATGAGAATATTTGAAGATAGTACTAAAGTGTCAATTCAGAATTCATAGAGAGAGGGGAAAAAAAGAAACAAATGTGATTAGAGGAGGAAGAGGATGTGGTGCTGGATCCAACAGAACTGTTATATACACTGTGCCTTGCAGAAGAGAGAACACAAAAACTTAATAATAAATATAAGAGCAGCAATAATCAAATAAATTGTGGAAGAAATGTAAGCAAAAAAATAAAAAGCTGAAAGTTACACAAAATCAATGAAAAGGGATCCAAACCTGCAAAACTGGGGATTTCTTTTAAAAAGTGTAAAATGAGGGGCACTTGGGTGGCTCAGTCGGTTGGGCGTCCGACTTTGGCTCAGGTCGTGATCTCCTGGTTCGTGAGTTCAGCCCCGCGTTGGGCTCTGTGCTGACAGCTCAAAGCCTGGAGCCTGCTTCGGATTCTGTGTTTCCCTTTCTCTCTGCCCCTCTCCCACTCGTGCTCTGTCTGTCTGTCTGTCTGTCTGTCTCTCTCTCAAAAATAAATAAACATTTTTTAAAAAGAGTAAAAAGAAAACAGTCTAGAGGGCTTTGGGTAGAAAGATCTATGAAAGAAGTAACATACTAGGTTTGTTTGGGATCTTTGTTTAAAAAAACTCTAAGTCCCAGAAGATCATAAATCAACATCTAGAGTTTTGATGGGGATGCTCAGGAACTAATAGAAGTGAAATACATGACAGAGTTTAACTTAAACTTGCTCATGGGATATGGTTGGTAGAATTCCACACTGGGAGAGCCCAGAGCCTGTCTGTGGTCCCTGGGGTCCAATCCTAACTGATGGGAAGCCTGATAGGAGGCAGCAGTCTACCCTTCTTTCTAGTCTGGAAACTCAGCAACCTTCAGGAGAATTTTCTCGGAGCGATGTTCTTGTTTTGTTACCCTTAATAGAAAAATGACACCTGAATAGAATAATTCACCATTACATTCTGGGTTATTCGACCCGAATAGCACCTTCTTAAGAGCTTCTCTCATGGTTCTTAGTCTCCTGTGAGCAAGTGCTCAAGCAGAAAAAAACGCTTTCACACCACATGAGAGAGAGGTTGTGAATTGGTAACACAGGTGGTCCACAGATCGCGTTCAGCATGTGGCTATATTGTGTTTGATTTGTTCAATGTTTTAAGAAACTTGAGCCAACATTTTGAAATTTTGGAGCTTTCAACAGATAGCCAGGTATCTAGAAGTTCTTACGCTGCTGAGAGCACAATCCCACAAAGGGCAGTTGGCTGGAGGCTAGAGCAGGAGTCTGCTGACTGGGTCTGTCTCCAGTCTCGCCACCTCGGTGGCGAGAATCCAATTGCCATTGTCTTGCTTGCAAAGCTGTTTAGTGTTTCTTTTGTTTTGTTGTTTTTTTTGTTAGAGTAGAGCAAGAGTCAGGCCTCTACTGAAAGAGGGAAAACAGTATGAGGCCACATGCTTCTAGAAAAATGGGAGAGAATGCATTTCTTTGTGAAAAGTAAAATTTTCTTAAAAAGAAAATTAAGTACTGAAAATTTGAAGTACGGCTTTGCCAAAAAAAAGTAAGAGACCATTACAAAACAAATCAAAGAACAATTGCTATATAGAAAAGATATATGATGAAAATTTAATGAACTGAAAGAAAGAACTAGAATTTCCACAGGATTAATTTCTGAATGCAGATAAATTAGGTGACGGCTCTTGTATAAAAAAAAAAAAGCGGCCATAAAATCTTTTACAATGCATTTCTGAAAGATTGTCTGTGGAGAGAATGAGAGATTATAACTTCTACATAGTTAAACATTCACAAATACATTATAGCCAGAAATACTGTTATATTCAGAATATTGAAGATAGCTGAGAATTTGCTGGAGAAGAATGAAATAATCCATAATATTTTATAATTGCAGCTGATATAAACAAACATGTAAATGATAATTCCAAACAATAGCTATATTTACCTGTGGCACTGAAGAAAAAGGTTTTGTACTAAACCAAACCTATAACATAAATATATCATATTGGATATAATATCTTAAATAATAAAAAATACAAATTGAAAATTCAAAATGTTTAATTATTAGATTATGTTTTCATAATTTTATAGTGTTTTTGATTCGGAACTTGAGGCCTAATACTTTTTCTTCTACAGATTACAATTTCAGTTTAATCTTGTGCATTGAGATTTTAACCAGACGCAATATTGAATTGGATTCTGCTTCATAATGGAAAATAGTTGTTTTCAAGTAGATTTTTAAAGATATGAATAGAATGATAGCTGAACAATTTTGAAGTCAGAGAACATATGTTGAGATTAATCTTTTATTTTGTAACTTCAGAAATTTATTGCATATCATCTGTTTCACTTCTGAAAATTATTGGCATAGCAATAGGCTAGATTATTTAGTGTTAAAAAAATTTTTTTAGGCTAGATTATTTAGTGTTAAAAAAATTTTTCCAAAATCAGAATTTTTGTAGAAAGAGTGAAGCTAATTTATACACTTGTGTATCTATACATGAATGTTCCGGCAAAGAAGTGTCCAAGATGTTTGAATAGCTTGTAATGCCAACAAAAACAAAGCTGAGTCTTTGGTGCAATCTTAAAAAAAAAAATGTATCTTGTTACGTTTCGTGTGCACAAAGAAGAATAAGGAAGAATATAATGAATGCCCATCTCCTAACTCCAGAAATGAAACATCAGAACATTAAATGAAAGTCCTTTTTGTACATTCACCAAGAAAGAGCATTCTGTTTCACTTCTGCCACCAGAAACCACTCTCCTGAATTTGATGTTTGTGATTCTTGCATATTTTTTCATACTTTATTATGCACTTATTTAACTCTATATAATATGTGGTGGTATTTTAAAGTTATTTAAGACCTACGTAAATAGTATGATAATGTACCAATTCTCCTAAAACATGCTTTTTACGTTTGACAGTATGTTTGTGAAGTGATCCGTGTCCAATTTCGTATACAATTGCATACATATATCACAACTTATTCATCCGTGCGTCTATTAAGAGACATTTTGGCGTTTCAAATTTAGTCAGCTGTTGTAGCTGAGATTTGAAACTGTCAGGCATTGTGACTCTGGAATATTCCCTAACTGCACTACAAATTGTAACTCTCTATGAGTTTGTATCCTCGAAGCAAAGAGTGGCTAGAGAAAGCATCCGTACCTGATATTTCTTCAAAGTCATTGCTCGAAGATCCAAATAGAAAATGAAAGAAAAAAGATGGTGCAGTAGAAAATCCCAGGTTCATTATGCCAAACTAAATTGTGTGTATAAACAATTGCTCAGTTCCATCTAGTGTTTAGACAAGCCTCAGAGGCCCTCAAATGTCACCTCCCCCAGGGAGCCTGCTAATCATTCCAAGGCTGGAACGTTTGAGATGAATGCTGGAAATCCTTAGTTCGTAGATGGGTGGTTAGGTTTCTTACGTTTCCTGCGTGTATGTGTGCTTTCACTTATGAAGATTTCCACTGCCTTGCTGGCCAAACTGGAAGGTGCCAGGAGACCTTAATTTTGTTTGCACTTGGCAGATGCTAATCTTCAGCAAAACAGGGAAGTGCACACACTGTCCCAGCTCTTTTTCGGTTTCCCCTACCTCCGCTTTTGGCGTGAATACCCCTCAGCTGTATAAAGAAAAACTGCTGAATAATTAGGAGGAGAAATTATCTAGGGTGAGAGATTTGGGGGCGCTTCCACCAAGTACTTACAAAAGGAGCTGTGCATATTTAGGGCCTCCTTTGTATAGAGAGCTTAGGGTGGACTCCTATACCAACATCTCCTTCTCGCCCCAATACCTTTTGAAAGCATGATAGCTTCTCAGGCAATATTTCAGTGAGTGGCACCATTAAATAAATAAATAAAGTTTATTTAAGCTCAGTCATAAACATGTTAAATTAACTTCGCATTGTGAACAAAATAGACAAAATAGAATAAAATGTATTATGAAAGAGGCCCCGTGACTATTTATCTTTTTTTCTTTCGATTACTGAAGTTAATCCTCTGTTATTTAGATTTCCCACTGAGTCTGAGACGGGACATTCTAAGAATAATGCTTTTTTTCTTCCTGGTCCACAGCTAACTGAAATGTTATACCTTCTTTCTGTGTCTGTTCGTGGACTTACTGGTTCCATTTATAGATTGTGCATCACACATCGTATCATAGATCTTTGGGTTGCAAGTGTGAGAACTTCAATCCGAACACATTTAGACAAAAATAGTATGTATTTGTTTTTTTTTTAAATTTTTTTTTACATTGATTTATTTTTGAGAAACAGCGTGAGACAAAGCATGAGCGGGGGAGGGGCAGAGAGAGAAGGAGACACAGAACCTGAAGCAGGCTCCAGGCTCTGAGCAAGTGGTCAGCACAGAGCCTGATGCGGGGCTCGAACCCACGAACTGTGAGATCATGACCTGAGCTGAAGTCGGATGCTCAACCGACTGAGCCACCCAGGCACCCCGAAAAGTAGTATGTATTTGGCTCATAGACTATGATAAAGGATTTCACAGTTAAACCTAACCAGGGCAAGGATGTAGTTGGACTTTGGAAACATCAAGAATCAAGTAAAACCAGGTTTTGCCATTACCCACCTCTTGTTTGTGCTCATTTCTGCTTGGAATGGAATATGGCAGGAAACTAGCCATGAGAAGTTGCTGGATTTCATGTCTCACAAAATTTTCTTGGATCAGGTTTAAAAGGTCCAACAGGTAGACCGTGATGGGCTTGGGTTCTTCAAAATGCACTCTTCAAATATGGTCAGGAGCAAAGATCCTGGTGCACATCGTAGTTGTAGCATGAGGAGCAGGTGGTGGAGGCAAAGAAAGTGCCAGGAAGGCAATGAGCAAAAATCTAGTCCATTCCAAGTATCCTCACTATGTCTTATCCACTTGCTCCTCCCATAAATTTACGGCCTCCAACCTTGACAGTATGTTTTTTTCTCTACCTTTATAACCCAATTCAAGATTTACAGTTTTCAGAATAGCTTCCCTTTTGATGATGACAAGTCTATTGGTTCTGTCTTCTGATCTGAATTTCAGTTCATTTCTAAAACTAAGCTGGTGTTTTCCAGTTAAATAACATGATACCAACCCAGTTGCAGTAAGTTCCACACCACATATACCATTTTCCTCAAATTCAACCCCACTTACTTTCTCAGCTTCTTTATTTTTGTTAGTTATATCCTATTACAACACACTCACACACTGAAAACCTTGATTCTTCCTTGTCTATCAACCACCCTATCAAGGTGCTAGTTGATGATTTTTTCAAAAGTTCTCATATTTATTCTGTATTCTCCATTTGTACTACCACATCCTAGTCCAAATCTTTCATTGCAGTTGAAGTTCAAATGGTTCAAACCCTTTGCCTGCAACTCTTTGAATCAATATTAGACAAATCTTTATAAAATTGCTGCTGTGATCACATCACTTCCCTATTTAAGGTTTTTTCATAACCAGTCACATGAACAGCCTCAACTTTTGAGTCTTGGAGAAGATATTTGTACACTACACATGTGTTAAGGGATCAACATGCAAAATATAAAAAAGGATCTCGTACAACTCAATAGCAAAAGAATAAACAGCCTGATTAAAACAATGGGCAGAGGTTCTCAACATCACTAATTATCAGAAATGCAAATCAAAACCACAATGAAATGCCATGTCACACCTGTTAGAATAGCTACTATCAAAAAGACAAGGGGCGCCTGAGTACCTTGGTTGATTATCTGACTTCAGCTCAGGTCATGATCTCACAGTTCCTGAGTTAGAGCCCTGCGTTGGGCTGTGTGCTGACAGCTCTGAGCCTGGAGCCTGCTTTGGAATCTGTGTCTCCTCCTCCTCTCTCTCTGCCCCTCCTTGCTTGTGCTCTCTCTCTCTCTCTCTCAAAAGTAAATAAAGAAACTTAAAAAAAAAAGAGCTGGGGTGCCCAGGTGGCTCAGTAGCTTAAGTGTCTGACTCCTGATTTCTGCTCAGGTTATGATCTCCCAGTTCATGAGTTGGAGCTCCTCATTGGGCTCTATGCTAACAGTACTGAGCTTGCTTGAGATTCTCTCTCTCTCTCTCTCTCTCTCTCTCTCTCTCTCTCTCTCTGCCCCTCCCCCACTAGTTCTGTCTCTATCTCAAAATAAATAAATAAAACAGAAAAAAAAAGACAAGAGCTGACAAATGCTGGTGAAGAGGTGGAACATTGCGCTGTTGGTGGCAACATGAATTGGTACAGCCACTGTGGAAAACAGTGTGGGGGATCCTCAAAATGTTAAAAGCACAACTACCGTATGATCCAGCAGTCCCACTTTTGAGTATGCATCTAAAAGAAATGAAAATAGGATATTGAAGAGATACCTATGCTTCCATTTTTATTGTAGCATTATTCACAATGACCAAGATATGGAAATCACCTAAGTATCTATTGGTGGAAGAATGGACAAAGAAAATGTAATATATATTACTCAGCCATAAAAAAAAGAAGGAAGCCTTGTGATTTGTGACAATATGGATGGATCTTGAGGATATTATACTAAGTGCAATAAGTCAAAGACAAATACTGTATGATCTCACTTACTTTTAAGATCTAAAATCATTGGACTTATAGAAACAGAGAAGAATGGTGGTTGCCAGGGCTTGGGGGTAAGGGAAATAGGGAAGGTATTGGTCAAAGGCTACAGACTCTCAATTATAAGATGAATAGGTTCTGGGGATCTAACATGAAACATGGTGACTAGAGTTAACAATATTGTGTTCTGTACTTGAAAGTTTCTATGAGAGTAAAGATTTAATACTTGTACCATGACCAGAGAAAACAACAAAATGGTAATTATGTGAGACAAAGGAGGTGTTAACAAATTTTATTGCGGTAGATATTTTGCAATATATGTGTATCAAATCATCACATTGTACACCTTAATGTTACAAATGTTATAGGTCAATTATATCAATAAACATAGGAGAGAATACAATATATTGAAAGTTGTGAGATATGGCAAAACATATTGAGCAGAAAACTTAAAGCCTTAAATGTTTATGTTAGAGCAGAAAAAAAAAGATTTAAAATCAGTAATATAATTCTCTGCCTTAAGAAGCTAAATCAGGCAGAGAAATTGAACCTACAAAAGTAGGAGGAAGAAAATAGTAAATAATAGGAAATAATGAGTAGAAGAAAATAAAAGTAGAGGTAATAAAATGAAACAAGAAGTTTATTCTTGGAAATATTATCAATAAATTGATAAATCTCTAACTAAAATGATGAATTCAAAAGAGAACAAAAGTTACCAAAATTGAGAATGAAAGAGAGGATCTCAAAACAAATGCTACAGACATTAAAATGATAATAAAGGGGTATTAATCACATTTATGGCAATAAATTTAAAAACTTATAAAATAGACAAATTATTTGAAAAATGTAACTTAAAATAGACACAGTAAGAAATTAAAAAATCTTGGTAATACTATGTAAATTAAGTAAATTATAATTATAATAATTTGGAAAACCTCCCTGAACAGAAAATTTCAATCCCATATGATTTCTCTGATTAATGCTACCAAATATTTAGGGAAAGAATAATACCAATTTTACACAAAGTCTTCAATAAAATTAAGATGGAGGAAACATTTCCCCACTTGTGTTATGAGGTCAGAATAACCCCAATACCAAACTTGGAAAAGGTATTAAGAATATATAGAAAGGTTAGTATTCTTCACGAACATAGATGCAAAAATTCTTAACAATATATTAGAAAGTCAAATAGAACAACACATAAAATAATAATACATATAATACGTTATGACTAAGTGAAGGCTTATCCCAGGAATATAAGATTGATTTAACATTTAAAAATTATTCAGTGTAAATCTTTGTTTTAACAAAGTAGAGGAGAGAAATTATACAATCATCTCAATAAATATAGAAAAAACTTTTGATAAATTCAACCCTCATTAATAATAAAAACTCTTAACACACTAGGAATAAAAATGGTCTTTCTTAATCTGATAAATGAGAATTTAAGAGATCTATAGCTAACATTGTACTTAATGACAAAAATACTGATGTTTCCCCCTTAAGATCAGTCATGAGGCAAGGATGTATACTCATGTTACTACTAATCAATATTGTACTAAAGATCCCAGCCAGTGGAATAAGGTAATAAATGAAGGGCATAAAGATTGGGAAGGAAGAAGTAAAACTGTCTCTATTTGCTAATGACATGATTATTTAAATATAAAATTTGAAAGAATCTACAACTACTCGAACTATAAATTAAGGAAAGTCTCAAGATACATGTTTAGTATACAAGAATCAATTATATTTTATATACTAGCAGCAAATAATTGAAAAAGGAAACTTTAAAAATTCCATACATGATAAGATTATAAAATATTAAGTACTTAGGGATAATTTTATCAACAGATATGTAAGACCTCTATACTAAAACCTATAAAATATTTCTGAGAGAAATTAAAGACTTAACTAAATGAAGAGATATATCATATTCATAGATTATCAGACAGTATTTTTAAGAAGTCACTCCCCCCAGATTGATATCTAGATTTAACACAATTACAATTCCAACAGGCTTTTTTTTTTCATTTTTACAAATAAATTAATAGTGAAAGTTAGACCTCCTCCTGACCGATTTGGATGCCTTTTATTTCTTTGTGTTGTCTGATTGCAGAGGCTAAGACTTCCCATACTATGTTGAATAACAGTGGTGAGAGTGGACATCCCTGTCTTGTTCCTGACCTTAGGGGGAAAGCTCTCAGTTTTTCCCCATTGAGGATGATATTAGTGTTGGGTCATTTATATATGGCTTTTATGATCTCGAGATATGCTCATTCAATCCCTACTTTCTTGAGGGTTTTTATCAAGAAAGGATGCTGTATTTTGTCAAATGCTTTCTCTGCATCTATTGAGAGGATCATATGGTTCTTGTCCTTTCTTTTATTGATGTGATGAATCACGTTAATTGTTTTGCAGATATTGAACCAGCCCTGCATCCCAGGTATAAATCCCGCTTGGTCATGGTGGATAATTTTTTTAATGTATTGTTGGATCCAGTTGGGTAATATCTTGTTGAGGAGTTTTGCATCCATGTTCATCAGGGAAATTGGTCTATATTTCTCCTTTTTAGTGGGGTGTCTGTCTGGTATTGGAATCAAGGTAATGCTGGCTTAATGGAAAGAGTTTGGAAGTTTTCCTTCCATTTCTACTTTTTGGAACAGTTTCAAGAGAATAGGTGTTACTCTTCTTTAAATGTTTGGTAGAATTCCCCTGGAAAGCCATCGGACCCTGGACTCTTGTTTTTTGGCAAATTTTTGATTACTAATTTGGAGGTCAAACTTTCACTCTTCGCAGATGACATGATACTCTATGGAAAACCTAAAAGATTCCACCAAAAAACTGGTAGAATTGATTCATGAATTCAGCAAAGTTGCAGGATATAAAGTCAATGCACAGAAATCGGTTGCATTCCTATACACCAACAATGAAGCAACAGAAAGAGAAATCAAGGAATTGATCCCATTTACAGTTGCACAAAAAACCATAAAATACCTAGGAATAAATCTAACCAAAGAGGTGAAAAATCTATGCACTGAAAACTATAGAAAGCTTATGAAAGAAATTGAAGAAGACACAAAAAAATGAAAAAAGATTCCATGCTCCTCGATAGGAAGAACAAATATTGTTAAAATGTCGATACTACCCAAAGCAATCTACATATTCAATGCAATCTCTATCAAAGTAACACCAGCATTCTTCACAGAGCTAGAACAAATAATCCTAAAATTTGTATGGAACCAGAAAAGTCCCCGAATAGCCAAAGCAATCTTGAAAAAGAAAACCAAAGCAGGAGGCATCACAATCCCAGACTTCAAGCTATACTACAAGACAGTATGGTACTGGCACAAGAACAGACAGATCAATGGAACAGAATAGAGAACCCAGAAATGGACCCACAAACGTATGGCCAACTAATCTTTGACAAAGCAGGAAAGAATATCCAATGGAATAAAGACAGTCTCTTCAGCAAGTGGTGCTGGGAAAACTGGACAGAGACATGCAGAAGAATGAACCTGGACCACTTTCTTATACCATACACAAAAATAAACTCAAAATGGATGAAAGACCTAAATGTAAGACAGGAAGCCATCAAAATCCTTGAGGAGAAAGCAGGCAAAAGCCTCTTTGATTTTGCCTGCAGCAGCTTCTTACTCAACACGTCTCCGGAGGCAAGGGAAACAAAAGCAAAAATGAACTACTGGGACCTCATCAAAATAAAAACCTTCTGCACAGCGAAGAAAAAATCAGCAAAACTAAAAGCAACTGACAGAATGGGAGAAGATATTTGCAAATGACATATCAGATAAAGGGTTAGTATCCAAAATCTGTAAAGAACTTATCAAACTCAACACCCAAAAAATAATCCAGTGAAGAAATGGGCAAAAGACATGAATAGACACTTCTCTAAAGAAGACATCCAGATGGCCAACCGACACATGAAAAAATGTTCAACATCACTCATCATCAGGGAAATACAAATCAAAACCACAATGCGATACCACCTTACACCTGTCATAATGGCTAACATTAACAACTCAGGCAACAACAGATGTTGGCAAGGATGCGGAGAAAGAGGATCTCTTTTGCACTGCTGGTGGGAATGCAAGCTGGTGCAGCCACTCTGGAAAACAGTATGGAGGTTCCTCAAAAAACTAAAAATAGAACTACCCTACAACCCAGCAATTGCACCACTAGGCATTTATCCACGGGATACAGGTGTGCTGTTTTGAAGGGACACATGCACCCCCATATTTATAGCAGCACTATCAACAATAGCCAAAGTATGGAAAGAGCCCAAATGTTCATTGATGGATGAATGGATAAAGATGTCGTGTGTGTGTGTGTACACACACACACACACACACACACACACACACACACACAATGGAGTCTTACTCCGCAATCAAAAAGAATGAAATCTTGCCAGTTGCAACTCCATGGATGGAACTGGAGGGTATTATGCTAAGTGAAATTAATCAGTCAGAGAAAGACAAAAATCATATGACTTCACTCATATGAGGACTTTAAGGGACAAAACAGATGAACATAAGGGAAGGGAAACAAAAATAATATAAAAACAGGGAGGGGGAGAAAACAGAAGACTCATAAATATGGAGAACAAACTGAGGGTTATGGGAGGGGTTGTGGAGGGGGCATGGGCTAAATGTGTGAGAGGCTTTAAGGAATCTATTCCTGAAATCATTGTTGCACTATATGCTAACTGATTTGGATGTAAATTGTAAAAAATAAAAAAATAAAATAAAAAAGAAAAGAAAATTTGGAAAAATCACCATATCTTGTTTTAAATTTTACTATTGATCTACAGTAATCAAGAAAGGTGAATGGAACATAATATAGAAACCAGAAAATCAGAAAGAGATCCGTGAATACACAATCATATGTTTTTCAAAATAGGCAGTAATTCAATGAAGAGAGGGAAGTCCTCAACACGAAGAAGGAAAGCAAAGTAAGAAGGGATGTCCTCTACTATTGTATGATTATACTTCTTCAAGTATGGAAACTGGAATGAAAAGGCCCACAATGTAGGTCCACAAGAGGGTCTGATATCATCCAGCTCAAGAAAAAGGGCATCGAGAACAGTGGTTCTCAACATTGGCTGCACCCTGGAATCATGTGGGGAGCTTTAAAGTGATCCCTGCGTTCTACCTCTCGAGATCTGATTGCATTGGCCTGGTATGGGGCCTGAATGCTGAGATTTTAAAAAGCTACTCAGGCAATTTTAATGTGCAGCCAAGAGTGGGACCCCTGCTTTTGAGGGAAACCAAGGAAAAGAGACCAGATGAAGTTATCAACCGTTTAGCCCAGTGGAGGTGACAAAAGGTTAGTTAGTTTGGGAGAGTAAGTAGGGGGAGGAATTAGGTGCCGGAGAGGAGGAAGCAGTTCCTCAGGGGTACCCACAGCCAGTAGAGCTACAAGCCTCTGTGGGTGACCTGCCATGCCTTTGAAGCCTGTCAAGGTTTATCTGTCTTGTTTATCTTTTTGTCTCCTGAGTCTTGTAGGATCTGATTTGAGGAGCTTTCCTGGCTAGGTTCCCATGCAGGCAGAGAACTCTGAATGTCCACAAACATGGCTTTTTTAGGCAGGCTGTTTTGGCAGGTTCTCATGCTTGGTGCTAGGCAAAGCATTATGTTCAAGGGCAAATAGAGAAGAGCCAGAAGGCATACACCAGGGCTGGTGTCCAGGGCACCCACCAAGCAAATATCTACCTCTCTTCCCCTCCCCACCCTCACTATAAAGCAGGTTGAGTGTGCATTTCTGCAGCAGTGTATTTTTAGACAAAGACCCCTGTTCTCTGATTCATGTAGGAGTTTTGCGTAGTACCTCTTGAAGCTGAAGCAACGACAATTGATCTTCCACGTCTGTCTTTTCGTATCTTCTGTTTCCAAACTTCCGAACTTGTGGAGTTTCAAGAGGGTTATGTAATTGCCACGGTAGTGAATATTTTCCAATATTAAGTGAGCACCTGCTTTAAGAAATAGGTTTATCAGTCATGTCAAAAGCCAACCATGCTATCTTGGGGTTTAGATATTATTTGGGAAGAGGTGATTTCTCATAGTTTGGTTCATACCAAACACTAATGAACTATAGTGTACAAAGCATTTACACTGAGTACCTCACCTCTCAATTTCACTCATTTTATCAAAACAAACTTGGGGAACTTGTGCCATTCTTGACTAGGCCATGGTTAGGGCTTTGATTCTTTTATTCCACTCTGGGTGAGTTCACTGATGTAAAGTTATGTTTACAGAAGAAACTGGAATAGCTTTCTGAACAATCAGAGGCATATTTATGAAGAGCTCGTTTTGTCTCGTGTCTGCTTTCAACATAGGTCTGGAGTCCTGGCATCTGCCTTGTGGTCTGCCCCTATCTTTAGGCTGTTCTGAACCCAGAGTAGAATGGTCTCCACAGCTCTCCTCAGCTTGGCATTGCCGGAGATCAGGATTGCTGCATGTATCGAGGGACAAGCTGCTAGGATCCCCACACAGATCATTACCCCGATCTTGTTGTGCCACAGCATCAGTAAAGGCACTGAAATGAGGGCAGCACAGAATGACACCACATAGAGGCAGAGAAAGGAGACAAGAGATCTGAGGGCTTTGATATGGGCTTCCAGGCTGGGGTCGCGGGAGTCTTTGGTTTTGGCCCTCATTGTCCTCATGTGCCTCCCCAGGGAGACAATCAGCACCCCAGAAGAAACCAGAAAAAATAACAACGACGGGATGGACACCAGTGTGCAGAAGATGAAGGAGTGATAGAAATTGAGTTTTGCAATTTGTAAATTGAATTCTGTATTATTCACGAATAGCATAGTTGTGAATGTGAAGCCAGATCTACTAAAAAAGTCCCCCAAACAGATGGCGGTGCAGATACAAGAGAAAAACATTGCACCCAGGAGCATCTGGGGGACCTTCCGGGAGACCCAGCTTGCCACAGAGTGCAGGAGGGTGTGAGAGAAACGGGCAATCTTGGAGCAGTAGAGAAGACTGAGGCAGGTGGTGAGCCAGAGCCCAACTTGGTTTGTGATCATCCAGAGCATGATGATGGTCTGGTAGCTGAGGCTCAGTGGATCTTTCATCCTCTGGAAGTATGTAAGCTGGATGGCATCCAGAAACAGCAGCCCGTGCAGGAAAAGCCGGGTGAGGCTGAGACTCAGAAGAATAAGATCACAGTTGCTCAGTGGTTGCTTCCTCACCACATTCCAAAAATTCACCAGGAAAATGAAGGCATTGGCCAGGACCCCCACTGTAAATTCCAGGATTGAAAGGAATAGAAATGCACTCTTGACTTCATAGGACACAGTTATGACAGGAGTCAGAGCCAACATGATGTCTCTTCTTACTTGGTTAATCTAAGTCTCACATACCCCCCAGCAGAGAAGGGTCAGTGTACATTACAAGCCAGGACTTCTCCTTCACAAAGCATCAGGCTTTTGCCCTAGATCGATGCCCAAGTGAGTGCACAAAAAATTCGGACAGCAAACTTAGAGGGATATTGTTGCTTTAGAATATCTCTTGGATACACACAAGAGCTCATTGTAAGAGTAGAAGGAGGATGGTTCTTTCTCTTGGGTGATGCAGAAGCTTTTAATAAACCTGGGTGTGTCTGTACAGCAGCCCTCCCAGAGGGCCCTAGCATAGCATCAGGGATGCAAACAAGACAGGGTCTCGGTTTCCCAAGTCCAGTTTTGCATGCCCATCTGGACCTGCATGGTAGGAGAAGGGAGTGGGATTTGCTTATGGGTTTGAAGGGGACTGGCAGCAGGCAAATCGTATCTTCTTGATGAACTAAGGTTTGAAATGGTGCCTCTTTCCATTTGCATGCCTTCTTCTATCATCTCGGAGGAAGGGCTCTTACCATAGACTCTGTTTTTAATGTGGACGAATGCACGGTTCCTCCCCAGGCATCCGCACAGGAGTTGTGGCTACCAATGCCAAAGATTTCATTCAAGCATCATCCTCATTCTAAGCCCTGGGCTGGCAACAGCACCATTTCCATGAACAAGGCCAGCAGCTGCCATGAAGGGAGAGGGTCAGGGGTGATCTGGCCTGGATTATTGCAGAAGCCTTTTAACAGCTTGCACTGTCTTTGTCCCCACTCCTTTACCCCGTGTTCCTCAAAGCAACGATAGTGATCCTGTTATAAATATAAGATCATGTCATTGCTCTGTCCAGGCCTTTCAGGATCCCTGATATCCCTCACCATAAAAGCAAAGTCCTTACAGTGTCCCATGGGTCCTGCTGTATACCTGTATACCCCTGATATCTAATCAGGGCCTCTGTCCCTTCTCAGATGTTATTTGGGGTACTTGCTTCCCCTTTTGCTCCACTCCAGCCATATGGGCCTCTTTCACGGTCTGTGAACTCACCATGCACGCTCCCACTCACCATGCACGCTGCACACTTGAACTTTCCATTGCCTGAATTTCTTTTCTTCTACTTACTCAGGTGTCTCAGATTCTTCTCAAAAGTTGCCTCATCAGAGGGACTTCCTTGATCATCTTAGAAGTGGCATTACTTAGCCACATCTTGAATGCTTGTTATCATCGTTACCCTATTCTATATTCCTGCATATACTCAGTTATTTATTGCCCTCTAAAACTACAAGCTTCATGAAGACACGTAGCAAGGACCCAGTACATATTTTTTGAATGAATGAAGTGTCCACAAATTAAGCATTTATTAGTCTTTAACATCCCTGTGGATTGTTAATCTAGTTTTAACATTACCAGGCATTATATTCTAACATACACCTAACATACTTGGCTGTAATTTCTGACATTGTATCTTTCTCCCCTTAAAATTTTTTTTAATGTTTATTTATTTTGGGGAGACATGGAGACAGAGTGCAAGCAGGGGAGGGGCGGAGAGAGAGGGAGACACAGAATCCGAAGCAGGCTCCAGGCTCCGAGCTGTCAGCACAGAGCCTGACGCGGGGCTTGAACCCACAAAGCGCAGGATCATGACCTGGGCTGAAGTCAGATGCTTAACCAACCGACTGAGCCACCCAGGCGCCCCAATCCCCTTTTAAACATTTCCACATATTTGGTGTGCTTGGGCCTTCTGGCATCGCTAATTGTCCTTGATCTCTAAAGGAATATGAACTGATTTTATGATTGCTTCTGCAAGCTCTGTAAAAGCTCAGGCCAGTTACTCAATGAAGATTTGGAGAACTGATCACTTAGAGACTGGATGTTGTTTTATAACACTTCTGCCTGATCTGGTGCTTCTTTTTCACTCTTACAAATATAACTTTTCCAGTTCTTTTATTATTGTCCTTCTTGCCTCATCCAGTCACTCCCCCATGTTGTGGAGTGGATGATGGGGAAAGGAAAGGAGAAGTTGAATGGTTGGTTTGCAACCTGTCATATTGTAACATTTCCTCTAAGAGGTGGACCCTTTCCACTTCTGCTCTACTGTGTACTCCCAGCCTCGTGCCTCATTGTCCCTTTTTGCTAACTTTTCACAGCCTCACTCTGGGAAGACTGCTCCTGTGAGTGGGCTCACAGTTGCATAAAGCACCCTTGAGGAGGGGTGCTCTGTGCTGAAACTGTGGAACCGGGCACCTGTGGAACCAGCCTCCCTAAGGTTGAGGACTGGCTCTGCCACTTACCCTCTGTGTGACCTTGGCAAGTGATGGAATCTTCTGTGTTTATCTCATATGAAACGGAGATGACAATCAAAATAACACCTGCCTCAGAGGGTTGAGAGGATTGCCTGAAGTGACACATACATCATGCTTGGCATCATGCTTGGCATAGGATGTTTGATCAGTAAATGTTAGTTATAGGACCACCATACTGCCTAGCAATCGCTCTTCTGAATATATCACTGAGGAAATGAAGTCAGTACCTTGAAGAGGTATCTATGCTGCCATGTCCATTGCATCATTGTTGCCAATAGCTGAGATATGGAAACAACCTAAGTGTCTGTCAGTGGACGGATGGATAAGGAAATTGTGGCATATGCATATTATGGAGTATTATCCGCCTTAAAAATGGGGATCCTACCATTTGCAACAACATGGATGAAACTGGAGAAAATTATGTTAAGTGAAAGCAAGAGAAACACTGCTTGATCTCACTTATATACCTCACTCTTATAAAAAGAGTTGAATTTATAGAAGCAGAGAGTAGATTAGTAGTTGCCAGGGGTGGAGGATGATGGGGAGATGTTGGTCAAATGATAACCTACTTTCAGGAAGTATGGAGTCTGAGGACGAGTCTCCATGTCTCCAATGTCTCCAGATAATTGGACAAAGAAATGGGTGCCAACAAACCAGAAGAGTCCTCCAATCACTGCCATTTTCCCAGAAGTTCAAACCAGCTTGAGATCCAGAATCCTTCTTGAGATCCAGAATCCAAAAGCAAGGAATATATATTATTCATGATTTAACAGCTCCCACCACGAGGGGGTGACAGACCACTGTGAGGCCTGGGAGTCCTGGCTTGCTTACTGTGCCAGCTCAGCCCAGGCATTTCATATTGCAAAAACGTGGCCCCATATTCTACAGAATTGAAATTGTCGACTCTACTCACTATTTTATAGCAGGATGAGTATAAGCTCACAGTTACCCTGTGAAGACCATAATGCCACTTCCATTTTATTTTATTTTATTTTATTTTATTTTATTTTATTTTATTTTATTTTATTTTATTTTATTTTATTTTATTTTATTCTATTCTATTCTATTCTATTCTATTCTATTCTATTCTATTCTATTCTATTTTTGAGGGAGAGAGAGTGCAAGTGGGGAGAGGGGCAGAGAGAGAGGGAGAGAGAATCTTAAGCAGGCTTCACACCCAGTGTGGAGCCCGACATGGGGGTTGATCTCACAATCCTGAGATCATGACCTGAACTGAAATCAAGAATTGGACGCTTAACTGACTGAGCCACCCAGGCACCCCACTACCTCCATTTTATTGACAAACCAAGTGGAGTTTCAGGAAGGTTAAATTCACTATATCTGCCAGGATAACTAAAGTGCTAAGTGAGGAGCTGGGTCTCCAAGTCTAGATATTCTGACTTCATGTTTGGTGTTCTTTCCGCTAAGTCCAGCTACCAATCTGTAGAGCAGGGAGCAATGGCTATCCTTATTTGAGTAAAGTGCCTGGTAACATTCTTTCCAACCTGAGCCCTATTTGAATGGGTTTATTTGGGGGGATGGCTGCTGAACCCTTGTGAAGTGCCTTGTGAAGGGTAGAGGGAAAGGAAGAGGGAGGGATGAACTATCATCTCATTCTAAAGAAAGATAGGACAGTTGAGCCTGGTGGGTTCATATCTCAGGAAACCACTATTCTGGGAGGGAAGGGGGTGGGGGAAATCTCTATAGGCTCAGTTAAGATCACTGAAAGAAAATGTCCTTCTGCCCAGGAGGTTAATAGTGCTATTAGCAACGTATAAGCATAAATGAAATTCCTCAGAATTTCGAGTAGAGCTGGGCTGAGGCTGTCCTTGATTCCCTCCTATTGACTTTCCTATATCGTCTTTGCTTCCATACCACCACTCTGTCCACAGCATTATTATATCACTTACCATATTTATTAAACTATGTGTTGCTTTACAAGTGTGTGTCCCCAATTACACGGAGTTATTCAAAAGCAGGGATTATATATTGTTCATTCTTTGCTCCTCATGGTACATGACACATGATTTTTGCTCATTTATTTGGCCATTCGCTTTAAGCCCAGGGCAGTGATGTGATCAATTGTGCTTTCTTATGAATATAGTATGTAGGCCTTGCTTGAATGTAGATGAATTCACTGAAGGAATTCAAACATGTTTCCTGCACTGAAGATTAAAGGCTGAAAGTCTCTCACAACCTGGTGTGTAGCCATTCAGGAGAGCACTCATCCTAAGGGAAGAAAAAATCAGGCGGTGGAACTTGACCCAGTGACAACTGGAGCCACCAGAGTGCAGGCAGGGTTCTGAGCGACATGGTGTTTGTCATTAGACCTTGTTCCCCATCTGGTCTTATGCACTCCTGTCTATCCAAAGGGTGTATCAAGCAGTTTCTTTTAGCCGCAAGAAGTCAAGATTCATTCCGGTGATCTCCAGTGATGTGAGTGTCCTATGAGTTATACCAGGCCAGGGAGATCAGCATCAGCAGAGAACTTGTTGCGAATGCAAATCCTTGGGCCTTACTTAGAACCACTGAACCCAAATCTCGAATGTAGAACCCAGAAATCTGTGATTTAACTAGATGTTCACCTGATCCTGATGCACACTCACATTTGAGAACCCCTGGGATAAAAGGGCAGAAGGGATTTCCCAGAACACCAGCAGTCGCCACACCCCAGAGTCTGGAACATGGCTCAGGCACTGGAACTCTATTCAGAACCCATGTTGTCTTAGCACCAAGAATTGCCACTGTCTTGACTGCTCCACCATAGATGAGATTCAGACTGTTGTTAGAAATTGAAGACAGGTGCTGACGCTTGTAGATGGCACATAGCTAAGAAAGAACCCCAGGAATTCCCAAACCCAGCTCTGCCAGTCACTCCTATTCCATGAGAACAGCAGTGAAATGGGATGGAGGGTGTGTATTATCTTATCAAAAGCTAGACCAGCACCCGAAGGCTCCCAAGGCAGAGCTGTGTGGTGCAGGTTGGACTGGAGCACAGAGTTGACTTAGGCAGGGTCCACATACTCGATTTGCCACCGTGTTCATGGTAGATATTGCTGATTACCTATGCTTTTCATTACCAGCAGGACCCCTGTGTTACGGGGTATGTCAATATTCCTAACTAAAAGTAAATGACACTTCCCCCCTTTCTTGTAGATAGGAGTGGCATTTGGGACTCATGAAGAAGTGATTGGGTGGGATATTTTAGAAAACTTCTGTTGCCGTTTCTTCTTTCTGTGCCAACATTTGAATGTTATGGTCAGAGTTCCAACAATGAGGGAAAAGCCAAGAGAATCGCAAAGCTGTCACCCTGAATTTTTTGAGTACTTGGAACCACACCAGCAACTACTCTGCTCCAGGCTTCTCATTCTGTGAGAAAGGTAGTCTCTTTATGGTTTTAAGTCATAGTGGTTGAGACAACTTTCCTGGAAGATGAGTGCCACGATTAGCCAATAAGCTGCCTGCAGGAAGGGCCCTGGGAATCTCTTTGCCCATCTAGGCACGGAATGGAGGGAAGGTCACCCTGCCTCTGTCTGGGTGCCCTAGTCATGAAGAGGCAGAAAACAGGAAGTTCAAGAGAGGAAGCAAAAGGAAGGATGTCTCTACTTCCTGCATTTTAAAACCTACTTTGTCTGCTCATAGTTGTCAAGAGGATGTGGGCAGAGTGGCACTGGTGTGGGGAGAGAAGGTTCAAGATGGTCTCACTATAGCTCTTATTTCTGAATCTCTGTCTTTACATTTTGCTCCTGCTACTAATTGATTCTGCTGCAAATCCTCTCTCTGCCTCATATTCAGAAAGGGAATCTAAGTTGTCTTGTGATCACAGAGCAAGCCACTTCACAAGAGGCCGGTTGAAATAAGGATTAGCTGTCTTTGGGTTATGTGCTCATGCTCGGAAGCTGGTACCGCCATGGGATCTGGTGATTCAGGACATATATAAGATGACTTTCCTCAGCAGGGACCTGGGGAAGGCACTCCTTTAGAGGGGTCTCTGGGCCCGTCTTCAACTTCACTTTTGCCCACTAAAATGAATTAAGTGTGGGCATGTTGCTTCCCGGAGAGCAGAGCAGAGCAGAGAGGGAAGCATGTGGAGATAGAGGCTGAGCCAGAGAGAGGGCAGCAGTGACAGAGAGAGCCTGTGCATGGCTCTAAGACATTGTCAGTGCCTTTAAGACATTTCCTGTGGCTTTCTTTTCACCTGTTTTCCCTTGGGGCGAGGGCCAAGGGGGAGGCATACTTACTAGGATCTCATCACAGGGGGACATTTCTGTAGACCTGAGTATTTTGTGTCAAAAAATATCATGCAAATTTGCATGCTATTACTTTATCCTGTCACTTTTTTCATAATTCAAAATACTGATCCGAATTATTTACTCTTCTCCAGTGCTCCTGGACTAAAATGGAATGTCCGAGAAAAGCATGTTATGTACCTCTCAGCACATCACCACATCAGCCTAGGTTGCATGTGTCCTGATCTAAAAATACAGTTCTATGGGGATGCCGAACAATTCAGAGACTTTGTGGAGATTTCAAGGTGATTATTACAAGTGGTTGTAAAAGCCAGAACCACATGGATAGTAGCAGGGTATGTTTTGACTGGAGTGGGTCGGGATTTTCGGTGCAGATATTTACACGGAACAAAGGGAGAAAGTAAGAGCCTGTCACAGCAGGCCCAACGCAGGCTGTGTGGTTGCCAGGCAAGGAAACGCCCAGAAACCGTCTGGAAGAAAGGACGACGACGACGGTGGTGGTGGTGGTGGTTGGTAGTCGAAGAGCAGAGCTGACATTTTGGCGAAGAAGCGGGAGCATCAGGTGAGATTCAGTTGTACCTTGGCTTTCACAGAAATAGGAAAAATTGTGGCACCGAGTCTCTGCCGTTCCTTCTTTGGATTTGAGTGGTCTCTTATTTCTGCCACTTTCTACATGTTATTCCATCCCCTTCTGGGTAAACAAGTGTTTTCAGTGAAGCTTTCGTTTCTCTTGATAACATGACACGGCCCCACCGACTTAGCGCCCAGTGCAACATGATTCAGACTCTGTGTCTAAAACCCTAATTTCGGAGAGAGGGACTCCACTGGACCGGGTTGGGTCAGCTGTCCAGTGCTGTGACCGGGGGGTCGGGGTGATGCTGGGCTCCCTTGCCGGTGTGGGCAGGTGTTCTCTGGGCCTGGGGCAGGGGAGCCGTGGTGGAGACCATGGGAATCTCTAGTACAATATTTGGGCTTAAGGAGAAGTGGCCATCTGCAAGGTGTGGATGGTAGAATTTGATAACTGATAGGGTCCGAGATGTTCCCCTTTGGGAGACGTGGTCGAGAATAAACTTGGAACTGGTTGAATGAACGAATACATATTTCGTCTGAAAAAGAAATTTCTGTATTTGCTGAAGTATTTACCGACTTCAGAGCCTGTGAACGTCAGACTCCTGTATTGTTTATTTATTATTTTATTTATTTTATTTTATATTATTTTTGAGAGAGAAAGAGATAGATGGGGAGGGGCAGAGACAGAGGGAGACACAGAATCCGAAGCAGGCTCCAGGCTGTGAGCTGTCAGCACAGAGCCGGATACGGGGCTTGAACTCACGAACTGTGAGATCATGACCTGAGCCGAAGTCAGACATTTAACCGACTGAGCCACCCAGGTGCCCCTGGACTCCTGTATTGAAATGAAATTACTGCAAGTTTGACTGTGCCATTCTTTGAGGGGCCTTTACCGAGTCATTTTTCTTCGTGTCTCTTTCCTCATTTTTTCCATGGGGATTAAAATACCTGCCCTATCACATGGGCTTGTTGTGATGAAAGAAATAACGCAGTTTAAAGTGCCCTGAGAACTACTCGGCGTGACGTAAATCGACGCTTTACGACGCACACGTGAATAATAGGTCACGTATTATTCCTAACAACGCCCTCCTTGGACCCACACCTGCGGGCACACGTGTGTCAAACTGCTGACTAATAGGTATTTCCCAAGGGGAGGAAATGCCGTAATGCTCAGCACTGGCCACTTGTACCGCCCCCACCTTTCCTCTGAACACTTCTGAGCAGAGAAATCACTCCTACTCCAACCAGGAGTTTCCCCACCCCCCGGGTAGCCTCTGCTGTGAAGAGCTTACACTTGGAACAAAAGAAGGAAGACCAAGGACAATACAACAAAAGAGGTACAACTTAAAGCTTGTGGGCTGTAGTGACCATGAGAGACGACTTGTGACAGGAAGGGTGTGGATGGCATGTGCTTGTGAGTGTGAGTGCCCTAGTGTGTGCGTGTGTGTGCAGGGGGGGCGGTGGTCCTGTAGAACAAAGTTCTGGGCTAGGCCTGGCTTTCCTCCACCCTCCTGGGCCCTGGGAATATGTGGGAGCCAGTGGTCCATGGAGGGAAGAGCCCACCTCTTCCAGCCCAACCCTCCCGTGGGGTTCTTCCTGGCGGCTGGTGGGCTGGAGGAAGAGGATTTTGTTTCTTGTTTTTTTAAGGGGGGGGAGGGGCACAGAGAGAGGGCGGGGAGTGTGTGTGTGTGTGTGTGTGTGTGTGTGAGAGAGAGAGAGAGGGAGAGAGGGAGAATCCTAAGCAGGTTCCACGCTCAGCCAGGAGCCCAATGCAGGGGATCCCACGACTCCGGGATCATGACCTGAGCCGAAATCAAGAGTCCAAAGCTCAACTGACAGGCCACCCAGGTGCCCTGAGGAGGAAGAATTCTAAACAGAATTGAAGCTAATGCCACTGCGTGTTGGATTTTCTTTGACTTTATTTTCAGAAAAGATCAGTTAGGGAGAGACTGGAAGTCAGTCAAACTATCTCAGGTTAGGCTCAAAATAATACCATGTCATGCATATTGTTCCCTCTAATTTACAGAGAATTAGGTAACTAGGCTTCAGAGGATTTACATGAGTATAGCAAGTAAGTAGAGACTCTGATAGCCAAGCCCAGGCTAGTTTGATTCCAAACACTATGCTCTTTCCAGGACGCCAGATGGGGGGAACCACTAAACCACCATCTGAAGATTTCACATGGAAACACTCCCCATGAGATGACTTATCTCTAGTCAAACACTGCATGCAACTGTTTCAGATTAACGACCTATCAGGGATATCTTACCCACCCAGTTTGTTGCTGGCAAAATACAAGCGGATGCATATCTTGTTTTCTATGGGATTTTCTTCCAGGAAGGGAGAATCTGATAATGCGTTCAGTGCTAGGAAGTTGGAGACACACACTACCAGTGCTCAGCTGTCTCTTCTTAGCTCCATCCCTACCAGGGGCTGGCTCTGATGGAGCCTTTGAGGGAACTCAGCCAGTAGGGGCTTGATGAGCGGCTAGCACTCTTCAGAGCTCTTAGGGGTATGCACGTCTATAAAATAGATCCATATACTTTTTTTTTTAAAGGAGGCATTTTCTTTAATTTTTTAATGTTTACGTATTTTTAAGAGATTGAGAGAGACAGAGCATGAGCATCAGAGGGGCAGAGAGAGAAGGAGACACAGAATGCGAAGCAGGCTCCAGGCTCTGAGCTGTCAGTACAAAGCCCGATGCGGGGCTCGAACTCATAAACCACGAGATCATGACCTGAGCCGAAGTGGGATGCTTAACCGACTGAGCCACCCAGGCGCCCCATGGATCCATATACTCTTGAACGTACTGTTACTTGAGTAGTTCAGAAAGGGGGAAACATACATCAACATGAATTGAGTGTTTAGAGAAATTTCGTGGGAAGTGAGTTTAAACTTGGCTTTGCGGTAAGAGCAGAGTTTACAGGAAAGAGCAGGAAAACAGGGGACAAGGATATTTCAGGTTGTACCACATATGCAGAAAGAGCCGTGAGCCAGGCTGATTGGTGAATGCTGAAAAAAATATCGGAATGGTAGAATCGAGAATGAACAAGTGACCTTAAGGAGAAAGAGGCGTTTGCAATCTATCCTGGGGAACAGACTCTGACTCTTTTAGGGTTTAGGAGAGAAGCCAGAAGCAAGTGTCGTTTCGGGAAGGTCAGCACGGGGAGAGACAGGTGTTCTCATCAGTACTGGCCAGGTGGTTGACCGCTCTCCTGATCTTTAGATCTCTGGGCGGTAGAGTTGCCCATTTCTGTGTCACGCCAATGGACAGGCAGCTTGTGCAGCTTCCAGAGTTCACTGCTGATACAAACTTGTCTGTTTGGAGGTGTGGGGGGACTAAATATTCTGACCAAATTTTGAAGCCTGGGCAGAGAGCTCAGAAATCTATTTCATGCTCTGACTGCTCTGGGCAGTTTCCTATCTGTGATGGTTCCCTGTGGCTCAAGGCTAGAATCTCCACAGTGTGACTCCAATGTGTTTTGCCAGTAGTGTCCCTGACTCTCCCGCAACCATCTTCGCTGGCCGTATCTTTTTGCTGTGGTTTCTAAAACAAGTCCTGTTCCTCCTAACCTCTGAGCCTCGCATATGCCGATCCCTCGGCTCAAAATGTCTTTCCTTCTTCCCTGCCCGCTCCCATCTGTCCATGCCTCCGCTTTCTTTCTCGTCTCTCCCAATGGTGTACTTAGTCAGTGCTGTCTTGTCTTTTGTACAGTAGCCACTTGACTTCTTACATTCTCCTGGCCATGAGGTTATGGGAACACCGCTCACATTCACGTGCTAGTGCGGGTTGGAGCAGACCGCCTGGGTTTGCATTGCGGTTTCACCTCTTGCTGGTTACATAAGTTAGGGCTCTCTGTGTGTCTCAGGTTTCTGGTCTGTGAAACTGGGATGACGGTTGCTCCTTCAGAGGGTAGTGAAGAGGAGGAAATAAAAACCATGCATGTGAACCCTTTAACATAACGCGTAGGATCCAGGAAGCATGCGTGTTGCTGCTATTCTGATAGTGTCTTGTTTATAGCACACATACACCTATCTGTCGAATTGGCCTGTGTTTTGGAAGTGGTCAGTGTTGTGTTTTCAGGGGGTGGAAGCAAGGACAGGAGGTGATGAAAGTCTAAATAAGGGTTCTGTCTAGGGAATGGGGGATGGGGAAGGAGGTTTTGGCATCACGTTATGGTCCCTGTATCTGCACGGCCTCCATGGCTCCTGAATAGACGTGTTTTCCTGACATCCTCAGGCCAGGTAAGGCTGTGTCGCTAGGGCAGCAAACGCCTCTATGCACCATGGTCCTCGTACCTCAGCCTGGCCTGAATCATCTCTTTTGTTTTCATCCAGGGGCTAAACTTTTATTTTTGATTTTTATAGTTTATTTATTTTGAGGGAGAGAGAGAGTGTGCACACACACATGCACATGAGTGGGGGAGGGACAGAGAGAGGGAGAGAGAGAATCCAAGGGAGGCTCTGCACTGTCAGCACAGAGCCCGATGTGGGACTCACGCTCATGGCCTATGAGATCAAGACCTGAGCTGAAGTCGGACGCTTAACCCGTTGAGCCACCCAGGTGCCCCAGGGATAAACTTTTAAACTGTTGCAGTCAGGCAACAACATAGATGTCAGTAGCCCAAGCCAAGTAGGTGCTTGATGAGTTTTCTTTTTTAAACATCAGTGAGTACCTACGGCATTCAGAAACCTGATTTGGGAGCAAAGGAGGTATTGGCATAGTTGAAGGTTGCCTTGGGTTGGGAGTGCAGGGTCTGGGCTCCAGTCATGGCTGTGAAGATGCAAAATAATCTTAATAAATGTGACTGGCTTAGTGAGTAGCTATTAGGTAACACCGAGTCTTCTACTTGTATTATAGCATTTGTCTATCTCCTTCTAATGTGACTGAATAGGATCGTTTCCGGCTTCCTGTAGGTTGAGGACATTGAGGCCTGTGCGGCTGTGCGTCCGCAGCCAGTATGCAGACCTGGGCTTGGAATTCAGGTTTGCCCGATGTCGTATCTGGACCTTCTGTCACTACGCTTATGCAAACCTCACAAAGTTCCTGGGCCCCAGGTTCTTCATCTGTATAATGCGGGGACGGTTGCTGGTGTTCCTTAGACATAACACCAGATGCCCCAATCCACCTGGTCTCTAACGCTGAGCAGACAAGCATTCGGATGGCACTTCAGGCCCTTGCTGCTGCGGGGCCGTTGTGAATCTCGGCCACATAATGTAGACAGAAGGCCTTGGTGCCCCGCAGGCCTCCTTGCTCCTTAGTTTCCCTTCCCTTCCTCTTTTAGCTCTAAATTCTCTGACTCGGTGATGCCAAAGGAATATGGTAGGTGTGTGTTTC
The DNA here is from genome assembly GCF_028749965.1 of Puma concolor. Classification (NCBI taxonomy): domain Eukaryota; kingdom Metazoa; phylum Chordata; class Mammalia; order Carnivora; family Felidae; genus Puma; species Puma concolor. The sequence goes on along the minus strand of NC_141668.1, from coordinate 13,412,627 downwards.
CCAAAATCTGGTCTTCAGGCTTCGTTGGCTCCTGACATTTCACTGGTGGTCAGTGATGAAAAAAATAAGGACAAGTAAGTAAACTGTTCAAAAAGATAAATTGATTCCATTTTAGTAGTCTATGTCCCCTATAAACTGGCAATGATAATAAATCATGACTTTAGCTTTTCCAGGTGATAGGCACAATTTATAGATTTAGGTCTAATGGCCCAAATTTTCCTGAATTTTCACTGGTCCATAAAAGCAATTAACTGTCTAGGAATCTAGGAATAACAGTTGGGTGGGGTTTTTTACACTCTCTATGCTGAAGAGAATTTTTTTTTTTTATTTCCACCATGTCACAGACTGAGATTTTTGTAAACTTAAGATACAAATGAATTACAAGAGAAAGGAAATGAAAAACCAGGCATACACAAATACCCACTCCATTTTTTAATTATTAGGGTCAAAGACCATAAAATTATTCTGTCATATTGCAGCAAAGCCTTCTAATTTTAGTACTTATTTCCTTGGGACTAGCAAAAACAGGCTTATGGGTCACACTTGGAGGGGCACATTTGAGGGGAGATCTGCCAGGAAATTTTAGAGCAGCGCTCTAAAATCCTGGGATTCGTGGATATAATTCAGATATAATTCATGGATGTAATTCAGAAAGCAAGTGAACTTAGAAGGGGCAATATTTATGTATTTTTTCTTTGCTAAAATCCAGCTAAAATTTGTCTTTTAAGTATAAAGTGAGGTCACAAACATGAGTAGTGTTAGAGGTACCTAAGAATTTGGTTCCAAGAGAAGATGTAGTTACTTTTGTATCATATTTTGAAGATAATCTCAAGATACTATTTATACTTATCACTGTTAGTCCTCTTACTAGATTTGTTAGCTAATATATCATTAAAGAAACACATGCATTGTTATATTGCAATTAAAAAAATCCTCCGGGGGCACCTGGGTGGCGCAGTCGGCGTCCGACTTCAGCCAGGTCACGATCTCGCGGTCTGTGAGTTCGAGCCCCGCGTCAGGCTCTGGGCTGATGGCTCAGAGCCTGGAGCCTGTTTCCGATTCTGTGTCTCCCTCTCTCTCTGCCCCTCCCCCGTTCATGCTCTGTCTCTCTCTGTCCCCCCCCCCCCCAAAAAAAATAAATAAATAAACATTGAAACAAAAAATCCTTGGGGTGCCTGGGTGGCTCAGTCTGTTGAGTGTCTGACTTCGTCTCAGGTCATGATCTCATGGTTTGTGAGTTTGAGCCCCGCATCGGGCTCTGTGCTGACAGCTTGGAGCCTGCTTCAGATTCTGTGTCTCCCTCTCTCTCTCTGCCCTTCCCCTGCTCTCTCTCTCTGTGTGTCTCTCAAAAATAAACATTAAAAATTAAAAAAAAAATTTTAGTAACTAATTCAATCAAATCTGTTTTCTTTGTATCCTTATGTATTTTGTCTCATGCTTTTGAAAATATAATTTTAGGGGCGCCTGGGTGGCGCAGTCGGTTAAGCGTCCGACTTCAGCCAGGTCACGATCTCGCGGTCCGTGAGTTCGAGCCCCGCGTCAGGCTCTGGGCTGATGGCTCGGAGCCTGGAGCCTGTTTCCGATGCTGTGTCTCCCTCTCTCTCTGCCCCTCCCCCGTTCATGCTCTGTTTCTCTCTGTCCCAAAAATAAATAAAAAACGTTGAAAAAAAAAATTAAAAAAAAAAAAAAGAAAATATAATTTTAGGGATGCCTGAGTGCCTTAATCGGTTAAGCATCCAACTCTTGATTTCAGCTCAAGTCATGATCCCAGGGTTGTGGGATCGAGCCTCGAGTCAGGCTCTGCACTCACAGCATGGAGCCTGCTTGGGATCCTCTCTCTCCCTCTCTCTCTTCCCCTCCCCCCTTCAAAATACATAAATAAACATTTTAAAAAAATAAGAATATAATTTTAAGAGAGGTTCCCGGAGGCACCAGACTGCCAAAGGATGTCCATAGCACAAAAATGCTTGCGGACAACTCTTCTAGAGACCAGAGAAGACCATTCTAAAAACATTTTCAAAATTATTTCCTTCAAATCACAGATTAGAAGGTTGTGTTAGTAAATGTCAATGGGACACTGAGATGGTTTCTGTTTTGCTTTTTATCATCTACTGGTTGCGTCGGTCTGTGTTCCCTCGCGAGGCGCCTGAACGTGCTCTCCTCTGAATGTACATTCGGCACCTGGAGGGGTCAGAGAGGGTCAGGACGATCACGTCTTCCTCCAGGTTCTTAGGAAGTTCTCGGAGGAAGACCATGATTACTAATTAACTAGCAAATCTGATCTTGAGAATGAAAGCTGGGCAGTCATCTGCATTTGAAACCCATTGGCGTGGACACAGTAACCGCTCAGCAGGGCTGTGACTGCACTCTGTGGACTGTGCTCCTTGTTTCTCTTACTAGGCCGTCCTTCGGGAGAGTGGCGACAGTGGTAGGAAGTGATGAGGTATGTTTGTGAACGGTGTGTTTATTTATGGCTCTAGATGTGTGTGTGCAAGTGTGTGTGGACTGGTGCTGATCTCCTTTAGTCAGACCGTCCTTGCCACTGATGAAACACAGAACTACACAGCAAACATAATTACACAAACACACACTGAAAACAAGGTTCAACTCATTTAATTTTTTTTCTTGCTCTGTGTGTGTGTGTGTGTGTGTGTGTGTGTGCTTGCGTGCATGTGTGTGCCTTCTTCTGGACCAAGGCTGGGTCTACAAGCCCTACTGTAGGTAAGCCTTTGTGCATGTGTGTGTTGTGTGTGTGCATTTAGGGGAGGGTGATGAAAGAACAAATACTCGAGGTAGCAGTTCTTCCTGATTCAGGAGGTGAGGTGGGGGAAGGGAGGCAGAGGGGTTAGAATAGAGTCCGTCAGGACATTCCTTCTGGAAGGATGCTGAGTTGTGGTTGAGCGGTGGTAATTAGAGAGTCCATTGTGGTCAGGAAATTGAGAAATCTATTGCTACCTCCATGAGTTGGGTGCCTCAGTGATGGAATAAAGAATTATTCTAGGGAAGAGTCCAGGTAGTGTGTGAGTTACAGGGGCGTGGGCAGGTGTTGGTGTGCGGGGGGCTGTGGGGAGTGTGAGAGACTTCCTGTGGAGTCAGAGAGGAGGGCACGGAGGGGAAGACACAGGGCCTGCACTGGCAGCCTTGTGTGAAACAGAACGAAGTGCTGAGGGAAGGGGAAGGCGGCAACTTGTTGCTGATGGTCTCTCTCTGGTAAAGCCTGAAGAAAGCTGGGTCCTCACTGGTGCTAGACCCATGTGGGCATTTCCTGGTTACTGAGGTGGGAAGGAAGAGTTTCTGTTGGGGAAAGAGAAGGAGGCCAAGATCAGTTGCATGGGCTCACTAGAAAAGGCTACCAGTGGTCCCTGATATGGGGTCCGGACAGTGGCCTTCATGTGCCAAAGGGACCTCCTGCTGTCCACACTGGCTATTGCTCTGATGTCATGTTGCAGAACAGTGAGTGCACGTGTGCTGGGCCGGGTGGGAGTGAAAGGGGAGGGGTCTGTGGTTTGTTGTGCTGGGCAGGGCCAACGTGTATCAGTGACCACATGATGCACAAGGACATTCTGTCCTTTACCCCACTTTTAAGACAGCTCATCACTATTTCACTCATGCTTAGACACGCGATGTCAGTGATGTTTTTGTTGTCAACCATTCCCTTGTAAAATGAGCTTTGATGAGCTGATAAAGTTACTTTACAAACTGCTCCATAAGCGTGGAATACCCGTGAGCTGGTGGACTTGGAAGAAGACAGTTTCCATTTAAAGTGGGTTCAGGAGTTAGCTGCAGAAGGTGACGAGGCAGAAAAGCCTTTGCCCACCCTGGTGCTGGGGTCATGGTAGGCCATATCTATCTTCTAGAGATGATCCCTTTGTGGTTCAGATGGGGAAACTGAGGCCCGGAGGGGTTAGACAGTAGCTGGGAGACAATGAACCAACCCAGTAAGTTTTGCCCAGAAATTTTGAGGAATAGCCATGCCTGGCTGGGCTCCTCTTTGAAAATTCTCAGTCTCTATAAAACTAACCCTCTCTTTTCCACTCGACCTCTTGCCTTGTGTTATCAAAGGATTTTTAAAAGAAAGGCTTAGATCATCATATGCAAATACAGACACTGTATTTGGAAAATATGACAATAGATTATCCAGTTTTCTGAAATTACTTTTGATAGCTATTTCAATAGTTCAGGCCCCTACCTGGTTTAATCTACCTGCTTTGCGTAAATAGTTATAACAGTACCAGGAAAATGACCTTTGGCAATTATTCATATAACCAGTTTATTTTATTTTATTTTTGAAATGTTTATTTATTTTTGAGAAAGAGAGAGAGAGAGAGAGAGAGAGCAGAGGACGGACAGAGAGAGAGAGAGAGAGAGACAGTGGATCTGAAACAGGCACTTTGCTAAGAGCAGAGAGCCAGGTGCGGGGCTCAAACTCATGAGCCGTAATATCATGACCTGAGCCGAACTCAGATGCTTAACTGACTAAGCCACCCAGGCACCTAATATAACCATTTTAATTCAAGAGGAAAAAATGACTGTTGGAGTCTGCACAGTTTACGTACAGTAATCGTTTGGTCTTTGCAAGTGAGCTCCTCCATGAGCAGTCTAATTGAAAGTGCAACCCTCACCCCCACCTTCCTTATCTTCCCCCTTCTCCATTGCACTTACCACAGCCTGACCTAGATGACAGGTGCACTTGTTTTGTTTATTGCATCTTTTTCTAACCACAAGAGCATAAGTCCCGTGAGGACAAGAAGCTTTATCTGTTGTGTTTGTTGTTGTAGAACCAGCTCCTGGAAGAATGCTTGGCACATTGTGGGAGCTTAATAAATAATTGAGGAGTGAATAAATACACTGCAATCAGATCTACCCTCCCCCCAAAGACATAGCATTGATAACTCGATGATGAATAATTATGGAAAGTGTGCATCAGCCGCTCGTTCTTGGTCTCATGGAGAACCCAACAGAGTGCTGTGGGCCACACCCTTAAAGTGAATTGACTTCTATGGATGCTTACAAAAGCACTTTTGAAGCCCCCAGGTGCTGTGGGGACTGAAATGTTGCAGAATTTTTGTTTCCTTTTTTCTCCATAAAGCTTCCAACCCCATGATTATCTCGGGAAGGACACAGCTATCTCTCATGTACCTCCTCTTAATTTAGCAGCCTTAATTATTCAGAAATACAGAAGTTTCCTGCATTGCTTGACATTTGGATTCAGACTCCCTGGTTTGAAGCTGAGCTCTGAGTGCTGGACCTTGGGCACCGTAACTTCTATCAAGCTCAGTTAACTATTGGTAACCTGGAGATAATTACAGTCCCTCCTCGTAAAGTGGTTGTGAGGACTGATGGAAATAATGCATGGAAGTATTTAGCCTTGTACCGTGCACATTCTGAGTACTTAGTTAATGACCCAGATACTGTCTGATAAAACTGCAATCTCACAAAAAGCCTGAGCTGGTGTACAACATGGGGCATTATAACTTAGACTACAGAGTAATGGTTGAAAATTCTGGCCGTGGAGTCCAAAGGCCAGTGTTGAAATTGAGGCTTTGCTTGTTATCCGCTGTGTGACATCAGGCAAGTTATTCGACCTTGCTGAAATTTTAATTTCCTCATCTGAAAGTGGGGCTGTCACAATAATTAACTTGGAGTTGTCATGAGGATTTCATGCAAAAAATTATGTAACCTTTTAGCACATTCACTCAATCATCATTAGTTATTTTTATCATTATCAAATTGCACAATTTTTGTTATGTGGAATAAAATATTTAAAGATTGATGACAGACTGCCAAATAACAGGTTTTTTTTTAACATTTTTCTTTTAAAAGCAATTAAAAGCAATTTAAATTACTCTCTTACTGTATTTGCCTTTTGCCATTTGTCTCGATTTTGTTTTCCTAAGTTGCATTCCTAAATTCGATTGTAGATTTCACCATCAAGATCTCAAGATCCCTGTGATTCAGAAAGTAATGTCAGCTAGAAGATGCTGAAGGTTTTTTTTTCAATAAGGTTTAAGGAAATGTTTCTCTTCTACAGGGAGAAAATAATTATTGTTGTTCTAGGGGTGCCTGGGTGGCTCAGTTGCTTAAGTATCCGACTGTTGATTTCACCTAAGTTCGTGATCTCATGACTCATGGAATGGAGCCCTGCTTCAGGCTTTACACTGACAGAGTGGAGCCTGCTTGGGATTCTCTCCCTCCCTCTCTCTCTCTCTCTCTCTCTCTGTCCCTCACCTCCTCTCTCTCTCTCAAAATAAACAAATATTAAAAAAATTATTATCATTGTTCCATAGAACAGGTAACCATATTTAAATATATGACACAAAAAGACTTTTGATAAGAGGCAGAAAGATTTTTTTAAATGCAAATGATACATTATTCAAGAAATCTTATTATCCATGCCTATTAATTATCTATTGCTGCATAGTAAATTACTCCCAAATTTCACAGCTCAAAACAAGAAATATTTTTTATTTCACAGTTTCTATGGGTTAGAAATGCAGGAGCAGCTTAGCTAGGTGGTTCTGGGTCAAGATGTCTCATGAAATTGTGGCCAAGATGTTGCCAGGGGCTGTAGTCATTTGAAGGCTTGACTCGGCCTGGAGAACCCACTTCTGAGATGACACCCTCCCTTGGCTATTGGCTAATGGCCTCAGTTTCTCGCTGGTTGTTGGACCTTCTCATAGGCCTCCTTGAGTGTCACTATGACATGGAAGCTGGCTTCTCCAAGAAACGAACCAAGAAAAAGAGCAAGGAAATGATCCAAGAGAAATAGAAAGGAAGAAGCTATAGTGCCTTTTATAATCTAGCCTTGGGAGTCACACACCATTCCTTCCACCACATTCTGTTTGTTAGAAGTGAGTCACTGAGTCCAGCCTACTCTCAAAGAGTGAGGGACAGGGGATTTGACTCCCTGTCTGAAGGGATGAATATCAAAGAATATGTGGACTTTTTTTAAAAACCACCATATCAGGGGCACCTGGGTGGCTCAGTCAGTTAAGCACCTGACTGGCTCAGGTCATGATCTCGCGGTTCATGAGGTCAAGCTCCTCCATGATCTTGCGGTTCATGAGTTCAAGCTCCCCTTTGGGCTCTGTGCTGACAGCTCAGCCTGCTGCAGATTCTGTGTCTCCCCCTCTGCCCTCCCCCATTCACTCTCTGTCTGTCTCTCTCTCAGAAATAAACATTAAAAAAAATTTAAAAACCTACCATATCATAATTTTGAAAAATAATGATTTTTATTTTATTGCAACACTTTACTCACTCCTGTCTATGGATATTTACACTATTCTCAGTCTTTTGCTGTTATATATGTTTCGTATCAGCCGCAGTGAAAAACCTTGATCTTATCTCGATGTGCAAGTGTATGTGTGGGCTAAATGTGTACAAAGGAAATTCCAGATTGTATGTGGTTTTAATAGTTTTTGTCAAATCTTCATTGTGTTTACGGTTTGACTGTGGGTACAACGTGTGGGTACCTTTTACTTCATAGTGTCTCACATAGTGCGTTTATAAACATTGGAGAAACTTAACATAAGCAATCTCCTATCTCACAGCTACTAGCAACCATCAAAGGGAAGAAGACACAACCACTCAGATAGGCGTTCTGATAACTCCTGTCCTTGCCAGTGAACATGAGATCACTCTTTACCTCACTAGCCAACTTCATTATATCAGGCATGGAAGGTTATTAATTTTTATGGAATTTTATATGCAAAATTAATATTACGGGATACCTTATAAGGCCTTTGGGAGTGTGAGGTATTGGGGACAGAACAGGTAAGAAAGATTGGAGTTGGGTAATTTAGTTTAGAAGAACCAAAGTCATCCTCATAGGGAAAGGTACAGCCGCCACATTTCCTTTCACAAAGTAAGAGGGCATTATATTGACAAAGAGCAATTTCTTTTTATTTTTTTAACGTTTATTTTTGTTTTGAGAGAAAGAGAGAGAGAGAGACAGACCTTGAGTGAGGGAGGGGTAGAGAGAGAGGGAAACACAGAATCCAAAGTAGGCTCCAGGCTCCGTGCTGTCAGTACAGAGCCTGACTTGGGACCCAAACTTGCAAACCATGAAATCATGACCTGAGCTGAAGTCGGACGCTTAACCGACCAAGCCACCCAGTCGCCCCAATAAAGAGCAATTTCTCATCAGTGTATAGGAAGCGAATCCTCTTGTCATTTAACCCTTGGTGAAGGACCGTGGAGAATGTGGAGCTTGCATGGGGACGCACTGATTGGGTAGAGAACGAGGCTACAAGGCAGAATGAAACAGTAAGTTTCAGATTCCCAAGCTGGGAGCGTTAGATTGAGGCCTGAGGGAAGAAGAACCGGGCTGTGCTTTTTGAGTGAAGCTAGCATGATTTACAAGACAGCGTGGGAGAGGAGCTGTGGATGTGGGTGCAGAAAGTGGGTCTTGAACGGACAAGACTGACACTTTGCCTCCCATTGTTTCCTCCTGACTTCGTGCGCCTGTGTCTCAGGTAGTGAGTGATTCACCCAACACGTGAGGCTCTAAAGCGCTTAGCAGCTAGGAGGGTAGATCAGAAAGGGTTCATAAAGACAGGAGCCAGGAACACACATCTGCCATTTCGTGAAACACTGAGTGAGATGAGCTGCCACACTCACTGAAAGTGGGGTGAACATATGTCTTAGGAACATCCTGCTTCTTACCCAGCACCCACTATCTTCTCTAAGGCAAATAATAACATAATGACATGTAATGCTTTGAAATGTGAAGTGTTTTTATTTGATTTTCACAATAAGAAAGTGATGATAGGTAATAATTACAATAGGTATTGTTAGTTTCACTTTTTACAGATAAGAAAACCAAGACTCAAGGGGCACCTGGGTGGCTCAGTCACTTAAGCGTCCGACTTCAGCTCAGGTCATGATCTCACGGTTTGTGGGTTTGAGCCCCACATCGGATTCTGTGCTGACAGCTCAGAGCCTGGAGCCGGCTTCGGATTCCGTGTCTCCCTCTCTTTCTGCCCCTCCCCTACTCACACTCTGTCTCTCTCTCCTTCAAAAATAAATTAGCATCAAAAAAAATTTCAAAGAAAACCAAGACTCAGGAGTATTAGGGAAATTCTTTTGACTATGACAGCAAGAAATGGTAGGGCAGGAAGTCAAGCTCCAGTATTCTCATGCCCTATTTAGCATGTTCTTTGTTCTGAGAAGGAGAACTTGGGGATAAGATGAAGGAAAATACTAATGAAATATTTAGCAGAGTAATCAACCAGAGAGTAAAATATTATTGATCAATAAGTATTGATTACGCAGATTCTACCAGTAGATACTTAAGGAAATAAAGAGGAAGAAGCAGGCATAATTTTTATGCCCTGGGAGCTCACACTTTGAGGAAGAAAAGGAGAAGAAAAGGGTGTGCCTAAGGAAGTAGACACACCTTTGGGAAGAACACCTTCGGAAAACTTACGTGCTTGACCACAAATGAGCTGGGGGTAGAGAGAGTACATTGACATACTAGGGGTGTTTTGATGGGGTTGATAATTTCACAAGGGACCATCCATCCCCTAAGACTCCCTCCAAATGTGTTATTTGGTTTTTTGTTTTTACAGTCTCCAACTTAATATTTGCCCCATTTTTCACTGTCCTCAATTTATACCTGCCATTCCTCCTCCCACCCTATAAGATAGTGTCATATGATATTATTAAATACACTGATCAACTCAAAATTCCCAATGTGATTTTAAAACAGTAGTGGAGGGAACTGAATATCAAACTCATTTGGGGAACTTTTAAAACCTACCCAGAAAGGTTTAAGATGGTAGATGGATCATATGACTTTACCTGTTTTCCTTTCCAAACTTCCACTGATATTCTTATAAAGATGTACCAAATGAAATGAGTCTGTAACAAAATGGAAAAAGAAAAGCAGACATGACCGTTGTGCTGGGTATAGCAGAGCAGAGACTATCTCAGCTCATAATCAGCCTGAGGAAAGGGGTCTGTAGAGTTGGAGGCAGTTCTGCACAGAGAGATCACTGGGCCCTGAGCTAAGAGTAGGGAGGATAGAGCAGCAGAGGGGTATAACCAGTGTTCAGCTATGATTGGACTTAATAAACGGGCTGTGAAGAGCATTATCTTCCAGAAAGTGGATTTACTAATGTATGTTCTCCTTATAAAGAGATGGTTTCCAGCTATTTCTTTTTTATGTTTACAACTCATATGAAGGCTGTTATTCATATGAAAAATAGTTACAAAGGTCATATGGAGAGGGAATGGCTGTATATTCTGAAAAAAATCTCCCTAGAGATAATGATTACCTCTCCTTAATACTTCAAAAATCGTTGATTAAAAGAAACCTTGACTTGGATCCTTTTGTAAAATAAATAACTGCATTCCAATTTATATTATTTTTTATATCCATTTCTTTCTTTTTCTTTTTTTCATTTGGATTCCTGTGGTTACTGGCAAGATTCCTGGGATGAAGGCACATGGTTTCTCATTTTGTCCCTCCCTTATCCCTCAGGAAAGAGGAATGAGGTCCCTGAAGTGCACCTGTGATATAGAGCATCTTATAGTGTTGTTTCCACTCAGTCTTGCTCCTGAATCAGCAAATACTCATTTAGAGCACATGCCAGGGGCATCCCATGAGGCACTGTGGAATTCTTCCCAACATTTTCCCCATCATAGAGCACAGAGAAAATGATGGTGGCATCATTAGGCTAACTGAAAGGGCTCTGGATTCCCAAAAGAGGCAACTCTCAACAGGAGAATGGCCCAGTCCTGGACTCTCTACCAGTGCCCCGCCCCCCCCAACCTGTCAACAGAACCAGGGAGTCAGTATCTCTGACTGTCAGGCTGAGACAGATAACTCAGGGAGGGGTGAGATATTCTCACTCACTGGCCTCTAGCAGCTTAAAACTTAGGAGAGGAAGACAGATTGTCCTCAGAGTTATGAGTATAGATACAGATAGATTGCTTGGGAGCAAGAGAGGGAGGGAGGGTTAATTTTAAGTCCCAGAAGAGATGTTGTTTGAACTGAAGAAACACGATTCTTGTAAGTGTAGAAGATAGGGTTGGGGGAGGGTGTGGGTTTTGCTGTAGTCATGAAGAGAAGCATGCCTTTGGAGTATAGACTTAGAGTGAATTTCAGCTCTACTGTTTATCACTGCTGATAAGTTTTATACCTTTCTGACCTCTGTTTCATTGCTCATAAAATAGAGATGAATAATACCTGTATTTCAGGATTATAAAGATGACTAGTAATGTTTGGAAAATACCTGGAATACAGAAGCCCCAAAACCTTAGCTAGAGTGATTATTAAGAGTTAGACTATAGGGGCGCCTGGGGGGCTCAGTCAGTTAAGCATCCGACTTTGGTTCAGGTCAGGATCTCATGGTTTTTGGGTTCAGGCACTGTCAGTGCTTGGGATGCTCTCTCTTTCCCTCCCTCTCTGCCCCTCTCCTACTTACTCTCTCTCTCTCAAAATAAATACATAAACCTAAAAAAAAGATTTAGACTACAGATGATACCATTTCATCTTGTAAGTAACGGCAGCCATTACAAACTCATGAAGCATCAAAACCGCTGGCCTTGCACATGGAGCAATTCATTCCTATAACTTAAGGGGATACAAGAAACTAGTTAGATTAATGAAACTCATTTTAGAAATTATTCTGTCACACCATCGAATGTGACAATGGATTTGTTCCCTGCTTCTATGTAGGATCTTACAGGGAAATTTCTTTTTCCATTCTGCGTGATGTATTGATTGTAACTCATCAGCTGCACTGTCTGTTGAGTGACACATTTCTGGATTATAGTATGGCTCTACAGAGTTTCTCATGCTTTTGAAGCAGTGCTGTATCTGTGTCTATAGATGTACATTCTCACCCAAAATGTGAAAGACAGAGTGTGCCCTTTACCTAAGAGGCAGTGAGGTCATAAGGACAATCCTTAAGGTGGAAGTCAGGATCCCTAATTGTGCCGTGGACTTGTCCTGAACCTTGGGAGTGTGTCATTTAAACACATAGACCCCCAGTCCTTTCACTGGTAAAATAGAAAATTAGCCTGGTCATTCTCATGTGTCAGTATTGTTGCAAATATAGAATGCAACATCCTGAGTAGGATGTTGCTATCTTAGGTCAACAGTTAGAATATTGCTGTGGTTCTCAAAACTTAGCTCAGCTAATGGCATGAAATGTCAAGCTTTCCCTTTCAAAGACAGCAAACATTATCTAATAAAATGCCATTGGAATTTTACACAAGTGGCCAAAAGATACGACTTAGTTAATGTTCAAGAGAGAATAACAAGAGAATGGTAGTAGCGGGTCAGAAGAAGGAGGTGGTAAATGCAGTGGCATCTGGGGTAACCCTGGGAAGAACGTGGAGTGGGTGACCGGGGAGTTATGTTCCTTGCTACTGATGGAGGGTAGTGCCACAGCTCAAGCCAGAATGAAAATTGTCCTTCACAAGGGACAAAGCCTCACAATGGAGGCACCGAGGGAAATTTCTAGAAAGGACGGCCTGCAAGGCATAATCCTCATCTGAACATGCACATGGTGTTTAGCTCCATGTCAGGAAAAAACCTTAAACGTGGTCTGTGCGTTTCTGGTCTAAGGGAACCTGCTCAGAGACCCAGTGACAGTGCCAGTCACGGTGGTTCCTGCTTTAACAGCTGCGAGTTCTTCCTTCCTTTAGTTCCTGTTTCGTTGTCAACATACTCACTCTTAGGAATGTGGTATTTTATTTTTTATTTTTTATTTATTTTTATTTATTTTTATTATTATTTTTTAAATATATGAAATTTATTGTCAAATTGGTTTCCATACAACACCCAGTGCTCATCCCAAAAGATGCCCTCTTCAATACCCATCACCCAGCCTCCCCTCCCTCCCACCTCCCCATCAGCCCTCAGTTTTTTCTCATTTTTTAAGAGTCTCCTATGCTTTGGCTCTCTCCCACTCTAACCTCTCTCTTTTTTTTTTTCCTTCCCCTCCCCCATGGGTTCCTGTTAATTTTCTCAGGATCCACATAAGATGAACACATATGATATCTGTCTTTCTCTGTATGGCTTATTTCACTTAGCATAACACTCTCCAGTTCTGTCCACGTTGCTACAAAGGGCCATATTTCATTCTTTGTCATTGCCACATAGTACTCCATTGTGTATATAAACCACAATTTCTTTATCCATTCATCAGTTGATGGACATTTAGGCTCTTTCCATAATTTGGCTATTGTTGAGAGTGCTGCTATAAATACTGGGGTACAAGTGCCCCTATGTATCAGTACTCCTGTATCCCTTGGGTAAATTCCTAGCAGTGCTACTGCTGGGTCATAGGGTAGGTGGTATTTTATGTTTTATTAGGACATTTGCCATGTTGCTGGGCTCCATATCTGGACCGATGGCGTCAGTATCCATCCCGAGAGCAGTTCAGCTGCTCTCAGGGCACAGGTCTCCCTTTATCTTCCCCTGGTATGACAAGGTTGAATGAGTGAGGATGACTTTGCCTAGTCCTCCCTTATTAGTGAGAGGATATTTCAAAGCCTACTTTATGCTCGACCTCTGAAGATGAAGGATAATGGATTTAGAGTTTGAATTCTATGAATCTTTAAGACACAAATTCTGACTTAAAATACTGTCCATATTTAGCGCCCCAACAAGACCAGCTTCCTGGTTGTCTCCAGCATGTAGTTTGTTTGGTAGGAAGCACTGAACTGGGGATCACAAGCTGCTGCCTCAGACTCCACAGAGGGAGGGTACCATCTGTGCGGGAAGTTCTCTGGTAGGAAGTTCTGGAAGTTAGATGTATTGAGGAGAGGGACACTCAGTTCCAAGACAGCTTATAGTGGCCATCAGTTGATAGGTATCAAGTCCTTTACGGTCTGGAAGGCAGTACCTTGAATCGAATCTGATGGAGATCAAGAGTGGATTGGAAGAAGGGGACAGGAATAGGTTGAAGTGAGTTTTGAAGATCGAGGTTGTGGTAAGCTCAAGAGTATTCTATTCATGAGGGACCCACCAAGAGCTGCCATGATAGGTACAGTAGCCTCAGAGAACTACATTCAGCTGTTTGGAAAATTTGGTTCTAGTCCTTGACCATGTGACTCTGAACAAGGCGCTTTGCTTACTGTGCCTTCGTTTATTTATGCATAAAATGAAGGGGCTTGAGTAGCTATTGGCTCCACTTCTAGTTTTTAACTTCATGGACACCACTTCTTAATATAGTTTGCCTAATAAAATGTGTTTATTACAGTTTATAAGCCTATAATAAGGTCACTGTTTCTGAAACATACTTGCATATCAGAATTATCTGTGGAGTTTTGTTTTTTTTTTTTAATCAGGTATCTAGGCCTTAACCCCAGAGATTCCAAATGCTGAACATCTGCTTTAAACTGCTGGGCAAAATATTTTAATCCCTAGTGAGGATTTATAACAACTTTAGGCATAGGTAAATGTGTTCTTTCTGTATTTGTTTGAAATTGACCATTCTCCCTGGGAATTCAGAGATAGCCACCTGGTCAGGATGACCCATCAGTTATATTCAGTTGTAGAATTCAACAGCTCTCATCCAAACTGTGGTTTCTAAATATTGTTCCCACTGAAAAGAACAAAGCCTCTTCAGAGACATTTGATTTGAGACTGGGGGCAGGAAATGTGCAAAATGAGCCTAGGTCATCAGTCATAACAGAGACAAGGAAACTATTAAAGACTACCAGGGACCGACTTGAAGAGACTCCCACTGGGTAAAGATGAGGCGAAATGAGCATTAATGATAATAATATCAATGTGTTAGCATAGATGTGTTTCAATCCATGAGTTCATAAAAATATTGGACAAATATTCTCACTGGTCCTCTTTGGAGGTTGCTAGGGCAGCAACTCCTTCTGAAAGCCAGGAAATAGAGTCAAATGTTGATTCTACCTCTCCTATATGCACTGTACCTTTATGATCCAAGTAATAGATGAGGGGAAATTTCTCTCTACAGTAATATTTTATCCAGTACATAAAGAATGGTAGAATTATAGTATCATTGTCACAACTAATCGAATAATGGATCTAAGAAATGCTTGCCAATGGCTATTACTATGACAAAAGGAGAATCTGCTAGATTTTATGTGTCTCCTGCTGTGAGCCATTCTTGCCAGAAAATCAAACCTGTATCTGGTCAAAACTCTAAATCTGATCATTAATTTACAGGAAATATAAGAGTAGAGAAACATGTTAGTTTATGGATGCAATCTAAAAAATCCAGATTGTGGGGAAATCAACAGAACAAACCTGTTGATTAAAAAACGTTTAACAGACACAAACCAATTACAATATATAAATCTTGCTTGCATCCTGATGAAAGTAGAACAAATTATAAAATATCACACAAGGAAGGAAATTTCAACACTGACTAGATATTTGCTGATTAAGGAATTATTTTTAAAATATTTTTGGTATAACAACAGTAAGTTATTTGGCTTTCATGAAATTTATTTGTAATGCTTAAATATTAAAGAAAAAATTTTTAAGTAATCTCTACACCCATCATGGGGCTCAAACTCACAACGCCGAGATCAAGAGTCTCACGTGCCACCAACTGAGCCAGCCAGGTGCCCCAATACTTAGATATTTTCAGATTAAAAGCCATCTAAGTAAGATTTGCTTCAAAATAATCCTGAGTTAGGGAGAGAAGTAACTGGAAATAAAGACAAAATGAGATTGGCCATGATTTGATCATTTTTTTTAACATTTATTTTTGAGACAGAGAGAGACAGAGCATGAGTGGGGGAGGGTCAGAGAGAGAGAGGGAGACACAGAATCCGAAGTAGGTTCCAGGCTCAGAGCTGTCAGCACAGAGCCTGATGTGGGGCTTAAACTCCATGAACTGGGAGATCATGACCTGAGCCGAAGAAGTCAGACACTTAACCAACTGAGCCACCCAGGCGCCCCTGAATTGGTCATTTTTAATCCAGGTGATGGGTACATCCATAAGGGTTTGTGAGTTACTCATATTATTTATGTTAGATTTAGATTTGAGCTTTGCCATTAAAAAATTACCAGCTCTATATTAAATAAAACTCAAATCTTAAATTCCCCCCTCTCCTTATTTTTGTAGATGGCAAGAAAGAAGTTGAAATATTTCACGAGTTTGGAGCTTATGCTCAGTGTTCTTCTGCTTGTGGTGTTTATCATCACTATTCCTCTGTTCGTGCTTTCAGCCATGGATTCTTCAGAATCTAAAGGTAACAAGGAACTCTGGTGTTCTCCCTCCGTGCGTTCGTTGCACTTGTCAGAGCAGTAACCTCATAAATGGCAGGGAAGTGATGCTCTCCTATACACTGGTGTGAGTATGTGTGAGTGTGTGAGTTTGTGTGTGTGTAGGGGGAGGGGGATGTGATATGTGCCTTGGTGAGTCCCTGACTGAAACTGTGGCAGCCACTTAGGTATTCTCTGTAGGCCTAAGGTGATACTTTTATTTCCCAGTTAACGCAGTGTAGGATTCCACAGCTGACTCTTCAAATAAATTTACTGAATTGCATTGAATAATTCTAACTTTGTTAACAATATTAATTAACCCTTATTAACTAATTACCCCTTATGTGCAAGGCAATTGGGTAAGTATATAATCAATTAAAATATTTTAGGCCAAAGTTCTGTTCTTTGAAAAATAACAACTACCAGAGTTATTTAATTAAAAGTTTGTTGAGCTGTCTTACTCTGAAAGAGGGGCTGGAGTGTGCTGAGTGGTTCATCTAGGAACAGCTTCTATGAACCAAGTGATGAAAGGTTAGTCTGTGGCTAGAAGACTTCTCTGCCCCTCCTACCTCCATCCCAGCCCTGACAATTTCTACTTTTGTGGGGAGTTAGAGCAAATGATCTCAAAGGTTGCTCAACTCTTAAGATCCTATGATCTCGAAGATGGAACCAAAATCCTTATGCAGAAACTGGCACAATGGAGTTCTCTTAATCCACCACTTTTGAATTGGAAAAGAAATGAAAGCTAATGGAAAGCCTCACTGTTTTGTCTTAATGTCCTTATTAACATTGTAGTGACCTAAATAAATCTCACTTCCTTATTTTAGAATGCAATAAGTGTGTCTTTTTTTTAATTTGACTGAGTTTTAAATCTGAATCAAGGTGCTTGGGCAGATCCTAACTGCCAGGGTTTTTTTTGTTTTTTTTTTTTTTTTTTAATTTTTTTTTTCAACGTTTATTTATTTTTGGGACAGAGAGAGACAGAGCATGAACGGGGGAGGGGCAGAGAGAGAGGGAGACACAGAATCGGAAACAGGCTCCAGGCTCTGAGCCATCAGCCCAGAGCCCGACGCGGGGCTCGAACTCACGGACCGCGAGATCGTGACCTGGCTGAAGTCGGACGCTTAACCGACTGCACCACCCAGGCGCCCCCTAACTGCCAGTTTTTAGATTGGTGGCCTCCCTTTACATTTTTTGTCATAAGAGGCTTTTATATTTACAGAAGTATGTCACCACTCAGAAGTATTCTGTGTTGAGGGAATGAACGCCCATTGACTGAGCCACCAGAATTGAGGTTATGATGATTAGGGCAGTGACGTTCAAGACAACCACATACACTGGACATGTCCTGTGTGCAAACCTATTGTGAACCAGCCGCTGGGGGGTGAAAATAAAGGACCAGAGCAGTCTGCAGATGTTTCTGTTCAGGGGCAGGTACTTAATACTTTAGATTTTGCAGGCCCTACGGTCTCTGCCAAAACTACTTACTTTTGCCATGGTAGCACAAAAGCAGATAGAGATGATACAGTAAAAAGTGGGTATGGCTGTGTTCCAGCAATACTTTATTTAAAAATCAGGCTGTGACCTGATTTGGCCCACAAGCTATAGTCTCCTGACCCCCAGACTGCAGAAGGTGGATTTGGTTCTTAGTAAATACAGTCAGCTAGAACAAAAATGAAGCTTTCTAAAGTGAAAGTATACATTCCAAAGACATCGGCCTGAAGCCCAATCAGTAGCGGAGTTCATACCATTGGAGGCGTTGAGAACTGTGACGATACTGAATGCCTGTGATATTAGGTCTGTCTGATGGTCATTTTATATTTGTTTGTGGGATATCCCAGACCCTGGGACAACGAGTACCACCCCGGGTTCTGCTGAGTGTCCAGTGGTCAATGAAGTGGAACGGATAAACTGCATCCCTGACCAGCCACCAACAAAGGTTTGAATTATGGATCTTGTTTGCACTTAAGAGTTTATGCCAGTGGGTAGTTTCTGTTGTTTATTTTTGTTGTTTTGTTTGTTCGTTATCTGTGTGTCGCTCCCAGAGAATTGCTTACATTGTAGCTACTGGTACCTCAGGCAAATGAATCCTGTATCCATGCTTGTATGGCCGTACAGCTTTGGGAGAGGAAGAGCTAGAAAATTCCTTCATGTTGACAGATTAAGTTAAGTATGAATTTCAGATAAACCAGAATGCATTTTTAGTATAAGGATGTCCCATGCAAGATTTGGGGCTTATTTATACTAAAAATAGATTTGTCTTTTTTCTGGGCAGCACTACTTGGTCACTGGTTCTCTCTCTCTCTCACTGCCTCTGTTTCTCGCCTTTCCTCTGTCTTTCTCCTGTCATGATTCCGAAAGGTTATCTAGGATCTACAATAAAAAGTCATACACATGCGTAAAACATTATTTAAAATAAGGACCAAGTTTTAAGAGCCATGTTTGGGATGGATGAAAACAAATACCAGGGTAAGACAGTGCTGGCATCTCAGTATTTACCTTGGGGCAGTATTTCTTGATCATCTGCTGAAGTCCTGTTGAATATTATGATTATAAAATTCATTGTATACACTGCGTCAGTTGCTTTTCACATTGAGAATGAATGAAAGCCAAATGCAGCCATCTGAGTGAAGTCCACTGATGTCAAACGGCACATTTGTATTGGACACAGATAGGATGCCCCCTGCATGGGATGCCTGGGCATGAGGCACTCTCATGTGTGTCTGTCCAGCCATCCTGTTGTTTGTACACTGGGATAATCTGTGATGCTCTTGAGAATGGCTGTTTTGGTTTATCTGAAGGTCCTAGTACCAAAAGACATTTTTCTTTTCTATTTTTTTTCTCTCACACTTCTGGAGGCTAGAAGTCCCAAGTCAAGATGCTGGCAAGGTTGGTTCCTTTTGAGGGCTCTCAGGAAGAAGCTGTCCGTGCCTCTCTCCTAGCCTCTGGTGGTGGTGGTCAATCCTTAGCATTCCTTGCCTTGTAGCTACATCACTCCAATTCTGTCTCTGTCTTCACATGGCTTCTCCCTGTGTGTGTGTCTGTGCTCAAATTTCCCATTTCAAAAATACTTGGCATGTTGGATTAAGAGTTTAATCTACTCCAATATGATCTCACCTTAACTAATTACATCCGCAACAATCCTATTTCCAAATAAGATCACAAGATGAAGTAGTAAGGATCAGGACTCCAACGTGTCTTTTTTGACAACATAATTCAGCCTATAAAATGCAAAGTCACGTACATGGGAACTATGGAAAGTGGGAATTGTTACAACTTGAGCCTTTGGTGTTGACTGACTGGGCGTAGATGCTGAGTCAGTGAGAAGCAACACAGCATAGAAACCGACGAGATCAGCCATAAGATGTGATGGACTGGGGTTGAGGAGAGTGGGAAGTTAAGGCAGAGAAGGGAACCAGAGCCAGATAAGTAACTTGGCCTAGAGAAGATGTCTAAGATTGGAGCGGAGTGATGGGATAAAACTAATCAGGAAGTCCAGATGCTGTGTTGAAGGCAACAGAGAGATCCAATCCGGTAGATAGGTCAGGATCAGGAGATCCCCTGGACAGGACAATGCAATGTTCTGCCCAGCTGTCACAGCACTGAAGGACAGCAGCCTGGACAGCAAGCCTGGTAAGGTAGGAAATAATTCCAGTTAGGCCAACCTCCCTTACCAAGACGATCATAGTGTTCAGTCCCCTTCATCTGGCATCTTGTCCTGGCTGAAATGACCTTGACCTTCTCTTGGATTAGTGAAGAGAGTTGCCTGCTGGGAGTAGGAAGAAATGAAGCTGAACAGAAAAGGCTGATTTACATTTTAGAAGACCTTGGAACTCAGATAGAGGAAGTTGAGTTTTGACATGATACACAGCAGCTGGGAGCCATGAACCACTTCAGGCTGAATGGAATCATGTCATGAGAAACAATGAAAAAAATGTAAAATGCAGGAATAAAGGAAAAAGAAGATATCAGGGATAAAGAAGAACCAGAGCACTCTGGTAGAGGGCCATGTGTCATAAAGTTCAGCATTTGGGTGATAGGTTCAATTAAACTAAATATTTTTCTTCTCATACATTCTTGTCGAAGAGAGAAGCCATGTAAATAAATAACTGGAATATAAAACAACAGATCGTAAGATACAAAAGAAATATGATGAGGACCATGGAATAGAAGAGATTATTATAAAGGAGAAGGTGACAATATGGAATTAAAGATGAGTAAGATTTTGACACATGTGGGAGGAAGGCAAAGTGAATTTGAGATAGAAGAGGCATGTAAACAAAGTAATGGAAGAGGAAATTGTGGGGCACACATGTGGCATATCAAATGGTCCAGTATGGCCGAGATACGGGGTGGGTGCCAGGGAGAAGATAATGCCTGAGACTGGAAGGTAGAGTAGAGCTTGATGAGAGAGGACCATGAATGTGCTGCTTTGTTCATAGGAATGGGAAGTTGTGAGCTAGATAGGCTGCACCTAAGCAGGATGTTTGGCACACTAGGTTCGCAGAAAGTTGACCCACACCCATTCACTCGACCCCGTTACACTGTGCTAGGAGCCTCGTTGCTCGGAAGCCCACTAGAAGACGAAGGCCTCCTAAGTCCGTTCCCTCTCCTACAACACCCCAGCTTGTCATTGGTTCTTGAACTTTGGATGTCATTACTGCCTCAGGAATGTTTCTTTGGTGTTTTATTATAAAAACTTTTAATAAATTCTGGGGTATCAAGATTATAGCTCAATAAAATGAACTTTGCCTTTTCTATATATTGTGCTCAACCAAAATAATCCATGACCTTGGCATTCATTCCTTGGCCCACTCCTCTTTAGCTCAGCTGGAGAAAAATGCTCTGGGAGTATTTTCAATGGTCTGTTTTTTCATAGGAGGTATATCTTTGGTATTTTGTTGCATGTTTTAAGTATCCTCGTGACGATATGCTGCTCTGCACTGTTGTTGACAGGCCGAGTCTATGGATAATGATGTATTTGTATAATGTACAAATTAAAGGGAAGTATATGGCTGTATGGAGGAAAGAAATTATGAAATTATGAATATGACACCAGACTAGCAGAAGCTTCCAGTGTTGAGGCCATTGCTGTACCATTTTATCGCTCCTATCTCTTTCTCTCCCCCAGGGTTACTTATAAAGAACTAATAGTAGATTTCCCTTCAGATGATTCTTTGTTGTAGACCCCCTTGTTTCTCACTCCCAATAACAAGAGGGAATCCTATGAATCTATTTGTGAAACCACATGGAGTACTCTTAGGAGACATTTTGGGAGAGAATGAGCTCCAGGAGACCCATCCGTGAGTCTCAGAGGAAAAAAAATACTACCTAGTCAGTATTATGTCTGGAAATCATGATGATTTGGCTTTATTCTTTTTTTAAAAATTCTTTTATGTTTATTTTTGAGAGAGAGAGAGAGACAGAGACAGAGCATGAGCAGGGGATGGAGAAAGAGAGAGAAAGGGAGACACAGAATCCGAAGCAGGCCAGACTCTGAGCTGTCAGCACAGAGCCCAAGGTAGGGCTCGAACCCATGAACCATGAGATCATGACCTGAGCCAAAGTTGGGAGCTTAACTGACTGAGCCACCCAGGTGCCCCTTGGCTTTCTTCTTTTCCATCTTACAAAGTGTCTTTTTTTTCTTGGCCTATTGTGTTGTTGAGACCTTCAATATACTTTTAATTCTAGAAGTCACCTAATATATTTTTTTAACGGGAATGTTTCTGACATTTTCCCATTTAGTAACATGCTTATTGTAATTTTTTGATAGATACCCATTATCCAACTGAGGAAGTTACTTTTTACTCCAGTTTGCTAAGAATTTTATCATGAAGAGCTGGTGAATGTAAATGACTATAAGGTGTACTTTCTTTAATAAGTTATTGTGGTGAATTACAAAAGTGGATTTTCTAATATCAAAAGATCTGTGTATTTCTAGGAGGAACACTACTTGCTCATTACTTAATATATTGCTAAGTTCTGTTTTTAATGCTGTGTGTCCTTTTTCTTTTAGGCTTTGCACTTGTGTTTACGGATACAGCTGGGCCCTAGTTTTCCTTTTTCTTTCGTGTCTCATTTAGGTGTAAAATATCTCCTTCTTTGTTTCTTTTCTTGCTTTTTTTTAAAGACTACTTTTTTATGTTTATTTATTTTTGAGGAGGGGAGGGGTGGGGGGGGTGCAGAGGACCTGAAGTGCAAGCTCTGTGCTGATGTCTGAGAGCCCGATGTGGGGCTCAAACTCACAAACTGTGAGATCATGACCTGAGCCAAAGTCAGATGCTTAACTGACGGAGCCACCTGGGTGCTCCATTCGCTCACTCTTTTAATTGTTAAGAAACATGGAGGTTGGGGGAGACCTCAGTGAGGACTTGGGTAGAGCAGAGCTTGATCCGGTCTTAAACAGTCCTCAGCATCTGGTTTCTCACCATCTCTGAGTCAACCTCAGTTCTCTTTGTGTTGGTGCAGGAGCCTGTATATATCCATCATGTAAAAAGCAAACTAAGTGGAGACATCTTTACTTTTTTTGTGTACTTTGTCCATTAATTACTGAGGAGGCTCTTTAAAAATATTCCATTTTGTACTATCTTCTTCAGTTTTGCCTCGTTAGAGTCTTTAAAACCTTTCTGTAAATATGTTCTGTAAATATGTGAAAAAAACTTCAGCGCATATCAAGTTTGTGATGTCATATCTCCCTGGAGCCTTTTGTCATTATTTAGTGACTCTGTCTCCCTAATGGTGCAATTTTACTTGAGGCCTATTTGTCAGGTGTTGCTAAAGTGACACTAGCTTTTGGGTAGCATCCTACTCACATAACCTATTTCTGCCTCTTTTATGTACTTTTGTGAGCTTAAATTTTAGGTGTGGCATTTCAGCTGAATTGATTTCTAAGCAGTCATCGCTGAATTTATTTCTGTAAATTTAATCTGTTTTTGTCTTTTAAGTTAAGTTTTTAAAACACATGATATTTGACCTAACCCATTTTTTCCTAAGGTCTCATTTTGTGTTTTGCATTGGTTCTGTTTCTCTCTGTCCTGCTTCCTACCCGTTCCCCACCCCACCCCCCACCTGCATGTTTTCTTTCCTTAGTTTTTGCATCGAGGATTTTTTTCCCCTGAGCTTTTAATTCTGTATTGGAAGTTACACGTGTTTTATTATTTTGTCAGTGCCTCTTAAACTTAAATCCTCACATCCAAGTTAAAGGACGTTCGTGTCTTTGATCTAATTCTTCTTTTTAGGGTTCTTCAATCCTATTCACATCATCAGTTTTCATAGCTTCTCTTTACAACTATTTTCCTAGGTTTCACATCCTTTCTACTCTCTTATTTATGTGCATCAGGCTTCTCTTTCTGCTTCTCATGACTGCTTGGTTCCACTGCAGGAACTGCCGTTTTCAAGTTGGCCAACACAGACTGTTCACTTTTCTGGCTACTGCAGCCAATTCTTTGATCTTTACCCTTTCCAGTTCAATGAAGACATTAAGTGCTGGGAAGCATGCAAAAACCATTCTGTTTAACGCCCTTTCCAGCACCTTTCTCTTTTCCTGATGCACCGAGGCTTCATCTGAGTGGACTTGGAAAGGAAAAAACAAAAACTATTGATGGAAGTTGGGTTTGCAGTGAAACCCGATCCCATCGCATACTGTGTGCAGATAGACAGTTTTCCCTTCCTTAAATTGGTATCCACATAAAAATAAGCATGGGGGCTCCTGGGTGGCTCAGTTGGTTAAGCATCCAACTTCTGCTAAGGTTATGATCTCATGGTTCATGGGTTCAAGCCCTGAGTTGGGCTCTCTGTGGTCAGCGCAGAGCTCGCTTCGGACCCTCCGTCTCCCTCTCTCTGCCCCTCCCCCACACTCTGTCTTTCTCTCAAAAGTAAATAAATACACTTAAAAAATTAGCATGTGATTAGATCTAATTGTTCATATATCTAAGCAAGTCTTTTTGTCTTATCATTTACAAAGCATAGCCATGTCCTCCTGGCAACGTGCTTAACAGAAACTCAACCCGGAGTATAGGAAAAGGCAACGGATACCAGAGAACTAAATTTTGGTCCTTGCCTTCTCAATAGCTAACTAAGTAACCTTTGGCAGGTCAGTTCATCTCTGTGAACCTCTGTCTGTCTGAGGTTCTTCATCTGTAAAATCTGTGTAGCGGGATGTATTAGTTATTTATTGCTTTGTGACATTATCCCCAAATTTAATGGCTTAACACAAAAACAATCTTTTCTCACATTTTTTTTTTTTTTATGGTCACAAATCTGGCTTTGATGTAGCTGGGTGCTTTTGGCTCAAAGTCTTTTAGAAGACTGCAATCAAGGTGTCTGCTGGGGCTGTGGTGTAATACTTTTCAGGTTCATTCATGTGATTGTTGGCAGGATTGAGATCCTCCAGTGTTGCTGGATGAGAACTCAGTTCCTAGCAGGACATTGGCCAGAGACCTCCCTTAGTTCCTTCCCATGTGGTTCCATCCACAATACGTCTCGCCTCCCCAGAGTGAGGGCTCCAGTAGAGCAAGGGAAAGAGAACAAGCAAGACAGGAGACATCATTTTTCTGTAATCTAATATTAGAAGCAATATCCCATTATTTTTGTGTTATTCTATTAGTTACAAGTCACTAGGTCTAGTTCACACTCAAGAGGAAGAGGTTTCTTTGTACTTGTTTATAGTTAACTTGGTTGCTTCTCTCAAATAAATTAGTTGAAGTGAGAAAGGGATTGTATTCATTTTAGTCTCCACTGGATTCTGTCTTTAATTGTGGTATAAGGCAGGCACTTTTCTTAACTAAAAATTAGACTGTATTTGGGTTTCAAGGAACAATTACTTTCTACCTTTGGGGACGTTGAGAGATTATCTATCTATCTATCTATTATCTATCTTTCTATCCATATACATCACACACACACACACACACACACACACACACACACACACACTAGATGTGTTTAAAAGTCAGAGAAAACTGATTTGATTTCAAAGCTTCTGAATAAAGCAAGGTCCTTTTTCTGAAAAAACAAAACCAGTATAAATGAAGCTTAATTTGTAATTTTGGGTTACTGGTGATATACCTATGTTGTAGTTTAGGATATTTAAATAAATTTATCAGTTTTGTTGTGATGGCAGATATGGGACTGCATTGCATTCCCTATATCATTATATAATAACACTAGCAGGATAGGACATTGGCCATAAAAATTAGTCTTTGAGTACAAGGTGTGCATTGACTGAGATATGGCACAATGTCTCTAAATATCATTGTAAAACGAGGTTAATGATACCACAAGCTGAAATTTTATTTGTAAGTGATAATGTTCTATAAATTACTTGACAAATCTCTTATTTTAGGCCACATGTGATCAGCGTGGGTGCTGCTGGAGACCGCAGGGGACTATAAGTGTGCCCTGGTGCTACTATTCTAAAAGCCATGGTTATCAAATGGAGGGTGACCTTGTAAAAACAAATGCAGGTAAGCCAGACAATGAGGCAGGAGCTCCAGATCCTCTGGACGTTGGCTCTGTTTGCAGCAAAGGAAAGCCTTAGTGGCATGCAGAGTATCACCCTGCACAGCCACACGACTGCAGGTGACAGAAGGTGGGCACTGCTCTAAGGCAAGGGCGACGATCTCTTTCGGCATCAAGAAAAAAAAATCCAATCTGGAGAGTTAGAAGGCATGTTCTATTCCTGGCTCTACCTTTATGTCCCTTGGTAACCTTGTACAAACATTGTGAGCTCTTTGGCCCCCAAGTTTCTACTTTTAAAGTTTGTTTGTTTGTTTGTTTGTTTGTTTGTTTGTTTGTTTGTTTAGAGACAGAGACAGCACGAGTGGGAAGGGGCAGAGAGAGGGAGAGAGAATTCCAAGCAGGCTCCGCCCCGGTACAGAGACAGACATAGGGCTTGAAACCATGAACTGCGAGATCGTGACCTGAGCCAAAAATCAAGAGTCAGACGCTTAATGGACTAAGCCACCCAGGTGCCCCCAAGTTTCTAACTTTTAAAGAGAGGGGTTTGAACTTAGTAACCTCTGAGACTGCTTGCAACTCTAATATAATGTGATTTTGCTGATATGGAAACCATTCCAATTTCATACACATTTTATGTCAATGTCAGTATTTATGAACTAAACACCTTCTCTTCTTTCTCCCACCCTAAAATGTAGGGATACTAATGAACATTCTGGAGGTTAACAGAGGGTGACTACTTTGGGAAGGCTGTTAGCATAAAGGAAGGGGCACGTTGCCCCTCCAAGGCTCTTGGCCTGATGGCCTTTACTAATAAGGTCTCAGTTATCACCTGCCTTATCACAGAACCTGGGACATGGCATCAGTGTATATGATCACCTGTAATGTAACATGAGAATAACTGAGAATGAACAGAGTATATACATACAAATTGAAGGCCAAGTGTGCAAAGGGTATATGATTAACACAGAATGGCTGATGGACTGATTGAAAGAGAATTAGGCCTTTGCATGGGAGATTTCAAGCAGATTTTGTAAGAGAGGCATGAGTTTTAGAGGAAAGTGACAGTACCCAGATTCACAATCTGGCCCAAGGTAATATGTGTGTATGACAGGTGTATATCTTTTCCCTTTTTTAAGAAAAAAAGACCGACAGTCCGTTTTACATAAAGCTTAATTTATATTAGCTATTGTTTGCTACTTTACACAGACAGCTATGTAAACCTTTTCCCCTCTACATACTAGGATTCACAGCCCAGTTGGACAGGTTGCCTTCTCCATCCCTGTTTGGAAATGATGTCAACAGTGTCCTTCTCACAGCAGAATACCAGACAGCCAACCGTTTCCACTTTAAGGTTGTGATTTCTTTATTCTTTAAACATCTTTTTGAAATGTTCTTGTTCTCTACCTGATGGCCACAGTTACTACAAAATAGGCAATGCTGCTCTTGGAGGTTTTTTTCTCTACTGACATTATTCTTACCTAGTACCTATATGTTGAAGGCATCTGTTGCCTTCCTTCAGTGTGACTGCCTCCTGAATATATTTTATAGAGTCAACTGGTAAAACTTGGCTTTCATTTATGTGTCCTTGAGACCATGTGAAGTGTATTCAGGAGGGAAAAAGGAAAGAATTATCACAGCTGTGCAAACTCTAGAGATAGTCCTTCTCTGTAGACTTACAATGTGTATTTCTACCAAAAGACTAACTTCTGCCCAAGTGTTAACCATTTGACTTGGTAATATAATGTCTACCTCAGACATAATGCCATTTGGATCAGTGCCTGAGTTCAGTACTGTGAGCATAGACATTGGGGAGCACTGCTATTGGTAGGGAGGCTTCTATCTTGGAAATACTGAGAAGTTTCCATTTTGACTTTCTTTTCCTTCATGTCTCTGGCCAGTTGACCGACCAGAGCAAGGACAGGTATGAAGTGCCCCATGAACATGTGCAACCATTCAAAGGAAATGCTGCTTCTCCTTTGACCTATGAGGTTGTTGTCTCCAAACAGCCATTTAGCATCAAAGTGATCAGAAGAAGCAATAATCGTGTCCTGTAAGTTTTGAAAACCTTCTGGGGATCAGAGTAGGAAGGACAGGGGGAGGGAGGTTTGCAAGCCTGAGGAAGAAGGGTACATGCATTTCACATTCCTGAAGGTTGTGAGCCCACTGTTGGTGAACAGACTGTCTCCAAATGTATACTTTTGTCCGCCTTCCTCTCTCCTCCCCTTCCTCCACCTCTTCCTCCTCCTCCTCCCTTCTTTTCTTGTTGTTGTGGTTATTACTAAGCACTTCTTATAGGCCAGGCACTGGGCTGTGTCCTTTTTTCCATTTTTCCTGCTCTGTGCTCAGTTTTTCCTCTTTATTTCCCTCTTTCTTCCATCCATCTGACCATGTGTCCACCAGTAACTATTTACGGAACATCTATTATAATGTAAGAATAGTATTTTGGTCACGCAGTAGGGTGTCTAAGGGAAAAAGAAGTCCTGATCTCTTGGCATCTATGGGAAAACATCACAGAAGGGCAAATGGGGCCAGTTAAATAGGGGATATTGAGTCATCAAAACATAGAGGACACTTTTCTAAGAGGCTGTGTCCTTTCCACTCCACTTGCCCACCTGTCCCTGCATTTTGCATCGACGTCTAGGTTGGACTCAAGCATCGGACCCCTCCTGTTTGCCGATCAGTTCCTGCAGTTCTCCGCCCGACTGCCCAGTCCTAACGTGTATGGCCTGGGAGAACAGGTGCACCGACAGTACCGGCATGACATGAATTGGAAGACCTGGTCCATGTTTGCCAGGGACACAATCCCCAATGGGGTAAGCTCTCAGGATGGCCCCCTCTGCACTGAAGGTCGTAGCCTCATCCTTGACAGTCACTGCTAGCAGTGTAGGATGATAGTTGAGTGAGACTCTGGGGTGAGGCTGTTGAGGTTTGCATTTTGACACTGCCTGCCACTCACCAGTTATGTGGTTCCGGGCAAGTTACCTGTACGGGTCCTCAGTTTCTCATCTATAAAATGGGGGGAATATACTCCCCTCATAGGGTTGTGATAGGAATTAAAGGAATTTATAGATACAGAGTCTCTAGAACAGTCTGGATAAAGGAGATCATTGAAATGATTAAGTGATTCTTGCTATATAGCGTCTCTATTTACTGAAAGAACTCTAAAAACATACGTCTAATTTATTCCATTTAACAGGTGAGAAACTGAGGCTCAGAAATAGCCCAATGTTTAAAAAAAAGTTTGAAGTAAGAGAAATAGGATCTCATCCCTGGCCCGTCTAATGGAAAGCCCATGCCCTTGTTCTACCGCATGCCTATCAGGACAGAAAAGGTGATGAGTCAAAGCAGCTCATCCATCTGTGAATGACTGGTGATGGTTATCTGATGAAGACCCTCAGATCCTTGCTACTCAAATGGGCATCACCATGTGAGAAATGTGGGCTCTAAGCTCCCTCTTCCATCTATTGAATTAGAATCTGCATTTAGGCATAACTGGGTGGCTCAGTTGGTTGAGCATCTGACTCTTGATTTAGGCTCAGGTCATGACCCCAGAGTCATGGGATCGAGCCCTGTGTTGGTCTCTGTGCCGAGTGTGGAGCCTGCTTTGGATTCTCTTTCTTCCTCTCTCCCTCTTCCCCCTCACCCCCCCCCCCCCGCCGCTCCTGCATGTGCACTCTCTCTACCTCTCTCTAAAAAACAAAAAACAAGAAACAAAAAACTGCATTTAACATTCATATATAATTTCTTTCAATTTTTTTAATGTTTATTTTTGAGAGAGAGAGAAAGAGCACAAGCTGGGGAGGGGCAGAGAGAGAGAGAAAGAGAGAGACATAGAATCCAAAGCAGGCTCCAGGCTCTGAGCGTCAGCACAGAGCCCAATGCAGGGCTCAAACTCACAAACCACGAGATCATGACCTGAACCAAAGTTGGACACTTAACTGACTGAGCCGCCCAGGGGCCCCCAATGTAATTTCTATGCACACCAAATTTTGAGAACTGCTTTTCTAGAGCAGTGATTTCAAGCATGACTACACATTGGAATCACCTGGAGACATTTAACAAACTCTCCACCCACAGTAACTCTGTTTTCACTGGGCTAGGATGCAGCCCAGGTTGAGAACTACTGTTCTAAAGTCTTAAAAAATCAGCTTAAGTTCTCAAGTCTACTGTTCTGAAGACTGGAAGACCAGCTATCTTGAGTAGAGCTCGATCTAGTTGCACGTTAGAAAGATGTTTGATTCGTATTAAGGCTTGATGGAGCTTTTGCAGATGTGGTTAGGTTAAGCCTCTTTGAGAGAAGAGACCTTTTGAACTACAGCTTCCAAATTCTTGTTCTCCCACATTTTAACAGATATCACAGGCTTTCACATTTCTACTAGGTAAATGGTCATAGCTGGCTCATTCAATAAAAGAACTAGAATTCACTTGGCTGACATCAACTAAATGTAGACTTGATATTTTATTCTATTATTATTATTATTATTTTACTCTTTATTTATTTGTGTGCGAGAGAGAAACAGAGCATGAGTGGGGAGGGGCAGAGAGAGTGGGAGACACAGAATTGGAAGCAGGATCCAGGCTCTGAGATGTCAGCACAGAGCCTAATGTGGGACTCGAACTCGCGACTGTGCGATCATGACCTGAGTGGAAGTTGAATGCTCAACCGACTGAGCCACCCAGGCACCCCTAAACTTGGTATTTTAAAGATTTATTTGTTGGGGTGCCTGGGTGGTTGTGAGTTCGAGCCCCGCGACAGGCTCTGTGCTGACAGCTCAGAGCCTAGAGCCTACTTCAGATTCTGTGTCTCCCCCTGTCTCTACCCGTCCTCTGCTCACGCTCTGTGTCTCTCTGTCTCTCAATAATAAATAAACGTTAAAAAAACAAAATTAAAAAAAAAAGATTTGTCTCTTCTTTGACCTTGAGGTCCCTGTCAATTACTCACATGATTAACACTGATTTCTTAGGTCGTTTCCAGCCATTTGCGGTTTAGATTGTTAGATGGTAAATTTTTTATTTTTCATTTTCTTTCTGCAGGATGGAACTAACTTGTATGGTACACAGACATTCTTCCTGTGTCTTGAAGATGCCAGCGGATTGTCCTTTGGACTGTTTCTGATGAATAGCAATGCCATGGGTAAAAAACTAAGGGAATATTCATGAAAAAATGCGTAAGAGCAATTTTCAGGCCTGTGATAAGAGCAGTGGAGCCCTTTAGGAATGGCTGAACCACAGCTCAGGGGCTATGTTCTCTGATCGTCTCTTCCCTACTTCATTCCCGGTTGTTGTATGGTAGCCACGAATAAGGCTTTCTCTCCTAGCTTGTGATTTTCCTGAATCTAGTTGCCTCTTTTGGAATATTTTTCTATTATAGAGTTAGAACAACTAAGCCTATTATTCTATAATCTACTCAGAGGCAGTTTCTACCAATTTGTTCTTTTTCCTTCTTTAGACTTCCATCCAGTATAGTGGTTGATATAAACTCTGGTAGGAAACAGCCAATTGCCCTGGGCCTACGATGACAGTAGCAGGGCCTAACCAGGGAGCTACAACTGAGCAGTGAATATTTCATTTAGATAATACAAAGATAGCAAGGTGAAGTGGAGTGGCAAGGTCATCCACAGTAAGATCAGTTTGTTTAAGAAAAAACATTGTAACATCATAGGACTCCAAGAAGTCTGCTAGCTTCCCCATCTTTAAAGGTTTAGACTGGATCATTGGTTCCCAACTTTTTTTTCTGCTTGTACCAGTAACAGTGGATCTCAGGGGTCATGAATCAATCACTACATGGGAAGAGGAGATATGTTAGAATTTTCCAGGGTTGATGGTATTGATCCCTACCCTCTTCTCAACTGAGTCAATGGACCGGATAAGAGCTGCTCAAAGCATGGCCCACCGCTCATTCACAACCTGAGTCTAGAAATGGAAAGTAAACATTGCTGTAGCATCCAAGGGCATGCATGAACCCTTTCCTGTTAATTTTCACGCTATTTTACAAAAGCATCAGGTTGCAAAGAATTGCAAATAAAAAGTAAAGCTCTGATCCTTTACTACCGATAGTTTGAGACCCACTCTAGGTGACCTAACATGATTCTAAGATACCTAATAGTCTAAGAATAGACTGAGTTAGTGCAGGGATTGTACAATTATTTCAGGGTGTTGAAAGGCACTAGAAAACAAGTTGAGTGAGGCTTAAAGGGAAAGGTCCCAGGATCCTAGATATTCCATGTGAGTTATTCTTGTGACCGAAGAGTACATTTCAGTAGATCTTGAATGTTTTTATTCTTTTATTCCTAAATGCAAACCAAGGCTATGGGGAGACTTCACCTCTGAGAACAGTGACTGGGGCTTAGAGGGATTTTGAATTTATAACATAATCTCTGACTTTTTTTTTTAACTTGGCTTTTGCTTGATGTGAGATTAACTGAGGCTAGTACCTCAGTGTATCTAATTGGGTTCCATAGCTGCAGTGATGATGGGGCATGGGGTGGGAGCAATGTGTTTTGTAGCTGTGAATGTCAGAGAAGAAAAACTTGTCCTCTTGCCCTCATCAGTGTGGTATTTGGGGGCCTGTGAATCAAACTGACAAGAGATG
This sequence comes from Puma concolor, assembly GCF_028749965.1. Lineage (NCBI taxonomy): Eukaryota > Metazoa > Chordata > Mammalia > Carnivora > Felidae > Puma > Puma concolor. Next base: position 13,380,369 of record NC_141668.1, on the reverse strand, counting down.
GGCTAGCAAGAGAAAAGACAGTTTATTTACATGTGTAACATGGGAATACAGAAGAATGCTCAGCCAAGAGTAACTCAGAGGGGTGTTTAGAACTTGGGGCTTATATTCCACCCTGATACATAAATGGGAGGGGAAGAAAGGACACTTATGAAAAACCAAAGGACTTTTTGGAAAGATAATGAGCCCTTAGTGGGAAGATAGAATATTCTTGTGACGATGTCTGCTTGGGTGTGGTGCCGAAGTTTTGTCTCTCCAGGGGTGGGAATTTATGACAAGCGAGTTATTCTGGAAGCCCTGCTTTTTGGTTGATAAGGGATTTCGGAAACTCAAATGTTTTCAGCTTGAAATAACTTCTGTGCTATAGTGGCTTATCTGGACCCCTTCAAGAAATTGATTGCTTTTTCATGAAAGCCTGAATCCTGACATAGGGAGTGAAGACACTCTAATCACCAATTATTGAGATCTGTTCTCAGAACAAATGCGTTGCCTTTCCCGTGCTGTGAGGGCAGACTCGATCAGCAGAAATGTGCCTCTTTGTATACAAAATTTGAGGCACTGGATTCACTTTATTAATATTCAGATGATTGAGGATCCTGCAGTCTAAAACTTTGTAATTAAAACTAGAGTAAATTCTAATACTTATTTTTTTCGCTTTTAATCTTGCAAGAGGTTACCCTCCAGCCCGCCCCAGCTGTCACTTACCGCACCATCGGAGGCATCCTCGACTTCTATGTGTTTTTGGGAAATACTCCAGAGCAAGTTGTTCAAGAATATCTAGAGGTAAACTTATGATATCATGATTATGACTGAGGGAATAAATCCTAAATAGTACAAAGAAAAGTAAATTTAATAGGCAAGCACGAGTCACAAAAAATCTGCTATTATAAGTCGCTGTTGTAAATCTGCAACTACAAATTGACCCTACCTTCAATGATTTATAAAAGGGGCTAGGAAAATAGACTAATATTCTAACATTAGGAAATGGTATCTTGGGAAATGGAATATGTCTTATGCCACCCAATCAATGCTTACAAAGTTTTGTTTAAAATAGAGTATCTGTGGGGTGCCTGGGTGGCTCAGTCAGTTAAGCACCTGACTTTTGATCTTGGCTCAGGTCATGATCTCATGGTGGTGAGATTGAGCTGGGCATTGGGCTCCCCACTAGTCATGAAGACTACTTGGGATTCTCTCTCTCCCTCTCTTGCTGCCCCTCTCTTGTTCCTGTACTTGCTCTCTCTCTCTCTCAAAATAAATAAAACTTTAAAAAAATAGAGTATTTGCTAACTTTTATTTCACATACTTCTATCAGCTCATTGGACGGCCAGCCCTTCCCTCATACTGGGCACTTGGATTTCATCTCAGTCGGTATGATTATGGAACCCTACAGAACATGAGAGAAGTCGTGGAGAGAAACCGTGCCGCACAGCTCCCTTATGTAAGTAAGGCTTTAAACATCTTCCAGTAATAAAGGAATTCCCTTGGGGAATAAACAAAACTGTTTATACTGTCTCCCCCTGAATTTTTTTTTAATATACAATACAAAGATTTTTATATATTCAGAAGGCTAGACATTTTGTTGGGCTAGCCATTCCTTTAAGGAACTAGTTCTTTTTAGTAGGAAATAGTAGAGACCACAATTTTGGAGTTAGGAGGCAATATGTTTGTCTCTGTTTTTCTTTAAAAAAATTTGTTTGATGTTTATTTATATTTGAGAGAGAGAGAGAGTGCGAGCTGGGGAGGGGGAGAGAGAGAGGGAGACACAGAATCTGAAGCAGGCTCCAGGCTCCGAGCTGTCAGCACAGAGCCTGATGTGGGGGGGCCTGAACCCACAAACCATGAGATCGTGACCTGAGCCGAAGTCAGATGCTTAACCAACTGAGCCACCCAGGCACCCCAGTCTCTGTTTTTCTTATAACATTTTATTAGCAAAACTTTCTTATGCTTACTCTATTGACTACATTTATAGAATGTGTTTTTATTTGAATTCTCAAAGGATTTCTTTCCCTAGTTTAAGTGAACAAAAGTGCATAGTACATACACATGATAATAGCATATTTTTATATTTTGGGTGGTCACATCTGAATGTATCTGGTATATCATGGAGAGTGAGGTTTTTCAAGAGTGAGGTTTTGCAATGGGAAAAACCCAGTAGTGTCTGGAATAACACTCTTCTCTCCCCAACCCCAGATACATACGTCCTAGAGCAAGAGTCCATTTCATTCCGGGCTCCACTATTTTCATACAGGCCAAATTAGGAAAAAATAAGTGCCAAAGAAAACTTGAATTACGAGAGAAGCAATGAAACAAAATGTGGGGCAGTACAATGTGGGAGACATGGGACAGACAGCCCCTTCTTCCCCCTTGTCTTGTGGATGGCGTAGGATTTAGGTATGGATATGTTTTTGATAGCCTTAGTGATTTGTTGTAATTGTTGTGGCTTGTTTGTTAGAATGGCTTTTAAGGCCAGAGGGCCAGGCAGCAAGGTCATATGATGCAGTTAACCTGATTCCAGGGGTGGGAGTCAGGTCTTAGGGAAAACAATGTATCCTCTGTTTTTGAAATTACTATTGGAGGAAAAGCACCTAGATGCCAGGGACCGATCCAGAACCCTGTGCAGGGCACAGCACAGAGTGTGTATTGTGGATAATAACAATGATAATAGGACTGAGTCATTCGAACAGGGAAATTCCTGAGCACAAGGTTGTGGACTTTGTGTATTCTTTCAGGATGTTCAGCATGCTGATATTGATTATATGGACGAGAGGAAGGACTTCACTTATGACCCAGTAAATTTTAAAGGCTTCCCTGAGTTTGTTAAGGAGTTACACAATAACGGACAGAAATTGGTCATCATTGTGGTACGTGCCACCCTCTTTGTCCTCCAGGTCAGGTGCTTGCTCTTCCTTGTCGTTACATCCACCTCCCTCTCCACTGCCCCCCCCCCCCCGCCCCAATTCCCAACCTCCTTTCTGTGCCTCAAGCTTGAAGCTGGGTCCTTCACTGTATTTTTCCTCGTCTTAGGATCCAGCCATCTCCAACAACTCTTCCCCAAGCAACCCCTATGGCCCGTATGACAGGGGTTCAGATGCGAAGATATGGGTGAATGTTTCAGATGGGGTGACTCCGCTCATTGGGGAGGTAATTGAATGGGGGATATGGGGGCTGGTGCTGGCACAGGGGCTGTGGCAGTGTGTGTGTGTGTGTGTGTGTGTGTGTGTGTGTGTGTGTGTGTGTAGTTGTCTTGTTGGACACTTTCAGATGCCTTATACACATGGTGGGGATAAACTTGCCCCTGTCGTCTCATCCCCAGACACCTACCAGCCATCTCACTCATGCATTCCCCTCACAGCCAAGTCCCTTTAAACAATAGCCTGCACACTGAATACCCTGTCCTCACCCTCATGCCCCTTCCCTCTCCAGCTGACTGTAGGTGGCTGTCCTCCCCTCCATGTCACTGGTGCTGCCCTGATGGATACCACCACAAACCTCCTAACTGCCAGATCCAATGGAACCATTTCATTCCACTTTGTACTCTGTTTCTTTGTAGTATTTCACCAGTTTGACTACCTCTGCCTCAAACTTTTACTCATCCATGTTTTCACAAGGGTGTTATCTGTTGGTTCAATTCTTTTCTTTTTTTTTATTTTGGAGAGAGAATGTGAGTGAGAGCATGGGAGAGAGAGAATCTTTTTTTTTTTTTCAATTATTCTAAAGTTTACTTATTTTGAGAGAGAGAGAGAGAGAGCGCGCGCACATGAGCAAGGGAGAGGCAGAGACAGGGAGAGAAAGAATCCCAGGCAGGCTTCTTGCTGCCAGCATGGAGCCCAATACAGGGCTCGAACACACAAACTGTGAAATCATGACCTGAACCAAAATCAGGAGTCAGATGCTCAACTAACTAAGCCACCCAGGACCACCTCCCTCCCCCACCCCCCTCCCGAGAGAAAGAATCTTGAACAGGTGTCACACTCAGTGTGGAGCCCGATGCATAGATCATGACTCTGGGATCATGACCTGGGCCGAAATCAAGAGTTGGATGCTCAACCACTGAGCCACCCAGGTGCCCCTCTGCTGGGTCACTTTGTTTTTGTTTTTGTTTTTCCTGCTGGTTCTCTTCTACTGCTTCTGTTGACCCTGTGTCCGAGAGAAAGCAGATAGCAGGGAATACAGAAGAGGAACTGATGCTGCAAACCCACAACTTGTAACAGCTCAGTTGACATTTCAATGGAACTCTCCCACATTTACCATCCTGGGCCTGGGCCTAGACAAAGTAAGTGGGAACTGTGAAGCAGAGGTCAGAGGTGAAGATTAATGAGATAGGTGATGCTGGGTCCATGGATTCAGTCATTTAGGTTTTAACCATTTTTTTATTATTTATCTATTTATTTAATTATAATTTTTAAATTCTTTTTTATTTTTGAGAGAGACTGAGAGTGTGTGAGTGGGGGAGGGACAGAGAGAGACACACAAAATCCAAAGCAGGCTCCAGGCTCTGAGCTGTCAGCACAGAGCCCAATGTGGGGCTTGAGCCAAAAACTGCAAGATCATGACCTGAGCCAAAGTCAGACACTTAACCGACTGAGCCACCGAGGCGTCCCAAGGGCTTAACCATTTTTTAAAATGTGTTTTTCCACAAGTGACCAATCACATCCTCCTGATGTTTACTCTATCCAGAGTGCTTCACATTCCTAACTGGAAAGAATCTGTACCTGGACACCGTGATTGCCATGACCACATTAGGAATCTCTGCAAAGTGCTCTATTTTACTCTATATTCATTTAATTGACTCTGATCAATGTTTTTCTTTTTCTCCTCTAGGTCTGGCCTGGAAAAACTGTGTTTCCTGATTATACCAACCCCAACTGTGCTGTTTGGTGGGCAAAGGAATTTGAGCTTTTCTACAAGCAAGTGGAGTTTGACGGAATCTGGATTGTGAGTTCTTAATATTTTGAATATTTGGTGACTAATGTTCACACGGCATGTATCCATATCATTGAGTCAAGGAACATACTGGGAATAGGAAGAAAGGAAAGCACATATGGCAATAATTATAATATTCCCAATCCTAGTGTGTAAATAATCTTACCAAAACATGTAGCTTAGGACCTAAATCAGATCATTAGATCTGGAAGTAAACTCAGAAATTTGTTTTTTATTTTCTGAATCCAGCTCTTCTTTTAAAAAGGAATGAGCTGAATGAAGTAAAAATAGGTCATAGATGCCTTACGTTGTCACAAAGTACACAGATTGTTTGATTGCCAGTTCGGGGCTCTTTCATTTGGACACGTTGGACAAATTGGCCAGAACCAAGGTACCCAGGTGCATGACCAAACTATGGCTGTGGTAAGGACAAATGTCATGTATAATACCAAAGGAAACCAAACGCAAAGCAGCAGATGTTCAGCAAAACTGGGGAGCTCTAGAGCTAAACTTTTTTCTATTTAGAAAATTCTATTTAGAAAATTCTAACAATACAGAATGCTAAAAAGATGACAGCAAAAACCCTCTAAGATGTTGTCAGCCAAAGACATCTATCATCGACATTTTGGTGTGCGTCTTCCTGGACCGCTCACTTGCCCATCTGTTGGCACAGGCTCGCCCCCTCACTGTCTCCAAATAGGTATTTGTGTGTGTGTGTGTGTGTGTGTGTGTGTGTGTGTGTGTGTGTGTGTGTGTGTATTGATATGTGTGTGCATTTGTAACTATATTTGGATATATAGAGAATGTGTAAGTTGATATATATGGAATCATATAAATTGAAATCTTTTTTTGCCTAATGTTTTTGGAAATTTTTCATTTTTTTTGTAATTATAGACATACAGCATTTTGAAGGGATGTTGAGAACCTTCTCTGTGAAGCCTTCAATGGGTAGAGAAGACAGGATCATCTATTTCCCTCCATGTGCATAAGAACCTCTTCAAAGACAAAATATCTGGAATCATTTCTCTGAATCCTCAAAAAAAGGGGAAGGCAAACATCAGTACAACATAGTTACTTTTCCTTAGTGGTAGTTTTGTTCTTTGTTTTGTAGGATATGAATGAAGTTTCCAACTTCGTTGATGGTTCTGTTTCAGGATGTTCTACGAGCAACCTAAATTACCCCCCATTCACTCCCAGTAAGTCTTGGTGGTAGTGTGATTAAAGTGGCGATGCATAGTTGGCATTTTTAATTCATAACGATAGATATGAACAGCCTGGAAAGGGAGTTTGGACATAAATCTGCATAGGCAGGGGCTAATGTGGGTAATATATACAGGAAATTAGGAAAGAAAAATTGAAGCACTCCATGCTTTCCTGAATAAGGTATAAATTTGAAGGGGGCCATCTAGTCTTTCCACCTACAGTCTAAGCTGTTTCTAGGGGAAGGTCAAGAGAAGATACAGTGCAGAAGCCAGAGGCTAGTGGTTAGTTTGTGTTGCTCTCGAGTGCATACGCCCGAAGGTCATCAGGACTTAGCAGAGAGAGACCAGGTAACCGGGCTTGGTCTGTGGATGGCAGTGAAGCTTGGTGACTTCAAGAGTGTGAAGAACAGACATGAACCATAAGGATGAAAAAAAGCCAGAACCCATGGCCTTGAAGGTCAAAGTCAGAGTCAGTGAATATGATGCTGGTGAGCTCTGATGGAACTTTGAACAACACCATCGCTCAGGGTATGGCCCCAGAATTATGGCATTTATCATAGTTTGAAGAAAGCTAGAGGCTTACAGACACATTTCATCTTGATTAAGGGAAGAATGACTTAAAGGGAAGACACTAGCATTATTTAAATGACTTATTTTAATGACTTAAATATTTAATGACTTAAATGACTTATTTAGCATTATTTAAATGACTTATTTAAATGACTTAAATAAGAATGACTTAAAGGGAAGACACTAGCATTATAGTGTCTTAGGAATACTTCCAATCTGGTAAGAAAATGGGAAAATGGGGGTATCTGGGTGACTCAGTCGGTTGAGTGACTGACTCTTGATTTTGGCTTAGGTTGTGATCTCATTGTCATGAGATCAAGTTCTGAGCTGGGTGTAGAGTCTGCTTAAGATTCTCTCTCCCCCTCTCTCTTTGCCCCTCCCCAGCTCGCTCGCTCGCTCTCTCTCTCTTTCAAAAAAAGAAAAAAGAAAAAGAAAAGGAAAAAAATAGGAAATTGGGGCAGATGGGCCAGGAACTTGGGTGGGGGAGCTACAGAGTTAGCACTTCATTCTTTTGGTGACAGAAACTATTTATGTTTTAGTCTAAGGGAAATATGATAGTCAAATGGTTTTGGAAATATTAATCTGACATTAGTATGAGTATGAATTAGAAGATCAGTCGATCGGAAGTAAATAAGCTATTAAGAAACCATTGCAGTAGTTAAGATGAAAAGGTAATTCGGATCAGAGTCAGAATGGTACAATGGGAGCAGAAAAGAATGGGTGCATGAAAGAGATTGGGGAGTCAGCCTTTATACTATCGTGTCTGAAGACAAGGGGTGAACAATGAATTTACTCTTTCATCCAATATTTCTGTTCTCGAACCACATAATTTGGCTCGGTTTGAAGAATTCAGATTCAGTCTCAAATCTAATTGAATCCTCTGGCTTCCAGATGCCTGCCTGTAGTCACATGAGCACCCGGGGTGGAAGAATGTGCATGGGTCGGCACAATTTATTTACATATCAGAGAAACTACTGCAAATGTATAACCCTCTGGTAGCGAGGAAGCGGTGTGATCATTTACAGGATGGCCACAATAAGCCCCGCCCAGAGTGCCACTGTTTCAGGTTCTGCAGTAGTCAAGGAGCAGGGAATGTGCATCTCAGGCTCTCATTGACTGCTCCCTCTTTTGCCCCAGGAATCCTGGATGGGTACCTGTTCTGCAGGAGCCTCTGCATGGATGCAGTGCAGCACTGGGGCGAGCAGTACGATGTCCACAATCTGTACGGCTACTCCATGGCGATTGCCACCACACGGTAAGGCCCCTGTTGCTACGACTCGATACACCATGAAATTATTGATCTCGTTAGGTGCCAGCTACCAGGGTGTTGTTTTTAAAAACTCTGAAAGATAAATATGGTTATTAATACTGAATGAATGGAGAAGCCACCTGGCCCATAGGGAAGAAGAAATCTGATAAATATTTGTGGAATGTATAAAACGAGAGAATGGATGAATAAATAAATGAATGAATGGGTGGTTGGAAGAAATAAAGACAGGTAACTTGACCAAGGGCAAAGAGTTGATACATTGTAAAAGCAAAATTTAAACTCAGTTTTGCATGAGTCCAAGGTCCATCTACGTTCCTCTGTGCCACACTGTATAGACAGGAGGGGATGTGCCTCAGGGCTTTAGATACTGGCTTAGCATCCTTATACATTGCTGTGTCCACCTTTGTGTATAGACTCAAATTCTACAGTGAGGGAAACGTCCTGAGAATTGACTGCACTTACTGTAGCTATGGCAGCAGGAAGCCAGACTGAAACCACATTCAGTCATTAGCAAAGTCATAGCATAAGTTTAGCCTTCTTGAAAGATGTTTAAAATATTATAGAGTGAGTTTTTAATATATGCATGGACTTCTAAAATATAGATGATATATATTTATAGTTACTTATAAAAGTACACACATGCATCTATACATTTAAAATGTCTTTATACTACAAAATTACAAGTGAAGTGTTTCTACTTTAAAAGAATTTAAGTTCTAAAAGGCTGTTCATAAATTCATTTTTGTGTATGTTTAAAATCACACAGTGTGAAAGATCCATGGACATACATCTATGTAAAGTTAGATTTCACCTTTGTTCCATAAAAATTGTATACCTCTAGTTACTAGCCTTTTCAAGGCTGCTTTTAAAAGTCTTGGGCGTTATGGATTTAATAATGTACATAAAACACCTTAAGACAAAGCAAAACAAAATGTAAACATACGTAAAGGTGCAGCCTACTTCCACAGCAACTCTGACCCTACTAGGAAGGAGCTGAAAGAGAATGAGGTATGAACTTTTGAGATCTTCGGCATTATCACTGTATCTGCTAGGTTGAGACACGCTAAGGTCACACATTGACTACTTAAGCATTTCTCCCCTTCTAGAGCTGTCAAGACTGTGTTCCCTAATAAGAGAAGCTTCATTATAACCCGTTCGACCTTTGCGGGATCTGGCAAGTTTGCAGCCCATTGGTTAGGAGACAACGCAGCCACCTGGAATGATCTCCGGTGGTCTATCCCTGGCATGCTCGAGTTCAACCTTTTTGGTATCCCAATGGTGAGTCCACGTCCCAACCTCAATTCCCAGAAAGACTCATCCTAGAAAATTTTCAAAGTGTAAAGCTCACCTCTCCTACCCTTCCTGGCCCAGGGATTTAGTGTCTTGAGAACAATGGCTTCATCTACATCAGTATGACTCTGATACTACAACATTCTTTCCTGCACTATCTTATTAGGATAGAAAGTGCAACTTTGAAGTGATATCATTGGAATATTTTTCTATCAAAGTATAATATACACGAAAAAGTACACATATACTTAAGTATACAGTTGATGAATTTTACAAGCTGAACACATCTGTGTATCCAGTACCTAGACGAGAAAACATGACATTGCCAGGTCCCTAGAGATGGTTTTGACATCTTTTAGTTAAATTCAACATATATATTTATGGAGCTCTTACTGTGTGCAAGGTATTAAGGTAGGTATGCATGGTGAGGGGGAGAGAAAAGCATAAATGTAGTAACAGAAACACCTTCTATTTCCCCTGAAAGTTTACAAATTTTACATATATTTTATATATATATTAAATTATGAATGTTTGTATGTTTATATAAATTTATATGTATATAGGTAAGCTAGGGACATATAAATTAAATGTTGAGGGAGATCCTGAGAAAGAGACTTACTAATCCTGACAAAATTACAAGAAACAGGGAGTCAAGGAAGGGAGTCAGGAGAAGCTTCATGCAAATGGTTGCACTTGAGTTTTCCCTTGAAAAGTGGGTTTATGTTATCAGACTAATGGGAAGGTCATTTTCAGATTGAGAAAGAAACAGGAGGCAGAGCAGTAAGGGGGTGATTGATGTGGCTCTAAGGATTGGTTTGTAGGACTGGAGTGGTAAGTGATGCTAGAAAGGTACGTTAGAACCAGTTTTGAGGAGCCACCAGCTCAGCTGTATGGAGACCCTGGAAACTTTTGAATAGGTGAGTGATAGAACCCGATTTAGGCTTTGGAAAGTTAATTCTGATAGTGGTGTGGTCAAAATAATAATATCAACAGTATTTCTCATTCTGTTCATCAAAAAACTGTTGCATGTCAACTGTTTTACTTACAGTATCCACACTACAGAATCTCGTAAAACTCCGTGTAGCTAACTAACGGCCACTTTAACACAGGGAGGACGCTGAGGCACAGAAGGGTTGAGTAGCTTACAGTCATCTGACAGTAAAGAGTGGACATGGGATGTAACCCATTTCAGATCACGCTATATAAGCCTTCTCTGTAAAAGTTGGCAAAGTTCAGTGGGAAGCAGGATGATGGAAGTGAGGTGTACATTCTGTCTGTGTGTCCCTCCAGGTCGGTGCTGACATATGTGGCTTTGCATTGGATGCCCCTGAGGAGCTCTGCAGGCGTTGGATGCAGCTGGGAGCGTTTTATCCATTTTCCAGGAATCACAATGGCCAAGGCTACAAGGTGAGGCTCCCAGGAGACACGATAAGTTTGGCACACGTTAGAGCTGGGCCTGTCCGCATCCTCGCCAAGACATCTGTTGAGCCGACCTCCTACCTGGTGCTTCACTTAGCCTAATTTGCAATTAACCAGGACCTCCGAAGATGCGCCATTAAAATGCCCTGCTGTCACAGACTCTGCTATTTGCACTGCAGCAGTCTGGGAGATGGCAAGTCTATGAAGGTATTTATCAAACGTCTGTACGTTCGATCTACATTGCTCATTTTGTAATGAGAATCAAATGGGGGAACTACTTAAAAACTATTGAAAAGGCAGTCTGCTGCGAGAGCTGTCCTGAGCGTGATGGAGGTGGACAGGCTGCAAGGTGAAGAAGGGCACTTACTTAGTGAAGTGATCCCCCCTTGCCACCCGTACCGCTCAGAGGTGAAGCTTGTACCCTAGGCCCTGGGTCTTTCAGGAACGAAACTCTTGGTTCTGATGAATGGCGTCTGGAGTTCTCCAGTTGCTTCTGTCATTCTTAGCTGGATCATAATCGCAACCTTTCCTTTCTCCCAGGCCCAGGATCCTGCCTCCTTTGGAGCTACCTCCCTGCTGCTGAATTCCTCCAGGCACTACCTTACCATCCGCTACACCCTGTTACCCTACCTCTATACCCTCTTCTATTGGGCCCACAGCCGGGGGGACACGGTGGCCAGGCCCCTTCTGCATGAGTAAGTTACCCTAATCCGTAGGGATTTTGCTTTTTTAAATTTTTCTTAATATTTATTTTTGAGAGAGAGAGAGAGACAGAGTGCAAGCAGGGGAGGAGCAGAGAGAGAGAGAGAGAGAGAGAGAGAGAGAGAGAGAGAGACAGAATCTGAAGTAGGCTCCAGGCTCTGAGCTGGCAGCACAGAGCCCGATGCAGTGCTCAAACTCATGAACTGTGAGATCATGACCTGAGCCGAAGTTGGACGCTTACCTGACTGAGCCACTCAGGCGCCCCCAAAGGGACTTTGTTAATGCAACTGGTGACATGGACTGTTTCAAAATATTGGAGTGAACAGTGAAATACTTCTATTTTTAATAATAGATAGAATAGTCCATTGGTATTTGCAAGGCAGGTGCTGCCTACGTACTGTTCCCGAGGTATATTTAAGTGTTTTAGCCTATTCCCTTGGGGATAGAACTAGACCAACATCAGGGAACTTTGGGATCTTTTCTTTGTTCTGCCACCAGTGAACTCTTTATCTTAGACAAATCATTAAAGTTCTGTCATCCTTCATTTCTTGATTCTTAGTTTAAAGGATTTGAACACTTGAACAGGATGGTCTCTTCTGTAATGCATTATGTTCAGGCCCTGGGATGAACTTGTCATTTACACAAAAATAAGAATTTTACAGAGGATTTCTAGAATTCCAGAATTTTTACTGCCAGCCAATCCAATGAGCATCTCCAACTTAACTCTACAAAAGGGCACGGAACAGTCTTTCCTTGTCAAAATTCAGTGAACTCCCTTAAGTGTCTGATGTTCTAGACCCTCAGGCACGTATCTTCTATTATGATTATTATTCCTATTATTATACATTCATTATTTTGAATCAGTGTTTACCGTCTCCTGGAATTCCCTGTTAAAATAAGGCAGCTACCCTACAAGAGAATTGAGTAGGATTTTATTATTTGCTATTTGTTGTGATTACATCCAGTTCTTTCTTGATGGTCAGCTGAAGCTTTAAGATGTGTTGTTTCACTTTTATTGTATTTAAAGGGGCATATGGCGAATAGACTTCAGTCTGGACCCTGCCTAGCATATGTCCTGGAATAAACACCTGTGTCCAACTAGGGGGAAGAAAAGGAGGGTTCACAGATTGGGGGACGTGGGTCTGTCTGCCACAGTGGTGGAGGCAGGGGTCAAGTACATGTCCCAGAATAATTTAGGGGTTACCGCAGGCAGGCAGCCTGCATGTTTTGGACAGTTGTGGGGAGAGTTGTCAGGAAGCATTGACCCAGATCTCTGTGAACGTCTCTCTGATCTCCAGGTTCTACAGGGACAGCAACACGTGGGATGTACACCAACAGTTTTTATGGGGACCTGGCCTCCTTATCACTCCAGTTCTGGAAGAGGCAAGTGACCCACAGAGGCACACAGATGGCCTCCACTTCTTTTCCTGCTGCCCTCCAAACTCTTCTCTTCCTGGAACAATTTATCTTCTTTTTCTCCCAAGCCCATTTCCAGCCTCCATGGCTGAGTCGGCCCTGAAGACAGTGTGCTGAGGTTTGGGGAAATTGGGGATCTGTTACTTACATATTTTTTTCTATGAGTCTTTTTTCTTGACCAAGAGTCCAACCAGGGTAGAAGCATCTACTGGGACTCTGTGTTTAGGGACAGTCCTGTTCGTCATTACATTCTCACAGCTCCTTGAGGTAGAGGCAGAATGGAGCAGGGGCCCAACACCCTCTCTAAGGTTGGATGGAATTGGGGTGTGATCTCTGCCTCTTCCTCTTAGCACCTTGTGGTCTGGGATGGTTCCTCGGCTGGAAAGGTGAGATCATGAGAGTACCCGCCACTGGGGACAGTTGGGAGGATTTCATGAGTTAATGTAAAGCTGGAATTTTTGCCACAATGTGTATTTCAATATTATTATTATTCCTGATGGGATTCCACTGGGATTTTTCTTTGGGTTTCCAAGTTATTGCTCCTATTATTCCTATTAGAAGAAAGGCACAGTTTGATAACAGAGAAAAGAAAGGCTGTTTTTGCTCTCTCAGTATATGGTTCAGAAGCTCCCTTGGGAATGCTAAGAAATCCATCTTTACCCTTCAGAGACTGGGCCATGAAGAACAACAGTTTGTTTCAATTTCAGGGTGCAGAGAAAGTGATGGCTTATATGCCCGATGCCATCTGGTATGATTACGAGACTGTAAGTAGCTTTGACTTTTCTTAAACTCCTCATGACCACAGCTGCATAGACAGGGTCCCTCCCTGGAGACAGGAACATCTATCCATGCACCTAGGAGTGTTTTTTCCATGTTTTCTGTAATTTCATAGCATAAGTCACTTAACGTCAGTCATGATGAGATCCGGAAAAAACCCACTTTCATATACTTTATTCAACAGTAGGATAAGGGCAAATGGCAGAGGGTCCAATAGGGAATTTCAGCCTGGTCAGGAGTCAGCTGACTTGTATAAAACTGTCAGTTCATCTGCTGTAGGTGAACTGGTGTAAATGCTCCCCCAAATTCCTAAGTGATGGCGAAACCTGTTGCTCTTAATTGTTTTTCCTTCCTCTCGTTCGATTGCCTGACTAAACAGTAACTCAGCTGGGTGGAGAAAGAGGGAGCTGTAGATAACTCGGCGCCTGGAGAAGAGGTGGGGCATGGATGTGCTGTCGTAACAGGTGCTTGATTTGTGTGCTTGCCTCAGGGGGCCCGAACGAGATGGAGGAAGCAAAGAGTGGAGATGGAACTTCCTGGAGACAAAATCGGACTCCACCTTCGCGGAGGCCATGTATTCCCCACACAACAGCCCGCCACCACCACTGTGGTCAGGTACAATGCGGCGGGAGTTTCCTCTAAGGGGGGTGCTGCTGATAAAGTTGGTCATTGCTGTTCCCATCTGTTGCCCAGGCAGAAGATGCTGAAGCTTTATGTGGCGCGTGGGGAGGAAGGGGATGGGGGTGGGGGGTGTGGTCATCAGACACTGTGATTTACAAGAAGTTGTGGAAGTTGTGGTTTACAAGATGGATGTTGAAAGAATTTAATCCCTGTTCTTTAACTTTTTTTAATGTTTATTTATTTTTGTGAGAGAGAGAGAGAGAGAGAGAGAGAGAGAGAGAATGTGAGTGGGGGAAGCGCAGAGAGAGAGGGAGACACAGAATCTGAAGCAGGCTCCAGGCTCTGAGCTGTCAGCACAGAGCCCAATGCGGGCTCGATCTCATGAACCTTGAGATCATGACCTGACCCAAAGTCAGAGACTTAAACGACTGAGCCACCCAGGCGCCCCAGTCCCTGTTCTTTCTTAAACCGCTGCATTTCTCCTCAAAACACACTGACTGCTGGGGTGGTCATCCTTCCTGGTTTTCCCAGGACCACTTCAATTCTAGCCCTGAAAGTTTCATGTCTTGGGAAGCCTCTCATTCTAGCAATAGCGGTCTGTTGATCACCCTACCTGGTTGGCCAGATCACCCATCCATCGTGCTGTGCTCTTGACTCACTCATCCTCATTTCTAGGGACAGCGAGTCCATGTTTTATTCCCCTATAATCTCAATTCCCCATTCCTTTCCTCCCATGAGCCATTTCTTTCTTATGATGCAAAACAAGGTCCAAAAATTACTTATTCAATTCAAATCACCCTCATACCCCTGTTTTCTCCTTTACAACTCTGTGATTCTGAAATTATAGACTCCATCTGTACTAAAGAGGTACACAGTTCTATCTGTCTCTAAAAGTATTAGCTTATTTATTTTTAACAGACTGGGCGTTCTTTGGAAGTTAGAAATCTTTCTTTTCCTTTGAACTTTCCTTACTACCTTAATTTTTCAAATTGCAGGCTTTTTTTTTTTTTTTTTTAATGATACTTCTACATCTAATACCAAATGGTTTCCTTTCCTCTAGCTGTTCAGCTTCAGGCTATTCTGCATGCTGATACTAAAATTATCTTTCCAAGATGAAGATTTTTGACTTGTTGCTCCCCTGCATGAAATCCAGACTCTTTCATGAGTAGGGGTGTTCAAGGCCAATCACAATCTGGTTCCAAGTTAACTACTGTGCCTCCTGATGCATCGGAATACACGCCTATGGACCAGCCACGCCCCAAACCTCTGGTCCTCAGATATACCCATCTATCCAACTGTGTTTGGGCTTCTGCACTTATTACCCTCTCCAACATCCTTCCCCCGTGCCTTCTTAACGACTCTCCAAAGATTTCATCTGCAAGATATCTTCCTCAATTCTTCCAGCAGAGAGAGTGCTGCCACTCCAAACTTTTTAAATACTCTTTTGTATACTTCTAATTATTTTTTGCTCTTTAGCTGACTTTTTTTCTTTCCTTAATTTTTTTAATGTTTATTTATTTTTGACAGAGAAAGAGAGACAGAGCTTGAGTGGAAGAGGGGCAGAGAGAGAGAGGGAGACACAGAATCTGAAGCAGGCTTCAGGCTCCAAGCTGTCAGCACAGAGCCCGACGTGGGGCTCGAACCCACAGACCGTGAGATCATGACCTGAGCCAAAGCCAGATGCCCAACCAACTGAACCACCCAGGCGCCCCTAAGTTTATTTATTTTTGACAGAGAGAGAGATTGAGAGAGAGAGAGAGAGAGAGAGAGAGAGAGAGAGAGAGCTTGAGTGGAAGAGGGGCAGAGAGAGAGAGAGACACAGAATCTGAAGCAGGCTCCAAGCTCTGAGCTGTCAGCACAGAGCCCGACGTGGGGCTCACAATCTGTGAGACAGTATGATGTGAGCTGAAGTCGGACACTTAACTGACTGAGCCACCCAGGCGCCACATTCTTCTTAATATTTTAAGCATTTCGATCATAGTTACTTTATACCTTGTATTTGGAAATTCTGTTGTCTAAAATCCTTTGGAGAAACCAAATTATTTTTCATTGCTTTTGCCAACTTTCTTTCATGCTGGCTTATCACCTTGTGTGTTCAGTAATTTTTTTTGTGTTTCAAATGTAGTGATCTTAAGGATCCAAAAAAAGTCCCTCCAGAGGGGATTTGCCCATTTCTTCAGTTGTGAGTCAGGACTTCTTCACCTGAGGTCATCTTGAGCTCCCTTCAAAGACCATGTGTTGGGTGGGTCTTTTAGGGTGTCTGGTGTCCTTCAGATTATCTAATCCACCACTCCTAGAAGTCTTCCAACTTTTGTGTCTCTCTTTACTTTCTGCCTGGATTATTTAGTGAATATGTTTAATCTTCCTTATAATATTTAAGGTCATCCATCAATAGAGTTGTGATCTATTTATCTTTGTGTCTCTTGGACTTGCTAACAAATGAAAGCTACTTCATACATGTGTGTTGAGTGAAAGCAGGTGATTTGGTTGATAACAGAACCTGACTTGCTCAGGGCACAGTGGAGGGCTGACATGTGAAAGAAGAGAAAACGTGAGGTCAGTGATGGGCCAATGGTATCAGGAAACGGGGAGGTAGTCCAGGAGAGTCATGAAATAAGGAGGGATTCCACATGAAATGGCCCTTTCCCCCTCCTTCTCTATGCCCACCTACTTCACCACCTTTCTGAGTCATGTTTTGTGCTTCATACTCTAAATTATGAAGCAGAGAACTATAGGGTTTGATTTCGCTCTCAAAATGAAATAATAATGAATAATCAAATTAGGAAAGTTGCCATTAAACTTTATTGTATTTTGTTGTTTTCTGAGTCAAAACGGTTCTTAGGCAGAGAAAACAAATATATCCCCCAACCATAATTAATACTTCCCCTTCACGAGTCATCTCTAACATGAGGCTGAACCAATTATTGTCTAAGATCTCTTTCTCTTCTAATAGTCTGTTTTCTAAGGAATAGTTGCACCAGCAACTTTTATAGTAGCTATGCAGGGATTTTGGCACTTAAATTCTGGCCTCCTACATAGATGTGTATTGCTAACGTTTGCAGTATTTCTGCCTCCTGTGACGTTATTGATTCTAGAGAAAGATGCGCCCGTTGATTTTGCTTTTGTGCCTGAAGAAAAGCCAAGCCATCTGCTGCTAGTAACCTTTCCCATGTGAAATCTCATGGAAACATTCCCATCTCTTTTGGCCAAGTTCTCTGTGTCTTTAGTCTTTATCTCCCACCTAAACGTTGTTTCCCACAGTCGACGGAACCCTCTTGGTCTCATCATCGCCCTAGATGAGAACAAAGAAGCCAAAGGCGAACTTTTCTGGGACGATGGGGAAACTAAAGGTAGGTACTGTTAGGACAACCTGCATCTGTGAGTTACATCCTCTGGCCATTCAGCCGTGGGAGAAATCTCACCAGGCACAGCAGCGTTAATCACTCAAGAGGAGGATTTTGGTTTCAGTTGCACTGTTCACAGCTAGTGGTAGGTGGACCGCAGATGGAAGGAAAACACATTTCTACCTTTTAGAATGCTTCCATCAGACAAGCAGTATATACAGGCTCTCATTTTATTGTCAACAGGCATCTGAAAGAGATGTTTTCAAGACTGTTCCTGCCATTCACTGTAGATCTCTTCCCCAAAAACGCTTCTGTACAAATATCGATGATATGAAACATACCCATGCCGGTGAGTCAGAGTGAGACTATATATGTGCCTGACTCTGGCCATGCTTCTTAGCACATTTTTCTGACTCCAGTATACTAACAACTCTTGTGGCTCAAGCTTAGGAAACAGATTCACTTGGGGCATATGCCTTAGAAGCACTTGGAAGGGAATCTTTTCAAGGCTAAGGTAGGAAGGAAAAGGGAAAACAGTGGCCTGGCCTTGGAGACTGTTTATAATCTTGCCATTCTCAGGATGTAGCTTTCAGTACAACGAGGGTGAAATCTGTTCTTCTGGGTGGGCAGGCCAGAGGTTGACTCATCTTTCTCTCACTTGCAGATACTGTGGCCAGTAAAATCTATCTCTTATGTGAGTTTTCTGTCACCCAAGTAAGTAGCATATTTTTATGAATCTTAGGTGTGAGCTTTGTCTGACCGTTAGCTCATGTATGTTTGTGTTTGTGTGTAATTGTATTTGTAGCTTCATATGCCTTTATGACTGTAGAGCACATTTCCTTTTTTTTTTGAAAATAAAAGAAATTTATTTTTTGAATTATTTTTTAAGGTTTTTTTTTTTAATGTTTATTTATTTATGAGAGAGAAAGGGCACAAGCAGGGGAGGGACAGACAGAGAGAAAGAGAGACATGATCTGAAGCGGCCTCTACTCTGACAGCAGAGAATCCGATGTGGGGCTCAAACTCACAAACCGTGAGGTTATGACCTGAGCCAAAATCAAGAGTCAGACACTTAAACGACCGAGCCATCCAGGTGCCCCTATTTTTTAAGTTTTTATTTTATTATTCTTTAAATATTTTTAATGTTTATTTATTTTTGAGAGAGAGATAGAGAGACAGAGAGAGAGACAGAGACAGAGCATGAGTGTGGGAGGGGCAGAGAGAGAGGGAGACACAGAACCTGAAGCATGGTCCAGGCTCCAAGATAGCAGCACAGAGCCTGATGCGGGGCTTGAACCCATGAACTGTGAGATCATGACTTGAGCCAAAGTTGGATACTTAACCAACTGAGCCACCCAGGCACCCCTTAAGTTTTATTTTAATTCCAGTTAGTTCACATACAGTGTTGTATTAATTTTAGGTGTACGATATAATGATTCAAAAATTCCATACATCAACCAGTGCTTAGATGAGTGCATTTCAACTTATGCCTTAACTCCCAACGTTGAATTATCCATGTTAGTAAAAAGAGCAATCATATGGATAAATCAAAGCCATCAGCCTTTTAAAATACAGTTTAAAAAAATTTCTTAGGGCACATGGGTGACTCAGTGGGTTAAGCATTTGACTTCTACTCAGTTCATGATCTCGCAGTTCTTGAGTTCAGACTCCGCATTAGGTTCTGTGCTGACAACTTGGAGCCTGGAACCCCCTGTCTCTCTCTGTCTCTCAAAAATGAATAAGTTTTTAAAAAATTAAAAAAAATTCTCTGTGCATATGTGTGTTTCTCTCTCTCTCTTTTTACTCAGGGAAGTATTAAAGTAAGTTTGTACTCCTCAAGCACATGTGAGTAGAGACAGCTAAGAGGTACTCAAAGCAGTTTTGGGTATTTGGTCTAGGACAGTATATTTGAGTGCCTTGACAATCTATCAGTGGATCTTTGTGCTTAATTGTTTTGCAGAACCGCTTGGATGTGAAGATTTTGCAGTCAACCTACAAAGACCCCAATAATTTAGTATTTAAAGAGATTAAAATTCTTGGGATCCAGGAGCCTAACAATGTTATAGTGAAACACAATGGTGTCCCAAGTCAGATTTCTCCTAATGTCACTTATGATTCTAACCTACAGGTAAAAATTCATTTTGTTGAGATAGTTTATCAAGAATTTATAGCTTATGGTGGTCCTTCTTGCCAAGGTCGCCTGGGTCCTGAAGGACCAGGGCACATTCTGAGGTCTGGAGTGGGGAAGAAGAGGGTTAGGAGAGAAAAAAAAGGAGGCAGTAGACCTGAGCTAGAATAGATCAGGGAGGTGCTGAGGTACTGGAATCAGATAAAATGGCCTTTCCATCCCTATTCTTGTATTTGCCCCTCAGTCTTCTGTTCTCTCTGACTGGGACAGAAGAGCAAAGTGAGGAGTGTGGGGGACAGGGTTAGAGGCAATGTGGGTCTGGCCACTGCTGGCTGAAGCAAGAAAGGCAAAGTGGGAGGTGGGATTCCCATTAATTAAAAATTTGAAGTGCATTTTTTTTTTTTTTACTGTGTTCAGATATAAAAACTTTCTCCAACACATACATTTTAAAGAAATATTTCAAGTCAAAGAATCTGATAAGCCTAGCTAATGCTGCTTATTTGGTTAGAGAATATTAAATAATAATAATAATAATAATAATAAAAACCCCACCACTTTTCATCAGTTATAATGAGACCTGATGCTTTTGAGCAGATTGTAATCAGTTCCTCTGGTATCTCATGCTATGAGGAATCCTTCCCCATCCTCCTTTACTCCAGGCCCTGTAGGTAATCTGGGACTGGGGGCTGCTGGGTCAGCATGTTTGTGAGAGATCTTCCAAATTTGGAGTAAATGCGTAAATCTGGTATTCTCCTTTAATGTTGTATCGATGATGTTGGCCATTTTGCCTTACAACATATATTGAGGATGCCTACATTATGAAGTTAGAAATAAAGTACAGTTGACCCTTGAATATCATGGGGAGACACTGACCCTCCCACACTGTCAAAAATCTGTGAATAACATTTGACTCCCCAAATCCTTACTAATAGCCTACTATTGACCAGAAGCCTTACAGATAAGTTATCAATTAACACATATTCTGTGTGTCATATGAATTATAAACTATATTTTTACAATACAGCAAGCTAGAGGAAAAATGTTATTAAGAGAAGCACTCAGAAGAGAAAATACATTTACAGTTCTGTACTGTATTTATTGAAAAAAGTGCACATGTAAGTGGACACGTGCAGCTCAAACCCATATTGTTCAAAGGACAACTGTATCATATGGTTAGTTATGTGGACGGCACCAGGCAAACCATTTGAAGAGTGCATATATGAAAACAAACTCAGTAAATATTTGTTAAATAAGTTAATTAATGCAAGAGCAAAGGAATTCTTATTGCTTGAATTTGGGTGGTGGGGAGACACAATTTGTACACATGAAACTACTGGGCAGGGGACAGGCAGTCCAAAGCAATACAAAGGAAATGTTCAGTTACAGTATACCTAATTTCTTTTTTTTTTTTTTTCAACGTTTATTTATTTTTGGGACAGAGAGAGACAGAGCATGAACGGGGGAGGGGCAGAGAGAGAGGGAGACACAGAATCGGAAACAGGCTCCAGGCTCTGAGCCATCAGCCCAGAGCCCGACGTGGGGCTCGAACTCACGGACCGCGAGATCATGACCTGGCTGAAGTCGGACGCTTAACCGACTGCGCCACCCAGGCGCCCCAAGTATACCTAATTTCAATGTCAAAGCCTAATGGAGTAGCTGAGCAAAGCCATTGGGGAAGTCAGGGTTTGAGCTGGACTTTGAACGATGATGTATCAGGTAGGATTCGTTCATCTACAAGTGATAGGCAACTGAGCTAAATGGGACTTTAAACAAATTGGAATTTTCTTCCTCACACAATAACAAGTCTAGAAAGTGGTCAGCTGCTGGCGTTGGTTCAGTGGCTCAAGGCTGTCAGGGTTGATTGGCCGGTAGCAGAATAAAAGAAGAGGCAGGAAAGAAAAGGTGGAGGGAAGGAGCAGGCCCTTAAATCCAGAAGGAAACTCTGGGCCAGCAACTCCCAGTGGACTTGGACTTACCTATGAATGGCCACAGCTATGTTACATGGATTAAAAGGAACTTAATTAGGAATTTAAGTTCCTTAATCAGGAACTTTAATATTCCAAACTGAAATAGTGAGTAAGAAAGGAACTTTTATATAAAGCAAGCAATTAGCCGTGCATTCCACAAAAGGGCACCATTTTCCTAGAAAGAGTATTTGCCTAGATAACATATTCAAAGTTGAGATGCCAGAATAAGCCAATCTAAGGATTGAGAATAGCCTTACATTATTTAGTCTGTGAGTATTGTATGACTAGAATGGGGAAGAGATCAGCTTGGACAAATAGTGTGTGGTTAGATTTGGGAGGGTCTTAGGCATCAAAGTGAGAAGGATCTGATCCTCAAAGTGTGTCATATGGATCCTTGAATCAAGGCTCTGGAAAATGGGATTTGTAGAACAGGGAAGTTTAAGGTGAATTTAGTCTGAGAAGAGCCTGGAAGAAGGGTGATTATCCTTAAAATGTGATTTTACAGTTCTGGACAAATGAGAGCCTTCACTATGGAAATTGCTAATTAAAGAAGAGATAAAAATATGTAGAAAAGTTAAATATTTGAATTAGTGGGACTCAAAGAAGCAGGTTTTAGGCTTTGAGGCTTTGCTCTTGGAGAAATGAAAAGGTTGGGATGTTAGAAACAGAAGGAACTGTAATGATGTTGCCAACTCCCCAGTTTTGCCTTTGATGAAACTGAGGCCCAACGAATTAGAATAATTTGGCTAAGTTTCCACAGCAGAATGGAGATGAGAACCCAAGCCACATGTTCTTACTCCTGTGTTCTTGCCACCACTCCAGACCAAGGCGGGACACTGGTCTGAAAAATGGAGGGCAAGAATATAAGCTCGATTTGGTATGACCCCGTGAGCTTGTGTGTGTTATGCTTCAAAGGGAAATGCTTGTAGGGAAATACTTCTTGACCAAGTAAGGATGAGGAAGGGGAGTCAGGGAAGGAAAGAAAATGGGTGATCACAGAAGATTTTATTTTCCCTAATTCCCTTCTGAACATGATGTACAAGATTCGGATAGAGTTGGTACCTTTGCTCTCTTCCCCCCTCCCTCCATATAGCCCTCTTTATAGCAGCTCCAGTGCTGTGTTACTTGGATGTTGAGAGTCCGGTCTGGTTTCTATCTCCTCTCCTAAGAGAGGTTTCGGATCTTGCGAGGGTTTTGTCCTGAGCATTAATTTCCTTGTCACTTACCCATCCCTGCAGGTCGCCCTTATCACGGAAATTGATCTTGTCCTGGGAGAAGCATACACAGTGGAATGGGGCCTGAAGATAAGGGATGCAGAAAAAATAGACTGTTATCCCGATGAGAGTGGTGCTTCTGCAGAAAACTGTACTGCCCGTGGCTGTGCCTGGGAGGTAACCCTGCTGATGACGCTGACACACGCCAAAATCCATGGCACTCCATCTCCAGCTTCATGAGCGTAGCGCCAATCCCCACGTCACTACTTAAAACCCATAGAAAGGAAAGATTTCCAAAAGAACCCGAGTTTTTATCTGACTGTAAAGAATAGGTAGGGACAGGAGTAGGACCTTTCTTTTTTTTATAACTACTTTGCAAGGAGACCAGGAATTTAAATGTAGGTCACTACCAAAGAGTATCTGGCTTTGTCTCCCTGCAGATTGCCTTTTCTAGCCCCCTTATATTTGATCATTCTAGGAACACATACTGAGCTGACGTTAGCTTTCCTTTTCAGGCACCTAGTTCTCCTGGGGTCCCATTTTGTTATTTTGTCAATGACCTGTACTCTGTCGGCGACATTCAGTATGACTCACGTGGCGCCACTGCTACCGTCTCATTAAAGTCTTCTTTATATGCCTCTGCTCTGCCCTCGGTACCCGTGACCTCCCTCCGTGTGCAAGTGACCTACCATAAGAACGACATGGTGCAGTTTAAGGTGTGTGTTCACAGTGCGTCTATGTATCAAGTACTGCCTGGGAGGTTGGCAGTTCCATTACTTTTGCTAGTGGAGGTTGCAGAGCACTGAAGTAAGTGTGCCCTTCTAAGCTAACCCTGCCCCAATATACTAGATCATTATCCTAGAGCACCGAGAAACCGTTGACGGAACAGTGCTCTCTGTTCTATTTTGAAGAGATCGCGGTGTCTACTGTAAGGAAAGTGGTTGGGAGAATAAGAGTGAAAAAGGAGGCTGCCAGTTAGGTCATCCACGGGGGGGACCAAGTGTAGAGCAGGAATAGGAAAGGAGAAGAATGGCGGGCATCTGGGAGAACTGAAAAGGTAGGATCACAGGATCGGGTGATGCCTTCAAGTACGTGATGAGGGAGAGGGAGGCATCAAGAATGATTACCACGTTTCCGGCATGTGTCTCTATATGGATGGTGGTGCTATTAACTGGATGGGAAAATGGGAAAGGCTTGGGCTTGGGCAAAATAAGAGATGAGTTCAGTTTGGGATGCTGAATTCAGGGTGTCTATGGAATAGCCACACAAGTGTAGTGATCTTTTTTTCCTATGATTTAATCACAACTAAGGATTAGTGATAGGCTGTTCTTATGTCTTTCTCTACTGAATCGTCAGTTTCTCAAAGACAGGAATTTCTCTGTTCATCTCTGTGTTTCTAAAATCTGACATAGAGCTTGTATGTAGTTAGTACTCAGATGTTTATTGAGAGAGTAAATGAAAGACATCAGGCGTTGCCCAAAACATTCTTCACCACCTGCTATCAACCTGCACTCTGAGTCCCCTTACAACTTCTAATACAGGGAAAATGCTCTATTATCTTTCTGTCCTCACCAAAGCACTGGCCTGTGGTAGGCACCTAATGAGTTTGAAGAAAATGAACTTGCTTGCATTTCCTGCATTAACCCTTTCTTACTCTACCTCCTGATCATACCATAGCTCTCTCTCCAGGATTTGACTTTTTTTTTTTAAGTTTATCTTGAGAGAGACAGAGACAGTGGGAGCAGGGGAGGCTCAGAGAGAGAGGGGGAAAGAAAGAGAATCCCAAGCAGGCTTCACGCTGCTGGCTGGAGAGCCTGACGTGGGGCTCGAACCCACAAACTGTGAGATCATGACCCGAGCCAAAACCAAGAGTTGGATGCTTAACCAATTAAGCCACCCAGGGGACCCAGGATTTGTCTCTTTTTGACCCTGCTTCAATACTCTGTGCCTTTGCACTTATTTCTCTACCAGAAATGACTTTATCTCCTTGCTGTGTTTGGTTAATAATAGCTGCCAAGTTTTTAACACTCAGCCTGCATTTTTCTCGTGAAACCTTCTCAGTCTTCCAGTAACTGTGTTAGGCATTTTCTTCTCTACAATCTCACAACACTCCTACATCGCTCCACATTAGCACATATCATCACCCGGGTATTGCGGGTACTTCTTTCACCTCCCAGGAGCATGTGAATTTCTTAAAAACAACAGTCGTGTCTTATTTGATTTAGTGTGTCTGGTGTCCAGTACTGCATCAGGCAGGAGTAGAGTAGGTATTCAGTGAGTCAATCTAGACCCCATTTTTAGCAAGAACACCTATGATTATTTTAATCAAATAGTGTTTTTGATGGATTTTTTTTCAATCACAGTAGCTTTCAGATATTCACATACACCCACATGCAAAGTAATAAATAATATATTCATACATACCAAACTGATTTCTAGACTGATTTTTCCAAGATGTCACCAATGTCAAAGGGAATGTGTTACTGTGATAGGAGCCTTAAAAATGAGATATGACAGACTCAGATCAGAATGTGAAGTCTATTGTTCTTTGATATTATAACTAAATCCCTGGTATCATGAGCTTCCAGAGACAAAGAAATATTAGCATTCAGACTCTGTGTCAAAGATACCAAGTTTCTGTTAAGGATACGGTTTTCTAGAGTACTATATTTTCCTAACTTTTTTCCCCACTCACCCTAGATTTATGATCCTAACAACAATCGGTATGAAGTCCCGGTGCCTCTCAACATACCCAGGGTTCCATCCGGCACCACAGAGGGTCAGCTGTATGATGTCCTCATCAAGAAGAATCCGTTTGGGATTGAAATTCGCCGGAAGAGTACGGGCTCTGTAATGTAGGTAGCTCCTAGTCGGATTTGGAATTGATGGTTACCTATACACGCACTGCCAGGTCCATTGTCCTTGGAGATACCCTGGCTCAAAGCATCGCACCATCCATTTCCAGATTTATGAATATGTTACTCCTTTTGGGTCTGTTCTTATGAGAAATCTTTACTTCCCTGGCAATAATTACTGAGGCACTTACATGTATTAGGGATTCATTCAACCAATGTTTATGGGGTGGTTAGTATCTATTATCTCTATATTAGGTGGTTATAGAAGATGAGGTCTCTCTTCTCATGCCAAAGATTCATGGTAAATAACAAAGATAATTTAAGTTAAAATATACATAAGGAAGTTTAGATAGTGACAACTGCTATGTAGGAAAAAGAACAGGGTAATCAGGAGTTATGGGGGGTTGACTGCTTTTGATACTGTGGTCAGAGGAGGGCTCTCAGAGAAGGTGACATTTGAAATAGGACTCAGATGAGAAGGATCCACCCATGTGGATCTGGGGGAAGGGGAAGAACACTTCAGACAGATGGAAAAATAGGTGCACACGGCCGTGAAGCAGGAGCAAGCTCGCCATATTAAGGGAGGAGATGTCCATTGTGGCTGGAGCATATTGTGGTCGGATCGCTCCAGATGTTATATAGCAAGTGGACCGTAGAAGAGAAGGAATAGGACCCCGGGCTGGTGTGGAGTGGTAGCAACGGAGGTGGTGACATGTGATGGGATGTGGCATCCTGGGGACAGAACTGAAGGAAGGCAGCGGGAGAGGAAAATAGGAGAATGAAGGCTGGCTCCAGGGCTGGTAGCAAGTGCATCTAAGATCATTTTAATGAAATAGACTTTGTGTTTGTGTGGAAGATTAACAGGGCTCTTGGGGGGAGAGGGGACCAAGAGTTCTGTTGTCCTGGCAAACAGGGTGTTGACTGTTTGAAGCCAATAGGATAACCCATTTCTTTTCCAAATACACCCTTTTGTGTTGCAGTTGGGACTCTCAGCTCCTTGGCTTTACCTTCAATGACATGTTCATCCGCATCTCCACTCGCCTTCCCTCCCAATACGTCTATGGCTTTGGGGAAACTGAGCACACAGCCTTTCGGAGAGACTTGAACTGGCACACGTGGGGGATGTTCTCCCGAGACCAACCCCCGGGGGTAAGGAGAAAGCATTGGGGGATCTGTGTCTGCCTCTCTCTGCTCCTACTGTGTGCACTTCATGCTTCATCTTCCCTGGCTAACCTTAGATGGTCACATTCTGCATTTGGACAGAGGGCCAATTTGTTGTCAGGCTACTTTGTTCTTATGTATTTAGTTCACTGCATGGACCTTATCAGTCATTTTTTGTTGAGTTTCTTTCTCAGCCATGATGTCTTTTCACCTCTTACCACTTCTCCCCCACAACTCTCCCAGTACAAGAAGAATTCCTATGGCGTCCACCCCTACTACATGGCACTGGAGCAGGATGGCAGTGCCCATGGAGTGCTCCTGCTAAACAGCAACGCCATGGGTAAGATGACACCAACATCTCCTCTTATTTCTGTGAACCAGTCATTCTTCTTTTTTTTTTTTTTAATTTTATCTAAATCCAAGTTAGTCAACATATAGTATTGGTTTCAGGAGTAGAATTTAGTGATTCATCACTTACATATAATACCCAGTGCTCATCCCAACAGGTGCCCTCCTTAATGCCCATCACCCATTTAGCCCACCCCTTCACCTAACACCCCTCCTGCAACCCTTAGTTTGTTCTCTGTATTTAAGAGTCTCTCATGGTTTGCCTCCCTCTCTGTTTTTATCTTATTTTTCCTTCCTTTTCCCTATAGTCATCTGTTTTGTTTCTTAAATTCCACATATGAGTGAAATCATGTGGTATTTGTCTTTCTCTGATTGACTTTTTTCACTTAGTATAATATATTCTAGTTCCATCCACATCATTGCAAATGGCAAGTTTTCATTCTTTTTGATAGCTGAGTAATATTTCATTGTGTATAAATACCACATCTTCTTTATACATTCTTCAGTTGATGGACATTTGGGTCCTTTCCATAATTTGGGTATTGTTGATAGTGAACCAGTCATTCTTGAGTAATGTTAGAATGTGTTTGACTGAGGGGTGCCTGGCTGGCTTAGTTGGTTAAGCATCTGACTTTGGCTCACGTCATGATCTCACAGTTAATGGGCTGAAGCCCCACATTGGGTTCTGTGCTGACAGTTCAGAGCCTAGAGCCTGGTTCAGATTCTGTGTCTCCCGCTCTCTCTCTGCCCCTCCCCTGCTCTCTCTCTCTCTCTCTTTCAAAAATAAATAAACATTAAAAAAAAAACCAGAATGTGTTTGACCTAGCTGCTCCCTAAAGTCAAAATTATTACCCTGGGGACAGTGTTTTTGTTTTTTGTTTTTATTTTCTATCTAGGCTTTCTGTTTGTTTCAGTTCAGTAACATGTGGTAACAAGAGTTAACTCTTATTTGGCAAAAATGTAAGAAGGGATAGCAAGACCAAGGAAGTCCCAAAAATCCTGTAGGTCAGCCAGTGGGAACCATCTTTTTATTTTGAATTAGTGGTGAAGCTCTGGGTAAGAGTGTCACCCTGGGGGTATGGGAGTGTGAAGAAAATTTGTATGGTCTCTTGGAAAGAGGGTGGGAAATCAGGAGGTGGAGGGGAAAGTATGCATGTAAAAACTGGTGGAATCAGAGTAAGGTCTGTTCCTGACTTCAGAGTTTTATATGGATGTCAACTCCTGGTTTCGACAATGTACAATGGTTACATAAGATGTTGTCATTGGGGAAATTGGGTGAACTGTACAAAGGACTCTAGTACTATTTTTGGAAATTCTCATAAGTCTTAAACTATTCTAAAGTAAGAGTAATAATTTGAAAAGAGCAGAATGGCAAAACATGTTATAAAATAATAATAAACCCAATGGCAAAAAAAATCCAGGGGTAGCACCCTGTAGACTTTCACTTCTTTAAAGTGCCTAGTATGTAGGCATAGTAAAAATACTTTTTCTTCATATTCTATAATAAAGAGGCATTGGGAGAAGGAAAAGGTAAGAATTTCAGGGGTAATTCCTCCCCCTTGGAAGTTTCCAGCTTGATTGATATTTTCCCATATCTTCAGATGTGACATTCCAGCCCCTGCCCGCCTTGACGTACCGCACCATAGGGGGAATTCTGGACTTTTATGTGTTCTTGGGGCCAACTCCCGAGCTTGTCACTCAGCAGTATACTGAGGTAGGAGGGAATTAAATTGATAATCAAGTATTCACATAGTGTCTTCTGAGTTCCCAAATCTACCTTTCTTAGTATAGCTCTCAGATGATAACTGGAATTGTTGGTCTTTCTGGAAGATAGATATAGACTATAAAATGAGGAGACAAAAGACATCCCAAGAACTATTAAATTTGCAGCCTCTCAAAGCATTGCAGAGTAGCAGAAGTACTAGTGGTGCTACTGGTGGGGGTGGGGGTGGCGGTAACAGTGATGGCGGGGGTGGCGGTGGCGGTGGGGGTGGCGGTAACAGTGATGGCGGGGGTGGCGGCGGTAATGGTACGTTAACGGTGATGTGTTGGAGGTGGTGGTGGTAGTGATGGAGGTGGTGGACGTGGTGGTACAGTAATGGTGATGGTGATGTGGTAACGGTGATGGTGCTTGTAGTAATGGTGGTCATAGGGGCCACGACAGTTACTTTGGCAGCAGCAACGAGCATGCATATAACATACTGCGTGTCATGGATCATTTTACATATATTAACTCATCCAGTCCTCACGGAAGCACCATACCAGTATTAGCAAATACCAGTATTATCCCCAATTTACAGCTGCAGGAAGTGATGAACAAGAGGTTTTTACCTTCTGCATAGGGCCACCTAGCCAGCAGGGATCGGAGCCTGGATGGTAAGCCAGGCATTTTGCTTCTAGATGCTGAGTTTTTAACCAGTAAGCTACAATGCCTCTAGGATTCAGAGTAAAATCAGATTTTCCAAACCTCTTAGGGAAGAAGGTAAGATCCAGCAGAAAGCTTTCTCCAAGGTGTCCCTGTGGCTTTTCATCCTCTTAGTTTCTCTCCGTATTTGAATTTGCTGCTTATCTAGCTTGGGGCACTGGAAAGATGTTCTTATTAATTTATTGACAATGTCAATCCAGATTCTCCTTTTGAAGGATGAAGTTTTCTGTCTATTTTCTAGTTGATCGGTCGGCCAGTGATGGTTCCTTACTGGGCCTTGGGATTTCAGCTGTGTCGCTATGGATACCAGAATGACTCTGAGATTGCCAGCTTGTATGATGAGATGGTGGCTGCCCAGATTCCTTATGTACGTTCTCCATATGTGGTGTACTGGCTCTGGGATCTTATGGCCAACACTAGCTGTCTCTGTATGGGGATTAGCTTGACTTGGGGGGGGCAGGGCTTCTATAACTACACAATTTTAAAACATTTAGTCAAAAACATTATTGGTATCATAAAAATGAAAGGTTACTCAAACAGCAGTTTTTCTTAAAACAATAAAATGGCCCAAATTCAGCCATACCACCACGTGTGTAGATATAACCTCAATTCCAACACTCTGCTGGTACAGCACAGTCTTCCCTCAGCTTTGAGCTAAGCTTGTAGATAGGGATCTGGTTTCCGGATGAAATACATATGGAAACAAATTCTGTCCTTCACTTGAGGACAAGAGGGGTCCAATAATCAGAGAAATTGATCCCATGAACTTCTTACATTTTTAATTTTCTTCTATTTTCTTGTTGTTTACAATGGTTGCTATTAATGATAAGTATAGCATGCAATATTTCATTTTTAAGAAAGCTTGTCTGGTAACCCCCAGGATTGGATATTCTAAAGCAATTACAGGGGATTTTTTTTTTTTTAAAGTAG
The DNA here is from genome assembly GCF_028749965.1 of Puma concolor. NCBI lineage: Eukaryota > Metazoa > Chordata > Mammalia > Carnivora > Felidae > Puma > Puma concolor. The sequence continues at coordinate 13,349,810 of NC_141668.1, read as the reverse complement.
ATTTGCCGTCCATCCAGTTGTATTAGTACTGGGTAGGTTACATTATATTATTTTCTCTGAAAGTGAACCACTGATCCCAGGGCCAGCCTCCTGGGGCAGGTAACCACAATCATTCATACCAGCCATTCACAAGGCACTTTCTCATCTGCCCTTTTCATTGATCCTCATTGTAGCCTTGATAGATATGCATTATCGTCTTTTTTTTTTTTTTCTATTTTACAACTGAAAATTTGAAAATTTCCCAGAACATAATACCTGATACCTGGAATTAGAAAAAGTAAAAAAAAAAAAAAAAAAAAAACCATCTGAAATCCACCATCAGTTAGTAGAGGCGTGTTCTCACCTGGAACCTGGCCTTTATAACGGGGAGCCTCTCACTTTCCTTGTGTGCTCCCCCAGGACGTTCAGTACTCAGACATCGACTACATGGAGCGGCAGCTGGACTTCACCCTCAGCCCCAAGTTTGCAGGATTTCCAGCTCTGATCACTCGCATGAAGGCCGACGGGATGCGGGTCATCCTTATTCTGGTTGGTCCCTCTGTGAATGGGTGAAGTTCGTTGAGGACAGCGAATGGGCTTAGTGAGGGGGGGAGCTTCATATTGTGTTTCCCTCCATGTTATGAGCAGAGAAGTTGAGGTTCAGTGAGAAAGTGTATTTCCCAGAATGCACAGAAGCCCTACAGTTCAGGAGGAAGTTTGTGCCCTTCTGTTTGAAGAGTTCTCCTTTTTTCTGTCCTGAGATGTTCTCTGGCTTTGGTCTTCTCACCTGATCTGAGCTTCGATTTCAGGACCCAGCCATTTCTGGGAACGAGACACAGCCCTATCCTGCATTCACCCGGGGTGTGGAGGATGATGTCTTCATCAAAGCTCCAAATGGTGGCGGCATTGTCTGGGGAAAGGTATGACCAAAGTGGTGATCCGCTAATCCCCAGCCTGGGGTTGGGTAACTGTTGGTGTGTTTGTGCATGTTGTTTCTGGGCCTTTTCCGTTTGGGTCCTGAGATCAGAAGGTCTCATCTTCTCAGTCAATATTTGTCAACACGATTGACATTTTTAGAGAATGTACATGTGTATGTGCGTTATGGGATCTACTTTTCTCTAGAACAAAATCATAGTATTACCATCCCTAGGACCTATGGTATATAATTTCTCAGGAAATACTATATAACATAAATAATAATTTAGTGCATTGCTTTTGAACAGTTTTCTCTCCACAGGTGTGGCCTGATTTCCCTAATGTCGTTGTAAACGGGTCTCTAGACTGGGAGAGTCAAGTGGAGGTAAAGGGCCCTTTGTGGATGTGGGTGAAGTCATGATTTCCAGGAGGGTGCAGCTGTACCCGGGATAGCGGACATCCCCATGCCATGGGTGGGGGTGTGGCCAGGAATACACTGAGGGATTTTGTCCTGTGTGCCCATCTGTGTGCCAGTCACTTTACATGTAATATTTTACTCCCCGTTGGGATGTAGGTATTATCATCCTCAGCATAACTAGGATTCAATGAGCTTAAATTACTGGTCCATGGTTTTAGGTGACTCAGTGATGACTTCAAATCCAAGGCTGTCAGATTCCAAAAGCCCATGAAATTTCCACCTCCAAGAAATACTGTTTGCCTAGAAATAGTATATTTGTTGTTGTTCTTGTTTTTGAGTATCCCTTTTAAACATAGTCTCCAAATCCTGTCTTTAGCAATGGGATCTTTTTCTCTGTAAATTTGTTTTCCATGGACAAGCTTCTCCATCTTCGCTCTTATACATCCCTTATCTTTCTTTGGGTTTCTCAATTGTGCTCTTACCTTCCAGTTCCCAGCCTTGCGTTAAAACTTGCTTTCTCCAGGGTACAAGTGTTTACTTGTAATCGCTCTTAGATAGGGATTCAAGGCAGAGGACCTAGCTTCCTCTTCTCTCTGTTGCTTCTCAGAGGAAGCCACTTGAAGTTTATTGGTCCAGGCAGACCACATGGACACAGGAATCTGCCAGGCCAGAGAAGGTCAGGGTCTCCTTGGCAGACAGACATTCATTCATTCATTTGTTTATTAATTAATTAATTCATTCATTCTTTTTTTTTTTTTTTTAGTATTTTTCCCCTAGCACAACTGAAGTATAACTGACAAAATTGTATATTTATTTAAAGTGTACAGTGTGGTGATTTAATACATATATATCATGAAATGATTATCACAGTCTGGTTAATTAACATGTCCATCACCTCACATATTTATCATTTATCTACGTGGGGTGAGAATACTTAAGATCTACAGTCACAGCAATCTTTAAGTGTATAATACAGTGTTTTTAACTATAGTCACCAGGCTATACATTAGATCCCCAGAACTTATTCATCTTAACAATGAAAGTTTATACCCTTTGACCAGTATCTGCTCATTTCCCCCACCCATTCCCCCCGGTAACCACCATGCTACTGTTTATTTCTATGAATTCAACTTTTTTTTTTTAGATTCCACATATAAGTGAGATCATATAGTATTTGTTTCTCTCTCTGTGTAACTTTTTCGTTTAGCATAATATCCTCTAAGTTCATGTATGCTGTTGCAAATGGCAGGATTTCCTTCTTTCTCATGGCTAAATAATATTTCATCATATATATATATATACACACACACACACACACACACACATATATATATATATATATATATATATATATATATATATATATGAATGCATACATATGCACACCACATCAATTGATGGATGCTTAAGTTATTTCCACATCTTGGCTATTGTGAATAATGCTGCAATGAACATGACAGTACATATATATCTCTTTAAGATACTGATTTCATTTTATTCAGGATACATATCCAGAAGTGGGATTGCTAGATCACATGGTAATTCTATTTTTAAGTTCTTGAGGAACTTCCATATTATTTTCCATAATGGCCATGCAAATTTATATTCCCACCAACAGTATGCAATGGTTCCCATGTCCTTGCCAACAGTTGTTATCTCTTGTCTTTTTGGTAAGAGCTATCTTAACAGGTATAAGAGGATATCTCATTGTGGTTTTGATTTGCATTTCCCTGATGATTACTGATGTTGTGTACCTTTCCGTGTACCTGTTGGCCATTTGTATGATTTCTTTAGAAATATACCTATTCAGGTCTTCTATCTAATTTTTAATCTGTGTATTTGTTTTTTTAATTTTTTTAAGTGTTTTTAATCATTTTTGAGAGAGCAAGAGATGGAGCGTGAGGAGGGAAAAGGCAGAGAGAGAGGGAGACACAGAATCTGAAGCAGGCTCCAGGCTCTGAGTTGTCAGCACAGAGCCCAACGCGAGGCTCAAACTCGTGAACCAACCACAAGATCATGACCTGAGCCAAAGTCAGGTGCTCAACTGACTGAGCCACCCAGGTGCCCCATAATCTGTTTATTTGTTTTGCTTTATGTTTTGCTATTGAGTTGTGTAAATTCCTTATATATTTTGGAAGTTAATTTCTTATCAGATATATGGTTTGCAAATATTTTCTCTTATTCCCTGGGTTGCCTTTTCCTTTTGTTGACTGTTTCCTCTGCTGTGCAGAAGGTTTTCAGTTCTATATAGTCCCACCTGTTTTTTATTTTTGTTTTTGTTGCTGATGCACGTGGTGTCAGACCCCATCTCCCCACATCATTGCCGAGACCAACGTCAAGGAGCTTTCCCCCTGTTTTCTTCTGGAAGTTTTATGGTTTCAGGTCTTATATTTAAGTCTTTAAAAAAAATTTTTAAGGTTTTATTTATTTTTGAGAGAGAGAGAGAGAGCGAAAGAGAGCGCAAGCAGGGGAGAGGCAGAGAGGGAGACACAGAATCTGAAGCAGGCTCAGCACAGAGCCTGACACAGGGCTCAAACTCATAAACTGCGAGATCATGACCTGAGCCAAAGTCGGACACTTAACAGACTGAGCCACTCAGGCGCCCCTATGTAAGTCTTTAAAACAGGTTGAAAATTTTTTGTGAGTAGTGTAAGATAAAGGTTTTGTTTCATTCATTTGCATGTGGACATCCAGTTTTCCTAACACTGTTTATTGAAGAGACTGTTTTTTCCCATTGTGTGTTCTTAGCATGCTTGTCAAAGATTAACGGATGGTATATGTATAGACTTCTTTCTGGGCTTTCTATTCTGTGTCATTGGTCTACGTATCTGTTTTTATACCAGTACCATGACTTTTAAATCGTTATACTAGGAAAGGGCCCGCTTCAACAATGAAGAGGTTGCCTATCACCATACAAGCTCCACATTTCATCAGCCATCACAAGCATTTGGAAATCTGTGGGGCAGTTTGGATTATTACAAGGGGAGCACCAAATTGCATTTATTTAGTGGGACGTGACTAGGGATGCTCATAGCTCTGATGGCGGGGGATGTTCCACCAAGAAGTCTCCTGCCCCAAATGCCAGTTGTGTCTCTCATAAGAAGCACTCCATTAGGGGGCCATGATATGTATTTGATAGCACATAAGAGATTCTCAGTAGATAGAATAATTATGAGTATTTATATTAATGAAACCCATTTCATGAGGCCACTGGGGGCGAAGCTCCTGATATCCAGGTCAGGCTCTGCTGAGGGTAGTATAAAACAAACATGCAAATAGCAGGAAGCCTGTGGAAAGCAGATTTATGAATCTGACGCTTAGATTTAATTCAGTAAGGCTAGGATTAGGCCTTAGAATTGTATTTTGGTAGCAGACACACAGTGGGCTCGAAAAGTGATCTTATGGCCAGGCGTGCAGGTGAGTGCATCCCGAGTTGAGACCAAGGAAGGTGAGGGTGGAAGTAAGAAGGAGGGAGACAGAGCCACAGCTTTGGGGAATGGCAAAACATTTATTTCATGGGTCAGAATCATCAGAGCACCTTTTAGTGAAGTTAATGAATTTGAGTTGGTCAAATTTCTCCCTTGGATCCCATATGGGATTCAGTTATGACTCTGGCATGGTGGGTATTGACTCTGTTTACCCTAGTCCTCTATCCCCCACCCCTACTCCATGTTTCTAACCCCACCTGAGCTGGACCTCTGTTTCTGGTGAAAAGTTCTCTTCTTCTGGTTCCACATTTCTACCTCTATTTTCTAACAAGAAGCCATCTCTGGGGTGCCTCCCTTTCAAAGCATTCTCGGTGATGTGGTTCACTACCTCTTACTACTTTGTGAGCTGGACCCCTGCATTCTGTTCCATTTCTGTTACCTGCTTTGCGTTCCCTTTTTGTCTTTTATCTAGAGATAGGGGATCCTACTTGCCTTTTGTCTGTTGTGTGCAAGAACTGGAGGTTTCCTAAACTAAGTCCTCTTTCTGTGGTCCCCCCTCAGGACCTACCCCCTCTGCCACCAGCATTACTTAGCTCTTTAACTCTTAAAATGCACTGAGAAGCACAGAGGAACCTATTTACTGGGACATACAAAAGACCATACACTTCCATCACAAGCAACATGGGCTGTATAGAAATTTATGAATATTTGCTGCTGCTCAATGGTGTGAATTCACAATTATGCACCAAGCATTTATTTTATGTCAGGTTCTAAGCTAAGCACTGTGGAGGGTGCAAAGACCAGCCAGATGAGTATAAAAATAAAATGAGTTTTGAGATGCTCTCAAAAACCTTAGAATATAGTTAAGCTTTCGATCCACTCTCCAGGTTAAAATAAAGACAGATTTTAGGGGCGCCTGGGTGGCTCAGTTGGTTAAGCATCTGACTTCACCTTAGGTCGTGATCTCAGAGTTTGTGGGTTGAGCCCCACATTGGGCTCTGTGCTGACAGCTCGGAGCCTTCTTCAGATTCTGTGTCTCCCTCTCTCTGTCCCCCTCCCCTGCTCACACTCTGTCTCTGTCTTGTCTCTCTGTCTCTCTCTTTCCCTCAGAAATAAATAAAAAAAGACATAAAAATAATTTTAAAAAAAGACAAAAAGGAAGCTTTTATTATTTGAGGAAGACAAAGAGAAGGGATGGCAGTGTTAAACTTCCCCTTTAGCTCCTCCTAAATTACTTGACACTGTAATTCTCAAGTGATTCTGCAACTGTAGTAAACAGTTGCCCACTAGTTAGAGATCTTTTCCCTCATCTCCTTTTTCCAGTGAGAATGAGACAGGAGAGCACCTGGATGTTTCTTTCTAGCCTGTTGACTGTTTCAAGCTGTAGTCTCTCCCTGGATCCTGTTTTGTCTGTCTGTCTGTCTATCTATCTATCTATCTATCTATCCATCTATCCATCTTTCTATCTATTTAAATTCAGGTTAGTTATCATATATGTAGTATTGGTTTCAGGAGTAGAATTTAGTGATTCCTTACTTACATATAACACCCAGTGCTCATCCAACAAGTGCCCTTCTTAATACCCATCACCCGTTTAGTCCATCCCCCCAACCACCTCCCCTCCAGCAACCCTCAGCTTACTCTCTGTGTTTCCTGCGAAAAGTGATCCTATGGCCAGGCGTGCTTAGAAGGCAGGACAGAAGTTGAAAGTTAACCATCTAACACGTGAGACAGTGACTGCTACCATTCATGTTGATACAAAGAGGAAGACAGTCCATGGATGCTTTCCAAATGCTGAGAAGGTGTCTAACTTATGCTAATGTCTCTTCTGTGCACTCATTATATTTCAAAGAAGCCGAGAAGGTTATTTAGGCTCTGTTTGGATTATCTCTCACCATGTGGTACAGGGATGTGTATGAGTTATGCTCTCAGGAAGTGCCTTTAGGCTATCTAATATCATTTTGGTGGACAAACCCACTATGTTTAATGTCTACAGCAATACCGAGCTTACGTGGCCTTCCCAGACTTTTTCCGTAATTCAACTGCCACATGGTGGAAGAGGGAGATGCGAGAACTATATACCAATCCACGGGATCCAGAGAAGAGCTTGAAGTTTGATGGCATGTGGATTGTAAGTGTGTGGGTTTATGTCTGTGCCCATGTGGACAGGTGAGTTTCTGTCTTTGTGTGTCTAATCTTATGTGACCATGACCTTTAATTAAGAGGGATAATAATCATCCAAGAAAGACCTTGGAAATATCTGATTGGAGCTTCTCCAGTAAAACACCAAGGTGATTACTAAGGAATTTCTTGGAATTGAGCCTTGCCTCATACCCTGAGGGAGGATTTTTTTTTTTTTTTTTAAATCTTCTAGCCAGTTATTCTGGAGAGCTTAATTGATCATTCTAGTCAATTCTCAGCTGGATTTGATGAGTCTCTCTGGGCTGGTATCTACAGGATTGCTGGAAGGTTAATGATTTGTTCACTGCTTCCTTGTCTCTGAGTTGACGGGATGTGATGATTTTAAAAAGTAAGATATATCTGTGTTTGACATTTCTAGGATATGAATGAGCCGGCGAGTTTTGTGAATGGAGCAGTGCCCCCAGGCTGCAGGGATGCCACTCTGAACCACCCTCCCTATATGCCACGTAAGAGCCCTCGGCCTCCTCTGTTGGCAGAGTCTGGGCTGCAAGGAGTGACCTCTGCAAGGGCCCGGCAGTCAGGGTTTATCCTGACTGTTCAGGGCACACCTTAATTGGTGTTGTGTGTGGTTTTTGTTTTTTTTTTTTTTTGTTTTTGTTTTTAATATTTATTTATTTTTGAGAGAGAGAGAGAGAGACAGAGTGTAAGTGGGGGAGGGGCAGACAGAGAGGGAGACACAGAATCCAAAGCAGGCTCCAGGCTCTGAGCTGTCAACACAGAGCCCAGCACAGGTCTTGAACTCACGGACTGCGAGATTATGACCTGAGCCGAAGTCGGACACTTAACCGACTGAGCCACCCAGGCGCCCATGGTGCTGTGGTTTTTAGGGGGCCAAAGATTAGCACACATCAAGCACTTTACCCAGTTGAGTGTGTGTACAAGTTACTGACCCTATTGGCTGAATTTCTCAAATTTGTTCGAAAAAAACTTAACAGTGGTGATGTCCCCAAAGGATTCTAGAACTAAGTTTCTTAATTCTTCAGACTTGTGTGAATCCCTCCATGGGAGTTTGTTGTGCCACCAGTGGGGGGAAAGTAGCAGCTTCCCCTTATCGTGAAGTCTTTGGACTTTGGCGCTAACACTTGTGTTCATATCTTGGCTCCAGAAATTAGATTCACTATGAATTGTATGACCTTCAACAGACTACTCGATATTTCCAAATCTCAGTTGTTTGAATTGTAAAGGGAGATAGTGATATCTCTCTTTTTATAGAGTTACGATAAGAATTACCTGAAATGATTTACAAGAAAAAAGCTTAGACTACATCCTGTCACATGGCCAGGTGTTTGGCAGCTTTGTCTTCTCCCCCTTGCCCCTGCTTGCTCCTGGAGAAATTTGCTCCTGTGAAAACACCCGTGGGCTCCATTGCAGCTCAGAACCGTGCACATTCCCCTGCCCCTGGGGAGGAAGGAGGAGAGGGACCCATGTAGGGGTGAGATTAGTCTTAAGCTCCAGTGTCCAATCCCTTAAAGGGAGGTCAGGGGTAAAGAGGATTGAGCATGACATTTATATCACTAGCTCCTTCTCCTCAGATTTGGAGTCCAGGGACATGGGCCTTAGCAGCAAGACCCTGTGCATGGAGAGTCAGCAGATCCTGCCAGACGGCTCACGGGTGCGACACTATGACGTGCACAGCCTGTACGGATGGGCCCAGACCAGACCCACTTACGAGTGAGTGGCCCTCTCCCTTCTCTGGTCCACACGACCCGCAGGGCCAGCCAGTGGCTGATAGAGTTGCTCTGCTTTTCCTTTCATGCACCCTCTCAAGGGTTAAGAAGATTTTAATTATGACTGGGTCACAATTCTTATTTATTAAGTGAACACGAACATGGAGCCAGGCATTGTTAGAAGGACAGGTTTAAGCAAGACATGGTTCTGCCGGTGGGAGACTCGATAGTCCTCGTGCAGGAGGCACATATGGAGACCCAGGCAATGATCACACAGAGCAGCTGATGCCGTGATTAATTACAAGAGGTGAAGGGAACACAGAGGACTGGCTATCTCTTTCCTCTATTTCATAAATGACTCATCTCTGTTGGGTTTGTTTGTTCGTTTCTATTTCTTGTTGGAGAGCCACCTGATGGTCTACTGAACTAGCACTATCCCATTTTGTGAGCTCAGTCAATGAATAAGAAGAATTATTCTAAAGAAGCCTTCTAAAGGAATTCGCCTTCTTCCTCCCCAAATATCAAACCTTAGTACTTAGTAAATACGTAGTTATTTCTTACTACTTGTTATTTTTAAGGTTACTTGTTATTTTTAGGTGATCCAGTAAGTTTACTATAAAGTTATTTGTAAAACACTATGTAAAGGCACAACTTATTATTCTCTCTATCATCTAGGGTCAGTCAGTGAGGATGCCATTATGGCTCAGATTTCTGTATTTCTTCCAGTAATGCAGGAGACATTTTGTCACCATGCCTCACGCTCAGAAACCCCGGGAGGAGAAGCTCTGTGGCCTTTCCTCCCCTAATCTCCCCTATATCACCTCCTTGCTCCCCTCCATCCAGAGCTGTGCAGGAGGTGACGGGACAGAGAGGGATTGTCATCACCCGCTCCACATTCCCCTCTTCTGGACGCTGGGGAGGTCACTGGCTGGGAGACAACACAGCTGCCTGGGACCAGCTGAAGAAGTCTATCATTGGTGTGTGGGCTTATCCCAAGGGGCTTCTGCTGGTGGGAAAGGGGGTTAGGAATCTTGGTAAAGGATTCTCGAGTGGGGAGAAAAAGGCAGATCATGAGTACTGCCTCTGACACAGCTGTGGTCTCATTGCAGGCATGTTGGAGTTCAGCCTCTTTGGCATATCTTATGTAAGTGTCTTTGGGGGTCACTTCTAATCCCAAAGCAGGTTGTCACGTCTTTCAGAAATCACCAACAGGCTTGTTTTATTCTACCTTGCTTCAGACAGGAGCAGATATTTGTGGATTCTTTCAAGATGCTGAGTATGAGATGTGTGCTCGCTGGATGCAACTGGGGGCCTTTTACCCCTTCTCGAGGAACCACAACACCATTGGGACCAGGGTATGATGCTAGCTCATAGCTCAAAAGTTTTATATCACTAGGAATACGGCCTCCAAATCTGAGCTACAATTAATGCATTCTGTATTCCCCGTGACATCTTCAAAACCATTAAACCCTCGTCTTTCTTGCTTGTTTTATTTGATACATTTAAGTGTTGTGAAATGACTACCACAGCAGGATTAGTTAACACCTCCATCACCTCACATAATTACCATTTCTTTTTTGTGGTGAGAACATTTAGTATTTGCTCTTTTGGCAACTTTCAAGTATACGATATAGTATTGTTAACTATAGTCACCATGCTGTGCATTAGAGTACCAGGATATATGCATCTTGTATCTGGAAGTTTGTATCCTTTGACTGACACGTCTCCATTTCTCCCATCCTCCAGCCCCTTGATAACCACTGTTCTTCTCTTTAATAGATGTGAGGTGATACTTCATTGTGGTTTTGATGTGCATTTCCCCGATGACACATGATGTTGAACAGCTTCTCATGTATCTGTTGGCCATCTGTATGTCTTCTTTGGAATCTGGAAACCAATAATAGGAGGAAAACTGGGAAACCCACAAATATGTGGAAATTAAACAACCAATGGGTCAAAGATGAAATTGAAAGAAAAAATTTAAAATATCTTGAAACAGATGAAAATGGAAACATAACATATCAAAACCTGCAGGAGGCAGTGAATGCATTTCACCTACATTAGAAAAGAAGAAGCCGAATCTCAAACAAACAACCTGACTGTATGCCTCAAGGAACTAGCAAAAGAACTAAGTCCAGAGTTACCAAAAGATCAGAAGAGGAATAAGTGAACCAGAGGCCAGAGAAACAACAGAAAAGATCAACCAAACTAAGAGCTGGTTCTTTGAATAGATAAACAAAATGACTTGCTAAGGAAAAAGACAGAAGCCTCAAATAAATAAAATTATAAATGATAAAGGAGACATTAGGACTGATACTACAGAAATACAAAGGATCACAGGAGACTACAATTATAAACCAACAAATTGGACAACCTAGAAGAAATGAATAAGTTCCTATGAACATACAGCTTACCAAGACTGAATCATGAGGAAACAGAAAAGCTGAACAGATAAATAATGAATAGGAGATTGAATTAGTAATAAAAAAATCATCCCTCCCGCTCCAAGGAAGCTCAGGACCATATGTTTTCCCTGGTGAATTGTATTGAAAATTTAAAGAAGAATCAACGCCAAGACCTCCTCAAACACTTCCAAAACATTGAAGAGGAGGGAGCACTCCCAAGCTCATTTTATAAGACCAGCATTACCCTGACACGAAGACCAGATAAGAACCCTACAAGAAAACTATAGGTCGATTTCCCTCATGAATATAGATCCAAAAATTTGCAACAAAATACTAGCACACCAAATTCAACACATTGGGAGAATCATACACCATGATCAAGTGGGATTTAACCATGGGATGTGAAGATGATTCAACATACACAAATAAATAAATGTAATACATCATATTAATAGAATGGAAGATAAAATTCATATGATCATCTCAATACATGCAGAAAAAAATTTTTTTGACAAAATATAACCTCCTTCCATGATGAAAGCTCTCAACAAATTGAGTGTAGAAGGAATGTACCTCAACATTATAAAGCCATGTGTGACAAGCCTACACCTAATATTATGCTTAATGGTAGAAGCTTGAAAGCTTTTTCTCTAAGATCAGGAATAAGACGTGTGCCCACTCTCACTAGTCCTATTTAACATAGTACTGGGAAGTCCTAGTCAGAACAGTCAGGCAAGAAAAAGAAATGCAAAATATTTAAATCAGGAGGGAAGTAAAATTGTCTCTGTTTACAGTTTATATGATTTTATATGTAGAAAAACCTAAAGGTATCATTGAAAAACTATTAGAATGAACCAATTCAGTGAAGTTGCAGAATGCAAAATCAACATACAGAAATCAGTTGTGTTTCTATCCATGAACAGCAAATATCTAAAAAAGAAATAAAGCAATCCCATTCACAGTAGTAGCATCAAAACTCAATAAAATGCTTAGGAATAAATTTAACCAGGGAGGTGAAACATCTAGACATTGAAAACTCTAAGACATTCCTGAAAGGAGTTGAAGAATACACAAATAAATGGAAAGATATTCCATGTTCATGGATTAGAATTAACATTATCAGTGTCCATACTACCCAAAACCATTTATAGATTCAATGCAATGTCAAAATCCCAATAGCACTTTTCACAGAAATAGAAAAAACAATTCTAAAGTTCACATGGAATTACAAACAACCCCAAATAGCTAAAACAATCCTGAGAATGAAGAACAAAGCTGAAGGTATCACGTGTCCTGGTTTCAAACTATATCACAAAGCTATAGTAACCAAACAGTATGCTATTGACATAAAAATAGATAAACGGGGGGTGCCTGGGTGGCGCAGTCGGTTAAGCGTCCGACTTCAGCCAGGTCACGATCTCGCGGTCCGTGAGTTCGAGCCCCGCGTCAGGCTCTGGGCTGATGGCTCGGAGCCTGGAGCCTGTTTCCAATTCTGTGTCTCCCTCTCTCTCTGCCCCTCCCCCGTTCATGCTCTGTCTCTCTCTGTCCCAAAATAAATAAAAAAATAAATAAAAAATAAAAAAAAATAAATAAACGGAATAGAATCAAACATACAGAAATAAACCTTGCACTTACTATGGTTTGACAAGAGAGGCAAGAATACTCAGTGGAGAAAAGACAGTCTCTTCAATAAATGCTGTTGGGAAAACTGGATAATGACATTCAAAAGAATGAAACTGGACCCCTATCTTATACCACTCACAAAAATTAACTCAAAATGTAGTAGTAATTTAAATGTATGACCCAAAACAGTAAAACTTCTAAAAGAAAACATAGGGGAAAAGGTACTTGACATTGTCCTTGGCAATGATTTCTTTGGACATGACACTGGGAGCACAGACAACAGCAATAAAAATAAGTAAGTAGAACTATATCAAATTCAAAAGCTTCTGCACAGCAAAAGAAATAATCAAAAACTGAAAAGGCAGCCTATGAAATGGGAGAAAATATATGTTGTTTTTTAATTTTTAAAAAAATGTTTTATTTTAATTTTGAGAGTGAGTGGGCAAGGGGAAAAGAGAGAGGGAGACATAGAATCCGAAGCAGGGTCCAGACTCTGAGCTGTCAGCACAGGGCTCAGACCCATGAACTGTGGGATCATGACCTGAAGCACAGTCAGACACTTAACTGACTGAGCCACCGAGGCACCCCAAATATTTGTAAACCATCTATCTGAAAAGGAATTAATATCCAAAATATGTAAGGCACTCATTCAAATCAGTAGCAAAAAGCCACAAACAACATGATTTAAAAATGACCCACACAGACATTTTTCCAAGAAGACATACAAATGGCTAACAGGTACTTGGAAAGAGCGTCATGTTTTAGTGAACCAGATTCCTCAGTGTTCTTTACATTATTTTGTTTGTTTGGTTAGGCTGTGTTGTACCAAATATATACCCAAAAGAATGTCTTATAGAGAAATTTCATCAGCTGTATTGGGAAAGCGTCAGTGACTTCTTTAAGTATATTAAGAATATTCTTTGCCTCAAAAAAAAGTCTAAAAAAAAAAGAATATTCTCAGCCTCATCTGTAATCAATTTTGGTTTAGCTATATATGATCTTCATTTGTAATAAGCGTTCAGGGACTTCTTTAGGTCCCCAGGTTCCCTTAGTGAGCTCTAAACATTCTTCTTTTCTCCTTTAGAGGCAAGACCCTGTGTCCTGGGATGCAACCTTTGTGAATATTTCCAGAAGTGTCCTGAAGACCAGATATACCCTGTTGCCATATCTCTACACCCTGATGCACATGGCCCACACGGAGGGCAGCACTGTCGTCCGGCCTCTTCTCCATGAGTGAGTGTCAGACGGAATCCCAATGACTAACGAATAATGTCATTCTATGTAGTGGCTCCTGAAGAAAAAATTTCCTCCAAATTAAGTTAAAGACACAGTTGCCCTTTGCCATAAGCTTTCTGGGACAGACCATACATTATAATTCCTTTTAGCACAGTGTCAGTCATGCACTAGGTCCTTGACAAAAGGCTACTGAATGAAAAAAATTCAAAGTGATACAGTACAACACAGAATAATTTCTTTCTAAGTTGGGCCTATGAAAACCTACCTATCTTTTGTAGCCGCTCAGGTCACAAGACAAGGCCAGATGTGAGGGCTGAAGATGTGAGGGCTGAAGGCCGTTCTTGCATTTAAAACATGCCATGGTTAAGAAACATGGAGGTATTGATAGGTGAGAACATGTCTAAGTTCATCCATTTCTGGGGTTTGAAGAACATGATAGAGAGAAAGTAAGTATACAGCTGGTTAAGGGAGACATAGGGAAAGAGTAAAGGAAGACGAAGAACGCAGCTGGATTTCTGACTTGGGTCTGAACTTGAGGAGTTTTCTTCAGGGTCTTGGCCTGAAGCCCTGTTGGGTTCCTGATTGTGGTACCTTGGTTTCTCTTTCCAGGTTCGTGTCAGACCGGGTGACCTGGGATGTGGACCGTCAGTTTCTGCTGGGCCCAGCCTTCCTGGTCAGCCCTGTCCTGGAGGCTGTGAGTACGGAGGCGTCTGATGACTAGAGAATTACAGCTCTGAGACCCAGTGACTAGAGGCAACAAAAGAGGACTGGTCTGCTGGGGCTCTTGAGATGTGGTCTCTTACTCCATTAAAACAAATTTTGCACGATTGTTCGTACCATGTGCATAACCTTGTTGCCAGCTAGCCCTTCGCTTCCTTCTGTAAGACATCCTCAGGAAGCAAAAGCCATATTTCACTTTTTCTATCGATGTATGTAGGCTTCTGGTTAAAATACCAGCCAATTGCATTCTCCCCAAAACTTACTGCACTAATCAGAATCCCTGAAGTACTGGTACCATAAAATCTACAAACATTTTTTTCTGCCCAAGACCCAACCTCAATTTATCTCTTTAGAGAGAATATGGGGTGACTGTATAAGCAGATGATTTTTCCCCACAGTCCTGATCCCAAAGGGCTTTATGGAAACTGCCAGTCTGAGGCAGGCAAATCTCCCATTTGGGAAGAAGGGAGGGAAGAAAGGTTTCCCCAACATTGCTGGTCTCTAAAAAGATGAGCACGTTGGTCCAAGGCCACCACTATTGTTTTGATCCTTTTACTGTACAAATTGGTACCTTGCCCAAGCCTTGTTTGTGTTTAATTTTAGAATGCCCGAAACGTCACTGCATATTTCCCCAGAGCCCGCTGGTATGATTACTACACGGTAAGTTTTTCTGATGATTTATACAATTTGGGGAAAATGGTAGAGTGCACAGGCTTTAGAATCTGATAGCCCACTGGTCGAATTCTGGTGCTATAACTCATTTGATGTATGATCTTGGACAAGTCACTTTTAACCTTGCAGCCTCAATTTTTTTTCACCTCCAAATTGGATAAGAGCAGTCTCCTCACAGAATTGCTATAAAATAATTTATTTTGTGAGTGTTCTTTATGTGTGAGTTTTTATCTTCCTCTATACCACAATGGAGTGTACAATGAAGACACTAGAAGACACTTGAAATTGTTCTGTAAACTGTAGTTTTTGTTCATATCATTCCTTACGGGACTGTCAGTTCATATGTATGGGGCTTTTCCTCTCTGTCTTTTTATTAAATGTCTCCGTCTATAGCACAGATGCTCAAGGAGTTGTTAAATATAATCTCCCGCGGTAAGCATAGTCTTAGGCAGTGTGTAAAATGCACGTGGAGGTACGGGACCCAACCGTTGTGTGTGGAAGCAACACAAGTGCATTCTGAAATGCAAGATGAACACGTCATTCTCTGTCCTAGAACATCTGCAGGCTAGTCTGAGCCCAGGAGACTCAGCTGGGAAAATGGGGCCTTTCAAAGCAACCTCAGGGCCGTTTACTCCCATGGGAACACAAGTCAGGCTTCGATTCTTGAGGAAAATCAAAAGAGGCGTTTCCTCTCCTTGTAACCGGCTCTACCTTCTGACTTTTCTGCAGAGAGCAAAGCAGAGGGCTCGAAATACAGCAAAAGGGGAACAGCAGGAGGGCAAGAGGTGGAACACACTCTGGTTCTTTCAGTCAGGGCTTTGCAGTGGGATTAGGTGAAAACCGTACAAGGACAATGGAAGTCGTCCTCCTCCTCTCTGTTTCATGGAGCCCCGAGTCCTGACACTCACCCCACCACACACACATTTTTTTTTTCTGGGCTGGATCTGTCCTCTTCTGAATGGCCCTACATTAGGACTCTGCTATGTGCTTCCCAACCAGGGCTTTCTAGGAGGGAACAGCCAACTGTTTTTAAGTGACCTAGCCCTTGTCCTGAATTTGCATGTTGACTGCCCCATTCACTGACAGTCCGTGATTCTGAGTACAGTGAGGTTCCCTGGTGCAGCAAGTGAGGTGCCTGGGCATGAAGTTTAAAAAGGTACTCCTTCTTAAGGCTGAGCCGGCATTTGCATGACCCTGAGAGTGAGCACTGCCTTAAATCATGCACCTTAGGCACCTCGCTTATTTCATTCTAGTCCCAGCCTGGCCCAGGTGCAAGCCACCCTACTGAGCTCCAGGTATCGGAATACTGGAACAGTTTCCCCACGGAGTTCACCACCTAACCTGGAGCTGATATTTGTGTGTCTTGAACAATAGTGCTTATGTACATAATCGTATGTACTATATGAAAGAAACTGATGTGTGAGACCTAACAGAGGATGGTGTCCTGGGATTGTTGATTTTATACGTGGCTTTTAAATAAAAGAGCTTTGGTTGAGGAAAGAAAGGAAAAAAAAAAACCACTTAGGAAGCCACAGATTGATGGGGCAAGCCATTTGGAAAAAAAAAGTAAGTTTTGATGTTAAATTCAAATGAAGATTCCATGGTTGGGATTAATGGAGAAATGTCTTCTTAGTTAATCTCCACACATTTCGGTGACTACTTTTGTAAAAGAGCAGAGGTTGGCAAACTACCACCCACAGCCAAATCAGATTCATACCTGTTTTTATAAATCATTTTATTAGAACATAGTCATGAACATTTGTTCACTTATTGTCCACAATAACTGTGCTCACAATACAACAGCAGAGTCCAGTGGTTTCACTGGAGACCTTCTGGCCTGTAAAGCCTAAAACACTTACTATCTGGTCCTTCATAGACAAAGTTTGCTGATTCCAGTTCTAGAGGACATACGTACACTATGAGACCTAGTCTACCATCTGATCATTTCCTTTCCTGTGAAAAGGAACAAATTAATTATTCAGTATAAGGAGCAGTGTGGAATGTTAAAACATGGCATCAGAATTTAGAAGAAGAGGTGTAGATGTACTGGTTAAAGAATGAAAGTCCCCTGGGGGAATATAAGATTGAAAAGGTACCTTGAAAGATATATAAGGTGCCAAAAATACATTAGGAAAGTAGAAACACCTCTACTGGTAAAAAGCCAAACACTGGAGAAGGTCAAGCACTGGAATATGGAAAGTGAAATTCACCATTCTCCCTATCTTCCAACCCTTGGCCCCCCTTCTAAAGCTAACCCCCATTAACAATCTGTTATATATCTTTGCTGATAAAAATTTGTACATAGACTAGCATTGCGTATTCTTTTTGTATTTACACAAGTAGTGTCTTACTGTACATGCTGTTCGGCTCCTTGATTAGTTCACTGAATAATATTTTGTAAAGATCTTTGTATATCAAAGGACTTTGAACTTGAACTCTTTGAATGTGAAGCTCTCCCCCCCACCTCCTTTTTTAAGCAACTTTATTATATTCCACTTACGGAATCATTTAGCAAACCCCTTGTGTTCTTGTTTTCTTTTTCTAAATAATGGTGCAAGGCTGCAGGAAACACCATTGTATCTGTATCTCTAAGTTTTTGTCAGTAGGATTTCTGGCATTTAAAAATTTGACAGATATTGGCAGATTGCTTTCCAGAAAGGTTTTATCAGCACCCAGTCCCACTGACAGTTTACTGAAGTGCCAGGTAAAGATATTTAATATTTTAAAAGATGAAGAGGAAGGATGTTTTTACAGATGCTAGCAAAAGCATGGAAGAGGCTTGCACTTGGCAAATAAGAATGGGGACTTGGGGCACCTGGGTGGCTCAGTCGGTTAAGCATCAGACTCTTGATCTCGGCTCAGGTCACGATCTCACAGTTTGTGAGTTTGAGCCCCGCATCGCGCTCTGAGCTGATGGCGCAGAGCCTGCTTAGGATTCTGTCTCTCCTCTCTGCCCCTCCCCTGCTTGTGCTCTCTTTCTCTCTCTCAAAATAAATAAATAAACTTAAAAGAAATTAAAAAAAAAAAAAGAATGGAGATTCAGGTCCCCCACTTGGAGCAGATGATTCAAGCACATCCTATTTCTGAACTAGGCTCCTTTGTTGTCACACAGGTTATTGTATGCTTAAATGAGGCAGGAGTTCAAGTGTAATTCATGCGATTCCAGTTTCTGGAGTTAGCCTAAGGCTCTGTCTCTTTCATTCAACAGAACTCTTCGTTAGCCTGAATTTCCATCTTGTGTATCCAAGGGTTCCATCTTACCTACCCTAGCATGGGCTCCACCTGGTAGTCATCTGAATTTCCAGATGGAGAAGATGCTTAATACAAGAATCCTCAAAGTAAACTGGCAACTTTCAGAAACAATTTACATTCCTACCAGCACTTAATGAGAGTGTTCATCTCCCTACATCTTTGTTGGGTTTGACTATTAGGTGTTTGGTTTTTTTTTAATCTTCATATTCATCTTTGTATCACTCTTGGAGGCAATGTGGTTCCTAATGCTCATCATTGATTTGATTTGTGATTATCCTTGACAGGCTATTTATATTTCTGGGACCATTACTATTCTTTTACCAGTTTCTTATTAAGATATTTAAACTATTCACACTGATTTGAAAAGATCTTTAGATATTTAAGTCAATAACACTTTGCTATATTCATTGGAAATATTTTTCCACTTTGTCATTTGCTTTTTTAAAAATTTTTTTTTCAACGTTTATTTATTTTTGGGATAGAGAGAGACAGAGCATGAACAGGGGAGGGGCAGAGAGAGAGGGAGACACAGAATGGGAAACAGGCTCCAGGCTCTGAGCCATCAGCCCAGAGCCTGACGCGGGGCTCGAACTCACGGACCGCGAGATCGTGACCTGGCTGAAGTCGGACGCTTAACCGACTGCGCCACCCAGGCGCCCCTGTCATTTGCTTTTTAATTGTTTCTAACTTTAGATAGAAATTTTAACGTTTACATCATCAAATTAATGTTTTCAGTCACTGGAAAGAATTTATCAATAAAGGTCAGGATATAACTTTTTTCCCTTCCAAATTGCCAAATTTACCAATATTTTTGCTTTGCTAGACTCATGTTGTCATGCACTGCTCTTTTTTTTTTTTACACATCTCCAAATATGTATCCTCTTTAATGCTAATGAGATTATACACAGAGATATAATGAACACATCGGTTTGCGTTTACACATTACATTTTTAGAGTTTAAGATTTCCCTTTACTATCTTTGATATGTTCATTTATGAATTGTTTATTCTGTCAGTCCTGAGCATTGTTAAGGACTGCATATTTAGACTACAGTTTGATATTTGTTAGACTAACATGCCATCCTTTTTCAGAAATGTTTTTGATTGCTATTTTTATATATTCTGCCAGATAACACTAAAACTATTTTATCAATCCAGAAAATAGAAATAAACTTGCACTACATGATATGATATGTGATATCATACATATCATCATACATATTATATAGTATATTAATATTTTATGTATGGGAAGAAATGAAAAAGTTACAGATTTATTCCTAGAGTGTATATATTGTTACCAAAAAAACATGTCCAAGAATGTTTCATAGCATTATTTGTAAACTAGCAAACAACTGGAAATAAACCAAATGATTAATAGTAAAGTAGATAAATAGATTATATTCTATTTTTAAAAGGAATACTATAGGTCAGTATAAGTAATGAACTATTGCCACACAAGTGAAAATGATGAATATCACAAACATAAGATTGAGCACAAAGAGCCAGATACAGGAAAGTTAAAGCATATATGAAATATAAGTGCAAAAACAGGCAAAAGTGACAGAAATCAGAGTAGTAGCTGCCTTTGGTGTGATTATGAGAGGGAATGAGAAAGCCTCTGGGGTGCTGGTATATTCACCTCTTGATCTAGTTGGTGGCTTAAGGGGTGTATTCACTGGTAAAATTGTACTGAGCTATATATACTTATGTTATTTCAAAGCTTAATGAGAAAATTTACATCCTCAGAGAGATAAGAAGATATACTGAAAACAAGAAAGCATGCTATAAGAAAAGGCATACTAACAACAGCTTGGAAATTAAAGGCATGATGCAGACATTTTAAATTTTGTTTAAAAACAAATTATAATAGCACCTACCCAGAAAATAGGACAAAAAAGCAAAGAGAAGAAAAGCAGGAGAGAAAACATAAGGAAGTTCCACTTAGCTTATAACTACCACTTTTTGCACGATTTTTTTGTTCTGTCCAATGGAACTTGGGAATTAGCAAATGCCTTGAATGAAAGATAGGTGAAGAATGTAAGACTCCTGGGGGGCCTGGGGACATCAGTCAGTTAAGCATCTGACTTTGGCTCAGGTCATGATCTCATAGGTTATGATCTCGTGGTTTCTAACTTTGAGCCCCACATCAGGCTCTCTGTTGTCAGTACAAAGTCTGTTTCAGATCCTCTGCCTCCCTCTCTCTCTGCTCCTCCCCTGCTTTCCCTCTCTCTCTCTCTCTCAAAAAATAAATAAATATTTTTTTTTAATATGAGACTCCTATCTTGGGGGATGGTTCCCATTTCTCCAGGAACATGACTCCTATCATAGCAGCCTTGGTAGCTATGAATTCCCGTCCCTGCACTGTCCCATCTGTATTCATCTGACTAGCAGAAGCAACAGGCACCCCTTACTGCTTGGCCTTTAGGCCTGGCTTGTTTTGTGAAGTGGCAGGTGCCTTGAGGCAGGAAAGGTTGATGTGCTTCAGTAAGGCTGGGCCTTCATCTGCACTGACTCTTAGGTTCTCCAAATAAGCTACAAAAACCGGCACTTTCCACCTCCTTCTAGAGTTCTTTCCCTGACTCAGGCATGCCTATGTGATTGAGCATGCCGTGAGGTGTCTTCTATCCATTCCCCCTCCTTTCTGTCATACTGGACACTGTAGTTTGTAGACTTGATTCAGGAGAGGGGGAGGCATGGGACTATTCTGCCTTGTCTTCTTGATTACCTGGTCACCTATTTTTATGAAGCTTAAGACCAGGCAGTGTGTACGAATTAAAGTTTTTATCTACTTGTGGCCATTGTCTTTGTTTACAG
This sequence comes from Puma concolor, assembly GCF_028749965.1. Classification (NCBI taxonomy): domain Eukaryota; kingdom Metazoa; phylum Chordata; class Mammalia; order Carnivora; family Felidae; genus Puma; species Puma concolor. The sequence goes on along the minus strand of NC_141668.1, from coordinate 13,328,477 downwards.
CGTAGAACATATGTTGGGTTTTTAACACCGTGCTTCTCCAGCATAATCAATGACTATGCAGTTGATGTAGATTCCCCTGTGCAAAGGCATTTGGGTTGTCTGTTCTTATTTTAATAGGGCTGCTTTTAAATTTTATCTTACAGCGGTTATCTTAATGGATATTTAAACAGGAATTCCTTACACTAGCCTGGTCAGAAGCCATCTACAGGAAAGTAGACAAGCTGGTGACACACTGGGTCTTAGGAATGTAATCATGAGATTAAAATCACATCATATTTACATCATGTGTGGTAGAAGGGAAATACCGTGGAGAGAAGTAAAGCTCGGACAGCTTTACATATGTCGAGTTTCACTTGACGGTGGGATAATCAATGGAGGAAATGTCCAGTGTTCATAAGATATCAGAGTGAAATGTCGTTAGAGATCATATAATCGAATTTTCTCACGTTACCAGTGAGAAACCTAAAGAAGCCCAGAGACGTGGGGCTGGAATTTTATTAAATCCTGTGGACTTTGGAGTCCTGAGGCAGGCCCGTGAAGCAGAGTCCGCCCCAGGGAGCATGGCACCCGTCACCGTGCGTCCTCTTGACCACCTACCTCTAGAGTTCCTACAGGCTGAATATGTCCAAAATGAACATAGGGGACCAGATGGAGGAGTGTTATGGTAGCTTTCCTCCTTACCTTTAAAATAGCAGTTATCAAATGGGGGTGTTTTGTCATGGGGACATTTGGCAATGTCTGGAGACCTTTAGATTGTCACGTGTGGTGGTGGGGCAGGGGGCATCTAGTGGATAGTCAGAGGTAAGCGTCTGAAAAGCATAGGACAGCCCCCACAGCAAAGAATTATCTGGCCCCAAATGTCCACAGTGCTGGAGCTGGGAAGCCCTGCCTGAGGTGGAAGAAATGTGGAAGGCTGGCTTCTTAGAAACCGAGCCTGGCTCAGAGTAAGAGAGCCCTGCCACACAGGAGGCAGGATGAAAACGTTAAACATAAAGGAAGTTGTAGCGAGTTAAAGATAAGGATTTGTAAAGTGAGTCAGCTCCATTTAATACTATGTGTCAAGTAGGGGTCAAGGTGTCAGTTAGGTTGGTGGGGTGGGGAGTGGAGGCAGTGAAAGGAGACAGAGCGGGGACAAAGTGAAAGGGAAGGTCTAGAAATGCCATTGCAAGGTGTGTGTCGGGAGCCAACCAGAAATAAGTAGGAGGATCGCTCAGCCGCTCCTGGCAGTGCTCTCTGGCACAGAAACAGGATGTGGGGGACGTAGGCAGAGATCCACGCTAGGATCTCTTGTCCTAAGTACAGTAGAAACCCCGAAAGACATGGGGTCCTGCGGCGATGTTGTAGCAGCCGTGCAAGAGTCCACTCAGTAGCTGAGTGAATGTCAAAAAGTGTAATAGCAGCTGTGTGCTGAAGGGTCACGGACAGACAGCAAGTTCGGGAAAGCGGGCAAGACGTCGGGTAAATGCATCGTTGAGGGAGATCTGTTCACTCCCTCATCCTGTCTTACCTTCCTCTGGCCCTCAGGGTGTGGACATCAAAGCAAGGGGAGAATGGAAGGCCTTGCTGGCCCCTCTTGACCACATTAATCTACACGTCCGTGGGGGCTTCATCCTGCCCTGGCAAGAGCCTGCACAGAACACCCACTTAAGGTAAATGACACGACAAGGTTTCTCCTTTACCGCCAGTCAGCTCAGGTCCGGGTGAAGCCTGACAATTTGTCTGTAAGCAGTGCCTGATTCATGCTAGTTTTAGAAGACTTTCTGGATCTTAATTGACTCTGCTAAGAAACCTGTTGCTGGAAAATTGTGTAAGCCACATCGCCATTGATGCTTGAGGCATCATATATAGGATTTTAAAATTTTAAATCTAAGTCTATATAATAATTAATAATAGCTAACATCAAATGAATGCTTGCTCTGTGCCTAAAACTCTACTAGTATGGAGGTTTCTGTTTGGAAATTATTTTTCTTAACAAAAGGAGAAAATAAACTCTGTGACGTGAGTACTCTTATCCCCATTTTACAGATGAGCAAAGAGAGGCTTCAGGTGGCTAAGAGATTTACTCAGAGTCACACACTTAATAACTAGTTGAGCAGGAACTAAAATCCATGTCTGCCTGATGTCAAACAAATTCTTAGGTCCATACTCATTTAATTCAAGAAATTCAGTTAAAAACTGAAGAACTTAGGACATTTGTGAGTGGAGCTCACCTTACATGTGCTTAGGAAATTAGGTCATGAAAAGAGAAAGATCACTTCAGGATTTTTCTCACAGATCCAGTGAGTTGGCTTGCAGTTTCTGGCCGTACTTTTAGAGCACTTCTAAAGGAAAATTCCATTCATTCATTCATTCATTCATTCATTCATTCATTCCTGACATAAAGTAAGATAGCCACTGGAGACAGAACTAGAACCAGATGACAAGTCTCTTGAATCCTACTACCCAGTATTTATACCATGAAGCACTTCTGTTAGGCTTCTATGAAAACCCTTGGTTTATGGTTTTGTTTTTAGCTAATGGCTCTTCCTACCCCATTGCAGCCGTCAGAAATTCATTGGCTTCAAGGTTGCCTTGGATGATGAGGGGACTGCTAAAGGTTGGCTCTTCTGGGATGATGGGCAAAGCATTGGTGAGTAAGGGTTGCCTTGGATTCATGTCAATACCACTGACTAGGGGGGCAGGCCTGCTTTTTTTTCTTGTCCATGTTAAAACAATGTTGCATTCTGAAACATGGCCATTTGTTACTTTAAGTGCATAATACACATTGTATATGATCTTTATGCCTCATGTAGAGGAAGCAGAGCTCTGAATGTCTCACCATTACCCAACTGTCCTTATTCACTGTGGGAGATAGCAGTGTAGAAGCCATAGGAAAAGTTTCTTTGTAGCCAACTGAGATAGACTTCCCTATGGTTTATGTTCAAGGCCACATTCCCTAATTACAAGGCTTACTATCCCAATAAGAAAGGCAGTGCCTCTATCAGCTGTGCTATTTATCTGGTGGGATTTTCCATTAGGAGTTTATAGGAATTGGTAAACTCTCGGGAGGAAGGCTCAAGTACCATTAGCTATGTCTAAGCCAATGCTGTCCAGTGCAGTGATGGAAGTAAGTCAGTATCTGTGTTGCCCAATATAGTAGCCATTAGGCACAGGTGACTATTAAGCACTTGAAATGTGACAAGTGCTTCTGAGGAACTGAATTTTTTAATTTTGTTTAATTATAATTCATTTTATTTTAAATAGATATGTATTGTGCGTGGTTACTATCTAGGACAACACAGCTCTAGAGGGTAGCCAGTGCCCCTGGTTGAGTGGTAAGCAAATTAGAAAGAGTCCCGAATATGTGGAAGAGTGAGAAAGCCCCAAAGGTAGGAGGTAGGGTGGGGATACCGATACTAGATATACCGAGCTCATAGTTTCCCAGGACAAAGAAGTCTTTTTTTTTTTTTTTTTTTTTGGTATTCTTTGTTCTCTGGAGATTGCATTGAAAAAATTACCTAATACTCCTCAAGATAAGCTGACCAAGACACCAGTGTTGATGTTTGTGATGGGAGTGTATGTGCATGTATGTACACATATGTGTGCCTCTAGCAGGGGGAATCTGGAAATTCTGAGGTGACCAGGAAGATGTTGGGAATGGTAGACCATGAGTAAGAAACGTGGATTAAGAGTGGTATCAGGGGGCGCCTGGGTGGTGCAGTCGGTTAAGCGTCCGACTTCAGCCAGGTCACGATCTCGCGGTCCGTGAGTTCGAGCCCTGCGTCAGGCTCTGGGCTGATGGCTCAGAGCCTGGAGCCTGTTTCCGATTCTGTGTCTCCCTCTCTCTCTGCCCCTCCCCCGTTCATGCTCTGTCTCTCTCTGTCCCAAAAATAAATAAACATTGAAAAAAAAATTAAAAAAAAAAAAGAGTGGTATCAGGAAAATGCATTATGTGAGGTTACTCTGTTAGATATATTGATATTCATTTCAAACATTTTGGGTATGGGGCACCTGGATGGTTCAGTCAGTTAAGTGTCTGACTATTTCAGCTCAGGTTATGGTCTCATGGTTTGTTGGTTTGAGCCCCAAGTCGGGCTCCGTGCTGACGGTGCAGATTCTCTCTCTCTGTCTCTTTCTGCCCCTCCCTTGCTTGCACACGTGTGCTCTCTCTTTCTCAAAAACCCTTAAAAAAACACATTTTGTGTAAACAGAGTTTGGGGCAAAGTCTGACTAATCTCACAAAATGGAACCCTATAAAGAAGAAAAACAAAATGAAAAACAAAAATCGTCCCTACTTTCTCAACAAGCAAGCAATTAGAATTCAAGAACGTAGCTCCAGATCATGCTTACCTTGTTGCTTATTTGCAGATACCTATGGAAAAGGACTCTATTACCTGGCCAACTTTTCCGCCAGCCAAGTGAGTGCAACTGATACTATGGGGGGTGAACAGAGTTCTGCTGGGTTAGCTGGATGCTGGATATCATAAGGGTACATAGAGTGCCTCCTTGAATCCCTTCACAGCTCATCTCATTAATTTGCGTCTTTTCCTTCCTCTAGACTTCAGATGGACATTTGATATACTCTCAGGAAGTTTTCTGTGATTAAACCATTCATGCTTCATCAGTAATTTATTCCAGTTCACCGAGGCACAGATGGACAGATTGTTTCTGTGTTATCTAGCCCTTCCTTGTTCCTATCTTTCCTTGGAATGGCCTGTATATTTTGTGACTTCTCTACATGTACAATATAGAATGTTCCAGATATATATATATATACACACACACACACATATACACATGTTTATATACATACATCCATATTTATATATGGATATATATACATATATATACATCCATATATACATATATATAAATCCGTATATGTGTATGTGTGTGTGTGTGTGTGTGTGTGTATATATATATATATAAACATACATATCCTGATATATAAAGTTCCTGATAGCTAAGACTCTTTGTCTTCTTAGAGTTCAGGGTGAGTCTAGAGATCCTGCAGGTGCTTAGCCAATGAAAAGTTGAATGGTAGTTGGAAGCAGGAGATAGAGGGCTGAAATCATGGTCTGCTTTATCCAAGGGCACAAGATGGTGACCCTCACAGTGTCTTACTTCGTGGTTTACATTTGTGCCTAAAAAAGAGGTTGAGAAAAATTTAAATGGATTTTTGCCTCTGGTTTCTTTTATTCCCAATTGACAGAATACGATGCAGAGTCATATAATTTTCAACAAATATATCACCGATACAAACCCTTTGAAACTGGGCTACGTGGAGATCTGGGGAGTGGGCAGCGTCTCCATTTCCAGTGTCAGCATCTCTGCGAGCGGCATGGTGATCAGACCCACCTTCACTTATAACCCTGCATCACAGGTTTGTGACCCGTATTTCCCAATCCTGAGACAGCCAGAGCAGTTCCTGCCTACCTCCCTTCCAAACGACCCCCTCTCCTGTAGAGCCGTTTGGGAAGCCCTCCATGTTGAGCGCATCAGCAGTAGACAGCCTGGAGGTGAAGGGAAACTTCCTGACTCATCATCATTGGGAACTGAGAGTCTGGAGCCTTACTTGCCATGTGTGTTTTCTTGTCTGCAAATTTATATAAAGCTTTGTCTTGACTCCTTCACTCCGCCTCAGAGATCTATTTCCCAAACAGCCCAAACTACCATATTTCATCAAATATATGACACCTTCAAAGTTGCCCCATTATTTCATGTACCACGATGAAAAAAAGAGGATTACAGAAGTATGGTGCAATGCTTTAGTATCACTTAAAATTTCTACTTTAAACACATAGAGAGTTTTGCAAACTTTGTTTAAACCAAGATTCCTATCCTTTTAATGTTAGTGATAAGACAGAGGAAAATATTGGGTAGAGACACACGGACATTGATAAATCTGCATCCAGGTAATTTAGATAAGGTAAACTCTGAACGTGAAGAAATATTAGAAATGCCTTAACCAATTTGTATCCCATGTTTTATTATGAAAATTTTATGTAAATATTTTAAATTATCATTTTATTTATTATTATGTAAAATAAAAGTATGCAGCATGAATGGGTTAAGGTATTTCCTCTGTGCTATCAGAGGCACTGGTGATACATCATTTCATAAAACTTCTTCCACTAATATCTATGGAATTTTCTCCAAAGCTAGCAACATATTTTATACAAGTTTTCATCCTAGCACTTTCTTGATCTCACTGTCAGCTGGGATTCATATTCTTTCCTAAAATAATCTTTAAGTGGTCTGTACCATCCATTCATAATACTGGTAATAGCAATGAAATTCATGCTTGCACAGATAATAACAACTGTCACAAGTGCTGCTTAGCTCACAGTAATTCCAAGGCTGTTGATTGCAAGACACATTCTGAGCTCATGAATGTTGTATACATGGAAAATGTGCACCTAAGGATCAATGGAGTGTGGCATTTCCAACACCTAGCCTCACTGGAAATGGGTCTTTCTTCGTGTGCTTGCTTCTCGCCTTTTCCTAGACTTTTTTTCTTTCATAATCCTTCCTAATTAAAAGGCCTGAAACAAAATTTTCCTTCTGTTTTGTATTCTTCATTCATTTCCTCATATTTGCGGCTTTCTTGTTAACCAATTGCCCCAACCTTACCAAGAGCTCATAAAGGACTTTGCCCAACTTTGTTGCTGACCAATGGACTGTTATACAAGCTAACACCTGCACCTGCAGTGACATTTATGGAAAACATTTGCCTAGAAAAAAGCTGAACCATTGGACTTTCACTGGGCAATCTCCAAGTCACTATTGGGGAACAGGAAAAGGAAGATCAAAGGAGCACTGTGTAGAATGGAAATAAGGGCTTCTTCTCCCATTTGTCTATGCCGTTGTGTCTCTGCAGTCATTTGTATTGCGTTATTTAGGGCCTGTTGTCTTTTCCCTATCCCTGAACTAGTTTTGTACTCTAAGGAATCAAGAAACACCCTCCTCACCTGAACATTCGAGGGCTCCCTGACAGCAATGCATTGTGAAAGTAGCAGAGTAGCATGTGGACCATAGCCTTGTACCTGATTTGCTTGAGTGCAGGAAATTTCAATCACCAGATACCCTCTACTTTTCCTTTTGGTTCCCAACAGGTGTTAAGCATTGATATGACCAGCACAGACATCAGCCTCCATAAGTTCGTTTCACTGACGTGGAGAAGCACTCTGAATTTTTAGAGCAAGATACTGATGAACAGCTTTGAAACTACTTATACTTCATGCTCATAAAATTATTGTGTGGTGTTAATTGGCTCATGCCCAGTACGGGTAAAGTATTTTATTAATTTTGTTACGTATTTTGTCTGTGTCTTAGCTCTGTGGGATAGGCCATAGGGAAGTATTGGAAATCTGTGAGTTGTCTGACTGTCCCTGTGTGATTAACATGGTAATGATGGCCCATCACACAATAGCCCCTGAAGAGGCACTGGGTCCATGGTGAAGTTGCACGTATGTGTGTATGTATGTGTGTAATCAGGGAATGGGCCCCACTCTTGCTAAATACGTAAGAAAAAGCTTGCCAGGTCAGTTCCAGGCCCTAGGGTTGACTAAGGCCTCAAGAAAGTATCAAGAAAGAACATCCGTTTGTTGGTTATAGGGAGAAGGGAGCAATAGCATGACATAGGGAAAGGAAAGGTCAGCAGGAAAGGTGAGAGGAAACAGAAGATGGTGATAAAAACAATCCTCACATGTAAGAAGAAAACGCAAAAATCTCAGGAATAGTTAGCCTCATGGGGAGGAGGAAGGAAGGAGCCTACTCACGTGAAAGCGGGGAGATGGGGTGGGGTGGGGGGACACTTAGCATATGGGAAGTGGGGTGAGGATGAGATTTAAGCAGGCAAAGCTGAGGGAGGGTGTTTGAACGTAAAAAATGTAACTTATCTTTGCAGTGGTGTGCTTTGAAATGTGTAAAATTATTTCCTTGCTCTGTGCCTAACATACATAACCACAGTTCACACAAACGCATGCAACTTAAATGCCAGAGAAAAATAAAACAAGCAAATTTACAAGAAATTTTGAACTTTGTGACATTTTTACCTTGGGTAACCTCCCTTTGGGGTTAAGTCTTCTTGTTTGGCAAGCCCTCGTAAGTTGGTCTTGTTCTCCTTGGCATCAGAGTTCCTGGAGTCTAACCGACCAATGGGATGATCAGATCTGTGATTATCCACACTCTGCCTCACACCTCCAGCATTGGGTGTTCATGAGATTGAGGTGTGTGGTAGCATGTACATGAGTGGTTGTTGCTGTTTTACTCATCACAGCAGTTGCTATATCTGGTAAAATGTCAACCGGGAAAAACAGAATTTGCAACACTATGGGTTATAACATGAGATGATTAAAATTTGGGATAAAATAATTACATATTAATGTTCAACAGAGATGTTTACTTTTGGTATTCCTTGAAAATGAGTGTGTTGGAAACGAGTATGTTTACTTCCCTAAGTCTTTCTTTCTCTTTTGTGTTTTAAAACACCAGGAGGCCAGAGTCTGCTTCTGCACTCATGTATCAGTGCCTGTCTAAGGTTAGAGAAAATGGTATTGTTAAATTGGCTTAATGTTCTAATTAGCCAAATAAGGGGCTCTTGGGTGAGGACTTGAGCTAATTATGCAGCTAGAGGAACATGGAAAGATACAATGGGACTTCTTTGATCAGAAATATGGGATGCTCAGGGCACCTGGGTGGCTCACTTGGTTGAGCCTCTGACTCTGATTTCAGCTTTGGTTGTGATCTCATGGTCATGGGATCAAGCCCCCCTCCAGTTCCATGCTGGAGTCTGATTTGGATTCTCTTTATCCCTCTCTCGCTGCTCCTTCTGCCATAAAATATATATATATATATGCCTGGGTGGCTCAGTCAATTGAGTATCCGACCTCAGCTCAGGTCATGATCTCATGGTCCGTGAGTTCGATCCCTGTGTTGGTCTCTGTGCTGACAGCTCAGAGCCCGAAGCCTGCTTCTGATTCTGTGTCTCCCTCTCTCTCTCTCTGCCCCTTCCCCACTCACAGTCTCTCTGTCTTGAAAAATAAACATTAAAAAAAAAAAACAATATGGGATGCTCAACATCACTCATCATCAGGGAAAAACAAATCAAAACGGCAATGATATACCACCCCACACCTGTTGAATGGCTAAAATTAACAACATAAACAACAGGTGTTGGCGAGGATGCTGAGAAAGGGGAAACTTCTTGCACTGCTGGTGGGAATGCAAACTGGTGCAGCCACTCTGGAGAACAATATGGAGGTTCCTCAAAAAACTACAACTAGAACCACCCTATGATCCAGCAATTGCATTATTAGGTATTTACCCAAAGGATACAAAAATACAGATTCAAAGGAGTACATGCAACCCAATGTTTATATCATTGTCAACAATAATCAAACCATGGAGAGAGCCCAAATGTCCATCAACTGATAAATGGAGAAAGAAGATGTGGTAGATATATGCAGTGGAATATTGCACAGCCATCAAAAAGAATTAAAACTTAACCATTTGCAATGATATGCATGGAGCTAGAGTGTATTGTGCCAACCAAAATAAGTCAGTCCAAGAAAGACAAATATCACATGACTTCACTCATATGTGGAATTTAAGAAACAAAACAAATGAACATAAGAGAAGCAGGACAAAAAGAGAGAGGGAAGCAAACCAAGAGACTCTTAGAACAATCTGAGGGTTGACGGAGGGAAGAGGGTGGCGGGATGGACTTGATGGCAGATGGGCATTAAGGAGGACACTTGTTGGGATGAGCACTGGGTGTTGAATGTAAGTGGTGAATCACTGAATTCTACTCCTGAAAACAGTGTTGCCCTGTATGTTAACTAAAATAAATTTTAAGACATATGGGAAACTTGTTAGCTATCCTCTAATCCACCTAGGAAGGCTACGAGGAGGAAAGCATCATTCACTTAATATTTGAGAAATATTTTTATGTTATCATCAAGGACATCTTGGTAGGAGTTAGCTCTGGCTGCCACTGAAAACTCAAGAAGAGGATTTCTGTTAGAGAATCATGATCACCACATCTGGGAGTGAGGCTGAACACAGTTGTAGTGTCATCGACCCCACTGGCAGTCTGCTGAGACCTATGAAAGCCCTCTGAAGAATGATGTTCTTAGAGGCATAAAATAAAATGCGTACCATTTTAAAGGAATCCTGGGCTGCCTGGGTGGCTCAGTCGGTTAAGCATCCGACTTTGGCTCAGGTCATGATCTCACAGTTCGTGAGTTTGAGCCCCGCATCTGGCTCTGCTGACAGCTCAGAGCCTGGAGCCTGCTTTGGATTCTGTGTCTCCCTCTCTCTCTGCCCCTCCCCTGCTCATGCGCTCTCTCTCTCTCTCTCTCTCTCTCTCTCTCTCTCTCTCTCAAGAATAAATATTAAAAAAAATATTTAAAGGAATCCTAATATATTAAAATACATTTATATGAATATTTTTAAAATTTAATATAGTAACACATGAGGAATTTTTAAATTATCACACTATATAATAAGATTGAGCCATGGGCTTCATAATATCATAATTTCCATGTGATGATCAGCATAAGCAATGTTTTGAGAGATCTACAATTTCATAATGTGATATGAAAATATCTGTGATTCTGTTTTGACTCATGTACTGCTAAAAGTGCTGTGCTGTGCTATCCACATTTATAATGTAAGAAAATGCTAAATTTCAGTTAGAAATTAGTGAAAAAAGATGTATTTTTTCCCATCAATGCTTGCAGATTCCCTAAATTATACCCCTTGGAGTTCTGGGGACCCTAGTTCAAGAATTCCTAGATTAAGGCACATCTGCTTCCCAGACTTCAGTTTAGCAACTCGGTCCCTTGTACCTATAACAACTTTAAGTGTTCCCAAGCCTCAGTCGCTCACTTGTCTCTTGAATTCATTCATTCTTTTGGCTTTTAAATAGCCAGTTCCTTAAGGACATGAAGACCTTTAATCTAGGACTGAAAAGATTCTCAGCAGCTCCAAGAAGGGGGTCAGTGAAGGAAAGGATCTGCAGCTCCCTCGATTCTCTGAGCAGAGTTGTCCTTCTGTAGGTAGAAGGTTGCATCCTGCCTCACCCCATTGCAAGTGTTTCGTCCACTGGTCGAGCATTTTCTTTTCCTTTCAGTTGTGTGAGAACTCGGAAGCAATATTTAGGGTCCAGAGACTTGGTTGGGTCACTTTGTCTCTCTGGGATCATGTTTCTTCATCGGCTGGTGTCAGAGTAAAGCTGTGATTTCCAAATTCTGCAAAGGGGCTCTGCATTGCTCTCTGGAAGAGGGAAGAAGGCAGATTGGCAGGGATCTGAGCTCCCCACCCTGGCTTCAGTTATTTCATTCAATTACATACTGGAATTACATCTGAATAAAGAATTTTAAGGGGTGCCTGGGTGATGCTCAGTCGGTTGAGCATCTGACTTGGTTTTGGCTCAGGTCATGATCTCATAGTCATGGGTCGAGCTCTGCATCAGACTCCATGCTGAGCATGGAATCTGCTTGGGATTCTCTCTCTCTCTCTCTCTCTCTCTCTCTCTCTTTCTCCCTCTGCCTCTCTCTCACCCACATGTCCTCTTCTCTCTCTCTCTAAACAATAAAAAAATGAATTTTACATATATATGTAATATACATATATACTTAACATATAAAAGTATATAATATGTACTTAAAATCTTTATCCGAGTGGAATATACATACCCTCATATACATTTTATATATCATATTTATGTAAGAAGTTTGAAAATCAGTATGCCAGATAAGCAGTCCACAAACATTTTGGTCCCAGACCCTCTTTATACTCTTAAAAATTATTGAGGATTCCAAGAGCTTTTGTTCATGGGGTTAGATCTATTGATTTTTTTTATAGCTATTGATATTTATTATATTAAAACTTAAAATAGTTCATTGTACACCCAAAACTAATGCTATACTGTATGCTAACTAACTGGAATTCAAATAAAAACTTTAAAATGTTAAAATAGTTATATTTTCCAAAGAAAATTAGAAGAATTGCATTTTTACATTTTTGGAAATCTCTTTAAAATCTGGTTTAATAGAAAAATATCCCAAAACCTCAAATGTGCTTCTACATCCAACCTTTTGTGATATCACATGTTATATAGTCTCTTGAAAACTTCACTTAGGAAAGAAAGAGAGTGAGAAAGGCAAATATCTTCTTAGCGTTTTTTATGAAAATAGTTTTACCTCACACACACCCTGAAGAGGTCTCAAAGACCTCCCAGAGGTTGGTCTCCAGAGCATACTTTAAGAACCACTTCAGAGGTTCCTCAAAAAGTTACAAATAGAACTACCCTAGGACCCAGCAATTGTACTACTAGGTATTTACCCAAAGGATACAAAAAATACTAATTCGAAGGGATACATGTACCCAGATGTTTATAGCAGCACTATCAACAATAGCCAAATTATGGAAAGAGCCCAGATGTCCACTGACTGATGAATGGATAAAGAAGAAGTGGTATATATATACACAATGGAAAATTACTCAGCCATACAAAAGAATAAAATCTTGCCATTTGCAAAGACATGGATGGAGCTAGAGAGTACAATGTAAGCGAAATAAGTCAATCAGAGAAAAAACGAATACCATATGATTTCACTCATGTGTGGATTTTAAGAAACCAAACAAATGAACACAGGGGAAAAAGAAAGAAGAAAACGAAGAAACAGACTCTTACCTGTGAAGAACAAACAAAATGTGGGTAGGGAGATGGATGAAATAGGTGATGGGGATTAAGGAGGACCCTTGTCATGATGAACACCTAGTATTGTGTGGAAGTGAATGACTACATTTTACACCTGAAACTAATATTACACTGTATTGTAACTAACTGGAATTTACATAAAAACTTGGGAAAGAAGTAAGAATGACTACACCTGGAGCCATATACACTTGTGGCTACCTTGAGGCAGACCCAGCAACATGGACCTACACTTGTAACTCCTGGCAAGCTATTAGCAGAAAGGTTGGAGTCTTTTTGAGATATTCTCTTCCCCAGAGATCACATAATGTCACTTTATGTCTTTGTAGGTATGTCAAAATAAAGAAACAGCCATCTGAAACCCTTTCACTAAAAGAGGAAGAAATTCATTCCATTTCTTATTGAAAGCATCCTTATGGGATGCCTGGGTGGCTCAGTCGGTTAAGCGTCCGACTTCAGCTCAGGTCACCATCTCGCGGTCTGTGAGTTCGAGCCCTGCGTTGGGCTCTGGGCTGATGGCTCAGAGCCTGGAGCCTGCTTCCGGTTCTGTGTCTCCCTCTCTCTCTGCCCCTCCCCCGTTCATGCTCTGTCTCTCTCTGTCTTAAAAATAAATAAACGTTAAAAAAAATTAAAAAAATAAAAGCATCCTTATTATAACATTACTTAACATAAATACCTACAAAGACAAGGCTGTGTGGGCCTCGGCAGATATGTGTCTGCAACATTTCCTTCTTGTCAATGCAGCAGTATCACTGAGATTTTTGCATCTTGTCTTGGAGGATGGTGCTTTGAGAGTTAAGGGTGATACATATTGTTGGTTTCTGACTTGGCCATTCAATCGTCTGCTTGCTTTGATCACTTTATAAGTCCTGCCAGGAGCTAACTTCGCCATGCTTTCTTGCGAAGAAACAACTGGAAGATACTGGTCACATGCTTGTTTTTTCCCTTCAAAATGTCTCTTTTTCATTGGTCGACACAAGCATGTGACCCAGTACCTTCCAGTTGCTAGTAAGCAAGAAGGGATGGCAAAGTGAGCTAATTTCTGCACTTCAGGAAACGGAGGCTAGCTGTGGTTGTTGGTCAACACTGTAATATAAATGATGTCATAAATGAGCTTGGGATATGAGGAGCCAAGAGTAAAGTATCACACAAAGAATAGAATGACCTTGTGTAGCAATAAATCTCCTTTCCTAATCTCTTGCCAAGATATCGTCCCAACTTGAAGTGAGATCCTGGTACATTCTCAAACAAAGGCCCTGTTCTACTGGAATGAAAGATAAGGTAGATATCTCATTTCTGAAGTTAATCAGGGTAGAAACCAAGTTTCTGTGTGTGTGTGTGTGTGTGTGTGTGTGTGTGTGTGTGTGTGTGTGTGTACTTGCCATACATTGAGCATTTGAAGGAAACATGGACTGCTCTGTCTACTATATTACTTATGGATCTTAGATGCCATTAAAAGATGGCATGCCCTCATATTTTGTTATATATAGGATATGCAGTCTCCTACACATACTATATACCCTCATATATTGCTGGTGGGGATGTAAAATGTTGCCTGGAATTTTACATTTTGGAAAACAGTTCTGCAATTCTTCATAAAGTTAAGAATGGAGCTCCCATATGATCCTGAAATTTCACTCCAAGGTATATCCCGAAAGAATTGAAAATATATATCCACAAAAAAACTTGTACATGCATGTTCAGAGCAGCATTGCTCATATAGCCGAAAAGTATAAACAACCCAAATGTACATCAACTGATAAGTATATAAACAAAATGTATTGATATAATAATATGATCCAGCCTTAGAAAGAAATAAGGTACTGATACCTGAGGGTGTCTAATACCTACAACAACATGGTGGAATTGTGAAAACATTATGCCAAGTGACAGAAGCCAGACACCAATGGTCATACATTGTATGATTCTATTTATATGAAATGTTTGGAATAGGCAAATCCATAGAGATATAAAGTAGATCAGTGGTTGCAGGGATGGAGAAGAGGAGAATGGGGAATGACCACAGATGAGTGATATCTTCCTTTTGGGATGATGAAAATGTTCTGGAAGAAGATAGTGGTGATGGTTGCAAAACTCTGTGAATATACAAAAAACCACTGAGTTGTATACTTTGAGAGGGTAAATGTCATGGTATGTGAATTATATTTCAATAAAAACCCACATTGGCTAGCTTAAGAAGAAAAAAAAATTTTTTTTGAAGATATTAGTGACTCATTGAAAGTCCAAGAGGGCTAAGAGTGTCAGGTTTGTAGGCTATGTGGCTAGGAACAATAGTCTTATTACCAAGTGGGGGGTTCCATTGCCCTTAGCCTATGTCCAGCAGCCTGTACTTTCAATACTGGGCATAGGATGCCACTAGGTTGCCTGTCCCTACTGCTTCCGAAACAATGTCTCTTCACCATCCTGGATGCCACATGATACCTCCTTCTCTCCACCGTCTTCTGGGTCACAGGCACGCCTCATTGGCCCAGCATAGGCCAGTTGCCTCTACCTTGGCTGAAAGGGAGATTGTGAAAGAGAATTTCTAGCCTTTTCC
This sequence comes from Puma concolor, assembly GCF_028749965.1. NCBI lineage: Eukaryota > Metazoa > Chordata > Mammalia > Carnivora > Felidae > Puma > Puma concolor. The sequence continues at coordinate 13,313,214 of NC_141668.1, read as the reverse complement.
TTGGGGAGGCAGAATTCCCAAGATGCAAAGTTCCTTAAATATTAGAAGTTTTTTTTTTTTTTTTTAAATACCCATCAGTCAAAGAGCATGATAAATTTCCAGTGAAGGTGTCTTCTCACTTCAATATTATATAATTTATACTTTAATGGTGCTTCTTTTATTTAGAATAATTGGTGGGAACACTTATTCAAATTAATGGATGGGCACCTGGGTGGCTCAGTCAGTTAAACACCCAACTCTTTATCTCAGCTCAGGTCATGATCTCATGGCTTGTGAGACTGAGCCCCACATGAGACTCTGCACCATCAGTGCTTGGGATTCTCTCTCTCCTCTCTCTCTGCTACACTTATACATGTGCACGCTCTCTCATTCCCTCTCTCTCAAATAAATCAACTTGAAAAAAAGTGGAAAGCTGAGTTATGCAAGAGAACTTTGGGTGGCAAAATGGAGAAAGGAACAATGTAGTGAAGCAAAAGCTATTCGTTTTTTCACTTACATATTCAACGAATAGCCATGTATTTAAAACTATCTATGAATGTTAGGCTAAGCACAGGAGACACCGATACAAAAGTGAAGATCCAGCTCCTGATCTCTTTAGGCGACATGGATAGTCAAGCAAGTATAATGTGACAAGCAAAGTAATTGGATATTAACAGGAACACAGAAGAGGCATAACTATTAGAATAAAACCCCACCTTTCTCTTTTATTAACAAACAGAGCTCACTCTAAGTCCCAGGGAAAGCAAGGGCCATTTTATGGTCAATTGGAAAACCCTCCTCTCCTCCAATCACCGTCAAATTTACAGGGCAATAAATCAATCCTAGCAGAAGCTGGCTACATCAACGTAGTCACCTTTGCCCAGTGCTCCTCAAGAACCACCAAGGGATAGACATAGCAAATAAAGGGATACGGCTATGAGGTGAGTACTTTTCTCCATGCATGTGGTGTTTTGAGTAAGTAGTGTTCCTTTTTTATTTTAAATGTCCCTGTCTCCTCTGCAAAATGATCTGAACAACTCACACTTTTCTTTTGGACCTGATATTTTCTTCCTTTTCCAGAGACCATGAGGAGTGGGAATGAGATAGTGCATGAAGTCACAGGCTGACTGGAGAGATTGTGTGTGTGTGTGTGTGTGTGTGTGTGTGTGTGTGTGTGTAACAGACAGGGAGGGTTGAATCCAAGATGTTCCTCTCTCACTGGGAGAAAACTCTCACTGGGAGCTTCCTTCTGGAAGTTGGCTAAAAGTGCCATGGATTAGAAGTACAATGAATGCATCTCTTTGGGCAGGGAGGGAAATGGTATACAATCATTAAGGTTTTTAATCATAATCTGGATTTTAATTATTCTAAAATTCTGTTTGATGAAAAGTGGCTCTGGGTAGGGAGGGTTTCTGAGTAGGAAAGACTTTCTACCTTTTGGAATCCCCACCTACCCACTTGCTGGCAGGATGGCAGTAGTCCCTGAGGCAGGAAAATGCCTAGGGTTGTCCTCTGAGGATCCTGAACTTCCAGAGCCTGTTCCCCTGGGAGGTGTTGAGCCTGCTCCCCTGGGAGGATTCAGAAGCTGTGGAAGAGGCATGTGCCTTGGGTTTGTAGAGGCTGGGAAGCAAAGTTTCCTCATGGAGAGACACAGTGCTTGGAGAAGGGAAGCTGAGTGACAGATAGAGTGTTTGCTGTGGTAGTGAGTCATGGGCTCTGTGTATAAGAAACAAAGTCATGTAATGTGAGCACATGGGGTGGGTCTCTCAGACTTCTTTCACTGCCTGAAATTTCACCATTGGAGATCCAGCCTCTAGATCTGTAAGCTCTACAGTCCGGGAGATATTGTGGAGAGAGTGAGAACACTCAAGGACTGGTTTAAGAAGCAGAGCCTCAGTGTTTGCCTCAGTTACACCACTAACCATGGTTAGGCACAATTCCTTAACATTGACATAAAATGGGCATCATGTTGCCTGCCTGGTCAACTTCAATGTACGGGTATCATGGGAATATAATAACATTATATATATCTTACAGGGATTAGAGTAAACCTTTGAAGAGTTTAGAGGAGAGATACCTGATAGATTTAGGCTAATATGAAAAGATAGTTAATAAACTCCACCTTCAATCCCAAGCCTCAATCCTAACTCCCTGCAACCCGTGGCAAATTATTTGTAGATCCTTGCTCCTTACCTCCATTTCAAAATTAAGGTGTTTTTTGCTTGTCTTTTTACACATTAACCAAAGCCTGTCTCAATTAAAAAAATGAAGCTATACAGGTATGAAAATACTTACAGAAATGGTCATGGCATTGGGCCAGGGCTGAGAAGAACAGGGGTACAGGGAAATGCAAAGTTAAGAGAGAGGTGAAGTTTAAAAAAAGTAAGAAAGTCTGTTCACCTGGATTTATAGATTATTACTACACAGTTGTTGGTTTGGTATAGCTGGAACATAGGGGAGAGAAGAGGCAGGGCGGCGGGCATAGGAGATGTCATGAAGACCTGTGAATACAAAGCTAAAGCATTTATATTTTATTTGGGAAACCACTGAGGACTTGAATAGAGGAAAACTAAATGACCCCATTTGTGCAGAAGAAAGAGCAATCCGTCTGCAGAGAGGAAGCAGAGAGCCGGGAGGAAGCTGTGGTCACAGTTCAGGCCAGAAATCATGGCCTGACTAAAGCATTTCCAGTAGGGATGGAGAGGAAGAAATAGATTTGAAAGATATTGGGAAAGGAGTCTGACTGAACTGGTGACTGGCTGGAAGGGCTAAAAACAAAAAAGAGTCAAAAAATTTACTTAGGTTTTTGACAAAATTGTGATTCTGTTCTTCAAGATATTAATCATGTTAGGAGAGGCCAACTGGGCAGAATTGGCATAGGCTGGGACTGGGGTGTGGGGAGAGGTGAGTGCAGGTTTAAGCATGCTGAATTTGGTGAAGTGTGTGGGGCATCCAGGTGAAACATCTAATAGGCGGTTGCACACATGAATCTGAATCTCTGAGCTAGAAATACAGATTACATTGTCCTCTGTTATATGAAGTCATGAGTCATGGAGCTTGCTAAAGGAGAAAGGATAGTGGACCTATGTTGAAAATGTGGGACATATCAATAGTTAATGAAGCAAGGGACTAAAAGGAAATTGAAGAGGAACCAGAAACATGGGTGAAAACCAAGATTGAATGATAAAAAATCCAACCATGGAGAAATTCAAAGAGGAGGAAGTAGTTGATAGTGCTGGATGTTTAAGAGAGTGCCCATTGTATTCAGCAGCTAAATCCCTGGTGACCTTGACAGGAGGAGTTTCCTTGGAATACAGGAAACAGAAGACATGCCAGTATTATACGAGGAAACTAATACAGGCAGGGTGGAATTATCTTTTTGGAAAGTTATTTGTGGAAAGAAAAAGAAAGTTATGATGGTACCTAGAGAAGAACACAGAATCATCACCAGAGTTTAGGGCGACTTGGGATATACTCAGAGGGAAAGGTTGATAATTCAAGAAAGAGGAAGGATAATTGGTGGAATAAGATTTTTGAGAAATTCATAGTGTGTGAGATCTATAGGATAGATACAAGGGTTATGCTTAGACAAGAGGATGGAAAACTCTTCCACTGAGAAGAGGGGAAAGGATAAGAATTTATCTAGATGTAGATAATTTTTATAGAAAAGCTTGGGTTGAGAAGCAGGGAGACGAAATAGTTTCTGTAAACTAGTTGTTTTGTTTGTGATGTTGGAGATGATTGGACTGAGAGTAGCAAACAGCATAGGTGACAAATGTTGGAGCTTGAAAACAAGGATCAATATTTGAAATTTCCCCTAAGAGAAATGAGAGAAAGTGGGAAGATTGTCAGTCAGCATGAAGGTTCAGCATGTTTGTCAGATTATGAAGCCAGTGGCATCTACATTGGGCTGAGTGCATAAACCAAGAAGAGAGAAGTTTGGATCAATGGCTTCATTGTATAGATTCAGTTAGCAGATAAGGGAGCAAGGAATATGTGGGAAATAATAGCTATTGAGGCCTCCATCGGGGAAAGATGGTAGCCAGGTGGGACTAAGAAATTAAGAGGGAAGGGAACACAACAGAAGCCTCAATGTGATCAAAGAATAAGGAAACAGTGTAATGAGAAGGTAAAAGGGCATGAGCTTCTGCCCAGGAAGTAGGAAGTACAGGCTAAGAGTTCAGAAGGGGACCAATTCTGAGGGGTGATAAGTTCCAGGGAATAGCCAATATGCAGGGGTAATAAGAAGCGTAGTGATGGTAAAGAGTCAGCCAAGGAATGACATGGTGAAGGCTGTCATGGAATTGTGAGGCATAGATATAATGTGAAGTTTACTATAATTAGAGCAGAAGAATGACAGTAACTCCAGAATCTGACTTCATTTTGCAGATGGAGAAATGCACATCCAAATAGCTAAAATACCCATCTGTTGGTATGCAAGCCAGGACAAGAATTGAACTTCTTTGGTTCCCAGTTCATTACACACTCTAATACACCAAATATTTTAAAACATGGGTCTATGCATGATCAACAGGGCTACTGTGAGCCACCAAATTTATATGGGTTTGTGTGCTGTGATCATGCAAACAAGCATTGTGCTGGAGATCAGAATTAGGTTCATTTTTGTTGCAAGAGTCTTAACAGGTTTAGTCACTTCTGAACAATTAAACTTCTTACCATCATGGTATAGGAAGTGGAATAAGATGACTAGAATTCAGGTTTTCTTACTTTTTCCCTCCCTGAGTGTACCCTCTTCTCTACTGCCCAGGATGGGTGTGAGGATCAAAGTGGCATCTAGAAGGGCTTTGTGAGCCACCTTAAACCCTCATCTCTCTCCTCTACTCCATTCCACTCCTCCCTTCCTCCAGTTCTTTACGTCTGATATATTCTTTCCTTGGACAATACTCAATTCCTCTGCAGACAAAAAAAGACAGGAGGCTTAGAGGTGTTAGACGCACAGACTAGAGTTCATTGTAAACACTGTAATGGATGGAAACCAATATTCTCTTGATTATATAAAGAGGAATGCTTATAATCAAGTCATCTTGCAAATGAGTTCAAATTCTAATCATGATGCCTATCTTTTGGATTGATGGGGTTTGTGATTTGCTTAAATGCCATTATCTGTGTCCGTCTAGATGGCAAGGAATCTGAGTGTGTTGGAAGTCCTTCTGATCATCTTCTTCCTAACTATACTCGCCTTAGATATCTTCTTGATGCTTTTGGTGTTGGGAAATCCTTCAGGTAAGGAAGATGCTTGTTGCTTTGGGGTTGGAAGGATTGGTAAAGAAAGTCCTCTCTGGTTGCCAAAGCCATCATTATATTTCTTCACTCTTCAGCATGGCACCACATTGCATTATTCAAAATCTACATCCACAACTAATTTAAGTCAATTTTCAAAAGACAAGTGTTCTTTTTCTATAGCAATTGCTTTAATGATACTGATGTTCAGGATCTTCTGATGAAAGTCTCATTTGATGAAAATTTAACAAGATGCAAAATTAGGCTCATTGGATTTCTGTCCTTCAATCCAGTCATGAAGCCTTCAAAGAGAAAGAACAGTTGAGGTAACAGTGCCCAATCCCATTACATCACGGAAAAGGAAATTAAGTTACAGGCAACTTGAGGGCTGATTAACTTGGCCTAAATAGATCTATTATAATTAGCTTCCAGCCCATATTCTGATTGAAATAACTATGATTTCTTCATCAATACCTTTGAAACTGTTCTTTCTCACACAGAAGCCTCAAACAGAATGCCCTCTCCTTCATGAACACATGATACTCTAAATAATAAAATAATAGTGTGTAATACAAAACCCTAGCCCTAATTAAAACAGAATTTGAGGTTTATTTTGCTTGATGAAGTTCACTTTCTAAATGTAGGTTAGGCGTGCATTGAAAAGAAATTGTGCTGAGAGCAGAGCCTACCTACTCAATCTCTTTTCACCACTGTCCACAGTAAACATTAGGGCACTTTCTAGGAACAGTTATGTCTTTGAAAGAAGATTTGAAAACCATGGATATAAACTGTTTTTAGCCTATTACTACCTTTTCCCTAGAAAACTTTTTTTGAGTATCAAGTCCCATGATATTACTATCCTATATACATGAATAAGTAGTTTCTCTTAGTTAAAATAAAACTACATCTGCACACCTGCATTTTGACCCTAAATCACACTCTAATTCATGCAGAATAGTTTCACTTTTAACTGTTGTATATGCTGGGCTTCTCTCGAGATGCTTTTTGAAGATATGTTTACATGAATTGAAAAGGAGGGTTTTTTGGGGTTTTTTTTATTTTTTTTATTTTTTTTTATTTTTTATTTTTTTTATTTTATTTTTTTTTTATTTATATATAAAATTTATTGTCAAATTGGTTTCCATACAACACCCAGTGCTCATCCCAAAAGGTGCGAAAAGGAGGGTTTTTAATTTAATTTTTTTTGTTGTGGTAAGAACACTTACCATGAGGTCTACTCTCTTAATAGATTCTTAAGTGTACGATACAGTATTGTTATTGCATAATGTTGTACATCAGATCTGTAGAACTTATTCATCTTGCCTAACTGAAACTTTATACATGTTGATTAAGAACACCCCATTTCCTCCTCCCCCCAGGCCCTGGCACCCATCATTCTATTCTTTGCTTCTGTGAATTTGACTATTTTAGATACCTCCTATAAATGGAATCATACAGCGTCTGTCCTTCTGTAACTGGCTTATTTCACTTAGCACAATGTCCTCCAGATTCATCCATGTTGTTGAAAATAACCAGATTTCCTTCTTTATTTTATGTCTGAATAATATTCTGATACACACACACACACACACACACACACACACACACACACACCCCACATTTTATTTATCCATTCATTGGTTGATGGACTCTTGGATTGTTTTCACATCTTGGTTATTGTGGGTAGCACTGCAATAAACATGAGAATGCTAATATCTCTTTGATATTTTTATTTCCATTCCTTTGAATTATTCAATCATGCTGATAGCAGAAGTTGGATTGCTGGATCGTATGGTGGTTCTATTTTTAATTTTTTGAGGACCCTCCATACTGTTTTCCCACATTGGCTGCACCAGTTTGCATTCCCACCATTAGCATACAGGCATTTCCTATTGCTCCCATTCTCATCAACACTTCTACCTTTTATTTTGTTTTTTAGATTTTATTGTTAAGTAATCTCTACATCCCAAGTGGGGCTCAAATTTACAACTCTGAGATCAAGAGTCACATGCTCTACTGACTGAGCCAGCAAGATATCTCTTGTTTTCTTTATAATAGCCATCCTAAGATGTGAAGTGATATGTAATTGTGTTTTTGATTTAAACTTCCCTGATGATTAGTGACACTGAGCATCTTTTCTGTTTGCCATTTGTGTCTTTAGAGAAATGCTTATTCTAGTCATTAGCCCATTTTTTAATCAAGTTATTGTTTTTCATTTTGGTTTTACTGTTGTGTTGTAGGAGTACCTTATGCATTTTAGAATTTTGCCCATTTTCAGATAGAAGGTTTGCCAATATTTTCTCCCATTTCTTATGTTAACTTTTCATTCTGTTGATAGGTTCCTTTGGTATCCAGAAGCTTTTTAGTTTGATGTAGTCCCTCTTGTCCATTTTGGCTTTTGTTGCCTATGCTTTTGAGATCATATCCATAAAATCATTGCCAAGACCAATCTCATGAAGTGTTTCTCATATGTTTTCTTTTAGGAGTTTTACAGTTTCAAGGGTCTTACTTTTAAGTCTTCAATCCAATTTTAAAATAAATTTTTATTTAAATATATATACACACAACTGTAGAGCCATAAAGGTAGGAGAGTTGTTTTGAGGTCTTTTTTGTATAGAAACAAAGGCACTAAAGGGTACCTATTATGTCCACTGTTAACTCAAGACTCAAATGCAATTCTGGGCTTTGACTGGCTCATGGAGCCTACTGAACCAGGTCCTACTTCTGATGTTACATTGATGGGTGGGGGAGAGGGGCTCACAAATGTGATAAAGGCTAAAGGAAGAATAACCAACGTTGAGTGAGGATCTTTGTTCAAATGGAGATTATAATATCTTCCTGGTTTACCTCCTAGATGGCTAAAAGTAAGTGGGAAAAAAAGCAAAAACAAACAAACAAACAAAAACAAATGTGTGAGACAACAGATAGCCACATGTAAAAAAATACTCCTGAATCCCTACCTGACATCACATATGAAAATTAACTTAAAATGGATCAAAATTTGAAACGTAAGAGCCAAGCATATAAAATTCTAAGAAGAAAACAGTTATGAATATTTTGACGTTGAGTTAGACAGCAGTGTCTTAGATATGACACCTAAGACATAACAACCAAAGAAAAGATGGGTAAATTTTACTTAAAAAAAAAAAATTGTGCTTCAAAAGACACCATCAAGGAAGTGAAAAGACAGCCCACTGGATGGGAAACATATTTGCAAATAACATATCTGATTCTTGTATCCAGATGTATAAAGAAATCTTACAACTCAAAACTTAAAAGAAAAATAATCCAGTTTTTAAAATGAGTGTAGAATTTGGACAGACATTCTTCATAAAAGATCAACAAATGGCCAATATGTCATGAACAGATACTTGTTATCAGTTTTGGGAAAATGTAAGTCAAAATCACATACTCTTCACTCCCAGGAAAATGTCTATAATAACAAGTGTTGAGGATGTGGAGAAAGTGGAACCCTCACACACTGCTCGTGGGAAGGTAAAATTTTGGAATTTTAGTCCCTTTGGAAACAAGTTAGGCAGTTCCTCAAAAAGTTAAAAAGAAAGAGCTCAACCATATTACTTAGTAATTCCATTTCCAGATCTATACTATATCTATCTATCTATCTATCTATCTATCTATCTATCTATCTATAATTCAAAACACATGTTCACACAAAAACCTGTATGCAAATGTTCATTGCAGAATTCTATGTCATAGTCAAAAAGTAAAAAACAGCACAAAAGTACATCAACTTTGGAACAGATTTTTTAAAGTGTTATATCCGTACAATGGTTATGATTCAGCCATAAAAAAAAAAGAAGACTGAATTATTGTTATGTGTTTCAACATAGATAAGCCTTGAGAACATTATGCCAAGTGAAAAAAACAGACACTAATGACCACATACTTTATGGTTCCATTTATATGAAATGTTCAGAATAGGCAAATCCATGGAGACAGAAAACAGATTAGTGTTTGCCAGAGACTGGGAGAAGAGAGGATGGGAAGTGACCATGAATGGGTATGTGATTTCTTTTTGGATGAAAATGTTCTGGAATTAAATAGTGGTGATTGGCAACAAAACTTGGTAAAAAACTGAAAGCAGTTGAATTGTACAGTTTAAAAGGGTGAATTTTATGGCATGTGAATTATATCCAATAACAAACAACCAAACAAAAAGCAAATGGGTTTAACACTTGTAGGCACAGATAGATACCAACTACTAGTGATCATTGACCTGAGAATTTGGCTGACAAGTCTGTAAATTTGCCTGCAGCCTTTCTGAAATTGTGATTACACTACAAACTTTCAACTTTTTCCTTTAATTCCTATGCAGGTCCTTCATTTGTTCCAGAGTGCCCAGATATCCCCGAATCAGAGAGGATAGACTGTGTTCCTGGGCATGTGGTGACAGAGGTCAGAGAAATATGCTCTCTGTTATTGTTCTACTGGAATCTATCTATCTATCTATCTATCTATCTATCTATCTATCTATCTATCAGTTAAAATGACTTTATTTCTATAGGAATTTCATTGATAGTAGAACAGTTTGTTCTGTCAATAGCTGGCTGGCATGGTTATTTTTGCTAAAGCATTACTATTCACATGTTGATTAGCTTGTTAAGTGTTCTTGCCTGTTTGAGGTGATCAGAAAAAGCCCTTTATAAATGTATATAAATCTGTGGACACTAAAAGGACAGACAGTGATCTTTGAACACATATGTTTTCCTTCTGAACTCCTATCATTCTATTGTATTTCCTCATCTCTAAGTTTTGCATTATATTATATTATTTCTATTCCCATTTTCATAATTTCCCCTATGTGTTATTTTTTTTTCAAATTTATACTTAAATTCTAGTTAATTAACACACAGTGCAATATTGATTTCTGGAGTGGTATTCAGTGATTCATCACTTACATACAACACCCAGCGCTCATCATAACAAGTGTCCTCCTTAATACCCATCACTCATCTAGCCAATCACCCACCCACCTCTCTCCATCAACCCTCAGTTTGTTCTCTCTCTTTAAGGGTCTCTCATGGTTTTTTTCCCACTCTCTCTCCCCCCATACGTTCATTTGTTTTGTTTCTTACATTCCATATGAGTGAAATCATGTGGTGTTTGTCTTTCTCTGACTGACTTATTTCACTTAGCATAATACTCCCTAGCTCCATCCACATTGCAAATGGCAAGTTTTCATTCTTTTTGATGGTTGAGTAATATTCCATTGTGTATATCCACCACATCTTCTTTATCCATTCATCAGTCTGTGGACATTTGGGCTCTCTCCTTAGCTTGGCTCTTGTTGATAATGATGCTATAAACATCGAGGTGCATCTATTCCTTCAAATCTGTATTTTTGTATCCTTTGGGTAAATACCTAGTAGTGCAATTGTTGGATTGGAGGGTAGTTCTATTTTTAACCTTTTGAGGTACAGCCATACTGTTCTCCAGACTGGCTGTACCAGTTTGCATTTCCACCAACAGTGCAAGAGGGTTACCCTGTCTCTGCATTGTTGCCAACACCTGCTGTTTGTGTTGTTAATTTTAGCCATTCTGACAGGTGTGAGGTGGTATCTCATTGTGGTTTTGGTTTGTGTTTCCCTGTTGATGAGTGATGGACAGCATCTTTTCATGTGTCTACTAGCCATCTGGATGTCTTCTTTGAAAAGTGTCTATTCATGTCTTTTGCCCATTTCTTCACTGGATTATTTGTTTTTTGGGTGTTTAGTTTGATACGTTCTTGATACATTTTGGATAATAACCCTTTATCCAATATGTCATTTGCAAATGTCTTCTCCCATTCCGTAGGACACCTTTTAATTTTGCTGATTGTTTCCTTCATTATGCAGAAGCTTTTTATTTTGATCATGTCCCAATAGTTCATGTTTGCTTTTTGTTTTCTTTGCCTTCGGTGACGTGTCTAGTAAGAAGTTGCTACGGCCAAGGTCCAAGAAGTTGCTGCCTCTGTTCTCCTCTAGGATTTTGATAGTTTCCTGTCTCACATTTAGGTCTTTTATCCATTTTGAATTTATTTTTGTGTGTGGTGTAAGAAAGTGGTCCAGTTTTATTCTTCTGCATGTCACCATCCAGTTTTCCAACACCACTTGTTGAAGAGACTATCTTGTTCTCATTGGTTTTATTTAAAGGAAATAAGTATGTCAAGTGGGAAGAGGATGGTGGTAAAGTGGATTGTGGGCCTATGATTTATTTGGACTTATTTCTTTCTTGCCTTATTTGGATAAACAGCAATACTGTGGAAGTGGGGAAAGGAGGATAGGGTAAAGTGAAGAGGAGGAGGAACTAAGAGAGTGTTGGTTCATGGGGTCTAAAATCCAGAATAGAGGGGGAGTTCCCAGTGTTGCTAAATGTGTCATAAGTGTGACTCCAAGGATAGCCATGGGAAGAGTAAATGTTTGTGGGCTAGACTATGTGTTCCTTGCGAATAGAGGCCATCAAGCACATATGGATGATTGATTCACTTGTAGAACTCAAGTGACTTGTTATAACAAAAGCCCTCTAAAATCATGTATTGGCAACAAATCACCCAAATGAACAGGTGCTAAAAACATAGATTTTTTTTATGTTTATGAGTAGCTAACACAAGAATATCAGCTATTTGAACACTGCTTGGTTGTGACTTATGACTTTATCATAAAGGTTGTATATATGTAGATTTTATTCCTTTCCCTCATATTCTACATTCTATATCCCGTAATATCCTATTGGGATATTAATTAGGACTGCATTGAGTTTTGAGTTATATTTAGGCATTTTTTTAATGTTTATTTATTTTTGAGAGAGAATGAGACATAGTGCAAGTGGGGAAGGGGCAGAGACAGAGAGGGAGACACAGAATCCAAAGCAGGCTCCAGGCTCTGAGCTGTCAGCACAGAGCCTGATGCAGGGCTCCAGCTCACCAACTGCAAGATCATGACCTGACCCTAAGTCGGACACTCAACTGACTGAGCCACCCAGTGACGCCTATCCCTTTTTTAAAATGTATTTAGGCAATACTGATATTTCAATAATTTTGAATCTTCCCATTCTGAAAACATAGGACATCTCTCCATTTCAACTCTTTTTTATATATGTATATTTCTTAGCTGGGTTTTATGTTTCCCTTAATATGCATTTTGTTACAGGGATACCTAGGTAGCTCAGTAGGTTGAGCATCTGACTCTTGATTTTGGTTCAGGTCATGATCTCACGGTTTGTGAGATGGAACCCTGCATGGAGGCTGTGCTGTCAGTAAAGAGTCTGCTTGGGATTCTCTCTCTCCCTCTCTCTCTCTGCCCCTCTCCCACTCATTCTCTCTCTCTCTCTCTCTCTCAAAATAAATAAATGTTTTTAAAAATATATGCATTTTATTACATATGCATTATGAGGATTTTCCCCTAAAACTTTCATATGCTTAGTTTCTATTATATATGCAATCCATTAAATTTTCTACCTGGTGCTTCTTTTATTACTAAGATTATTTTACACTTATTACATTTATTTTATTTTATATTTACGTGTTTATGTTTTATTATATCAGAATATATTAATTAAATAATTGGCCAACTGAAATTTCCTATTTCTAGATTGTTTCTGTAGTTCTTCTTCTTGAGTTATTAAGTATATATTTGTATCCTAGTTCATCAAATATGTACATGTTTATCTTTCAGTGATATTGCAAAATAGTTTTTCGAAGAATTTGTACCAATTTACAGTCCCTCTAGCAGTAGGTAATAGCAGTTCCTCTGTATCCTAACGTACTCTTGGTGTTCTCTCCTTTTTCTTTGTTTTTCTTAATGTAATTTTAACTTAAAAATTTTAATATTGAAATATAGTTGGCACTATGATATGTATGTGATTCCACATTTCTACACATTACACAATGATGAGTATAGTCACCATCTGTGACTATACCATGTTATTACAATACTGTTGACTCTGTTCCCTCTGCTTTGTATCTCCCTCATGACTAATGAAGTTATACACCTTTTCATATACTTACTGGCTACATGGACAATCATATTTGTGATGTGTCTTTTCAACTTTTTTAACCAGTTTTTTCTGTTGGACTGTTCATATTTTTCTTGTTGCTTTGTAATCATTTATATATTCTGAGTGTAAATCTTTTATCAGATATATACATTGTAAGTATCTTTTCTTACTCTGTTGTTTGACTTTTAACCGAATGGTGACTTTTGATGAAAAGTAGTTCTTAGCTTTAATAAAATCCACGTTACCAAGTTTTCATATGCATTTTGTATTCTATTTAAAAATTATTGCCTACCTCAAGGTTAGGAAAATATATTCCTATGTATTCCTCTAAAAGCATTGTTTCATTTATCAAATTTGGATTTTTAATCAATCTAGAATTGGTTCTTGTGTATGCTATCAGGTAGGAGTCCAGAACATTTTTTTTCTTGAATCTTCAATAGATCCATCACCACTTATTGAAATAACCATCTTTACCCCTCTGCATTGTAGTGGCCCCCACACTGTAAATTATGTGTCTTTACAAGTGAGGATCTATTTCTGGAATATCTGTTTTGTTCCATTGTTAGTTTGTTCTTTTGCCAATACCACACTCCCTTTATTAGTATAGCTTTATAATAGGTCTTGATATGTGATTGTATCGGTCTTCCAAATTGCCTTTATTTTTCTTCAAGATTGCCTAGCTTATTCTTCACCCTTTAGATTTCTAAATACATTTTAGAATCAGTTCAGTCCACTGGTTTTCTTACAAAATCTGCCAGAAATTTTATTCTGTTCACAAAAATGTACAGATTAATTTTGGAAGAATTGTCATACTTTATAAGAGTGAATATTCTAATCTATGATCATGATATATTTTTTCATTTATTGAGATTTTTAATTTTGAAGTTTTTGGTGTAGACGTCCAAAAATTTTTTCCAAGTATTTTCTAACTATATGATGTTTGATATTATTTAAATATTTTAAACTTTAATTTTCCATTTAGCTGTTGTTGGCACATTGACTTAAAATTGATTTTTTGAATACTAATCTTGTAACCAGAAATCTTCTTAAATTTATTTATTATCCTAGTGTGTTTATAAACACTTTTTAATTTTTCTTAGATAATAATGATACCTGCAACTAATAACCATTAACACTTTTTCCCCAAAATGCATTTCTCATTCTCCTTGTCTAGTAACACTAAGGATCCTTTTTCCTTCTTACTTTTCAATATAGTTTGAGATATTTTATCTACAAGGCAATATGCAACTACAACAAGTTTCAGAGAATGGAACTTTCTGGGGAGTGATTTTAACTAAACATAAGAAATAACTTTGTGATAAAATATTAACCATGAAGGTGAAATTTCTGATTTTGGAAGAAGTTAGCAACACATCATTCACGGAACTTAAGCATCTTTCAGAGGCACTGCTGAAAGAATCCTTATATTAAATGGAAGTTGGATTACATAATTTCCAAGTTGATTCTCAAGTGTTATTAGTCAATAATTTGAGTGGAAAATAGCATAAAAGTCTATTTGGAAGATAACTGGTGAATACTCTTTGGGAAAGTTTGGTGTTAGGAGAAGAAAAGAGAAAGGGAGGCTTGTCATGAGTCAACCACTGTAGACCAGGGAAGAGTTTATGAAGGTCTGTATTACTGTTCGTGGTGGCAGTGGAAATGGAAAAGAAGGAGATGTATCTATGTCAAAGAGTTTACCTTTGGTACCTGCAATACTGGGAATGGCTTAAAATTGAAGTAGAGATGTTATGGCAGACGGCATTCAAAAATACTGTATTTACCTGAAGGTATTGGATTTCTTATCTTATTGCTTTTTATACAGGTCTATAGATTCTGGAACAGTTTATGGCAGTGAAACTGACCTTTTGGACTTTACCAACCTCAGTTTCAGAGGTAGCAGAGGCACTGAATGTCTGCCTCGGACTTAGGAGTATCAGTTATCTGGAGGTTATCCAGAACTCACAAACTCTCCCCTGATCCCCCTCCAGCTTATGTTGATGTTGTTATCTGGAGAGGATGGGGCAGGAATATCGACTGTATATATGGAGAATTAGTAGGCACATTTAAGAATATTTTATGGTTATGATGTGATTGCTTTGTTTATAATAGACATGAAACATTGATTTAAGCTGTATTCATGGCATGGTTTTTCATAGCAATTACATCAGACGTTAGCATCTGAGATACCTTTCCAAACAAGTAGTGTTGTGACATTATTTTGTTTTTCTTTATCACAAAATTTATACTGGATACATTTCTTTAATAAGAAAGATGGAGACATTATAGTTACGTACAGAGTAAAGAGGGAAATTCATTCCTTATTCATAATGTTCTCTCTACCTCCAGAGACACTTCCCAGAATCAAGTCAATAACGTGGTGTGTATCCTTCTCTTGATCTTTCTATGCTTTTGCATATATTTATGATTATATGCATATAAAATTGATTATCAATACATAAGCAGTACTTTATGAATATATTTTTATATATTATGCTCATATATTAATATCTTTGTTTTGTTTTAACACAAATTATACTATATATATATATATATATATATATATATATATATATATTCTTTTATAAATTGCTCTCTAAGTTTGGTACCTACCCTGGTGTTGGTTTCTCTCATGTTTGTTGGTTCTCGACTGTCATTTTGTATTTAATTATCTATGACCACCTGCCCTATTTACCTTGGCTCGCACTGAGTATTTGGGAGGGAAGGAAAGGACTGCCAGAGAGAATGTGGGTACTTGTCTCACGATAAGGGGGGCTGGCTTATTAACTGGTGTATTGCCATGGCTTCCAGCTCCTAGCATCTTTCCTAACTCCCTTAACCTATGAACAAATACTTCACGATGCCCACCAATTAGCCAGAGCTTACCAATAGCTGTAAGGAATGTCAGATTGGACAGTTAAGTGTTCATACTGGAGCTTCCCAATTAATCATCCAAAACTATGCCCCAGTTCTCTTCTACTTCTCCACATTGACTTGGCTTAGATTAGCCAGTTTTTTTCTCCTCTTGTGTTTTAAGCTATGAATACGTTTTTCCCTAGAGTTGATAAAATCTACTTCCTGTGTCTCTGGTCAGCCATATTTCATTATAGCTGACTGTTTTGTAGTGGTTTTGCATTCTTTTCTTTCTTTTTTTTTTAAATGTTTATTTATTTTTGGGAGAGAAAGAGAGACAGAACATGAGCGGGAGAGGGGCAGAGAGAGGGAGACACTGAATCTGAAGCGGGCTCCAGGTTGTGAGCTGTCAGCACAGAGCCTGACGCGGGCTCAAACTCACGAAGGCTGAGATCACCTGAGCTGAAGACAGATACTTAACCAGCTGAGCCACCCAGGTGCCCCTGCATTCTTTTCTTAATGATACTTCTGTCACTTCATGTAAATTTAGTTGGGTCAAGAGGTGGATGCCTATGTTTATTTCAACAATTTACCATCTATTTTATTTCTTTATTATAACAAAACCATTTTTATGGAAGTTAATCTTAAAGTTGTGGGACCTATAGAAAAAACATCTCGCCAAAGGATAATCATTTCAAAAATCCATAATCAAACCACTCTGAGAAGCCATACGTGGTTTATTTTTTACCTTGTGGACATTGTGAGTATTTTCATCACCCTCTGTCCTAGTTCTATCTTAATCTCTATTTTCCTTTGCTTTCCTTTTCTTACATCTTAGAAATGCATTTCTTTATGCCATATTGTTAGTCATTTCCATGACTCTTCCTCATGAGAAAGTCTAAGCTGGTTGGTCTGACATGCAGCTCACTTGTGGTATGAGTATTGTGTGCCTCCAGCCTTGTTTCTCTTAGTTAGTGTTCTTGGTACAATGAACTTGTGGTTTTTATGAATCTGTCATACATTGCTGCTTTCTCTGCTTGGAATACTGCTCCACTGTTCACTTATCTAACCCCTCTTGGTGCATTAGGACTGGACTCATCTTTCACCTACCTGGAAGCCCTCCCCATCCCACTTGCAGCCTTCTAGGCTGTGTTCAATGGCTGATGTGTATGTTCCCTCAGCCCCTGGGCACATTCTGTCGAGTACTCCTCTCGTACTGGAATTGTCTACATTACTACTAGACTATGATGTCAGTTTGCTGAAGGCAAGAACTATGTCTTATTTATATGTATTATCATCTCCTTGTCTGGTAGGTAATAAATCCATATTGGATGGCTGGGTAAATGTGTGAATAAAAGAAGAATGAACATATGACTGAATGTAAATTCTTGTCTTAAATTGTTAAATTCTTCTCGGAATAAAATTGATTATTACTCTTAGACAGTACTTTCTTTGCTTTATTTCATACAATGCTAACACAGTGCCATTGTTACAGAATGTCTGCAGATGGGTATATAAATGCTGCTGGAAGCCTGTGACACATACAGGTGCCCCGAGGTGCTTCTTCCCTAGGAACTGGGGCTATAAAGTTGGCAAGAGACAGAATGATACAACAGGTGAGTACTGCCCTAATGAGGTCCCAGAGAACAACTCTTGATGACTCAGATAAGCTAACTGCAAAATAAAGGCTAAAAGCTGCCTCCTCGCCCCCACCCCCCCAGGGTTTACTGCCAAGTTGAAAAGGCTACCTACCCCATCTCTGTTTGGATATGATGTCCCTGACGCCCTCTTCGCGGCTGACTATCAGACATCCAATCGTTTTCATTTTAAGGTTGGTTCTGTGGTTACCTTTGAATACATCTCTGAAGAATGCCACGCCCTTACTCTGGTTTCAGCTCATTGTCCTTTAGACACTGCATAGAGGTATGGAGGCAGAATGTGCCTCTGTTTCCCTCTGCAGGAATCTCCCAATGGGATGGGTAGGCTCTTTTGTATTTTGTGGGGGACATATGATTGGGTGATCTTTTTTTTCTCATAAATCAGGAAACACAGGGTTAAGAATTAGAAGCTATTCTCACTGAGAGTGAAAGTCCTTCATAGCTCTACAAGGAAATTATCTCTTTTTATAGCTTATTTATTTATTTATTTATTTATTTATTTATTTATTTGGGGGAGGGGGGAGAATGGGTGGGAGGGGGGACAAAGAGAGAGAAGAGAGAGGGAGAATCCCAGCAGTGCTGACAGTGCGGAGCCCGACATGAGGCTTGAACTCATGAACCGAGAGATAGTGACATGAGCAGAAATCAACAGTCAGTCACTCAACCGATTGAGCCACCCAGGTGCCCCAGAAGTGGTCGTATCTGGAGTTGTTTTTTCTCTTTTTATTCTGACAGATCACTGATATGGATAGCAAACGCTATGAAGTCACCCTTGAAAATATTGACTTGCTTGATAGGACTCCTAAGACCTCTAATTTGAACTATCATGTAGAGGTCATTAATGAGCCCTTCAGCTTCAAGATCATACGGACCAGCAACAAAAGAATCTTGTGAGCTTTTCAACACTCTTTGTGTATCTTTGAATGAATATATAGTCTCAGTATCATTCACTGTGACTTACTAGGGGTGGGTAATGAGATAAGTATGATTTGGGAAAATATTTGGATCTCAACAAAATGTCAAAGCTTTTACTGTAGATCATTAACACTGTTCATCTGTCATGACTGCAGAACATAGCATACTAAAAAATAAATGTGCTGGTGTGCTAAGTTAGATAAAAACACTTGCAGTTAATATATATTCTGAAGTAGGAAATGTCATTGTTTTGGATTACCATTCACTTTGCAACTCAACTTCACTGTCTAGCATTCTAAATTTCTATGTCCTGAGAAACTTGCCATGAAGAGCCTAACAGTGACCTGAGCATAAATCATAAACTGTACTGGAGAAAATACAAGGATTCGTGTCAGTAAAATTTGTATTCAAGTTCTGGCATCAACAAGCCACCAGTCAGCTTTGTGAGGTTAGACAAAGTATCTCACGTCAGCCTCAGTTCCACGTCCGTAGAAAGGGAATCATAATGTCCACTGTTGCTCTGTGTACCGAGATACATTCTGGAGGCATCCAGAGTAGTGCCTGGCAAGAAGCAGACGCAAGCATAAGGTTGTATCTGCTCTCTTCCTCCAGTCATCAACTTGAGCTTCTGGTGTCACGTCTCCGGTGCTACGCTCCTCTAGAAATAAAGAATCAGAGACCCCCTAGAAGGACCTTCAAAGGTGTATGAAAGTGAATGACAACATGCACAAAACAACTGTTCTCGAAGTCGATAGGGAGAGTAGCAGACAGTTTCCCGGCAGAGGTAGCTGGTTGGTGACTCTCATCCTTACCCCATGGCCCAGGTTGGACACGAGCATCGGGCCCCTGCAGTTCGCCCATCAGTACCTGCAGCTGTCTTTCCGACTGCCCAGCACCTCCGTGTATGGGCTGGGAGAACACGTGCATCAGCAGTACCTCCACAACCTGACCTGGAAGACCTGGCCCATCTTCACTCGGGATGCCACCCCCACCAAGGTGAGCTCCCCTTCCTCCTGCCTGTTGCTCACAGGAAGGAATCTTTCTCTCCTTTCCAGAATGTGACCTAGAGTCAAGCAACCCACAGAGTTACATCCATATATTATTTTGCCCAAGTTAGATCTGTTTGTGTGGGAGAATACTTGTTCTTGAGGCTTATAAACTCATGATTAGTAATAAATCCATTTTTGAAAATCTCCCTTTTAAGGGAAGATATAATTAATGACTGTACGATAGCCTAATATATATTAGAAAATCCTTCTGCAAAATAACTCCGTCTTTCATAATTGAGTTGTATCTAGGGGAGAGCTTCGGCAGGAGCTATCCTCCGTAGAACTTTGTGGACTAAAAAATACTTCTTTTAGCAGCTTTAAAATTATTCAGACCTACTGAACCATAATCTGCATTTTTACAAGGCCCACTGGGACCCACATGCATATTAAAGCTGTTCCGGGGCAGTGTCTCTCAACTTATCTGTAGTGAAGGATCAGTTCCTTTCTTTCTCTCTCTCTCTTTAATCCTAGGAAAATGAAATAGGATTACTCAAAGACATAAAAAATATATGTTTAAATTGAACAGATATAAAATCACTCGTTTAAATTGCTGTACGAGTTCCTGAACTCTTTCTCTTGATTTTTGTACTTTCCTTGTTGCTGACTTACAGTAAAGCGTGTGGGGAGGTACCAGTTAGTGAACAAGCTTTGAGCAGCATTGCTTTGTAGAGCATGTCCTGAGGCCTCCATTGTGCTTGTAATGTTTCCCAAATCTGTGCAAGACGTGCAGGTTAAGTAGCCCATTAACTGGCCCACCTACCACTATCTGATGCAAGGAAGGGAGCTTACTTACTGAATGAAACAGAGAGAAAAAAGCAATGGCCAGCACATTCACTAAAATGCTTGCTCAAGGACCCTGACAAATAAGGAATGCTAAGCATCATACTAAGCTTGGCCTTCTACAGCTAAAAAATTCTTGAGTTATGTAATCACAGATTAAAGTCTTTGTGTACCTTCCTTCCTCCCTCTCTTCCTTCCTTTTTTTTCCTTCTCTCTCTCTTTCTCTCTCTCTCTCTCCCTCTCCCTCTCACATTTTTACTGTTATACACACTATCTTTTTTTAGATCAGTGTTCATCACAGCCCTGTGATGGGTTCAGTATCTTTTTCTTTTTCTTTTAAACCTATTTACTACCTAAGTGTTATATAGTAATTATAGAGAAAATAGAAAACACAGCTGGCATAAAGAAGAAATTAAAACTTTCTCATACTAACATCATCTTCTGCTAACATGTTGTTGTGTGTCTTTGCCAATATTTTCCAAATTAAAAAAAATTTAATGTTTATTATTTATTTTTGAGACAGAGAGACAGAATGTGAGCAGGGAGGGGGTGCAGAGAGAGAGAGGGAGACACAGAATCCGAAGCACAATATTTTCCAAATTAAAAAAAAATAACTTGACTGAGATACTATTTATTTACTTTATAATTCACCTGTTTTAAATGTACAACTCAGTAATTTTTTTAAGCACATTATCGAGTTGTGCAGCTATCATCATAATCCAGTTTTGGAATATGTTTTCCTCATACCACTAGGATCCCTTATACCTTTTTTAGACCTAATCCCCTTTCCCACCTCAGTGCCCATGTCAGCCCTGGGCAATCACTAATCTACTTTCTGTCTGTATAGATTTGACCTCTCTGGATGCTTCATATAAATGGAATTATGCAATATATGGTTTTTCACTTAGCACAACACTTATGAGGTTTATTCATGTTGTAGCATGGATCAGTTTTTCATTTCTTATTATTACTAATAGTATTCCATTGTATGGATATACCACATTTTATTTATCCATTTTTCAATTGATGTTACCATTTCAATACCTTTTTTTTTGGGGCGCCTGGGTGGCGCAGTCGGTTAAGCGGCCGACTTCAGCCAGGTCACGATCTCGCGGTCCGTGAGTTCGAGCCCCGCGTCGGGCTCTGGGCTGATGGCTCAGAGCCTGGAGCCTGTTTCCGATTCTGTGTCTCCCTCTCTCTCTGCCCCTCCCCCGTTCATGCTCTGTCTCTCTCTGTCCCAAAAATAAATAAACGTTGAAAAAAAAATACCTTTTTTTTTTGAGAGAGAGAGAGAGAGAGAGAGAGAAAACACAAGTGGGGGAGAGGGAAACAGGGAGAGGAAGAGAGAGAGAGAGAATCTCAAATAGGCTCATGTTCAGTGCAGAGCCCGATATGGGCTTAATCCCACGACCCTGGGATCGTAACCTGAGCCAAAATCAAGAGTCAGATGCTCAACCAACTGAGCCATGCAGGTGCCCCATCAATACCCTTTTGATACAATACTAAACTACATCAAGTATTGACCAAGTACAGATTGTACACAGATTTTGATTTTGTTTGTTTTAGGATAAATAAAAACATTTTTAACATACACTACTATTATTTCCTATCATTTTTCTTGACAGGGCATGATTAATCTGTATGGAGCTCATACATTCTTCCTGTGCCTCGAAGACACCAGCGGCTCCTCTTTTGGGGTTTTTCTGTTGAACAGTAATGCCATGGGTATGAGGCATCTTTTTATCTTGGCAGGGATATGTTTTGCGATGTGGCTTTTATAAGAATGACTTTCATGGTCAGATCACTGTTTAACCAAAGGTATATTTAACCTACAATGCCTCTATAGAAACAGGAACCCCAAAGTAGGATAACCTGTTACAAATGTAGTTCATGCTAAAAGCTATTTACATTGAAAACTGCTTCAGGGTTCTCTTTTGATGCAAGGTTATCCATAAGATTCTGTGGATAATAAGATCCATTGACAGGTAGGTCCCAAAGATACCTGTGGATTTCAACACGTAAACCAGGCTGTCTATCTATAGGCAGCAAGGCTGTGTTCTGCAGGCTGTTTCTCTGCAGCAGAGCTAGGGGTAGCTCATCCCTACCCCACTCCAGAATCTTCCCCCTCTAGCTTCTGGACTAACAGAACCCTTAATAAGGACTTATTTTTATTTTTATCTGTAAGTTGTAATTAAACTCATCTAATAAGGTTTTTAAATAAGTTACATCACTCGCAAATTCCAAATATTTGTATTGTTCCACAGCCAGATTAAAATAGAATTGGTTCTTCTTTCTCTTAAAAAAAATCAGTTCTTCATTAGTGTTTTACTCACTTAATAGTATGATAAACTTCAGCAATCACCTAAAAAAAGAAACATGTGATTTTCATCTCTTTCAAAATGAGACTGCAATTGTTTTGAATAGCTCAGGTATTCACATTGTAGAGAAAAGTATATTTGCAACCATGAAGTTCTGTTAACTCTCATTTTAATCTTTTCAGAGGTCATCCTTCAGCCTGCTCCTGCAATCACTTACCGCACGATTGGGGGCATCCTTGACTTTTATGTATTCCTGGGAAATACTCCAGAACAAGTGGTTCAGGAATATCTGGAGGTATGGGCTCTGCTTGTAGAGAGTTGTAATTTATTGCTCTTATCTCATACACTCATTATAAATTAAGAAGAGAAAAATTAAATTTATGTAAGCTATGCATTATGAATGCTGGGACTGTGAGTCTTTCATTGGTCGTGTGTTTATTTTGATGCACATTTGTTGGGTGCCTGCTGAGTGCTAAAGAGGCATTGAGCAAGGCTTACTAAATGCAAAAATAAGTCAGATACCATCCTGTTTCCAAGGATATCGTAGTCCATCCATATGTGATCCGTCATTCCAAACATCAACAGCCACAAATCAGCAGAATTTATTCATTCATTCAATAAGGAAAAATTTAGTGAAAAGAAACTATGTCAAAGGAACTGTGCTATTTAGTTTTTATTCAATTTTTACAACAGGAAAGAACTTCAGATACCATTTAGCCTGAACTTCCTGTTATACAGATGAAAAACCTAGGTATAGAAAGATGAAGTGACTTGCTCAATATGACACAAAGTCATGTGAAATATGGTCCCAGATACCAGCTAATTTGTAATCAAATAGGGGAAGTCTGACACTGTCTGAAATAATTATAGTAGGAGACACCTTACAGTAAGTGCCATTAATGAGGTGCAAAGAAACTGTGTGGGAATTCAGAGGCACTGTCACATGGGAGGGCAGCGGCTTCTAGGGAACAACGTGAAATAGGGCTGTGGCTGAGATTTTCTCGGAGTGTTGGCTTGAGCAACTTGAATACCTGGACTTTTTTTTTCTAGTTTATTTATTTAGAGAGACAGAGAGCAAGCAGTGGGGGGCGCAGAGAGAGAGAGAGAGAGAGAGAGAAAGAGAGAGAGAGTCCCAAGCCAACTCTACAATGTCAGCTCAGAGCCTGATAGGGAGCTCAAACTCATAGACCAGGAGATCATGACCTGAGCCAAAGTCAAGAGTCAGATGCGTAACCAACTGAGCCACCCAAGCACCCCTGTAAACCTGGATTTTAAACATAGTCCAGTGTTTTTTCACGTAATCACTCATAATCCTATCAATCCTGATTCCTTTTTCCTTAGCACATACCACTATCTGAAATTATATTAGGCATTTATGTATTTCCTTTAATCTCTGTGAGAGCAGGAACTATGTTTGCTTTCTGCTGCTATATCCCAAGTGCCTACATCAATGCTCAGCACATCATAAACACTCAGAAAACATTTACTGAGTGAATGATTATTATTTTTTTCCTTCCAGTATGACACCATTATTCAATCATTTTTGCTAATCCCATTATTTTGTGATGTTGCAGTTGCTGAGAATATGTTTAGGTACTTAGGAAAGAAAGATGTGAGTTGTAGAATTTTGCAAATTACCCTAGGAGATTTCTCTTGACTCTGACATTTTTAGATCTGGGGGCTTTATAGAAGGTGAAATGGAAACAGTGTTTTCTGTGTCAGACATGGTCCTCAAAACAGTAATTTTTTAAATGCTTAGCCGGGCCTGTATCTATTTTTTCAGCTCATTGGACGACCATTCTTGCCTCCCTACTGGAGTCTTGGGTTCCAGCTTAGTCGCAGGAACTATGGCGGAATCAACGGATTGAGGAAGGTTGTGGACCGAAATCGTGGAGCTGGGATCCCATATGTAAGTTGGAACTTCTCTTATCAGTGTAAGACAGCATTTCCTATCTTTTAGTGTTTGCATCTAATTCAATTTATTAGGAACATATACAAAGAGATAGATGGAAAGTTGGATAGATAGATACATAGATAGGGACATCTACTGTCAGAAATTTGCATGCTAAATTACCTATATCATCATCAAAAGAGCTTGGTTTATGGAGTCAGATGGGTATGGTTTTGGATTTTACTTTACTTCTTCCTAGTTCTGTCAGTGTTGGGCTAGTTAATTAACATCTCTGAGTCCTGGTTTCCCCCTTTATAAAATGAGAATGTAAGGCTGACTTCGGTGGACTGATAGTGAGGATTGCCTTACACTTTATGGAAGACAGGCAGCACAGAGGATGAACTGTTGACAAAGTTAGCTGTTATTTTATAAAAGAAAGCAACATCTGGGGTGATATGGCTAATAAGAGCTGATGGCTATAAAAATGACTTAGAATAAGTATCTCATAGTGACCTTGCACACTCCTTTAAGATCTAGCAGACTCTGATATCAAAAGCTCTGTTGCTCCAAAGCTCTGTTTATGATGTTCAATGTCCACCAGTAAATAGATAATTATTAAGTGTATACTATTTGACAAATTCATCCAGGAGATACATAACGTTATTAGTGAGGTTATCAAAACAATTTATGTTGGGCTAGATCTTTGGAACTGTGCTGCAAGCATATGTTTGACTAGGATCCAATTTGGCTAGGATATATTTGACTTTGGCCTGATCTCAGGACTTTTCAATCCCCTCTCAGGGCAGAAAGGGGAGCAGGCAGAGAGATGAATTTTTCCTGTGAGAAAACATGACCACTGTGTTGTTTTGGAGTAACTGATTATATGTTTCATTTTAATGCTCCCAAATATGCTGTCTGCAAGCATTCAATTCCAGGAGGAATCAGGCCAGGTCTCAACACGTCATTATGATTTTATAAGGTGCTTTCACAATCATGGTTAACCCTCATTAATTGGTATTTGGTACATAAGGTAATGGAGACTCACTGCACAGTTCATAAGTTTTCCAAGGCCACTCCAGCTAGCTAAATGGCAGGACCAGGATTCAAAAAAAGTGCTTTTGACTACAAGGGGTGTTGGTTTCAATCTGTCCCCGTACCTCTGATGGGAAAGGCTTTTCTGAGGTGTTGCTGATTCAGAAACAAATGAGCTTCTCTTCCATGGATTGGATCTTCCCCACCACGTGGTTCCCGAGGACACCTGGGTACTAGCTGACTGCCCTGTGTTAGAACAGATGTGCCACATTGGCAATAGGCCACAAGCCACATTTCCTTCAGGCCTGCAAGCCAGAACCTTCTAATACACATGAGAAACACTTACTTAAAAGACCTTCGGATGTCTTTGAAGTTGTGGCAGATTGGAAAAAAAGAACAGCTGGGGTCACCTTTGACTCCTATCACCTATCACAAAAGCCCCAGTGGACCCCACCCACCCATGAATACGACCTGGGGAAATGTCACTCAACCCCTTTGCATTTCATTCTCCTCCCTGAGAATAACACCTGCCCATCTCAGATTGATAGGCAAACCCTAAAATAATGTGTGTCTGAGAGTTTGGTCAATTAAAGCTCTGCCCTCTGTCATTGATCTTTGTGAGTTATTACTCTAGCAGTTTTATAGAACAAGATGACTGTTTTCTCCTCTTCTGATATATTCTAGCTTAATGTTTAGGCTCCACGTTTGCACAGTGTTATAACATTATGAATATACTTACCCAAACAGACATTTAAAGCACACCTGTTTTACGTCAAACATCCAAGCTCTTGAGTTACAGAGATGAACAAGACGCAGTCCCTACCATCAAGTTCCCTCCCAAGTTCCTCCCTTATAACATGCACCTGTGAGGAGAGAGCGAGAGAGACAGACAAAACTACAACGTAAGAGCACCTGAATCTTTCAGAAGGGGCTTATCTACTTCTAGGAGGTAGCCAAGTCCTGGGAGTTTGAGGATCACTGAGAAACACAGCTTCAGTTTTAGTGAGCAAGTACCCGAGCTATGATACCTTCCGTGAGCACAGTGATATTTTCTAACCGGCGGGTTGGATCTTTTCAGGATGTCCAGTACTCTGACATAGACTACATGGAAGGGGGAAAGGATTTCACGATTGATAAAGAGGCTTTCCCTCGTCTCGAAGATTTTGCCAAAGACTTGCATGGCCAAGGAATGAAATATGTGATCATTATGGTATGTTCAAACAAATCTGTAGCCTCATTTTTCCTTTCAAAGTGTAAAAGAAATTTACAAAAATAATTGTTATCATATTTATTTATTAGCATCCTGGAATATTAAATAAATCTAACTACCATCCCTATGAGACTGGAAGTAAGAAGAGAGTATGGATCTGGCAGGACAATGAATTTGCCATTGGACAGGTAATTTTGCAAGAAAATAACTAACTTACAGTCATCTGGGGAAGTCGGTACTTCTGTTATGAGAGTGAGTAGAAGGCAGTATCATTACTATTTTCATGGCTTTAGAGGCTTCCTTTAATATTATTTTTAGACCAATAGATGTCATAGTAAAATAATTAAAATTCTGGGGGATTTAAAAAAATTGAAATATATTTCGCATATGACATTGTGTAAATTTAAGGCGTGCGACATGTTGATCTGATACGTTTCTATATTGCAGTATGATTGTCATTGTGAAAATACCATTTCTACCACTTCACATAATTATCATTTCTTCTTTTGTGGTGAGAAAACTAATATCTAGTCTCTAAAAAGCTAGCCCCTGAATTCCTAGATATTTGAGAAGCAATGTATTATTAGAAGAAAATTCATTTATTCTTAAAGTCCTCCTG
The DNA here is from genome assembly GCF_028749965.1 of Puma concolor. Classification (NCBI taxonomy): domain Eukaryota; kingdom Metazoa; phylum Chordata; class Mammalia; order Carnivora; family Felidae; genus Puma; species Puma concolor. Next base: position 13,285,677 of record NC_141668.1, on the reverse strand, counting down.
CACTCCAATTTCCTTGTCTTTCCCAAGACATTCAGCTATAATAATGCAGCAATATGCTCATAGGCTAATGTGCAACCTAACGTCCTTTTCTTTTCCATGAGACTTGTAGGTAGAGCCTAGCCTTCATTCCAACGTAGCAGTTTTAGGCATTGGAGTAGGCTGATTAGAAGCCTCTTTTCAGGGTACTTGAAATCAAATCATGTAGGCAACTTTTTATTCCAGTTACTTACAGGCTCAGCCCTAGATAATTGGATTATGTGAGGTTTCCTCAAACATACTTAATCTGAAAGTTTATGTGACTGCAAATTGTGTTGCTCCTGGGCAGTTTACTTTTCAAAACTCCTTTTCGGGGTTATCAATGCCCCTTACATAACTGCTCACTGAATTCCTATCGACTTTGTTTACAATACTTAATTCTATGTGTTTTCTTTTTCATTGGGTCGAACCTTCCAGGAAATAGTAGAGAAGTTCCCTTCCTTCCCCAAACCAATGCTTTGCTTGGTTTTGTTTGAAGAAAATTTCTAAAATATCAAGTAGACCAATAATCATCTGTAAGTACAAAATCAGAGGCCATGGTCACATAAACATGATTTTTTTCATCTAAAAAGTAGGTTATCCGGACCTGTGAGTCATTTCAGTAGGACTCATATTTGAGTGGTATACAATTAGTACGTTGCATGTAATTAGTGGGTGGAGGTTTATTATAAAGGCATTTGGTTAGAATGAAGCTTGCTGGGTCTGCTCTAGATAGGGTGTTGCTGTAGGTGACTTCTTTACCACACTGCCTATTTCCTGAGGTCCAAAATTACCTCTGGTTATTGTTTGTGCCCTATCACCTATTCACTCTTTGGTGCCCTATCAAATAGTTCAATCCATTTAAATTGAGAATTTTAAGCTCTCATCTTGAGGTTTAAGAAGTCTCAGAATTTTATGTATGTGTTTTTTACGTTATATATTTATATTTTTATAATATTTATAATATAAATATATACATATATAATATTTATTCATTATATATTCATATATGATATATATTCATTATATATTAATATATAATATATATGATATATATTCATATATATAATATGTTTTCATTACATATATGAATATATATTCATTATATTGCCTGAACATCATCCTAAATCATAACCTATAAATTCGTTGAGAAAATTAATAAGAATGTAAGCACAAAATCTTGTATCCTATCAGTTCAGGATTTTCAATAATTTGGCTATAAGTTCTATCTTTGTGCTATTTCTGGAAAATGTTGAAAGCTACATTAATAGGAATAGATAGGAAGAGAAGAGAGGATAAGAGATGTTGGAACTGAATAAGAAGCACAAAATTCATTTCACCATTTTATTTATTTATTTATTTTTCAGTAAGTTTTTTTTTTTTAATTTAAAGTTGTTAACATAGAATGCAATATTGGTTTCAGCAGAATTCAGTGATTCATCACTTACATACAGCACCCAATGCTCATCACAAGTGCCCTCTTTAAATTCATTTCGCCATTTAAAACGATTGTTTATATACCAAAATCAACATATTCTTTATAAACTTTGTTATTCCACATGGGTTTAAATGCTCTTTAATTAACACATTAAATGAATCCAATCATTCGCTCCTGAAATATTATCTAGTTAGACGTGTGAGAATTTTAAATAGTTCTTCCATCTGGTCTGACATGATGAAATGTTACTTTTGTGTTTTCATAGAAAAAAGACATCTGATAACGTCTCAGTTCTGTGATCAGCAATTGTTCCTTCTCTTTTTACTTCTTTTGGGTTCCTTGCATCTATTTTACTATTTAGTTTTGGGGGACATTTTGATTCTGAAATGATAAGATGCATGGGGCTCCTAACGGAAGAAGCAATAGCCTGCCATCAGTGTGTAAGTCACCCACCAGCCACACCAACTGTGGTGCCTTCTTTGTTCTCTAGGGATATCCCGGATTGACGGTCTTTCCTGATTTTAGCAATCCAGTTTGTATTGAGTGGTGGAGAGAGCAGATCAGTGAATTTCATAAAACTCTCGAGTTTGATGGAGTGTGGATTGTAAGTTGTTATTCCCGGATCAAACTTCTTTTGGAAATGGATGTTCCAAGATTTGAGAATGAGTTTTGACCCTGATCTGTAATAAAATAGTCTTCTTGCCTTAGTGCTTAGGGGCGCCTGGGTGGCTTAGTTGGTTACACGTGGGACTTTGGCTCAGGTCATGATCTCATGGTTTGTGGGTTTGAGTCCCACATCAGGCTCTGTGCTGACAGTTCAGAGCCTGGAGCCTATTTTAGATTCTGTGTTTCCCTCTCTCTCTGCCCCTCCCCAGTTTGTGCTCTGTCTCTGTTTCTATAAATAAGTGAATGTCAAAAAAAAAATCCTTTTACTTAATGCTGAGCTTCTATGCAGTGAAATAGACCCCTCAAAACCCTGGATTTTAATTCTGGATCTGCCACCGACTGATTATGTCTTTTGTGAGAAAGTCTTTTGCTTTCTCGTGGTCTCAGCTTTTTCCTCCATTAACTTTCAATCTAAAAATACTGGTTTATTAGAGGCTATAATTGCTATTATTTGTTGCACTGCTTCATTAAAATTTAAAGTTAATTAGAGAATGATTTAATGAATCCACTTTATTTTTAAGTGGGGATAGCAGGTGGAGATATTTCTTTGAAACTTGGGAAGTTATCTCTGTTAACAGGATTAGGCATCACCTATTTTTTAATTTTTTAATCCATTTTGAAGAAATAGATTTGATCTCAATTATATCTTCATGTCCCTCACTGAGTGGAATAAAAGGGGAAATTGTAAAATAGAAACATTCCTCTATCTTCGGCTTTTTTTAAAAACAATTTTTTTAATGTTTATTTATTTTTGAGAGAGAGAGAGAGACAAAGCATGAACAGGGGGTAGGGTAGAGAGAGAGGGAGACACAGAATCCAAAGCAGGCTCCAGGCTCTGAGCTGTCAGCACAGAGCCAGATGCGGGCCCCGAACTCACAAACTCCGAGATTGTTACCTGATCTGAAGTCGAACACTTAACTGACTGAGCCACCCAGGTGCCCCAAGCGTTATTTTTTTGTTTTTTAACGCATCACTGAAATAATAACAGCAACAATAACATTTATGGGTAAAAATCAGCCTTTGGGATGGTATTTCCTAATTAACAAATTGAACTCAAGGTATAAAAAGTAAAACGTGCCTGATACCACTGAGAGTTGGAGGGCAGTTTAGGCACAGTCTAATCCAAAGGATGAAACAGAGGTCAAGAAAATTTAGGAAGATTACTCAAGACCCCTAAGTCAGTTGGTAAGAGACCCCAGACGGGCTCCTAGTTCAGGTGACATTCTCAGACAACCAACCCAACTGTAGGTAACCCTCTCCCTTGTGTGGCTTTTGTGTCTTTGCAGGAAATGGATGAAGTATCCAGCTTTCACCACGGGTCCAATCGTGGGTGTGAGTCAAACCACTTGAACGTTCCTCCTTTCACTCCCAGTAAGTTGTCACAAGGCTTGTTGAAAGCAGCCTCAGCAGCACGGGTTGTGGCAGAGCTCAGTCCCACTGTCCTGGAGCACGCAGCCTGCAGCCAGGTGGGCCGCTCCTCTGCTGGAGGCCCTGCCACCACATTGGTCTCTGGCCACCTTTTCTCGCTGCAGGAACCGAACCCCAGGGCGAGTGTGTGATGGAGACATGCCTCCCCCACGGGGTTCTGTGTTCTCCCAGCCCCTTTGGGGTTCTTCAGAAAACCTCAAGTCCAAACTACCTTCCATTGAAGTAAAGCTGCAATTTTGTTAATTTTTTTTCTGCTCATTAGCCATAATTGAAAACATCAATGGTCCCAATTAGGTCGCTCTTAATTTTTTTTTTTTCCAGAGTTGAACTATGTTGCTTTTATTTTTATTTTTTTTATTTATATATGAAATTTATTGTCAAATTGGTTTCCATACAACACCCAGTGCTCATCCCAAAAGGTGCCCTCCTCAATACCCATCACCCACCCTCTCCTCCCTCCCACCCCCCATCAACCCTTAGTTTGTTCTCAGTTCTCAACAGTCTCTTATGCTTTGGCTCTCTCCCACTCTAACCTCTTTTTTTTTTTTTTTTCCTTCCCCTCCCCCATGGGTTCCTGTTAAGTTTCTTAGGATCCACATAAGAGTGAAACCATATGGTATCTGTCTTTCTCTGTATGGCTTATTTCACTTAGCATCACACTCTCCAGTTCCATCCACGTTGCTACAAAAGGCCATATTTCATTTTTTCTCATTGCCACGTAGTATTCCATTGTGTATATAAACCACAATTTCTTTATCCATTCATCAGTTGATGGACATTTAGGCTCTTTCCATGATTTGGCTATTGTTGAGAGTGCTGCTATGAACATTGGGGTACAGGTGCCCCTATGCATCAGTACTCCTGTGTCCCTTGGATAAATTCCTAGCAGTGCTATTGCTGGGTCATAGGGTAGGTCTATTTTTAATTTTCTGAGGAACCTCCACACTGCTTTCCAGAGCGGCTGCACCAATTTGCATTCCCACCAACAGTGCAAGAGGGTTCCCGTTTCTCCACATCCTCTCCAGCATCTATAGTCTCCTGATTTGTTCATTTTGGCCACTCTGACTGGCGTGAGGTGATACCTGAGTGTGGTTTTGATTTGTATTTCCCTGATAAGGAGCGACGCTGAACATCTTTTCATGTGCCTGTTGGCCATCCGGATGTCTTCTTTAGAGAAGTGTCTATTCATGTTTTCTGCCCATTTCTTCACTGGGTTATTTGCTTTTCGGGTGTGGAGTTTGGTGAGCTCTTTATAGATTTTGGATACTAGCCCTTTGTCCGATATGTCATTTGCAAATATCTTTTCCCATTCCGTTGGTTGCCTTTTAGTTTTGTTGGTTGTTTCCTTTGCTGTGCAGAAGCTTTTGATCTTCATAAGGTCCCAGTAATTCACTTTTGCTTTTAATTCCCTTGCCTTTGGGGATGTGTCGAGTAAGAGATTGCTACGGCTGAGGTCAGAGAGGTCTTTTCCTGCTTTCTCCTCTAAGGTTTTAATGGTTTCCTGTCTCACATTCAGGTCCTTTATCCATTTTGAGTTTATTTTTGTGAATGGTGTGAGAAAGTGGTCTAGTTTCAACCTTCTGCATGTTGCTGTCCAGTTCTCCCAGCACCATTTGTTAAAGAGACTGTCTTTTTTCCATTGGATGTTCTTTCCTGCTTTGTCAAAGATTAGTTGGCCATACGTTTGTGGGTCTAGTTCTGGGGTTTCTATTCTATTCCATTGGTCTATGTGTCTGTTTTTGTGCCAATACCATGCTGTCTTGATGATGACAGCTTTGTAGTAGAGGCTAAAGTCTGGGATTGTGATGCCTCCTGCTTTAGTCTTCTTCTTCAAAATTACTTTGGCTATTCGGGGCCTTTTGTGGTTCCATATGAATTTTAGGATTGCTTGTTCTAGTTTAGAGAAGAATGCTGGTGCAATTTTGATTGGAATTGCATTGAATGTGTAGATAGCTTTGGGTAGTATTGACATTTTGACAATATTTATTCTTCCAATCCATGAGCAGGGAATGTCTTTCCATTTCTTTAAATCTTCTTCAATTACCTTCATAAGCTTTCTATAGTTTTCAGCATACAGATCCTTTACATCTTTGGTTAGATTTATTCCTAGGTATTTTATGCTTCTTGGTGCAATTGTGAATGGGATCCGTTTCTTTATTTGTCTTTCTGTTGCTTCATTATTAGTGTATAAGAATGCAACTGATTTCTGTACATTGATTTTGTATCCTGCAACTTTGCTGAATTCATGTATCAGTTCTAGCAGACTTTTGGTGGAGTCTATCGGATTTTCCATGTATAATATCATGTCATCTGCAAAAAGCGAAAGCTTGACTTCATCTTTGCCAATTTTGACGCCTTTGATTTCCTTCTGTTGTCTGATTGCTGATGCTAGAACTTCCAGCACTATGTTAAACAACAGCGGTGAGAGTGGGCATCCCTGTCGTGTTCCTGATCTCAGGGAAAAAGCTCTCACTTTTTCCCCGTTGAGGATGATGTTAGCTGTGGGCTTTTCATAAATGGCTTTTATAATCTTTAAGTATGTTCCTTCTATCCCGACTTTCTCAAGGGTTTTTATTAAGAAAGGGTGCTGGATTTTGTCAAAGGCCTTTTCTGCATCGATTGACAGGATCATATGGTTTTTCTCTTTTTTTTTGTTAATGTGATGTATCACGTTGATTGATTTGCGAACGTTGAACCAGCCCTGCATCCCAGGAATGAATCCCACTTGATCATGGTGAATAATTCTTTTTATATGCCGTTGAATTCGATTTGCTATTATCTTATTGAGAAGTTTTGCATCCATATTCATCAGGGATATTGGCCTGTAGTTCTCTTTTTTTACTGGGTCTCTGTCTGGTTTAGGAATCAAAGTAATACTGGCTTCATAGAATGAGTCTGGAAGTTTTCCTTCCCTTTCTATTTCTTGGAATAGCTTGAGAAGGATAGGTATTATCTCTGCTTTAAACGTCTGGTAGAACTCCCCTGGGAAGCCATCTGGTCCTGGACTCTTATTTGTTGGGAGATTTTTGATAACCGATTCAATTTCTTCGCTGGTGATGGGTCTGTTCAAGCTTTCTATTTCCTCCTGATTGAGTTTTGGAAGAGTGTGGGTGTTCAGGAATTTGTCCACTTCTTCCAGGTTGTCCAATTTGTTGGCATATAATTTTTCATAGTATTCCCTGATAATTGTTTGTGTCTCTGAGGGATTGGTTGTAATAATTCCATTTTCATTCATGATTTTATCTATTTGGGTCATCTCCCTTTTCTTTTTGAGAAGCCTGGCTAGAGGTTTGTCAATTTTGTTTATTTTTTCAAAAAACCAACTCTTGGTTTCGTTGATCTGCTCTACAGTTTTTTTAGATTCTATATTGTTTATTTCTGCTCTGATCTTTATTATTTCTCTTCTTCTGCTGGGTTTAGGCTGCCTTTGCTGTTCTGCTTCTATTTCCTTTAGGTGTGCTGTTAGATTTTGTATTTGGGATTTTTCTTGTTTCTTGAGATAGGCCTGGATTGCAATGTATTTTCCTCTCAGGACTGCCTTCGCTGCGTCCCAAAGCGTTTGGATTGTTGTATTTTCATTTTCGTTTGTTTCCATATATTTTTTAATTTCTTCTCTAATTGCCTGGTTGACCCACTCATTCGTTAGTAGTGTGTTCTTTAACCTCCATGCTTTTGGAGGTTTTCCAGACTTTTTTCTGTGGTTGATTTCAAGCTTCATAGCATTGTGGTCTGAAAGTATGCATGGTATGATTTCAATTCTTGTAAACTTATGAAGGGCTGTTTTGTGACCCAGTATATGATCTATCTTGGAGAATGTTCCATGTGCACTCGAGAAGAAAGTATATTCTGTTGCTTTGGGATGCAGAGTTCTAAATATATCTGTCAAGTCCATCTGATCCAATGTCTCATTCAGGACCCTTGTTTCTTTATTGACCGTGTGTCTAGATGATCTGTCCATTTCTGTAAGTGGGGTGTTAAAGTCCCCTGCAATTACCACATTCTTATCAATAAGGTTGCTTATGTTTATGAGTAATTGTTTTATATATTTGGGCGCTCCGGTATTCAGCGCATAGACATTTATAATTGTTAGCTCTTCCTGATGGATAGACCCTGTCACTATTATATAATGTCCTTCTTCATCTCTTGTTAGAGCCTTTAATTTAAAGTCTAGTTTGTCTGATATAAGTATGGCTACTCCAGCTTTCTTTTGGCTTCCAGTAGCATGATAAATAGTTCTCCATCCCCTCACTCTCAATCTAAAGGTGTCCTCAGGTCTAAAATGAGTCTCTTGTAGACAGCAAATAGATGGGTCTTGTTTTTTTATCCATTCTGATACCCTATGTCTTTTGGTTGGTGCATTTAATCCATTTACATTCAGTGTTATTATAGAAAGATATGGGTTTAGAGTCATTGTGATGTCTGTATGTTTTATGCTTGTAGTGATGTCTCTGGTACTTTGTCTCACAGGGTCCCCCTTAGGATCTCTTGTAGGGCTGGTTTAGTGGTGACAAATTCATTCAGTTTTTGTTTGTTTGGGAAGACCTTTATCTCTCCTTCTATTCTAAATGACAGACTTGCTGGATAAAGGATTCTCGGCTGCATATTTTTTCTGTCTAGCACACTGAAAATCTCGTGCCAATTCTTTCTGGCCTGCCAAGTTTCAAAAGAGAGATCAGTCACGAGTCTTATAGGTCTCCCTTTATATGTGAGGGCACGTTTACCCCTTGCTGCTTTCAGAATTTTCTCTTTATCCTTGTATTTTGCCAGTTTCACTATGATATGTCATGCAGAAGATCGATTCAAGTTACGTCTGAAGGGAGTTCTCTGTGCCTCTTGGATTTCAATGCCTTTTTCCTTCCCCAGTTCAGGGAAGTTCTCAGCTATTATTTCTTCAAGTACCCCTTCAGCACCTTTCCCTCTCTCTTCCTCCTCTGGGATACCAATTATGCGTATATTATTTCTTTTTAGTGTATCACTTAGTTCTCTAATTTTCCCCTCATACTCCTGGATTTTTTTATCTCTCTTTTTCTCAGCTTCCTCTTTTTCCATAACTTTATCTTCTAGTTCACCTATTCTCTCCTCTGCCTCTTCAATCCGAGCCGTGGTGGTTTCCATTTTGTTATGCATTTCGTTTAAAGCGTTTTTCAGCTCCTCGTGACTGTTCTTTAGTCCCTTGATCTCTGTAGCAAGAGATTCTCTGCTGTCAGCTATACTGTTTTCAAGCCCAGCGATTAATTTTATGACTATTATTCTAAATTCACTTTCTGTTATATTATTTAAATCCTTTTTGATCAGCTCATTAGCTGTTGTTATTTCCTGGAGATTCTTCTGAGGGGAATTCTTCCGCTTGGTCATTTTGGATAGTCCTTGGCGTGGTGAGGACCTGCAGGGCACTTCCCCTGTGCTGTGGTGTATAACTGGAGTTGGTGGGCGGAGCCGCAGTCAGACCTGATGTCTGCCCCCAGCCCACCGCTGTGTCCACAGTCAGACTGGTGTGTGCCTTCTCTTCCCCTCTCCTAGGGGCAGGATTCACTGTGGGGTGGGGTGGCCTGTCTGGGCTACTTGCACACTGCCAGGCTTGTGATGCTGGGGATCTGGCGTCTTAGCTGGGGTGGGTAGGCAAGGTGCACAGGGGCAGGAGGGGCAGGCTTAGCTTGCTTCTCCTTAGGTGATCCACTTCAGGAGGGGCCCTGTGGCCGCAGGAGGGAGTCAGATCCGCTGCCGGAGGTTTGGCTCCGCAGAAGCGCAGAGTTGGGTGTTTGCGCGGAGCGAGCAAGTTCCCTGGCAGGAACTGGTTCTCTTTGGGATTTTGGCTGGGGGATGGGCGGGGGAGATGGCGCTGGTGAGCGCCTTTGTTCCCCACCAAACTGAGCTCTGTCGTCCGGGGGCTCAGCAGCTCTCCTTCCCTTTGTCCTCCAGCCTTCCCGCTTTCTGAGCAGAGCTGTTAACTTATGACCTCCCAGACGCTAAGTCGCGCTTGCTGTCGGAACACAGTCCGTCAGGCCCCTCCGCTTTTTGCAAGCCAGACTCGGGGGCTCTGCTTGGCCGGCGAGCCGCCCCTCCGCCCCGGCTCCCTCCCGCCAGTCCGTGGAGTGCGCACCACCTAGCCGCCCTTCCTACCCTCTTCCGTGGGCCTCTCATCTGCGCTTGGCTCCGGCGACTCCGTTCTGCTAATCCTCTGGCGGTTTTCTGGGTTATTTAGGCAGGTGTAGGTGGAATCTAAGTGATCAGCAGGACGCGCGGTGAGCCCAGCGTCCTCCTACGCCGCCATCTTCCCTCTATCTCTCTTAATTTTTTTTAATTAAAAAAATTTTTTTAATGTTTATTTATTTTTGAGAGAGAAAGAAAGAGAGACTGAAGGAGGGACAGAGAGAGAGACACACACACAGAATCTGAAGCAGGCTCCAGGCTCTGAGCCATCAGCACAGAGCCCGAGGCAGGGCTCAAACCCACGGAACCATGAGATCACGACCTGAGCCGAAGTCGGACATGTAACCAACTGAACCACCCAAGTCTCTCTTATTTTTAAGTCTCATTTCTAGTCAAATTTTCCATTCCTGATTTTGAAATTGTGTGTGTGTGTGTGTGTGTGTGTGTGTGTGTAACAGCATCGAATAGATTGTGCTGTGGAAACAAGTAAGCCCCAGCATCTAAGTGGATTAACACAATAAACATTTATTTTTTGTTCATATAATACTCCAGCATGAGATGTGTGGCTGTCACTCAAGCAGTGACTCAGGGATCTAGTTACTTCCATTGAGTGGTGCTCCCACCTCAGAGTCCCTTGTTTCTGGCTTCCTGGGTGAAGGAGAGAGACGGTGGAGGTAGAGGGAGTTTTATTGGCCTTGAAGTGAGGTGTGTTCAATTGGCTCACATTTCTTTGCTCAGAAAGCCAATCACATATTCTCAGTTTACCCTGGAGCAAAAGTGTGAAATACAACCTTCCTCTCCCAGGAAGAGAACACAGGCTTGGTGAACATCTGGCCAGTCTCTGCCAGTTTATTCTGGTTTGTCCACTTTCCCTGCACCCTGGAGTAAGGTTTACCTGTTTCTTGAGCCCTTTCTGGTCACTGAAAGAGTGGAGAACTTTTCTGGGAGAAATCTTGTCTTCAGATCACTTAACTTCTTGCAAAATCTATTTGCTTGCCCTGTTTACTCTTTATTCGTCTCTGCTCGGTCTTTGTTCCCATTTTTTTCCCCACTGTGGGTCAGTTTATTATGTTTCCCTTTTAATCTCTTAATATTCTTCTTAGCCAGAACTAAGTTGTTGTGTTGTTGTAGTTTTGTTTTGTTTTGTTCTATGAAAAAAACTGCAATGTCATCCTGTTCTGCCTGCTTCTGGCAAACACCTCACTCCCTACCTCACAGCATTGTGTCTTCCTACCTGTGACTAGCCTCTGCCCCAGAGCTGCTCTGCTTCTCACCTTTTCAGGTTTGGAGAGCACAAACTAGCATGATAAAGACTTAGATATTTACCTTTGACCTTTAGACAGTTGTGGCGTCTTTTCTTTTTTTGTTTCTAATATTTATTTATTTTTGAGAGAGAGAGAGAGCGTGCGAGCAGGAGCACGGGAGGTGCAGAGGGACAGGGGGCCAGAGGATCCAAAACAGGCTCCACACTGGGGCTCGACCTCACGAACCTCGAGATCATGCTCTCAGCCAAAGTCAGCCCCTCAAGCGACTGAACCACCTGGGCGCCCCTGGAGTGTCTTTTCTTATCATGGAAGTGGTTGTGAGTCTCATTCCACGGGCTGAGCTGTGCCAAAAATACACATTTCATTATGTTTTGGAATTCAACTTAATTTCTGGTTAAGTTGACCTGGTGGGATTCTGTTGGGCTTGTGGGGAAAACTCAACCTCATGGTTTCCTGGTCCCACTGCTTTCTGGAATTGTACTTCATACTGCAGCCCTATGTCCACAACAGAGCTTCACGAAGGAGGGCTGCTATGTCTCAGTTACTGGTCTACCAGAGAAAAAATAAGGGAAGAATGAGATCCTAGGCTACAAAGCAGAAACTTTTGAGCATTTTAGGGAAAATACAGTCGCAGTGGTGATTCTAGAGGTAGGATCTGAGTTCTCATTTGTGAAACCACCCAAATGTCATCTCTCATTTCTTTAAAAAGCCTACCCAGCATATGAGTACCTATAATGGAAGAGTGAAAGCATTTTCCTTTCCACTGTCCCTCATGCCTGTTCCTAACACATTCAGTTCCTCTTGATCAAATATATGTAGAGAAATGTGTGTGTCTTATTTGTATTTAATCTCAGACCAACTTCCTGTGGCAATGAGCTTGTTCGTCAGTTACTCCATCCAGCACCATTTTTTTGTGACCTCAGTGGGCGTGCACATTAATTTTAATGATCTATCTCAGGGGCTTAGTGTAGGTCCGTGTAGGAAGCAGCATTTAGGGTAGAATTTAAAATCTGGAAAGGATTTCGTTAGGCGGAGACTGGGTAGGAAGATAGAACAAGGAGGAAGCAAACAATTGGGTGGTTATTTTGTTAGAGCCCATTGACAAGGAAGTACGTCGCTAATGGGTATTTCCCCACAGGAGTTCTGGACGGCTTCCTTTCTGCAAGAACCCTCTGCATGGATGCAGAATTTCATCAGGGCCTTCACTATGATGTCCACAGCTTGTATGGCTACTCCATGGCAAAAGCTACACACTTGTAAGTACTTGATTTTCCCCCTAATTCCAGCTTGGGGGAGTTAGGAGGCAGAGGGCTTTCAGAATCTTCCAGAAGTATGTTTTTCAAATATTTTTGTGCTGATAAGGACACAGAAACTCAGATCTTATAGGCTACTAAAGAGTTCTTTTCCTATAGCCCCTTGGTTTCTGTGGGAGATTAGTTTTGATTGGCTTGTGACTAAGGGACTTCATCAGATACTAGTAGGCAGTAAGGTGTAAGGTATTTAGAGCATTCATTTGGAAGCCATCCCTTGCTGAGGTCCTATTACCCAATGTTGCTGTGGTTAACACACTAAGGTTTCCTGAATTGGCAAATAAAAATATAGGACCAAGTTAAAATTGTACTGGACATACTTACACTAAAAATTATCCATCGTTTAAATGAAATTCAAGTTGACCTGAGTGTCCCCTGTTTACCTGGCAATGCTGCATGCAATACTTCTAGCTACTCTCCCCACTGCCTGCCCCAGTCTCCCTCTCCATTCTCCTGTCTGCAAACATATGCTTATCTTTAAAGCCTCTCTTCAGATGGTCATTCTGGAAACCTGCCTGTCGGTTCTAGAAAGACTATCTCCCTTTTTTTGTGCTACCTTTGTTTGTATTGCAGTAAGCTTAATGTGCAAAAATCTTATAACTTTTCGATAACCCATTTTTTCTTTCTTGCTGGACTGTAAGTTTCTTGAGGGAAAAGCCATGCCTATATCCTTAGCCTGAGGAATAGTGTATACTAAAGATGTGTGTTGAATAGCTGCTGGTCTGAGGGAGAGAAGTCAGGAAGGGCTCCACAGGGGGCCTGGTGAGAGAGGTGAGTTAGACTACACCACTTGTTTTCCTGCTCCGTTGTGCCCTCCAGACTTTGAATTATGCTGGATTGTCCAGGTGAGAGAGAGTCCTTGTCCAATAAGTGCCAAAGTTTTGATCTCAATAAAAGAAAAGCTTCAGGAAAAAGGACACATTTCTAATTTTGTTATCTTCTCTTTCTGACCTCTGTCTCCCTCACTCTACCTTTCCTGGGAAATAAATTAGATGAATAAGGCTCAGGTTCCTCATCTTGGGAACGGGAGGCTGGGACTGATGTTGGCCAGAGTTTCTTTTAGTTCCGATCTATTTCAACCCGTAGACGCTTCTAAGAATGGAAAGTGGGTGGGAGAGTGGCTAAGTGACCAGGGTAAGAAAGAATGGGCAGGAAGAGGGAAAGAGAGTTGCAGATTGCTTTACGGCTGGTGTCTCCATGTAATAAAAGTTCTGTAAGATCATGATGGGCTTGGTTCATAGATTCTAATAGCTATGATTAATAGTTAAAAGGTAACTGTGATGGAGAAGGTAGTAAGTGCCTTTCTAAGTTCTCTGGGTCAGACAGAGTGACCTAAGTCCCTGGAAATAAGTGGAACTTGGCCTTTGGATATGAGGCAGAGTGGTAGAAAAACAAATAAGATGTTTGTTCAGTGGAATCTGAGCATCAGGAAAATTTAAGTCATAGATCTGATGGCTATTTGGCTCAGCCTTCCTGGAAGTATTGTTTGGGGGCAGTGATTACTGGTCTACCCCAAGAATGAACTTCTCCTCCCTCTAAGCTGAAAGTAGAAAGATCAGATCCCCTCAGAGATCAGGAGTGGATGATAAGCAGACCAAACCTGAGGGATAGAAAGGAGAGACTTGAGGATCTCTGAATAAGATTGTCCCTCTGGGCTTGAAAACAGACTTATTTAATCTGTGGTACCATGAAGGTTGGCCTGTAGATAAACCTGTAACCTCAGATAACCTTATCCCTGTTTCAGTTTTACTCTGTACAACCTGAAGGTGTTTCTTTTATGATCCATGACTGCAGCATACAATAAACCCCCTAGTCAGTGGTAATAAAGGCAAAGTACCTGCTCATCGAGAGCCAAGTAGACATGAGGGTAAGGGTGGAAGAGTGAGTTTTCTCCTTTATGTTACCTTTATCATTTGCTAAATTGTACAAATGGAGGGCTCACTCTTCTAAACCCATCTTCTTTTTCAGAATTTTCTCCCCTCTGCCCTTATAAGTCATTTGGCATTGATAGACTCCTCATAAGGTGGTCCTCAGGATATGAAGTGGGGAAGAATTGGTGGCTGTGACAGGGTCTGTGAGGAACTGCCCGGTGCCTGCTGGCACACTTGTCTCAGACCATGTACCAAAAGGAAAGGGCTCACAGCAGTTGTGGCCGGGGTGTCACTACCCCATAGTTGTAATTTTGTTTAATATGAGATCCCTAAAGGAAGGTGTGAGCTGTTTATGAGGGAAGGAGAAAGGAGGGAAAGGCATTTCAAGGAAGTGCATATGCAAAAGAGTATTCAGAATAAAAGCTAGGAAAAGAGCCGTCATCTAACTATGTGTTCTTCCCACCCCATGCTCCCCTCCATCCTGAAGTCTTTATCTTTCTGCACTCCATCTTTTCAATTCCTTTGCTTTCTCTTCTATCTAGTATAGATATTTGTATATCTAGTATAGGTATTTGTATTTGTATATCTAGTATAGGTATTTGTATTTGGATTGCATTTAACTTTATAAGGAGTATCATATGTCATCTTTTGAGACTCACTGATCTCATATTAATTAAGATTTCCCAACATTGAGAACTGCTAATTATAAGTTCTGAAGCTTTTGAGGAACCCAGGTGCCTGGAGCCCAGGTGGTGTACAAACTATCCTCCTAGGCCAGCACGGGCTACAGAATTTCAACATGAACTGGTGTTATACTAAACAGGATGATATATGTATGGGCAGCAAAGCATGGAAACAAGGGCCATTGGAAAATCTCTTTCTGGAGGGAGAAGATGGAGCCAAGGATCCAAGGCACGGTTCCAGTGTCTGGTCGACCAGAAGGGTCAGAGGCACAACCAGATCCAACAAGATGAAGAAAGCATAATCAAGAGGACAGGAGTCTAGAGACATTTCTTAGGGCGGGGGGTGGGGGCTGGACTATAGAGGTTTGTGCTGTCTTACATGAAGTCTAAAACCTTATTCAGAAGTGGGAAAGAAGCTCTTAACAATGCTAAACTAGTTTGCTCACCTAGCTTATGATGCCCTGATGCTTTTTCTGTTTGGTTGGAAAGTCCATTGCTGCCCTTGGATATAGGTGAGTCCTAGACATTCACAGCTCACTTCACATTCAATTGATTGTGTTCCTTTTCAGGGCCATGGAGGGTATCCCCTTAAACAAAAGTAGCTTCATCTTATCCCGTTCTACTTTTGCTGGGTCTGGCAAGTTTGCTGCTCATTGGTTGGGAGACAATGCAGCCACATGGGATGATCTCCGATGGTCCATCCCTAGTATCCTTGAGTTCAACCTATTTGGTATCCCCATGGTGAGTTTTCCTCTTAACCAAGGAAACTTAACTTTTTCTCCTTTGGCATTCTTTCCATTACTAGTCTTTGAGGTGTCTGAAAACCAAGAAGCATATATGTCTCTGTGTGGTATGTATTGGAAAATTCATTTTTAGGAAGGAAAAAAAAAGAGATTAGAGTGGGAGAGAGACAAAGCATAAGAGACTCTTAAAAACTGAGAACAAACTGAGGGTTGATGGGGGGTGGGAGGAAGGGGAGGTTAGGTGATGGGTATTGAAGAGGGCATCTTTTGGGATGAGCACTGGGTGTTGTATGGAAACCAATTTGACAATAAATTTCATACATTAAAAAAAGAAAATTCATTTTTATATGTGGCATGAACTGTCTTTTGAAGATGAATGGTAAAACTTTATCAGTGGGTAGTCATCCATGGAATCTCTGAAGTTAGGATAGAGACACCATGAGTAAAATATATTAACATCACAGAAAATGTCCATCAGCAAAGCATCAGTGAATAACAAAGGATGAAATTGGGAGCTGAATATTGAGGATGAGCCCTTGATATACCACCAATCAGTCTTCCTCTTGTCAGCTGATTCACGATGCACATTTGCTGCTTTCTTCCATTTGGCTGGGGGCTGGCCCTGAAAGCCTGGAGAACCCCTTTAAACATGGAATGGTGGAAATAAAAAAGATTTTGTTCCCTTACTACATAGGTATACAATCACTGCTGTCTCCTCTATCACTGACCACTGTACTTGTATGTGTGCTATATCTCCAGGTAGGTGCCAACATCTGTGGTTATACAAAAAATGTCACAGAGGAGCTCTGCAGAAGGTGGATGCAGCTTGGAGCCTTTTATCCACTATCAAGGAATCATAATGGGCCTGAGTTTGTGGTAAGGTCTCCAAGTGAAGGGATGGAAACTTCTTGGATTGTCTAATCTAGTTGTTCTCAAAGAGGATTGCAGAAAATCCTACAGGTTGGCCCTAAGTGCAGAAGGAGAATAGATAAATTTGGGGTCATAGGCCCAAAGAGCAGAATATTGGGATAAGGGTATATGGGAAGGAATATATACATATTGAGTGATTTTATTGTGATTTATATTGATTTTTCTTTTACCCACCAACAAAGGTGAGAAGAGGTGTTAGAGTTTCTGTGGTGCTATTATGTCTGTCACTACCTTTTATAAGATGGGACCATTGGAGTCCACTGGTACTATGAAGTACTATGAAGAACCTCAAGGTATAAAATAAATTAGATCAGCTCTGAAGGGAGCAGGACCCTCTATAACCCTTTTATCTTCATGGTTACCTCCATGGGCTTCTTTATCACCCTTGCGGCTGCCATAGACTGGGATCATAAGACACCTGTCAAATTTAAACTCTGCCACATGTTTGCAGTTTACATTGGTAAAACCATTAATCTTTGATACTGTTTTTTCATCTATGATGAAGAAGCAGGACCAAGATCCTTATAGTTTGGGGAACCCTTTGCTATCTTCCAAGGTGGAGACCATAGCTACTTTTATCTGAGAAAGCTTCTTATCATAAGGGAGCAAACTTTCAATACACAATGGAAGTATCTAATATTTGCTTCCTTCTCTCCTAGGATCAGGATCCCGTTGCCTTTGGCAGCCACTCTCTGCTGGTGAATTCCTCCAAACATTATCTGAACATCCGCTACACTCTACTCCCCTATCTCTACACCCTTTTCTACCGAGCTCACACCCGGGGAGACACCGTGGCAAGGCCCCTTGTCCATGAGTGAGTTTCCTGACCCACCAAGAGTCCCTCTCAGATCCTGATCCAGATCCTGACCTCACCTTAGTCAGGATCTTGTTGCCATCTAGTGTGCTGTTGTTCTGTATTGGAGGTTTCATCTGCCTTCTCTGTTTTCTAGGTTCTACCAGGACCCAGCTACATGGGAGGTGCACGAGCAGTTCTTATGGGGGCCTGGACTTCTCATCACACCTGTTTTATATGAGGTATCTTTATAATCTGAACAATAGTGTGGAATATCACATTTGTCCTCATGGCTCTCTGGCTGGATAAGCTCAGTCCTGAGTGTCTATAGCTGTGTTTAAATATCAATACAAATAAGAATGAGAGAAAGATTATGAAAGTTTGGAAATTAGAAAAATAGTAATTCTTGGTCCACTGCGTCACCAAGCAAAACAATTTCCATTTTGTAAAATTACATTAAAACTTGTTTTCTTAAGCCTATGGCCATGCATTGACAGGGGCTTTAAATGCCATGGGAGTTTCAGCTGGCCATCTGTCTGTACTTCCCTTTGACCAAAGGATGTGTGCTGTTGGGGTTGGATCGGGAAAAGAGAAGAGGCGAGAGAGAGAAACAGGGAGGGAGAGAGGTCTGGACAAGGGGAGGGTGTTACCCTGGAGACCATATATATGAAGGACCACACATACCCTTCCCAAGTATGAGTGGGGAAGTGTGGGGGAGGAATCAGGATTATGCTGGCCATTTTATAAACATGAAAGATCACCACTGTATTCATGTCAAAGACCCGTCTCTGGGCAGATGCTGGGCAGTGGGCAGTCCTACTGGAAGGTTCTCTTAGAGGTTTGGCTGTTTCAGTCTCCTCCCACCCATCAGACTAAACAAGTAGCTCAGTGAAAGAACTTTCTATGCTTCTCTTAGGAAGTTCCAGAGCCTTGAAGCAAAACTTATTTATTTGTTTTTAATATGAAATTTATTGTCAAATTGGTGTCCATACAACATCCAGTGCTCATCCCAACAGGTGCCCTCCTCAATGCCCATCACCCACATTCCCCTCCCTCCCACCCCCTGTCAACCCTCAGTTTATTCTCAGTTTTTAAGGGTCTCTTATGGTTTGCCTCCCTCCCTCTCTAACTTTTTTTTTCCTTTCCCTCCCCCATGGTCTTCTGTTCAGTTTCTCAGAATCCACATTTTAATTTCTGGGCACAACTCTGCTCTCAGTAAACTGCCCAACTTTCTAAGTATCTGTATTTGCACTTGTAGAATGGAATGATCCCAACCATCTCTCAAGATGGTACAGACAAACATATGAGGCGTTGTGTAAACTGTAAGGGGTGTGCTGATGTTGCTCATTGTTGGGGTTTCCCTAGGGTGTGGACCAAGTGAAGGCATACATACCGGATGCCGTGTGGTACGACTATGAGACAGTAAGTAAGGCAGCCCCGCTTGGGTCAGAGACCAGCCTCTAGCAGAGGGCATTTCTAAGGCAACGGTCCTGGGAGCTTGGGGGAGGATAACGGTGCAATGCTTTAACTTTAGTTGATAGACAGTACTTCTCTGTGAAGAAGGTCTTTCTAGACATACTATGAAATGTGCATAACTGGGGTAGGTTTATAGGAATTTTCATTTTATGAACCTGGTTACTCTGCAGCTGTGAGAACTAGTAATTGGCTGGAGGCTGTGATACCCTAGTGAATGAAAGCCCAATTGTGGAATCACCACATGGTACAATATAAAGAAATAGGGCAGATTTGAGTCTCAGATCTGCTATCTACTTTAATTATGCCTTGGGCAATCCTTCGCTTTTGGGGGTCTCTGCTTTCCTTTTTTTTTTTTTTTGTTTCAAGTTTTTATTTAAATTCCAATTAGTTAATATATAGTGTAATATTGTTTGGGGAGTAGAATTTAGTGATTCATCACTTACGTATAACACCCAGTGCTCATCCCAACGAGTGCCCTACTCAATGCCCCTCACCCAGTCAGCCCATCCCGCCATCCAACACCCCTCCAGCAACCCTCAGTTTGTCCTCTGTGGTTAAGAGTCTGTTTTATGGTTTGCCTGTCTCTTCTCACCCCCCATATGTTCATCTGTTTCGTTTCTTAAATTCCACATATGAGTGAAATCGTATAGTATTTGTCTTTCTCTGACTGATTCATTGCAAATGAGGTGACTGAACTAAATGATCTCCACAGTACGTCCTAGTCCAACAGTCCATTACGTGCTCTGTCCTCATTCTGTTGGTTAGGGAGTAGCTATCCAGTGGAGGAAACAACTGGTAGAGATGCAGCTACCACCCGATAGGATTGGACTTCACCTCCGTGGGGGCTTCATATTTCCCACCCAGCAGCCCAGCACAACCACAGAGGCCAGGTAAGCTCCTCCCTCATTCTTCTACGGTGTGACTGCTCTGACACTCCAAGGGGAGTGTGTTATGGGGCAGGCAAATGGACACTAAATGTGGACAGATCATGGGAAAACATCTCCAGTCAGTAATCCATCTCCCCTCCTTTCAAGGTCAGCCCTGAAGTGGCACCTTCATGTTCATTTAGTGGGTAAGGTAGCCTCAGCTCCTCTATGTTTCTAGAGCCTTTCACTTGGGGACTGAATCAGATTTTAAGAGCAGTCAAAACAGTCATTCGTGAGGATTTCCCTATGGCCAGCAACTGTCTTCAAGTAGATTCCCTTAGGCATGAGAGAATGCAAGGTAAATAGGAGGTAAGAGTTATCACATGGAAGTCAACATAGCTTCCAGGGTCAAGAGTCAGAAAGTTCAGGTTCAGGCTCCAGCTGTATTACACATTAGATGTATTGCCATGGACAACCTACTTTCTGTGTTGCTGCCTATCACTAGTCAACTGGGGATGACAATGGTTTGAGTTTTTAGTGTTATCATGAAGGTTAAATGAAAATATAGTAGACATGGTTTATTGTCCATAGGGCACTTAGAAGAATGCTTGGCACATGGCAAGCACCCAGTAAGTGCTGATTATTAGTAGTATTGCAAGCCCAGTCTTTGGCAGGAACGGCCTCCTTCTACCATTGTTATGCTCATTCACAACCAGCCTCTGTTGTCTACCCACACCCAACTTCTGTGTTTCCATACAGTGTCAATATCTACTCCATTTCTGGGATAGACTCTGAGTTCATCTGTCCCTAAGGCATAAAAGGGGTTGGTTGAACATAGTTCTATGTCTTCTTCATTCTCTGAAAATTGAGGGTTGCTCTTTCACAGTCGGAAGAATCCCCTGGGACTCATTGTTGCCTTGGACTATAAGAGAGAAGCGAAGGGAGAGCTGTACTGGGATAATGGTGAATTCAAAGGTAGGCTTCCCTCTGTTGCCCTCCCTGGGGTTCTCAGTGGAAAGTAGTCATTGTAGGCTGTCCAGAATGCCACTAACCCTGTTATCATCAGTGCTTGCTTCTGTAGCTTAGAACCAATTTATTCTGAAAGTTCAGTTAGCCAAGCACAATGCATTAAAATAGACTTCAGATGAGCAACTTGTATGTTATTGACTCTACCAAAGTGACACACATTATTTGGTTTAGTTTAATTACTCTCTTCTCTGGGTATCATTACCAATACCAAATAATACGTTTTGTAAATAGATTTGTAAAATATTGCTTTGATTACTATCAAGGTGGAGTATCTAATTTGTGTAGTGTGATTTTCCACTGTAAGATTTCCATAGAGGTAACCGACAAAAGCTTATGTGTGGCCTGTGATTATATAAAAGCCGTGCCCTGCGTACGATTAGCATTTCTTAATATTCATTGGCTATTTATTATTGCACTGTATATAGAGGATATAAAGATGGATGAGCTGTAGACATTGCCCCTGAGGAACTCCTGGTCCAGCAGGATAGATACAGTGTGCATGCGGATGACTATAAGTGGAGGTCACCATGTTTGAAATGCCAGCAAAATGGCACGACAAAGTACCATGGGAGCTCAGAGGGGGATGCAATTAGTGCTGGTAGCAGCGGTCCAAGAAACTTGGAGGCTTGAGAAAAATGGGCAGAACTTGGGGAAGCAGAGGTATTCCACATGAATAGGAAAGCATGACCGTACAGCTCCTCTGCTTCCTATAATAACAGGTACCCTTCTGTCTTTCTCTTTTAGATGAAAAGTATATTCTGTATGATTTTTCTGTCACCTCTGTAAGTACTGTTACTGAGGAGCACACAGTGTGCATCCTTTTCTGTGATTGCTTCTTGAGTTTTTGGTTTGCTGTGATGCTTGGCGATGTGGAACAGAGACCGGGCTTGTGACAATCCCAGAAAAAATTAGAGTTAAGATGATAGTTTTTAATCTATGTTAGATATATAAATAAGTTTATCAAATATCAGTATGACTTCAGTGAAGAACTTGGATTTTTCTGGAAAAAAAATTCTTACCTCTGAGTCTGATAGGATGAGTCCTAGCTTCGGGGATGTGTACTTGGTGGGGTGCAAGCATGTGTGGGATGTAGGTAGGGGCACGGGGCCTGTTGGAGGTTCTTCCATAATGGTCCTCTTTTCCAGCCCCTAAAACTTGGGCACAGGTATTAAGTGGTGGTTTTCAGAGGTTGGAAGATACAGAAAGATACAGAACATTACTTGCCTCATCTCTCTCCCGAGGAGACCAAGAGGAAGAAAGGCAGTGATGGTAGCAGGTCATATGAGAATTCTAGTTGGATTCTCTTAGAAGTCTGTGCATGGGTAGGGATTTCTTTTTTCTTTTCTTTTCTTTGTAATGGTTATTTATTTTTGAGAGACAGATCATGAGCAGGAGAGGGGCAGAAAGAGAGGAAGACACAGAATCCAAAGCAGGCTCCAGGCTCTGAGCTATCAGCAGAGAGCCTGACCCAGGGCTTGAACCCATGACCCATGAGATCATGACCTGGGCTGAAGTTGGATGCTTAACTGACTGAGCCACCCAGATCCCCCTATGGATCATGCTTTTTGGTGTCCACTTTAAGGACTCTTTGTATCCCTAGATCTTGAATATTTTCTCCTGTATTTTTTCCCTAAAAATTTGAGTTTTACCTTTAAGTCTGTGAACTGCCTTGAGTTAATTTTTTTAATGTTTATTTATTTTTGAGAGATAGAGACACACAGACAGAACGCAAGTGGGGGAGGGGCAGAGAGAGAGGGAGACACAGAATCCAAAGGAGGCTCCAGGTTCTGAGCTGTCAGCACAGAGCCTGACACGGGGCTTGAACTCACAAACTGTGAGATCGTGACCTGAACCAAAGTCGGATGCTCAACAGACTGAGCGACCCAGATGCCCCTGCTTTGAGTTGATTATTATCAAGATGTGAGATTTAGGTACAGGTTCTCCTTGGGGCCTCTGGATGGCCCACTGCTCCAGCACCATTTGTTGAAAAGACTCCCTTTTCTCCATTGCATTGTTTTTACACCTTTGCAAAAAATCATTTGTGGGTTGCCTAGTCTTTTTAAACATCAAAGTGTCCCCGTTTTTTTTTTTCTTCAGTCTTTAGTCCCACCTTGGTTAGAGGTCCACTACATCACTTTGAACTGTGGCTCCCCAGGTAGGTGGTCTGCCTCCCTTGGCCTCAGTCTTCTCATCTGAAGAATGGGGCTCACGGTGGCTTTAGCCTCATAGCTTCCTGTCAGAATTCAATGAGATGCTTAGTACCGTGCCTGGCACACAGTAAGGGTTCAGAAATTTCAGCTCTTATTATCATTAAAATAAAAAGAAAGAGTCGTCTAGGCCCTCTTTGTGTGTATGTGTATGTCTTCACCTTTGTGTGCCCACAAGTCTCTATGCATAATCATGTCTTTTTGTCTGTTTTATGAGTACCCATAGTGTCACTTGGAAATTCTGTGATGTCCAGAATGTATTTCCTGAGTTATAGAATCGATAAATAATCAGTGAACCCAAACAAACTTGAAATGTTACTGAAAGATTGAAGACTGTTAAGAGTCTGGGTTAACAAATTCCCTGGGGATGATCACCAGGCACCAATTAGAACTCCAGAGACAGGGGAGCCTGGGTGGCTCAGTAGGATAAGCGTCCAACTCTTGGTTTCGGCTCAGGTCATGATCTCACAGTTCTTGAGTTCGAGCCTTGCTTGGGGCTCTGCGCTGACCGTGCACAGCCTGATTGGGATTCTGTCTCTCTCCCTCTCTTTCCCTCTCTCTCTGCTCCTCCTGTGTGTTCTTTCTCTTTCAAAAATAAGTAAATAAACTTAAAAAAAAAAGAACTTCAGAGATAAAGGACATAGCTTAGATGTCAGAAAGAAAATTGTTGAGTGGTATTTGGTGATGTACCGGGTTTCTAAGTAGATGTGTGTTGTTTCTTTTTTTTTTTTTTTTTTTTTCAGAACCATCTACAGGCAAAGGTTATAAATAATAACTATACGGACCCCAACAACCTCACGTTTACAGATATCATAATCTTGGGAATGGACAAGCAACCTATGAATTTCACTATTTCATTGAAGAATTCTTACAGGTCCATTTTAAATGTTACCTACAATGTTTCATCAAAGGTACGAGATTGTTCCCTCCTTTCAGGGCCCTGATCGAAAGCCCCGGCCTAAGGTTCTTACAGACTGCTCTCCCTTGCTCTTTTGACCTTCAGCAGTTACTGGCTCTGTAACTGTAAAATCTATGCCATCACAGGGAGGTTGCTGAAGGAGAATCATATGCATGCTCAATATGGACTCCTGAGCTTTCTTTGCATTACAATACTGCAGAAGGCAGAGAAGGCAGTTCTTCTCTGGGCAGATTTATTATTTATTTTTATTTTTGGGACAGAGAGAGACAGAGCATGAACGGGGGAGGGGCAGAGAGAGAGGGAGACACAGAATCGGAAACAGGCTCCAGGCTCCGAGCCATCAGCCCAGAGCCTGACGCGGGGCTCGAACTCACAGACCGCGAGATCGTGACCTGGCTGAAGTCGGACGCTTAACCGACTGCGCCACCCAGGCGCCCCTTCTCTGGGCAGATTTAAAACTAGACCTGCTGATCCCAGATGTGATGTGGTCAAAATATGATTCAATACTTTGGCCTAGCCCTGGAGAGTATTCACACATTTGTCCTCCCATTTGAGTTAAAGACTCTCTTTGCTTCAGACACAAAGATATAGGTGTAAAAGGTATAAAAGGTATAAAGGTATAAAAGACACGCTAATTTTATACCATCATAGAAAATGAGAGTTGAATAAAATACAAGGGGTAATCCAGTTCTGCCCTTCTTGAAGGAGTCCCTTACATGATAATCTCTGACAAAAGATTCCAATTGTTAGTTGAGTATTTCAAGCACCAGAAAATCCACTATTTCTTAGGGCAGCCCCCTTCCATTTTGACAATGCATATAGCTAACAGTACGAGCCTGGTTTCTCGAATGAGGCAGGATGGG
This sequence comes from Puma concolor, assembly GCF_028749965.1. NCBI lineage: Eukaryota > Metazoa > Chordata > Mammalia > Carnivora > Felidae > Puma > Puma concolor. Next base: position 13,261,025 of record NC_141668.1, on the reverse strand, counting down.
GTTCCAGTCTTAGCTCCACTGCCCCCTAGCTGTGAGATCTTGGGCAAAGAAAGCATTAAGCCCCTCTACACCTCATTTTTGATCTTGTAAGACGGAGGTAGCTGTAGTATTTGCAGCATAGCATCACCTTCTAGGATTGATAGAAATAATGCATACAAAGTGGTTGTCACGGTGCTTGGCCCATATAAATGCTCAGTGTAGTTTTAGTTTGTGTGATTACTGCCATCATTATTAAAATGTATGCACACCACACCCAGGGGGCAAAGTCTGAAAAAGACAGCCCTGCCTGTGATCTGTGCAGCCCTTCCCATTCAGTATCCCACAGTGACTCCACGAGGTGAGAAAGGTCAGGAATAAGCCAAGTCCATTTTCCTGATGGGGAGGTCAAAAGCCCCAGAGGGTAAATGCTAATGTTCCAAATATCCCATGACAAAGTGGTGTTGGATGAACTGGTATTGAATGAAGATCATCAGGGAAGGCCGTTATCCAGCTGGCTCAACCTCACCTCGTTTGTCACCACAGCCTCCTTTCTCCTCCCTCAGGTGGTGAAGATTACTGATCTCAAGGGACTGGTACTTGGACAAGGATTCTCCATTAAATGGGAACTTCCAGTCAGTGACCTGGAGAAATTCAACTGCTACCCTGATGAGCCCCCCCTCACTCTGGAGCATTGCAGGAAGCGGGGCTGCCTCTGGGAGGTAATGATCTGGAACACATCACCACAGTGAGTGGGAAGTTGTAAAAACTGCCCCACGAGTAATTAGACACCTAGAAAACACTTTCCGAATGATGATGGGTTGAACCGTAATCATCCTTCAGAAGGAAACTGACACTCTGTCAACCGATGAATTATTTTGCCAATTCTGTGTGATAGGTGACCAGTGTTTTCCTCAGATATCCTGAATCCAAATATGCTTATTGCCACTCTGGCCGTCTCTTTCCTCCAACCACAGCATTAAAAACCCCACTTTTATTTTAAATACATCCATGATACATTGGGTATGTATTGTGTATGGAGTCTTTTAAGCGATTCTTTCCCATCTATGAGCGGGTCCATGCAGGAAGGTAAGACTGTTTCTCATCACTTGAAAAACAGAGAGAATGAAAGTCAGAGAAAATAAGTGATTACCCCAAGATCACAATGGGGGCCGTGAGGGCAGTGGGGGGTGGAACCCTGCCTGAGATTCCAGTCTCCAGATCAGGCTTTCTGCTGACACTTCCCTGTTCACCCAGGGGAGGAAGCCAATGGGCATGTATTTTTAAATGGGTGTATTCATTTGCTGGTGCTGTCATAACAAAGTACTACACACTGGGTGACTTAGAACAACATAAATTTGTTATCTCAGACTCCAGGGAGCTAGAAATCTGAGATCAAGATGTCAGTAAATATGGGGCCCTCTGAGAGAAGGGAGGGAGACTCTGTCCTATGCCTCTCTCCCAGCTTCTGGTGGTTGTCTGGCACTCTCTGGTCTTCCTTGGTTTATAAAAAAACATCGCCCTTGATCTCTGCCTTCATCCTTACATGGCATTCTCACTGGGGGCAGGTCTGTGTCCAAATGTCCCCTTTTAATAAGGACACCAGTCATCTTGAATTAGGCCTATTCTAATGATCTCATTTAACCTGATCATCTGCAAAGACCCTATTTCCAAATAAGGTCACTCTAACAGATACCAGGGTAGGACTTCATATCTTTGGTGGGGTGGGGGGGGCGCATAACTCAACCCATAATAATGGGCATGGTGTAAGAGACTCAGGCCGTGTGAACCAACTTCCTTGGTAATTAGGTCCTTGAAGTGTGGGTGTTAGAGGCTGATGGAGAATTTCTCCTCTTATTCAGGACACAACTGTTCCTGGTGTGCCTACCTGTTACTATGACACCATCCCTAATTATGCTGCCAGTAACATTCAGTACCTGCCCACGGGCATCACCACAGACCTCACCCACCTGATGACTCCTGAATCAACTCGAGCAGCCACTGCTGCTGGTTCTCTTTCTGCAACGATCAGCTTCCTCCGCCTGAGTGTCATCTACCACACAGAAAACATGCTGCAGTTCAAGGTAATTTTCAAGGCGTTGCAGGTTCTGATCCTCAACATGGAATTCTTACAGCTCCATATGGATGAAAGTCACTGAAACATCTTCGTGTCCAAATCCCTCATTTTATGGACAAAGGCACGGCAGCCCAGGGAAGTAAATGTCAGAGAGCCAGGAGGATGGTGGACCCAGGACATAACCTTGGATCCACCAGGGTTGTGAATTTTCTGCACCGCTGAGTGCTTGGGCATAAGCATCCTCAAAGGACCATTACTCAGCCCTGTGAAAAACGTGTCTGCTCCATGGGAAACTCACATAGTGGCATTAACCCACTTCTACCTTTAGAGTTATTTTTCTAGCAGTGGTTCTTAAACTTCAGAGAGCACCAGAATGACCTACAGGTCTTGTTAAAGCTCAGATTGCTGGGCCCTGCCCCCCGGAGTTTCCAGCCCGAGAGGCTGCCTCTCTAACACGTTTCCGGGTGATGCTGATGCTGCAGGTTAAGGGGCCACACTTTTGAGGCCCACAGCTCTGGTCTGATGGAAGTACAGTGTGAACCACATAGATTTCCTGATAGCCACATTCCTAAAATATATTTGAAAAAATATCAAATGAAATTCATTTTAATAGCATTTTGTTGAACCAATATGCTGAAACGTTATCTCACCGTGTAATCCAAATACAATTCTTGAGATATTTTAGGATCTTTTCATCATACTAACTCTTTAAATTTTGGTGTGTATTTTGTACTTATAGTGAGTCTCAGTTCAGACTAGCATATTTCAAGTACGTAATGGCCACAAGTATCTTGTGGATCTGCTGCTTGGTGGGTTAATGAACCAAAGTGGGTTTGCTGCGTGGTGGGTTATAGACAGAGATTATGTCAGGTGGAGTTGCCTCACTAGGGTCATCTTTATGTGTACAAATAGGGAGACCCCAGGGAAGGATTTCCAAAGCCAGGGACTCCCAAACAGGGGTAAGTAGGCTCCTTTCATTAGGGCTTGGGATGAATATTCAGAGGGGGGTTTTAACATTATAATGAAGCTAAGGTAACTGTCCCCACTGTCTTTTTTTTTTTAATGCAGGTGTTATTTTTTTATTTTTACATTTTTGTTGCATTGATTTATTAAGTGCATTTACAGACATTATTTATTATTTATTTATTTATTTATTTATTTATTTATTTATTTTAATATGAAATTTATTGTCAAATTTGTTTCCATACAACACCCAGTGCTCATCCCAACAGGTGCCCTCCTCAATACCCATCACCCACCCTCCACTTTCTGATTCATCTGCACAGACCTTTCCTCAAATGTCCCTTTTCCTGTTCCAGCAATCCATTAGTTAATTTCTAAAAGATGAAATTGACAGTTAGGCAGAAGCTTCTAGGGGTTTCCTGAGTTCAGTGAGTCAATCCTGAATTCAGGGAGTCACAGGGTCTCGCTGGTGACAATACCGTCTTAGACAGCTCTTCTCTAGAAATTGTTTTTCACACTGTAATATTGCATGAATCACCCTGAGGTCTTGTAGAAATGAAGATTCAGATTCAAAAGGGGAATGGGAGGGAGGCCTGAGATTCTGCATTCCTAACAAGACTGCAGGTTATACTGCTGCTTTGGGTCTGAGAAACACAATTTTGAGAAACAAGGCTATAGACAAAACTTGTCTTAAGTGTCTGAAGTTCAGCCATTAAGATCTGAGTCCACGTTAGAGAAAACTCAGTTCTCTATTTCTAAAATATACTCAAATGCCCAAACGTCATCTCACACCTTTACATGCACGTTCATATTCACATTCTCATACACACACACACACACACACACACACACACACACACACATTCTATCCATGAAATTCTATGCCCATAATTTACAAACTATTTAGAGAAAGTGCCCTCCCTGCCTTTGAATAGGTATTTCTAGGAGCATTTTGAGTTCAGGATCCATATCGGGCACTGTAGGTGGGGAGGCTTCACATCTATTTGCTTTGGGATATTTGATGCCTCCCCATGTGATTCAAACTGGCCAGAAAACATGGGAAATGAATTATATGAGCTGGCATGAGGGATTTTAGGTCTAAGATTATTCCATCAGAAAGTTTCTTTCTCTCTTGTCAGATCTTTGATGCCACTAACAAAAGGTACGAGGTCCCAGTGCCTCTGAACACGCCTCGCTCTCCTGTTGGCTCCCCCGAAAACCGTCTGTATGATGTCAGGATTCAGAACAATCCTTTTGGGATCCAGATTCGACGAAAAAGCTCCAACACTGTGATGTAAGCAAAATTTATTTAGTTTCATTAAAGTGGTTTTAGATCTAATTATGGTGGTTCTAATTAATGCAGGTGAAATATTAATCTTAGAGATAATGTAAGTGTGTGTGTGTGTTTGTGTGTGTGTGTTAAACAGGGAATTGATCTATTACTCCATTTTCTATTAGGCACTAACTCAAAAAGAAAAATGAACCAGAGGTTTAAAATAGGTGTTACCTGATTTCAGAAAAAGAAAAATGCATGTTCTACTCATTGTTTGTGTTAAGGAGAAAAGAAAGCTGTATTTAATAAGCACAACAGGGGCATTTGGGTGACTCAGTCAGTTGAGCATCTGACTCTCGATTTTGGCTCAGGTCATGATCTCAGGGTCATGGGATCAAGCCCCATGTCGGGCTCCACGCTCAACGTGGATTCTCTCTTTCTCTCTCTGTCTCCCTCTACCCTTCTCCCCTGCTCACCCACTCTCTCTCTCTAAAAAAGAAAAAAATGCATGACAGATAACCTAGGACAGAAGTCAACTCTATACACACTCATTTCAAAATAACAGAAGACTCAATGAGAGAGGGAAAAGTTTACTAAGGAAAGACACACCACTTCTTACAATTTTCTCTTCTACCAGTGCTGTAGACTTAAAGCATTTTCACAATGTTAAACATGAAAAGAGTTCTCATCTGTCATCCCTTGTCTTGCTGCTTAATGGAATGGAATGAAGGTCTGGATTTTGCCTGGGACCAAAGTTCCCCATCCTAGTAAATATCATCACCTGTGTATGCACATGTGGACAGCCTTTGCTCTTTGACTGTGTGCCTAACTTTTGTCAGTTGGCTTCTTTGCTAAGAAGTCCTTTGGCCAATCCAGAAAAGTTTTTCTCTTTCTTTTATTTTTATTCTTTTTAAAAATATTTATTTATTTTTGAGAGAGAGAGAGAGAAAGAAACAGGGTGTGAGCAGGGGAGGAACAGAGAGAGAGGGAGACACAGAATCCAAAGCAGGCTCCAGGCTCTGAACTGTCAGCACAGAGCCCGACGCAGGGCTTGAACCCACAAACTGATATCATGACCTGAACCGAAGTCGGACACTTAACCGACTGAGCCATCCAGGTGCCCCCAGAAAAGTTTTTCTAAGAGCTTCACACTTTTCTGTTGGTAAATTTGCTTAGACCTTGTTCGTTTATTCATACATGTATTCAAACTAATACTCTGAACAGTGACAACTAAAGAGATGAACGAGACATAGTCCTTGCCTTAAAGGAGCTCATGATCCAGAAAAGGAGTTCTCAGCCTTGCAAATCACAGATAAAAAATGCAAACATGGAACCTTGGTAGTGAGTACTTGGACCAGGATCCACACATGCCTTCATTCGGGAGGCTTCTGAATCAGCTAGAATTTCCGAACACGTCCTGTGTTTGCTCTGGGCTGTCATCAGTGTGGTGTTAAGGTATGCCTTTCTGTTGCAGTTGGGACTCTCAGCTCCCCGGCTTTACTTTCAACGACACGTTCCTCTCCATTTCGACTCGCCTCCCCTCTCAGTACCTCTACGGCTTTGGGGAGACTGAGCACACAGCTTTCAGGAGAAATATGAGCTGGAACATGTGGGGAATGTTCGCTCGTGATGAGCCACCCGCGGTAAGCACGGAAGAATAAGATGATCAATCCGTTTCTCTTGGTACATTTTAATCCAATAGCACCCTATGAATCAGCCTCACCTTATACTGATCAATTCTGTTCTCAGGTGAACTAGGCCACATGTTATGCTCTTCTGTCCCTAAAAGACACCCATATTCTTTTCCCACAGACTATGGATTTTACTTCATAAACTTTTATTTAGTGTGTTCTATGTGTCAGGTACATAGAGACACTGTCTGTTCCCCAGAGGCTTATAGCCTAGAGAGACAGATGCAGAAATAATGGTAACCCAGTGTAATCAGTGCTTATAACAGAATTATGTAATAATAAACAAGGAGGGAATGGAGGAGGAGGGCACCTAGTTTTTTACTTGGGGTGGAAAGGAGGGTTAAGGAAAGCCTTATAAAGGACATGACATGGTGCTCAGTCTTCAATATTGAGTAGAGGTTTGCTGTTTGGATTATGATGTAGAAACAATCCTTTGGATTTTTCTCTCTTTGATTGCTGCCTACTCTCCGCCATGACTCTCCCAGTACAAGAAGAATTCCTATGGCGTCCACCCCTACTACATGGCACTGGAGCAGGATGGCAGTGCCCATGGGGTGCTCCTGCTAAACAGCAACGCCATGGGTAAGACAGAGGCACGTTTCCCATGTACCACCATAAACAGCAGTGGCCATTTTCCTGGGATCTGGAATACCAGTAGAAATAGGGAAATTCAAGGGCAAGGGAAATGGGACAGATAAACTGACCATTCATTCATTCATTCATGACTTATGAAGAGCTCTGGGCCAGGTATTAGGGGTCACATTTTGACCAAATTGCCTGACCTTATTTTACTGTGACAGTTTAACTTCCTTTCACAGAGTGATACAAGATGTTGAGATTAAGGTTATGTTTGGGGTATCTGCAAACCCATCTCTAATTCCACTTCGTGAGAGAAGGCTTTCCAGAGGAGGAGGGACTTAAAGCAAGAGGGAGAGTGAAAAGAGCACATTTTAGGGCAGATTCCCTGTCTGGGTGACGTACACCTCCAAGGACTCCCCGTCTTCTTTGTTTTGTTTTTAACAGATGTATCATTCCAGCCCACTCCTGCCCTGACATACCGCACCACAGGAGGGATTTTGGACTTTTATATGGTTTTGGGGCCAACCCCCGAGCTTGTAACTCAACAGTACACTGAGGTTGGAAGTCATTCTATCCATTAATAAGTCATCAATTGTCTGCTGGGTATTACCATATTCTTAGCATTGAGATAGGCTGAGTTTTGCTATTATGGTCCTTGGGTATTCCTATTACACTACTGCTATCTTCCCCCAAAGTCAGGTTTTAGTGTTGGGGGTATATAGGCATTCAGATACCCCACGTGTCTCTTAATTATTTGCTGAGTACTCTAAGAATCTCTAAGCAGTAATAATTCCACATGCCAATGGTCATTCCATATTTATTTGACTTTCTTATTTTTCTTGAGGGAGGCCTCTTAGATGGGACAGTGCTCAGTAGAAGTGCTCAAGTTGTATCAAGTATAACGCTTTTCTTCTCTTTCCCAAAAAGTCTTCTGGACCCATTTTTCTTCTTTATTCTAGTTGATTGGTCGGCCAGCAATGACTCCATACTGGGCCTTGGGATTCCAGCTAAGTCGCTATGGATACAAGAATGATAAGGAGATCTCCCAATTGTATGAGGCAATGATGGCGGCCCAGATTCCCTATGTATGGATCACCCACTCAGCCTGTGGTCTAATTAGTTATGGGGAATTGTGCCTAATTATGGATTGAAAACATCTTCAGAGAAATTACTGTTGACACTTTCAGTGTAAGGAAACTGTAGCTGTGGAGCTAGTCTTATGTGAAACACATTGCTTTTTAAATGTATTTCATGCCACCCTTTTAAATCAAGCATTCGGAATTGAGAGATGCATTAATCCTTCAACAAGTTAGCACTGTGATTGGAGGGTATAGTTACTCACTGTCTTTTGCCAGGAATATCCTCCAGTAGGCATGGCTGGTCTTAAACCAGAACTTTGGGGACTTCTAAGTGAGTATCATGTCAAGAGTAGTAAGACATTTCTAGATTATACTATGATTGTTCTTGGAGGGGATGGATATAAAGTGCCAATATGAAAGAACGCAGTTAAAACAAGTCTTCGTCTTCTCTAAAGCACGTATATGCATATCGTATAAAGCTAGTCTCCTTCATAAGCCCCAAAAAGGGCAGTCCATTGCTGTCAGCACGCAGAATTCCAAAGACAGCATGCCCTTTCTCCTCCATAATCATCAGTTTCTCATCACTCATGCTCTTTTTCTGCTTTCAGTCCACCTCTTGAGAGTTTAGAGGACAATTAATGACTGGAGGATGAGAATAAAATCAAGTGTTATGATGTTCTCATCAAAGATAATTTGAAACATTCATCCAGCCTTAAGTGTTTTCTTTTTATATACTACTCTTCCATAAGTTTATTAAATGTAAATCAGAAAGGGGAGGAAAATTAAAAGATGAAAAAAGTCCAGAGATCTACCTCACCAAGGTGATCAGTGTTAATAATATATATGTCAATTCATTGTTTTCCAAGCTTTGGCTTATGCACAAGTCTCTGCTCCCTCAAACAAGTTTTACTTAGAGTCTTAAGGGTGATTTTCATCTTCATACAAAAAGAAACATCTCTTTTTTTCAACTAGGTATTAACTGCTTTAGCCATCATCCCACAATCCTGGATTGATTAACTTTCATGTACAGAAGCCAGGTTTGGTAGTGTATAGAGAAAAAGGAAGATAAGGTTCTCATCTCAAGGACCATCCAGTCAAACAGGATGGCAGAAATATACACACTCAAGGAAGCTATACAATAATGTAATTCTAAATGTGAATAAATTCAATCAGGTTTACCGGAGGGTGAGAAATAGATACAGTTTTTTTCTGTTTCTCAGAGAAGCCCTGCTTTCTACCCTTGAACATTCAACTAGCACTTGGTTTGATAGGCTCACTGAGTTTGAAGTTTGAAAAGTGGTAAAAACATGAATGGAAGGAAGGAAAGGAGAGGAAATTCCAGCTGGGGGAACAGGAGAAAGATGGGGACAGGTGATCTGTAGGTAGGAATCAGAAAGCAATCTCAATCATCAGAATTGAAAAGTCAGTGTAGGGGAGTATGGGATAAAGTAGGAGGGGCCCAAGCTGGCGTTGGCAGGATGGTTTGTGTGCCCTGAGGCATACCGCCACAGGAGCCCCAGTGTCTTGCTTGCTCCTTCCTGTAGGATGTCCAGCATGTAGACATCGATTACATGGACCGGAAGCTGGACTTCACTCTCAGCCCCAGCTTCCAAAACCTCGGTCTCTTGATTGACCAAATGAAGAAAAATGGCATGAGATTCGTTCTCATTCTGGTAGGTATTTAGAAGACTAGAGCCCATTTTCTGTTTCTGTGCTCATGAGTTTAAAATAGAACCATTGAGGGAAACTAGATAAAGAGTAACGCAAGAACTCCCTGCACATTTTTTGCAACTTTCTGTGAAACTCTCATTATATTTTTTAAAGTTTTAGAAAGCAAGGGCACCTGGGTGGCTCAGCTGGTTAAGTGTCCGATTCTGGGTTTCAGCTCAGGTCATGATCTCACGCTTCATGTGTTGGAGCCCCGCATCAGGCTCTGCGCTGACAGTGAGGAGCCTGCTGGGGCTTCTCTCTCTCTCCCTCTCTCTCTCTGCCTCTCCCCATCTCCCTCTCTTTCTCTCTCAAAATAAATAAATAAACTTAAAATAAAATTAAGTTTTAAAAAGCAGATAAACAAAGGACAGAACAAATGAAGAATGGCTTTCAAAAGGTGATGCTTTGCAATATTTATTTTTCATAACTGAGTGCCACTGGGATGTAATTTATTATGATGATTCTCTTGGTAGAGTTAGAACCGTGGATCGATACAATGAATATAGCAACAATACCCCGAAATCCTCACTGTTTCAGGCTGTGCCTCAGAGGGAACAGCTATATCCTAGTCTTATCCTTACCTTAGGAGGTTCAAAAACCCCTCCAGTTGTATCATTACCCAGCAGTGGTGAGGCTCAGGGGACTTATTTGTTCTTAACAAACCTCACAAATAACTGAGCTAAGATCCAGAACATAAATTTATTATTTTGTGTTGGAAGCTGTATCTTGATAAACACAGAAGTAGTTATCTGCAAATGATCCTCCCTTCTGGCATCCAAAAAATAGAGGATTATTTGCTGACTTTTATTCATTCTCTCATTCATTCAAGTATGAATTAAATACTGGTCTTTGAAAATCACTTCTACAAAGCATGTGTGTGTGTGTGTGTGTGTGTGTGTGTATAATCTAAATTAATGATGATATCCTTTTTCTTACAGGGCTTTTATTCTATTGAACAGAGGTGGCCAATAAATAAACAATAAAGAAAAATAATTTCAAAAAGTGATAATTTATATGACAATTGTGAAATAGGGTACTATAGAGTAAGTGAGGCAGGTATGGGATGAGGTGAACAGGGAAGCCACTTTTGATACACAGGTTGGGCCATGGAGACATAGCATGACATGACATGACATGACATGACATGACATGACATGACATGACATAAGAAAGGAGCTTCATGGTCTGAAGGAATATTGATATTATACTGTAGAAGCACAATGAATTGGCTTTCTTCACATGAGGGTAATGTCTTATTAACCTGGTTTGTCTCCAGGAATGTTTTCAGATAGCATACTTTATTCCTCAGTAATTTTGTAGACATAAGGCAAATTATCTATGGGTATCTTGGTTTTGTTTGTTGTCTTGGAGATGTGTTCCTCATGCTTGCTGTTTTAAACCCTTTCACTGCAGGACCCAGCCATTTCTGGCAACGAGACCCATTATCCCACATTCAAGAGAGGGCAGGAAAACAACGTATTCATCAAATGGCCTGATAACAATGAAATCGTCTGGGGAAAGGTAAGCCTTGGGAGAAGATGCCCATAATTAATCGGCGCCAGAATGTCTTGATTGAAAGAGGCCGTCAATAAGTCTTGGAGATATATACTGGGTAATTGATAAATTATGAATGCATAGACGTTTGCCTGATGCTGATTAATAAGACCAAGGTTACAGGTCTGATTGTCTAAAATATCAGTGAGCTTTGTTTTATTGTCTGGAAATATTCTGGTGCTCCACTCCTTATATATTCCAGCTGGTCATGTAACAAACCTAAAGAATTCCTCTGAGAATGGCTCTGAAATCTGTGTCTGGTAGTAACCCACACTCAAAACTTGCATTCGTCTTTAACCTATGCTCCTTAACATCCTCCATATCTAAATAAACCATTAAGTCCTATGGATTTTCCTCTTCTTCTTGTCTTCCTTAGTTCCTTTTTGTGACTCAATCCTCATTGTTTGATTTATAGCAACAGGATTTTATTTTTTTTTTTTAATTTTTTTTTTCAACGTTTATTTATTTTTGGGACAGAGAGAGACAGAGCATGAACGGGGGAGGGGCAGAGAGAGGGAGACACAGAATCGGAAACAGGCTCCAGGCTCTGAGCCATCAGCCCAGAGCCCGACACGGGGCTCGAACTCACGGACCGCGAGATCGTGACCTGGCTGAAGTCGGACGCTTAACCGACTGCGCCACCCAGGCGCCCCATATAGCAACAGGATTTTAGATGAACTTCCTGACCCTGGCTGACAGTGGCTCTCAGCCGGGATTCAGACTCTGCTCTGTAACTGTACTGTGCTACTTCCTGTTGTGTTAGGTCCAGGCCATGTTTACTGCGTCTCTGGATGTTGCCTTCTCAGCTTACCTAGATTATATCCGCACTTCAAGACCAAGTCAAATTACCCTCCTATGAAGCATTCAGTGACCAGTTTCGCTCTCCCTATTGCTTCCCTTTTCTATATTGTTTTTCTCAGAGAGTATAGCATGTAACACAGCATGCCTGTTTTATCTGTGGACTCTTAGAAAACAAGGACTATTTCTTACTTAAGTCTCAGTAGATACAGATTGTAGTAGAGTGCCTGTCACATAGTAAGTGCTCAGTAAGTGTCTGATGAATGAATGAATGAATGAATGAATCACTTATATAGTTAATGTCCTTCTAGTTAAAGATGTAAGTGGTTAAAACTATGGATTTTTTAATGCTACGTATATTAGAGGTCCCCAATAAGTTACGATGCTGCTTAAGATTCCTGAGGCTAAGTTTATGGGTTGTGAATGGAAATCAACCCTATTTCTTTAGAGTCATGCTTTAAATTTGTTATTTATAAAGATAATTTTGTTATATGTCTATGACAGACAGCAAAGCGATCATTTGAAAGGTGATTGTTCAACAGATATATGTTTTATGAATATACTTTATTGTCAGATTGGCTTACATACAACACCCAGTGCTCATCCCAACAAGTGCCCTCCTCAATGCCCATCACCCATTTTCCCCTACCCCCCACCCCCATCCATCCTCAGTTTGTTCTCTGTATTTAAGAGTCTCTTGTGGTTTGCCCCCTCCCTCTCTGTTTGTAACTATTTTTTCCCCTTCCCTTCCCCCATGGCCTTCTGTTAAGTTTCTCAAGATCCACATGTGAGTGAAAACATATGATATCTGTCCTTCTCTGACTGACTTATTTCAGCATAATACCTTCTAGTTTCATCCATGTTGCTGCAAATGGCATGATTTCATTCTTTCTCATTGCCAAGTAGTATTCCATTTAAAACAGATTTAGTTTACTTTATTTTTTAACTTAATGAGTTTGAAGACTTATGGAATGAGTCAAGGGACCCCAGCCTATTTCCCCCCAACAGAATTCCATATATTCAGATCTTACAATTTAATCAATGACAAAGATCTCCAAGAATTATATGGAGAAGCATGTCAATGGAGTCCAACACATGAATCATCTCATGGTCCATATGCAATGCCTTGTGCAGGTTTTAATTTTTTTTCTTTTTCTCTAGGTTTGGCCAGATTTGCCCAATGTGAATGTGGATGCCACCCTTGACCATGAAACTCAGGTTAAGGTATAGTTATATGCAGATTTTTGTTCACATTGCCCTAAACATCTGGATCCTTCTGAGTTTTCTTCCAGTGCTTGGTTAAGGCAGCTCCTTGAGCATGGTTGTCAGCTGGTAATTTATTGGTAGAAGGAGATCCTCAAACAGAAAGCACAATAAACAACTTATCTGGAAATATGGAGAAGGAAATCAAATGAAATATCTTCATGTGTGTGCCTGTAACGGGTTGCATTATTGTTTAAATCCAATGTTGTCTGAAAAACAATGAACGAAAGTCCAGAATATTTTCACTGGGGAGGTTATGAGTGCACTGGCTTTTTAATGAATTGTCCACATCTGAAAAAAATGTGCCTGTCAGTTTGAAGGAGTAGTGGTTTTGATCTCAGTAGTTGCTGCCATATCAGCCTGGGCATCTAGCATCCCCTTCACTCTGCAGCTCACTTTTCCCTGGATGACTGGTCCCCTTTATTTGGCCAGTGTCGGAAAAACATTTGTGTTTCCAAAGTCCGATCATTTATGCACAGTCATTTAATTTTCCAACTCATATGATTAAAGGCCCAGTCATAAAAGCAAATCTCACATTTAAAGGGGATTTAAGACTATGTAACCTCCTTCTAGAAGAATTAAGAATGCAATCAGCCTTCTCTGATCTTTTTGTGCTCACAGTAAACTCTGTAGCAGTAACAGCAGAGCTGAGGTTAGGTCAGACCCTGAGTGGGGCATTGTCTTGCACAAGTACCTGCTCATCCCCCCTTCCTTGTCCCCAGACTCCCCTTCCCAGACAGGTGAACACCCAACCATGTGTTACTCTTACAGCTGTACAGAGCCTACGTTGCTTTTCCTGACTTCTTACGTGATAGCACAGCTGCATGGTGGAAGAAGGAAATACAGGAGCTCTATGTGAACCCTCAAGAGCCAAAGAAGAGCTTGAAGTTTGATGGATTGTGGATTGTAAGTACCCCTTAGTGGTTTTTCTTTGGAAATGCTATCAGTCAAACCATGGAGAGGCAATTTCAAGACTTGCAAAGCAGGGAGCTAAGGGTGGAAGAATGAGAGGAACACTGTTGCAGAATTGAGGTGCTGGACCCCCAGAGGCAAAGAGATGATTGTGGGTCTTCCCAGAAACATGCTGCAGAAGCTGGAGCCCATAGAAGAAATGTCCCACTACTGGAGATGCTGCCAGAGAAAGAGGGAGAGGGATAAATACCCCAGCTTCTCTTATCTCCCACCCTCCAGTTGCTGGCCAGTGCCTCCCATTGGCCAAACTATCCAGAAGCTAATGCTAGGGGAGCCCGAGTGTGTGATACAGGGCAGAAATGGGGCCAACAAGGCATGAATCCAAGAGAAAATAGATGCTTGCCATAGTGCTGGTGCAGGATCATCTTTAAAGGCCTCTTGACATGTTTGTTACACGTGTCAGTTGGGCTTAAGAGTAGGGCTTCCTGAAATGTCTCTGGGACATATGGCTATTTGTGTTTTTCTAGGGGTGGGAGGCATATCAGTGTTTCAGTTTCCTTTACCACTGTCCAATGGCCTGAAATCCTGAGCATATTCTAGGCCAGCTGTCAAGAGCTTCATAGGTCTCGGCTAGGCTGAAAGTAGCTCGTTATTCATCCAGAGACAAACATATAAGCCCACTGGCAGCCCTGAGGTTTCTCTGGCCACTACCCTCAGGATAGACAGACACAGAGCAGACACATGAAAGATTAGCCCAAACAGGCAAAGCAAATAGTATAGAGATGTGGGTAGCTCTGAGGAACAGGGAGACTGATTACTTGGGGTATTTGTTTTGCTGGAGGGAAGACATGGCTGGAAAACTCAAAATAGTGAATAGGTCCCCAAATACTTGCCTTTGCCCTTAGTATGGCCTGTTTAAGGTAGTTCACTTTACAAAACTTTAACCTTTCTGCTAACAAAGTAGGCAGTGAACATTCACTTGGGGAATCACTGCTTCTTGCAATTAAGTGATAAATCGTCCCAAGTATGATTTGATTTCCAGCTTTGTTTCTGAGTTATCCACAACTTCTCAGGATTGCATCTACTGCAGAAAGCGAGACAGTCCTCCTTGCGCTTGGTCTCTGCTGGTGTCAGAATTAGTCCAAGCTAGTGGACTAAGAAAGAGGAGGGGAAGATAATGGCAACTATTGGCCACAGATAAGAAGTGAGTGATTCACACATAGGAAAACAAACTTGGGCTTTTTGTGTGGGGAAATGGATCAAGAAATCTATCTTAGGTCATGGATCCAGTATATTCTCCATATTTTTGCCACTATGAAATAATCCTCACAAGTTTAAAAATGCCAGGTAAACTAGGAGTTTGGCAGTCTATTGACACCAATGTGGATTCTTAGAGTCCTTTTGGGTCAATGTCTTAGAGTAAATAGAGTCCATGAAGTGACTAGCTGAGGGCTTAAATAAGATGTGTTCATCCCCATTAGGTCGGTGTCCTCCAGAGTAAAGACCACACTGCCTCTGACATCACACAATCTTTCTTGTTAACTCATTGCAGGACATGAATGAGCCATCAAACTTTGTGGATGGATCTGTCAGGGGCTGCAGCGATAAAAGTCTTAACAAGCCACCCTATATGCCACGTATGTAAACTGATTACTTCATCGAATTACTTCCCAACTCAAAAACTCTGAAAGTTTTCCTCTTATTGTCAAAGTGAAGCTTAATTTTAGAGACAGATAACACTTGTACACATGACATAAAACCCCAAGTAGAATAACCTTGAACAAGTGTAAATTACTAATCAAGCATAGAAATAATGACATGATGTATTATAAAAGAAACCAAGCAATACGTGATTACATTGATAACTATGAGCTGATTGTTCAAACTTGAACCCACTGCACACACACACACACGCGCGCGCGCGCACACACACACACACACACACACACACACACCACAGTCTTTTCATTAAGAGAGTGAAAATCTAGGCTCTGCACTCTTTCTGCCCATGTCCACAGATACTTCATGAAGGACATACCCTAGTAGTCCTGTGGTACAAACAGAAACAGAACATCATAGGACCTGACCCCCAAAGTATCTCAGAACATTGAACCCTCTCACCTTTCGGAAACCCAGGGGAAGGAAGCGACTCACCCTCTTACCAGTAGTTTGTGAGACAAAATTTGTAATCTAAGTTTCTTGAGGTCTGGGTCACTGGTCACTCACCAACTCCTGCCTCCCTTTCTCTCCTCCCTCCCTCCTTCCCTTCCTTTCTTTCTTCCCTCCTTCCTTTTTCTCCTTCCTCCCTTACTATTTGCCTATCAGACAAGTACTAACAAATCAGAAAATGTAGAGATCTTAAGATGGTTGCTTGAAAAGATCCATTCCCTTGAGAATGTTACCATCTAGTGGAAGAAACAATCATAACAACAGAGGAGTTGATTGTGCTGATAAGTGTGCGATTGACAGCACTCTATAAGTATCAGAGGAAAATGAAGCGTGGCTTTCCTAAGTCTATACCCTGTCCTTACCCTTCATTAATTGAAATGTTACAGGATGTTGTTTTTATAGACAAAATAATTCTTGAAATTGGAACTGTCACTGGTAACAAAGTCATTGATTGAAATGGAGAAATACCGAGACAATGGGCATTTCTAGTGAACGTACAAAGCAAGATGTTTGGGCAGTAACTTGGCATTTCTGTTCAGATTTGGAGTCCAGGGACATGGGCCTTAGCAGCAAGACCCTGTGCATGGAGAGTCAGCAGATCCTGCCAGACGGCTCACGGGTGCGACACTATGACGTGCACAGCCTGTACGGATGGGCCCAGACCAGACCCACCTACGAGTGAGTGTGTTCCTAGAGCAGCTGGCTCAGTAGGAAGAGCATGAGACTCTTGGGATCATAAATTCAGGCCCCACACTGGGTATAGAGATGACTTAAACAAGCTCAAAAAAAAAAGAAAGAAAGAAAAGAAAAGAAAAGCCTACCTCAAGTTTCGCCAACTGAAAGCAACGTTAAGGCCTTCTTGGTCACCTTAGATGCCTTGACTCTATGTCTTTAACCCTTTGCCAAGGGGATAAATCTGAGAAGCCACACCTTCAAACTTGGGGAGGTTTCTTAAGACAGCATTACCTTTCACTTCCTGCTTACTCTGGACTTCAAGTTAAGCCAGGAGTGAGTCACTGAAACTTCCTCCTTCCATGGCTCTCTCCTGGGCGTGCACAGAGCTTTGGGCATGTACAGGAATATGTAGGAGTTTTACAAAGTTCTCCATGGTTCTACTTCTCCAGGATTTACTCTAAAACCAGCCAAGCTGTGTTTGTCTTGACTTGAACCACAGCCTGAGTACCTGTGATGGTGCCAGAAAATTGTTATTGTTTTGGTAAATCCCTCGATTGGGAATTTTTTCTCCCTGCTGAGTTGAGCTCTGAGTCCAATCAAATGGCCACAACACCCTGGGAATAGAGATTTGCCAGGGGGCTGGAAGCTAGAAAACAGTATTAATTGTGCTCTGGGGATAGCGCTTTTAACAGAGCCCCAAAAGAGGTCAGACCTCGGAGGCTGCTGAGGCTGCTGGATTTTGGAGCCACTGAACTAGGGATGGGGTCAGCTGGGAAGAGCCCCAAGTTCAAATGCCACAGACTTCACTGTCTTGCCAAGACTTTATTTTTTTCTTGGATAGATGATTTTCATTTCTTTCTATGGCTGGTTAATTTCCAGAGTTCTGAAATGGTGACAATTGAGCTTTTTGCCTCAGACACATCTACCCTTCCTCTGTAACCCTGCCTTGTTTCAGGCCTTCACATTATCTGTTGGATATGTGTGTATGTGTGTGTGTGTGTGTGTGCACGTGTAAGTGCATGTGTGTGTGTCCATCCATGTGCGTGGTTGTTTTGGTGTGAAATATTGGAAGCGACCTAAATGGATGAATCTCCACCACAGTAGCTAGCCTCTCTTCCTGACATCGTTTATTGAATAATTCATCAGTGTCTATTGATTTGCAATGCATTCTTCAGCAAATATGTGGATTGCATTATGTGCGAGGATCTGTTAATAGACTTCCCCTTTTGTTACATTGATTTTTCAGTCTTACACAATTGTTTTTATTTTCTCACTGAGGCTACAGGCTGAAGATCCTCCTTCCTTAGAGAGATATTTGAACATCTTTTGTGCATATCTGTCCTTGTGTGCAAACTTTATCTGACCTAGTGAGGACTAGTGTAGTAGAGAGAATATTACCAAAGAGCTATAGTCATATATATTTTTATTTGGGTCCTAGATCTTCCTCCTTGCTCTTTAAATGTCCTTTGACAAATTGTCTAACTCTGAGCCTCAATTTTCTAACAGTAAAAGGAGGCCAAGGAAACCTTCTTCATGAGGTTGTGAGACCGTGTACATGGGGGTGACCAAGAAAATACCTGGGTTAGAGTAATTGTTCCATAAACACCTGTGTCACCCCTCACCCCACTCCATC
This sequence comes from Puma concolor, assembly GCF_028749965.1. Taxonomy (NCBI): domain Eukaryota; kingdom Metazoa; phylum Chordata; class Mammalia; order Carnivora; family Felidae; genus Puma; species Puma concolor. Next base: position 13,242,673 of record NC_141668.1, on the reverse strand, counting down.
CTCCCACCTCTATGTAGACAACTAGTTAATTCAGTTTTTTTAAGAAAGGGAATCCACATTTAGATGATGATAGATCTCTCGTTGTCTTGCCATGACTCTTAGCATCACCTTGAAATAGCAGATGCTTTCAGGGAAGAAGCTTTCTGGCTCCAAATGGAACACCATTGCTGCCTCACACTCCAGGCTGAAGCTACTCTCTGTAATGTAAATGTAATGTAATGTAATGTAAAGTTCCATGACTGTTCCTCCTCAAATTCACCCTCAGTTCACCTCCTTGTTCACCTCCATCCAGAGCCGTGCAGGCGGTGACAGGACAGCGAGGGGTCGTCATCACCCGCTCCACGTTCCCTTCTTCTGGCCGCTGGGGAGGTCACTGGCTGGGAGACAACACGGCCGCGTGGGACCAGCTGAGGAAGTCTATCATTGGTGAGTGGGCCTCCTCCCGGGGGCCTCTGCTGGCGGGGAGGGCACTGGATCATGTGCTCTGTAGCCGCACTGGTTATGTCTAGTCATGATCCATGTGGGCAGGGGAAGCAGCAGGAGCGGAGTTCCCTCTACGCGGGGTGAGAGCGTTAATCCATACCCATCTTTTGGTATTTTCATCATGAGCGGCCTGGGGCTTCCAAATAGGGTATGGAAGAGACAGGTCAAACCTACCCTCCGAAAGAGCTACTTCACCCAACACGGCTGTATCTTCTCATTGCAGGCATGATGGAGTTCAGTCTCTTTGGAATATCTTATGTAAGTTATAGTGGGGCCATTTTTAATTGTTCAGTCAGATGCCAACATGTCTGCAGCCTGCAAAAGTCCCACCTCATGCTCTGGTTTTGCATCGTCTCAGACAGGAGCAGATATTTGTGGGTTCTTTGGAAATGCCGAATATGAGATGTGTCTTCGCTGGATGCAGCTGGGGGCCTTTTACCCATTTTCCAGAAACCACAACACCATCGGGACAAGGGTAAGGCAGAAGTGGATGCCACAGTTTTGTGTCCTCAGATCACAACTTCTCTTTAACCCTCCAAAATATCATACTTATTTGTTGAGGAAAAGTCATAAATCAGCACCTCCGGTTCTTAGAAAATCCACAGAGTTCACAATCCCAGAGTTCTAAGCAATTTTCAAGAATACACTTTTGCTCATCTCTTGGGGGGATTCATGCCTATGAGGAAAGAAGGGTTTATAGCTCCCCATGGGGCTAAAAGAAAAGAAACTCACCTTCTTTAGAGAGTTTTTATTTTACTCAAGCCCATTCAAGCTACGTTGGTGGGCACAGAGACCCATCTCTCTAGACCTGTGCAGGGCCAAGGCCACACCTGTGCAGAGGACTTAAGAGTCCACTTAAGAGTGGGAAGCAAGAAGCACTAGTTTAGTAGGACAGTAGAGGCAAGAGAAAGGGCAGGATAGCAATGAAGGGTGAGATTTATGTCGCAGACACGTGGGATATGTGCCTGCTGACCCTTTTCTGATACCATTACGATGGCGTAAAGAGTATCTGCCCCGTGTGCCTTTATCTCTTTAGAGACAAGATCCTGTGGCCTGGAATTCAACCTTCGAGATGTACTCAAGAAAAGTCCTTCAGACCAGATATGCCCTGCTGCCTTACCTCTACACTTTGATGCATAAAGCTCATGTTGAGGGCAGCACTGTCGTCCGACCCCTTCTCCATGAGTGAGTACAGCCTGGATCCCCAAGGAGGTTTGGCCTGTCTTGTGAATGGTCTTCTGCAAGAGTCCTAACAGTTTCCCGGATTTTTCATGCTTTGTTTTTTTTTTTTTTTTTTTTAAGGTTTACAAATGACACAGTGACATGGGATATAGACCGTCAGTTTATGTTGGGTCCTGCTATCTTAATCAGCCCCGTGCTGGAAAGTGTGAGTTTTCCATCAGAGATCAGAAACCCTCAGTCACATAATCTAAAGTACAGGAAGGGCATTTTAAAGATCATTTTGTCCCACTCACTATTTTTGTGGCAAATACCTTTCTAGAACAAATAAAGGAGATCTTTTTCTTTTTTTTAATATTTATTTATTTATTTATTTATTTATTTATTTATTTATTTAAGAGAGTGCATAAGTGGAAGAAGGGCAGAGAGAGAGAGAGAGGGAGAGAGAGGGAGACACAGAATCTGAAGGAGGCTCCAGGCTCCCAGCTGTCAGCACAGAGCCTGAAGCGGGTCTCAAACCCACGAACCGTGGGGCCATGACCTGAGCCAAAGTCAGACGCCTAACCAACTGAGCCCCAGGAAATCATTTTCTTTCAAAATCTCCATTAATGATAACTTCACAACACCAGCTGATTTTTCACTCTAGTGTCTTGTTACCCTGCATCTTATAAAGTTTACCTTTTTAAAAAATGTATTTTTCAATGTGCCTGAAGAATTTTCCCAGATCTTTTTTTGACTACACTTCCCAAACTCTTAAAACCATTAATAAAATTACCATTTTTTTAGCCTAAGTTCTATAGAAAGAATTTTTAAAATCAAGATTAAGTTATTAGAATATACATAACAACGTGTCAATTTTATGTTTCAGAACACTTTTGAGATCCAAGCTTATTTTCCCAGAGCCCGTTGGTACGACTACAGCACGGTAAGAACAAACCTATTTTGTGAAGAACCAGATTGGTCCATGCTGGCCAGAAGGGCAGCCAGCACTTTCTCCTGGCTTTGAGGCACATAATTTCTAAGGCAATCATTTTCAACCTTTCAACCAAGCAAGGTTTGCTAAAATAAAAGCATCCACAAAAGCATAAATAGGTAAAATCTGACATCCCATATCACACTGCCTTCTCTCTTAACTCCGTCCCCACCTTTTCTGGAGAATACAGAGAAAAGAATAGCTTTCCAGAGTTTTTAACAATGCTGAAAATCAGAGATTTTCCTGCTTAGACTTGTGGTTTCTTGCTGACTTTCCAACATGCTGCCTTAGAAAGGAAAAACTTGTACGAAAGCATGCATCTGTTCATTTCATCGATTTATCTGTCATCCTTACCTGCCTATCTTCTCTCTTCTAGGAATCTGGCAATGCGTCAACAGGTTACTGGAAAACCCTGGAGGCTCCCCTTGACCACATCAACCTTCATATCAGAGGAGGCTACATCCTGCCTTGGCAAGAGCCTGCAATGAACACTCAGGCCAGGTAAGGAGGAGAAAGGTGTTGCTGGCCTCACTTTGTCATAATGAGGTAGCCTCACAGGGGGCTGACCACCTTAACCAGGGCTCTGTGGGTAAATAAACCAAGTAACAGACATTTCATTGATTCAATTCTGTAAATGCCTTCTGAGTGGAATCTGGGGGAGGATGCATTCATTCATACAATCAGTCCTGGGGAGAACTTTTACTGTAGCTCTGTGTCCAAGGCCTGGGACAAAAATTTCCTTGAAGGCAGTAGTGTGTGCCTCTTTCCACACTACTAAAAAAGTTGGGAATATTAATGAGCTCTTTGATTTGATGGCAACCCAAGGATGATTCAGTACTCCTTCCAAGGTCTACTTTGGTCAACCCAGGAGAGATTGTATACTTATATTTATGTAGTTTTATTTTTATTTGTGTGTGTGTGTGTGTGTGTGTGTGTGTGTGTGTGTGTGTTAAATTAAGGAGAACACGTTATGTTAAGAGAGGCAGAGATAAAAAGACCAAGAACCATTCAAAAGGGGAGAAGTTAGCTCCACCTTGTGGTGTAAATCATGGTTTAACATGAAAGACAGCTTTGAGCTGAGCGTTGAATAAAAAGTAGGACTTGAAAACATGAAGACCGGGAAAGACATATTCTGGGAGTATTCAAGAACCAAAGGTGAAAAGTGAGTTTGGTTTGGGGAAGAGTAAACCATTCAGTTTAATTGGAGCGAAGATAAGGGAGAGAGATGAAAGAAATAAAGTTCAAGCAGGTTAGGACCAGATCCTGGAGGGCTGTAAATGCCAGGACAAGTACTTTGCATTTTATTCTATAGCAATCTGGAAGCTACTGAAGGGTTGTCAGGTGGTTTTCTTCCTAAGGAATTCACATCTTATCCTATTATAATATGTGTGAAAGTAGAGTATGAATATTTCATTTTTAAGTGTCTATTTTTAATTCACACAAAGATCATGAGTAACAAGTTCATATTCATTATTACAAATGAAATCTTTAAGGGGTGTGTGGGTGACTCAGTCGGTTGAGCATCTGACTCTTGATTTTGGCTCAGGTCCTGATCTCGTGGTTTGTCGGATTGGGCTCTGCACCTACAACGCAGCCTGCTTGGGATCTTCTCTCTCCCTCTGTTTCCCTGTCTCTCCTCTGCTTGTGTGTGCGCACGCATGCACCCTCTTTCTCTCCCTCCAAATAAATAAATAAACTTAAAAAAATTAAATCTTTAAGACATTAAATATTTTGAGATGTATTCAAATTAAAGGACTGATTATACATATTTGGTGTTTATTTACCATAATTATTTATAAGTCTCTACTATAAGGAAACCACCTCAAAATTTCAAACAAATATTTTCTTTTATTAAAATAATTTAAATATGACTGCACTTAATGAAAATTAGTTTCCATATACATCCTTTGAGATGTAATCCATTTCTATTTGCAAAATATATTTACATAGACAAATATCTAAGTACATCTCATTTTAATAGTATTTATGTTTTCATATGTTATATAATATATATTTATGTGTAAAATTTTCAAAAACAAAATTCTTTTTTTCTTAATGTTTATTTTTGAGAGAGAGAGAGAGAGAGTGAGCATGAGTGGAGTAAGGGCACAGAGAGAGTGAGACAGAGAATCTGAAGCAGGCTCTAGGCTCCATGCTGTCAGCACAGAGCCCAACGTGGGGCTCGAACCCACAAACTGTGAAATCACGACCTGAGCTGAAGTTGGATGCTTAACCGACTGAGCTACCCAGGTGCCCCCCAAAATTCTTTTTTAAACTATCTAGGCAACTTTAATATTTAAGCAGCATGCAATAAGCTCTTTTGTAAAGAAGATACATTTTTAATTATGAACTATTTTTGATTTTTGAAAGTTGAAGTTATACCACATGTTTCATTAAATTTGTTTTTTTCTATTAGCTTTTAAGTATCTTGTATTTTATCTCATTTTACCTATTTTTAGAACTTTATGTGCAATTTTAATCTATTAAGTTTTTTTTATTTTGTTGAGTAATATTTTCAACAGCATCTGTCCTTCATTCTTACAACCTATAATCTAGAAAAAAAAAAAACTCCTTTTTTTCCATAGTCGACAAAAATTTATGGGATTGATTGTTGCTTTGGATGACAATGGGAAAGCTGAAGGTCAGATATTCTGGGACGATGGACAAAGCATTGGTAAGTCTGAGCTTTCCAGGCTCCCCCTACAGCATGCAGAAAAACCATAGCTCAGGATAGAATTGGCATGAACTGGAAATGTTTCTCTAAACCTGTTTCTGCCACTGTTAATAAAGCGAATGTGTTGGGAGAATGCTTGCAATTTTTCCTGCTCTTTATATTACATTGTAATTACTGTAGAACAGTGTATGGTCCCCAGCTTTGAGGTTCAACAACGTGATGTTATGGAGTCAGCCAGGAGTGATCTATCTCTGTATAACTAACTGCCTTGCTCTGATAAAAGTGTGGATGCAAATATCATCCATTCTCAGTGGGTCACAGACTTGGCTTTGTTATTTGGACCAGCCATCTGTAACCAGACACCCTTTTCCTCCTAAGTAGGTTCACTGAGGAGGCAAATTAGAGCTCAGAAAATTTCTTGGTGTTTCAGAAGTAGGGTATTAAGTACTGTCAAAAAAATGCGTATATCAATGAAATATTACTTTGTATGCCTTCTTTCTCCAATCTAGGGATATGACAGTGCTACCTTAGATAATTAGGGTTTGTCAATATAATCAGAGCATCCTCTTCCTTAGACGTTTCTGTAGACTAGAACATTCTAATCTTGCAGCGGGTCACAGTTTATGAAATTATGGTTTGTTTTTCAGTAACAATATCCTCCTTTTTGTTTTCTTCATTATGAGGGTAATATATTGTCATTAAAGAAAATATTTTAAAGACAGAAAACTAGAAAAAAGTAATAATATTTTTGCTATATTATTTTATATATTTCTTTTATATCTATTCTTTTATATATATATTTTTTGCTATGTTCTTCTATATGCTTTCATGTGACATAAGAAAATGTATAATTTTTTATATCGCTGAAAACATACTGCATATTTAATTTCTGAATCCTGTTTCTTTGCACTTAAAATAATGACAGAAATATGTCTAGATGTTATCATATACTTTTCATAAACACCATTATGATTGCCATATTCCAATGAAAGGATATGCTACAATTTATCTCACTTTCTATAATTGCTCTCTGTATAGGATACAGGATGTTTTCTGTTTTCATTGTTAATCAGCAACATCGAGGATTAACCTTTGTATATCATACTATTTCCATAGGGTAGATTCCTAGAAGTGAAATTATTTTTTTAATCAACTTGACTGAGCTGTATTTACACAAAATGTATCCATCCCACGTATACAGTTAAATGAGTTTTGACAAATATATACAGTTGTATTGCCACTACCACAGTCAAGATACAGAACATTTTCATAACTTGTAATTTCAAGACCCATTTGCATCTTTCCAGTGAACTTCCCCCTCACCCCTGCCCACTCCCAACCTCCAGTTCCAGGCCCTGCAATCACTGATCTGCCTTCTGTCACTATAGATTAGATCTGTCTTCTCTAGGTTTTACGTAGATAGAATTATACAGGGCTTATTCTTTTTGTGCTTAGTTTCCTTCACTTAGCAAAATGATGTGTGGTCACAAAATGTTTTGCCACATTGTGGCATGTAAAAGTAGCTTATTACCTTTTTGATTCCTGAATAACATTCCACTGTATGGGTATACCAGAATTTGTTTATCCGTTTACTAATTGGTGAATATTTAAGTTGTTTTATGTTTTTTACCATTATGCATAAAACTGCCATGATTATTTGAGTATAAGTCATTTTGTAATCCTATGTTTGCATTTTCTTTGGGTGAAAACCTGGAAGTGAAATTGCCAGGCTGGGCCATGTGATAAGCATATATTTAACTTTTGAAGAAACAGCCCTATTATTTTCTAAAATGGCTATACTCCTCCCCCTTACTAACGGCAATATTTCAGGGTTCCAATTTCCCACATCTTCACTAACACTTGGTATTGTCAGTTTTTAAAATCTTAACTCTTTTGGGGCACCTGGGTAGCTCAGTTGGTTAAGCTTCCAACTTCGGTCATGATCTCATGGTTGTGGGTTCAAGTCCCACACTGGGCTCTGTGCTGACAGCTCAGAGCCTGGAGCTGTTTCAGATTCTGTGTCCCCCTCTCTCTCTGCCCCTCCCCTGCTCATGCTCTCTCTCTCTCTCTCTCTCTCTCTCTCTCTCTCTCAAAAATAAATAAACATTACAAAAATTTTTAATTTTAACTATTTTAGTGGTACATAGTGCATCTCTGCCTGGACTTAATTTGCATTTCCTTGACATTGAACATCTTATGTTTATTGGCTCTTTGTATATCTTCTTATTGAGGTATCATTTCAAGTCCTTTGCCTATTTTTTATTGGGTTATCTTTTTATTATTAAGCTATTTATTATATTTATTATAAGAGTTATGTATACCAGTCTTTTATCAGATACAATTTGCATTGCCCTGTCTATAACTCACCTGTACAATTCTTCTATAGCATCTTGCAAAAAACAAACTTTAATTTTTATAAAAGTCCATTTTTTCCATGCTTTTCTTGACAAAAAGATCTATACTTCTTGCGTCTTGGCCTAAAACGTATTCTGGTACCAATTCTAACATGTGGGAGGATGTTTCCCCCATGCCAACTAGTAATTCTGGGACATTAACTAGTGTCCTTCAACTCAACACAAATCCTACACTATCTACCTGGAAATAGCATCTGATCCCATAGGTTAAGTGCTCAGTCCCATAAAACCGCCTCCTCCTCCCTCTCCCACTTCACATTCCTCCCACTCCAGATTGGAAGTTCCAACAACTCCTGCTTGGGATTCAGACACCACTTTCAAGTCCACTGTTACCTGTCCTTCAGACCAACTGGCTGTAAATCAGAAGTTTCCACAACCTCCTTCTCAGTTTCAGTTAATTTGCTAGAGCAGCTCCCAGAATTTAGAGAAACATTTTACTTACTAGATTACCAGATTATTATCAAAGAATATAAGCCAGGAACAGCAAGTGGAAGAAATGCATAGGGCAAGGTATGTGGGAAGGGGCTCAGAGCTTCCATGCCCTCTCCAGAGGCAGTATTTTTCCCAGATTTCTACATGCTCACCAATACGGAAGCTCTCCAATCCCCATCCTTCTGGGGTTTTAAGGAGGCTTCGTTATCTTGGCATCATTGTCTACATTATTGGCCATTGGCGACTGATACCATTTCTAGCTCTTCTGCCCTTGCAAGGGTCTCATGGTGGGGCTGGAAGTTCCAGCCCTCAAATAACAGGGTTGGTTCTCCCGGCAACCAGCCACGACCCTGAGGTGCTTTCCAAAAGTCACCTCCTTAACATGACAAAAGATACTTTGTTTTCATCAGTTAGGAAAAAATCCAAGGGTTTTAAGAGTTCTGTGCCAGAAGAAGACCAAATGCAAATTATACGTCCCAACATCACTTGGTCTAACTCAGGGTTACAGAGACTTTTCTCCCTCCTATATTTTTGAAGATTTACAGTTTTAGCTTTTACATGTAGGACTTTCAGCTATTTTGTATTAAATTCTGTCTGTACATAATGGTGAAGGCTCATTCTCTCCCCCACCCCCCCCTCGAGTGTTTCCATTTGATCCAGAGCCTTTCCCCTGTTGTATTATCTTGACACTTTTATCAGCTGTGAATAGGTCACGTATGGCCGAAAGTCTATTTTTGGATTATTCTGTTTCACGGATCTGTACGTTTATACTTATGCCAATGCCACGCTGCATTAACTAATGTGGGTTCAAAATTGTTTTAACAAGTAATAATTAACAAAAACTTGCTAGAATTTTTGCTTGCAATTACACTGATTCTATAAATCAATTGGGGATGTCTACCTATCAATTTTAATTACGTTGGCCTGTTTATCTCACTGTTTTGTAGTTTTCAGTGCATGGGTCTTACACATATTTCGTTAAATATATCGCAAGTATTTCCACGGTTTTGATAATATTGCAGATGGCACTTTAAATGCCTTCTCAGTAAATGGATACTTCTTATAGCCTCATACTCATTTAATATAGTATATAAAGAGCTATTTTTCAAATGACTCAGTTGCTCATTTAGAGGTGGAACCTGGCTAAAGAGAGGAATATGAAAGAATTAGATTACTCTTTTTCAAAGTTCAATTTAGTCTTCGATTAGTTCTGTAAAGTTCAATGTGATAAGTAAACTCCATGGAGAGGAACCTGGAATGTGGCATTCCATAGATCTGGATTCAGATACCATTTCAATCATTTACAGGTTGTGTGTCTTTTTTTTTTTTTTAATGTTTATTTTTGAGAGAGAGAGACAGAGAGAGACAGAGCGTGAGTTGGGGAGGGGCAGGGAGAGAGGGAGACAGAGAATCCGAAGCAGTTTCCAGCCTCTGAGCTGTCAGCATAGGGCCTGACTCACAAACCATGAGATCATGACCTGAGCCTAAATCAGACACTTAACGGACTGAGCCACCCAGGCGCCCCAATTGGTTGTATGTCTTTTGGAAAGATGCCTAACATTTCTTTGCCAGCATTTTCTCATCTTTAACATCTAGAAACCTCTGCTTATCATATAGACTTTTTTATGCAGACAAAATGATTTAATGTGTAGAGAGAATTCCTGGCACATGGATACTGAATAAAACATATCATTAATATACAAGGTAAATAAAATTCCAGGATAAGCCTTTAAGATGCATTACATTCAAATCAGTGTGGTTAATGTGACCACAGAAAGTCCATAAGTCAGAGAAAGGAGATTAACCAAGTACCCACTAGATTTTAAGAGAGTTACAGGCTTAAGGCACCTGGGTGGCTCATTCCACTGAGCACCCCTCTCTTGATTTTGGCTCAGGTCATGATCCCAGGGTCATGGGTTCGAGCCCCATGTCAGACCCTGAGTGTGGAGTCTGCTTAAGATTCTTTCTCCCTCTGCCCCTCCCCACTGCTTTCATGAGCTCTCTCTCTGTTAAAAAAAAGAAAAGAGAGAGAGTTGCAGACTTGAACCTTGTAAGAGAATAATATGCTACAATGCATTTTTAAATTTAAGAACTGTATTTATTAATGACCTAGAATGTTCCCAATCTTAAACCTATGTGAAGGATAAAATTTTAATCAAGGATTTGTTTGGTGAGTGACAAATTTCAGCAAAAGGAGTTAGTTGCTGTGACGAGGTATTCAACACTGTATCAGTGCCCTCTTGCCAAGGTCACTGCCAACTATTTGCATGCCAGCTGTATGCTTGGGTGATTGGGCAGGGAGCAATTCCATTATCATGGTATGGATCATGGGAAATAAATTCAGTTTAGAGAATGATGAGAGATAATGAGATTAACTTTGCACACTTGGATTTTGAAATGCCTGTGGAGCCTCCTGGTGGAGCAGGGATTTGGAAAGACTGAGGGACCCACAGAGTGATAGGCCTGGGAGTGTTATGACAAATAGAAATGATACACTGGATTGGATTGATCTGGTAGAAGATTTTTTTTTAATATATATATTTTAGGGGCACCTGGGTGGCTCGGTCAGTTAAGCATCTGACTTTGGCTCAGGTCATGATCTCACAGTTTGTGTGTTCAAGCCCTATGTCAGACTCTGAACCTGACATCTGCTTCAGATTCTGTGCCTCCCTCTCTCTCTGCCCCTCCCCAGCTCACGTGCGCTCTCTCTCTTTCTCTCAAAAATAAACATTAACATAAATTTTAAATAATATATATATTTTTGTAAAAAAAGTAATACCCTTTTTTTGTTGTTTTTGGGCCTTCAACTTTTTTTGGTAACGGCTTTATTGAGATATAATTCACACAGTGTGTAATTTACCCATTTAAAGTGTACAATTCAGTGGTTTTAGTATATTCACCAAGTTGTATAACAATTACACAAGCAATTTTAGAACAATTTATTTACCCACCAAATAAGCCCTCCACCTTTTAAATACCACCCTTCAATCCTTCCCTACCCTGCCTCCATTCTTTCCAGCCCCAGGAAATGCAGTCCTAGGCATTTACTGATCTGTTGCTATACATCTGTGTATGCTAGATATTCCCTATAAATGGAACCATGGAGTCATATAAATTGAATAAATGTGGCCTTTTGTTACTGTTTTCTTTCACTTAGCAGAAGTTTTTAAGGTTCCACCATGTCGTAGCATGTATCTATACTTCATTTCTTTTATATGGCTGAATAATAAAACTTTGGATGAAAATACCACATTTTACACATCCATTTATCAGTTGGTAGATGTTTGTGTTGTTTCTACTTTTTCACTATTAGGAAAAATGCTGCTATGAACATCTGTGTGCAAGTTTTTGTATAGACCTACTTTTTTTTTCAATTCTCTTGGGTAGATACCTAGTAGTGGAATTTCTAGGCTATACAGTAAGTCTATGTTTACTTTTTTGGAAACTCCCAGATTCTTTTCCAAAGAGGCTGCACCATTTTACTTTCCTTCAGCAGTGCATTAGGGTCCAGTTTCTCCACATTCTTGTCAACACTTACTGTCTTTTTGAGTCTAGTCATCTTCGTGGGTGTGAAGTAATATGTCATTGTGGTTTTGGTTGATTTGCATTTCCCTAATCACTAATTCCATTGAACATCTTTTCATGTACTTACTAGCCATTCACATATCTTCTTTGGAGAAATGTCTGTTAATATCCTGTGTCAATTTTTACAATAGATTGTCTTTTTATTATTGAATTGTAAATGTTTTTATAAAAAAACATTCTAGATACAAGTCCCTTATTAGACATATGATTTGCAAATATTTTCTCTCATCCAGTGGATTGTCTTTTCACTTTGTAGTGTCATTTTGAAGCACAAAAGGTTTTCATTTTGACGAAGTCAAATTTATTTTTTTGTTGCTTGTGCTCTTTGTGGTATACTAAGAAACTATTGCCAAATCCAAGATCAAAAAGATTTACCCTTGTTTTCTTCTAAGAGTTAAATAGTTTAGGGGACACCTGGATGACTCAGTTGGTTAAGCATCAGACTTTGGCTCAGGTCATGATGTCACAGTTCAGGATTCAAGCCCTGCATGAGACTTTCTGCTCTCAGCCAGAGCCCGCTTGGGATCTTCTGTCTCCCTCTAGCTCTCTGCCCCTCCCCCACTCTCAAAAATAAACATTAAAAAAAAAGAATTTTAAGAGTTTAAGCTCTCACATTTAGATCTTTGATCTATTTTGTGTTGATCTGTGTATATGGTGTGAGGTAGAACCCAAGTTCATTACCTTGCATGTGGATATCCAGTTGTCCCAGCATAATATGTGAAAAGACTATTCTCCATCATGAGTTGTTTTGAGACCCTTAATGAAAATCAACTGATTTTAAATATGAAGATGTATGTATATTTTATATATATGTGCATATATTTATATTATACATATTAAATATAAATAGAATTATGGACACAGAAATAAATCTTCATCATATTACTGTGTATATTTAAATATACATATACACATAGTTACATATATTTATATATACATATACTATATTTATTCTCATGCCAGTACTACAGTCTTGATTACAGTTGCTTTGAGTAAATTTTGAAATCAGGAAGCAAGAGTTCTCCAACTTTCTTCTTTTTTAAGAAAGTGCATTTTTTTTTTTTTTTTGAGCAGATTCCTTCAACCTTGGTAGTACTAACATTTGGGGCTAGATAATTCTTTGTTGCTCATGGTGGCATGACTGTTAATTAAAAGATGTATAAGGGCAAGAACAAAACATGAAATGAAACTGTCTTTTAAGAAATAGGAGTTACAGAAGCCACATGAGAAGAATGAGTAAAGTAGACCTCTACTAAGGATGATTTCAAGGAGGGGATGTGTGGGGAAAGGTGTAAAAACCTGAATATTGTGAAGAGATATTTAGATTTAATATACTGTGTCACTGGTGACTCTGAAAAGATCAGAATCAGTAAAAAAAAAAAAAAAAAAAAAAAAAAACATAGGAACTGAAGTGTAGGAGATGTTGGACTGAATTATGAGTTGAGTACACAGACATAACAAACAGAGGCTACCTTTTTTGAGATAAGATGGCACTAAAAAGGAAATGTGGAGATGCGGTTGCTTGATATAGAGTCAAGTAAAAGGGTTTGTCGGAATGGAGTCCTTTGGAGCCTAATTGGAGCCTGGAGGAGCAGAGAGGGTCTGGGGAAGAACTGGTGGAGTAAGTTTTGTAGAGGCAGGAGGGCTTGTGAACTAGAGCACTGTGGTGGGATGATCTAAGAGTAGGGAGAGAAGAATAATGAAGATGCAGATAATGATAGTGAACAATACATTTTGAGCACTTATTCTGCTCATGCAGCAGGCCATGAACTAGGTACTATTATTATCTCCATTTTACAGGTGACAGAATGTTAAGTTACTTGCCTGAGCTTGTACAACAACTAAGTATAAGAGCAGGGATTTGAATCCATGCCAGTCTGACTTGAAAGCCTGAATTCCTCACCACTGTCCTCTGCTTTGAGCCTTTATCATCATAGCCTGTCAACTCTCATGGCTACATGCTTCCTATCTCAGCACAGAAAAAAGCGATCGCTAGCCTCCATGTTTCCTCATCTGGGGTATCTATCCTGAATTCAACCAAGATTTTCTACTTTTATAACCACTTTTTATAACCACTTGACCCATACTTGAAACATCCTCTTATCTGTACATCCCCATGCTACCCTGGGGTGAAATAGTCCCTTGGCTACTATCCTTAGTGTTCCTCAGAGAGGTCATGATTATCCTGATCAGTGACTGTGACCCCGTTGACTGAATGCAACATTATCTGCTATAGTTGAAGCAACGACTAGTCACTTACTCTTTTTTTCTTACTTGCAGATACCTATGAAAATGGAAACTATTTCTTGGCAAACTTTATAGCAGCTCAGGTAAGACTATTTTTATTGAATTTTATAAATCCATTCCCAGTCAGCTGCAGGTTAAGCGTTATCAGTTAACTGTATTGAAATAATACTCTGCCTCTTAGTAGGAGGAACTTCCTGCCTTTACATTTATAAATTAGGTCTGTCGATAACTAATATAAGGATAGTCCTTGTTTTGACAATTAGCCAATAAGCCATCATTCTCTAAAAAGATGCTTGTAATTCATATAATGCTGGTTACAAAATGAGTCCTTAAGTGTACAACATGTTTTCTGGGGATGAAACAGCATTTCTTGGCTAATAATATTTTGCAGGATAAATGCTAGATCAGTTATCTATTGCCTAACAATGGTGTGTAACAAACAACCTCAAAACTTCAGCAGTACGTAACAATACATACTTATTTAGCTCATGAGTTTGTAGTGTTCGGAAGTTCTGGTCAGATGTTATGGGCTGGACCTGCCTGATCTTGGCTGGCTCACATGCATCTGCGCTCAGTTGCGGAACTGTTAGGCTACTAGGGTGATCCTGGCTGTGCTCACTCATACCTGTCAGCTGGCTCTTCGATGGCCTAGGATGGCCTTATGGGCAGGTCTGGGCATGACCTTTTCATGACCTCAGAAGAGGGCAAAAACAGTAGTGGAAATGCTTGAGCACTTTTTAAAATCTCCAATTTGCAGCAAGTTGACTACTGTCCTATTAGCGAGGGAGAGTTACATGGCCAAGCTCAAAGCCAAAGGTGGAATAGAACGCCCCATCCAGAGAGAGGGCATTGCCAAAATTACATAGAAAAGGGTATGAATAGGGAAGGGTGAATAATTAGAGAAATTAATACAACCAATCTACCAGGCATGTTAAATGATCATTCTATGTCAGACCTGGAATTTGCTTCTCTATAATTTTTACCTATTTGCATTTAAGGAATAGTATAACACAAATCTATTGTCTTTTATACATAATACTGCTTCAGGGATTTGAAGATGTCCATTGTGTATACTCTCTGTCTTCTCTTGGAATTATACATCTGCAGGCAAACTTCACACTTCTCCTGTTTTGTGCTTCTATGGGTTTCCAGATCTGATTATTCTGTTTCGACCACAATTAGTCTAGATTCCTCTTAAAACATGGTACCCAGGACTGAGAGAATATCTTATTAGAGCTGCATTAGCCAATATGATAGCTACTAGCCACATGTGACCATTGAGCACTAGAAATGTGACCATCTTAACTTGAAATATTTGAAAGATTGTAAAATACCTCATTAATATTTTTATATTGAATAAATGTTAAAAATAATAACATTTGGGATATATTGGGTTAAATAAAATGTATTTTTAAATCAATTTCTCCTATTTCTTCTTACTTTAAAAATATGTGGCTATGAGAACATTAAAAATTACATATATGGCTCACATTGATTTAGAAGCCCTGGATTTTAGTTCTATTTCTACTGCTAACTAGTTATTTAACCTAGGGAAGGCACTTCCCCTGTTTAATATGTGTTTCTTGATGATAAAACGCCTGTAAATAGCTTCTAACTCTAATATTCCATTCTTCTGTTATTCTAAACAAGGGATAAATAAATTTGTATTTCTCTGTGACACTTGATGGAATTTTTTCTAAGGATCAGTGACTTGAAATGAAAGAACGCTTCTAACTTTCCCTGTGGGTAATTATCAGTGGTGTTCAGGGGTGCCTGGGTGGTTCAGTCAGTTAAGCCTCTGACTCTTGATTTGAGCTCAGGTCATGATCTCACGGTTCATGAGTTCGAGTCCCACATTGGGCTCTGTGCTGACAGCACGGAGTCTGCTTGGGATTCTCTGTCTCCCTTTCTCTCTGCCCCTCCCCCCCTGTGCTCGCTCTCTCTCAAAAATAAGTAAATAAACTTAAAAAAAATTACCAATGGTGTGCTGGCTGGTACGGGGTTATGCGGGTGTGGGGCTGATTTGTAGCATTTGCTAATTCCTGTGGTGTAAGTACTCCCACCGTTTTAGCCAATTTCAAGCTATCAACTGGCCTGCAAAATTCTAGGCAACTTACTGGTAGGGTCTCTCGAATCAGTAAGTGCCAACTGGCTTCAGCACACCCATTTACTTCAAGTTCTATCCATTTGTCTTAATTTCCCCTTGATTCTGCTTGTGCAATCAGTCTCAAAGTCTTATTAAATTCTCCATAAAGACAATTGAACATATTTTTTTTTCTTTCTACTGTTGCCAGTTAAGGAGTTTATACCATCATTCTATTGCCACTATCGCCTTGATTTATTGTATAAAATCTTCATTATCCTATCTTACATTGTAACCAGTCTTATTCCTGTTGGCTCAGCACCAGCTACTGTAGCTCTCGCGCTCAATGAATGTGCCTTTCTTCAACGTGTCCCTGCCCCCATTCCCTTTCTCATTTCACCTTTCTAACTCCATCCATCCTTCCAGGCTTCCTGAAGTTCCATGTCCTTCCTAAGTCCTCTCTTGACCACCCTATTCCACAGTGATTTCTCCTTTCTCTCAACACCCATGACAAATATTCACTATGATTTTCTTTTTTTTTTTAATTTAAACTTTAGCTTGTTAACATATAGTGCAATATTGGTTTCAGGAGTAGAATTTAGTGATTCATCACTTAACATATAACACCCAGTGCTCATCCCAACAAGTGCCCTCCTGAATGCCCAATCACCATCTAGCCCACTCCTCACCTACTTCCCTCCATCAACCCTCAGTTTGTTCTCTGTTGTTAAGGGTCTCTTGTGGTTTGTTTCCCTCTCCCTTCTTTTTTTTTTTTTTTTTCATTTAGGCCTTAATCATGCTCTACATTGCCACTTATCTCACATTGGTTTAACCCTTGTGTTGATGCTTAATCAAGTTCATGATTTAGTCAAGTCCCTATATTTGTTGCAAAATGTCCTTACTCTAGGGACTGTTTGCCATAATTCTTTGTTCACCCTGTGTTAACTCACACAGTACAATGCTCAGAGCCCCATCATGATTCCAAACGTACCTATATCATTTAGCTGCTCACTTCACTCCCAGAGCCTGTTTCCTCATCTGTAAAACTGAGATAATGATGCTTTCTTTTCAAGATCCTTATAAGAATTAGTAACAGTATAGGTAAAATAACTTTCATAATGTTGGCATTATCAAATTTGTTGTAGCAGGTACTCAGGAAGTGTTTCTTCATGAGGTGTTTAAGAATTAAAACAGCAAACCAGCACAACAATACTAATTTGAGGTTTCTTAACATTTTGAAGTGAAGTATAGTCTATCAGCAGACGTATTAAGTATTTTTTTCTTTTTACATATTCTTTATAGAACATACTGCAAATCCAAACCATGCACAATAAGTATTTGAGTGACTCAAATCCACTGAAAGTTGGATATATTAAAATCTGGGGGGTAAACTCTACTTATGTGACACAAGTCACTTTTACTTATGACAACAAGCAATTCATGGAGAAGAATTTCAAGAGTGACCCTTACAATCAGGTATGTCTCAAAGGAATATTATCATAAGTTAAATTTATTATTCTGCCAAATTATCACCACTATTATCATTCTTTTATGTGCTTCTATTTGAAAGGCTATAGAGATATGTGCAATAGTATGTTCATGAAAAATTGTGAGTATTGAATCCTGTTGTGAAATGTGCAACATCGGCAGTCTTCCCAATGTAGTCCAGGGATCAATGTTTAGTAGTCTGATGAAATCCTTTCCATGTGTTTCCCAGGAATGGTGCTATGTGTTAAGTAAAGTTAGCCTCTCGGGCTAGCATCACAAAATTTATTTGCTTCTGTGACAGAGGCTAAAACAAAAGAAGAGTGATCGCATAAAAATTGTTGGAGATTTTCTCCCTTCTTCCTGAAATTACTCCCAGGGAAATCAACCCCTGGTCAAATTGACAGATCTTGAGGTTGGTGAAAATTGGCAGTAAACTGTGGTCATCATCAAAGTGAATATGTCCCACCTGTGATGTGAGGTAAAATTATTTGGTTAACAAAACGGAGTGACATAAATAGCAGATACTACTAGACCCTCTAGCAGGGTCTGCTGTAGGAGATGCCTATGTGGAAGACAAATTACCAGCAGAGGTGTACCAAGAGTAACCACAGAGGGAAAGGTATCCCACGTTAGAACACTAGACCTGTCCTAAGTATGAACTAGTGACTCTTAGGTGGGATCATTCAGAAGGGAAAATAGGTAAGTATAATTCCTGTTTTCCAAGCAGTGAAAGAGTGACCTGCTAATATCTGGATTTTGGAAAACGCCCCTCTGAACACTCAGATAGCTTCTCTCTCTCTAGTCCTTTCTAATTATCTACTTCAACACATTTTTCCTGGACTATTGTGTTCAAGACCAGCCTGGTTAAGACTGATGCAGAAAATTTCTCAACACCTTCTTTTTAGGAAACTTAGTAGCATATCAGATGCCTATTATATGCCAGGCACTTATACTCAGCATTGGGGATGGTGAAACATGAAACCAGCCTGCCTTGGGGAAAGTTAAAATCTAGTGGCAAAGCAATGAGATTTTAATACATGTTGGTTTTTATCAAAGCCTCGAATACTTGAAAGCAATGTGGTTTGGCCTGATGAAGTGGAAAGACACAGATTTCCAGCACAGGGATCATGTACACAACACATCCTTCTGTTTATCTCTCTGGAATCAGTGACCTGGAAAGGAATCTATATCCTTTTATTACTCTCTGGAAAAAGAATGAATACATCTGTTTTTGTTAAATTATAATTTGAAATATGCCTTAAATATAATGTTTAAGTAGTTCTGAAACACCAACTTTATCTCTTATTTTCTGGCAGATACTAACAATTCAATTGACTGACAAGATTATCAACCTGGAAAAACTAACTGAGGTTACCTGGATATACGGTGGCCCTATAATTTCTACTACATCTATGACAAGTACCTTCCCAACAGAGTCTCTACATCCTTCTACAGTTACGACTAAGGCTACCACTTTTGAAACTGTTATCACTAGTTCTGCGAGTACTACTATGACTCTTCCTATCACAACCACTCCTTTCCCAACAAGTACTATGGAAGATACAACAAATACTACTATTACTAATAGCCCTACACCATCCTCTACAAGTACCCCTACTGCTAGCACTAGTACTCTTCCTATCACAACCACTCCTTTCTCAATAAGTACTATTGAAATGACAACTAGTACTACCAGTTCTGATCCCACTACACCATCCTCTACAAGTACCTCTGCTCCTAGTCCTAGTACTCTGCCGATCACAACCACTCCTTTCCCAACAAGTACTATTGAAGTGACAACAAGTACTGCTGGTCCTGATACCCCTACACCTGCCGCTACAAGTGCTACTACTAGTATTAGTACTCTTATCACAACGACTCCTTTCCCAACAAGTACTATTGAAGTGACAACTAGTACCGCTGGTGCTGATACCACTACACCTGCTGCTACAAGTACTACTACTAGTAGTAGTCCTAGTACTCTTCCTGTCACAACCACTCCTTTCCCAACAAGTACTATGGAAGGTACAACAAGTACTACTATTACTAATAGCACTACACCATCCTCTACAAGTACCCCTACTGCTAGCACTAGTACTCTGCTGATCACAACCACTCCTTTCGCAACAAGTACTATTGAAGTGACAACAAGTACTGCTGGTCCTGATACCCCTACACCTGCCGCTACAAGTGCTACTACTAGTATTAGTACTCTTATCACAACCACTCCTTTCCCAACAAGTACTATTGAAGTGACAACTAGTACCGCTGGTGCTGATACCACTACACCTGCTGCTACAAGTACTACTACTAGTAGTAGTCCTAGTACTCTTCCTGTCACAACCACTCCTTTCCCAACAAGTACTATGGAAGGTACAACACGTACTACTATTACTAATAGCACTACACCATCCTCTACAAGTACCCCTACTGCTAGCACTAGTACTCTGCCGATCACAACCACTCCTTTCGCAACAAGTACTATTGAAGGGACAACTAGTACTGCTGGTGCTGATACCACCACACCTGCCCCTACAAGCGCTACTACTAGTACTAGTACTCTGCCTATCACAACCACTCCTTTCCCAACAAGTACTATTGAAGTGACAACTAGTACTGCTGGTCCTGATACCCCTACACCTGCTGCTACAAGTACTACTACTAGTAGTAGTACTAATACTCTTCCTGTCACAACCACTCCTTTCCCAACAAGTACTATTGAAGTGACAAGTACTACCAGTTCTGATGCCACTACACCATCCTCTACAAGTACCCCTACTGCTAGCACTAGTACTAGTCCTTTGCAAACAAGTACTATTGAAAGTACCACTCCTTTGCAAACAAGTACTATTGAACTTACAACTAGTACTACTATTACTAATACCATTACACCTTCCCCTACAAGTACTATTTCTAATACTACGCTTCCTATTACAACCACTCCTTTCCCAACAAGTGCTAGTGAAGCTACAACTAGTACTTCTGGACCTGATACCACTACACCTGCCCCTCTAACTATGAATGCTAGCACTAGTACTCTTCTTATCACAACCACTGCTTTCCCAGCAAGTACTATTGAATTTACAACCAGTACTACATATCCTGATACCACGACACCCACCCCTACAAGTATGACTGCTAGTACTACTCCTCTTCCTATCACTCCCACTCCTTTCCCAACAAGTATTACTGAAGCTACAGCTAATGCTACCTATTCTCATGTCACTATACCATCCTCTACAAGTATTCCTACTGCTAACACTAGTACTCTTCCTGTCACAACCACTCCATTCCCAACAAGTACTATTGAACTTACAACTAGTACTATTATTCCTAATACCACTACACCGTCCCCTACAAGTACCACTGCTAGCACTAGTACTCTTCCTGTCACAACCACTCCTTTCCCAACAAGTACTACTGAAGTTACCACTAGTACTACCCATCCTGATACCACTACACCTTCCCCTACAACTACGGCTAATGCTACTACTACTCTTCCCATTGCAACAGCTCTTTTCCCTACAAGTACTATTGAAGTTACAACTAGTACTACTATTCCTGATACCACTATACCATCTGCTACCAGTACTACTGCTAATACTAGTAGTATTCATCCTATCACAACCACCCCCTTCCCAACAAATACTACTGATGCTAGCACCAATACTAGTGTTCTTATTACCGCTACTCTTTCCCCAATAAGTACCGATACCACTACCATTAATAATAGTGTTTTAATTACACCCACTGCTTCTCCTATGAATGCGGGTGCTAATACTACTAACAACAGTTTTCCTATTACGACTCCTTTTTCTGTAAGTACTTATGATACAAACACTGCTATTGCTATGGTAATGACTTCTTTTACAAGTACTGATGTTGCTAGCGCTGGCAACCACACTCCTATTACCAGTTCTCCTTCCCTTATGATATCCGGTGGGAATAGCACTAGCATTACTATTCCTACAACGTCTACTCCTTCTTCTACAGATATTTATTCTCCTAGCACTAGTGTAATAGCTAATACCACCACCAACACTGTAAACGGTACAGGGCATGCAGTAAATATTACTGATGCAGATAACTCTAACAGTGTTCCATATAACACTACCCATGTTTCTATTCCAAATGCTACAATGGCCTCAGACACATTAATGACTGTTCTTCTAGACACAGCAGCTCACAATCAGGTAACAGCCAACTCTGCAGTTAGTTATTTACATATTGTTGCAACTAATGCTACCACAGATAGTACAAATATTACCATATATGCTTTAAACACTACCATTCTTGATAGAACAACAATGGATGCTTCTACTCCTGTATCTACCTACATTGCAAACACCGTAAATGCTACTCTAGTTCCATGATTACTACTTGAAGCAGGACAGTTACTATGGACATCTCTTTAAAAAAACTATTACAGGGGCACCTGGGTGGTTCACCTGGCTAAGAGTCTGACTCTTGATTTCAGCCTAGGTCATGATCTCACATTTCATGAGATCAAGCCCTGCACTGGGCTCTGCGCTGACAGTGTGGAGCCTGCTTAGGATTCTCTCTCTCTCCCCCTTTCTCTCTGCCACTCCCCAACTCTTACATGTGCACACACACACACACACACACACACACACTCTCTCCAAATAAATACATAAACTTGAAAAAAACAAGTATTACAGATATAAAAAATGAATGAACAGATACATGATCTTATGCTACGTAAGTTTTCACAAATGTTAACATTAGCTTTTACACATATGGCTATTCTGAGCACTGTAAACTTTGCAGATACGTCTAAAGATGTATCCATGACTACTTTTATAAGTGTAATTAAAGAAGGCATGGATATTTCTTTTGCAGCCAGAATATATACTCCTATTTTGAAAATTATAACTCCTGTAGTCCCAGCAATTAAACTGTAGATACGTTATACATCTTTGCTAGAGACTTCATAGATAATTTTGGTAGCTCAGATAATACCATATTAGGCTCTGTAAATACTATTGTTTTAGGTGTAGTTATTGAAGTAACCTAACTTATTCTTGGGTTACAAGACATGATACCATAACTGACAGCACTGGTGATATGGGGCACTCACATGGCCAATAAAGCAACAGTTATTAATATCATAGTAGATTATTTAATTAGCAATGTTAAAAAATAATGCTTTATTTTCTTAGGGACTTTCCCACATACCATGGCTACCAATATAGCAATTCACTATTACACATCTTGAAAGTATTATTGCTTCTAAAGCAATCCTACATCCTAGCTATAACTATGCAGATAGATATGGAAAGTGCTATCATTATAGATCTTGTACATACTTTGACTCCAGGAACTAAAATAATTACATTAAAAATATGATTACTTTTGGGGCGCCTTGGTGGCTCAGTCTGTTAAGCGTCCGACTTCAGCCCAGGTCACGATCTCGCGGTCCGTGAGTTTGAGCCCCGCGTCGGGCTCTGGGCTGATGGCTCAGAGCCTGGAGCCTGCTTCCGATTCTGTCTCCCTCTCTCTCTGCCCCTCCCCCGTTCATGCTCTGTCTCTCTCTGTCTCAAAAATAAATAAACGTTAAAAAAAAAAATTTAAAAAAATATGATTACTTTTACTACTATAGGAAATAAAATTGTGATTATAGATGTTAAAAACATAACTTCCTAAACTTTGCAACCACTGCTTCCATAAGTGCTACTGATAGTCTTACTACAAATTTGAGAAGTACTTTTATGTGCAGATATTAAAAGTACTTCCAGGTAATTACAGTTCATCTTAGGAGATCATTTTAGGCCCTTGATGTTACCCTGAATGGCTGGATTCACTTACAAGTCTCTAACTCTTCTGTAGACCAGAAATCACGCAGATGGAGATGGATACTTAAAGATATGGCATAGGAGAGATAGTCTCTGCCCTGGGGTCAGAGTTCTTGTTTACTTTTTCTCTTACCTACCAGCTTTTCCATTATTATTCCACCATGAAGACTCTTCCTCTGTGTTAGGACTTTCAGCATGTTCTTGGTCTTTCATATCCAAATTTACTATTTTTCCCTTGGTCTGTTACTTTCTTAGATTAGCCAGACCCCATAAAGAGACTCATAGTCATAACTGAATATGGCCAGTTGAATGCTATTGAAGGCTTAACCCTAGACAGTATTCTCAAAATGTAGTTTGGGTGCCCATGGGAGGCCACAGAACTCTTTCTGGGGTTCACAAGGCCAAATCTATCTTCATAATACTACACCATTAATTTCCTTTTTCACTCTCATTCTCTGTTAATATACAGTGGCATTTTCCAGAGACTTTATGCTGTGTGCTGTCACAGTAGATGAATATAGAAACAGACACAAGAATCTAGCTGTCTCGATTAAGATAGACATTAAACAGATTTACAAAATATCATTCTTTTCACTATTTTATGCTTTGAAATATAGCTGTTTTTCATAAAAATGCATTACTTATGTTAACATGTAATTGATACATTGTATTCTTGATGGATGAAAAAATAAATATTTCACAAAGTATTTTACAAATGACTCCATTTTAATTTCAAATGCAGTACATGTTAGCAAATATAAGCCACCTAAACCAAGCATAAGGTCTTCATTAAATTTGAACATAAAGGGGTTGTGAGACCAAAGAGTTGAGGATCACTTCCATAGGGCCACAATGGCCTGGATCCACTCTCGGGTCCAGGTCAAATACATTGAACTTCCCCAGCACTCAAAAACTCCAGCATCTGCGACTTGAGGTTCTAACCACACATGAATGTCTACCCCCTACTGCACACCTATCTGTGTAGCCTTCTGATCTAGCACCACACCTGTACTGTTGTCTGGCTGGCCTGACAGAGTTCCACATGAGGGGCACAGATTCCTCAGTTAGTTGCATTTGCCTTTTGAAGTCTTCCCACAAGCTGTGGCCTTCTGAATACAGTTGATAGATCTTCTACCAGGGTATGTATGCCTCTTAATTTGATCTTTCAACTCCAAACAAAACAAAACTCATAATTCCAAACTGTACTAATGGCCTTGGTCATAGACTCCCTCACTTGTTTCTTTACCAAGGGAGCTTCAGTGCACTTATCTGGTGGGCACCACAAACCCTGATATGGGACAAAGTGTTCTGTGTCCTAAGACACATGGGAGTCCTGCTGCCAACCCACCACACTGAAGCAGATTAGTTGGCCAAAGGCTTCACCTAAAACACTTGGGATTTGGAAAACCGAGGATAAATTTGTTGAAACAACCATTGTTCTTTAGTTACTAAAATTCATTCCCTTTGTATAGAAATCAACCATAAGTGAAAATTTGGGATCTTGTAAAGGTAAGTACTCCTGAAAAAAAGAGCAACAACAACAAAACAACAACAAACAGAACAGGAAAAAGGAAACCTGGACTTCAGAAGTTTGAAGGAACTTGAGAACTGAAACTTGAGAGTCTAGGCACAAGATATGATCCTGGAACCAAGTTGAGAACACCTGGAAAGAGAAGAGATAAAAGCAAGTGTCAGCTTGCTCCTTCTGGGTCTTGAGCTTAGCTGGACCCTGTGCTTCTGTCAGACCCTAACATGGATGATACACCCCATTGGGCCAGCTCTAAGAACACCACCTGCTACGAGGTTGCTGCAGCGGCTATGGCTATAGGTAGACATGTCTTCCCTTGCCTCAGTTTCCTCGTCTGTAAGATGGAGGAAACATCAGAACTGCAATGTACATGTAAATGCATTTTCAGTCTGTAGAATGCCATGCAAATTTTATTGTTAATCCACTGAGTGTCCTTATGTCTATTTACACTTTTCTGTTCTTCTTCCCCTATGTATCTTCCTGATACATAGCAGTTTTTCCTTTGAGCTGGTACTTTGTAATAAGGCTATTCTGAGTCTCTTTTTTCAAATGTTTTCAAATGCTTCACTGCTAAATTAAATAATGCCCATCTTTTCCTCACTTTATAAAATAAATAGATACAACTATCCCAGTTTTATGTTATTTTTCTATATTTTTCTTAAACTTTTTATACTTGCTGCTATTCGTATGTTTCCCTCTAGAAAGAACAAAATATATGAACAAAACCAGACAAGAAAACTTTTGAAATCGCCAGTAGAGTTCATGTGCAGTGTGTATGTGTATCTTGTGTGTGTGTGTGTGTGCGTGTGCGTGTGCGTGTATTTTCATGCACGTTATCTTACATAGCAAACATCATATTTTCTGCTGGTAAAATTTTCTCTGGTTTGTATAATGAACTTTAACATATCAGTGTTTCTTCAGGCTCTTCAAAGAGCACTGTTATTTGATGGTGATTCACTGAATAAATGTGAGCACTATTGCTTGGAGAGGCTTTGGTTTATCTCCTATTCTGGCAGTGAGATATTGAGTTGCACGATGTTTTCCCCAAAATGACTTATGTTTAGTCTCTGCACTGAGGTGTGGACAGGGTGATCATTGTCTCTCAACTTATCTGCATGTGCTTATACTTCTATTCACTTAGGTTTTGTCTAAATAGGATATAAATGTTGAGCTGTTCATTGAAATAAAGCATACACATTTTTACAGTCACACCACAGTGAATGGGATGTGAGGTGAGATGGGGTTGGCACCGTGCTGGGAGGAGAAGAAACAATTCTCCATAGCTGGAGGCACTTTGATGGCACCTGGTGATGGAAAAACCTCAGAGAAGGTGATCTCAAACCGGACAGACACTGATTCATTTGGGCACAAGATGTTTAGAGATCTTTGGGAAACTGCTTTTACCCACAGCTGGAAGTGTTATCATATGTTAATTTCAAGAATAATACAAAATATTCTAATTTCAAATTAGATAAGATTATTTTTTGCATTTTATAAAGCATCTGTATTCTTATTTTTTAAATTTATTTTTAATTTGCATCCAAGTTAGTTACCATATAGTGAAATAATGATTATTAGGAATAGATTCCAGTGATTCATCCCCTGTGTATAACACCCAGTGCTCATCCAAACAAGTGTCCTCCTTAATGCCCCTTGCCCATTTAGCCCATCCCTCCACCCACAGTGTCTCCAGCAACCCTCAGTTTGTTCTCTGTATTTGAGAGTCTCTTATGTTTTGTCCCCCTCCCTGTTTTTATATCATTTTTGTTTCCCTTCCCCTATGTTCATCTTCTTTGTGTTTTAAATTCCACATATAAGCGAAGTCATACGATATTTGTCTTTCTCTGACTGACTAATTTCACTTAGCACAATACCCTCTAGTTCCATCCACGTTGCTGCAAATGGCAAGATTTCATTCTTTTTGATTGCCGAGTAATACTCCATTGTATATATATACACCACATCTTCTTTATCCATTCATCCATCGGTGGACATTTGGGCTCTTTCCATACTTTGGCTATTGCAATTTAGACAAGATTATATTTTTCTTTCTGGTAAATTAAAATTTATAATTATAACATATCCTATGACCTTTATGAAGATATATATTTCTAATTCCAGCTTGAGGAAAATTTAGTCTTTTATTGGATTATTTAAATAGATGGTTAGTCAGATACAGAGTTGATAATATAGATGACAGGCTATGTTATGGATGTAACACAAGCTTATTTCCCAATATATGCCCAAATGAAAGCACACCTGAGTTGGAACAGACTTTAGGGATTATGTAGTTTAAAACTGTTACATCCTAAAATTTCCTCTAAACCGTATCTTTCCAGTCTTCATGAGCATCTGACTAAATGCTTTCTTGAAGGGTTGCCCATTCAATTATTGGGCAGTATTAATTTTTAAAACATTTTTCCTGGTACAAAGATGAATTTTGGCTCCTCAGAGATGATTTCATGAGCTTTAATTTCACATCCTAAACCATGTCTACGATAACCTTCCATTTTTTTTGATGGAGGCTACTATTTTCCTATTAATCACCTAGATCAGAGCTCCTTATTTCTCAAACATCACTCTCATGACCTGTAGTTTTATGAAAAGTCCTGCTTATTTTTATTTAAATGCCACCCTTTTCTGGCTATTTAAATAATTGTCTATAAAATTCTAGTGATTTGCAGCTCCAAGAAACATGTGTTATTACTCACTTATTATTTGTTGTGTTATGCACAATAGCTGTAATTAATCCAAACAAATACTATAGCTTGCAGGCTGGAAGTTCTCTGCTCAGAGTAGCCAAAAACTCTTGTTTAGAAAAAACTTGACACTTTTCTAAATTGATTTTTTTTCCAGGTTACTCTCTATGTGCTGTTTGTTTGTTTGTTCATTTGTAACATTTCCTTGATATTTCATGCTGTCTCTCTATAGTTCTTGGGCTGGTTTCTTGTTTTAAATTGACTCCCTAATTTTGAAATGAGTTTGGAGAAAAGCTGCAAGAACAATATGAATAACTCCAGTGTAATCTTCACCCAGATTTCCCAAACATTATCCTTAGATTATGAATTATTTACCATATCTACTTTCTCTCTGTCTTCCTTTCCCTCTTTCTCACACACATGTATAGAATTTGAGAGTTTGTAAACAAGATGTCTCATCGGAACAAAATGCTTTAGTGCATATTTCCTAAAACACAGGAACATATCCTTACATAACCACAATATAACCAGCCAAATCATGAAATTAACGTTCATGTAATACTAACACCTAATGCACAGACACCAGTAAAATTTCACCAATCATCCCAATAATGCTTTTTAAGAACAAAACAAAACAACAACGATGACAACAGTAACAGTAAAGAATTTGGCCCAGGAGTGCATATTGCATGTTGCATTGGCCTGTTTCATTGGATTTTTGTTTGCTGCTTAAGTGTCTCCATGCTGAAACTATTCCTCAGTCCCTCTTTTTCATTCATGATTTTGACATTTTAAATTTTTTTTTCAACGTTTATTTATTTTTGGGACAGAGAGAGACAGAGCATGAACGGGGGAGGGGCAGAGAGAGAGGGAGACACAGAATCGGAAACAGGCTCCAGGCTCTGAGCCATCAGCCCAGAGCCCGACGCGGGGCTCGAACTCACGGACCGCGAGATCGTGACCTGGCTGAAGTCGGACGCTCAACCGACTGCGCCACCCAGGCGCCCCCATGATTTGGACATTTTAAAGATAACACACCAGCTCTTTGTAGAATATCCCTCATTTTAGGTTTGTCTAATATTTCGTGTGATTGCAATGATGTTGTACATTTGAGGCAGAAATAACACAGAAGTGATGCTGTGTCCCTCTTGGTGCACACATCAGGAAGTATGGGATGCCTATTTGTCCATTACTGGCAATGTTACTTTGGCTGAGGTGGTGTCTGCCAGGTTTCTCCACAGTAGTTGCTTTTTTTTCTCATAGTAAATAATAAATATATTGTAAGGAGATACTTTGAGGCTATATGGCTATCTGCTTCCTCTTTTATATGTTTGGCCACCTGTTGATGAGTCTGGCCTGAATCAATTACTACTGAGTTTGTCAAGTGGTGATGTTCCTTTTTTTAATGTTTATATATTTTGAGATAATAAAATAAATTACAAAGTAAATAAATGTTTATTTTGAGAGAGAGAGAGTGGGAGTGGGGGAG
The DNA here is from genome assembly GCF_028749965.1 of Puma concolor. NCBI lineage: Eukaryota > Metazoa > Chordata > Mammalia > Carnivora > Felidae > Puma > Puma concolor. The sequence goes on along the minus strand of NC_141668.1, from coordinate 13,213,586 downwards.
GGGCAGAGAGAGAAAGAGAGAGAGAATCCCAAGCAGGCTCTGCGCTGTTAGCTCAGAGCCCAGTGTGGGGCTCAATCCCACAAAGTGTGAGATTGTGACCCAAGCCAAAATCAAGAGTCGGACCCTAAACCGACTGAGCCACCCAGGCACCCCTCAAATGGTGATATTCTTTAACATTCCTTCTACATTTGTTACTTGGTATTATAAAGGCTCTTCTTTCTTTACTATTTATTTTTTGAGTAACTCTTGGTAAATTGCCACTTCCCAGAGCCCCGCTAAATGTGCCCCTATTCTGAGATCCCCACATAGTCTAACAATCCAGCAATGAAAACTCTAACTCCTAGAAATCAGGGGGCTTCCAGTGCCCTTCTTTACGGGGCCACTCTGATCGGTGAGTGCCTGTGCAATGGCTTAAGTGTATAAAGCTGGAATGTGATTCCTGCCTGTCCAAGAAATGGACAAATCAAGGGCAGTTTAACTAGTTCAGGGGTCCTCAGTCTTGGATCCATATTGGAAACACCTGGAGAGTTCCATAATTGACTAATGCCTGGACTCCTTGCCCATCACCCAGTTAATTCTAATATGGAGTCAAGACTGGGAGCCACTGTGTTAGTGGAGTAGTGAGGTGGGGGAGATTTCCTGTTTAGTCTCAGCTGACTCAGAAGTACCAGGAATTTGGACACTAATGAGAATTCTAGCCAACAGGAAAAAGAAACTCAGTGATCAGTTTCCCAAAGGAGAGAGAGAGACAGAGAGGGACAAAGAGAAGAAGGGAGGAGAAAGAGGAAGAAGGAGAAAGAGGGAAAAGGAGAGAAGAGAAGGGAAGAAGGAGCAAAGAATGTGATAAAATATAGGCAATGGATAATGCTAGGTAAAAGGTATAGGAGAATTCTTTCAACTTTTCTATTAATTAGAAATTGTATCAAAATATTCAACAAGAAAGACCAGAGCCACTGTAAACATTAACCTATGGTTCCTCCTCTCCTCACAAAACCACAGAAAAAAATAATGAGGGAATAAATTCTTATTTACTCTCCACATTTAATATGGGGTTTTGAGTAGAGGTGAGGTGGAAAAGGAGGTCTGACCTGACCTTAGAGACCCTTCAGGGATGAGAGATGACAGGCCCAAGTGACGCAATGTTGAGAAAGTTGGGGTCTTTCCCTTTCCACCTCAGTGCAGAGCATCTTCCTCCTACGGTGTGTCATTAGACCATCAACAAACTGCAGTCACAAAGCACATGGATTGGAAAAAAGCCTTGATGTATCTAATCAAGTCCCTACCCTAAGTATGAAGGTTTTAAAACATTTCTCCAGAAATATTGGTCCGAGCGCTCTAATATATAATGGAATATATATATATATTATATATATATAATATATATATAATATGTATAATGGAATGCATCCCTTTTAACTATAGATATAACTATAGTTATAAGTATAACTATAGTTATAATATAGTTATAACTATAACTATAATCTATAACTATAGATTTAACTATAATATATATAATATATATAATGGAATGCATCCCTTTTAACTATAGAAATCATTCTCTGTAGTGCTGGAGCCCAGCACTTGGGGGAGGAATGCTCAGTGGCACTGGGGAAAGGTCAGAGGTGGATAGTTGAGCCCACGGGGAAAATGGCCATTGAGATGCTTGTAGAAACTTAAGAACAGACCCAAAAGGGCAGAGAGGGTGCCTTTCCCATTTTCCATTCATTTCAGTAGCTCCTGTTCTAACCTGATGTCAAGCACACAGATGGTGCTCAGGGAATATGTGCATGATCACAAAATGCTGAAGTCAGGAGATGGGGAGAAAAGTAAAACAAAAGAAGGAAGGCTAAATAGGAACAAGAAATTCAAAGAAGCACAAAAGAAAGCAGAGGTGCCTGGGAACTGCACTGGGCCACGAGCTGGGCAAAGGGAGCCAGTGGGAGATTCTGGCTCAGAACGTTGGGGTAGTTGCCCAGCTGGCTTGAACCTGTCAAAGTAGACCTGAGGGTTGGCTTCTGAAACCCAGCCAGAAGCGGTGCTTGGTTTTTGTTTTAACCTAGAAGATTGGGGTTGAAAGAATTTGCTTGGGAGCCTTGGAGTAATACAGATTGGAATAGAAATGTCAGATTTGACAAAACAAGGAGAAAAGTGGCCTAGTTGTTCTGTGTTTTTATCTATACCTCATCTTTATCTGTGTGTTCCCTCATGCTGTGGCAAGTCATTTGTGTACTTCACACAGCTACCAAATGGCATCAACCATGTTTTAGAATCAAAAGGAAATCCTTCATTTCCCTTGGATGGTGGGACCACAGAGATACTCAACAGTGAACTCACACAGCCCTCTGCTTCTGGTGAGCCTAGTTTTTTCCATAATCATAAACTTTGACAATTCTTTTTGATTTAAGGACACCAACTCCCTCTGCTCACACATCATGAGGCCCAGAAGCGACCCCAAGCATAGAAAATGTCCAGTACTGAGATTGCAGGAACAGAATGTGAACACTGAATATTCTGCATAATCTTAGGATGGAGCCTCCAGAATTCTCCAGAAGAAGTGACAGTAAAGGTAACGGGCTCGTTATCGCGCATACACCTCACCAATCCCAGAGGTTGCTGTGCCAGGAAGCAGGGCTATAATGTGAGATCAAGACTTGGCTCTTCGAGCAGTAGTCAACAATTTATGCAGGCCAGATCCCTGGTTTCTCAGGGATTAAGATCCCTCTAAACACACTGGGATAGCCAGAGTAGGGGTCCCTTCCAGAGCACATGAACAAAGAACAAGGCAATTCCTATTGTAGCATGGTGACTTTAAATCTCAAAGGACACGGTTCTACAGAGATTATTCTTAAGCTTAGAAGACAGAAATGTCCCCAGAAGCTCAGAGCAGCCACCACCAATAAACCTTTCCTGTCAACCGTGGTTCCAAATTGCAGTCTGACTCCACAAACCATTTGTGCCTACTCCCTTCTGTGTCCATGTGAACCTTTTTGACATGCCCTGGGCTCCAGAGCTAAGGACTACTCCTCTCCTCCTTGGCCTTGACCTCTTTTCAGAGCCCAATTCAGCCTTCCTGGTTAGTTAGGCTCTTGACACCTAGCAATCTGAGTGTTGACAATGTGACATTTGGTGGGATAAAGATCAACTGATAATAGAGGCACAAGTGAGGAGAGCAAGGACTGCATTAGATGTTGCATTTGGGACAACCAGGTCCTTAAATGTCCTCCAGGTGCTTTATACTGAGCCATTCAAGAGACCTCCCAGCTGCCTCTCCTGGACCAAAGTCTCAAAGGAAGGAGATGGCAACAGGAAGCAAGTTCAGTTCTATTTAATCTGATGTCTTGAGTTTTGTCCCTTATAAACAGAGCCTCTCCCTTTCCCACCAATCATACATGTGGCTTCCTGCCTCTGACTCATAGGGAAGGTGAGGCAAAAAATGCCATAAGAAAAGAGAAACAGGAGCCCTCTTTAGGGTCAGCATGGGTAGAGGAGGGTTTACAGGGCTCTCCCTCTGCATTCAAGCTCCCACCTCCCCAAATGGTATCCCCTTGGGTAAGCTGGAGCATCAAACCTCAGAGAGTGGTGCACACCCAGCCTTGAATCCTTACTTTGTCAGAAAACATATGGTCTCAAATATGGACCTTTTTGGTCCCCAAAAGGATGAATTGTATCCCTAGGCATGGAAGAGTCTTTACAGAATAAGTGCAATCCCCAGGCCCACGATGTCCTCAGGCCTGGGTCATGGGAAGGGGCAACAGATGGGGGGCTTTGGAGAGCCCAAGCAAAGCAGAATTTCTGTATTTGGTAATAAGGGGAGGGCTGAGCAGAGAGGAACCTGAGTATTTGACATAAGGAGATAGTATCAGACTCCAACCTGCAGGGTGGCAAGAAGCCAAGAAAGAGCCCCCTGCCCAAATAAGAGGGCAGCCAGAGGGAGGCACCTCAGGGTAGCAGTGCTGGAGCCTGAGAGGGCAATTGGTGCAGCCCTGTAGCCTGCAGGGGTTTTGTCCTGGGGCTCCACTTTGCCTCCGGAGGACTCCAAGCAGGGTCCCCGAGGAGCACGGATAATTTCTGGAATCCAGCCTGTTGTGTTTTCCACTACCTCCTGTAGGAGAAGGAAAATGGGGGGAAATGGGTAAGGGCAGAAGCTTCTCCCACCCTCATTTCCTTTCTTCTGCACTTACTTAGTGATCCCCAGTCCTTGCAGCCTCACAAACCAACTGGGATATTCCAACAACCCCACAATCCAGAACAGCACCAGCCCATCTCTCTGCTCCCCAGCCCTTGCTTCCCTGACCCAGTGTTCTTACCACTGCCATTCACCTACCTCCTTCTTTCTTTTCCTGGCTTTGTCCAACACCATTCCACCCCCCTCCATCCCTAACCCTGAGAGGGTGGTGTCTCTTGGAACACTCACATCAATGGTCTTTATTATCACTGTCTGCTGGGCCTCCTTGCAGGCTTTCTCAGCCTTCTTAATGTTCTCTGGGGTCCATTCAACATTGTTCATGGCCATCATGCCCTCCATGGAACTGCCATGGGCAAGGGGAACACACAATAAGATAGGGTCAACTTAAAGCTTTGACAAAATAGCCTCACTTTTGTTAGCATAATTTCTAGGTCAGCATAAACCAAAAAGAATGCCTCACGATTTAATATGACCACGATGAATTTGGCAGAAGGAAAAATATCAAAACTCAGAGATGAGCATTTTTAAGTGAAAAAGAGAAACTCTTGACTCTTTAAAAAGTGGTTCTTAATCTGAGGGCCATGAAGTTCAAGAAAGTCGATGGAGTGACTTCAGGGAACCTATAAATGCCCTGAAATAGTATGTGAAATGTGTGTGTCTGCACAGATGTGCATTTTCCTTGGAAAGGATGATCAGAACTTTCATTAGAATCTCAGAGACAACCCTTACCCCTAAATAATTAGGGGTCACTACTTGAAAGTAAACAGTCTTTGACTGTCAGGTAGCGCATGAGAAAAAGGCAAAGAATTTGTACATAAGTGATCTAACTTTTAGAGGTCAGTTCTTATCTGCTTTTCTGAATGACCTCACTAATATGGAAAAATCTTCTATCTTCCATCAGAGCTGCAAGAGTCAGACGCTGACAGAAGCAGGCATTAAGAAGGCAGGGGCTAACCAGGGAGCCTGCTGAAGAATCCTAACTCACTAGTGTAGGGGGTAGTAGGTGGTCTTCCTTTTCCTCCTTCCTCGTCCTCCCCAAGACCCCTCCCACACACAACTGAAGGTCTTATCTTCCAGGATGACTCACTCTGATACCTCCTCCCCCAGCTCATGGGCCACGTGGATGATGTCAGGGTACCCCACGCAGCTGGAGATGTTGTTTCGGGGATAGTAGAAGAGGAAGATGAGGCACATCTCATTAATGGTGCTGGGACCCCCCTGGAGAAGAAAAGAGAGCCAGAAATGGAACAGAAAGATACAAAGGCAAGCAGAGAGAAGGGAACAAGGCAGGCAGAAAATAGGTTATGTGTCATTCTACCAATGATTCTGTTTTCCTTTTCCCTTAGCCTGCAACGAGCTCACTGAGTGTTAATTACTACTTCTTAGCTACCCTTTCCTTTCCTGATTGGTGGGCATTCATTGATGTTATTTTCAAAGAAATATGCCATATATCTGCCCTATCCACTACATTTCCACAGCCACTGCTCTGCTTTGAGAAGATGGTTGAGAAGATGAGAGAAGATACTGAGTTTCCCAAAAAAAGCCACTCCCTTCTGAGCTCTCCATCTCTATGTGTCTAAAGCAAGACCCATCCAAATATATCACATGTTCAGTTCACTGTAGTAGGACCTTATGGTTTTTCCCTGTGAAGCCCCTAGTGCATTTTCCCCATCTGTCTCTTACAGTATATATTACTTTCTACTTTGCATCATAGTATATATGGCTATAGTTTCTTCCTCAATAGCACACAACCCCTTAGGAATCCTATAAACACTGAAACTACTTTTGATGTACAAATGGCTGGGTTTCCTTGTGACCATAAGAACAATAGCTAATTCATAGGGTGCCTGGGTGGCTCAGTTGGTTAGGCAGCTGATCTTGATTTTGGCTCTGGTCTCACGGTTCATGGGTTTGAGACCCCTGTTGGGCTCTGTGCTGACGGCTCAGGGCCTGCTTGGGATTCTCTGTCTCCTTCTCTCTCTCGGTGCCCCTCCACCTCCTCTCTTTCTCTCTCTCTCTTTCTCTCAATAAATACATTTTTAAAAACCTTAAGAAAAAAAGAATAATAGCTAAGTCTAATTGAACATCTACTATAAGTCAGGCAATGATCTAGATGTTTTATTTATTTTTTTAATTTTTATTTATTTTGAGGCAGAGAGAGGCAGAGTATGAGTGGGGAGGAGCAGAGAGAGAGGGAGCCTCAGAATCCAAAGCAGGATCCAGGCTCTGAGCTGTCAGCACAAAGCCCGACATGGGGCTCGAACCCATGAACTGTGAAATCATGACCAAGGCGAAGTCGGACACTTAGCCGACTGAGCCACCCAGGTGCCCCATTGTTTTACATATGTTAATCGACTCTCACAACAATATTATTAGATAGTATTGTTAGTTCTTATATGAATTAAGAAACTGAGGCACAAAGAGATTGAATAACTTGCCTAAGGTTAGAAAACTACTAATAGTTGTGTTGGCATTCAAACCAGGCAAAGAGACCAAGCTCTTGGTCGCTATAACATGCTGTATGTCCATCGTCTTAGTGGGTCATTGACACCAGATAATAGGGAATCCTTGTACCCATCTTAAAATCACTGTGATGTGAGAGCATGAAAAGCCCCATGTAAATAATATCATTGGAGGAAGAAAGGGGCTTCAGCTGGAACAATCAGTCACTTAACAGCCAAGGCCAGGGGTGGGGTCTATTCTGAGGCTACTGTCCTTGACCATGGTGGGGAGGGAGGTACTCACAAAAGTCAAGGAGTCCCGGTCCAGCGTCTGGTAATGACACTCCACCAGCAACTCATCTCCCTATTCAGAGTGAAACATGAAGGACCCCTTCAGACCCATTCTGTGTCTTTCAAGACACAGAAGGACTGCTACTGCCTGAGAACCCCCTTGGCTGACAGGGATGAGCTCTGATCCCGCCTCCCCAGCCTGTCTCCAGTCACACCTCCCTGCAGGCTCCCACCTGTTTAATCTCCATTCGATAAGGTAAATCTCGAGTCTCCTGCAGATTGAAGTCGTAGAAATCATCTTTGCAGATTATTCGGAGTTGTGTTCCATTTCTAGAGGGAACAAAGCAGTGTAATGCGCTCATACTGTGGGCAAAGATTTACCGTAAAACAAAAAATCTCCTCCTTCCACAGCTTTATTCCGGTCACCTCTATTCTATGGGTAGTTTTAGCTCCTCCTTACTCCCAACCAAGCATAACCTTAGGCTGCAGAATAAGTAACTATTCTCACATTTGTTCCCACATGCAGATGGGAAAGCTTCAAGTCCATGTCTTCCCTTACCTGTATTGCACGGCCTGCAGAGCACGGCCAGCCAGGTGGGTGTGGAGCAGGTAGCCATATACCTGTATGTCAGGCACTGGGACCCCATTCATCTGTGGCAGGGAGGAGAAGACACATCTGATTTGCTAAGAACTCTCATCTTGCCCTGTTCCTTGATTTTTCCCCGTTAATATTTGACATCTTCCTCCTATGACTGACACGAGCCCCTTTAGTTCTTACTGGGCCCTCCTGGACCCTCTTCCTGCCCCACCCCCCAGCCCCAAAGCCCTGACTCCTTCCTTCCCTTGCATGATCCAGATTTTAGGTTTTCCTGAACATAGGTAGCTATTCTCCCGGTCCAGGGCTCAGGCTGTGTGTGCTTATGGACCAGCCCAGATCTGTGACGGGAAACAAGGAACCTTGGGGAGGATGTGCCTCCCAGCTTCACCTCCTCAAACTTCTCCGTCTTACACAGCCCATAGGACAGGAAGGACTCCGCGCCTGGGGGTATGAAGTGGATGGGGAAAGTGAAGAAACCCAGCTGGAGGACTCCCATGTCGTATTTGCGCAGCTTTGCCGTGTAGTATAATCGGATGCCTGAGGAGTCGTACACACCTGGTGCAGAATGGAAGAATCACAGAAGGTAAGAGAGCTGGTCACCATGTGGGAGCAAGAGGCCCAGGAAAGACAGGGCAGGGCTGTGGCCAAAAGGAGCCAACGTGCATCCCGCAGCACCTTCCCAACACCTCAAGGAATCAGCCAGGCACACCAGTTCTTCTTCTATAAATGCTCCAGATGCTCACCCGGAACGTTGTGAAAATTGCTGTAATGAATCTCCAGTCGGATCCACTGGGGGTCTAAGGGAGTCCCAATAGAGACACCCACATCATCTGGAAACTGGTAACTCTGTTGGATGGAGGAAGATTTGGCAGCGGGAAGGGCTTGGTGCTAGGTGCAGGGACCAGCACCTGCCCATGTTTTATGGCCCTCATCCCAGACCTCCCCCATCTCCTGGCCTTCCATCAGTCCAGCAATCCCAGTAGCCTGACAACATGCACACACTTAGCCACCTATTTCCCTCATCACAAGACTCACTGTGCCCCCGACAGCCCAGCCCACGATGACCTGCGAGCAGAGGGAGAAGGCAGGGTCAGCCCCGTAGCAGTCACTGATGCCCGTGGGGAGAACACTGGCATTGCCACAGGCATAAACCAGGATGTGATGCACCATCGTCTGGTTGTGCTTGAGCAGCTTGGGCTCAAACTGGGTGAGGGAAGGAAGGCAGATCAGAGACAAGATCTTCTATGTCAAGTCCTATTTCTCCCATCCCTTTGCCCCAAAGAAAACTATACCCATTTCCCACTTCTCTTTCTCTTTCTTTTCTATTTGCTCTCTGTTTTTTTGTCCCCAACCCATCACTTACCCCGACTCTGTCTGATTTCTCTCTCAGCCTCCACCCTTTTAAAGTCCTTCCCTGAGTGCACAACATGCCAAGTCTAGCAGAGAATATCCTCATGACTTCTGACTTTCCCTTAGTAATCTCACTAGTCTACAATATCTGAGCACATGCCTGATTAGATTCGCCTCTTAAAGAAAAAAATTGGCTCCCACACATTTGCTAGTTATTGTAAGATCAAAACTTGAAATCACTCAACTATGAAATCAGGTGGCCAAGTTGAAGTTCCCTCTAGCCAGACTTCATGGACCTGACAGCCCTTGGCCATGACCCCCAGCCTGAACTTCCTCCTGGACTATGAGCACAATTCTAGGCCCAATGTGGGGCTTGTATTTTGCCCTTCGGAAACACTAATTTGTTACCTTCATCAAAATCTCTGCTGCATTGTGGGACTCAAATAGAACAGTGTTGGGCTCAAGAAATCATGAAACTACCACCTCCACCAAATCTGGCCTGGCCTCCCTGTGCTCCCAGCTACTTCTCTCCAGCTTCCTCTCAGCAGTTTTCTGAACATCATCCTTCCAGAGCTGGCTGTGCTCACGGCGCTGCTCAACTGCCTTAGCAACATCTGGTTCGCCCTACCTTGAAGATGTGATGCTTCTTGCTGACGATGGGGAGAGGGAGGAAGGTGCAGGCATATGTGGTGTCATCCTCTGGAATGAGGAACTGGAGAAGGACACACAGAGGCTGAGCTGGTTGGGAAATGAGGCTCTCAGAGAAGCCGGGGAAGGGACAGGCCAGCTTGGCAGTCCTCAGCGGACTGGGGAAGTCATAGCAATCTCAATTCAAGGAATGTACTGAGTATTGGGTGCAAGAGGAGGGTCATGATTGAGTGGGAAGGGGGCTGGGAGATGGCTGGGTGGGGTGGAGGGCTCTTACATCAGTGAGTTCCAAGTCATGGATGATGGTGTCCTCAGGGACGTCAAGGTCATCAGGGTGGACTATTTGTAGCAGGAAGATGGACTTGACAAAAGTACGGTCCCGATCCAGCTTCAGAGTGTCATCCAGGCCATAGGCAGCCAGAACCCTTACTGTGTCACTCTGGGGGTGTGATTGGCATTGAGGTGCTTCTGCCTGTGAGTAGCACTTTGCACATACCCACACCCAAGGACTGATACAAGCCACTTGCTCACATCTACACAGTGGAATGGAAGGAGCTTCAGACTGGGGATCGAAACCATCGGGTTCTAGTTCTACCTCAGAGGCCAACTTGCTGGAAATAAAAGCAAGTCACATTCCCTCTCAATGCTTGTATCCACATCTGAGAAGTGACACACTAAAGTTCAGTAAAATCAAGCAAGGTTCTTGGATAGGGGAAGCCAGGGGAGGGTGGGGTGGATGCTGAATCAGTGGGAAATCAATCCCCTTGTAGAGGGCTTGTGGATTTGGGGAGGGACATGACTGGGGAGGTGCCTGGAAAGGCACAGAGGGACAGAACCCCTGGGAACTGTGCTTGCCACCTGAGATACAGGCACATTCCGGATGGGGAGTGACTCTGCCTACCCAGAAGGAAAAGCTGCTTGTAATCGAATGCTTCCCTCCCCTTCCTATTTTACCGTAATGTCTTGGTCGTGGGCATCACAGGAGCGGAAGGGCCTGGAGAAGCGCATGGTGGTGTAGACAGCGTCTTCTGTCAGCCCCTGCAGCTCAGCATCCTGGCTCCCGTCCTCCTCCAGGGTGTCTTCATCCACCAGGTGCTGATCCTGGGGTCCAGTGAAGGTCAAAGAGTAAGAACAGGAAACTCCAGTGGTCATGACTGTGGAGCGGCTAGTGACCCTTTAGCTCCCCCAAGGTACTAAGTTAGCAGAACCCAGGTCTTCTTCATTTTGTAGTTTGCTCCAGGGACAGAGCATGGCATCAAAGTGGATCCTCAGGCAGAGGGATGAACAAACTCTGATGGAATTTCGCCAGCTGACCCTGATTTACTTCTCCCGTTCCAAATCGCAAGTCCATAAATCCTAGTGTTCCTGCATCTCTAGCCCGTGAAAAGTCACATACCCTCTGGACTCTCAATGCTATCTGTCCTCTCTTGTGGCTCATAACATTGACCCTTCCCCATACAAATGCAGTTCAGATGGGTGAGGTTGGGAGATGGGTGAGTTGCTTCTTCATCTGTAAAATAGGGTCATAATCACCCACCTCATAGTGAGGCTGTGAGGTTTAACAAGCAAAGATTGTGGAACAATGCCTGGTTAATCAAAAGTACATTACAATTTTTTTTAACATTTATTCATTTTTGAGACAGAGCATGAACGGGGGAAGGTCAGAGAGAGAGGGAGACACAGAATCCGAAACAGGCTCCAGGCTCTGAGCTGTCAGCACAGAGCCCGACACGGGGCTTGAACTCACAGACTGTGAGATCGTGACCTGAGCCGAAGTCGGACGTCCAACCGACTGAGCCACCCAGGTGCCCCAAAAGTACATTACAATTTTAAGCTATTACTATGGTAGCTGCTGCTGTGTTTATTAGACTATTTTATGTTGTGGTCCACCCAACTGAGCTTAATAGAAGCTAAGGCTGGAGACTGCTTCAAACAGCGTTGACTCTCCCTCATTGTCCTGCTTTTAGTCATGCAGGACCCTCTCTCAGCACAGTGGTTCCACTCCTTAGCACCTTAGGGACACGCAATCTGTCCTAGTTTGAAACTCTCCAGTGGACCATTTCTACAGGGAGAGGTCAGAAGTCAGCTGGTGTTCTGGGCATGTGCCTGGATAAGTTTGGAAAATCTGGATCCTTCCTGGACTCAGAGTCATCCTCAACCAGCAAGAGACCCTCATCCTTGGAAGGGAGTCACCCTCAGACTTACCGAGAAATAGACATTGCCATCAGGCAGGACTCCTCCAACCACCAGATCGCTCCCCACTCTGGTGTAGCGATTTGTGACACCCAAGCCCACCCAGCCGGCTGTCCGGACCTGGAGCTCAAACGTGATGATCTCAGCCTCAAGGTCAAAGTCCCAGCGCAGGAAAATGACATTGGAAGGATCTAGGAACCTGGAATAACGCAGGCGAGATGTGGGGCCAAAGCATTTGCCTTGGAAGAGGGCTGCCAGAGTCATAAGTAGGAGAAGCCTGAAGAGAAGGGCACAGGTCATGGCTCCTGGGGTCTGGAGCATCTCTCCTACAGATGGACACTCAAGAAGTATGGATTTATATGTGCCTCTACCTGTGCTAGGCACTGTGCCACAGGGGAGGGACAGACTGGGGCTCTTCTGATCTGATTATCCCCTGGATTCCAAGTGGTGCCACTTACATAACCCTGGAGGTTATGAGGTGTGAGGTGGTCAGAGAGGGTACAGAGCAGATTGCTCTTGCCCTGGAGCAGAGACCTGACATGAAATTCTCAGGAGTGGGTCATTTAGACTTTTCCACCCCGACCCCATGCGAGGGCCCTGCCAGTGGGGACCCTACAGAATCAAGGGGGTTGGGTTTCTCCCTGTCTCTCCTCCCTCACCTTTATTTCTCCCTTTCTGCACCTCTGCCCCATCCCTATATCCTTGGATGTCCTTACTGAGCACCCTGCCCTCTGGCACCTGTCCCCCACCCAGTTTTTATGGGCATTTTTCTATATCTGGAATTGGTGCATAGCCGGGGGTGGGGGCAGGACTGATTACATGCAGCAGAGGAAGGAGAGAAGTTTTTGAGGGGGTGTTTGGGGAAGGCTACGATTTCCATCTCCCGGAGGAGTCTTTGCTACTAATCCCTGGAAGGACACATAGAGGTGAAGGAACCATAATCAGCTTTCCAGATGGGTGAGTCTGAGGCAGTCTTGAGTTTCTGCACATTCCTGGGGAGCAGCAGGGAGGAGGAGGAGAGGAAGGAAAGAAGAGGGAGAGATAGGGGGATAAATGTAAACTGGCCTTTGGGATGTTTGGTGTTTACCCTTCCTTCCATGAATTGCCTGCCAGAGAAGTCACATTTAGTTGACTCTCCACTAGGGGGCTTTGGTATTCAGGCAATAAAGACACAGAAGGAGTGTTAGAATATTAGGACACCAGATCTACTGAGAAATAGACACTACTGCCAGGCAATGAATTTTAGAAAAAGGAATTTTAGTGAAAAGGAATTTTAGACGCACTTAATTTTTCAAGGATTGCAATCCACTTAATTTTCAATGAGGAAAGGGAAATACCAAGAGGTAACATGAGGAGTGCCTGACCCCCCATCCAGTCAGAGGCAGAGCTAACACAAGAACACGGGGGCTCTGCCCCCAGGCCAGTGCCCGTTCCATTATTTGCTTAGGTTACAGACACCCACAAGGCACCCAGCCACCTGCCATGCCTTCCCCACCGTGGCTGGCCCTGGTGGAAGGGGTTATCATCTACTGGTTGCTTCTTAGGGAGGGGACCCACATCTCACTCTATTTCCAGAGTTCTTTCTGCCCAAGCTATGACACAGCTGGGCCTGAGCCAGAAATCACCTCACTGACCCCCAGCGTCCTTCCTGCATCAGGCAATGGAGAGGCTCTGAAAAATTAACAAGGACATGCGTCCAGGGGGCATCTGCCAGCACAGAAATTAGACCACACATCACACAGGAAGTCAGCTCGGGTGGGAGCTGGGGCATCTACTTACGCCTCCGTCTGGGACATGCATATTCTTTTTAGTATCAATTAAGTTCATCAAAGCTGGTATGGACCCAGCTGGGGTGGTTGGCAGGCTCTGTGAGCACCTGAGTTGGAACTGGGGTGCAGTGGGAGAAGAAAACCCATTTCCCATGCCTTTTCTGAGAGAGGGGAGATTGCTGGCAGTCATCTGGAAGGAAGAGGTTTACCTTGGCCCAGGATGGGAGCAGGGCCAAGACCAGAGGAGGAGCCTTGGGACGCAATGACCTTGAGGAGCAGGAATCCAGGGAGGAGATAACAGGAGTATCAGAGACATTCTGATCCCAATCGCATTTGGGGATTAAGGCTAAGGGAGGGAGTGGCAGGGAGACAGGCAGCCCGCCCTATAAACCAAGATGGGGCCAGGATCCCTTATCCTGCAATCTGTCTACCGGCCAGAGAGCCTGCCTCAGGGAGAAAGCTGGGAGCCCACGCCTGCAGCTCACGGTTTCTGTTCCTGGTTTCCTTCTGGCCACCCACTGGCCTTTTCTCTCCCTGTTCACCTGTTCCCCCAGTTATGGTTTGCACCCTCTCCCAGCCCCCTTCCCTTCTACCCTCTGATCCCCAGAGCAACTCTCTCCCAGAATAAACTCAGAATGCAGTGCACGTGGCTTGCTAAGTGAGGACGTCTCTGTCCAGGCACGTACATATTTCTGGTATTCAAGATGTGTGATTTGGGCATTCTTCCCAGAGCTTCATCCCTCTCCGTCCCTGGAGAGATGAGGTTGGGAACAGGCAGGACAGCGAAAGGCAAAAGGAGACCAGCACATGTTACTGAGAATGCAGGGCGATTGATATTTTCTTTACGATTAGATGATGCAAATTTGAAATAGTCAGATATAGAAAATATTAATGAACTTGTTTTATACACAAAATTGTACATAATGAAAATGTGGGGTTTTTTTTAAATGAACAACCACACAATTTTGAAGTCATCGCGCCAACAATTATAAACTGTATTATGCTGTCACCACATGGCATCAGTAAGCGTTATCCTTTGCCAGAATCATGGGAACCATATTGTTGTAAGTATTTACACCTGAGCAGATTAACAAAATTAGTGAATCTGGGAGGCGCAAAGCCCCAGGACACCAGGGCACAGCTGTTCCCTGACGTGCAGTCTCCCAGGTGGTGGGTCTGCGGTCCTATCGTGCTCCAGCTGTCTTCTTCATTCATCAAGTGTCTGTGACAGCGCAGACACCTCACTGGGAACACCGACGTGAATATGGTGCAGTCCCAGGTCTTGAAATTGTAAAGTTCAGTTGCTAGATCCCTATGTGTCCCCTTACTTTTGTCCATAAAATTCTGAGGGGGAAGAGAAGGTAGGTATGGACCTTTACATCTGATTTCCCAGATCGCGGATTTCCAAACTTTCTGAAAAAACAAGGCCTCTTACCACTGTTGAAAAGTTACAAGATTTTGTGATCTTAATCTCAGCTGATGACTGAGAGAGAAGGAGATGTAAACGCTATTAATTCTGTGAAATTGGAATTGAATTGGTAGTTGACCATGGCGGTGACAGGAGTCAACTCTAAGTGCTCAGTCTGTGCCAAACTCTATTCCAAGAATTTTTCATGTATTAATCTATTTACTCCTATAAAGTCGCCTTCATAATTATCTCCATCTTACAGAGGGAGAAACACTCCCAAGGCCACCTGCTAGGTAGGGCCGGTGCTGTGAGTTGTCAGGAAGATGTAACTGAAAATCAAAGCTCCTCCCAATTCAGAAAAATCTCTCCCCAAAAGTAGGAGAGAAAGAAAGCAGTCTCATTACTGAATAAGCATTAAACCGATGTGATACACATCCCAGGCATTTTGTTAAGGGGTTGCAAAGACAGACAGAAATCCCGGCCTTTTATATAGGTAATCAGATACAATCCATTACATAAATGTTCTCGAGATAAACTATAGCCAGACCTCAAATAAGAGGCCGGGACAGGACTTTTGTTAACCCACAGTTCATCTTACAGTCACTTGGTGACTGGGGGTGTCCATCTGCGTTTGCTAATATGCTTTACCCAAAGGCAAAGTAACTTGCCATATCTTTAGGACAGGGAATCGTTTTGCAACTTAGCGGGAGGCATCTACTCTAAATTTAGTTAGGCTCATCCTGATACTTGTATTTCAAAGAGAGGATGGCGGGACCTTGCGAAAAACATTTCTGGGTGATTTACACACATTTCAAAGAAACAGAGAAAGAACTTAAAATTACAAGTTTTCTAAAGTAAATGCTCTGAGGGAATGGACAGGAGTTAAGTGTCTTTCCTTATTTTCAACAGGGAAAATGAAGCCTCTTATGTTTAATTTGCAGTTACCCTTACAGAGGAGAACACGTGTGATTAGAAACGAGCGGCCACTGTGTACTGACCAGTGTGGCCTCTTGCACACTGGGGGAGAGAGGTCTTCGCTGAATCCACCAGCCTGCTTGGTTGCATTGAGATGTTTTAATCCCTTGGGAAGATCTGAGGCACAGATTCAGAACCACTGTCGTCTGTGTCCCAGAATCCCAGAGATTCTGAGAGGGTGCAGGACTAAACTAAGTGCCCTCGCCAAGGCACTCAGTGAATGTGGGGAGCGTGTGCACGCCCATGTGAGGGCTGTTGGCGTGCAGGAAACAGGAAACCGTGGGGTCTGAACCGCAGTGAGAAAATGAGACAAAATATTGAGTTTCCTGGAGAAGCCACTCCCTTTTGAGTTTCAGGCCCAGAGTGTCAGCTACTGATTGCCACCTTATGGACCGGGACCCTGCTCTCCTGCCTGACTGGGCCCGTCCCGCTGCCGAGCTGGAGAAAGCCCGTGGGGCCCAGGCAATGGTACCATTTCCCATTCTGTGGGGCTGGGTGCTCATGGCCACCGTGACAACAGGTCAGATGCCAGGCCGAGAAAGCCACTCCATGGGCTGAGGGAGGGAAAGAGGGACCAGTAGGCACAGAAAGTTTTGTTCCTTCATCCCAGGCTTTCCAAGATTCTCCCAGCCATAGCACCCTCCCATCTCCGACCCCCGAGGAAGCATCCCTTCCGTCTCCAATTGCCATTGCTCATGGGCCCCCCTCTGAGATTTTGCGGCAGCTGATTTGGGGGAGGGGAGGCGGGTATCGCTACCCTCAGTACCTTTAGCCTGGCCTGACTGTGTATTTCAGATGCCTCAGCAAGCTTGGTGGAGCAAAGGCCCAGGTGGGTCCTGGTACCTCGTGGACAAGCTAAAACCCTGCAGTGCATCCTGAGGGATTCCCAGTACCCCTGGATGAGCTGGTACCAACAGGATCTCCAGGGACAACTACAGCTGCTGGCCACCCTGCGGAATACCGGGGATAAGGAGTTCGTATCCCATCCTGGAGCAGATTACCAGGTGACACGGGTCGATAACACGGAGCTGGGGCTGCACGTGGCCAACGTGACCCAGGGCAGAACCCTGTACTGCACCTGCAGCAAAGACACAGTGAGACACCCTCCTTGGACAAATGAATAAAAACCATCCCGGATTGGCAACCACAGACCCAACCTCCTCCCCCGCCCCGACAGCCCCCCTAAGCCTGCTTCCTCTCCCCCCAGATCCTCCCTTGTCGCCTCTTTTCTATAAACGGGCTCTTTTTCTCCCCCAGTTTATTTATTTTTGAGAGAGAATGTGTGAGAAAGAGGCTGTGCACCAGGGGGAGCAGGAAAGGGGTAGAGAGAGGAAGAGAAAGAGAGAGAGGCAGAGAGAGAATCCCAAGCAGGCTCCAAGCTGCCAACGCAGAGCCGGACCCGGGACTCCATCTTGCAAACCATGAGATCATGACCTGGGCCAAAATCAGGAGTCGCACAGCCAACCGACTGTGCCCCTCTGTAGACTCTTCCTGCTGCTTTCCCACTGCCCTTTTGGTGAACACTCCGCCTGAGTAGCACGGCAATTTGACCACAGGCTCCGAAGGGCTCTGTTGCAGACCACTCTGCCACTTGGGAGCTTTGGGAGAAACTTGGTTTCTGTGCCTATAAAGTACAGACAGTAACTCCGCCCAGCTCAGAGCTTGCTGTGAGGATCGAACGGCACGATTCTTCACAATATGCCTACATAACTAGCCAATGCATTTTAATACCAGAGGAGTGCTGGAAAGAAATCTAGAGAAATTCTGGGAGCTCAGAAAGGAGGAAGAATGCGTATCTCAATAGGTAGCCCCTTCATCCACACCCCTAGAATAAACACCCGCTTTTCCAATTAGATCCCCATATGCAGCACTCACCACCACCTAAACATCTCACACCCCAATCTCAAGTTGATCTCTTTTGAAGTAAAATCCTCCAGAGAGGGCCTGACCTGGGAAGGACCAGGGTCTGGAGCCACAGCAGAGGGCTCGCCAAACGTTGACTAAAAAACCATGGCTCAGAACTGGGTTTGCAAACTGAGCAAGGTCATACAAGGAGTGAGGGCCACACAAAGAGCCTAGGGTCCCAGGCAAATGGACCAGAACCAGCAGGCCGGTGCAGGGCCTGGAGAGAGGCCCCGGTCCTGGGTGCCCTGCAGAGACGGTAGGCCGAGAGGCTGCTGCTCCACTCTGCCTCGAGCTCGGAACATCTCTATCCCAGAGGGTGTGGACCAGACGAGCAGGTAACTGGGGTGCAAGGTGGGAGTGAACGAGAAGACATCTCAAAGGAACCTCAGTCCCGATGGTGGTCTGGGTGGCTGCGAGGCTGGGCCGCTGGCAAGTGTCCTTTCCTCAGTGCTTGTGGAGAGGGAGTTTGTCCACTAGGGGGCACCATCTGCCCGTAGTTCTCCATGATCGGCTCAGACCGATAGTCTGGCATGGGTCACAGGTGAGTCTTCTCTCGGCCCCCTCTCCAGTGTGTGGTGAACACCTGCGCGGCTCTAGAGGACAAGAATGGTGATAGGGAGCAGGGCTAGAGCCTGGCCTAGGGCACTGGGGACATTTGGGTATCTGTCCTCTCATCCCTCCAAGAAGGGTACCTCTAAGAACGCCCTGCTTAGATCCTTCCTCCGAGGCCAGCAAGAGGCTGTTATACACCGAGATGGCAGGGCAGAGAGGCCTGGGCCACCTGCCCTTAAGGAAAGCTGAGGCCCTCTGCTGGCAGCTTTTGAAACTCAGCCAAGCACCTCCTGCTGGAGCGATAGAGGGCACCGTCGCTCTGGTTGATGGGTTCGCTTCAACCCCAGTTCGCGGGAGCTCCCTGGAGACTTCCCAGACGCAAATCTCTTCACTTGGACCATGAACTGCGCCTGAATACCACTTCCTAGCCCCTCGATTCCTAGCTGATTGAACTAGCCCTCCTAGATTGGCAGATGGTAGGGATTCACACTTTTTGATTAGATTATCAAATTTGATTGATGCTTTTTGATTAGATTATTTTATTTATCCGTTGTTATCCAGATAAGAAATACTGATCTATGTGATGTCGTCTCCTGTCTACAGGCTGGTGAGAGTGATTTGTCCATGTCTTTACAAAGTATATTTAGCTTCATTTTCTCATTCAATACTTTCAAATGCCCTCTTAGGCAAGTACCACCATTTGTTGCTTTTTATTTTTGCTTTTATTTTAATAGGGAAATGGGTGCTCAACAGTGACGTCACGCAGGTAATCGGCATACAGCTAGGACTCAAGTAGAGGAATTCTAAGTCAGATCTGTGACTCTCAACACCTCATGATGCTGCCTTTTTGCGTAATGAATACATTGCCACCGGGACAAGGCAGGTGTGAGTTGGAAGGCATCTCTGCCCCTTCCAGAAAGGCGGCTCCTGTTGTGGTGCAGACATGGTCAGAGAGCCCAGGGAAGACCACACACGATGTGGCAGCAAGTCAGGTGAGTGTCCTGCAGAGACCCTAAGTACCCTGCAGACTTGTCCTAGGATTCAGTGGGTCCAGATGGGAATAGAAAGAGTTATACATATTAAATCTAATTATTTGGAGGGGAAAGTAATATATTTTGATGGTGTAAATTAGGTTCTGCTCTGTAGTTAACTCCATAGTTTGGGTTGGTTTGAAACTTATGGGATTCCAGGACAGGCAGGTAAATACAGTCACTTAAGACTTTGTTCTCCTTTGTCTCAGCCATCCTCTCAATTAATCAATACGTGCGTAGAATACCCACTCCGTTTTCAGTCTTTTACTAGATATGGTGTGACTTTCAAGAAATATCAGGCATGTTTCCTCTTTACCTCCTCCAAATTTTACTCTTCTCTTCTTTATTCTTTCATTTGGAAGGTCCTTGGAGAGCAGAAAACATGAGCTCAAAGTTGCACTTGCAGCTCTGAGAGGCAGAGGAAGGAGGATGGGGCCTCTTTGTTATCATTCAGATTCCTGAGCCCTGAACAGAAATATAGCCCATATTTATGGTCCCTACACCATCATTTCAGGGCTTTTGAGCAGGAGGACAAGCGTGGGTCTCCTGTGAAGGCAGGGGCTTAGATACAGGTGGGCTTAGGAAGAGGGAGTTGATAACAGGCTAATAATTATTAGGGCTTAGGATCCATGCAAGTCCCTTGAGTGTAGGCACACATCCATGAGTACCCTGGTGGGGCTTATTAAGGATAAACTGGAATAAAGTTGGGTTGGTAGACAATGAATCCTGACACAGATTAGCAGTTAGCCAAGCTGAGGAGAAAGTATAGAATACTAGAAAACTTTACAAAATTGTATAATAGTTGGGGTTGTGAATTTAAACTTATTTTTCTACTTTTGTGGGTTCTCCTCGTTATATACAATGAGTGTTTAGGGTTTCTGAAATCAGGGAAACACTTCAAAAACAAAGCAACTCTATCTGACAGTTGCCTAACTAAATGATATTACAATGTACTTGTCTTGCAGTTATAGTTTTTGACCTCTACCCAAATAAATACAATAATGTTGTAAAACTTCCTTTTTATATTTTATGCCTAAGAGCCTCTTCCATACAGGCTGGGAAAGACAGGTGCCTGACACCTGAGGAAAGGGAACATATATTGGTAAATTCTATCAGAATGTTCTCTGGCTCTCTGATATAACCTGATTTACTTATTTATTTATTTTTTCTGTGTGTGTGGACATGAAAATAGTTTCCATCCAAGTTGAAGAAAGACAAACACAGATGTAAAGAAATGGTGACAAGGAGACCTGGATGGTTCAGTCAGTTAAGCCTCAATAAATTTGGCTTGATGCTGGCTCAGGTCATGATCTCACAGTTCATGAGTCCGAGTCCCTCATTGGACTCCACGCTGACAATGCAGAGCCTGCTTGGGATTCTCTCTCTTCCTTGCTCTCTGCCCCTCCCATGCTCTCTCTTTCTCTCTCTCTCTCTCTCTCTCAAAATAAATTTTTTAAAAAACCTTAAAAATTATAAAAGAAAAAAGAAATGATGACAGATTACCAGTCATCCCTTGGCAAAGATTTAAAAATGGGATTATCACTTATTGAGGGCCTACTGTGTGCTAAATATTATGCTCCATGCCTTACATAAGTTATCTTATGTACTACTGGTCCCATTTTATAGATATATTCAAACAAGACAGGTTAAATTACTTAATTCCTTGCCTAAGGACACAGAGTTAGTAGCTGTTGAAGTTGGGATTAAATACCAAATTGGATCCCAAATCCATGCTCTTTCAGGCACACTAAGCCTGGGATCATACTTTTGGGCATCTAGAAATGAGATAAACTTACATTGGAGGGGGAGATGTTGGAAATCAAAGAGTGGAGGGATAGCAGTCACAGCAGGGAGCCAGCTAAACTGACAGAATCCAGACAGCAAAGCATATTGAAGGCCGAAGGGAAGTCGGGCAGGTGGCCAGTCGAGGGGGCAGCAGCCAGGAGAACCAACTATATGGCAGGTAGGCAGCAGCAGGAAGTTGTGACAGCAAGAAGCTGGCCTCATATGGGCTTCCAGCAACATCTAGGAAGAGTAAGGCAGAGCCCCAGGCTTATAGGAGCTGGGGAATGAGACAAGGTTGTCAAGACAAAGACAGCATTAATGGAACTGGGATTAAAAGGTAGGGTGGGGGTGCTTCACTGCAGGAACAGAACAGAGTCCCAGTTACTAGATTTGGGCTATTCGGTAGAAAAGGGTAATGACAAGTTTGGCTTGGTGATGAGTTAAACTTCTCTTAACCAAGGATAGCATTGGCCCCATGTCTTGGGCTGCTGTTGTAGATGGGGTTCTAGAGATTATAGGTATGCCAATTGAATGGCTCAAGGTAGGGATATGGGCTATAGAGAGCCAGCCAAAAGCAAGTTTGAATGCATATTTTATAGTTGAAGCAAATCCTACATGTGATTTACTAACATTTAATAATCTCTTAAAAACAAACCACCACCACCACCGCCAACAACAACAACAACAAATCATAGAGCAACAAGGAGCACTGGTTTGATTTTAGTCAAAGTAGCTGCCAGACACCCCAAAGTAAGATAATGAAGGTACCTAGTACTGCTGACTTTTCAACAGACCTGGGAGCAATGACCTTGGGGTTCCTTGGCAGTGTCAGCCCCTGGACTGGCTTCTCAACCCCCATCTTTAGCTTCCAATGGGCAACTTGATTCTACTCCAATTGTTATAGACAATGACTTCAAATCAAAGCTTTTTTCCACCCTGATTCCCTGTGGAACAGAGCTCATTTTATGGTTTCTGAAATCCTCCTGTCCTTGAAACAAACACACAAAGGAAGACTTGCAAATTGTAAGAAGTCTTGAAAGTCTCATCAGTACAGTAGCTAACATTAATTTCTGTGCACAAGCATAGGCTCTAGCCTTACCTTCACCTTGTTTTTGTGAGATCCTGGCCTACTCACTCACATTTAGCTTTGGGGATCATAGCTTTTCAGCCTTGAAAACAGTGGTTACAGGGGATATCCCCTTACTCAATGGAGCAGCATACTCTCCAAAATCCTAACATGTTATTATGATTTGAGGAAACTGATAAATACCCTCCCCCTGCTCCATTTTCTCCACATAACTTCTGAACAAATGGAGGGAGACAAAGGGGTAAGGCAGATGGGAAGGGAAACTTCTGGCAAGGTTACTTACAGAGCTGATAGAAAATATGGCTTAGACACATGGCAACAAGGGATTCCCAAGGCTGCAACTTAAAATTAGAAAGATGTATCCCACCATTCAGGATCTTCTACCAGTGGCGGACTCTACCATATTTTCTACTAAAAACATAAAGTGCAAATAAATAAACAAATAACCTTATAGATGCCGGATGTTCTCCCCTTTCAGTGGCATTTGTCTCCCACTAAAGGGCCTCTTAGATTTTAGTCTAACTTGTTTCAGGAAAACAGATAAGTGTTAAGTTATTAAATTCATCTGCTTCTCTTACTCTTAAATGGAAACAAACAATGTGGTGATGTTTTGGAGCCCTTAAGAGGATTCTTTCAAGGGTTCTCCATAAAAATGGGATCCCCAGGAATGAAACTGATAGGAAGTTCAAGTTCTTATTTGATTTATATCACACAAAACAAACAAACAAACAAACAAACAAACAAACAAAAACCACCTGACAGATTTGGTAATAGTGGACCAATGGGAGTCAACATCCTAAAATGTGATGGGATCCTCCCTAGGTCACAAACCTGTTAGTGACAGAAACTGGTTCAGTGCCCACCTGGTACCCTAGAGGATGGACCGTGTTCTAACATTGAGAGTCTCCCTTTTAGCCCATACAAAGGTGACCTGGGTCTATTTAGTTGGGAACTTGTGCTCTAGGGACAAGAACATAGCTAAATTTTTTGAGATTCTGGGTTCTGAATTGATACTAATTTGTGGTGTTTGTGGTGGTAGGGAAGACTTATAATCAGTTCTGTCCTCTGATCAGTGTGGGGCTTTTAAAAATTGAGGGATAAATGGATTTTTTTTAACCTAAGTCATCCCTGGAGTAATTCAGTGGGGCTCTGAAACCATCTAGAATTTATTTCCATATTTCCTATGTGCATTGGTGAGAATGGAAAGGGTGCATTTGTTTTTTACAACTGGTAGAATCTCTACAATATCTCTTGGGTCTGTGAAGTGAGGGCTTTTATCATAGAAGGGGCTAAGAGAAAGTTGGTGGGACTTTCCCTTAGTAAATCTAAAACATCAGCACATTGTTGAGGTCAGTACTACCAACACAGACTTGAAATATGCTGGGTGATAATGTGTATTTTAATCTCATTCAGTTCTTCAGTTGGCCATGTCATAAGAGTGGTGGGGAACGATAGTGTTTGATTATCGCATGGTAACACCAATTATAGTTGCTGTTCCATATGTAGCCTCCTTACTAGAGCAAATAAATTCAGTCCTTCACACTCAGTATGCAACTATCCATCTGGAAAGTGTATTTTTGTACATTGCATTGAGAAGCTCAGAATTAATTCATTTTCATTTGTCAGGGACAACGGTATTTGTTTTACCTCCATGCTCAAGCAGTCACCATTGCTCTGCCCCTGAAACTGAATATAGTCTTTTTTTTAATTTTTTTTTTTCAACGTTTATTTATTTTTGGGACAGAGAGAGACAGAGCATGAACGGGGGAGGGGCAGAGAGAGAGGGAGACACAGAATCGGAAACAGGCTCCAGGCTCCGAGCCATCAGCCCAGAGCCTGACGCGGGGCTCGAACTCACGGACCGCGAGATCGTGACCTGGCTGAAGTCGGACGCTTAACCGACTGCGCCACCCAGGCGCCCCCTGAATATAGTCTTTAAGGAACCTGACAACCTCAAAGGGTACCAGGCTGATCTATTGTATTGACGATACCATGTTGGTAGGATGAGATAACAGGGAGTAGCAAGTTTCCTGGGTCTTGGAAAGGCAGATATGTGAGAGTGGGCAGGTGATGCAACCAGTAAAATACAGCCACCTGCTACTGCAGGCAGGTATATGTTGGATTGCTCTGCTGAACTGAACATGTTTTATATTTGTGCTCCCTACTGTGAAGAACGGTCTCTGAAGATCTCTAACTTTTATAAGCAACATCCATCTCATTAGGATATCATGCTCTGAACCATGTAATGAGAGATCTATAAAGTGGCTAGTTTAGGAAGAGAGTAAGTCAGAGAAGGCTTTGCAGCCAGCACAGGTTGAAGTACAACTGGCTGTTTGTTAGTTGTAAATAAACTCTGTTGATTCAATGGTGCTGGAAGTATCTTTAGTGTACTGAATGAAGCTCATGTCAAAACCTAATAAGAAAATCAAAATAGAGATCCCAAAACATGGTAGCAAATTCATGCTCCTTTTTCTTTTTTGGGAAATAGCTCCTGGTTTGCCACTGGGGTCTAGTGGAGACTAAATGCCTGACTCTAGATCACCAGTTGGCCATGAAACTTGCTCTAGGAGGGTAACTGTTATTGATTTGGATATATGCTCCACAACATTCCATCCCCAACTTCTAGTGCAATGGGCCAGAGGTAAATTAGGCCCTGAGAATCCAAATAAATTGCACTAGCAATTGCCCTGGGAAATCTTTCCTTAAGCCACATTATGACCTCAAATAGATTTATTCCTAAACCGTTCACTGAGGATGGAAAGACTTTACTGGTTGACAGGTTGATACTGATTGCACACCTACTAATGTGATAATAAAGCCCCTCAGAGGGAAAGAGGAGAATGGGATTCTTCTCAGGAGACAGAAGTTCAATCAGCATATCTAGTTTTCTTACCTGGGGTAGGGTATATGTGAATTTCTTGAGAGTGGCTAGTGGTCTGCCCTGACAGACCCTCAGAAGGAGGGGGATGGACGGAATGGGGATTAGCTGTCTGGGGAAAAATAATGTAGTGGGATTTTTCAGGGTCAGTTTGGAGCAGGAGAATATTGTGTCCCATGAGAATTCTCACCAAAATGCTCTCACTTTTGAGGAACTTAAGAATCGTATAGATAAGCGGGTCTGTTCTGAAGTCCTTCTTCATTCTCCCGAGTGCTTTTTAGTGGCTCCATAAAAAAGTGATGGGGCCAAATGGAGCTTATGCACCTGCCTACCACCACTGCTGCAGATTCAGTGTGCCAGCGTCAGTGACCAATCTCAGCCCTGATGTAGTTCTGATGCAGTGCTGTACCCCAGGTCCCCTGGCAGCCCCTTTCATCATGGAGGGAGTAGCTATTGTCCTTACTGAAAATGACATAGTCTGTATTTGATCTTTCTTTTCCTTGCCACCTTCCCAGCACCATCATCCTTGAATTAACTGAATGCCTTACGTATCCTACAAAAAAAGGAATGTATTTTCCTTTTTTAAGACTGTTTATTTATTTTGAGAGAGAGAGAGAGAGAGAGAGAGGGAGGGAGGGAGAGAGAATGAATGGGGAAGGGGCAGAAAGAGAGGGAGAGAGAGAGAATCCCAAGCTGGCTCCATGCTGTCAGCGCAGAGCCCATTGTGGGGCTTGATCTCATGAAATGTGAGATCATGACCTGAGCCAAAATCAGGAGTTGGGTGCTTAACCAACTGAGTCACCCAGGAGCCCCAGAATGTATTTTCCAACCAAGGAAGCCACTGTACAGTGACAATGGTGAGACAGTAGGCTGATGCCCGTGGAATGCAGTGACCGTGACGTATGCATTATCACCTAGAATCAAGTAGCCTTATAAGATAACAGAATAAACTACTGAAATCATAGTACCATTTTAAGGTGGGAAACATCTCCAGAGGGTAAGGTGCTCTCTTGCAAAAACCATCTGTTTTTCCATAGCTAAAATGTCAGTTAATACCATATCTGAAGGTAAAGTTCTCACAATTGCCTTAATAACCCGTACACAAAGTGTTGCTTTTCAACACTGCAAGCTGGGGTTTACTCAGTTCAAGGTTTTCGAACCCTAGAGAGGACAAGATTTCCTGCTGGCACTTTGCTTCCTGAGAGGAGTTCTCTTGTCCTCTAGCTAGACTGCAAGTTTCCCATAGCCTACCTGTGGTGGCCACAGGCAGTACCCTCTAAAATTCATTTTTGTTTATGTGCTTTTGATCTTAAGTAACTATTCATTAAAACTCTCAGGTGGTAACTGGTGCTGCAGGGGTGAGATGAAAACACAGGGAATAAGGAAGAAAAATGCAAGAGTAACAGTTATATAGAATGGAGTCCCTGCAGCAGCAGGCATAATAGAAGGGGCAAGCATATATGGCAAAATCTGGCCCCAATTCCCTGTTACACCTGCTGTGTCATATGCCTCGGTTCACTTTTGTATTAACCTCCCATGACTCCAGCCTCTATCCAGAATTCTGCAAAATGAATGACCATGATCTACGCCTGGTGTAGAGAGTCATGTGGGCAAGGAGAAACAGAGTGCAATACCTCCTATAGTCTCCTTCTTAGGAGCCTTTTCCCTCACCTGTATGTCTAATCAGCTCTCTCTTTGTCATATTTCCTTCTTCCTTTTGGCATGTGCAATTCGACAAAAGTGCACATTAATTCAGTGCAAGTAGTAAGGATTTATCACCCAAAATGGTGGACTGGCCTTTTTTCAATAGGTCAATGATCCCTTTGTTAGAACAAAATCCCCACTTGATAAAACTTCAATTGCCTAAGGGGTAATGAGTTTGCCATCTTTATCGAATGGAGAAGACAAAGGGTTATCATGTAAGGTCACAGTCTAGGGATGTACAAATCACTCACTCCGTTGGGCAGAAGTGAGACAGGCATGCCTGATACAATCCAGGGCATCTACTCAAGGTTTAATTGTGAGGCTGGACACAGGGACAGGCTGTGCCATATGATCCAGAATTCCTGCCATGGGAGCTCAGTTGTTTTTGATTGTGTTTCTAATCCAGGACATGTAGTTAAAGATTTTGGTATAGATGCCAACATCAGCTCTCAAAACACATCCATCTGCAAAAGCCAATATTCCTTGAAGGACCCCATTGCAGACTGCTGGGGCAGCTGTGACTTCCTGCCAGGAAAAAAAAAAAAAAAAAAAAAAAAAAAAGGAAACTAGGTTATCTTATCTTTCTGGCAAAAACACAAAAGAAATAATATGGGAAAACTAAGACATTAAGAACATACTACCTTGCAGGACAGCCTCCTTCCTGGCACAATGCCTAAGCACAGCATACCTTCCTGGATCTTGTAGGTTTTATAGGCATTGTGGCACTCACGCCTGGAGATTATGGAGATGTTCACATTCTGCAGTGAGTCAGGATCCTTGGCTAGAGGACAGAAAGACACAGAGCTTCTGTAAGAGTCAGTAGATAACAAACCTCCTTTTTTTCCTTGCCCTCTTTTTCAACATATTCCTTCTGACAGAAAGGAAAAGAGATCAAACACTGAGAGAAATCAAAATGTGGCTACTTGGACAGCAGGAAATGATCCGATTAACAATTTCTCACGATACAAGTGTCGATCTCTTTATAAGAGATTAAATTCTTGGAAGTGACATGTAGATATGAGACATTTCTGCAATGAAATGAAATAAATCACTTTAAAATTTTCTAGAACTGTAAACGTTTCAGGAATATCCTTTGATATGGAATTCTGATTTATTTTATTTTTTGAGCTTTTATGTTTATTTATCTTTTAGTTGAAATTCATCACTGACTCCTTTTTAAATTTTTTTTATTGAAATATATTTGACTTGTAACAATGTGTAAATTTAAGGTGTATAATGTGTTGATTTGATACATTTATGTATTGTGGTTTTTTTTTTTAAGTTTATTTATTTTGAGAGAGAGCAAGAGAGAGCAGGGGAGAGGCAGGGAGAGAAGAAGAGAGAGAGAATCCCAAGCAGGCTCTGCGCTGTCAGTGTGGAGACTGATGCGGGGCTTGAACTCACTAACTTCGAGATCACGACCTGAGCCAAAGAGTCGAAAGCTTAACTGGCTGAGCCCCTCAGGTGCCCTGATACATCTATATATTGTAATAAGATTGCCATCATAGTTAGCACCTCTATCATGTCACATAATCATTTCTTTTTTGTGGTGGAATAATTAAGATCTAGTCTCTTAGCAAGTTTGATCATATCATGATATTGCTGTCTATATTCAATATGCTATGTCTTGGGTCTCCAGAACTTCTTTAACTACTGGCTGCAAGTATGTACCCTTAAACAACATCTCTTCTTTTTAGAGTTTGAAGGAATTTAGAGAGCCTAGTTTTTCATTTGTCAGATCAGAAAAAGTCAGTATCTGCTAAAAAAATTATTTCATAAGCCAGATCAAAATGTATTGCATTTTTTTGGTTATGTCATATCTCTTCTTGACCAAGTAGCATAAGCCGGATGAGTCAAACATACTGCTCATCAGAGGGACATTTGCCTATTTTCAAAACTCAAATGGAATGAATCTCAGAGGTCAAAGAATTTCTACCTGTGTAGAGGACATAATGCTAAGTGAAATAAGCCAGACACAGAAAGACAAGTACTGTATAATCTCACTTCTACATGGAATCTAAAAGAAGCCAAGCTCACAGAAACAGAGAATAGAATGGCGGTTGCCAGAGGCTGGTGGGTGGAAGATATAGGGGTATGTTAATCAAAGGGTACAAACTTTTAGCTATTACACAAAGAAGTGCTAGAGATTTAATGTGCAGCCTGGTAGCTATAGTTAATAACATTGTACTGTGTACTTAAAACTTTCTGAGAGAGTAGATCTCAAGTATCCTCACCCCACACACTTACGTAAAGTCAGTACGTGAGGTGATGGGACCATCATTTCACATTGTATATGTATATCGAAATATGACGCTATGCGCCTTAAATCATACAATGTTTAATTTTCAATTATACCTCAATAAAGCTAGGGGAAAAAGAATTTTTACTTTTTTTTTTTTTTTTTGGAATATTCAAGTAAATGTACCTCAAGGTCTGAAGGTATTTACCAAAGAGCAGTTTAAAAACGTTGGAGCTGGGGCGCCTGGGTGGCACAGTCGGTTAAGCGTCCGACTTCAGCCAGGTCACGATCTCGCGGTCCGTGAGTTCGAGCCCCGCGTCAGGCTCTGGGCTGAAGGCTCGGAGCCTGGAGCCTGTTTCCGATTCTGTGTCTCCCTCTCTCTGCCCCTCCCCTGTTCATGCTCTGTCTCTCTCTGTCCCAAAAATAAATAAAAAACGTTGAAAAAAATTAAAAAAATAATAATAAAAAGGTTGGAGCCATGGCAGCATTGTTAGAATACGTGTACAGCTGCCTCTTGACTTCTGTAAAAGGAGGATTGGGGTCGATGGATGTGTATAAGCTGACAAGCTTGGCCAACGTCAATCTCCTTTCCATACTATAGTGTGTATATCACATGATGAATATTAAATACATAAATAAACTTACTCATGAGCTAGTCTTGCATCAGTCTTGCATACAGAAGCCCTGCCTGGTTTGGCACAGTTTGCATATTTATCTTATGTTAAATACATTAATATTATTTCATGATATATCAAGGCTTTAAGTTTCTGTATTGCCTGAAATAGTTTGAAAACATCTGCTACAGTTTGTGCCACATTTTAGAGGTCACAAAACTGATGCCCCAAAGGCAAAGTGACCACCTGTCACACAGCAAATTAAGACTAGGATACAAATGTCTTCTTTCCACTAACACCATTTCTATCATGTCTGGAAGCATAGATGGCAGCAGGAGACAGTGGGAAAGGAAGCTCAAAGGACTCCCTCACTAAGGTACAGGGAAAGGGAAAAGAGATAAAAAAATGAATTAAGAGGTCAGAAGGAAGCCTCACTGGGAAGAGTTGCAGAAGCCAAGAATAGAGAGGGAACAGAGGCGTCTCCTACTCTGAGAGAACAGTATTATCTTGAGGTCACTCACAGGCATCACATAGGTTGTAGGCCCACGTGGAGACCATGCACATGGCTTCTTCAGGGGCAGGTTCCTCAGGCAGGCTGACCAGTTTCACATAGTCATTGAGTTCAATGTATTCTCTCAGCTTGATTAACATCAGGTCGTATTCAATAGAAGTGACTGAGAAGTGTGGATGATGAATCATCTTCTCATAGCCAACTACTTGTATATCTTTCTCATCATAGTTTGATGGATTTGTAATCCCCAGTATAACCTGAAGCTTTCTGGAACAGTGTAGTTGTTTGAGAGAAGACTTGACAGAGATTATTTATCCATCCTTTTGGGCCTTTATTGGCCCCTTCCCACAGACCTTTTTCTCTACCACTGGACGTCCCCAGAAGACCTCCCTAAGTCCACTTAATTGAGCAGTGGCATCAGGCAGGGATCTGGGTCTGTGCCCAACCTGAAAACCCAAAGCATAAAGTGGTGTTGGGGGCTTACTACTTACGGTAAGTTGCAGTGTGCAGCTGTGATCACCCATAAGGGGTGAACCAGAACTCCAGCACAGGGCAAGTAATCAGATTTCAAGTAGACCAGGTATGGAGGAGTGATGTCAGTTAGGTAATCTGGATCAAAAGCCAGGGCAACTGGAGAGAGAAACATAGGAAGTTCTGAGAGTTTTGCAGGGATCTCTGGGAAAAACAAAGGAAAATTACTTAATACGCTTATGTTCCCCCTACCCTTCTAATACCTTTGTCTGTAAGCTGAATTTGTAAACTGGCTTACTTTGTTCTAAAAACGTGAAGAAAAGGATACAAACATATCAATTTTCAAAAGATACGGGTATTTTCCCTTTTGTTGTCAATAAATATTTTTCAAATTAAAATACAAGTTTTCTAAATACTTTCTACAATTCAGCGAACATATGTTAAATCAACTCCTAGAGAACTTTATGTTTTTACCTTTTTTGAGAATGCTTTTATCTATCTCATCCCTTTCCCTACAACAATGAAAGGCAAAACAGCACAAGTGCCATTTAAAAAATGGACCAACTGCTAACAGAATCTGCGGAGGGGGAGATAATTTATTCATTCAGCAAGTAAGTACTGAGCATCTAGTAGGCGCCAGGCTCTGTTTTAGGTGCTGGAGCAACATGGGGAACAAAGCAGATAAATATCCCTGCTCTCGTACGTTCTGATGAGGGGAGACATTCGATGACAGTAAACACAATACACAAGTGAATGATACAGCGTGTTAGATGGTGATTGGTGCTGCGGAAAAAATAGTACAACAGGGAAAGAGGGAAAGGTAGTACTGAGATGTGCATGCATGTGGTGGGGCCTTCTGCAATACTACATAGCAGTCAGGGTCGGTAGACCTGTGGACAGCATGAGTCATGACCAATGAAATGAAGATGAGGGAGTTAGATCATCAGATATCTGGGTCACTGGGGTTCCAGGTGGAGGAAACAGCTGGAGCAAGTGTCCCAAGGCTCATTTAAGGAGCGTCACAGAGGCTGGTGTGGCTGGCATGGAAGGTGAGGGGGAAAAGAGCAGGAAAGCACAGAGACTGCAATGGTGACGTAGGGTTTTATAGACTATCATTAGGATGTGGACTTTCTTCTGAAGGAATGTTAAGCCACATCCGGGTTTTGTGTAAGGCAGTGATAGTCATTTCCTTATGGAAAAGTGGGAAGTGTAGGAGTAGAAAGCAGAGAGGTCTGTTGGGGAATAATGTGATAATCCAGGCAGGGGATGGTGGCTTGGCCATCGTGGGCAGTGGAGGTGATGAGATGTGATTGGATTTAGGATATATTTAGAAGATAGAGCCAACGAAATTTTTCCAAATAGATTGGATGCGGGGTGTGAGAGAAAGAGCTTTTATGCATACCTGCAAGGTTTTTGCCTGAATAACTGGAGCCTGCCAGGACAAGACCAAACACCCTCTAATGCTCTGCTATGTCCATTAGTTGGACCTCTGCTTTCAACCCCTGCCTCTGCTTCTCATTCCCTCATGCGCACATTGGTCCTGTTCTAGACAGGCCCAGGGTTGGGCCAGTATTCCTTGGGAGCAGGTCTGGTATCGGGGTGTCAATGTCCATGTCTCCCCCAAAAGCATACAAGCAATCAGCTGAGATGAGGCAGATGGGCAGTGGCACAGTTGGAAAGCTGGTGGGGATGGTCGTGGTGCTGAGGGAGGGAGAATCCGTTCTTCACTTGTAGCCTGGAGCAGCGCCTTCTGTCTTTATCTATCTTTCGTGATTCCTCCCGGACTTCTTTTTGGCAAATAAAGAGAAGAATGTGGAAGATACTCACCAGTCAGGTTCAAGAGAGCCCAGAAGAGGATAAACTTCATATTGATGTCAAAAGCCTTTTCAAAGGATGAGTTTCAGCCCAGAGTCTCTGGAAAGGATGGAGAAGAGGGACAGAAAAGGGCTAAGGAAGATACAGCAAGAAGGGGTGTATCATCCAAATATATCACCTGAATTCTTCTGGTGGCAGGATTCAGTTCCAGAAGAGGTGGCCACCAGTCAGGATGGTGTCAGGTATCAGAAAGGTAAGAACTGAGATCAGGTGTCTTGGTCCCTGACACAGTAGAGAATGGATCTGAAATGTAGCATTTTTGTTTTCCTTTTCAGGGGAAAACATACCTAATCTGAGAGATGTCAGGGCTCACAGTGTTTCCACAGCCCCCTCCTCTGTGCTCTGGCCTTTGTGAGACTCTGCAATCATGGCCCTCTCCAAACTATACTCAGGACAGTGACTCCTCCCATCTGTGTGATGCTAACCCCTGGTTGTGTGACACAGACATTTGTCTCCAGTGGCCATAACCCAGCCCTCTGGTGCTGGCCTGACCCCTCTGCCTGACACTGAACTCCTCCTTGAGATAGATCAGCCTTTTCTTTCATGTCACTGTCCATCCGCTCATTTACTCCCCCAGCCAGTCAATAATTTATATTAGGTGTCTGACTTGTGCAAGGCTCTGTGCTCACTGTAGAGGCTGCTTAAATGTGAAAACACTGCTCTGCCTGCAAAGAGCTTATACACTAGTGGGAGTAATGGGTACATAGACAGGCAATTACAAAATAAAGTATTCAGAGCTCAAGCTCTACCTGTACCACTATCTACGTGGAAATATTCGCAAAACACATGATCTGTTAAATGATTTGTATCCAAAGTATGTAAGGAAATTCTAAACTCAACAAGAAAACAGACCGCTCAATAAAAAAGTGGGCCAAATATCTGAACAGATACCTTACCAAATGCATTAGTCTGCTCAGACCGCCATGATAAAACACCACAGACTGGGTGGCTTAATAAACAGACATGTATTTTCCCACAGTTCTGGAGGCTGGAAGTCCATGATCAAAGTGCCAGAAAATTCATTCCTGGCTTGTAGATAGCCACCTTCTCATGGGACCTACCTCCAAATACAGTCATGTTGGGGTTTAGGGCTTCAATAGATGAATTTTGGGAGGACACAGTTCAGTCCATATTAACAAAGAAGATACACAGATGGCAAATAGCATATGGAAAGATTCTCAACATACATTAGGGAATTACGAACTAAAGCAACAACTACACGCCTTAGAGAATGGCTACAGTTTAAAACAGAACACCAAATGTTGGCAAAGATGTGAAACAACAAGAATGTTTATTTATTGCTGGTGGAATACAAAATGTACAGCCACTTTGGGAGACAGTTTGGTGGTTTTGCACAAAGCTCAACATAATCTTACCACATGATCCAGCCATCACACTCTTTGGGATTACCTGAATGAAAACTTATGTCCACAAAATCTTACACATGAATAATTAGAGCAGCTGTAGTCACACTTGCCAAACCTTGGAACCAACCACGATGTCCTTAAATAAGTAAATGGGTAAGCAAAGTGTGGTACGTCCTCCCTGGAATATTATTTGGTGATTTAAAAAAATGAGTTATCGAGTGATAAAATACATGGGGAATCCTTAAATGCTTATTATTAAGTGATAGAAGCCAGTGTAAAATTATTATATATTTTGAAAAAGTCCATCTATAGAGACAGTAAAAAGATGAGTGGTTGTCATAATTTGAGGAGAAGGGGGCAAGGATGAACAGGTAGAGCACAGGGCATTTTCAGGCCAGTGAAGTTATTCTATATGATACTCTAATTGTGGATACATGCCATTATGGGTTTGTCCAAAGCCCTAGTACTATATAACATAAGAGCAAGCCCTAATATAAACCATGGACTTTAGTTACTAATAATGTGTCAATATTGGTTCATCAGCTGTAACAAATATACCACACCAATGCCAGATGTTAATAGATTGCTCAATGGTAGAATCCAGGTAATGGGTATACAGGTATACACTGTGAAATTCTTTCAGCTTTGTTGCATGCTTAACAATCTTCGTAATAACATGTAGGAGAGTTTTAAATTTTTACTTAAATTCCACTTAGTTAACATACAGTGTAATATTAGTTCCAGGTGTTCAATGTAGTGATCCAACACTTCCATACACCTGGCGCTCATCACAAGTGGCCTCCTTAATCCCAATCATCTATTTCACACATCCCCCTGCCCACCTCCCCTCTGGTAATCATCAGTTTGTTCTCTAGAGTTAAAGAGTCTGTTTCTTGGTTTCCCTTGCTCTCTTTCCGTTTTTTCCTATGCTCATTTGTTTTGTTTCTTAATGGAGGTTGAGGTATTGCCTTAGAACACAAGTTAGATACTTACTTCTTCAGCCTCCATTGTTATAAAGAAGGAGTATCCAAAATTTTACACTCTACCTGGGTCTTAGAGGAGGGAAGGAACTTGTCTCGCATAAAAAGGAGAGAAAAAGTAGTTCAAAAAGAGGGAAAGCCTTCTGTTAAAGCGTGAATATATGTAACAATGTGGTGTGTTTGAGGAACAGCAGCTATGTATTACAGTGAAAGTGTTAAGAACTAGGTCGAGAGATAAGCAGGAATTCTATAACGGAAAGCCTTAGTGTATAAGCCCTGCATATATAAGACTTGTGTAAGTCTTGATTGTGTGGGAGATAAGGATCCAATAAATTTATTACTTGATGAAATTCTATTGAATATTTTGGACAGACTTTAAGCCCACTGTTCATGCCTTGCATAATCCCTAATATCCTCTTCTTAGATGTGGGATGTGTGAATTGCTTCCAACTAATAGAATATGGCAAAAATTATGGGATGTCATTCTGATAATTATGTTAATACATAACACTAACATTGTGTGTGTGTGTATGTGTGTGTGTGTGTGTGTGTGTGTGTGTGTGTACACACACATCTACCTGACTAGCATGCACAAGAGAGATTTTTCCCATTGGCTTGGGGATGTAAGCAGCCACACTGAGGAAGATTAAGTGTCAAAGAACTATGTACGGATGCCCTCTCTGCACAAAGGATTGCCTCAAGGACCTGAGGGCAGCTTTCAGCTGACAGCCCACAAAAGGTGAGGAACCTGTGTCACACAACCAGAAGGAAATGAATTCTACCAACAACTTGAGAAAGCTTAGAAATCAAATTCTTACTTCAGAGCCTTACTAGACCCCGAGGAGAGGACCAAGCTAAGTCATACTTGGACTCTTGATTTGCAGAAACTGTGAGAAAATACATGTTGTCTTAAGCTGTTCAGTTTGTGGCAATGTTATTATGTAGCAGTGGAAAACCAATACAAAGTATACGGTGTGCTGGCACTTTATTAGATATTATTGATTTAGTGGTAAGGGAAATGGGAATCTTGCCCTCACAGATGATGAAGACCCATAAGAGAGACAGATATAACAAGATTTGCCACCATGGATGTCCCAATGGGGGAAAGAAAGGGATGTAGAAAAACACATAGCAGGGACCCTAATGTAAAGGTTAGAAGACTTCCTTGAGGAAGAGATGTTTGGTGCTTAAAGGATGAGTAGAAGTTAAGCAAATGAAGAGATGGGGGAAAAGTCTCTGGAGATATAGACGAGGACTCAAAAGAGAAGAGCATGTACAGAAGAGTGTGAAGAGAGACCCAGAAGAATCCCACAGAATGGACCCTTCAAGAATTGTCAAGTAGGCACTGCCTGCAAAGAAGACCCAGGAGGCAACCAGAGAGCAGATCAAGGGAGCCCATCCTTAGGCTCCATATTTTGGATGGAATAGGCTTTATCTTGCTTCCATGGTGACAGAAAGAAGTCAATAGATAGGGGAAGTGGAAAAATATAAAGAAGTAGAGATAATCAATACAGCACACCCATGAGGAAGTCAGGGGAGATGTGATCCATATCACAGGTGGACATAGAAGCTGTAGATAATAGGGTCTCACTTCCAGGAAGGATGGGAAAGAACGAGGAAGAAAAGCACTGAGTATGTTTGCAGGGTAGAAGGTGGGAGGTTGAGTGAAGTTATCGCTGATGGCTTCAACCTCCCTGTACTCCCATGCCAGAGGTCACCCAATGAAGATGAAGCACTGAAGACAGGAGCAGAGAGGCAAATGCTTGAGGTGGCCATTATGGAGAATTGTACAGACAGTGACATGGGAAATGCAGGATTGCCAGTATGTGTTGAAGACATAATTTAAGAGTTACTTAAATACTCAGATGAGCGTTTTATTAAACACTCTGGAACAGTATAAATGTGATTCAATAAAAGGGACAGGGGGTGTTGGGCAGTGACTCAGAGATGGGAAGCACTGAGAAACTAGGAATGAGGCTACTGGAGAAGACACGCAAACAGAAGGGCTTGCAGTTTGAATGACCAAGGATTACAAGGAAAAGAAGCATCATTTAATTAAATGGCCTCAGTATCCAAATTTGAGAATTTGATTTTTGTTTATGTGTCAGGATAAGCTATGGTCTTACTTGTGACCCAGCTTTTATTGCCTTTTTTTTCACTTTTTTACCTTGGTGAGGGATGAAAAGCATAGAACCAACCTTCCTCTGCCATCTCTACAGATGTATGGATTTGCCACCTCTCTCGTGGGATGGAACGCCGTACTCCTCTCTCTTCAGCCTTTTCCTTTTGTGGCGTTATTCTCTCTCTCATCTCACCGACCCTCTCTCTTCCTCTTCCTATTACCCTTTTTAGCGGATGACCTCATATGGCACTGCCTCTCCCCTCTATGTTAACCATGGCCTCTCACTCTAGACCCTACTTTTGGGTCACTTGGAATCCTCTCAATT
This sequence comes from Puma concolor, assembly GCF_028749965.1. Lineage (NCBI taxonomy): Eukaryota > Metazoa > Chordata > Mammalia > Carnivora > Felidae > Puma > Puma concolor. The sequence continues at coordinate 13,176,281 of NC_141668.1, read as the reverse complement.
CTCTATTTTTAAGTGTCTTGGTCAATAGGTCTAGGATGCTATACCTCTCCCCACTATATGCCAGGGTGAGAAGAGGGCTGAGCATCTGTCAGAGCTCTTCCCAGGGGCACAGAGCTCTGCTGAAGTCTGCGGCTACCACCCATAAACACACAACTCCCTGTTGTTTTTGCTTAGACATCTGAGATCCAGATCTTTGTCTCCAGCTGTCTGCTAGAAATGACCATCTCCATGTCCTTCAGGTATCTCAAATATAACTTGGACCATCCCTCCTACTCATGACCATGCTCCTGATTCTTTACACATGAAAACATTGATTCTCTTCCTGTTATCTTTGTGAACCGCCACCTACCCAGTTGCCCAAGTCAGAAACCTGGACATTATTCCAGGCACTTCCCTTTCTCTTTCTACTCACAGTCAATACATGTAAACTGTAGAGACTCTGCTTCTTTAGTCCAAATTCAGAAATTTGATGATGCTCTCTCTACCATGGAGGTTTTAGTGACACCCCCTCTGATTCCAACAAGATAAAAATCTAAATTCCTTCCCCAAAGAGGTCAAGCCTTTCACTATCTAACCCTTGCTCACCTCTACATAAGAATCTTTTTTCACACCTGGTCTCCTCCTCTACAATTTATTTTCTACCCTCCAGTATTACTTATATACCTATATTATCCAGAACATGCCACATTCTTGTGCTTTTCTGACTTCTACTTAACTATCCCCTCAGCTTTATAAAAGTCTTCCCTAAGTTGTCTATTTGGTGAAACCTTCCCTGGCTCTGACACCCAGAATGGCTTTCTCTGTGCTCTCATGAAACTTCTTATCTCCATTGTAACAATAGTCATCAGGTAGAATAATCGGCTGCTTGATGGAGATGAGAGTCACTCTTTTATCCCTTTCATATGCGGTGCCTACTAAATTGCTGATAACTCAATAATTTTTGATTGAATGAACAAATGGTGGGGGGGGGGTTGTTACATTTCTCATCATGCTTACAGTTTATATATCAAGAGATCAGTGATCACAGCATGAGTTCTTAGTGTCATTTTTTTTGTTTACTGAATGTTTTCTGTTTGAACTCTGTTCAAGAACAAGAAAGATCAAGAGCTGTAAATTCAGTGTAGAAATTATGAAGATGTTGCACTGAAGACGGGGGAATGGAAGAGCCTCAGTGGTTATTTATGACTTTCAAGATCCATCTTGCATGGTGATAAACTTCTGTGAAGAACCCTTCACTTCCCAGGGTGATACTTCCTTTGGCCCAGGACAAGATTCCATGCAACCTGCCATCACAGATGGCCGGGGCGGCTGAAACTTCCTGCCAGAGAGAAGGAATAGGAGGTCAATGTTGCTTTGTCCTCATGGAACACGAATAAATCCCAAGAGGTGGTATATTATAGTTGCAGAGGCATCTAAAGGACGGGACTCATTTGTTTTTGAAAGGTAACAACCCTCTCTTCACGTCCACCTAGATCTCACCTCTCTTGGTTCAAGCTCGAGCCCAAACTGAATGGAAGAAAGAGGAGAAGGGACAAATGATTCTACCCAGAGTCTTTCCCATTGTAAAATGAGGGAAGGGGAACTAATGACAAACCCAAAATCTCGGGGGAGAGAGGAGAGGGACTCCAGGCCTTTTGGATGAGTGCCATGTGATTTTCCTCAACTACCTTCAAAGTCCCCTTGTTATCTTTCTGTCTGAAGAAAGTTACCTTAGTTCTAGATAAGTTGTTTAAAGGTTGTCCCACACACATGATGCGTGCTGCCATTATTTGTCCCACCATGTTCTGGCAGTCATTGAGGGGGAGAGAATATTGGTTTATCCAAGTCAGGATGTCAGGGTCGCTGACTGTGGGGAAAAGGAAGACAAATAACATCTAGTCACTCTGCTTATCACACATACTCTTGTAATCGGCCCCTATTTTGAGAAATCCTTCTTAGGGTTTCTCATTCAATATCTGTGTCAAATCAGTAGATTCAGAACATGATGTCCCCCTCACATCAGAAATCAGATCTGTAGTTCCCTCTCTACTTGCCTAATTTAGAAACCTTTCAAAACCCATGAAAAGATTATAAATGACATAAAAGCAGTCGACACAAAGCCATTGTCCCTAAGAAACCTTTATTTTTGGCATCGAATTTTTTACATTTAATCATAAAGGGAAAAAACTATTTTGAATGTGTCTGAAGCTGTTTTTTAATGAAATAGATTGTTTAAAAGTGGATTATTTGTAAGTGTATGAAGTCATGGTGCTCATCTTCCTCATAGTGATTGTTACTCAGCTGTTAACCTTAGGATGCAAAGATTCTGACCACAGTATTAATTCTAATCTCTGGTGGAGAGTGACAAGGAGGAAGGAAACAACAAAACTGATTAGAGATTGCTCAAACTAAGCCTAGTGTCACTTAGGGAGCAGAATTTTTCTCATAGTGTATCCAACCTAGTGTCCTAAAACACAAAGTGTCGGGTCAGACAAGAAAGAGGGGAGTTATGTTCAGTTTTAAGTTTTTATGGGAATTGAATTGAAATGCATAGAATAAGCTAGGTGAAAGTAACCAAGTACTTGAAATAATGAATTCCTAACAAATATTTGAAGCCTTGCACCAAAGAGCTTACAGAATTATTTTGTCACTGTGATTCTGACATGAAGAACCTATGTGATAAAACCTTCATATGATTTTATTTTATTTTGAAATGATATGTAATAAATTATTTTTCGATTACTTTGAATAAGGCTTGTAAAGTCAAGGATAAAAATTGTAAAATTCAATTTGCTTAGAAAAAAATATTCATTTAGATTCCCAGGAATGTTGCTTCTGAATTAAAAATGAAGTTGCCAAATACTGAGAATATCAAAGTTCTCACTTTTTATTTGTTTTTTTTTGTTTGTTTATTTGTTTTTGTTTTTGTTTTGTTTTACAGGAAAGATAGGAGTGTTCTGTGGCTATCAGCCCAGGGTTTAAACTTGATTAATATCATGACATTTGCCTCAGTGAACACAGTTTCATCGAGCTGATCAATCAGTGTCACTTTTTAAAGTCAGCCATTCAGACCGCCTGCAATAAACATGCCTCAAAGTGCCAAGCAGTGAACAACAATCTCACACAACAACCATGTCTCTAATCTATAGACATCAACCCCCTTAAGCTTCTTAAAGTCTTGTAATCCCTGTTCAAAAAACTTCTCCCAAACCACATATAGTCCCAGTACTCTGCTCTGCTCAGGGAGACTTTGTCTGCTCAGCATTGTTCTTCCTCACTGTGATCAGCAATAAATTTAGCTTTATCATTTCATTTCAGATACTGAGTGGTGCCCCCATCATCCTTTGACAATACAGAGAGCCCGATGGGTTACTAGCAGCCACGTGAAGTAAAGGCCACCGACAGTCAACAGATGTGTAAGAAAGCAACTCTCTTCTTCAAGTGCCCGTGGTGAGACATGTTTCTGCAGAGACCAGGTCCCCTCTGCCCATGCCAATGAGAGCTGAGAGGCTGGAGACATGTGTGCCTGAAGCAGAGGCTGTGGCAGTTTTTCCCATTGGTAGGTCGGGCCAGAGAGACACCAACAGTATGTCATAATCAAGTCCCCTGTGCATGCCCTGATGTCCACTTCTAAGGGGGGACTGTTGGATGAAGCAGCAGGTATAAGAGTTGCCTTCTGTGTATAGGAGCAGCTCCCTCAGCCACCCCCACCTCTCCGGGTCCACCTGAGTGAATCGTATGGATATAGGTGTGGTTGTCTGCGGCGGGGGATGGGGAGTATCTTCTGCCAGCTCCCCACATGCTCTGTTTTTGTTTTCCCACTGCTGCTTGATGAGTTGCTTGCTGGACTGTCAGCAGCCATCAAGAAGACAGTGAGCTACCCTCCCACAAGATACCTTGATACTGTCTTTAGAGTGAGGACTCCTGGTTCCCCCAACCATTATTTGAATTCAGTTCCCCAGACTCTGGTCTTGAATGTTCTAGAGATACCACAGTTCCTGCGGCTCCACTCATTGGTATCAGATTGGCTGCCCTGTATCAGCCTCTTCGGATTTTATCTCTTGGCAGGATAAAGTCCTGGCAGTAATCACGAGGGTCAGGAACATTACCTCATAGCTGCCATTCCCTTCACGTAAATCCCTCCACATTTTCCCCCAGCTCCAAAACCTCCTCAGGATGAAGAACAGAGTCGAACACTTACGGTTTTTGTATTCATTCCAAGTCCAGGTTGGGATAAAGCAGGAATCGTTAAATGCTAAGGGTTCCATAGATATGGCTATGGTTCCCACGTGGGAGTTGAGCGCAGCAGCCTTGGACAATTTTATCAGCATCAGGTCATTCTCCAGAGATTGTGCTTTGAATTCAGGGGAGGGCACAGTCAGTGAGTAATTCCGTATCTGCTCTTTCTTATTTTTGACGCTGGGTTGATAAACTCCCAGTCGGATTTTAACACTTTGGAAGAAAAAGGGCAAGGAGATAGAGAAGAGCAGGGTCAAAGAATGTCAGAACCACAAAAAAATGCCAGAACTGACCCCCCCCCCCCCAATCATCTTAATTTTGTCTCTCAGACTTGAAAACTGAAATGACCTGCTTTGGTTTGTGAAAGAGTACTAATAGTTTACGGGGTTGTAGAGTCTAGAGTCAGTGTGTATATAAAACCTGGGGTGTTATCTGCCACCTCGAGTGCACTTGGTACAGTCTAGTATTGTTGTTTATTATTATTATTATTATTATTATTATTATTATTATTAAGATTTGGAAAACATGCATAGGCAGGTGATAGAGATGTGCCCGCACTCCATTGTCCCAAGCAGCTCTTGAGCAAGTGTATTGAACCCTTCACTTCTGGATATTCTTAGGTCTCTCCCAGCCCCTCTATAGCCCCCATGTCATTATATTTATGATGTGCTGCCTACTTTTATCACTGATTCCCAGGGCTCTTAATCTATCAGGATGCCCACTTATCATTTTCCATTATATTCCCTGGACACATTCCAACATACGTGCTTCTACACCAGGAGTCCAATCATGCTACGGATACAAGAGCCATTTCCTACAAAAACCATTCATGCATTAGATCTGGCTGAGAGAAGAACATGAAGTTTTCCAACTCCAGTTCTTGGGAGGGGATGAACTGTCTTTACTTCATATTTCTTATGATGTGCAGAGCAGAGATCCCATCTGTGTTTGGGGTTTTTCTTTGTTTTGTGTTTTGTGTTTTTTTCAATACTTTATCTTTTTATTTAAAGTCAAGGTAGTTAACATATACTATAGTATTTGGTTTCAGGAGTAGAATTCAGTGATTCATCGCTTACATACAACACCCAGTGCTCATCCCAACATGTGCCCTCTATAATGCCCATCACCCATTTAGCCCATCCCCCCTCCAGCAACTCCATTTGTTCTCTATATTTAAGATATGGTTTGTCTTCCTGTTTTTATCTTATTTTATTTTTCCTTCCTTTCCCCTATGTTCATCTTTTGTTTCTTTAATTCCACATAGGGGTGAAATCACATATTTATCTTTCTCTGACTGACTTATTTCACTTAGCGTAATACACTCTAGTTCCATCCATGTTGTTGCAAATGGAAAAATTTCATTCTTTTTGATTGTCAAGTAACATTCCATTATATATATATATTCCATACATATATATATATATATATTCCATTATATATATATTCCATATATCTATATTCCAAATATATATTCCATATATATCTATATTCCATATCTATATATATTCCATATCTATATATTCCATATCTATATATATTCCACATCTATATATTCCATGTCTATATATATTCCATATCTATATGTTACATATCTATATATATTACATATCTATATATATTCCATATCTATATATTCCATATATCTATATATTCCATATATCTATATATATCACATCTTCTTTATCCGTTCATCAGTCATGGACATTTGAGCTCTTTCCATAATTTGGTTATTGTTGATAATGCCATTATAAATATTGGGGTGCATTTGCCATTCAAATCAGCATTTTTGTATCCTTTGGATAAATACCTAGTAGTGCAATTGCTAGTTCGTAGGGTAGCTCTGTTTTTAATTTTTTGAGTAACCTCCATACTGTGTTTTCTGAGTGGCTGCACCAGTTTGCATTCCCACCAACAGTGGAAAAGAGTTCCCCTTTCCCTGCATCCTTGCCAACATCTGTTGTTTCCTGAGTTGTTAATTTTAGTTGTTCTGACAGGTGTGACTTGGTACCTCACTGTGGTTTTGATTTGTATTTCTCTGATGATGAGTGATATTGAGCATCTTTTCATGTCTCTATTAGCCATCTGGATGTCTTCTTTGGAAAAGTGTCTGTTCATGTCTTTTGCCCATTTCGTCACTGGATTATTTGTTTTTTAGGTGTTGAGTTTGATAAGTTCTTTATACATTTTGGATACTAATCCTTTATCTGATATGTCATTTGCAAATATCTTCTCCCATTCTGTCGGTTGCCTTTTCGTTCTGCTGATTGTTTCCTTTGCTGTGCAGAAGGTTTTGTCTTGATGAGGTCCCAATAGTTCATTTTTGCTTTTGTTTCCCTTGCCTTTGGAGAGTGTTTAGTAAGAAGTTGCTGCGGCCAAGATCAAAGAGGTTGCTGCCTGTTTTCTCCTTTAGAATTTTGATGGTTTCCTGTCTCATATTTAGGTCTTTAATCCATTTTGAATTTATTTTTTTGTATAGTATAAGAAAGTGGTCCAGTTTTATTCTTCTGCATGTTGCTGTCCAGTTCTCCCAGCACCATTTGCTGAAGAGACTGTCTTTTTTCCTTCGACATTCTTTCCTGTTTTGTTGAAGATTAGTTGGCCATAGATTTGTGGGCTCTCTATTCTGTTCTATTGATCTGTGTGTCTGTTTTTGTGCCAGTACCATACTGTCTTAATGATTACAACTTTAATAATACAGCTTGAAGTCCAGAATTGTGGTGTCTCCAACTTTGGTTTTCTTTTTCAACATTAGTTTGCTTATTTGGGATCTTTTCTACATAAATTTTAGAATTATTTGTTCTAGCTCTGCAAAGAATGCTGGTGTTACTTTGACAGGGATTGTATTGAATGTGTAGATTGCTTTGGGTAGTACAGACATTTTAATAATATTTGTTTTCCTATCTATGAGCATAGACTGTTTTTCCGTTTCTTGGTATCTTCTTCAATTTCTTTCATAAGATTTCTATAGTTTTCAGTATACAGATCTCTTTCCTCTTTGTTTAAGTTTATTCCTGGGTATCTTATGGTTTTGGTGTGGTTGTAAATGGGATCGATTCCTTGATTTCCTCTCCTGCTACTGCATTATTGGTGTATGGAAATGCAACTGATTTCTGTATGTTGATTTCATTTTATTGTTTTTAACATATTTATTTATTTTGAGAGAAAGAGGGAGACAGAGAATCCCAAGCAGGCTCCTCACTCAGCACGGAACCCCAGATGGGGCTTGAACTTATGAACCATGAGATCATTACCTTCGCCAAAATTGGGAATCAGATGCTTAATGAACTAAGCCACCCAAGCACCCCACTGTATGTTGATTATATATCCTGTGACTTTGCTGAATTCATGTATCAGTTCTAGCAATTATTTGGTGGAGTCCTTTGAGTTTTCCACACAGAGTATCATGTCATCTGCGAAGAGTAAAAGTTTGACTTCTTCCTTGCCAATTTGTATGCCTTTTATTGTCTGATTACTGAGGCTAGGACTTCCAGATGTTGAAGAACAGTGCTGGGAGTGGACATCTCTGTCGTGTTCTTGACCTTAGGGAAAAAGCTCTCAATTTTTCCGTATTGAGGATGATATTAGCTGTGGGTCTTTGTATATGCCCTTTATGATGTTGAGGTATGTTCCTTCTATCCCTACTTTCTTGAGGGTTTTTATCAAGAAAGGATGCTGTATTTTGTCAAATGCTTTTTCTGCATCTATTAAGAGGATAATATGGTTCTTATCCTTTCTTTAATTAAGGTGGTGAATCACATTGATTTGTGAATACTGAGCCAGCCCTGCTGCCCAGGAATAAATCCTACTTGATCATGGTGAATAATTCTTTTAACATACTGTTGAATTCAATTTGCTAGTATCTTGTTGAGAATTTTTTCATCCAGCTTCCTCAGGGATATTGACTGTAATTCTCCTTTTTAGTGGGGTCTTTGATTTTGGAATCAGTGTAATTTTGGCTTCATAGGATGAGTTTGGAAGCTTTTCTTCCATTTCTATTTTTTGGAACAATAAGAAGAATACGTATTAACTCTTCTTTAAAGGTCTGGTAGAATTCCCCTGGGAAGCCATCTGGCCCAGGACTCTTGTTTGTTGGGAGATTTTTGATTACTGATTCAATTTCTTTGCTGGTTATGGGTCTGTTTAAATTTTATATTTCTGGGGCACCTGGGTGGCTCAGTCAGTTAAGCGTCCATCTTCAGCTCAGGTCATGATCTCACGGTCTGTGAGTTCAAAGCCCGCATCGGGCTCTGTGCTGACAGCTCAGAGCCTAGAGCCTGCTTCAGATTCTGTCTCCCTCTCTCTCTGCCCCTCCCCCTCTCACACTCTGTCTCTCTCTCACTCTCAAAAATAAATAAACATTAAAAAAATTTTTTAAGTTTTATATTTCTTCCTGTTTCAGTTTTGGTTGCGCATGAGTTTCCAGGAATTTGTCCATTTCTTCCAGACTGTCCAGTTTGTTGGCATATAATTTTTCAGAGTATTCTCTTATAATTGTTTGTATTTGATGTGTTGGTTGTGATCTCTCCTCTTTCATTCATGATTTTATCATGATTTATTTTATTTGCGTCCTCTCTCTTTTCTTTGTGATACATCTGGCTAGGGGTTTATCAATTTTATTCTTTCAAAGAACCAGCATTTAGTTTCATTGATCTGTTCTACTGGGGTTTTTTGTTTGTTTGTTTGTTTCTGTATCATTTATTTCTGTTCTAATCTTTATTTTTTTCCTTCTTCTTCTGGCTTTAGGTTTTATTTGCTGCTCCTTTTCTAGCACCTTTTAGATGTAAGGTTAGGTTGTGTATTTGGGACCTTTCTTGCTTCTTGAGATAGGCCTGAATTGCAATGTACTGAATGCAATTGTAATCCTCTGAGGGCTGCCTTTGTGGCATCCCAAAGGCTTTGGGCTGTCATGTTTTCATTTTCTTTTGCTCCCATGTACTTTTTAATTCTTTCATTGATTTCCTGATTAACCCATTCATTCTTTAGTAGGATGTTCTTTAGCCTCCATGTATTTGGGGGCTTTCCAAATTTTTTCTGTGGTTGATTTTAAGTGTTACAGCATTGTTATCTGAAAATACGCATGGTATGATCTCAGTCTTTTTGTACCTGTTGAAGGTTGATTTGTGACCCAGTATGTGTTCTATTCTGGAGAATGTTCCATTTGTACTTGAGAAGAATCTGTATTCTTCTGCTTTAGGATGAAATGTTTTGAATATATCTGTTAAGTACATCTAGCCCAGTGTGTCATTCAAAGCCATTGTTTCCTTGGTGATTTTCTGCTTCAGTCCATTGCTGTAAGTGAGGTGTTAAAGACCCCTACTATTAGGGTATTTTTATCAATGGGTTTCTTTATGTTTGTTATTAATTGACTTATATATTTGGGGGCATATATATATATATATATATATATATATATATATATATATATAATATTATTCTCCATGAGAGAGTTTCCTGACACCTTCCTATTGATCTCCTCTTAAGCCACCCAAATGGATGTTACTTTTCCCATTGGGAAGGATATCCTCTCTCTTTCTGGGTCTTCTGGTTCCTTTAGAATGTCATTAAGACTTGCCGGGATATCCTATAAGACTTGCTTTTCTTTAAATAGATCCCTCCCAGTCCCAAGAACAAAGGGATACTTACGGTAAGGGGCAGTGGGCAGCTGTCAGTACCCACTCAGGGTGAATGAGAGTCCCCACACAGGGTTCTGGGCTGGACTGCAAGTAGACCATGTAAGGAATAGTAAAATCTTCTGGTAAGTTCAGCTTATCAGCTTCAGACTCTCTGGCCAAAATGACTCCTAAAGAATTGACAGAATCACAGGTAGAGAGAGAGTCAAACAGGTTGTGGGGCAACACTTAGGGTAGTTTTTTTCAGCCTAAGGTTTTCAGAGATAATACCAAGGACTTCAAATTATTTTAAACGTCTTTTTAAAAATCAGAGAGAATCACGCATGCCACCCAAGCTATATGCTTCAGGGACATTGTCTTTGGTTGAGAAGGAAGCATATTAACATTAACTCATGGGCTGATCAGGAACTCTTGACTGGTAGTGTGGTGTATTATAAAAATAGGGGAAAATGAATTATTCCTTTCAAAACATTATTTTTTTTCAACGTTTTTTTTTATTTTTTTTTTATTTTTGGGACAGAGAGAAACAGAGCATGAACGGGGGAGGGGCAGAGAGAGAGGGAGACACAGCATCGGAAACAGGCTCCAGGCTCCGAGCCATCAGCCCAGAGCCTGACGCGGGGCTCGAACTCACGGACCGCGAGATCGTGACCTGGCTGAAGTCGGACGCTTAACCGACTGCGCCACCCAGGCGCCCCGACATTATTTTTAATTAACATGCCAACCAAGCATGGAAGTAATGATTGCATACCACCTGCCTTTGGTAGTGAGGGGATGGAAAGGCTTTGGGCAGGGCCCTGGGGCCTCCAGTGCACTGCCCCCGGCCTGCCTGCCTTCCCTGCCCACACTTCTGAGTCCATCTGCCAGGCAGAGGGAAGCATGGCTGTCCAGGGAAAGTGGCAGTCTAAGGTATCACACATTCGATCCTCAGGAGAGAGTGGGGCACTATAGTGACATATTCCAACTTGCTCACAGGTCTCAGAGGGGATGGGAGAGCCCGCTGATGGGATAAGTCACATGGCTAGAGATTCCTTTTGTTTTTTTCAACAGTTAATTGAAGGAAATGCCTGCCTCTTCCTGTCTCTTCAGCTGTGGCTGACTGCTTCCCCTTCTGACCCTCCCAACCCTCCTGACCACTGTGCCATCCCTCGCCAGGAGGCCCAGGCCAGCCACTCACCAGCTGCACTCAGGAGAGTGAAGATGAGACAGGGCTTCATGGCGGGCAGTGATCTTGCACTGGATCCAGCTGTAAATGTCCCAATCCTTAGTCCAAGTGCCCTTGGCAAAGACAGCTGGGGAGAAACATTAACTGGGGGTTAGGAGGAGAAGCAAAAATCTTATAGCAGTCTTGAAACTAGGGCTCAAACCCCAATTGTATAAGGCCTGGTTGGGCACTGTCTCTGATCTGGGTGCAAGAGAGGAAGTAGCAGACCAAGTCAAACCCCTGGTGCTTCTTCTCTGATCCCAAATATCTCAGGAGTTATGATGTATCTGCTGACATTTTTCCTCCCTCTCTGTGACATAGCCTTTCTTTGTTGTCCTCTCCTCCCTTTGTGACTAGGTCCCCTCTCTCTCTGCCCTCACTTGCTGTCTCCCTTCTTCTAAAGAGTCCCTCTGCCATTCTTAGAGACTCATCAAACACTGGGATGTGAAATAAATGTAACAAGTCTTTCCCCACCCCCATTTTCATAATGAGGCAGCTGTGGTCCTCATGGAAGTTATTGGCAAAGTCAGGACTCAGCCCTGAGTCTCTAGATTTTCTCTGCCATATCGAACTTTATCTGAGCCCTGTGCTCCCAGAAGACAGTGGCTGTCAAAAATCCTCTGGCACTTTTGTGCTCAGGGAAATGGCTTACCACAAAGAATTACCCTTCCACACGTGAGTTACTAGAGACTCCATCCACTCTTTCTCATGGCTCCTGTAGAGCTTGGGATGACTCCCCTGTTTACCTGTGACAAGGCCAAACACCTTTCCCAGTTTGCTTGTAACTGCTGAGGTGGCCAGACAGACCTTCCAACTTCCCCATTCTCCATCTCACGAATGATTAGCTAGGCTTAGAACTCTTTATTACCTTGCAACTGGCTACACATAGAGAAAACGCTTTCTGTTCAGCTGAAAAGTCCCGACTGGAAAATAATTGTTGTTTTGTTTTGTTTTGTTTTGTTTTGTTTTACTGCAAATCTCCACACCTGTAACTTGTTTCTTACTCCCTCTAAGGTGTCTTCAGGTAAAACCATCTTGCTGAGACTCTCTGATCTTTGGATCTGGGGTGCTCTTACTGAATAGTCTGAATACAACCAATCCCTTTCCATGTACACTTTTTGTCTTTCACATGTATTACTCTTTTCAATATTCCTCTTTATAAGTTAGCCTTACATGATAACTTCCTGACTGTACCCCCCAGACATATGAAATAAATGTGGGTTCAATCAGAGATATTGGTCTACAATTTTCTTTTTTTGTGATGTCCTTCTTTGGCTTTGGGATCAGGCTCATGTTGGCCTCATAGAATGAGTTCAGAAGTGTTCCCTCCTCTTCAACTTTTTGGAAGAGTCTGAGAAGGATCGGTGTTAATTTCCTCTTCAAGTGTTCGGTAGAATTTGCCACTGAGGTCTGGCCATGGATTTTCTGTGCTGGGAGGTTTTTGATTACTGATTCAATCTCTACTCCTCACTGATCTGTTCAGATGATCTATTTATAAAGTGCTCAGAACAGTGAGTTCTAATGGCAAATAGTAAATGCTATATAAATGCTTGTTTTGTGAAATAACTGGAACCTTAGTATCTCCAGATTTTCCAGGCTTCTGGGGATGCCTTCTTTTTCTTAATGTCTAAATATTGTTGTGAAGTCCTACAGAGCGATGAAAAGCATGAGCTCTGGAGTCCAGCTTCTAGGATTTCATTCCTGGCTGCAGGACTTCCTAGCCGCCTTATCCTGAGAAAAACATTTGACCTCTTTAAGCCTCAGGGAGGAAAGAGATTTGTACCTATCTCATAGGATACTTGTGAGGATTGAATACTACTGAAAAGCATGTAAGAATGGTGCAACACATTGAGAAACAAAAACAATAAATACTAGTTGTTATAATGATGATGATTACATTTTCCACCCCTGCAACAATGAGAAATGGCTCCTGAATACTAAGAAGAGCAAACCTTCAGTATGTCTCTGGTTCACAGAATTGTGTATTTTGGCTCAGCACTGTCCCAGAATATGCTGCTCATGAAAGTCAGGGATTCGGGGTTATTAAGTACCATGGGTTTAAAGTGTGCCCAGTCTAATACAGCTCTTCCTACGGAAATAAATTACTACCCCCTCCGGTTGTAACCAGGTTTCATGTGTGACACCCGGTGACAAATGTGGGACTCTGAACAGATGTGGGAGGAAGAGGAGGAGGACGGAGCTGGTCAGCAGTCCCAGCCTGCCCTGCGCGGCACTCATTCTCAGCAGGCTTCCGCCTCAGAGAAGACTTTTGTAAGGTGGCAAGGACTACCACCAAGTTTTGTGAACTAAAAAGCCTGGGAATTTCACTAAAAACAAGCGACATTTTTGTTTCGTAAAATCTATTCCATGTTTATTGAGAAAAATATAGAAAAGTAACAACAGAAATATGAAACAACAGTAAAAACTCACTAATTATAACTCCACTTAAAGTTGTTCACTATTAGCATGGCTAGCATTGCAATACTTTTTGCTCTGCCCATCCTCTCTCATTTTCCCTCAATAAAAAAAGTTAATAATTCTTTGACTTTTCTCTTAAGAGCATTTTCAGGTTCACAGCAAAACTGAGAGGAAGATACAGAGACTTCCCATGTGCTGCCTGACCTCCCCGATCTCACACATGCATACAACCTCCCCCATTATCAACATCCCCACCAGATCGGTGCATCTATTACAATGGATGAACCCACATGGACACATTATTGCCACCCAAAATCTGTAGTTTACCTAGGATTCACCCTTGGTGTTATACATTCCATGGGTTTGGCCAAATGTACAGTGACATGTGCCATCATAGCATAACACAGAGTATTTTCACTGCCCTAGTAGTCCCTGGGCTCTGTCTATTCATCCCTTCCCCCAACCCCTGGAAACTACTGGTCTTTTTATTGACTCCACGGTTTTGTCTTTTCCAAAATTCCATATAGTTGGAATCATCCAGCATTTAGCCTTCTCATTTTGGCTTCTGTCACTTAGTAATATACATTTAAGTTGCCTCCGTGTCTTTTTGTAGCTTGATAGCTCACTTTTGTTTTAGCCCTGAGCAATACTCCATTGGCTGGGTGTCCCACAGCTTATTTATCAACACACCTATGGAAGAACATCTCTGTTGCTTCCAAATTTTGACAATTATAAATAAAATTGCTGTAAACTTCCATGCACAGATTTTTGTGTGGAGAGAAGTTTTCATCTCGATTGTTGGATTATGTTTCAGCAGATTCCATAGCTGAGATGGGGTATAAACAGACAATGATCAGACTGAGTTACTCAGAATAAATGAGTATCTCTAAGACTAAATAAAGACTTTTGTGTTTGTATCCATTCAAGGAGACAGAACTTCTTAATGGACTTTTAAAAGTGAGACTTGGGGCGCCTGGGTGGCGCAGTCAGTTAAGCGTCCGACTTCAGCCAGGTCACGATCTCGCGGTCCGTGAGTTCAAGCCCCGCGTCAGGCTCTGGGCTGATGGCTCGGAGCCTGGAGCCTGCTTCCGATTCTGTGTCTCCCTCTCTCTCTGCCCCTCCCCCGTTCATGCTCTGTCTCTCTCTGTCCCAAAAATAAAATAAAAAACGTTGAAAAAAAAATTTAAAAAAAAATAAATAAATAAAATAAAAGTGAGACTAAAATAATACAAAGACAGTAAGTAAATATCTTTATTTTTAACGGCGTTTGAAAAGTTGATATCAATACCAAAATAACATGCCATAAAAGATAAATGATGGGGGGCGCCTGGGTGGCGCAGTCGGTTAAGCGTCCGACTTCAGCCAGGTCACGATCTCGCGGTCCGTGAGTTCGAGCCCCGCGTCAGGCTCTGGGCTGATGGCTCAGAGCCTGGAGCCTGTTTCTGATTGTGTGTCTCCCTCTCTCTCTGCCCCTCCCCCGTTCATGCTCTGTCTCTCTCTATCCCAAAAATAAATAAACGTTGAAAAAAAAAAAAAAAGATAAATGATGGGGGCGCCTGGGTGGCTCAGTCGGTTAAGCGTCCGACTTCAGCTCAGGTCATGATCTCACAGTCTGTGAGTTTGAGCCCCGCATCGGGCTGTATGCTGACAGCTCAGAGCCTGGAGCCTGCTTCAGATTCTGTGTCTCCCTCTCTCTCTGCCCCTCCCCTGCTCATGCTCTGTCTCTGTCTGTCTCAAAAATAAATAAAAACATTAAAAAAAAAGATAAACGATGACAATGGTTCGGACTTCAATAATGAATTTAAATAAGGTTTGTAGGGTAAAAGAGGCTTCTCTTTGTCTTATTAGAGCAAATATTCTCTGATAAATTCATCTTGAGCATATGTTGAAATTCTTTCCTGGCTAATGGGAAAACTAACAAGTGGATTATGGTGTGTACCAGTATGAAGTAAACTTCTACCCAGCCTAGCTATCCTGTATGAAAAAAATATTTGCATAAGGAACTAAGCTTCTAGGTGCAGATATCACTTTATTTTACACAGCTCCAAAAGGTCACAACCATGAGGTTGACAGTTGAGAGCCATCTTAGGGTTTACAGGAGCAAGTGATACATAAAGAAAACTCATCTGTTGCTATGATTAGACATGGCAAGAAAAAAACCACTTTTGTCTCTATGCAGTTGTTCCTAATCTCAGATTGTTACCTCCTTATATTTCCGTATTTTTCTGCACAGATACCATGTCTTCCTGGATCTTATTGAATTATGAATTAGGTATTTACTTGGAGTAAATATATTTTGGTGAGAGATATCTCTTCTGACTCTACAAAGTGGCTTTTTATTTCAAATTATAGGATGCTTTCATAGGTCTTTTTATGTGTTTCTCAGATTATACAGTTGACCCGTGAACAGCATGGGTTTGAACTGCACAGATCCACTTATATGCGGACTTCTTACAGTACAGGACTGCAAATGTATTTTCTCTCCCTTCTGATTTTCTTAACATTTTTCTCTGGTTTTCTTTATTGTAAGAATACCGCATAAAGTGCATATAACATACAGAATATGTGTTAATCAACTGCTTATGTTATCAGTAAGGCTTCTGGCCAACAGTAGTCTATTAGTAGTTAGGTTTTGGGGGAACCATGAGTTATACAAGGATTTTTGACTCTGCAGGGTGTTGGTGCCCCAACCTTCATATTGTTCAAAGGTCAACTGTACTTTAGAAGCAGGTGTGTACTTTCCAGTCATCCACCCCTTTATCTGGTTTGCTTTTCTGTAGCATTTGCATTGATCAGCATTATAGTCTACCGTCTCTGTTTATTTGTTTTCTATTTACCCAGTGAGGACATATATACCATGAAGGTAGGGTTTTGACTATTTCTTCTGCTGTATCTTTAGAGCATAAGACAGGGTGGGGACATTGTAGGTCATCATTAAGTATTTGTTGAGTACGTGGTTGGATAAATGAATGAAATAGTTACATTGTCTGCACTGAGGGACGTACCAGATATATTTAATCAATCTTCTATTAATGGATCTTTGGATCGTTTCTGGATTTTCAGAATTACATAGACAATGTATCAATACGCACCCTGGATTACTCTAGTGGAGATTGTGGCTGCCTTCTTAACATCCACTCCTCCTTCTCTTGGTAACCATCCTTATAACCATTCAGTTAACCAAACATGTACCAAGTTCATTGCGGAATGAAGGTCTACCCCTTGCTCTGAGATTATGCTGGGTAACCTAATTGTAAATTAATCAGCATAATCCCACTAGACTATTGACTCAGGTTTGTGCCAATGACCAAATTCAGTGAAAGACACACATTATGATGTCTGCCAGGGACATCTGGGAAAGAAACTTCCTAGATCTGATGGGAGTAGCTTTGTCTTTCCCCCTCGATATAGACAAGGTAGAGTCGGGCTCTGAGGGCCATTTCAATCACAAGGTTTTATCCTGAGGATAAAACTGACATTAATGCACAGAACAGAGACAGGAATCATAGGGTCCTTGACATTTTTGAATTGCTGAATCAAAGCATCCTTGAAGCCTTCCCAGTTTTTAAGCTTCCATTAGCACATCTTTAAAGGCCATTTGAGTTGGCTATTCTGTTCTTTGCAATGGAATGACTCCTAAATTATACACTCCCATTTATACTTTGTTTTTGTGGTTGTATGGATATTTCAATAGAATAGAGTTTTAGAAATGAAGTTTCTGGGTCAAAGAGCATACAGATTTTACATTTTAGTATAAATTTACAAATTATGAAGAGTTAGATTTTTTAAAAAGACAGTTGATAGAAAATGACAAGATAGGCTGACAAGGGAATATTGAATAGTATCAAGAGAAAGGATTTTTTTCCATACTTTTCTTTGGACCTTCCCTTATCTCTCATCTTTTATATAGCTCCCTTAACCTGCCAGGTCTCTAAATCTGCCCTCTTCTTGCGGTGAGGTGGGTGGTGCTGGTGTGGAACAGAAAATGTTTTAGAGGAAACGGGAGAATCTTTAAGGTCATTTGTTTCTGGAGAGAAGCCTGAGATATTTAGTTAAGGTAGATCTAAAGCTACCTATTTTAACATAGAGGAGTTATATATGAAATTAATTAATTTAGGCCATATGTAAACATGAAAGCAGTTCAATGAGAACTATGGAAATAAGACAGGACAACTTAGTTATGACCATATATTTAAGAGCCTTGAATGCAAGGCTAAGGAATTTGGCCTCCATCCCAGTGGAATTGACAAGGCAATATGAAGGGCTCAGGACTGGTTCTTATGAATGTGCCATCCAGAATTACAAAGGAATAGAAATTTGGTAATGGGGCATGTGTCTTCCCATATTTTCCTCTTCCAAAATACCTGGTGTGGACTGTATGTTTGTGCCCCTCCCCCATGCCCACACATTTATGTGCTCAAACCTAACCCACAACAGGACAGTATTAGGAGATTGGACCTTTGCAAGGTTTATATGGTCATAAGGCTAGAGACCCCATGATGGGATTAGCGTCCTTATAAGAAGAGACTAGAGCCCTCTCTCTGCCAGGTGAGGACACAGTGAGAAGGCCCCTGTCTACAAGCCAGGAAGTGGGCCTGCACTGTTTCCCACTGCACCTTGATCTTGGACTTCCCAGCCTCCAGAACTATGAGAAGTTAATGTTTGTGGCTTAAGCCACCCAGTCTATGGCATTTTTGGTATAACAGCCTAAACCGACTAAGACAATATCCCTCCTTCACCTTATTACTGAGGCTGTGAACATTTTCCCATTTCGAACCTCCTCCATCTGCTCCAGGATGTCCGTGCTTAGATCCCATTATATTCTTCTCCTGGATCCATACCGGATATGCACAGGAATCACGTGTTGGGACTTGTTCTCCAAACCAACTCTGTAGCCACAACTTCTATGACCTCAGTGTAATAGATCTGCTCTGTAAACTGACCTGCATTTTCACTTTCTTTCTTTTATAGTTCAAAATAGTACATTATTTGGGCTGGGATGTGGGGGTCTGGTGGTGGAAGATGGGCAATGGGCACAGACTGCCTACAGACATCATGCCTGAAATAGCAATAAAATCCCAGTGGGAAAGCAAGAAAGATCTTAGAGAACTGGAATATATAGGTAGGTAAAATCTTGGGAAATGCAGGAAATCTGTGATTTGTACAAAAAAACAAATTCTCCATCTGGTGGTTTCCATTATCTAGCCTCACAGTTTCAGATGGACTGGAGCCAAAAAAAAAAAAAAAAAAAAAAGGAGACCATAGTGTCACAGCAGTAGCAATGCTTTGGGAATAAGGGCCACTGGAGCTTCCCTGACTCTGAACTAACTCAATGACTTTGGGCAGTTGATTTGCCCTTTCTGTACCCTGATGTCATCATCATCTGTTCAAAAATGTGATGGCAATAGTGACTTCAAAGCTTATCCATGTTTATATCTTCAATGGACCACACAGAGCCTAGCAGATAGATGATCAGTAAATTCATTTGGATCAGGTTGAATGAATACCTATGTAACCTTTCCAATTCTATCCTCATGTAATTGTTCAATTCTGTGCCCACTCTCTTACTCAGCAGTCAGTTTGAAGATAAAGTTCATAAATATTAAGTAAGGGCAGTTCTTGGACACATGTGGTGTGAGACAAAATTTTTTTATTTAGATACTGTTTTCAGGCATAGGTGGAAGGCGAGGTTGACTAACGGGATAAGGTGTGGAGAGGTCCATGTGCTTAGTTGGCAGCGATGGTCTGCTGAATCCAGCTCACGTAGTTGCAGACCTTGGTGTAGACACCGGGTTTACCTCTTTGAGCGCAGCCGGCACCCCAGGAGACAATGCCCTGGAGCTGGTTGTTGCAGACCACAGGGCCACCAGAGTCACCCTGAACAAGAGGAAAGAGACAATAAGAACTCTCAGTTACACCAAGTTGGGGGAAAGGCTCAAAGTTGTTTCTCCATTACCCTGGGTCCGTTTTCCCAGGTTGCTGATTCTCCAGGAAGCATCTTCACTTTTCCTGGGAATCCAACCCTCAATCTCTGTACTACATCCCTATCCTTTCTACCCCACCCCCCTCCTCCTAGCTCCTGCTCTTCTCTTAGTTGCAGGCGGGCAGGACCAAGAAGAGGTGAGGACAGGTGAGTGCAATGCTGCCCAGCTAGCCCTGCTTTTTTTTCCAGAAAGTTTCCTGGTACAATATACCTCCTCCGCAGGGCGCCTGGGTGTGCTGTTTGCACACCGTCTTCTGTGTATCTTTTTACCCTTGACCCTAACCATTAATTTCTCAAAAGGAAAATTTATCATTTATCCCAAATCTCTCCATTGTCCCTTATAATCCATCCCAGAGACAGCTTCTCAATCTGTGTTTCAGGAAAGGGAAAATATGGTGGAAATGCCTGCGGCTTGGCCAGAAGGAGTACAGAGAAACTAACCTGGCAAGAGTCCTTTCCGCCTTCCAGGAAGCCTAGACAGATCATGTTGCTGGTGATCTGGCCTGGGTAGGCTTTACGGCAAGCACTGTCAGTTAGTATGGGAGCTTTCAGACACTGCAGGACATCGGGATAATTTTCTGTTGGGCGCAAGGGTAAAAATGGAAGAATATTACCCACAGGATTCTTGGAGATTTCTTTCCCAATCTCTCCCTCCTTCCCTACTTTGCCAGTAACTTCTATTTTGGAAGAACAACTTTTATCTGGAAAGTCTCCCAAACAGTTTTAATCAACAAGTTGTTCTCTCTGACGCTGGCACCAGTGACTCCAGATCTCAAATCTGGAGACTACCTCTTAAGCAGGTCTATACTTTAGGTGGTACCAAATCTCTCAGCCTCTCTTCTGTTTACCTCCTCGGTTTCTACTTCTTTGCAAATCACGAATCACACTTCAGCTGAACATCTGCTATCTTTATCACAGTTCATTTTTTCTTGTGTTTTCCAGCAAAGGAAACTTCCTAAGACTCCATACATCCACAAACTATCCTCTGGGAACCTTGCCTTGAGTGACAGTTCAGACTAACTGACCCCCAACATGTCTTTCACTTCTAGGATTTTCAGACTTGGTGCTTTTGTTCCAGGTGACACTCACCCCCAAAGCTCTGGACATTTCCCCAGCCAGAGATGAGGCACTGGGAACCAGAAGGTGCACAAGATCTTGGCAGAGAGATAGCAGACACTCGAGAGTTGAGGGTGGCAGGTGAGCTCAATTTAATCAGCATGATGTCATTATCAATAGTGTTTGCATTGTATCTCGGGTGGCGGATGACCTTGGCCGAATTGATGAATTGTTCACTGCCCTCAGAGACTGCAATGTTGTGTTCTCCCAGACGCACCTGGATTCGGCTGGATTAGAGGATGCAAAGTTCTGTAAGTATCCAACTTGAGATTTTCCCCCTCCCCTGTTCCCCCCAGTCATAAGCATAAGCATGAACACCATCCCCTTCAAGTGTTCCCACACATAGGTAATTGTGCACTTAAGGCAGCCCTACCAGATACGGTCCAGGTTAGAGTAACTCTTAAGTGGGTGTCACTACCAGCCCGCCATCTTGTTAGAATAGCTAGATGCCTTTAGTTCCCATGACTGAATGACACCAATACAATGATGGCAGGTTAGGTGGGAATTGATGAATATTATTCAGCACATGCTATTCCTCCTCTGGTTGAGATTATCAGTTATTGTAGGGAGACATGGCAGGAATCAGAGACATGCCAGGATTTCAAGGGGGCAGAATGAGTTGTACTTATTTTTAACATTGTACTGGAAACTTCTTTTGGGTTTTTACCTCCATATGCCATTTTTTCCTGGTTGAGCTATAATGATTGGGACTATTTATCGATTAATGCTCTTAAGCTAGTCCTAGGTATACTTCATCACTAACTAGTTCCCCTCCTCTGTCTCTGGTACCATCATTTGGAAGGCTACCAGGGAACTCTAAGGTTAGCTGTCCATGTAAAATTCCCTCAACGCAACATACAGTGCCTGGGGAGAGTGACAAGGCTTCTAGAATCCGAATGCTCACCCCTCAAGCATAACTCTCTAGTTTACCCTGATTGTGCTTTGGCAGGGCTGGGGGATGAGCTGATCTGGGAGAACAGATATGTGAGTATCAGTTACTTACGACTTGTAGCAGTGAGCCGCAGACACCACCCACTGGGAATTGATGAGGGAGCCGCCACAGAAGTGGTAGCCCGAGTTCAGGGACACCTGGTAGGGGACAGAGTTCCTCGGACAGGTGTAGCCCCCAACGATCTTGTCATCGTCATCAATGGGGAAAGCCACTGACAAGGAAAAGTTGGAAACTATCTGTTAAAAGATACATCTTGGAATTTCTACTTACCACTAAGTTTTTGTAGGTGAACTAGAAAAGAGAAGATAATGTTTTCTTGTCACACATAATCAGGACATGGTGATAACATAATTTTCCCATAATGTTTTTCCCAAAATCTTATTACTCTATCTATACCTTTGACATATACTCTACTTACACCATTATAAATATCTAATTTGTAAGTTATGCTTTAAATTTGATAAATATACTGTTTTTCAACATATGTACCACACAAACACACACACACACGTGCGTGCACACACACACACACACACACACACACACACACACACACACCTTGATCAGAGACTCTTATATATTAAATGCCCTGAACATTACTACCTAAGGATGTAAAGAATACTTTTTAGGAGTGCCTGGGTGGCTCAGTCGGTTAAGCATCTGATTCTTGGTTTTGGCTCAGGTCATGATCTCATGGTTTGCAAGTTCGAGCCCTGCATTGGGCTCTGCTGCTTGGGATTCTCTCTCTTCCTCTGTCTCTTTGCCTTCCCCTCCTCTGCTCACTCACTCACTCTCTCTTTCTCTCAAAATAAATAAATAAACATTAAAAAAAGAATACTTTTTATACAAAACTTTGTTCAGCAGACATGCAAATAGGTGTTCAGTGAAGCTTTGCAGTAACCATGCTTATATTGATTTATGGTGGTTGGTATAGGATACTTATTCCCGTGAAGTAGAGGGAAGGAAGCTTTTAGAAGCCCCCTAAGAATGTTCTAGCCTGGAAGGAATTGGGAGTTTGTACTTTTGTTCCCCAAATTTCTCTTTTTGGTTCTTATGTAAAATTTTCATGAAATAATTTCATAGAACATTATATTTGGTTTCCCTCTCCAACCTTTCCCCTTATTCCAATTATCTTTCTAACATTTTTCAATTTATTCAGCATTGTGAAGTTTGGCCCACTGATTTATTAAGATTTCTATGGCTCCCAAAGTCTATGATTATATTATATCCACCTTAGTGTTCACATATTTTGAAGTAATTTTGGGAAAGACATTTAGAGACTAGTGTATTGAATTTATACTCATCCAATTCGGGAAAGTTTAATAGCAAGTTTTTGATAAAATTTGGTAGTATGAAGAACAGAAACAGATATTTCTCTACGTCTTTTGATGATTAAATGATATATTATTTTACACCAGAGAGATTTCATTAAGAAAGACATTGTAAAACCCAGCCCATAGCTTTTATTCATGAGAAGTAAAGTATCTTTGCCTGTTAAAATCCTTTCGGTATAGAGGAGACTCTGGTTCTGACCCTCACAGCCTCTTCAATGAGCCCAAGACTAGTCATTGTTCCCGATTATTAATTCAAAATGCAACATTTCCTTATTGTTAACTATCCTTTCCTTTTCTCTCTTCCTTCATAGATTTTATCTTGACGTTCAGGGCAATTTCTGCCTCTTTATACTTTCTACACTAGTTACTCCTGCTCACTATAATCTGTCCCCAACAAGTGAGGTTTAATTATGTATAGATATTTGTACTAGGGTAGTTTCCCCTTATCCATGGTTTCGGTTACCCTCGGTGAACCGCAGTCAGGAAGCAGATGGTCTACTTTCTGATGTATCATCAGGAGGTCATTACTAACCTAACACTATCTCACTATGCCTACATCATTCACTTCACTCCGTTTATCATGTAGGCATTTTATCATCTCACATCATCACAAGAAGAGTGAGTCAAGTACAATAAGATATTTAGAGACAGAGATAGAGAGAAGAGCATGACACATAACTTCTATTACAGTATGTTATGATTATTATATAATTGTTCTATTTTGTTATTAGTTATTGTTAATCCCTTACTGTACCTAATTTATAAGTTAAACTTTATCATAGGTACATACATATTGGAAAAAACCATAGCATATACAGGGTTCAGTACTATCTGCAGCTTCAGGCATCCCCTGGGGTAGATGTATCCACTGCGTTCATTTATTCGTAAAGACTCACCAGCAGCTCCCAGGAGAGCAAGGAAGATGAAGGTCTTCATGGTTGCTCACTGGATTTGGACTGAGAAGTGTGGTGATCGCTTTTCATCCACAGGTATTTATACCCCCAGGTTTGTCATTGACACCCATGGCCATGGGTGCCAGAAAAGTGATTTGACTGGAAACTTACAAATCCAAATTTAGAATTCAATTCTATGCCAAACTGAAGATAATTCAGCATCATATTTAAACATCAGCTTTTGTCTACTTTTCCAGAAAGTTGTGGAAATGGAAATAATAAACCCACCTGGTGCAATTTGTTCCCCATAATAGAAAAGTACATTGGAGCAAGGTCACAGAATGGGGCTGCAGGTGTCCTGTTTCCCAGACAAAAATCTTAAGTATTTGGTTGTCTCAACTGTGAACTTTTATCTGAGGACTCTCTTGAACACTACCCCCTTGATGTTTAATTAATATTGGCTCTTTCACAGTTATATAATTTTTCTTGTGGCATCTGTGGCTTTGTATAGCCACGTTAAATTTTCATTATTAATAGGGAAACTTGTTTCCTTGAGAAAAGAAAAAAGTGTTCTGAATTGAAACCATGATCGAGGTAAACAGGAGAATGAAAGGATAACTTACTAGAAGTTACTATGTATTTTATATATATAAAAACTTTGCATATATTAATTTAGAAATTCTCATTACAACACTAGAAGATACCTGTTACTATCCCCACTATACATATGGGGAAACTGAGGCACACAAAATTTACAGAGGACTTGAGCAACATCACCTAGCAAGTACACGGTAGGGTCAGGATTCCAATCCAGGAAATCTGGCTTCAGAGTCTGTGCATTTAACCACTATACAACACCTCTCCACTTAGTTCATCACAATCTGGACACCAAGATAATACAGAAATCTTGACAAATGGTAATACAATTGAAATCGATGGAGTGCTTACTATGCATCAGGCACCGTGGATGGGGTTTCTATACATCAGTTCATTCAATCCTTACCAGCAGCTTTATAGGTGTTGTTCTAATTTTTACCATTTTATATATGGGGACAGTGAAGCTTGGGGAAATTACATGTTTTGCTCAAAGTTTTATACTCTTGAGTGGTTAACACAGTGTTCAAACTTGAGCAGACTCATTTCAAGGATCATAAACTCTACTGTGATGCCATAAACATAACTAAGGAGAACAACCTGAACTCCACCAAATTAAAGGATGACCCTAGGGAGCAGAGAGAATTCTTAGATAAATTGAAGAAATGGGTTCCTGGAGCAGGAGTTGTCATAATTAATGAAGCATGGCAGAAGTATCCAGAATAAGTGAATCTCAGGGACCAGATTCTACTCCCACACATCTGAATGGCCTACCAGGATGTACTTCTGCTTTAGCAGATGATCGTCTCTCATGAAGTAGTTTGTTGCTTTTACATTCAAAGTTGTGCTGATATAAAGATGATTCACTAGAAGGCAGAATTTCTCAACCCCCGGCCCTACTGACATTTGGGGCCAGGTAATTCTGTGTTGTGGGGAACTGCCCTGAACACTGTAGGATATTTATCAGCACCCCTGGCCTTAGTTACAAGTACCACTAGCCCCTCCTCCACGTTGTGACAGCCCAAATGTCTCCAGACATTGCTAAATGTTCCCTTGGGTTCAAAATCATCCCCAGCCGGGAATGACTGATGTAAGGAGAAAAGATGGGCAAAGTAGCTTCTAAGGCCATAGCCATGGGTAAGTGATTTGAATGTTAGCATAATGTAGGCACTAATCAACTACTGAATGAATGGCACATAAAGCAGGGGGCTGTCCCTCACTGATACCTAAAAATCATGGAAATTAAGGAGTAAGAGAAGGGCCAGGCCCAGAGTGAAGAAAGGAGAGCCTTCTCAACCCGTCCAATTATCTTCCTTTCTGATACCTCCATGGTGAAGTGTTGGAAGTTGTGTGGTTCTGAATCACCCCTGAACTTCCCTTGAAACTCACCAGAGACCTTAGCTCATATGAAAAGCACATCATCTTCAAAGAGTTCCCACAATAGTTGGCTCATGTGCTGCTATGCTGTAGGGAGCTCTCTCTGGTGCATTCTGGGCTTTATCACTTGGACCCCTTCTCCCTGGAAGGGGAAGTGTGAGGGTTGCCAGGTAAGAGGAATTATCTAGACTCAACTGCAAATGCCCAAATAAACACCTGAGATAAAGGAGCATGGACCCATCCAGTGGCAGCGTGATGACTCTTCAGTCGTCTAAAGCAGTAGTGGGGATGTGGGGAAAATGCCGAGTGATGGTTTCTGGACTTTAGGTATTCCCAAATAACTCTCACATGTGGTGCATGGAAACCATGCACACAATGCCTTTAAAGTAACTTAAGTTTTGATTCAAAAAATTTTTTTAATGTTTATTTATTTTTGAGAGAGAGAGAGACAGAGCATGAATGGGGGAGGGTCAGAGAGAGAGGGAGACACAGAATCCAAAGCAGCCTCCAGGCTCCGAGCGGTCAGCCCAGAGCCTGACTCGGGGCTCGAACCCACGAACCGCGAGATCATGACCTGAGCTGAAGTCGAACGCTTAACCGACTGAGCCACCCAGGCGCCCCAAGTTTTGATTTTAAAGTAGACTTTTTTCCTGAGCCTCTTCTCAAGCATAGATGTTGATATTTCATGTGTTGGTGAATCTTTATCTAATGCACATTAAAATGAACACATGCTGTTTGATAACATAGCTCTTTAAATAACAGTGGTCATTTGTGCGCTCCCTAAAATCACGTTGAAGACTAGTTGTTTTGTATATGTGCCGCCAAAGCAAACACATGTTGAAGACTGATCCCATAGCATCAGGCAGAGGGCCGGACAAAACGAGAGTGGGAAATCCCAAATATCACTGGTGGTCATGGCTGTGGTGGCTGCTGGGTGTGGAAAGGGTATGGAGCAGAGTAGATCTGGATATTAAGTGAGAGCGCAAAGTACGCCAAGCAGAAAATACTAGAAGAATGCTCCCTATTGAAGAGGCCAGGAGAACACGGGATCAGTGTGAGGTGTCTCTCTACATGAGCGCCATGCCGATCTTTTCTGTCAAGTGGGTGAACAAACATGAAGAAGATATCCTTGCACGATTGTGTGGGAGCTCACACCTGTAAGATACCTTTTACTCCTGAGATACTGTGCCTCAATCATCCTGTGAAGTTGGGCCCTGGAGAACTGGGTTGAAACTTCTCAGATTCAATAGATATTCTTGTCTGCGCTTTGTGTGTGCAAAACATCTGTCCTCAATAACATCGATGAATTCTTGTTTGCAATCAACAGTGGTCATGCCACAGTGTGTGGATGTGGAGGAGGTGGGGAGTCTCCTTCCTCAGTCATGTCTGTGAAAAGAGCCACGTGCAATGTGTGGCAATGTCCACGTTCCTTTTGCCGGGCAGAGTGGGTTGGTACCTATACTTCTTTTCCTCACTTCAAGCACATGAAGGTCCAGAGGCATGTGTCTGTATTTAGTGCATCTGTATTTGTCACCCCTCTTTCCCATGCACACGGCTTAGTGGCCTTGGAGGACTATCTAAACTTGGGCCTGAATTAGGGGCTGGTTGGGCTCCAGCAAATATGTTGACATTTATATTGGCAGAAGCAAGACTCACCGGCCTCTGAAGGCAACTTTATGATCTTCTCTCTGATGGAGTCTGTTTTTCTTTTCGCTTAGATGCTCCAGCCACCTTCTTGGCTAACACAACTCTAGTTACTGAGGCCATTTACTGGCTCTTTAACCGTGCCAACAGGAAGGGAAATTTTTAAACAAGAATTCCTCTCCCTGAAAAAAAGATATATTAAATTACTAAAAAAAAACTGAAATAAGCAATCAGGGCAACAAGAATGCAAAAAAGAACAAGGTTACAAAGTACGCGCTTGTGTCATAACCCTGATGCTAACCTGACGGTCCGTGCTAAGCTCAATTTCTAATCATTGCCATGTACAGAAAACCAGTGTTGGCAAGTAGAATGCTCTTTCTTGGTAAAGTGAACCCTGGAACCAGACAGGCTTCCTTGAGAACCCTGCTCAAGGATGGCATTAGTTTGAGGACATTTCTATTCTAGCTACATGTGATTCTCTCCATGATATTGTTTGCAGGAGTCAGCAAACATTTCCTGTAAAGAGCCCAATAGTAAATGTTTTAGGCTTTGCAGCCAATACAGTCTCTGTCACAACTACTCTTCATTGCAGCGTGAAGGCAGCCATATACAGTACATGTGTGGTTGAATGCAGCTACGTTCCAGTCAACCTTCTTCATTTCCTGAAACAGGCTGCAGGTCAGACTTGAACCTGGGCCATAGTCTGTTGACCCTCTCCAGAAGAGAAGGAAGAAATGAATTAAATGCCCCACATCCAGACTTAAAATTGAATGGTGATTGTTTCAATGATCAGGTGTGGCTTGAAAGAAAACTAGTGATCCTAAGAGAATTAGCTCACTGTTGACCTTCAAGTAATGCTTTTGGGAGAAATTAAGACATGGGGAATTGGGGGTTTAGGGCTAGGATATCGGAATGACAGAGAACAGGGCAAAACAAAGAAGAGAATGATAGAGACAGAAACTTGTACCAAAGGATGAGAAACAATAAAATTCTGGGAGAGAAGATTTCAATCTGGCAACAGAGTTCTGGCCTTCATTCTGCCACTAGCTTCCATTTTGGGGGGTCTTTGCATATTAATATCCTCATGTATAAAATGAACACCCACAGAAAATCAGGGGGAAATAGAAGTTAACACGATCTTCGACCCACATACAAGAGTTTTGTTAAAGTGTTAACACAACTAAATTATGTCTCTGTCAGCATTCTCTTCCCACTGCTCTGTCCTAAAGATCCTTGACTTATCTTTGAAGATCCTTGACTTACCTTTCAAACAAACCACCTGTGCCTTCGTTCAGGACCACGGTCTGCTAAAATAAATAGCACTACTAGTATTTTCTTGTTTCTGGATTTACTGTCCTTCAACCTACCACCATACTGTTTTACCAGAGTGGTCTTTCTAAAATTCAAATGGATCATGTCATTTTCCTGCTTAAATCTCTTCAATAGCTCCATATTGATGTTGGGATGGATTTAAGTTCTTGGGCATGGCATTGAAGCCTATGAACCTGGACACTCTTCACTATTTCACACCTCTGTGCCTTTCCCACTTGCCTCACCAGTTTAACACCCACTCATTCTCTAGGTCTCTAATCAGAGAGAATCCTGATGAACCTCACCTGCACTCTCTAGCTCAAATCAGGCCTTCTTGAGTTTTCTTGTCAGCTTCTACTTTTATAACATTTACTTACAATTATATATAAATTGTGTGAGTATCTATCTGTGTAGTGTTGATGGTTTAAAATTCCTGAGGGCACAACTGATGTCTGATTTGCTTACCATTCTGCCTCAAAGCCAACATGTATCTGACACATAGTAATTGTTCAGCAAATTACTGCTGAATGGGGTTACCTCCCTCACTTCTTCGCTCGCAAACTCCAATTCATCCGTTAAAATTTACCTTGACATCATCTCTTCTTAGAGTTAACCTCTGACATTTATCTATGCCCACCCCTAACTCCACCCCACGCTGCCTCTGACTTGACAGATAACTCTGTTACCCTTCTGCACTCTTTTAAAGCCTTGTGTGTATTGCTATTATAACTTCTGAATTTTCTTGTAAACGTTTATTTTTGTCTATTTCCTCAACTAGATTATGATCTCCTGAAACAAATATTTTGTATTTAAGTTCTCAGTCTGTAGCTCTGTCTCTGGCACAGAGTAGATGCTTCGGTTTCTCTTCGCCACATCAGATGCTTGAGCCCCGTCTATAACATCCCACCAAAGGTCTTCCAGCCTCTATTGCAGAAAGGAGATCCCAGTACCTTCTCAACCATCCAGTTGGAAAGTTTTTCCTTGTGTTGAGCCAGAAGATTGTTTAGAGCTTTTAACCATTTTTTCTTAATCTTGTCCCTTGGTAATAGAAGATCAGGAGACTCATAATAAACGGTAAGTGATCAGGGGTCACGGCCAGCAGAAGATTATGGGTTTTAGAATAGTAAACAGGAGAACCAAGATAAGGCAAGGTTCGAACCCAACAGAGTTTCCCTGTCCCTATTTGTAGCAGGAGCAAATCTCAGAAGGCAACCTCAAAAGTTGCCTCATGTTACCCGAAAAATAGCATGCCAGAACTAAAAGTTGAAGCTATGTGCTAGCCTCTTTATACACAAAGAACCAGAACTGGTTCTTAGAAAAAAAATAAACTGGTACAGGACTAGATTGCTTACAGATTTGGCTTACACTCATCTCCTTCAAAAAGCCTTCTCCAACTTGGGCAATCCCCTTTTTCTGCATGTCCTTCAAATGCTGCTGAACACGGATTATACCCTACCATTTTACGATTAGTGAAACGTCATACAGGAGTATTTTAGCTGCTTCATCTCACTATTGGCTCTGTCTCACCACCTAGAATATTCACACACACAAAACCAAAGACGTATACCCCATAGGTTTTGTTATTTATCATTTTATTTCCCCTTCCACACCGAACCCATTGCAATCAGGACTCTTCGGTAGAGTCACAATCAATGGCTGTTTGGTGACCAGAACATAGTAGGGGGCCAGTCCCCCTTCAGGCAGACTCTTGAATGCTGAGGGAGAGCATCAGGTTGTAGTTCTGAAGACCGGGGTCCTGGGGAGATGAGAGGGTAGTGATGAGAAGAGGTGCACACCTGGGGATGATTGAAGGGGCCCCCTCCCTCCTCCTTCAAGAGAGGAAATATCGAGAAGCATGTAGTGGGCCATCAGGAATCACTGCTGCTTCAGGCCAGAGGAGCTCACCTTTAAGGTGCTTTGCAAAGACTGGCAGGTGAGAAAGGGTTTTGCGGGGAAGAAAGAGAAAGAAACTGATTAACATATGTGTATTATCTAGACATGGTGGTATTAAATATGTGCGGGTCTTTGTATATCAATTATACCTCAATGAAGCTGTTAAAAAATAAGTAACGTCCTAGAGAACAATATGCAGAAATTTTTTTAAAGCAATTTTTTAAAAAGATACAGCCTGTGACCTTAAAAAGCTCGAACTCAGCAGGAAGACAGGTACACGCATGCCAATAATGTGTTAGTATAGGAGGGAAGAAAGGAAAAATCTCAGACTTTTAGAACAAGGAAATTGGCATTGCTTCCTGGAGAACAGGGTGGGGTGGGGGGAGAGAGAAATACAAATGGTTCAGAAAAGTCCAAGCAAGTCAAGTACATGTTCACTAGCTGCAGCCATCACTCTGCATTGATCCTGACCTGTGTCTAGAGCATAAGGGGAGAGACAAGGCCCCAAGGCCTCCCCACACCCACCGCCAACCTGAAATGCATCGAATTATTCCCCAAGCAATCTGTGAAGTGAAATATCTTTGCTGTCAGAGGACTAGTGCTTTGCATTGTATCTGTGCAGGAAGGAGGCCTGGTACAGGTGACAGAGATTCTGCCAAGTGAAGAGGGTGTTCCCAAGAAAGGGGGTGTTGGCACCCAAGTGGGGTGAGGAGAGCAGCCTGGTACAGGCCGTTGAAGCCCCAGCACGTTGAGAAGGGTGTCCATACTGGGCAGGACGTGCGCCATGTCAGGTATCAGATGCTGGACTGAGGTGAGGAGGATTCCAACGTGGAGAGGACTCCTTGGCACAGGCTGTTGGTTCCCAAGCAAGGTGAGGGGGGCGTGTGCCAGGGAGAGACGGTTGGGGTTGCAGTGGACAATTGGGTCCATACAAGGAGACTGATCAAATACGTAAATCTGTTGAGAACAGGAGCCAGTTTTCTCAGTACTGGATAAAGGAATTGCGAATACAGAAAGAACACTAGAGTGAACCTTAGAGTACTGAAATTGGAACTGGAATTATTGGTGTAAAACTTGTGGCTTTTCAATACATGTACATGGATAGAGAGTTAAAGATACATGTTAATGTGGGTGCATTCGTGTGTGTTCCCTAGGCTGTGTCCACTGATGATGCAGAAGTACTGTCACCTCAAAAGCCCAGATCTCGTGCCCATCTCTTGTTTTCTGAACACCGTTATCCACTTAAAGGAACCAGGGCTCTTTGGAGAAATAGCTGATTCCAAGATGGGAGCAGGGAAAGCACAGGATGAGCCTAGAATATATTCTTGTGCTATACTATAAGAAAATCCTCAAATACCCATCGTCCTGGGGGCCCTGACAACAAGGCTAGTTTAAAAAGGGAAACAATACTTTCACTTCCAAATCTTTGGACAATGCTCGACAAACATTGGAAAATTATCATAACTATCCTTTAAAATAAAAATTAGTACTAATACATAAATAAACTTTAAAAGGGAGGGCATGCTCGAGTGGCTCAGTTGATTAAGCATCCGACTCTTGGTTTCGGCTGAGGTCGTGATCTCACGGTACATGGCTTCGAGCCCCACATGGGGCTCTGTGCTGACAGTACAGAGCCCACTTGGGACTTTC
The DNA here is from genome assembly GCF_028749965.1 of Puma concolor. Classification (NCBI taxonomy): domain Eukaryota; kingdom Metazoa; phylum Chordata; class Mammalia; order Carnivora; family Felidae; genus Puma; species Puma concolor. The sequence continues at coordinate 13,144,064 of NC_141668.1, read as the reverse complement.
TCTCTCTCTCCCCCTCTCTCTGCCTCTCCCCGGCTTGCATGCTCTTTCTCTCTCTCAAAAGAAATAAACTTAAAAAAATTAGTACTGAAGCTCACCTCATGCCAGCCAAATTCATTTTTTTATCATTCCCATTTCAGCCTTGTATTGTATCCTGATGCCCTGCCCTCAATTGCTATAAGCCGCAAGTACAAATATACCAGTGCCAACCATACCACACTGGGAAACAATTTTTTAATGGTTAGACTCACATGTGGTCTCTTACCATTTTTCCATTGCATCCATGTATCCATTCATTCATTCATTCAAGTACGTGTTAATTACCTGCAAAATGTTCAGTATTGTGATAAGGGGGCGGCGGGGGTGGGGGTGGGGGTGGGGGGAGACTCTGGAAGGTCCTAGCGGGGCAAACATCTGGGTGGAAGCTTATCCTGAACGGCTCATACTGTTTTAGAGTTAAACAGAGGGTAGGAGATCAGTATTTGAGACTCTCCCTTTATCCAGGTTCCGGAGATGAGGAAATGAGAAGGTGAGTAGATGAAATGATTTAGCCATACAAAAACCAATTATATTTTAACCTTCCGAAAAACATACACTAAACCTCTCCAAACTCAATGTTGTCTAAAAGCGTATCCTGGGGCACCTGGGTAGCTCTGTCAGTTAAGTGGCCGACTTCAGCTCAGGTCGTGATCTCGCAATTCAGGAGTTTAAGCCCCGCGTGGGGCTCTGTGTGGACCACTCAGAGCCTGGAGCCTGCTTTGGATTCTGTGTCTCCCTCTCTCTGCTCATCCCCTGCTTACACACTCTCTCTCTCTCTCTCTCTCTCTCTCTCAAAAATAAATATTAATAAATAAATTAAAAAAATAATAAAAAAGCATGTCATATTGCTCCTATGAGTCTAGAAACATTTTGAGGATGAGAATGTTGCCTTTCTCGCCAATGCTTGTTGGACAAACTGAAATTCTGTGTGCTCTGTGCTCCCCTGGGCCCAGGAGTAAGGACTGGAGGCAGCAGGTGGAGAGGAGGTTAATGTGCCCCTGTGACCTCTAGGAGGAGCTGTGACTTCACCAAAATTCCCGAGGCCGGTCTGGAAGAAGGAAGGGGAATGGGAAGGAGGCTTAAGAAGGAAGCAAATGCTCTGGCAGCAGGGTTTGCTCCTGGTTCTGCTTGGCTCATGGTACCTGAACAGCCTAGATGCGAAAATCTAGTCCAGGTTGCACTTCTCCAACCTCAATAGCATCGTGTCTGCGGTCCCCGTGGCCCCTGTCCCTCAGGACCTTTTGTTACTCTCCAGTGCTTCCCCTGTATGTGTGGGTGCCATGTCCAGGCTCAGCACCCCAAGTAGGCGAGATGCTTTCCGGGGGCACGGCTTGCAGCATATTTCTCTCATAACCTCGTCAGCACCCACTGACGGTGCTTCCTACCCAGTTAGCATTAAATTCCTGTGTCTTAAAATGAGTGCAGCTGGCTCCAGGGAAAGGTTCTGGAAGCCAAGCAAGGTGGCCTCTGAGTTAAGCCAGGATGGGGCTTGCGTGGGTTTCTCCTGGCTCCCTGAGAGGTGGTGGGGGTGGTGGGGGGGGGGACACCTGTCCAAGGGGAAGGGATGTGTGTTTGAGTGGAGGAGGTGCTGTTAAGCAGAAAGAAGAAGGAAAGACTCAGTTATTCATTGGGGAGGGGAGGAAGCTACTGACAATGACAAAAAAAAGCAACTGTGAGAAACCTCCTCAAGGCAGAGGGGGGATGGGCCTTTCCTCCACCTAGGGACCTGCATCCAAACCCACGGCAGGGGGGGGGGCGAGGGGGGGAGAGGAAATGTGAGCTGTAGAACCAACAGGGGCAGTGACCTCCCGAGCAAACCCTCTGTCGGGGCCACAGACACACATGCAGAAGACAGGAACCTGAGCAGAGAGTCACTGCGTCCCTTCCATCAGACACTGCGATGAGCTGCCAGCCCCTCTGCTGTGTGGTCATTTGTGTCCTCGGGGCAAGTGAGTCTGGGAACAGGTGGGACATCTCTGTCCTCGGGTTTCTAGCTTCTCTCATGGAGCTGCTTCCCAAGACGCTCTAAATTTGTTTTCTTGCTCCCACAGTCCCCGTGGACGCTGCAGTTACCCAGACACCAAAACACCTGGTCGCAGCGACAGGGAGTAAGGGGACCCTGAAGTGCGAACAACGTCTGGGACATAACGCTATGTACTGGTACAAACAGAGTGCTCAGAGGCCACCGAAGCTCATGTTTGCCTACAGCTATAAGGAACTCGCCGAAAATGACAGTGTCCCCAGTCGCTTCACACCCAAGTGCTCAGACAGCTCCCACCTGCACCTTCACGTGGCTGCCCTACAGCCAGAGGACTCCGCCCTGTATCTCTGTGCGAGCAGCGAGGACACAGCCCCGCACAGCCAACGGCTCCCCGTGCACAAACCTCCTGGGTGCAGCCGGGGAGCCGTGGGGGCGACCACGGCTCAGCTCGACATCTCCGGTGGGACCCCAGACAGACAGAAACCCCAGGCCACGACGTGCCGGTCGGTTCGCTGGATGCAGCAAGGCCCAGTTCCCTGCACAGACGCCCACAGCCTGTGGCCTGGCTCTGCCCGGGGCCAGACTGTGCCCGCGGCTGAGTGCGGGACGGAAAGGGTCCACCTCAAGTTCCTCCGGTAGCGTCCGATCGGCACGTGGCCCCGGGGACTCTTTCAGGAGACGCGCTGCACTCTGGCCGCGGCGGCCCTGCCAAGCCTCCTGCCAACGGGTACCTTTCTCTGCCTGTTCCTTCCACCCAGGTGAGACCCTGGATCTCAGCCCTGCTCCCAGCTCCAGACGCGCTCCGAGCCCCTTTGCAGAACACCTGCTTGCCTCACCACAGGGCCCTGTCAGTCCCTGCCACTGAGGATAGTGGCTCCCTCGTGAGGTTCGGATCGCTGTCCTCGAGGCCACTCTCTGCTGCACACCCGGGGACTCAGCTCTGCGCAGGCTCCTCTTCCTCTCGGGCTTTGACACTTTGAGGCTGGATTCTTTTTCCTCCTGTCCCTTTAATCCTAATTCTTCAGGTCTCCACATCCTGCGTTATCAGCCAGAGAGCCTGATGGCCCTGGATCGTTGCCCACAACAGGCAGGAAGGGGAGAAGGCCCCCAGCGTTTCAGAGCAGGACCGTATACTCGGGGTTGTCTGTGCTGAACCCCATATTTTCTGACATTGCCCCTTGCAATGGCCCCAGTGCTGCACACGCCTTGGGACCCCAAGGGCTGAGCGGAGCCCTGTGTCCTGGGGAGTCCGATGCCTGCACTGACACAAAGGCTCCCTCCTCTCTCCTGTAGGGGGCGCTCCAGGGGGAAGTGGGCCTTGCAGGAAATGTAATGCCTCAGTCAGACTGACTAGGAACCATGGGAGCTCAGAATTCTCCTCCTGTTTCTGATGCCCAGAAGCCTGTTCTAGGAGAGAACTCATTCCTTCCCAATCCCGTCATGGATTCCTGGCTCCTATGTTGGGTGAGTTTTAGTCTCTTGGAAGCAGGTGAATCTTTGGGAATTTCTCATCTTGGATTTACCCGAGGCTCTTTCAAACCATTTCCTTATTCAATCTCTGGCTTCTTTCTCCTCCCTCAGGACACACAGAACCTGAAGTCAGGCAGACCCCCAGCCACCAGGTCACAGAGATGGGGACAAGAGTAATCCTGAGATGTGACCCAATTTATGGGTTCTGTACATTGGTACAGACAGATCCTGGGACAGAAAGTGGAGTTTCTAGTTTTATTCTACAAGGATAATCTCTTGGAGAAGTCTGAAACCATCAAGGATCGATCCTCAGGTCAAAGGCCTGATGGATCATTCTCCACTCTGCGGATCCAGCCCACAGAGCTGGGAGATTCAGCCACGTACCTCTGTGCCAGCAGCTCAGCCACAGCCTTGCACAGACACCTCCAGCCTGCACACAAACCCTCATGTATCTGCCTCTTTTCCAGCTACCAGAATGCTTTTGCTGCCCAAGAAAGTCTGATTTGACTTGTTTTTTCAGCTGTTTCCAAATAGGTATCTGAAATTTAATCACCAAAGTAGTTATCTTTGGCAGGAATGGCCAGGGAGCATTTTTTGCCAAATTTTTATAGGCACTACAGGGCTTGACTGTGGCCTCCAAAGATGGGGCGTTGTTGCCCAGGAAAAGACCATCACATGGCCTATGTCTTCTCTTTACTTCCTTTTGCATCTTGGATTTTGTTTCGTTTTAGTAGCTTAGAAAAAACCATTTTAGGGGCGCCTGGGTGGCGCAGTCGGTTAAGCGTCCGACTTCAGCCAGGTCACGATCTCGCGGTCCGTGAGTTCGAGCCCCGCGTCAGGCTCTGGGCTGATGGCTCGGAGCCTGGAGCCTGTTTCCGATGCTGTGTCTCCCTCTCTCTCTGCCCCTCCCCCGTTCATGCTCTGTTTCTCTCTGTCCCAAAAATAAATAAAAAAACGTTGAAAAAAAAATTTTTTTAAAAGAAAAAATAAAAAAAAAGAAAAAAGAAAAAACCATTTTAACTCATAGAATCAGAAATGGTTATCGAGGAAGGGCTTTAGTATTTCCATAAGAGTATAGAGGATTTCCAACAGTAAATCTTCAGAAGGACGTGCAGTTCAGCATAAGGGCCTGGACTGTCGATGAGTCTTTCCCAGTTAAGTACTTGATGCGTTTGGGGAAATCATGTTAACTCACGTGAAAATGAGTTAAGAGAACAGTAACAATGGAGTCTGCTATTGGGACAAGGCCAACAGAGGTCTAAACCAGTGAGAGAACCACCAGAATATAGCAGGACAGGGCAGGATCGAATTCAGCAGCAAAAATCAAGTAGCATCTAGAAGCAGAGCATGAATGAACTTGTCACCCTGAACTTGACATGGGGCATCCAGATTAACTTCCTGGGTTTTGAGTAAGATCTCAGTGTTCTTGAAGGCCTGGAGCAGGAAAGGCAGAGTGAAGACTTCAATAGAAAAGAATGAATTTCCTCATAATAAGTCAGGATGAGCTCAAGCAATGAATAGAGGTGAAAAAAGTGTGAGCATATCATATCAGTTATAAACACATGAAATATTCATTTACTCAAGTTATATCCATGCCAGCACCACCATCTACAGGGTCTTCGACAGGGTCATCTACAGCACCACCATCTACAGGATGACTTTCCTCCTGACATGAATCCCGCCAACTTTGCAGACCAAAGGATCCCATTTTACAGCTAAGGAAATGAAATCATGCTGTAGTGGTGGGATCCATTCTTGTTTTCATGTACTACGTCCTTCAGAAGCATCTTACCTTGTAGAAATGAAGAAAGGACCTAGTAAAGGTTTGGCTAAGGGGCTAGCTCAGATATAATACCCTCAAGCTGGGGAGATACTTTCTAGGATGTGGTATGACTTGTACAGAGGGCTGAGATATGGAACTATGTACTCAATGAATCCAGAAGCCAAGGGGTGGGGGGAGGATGGTATCCCTCTCATTACCACCCCCAGTGATCCAGCTGCAAATCCAGGCTTCTTTTCCCTGTATTTTTAGGGTCTTCTAGATAAAAAGTTTTGATTCTTTTTTTTTTTTTTTAATTTTTTTTTCAATGTTTATTTATTTTTGGGACAGAGAGAGACAGAGCATGAACGGGGGAGGGGCAGAGAGAGAGGGAGACACAGAATCGGAAACAGGCTCCAGGCTCCGAGCCATCAGCCCAGAGCCTGACGCGGGGCTCGAACTCATGGACCGCGAGATCGTGACCTGGCTGAAGTCGGACGCTTAACCGACTGTGCCACCCAGGTGCCCCAAAAGTTCTGATTCTTTAAGACAGGGGTGCTTCCACCACAGGACATATGAACATAAACTATGACGGTACCTGGTCATTTGGGGCTCCTTTTGATGGAAGCCCAATAGGTAAGGATGGAGGTATTGATCTTGACTATCATGAGGTGATAGAGTTGCTCCTACATAATGGAAACGGAAAGGTTTACCTGGAATTCAGAGAACTAGTTCAAACATCTCTTGGTGCCTAAATTCCTGGTGATAATGACAGTTCTGCAATTGCAACCATTTTGGCTTGACAAAGTAAATGTACCTAAGGGACTCAAAACCCTCAGAGACGAATGTCTGGGTCACCCCACAAAACAAACATCTTAGACCACAGAAGGGCTAAGCAAAGTTGGAGAAAATCTAGAATTGGTGATAAGGGAGATAATAAATCTCCGTAATGGCTTTGTGTACAGTAAGAGCAGCAGTCCTATAGCCCTAACCCTGTATTTGTACAGATTGCAGCTGAACCCCACCTTGAAGACCTTATTATTTGGACTTGAAACAATGCAGGGTGTAGACTATTTGAAATGCCTCGATTGTATCACCACCTATCTTCCTGGCTTCCCCGCTGATTCCAGCCACAACTATTTCATGCAGCTATTCCAAGCAGACATTGACCCCTTCATATGGATTGAACCTCCTCTTAAATATGGGCAGTGTATCTAGCTTTCTTCCTGAAGTGCTCTGTGGCTGTGGTTGAGACACATGAATGGCCTACTAGAAGCTTATACATGCATGACCCAGAAGTGTCAGGGTGTTAATGCTCTATGGGACAATCCTCAACCAATGGGGGGATGAGAACGAATAAATAAAGCTTTGTGTCTGTCTCAGACTCCCTAGAAAGTTCTAGATTGACGAGCAGCCATTTATCTATAATGATGGCCCAATTAATATACATATTTTTCATATTGCCCATCCTTTTTGTTTCTGTGCATGATTTGGCCTTGATATCTCCATCTGACTTATCTTCCACTTTTCCTATTCTTTCCAGCTGTATCTGTTCTGCTTTTAACCTCATATATTGAATTGTTAATCATAGGTATTTTGTATATTTTGTTTCTACCGTCTCCATTTAAATGTTTACTATAGTTTCCAGTTGTCCACTAAAATTCTCCATTTTGTCATTCACTTTGTTGAATATATTATCGACAGTTATTTTAATATCAGTGTCTGACAACTCCATCTGAATCATTTTGGCTCTGTTTCTTTTTTTTTTTTTGTAATTTTTTTAAATGTTTATGTAGTTTTGAGAGACAGAGAGAAACAGAGCACGAGTGGGGAAGGAGGAGAGAGAGAGGGAGACACAGGATCCGAAGCAGGCTCCAGGCTCTGAGCTGTCAGCACAGAGCCCGATGTGGGGCTCCAACCTACGAAACATGAGATCATGACCAGAGCCCACAGCGGCGCTTAACTGACTGAGCCACCCAGCTGCCCCTGTTTCTTTTTTTTTTTAAGTTCGTTTTATTTATTTTGAGAGAGAGAGAGATAGAGAGCAAGCGGGGGAGGGGCAGAGAGAGAGGGAGACAGAATCCTAAGCAGGCTCCATTCTGTCATCACAAAATCCAATGGGGGTTCAAAATCACAAACCATGAGATCGTGACCTGAGCTGAAGCCAAGAGTCAGATGCTTAACCAACTTAGCCACCCAGGCACCCCTTGGGTCTTTTTCTTTTGTTTGTTTTCTCTTCTTGCTTTTGGCCATGTGATGTTGTTTCCTCACGCAATAGATAATATGTGTTTGAAAGCTAGATATTGTATATGAAAAACTATAGATATAATCTCAAGTACTGGATGGTATATTTTCCTGTAGAGAGAATTCCTTTTTGCTTATGCTAGGACATATTGGAAGAGGCAAATCATTTTTTTTTTTTTAATGTTTATTTATTTTTGAGAGAGAGGGAGACAGAAAAAGTGTGAACAAGGGAGGAGCAGAGAGAGGGAGACACAGAATCTGAAACAGGCTCTGAGCTGTCAGCACAGAGCCCGACGCCGGGCCCGAACTCACAAACGGTGAGATCATGACCTGAGCCGAAGTCAGACGCTCAACCGACTGAGCCATCCAGACGCCCCCAGATCTTCTTAATCTGGTTGATAATTGAGCTGGATTGAAGCTAAGCTTTACTTTTTTGATGGCTGTTCACTTTTGCTCCTAGTATGTGATCATTTAGGTTCCAAACTAAATGTCTGGAGTATTTTTACTTTATTAAAGTTTAATTTGCATAACATAATATTTACCTATTTCAAGTGTACAACTCAGTGACTTTAAATAAATTTATGCACGGGGCAACTATCACCATGAATCAGTTCTGAAGCGCTTCCATTGCCCCCAAATTTCCTTTGTCCTCATTTGCAGTCAATCCCCACTCCTACTTGAGGCCCCACGGCCTCAGTCTTCACCAAGACCTTCTCTTAGGCAGTCCCTAAACACAGACATTGCTCCCCAGACCAGTAAGGTCATGTGATTCCTCCAAGCTTCTCCCTTCTCAGACTTCTCTTTCTTCTTAGCTTCTTAGCTGCTGATATTAAATTGGCAGTAACAGTCAGGGAAAAGTGATTTTTCAGATTATCCTTTCTCTCTGGGATGTTGATCTCTTATCCTTCTCCCTTCTTTCCTTTCTTTGCAAAGCTTCACTTGTAAGCTACAAGGTGCGACGAGGTAGGTGCTTGGGAACTGGGTGCATAAGCCTCACTAGCTCAGCAAACATCTAGGGGTGCTCCTGGTTAGTGTCATACAATCTTATTTTATGTTTTAATTAAAGTTTATTTATTTATTTATTTATTTATTTATTTATTTTGAGAGAGACAGAGACAGCACAAGTGGGGAAGGGGCAGAGAGGCAGAGAGAGAATTCCAAGCAGGCTTCGCCCTGCCGGCACAGAGCCCGATGTGGGGCTCAGACCCATGAAGCCGCGAGATCATGACCTGAGCCGAAACCAAGAGTCAGACGCTTGACCAACTGAGCCACCCAGGTGCCTCAGCATCATACAATTTAAAACTGAGAAAAGACCTGGAAATTATTTATTTCAGCTCATTGTTTTATAGATAGAGGAAATGGGAAGTCATGTGAAGGATAGTTTTTAACTGTGTTACTGCTGAATAGATTCCTAACTTCCATATGACATAGATTTTTCTATCTCTAGTCTAGAGTAGTCTGTGAACTTCTTTTTGCTCCTATCAGAGTATAAGCATCATGAGAGTGAGCATACTGCCTTCCTCGTGCTTTGCACTAAGTAGCCATTCAATGACTGCAAACAAACAAAACATGCTAAAAGTTCCAGGAAGGATGGTAGTTGTTTCTGTTTTGTTCACTACTGTTTCCCTGGTGCTTGTTCTGTGTTCAATGAAAAACAACAACAACAAAGGAACCACTTGTCTTGGAAGAAGTTTCACCACTAGTTGGCAGTGTTGCCGGTTTGTGTGTGCGTGCGTGCGTGCGCGTGCTGCCTCTGTGGCAGTCGTAGCTCCCTGCTCCAGTGCCTGGCCCTTGCTGATTTCGGTTTCTTAAGGGCTGGCTGGAGCCTGGCCCGGGAGGGTCCTGAGGTCTGAGAAGTGTGCTTTGCTGACCACTAGGAGGCGCTGTGGCTTTTCCAGAACCCTGAAGCGGGGGTGGGGCGGAAGGAGGGAAAGAATCTAGGGGACAGTGGTTCTCACCAGGGCAATTTGGTGACTTTGGAGACATTTTGTTGTCCCAGCTGGGGCTGGGGAGTGCTACTGGCGTGCAGTGGGTAGAGGCCAGTGCACAGGACAGCTCCCACAGCACAGAATTATACGGGGGCTGCTGAGCAAAAATCAGACATTCAAGGGAGCCAAGATTTGAGTGGGATCACCCTGAATTATTGTGAAGAAGAAGATCCAGAGAAGAGAAACTAGCCAGACTCTGAGACCAGATCTGGAGGAGGGAAAAGGCAGGGAGGCAGAGAAACATCCTTTTTTAAAAATTATTTTTATTGTTTTAGAAAGAGAGAGCATGAGCAGAGGGGCAGAGAGAGAGAAAGAGAGAGAGACAGAGAGACAGAGACAGAGAATCTCAAACAGGCTCCATGTTCAGTGTGGAGCCCGACTCAGGGCTCGATCCCACAACCCAGTTGGTCGAGTCTGGTGGTCTGATCCCAGACTCTGTTGCTTGAGTCTGATGCTCAACCAGCTGAGCCACCCAGGTGCTCCGGCAGAGAAAGATCCTTAAGGCAACATGCCTGCCCCGTTCAAACTACCCCCAGAAATTCCAAACTCCTTTGAAAGGAGTAGGAATGAAAATGTCTTTGAAAGGAGTAGTGCAAGAAATGAAAAACGAAGAGAGCCCAAGAATGGGGAAGTCATTCTAGGCTGTGACATCACAGGCAGGGCACCAGGAAGGGTGTGAACAACTGCAGCCTGGCTCTTACCTCTGAGGACTGGAACCCCTGGTGGGTCTCTGCCTGTCTCCACCATGGGCTCCAGCCTCCTCTGCTGTGTGGTCCTCTGCCTCCTGGGAGCAGGTGAGTCCTCGGTCCAGGTGCTGTGATGCAGCTTTGAGTCTCTAAGCCTGTGTTCACCAGGTGTCCAGCAACAGGCTACCTCCTGGGACTTGTCTGAATTCTGCTTCTTTCCTTCTCAGCCCCCCTGGACACAGCAGTTTCCCAGACTCCCAAATACCTCATCGCACAGATGGGAACTGAGAAGTTCCTACAATGTGAACAAAAGCTGAGCCATGATGCTATGTACTGGTATAAGCAGGATTCTAAGAAATTGCTGAAGATCATGTTTGCCTACAATAATAAGGAACTCATTCACAATGAAACAGTTCCAAGTCGTTTCTCACCTAAATCTCCTGACAAAGCTCGTTTAAACCTTCGTGTCAGCGCCCTGGAGACAGGTGACTCTGCCGTGTATCTCTGTGCCAGCAGCCAACACAGCGTTGCAGAGTCACTGCCTCCCTGTGCACAAACCCCCTGGCCCAGCCAGGAAGCTGCGGAAGGGGCTATGTCTTGACCCTGAGGCTCCATTCACCCCCGTGAGACCCCTAGACTGGAGTTTCCAGTCTGTAGTACAGGCTGCCCATACACCCGGTGAGGTTCTTCTTTATTTATGCCCACAGAAGTCTCCCAGAATTCTACTTATCAGCTAGAGCAGGGGTTTCCAGTAAATTCACAGAAGTACTCGGGATTTCACAAACAAGAAGATCTTAACTGGGGGAAGAAGCCCTTCCTTGAATTTCTTTGCCGGTACTTACTGTACAAACATTATGACCGAAAACACGCTATTCACTAAAAATGTTCCCTGAGCAAAAGCCTAGAGGAAAGTGGGGTGAAGGCAAAAGTTTCTAAGACCACAGGGAACTCAGATTATTAATGAGTGCACTGGTGAATAGAAAAATATTTGGAGAAGCATGAAAGTTCATGGCAATAGGTAAACTAGAGAGAAAGAAAGACAATACAGAATAGAAGCTCTGGATTGCTTATGTTCTCCTAAACACCCACAGGGGTAGGCTTGTGCACTACAGACTCCTCCTCCAGGAGGGCTCACCAGGGCGATTCTTCCCAAATCTGACCGAGTAGCATCTTGAAGATTCCTCCAGAGCAGGCAGTACCCAGGTGGCAGAGGACATTGAACATTGAAAGGACTTTCTACACAAATCTCTATGTGGTAGCTAGTTGCTGGCCCTACCTTAAGCGAGATAACATGAGCAAATTTGTATTTGGTACAGCACTGGTACCAGTATGGATCAGAAGAGAGATGTTTCGGGGAGGAAATAAACAACTCGGAGACTTTGAAAATATTCTACATGATGCGGCACCTGTGTGGCCCAGTCGGTTAAGTGTCCCACTTTGGCTCAGGTCATGATCTCATGGCTGGTGAGTTCGAGCCCCACGTCGGGCTCTGTGCTGACAGCTCAGAGCCTGGAGCCTGCTTCACATTCTGTGTCTCCCTCTCTCTCTGCCCCTCCTCCACTCACACTCTGTGTCTCTCTCTTTCTCTTAAAAATAAATAAACATTAAAAAAATAAAATATTCTACCTGAAAGATTATAGACAATATAGAAGAGAAGCTCTGGCTTATTTATGTTATGATCTCCTGAAGAACGTTAGGTTTCAATCTTGCAGTTTCTAATGTAGGATTTGCTAGGATCTATTTCAGTTTTGCCCTCCCCGGTAGGGAGCCCTAGCATGCGGTCATTATTACTAGCGCCTGGCCTTTCAGCGGACTCCGTGGGCATCACAGAACATCCACCAGTGTCTCTTATCCTACCTGGGTCTGAATGCCAATGTCATCCAGCTGAGTGCCTTCTGAAATCTCTGCTCAGCTCTCCAGCCTACTACGTGTCCTCTGCTCAGCCTTCTGGAGTCCCACCCTGAGCACGCACATAAGGAAGTAGACAAGAAAAAAAAGGATTTCCTTACACTCAGCCTTGGGGTTCCTTTTCAGTACTCTGTGCCCCGATCCAAGCTGTCTTGGGATCAGTTATGTCTTTTCTCTAGATCTTCAAGCAACATACACTATTCTACGTTATACAGATAACGTTTATTTGAATTTCCTTGCATGTTTACCATTCTACTTCTTCACTGCAACTCAGATTTTCTTTACATCATTTTCCTCCTTCAGGCACATCCCTAATTCAGGTACCCGAAACTCCCCTTTCACCCACCCCTTGCTTCGGGAAATGCTTATGTTCACTTTTGTTCTCAGGGCAACCCCGCCTTTCTCTTCCACTTATTGCTCCAGGTTTCAGTTTAAATTCTACTGTCTTTTGTAATCCTTGGGAGTTTACTTATTGGGAGCCAAACAATCCCAAGTTTTTGCGGTTTCATTGTAGAGGAGTGTCTTCTTGCTACAGTGGATGTCCAGCGTAAGAAATACAACAGTAGCAATGCCAGCCAGTTTAATTTTAGGTTCTCGCCTAAGAATGGAGTATCTCCACCTGTATGAATTAGAGGCCCCTCATATACGTAACCTGTTCAGGAGGAGAATATCCAACGCCTTTGCTTAAACTCTCACCCATACTACCCTTACATTTTTTGTTTTATGGGCCACCCGGAAACTCTGATAGACTTTATTCTGTTAGAAAAATGAGTAGGAATTGAATGTCCTAGGTATGCAGATGAACGGCAACGTTGCCAACCCTTTTTGTTGTTTCAGAGGCTTCTTTCGTCTTCACACTTCCGTGGATCTGGTGTCATCACAGCCCCAACCCCTCCAGCTCCCCATCTGTGGAATGAGGGATAGGGCGCCCTCTGCAGCGCCGCCACTGGGCTGGTTCGAAGCCCGCAATCTGGGAAATGTGCTGCCTTGGCCACAAGGAGGCGCTGTGGCGCCATTGAAAACTCTGAGGCTGGGGTGAAGGGAAAGGATGGGATTGAAGGGAGGGAAGGGGTCAGGAGGGAAAGAGTGCATTGGGGCTCCATCCTTGGGTCATTTGGGAGCATCAGTTGAAGGTCCCTCAAAGATACTAAACTAAAATCATTTTCAAATTGATTTCCCTTCGTCCTGCACAGGATGCCTTCTGTTGTTCTCGTTGAGCATCCTGTTTACTCTCAGCCCAGCCAAGCTTTGTACCCTCAGTGCTGGGACAGAGGATGGCTGCTCCCTCGTCCTCCCCCCCCTCCCCCCTCGCCCCCCCCCCCCCAAGCCAGTGTCTGGCTCCTGGCTGGCATCCAGTCCTGCCTTTTTAGTGGTGGGCACTGGGCCCAAACGGAACCACAGCCCTCCTATTTCCCTCCTCCATGAGGTGGGCAAAAGGGCTCCATGGGGCTTAGACACTGAGGGAAGCATCTGCATGACTGAGTGGAGAAGGAAGGAGATCTCTTGAAGCGGAAACGGTTTGTTGCCGAGTGGGGTCTTGGAAGAAAGCTGGATAGAGAGAGAGCCTAAAAACGAGGATGGAAGCTAATAGCAGGGGAGCATCTGTCAGAGGAATAGCTCATCCCAGTCCATTCCAATCCACCTTCTGCCAGAATCTGTACAAGGACAAGGTGTGAAGCCGGAGGAAGAAACACGCCCCTGGGTCTGGGACAGTGACATCACAGGCCAACCACCAACCAAGGCCAAGGAGACCAGAGCCTGGCTCCCTGCCCAGGACACCTAGTTACATGGTGCTCACCTTGGCCCTGACTCCACCATGGGCTTCAGGCTGCTCTGCTGTGTGGCTCTCTGTCTCCTGGAAGCAGGTGAGTCTTGGGTCCCGATGGGCAGCCCCTGTACCCCATGCTAAGTCCCAAGGGCTGCAGCAATACTCTCTGTGTGAATTCTGCTCCTTTCTTCCAACAGTCCCCGGGGACACTGCAGTTACCCAGACACCAAAACACCTGGTCGCAGCGACAGGGAGTAAGGGGACCCTGAAGTGCGAACAACGTCTGGGACATAACGCTATGTACTGGTACAAACAGAGTGCTCAGAGGCCACCGAAGCTCATGTTTGCCTACAGCTATAAGGAACTCGCCGAAAATGACAGTGTCCCCAGTCGCTTCACACCCAAGTGCTCAGACAGCTCCCACCTGCACCTTCACGTGGCCGCCCTACAGCCAGAGGACTCCGCCCTGTATCTCTGTGCGAGCAGCGAGGACACAGCCCCGCACAGCCAACGGCTCCCCGTGCACAAACCTCCTGGGTGCAGCCGGGGAGCCGTGGGGGCGACCACGGCTCAGCTCGACATCTCCGGTGGGACCCCAGACAGACAGAAACCCCAGGCCACGACGTGCCGGTCGGTTCGCTGGATGCAGCAAGGCCCAGTTCCCTGCACAGACGCCCACAGCCTGTGGCCTGGCTCTGCCCGGGGCCAGACTGTGCCCGCGGCTGAGTGCGGGACGGAAAGGGTCCACCTCAAGTTCCTCCGGTAGCTTCCGATCGGCACATGGCCCCGGGGACTCTTTCAGGAGACGCGCTGCACTCTGGCCGCGGCGGCCCTGCCAAGCCTCCTGCCAACGGGTACCTTTCTCTGCCTGTTCCTTCCACCCAGGTGAGACCCTGGATCTCAGCCCTGCTCCCAGCTCCAGACGCGCTCCGAGCCCCTTTGCAGAACACCTGCTTGCCTCACCACAGGGCCCTGTCAGTCCCTGCCACTGAGGATAGTGGCTCCCTTGTGAGGTTCGGATCGCTGTCCTCGAGGCCACTCTCTGCTGCACACCCGGGGACTCAGCTCTGCGCAGGCTCCTCTTCCTCTCGGGCTTTGACACTTTGAGGCTGGATTCTTTTTCCTTCTGTCCCTTTAATCCTAATTTTCAGGTCTCCACATCCTGCGTTATCAGCCAGAGAGCCTGATGGCCCTGGATCGTTGCCCGCAACAGGCAGGAAGGGGAGAAGGCCCCCAGCGTTTCAGAGCAGGACCGTATACTCGGGGTTGTCTGTGCTGAACCCCATATTTTCTGACATCGCCCCTTGCAATGGCCCCAGTGCTGCACACGCCTTGGGACCCCAAGGGCTGAGCGGAGCCCTGTGTCCTGGGGAGTCCGATGCCGCACTGACACAAAGGCTCCCTCCTCTCTCCTGTAGGGGGCAGTGAGGACCCCTGAGCAAAGTTACAGACCAAAAAAACCAGGTGCCGGTTGAACTAATGTGGCAACTCTCCTATCAAGGCACATCCTTAGACTGTGGGGTTTCTTTTACCTGAATGAGACTCTTCCCTGTCAACTGGTTGAAAGAGATAAACACCTCTGGATTCGGTATTTTTTAAGGACTGTTTTATCATGAAATAAAACTAGCCTGCTGTAAAGTGCATTGTTTGGTTTAAGGTTTGACAGGGATCCTCTAAACAAACACTGTGTCCCCACAAATCATGCCCTACAGAGGACCAGAGGAGAAGAACGGGGTCCTCACGGGCGGTGTCTTGCTCCGGACCCGGCAGGCCCAGGGTTTCTGAGCTGTGGTCCTCAGGAACTAAGGGGTCCCTGGGTCATGGCTGTCGACACTCAGGGTCAGCACTCAGCTTTGGGGAATCGGAGAAGGGGCTTCCAGGTGAGGTCCCGGTGCCCAAGCCAGCTGCAAAGGGAAGGAGGAGACCAGCCTTTGGGAAATGGGTTCGAGACATAAGTGTGTGTGTGTCTTCGCCCGTTCTTTTATTCTGTAACCCAGCTGTCCTTCTCCGATTTCTCTTTTCTTCTCACTCAAGGCTCGACCCGGAGCTTCAGATCTGCAGAGACACCTGCCCTAAACCACACAGGCAGCAAACGGGCCTCCGCTGCCACCAGCTCAGAGCCAGTGGACAATGAATGGGTTGGGCACTTAGTGTCCTCGTCCATCCTCCTTCCCTTGCGCTGAAATGTCCTGTCAGGCTTCAGGTCTCTCCTCCTCACGTGCACTCCTCTCCACACTGACGCTCCCAGGTTGTCTCTTTTTTTGGTCCCTTTATTCCCAGCGTTAAGTCGTCAGGCTCCGAAGTGCGAGTCACAGAGTCGACGCGCCACCGGACTGTGGCTGCGATGTGGCCGCGGGGAGGACAGCGGGTCCTGCCGGACCCTTGGCCTGGTGCCCTGAGGCCCTAACTCTCGGAGGGTCCTTCTGCAGCTGCCATATTCCAGTAGAGCGTGAAGGCCAGGGGCTGAGCCCCGGGGCATCGCGTATGGGCGGCGGGGGGGGGCACTAGGGCTTCCCACTCCCTCCTGCAGGGGTGCTCCTGAACCTGCGGGTGCCGCCCAACACTGTGACATCACAGGGTCTCCTTCCTGGGCTACTAACGTCCAGATGCCCAACGGGGAGAGGCCTCCCCTCACCCTGCCACGGGCAGCAGGATCTTCTGCTGGGTGACTTTTGATCACCTACTCCTGGGAGCAGGTGCGTCCTGGGAGTGTGGGGGACATTCCTTTCCCACCCCCTTTATCTAAGACCGGTTCCAAACTTCTGCCTCATTCTCTTTCTGGCCTCTGTCTCCACCCACAGGGCACAGAGAACCCAGAAGTCACCCAAAACCCTAGCTGCTACATCCCAAAGATGAGACAGAGCATGGCTCTGCAGTGTGAGCCCGTCTCTGGTCACTTGTACTGCCTGTCGTACCGACAGAGCCTGGAAAGCGGAGCGGAGTTACTGATTTCCATCTGTAACAAGCTTCCTTCAGAGAAGACAGGCTTTGTGAAGAACTGATTCTCAGCTGAGACTCCTGACAGATCGTACTTGCTCCAAAGACCCTGGCCGCGCAGCTGAGAGACCCAGCCATGCACCCCTGCCCCAGCAGCTCAGCCCCGGCTTTGCAGGTGCTTCCTGCCCTTGCCCCGAACTCGAGGCTGCTCTGCCCCCAGGCTTTCCCGCAGCCCTTCCTGCCCACAGGGGCGGGGGGCCGGGCTGCAGCGTCTTCCCAGGAGCAGAGGTCAGAAGCTAACTTTAATTTGCAGAATAGGAAATTTGCACGGGGATATCCGGGGCTGTGGTATTAAGGAAATATTGTCAGGTGCCACGGAATGTGGCTGTAGACCCCAAAGGTGGGACAACTATGGCCAAGTGAGCGACCAGATGAGGCTACAGAGGAACCTGTAAAGGACTGACTTTTCAGAAGCTAAGACCTGAGGGTTCTTGAACAAGCAGCAGGAGGGATGATGTAGGGGACACTTTATGAGGGAGATACTATATTTCTTAGGAATAAGGCAGATAGACTTAAGTTTTCGATTAGATAAATCAACATTAGTGTTCAAGGCTAGTTGCATTTATCATATTGGTTATACACCTATTTATTTATTCATTTACTAATTCATTCATTTATTCTGTTTTAAAGTTTTTTATTTATTTGGAGAGAGAGAGTGTGTGAGATCAGGGAGGGGCAGAGAGAGAGAGAGAGAATCCCAAGCAGGTCCCGCACTGTCAGTGCTGAGCTGGATGCAGGGCTCGAACCCACGAATTGTGAGATCATGACCTGAGCAGAAATCAAGAGCCAGACATTTAACTGAGCCACCCAGGTGCCCCCATTCATTTATTCTTTAAACAGACAATATCCTACCCCAAGATATGGAAAGTATAGTTAGTGCGCTGCAGGGACCCCATGGGCATTAGAGGAAGAATGAGTCACAAGGCCGTATGTGAATCAGGGCTCAGCCTTCCCTAGGCAGCGAACTCTCCTTCACACCATGAAGCAGCCAAGTCCTCTAGAAAGGGTGCTGGGGCTGCGAAGACAGAAACGCCATGGAGAGAACATGCAAAATGAAGAGGAGAACTGTAGGAGGGGGAGCCAGAGAAATGGTCCTGGGAACAGTGGCCATGGTCCCCCAGGGAATTTTGCTGGGGGATTTCCCTGGCAGGATGGCCCTGAGGACACTGTCCCTTATTCTCTGAGGAACCACTAAGGGCTGAGCACAAGGGCACCAGGGAGGACACCCTGCACCAGTGGTTACAAAAGCAGAGCACAGGGCAGCGGATGGTATCTTGTGGCAAACACCCCATCTCCCCCAGTCCTGACCCCCAGAAGCAGCAGACAAGGCCAGTTTTCCTGGTATCTGGGAAGAAATGCAAGTCCCTGATGCAACTCTGCAGATGGAAATCTTTAGGAGTCAACCCTGGTTGGGTTCAGCCTCAGATGGAAGGTGATTCAGGAACAATAAACAGTAAATCTTGGGGCTCCCTAGGGACTTGTAGGCAATCGAGCCAGGCACACATCTGCACTTCAACATTGGTAGGTTAATGCCCAGAAGTGGTGCCTTTTGGATATGCACGAATATGTGTTCTTCCTTTGTAAGGACAGTTTAGGGAGTTCTGTGAACATCTGATAACATGTAGATTTCACAAGTAATTTTAGAAAGAATTCTGTTTGGAAGAATGATACAAAAATATATTAACGGTTGTTGACACTGGATCACGGGATACATCTTTTATTACATGAAGTGAAATGCATAATATAAATGTTAGTTATATACATTTTGTCAAATGGAAAAACTAGCAACACCACCCAAGATACAGACTCGTCATCACCTCTTGGTCTCAGTCCTCTTGCCGTCGATACCCATCCGACAGGTAATCAATCACTGCTCCATGCCTATCATCATAGATCAGATGTGCTTGTTGTTGAACTCATATAAATGGAATCATACGCTCTTTTGCGACCAGCATCTTTCACCTAACACGTGCTATTGTTATTCATCTTTATCGTTATGTGTGTTAGTAATTCATTCTTTTTTTATTCTATGTATTTTTTTATTGTGTGACCCTGCCACAATCTGTATATCTACTTACATGTTAATGGACCCATGGGTTGTTTCTAGATTTGGGTTATTGCATTCTGGTACGAGACTTTGGTGTGGACATATACTTTTATTTTCTGTTGGCTAAATACCCAGGAGTGAGATTGCTGGATTATATGGTAAGTACGCATTTCACTTTATAAAAAGGGGCCACACCTTTTTCCCACATGGCGATACCATTTAGCCTTCTCGTCGGAAATGTGAGTTCCATTTGCTTCCCTTGTTCGCACTGGGGAAAAAAGTAGAATGTGGGGAAGTAGCCAATACAGTCGTTCAAAGGAGTTGGAGTCAGTACTACATTCTGCTGGGAAATACCACACAGGAAACAGGGAGGGCTCCGGGGACAATGAGGATATGGGACCCAGGGAATTTACTGGAAACCTTCCTGGCACAGCTGACAATATAAACACTTTCAGTTCATTGAAAGAAGGCACTGTGGTTCCAATGGGACACAGAAGATGCAGGAAGGCAGAAAGAGCGGGGGATGACTGGGAAAGGGGGTTAGAAAGGCTTTGTAATTTGTCAGGCGGATTAATTACTTAAGCCACTACAAGAATACGAGTGCTAAAAAATAAAATTCAACCCAAGTGAATTTGAAGGTCTAACTGGCTTTATTAAGCAGTTAATGCATGGGGCAGCATCCCATTGAGCAAGTACAGCGATGCTCCGAGGAGTTGTACAAAATCTAAGGTTGTTCTAGAAGGAAGGGTGGGGAAAGGAAGTTATTAGCAAAAGAAAGGAGAGTGGTGTGAGTTCAGGGTACTTTCTTTTTTCTTTCTTCTTCTTTTTTTTAATTTTAATTCCAGTGTAGTGAACATACAGTGTTATATTTCTTTCAGGTGTACAGTATAGTGATTCAACAGTTCTATCCACTTCTCAGTGCTCATCAAAATAAATGGACTCTTCCTCCGAGATTCACCTGTTTCACCCGTCCCCCCACCCACCTCCCCTCCGGCAACCATCAGTTTGTTCTCTATAGTTAACAGTCTGTTTCTTGCTTTGTCTTTCTCTCTCTTTTTTTCCCTATGCTCATTTGTTTTGTTTCTTAAATTCCACGTATGAGTGAGATCATATGGTATTTGTCTTTCTCTGACTGGCTTATCTTGCTTAGCATTATACTCTCTAGATTCATCCATGTTGTTGCAAATGGCAAGATTTCATTCTGTTTTATGGCTCATATTCCAGTGTGTGTGTGTGTGTGTGTGTGTGTGTGCACACGCACCATTTCTTCATCCATTCATCTATCAATGGACACTCGGGCTGCTTCCATAATTTTGCTATTACAAATAATGCTGCGATAAACATAGAGATGCATGTATTCCTTCGAGTTAGTGTTCTGCAAAGTGAAGGAAACAACCAACAAAACTAAAAGACAAACTACTAAAGGCAAGAAGATATTTGCAAATGACCTCCCCGGTAAAGGGTCGGCATCACAAATAAATAAAGACCTTCTACAGCTCAACACCAAAAAATCAAATAATCCAATTAAAAATGGGCAAAAGAGGGGCGCCTGGGTGGCTCAGTCGGTTGAGCAGCCGACTTCGGCTCAGGGGATGATCTCGCAGTCCGTGAGGGCTGTGAGTTCTAGCCCCGCATCGGGCTCTGTGCTGACAGCTCAGAGCCTGGAGCCTGTTTCGGATTCTGTGTCTCCCTCTCTCTGACCCTCTCCTGTTCATGCTCTGTCCCTCTCTGTCTCAAAAGTAAATAAATGTTAAAAAAAAAATTTAAAAAAAATGGGCAAAAGACAGGACACCTTTGGGCAGCAAGGGAAGACAGAGTTTTTATCATGCAGATGACCTCCTTCTCAGGGATCAGGACGTTTCAGAGACTGTTAAAGATCACATTCCTGGGACAGGTTGAAACTGTAGTTAAGTCTTCGTTTGCTGTCCAGGGACAAATGGCTCCATTTGGGGCTTGTTTCCCTTTTTAACACGAATATAGCTTTCTGTAGGAGGTGGGGAGTCTCTCAAAACTGGAGGACAGTGAGGGAGTTCGAAGGAGCATACTGGATCCCCAGGGATGTGTACACAGAGGAGTAATAACCTCAAAGAAAAATCAGAGAAACTAGGGTGTGAACCTGTCCCCTGAACCCAGTTCCACTGGGCAATGCCCTATTGTGGAAATAAGAAAGAAATGAAGAATGAGCCAAATAAGGAGATTCTGGACCTAAAAAGCCTGTAGGAAGATTGGCATCCCAGGAAGACCTGGCTATCGGCTGGTGAAGAGGCTCAGAGTGCTAGCTTTTCCCTGAGAACACCAGAGCATTGAGCTGGAGAATAGTCCCTCACTCCCTGACCTGCCATGGCTACCAGGTTTCTCAGTTTTGTGGACTTTTATCTCTTGGGAGCGGATGAGTCCAGGAAATAGAAGCACACTCCTGATGTGGGCTTTTCAATTCCAGATCCTGGGCATTTCCTTCATTTGGACAACTGTCGCTTCCCTGTCTCTATCTTAGTTTATTTATCCTTCTCTGATGGAACCCACGGATGCTCACATACCAAGATCCTTATCATAGAGATGGAAGAGAAGCTGACCTTTGAATGTTCTTAACAAATGAAACAGTTTTCAAAGTACTGATATCAACAAGACTGTGGACTGAACTCCAAGTCTGATTCATTAGTCAGATAGGGCTGAGCTTATGGTCAAAACAGATGTGCGGGAAGGGGTACATGTCTCAAAAAGATACGGAGAATTTCCCCTTGACTCTCGAGTCGACCAGCACCCACCAGACCTCTCTGTACTTCCGTGCTCGTCTGTGATTCCACGAGACTGCGCTGTCACAGCCACTCAGCTCAGAAAGAGCAGGTGGCCTCTTGCTCATGAGGCCCCTGCCCTACACAGAAGGAAGCCCAGAAGCCCTTTCTGGCCCCCTCTCACCCACCAGCTGCAAATTTTAAACAAGCCCCTGTTGAATTTCAGTTGGTGCTCTTTACTTCTTGTAGAATCATGCTCCAGGTGAGCTGTGGGGTGACCAGGGGCTAGCATGTGCCCTGCACTTGTCCCCAAGGCATAATCTGATTCACCGGATCCTTACTTACAGACTGTAGCGAGACCCAAGCTAGAATCGTGTTTTTCTAATGTCCAGTTCATATAAGGAAAGACTGTCTAGTTTTCAAAAATGTACAGAGTGGATTTTATAGAGGAAGTCTACCTGCCAAAATTTTGGAGACCAATGTTGACTTGACTCGAGGTTTGAAAAATAGTATGTTTAAAATAACAGCAACAGTAAAAATAAAAGAGAACCTCACTATGCATTCCCATTAATTTCAAAAATTCAAGAACATCATACCTATTCGTGTGGATAATGTTAAAGGATAATATTGAAGGATAATATTAGTGTGGATAATAGTAAGTAAAGAAGACAGAAAATAACGAGTGTTGATGAGGTGGTAAAGATACGGGAACCCTTTCGCATTGCTGACGGAAGATAAAAGAGCGCGCTATTTTGGAATAGCTGTGGAAAATAGTATGACAGTTCCTCAAAAATTTAAACATGAAATTACCACATGATGCAGCAATTCTACTTCTGGATATATTCCCCAAAGAAGGGAAAGCAGGGATTTGAACAGATCTTAACACACCAATGTTCATGGCAACGTTATTTCCATTTGCCAAAAGGTGGAAACAACCCATCCAAGCAACAGATAAATTGATAACATAATGTGATATACACATGAAATGGAATATTCTTCAGACTTAAAGTGGAATGAAATTCTGACCCATGCCACAACATGGGTGAACATTGAGCACATTATGGTCAGTGACATAAGCCAGTCACAAAAGGACACATAGTGTATGATTCCACTTATGAGGTATCTGGTGGGGGGCGGGGTCAGATTCATAGAGACAGAAGGTACAATGGTGGGTCCTGACCCAGAGTGGGGGAGGGGTGGGAGTGTTTAATGGATACAAAGTTTCAATTGGGGGAGATGAAAAATTTCTAGGGAGGGATGGTGGGGACAGCTGTGCAACAATGTCAACATAGTTAATGCCACTGAGCTGTAGACTTGAAAATGGTAAGTTTTACGGTATATATATTTTATCACCACAATAAAAGTAAAAAACACGGTGAATTAAAAGTTAGAAAACATGTATCATGCACGTAGAAGAACTGGAAACCCTGGAAAGTCTTGGAAGGGGCCATCTCGATTAAGGATGGGACGGAAGTGGTGAAAATCAGTGTTCTGCCTCACGTGATTCCTTTGCAGCCCTCCTCAAATCTTCATCAGCTTCTACTAAACTCTCCAATGTTTGATGTGCATGATTTTGTTGAAGGAGTAAAAAAGACCTCTGCTTTATAGTCAAGGTTAGAGAAGACCAGAAGAAAACAGTCGTCCATGGGAATGGTCAGAAATCTCGGGAAGGGTTTTGGATTTCTATAGCTTTTAGAAGCCCTAGGCAATTTATAAGCTCTAGGAAATTCCACCTAGTTTTTCCAGAAGAGAGAATTTCCCAGGTCTTATCTGGATTATAAATGTATTAGCCAAAATCTAATTTTTATAAAAACAGGAAAAAAAAAAAAACAACCCTGATGATGAGTCATTACTTTAGGAAAATAATATTAGTTCCTATTGGACAAAAACTCTCAGTGTTTATATGAGGCATTGGTTTCTCTTAGAGCATCAGGTAACATGAACATTCTTCCCCATAATAAAACACTTGGACATGCTGATGTAAAATATGCGAGGTATGCTGCTGTTAAGACCTCCAATAAGTTGGCCCTATGTGTTCTTATGTGCTAACATCTTTTACATTCCTGTTTATTTTGCACATCTTCATATTTGTCATGCTTGCTTTAAATTCTTGGTTCATATGGTTTAATAATTCACTTTCTGGGGCTATATATTGTCCAGTTGGTTATCTTTCTTTTGGAGTCCAGCCCAAAATGGCTTCAGTCCTTCCAGAATATTCGCTTGGTTTTTGGATAGTCTCTAGTATTTCTGTTTGCTTTGTGCCCCACAAGGTTCCTCTAGCAGGGAGGGGGGGGAAGGCAGGAGATGATGCCAGTTTGCAATACCAGAAGGATCCAGAAGCCAATGCTTCATATTTCATATATCTTTAGAATATCAGCTGGGCTTCTCTTGTCTGAAATATAATGGCTATGTATCATAGGGTCTCAGGCATCTCTGAAGCAATCTTCTATATTCTGTTTGGTTTTTATTTATAATTAAGAATTGATTGGCGGGGCTCCTGGGTGGCTCAGTTGGTTAAGCGTCCAACTTCAGCTCAGGTCATGATCTCACAGTTTGTGAGTTCGGGCCCCGCATCAGGCGCTGTGCTGACAGCTCAGATCCTGGAGCCTGCTTAGGATTTTGTGTCTCCCTCTCTCTCTGCTCCTCTCCCACTCTCTCTCTCTCTCCTCTCTCTCGCAAAAATAAATAAACATTAGAATAAAAAAAAAAAGAATTGATTGACAATCTAGGAATTTTATCTAATTGAATAAAAACATGCCAGGTATTCCTTAAAGCAGAAAATATATTTTCTTAGTGTGGTTTATACCAATAGTTTATATTTCTATGTATTGGTGTGGAAATTTCTCCCTTTCTACCGTCAGAAATTCCATAAGACGCATCAGCTGCTCTGATAAAAGGTTTTAATGAATTTCATATGCACAAAATTCATAAAAAGCGTTCAGTTAAACAACATTGCCATCTGGGCTTGAGATAATTTTATCTGGTTTATATCCATGGAGATTCACTCTGGCTGGGATTTTCCGCCTCTGGGTGGCATCTGAGAAGGTGTCCCTGGTCATAGCTCATTGGCACTGGGGCTGGTGACCATCAGTGCCAGATGCAGCTGCACCAAGGATTTCGTCTCAGTAGCACCTGACATGGTGCTTTGCCATGGATTTAGAAAGTCAAGAAATAGATTAGAATAGTACATAGACTATTGGACTATTGGACTAGTCCAATAGATTAGTCCATATTCACTTTATACATTGCACTATTCTTTTAAAAATGTGTTCTTATTTATTTATTTTGAGAGAGAGATCACAAGTGAGCAGTGGAGGGGCAGAGAGAGGGAGAGAGAATCCCAAGCAGGCTCCGTGCTGCCAGCACAGAGCCCAATGTGGGGCTCAAACTCACTAACCGTGAGATCGTGACTTGAGCGGAAATCGAGAGTCAGCCACTTAACCGGCTGAGCCACCCAGGCGCCTCTACAAATGCACTATTTAAAATTTAGCAACACTTGGGGCGCCTGAGTGGCTCAGTCGGTGAAGCGTCTGACTTCAGCTCAGGTCATGACCTCACGGTTTGTAAGTGCCAGCCCCAAATCTGGCTCTGTGCTGACAGCTCAGAGCCTGAAATCTTCATATTCTGTGTCTCCCTCTCTCTCTGCCTCTCCCCCACTCCTGCTCTGTCTCTCTCTCTCTCTCAAAAATAAACATTTAAAAATAAATAAATAAACAAACAAATACATAAATAAATAAAATGTAGCAACACTTAGGTCAAATGTAAATGTTTAAAGAAATTTATGCTGGCAGTGAACTAAGAAAGTAGCAAGTGGATGGATGTTAACTGGTTTAGGAATTAAACTACCTCAGATTCTGTTTTCCCAAATTCCTGTTTATTTATTTATATTTTACTGTACATTAATCCAGACTGGCTTGCTTCTCCTTCCTAGCATTCTGTACAGAGGGTTAGAATATTTATTTCCTACTTGGGCATTGAAGAAAGTTTAGAGAATTTTAATCACATGCACATATGCAATCATATGTGGAGAAATGGGCATTCTGGTAACAATGAACAGAGGAAAAATAGCGTTTCTACAAGAGTAAGGTTAGAAGAGGAAGAAATAAATTCTCCAGGAGCTCCTGGCTGGCTCAGCAGGTAGAGCAAGAGACCCTTGACCTCGGGGTTGTGGGTTTGATTCCCACATTGGGTGTAGAGATTACTTAAAAATAAAATCTTAAAAAGAAAGAAAGAAATTCTCTAGCAGTAGGGTAACAGTGAGTATTGTTTCCTTTATTTTGGGGAAAGCTGATCGGCAGACACCTTGCAAAGAGACCTGTCTGAATGGTCTGCCTCGAGCGAGCTGTCTGGGGTCAGCAGAGCAAAAACAACGTCAGTTAATTATTCGTCATCCCAAACTCCTTGGCATTCCATCCGCAATCAGACACAGGCTGTCTCTGGATGATCTCGGCCACGCTTCCTCCTTAAGCAGCGCCATCTAACTTAGGCTAGGTTTACTGGGAATTTTCTCAAAACCAAAATATTTCCTCCTGCCACCTTTATTTTTATTACAATGTAGTTAGGGCTGTCTTTTTTCCTTTTTTTTTTTTTTTTTTTGGTCTGCTGGGGTTGGGGGCAGAAAACAAAAATAGTGCAATAGACAAAGGATGGAATAGCTTCTAATTTATTAACCTTTACCTCTTGTTAAGAGGCAGAGACAGAGCATGAGCAGGGGAGGGGCAGAGAGAGAAAGACACAGAAAACGAAGCAGGCTCCAGGCTCTGAGCTGTCAGCCCAGCACCCAACTCAGGGCTTGAACTCACAAACCATGAGATCATGACCTGAGCCCAGGTCGGCTGCTTAACCAACTGAGCCACCCAAGTGCCCCAGAATAGCTTCTAATTTAAACATACCCCAGGACTCATATCACAGTAGAGGCAATCTCTTGATTACTGCCCAGTAGGCCACATGGGGGCACTGTGGAACCGCTGAATGCCAAAAGTCGCCTGGGCAGAGCAGGGGCATGGAGCCAGCTATCTGGGACCAGGAGGGTTAAGGAAAGCCTTGCTTGGAGCTCTTTTCCACTACAAGGCTTAATGCTATCAACACTAATTTGAGATTGTGCAGTCCCATCAGGGGGCCAAACCTTCAGCTTGGCAGTCATTAGGGAGTCTCTCTGAGCTTGCAAGGGGAAAAAAGTGCAGTGTGGTGCTGGGAGGGGGCAGACTCCTTGCCCTAGCAGGAACAGGTAGAGGAACACCCGCCTGAAAGGAAAAGCTGAGCAGCTGTGGACACGCCTGTGGCTTAACCCCAGCTAGCCTAGACCCTCCCAGCCCTGCCCTTCATGTGTGGGGCTTTGCCGAACAAAGCAGAGTTCCTGGACCGGCGTAGCCAGGGACCTGGCAAGGGAGGCTCATGGGAACCAGGAGGGATAATGACATTGGACCAGTGACATTACTGCCTAACCTCCAGTCAGAGAAGGGATGCCCAGATCTTTAGCTCTCGGAGACCCAGAACTCTGAGCGGGGAGAAACCTGTCAGGTTCTGCCTTCCCCGCTGCATGCTGTGGGCTGCAGCCTCCTCTGCCACGTGGACCTTTGTCTCCTGGGAGCAAGTTTGTCCTTGTCCAGGTAGGACATCTCTCCTCTAAGCGTGACAGCACCTAAGTGCGTGGCACCATCGGGCTCCCTCTCGTGTTTGTTCCCCAGCCCCTGTGTCCTTCCCTCACAGGCCCAGTGGAGGCTGGAGCCACCCAAACTTCAAGACATCTGATCAAAGCAAGTGGACAGCAAGTGACTCTGAGATGTTCCCCTCTCTCTGGGCGCCCCAGTGGATCTTGTTACCCACCGGCCCTGGGTCAGGTCCCAGCTCTCCTTTGCATATTAGGATGAGTTACAGTGAGCAAAACGACCCTTGCCAGGTTAGCTCTCAGTGCGACATTTGGGTGACCGTCTCTCTGATCTGCACATGAACTTCTCGGAGCCACAGGGCTCGGCACAGCCCTGCAGAGTCACCAGAGTGGCGATGTGGGAGTGGTGACGTCAGAGGCAAATACTCCTTTCAGGGAAATGGGAGGTTCAAAGCTTTAGGCTGCTCACCCCCGGGGCCCCCACCCCTGAGCTGGATGACATCTTGGCTTCCCAGTGTTGCCATGGGCTCCAGGCTTCTCTGCTGCATGGCCCTTTGTCTTCTGGGAGCAGGTGAGTCCTGGGCACCGCGTGGAAGCCTCCGATATGCGTTTGCCACCTGAGTAATACAGGCTTGCTGATGATGGTTGCAGCAGGAGGCGTCCCCCCAGCTCTGCCCTCGGCTGCTTTCTCCCTCCTCCCCCGCAGGCCCAGTGGATTCCGGACTCACCCAAACTCCAAGACACCTGGTCAAGGCAAGAGGACAGCAAGTGACGCTGAGTTGTTTCCCTATCTCTGGACACCTGTCTTTGTACTGGTACCAACAGGCCGTGGGCCAGGGCCCCCAGTTACTCATTCAGTATTACAACAGGGAAGAGAGAGGCAAAGGAAACTTCCCGGAACGATTCTCGGCTCAACAGTTCCCTGACTCTCACTCTGAGCTAAACATGAGCTCCTTGGAGCTCACGGATTCGGCCCTCTATCTCTGTGCCAGCAGCCGTAACACAGCTCTGCACGATCCACAGCCTACTGTACAAAAATATCCGCCCCCTCCCAGCTCAGGAAGTGGGCTCTTGTCCTGGTAAAGAGACAGGCCTCTCCCAGACACTCGTTCTGCTGTTTATGTGTGTGACACGTCTTAATGCTCACAGAAATCATGCAAGGTTAAGTATTATTTTACCCGTTTACCTGAGGAGAAGTGGCTTTCCCGGGTCTCAGAGCAAGAAATCAAACTCAGTTCTGTTCCTCAACACCTGTGGTTCTCCCCTGCCCAGAAATGTCCCCTGATCTGGCTTCCCTTCCCAGGTCCAGATTAGCAGGATGGGAAAGATCATGCATCCATATGTGATCATCACAACCTCCTCCTGGGAAGAGGAACAGACCCAAACAGTTGTGGGTCCCTTGCTTTGTACAAGATACCGTATCACATAAAATGCAAAATGAAAATCAGTATGTTTCTTGTCTTTGACAGTTTTAGCATCTGCAGTATTCAATGCATAATATTCGTCTTAAATATTTGACTATTTCTATTGGATTCACCTGTCACCCGAGTGTAGGAGAATCACAACACTGCAAGTGCTGGGTACGTGAATGCACGACCACGGTTCAATTCTGCAGCAGGAGAGACTCACAGAAGAAAATAACACTATTACTTACTGACAACCTACTATATGCCAAATAAAAGTCCTTTATTTGCAAAATTTCAATTAACGATGAGAAAAAAAAAAAAAGCCTAAGAAGCAAATGCAATGACTGCTCTCATTTTAGAGATGAAGGGATTTGCCCTTAAGTTAAAGAACTTGACCATATTGAATATCAGCTGGTGAGGGGCAGATGTGGGACTCAACCCCGACCCCCACCCCCCACCCCCGTCTGACTGCCTCCTGAGCGCTGTTTACAACTCTCTGCTATCACGCATATTCGTGGGGACATCTGCCCCCAAAACCAGAATGCTGCTGCCTGTTCTTCTCAGCCTGGGTAGCTCTAATGACATCGTTGACAGAGATCGGTTTACCCGGGAGAAAGGGGCGTGGGAAAGAGTTCCGGCTGGCCGCCGTGTGTGCCTGGCTCTAATTCCAACTCCAATACAAGCCGCTCGTCAAGACCTGAAGCCAGCTTCTTGACATGGTGGGCTGAGAATTTTCACGTAGGAAATGAGACTAATAATATCTATCAGCATCACTCAGAGTACTCCAAAGAAACAAAACAGACTGTGTGTGTGTGTGTGTGTGTGTGTGTGTGTGTGTGTGTGTGTGTGTGTAACTTATTTATTACAGAGAATCAGCTCACACAACTGGGGAGGCCAGTAAGTTCAACATCTGCGAGCTGAGCTGGTTGTGCTGGAGACCCAGGAGGAGCTGATGTCCAAGTTCAAAGGCTGTTGAGCATGAAGAGTTGATGTTCTGATTCGCAGGCCAGCAGCTGGACAATTCTCTCTTACCTGGGGTAGAATCAGTCTTTCTGTTCTATTCAGGTCATCAGCTGATTGGATGAGGCCCACCTACGTTATGGAAGGCAATCTGCTTTACTCTACTGTCTAAAATGTTACTCTCACCTAATGTTAAAATCTACCTATGTAAATGTTAACCACATCCCAAAACACCCTCTCAGGAACCCCCAGAATGATATTCCACCAAGTGTCTGTGTACCCTGTGGCCCAGCCAAGCCATCATACTAACTTCTAGGTTTGTATAAAAGATTTAGGGGTGCCTGGGTGGCTCAGGCATTTAAGCATCCAACTTTGGCTCAGGTCACCATCTGACGGTTTGTGAGTTCGAGCCCTGCATCAAGCTCTGTGCTGACAGCTCAGAGCCTGGAGCCTGCTTCAGATTCTGTGTCTCCCTCTCTTTCTGCCCTTCCTCCAGTCTCTCTCTCTCTCTCTCTCAAAAATAAGCATTTAAAAATATTTTTAACCACTAATAAAATTTAATAAGCCAAAGTACCTAGCACATAATAAGAATCTGGATATATTGATTCCTTGTGCTAATCCCTGACAGCTTTTTCCCCCATTTCCTATGTGCAAAGGTAGATATGGACACATTTTACCTAAAACTCCTATAGCTGTCACAGAAATGTTAATATTTATGCCTGATGATTCATTTTGAAATTATCTAGAGCATGTAACATACATCCCTTCTCAGCCATTTTAAAATAAACTTTATTGACATAAGAATTATATACAATAAGCATTCCACACTTTAAATGAACAGAGCAATGCTTTTCTTTTGCAATTTACATGTATATACCCATGTAATACACACCCTACTAAGATACAGAACATTTCTACCGCCCAGAAAGTCCCCTCATGCTCCTTTCAAACACCTCTCTCCATCTCTGACAAGTTAGTGATATGATTTCTATTGCTATAGATTAATTTTGCTTAGGCATCTTTTTAAGGGACATTTCAAGTCTCTACCCGTTACAATAATTCACAGATAAATATTCAAGAGAGTGAGGTGCTTCTAGAAAGTTCTGTGGATAAGGAGTGCTTGAAATCATGTGAGATACCTGATCCATGTCAGGGACAACTCTATCTGGAGACAGATGGTTTGAAAAAAGGATCACCGAAAGCTCTTTCTAGCTGTTTGCAGCTGTTTCTATAAAATGTACTTACTCATTTGAATTCATTTCTTTTTTTCATGTGTCCCTTCATTCAAATTATTTTATAATAGAGTGTTGACACAAATTCATCATCTCCAAGGACATTATTTTGAGTTCCTATCAGATGCATACATAGCTGGGTTTCATGTTCACACACTGTGTGCTGGGGCTGAGCAGACCACGGGCAACTGTGGCTTTGTTGAGCGGTCATTCCATGTTGGAAGAAGGGTCCCCTTTGTCTGGACCCAGTGCCGAACCCTCAAAACACAAGCGTTGAACTGGAAGATCCCCCTTTGCATTCTGGCCTGCCACCATTCTGCACTGTGTGTTCTTCTGTCTCCTGGACCAGCGACGTCCCAGGCACAGACGCGAAACCCACTCACGGGTTTGCATGGCCCCAATTCAAAGCTCGACATTGTGGTTATAACATCAGGCTCCCCTTGGGTTCCAGCTTTAGTGCCTGTGTCCTTCTCAAGGCCCCAGAGATGCTGATTCACTGAGCCTCCAGACATGTGGTCATGCTAAAGGGAAACCAGCAGACAGGAAGGTGACCACAGACAGGAAACACAAAATTATATACCCAGGACCAGCTACATAATTTGCAGAGCTCATGGTTCAGATATTATTAAGAATTTGAAGATCACAACAGCAGAGCACTGAAGCCAGGGTGTGGGGTCTTTCTAAGTGGGGGACTGTGGGCAACACGATCGTTTCTGAGCTCCGCTGTCCTTATTACTTAATTAATGCCAGCCGTTCTCCACAAGAAGCTATTCCCCGTGGAATGCATGTCTCAGATGAAACTAACAGACCATTTTTCACTTACCCTGGAGGCGGCCACTTCCCCACAGTCCCTCACACACGTGAATACCTCTGTGCTAACACATCATCGGCACCACTGAGTAGCCATCGTCCTGCCACGAGGGAAGGTCACTCACAGGTGCGACGTGTTTCTGCTTGCCGCTGTCTCAGCCCAAACCAGGGAGGCGGGTGCTCTGCTACCTTTGGCAGGTGTCCTGACTCGGTAAGAAACAGAGCAAAACGGTTCCCCAAGAGTTGATGAGCCGGCCCCTTGAGGTTTGGAAACCCAGTATCAGGAGAACCGTCGCTGGAAGGACGTTAACAGGACGCTGGTCAATTAAGCAAAGCGAAAACGGATACTTGGAGGAGGAGTTGGGACTCACAAGTCATAAAAGGCATCGGGAAGCCCTTAATGATTTTTCCCCAATTCAGCACTACAGAAACACGCAGACACACAGAACCAGTGCATCAATGAAGAATTCTATCACAGGAGGAAAACATTACATAAGGTTACAAACTGTTTCGCAAAAAAGTGAAGGCTTGTGTCAGTTCAGACAAGTCCTTTCTCCCCATCCTAAGCTGTTCACGTGTACGTGGAGCTTTTTATCGGACCCTCTGGGGAAGGGCTGCGGCCCCCTGGAGGGTTGGCTCCGCCCAGGCAGGAAGAGTGACGTCTCAGAACGACTCCCCCGAGAGCCTCCTTCCCCGTCCCTCAGCACACATTCCCAGAAGAGCCCTCCGTCCGCCCTGCCCCTGCCATGAGCCTCGGCCTCCTGTGCTGTGTGGCCCTGGGTCTCCTGCAGGCAGGCGAGTCCTGAGCAGCGTCCCTTTCCTGAGTGCAAACCTCAAGGTCCCCGCTCTAGGCCTCTCTGTGGTGTCTGTGGCATCAGCTTTGTCTCCTTCTCCACAGGGCCCGTGAATGCTGGCATCACTCAGACCCCCAGATTCCAGATCCTGGGGACAGGACAGAGCATGACGCTGAGATGTGAACAGGACAAGGACCACGACTACATGTCCTGGTATCGACAAGACCCTGGACATGGGCTGCGGCTGATCCATTACTCCATCAGTGCTGGTACCACCGAGAGAGGAGAAATCTCCAATGGATACAACGTCTCTAGGTCAAATACAAAGAACTTCCCTCTCACGCTGGCGTCCGCAACTCCCTCCCAGACATCTGTGTACTTCTGTGCCAGCAGTGACTACACAGCGCTGCACAGCTGTCTCCTCTCTGCACAAAAAAAAGGCAGGGGGAGGGCCTGCGCCCCGGGACTCAGCAGAGCCCTCGGCACACTCCCAGCCCCCCCCCCCGACCCGAGCCCCAGAGCTCCGAGGGGCCCAAGCGCCCAGAGTGAACCTCGGTGTGGGCTGAGGTCCGTCTGCAAGGCACTGACAGCCTGGCCTGGACCCGACCAGACCTCAGGCGGCCGTGTCTCCACCTCTGGTCTGTGCTCTGAGCCGCCTGGCTGGCTGCGAAGGTGCTTCCCCAGCTCTGACTGTTCTACCCCCTGCCTAAGTCTGATGCTTCCGGGATGGAAATTGTTTGCACTGGGTAAACAACACAATGTGTTATTAACAATGTGTTATGAAATCAGATCTATCTAGATGCCCCCCTCCTTGTCTCCCCCTGGCACCTCAGTGCATTGCTCTCTGATGCCCGGGTATGGACCCTGCTCCCCCCAGCCTTTCCATAGGGGCAGCCCCAACAAGGCCCTGCTGGGTCTGTCCTCTAGCTGCCTCCGGGCCCAGCTCGCACAGCTCGCTGGCCCTCGGCTCTGGCCACACTGCTAGGCCCTCAATTCTGCCATGTCCCTTCCCATCTCAGGGACATCCAGGGCTGTTTCCTCTGCACTGGGCATGAGTCCTTCCTTCTTGCAATGGCTGACGCCCACTCATGCTCCTGTTCAAGGTCACCCTGGGTGGCCTGCCCTTTCTGGGCACACCTGTTTCCAGGGGAATGGCGGACACAGCTGGTGTATCTCTGTTCTAGATTTTCCAGACTTTTCTCTCAATCGGTTTTAAAGTACTGGTATCATAAAGACAAACTTCTCTGACAACCGTACATCGAAGGCTGAGCTGCTTCAGACTCTGTGTCTCCCTCTCTCTCTGCCCCTCCCCTGCCCACACTCTGTCTCTCTCTCTCTCAAAAATAAATATTAAAAAAAAAATTAAAGGGGCGCCTGGGTGGCACAGTCGGTTAAGCGTCTGACTTCAGCCAGGTCACGATCTCGCGGTCCGTGAGTTCGAGCCCCGCGTCGGGCTCTGGGCTGATGGCTCAGAGCCTGGAGCCTGTTTCCGATTCTGTGTCTCCCTCTCTCTCTGCCCCTCGCCCATTCATGCTCTGTCTCTCTCTGTCCCAAAAATAAATAAACGTTGAA
Organism: Puma concolor; assembly: GCF_028749965.1. Classification (NCBI taxonomy): domain Eukaryota; kingdom Metazoa; phylum Chordata; class Mammalia; order Carnivora; family Felidae; genus Puma; species Puma concolor. Next base: position 13,110,066 of record NC_141668.1, on the reverse strand, counting down.
AAAAAAAATTAAAAAAAAATAATTAAAAATAAATATATAAATTTCAAAAACAGAAAGGAGGTTACAAACACTTATTTAGTCATCCAAGTATGTTACAACATAAATCCTGCTCCCTGAGGTTGAGGGGATGGACAGAGAGGGTGATGTCACTAAGTGAACTCCCTTGCGTGGATGAGGGGCCTCCCTCCTCCTCTGCTCGTGCTCAGGAGAACCTGATGTGGCGAACATCCTAGCCCTGTCCTGACCCTGCCATGGGCACCAGACTCCTCTGCTGCGTGACCCTCTGTCTCCTGGGGGCAGGTGAGTCCTCAGAACACCGAGTGAGCGCATGTGTGTGAGCGGGAGGGATAAATACATGCAATGATTGCAGTCGATTTCCTCCTCGCTGATCCCAACTTTGTCTCCACAGGTCACACAGGAGCTGGTGTCCTCCAGTCCCCCCGGCACAAGGTCACAAAGAGGGGCCGGGACGTGGACCTCAGGTGTGACCCAATTTCTGGTCATGCTGGCCTCTACTGGTACCGACAGGCCGTGGGGCAAGGCCCGGAGTTTCTCGTTTCCTTCCAAAACAAGGACAAAGTAGACTCCTCAGGGATGCCCAGCAACGATCGGTTCCAGGTGAACAGGTCCGAGGGGTCCTACTCCATTCTGCAGATCCAGCGTGCGGAGCCGGGGGACTCAGCTGTGTACCTCTGTGCCAGCAGCCCTACCACAGTGGGGCACAGCCACCTCCTTCCTCTTCACCAACCTCAGACTTCTCTCTCCCTGCACCTGAAGACCGTAAACAGACTGTCCCTACTCATCGTTCCCCAGTCACAAGATGTAGATTTGGATATCAGCTCTCAGCTGTCCTTGGGTAGAAAAAGACACTAAACTCCTGAAGGGAATGTAAATGAGGGTGGATCAAATAATTATGGCCCATAGGGTTGGAAGACTCCCAGGGCTGGCTCCGGGCTCCAAGGCCAGGACTGAACAACAGGGACACAGTAGTCCTTCTGCAAGACCCGAGGCTTTCCGTGTAGTGGACGGTGCCTCCTTCTCTGCATTTGTGGTCCCATCTGGGAAGTTTGTGTCATTCTTGACATATTCTTACTTCTTTTTTTTTTTTCATTATTAATTATTTATTTTGAGAGAAAGAGAGAGAGAGACCATGGAGGGGCAGAGAACAAGGGAGAGACAGAATGCAAAGCAAGCCCCAGGCTGCCAGCACAGGGTCCAATGTGGGGCTCGAACCCACAAGCTGTGAGATCACGATCCGAGCCGAAATCAACAGTCAGACGCCCAACTGACTGAGCCACCCAGGCACCCCCATATTCTTACTTCTAAAGCCTCTCTGTCCCTGAAACTTTGGAAGCTTGAGCAACACAGGAGCAAGTCTGTCTTCCTGTATGAAGCCAGGTCTTTACTGCTTTCGTGGTGGTGACGGGACAAGAAGGATCATAACGATAAGATGTCCCATCCTCTGCCCGGTTTGGACACGCCATTTTCTCTCTCTGTCGTCATTTTCCCACGTGTGCGGTCCTAGTAGTGAGAGTGCAGCACATTTGAACAGCTTCCCCAGGCTCGCCTCGACGCCCTGAGTGAATCCAATTTTTAGAGACGCAGTGTTTTCTTTGATGCACTGGCCTTTTTATTTGAAAAAATTCCCTTGAATTCTTTGATTCAAGAAGACAGGATATTTTCTTGATAATAATGCCCCTATTTCCTTTTTACTTATTTTATTTGCTGCATTATATATCATGATATGTTACTTGTTATAAATATAAATAATTATGCAGTTATAACATCTTCCACTCACCCGCCGGTGAAGCTGTGGTTTGTATCTATGAAGTCAAAAGCCATGGTCAGAGCTCATAGACTCATGGATCATGAGTTTCTGGGTGTCCTAAGAGATAGTCCAGGACCCTGAGTCTGGGATAGACTGTCACAGACTCAGCAATGATGGAGGTGCCCTGAGCCTTTCACAGCTGGTAAGGGGGTTACAATCATCCCAAATCCACTTATCAGAAACTGTGGTGTCTCAGGACACCAGATTTGTTTCCCCAGAGAATGGGTGTTCTTGGAAGAGAGTTTTCCTGGTCTTATTTTTTTTTTCATTTTTATTTATTTATTTTGAAAGAGGGAGAAAGGGAGAGAGAGGGAGAGAGGGCATACAAATGGGGAGGGGCAGAGAGAGAGGGAGAGAGAATCCCAAGCAGGCTCCACACCGTCAGAGCAGATCCCGACGCGGGGCTCGATCTCACAAAAACGTGAGATCATGACCTGAGCTGAAATGAAGAGTCCAATGCTCAACCATCTGAGCCACCCGGGCACCTCAATCCTGGTCGTATTTTAATGTGGCATCAGCAAAGCACTGCTCAGTCTGCTTCCCTGTGTCTCCGGAAGTGAGCCAGGCTAGGGCCCAGCCGGGAATCCCTTATCCTTGGAAGGCCATGCCAGAGACTTCCTTCCCAGGCCCTGTTTCCAACTGTGCCACCATTCTCCACATGACCCTGGCAGTCCCATCTTCCCTCCTTGCTGCCTAAATCAGGACACGCACGTTGTACGAGCTCGCCATTGAGTGTCGCCTGTCCCTGGCTCACCTTGATTCCTCCCATCCTTATTTTCCCACTAGACGCTGTATCCTCCATGACTGCCTATCGTCTTGTAAGATGTTCCATATTTTTCTTATATTTCAATTTTACTTTTTATTTGCACACACGGGACCCCATTGTGAAGGTAGTCTCGTTATATTCCTAGTCCTCAGCTGATCTGTATTTTGGAGGTACGGTTGGTTGATTGCCCCTTTGGTGGTGGAAGAGGGGTGTTTTTGTTTACTTTTAGTAACAGAGATAAATGAGCCTTCTTATATTTCATCTCCCGTACTTTTCTTCCTATTTTAGACTAAATACTATTTTCTTCCATTCCTCCCATTTTGTCCCTCTCCGTCTCAGGAGATAGTTTTAAGGGAGAAGATTTTGGTTGGACTCTCACTGCCAGATGTGTGACAGCAGTTAAGTAGAATGAGGGCGGGAGATTAAGCATGGCATCTCAAAGGAGTAGAGTCAAGGTTCGGATTGGTGTTGGGATTAGGGTTTAAAGAAGTTGAGCATAAAATTTGCAGGATGCTGGGGTTCCTGGCTGGCTCAGTCAGTTGAGGGTCCAACTTCAGCTCAGGTCATGATCTCACAGTTCATGGGTTCAAGCCCCATGTTGGGCTCTGTGCTGACAGCTTGGAGCCTGGAGCCTGCTTCACATTCGTGTCTCCCTCTCTCCGCCCCTCCCTCGCTCGTGCTCTGTCTCTCCCTCTCTCTCTCTCAGGAATAAATAAACATTAAAAAATGTTTTTATTTAAAAAGTTTGCAAGACGCTACTTCTGGAATATTCTCCCTGTTGACTATGCAGACACTTCCCAGCATCCCTTGGGCCATTGCAGAAGAAACAATGATGCAACTTCAGTTACTGGCCACAAGATGGCACTGTGATGCCACTGAGATCTGAGGGGTTCGGAAAAGTCTGGGAGAGCAGCCTGGGGAGGGAGAGGGTTAAGAAAAACAGGCGTGGATCCAATACCAGGCAGATGTTGAAGTTTTCCGTTATTGCTAGGCTACCTACAGCTATGGAAGAGGTGGGAGGTCCCTCTAAACTTTAATGAGCTCCACAGTTGAAGGATTTGGATGAGGCAGGCTTGATGTCAGGGGCAGGTGCAGACAGAGGAGCAACTGTCTCAGAGGAGTATGGGAAACCAAGGGGGTGGGTGCACCCTAAACTCAGTGCACCGCAGCCACACCCCGTTGCCCCTGCAGGCCTTGCTAAGCATCGTCTACGTGAGGAGTAGCTGACCCCTCCTGAGCCAAGTCAGAAGGGACCCTGGGCCAGGGAGAGTTGGAGAGGTGGGAGGCGATGACATCCCAGGCAGACCCGTTTGTCCACTGAAGAGCTTCCAAGCTCGCTCTCCCAGTCCTGCGGATGACAGCATTTAGTTGGGACAGCACCCTTCTCACCCTGCCCCTTCCATGAGCCTCAACCTCTTTTGTGTGACTCTTGGTCTCCTGGGAGCAGGTGGGTTCTGGACTCAGCTGGAACCCCGAGCCATGATTTTGCCAAGTCCCAGCTCCAAGCCTTTCCCTTTGCTTTGCACATTCAGGTCACGCCTTCAGCCTTGCCTCGACCCTCTGTATCCCTCTCCCGCAGGCCCCGTGGATGCTGCAATCACCCAGATGCCAAGATACCATATTATACAAACAGGAACCAGGATGATCCTGGAATGTACTCAGGATGAGAACCATTTTGCAATGCACTGGTATCGACAAGACCCAGGACAGGGGCTGAAGCTGATCCATTATTCAAGTGGTACGGGCAGCTCTGTCGAAGGGGGTGTCACAGAAGGGGTACAGGGTCTCCTGAGGGAAGAAGGAGCATTTCTCTCTGACCCTGGAGGCTGCCGGCACCAACCAGACCTCTCTGTACCTCTGTGCCAGCAGTGAGACCACAGCACTGCATGGCCAGCTGCTCTCTGCACAAAAAGCTCAGCCGCAGGCATGAAGGACACTCCTGCCTGAGGCCTTGCCTCAAGAGGGGAAATAACAGCCTTTACCGAGGCTTTCGAGGCTTTCGCCTGACTTCCCAGCGATGGGATCTCAGGCCGAGGGGCCTTCTTCCAGGGACCCTTGGTGTGAACTGAGGTCCATCACTACAGGAGGGGGGTGTGTAAGTAGAAGCAAATAGCACCTAATGTTATTCCACTCGATCTGGAATATTCTGGTAATTGAGTCAAGCACAGAAACAGTAGCATCTAACATGAAATGTATATTTCACTTTCTTTTCAATGGAGAGAAACAAAGCAGAAAGCAGCTAAGCAGGTTGAAACTCCCTGGATGGTCTGGGATTCTCCAGATCTAAAACTACTACATAAAATCTCAGGCTTCAAAAACACTGCACACCCTGCAAAAATTCTCTGGAGGAAAAAAAAATTGTTAACAATTTATAAAACACATACGGGGAAATTTCCCGCTCAGGGGAAATGTTAAAGGCTTTAAACAGCAGCGTTACAGCCAAAGAGACTACAAACTAAGTTTCTGTCTGTGGTTGTCGCCTAGTGTTCTGAACCTTCTGGGGCTCGGGAGGGTTCGAATTCTTAAGGAAGGAACTGAGTTCTTACCATCTCTTTGGTTTACACTGAAATCCACAAGCTCCTCAGGGTTTTTCTTGTAAAATATTACAAAATGATATTGGGCAATCATTTTATCCTCCCCACAGTCCATTTCCCTCCTTGGGTCCCTGTAGGTAAAAGTCCGAACCCAGGAACAATGTGGCCTGGCTTGGCATCCATTAACTCCCAACAGTGGGCAGTCCATGGTTGGGCTTTACAGGAAGTGCAGGCCCCAGGAGGGTGTGGTCCTACACTGCCCTTGTCCACTCTGAACAAGGTGACTGTACCTGTGATTTGCTGCAGGCTCACCCACGACGTGCTCACAGAGAGGGGAGAAGGCTGCTTGCCTGGCAAAAAAATCAATTCACTGATGGGACCATCTGCTGAAAGCTGAAATGAAATGCTGGGTGGCAAAACTAACAAATGACCAATTTCCCAAACTATGGGGCTTACAGCACTTTAGGGTTCGTGGAATTTCTAAAGCGTTGGAGGATATTTTTTTAAGTTTTTGACCCTTGAAATCTCAGCCATTGATCCTCAGCTGTTTCTTAACAAACTTGTTAGTCAAGCTTATTTTGATGCCAAATTTGGAGGCTTATATATTTCGTTCTTGGAGAACTTCTAACATTTTCAGTATTTCATGTATGTGAGTGCTCTTGTCTTCTCTTATTTGCGTGTGATTTATTTCCAAATCAGACTATGTGGAATGCAAGCATAAAATTGTGTAGGTCTCCCACCTTTTATGAAACTTACTTATGCTTTAGTAACGCTTTATTAAAGTATAATTAAGAGAGAGTAAAATACTGAAATTAACACATGATACAGGTACAGCTTGGTAAATTTGGACGAATGTATACACCAGTGCGACCTTGACCAAAATCAAGATAAAGAATATTTCCATCACCCAAGAAAAGTTTCCTCATGCTCATTCCCAATCAATTTCTCTCCCAGAGCTAACCACTTTTCTGATGTTTATCACCATAGTTTTGCCTATACTTGAACTTCATGTGAAGTAATTTCAATCTAAAATGGGACCAGAGGATATAAATTGAAAAAATCTCATGCGTGTGAACCCTCAGAAAAACAAAACGTAAGGATTGAGAGACTGATTTCCCACAAATGCCTCATTTATAGAAAACTGTTAATGTTGGAATTTTCTTAATAATAGGGAGTTGGTCAGGACTTGCCTCATATCGCCCTCGGGAGATTTTTGCTTATGGTTTCCAGAGGCATAACCGAAAAATGACCCAGGTCATGTTGGTCTTGCAAAAGAAGCTGAATTGAGCTTTGTTTGCCTGACTGGACTGGTTTTTGTCTGTATTTTCAAAGCTGGTCTCCCTTTGTTTTCAATTCTAACAGACCTAACTGAGCTCTCTCCTCTCCCCATCCCCTGCCCATGGGAACAGCCCATCCCCAACCCTCGGCAGATATCCCTGGAGCTTGCTTCAGTCTTCCTGTCCTGAACCGTACTTCCTCTGCTGTTTCCCCAAGCTCATCTTTTTGACAATTTTGATCTGGCCTCAGTTTTCCTTTTTATTTAGGTTGACAGCTACATAAATAGAACCATATAATGAATGCTCTTTTTTAATTGGCTTTAATCTTTCTCAAAAATTAATATTTTTGAAATGTACTCACGTTGTTGTGTTTATCAGCAGTTTCTTCTTTCTTATTACTGTGTGGTATTCCATTGTATAAATGTAGTGAGATTTGTTTTTCCATTCTATTCTGCTTGGATACCAGGCTTGTAACAGTCTTCAGCTGTTATGGATAAAGTTGTTCTGAACATTCTTGAGCAAACAGTTGTGGATAAATGCATTTATTTCCCTCAGGTATAGACAAAAGAGTGAATTACTGATTCGCAGGGTGGATACACATTTGACTTCATTAGAAAGAGTTGAACGGTTTTCCAAAGTGGCCAATTTACACTACCGAGGGATGCGGGTCCCCTGGCTCCACATTCTCACCAACATTTGGTGACCTCCATCTTTTTATTATTATCCATTCCGTGGGGAATGTAGTGGTATCTCGTTTACATTTCACCACTGAGTAATGATGTTTGCTTTTGGGCCATTTCTATGTTCCTATTTTCTTTTGTAAGGGCCTGCTTTTATATATGTTCATTTAAAAAAAAAATTGGGTGGTTTTTATACTATGGATTTGTGGGAGATATTTTATGTTCTAGATAGGAGTCTTTTGACCATTGAATATGCCGAGTCTGTCTTCCTGGAGTGGCTTTGCCTTGTGCTTGCCTGATGTTGCCTCTCAATGAGCTCAAGTTTTACATGTTTGTAAAGTCTCATTTACAATTTTTCACTTTTGGGACACCTGGGTGGCTTAGTTAGTTAAGCGTCTGACTTCAGCTCAGGTCATGATCTCAAGGTTTGTGAGTTCAAGCCCCGCATCGGGCTTTCTGCTGTCAGCACGGAGCTTGCTTTGAGTCATCTGTCTCCCTCTCTCTCTCTCTTTCTCAAAAATAAAATAAAACATTAAAAAAATTAAAAATAAAACATGTTAAAAAAAGAAATTTATGTATTTCTTTTACTTTTCCATCTCGTGCCCTTTGCATCCTGTCTAAAACATGTTTGCCTACCCCAAAGTTGAGTCTTTTCCTCCTTCTTTTTTTTTTTTTTTGAGGTTTATTTATTTATTTTGAGAGAGAGAGAACAGGAGTGTGGGAGGGGCAGAGAGGGAGGGAGAGAGAATCCAAGCAGGCACCACATCATCAGTGCAAAGCCTGATGTGGGGCTTGATCCCATGAACCGTGAGATCAAGAGTTGGGCCCTTAACCAACTGAACCACCCAGGTCCCCGAGTCTCTCCTTTCTATTTCCTGCTCTGCTCTGCTGTGGCTGCCCCATTCCTTGTTCTCTGTCATCAGCTGAAAATGCTCCACCTCCAAAATCACAAGGTAATGACCCCACTCTCTGCACACAGTTTCTTATCCCTCTTGTTCCTTGACGTTATTGGGATCTCCCATCCATTGGTATCCATGCTTCCTTCCTGTTCCCTGGGGTCCTTCCAAAGTCTCATTACTTCACACTAGGGTAAATTCAATGATGTTACATTCTTTTGATACAACCTTACAAACCATCTTCACTGTCCCACCAGAAATTTCTTAGATTGCCCTTACATCGCAGAAACCAAGCCAGAGTTGCATGCACTGATCTCTCTTTTTCACAGCGACAGCCGAGTGCCATCCTAATGAGCCACACACCTGCACGAACCAGTATCGTGATAAATCACTGGTTAATAACCTTACCTGCCTTTGCATCCCTGCTTTAAGATTCCAGTGTTCTTGTTAGCCTTCAAATATCTAACATGTGTCTAATATTTCAAACCTTTCTCACTCACCTTAAAATTTGCGTTTCTTTCCTTCTTGCTGTTTAAATCAAAAGCCAAGGGCACTGTCCCGTGAAGGACAACAACCGTGGGGGGGGGGGGTCAGAGTGAGGGTCCTGAAGAGGGATCTCCCCAGAGCACCATGCTGTCTACCACATACGTGAAGAAACTGGCCTGCCTTGAACTTGCCTAGGTGAGAGTAGGTGAGGAATATAGTCATTCTTCCCTGAAGCCTCTGGATTCTTTGTCCCCGAGTCACACTGTTCATTTTCATGTTCACGTTTCTCTACGCTTCTGCTGAGTATCTCAACAGTGCTAATTGCAGAATGTTTGGGCTTTTGTTGCTTTATTTTTTTAAGCCAAAATACCGTCTCCAGACCTCCTTCTCCCTTGTTATGTCTATTAGTGCACAGGTGTGGCGGGGCTAAGGGAAACTAGTAAGGGAAGAAGCATCATCCTAGGACTGGGGTAAGTGGGTGGCTCTTAATCCCTGAGCCAACTGGGCCCAAGGAAATGACACGTGTGGGTCCCTGGACACTCAGGCGCCGTGGCTAAGCCTGTTGGTGCTGTGGCCTCTAGCGGGGAAAAGAACTGACTGTGAGACGTAGCCCCGAGAAGGGAGCTGAGGGAACAGATCTCACAAAGAGTCGGTGACCCCGTCCCCTTTTCTCCCCTGCCGTTATGTCCCATACGCAGAACCCAACTGCAAGGTCGAAAAGAAAGGACCCCAGTAAGTATCATCCACAGAGGTCAGCCCCTTAGGACAGGGTGGATCTGAAGGGATAAACATAAACTATCCAGAACATTACACCTGGGATTGCCTCGAGGGTGAGAAACCCCAGGGTGGCTAAGCCTGTGCTATAAGCCGATAAAGTCACGGAATGGTTTCTGGGGAATCTTCACTCCTAGTAATTTATAGGCAACCCAGGCCCCTCTGGATCCAATCAGATGGACTGAATCGTGGTGACTCTGCAGCACCAGCTACTCAGGACAAGGGACTGGGAATGCTGTCGGGGAAAGGCACACGCAAAGACAAAGCTTGGTTCGAACCTAACATCTGACAGGGGATTTGAGGACACACAGGGAGGGTGGGGACAGAGTTTACTCACAGCCCGTCACCCCAGCCGGTGCGATAGTGGGCGAGCTCCAGCCGGAGAAGAGGTGGGGTAGGCAGGGCGGGTCGGTGGGGGGGAGGGGTGGTCAGCAGGTGCATCAGAGGAGGCCAGCCTCAGAGAAACATCAGCACAGCCCCGTTGGCCCGCCTTCCTGCCCGTAGGCTGAGAGGGGAGTCTGGTGTGCCGGGCCCCGCTGTCCGTGGGGTGATGCCAACAGGGCAGTGCCATCACAGAATCATCTTCCAGCCAGGAAAAGGGAACCCGAGAGCTCAGCTCTTACCCATCAGGACCAGAACCCCGAGCACAAGAGCCACGGCACTGCCATGGGCTCCAGGTTCCTCTGCTGGGTGATGCTTTGTGTGCTGGGAGCAGGTGAGTCCCATGAACAAGGACAAGCATCGGTCTTCTGAGCTGGCTGACTCCTGAATCCTCTACTTTACCTTCTGGGTAAGCCATCAGGCTCTCTCCCATGCTCATTTTATGTCTGCATTTCCCACAGGGCCAGTGGAGGCTGGAGTCACCCAAACTCCAAGATACTTGATCAAAGCAAGAGGACAGCAAGGGACGCTGAGATGTTCCCCTATCTCTGGGCACTCCAGCGTATCTTGGTATCAACAGGCCCTGAATCAGGGTCCCCAGATCATCTTTGAGTTTTTTGAGTATACACAAAGAACAAAAGGAAACTTCCAGGATCGATTCTCAGGGCAACAGTTCCACAACTACACCTCTGAGCTGCATGTGAGGTCCTTGGAGCCGACGGACTCGGCCGTGTATCTCTGTGCCAGCAGCTTGGCACAGCCCTGCAGAGTCACCAGCCTTCTGTGCACAAACCTCCCTGCTTGCTCCAACAGCGACAGAGCACACAGGCTTCCACCCAGGGTTCACTCCTTCCAGGGAGCTTTTCAGTCGTTTCGAAGACCTTTCCTGCATCCCCCTGAGCTCAGAGCACGGCCCACACAGAACCCAGGCTCACGGGCACGCACGCGCACTGAGCATTTCCACATCTGTCCCCACAGTACCAGGCGCTTGTCAAGTCCTGGGTGACTCCAGCATAGGAGGGGCAACCGAGCCCTCAGCGTGGGCTAGATCCTTTGTATATATTCTACGTTTTAACACTTTGTGACGATCATCCAAATCAAATACTCCTCTACCTTTTTTGTAGATGAAAAGAGGTGAGGAGGCTAAGTGGTTTCCCACGTGTCTCCTGGTCTAGAAGAGGCAGAACTGGGAAGTCAGCTTGTCTGTGTTTCTCAAGCCCCAGCTTCCCCCACGTACCCTTCCCCCACCCATAGCCTCTGAGCCTCCCCATCAGTAGTTAGAGGCCCAGGCACCCCCAGAGCCCCCTGCGGCCCCGCTGAGCCGCGATGGAAAGTCCATGCACCATCGTGGCCTGTTCCATGGCAGCTCTGGGGGACGTATAATTCCACACGGATTCCTCATCATCTGTACCCATTCCTCATGTCTTTTCCTAATCTGTAGTTTACGTTTTCATTTTTACGGGGTGCTTTGCTGCACGCGAGTTTGATGTAATGCAGTTGAAATGACAGTTTTCTTGGTGTCTCCACGAAACAAATTCTTCCTTAAGTGAAAGCCTAAAAGTATTTTCCTTAATTTATTCCAGGAAAGTGACAATTTTACGTTTCAAAAGAAAGAATAAGTGTACCTGGAATATATTTTCATGTGAGGAATGGAGTGGAGATCCAGGAATAAGACAAAGGGACATATATTCATTCGGGGCAGAGGAAATAGCCTGTAACAAAAGATTCCGAGGGACGAAAGGAGCACGCCACGTGCAAGGAGAAACCTGGACCCGCTTGAGCGTGGCTGAGACAGAGAGAGCCAGGGGGGAGGTGGGGGGCAAACAGTATAGGACCTTATAATGCTATAACCTCACAGAAGAAAGGCAGTCAGGAGCAGAGACCATATGAGTCAAGGTCTACGTCTGGATGTGGAGGGTGGTTGAGGGTAGACGAAGGTGGGAGGTGGATGAGGGAGTCACTGGCTGGCTCCACTGAGAGCCAGCTCTTATTTCCCCAACACCCAGGCTGGAGAAATGTCCCCTTCATCTCCCATTCTGCCGCGACTCTGCATGGCCACCAGGCTCCTGTGCTGTGTGGCCCTTTGTCCCCTGGGGCCGGTGAGCCCTCTAGAGCCCTGTCCTGGGGCACACTAAGCCCTATTCTAAGCCTTTACTTTGAGTCTACCTTATCAGGGTCGCTCTTGGGCACTGTCTCCTGCTTCGGCTTCTCTCAACCTCGGGTGCCACGGATACGGGAACTACCCAGACCCCCAAAGTAACAAGAACGGGACAGAAAGGGACACTGAGATGCGTATGGTTGTCATCTGCACTATATGTATAGGTATCAATAGGACCCCGAACAGAGCTAAGCTGATATAGTATCGCACCCACAAAGGAGAAATCCCCGACAGGCCTGTGACTTTCTGTCACAGCCACAGGTGTTGTCCTCGTGTCTGACAGTCCATCCTTGACCTCTGTGTCCTCTTGTTCCAGCCGTCACCCCACAGCCACCTCCCTGCACAGACAGGCCAGCAGAAGACACAGGTGGGCCTGTCCCCATCAGGGAAGATGTCGTCCCAGGGAAGCCTCTCCTGGGCTCCCTAAATGGCAGCATGATCAGAAACAGGATGTCAAACACTGGTATTCAAAGGTGACGGAGAAGAGAGAGAAATGGCTCCTCTATTCTTTTGGGGGGTGGGAGGGTGATTCCCAAGGGCACACATACCCATGGGAAAGGTTAGGGGCCAAAGTAACCAGCCTAAAACCTTGAACCATGGCATGGATGTCCACGTCCACGTATCCCTGGGCAACACCAGAGTCACCGAGCTGAGGGTCCCTCAACCCTGTGCCCTGGCGTCCCCCAGCTAGCACCCTGACAGTGTTGTGGACGGGGTGCAGGACCCTTGCCCGGCTCCCTTCCTTTGCCAGATGAGTAAGGCTGTTTGTGAACTCAGAGGCTCTATTTATAGGGAGAGGCCCTGTATTAGTCCTTGAAGAATTGTAAGAGTCTTTCTGGGTGGAAATAATGAACCGCTTGCCTAGGATGGCCCAAGGAGAGACTGAAACCCCAGTTTGCCTGAATGATTCACATCAAAGCTTTAAAGACTAATACAGTTTCATCTCCTAAGGCAGGGGAAGACCAAAAATAGACTATTTATTTCAAAGAGTCAAACCTGACAAAGACCGGAGTCAGAACATCTTCCCTGGGGACAGCCTCTCTTCCCACTCATTTGCAAAGACTTTGAGGAAGCTGTGACCTGTTGACAGACACTGGGACAACATCACAATCAGCCTGTAACAATGCTGCTTGAATTAGAAGCAAAGAACAAACTGAGGATTGCTGGGGGGTGTTGGGTGGGGGATGACTGGGTGATGGGCGTGAAGGAGGGCACTTGTTGGGATGAGCACTGGGTGTCCTGTGTAAGTGACGAAGCACTAAATTCCCCTGAAACCATTACTACACTATATGCTAAACTAACTTGAATTTAAATTAAAAAAAAAAAAGCATTTCTAGCCTGTAAAAACGCCAACTTATTTTTACTGAGTTTGGAAATGCAGGCACTAGAGGGCGCTCATGCCCCTTCTTTTTCAAATCAAGGGATTCTTCAAAGCTTGTTCTGTAATGAGGAGTCAGGACCTCCCCTCCGTGGCGGTGATCAGTCTTTCAGAGATAGGAGCCGTGCAAATTCACAGTCGGCACCAGCTAAAGGCAACATCAAGTGTGCGAACCTCACTGCCCACCTTCCTCGCCAGGGAGAGGCCATTCATGTGCACCGAGGGCTTGTGATCTTTTACGCAACAGTCTCCCCTTGGCGTATTCAAAGAAAATGGGCATTTATAAGTGTTCCATGGCTCGTGCCTTTCTGGACTTTGTCCATTTAGACCCCACACGTCTTGCAACCCGATCAAGGGTCTGAATGTAAAGTTGTCATGCGGTTAAGCTATGTTTTGTAATTTAAACACCAACAATGTGTAAAGAAGATATTTAAGGTTAACAACACTCTCTCCTCTCCAAACACACCTCTACCTGTCCCTACCCAGGTGGGAAACCAATATGAACACCCCGGTGTGTTTCCTACCAGCTCTCTCCTCTGGGCTCATGCAAACCTGTCCACCCAAACACACCTACAAAAAGTGGGACCGCCTGTGCACCTTCATTGCCACATGCATACTTTCCCCCTTTAATCTACTTTGGACTCTATTTGTCCACGTTGATAGACACCTAACTGGCTCCTATTTGGTGCCATCTTCAGATTGCACGATGGGGTGACAGATACGTTGACTCTGTCATCATTGTCCTACACCTTTCCTGATTGATCTTTCCCAAAGTGATCGGACAGCCCCTTTAAAAAACAAAAAAGTTTATTTACTTGTTATGTTTAGGTGGGGGCCAGAGAGAGAGAATCCCAGGCCGGCTCCGGACTGTCAGTGCAGAGCCTCAGGCGGGGCTCAAACTCACTAACCACGAGATCTTGACCTGAACAGAAACCAAGAGCCGGTTGCTTAACCAACTGAGCCACCCAGACGCCCCAGAAGAAAAGCTTCCTTGACCGGGAACGGAATAGCCTCTTGATGCTCCCACGTTCTCGACTCCAACTCCTTCTTGATGAGTACAGTGTTTCCATCACTCATAGTCCTGGAGGTCTGAGAGCCCCAGCCACACCCCCTCACAAGACAAGACCGGAGGGAGAAAGGGGTGGGCACTTGCTAGAAACTACACAATCTCTCAGTTCCTCCTCATAAGACATTGTGAGGGGGTGTTAACCCGCTTTACAGACGAAGAGGCTCAGGTTTGCGGGGGTTGATGGCCTTGTGCACAGGCTGAGCTAACACATGCTGGAACCAGATTATACAGGACAGTCTGTTCGTCCTTGTGTGGGAGGAGGGGCAGGAACCGCAAGGTCACTGGGAGGACCATCTTCAGACTGGACGCAGTGCTAGGAAGATCTGTGGAGCCTGACATCACGCAGCTCTGAACTGTGAATTGGAAATGTTTTCCAGACAAAGATGTGGCCGCCCCAGCCCCCACAAGTCCCGTACCCAAACCATGGATTCAACCAGGCAAACGCAGGACTGAGGTCGAAATAGAAGCATGCAGGGGGAGGTGATGAGGCCAGCATTCCAGCCGTCAGGTTGGAGGTGCCATGCACACACACACACATACACACGGAGAAGTCACAAGACAAGGGGAAGGCCACACACCCGGTGTGGGTACCAGCAGCTGAGCGCTGTGGCCAGAGGGCTCACGACCAGTGGACTGAACGGAATCCGCGTATCCATGTCCATCTACTTTCGAAGGACCAGTTTCCATTCATTCTATGCCTCACAGTTTTTTCCCTTTTAACATTTCTGAATATGAGCGACACTCATCTTTTTTCTTCCTTAATGGTCAGGATAGAATGGTGCATCTCGAGGTGGCTGGAACCTTAGATTTAATTCATTGATAGCAGCTGAACATGAGGTTCAGTGATGTCACTAAGCCAACTCCCTTGTGTGGATGAGGGGCCTCCCTCCTCCTCCGCTCGTGCTCAGGAGAACCTGATGTGGCGAACATCCTAGCCCTGTCCTGACCCTGCCATGGGCACCAGACTCCTCTGCTGCGTGACCCTCTGTCTCCTGGGGGCAGGTGAGTCCTCAGAACACCGAGTGAGCGCATGTGTGTGAGCGGGAGGGATAAATACATGCAATGATTGCAGTCGATTTCCTCCTCGCTGATCCCAACTTTGTCTCCACAGGTCACACAGGAGCTGGTGTCCTCCAGTCCCCCCGGCACAAGGTCACAAAGAGGGGCCGGGACGTGGACCTCAGGTGTGACCCAATTTCTGGTCATGCTGGCCTCTGCTGGTACCGACAGGCCGTGGGGCAAGGCCCGGAGTTTCTCGTTTCCTTCCAAAACAAGGACAAAGTAGACTCCTCAGGGATGCCCAGCAACGATCGGTTCCAGGTGAACAGGTCCGAGGGGTCCTACTCCATTCTGCAGATCCAGCGTGCGGAGCCGGGGGACTCAGCTGTGTACCTCTGTGCCAGCAGCCCTACCACAGTGGGGCACAGCCACCTCCTTCGTCTTCACCAACCTCATGTGATTACTTCTCGTAGTTCACAGAATCCCCGCACAAAGGAGTTGCCTGCTTCTTCTTCATCAGGGGCAACATGTGGATTTGGGACTTAGGCTCTTCTTCTGATAGTAAAAGGTCAAGAAATAACCTTCAAAATACCAGAACATCTATTGGGTTATAATAATTTTGGCTCCTGTGCTTCTGGGATTCCTGCATACAGTTCAAGACTCTAGGGGCGCTGGGGTGGCTCGGTCAGTTAGGCATCCGACTCTTGATTTCAGCTCAGGTCATGTTCTCACAGTTCTCACCGGCTCTGTGCTGACGGTGAGGAGCCTGCTTTGGATTCTTTCTCTCTCTCTCTCTCTCTCTCTCTCTGCCCCCTCCTCCACTAGCACTCTCTCTCTCTCTCAAAATAAATAAATAAACTTTTTAAAAACAGATTCTATAATTGGGATAGAATGTCAGAGCTTAGACTCAGGTATAGTGACATAGCCTTTTGTAAAACTATGAAGTTTCAGCACATTTATAATAAACTATTACTCAGTGTCACTAATTCAGGCCACGCTCTGCCCAGGGGTGGGCCAGCCGATATGGAACACCGCTAAGGCCATATGTAGCTACCAGCCATAAAGATAAACACATTAGAATCCTTAGTAACTATTGCCACTGATATCATTTGTCCAGAACAACCGTCAGCCGCAACAATGCACATTAACATATGTTCCTCTGTTCCTTTTTTATTTCTTGATGATTCTGTGTTTAATTTCTTTCTTCTTTAGTTTTTTTTTTTTGTTTGTTTTTGTTTAATAGAAGCCCAGCTTGGTTTTTGTAAAATATGACTCCACTTGAGAAGGTGGTGAAAGGAAGTGATTCAGAGAAGATCTGAATGACAGTTTTATCAGCCATTTGGGACTCTGAGGTTTCCAAAGTAGCTTTGCCACATGATGCCCCCACCAGGGCTATCGGAGGGTTCCAGCTGGTGCACACATGCACATGCACCCACCCACACACACCCATGCTCACCCATGCATGTGCACATGCACACACGTGCACATATGCACACACCCTGTGGGTTGCTCTGCCACTCTCTTAGTGGTATCTTTTGATAAACAGAAAATTTTAATCAAAAATCATTCCATTTTGTATTCTGGTGTCCAGTTTAGGAAATCTTTGCCTACTTCAGAATGATCATGCTTTCTTATATTTTCTTCTAAATTCTTTCTATTTTATACCTTTTACATTTAGATCTGCAGCCCAACTGGGATTAATTCTTTGTGTATGAAATGGGGATGGAGTCACTATGTTTTTCCATATGTTTTTTCCAACTGACCCAATACTGTTTGTTGAAGAACACTTTCTTGACTACTCTGTAATACTGCTTTTGTCATAAATCAGTCATTGTATATGTGTGGGTCTGTTTTCTTACATCTCTAATCTGTTACGTTGGTCTGTTTTGTCGGTCCCTGTGCAAATAACACACTGTCTTGATTACTATAGCTTTATAATAGTGCTCGATATCTTGAGGTCTAATTTCTCAAGCTTTGTTCCTTTTTAGTAAGAGTTCTTGACCACTCTTGACCCTTGTGTAGTTTTCATACATGTTTAGAATAATCTTGCCAAATTCTTCAAGAGTAAATGCCTGCTAGGAATTATTTGCTTTTTGTTTCCAAGTAACTTAACTGAATCACAGAATAAAGCTAAGAATGCCATGGAAGTATAGAAACATCTAGCACCTAAAAATGTTCAATACGCAATGTTTGGCATCTAATCAAAGATTATAGGAATGCAAAGAGGCAAGAAAATATGACCCGTGATGGGGAGGAATATCGGCGAACAGAAACAAACCCCCTTATGACAAATTGGTAGACAAAGATATTAAAACAGTTGCTATAACTATATCCTATGTGTTCAAAATTAACTCAAAATCCAAATCAAATTTCTGGAGATAAAAATATATTTCTGTGATGAAAAACACAATCGATGGAATTAGTAGCAAATTAGACATGATGGGAGAGAAGATGAATGGTCTCGAAGGCGTAATTGTAAACGATTCATCATGAAATGGAGAGAGAAAGGAACTGGTGAGCTACCGGGAAACTTCAAGGAGTCCAATGCGTAATGACCCAAAGGCAAGGTTTTAAAAACGTAAATGTCTTTAAAGGACAATTGGGTGTATCTGCCAAAATAATTCCAACGTGGGGGGAGTTATAATATATGTGAATGTAAAATACATGGTAACATACCATAAAGATCGGGAGGGAGAAAATGCGTAATTGTCACATTATTGTCAGGTTTTCATAATCTATGTGAAGTGGTATAATAGCACTTGAATACTGTATACCACAACCCCTAGGGCCACTAAAATGACAAAACGCATAGCTAAAAAGGCAACAAAAAAGATAAAATGGAATTATTATAAAAATGCCCAGTTAACAAACCATAAGAGACTCTTATTAAATACAGGGGACAAAGTGAGGGTTACTGGTGGGGTGTTGTGCTAAACAATGGGCATTGAGGGGGGCACTTGTTGGGCTGAGCACTGGGTATTCTTTGTAAGTGATGAATCACTAGATTCTATTCCTGAAATCATTCTGACACTATATGTTAACTAACTTGGATTTAAATAAAAAATAAAAACAAAAATAAAATAATTTTGAAAATGCTCAATTAATCTATAAGATGTTTAAAAAAGGATAAAGGAACAAAGAAGAGACAAGACTAATAAAAATAAATAGCAACATGATTGACATGACCATAACCAGATCAATAATCACATCAAATCTAAATAGTCTAAATGCCCTAATTATAAAGAATAAATTGTGATATTGAATGAAAAAACCCATATGCTACCTTCCAGAAATGCACAATAAAGACTCAGAATGTAAAAAGTAAAAGGATAGAAAAGGTGTACCATGATAACACTAATCAAAATAAAGCTGGAAAGCAATACTGATACCAGACAAAGTAAATTTAAGAGCACAGAAGATCCTCTGGAATAAAGCAGCTTCATATTCTAATGACCAAGGGGCCATCTCTTAAGAGGATGTAACAACCATAAATGTTTATGCTCCTAAAAACAGAGCTTCAAAATCCTGAAGCAAATGGGTAGGGCTGCAGGTCCACAACTAAGACCATCATTGTAATACTTTTCAGTAACTGACTAAACAAGTTAACACGCGCATGTCAGTAAGGTCAACGCTCTGAACCAACTTGACCGAACTGGCATTAATAGAATACTTCACACAATAGCAGCAGCAGAATATATCTTTTTTGCAAATACACATGGCCATGTACCCAGATGGACTATAGACTCTGGGCTTGAAATAAGTGTCAATATGTTTACAAGAATCTAAGTCATACACAGTATGTTCTCTGACCATGGGACAAAGAGTGAAAGAAAAGGGAAACTATAAAGTGTTTATAAATTATAAAATACTAAAGTCGTCCTTGGGGGGACAATGGAAGGATAGGGAACCCTCCTGTACTCATTCTGAGGCCAGCGCTACTCTGATACCAAAATGAGACAAAAACACTGCAAGAAAACTACAGGCCCATATCCCTCATGATCACAGATTAACAATCCTTTTAAATTTTAGTATAAGGGGGGCGCCTGGGTGGCGCAGTCGGTTAAGCGTCCGACTTCAGCCAGGTCACGATCTCGCGGTCCGTGAGTTCGAGCCCCGCGTCGGGCTCTGGGCTGATGGCTCAGAGCCTGGAGCCTGTTTCCGATTCTGTGTCTCCCTCTCTCTCTGCCCCTCGCCCGTTCATGCTCTGTCTCTCTCTGTCCCAAAAAATAAATAAACGTTGAAAAAAAAATTTAAAAAAAAAATTTTAGTATAAGGAATCCAACAATATCTAAGAAGGGTAACGCATCATGACCAAGTGGAGTTTGTCTCAGTAACGTGCAGTTGGCTAAACATTTAAAAAATTATCAATGGGGGATCCTGGGTGGCTTAGTTGGTTGAGTGCCTGACTCTTGATTTTGGCTCAGGTCATGATCCCAGGGTCATGGGATCAAGCCCTGCACGGGACTCTGTGCTAAACATGGAGCCTTCTTACGATTGTCTCTCTCTCTCTCTCTCTCTCTCTCTCTCTGCCCCTCTCTAAAGTTTTCACTCTCTTTCTATCTCTAAAAAAAAATTAAAAATTAAGAAAACTATCATTGTGATTTACCATATCAAATACTAAAAAAGGACAATCATCTGATCACCTCTATAGATATTCAAAAAATAGTTGAAAAATCCAACATCCAGTGCTGATAAAGAGTCTTCGCAAATAAGGAGAATTAGAAACTTCCTTCCCCTAATAAAGGGTATGAATAAAAAGAAAACAATTACTGCTTTTGCAGGTAGACTATG
The DNA here is from genome assembly GCF_028749965.1 of Puma concolor. Lineage (NCBI taxonomy): Eukaryota > Metazoa > Chordata > Mammalia > Carnivora > Felidae > Puma > Puma concolor. The sequence goes on along the minus strand of NC_141668.1, from coordinate 13,090,049 downwards.
ATAAGTTAAAGATGCCCTTCTGTAATCCCCAGACCAAACACTGAAAGTAGCACAGAGAGGAAAACAGTCTTTCCAACAAATGGCGCTAGAGGCACTGTAAATCCACATGGAAAAAGGATGAATCTCAACACTCTTGTCACACCATAAATTCCGAGTGGGTAAACTAAGGCCCACAACCCAAACATGGCCTTTGCCTACCATTTTTTTTAAACTTCTTTTTAATGTTTATTTATATTTCAAAGAGGGGCTTGAACTCAGGGACCGTGAGATCATGACCTGAGCCATAGACGCTCAACCAGCTGAGCCCCCCAGGCGCCCTGTCTGCCTGCTTTTATGTGACCCCAAAGCCAATAATGGTCTCTGAATTTTTTAATGGTTAAAAAGAATAAAAAGAATGATATTTTGGGACAGACAATAATTACATGGAATTCAGATTTCAGTATCCATAAAGCAAGTTTTGTTGGAGGACCAGCCATGCCCTTTCCTTTACAGACGTCTCTGCCTGTTTTTGCACTAAGATGTTGGAGCTGAGTGGTGAGAACGGGGACCTTAGTGCACCACATTGACGCCATGTGCTCTCTGACCCCTTACAAGAAAAGCTTACTGGCCTTGCCATAAAGGAAAATTATTATGAGCCGGGTCAATATGCTCAATGACCTCTACAGCTTCTGAACTATACAGCTTCTGAAAGAAAACATAGCACATTCGCTCCCTGACCTTGAAGGGGGCAGAGATTTCTTGAAGAGGACAAAAAAAATGTTCTCTTCTTGAAAAAGTAAATTTTTCTTTATCAAAAAGTTAAAACTTCTGTTCATCAAAAGATATTAAGATAGATAGATGGCTATCTGAGAGAGGACAGGTATCCACAATGTATAGAATTCCTAGAAGCCAATAATATGAAAAGCCAATAATATGAAAAGACAAGTCATTCAATTTTTAAAAAATAGCAAAAGATGTGAACAGGGTATTTAATATATATATATATATATATATATATATATATATATATATACACACACACTATATATATATATATATATATATATACACACTATATATATATATACACACTATATATATATTATATACTATATATATATATATATATATATAGGCACTTCCCTCTTCAGTATAGTATATATATAGAGAGAGAGAGAGAGAGAGAGAGTATATATATAGGCACTTCCCTCTTCATGGGATTGATGGGTTTATTTCCCCAGCTGCTTAGATTTTTTGGCTGCTAGAACTCTACCCGTCAGCCACTTGCAGGAATTCTCTTTGGTTAAAGACAGCGCTTTGCCCAAAGTCCTATCCCTCTCCAGGGCAACGGGCATCCAATGACTGGCTGGTATCCCCTTTCCTAGAACACTAACTGATGAGATTTAGAATATTTATTCTTTTCTCGGAAAAGGTTTGCTTCATGCCTCCCACGTGGTCACGTGCAAAGGGTGAGCTTGATACAGGTGAACGTCCAATCCCCCAGAGCTGTGCTGCCCTAGCGGATCCTGGGGCCCAATTCTGAAGTACGTGGCCTGCTTGGGCCACTTGGGGGCGCTGCGGGTCCACTGAGGGAGCCACTGACGGCAGCAGGTGGGAGAGGGAGGATTGAGGGGAAGCGGTGCCCTGGTGGGCATCAGGAGATAGCGGGTGAATCGGAGTTAGTGCTGGCACGGGAAGGGCTGATCAGAATCTTCCCACGGGAACTGATGCCACAACAGGGAGCTACAAACTCCACGTTTCTTGGTGTAAAGGCATCTCTCGGAGCCTCCACTGGTGCAGTGTGACCGGCTTCAGGGAGGCAGCCTGCATAATCCAAGCCAGGTGCAGAGAGAGGAGCGCGGAGGAAAACAGAGAAGCTGCGGGGGATGGCCACCTGGCCCGACCCTGCCCGGCCCGGCTTAGCACGGCCAGCACGCCTGCCCAGTAGGCCTCTGGAGAAGACGGAGGGGGCCGTGCATCCGCTGAGCCCGTCCAGGCAGTGCAGGGTGCCGGCCGGAGCCTACACAAAGACAGTGACGTCAGAACAGTGACGTCACAGGCAAGCCCTCCAAACAGAGAAAAGGGAGGAGACCGGAGCCCTGAGTAGGAAGATGGCGGGTCCTGTCCTGCCTGAGTCAGCCAGGGGCATCCAGCTGTTCTGCTGTGTGGCCCTCTGTCTCCTGGGGACAGGTGAGTCTTGAGTTCAGGTGGGACACCCCCTGAACTGCTGCTAGAATCTTCAGACTCCTTCCTGGGCCACGTTGTCAGCCGCTATCTCCTTCCTCCACAGGTCCAGTGGGTGCTGGAGTCACCCAGTCCCCCAGACACCTGGTCAAAGGCAGCGGGGGGAAGGCCGTCCTGAAATGCCGTCCTATGTCTGGACACAGAAGTGTGAGCTGGTACCAGCAGGCCCCGGGGCAGGGCCCCCAGTTCCTCATTGAGCTCTTTGACCAGGAGACGAGAGAGAAAGGAAACCTCCCCAGTCACTTCTCCGTTGAACAGTTCAGTGACTACAGCTCCCAGCTGAACATGAGCTCCCTGGAGCTGGGAGACTCAGCCTCGTATCTGTGTGCCAGCAGCTTAGGCACAGCCCTGCCGCATGACTGGCTCTCCGTACTCAAACTTTCCTGTCCCAGCTGAGGATGTAAGAGGGAGGGGGGAAGGGGGCCTCAGCCAACTTCCAGGGATGCTTCCAGTTTTTTCCCAGCACTCTGCCTTGCTGAGCTCAGCCGGAGCACTCCTGAACACTTTGGGGCCCAGATTCCGTGAATATTGTCACGGTCCCTAGCCAGTGTGAGGAGCTGCTGCGTTTGTGCTAGAGTGTCTGCGTACGATACATGTTTTAATGCAAGATAGACGTTAAGTGTGTCCGTTTCACAGATGAGGAAATTCTCCAAATGCCATATTATAGATAAGAAAGAAACAGTAGCTCATGGGCTTTCCATAGATGTCGTATTTCAAGTAGCAGAGGTAGGAGTCAAATCTATGTTTCCGTGCCTCCGAAATCAACATTTCCCTAAAATTCCATGGCGTCTCCTGGGCCTTGGTCGCTATGACGTAGCAGAGCACCGTCTCTTCCACTTCAGGACCAGCTGAGCCGTGGTGGGGAGGTCGCACGTCACGATGTGGGGTGACCGTGGCTATTGCCTCCCCCGCTTCTAGGACTAGCTTCCAGCCAGAGAATGTGTGTTTGTCCTGTGTTAGTCCTGTCTTAGTTCCACTAGAGTGGGGCCAGGGTATCCCCCAATACAGGAGCTAAGTGACTAGGGGGCTCCCAGCCTATCAGAGGATTCAGCCAAGAAAACAAGAGCTCTCTGGGAATTTTAAGCAGAACGAGAGTTAACAGGGGAGGAGTGCTTTTAAACCATTGGGAGTTCTGGAAGGCGGGGAGGTCTCCGGAGGCTGCCGCTCACTCCCACACCTAGCCCTTTCGGTCAGAAAAGCTGAAATTGCGACTTCTGCCCAGGTCGGTACCTGCAGAAACCAGAAAGTACAAGTGGGGCAGGGGCAGAGAGTGGGCGGAGAGAGAGAATCCCAAGCAGGCTACGTACGCACTTTCCGTGGAGAAAGTGCATCAGTACATCCTGCATCAGTGCAGGGCTCGAACCTATGAATCGTGAGCTCATGACCTGAGCGGAGGCTGGGTGCTTAACCGACTGAGCCACCCAGGCGCCCCAAGGTGCCCTATACTTAAGTACATTATTTCAATTATTTTTCTTAAGACCCATGTGAGATAGAGCAATTTACCCACATTGCAGGTGAAAATGCCAGTTGTTAGAGTTCAGGTGATTTGCTGAAGGAGGCACAGCATGCTGATGGCGGATTAGCACACCAGCCTAGGCCACGCTGACCCTACCGCTGCCCCTTCTGCATTTTGGTAGAGGGAGACATCTTCACGACTGGAACATTGGCCCAAAAGTGCCTTTCAGAAACACCGGCGCTGACACAGTCCTTGACTCGCCTTTCAGCTGGGAGGCTACCTGCCGAGGAGGACTTCGGATGCTTGTTACTTTCTGTCTGTTCGTATTCTGACCTGCCTTGGACGGGCGACCTGGGAAAATATTTGGCTGGGTTTTCCCACTTGTAAACTGACGCCAATAATATGTGTCTTGCAGAGAATTTATGCAAGGAAAAAAATAAAACAAATTCCCCAAGACAAAGCGTAGGTCCAAGAAGTCTTAGTTCCTCTGCTAACTCTGATAAATCTCTGGTCTGGCACAATTATTTACTGGGTGCAGTTGTGGGATCATAAGGCAGGCACGGATTACTCTTGCCTGACTCACCTGTGTTCCAGACACAGAGTCATCTGAAACGTAAATACAGTCGTCTGAACATTATTATGTGAAATTCACTGCAAAAAGGTGCCACTTCAGGGAATGCAAGAATGAGGCCTATGACAGCACTTGGTGTTTGATATTAAGTCTGATATGCAGGAAGGTATGGTGCTTCCAAAAAGCTGTGGCTTCGGTGGCCACACAAAAGGTCTGATAGAAGGGACAGTTTCGACAGTTTCCAGGGGTGCCCTGGTGGCTCAGTCGGCTAAGCGTCCAACTTCAGCCCCGGACGTGAGTTGGACCCCCACGTTGAGCTCTGTGCTGACAGCTCAGAGCCTGGAACCTGCTTCACATCCTGTGTCTCCCTCTCTCTCTGTCTCTCTGCCCCTCCCCCACTTGTGCTCTGTCTCTCTCTGTCTCTCAAAAATGAATAACCGTTAAAAAAGAAAGGGACAGTTTCATTCAAGAGAGTCCGGTATGGTGGAGCCTGTAGTGCCTTCTGCCCCGCCTCTGATTTCAGCCTCCACTGCTGTGCACAGTACGTTCATGCAAGTCTGCCTCTGTTCACCTTGTGCTGACGGCACCCCTCATACGCACCCCGGGATCCCTCTGCTTTCTGTCCCAAGGCCGTCTGACATCACAGGAGCCCGCTTAGCCCGTACAGAAGGGCAGCCAGAGCCGCAGGGGTGCCGATACCCCTGAAGCAACATGAGCCCAGACATGAAAGCTCCAGTGTCCGCATTCAGGGGGAAAATTTAGGGAGGCATTTCATGGGCTTCTCAGAAGGTCCCAGTGCAATCCGTCTCCTCTTGCCCCAACACATCCTCAATATTGTACCTTTATCCTGTTTCATCCTGCTGCTCTCTGACAGTGACAGAATGAAGTGACCATCACAAGACCTTTCCCTTTGGAAGAGACGGCCATTTTTCTTTCATTCATATTGCCATCCATCCGTTCAAAGTCTTATAGTAACATATAGGAATGAATCTTTTCCCAGTTCATTTCGGTTTATTTTGAACTCCCAACAGACTCATATGGGTCTCTGCTCCCTTGAAGCTCCAAAGCTATCAGAAACTGAATAGACTAGGGTTATGTTTATAGGAGGAGAGTCTGCCTGGACTTTCTTCATGAATTCAACAAATACTTATTGAATGCCAGTGCAAAGCAGATCCAGGTTTTATAGAGCCTAAACCTTATACATTTCAGGGTGCTCTTTGCAAAAGAGGATTGAAATTTTTATTTTAAGTCTCAGAAAGGTCCTGGGCAAATGAGAAGGGCCTGAAGTTATTCATTAACTTCACGGACAGCCCACCCTTGACTGTTCACCATGTGTACGAAGTGTTCCAGTGTTTGGGAAACACGAGTGCAAAACAAAACAAAAACACAGACAAAGCTTCGAGATGAGGTCTATATTTTTAGCAAATTTTGTGATGAATTCGTGACTCAATATTTAACTAATTTAAAAATAAATTTGAGAAGAAATATTCATGATAAATGCTTAACTCCCTAAAGAAATTAGGTATCATTGAGAATACCGATATTCTGGGTGGACCATACTTTATCGTAAGAACAATCCTTAGATCTATGGGATTCCATGTACCCTACGCCGAAGAATGTGAGTCCTGATGGAAACACTCCCCCTTTTTGCACTGACCTAGCCATGGGAAGTAGGCTTCTTTGCTGTGTGGTTCTTAGGCTAACGGGACCGAGTCCTGGGCGTAGAGGGGAAAGTCCTTCCTGGGTTTGCCAGGCCCCAGCCACAAGCCTTTCTGTGTGGTACTACACAGCCTCCACCCGTGCCTGATTTCTTATTCCATGTCCTTTCTCGTTACTGTGTGACTGTAGGAATTACCCACCAAGAGTATGTAAGACATGCAGTCACAGAAATAGGGAAGCTTCACACCGAGAAACAACCGACATATGAAATAACACTACGTACTGGTGTTGACTACCTATAAGTTTTACACTGCAGCAAATTTAGGATCCCACCAATATTCACCCATGTGGTGGGTGCAAGACCTTCTGAATGGAGACAAAACATCAAGCATGTGTACTGCTCGATGAGGATCTCATCCATGCGGCTAATGAGCTCCCTCTTTTTTTCAAAGAAAGCACAGCCATGGAACTGAAGTGGTCCAGTGCCCCGTGGCCTCCTCTGAAACAAAGGAGGAATCCTACTCATGACAGCACAAAGACCTAGATACAGATGGCAGGGCTCCCATCGATCAGTGATCTGTGAGACAACATAAAATAATTCTTCAAATTCCAACGACCTTGACCTTGATACTTTGGAAACTTTCCAGGCAGGGTTATTTTAAACAAAACAAAACCAAAAAAAACAAAACAAAACAACAAAACAAAACAAACAAACACCATAGGCTGACACCCAATTATCTAGAGTTAAGGCAAAGAGAAAGACTAGTGAAAGGTGTTTGGAGGCAAATTTTGAGCAGCAAAGTCACAAAAGTACCAAGAGCATTATAATACTATTTCTTAGTCTACAGAAATTGTATGAAAAATTGCTACAATATACAAGTAAGGAATTATATCATTTTTCATAGAAGAACGAGTTTCCTTACTAAAAGGCAGAGGAAAAGCATATACACCTGTAAGACTTCTTCAAAAAGCACACTTACAAATCCTTCCCTTTCTGAGACATTCAACTTCGTATATGTTAATGATTTGCTCCTGTGGGGAAGGGGTGGGGCAGGGTAGCTCTGCAGCTTGAGCATTTGTCAAGGACAGTGACGTCACGGAGTGACCGAGAACCCCAGTTCTATTTCCGCAACACAAAACTGGGAGACAGAAGATCTTGCCCTTCACCAGAAATGGTCACCAGGCTCTTCTTTGGGGCTGTTCTTTGTCTCCTGTGGGCAGGTGAGTACGGGACGGCTCCATTCCCTGGAGTCCCCGACACCCAACACAAGCCTTCCTCCAGAGATGACTTCAGTCTGTATCACTCTCCTTTACAGGACCCATGGATGCTGAAATCACCCAGAACCCAAGATACAAGGTCACAGGGACAGGAAAGAGGGTGATTCTAAAATGTGACCAGACTGAGAACTATGATTATATGTACTGGTATCGACAAGACCCGGGGCACGGGCTGAAGCTGATCTACTATTCAAACGGTTTTGACAGCATTAACAGAGGAGATGTCCCCGATGGGTACACTGTCTCTAGAAAAAATATGGAGGATTTCCCCCTCATACTAGAATCGGCCACTTCCTCCCAGACATCTGTGTACTTCTGTGCCAATAGTTACTCCACAGTGACACACAGCTGCCTCCTCTCTGCACATAAAGGGTGGTTAGAAACACTGAGTTACCCTGAGCTCGCAAGGCCTGGCCCAGACCCCAGCATCCAGTGTTGCCGTCCATCCCTCAGCCAGTCTCACCCCGACTGGAAGTCACCCTAACATCCTTGGTTTGTTCTTTCTCTCTCCTGCTGGTCTCTCTTTCTGCTGGCAGAAAGAAAAACACACCTTTAGTTGAGGTACATGAAGAGTCTCTTGACAATCTCAGAGCCCCCACATTCCTCCCTCCCGCTATGGGTTTCAGGGACTTCCTCACTCTTTTCCCCACCCTCTACTATCCTTCAGCTTACAGTCATAGACCTTCACTCATATGGTCTCTGCTCCTGGCTGCCTTTCTTCTGTGAGGCGATAGATAGCACTACAAGGGCCTATCATGTCTGTCCTGCCCCTGCCTCTCCACCATCAGCTTGGACGATTTTCCCCCGGCTTTCTCTCTGCCCAGTCCACACTCATGTACATTCAGTTGTTTCCTCATACATGCCACGTTCTTCTCCACCATAGGGATCTGTTTTTTACAGGCTATTTCTTCACGAAACATATGTCCCTCCCTCTTATTCCTGGATCTCTACTTCATCCCTCATATGAAAATATATTTCAGGTCTACTTTTAACTACGAAAAGTAAGACTTAAATTTTACTAGAAGAGATTAAGAAAGATATTTTTAGGCATTTATTTGAGGAAAGATCTTTTTTTTTTTTAAGTGGAGACACAAAAGAACACAAACCACAAAGAAAACTATAATTTCAGTTGCATTACATTAAACTCTTTTCCATCAAAAAACACCATAAAAATGAAAAGGTAAGGCACAGACTGGGAAAAGACAGGAGAAGTACAAACAAATGATGAGGAACCCGTGGGACAGATACCATTCCTGCTCCCCAGTGATTCCCAGCCTCGCCACTGGGATTCCCGGCCTCACTTGCAGTTAAGGGGTTGGGGACCTACAACCACGTTCTGAACAATGAGATGTGTATAAAAATGACTCAAGTCAATTCCAAGGCTTGCCTTGTAAAATATCCTGCGGCGCTGTGTTGGAAGTCCCCAAGTATACACCCATGTTTGGAGATGCGCTAAGAAGATTCACAGGAGCTGTATGTAGTTGTAGTCAAGGCTAAGAGTTATTGGTGACACAGTAAATAGTCAGTGGCAGATCACAAGGGGAAAAGACACAGGCAGAGTTTGAAGGAATCCACAGGCAAATTTTCTTATGCTCTCTTCCTCCTTGGAGAGGTCACACAGAGCCCACACTTTCCCCCAACAAAAAGGCAGTAATGTTTTTGCCACAGGAGCCCCTTAGGGACTTGATACCCAAGTTTGTTTGTTTGCTTGTTTGCTTACTGTCTTTTTGTCTTTTTTAATCTTAAAAAACATTTTTTTGAGAATGCGTGCACATGCTCATGAGCAGGGGAGGGACAGAGAGAGAGAGAGAGAGAGAATCTCAGGAAGGCTCCACCCCTATCGCAGAACCTGACGCGGGGCTCAATCCCAGGACCCTGGGATCATGACCTGAGCTGAAATCAAGAGTTGGACGCTTAACCAACTGAGCTACCCAGGTGCTCCTGCCCAAGTTTTTATTGGGGGCTGTTTATATAGGCACCCACTGCCCACCACGTACTAAAAATGTGGTTTCCCAGAAGTTTATGGTGCTCAGCATAAACTGTGTGTTTCCATTAACAGTCTAGGCATCCTTCTCAGCTGGGAAAAGTCGGTATCAGTACAGATATCTGTCTACCTGCTAAGTTCCCAGATGCCAGCCAAAGGTCCATCTTATAAGGCTTTCTGAGCACGACCGTCTCAGGCTGTGTTAACTGCTTTCTGCGCAGACACCCTTCATGTCTCTTTCCCATGCCATGGTGAACTTGAAAGGTACAAGTTATAGATTGTCTAATGATAATATTAGAAGCAGTTTGGCTCACTCGATCATAATTTGGTGGACAATCACTGAAGAAAGCTGCTCATGGCACACTGGGCTTTACAGTCATGGGAGATAGAACTTCATAGAGTTAAACAACCGAAATGTTAGGATCTCTTTCGTTTTCTGTAGCATAGTTGACTTTGTCTAATAGTATCCAGAAGGAATAAAGAATTCTTATTACTTAATAAAAAAGGAAACCCAATAAAAATGGCAATACTTAATCTAGGTAATTCGCAGGGGCGCCCAGTGGCTCAGTTGGTTGAGTGCCCAACTCTTGATTTCAGCTCAGGTTGTGATCTCATGGTTTGTGAGACTGAGCCCCATGTCAGGCTCTGTGTTGACAGCATGGAGCCTGCTTGGGATCCTCTCTCTCCCTCGCTCTCTGCCCCTCCCCCACTCCTGTGCATGAATGTGCATGCTCTCTCTCTCTCTCAAAATAAACTTTGAAAAAAATCTAGATAATTCACAGAAGAGTAAACATGAATTACCACTAAACATGTGGATAGATTCTCAACCTTGCCTAGAATCAAAGTATCGCAAACTGAAATAAGTTATGACTTCAAACTTATCAGACTGGAAAAATTTTAAAAGACTAACAGTCTGAAATTCAAGTAAAAATATAGATTAGTGGAAACCCTCTTACTCTACACTAGATGCGTTCACAATATTGTGCAACCACTACCACTATATTTTTCCAAAACTTTTTATCACCTCAAACAGAAACTCTGTACTCATTAAGCAATAGCTACCCATTCACTTCTCCCTCCTACCAAGCCCTAGTAACCTCTAATCTAGTTTCTGTCTGTATGAATTTGCTTGTTCTAGACAGTTCATATAATGTCGAAACATACAATATCCTTCCTTTCGTGTTTGGCTTTTTTCATTCAGCATAACGCTTTCAAGGTTTGTCCATGTTGTATCAGAACTTCATTTCTTTTTATGGCCAAATAATATTCCGGTGTATGGATAGACCACATTTGTATATCCACTCATCAGCTGATGGATATTTGGAGTGTTTCCACCTTTTGGCTATTGTGAGTGATTCTGCAATGAACATTGGCCTATGAGTATCTGTTGGAATTCCCGTTTTTGATTCTTTGGGGCATACACCTAGAGGTAGAATTTCTGGGTTATATGGTCATTCTATGTTTAACTTTTTGAGTAACTGACAAGCTGTTTTTCTCAGTAACTGCACCGTTTACATTCTCATCAGCAACGTACAAGTGTTCCAGTTTCTCTACATACTCACCAACACTTGTTTTTCTCTTCCTCCCCGTCCTCATCCTCCTCCTCTCCTTCCACAGCCATCCTAGTAGGTAAGAAGCAGAATCTCACTGTGGTTTTGATTTGCATTTCCCTGATGACTAAGGGTGTTAGGCATCTTTTCATGTACTTATTGGCCATTTGTAAATCTTTGGAAGTAATGTCTTTTTTGTCTGGTTGTCTTTCATTTCAGAGTTTCTCTTTGTCTTTATATTTGAGCACTTTTACTGTGATGAGGCTAAATGAGATTGACGAGGAAGTTCACTTGGGAGATTTGTTCCCAATGTTTTTAGTGCACGTGGTACTTCTGAAACATTTGTAGTATACTGTGGAAGACACAAAAGAGTAAATTTACTGATATTGTGGGAAACCAGGATTCCTACTAAGAGAAGGGAGCTGTAATGAAAAAAAAAAAAACAACAAAAAACAGGGAAAGATGAGGAAGAAATCTGTTCTGATTTGAATTGGAGGTATTGGTATGAACTTACGATTTTATTTTTTATGTTTATTTTTGAGAGAGACAGCACGAGCAGGGGAAGGGCAGAGAGAGGTGGGGACAGAGAATTCAAAGCAGACTCTGCACTTAGAGTAGAGAGCCCAATGCGGGGTTTGAACTCACAAACTGTGAGATCGTGACCTGAGCCACCCAGGTGCCCCCGGTATGAACTTATGATTTTAAAGATGATATAGTTCCTGAAGCGCCTGGGCGACTCAGTCAGTTAAGCACCGACTTCAGCTCAAGTCATGATCTCTCGGTTTGTGAGTTCGAGCCCCCTGTGGGCCTTGCTGCTGTCAGTGCAGAACCTGTTTTGGATCCTCTCTCTCTCTCTCTCTCTCTCTCTCTGCCTCTTCCCCTGCTCACACACTCTCTCTCAAAAATAAAATAAACATTAAAAAAAAAGATGATCTAGTTCCTAATTCTATCCATGGAAGGGTCTAGGAAACAACTCAAAAGTCAACTGGCTAATTGTTTTATTTTCCTCGTGGTTGTGCGTCCAGCACCAATGAGCAACACTGTTGCCAAATATTTGATCTCTAAATGTTACTCCCCAATAGAAAGAACAGAGCTGAAATTGATTCTTCCAGATCCAGGGCAGGAAAAGTACCAGGAGCATCATCTACAGATCATCTATAGTGTGTACTTGCCAAGATATTTAACAATAGATAGATATTTAACAATATCTAACAATGGAGGAATTCTGATTGTGGATCATTTTACCAGTCAGCTGGCCTGGACTCTTCAAAATCTCAAGGTCATAAAAAACAAAAAAGTTGAGGACAGACATGCCTATTTTAAAAGTGACTAAAGAGACCTGGCAATCAAGTGAAATAACTGATCTTTGATTTTTGTCCCAGGAAAAAAGTCAAAATCTATAAAATTGGACACTTTGGGGACAGCTAGAGGAAGCTGAATGTGAAGTGTATATTAGATAATGATATTATGTGAATGTTAACTGTTTTAATTGTAATGATGGCATTTGTGATTATGTAGGACGATGCCGTCTTTATATAGGAGAGGCGAATTGAATTATTAAGGATAAAATGTTCAGGAAGTTAAAGGTAAAATATATACAAAGAGATAAAACAAATGTTACAACATGTCAACAAATGGTATTGTTGTTCCATTTATTATTCTGTTTGTTTTACTATTCTTTCAACTTTCCCATAGGTGAAAAGTTGGAGGAAAAATCTTAAGATCCCATAATATTGGCATTATTTTAGTGTGATGGTAGGTATTTATCATATTCATTGATTTATGTATTTATTTGGGAGGCATGGGGGGAGAGAGAGAATCCCCAAGCAGGCGCCTCACCATCAGCACAGAGCCTGATGCAGGGCTTGATCTCGTGAACCGTGAGATCATGACCTGAGCTGAAATCGGGAGTCAGACGCTTAGTTGACTGAGCCACCCGGGCGTCCCATATTCATTTTTAATCTCTATTATATCCTATAGTGACCATAAAATAAAAGTGTAAGAGAAGACCTCTTACAGCCCTATAGCGTACTTTCCCCACAGGAGACAGGCTATGATTGAAAAGACGTCCTGAAAGGCAAGACAGTTCATAGTTTGAGGACAAAACAGCTCTATGTCTCTGAGATGAGCACAAAATTTAGCCAGTGGTGAATGCCAAGAGGCCTTTCAGCAAATGTATAGGCTTCTCTGTGCCAAGGGAGTCCAAGCATCCTGAAGGTTAGTGAAAAACTCACAAAGTGGGAAGTTCATTGACTGTAGACCGAAGAAAAGAAGCGTGTCCCCAACTTGTGGTTGAACAGCATGCATCTGCCTAATATGGGAGGGACAAGAGAATCAGATGGAACTGGAAGGATTTACCCTCGTGAGAAGCGTCCCTCACAAATGCTGTCCCTCATGAACACTGTCACCTCATGAGCACCGTCCAATACTAGCCTGATTCTAGTGCAGGTGGTGTAGTTACACTAGGCTCCCTGAGCCGTGGATGAAGGACCTCAGCCCAGCGGCCCTGAACCAGCGGTGGTCAGGACGCACATCGAGGGTTGGATGGAGAAGTTTTCCAGACGTAAGATCACAGAAAAAAAGACAGGCTGTCGCTTTGTGGTATGATCCTATTTCTGGCCACAGAACCCTTTACTGGTATTGACAGACCTTGGGACAGGGCCTGGAGCTCCTGATTCGGTTTGGGGATGAGGCCACGCTAGATGATTCACAGTTGCCTGAGAATCGATTTTCTACAGAGAGGCCCAAAGGAGTAGACTTTATTCTCGAGATCTGGCCTCCGAGCTGGGCTTCTCGGCTGTGTATTTCTGTGCCAGCACCTTGGCCACGGCATCACAGAGGCCCTTCCCTTCTGTGCACAAAACATTATGATTCTTCTCTCTATTCAGCTCCTGGAGGCTCTGAACAGAGGCCTTACCTTATTCCTCATTATGCAAGGGATAGAAGCAGGTTTGCAGAGATAAGTTATGATTCATATAAAGGGAAGACATGGCTTATTTGAGACATAAGGACTGAAAATGTTGTGTGAAAATAATTATGACTCAGGGTTCAGAAGCACCTCTTGGTGACAACTCAAGGATCCCAAACTAAAAGTGACTGGTCACACACTCAGCCACCAGGGGCCGGTGATGGCTGTTCCCCTATAAAATATGCAATCACCAAACACGTACAATAAACTTTAATAATACAGATGGCGGGTCTTCGAGAGGAGCAAGTAGCAGGCTCTCCCTCTGTGGTTCTTAAAACCATCTGAATGATTCGAATTGCTCTCCAGCTTCTCCTCTGCTGTAGGAAGTTTTCTGCATCGAAGTCTCAACGCAGCGTGTGCTTGGAAAGCATCTTTTTCCTGTTTTCCTGATGTTGTTAATGATGATGATGTCAGCTGTTCTCTTCAGCCCTTTCCCAACTTGAAAGGAATTACACACAAACGGATATCCTGGCATCTGGTCCCAAATCTTAGCTCTGAAACGGATTCTTTCTCCAGAGTGCTGTAACTCTTCAAAGTGACCAACACAGTTCAGCACTGTGCCCAGGCTTGAGCCAGTCAGCTCAGGGGCTTTGAGGGCATTTCCAGCTGTCTGCCTTAGTACATTAAAATAGCTCCCCCGTGCATTCAATATTCCTTAGTGAGAACTTCTGAAACAGTCAGTTGCCCACTTATGCCCTCTGATGAACTCTCTAATTAATGCCCTTTGTGTTGAGATTCATATCCTCTACTACAAAGTCTGCTGGATTCTCTAAGATAGTACTGGATAGCTTTCTGAACCATTGGTTGGAACTGTCGGGAAAGCAGTTAATTGAGATTTCCCTGAAATTCCCTGCCCCTCAGCCCCTGCTGGCTTCCCTTCCTTCTTTATCCAACCAAGAGGCAACTCATCAGTTGTGTCCGTTTAACTACTGCATATCCCTTCACCTCCTCTGCCTATATCACCTCCTCTGCCCGTATCTTCATCCAATTTACGTGGCTGAGAAAACCTCAGTCATTGATGAATCCTGCTATCCACCATATCCTTGCCAGAATTTTTATTTGGTTCTTTTTCTAGTCTGCTGTTTTATATATTTGTATTTATAAATTTATTGTCTATATATTTATGTATATTTATATTATAAATATTTAATATATCAACTTATTTATATATAAAAGTGTGTAAATCATATATATATATATGTATAGTTACCATATAGTGTTATATTTGTTTCAGGTATACAACAGTGATTCAACAATTCTACACACTACTCAGTGCTTATCTTAATAAGTGTATTCTCACTACCCTCTACCTCTTTCACCCACCGCCCCACCCACCTCCTCTCTGGTGACCTCCAGGTTGTTCTCTATATTTGAGAGTCTGGTTTTTTGTTGGTCTCTTCTTTTCTTTATTCGTTTGCTATATTTTATGGTTACGATTACCCTCATAACATGTCTTTTGTCTCCTCACACCTAGGAAATCTAGTTGCTCCTGAGTCTGCCTGATAATTTTCACATCTAACGTCTTTGTCGGGCTGTTTTTGTTGATTTTCTCTGCTGCTTCCCAAGGCATGATGTTTGTATTTTTCCTTATGAGCCTGATTCTCTTTGGCTCTGTGCCAGACACTAGATTTGTGGAAATAAATTCTTGTCTAGGATGGATGGATCTTCCTCCAGAGAGAATTTCATTTTGCTTCTGCCGATAGCATGTGGGTATAAACGACCTGAGGCTGCTGATTCAGAAGTCAAGGCCCGAGGTGGCCTGGATCACCTAGAGAACAGATTCCTCTCTCGCTCATCTTTACATTGATTCTGTTAATGTTCCACATTTGATACATTCTTGACTTTGACTTCTCCTGGCCTGTGAGTTAGCTTCGTGAGTCCTGAGTGAGGGTAGGCAAGTGACCCCAAAGGCAAAGAGGTTATTATGCTCTCCTCTTCAGCTGTTCACTTTCTGCAAGGCTCCAGCCTTGTGTCTCTCATTATATTGGGGGGACATTAATTAACTGAGGTTTTTGATATTGTTATTTGTCTCATCTGTTTAGATAACAACAGAAGGATTGATTTGAGAGCTCTTATTTGTAATTACAGGATTGAGGTCAAGGAATTTCAAATAAAAATTCATTCATGTTAGATTCTCAGTCTGTAATTTCTTTGTATTTGACTTATGTGGCATAGAGATGTAACACTTAAACTTTAATTTCAATCAGAGAATTTTTTAAGAACTTAAAGAGTATTGGGGCACCTGGGTGGCTCAGTCAGTTAAGCATACGACTTCTGCTCGGGTCATGATCTCATAGTTCGTGGGTTCGTGCCCTGTGTCAGGCTCTGTGCTGACAGCTCAGAGCCTGGAGCCTGTTTCAGATTCTGTGTCTCCCTCTCTCTCTGCCCCTCCCCTGCTCACGCTCTGTCTCTGTCTCAAAAATAAATACACATTAAAAATTTTTTTTTAAGAAAAAAGAACTTAAAGAGTATTTACAATCAAGTTGAGACATTTGGTTTTTGTCATTTTATTATTGGAGTATTTTTATGTTCTTTTTTACTTTTATCGCATAATCTCTGACATGCCTTTGAACCATGTGGCAGGATGGAAAACAAAATAGGGAGTGAATATTTAGATTTGGTCAGACAGGACAAAGTGGACTTGGAATTCATTTAATTGCGGTGCTGTCATGACACTTTTGAGCTGTTTTTTCATGAGTACTCCCAGGAGCAGTGGTTGGAATTGAGAGAATAACTGATTAGTGACTCTGTCTTCCCCCACTTAAACCAGTCTCCTGGGACAACACTTTATTCCACATTCCCCATTTTGGGAGGCTTCCCTAAAGTAATTCTCCCGTTCTAATCTTCCTATTCCTTACCAAGCTTTCTCTATGGGAAGGGAAATGAATGATCTTGTTTAATTTCCTCATCTTTCTTTAGTCTCTCTTCATCTTTGTGGCTTCCTCCTAGTACCTAGGGAAGAGATCAATTCCTTGGTGGTTTCTCAACATGCACTAAGATTAGTGGAGAACTTTCTTTTCCATACACGGTAGCCTGCCGTGTGGAGGGGAGAGAAAATGGGTTAAATTCTGATTCGGTATACTGCTAGCCAGCCCATTGGGTTTCACATCTGAGTCCCATTATTTACCAAATCAGAAAGGGCATTATCATCTCCACCTGTGTGACTCCAGTGTCTAACTCTCAGGTGGTTATAAGACTATATTATTTGTTGACCCTCGAAGGCACCCATACTCCCTGTACTCAGTGACACAAAGCACAACTCCCCTTACGTCCTGGCAAGAGAGCACATCGGTGCTGTTTCCGTCCGTTGGCCACCAGGAGGCACTGTGGCTTCGCTGTCATCTAGAGTCTAGAGGGGCTGAACAAGCTCCCTGGAAGGAGGGGGCTTAAGCGTTAATTAAACCAGGGGGCTGGGTTTAGATTCAGGGAGCTGCAGATGCCCTGAATGCTGGCTAAGAATGAAGCAACTAGGGACCAAGCCTTCTTCCTCTATTTTGTGGAGATGACTTTTGCTCTGAATTGGGCTCTGAACAGAAAGCATGCCTGCAGTGGTTTGCTGACGATGTGGCGGCTCACAGAGCTGGGGGTGGTGAGGCTTGCATGTTCTGGGCTCTGGGAAAAGCTGAGTGTCAGAGGAGTCTTAGCGAGCCTGACCCAAACCAGCCCCGGCCAGCCCACCTGCTCTGTGGTTCTGCAGAGGATAAAGCAGGGAGACCTGCAGGTGATACTTTGCACCACATCAGAGGGACCTGAGCCCCAGGGAGCTGGCAAGTCACAGGGACGCCACCAGCAGATCCACTTTTCAAGCAGGGACTGGGGTGGGCCAGAACAACAGAATTTCTCCCCAGGGTCTTTTGTTCTCACCACGAAGAGGCCACAATGTAGGTCTGACTTTGCCATTTGCCCCAGACTCCCATGTGTCCCTTGAAAGCAAATGATGTCTGGGGATAAGAGATAAGAAGGCTTTGCCTGGACTTCCCTCGGCCTGATTTCAAGTTCTTTCTGTGTGATTGTGTGTCAGTCTCTCCCCTGCCCGTATCTTGTATCCAGCCACTGCCTCTTCTGCCCAAGGCTCATGGACACTGTAATGTATTCCATTCCTAGGCTGCTCTAACAAACGACCACACATTTTGTGGCTTGAAAGAATAAAGATACATTATCGTACAGTTTTGAAAGCCAGAAGTCCAAAATGGATTTAACTGGGTTAAAATCAAGGAGTCAGCAGGGTTCTAGAGGCTCTAGAGACACTCTGTTCCCTTGCCTGTTTCAGCCTCTAAGCCACTGCCATTCCTTGGCTCATAGCCACTTTCCATCTTTTAAGCCAGCGATGACCGGTCGAGTCTGTTCTCACACTACATCACCCTGATCTGACTCCTTCTTCCTCTTGTTGGGACCCTTGTGGTTCTGTTGGGCACACCTGAAAATTTCCATATACACTCCCTATATTAAGTTCAGCTGATTAGTAGCCTTAACTCCATTTGAAAATTTCATTGCCTCTTGTTATGTAATATAACACAACCACAATTCCAGGGATGAGACCTGGACATCTCTGGGGAGCCATCATTGTGTCTATCACACCTAGGTACATGGTAGCAAGGAAGGAACAACCAGTGATCTTTTTGGAAATAGACTGATGGCCACAGTTTTATGCTCTGGGTCCAACACACCCCACAAGGAAAACAGATACCTCAGGTAACAATCCAGTCTATAAACAATCTGCTCTTTAAAATTAGTATATGGCCATCAGGTTCAGAGGACTCAGCAGTACCACAAAATAAATACGGGCTTGAATGGGTCCTTCTTCTTGGTTAACAAATAACTTAATTGACCAACCCCCGAAACAGGCTTCTCTCTGCGCCCCATAATCTCTACCATGAGAGGAAGTGGGTTTGAGGCATCAGATCCCTTTTGGAGGGAAAGGCTTGGGTGTTATTGATCTAAAACCAATGAGCTTTTCTAGAAGCAAGAATAATATTTAAATAAACTCTAGAGAATTTTATTTGCAAGTCTTGAAGAACAAGAAAATCCTTCACTTATTTCATGGTGGGGAGACAGCAATATGGGAGATTCTATCCTATGGGCTTTGAGAATTCAATAGAGCTCAAGGATGAATAAACTCGGTTTTTCACTGCAAATAAGAGCTTTCAAATTCAATCAGTCCTGGGAGCATCAATTCAGCCCCTGGAGCCCTAACCACGCAGTTAGTATTCTTGTTCTTCCTGGGGAGCTCAGAGCCCAGCTCCTAACTGATGGATGGTTTTGAGCGTGTGTGTATATATATCCTGGTCATATGACCAGGAGCCTTTAGCCACCAGTGAGGGGAATATGAGAGTTTGCAGAGAAGCTAGCTTGCAGGGAGACCATGCAGTTATCTTTAAATACGTGGAGTGTAGGTTCAAATGGGAATAGTTGGCAGACTCTAATGAAGACATAGTATAGAGAGGGCATTATGAATTGATAGTTTCAAAACAAACCTGTGAGTAGCTTCTGGATGTGTGAATCTGTCTCTCGCATCAATTGTAATTGGGTCCAGGTGTATCCGATTCACTTCAAGTGAGCTTCTGACTTGGGGGGGGGGTGGCTTATTTAGTGATGTCACTGACAGACACATCTTGTGGAGATAGATTGTCCCCAAACTCACTGCTCCGCTCATGCTCACAAGGGCCCTGGTCTGGGCTGTTCCACGTGTGTTTGTCACCCTGCCATGAGCATTCCGGCCATCTGTCTCCTTGGGGTCTTTTGTCTCCTAGGGGTCGGTGAGTCCCCAGAAAATTTAGCATCCTCATTCTGGGTTTCTCTGTTATGACTCCAGTATTTTTCTTATTCTGTGCCCTTCCACAGAGCCCACAGATGCTGGAGTCACCCAGACACCCAGGCACAAGGTGACAATGAAGGGACAAACAGTAACTCTGAGATGTGAGCCTATTTCAGGCCATGCTTCCCTCTACTGGTACAGACAGACCTCAGGGCAAGGACTGAAGCAGCTGGTTTACTTCAACAATCAAGCTTCTATAGATGACTCTGGAATGCCCAGTGACCGCTTCTCAGCCAAGATGCCTGAGAAATCACACTCCACCCTGGAGATCCAACGCACAGAACCCGGAGACTCGGCCACATACCTGTGTGCCAGCAGTTTAGACACAGTGCTGTAGAGTCATCCCCAAACTGTGCAGAAACCCTCGCTTCCCCTTCTCCCTCCTGAGTAAAGAAAGGTCTTTCCTGCTCCTCCTTCACGAAAGCAATGAGTGGGTTTGAGGCACGACAAGGACAGAAAGTGATAAGGTATCAACGCAGAAAATCTTACGTAGGAAATGACACAGGAAATGGGTTTCAGGGATTCCTCTCAAATTGTGAGCTCAAAACTCACCACACATGTAAGATAAACTTTAATTACCCGCCCGGTAGACTTCCCTGCCTTCCTGCCTTGGCCATCCCCATCTGAAAGGTGGGCACTCCTGCCAATGGGTGTCTTCAGAGCTACTCAGTCTTCGTCATTCTTTTCTAGAATTTTGCCACCCACCACAAGTTCTCCTGATGGTGACAGAAACCTCTTTACTGTCATTGTAGACATTCCTTAGTGTTAATACAACTTAACATTTATGTGAGGCCTTTTCATTGCATTCAAAGAACATCACAAATAGAGGTAAAGCAGCCAGGTTCATACATGAGATTCAAGCTACCACTCCCGGAATCTTGGGATTTGTCTCTGTCCTGCCAAAGGAGAGCCCAGGCCTGACAGAGGATAGACAGCAGAGGCCAGTGCCAGCTGGAGGCTGGGTGGGGCCTGTTCAGCTGCCCTGCTCTGGAACAATAAATATGGAGTCCACACTGAATATCTAAAAGCGTGCTGACCCGTACACACTTTTTTGCCTGCTTTCCTCCCTGATCATACATCCTGAACACCCAAACCTATATTTTTCTTCTGATTTATGCCAGAAACTCCCATCCCATTCTGCACGGTCATGATTACTTTCTTCTATGGTCTTATTTTATGTACTGATCCTTTCTCACCCCTTATTAAAGCATCTTTGGCAACTGGTGCAAAGATGCCTATATTTTGACTGCCCAAGGAAATTCAGGGTTACATGAATGAGTTCTGCACATACAGCCAAATTCCAATTGTCGCTATTCCACTTTTTGCCCTTCCAGGGTCCTGACTTTTATGATGGAAACCATGAAAAAGTAAATTCCGTTTCTATTGTGTTTACACTGACACAGAACCTGTTTCCGTGTCTGATTTCATGTGTTCTTTATTCTTCTGGCTCTTCCCTGCTGCTCCCAGACTATTTTCTTCATCTGCCCTAAAACTCAGCTCCTTTACACAATATAGCATTAGAATATCACTCTTGAGTGTTGCACTGACTTCTTTGCCACCAGGCCTTTCCTTCCCCTTCTGTTCGCTCTACCACAAAGCCTGTCATCAGTCTTGGTGACTTAGTCATCACATACATGATTTATATATTTAATAAGTATGTCACCATGTGCACAATTACTCCATGTCTCATAGTTTCAATGTTTTCATCTTTAAAGCAGGAATAATTGTGATAAGTGCCTTGTGGTGTTTTTTAAGAGATAAATTAATCCATGAAAAGTACATAAAAACTTTCAACACCTAGAGACATTTATTCTGACTGTTGGCTTTGGATAAAAACCCATATGCAAAAAAAAATGTAAAAGAAAAAGATGGAGATAGACTTACTGACCCCCAAATAATGGCTACACAATGGAGAAAAAGAAAGAACCCAGGGGAGTGGTAAAGAGGGGCTTAATTTTTTTTTGCCAGTATTTATCTCTTTTTAAAAAAAATTTTTTACATTTATTTATTTTTAGACACAGAGAGAGAGCATGAGCAGGAGAGGGGCAGAGAGAGAGGGAGATACAGAATCAGAAGCAGGCTCCAGGCTCCGAGCTGTGAGCACAGAGCCTGATGCGGGGCTCGAACCCACAAACCGTGAGATCATGACCTGAGCTGAAGTCAGATGCTCAACTGACTGAGCCACCCAGGCACCCCTATTTATCTCTATTTAAAACTAAGTGGCCAAATGTTGCAATGTGTCCAATGTCAGTGATCAGAGATATATCTCATTAGGAGTTGAACAGACCGTGGTCTCTGCAGTTCCTGCTTGTGTATCAAATCTTATGAACTATTTCTAGTGTCTCTGAGTCATGCCTAAGTGTGGCCATTATCTTTTCCTGAGACAATTCATCATCCCTGGTAACTCTTTGACACGTAATTACAAATTCAACAATAATCCTTTTCCAAAAAACGCAATACAAAGGACTATTTGCCTTCACATGTAAAAAGTCATGCTCTTTTAATTTTCCATGTAGATTATTTGAATTTATGTATTAATAACATCCAACAGATTTATTTGGGTTTAGTAATAGAACTCTTCTCTTCCCTACTCCTCAAATCAAGTGCAGAATCTGTATTTTGGATGACACAGTTCCAGGCTCCGGGCTCTCCATTACACAAAAAGCTATAAAATGGCAAGTACTCTTGTCTGGATATTTTCTGAGATCCTGGTTGATGACAAACTCCCCATTTACTGTTGAGAGATTAAAAATACAAGGTCAAATCTAATACTAAGTCTTTTAGACAGTGAGAAGGTACCTATTGAAATAGTCTCATTAGGTGGCTTGTCATGGAAGAATTTATATTTCCAAGGATCTTCTTGAAAGTCAGAGAGAACTATCAGTAACCGGTGAACTCTCAGACAGAAATACTTTGTCATATGCAATAGGAAGCATAACTGGCCAGACCCTCTCTCTCAAAGAAAAAGTAATTAGGAGGACACTCTGGGAGAAATGTTAGATCACGTATACACAAAGACCCCAAAATCAATCAACATAATTATAGCAAAAGTTTAGAGGACAATTAAAAGGACTCTTGTGGGGCACCTGGGTGGCTCAGTCGGTCGGGGTCATGATCTCACGGTTCTTGAGTTTGAGCCCCACCTCGGGCTCTGTGCTGACAGCTCAGAGCCTAGAGCCTGCTTCGGATTCTGTGTCTCCCTCTCTCTCTGCCCCTAACCCACTCGCATTCTGTCTCTGTGTCTCTCAAAAATAAATAAACATTTAAAAAAAAATTTTTTTTAAAAGGACTCTCGTGGCCAGAACAATGTCACAGGGAGTTTAATTTGCTAAGAGCCTGGATGAAACATTACATGTTGTCTTTCCTCTTTGCCACCAGGATAGGAACAAAGGAAGACTATTTACAGTAGAAAGTTCTTATATGGTTCTTAATATATGTTGGGCATCCCTCTAGAAGCTGAAAACAGTCAATTAGTACATTCCATTCTACAGACAAGGAAATTGAGGAAGAAATGTGATTTTCCAAAAGTCATACAGCTAAGAAATGATGGAAGGGAGATTTAAACACAAGAAATTTGGCATCAAATTCTTTTTAACCATTTTCAAACTATTGCAAACAAAATTAAAAATCCAGATTTACTCAACTAGAGAAAGAAAGAGATTTTCTTGGGAGAAGTGCTAAAATCTTAGGAGACTTCGTATTCTCGTGTGAAATGAAAAGGGAGTCCGGAGGGCTAGGAAAGACAGATTTAAAGGGAAAAGGGAAGGCATTGGGGTTCAGTTGCTCTCAAAGGAGTTCTTGTTTCTGAGGCAGATCAGATAATTGGGCCCAAAGAATCCTAATAGAGGAAATAGTACAGGACCTCAGGGGACACATTGGAATGTCTCCCCAAAAGATGAGGATGACCTTCAGAACCATAACTGTAAGAATGGCTACATATGGGGGCGCCTGGGTGGCTCAGTCAGTTAAGCGTCTGACTTCAGCTCAGGTCATGATCTTGTGGTTTGTGAGTTCGAGCCCCGGATCAGTCTCTGTGCTGATAGCTCAGAGCCTGGAGCCTACTTCAGATTCTGTGTCTCAGTCTCTCTCTCTGCCCCTCCCCCACTTGTGCCCTGTCTCTCTATCAAAAATAAATAAAACGTAAAAAAAAAAAAAAAAAAAAAAATGGCTACATATGATCTGGATAGTTCTGACAGGGAGGCCTAAAAGATCAGTTGAAAACACTAAAATTATTCTGTGAGTGCCAGCTATAGTCTGGCCTAAAAGACATGTCTATTATGTATAAAATATATAAATATTTTTAAAAACATATTATAAATATAAAATTATGAATCTTAGCAAAGTCTTAGGAAAAATGGGGCATATTACAAAGGAAACAGGTAAAACATGAGAATACCTTGTAGATAGGATTACTCAGCAGAGGAAATTGAAGATATGCAATATTTGTTTTAATGGTGCTTGTCTTAGAAGACCCAGACGTTGTTAATGTCACAGATCTCGCTAGGAAGGATCACAGAGATAACATCAAGATTATATTAGAAAGATTTATGACTTGGACCGGGATGCAAACATAGAATTTTGAAAACATATTCAATTCCAGTGATTATTACTAACATCACTGTGTTTGAGAAGGAACAGGATGAATTTTCAAAGCATTTTAAACTCCGGGAAATTCAACCCAATCTTTCTTAAAGGATTAGGTAAGAGCCGAGGGAAATAAAATGATTACATTTGTATCGTTCTTGTAGCAATAAAAAGGTGTAATGGAAATAAATACGAATCAAATCCTGGAACATTCCATATTTGAACAAGAGAGTCAGCTGATGAAAAAAAAAAAACAAAAACTGGATTGGATTTTCCTGGTCCCTTATAAGGAATTGTATAATGAAAGTAATACATATCAGATTCAGGGCATCTCTGGGATTTTATTACTGGTAGTTCATTACGATGTCATTTCATTGTGGCATCATGGGAAATACAGCAGGACGGATTGGGGAGGGAAGAGAGAATAGAGAGCCAGTTTTCAGTTTTTCAGCCAGTGTGGACTTGGAATTAATTACTATACTGTTGTGAACCTTTTCCTGTCTTCCAAGGCCCAGCTTAATCGCACAGCCTTGGTTCCAGGAGGGTATCCTAAGGAGCAGGGATGATATTGGGGGAGATGCCTCCAGGTGGGAGCAGAACTGTCCTAAAAGATGCTCATTTCTTGCTGCTCACAGGCAGAGTTTGCATACCAGGCACCTTTATTCACCACTCTCTTTTAAGGGGCGGTCCTCCAGAGCAGTGCTCCCAGCCGCCACCCCTCCCCTCCCTCTTCTCCGTGGCAGGAGAGCAGAGCTCGCCGAGGGGGACTTGGGAAAGGAAGGACCTGAGCAGGCTCAGCTCACGGCCTCCAGCTTGGACCTTTGTGTTTGTCAGCCTGTGGGGAAGACACGTTCTGTTTTCCTGCCTTGAAATTATAGTAAAATTAGTAGGCAGACCCAATTCAGGAAGTAGGAAGTCAGGGTGATGGGCCGTTCAGTTTAGGGGAATGCTCGCTTGCCCGCGTAGCTGCGCCCTTCAGTCCTACCTGCACCAGCACCAAAGCTGCAGTTTGGTTTTCAGTTTCTCTGACGTCAATATCTCTCTCTCAAATGTTTTCCGTCTTAGAAACAGGGGTTAGTATTTCCGAAACCCCTAAAGAACCAACAGCTCTAACTCCGCTCTACCCCTGTAGGCATGGGACACAGTATAGGGCACTTTGGATCCTGACCAAAAAAAAAGGCTCATTTCTAGTGACTCTGCCCCACTGGCCGCCAGGAGGCACTGTGGTTCCACTACCACTCAGCGGCTCTGGGGGGAGCTGGGAGCGCTGCCTAACAGCAGCGGCCCTTAGAAGCACTGGCTTGGTAGCTGAATCGTGAACCTGATTTGCAGACACCGGCTGAGTGTTGGAAAGAAGACGAGGGCGCAGAGACTTCTATTCTTGCGCAGATGGGTTAAGACCAATAGGGAGCATGGGACTGCAGGCAAGTTGTGAATGGGCACCATACACAGGGGCCACAAGTTCACACCCCAGAGGTACCAGAGAGTCCGAACTAAATTAGTTTTCATGTATGTTGGGCAAACAGACACTGTGGAGGAGTAAACAAGCACATAGGATTCCCATCCCCTCCCTCCCCCGACCCAAGTCTCGTGGACCCACAGAGGTGTGTGTTTAGGTGGGTCAAAAGTAGACTGCAAAATCATGGCCGAGTTTCTCTTGAGGGGGCCCATTCCCTGCATGGGGACAGGAGGGCCGGGCAGGGTTCATTTCTGTGACTACGTAATAATGGAAGCCCCTTCCCAGTGGCAGAAATGCCTTGATAGAAAAGAGGATCTTGTTGTTCTCTAAGTTGGTACAAATCATCGAGTCAGCTCTCTGCTATGTTACTGAAGAGATTTAGGAAATGAGCCCCAAGGCCATCTGTCTCTGCTCTGTGGGCACCTCCGAGCCAGCACAGGATGTGGGGGCGATAAGACTGCGTGTCCTGCTAGAAGGAAAACAAAGCCGAGTCAGGAACATCAGAGAAGCTGTTGACATGCACAGTCCTCTAATCCCAACCTGGTCCCAGCCTATTGCTGGGGATGGCGTTGGGCAGGGGGTTAAGGCAGGGCCCGGAGGAGGATGGCCACACTGTGCTAAGTCGAGGGGCTCTGAACCTTCAGAAGTCCACGAATACATTGACAACACCAGGACCTGGAGTGACTTTAGGTCTGACTTTTCTCTCAACCAAGGATCAGAGTATTGAGGAAGGAGCTAGCCCGCTCACCCTCTGAACTTGTTACATGCTCACAGCTTCTCTGTTTTATGACCTTGTGTCTCCCAGAGGAGATAGATCCTGCAGAGGAGTAAGAAAATCCCCGCTGCAATGCTATGCCCTGATCCAGGATGCTTCCCATGCATCTCTGTCAATATTGCACCTCCTAAGGTCTGTATGCAGCTCTGACTTCTTCACCCCCAGGCTGCAGGATGCTACCCAGAAACAAGTAAACACAGGACCGGGGTGTGAACGCTGCTGATTCTCTTCTGTTAAGAAAGTTTTACTGTTATAACTTCCAAGTGGCTAATCATACCTTTCTCTCTCATACTGACATATTCCCAGTTTGGGCAACGGGAGGAGTGTAGCTCTGTGCCAACAGCAGAGACCTGGGAGCAAACGTGCTCCACCTTCTCCATGGACAGAAAACTTATCACTATTCATACCCCAAGAACCAGGTCATTTTCTAGATTTGCATCCCCCTGCAGAAAGAGTTAGTGTGTGGGTATTGGTTGGCTTAGTATAGGGAGAGAGACAGGCGCTCATTTTTGAGGAACCTTTAGGAGCTGAGGATTAACCGGGGACACTTTATTGTGGATCTTCAAGGAGAACTAAAGCCCTCATTTATCACACACAATCCACACCAGTGCCTGAAGGATTAGCACAAATTTGGGCTTCACCACAGAGAAGTCAAATGGGACCCCTATGTGTGGAAATGCAGAAATACTAGCAGCACTGTGATGTGGGCGGGGGGCCAGGGATCACACAGCACAAGGGCATTGGTCTCTAGGCTTCACCAAGAATAATGTCTTCACAATCCTGTCTCTTCCCAGGGATTCCATTTAGGCTCCTCCCCCACGAGCACTGTGGCCAAGTCAAAGTGCTTCTTCACAAGGATCTGAGGCAAAGCCCTAACTGAGCAAGGAACGATTTTGACTTTGTGTTTGGTATCACGATAGGGATTGCCCACGAGAGGAAGAAGAAAAGTACGGAGATCTGAAAAGTAATTTATTTTTTTTAGTGTTTATTTTTGAGAGAGAGAGAGAGAGAGAGAACACACATGGAGAAGGAGCAAATAGAGAGGGAGACACAGAATCACAAGCAGGCTCTGCACTGTGAGTACAGAACCCGACACAGGGCTCGAATTCACAAACCGTGAGATCGTGACCTGAGCTGAAATCAAGAGTTGGACGCTCAGCTGACTGAGCCACCCAGGAGCCCCAAAAAGTGATTTATCGATGTCAGAATCCCGAGTACTGGTGGCACACCCAAGTGGAAATATCCAGTAGATGGTGGATACGTGATGTGTCTGGGAGGGTAGAGTGGTGGAGGCCTGGGTTGTGGGAGGTATAATTGAGGAAGGTGCTTTGAATGAGCCAGTCACATCCTGGGGTAGTTATGATCGAGTCCAGTCAATCCTCTGTAGAGAAGTAATGCTCACTTTTGGAAGGAGGTCCCATGAGCAGTGACAGAGAGCAATATCGCTGTCAGGCCATTCTCTACTGTATGGAAATGGGTGGGGTTAGAATGCCCCACCCCTCTGTTCATGCCCACAGGGGCCTCATCTGGGTGAAGCCCCTTCCTGGCCACCCTGCCATGGCCACCAGGCTCCTCTGCTGTCTGGCCCTTTGTCTCCTGGGAGGAAGTAAGTCCCCAGAAATAAACAATCTTCATTTTTAGATATCTCCAATTACAAGTCCATTTATGTCCCTTATTCTGCCCCCAAATTCTGTCCCCTTCCACAGAGCCCACAGATGCTGGAGTCACCCAGACACCTAGGCACAAGGTGGCAATGATAGGACAAACAATAACTCTGAGATGCGAGCCTATTTCTGGTCATGAAGTCCTTTTTTGGTACAGACAGACCTCAGTGCAGGGACTCAAGCTGCTGATTCACTTCAATAATCAAGCCACTACAGATGACTCGTGAATGCCCAATGGCCGCTTCTCGGCCAAGATGCCTGACAGATCATTCTCCACCCTGGAGATCCAGGGCACAGAACCTGGGGACTCGGCCACGTACCTGTGTGCCAGCAGTAAAGACACAGTGCTGCAGAATCACCCCTTCCCTGCACAGAAACCCTCAGGTTTCCCCTTCTCCCTCCAGCCCCCAGCTGTCCTTGGCCGTCTTTCCAGGCTTCCCTTCTCTCAGCACAAGGACGTGAATCTGGTGTTCTACATGTCCCCGGGGAAGGCAAGAACAGATCAGTAGAAAACTTTGGGTAGGAAGACAATAGGGGGTTGATTTCTGACATTCCTCACAAATTCTCACAGAGGATGACTGAGTTCAAGACTGAGGGTGAATGTCACCCACTGGGCTTTCCAGTGATTAAGTAAACTCACAACTGTGCCACAGCATAGCCTGAGTTCTCTTCAGTTAGTGATCTGTGCTCCTCCGGCCCCCCTACCCCCCGCCTTTGCCTTCATCAGAATGGTTGACCGAGAGTGGTTATCTCCACAGAACAACCCGGCCCTTCCCATTTCTTCCAACCCTTCTCATTCTCAGTTTCCCATAACAGTCTTCCTTAATTGTAGTAAAATTCTTTTCATAGTCTCATTTATTTTAACTTTTCATTTAAAAATAACTGTGGGGGGGGGCACCTGGGTGGCTCAGTCGGTTAAGCATCCGACTTCAGCTCAGGTCGTGATCTCACGGTTGGTGAGTTCAAGCCCTGCATCAGGCTCTTTGCTATCAGCACGGACCCTGCTTCAGATCCTCTGTCCCCCTCCTTCTGCCCCTCCCCGGCTCTCTCTCTTGCTCTCAAAAATAAATAAACATTGCCCGCCGGCCAAGCAGAGTCCCCAAGTCTGGCTTGCAAAAGCGGAGGGGCCGGACGGAGTGTGTTCCGACAGCAAGCGGGACTTGACATCTGGAAGGTTATAAACTAACAGCTCTGCTCGGAAAATGGGAGGGCTGGAGGACAACGGGAGGGAGAGTTGTTGAGCCCCGGACGACAGAGCTCAGCTTGGCAAGGAACAAAGGTGCTCGCCAGTGCCATCTCCCTCGCCCATCCCCCAGCCAAAAATCCCAAAGGGAACCAGTTCCTGCCAGGGAACTTGCTGGCACCGAGCAAACACCCAACGCTGAGCTTCTGCGGATCCATCCCTCCAGCAGTGGGTCTGACTCCCTCCCGCTGCCACAGGGCCCCTCCCAAAGTGGATCTCCGAAGGAAAACCGAGCTGAGCCTGCCCCTCCCGCCCCCGTGCACCTTGCCGATCCACTCCAGCTAATATGCCAGATCCCCAGCACCACAAGCCTGGCAGTGTGCAAGTAGCCCAGATGGGCCACGCCACCCCACAGTGAATCCCACCCCTAGGAGAGGGGAAGAAAAGGCACACACCAGTCTGTGGCCATGCGGCCCCGCCCACCAACGCAAGTTATTCAAGACAGCACAGGGGAAGTGCCCTGCAGTCCCGCACCACTCCAGGGACTATCTAAAATGACGAAACGGAAGAATTCCCCTCAGAAAAATGTCCAGGAAATAACAACAGCTAACGAACTGATCAAAAATGATTTAAACAACATAACAGAAAGTGAATTTAGAATAATAGTCATAAAATTAATCGCTGGGCTTGAAAACAGTATAAAGGATAGCAGAGACTCTCTTGCTACAGAGATCAAGGGACTACGGAACAGCCAGGAGGAGCTAAAAAATGCTATCAGTGAGTTGCAAAATAAGATGGAGACAACTACTGCTCGGATTGAAGGGCAGAGGAGAGAATAGGTGAACTAGAAAATAAAATCATGGAAAAAGAAGAAGCTGAGAAAAAGAGAGATAAAAAAATCCAGGAGTATGAGGGGAAAATTAGAGAACTAAGTGATGCACTAAAGAGAAATAATATACACATAATTGGTATTCCAGAGGAGGAAGGGAGAGGGAAAGGTGCTGAAGGTGTACTTGAAGAAATAATAGCTGAGAACTTCCCTGAACTGGGGAAAGAAAAAGGCATTGAAATCCAAGAGGCACAGAGAACTCCCTTCAGACGTAACTTGAATCGATCTTCTGCGCGACATATCATAGTGAAACTGGCAAAATACAAGGATAAAGAGAAAATTCTGAAAGCAGCTAGAGATAAACGTGCTCTAACATATAAAGGGAGACCTATAAGACTCGTGACTGATCTCTCTACTGAAATTTGGCAGGCCAGAAAGGAATGGCAGGAGATCTTCAATGTGATGAACAGAAAAAATATGCAGCTGAGAATCCTTTATCCAGCAAGTCTGTCATTTAGAATAGAAGGAGAGATAAAGGTCTTCCCGAACAAACAAAAACTGAAGGAATTTGTCACCACCAAACCAGCCCTACAAGAGATCCTAAGGGGAATCCTGTGAGACAAAGTACCAGAGACATCGCTACAAGTAGGAAACCTACGGACATCACAATGACTCTAAACCCATATCTTTCTATAATAACACTGAATGTAAATGGATTAAATGCGCCAACCAAAAGACATAGGGTATCAGAATGGATAAAAAAACAAGACCCATCTATTTGCTGTCTACAAGAGACTCATTTTAGACCTGAGGACACCTTCAGATTGAGAGTGAGGGGATAAAGAACTATTTATCATGCCACTGGAAGTCAAAAGAAAGCTGGAGTAGCCATACTTATATCAGACAAACTAGACTTTAAATTAAAGGCTCTAACAAGAGATGAAGAAGGGCATTATATAATAATCACAGAGTCTATCCATAAGGAAGAGCTAACAATTATAAATGTCTATGCGCTGAATACAGGAGCCCTCAAATATATAAAACAATTACTCACAAACATAAGCAACCTTATTGACAAGAATGTGGTAATTGCAGGGGACTTTAACACTCTACTTACAGAAATGGATAGATCATCTAGACATACGGTCAATAAAGAAACAAGGGCCCTGAATGAGACATTGGATCAAATGGACTTGACAGATATATTTAGAACTCTGCATCCCAAAGCAACAGAATATACTTTCTTCTCAAGTGCACATGGAACATTCTCCAAGGTACATCACATACTGGGTCACAAAAGAGCCCTTCATAAGTATACAAGAATTGAAATCATACCATGCATACTTTCAGACCACAATGCTATGAAGCTTGAAATCAACCACAGGAAAAAGTCTGGAAAACCTCCAAAAGCATGGAGGTTAAAGAACACCCTACTAACGAATGAGTGGGTCAACCAGGCAATTAGAGAAGAAATTTAAAAATATATGGAAACAAATGAAAATGAAAATACAACAACTCAAACACTTTGGGATGCAGCGAAGGCAGTCCTGAGAGGAAAATACATTGCAATCCAGGCCTATCTCAAGAAACAAGAAAAATCCCAAATACAAAATCTAACAGCACACCTAAAGGAAATAGAAGCAGAACAGCAGAGACAGCCTAAACCCAGCAGAAGAAGAGAAATAATAAAGATCAGAGCAGAAATAAACAATATAGAATCTAAAAAAACTGTAGAGCAGATCAACGAAACCAAGAGTTGGTTTTTTGAAAAAATAAACAAAATTGATAAACCTCTAGCCAGGCTTCTCAAAAAGAAAAGGGAGATGACCCAAATAGATAAAATCATGAATGAAAATGGAATTATTACAACCAATCCCTCAGAGATACAAGCAATTATCAGGGAATACTATGAAAAATTATATGCCAACAAACTGGACAACCTGGAAGAAATGGACAAATTCCTAAACACCCACACCCTTCCAAAACTCAATCAGGAGGAAATAGAAAGCTTGAACAGACCCATAACCAGCAAAGAAATTCAATCAGTCATCAAAAATCTCCCAACAAATAAGAGTCCAGGACCAGATGGCTTCCCAGGGGAGTTCTACCAGACGTTTAAAGCAGAGATAATACCTATCCTTTTCAAGCTATTCCAAAAAATTGAAAGGGAAGGAAAACTTCCAGACTCATTCTATGAATCCAGTATTACTTTGATTCCTAAACCAGACAGAGACCCAGTAAAAAAAGAG
Organism: Puma concolor; assembly: GCF_028749965.1. NCBI lineage: Eukaryota > Metazoa > Chordata > Mammalia > Carnivora > Felidae > Puma > Puma concolor. Next base: position 13,057,802 of record NC_141668.1, on the reverse strand, counting down.
AACTACAGGCCGATATCCCTGATGAATATGGATATAAAAATTCTCAATAAGATACTAGCAAATCGAATTCAACAGCATCTAAAAAGAATTATCCACCATGATCAAGTGGGATTCATTCCTGGGATGCAGGGCTGGTTCAACATTTGCAAATCAATCAACGTGATACATCACATTAACAAAAAAAAAGAGAAGAACCATATGATCCTGTCAATCGATGCAGAAAAGGCCTTTGACAAAATCCAGCACCCTTTCTTAATAAAAACCCTTGAGAAAGTCGGGATAGAAGGAACATACTTAAAGATCATAAAAGCCATTTATGAAAAGGGCACAGCTAGCATCATCCTCAATGGGGAAAAACTGAGAGCTTTTTCTCTGAGATCAGGAACACAACAGGGATGCCCACTCTCACCGCTGTTGTTTAACATAGTGCTGGAAGTTCTAGCATCAGCAATCAGACAACAAAAGGAAATCAAAGGCACCAAAATTGGCAAAGATGAAGTCAAGCTTTCGCTTTTTGCAGATGACATGATATTATACATGGAAAATCCGATAGACTCCACCAAAAGTCTGCTAGAACTGATCCATGAATTCAGCAAAGTTGCAGGATACAAAATCAATATACAGAAATCAGCTGCATTCTTATACACTAACAATGAAGCAACAGAAAGACAAATAAAGAAATTGATCCCATTCACAATTGCACCAAGAAGCATAAAATACCTAGGAATAAATCTAACCAAAGATGTAAAAGATCTGTATGCTGAAAACTATAGAAAGCTTATGAAGGAAATTGAAGAAGATATAAAGAAATGGAAAAACATTCCGTGCTCATGGATTGGAAGAATAAATATTGTCAAAATGTCAATACTACCCAAAGCTATTTACACATTCAATGCAATCCCAATCAAAATTGCACCAGCATTCTTCTCGAAACTAGAACAAGCAATTCTAAAATTCATATGGAACCACAAAAGGCCCCGAATAGCCGAAGTATTTTTGAAGAAGACCAAAGCAGGAGGCATCACAATCCCAGACTTTAGCCTCTACTACAAAGCTGTCATCATCAAGACAGCATGGTATTGGCACAAAAACACACACATAGACCAATGAAATAGAATAGAAACCCCAGAACTAGAACCCACAAACGTATGGCCAACTAATCTTTGACAAAGCAGGAAAGAATATCCAACGGAAAAAAGACAGTCTCTTTAACGAATGGTTCTGGGAGAACTGGACAGCAACATGCAGAAGGTTGAAACTAGACCACTTTCTCACACCATTCACAAAAATAAACTCAAAATGGATAAAGGACCTGAATGTGAGACAAGAAACCATCAAAACCCTAGAGGAGAAAGCAGGAAAAGACCTCTCTGACCTCAGCCGTAGCAATCTCTTACTTGACACACCCCCAAAGGCAAGGGAATTAAAAGCAAAAATGAACTACTGGGACCTTATGAAGATAAAAAGCTTCTGCACAGCAAAGGAAACAACCAACAAAACTAAAAGGCAACCAACAGAATGGGAAAAGATATTTGCAAATGACATATCGGACAAAGGGCTAGTATCCAAAATCTATAAAGAGCTCACCAAACTCCACACCCAAAAAACAAATAACCCAGTGAAGAAATGGGCAGAAAACATGAATAGACACTTCTCTAAAGAAGACATCCGGATGGCCAACAGGCACATGAAAAGATGTTCAACGTCGCTCCTCATCAGAGAAATACAAATCAAAACCACACTCAGATATCACCTCACACCAGTCAGAGTGGCCAAAATGAACAAATCAGGAGACTATAGATGCTGGCGAGGATGTGGAGAAACGGGAACCCTCTTGCACTGCTGGTGGGAATGCAAGTTGGTGCAGCCACTCTGGAAAACAGTGTGGAGGTTCCTCAGAAAATTAAAAATAGACCTATCCTATGACCCAGAAGAGAAAGACAGATACCATATGGTTTCACTCTTATGTGGATCCTGAGAAACTTAACAGAAACCCATGGGGGAGGGGAAGGAAAAAAAAAAGAGGTTAGAGTGGAAGAGAGCCAAAGCATAAGAGACTCTTAAAAACTGAGAACAAACTGAGGGTTGATGGGGGGTGGGAGGGAGGGGAGGGTGGGTGATGGGTATTGAGGAGGGCACCTTTTGGGATGAGCACTGGGTGTTGTATGGAAACCAATTTGACAATAAACTTCATATATTGAAAAAAAATGAAAATATCTCGGGTAAAAAATAATAAATAAATAAATAAATAAATAAATAAATAAATAAACATTTAAAAAATAAATAATAAAAATAACTAAATTCACAGGAAGATGCAAAGTAGATCAAAAGGGTCCAGAGACCCGTCATCCAGTCTGCCAATGGTTAGATCTTACATCATCATACTAAAGTTAGCAAGACCATGACGTTGACATTGGCTCCATGTGTGGAAGCAGTTCTAAGCCATTTCTGTCACATGTGTAGGTTCACACAGCCACCACTGTAGTCAAGATACAGAACTTTTGCAACACTACAAAATCTCCCTTTATAATGTCACACACACACACACACACCATCTGTAACCCCTGGGAAATACTGATCTAGTCTCTACATCTATAATGATGTCATATTGAGACCGTTGAGACTGTCTTACAGGTGGAATCATATGGTAGGTGACCCCTGAGATGGGCTTTTCTCCTGAGCGTATTCCCTTGAGATTCACCCAAGTTGCTGCATTTAGCAATAATTCATTTCTTTTATTGCTGAGTTTTGTTCTGGAGGCATGCGTGTACCAGAGTTTTTTTCACCATTCACTTATCATAGGACATTTTGGTTGTTTCTAGTTTTGACTATGACAAATACAGTGTCTATACATAAACATCTGTGTGCAGGATTCTGTGAGGACACAAGGTCTCATTTCTCTGGGATACTTTTATGCCCAGGAGTGAGGTAGCTGGATTACACGGTGAGTGTGTTCTGACTTTTTTTTTAAGTTTATTTATTTATTTATTTATTTAGAGAGAGAGAGAGAGAGAGAGCATGCAAGAGTGGGGGAGTGGCAGAGAAAGAGAGAGAGAGAAAGAGAGAAAATCCCAAACAGGCTCCATGCTGTCAGCACAGAGCCTGACACAGGGCTCGATCTCACGAACCCTGAGGTCACGACGTGAGCTGAAATCAAGAGTCAGACACTTAAGTGACTTCGCCACCCAGGCGCCCCGAGTGTGTTCTGACTTTTTAAAGACACAGCCAAATTATTTTCCAGAACGGCTGTACCATTTGACACTCCTAGAGATTCATTTTTCATCCAGTGATTTCAATTTACATGTGACATGCCATTTTATTATTTCCACAACACGTGTGCAAAGGACCAAAAGAACAGAAAATCAAACACGGTAGATTCAAATACTCTTTTCTTTGGATGCTTTGGTACGCTTCTCTTTAGAATATTTGAATTCTTTCTATCCTCATCCAACTGGGGATCTGCCTCTTCAGTGTAGTCATCACTCGTTGCAGCTGTCTGATGCAGGGTCAGCCGTTCAGAAAGCTGTGAATCCACTGCTGGCCACGTGACTCATAAAAGCATCAAGTTCCCAATGATGTCTCCTCCAACGTGCTTAGTTCTACCGGTTCCAAGTGTACACACTGACTTCTCTGGGCATGTTCTTGCCAGAGACAAGACCACATACCCTTCTCTGGATTTTGCTTGGAATTCATAGACGTTGCTTGCAACTCATTCTGGTTGTGCTAATTGTCAAGCTATTTTATACAGCCATTCCAATGGCAGCCCACGTACACGTAAGATTGTAATGTAGTCAGCAACGCTTCGGTGGCATTTGGCTTTAAGAAGTCTATGTTTGAAGTTTCGCTGGAAATTTAGGATCACGTGAATACTGTCCTATGACCACAAATCTATTGTCATAGTCGGAGATTTGCTGTTCCCAGATCCTGACCTCCCAATGGAAATGGAGTGGTGGAAAAATTCGTTCCTCTTGCTGGTGTTAATCAGTGGCATTATCGGTTTCTGTGAGTGACCCTCATCAGCACTGAGGTCCCTTTTGCTTTCCATTGTTGCTTCTCAACCATTTCTTGTCTCTCCTACCTTAAAATTCCCAGCATCTTGAGTGGATTGCAGCACCTAGATGATGCTCAGTTTCTTCCTTTGCTCACCCCAATAATCATTTCTTCCAATGCATCTCAGATACTCACTTGCATTCTTCATATCCTAGTCTTGTAATTACAAATAGTTTGAGTTGCCTCCAAAATCAATCTCTCAAACATCCTAGTCTCTCCCACAACCTCCTCTCATCCCATCCTTGGTTCTACCCTGAAGCCACTCTTCAGCCCCATTAGGAACTGTAATACTTCATATGTCACTTCTCTTCTTTCCTTCTACCATATTACTACTTTTCATACCTGGAGTTGGGGTGGTGTCTACTCTCCGGATCTTTGAGTGGCACAGAGAATCTGAAAGGTTCCTTACTCTCCCCAAGCAGCATTACAGTTGCAGACTGTGTCTTGAAGTCTGTAAGGCCATCTGAACATAGGAGGCCGTAGACTTTTATTAAAAGAAATGTTGTTTTTTATTGCTTGTTAGTTTCATCCATCAATCATAGTTAAACTTTTTTTTAACTTTATTTATCTTGCGAGAAAGAGCATGAGCAGGGGAGGAGCAGAGAGAGAGAGAATCCCAAGCAGTCTCTGAGCTGTCAGCACAGAGCCCATCACAGGGCTCCATCTCACAAACTGTGAGATCATGACGTGAACCAAAATCAAGAATCAGATGCTTAACTGATGGAGCCACCCAGGCACCCCAATCATAGTTAAACTTTTGATGACTACAAAAACACTAAGAAAACATATGTTTACCTAGAATGTATGATCTGATCGCATTTATGTGTATGTGCTTCACCTTACAGGCACAAAGAAATTAAAAGAAAACCAAATACCATGTTTATTTATTTTGTAGGGATGATCAAGGCAAACTGTCAAGGGGGAGATAATTTGCAGAATAATGCATAGTATGTAAGGTTATTTAAGAATAATTAAATCAATAAAACCCCTTATTGAAGTTTATATACGTTTGCATGTTTGTACAAGGAAGGCAGAAGTGGTAAAATGTACCACTGATTATTTAGGACAAAGCTACAGAGGAAGAGCAGAAAGATCATTACCCTTGTCTTAGTCCATTTTTCTTTCTAAATTTGAAATACCCTTTACCTCTACATGATACATAGGTAATCTAAAAAGAAAAAGAAATTCACCAGTTAGAAGAAAAAAGAGAGAACTTATAGGCAGAGGAAGGAAGAGCTAAAGGTATAGGAACTTAGCAGTTTTCAGACCAGATCTAGGTTTTCAATGCCCATATAATAGAGATGACACGGGACCTATAACAACAACTCCTACATTAATCCTGGAGTCTCAAAATGGTCACAGCCTTCACAGACTAAAAGTATTACAACCCAAAGACCCAGAAATGCAGTTAGAGAATTGTATGTTTGGTCAGGACCTTGAGTGCTAGACAAAAGGGAAAAGTTAGCAGAGAAATTGAAATTCTGGACTGTGTCTCACACGTTTTGGAATAAAATGTTGCCAATGTTGTGTGAAATGGAAACCACGCACTCAGAAACTGAAAAGAAGGTCTACAACCATTGAAACCCTTGGGGACCCAAGAGTAAGAAATTCAGTATGGCCCTGGAGTGGACTTTTGCTTCCAACCCAGATGGATTAACAGGAATCTGATTTAACCTGCTCAAAGCAGCTAAAACAAACAAACATAATACACGAAACAACAGTTTTCAAAACATTATAAATCAGGCAACAAAAGACGGTGATCCCCAAGAGATGAGAAATAACCAATATGAGCTCTATGGCCATCCACCTCACTACCTGGAGGGAGGCCATGATGGGGCCCAGGAGAGGAGACCCAGGCAGAGCATGGTGAGCTCCCTGATGTCAGAGTTCAAGTTGGAAATACAAGAAGTGAAAGAAGGATGCTTGTAGATACTTTTCTACTGGCCACAAGGAGGCATTATGGTGTCACTGATAGCCAAAAATTGTAGAGAAGGTTTTTGGCATTCTATGAAGTGTGGATATAAACAGAGGATTGCAGGGCTTGACTTCTGTATTAAGAAGAGGATAGTTTGTTATCAACAATAGCCAAAGTATGGAAAGAGCCCAAATGTCCATCGATGGATGAATGGATAAAGAAGATGTGATATATATATATATATATATATATATATATATATACACACACACACACACACACACACAATGGAGTATTACTGAGAAATCAAAAAGAATGAAATCTTGCCACTTGCAACTACGTGGATGGAACTAGAGGGTATTATGCTAAGCAAAATAAGTCAGAGAAAGACAAATATCATATGACTTCACTCATATGAGGACTTTAAGACACAGAACAAATGAACACGAGGGGAAGGAAGCAAAAATAATATAAAAACAGGGACGGGGACAAAATATAAGAGACTCTTAAATATAGAGAAGAAACAGAGGGTTACTGGAGGGGTTGTGGGAAGGGGGATGGGCTAAATGGGTAAGGGGCACTTAGCAATCTACTCCTGAAATCATTGTTGCACTATATGCTAACTAACTTGGATGTAAATTTTTTAAAGAAAAAGAATTCTTATCATGTCCAAAAGAAGAAATGAAATAAAATCTCTCATCATTAAAAAAAATTTGGGGGACATGAATAGACACTTCTCCAAAGAAGACACCCAGATGGCCAACCGACACATGAAAAAATGTTCAACATCACTCATCATCAGGGAAATACAAATCAAAACCACAATGAGATATGACCTCACACCAGTCAGAACGGCTAAAATTAACAACTCAGCCAACAACAGATGTTGGTGAGGATACGGAGAAAGAGGATCTCTTTTGCATTGCTGGTGGCAACGCAAGCTGGTGCAGCCACTCTGGAAAACAGTATGGAGGTTCCTCAAAAAACTAAAAACAGAACTACCCTACGACCCAGCAATTGCACTACTAGGCATTTATCCACAGGATACAGGTTTGCTGTTTTGAAGGGACACATGCACCCCCATGTTTATAGCAGCACTATCAACAATAGCCAAAAGATGGAAAGAGCCCAAATGTCCATCGATGAATGCATGGATAAAGAAGATGTGGTGTAGGGGCGCCTGGGTGGCGCAGTCGGTTAAGCGTCCGACTTCAGCCAGGTCACGATCTCGCGGTCCGTGAGTTCGAGCCCCGCGTCAGGCTCTGGGCTGATGGCTCGGAGCCTGGAGCCTGTTTCCGATTCTGTGTCTCCCTCTCTCTCTGCCCCTCCCCCGTTCATGCTCTGTCTCTCCTGTCCCAAAAATAAATAAACATTGAAAAAAAAAATTTAAAAAAAAAAAAAAAAAAAAAAGAAGATGTGGTGTATATATATATATACAATGGAGTATTACTCGGCAATCAACAAGAATGAAATCTTGCCATTTGCAACTACGTGGTTGGAACTGGAGGCTATTATGCTAAGTGAAATTAGAGAAAGACAAAAATCATATGACTTCACTCATATGAGGACTTAAAAAGACAAGACATGTGAATATAAGGGAAGGGAAACAAAAATAATATAAAAACAGGGAGGGGGACAAAATAGAAGAGACTCATAAATATAGAGAACAAACTGAGGGTTACTGGAGGGAGTGTGGGGGAGGTGGGCTAAATGGGTGAGGGGCACTAAGGAATCTACTCCTGAAACCATTGTTGCACTATATGCTAACTAATTTGGATGTAAATTTAAAAAAAAATTGGCATAAAACTAGGGAAACAATGAGCAGATGATTTGATCTTGCTATTTTTACACCTCCATTTTCACCCTGCCATCCTGACTCAGACATTCCATCTTGGAGAATTTAGCTCCCACACACAAACAATTTTGTTTTGGTGCTGTGCTTAATAAACATTGGAATCAGAAATATACGGGGAAAAAAAAAAAAAGATGAGGATAGGTTGCAGCCATCAATCCCATCTGTGATGTAGACAGCAAGACGTTTTCTCAACAGGTTTATAAATGATACTTTAGCAAAAACTATTCTTATGTTGAGGAACCCCTGAACTGCTTACGGGGTGTAGGAAATGAGGAGTGAGACAGAGAAGCCTGGATGAACGTGGGGCAGATGTAAGAAAAGGGGCAAATGAGGTAACACGGCATCTGCTCCATACGTGATCCAGCCAAGCCCAGGTCCCACTGCCAAGCAGGAAGCTGGGTGTAACATCACGAAAAGGAGTGACCCTTGTCTTGGTGAAGCCAACGGCAGACTGTCATCACAGATTTACCTATCAGGGACCAGGTTCTCTGAACTCCCATCTCTCCACCCAGAGTCAGAGTCTAGAAGACGCAGATGCCCCGTTCCTGTTGTGGCCCTGCCATGGGTCCCCGGCTGCTCTACTGTATGGCCTTTTGTCTCCTTGGGGCAGGTGAGTCCTGGTCAGAAAGGAAATCTTTGAGAAAGTGATCTTGTCCTCAGTTTTGTACCTTTATTTTATGGCAGGAATAACAGTCTCCTTGGCTCTGTCTCTGTATTTTCTTTCTCTCTCTGCAGGTCACACAGGTGCCAGGGTCATCCAGAGCCCAAGATACCAGGTTACCGGGATCAGAAAACGAGTGCCTCTGAGCTGTTCTCAGAATCTGAATCATGATGCCATGTACTGGTACCAACAGAAGCCGAACCAAGCCCCAAAGCTGCTGCTCTACTACTATGATACAAACCTTTACACCGAAGAAGACACCTCTGATAACTTCAAAGCCAGCCGGGCTAACTCTTCTTTCTGTTCCCTTGACATCCTCTTGGCTGGCTTCGAGGACACAGCAGTGTATCTCTGTGCCAGCAGCAAAACAACAGAGCTAGGGTGTTACCTCTCCCCTGATCATAAACCTCTCTGTTTCCCAGATCCAAGATCCTTCGACAGACCACCCTCCCACCCTACAGCAATGGTAGGATGTGGGTTTATGGCTGTCGCCATCTCATCTCTACATAGAAGTTGGGCAGAAACCTACAAAAACCACTGACAGTTATGTCAAGAGTGGAAAAGTGGTTACATTAACCCAACATACAGTTTGTGGTATTTTCCCAGGATCACCTTAGTTGCCCATTCTGTTCTCTTCAGTAGATAAATAGGGACTTTTTTTTTTAGGTAGTTTTTTTTGTTAAATATAAGTTGGAGGGGCACCTCGGTGACTCAGTCAGTTGAGCATCCAACTCTTAATTTCGGCTCAAGTCATGATCTCACGCTTCATGAGATTGAGCCCAGTGTCAGGCTCTGTGCTGACAGCTCAGAGCCTGCTTGGGATTTTCTCTCTTCCTCTCTCTCTGCCCCTCCCCTGCTTTCTCAGGCTCTTCCTCTCTTTCTCTCTCTCTCTCTCTCAAAATAAATAAGCTTAGAAAATAAATAATAAAATAAATAAATATAATCTGGAGACATAGAAATATGACAAGGGGCAGGACCAGGCAAGAGATGGCCTCACTGTCATGAATCCTTGCCCTAAGGGAAGAATGTGCCCTCAGAGGCATTGCTGCAATCTCACGGTTTTCTTATTGAGTAGGGAAAATTAGAACTGCTAAAAATTTGTGCCAGATTCAAAGATGAATGAATTGCCTAGGACATGAATTATTCACAATGCATTTAGCTATTTTGCATGATATAGATTTGCCTATAAACCACTTAAGTGGCACGTAGATAGGACACATATCAAAACCCAGCTGCTGTGCTTTAGAAGATATATTAAAATTACTAGATTTGCCCTATGTTTTTAATATTAATAAAAAATATCAAGTCCTGCAGTTTGTTTGAAGCAAAAGGGATTTCTGGAACGTATTTGAACAGCTTTCTGAAAGCCAGTATGTATCTTATGGCCTTTAAGAGACTGAAGTATTCACGATAACCGATCGAAAAAATACATGTATCATCAGTGCCAGAAAGAACCAGCATCTGCCAGCTGCGAGATGCCCGCTTCAGAGGATAGGACGAAGTCCTCGTTTTAATTCTGAAGAACACAAAGATATTCCTACCAAGCAGCGATTTATTACATCTCCTCATAGAGTCATCAACAATGCCATATGCTTCCAACTCTGTAATCAAGAGGCCAAGAGGTACCACCCAGTACCTGATTTGATAACTAAATGAAATTCAGAGAATCTAACCACTGTCATCCGGGCCACCCACCGTCACTACAGTGTTCTGCTTTTCCTCTCTCTTTTGCTCACCACCGTCCGTACTCTGTTCCTCACAAGTGTATCTCTATGCTTCTACCTACATTTCAAAACTTTCTTCTGTAAAATGAGATGTTGGGGTCAGATCTCTTTCTTCATTTGTGGCTCCATGATGAGGCTTAAGAAATTGATGCGTCTTGAGCTAAACAACAAAATAATCCAACCCAGGGGCAGGTTAGAGCTTCTTTAGGCAATGTAAATACCCAACGTCCTCTTGAACAAAGGGAGGCGAGGAATAAAGAGCAAAGACTCACCCCATTCCAGGCTCAGATAACAGCTGAGGCCTCGAGACTGAAGATGAAGTCCTGCTCCTGGTGACCATCTGATCCTCATACCCAGCCGGGGGAGGAGGAGGTGGAAGGGGGTGGGATTTGCTGTAGCGAAGCAGAGCAGCAGAGAATCCCCTTGTTCTCTAGCAGGTATGGTCGCCCAAAGTGCAAGGGCACACTTAGGGAAGGAGAAAATGAAAATCTTTGGAGAATCTGATGCTCTGGGAGTTTAAAGAGAGTTGGGGAGCAAGCATGAATGTTGTATTTTATTTTATTTTATTTTATTTTATTTTATTTTAATCATTTCATTTCACTTCACTTCATTTCATTTCACTTCACTGTGGCCGGAACACCTAACATGAGATCTACCCTTTTAAAATCTTGTGTAATGTGGTATGTGCATACAATGGTATGTTATTTAGCCTTAAAAGAGAACAAAATCCTGCCATACATGACCTTGAGGACATTATGCTGAGTGAACTAAGCCGGTCACAGAAGGACAGGCACTGGACAATCCCACTTATACAGGAAGGAGGGCTTTCTTTCTGGGCTCATGGCTCATCCCAGCCTCAGCCTTCTTTGATCTCTCCCACTTATGCTCGGGGCTTTCATTTCCCAACAGCCAAATGAGGACATCTTGTAAGAGCAGAACCTTGTGAAGATCCAGTGCCATCAGATGGATTTACAGGCACCAACTGTTTCCTGGAACTGACAGTTCCTTCAGCACAGCTGACTACTGACTGTGACCCCTATCGAGGCCCCACACCCACCTAAGAAAGAAGCATTATTTCAGGTCCTCCAAGAAGTAGATGCCAAGGCGGGTCAGTCATGCAGGAGACGTAGCGGAGAAAATGGGGCAAAAGATGGAGGAGGCTGGGAGGCCGTCAGGTCGCGGTGTGGATCCGACCCCTGTAAGGAGAGAGGGAAGGAAGAAGGAAAAGAGGAAGAAAAAGGGAGGGAAGAGGCAGGAAGTAAAGTAGGTCTTGGGCTACCGCACAATTCCAAGCAAATCTCAGCCAGGCTGGAGGGTCCTTAGGTCAAAGCAGAGCTATGCAGCTCTGTGACTTCCCTCCCCCCGTGGACGGAAACTCTGCATCAAGCCTCCAGAGCTGGGGCTAGGGACACTGGCCCACTTCTTCTGGAAGGACACTGCTGCGCTCTGAGGGGTCGCTGGGTGGGGTGGTAAGCCCTGGTCTTTTTGACTCGCATCTCCCACTGTGGAACCCCCACGCTATGAGCAGGCCAGAATGAGGAATATTGGGGCCTAGCAGTCTTGGCCTGCTGTTTCTGGAATAGAGGGTCTACCCCACGAGTGGGCGCCGGGTGGAGAAAGGGAGCCCAGACCCCTGAGCTGCAGCTGCTATGGAAAAGAGTTTCTGCATCATGGAGCTGGTGGGGATGAGAATTGCTCAGCCTGTGCCTCCTCAGGAAAAGCTGCGGGAGCCCTGTGTCCTCGACCACATCCGCAGAGCATAGAGCGTCCATCACCCTGAGCTTAGGTTGATGCAGGGGGCAGAGAGGCTCAAATGCCATCGAGTCTCACTGGCCCCACTGAGATTTCAATTTTCTCCAAGAAGTGTTTCTTCATTCGCCGTATGCTCTTGGGACAATGTTCAGAGGCTTTAAATGGTTGTGGTTTTTTTAAACTTTATTTATTTTTGAGAGAGAGACCACAACTGGGGGAGGAACAGAGAGGAAAGGAGAGAGAGAGAGAGAGAGAGAGAATCCCAAGCAGGCTCCGCGCTGTCAGCACAGAGCCTGAGGCAGTCACGAACTGTGAGATCATGGCCTGAGCCACAATCAAGAGTCAGACACTTAACCAACCGAGCCACCCAGGTGCCCTTTAAATCATTGTTTCTAACTTTTCAGAAGTTAGATTTGTTTGTTTGTTTTTTCCTCTGGGAAGAGGGTATTCAAATCTCGTGCTGCCATTCCAGAAGCGCATCTCACCCCCAGTGAAACTGTACGTGAACAGGTGGCCAGCCCTGGGCTGTCAGTTACCACCTCTTGCTCTAACCAAATTTTGTCCTACCGCAAAAGCATGGCCACTCTGGGGATGCCGGTGACTCATTTCTGGGGTTTGTCTCTGGTGCTTCTTAAAGTTTCATCTCACACAGACACGGGTTCCTGTTAGGACGAAACTTCATTACGATCCCTCTGAACATTTCCGGGGTTCTTTGGGTATCTTCCACCTCCCTGGTCGTCCTCCTCGTGAGTTCCACTTGCTGTGTGGCCTCTAACATTCAACCTCTGTCTCCTCAACTCAGAAAATTTGCCATGCTCAGTGTCTCCCCCTCGCCATCTGCGGACATCGTCTTATTCTTTCTCGCTTTAGAAAAATCCCAGTCCTGAGCTGCCTGTTTTCCAGCGACCGAGTACAGTTCTTTCATCTACTCCGCTTTGTGTCTTCACTTGTACAGAGCAGCACACCCGAGACGATTGGGTTCTGTGAAGTGATCACGTGACAGAGTAGCTGGTAACGTGGGGGAGGCAAAGCCTCAGAGGAAGCCACCTGCCTCTCTTTGGTCCTTGATGCGGCCATGTGCCTCATATTCACCTGCCCGTGGTCCTTTGTCCCCTGAGCGCAGGTAAGCCCCTTCTCTGAACTCCTCAGCCCCCCACCCCCCAGCTCTCAGCCTTTGGTTCCTGTCACCGGACTCCCTCCGGGGCCAAGCCTCCAACTTCAGTCTGCTTGCTTCACAGGCCCCCTCGATGCAGAAGTCACCCAGACTCCAGGACACCTGGTCAAAGGAAAAGGACAGAGAGCAACGATGTACTGTGTCCCGATAAAAGGACACAGTTACGTTTTCTGGTATCAGCAGATCCCGGCAAAAGAGTTCAAGTTCTTGATTTCTTTCCAGAATGAAATCGATAAAACGGGGACGCACAAGGAGGGATTTTCAGCCAGGTGTCCCCAAAACTCACCCTCTCGTCTAGAGACCCAGACTACGGAGCTGCAGGATTCAGCCATGTATCTGTGCTAGCATGAATCCGCAGTGTTAAATATTAGCTAATCTTAATACACAAACATCCTGGGCCCAGCTAAGGAAGCAGCTGGCATATTAGGGTGGAAGGAAATAACAGAAACTAACTAGAGCTAGCTTAAGCCAAATGGGAATTTATCACAAGGCTACATGTATGTCCTATAGAACCCAAAACAAGAACACAGCAATTTCTCAGGAACAAACTGGAATGAAATCTTTGGGACCCTGACATGGCTGATTCGACAACTCTTATTTCTTTTTCCACCTTGTTGGCCCCATTGTTCTCCCCATTAGTAGAAATTGTCGTTTCCAGTTTTTTGATCTCATAGAGCAAAAGACTATAGATTGAGATGTCGGTCTTCCAGGGACGTTGGGAAGGACCAACTTGACTTTCTCTCTTGTAAGACCACAAAGCCTAAAAACAGAAAACAAACGGACCCTGTTTTAGTTAAGAACATGCTCTTGGAAAATTCAACATTAGCCGAGGGGGTCAGTTGGAACAACATGGCAGCTGGAAGCCTATCACTCTGGCCTTATGGATCAAAGATTTCAAAGACAGGAATTCTCCAGTTAGGGGCAGGACACCCAATGGGTGTCCATCACAGAAAAGTAGTGCCAGAAACAGAGAACCTAGGAAAGAAGAAGGAATGTGGAAGGGGACCAAGATCCTTAGTTAGTCAGACCAAATGAAGACTCTGGTTAATTTGTTTTTAAGGAGTTAAATCCAGGTAATACAAAAAGCACATTAGTTTTCAGTATGACAATTCAAACCTAAGTCGCTAATTAGTAGAAGCTAATTCTATGGAGCTGAGGGAGGGGACAGATTAACCTCAGCGGGAAAACACCTGATGTGCAGACAATTGAAAATTGATGTGCAGACAATTGAAAATCCCCAGTTAATGTGATCCAAATTGTACTGAGGGACAATGCATTCAACACCAATGGGAGTAAAGGAGATATTATGGTGTCGACTCTACCTTGGAAGGTCATTGCAGGTACATAGAACAGACATAGAATTCAAAATATGTCTGTTAAAATTTGATGATCCATCCTGTTTATAAAACTGTTCATTTCCCCACCACCTACCACTCAGCTTTAGAGAAGTTTATATATTCTCTCTAGTCACGTCTGTTCTTTTTTCAGTATAAGCTGAACCTGGTTTTCTTACCTCCAGAAGTCCAAATTTACTTCATCTCTCAAACAAACATCATTCTGACCCTTTGAAACAGAAGCTCTCAACTTCCTGGTGTATCCAATGTTATGGCTTCTAATTTCAGGTTCTCTTTCCAGCACTCAAACGTGAGTCCTCCTTAGTGTCCATTTCTGTTCCCCTCCAAGTAACAACACGCAATCCATCACCCACACCTTTGCTTTCATCACAGAGGAATCATTCCTTCGGGGGCCTCTTCAGCTTTTTCATGGAATAGTCCCATTCTTATGAAACTATTCTCCTAAATATTAAAACTATAAACTTGCTGGATCGAAGGCTTATTTTCATTTCTCTGCCTACTTGATCTCTTTGAAGCATTTGACAATATTGACTGTCCCCTAAACCCTGGAAACTTCTCTTCCCTCGACGTCACTCACCTCACTTTCAATTAGGTTTCTTATTTCCCACCTCTTCTTTTTTGTAAATGGAGTTTCCAGAACTTAAGTCTATCCATTAGTTATTCCTAGTCCTAGGAAAATTCTTGTTCTATTTAAGTTTTAACATTCTAATCTAACCCATTAAGAGGTTTTCTCTTTTGTTAGTCTGGGATATTCAAAATGTCTACTCAGAAGGGATTGAAACTGTTGTCTGAAACAACTTCTTTCTTTGGTATCACCCGAGGGACAGGTCACACAGGTATATTCTAGGACAGGATCAGAATTTCGAGTCAAAATTTCCAGAAGTGGGTTATAGGAATACATTTCATCTTATCAAGCCCCTGGTGGGGTTTTGAGAACTTCTGCCAATCTTTATAAGATTGGTAAAATAGCAACTCTAGCACGGTGTTCCATCATTTTCTTCTTGTTCTTGCTATTCTTACTCTCTTCTCCCCTTTTCCTCTTCCTCTTGTGCCTTCCTTGAACTTCTCTTTTCCTAAGAATGCTCAAGTGGGTTTGGAGCCTGTTTACATCATCCATGTACCAAAATAAACATGGGGTCATACGTTTGGACCAATGATCCCCTCTGTGGAAGGTGCCCTGAGACTGTGGGTGTTCCCAGGGACTGTGATTTCATGGCTAGATTCTACCTTGTGGGGCTAAGGGAACCCAAAACTTCCATTCCTCTCTGCTGCTGTGC
The DNA here is from genome assembly GCF_028749965.1 of Puma concolor. Taxonomy (NCBI): domain Eukaryota; kingdom Metazoa; phylum Chordata; class Mammalia; order Carnivora; family Felidae; genus Puma; species Puma concolor. The sequence goes on along the minus strand of NC_141668.1, from coordinate 13,042,039 downwards.
ATCAGAAACCATTGCTGGGGAAGCTTGTCCTGCCAGTGATCTTGCCTTGGACACCTGGGGGCAAGTGAGCTTGGGAGTGTGTGGGAATTTGTGTAGAAGATGTTTTCCCAGGCCCACTCTCTATGGCTTCCGTCTTCTCCCACAGGACACACAGACCCTGCAGTCAGCCAGATCCCCAGCCACAGGATCACAAAGACGGACAGAAGGGAATCTGAGATGTGATCCAATTTCTGGTCATATACTTGTTTACTGGTGCCCACAGACTCTGAAGCAAGAGATGGAATTTCTGATTTCTTTCCGATACCAAAACACTGCAGCCGAGTTGGGATGCCCAAGGAACGACTTTCGGTTGAAAGACCCAATGGGACATATTCCACCCTAAGACCCATCTTGCCGCAGAGCGGGCGGACTCAGCTGTGATCGCCATGCTGGTGCATTGGAATAGTGCAGGTGAACCAGTTCTGTCCAGCGTGCAAACTCACTGGCTCTTCTCCTCTCCCCTCAGCTCTAGGGAGGCATTTGAGAAGGCCACTTCTCAGTCTTGTGCTTCAGAAGAAAGAAAGAGGCAGGTGGATAGTTGTGGCTCCACGTGCAAGCAGGAGAGGGCAAGGCTACAAATTAGCTCTTAAATTATCATAGTGGGCATGCCATGCTTCAGGACATGGGCTTTGGAAACGCCTAAAAAGAACACAGAATTGGGTAGTCTGTGGATCTCAAGTTCAGAATAAAGCCCCCATTCCCTCCCCCAAACTTTTTTGAACTACAGAAACTGGATATTTGAAGTTGATATTAACTTACCAAAACTCTAAGAAATTACTACTGATTTTTATCTCAAACGCGACCCCTCTGAAGACTCTTTCCCTCTACAGACACGAATGACTTCCTTGTTTGTGGAACAACAGAGTGTTGACCGCTAGAGATTTATTCTCCTCCTTTTGTCACAGATCTGCCTCCCCCACAAGACTGACTGTCTCTCCAGGGCAGTGATTCAACGGGGAATAACGTGAGGGAACAGCAACCACAAACCTCTAGAAAGGAAGGAAACAGGAGAAACACTGATTAGTAATCCCCATTCAGAGACTCTTCAGGAAATTCAAGTCTCAAATCCAGGGGATCATGGAGTTTGACTCTGTGATTTCGTACACTCAATGGGTCCCTTCTCTCTCTTGGAGATCTTGGATCCACAGACAGTGGAATGAGAGTCAGGATACCTGCTTCCTAATCCAAACTCTGGCTTTTTTTTTTTTTAACTGTAAGGTGTTGGCAAGTGCCCTCTTAGCTCTATGATTCAGTTTTCTCCTCTTTAAAATTAGAAACTCGCACCGTTTGCTCTCCAAGATTTGACATGAGTATGACTCAGGATATATCTCCACGTTTCTCACACGTGTGACCACCGGGGATGTCGCTACCATCTGGCAATAACTGAGGAAACTGTAAATGTAGCTAACACAGATCCAGGGAAGATCTGGTTGGAAGGGGCATTCTAGATCATCCCTGTATGCCCCAGCATGATGTGGTCTTGAAATGAGGTCATGACAAAAAAAAATGGTCGATTATTTCCTCCCATCCCCCCTACTGCTGCCAGACGACAATAAAGGCGAGCGTCAGAGAGTCGACCATGTAGAGCAGTCAAGCGCTCTGGGCTCCCAAGACAGCGCTGGTTCAGGCTTGCTGTTCTGGCAAAATTATTAATAGCATGCTCTTTCACATATTAACGGGTCCCGGTTCAGACAGTAAACTAAGAAAGCTACTGTTGATGATGACACAAACCATAACATCTCCGTGCTGAAAGAGATGTATAATAAAATTGTTTATTACTATTGTAGTGAATTTTGTTATAGAAAATGTTATTCAGGCTTATAGCTCAAACTATGAGGCAGACTTCACTCAGGGGGACTGCCGAAATGGGGAACTGTGGTAGGGGAGACGTATTGGTCTCAACTCCAACTCCAAGCAGGAAAAGTGAGTTTATAGCCAAGAAGCAGGGAGGGGGAGTGGAACTGGATGGAGAATTACGAAAAGGAGACGTCAGGGTAAGGGAGGATTCTGGCTAGACTGTCCTAGCAGAACTCTTGCTGAAGGCCCTCCAGGATGAACAGAAATCATCTGGGGGATAGTTGTCAGGGATAGGAATTTGGTCTTACATCAAGAGCACTCAGATATTGAAAGTATGCTGGCTAACCACCTTAGCAGGATTCTGACTAAAATTAGACTCTTGAGGACTGCCCAAGAATGGGACCAAACAGAAAAAGGGGAGAATGGACTCTTGAAATACAGAATGGACAGAATTTTAACTCTTATCCATTATAAGAGATGAAGGAGACTAAAAATAACAGAGTAAGAATAAAAAGACGGTCAACAAATCTAGAAATCAAAGATGAAAGAGAATGTTCAATAAAAGGTCATTTTGAGATAAGAAACATTTGAAGCATCCACATGAATATCCTTAAAACTAAAAGAAACTCCTTTTCTCTCTTTCCATGGCCAGTGGCCTTGCCCAATACCACCTCACACTTCAAGGCTTACACATACACATTCTAATGCACATACATACCCATGCCTACGAAGACATCCACGTAGAGGTACACGTCGGCTTTTCCTCCCCAGCAGAGGGCACTACCAGATTTAAAAAGCAGTCTAATCGGCTTTATTTTCATTAACAATTTTGTCTTATTACCCCATTTAACTAACTTGTTATATCCAACAAGAATACTGTTCTGGAGAAGTAAAAGCTAATCCATATTTCCACTTTTACTATTAAGGGACATATAATTGCCAATTAGAGTTTCTCAGGGAGCCAATGCATCAAAATAATAAAATATCTAAGCCTAAATTTAACAAAAGAAATCAAAAAGCTGTACACTGAAAAGTGCAAAACATTGCTTGAAAGAAATTAAAGACCCAAATAAATGGAAAGATATACCATGATCATTGATTGAAAGACTTAATGCTTTTCGGATGGCAAAATTCGCCAGCTGATCTACAGATTCAACTAAATCCCTATCAAGTTCCAGAATTCCAGCTATCTTTCCTCCCCCAGAAATTGACAAGTAAATGCTAAAATTCAGATGAAAGTCTAAGGTACCAAAATTAGCCAAAGCATTTTTAAAAAGAAGAAAAGTGTTAGATAATTCATACTTGCCTATTTTTTTTAACTTTTTAATGTTTTTTTTTTTTAATTTATTTTTGAGAGAGACAGTAACAGAATGAGAGTGGTTAGGGGCAGAGAGAGAGGGAGACACAGAATCCGAAGCAGGCTCCAGGCCCTGAGCTGTCAGCACAGAGCCCGATGCGGGGCTCAAACTCACGAGCTGTGAGATCGTGACCCGAGCTGCCGTCGGACACTCAACCGACTGAGCCACCCAGGCATCCCAGTACTTGCCTGTTTCAAAACTTACTATGAAACTACGGAAATCAATACAGTGTTGTATTGGAAGAGAATACACATTGATCAGTGAAACAGAATCAATAGTCCTCAAATAAAGCCACAACTTTGTGGGGAATTGATTTTAGATAGGAGTGCCAAAACCATTGAATTGAGAAAGAATAGTCTTTTTAACAAATGGTGCTGAGGAAACTGAATGTCCATGTGCAAAAGAATGAATTTGCATGACTTCCTCATACCACATATAAAAATTAACTTAACATTGATCAAAGACCTAAATGTAAGAGCTAAAAGTATAAAATTCTTGGAAGAAAACACAAGTGTAAATCTTCCTGACCATGGGATAGGTGATGATTTCTTAAATATGACACCAAAACACAGGCAACCAAGATTAATTGGACTTCTTCAAACTTAAAAAATATTTAAGCTTCAGGGCACCTGAGTAGCTCAGTCAGTTAAGCGTCTGACTTCAGCTCAGGTCATGATCTCGTGGTTCATGGGTTCGAGCCCCACATTGGGCTCTGTACTAACAGTTCAGAGCCTGGAACCTGCTTCAGATTCTGGGTCTCCCTCTATCTCTGCCCCTCCCCCACTTGTGCGCACGCGCTCTCTCTCTCTCTCTCTCTCTCTCTCTCAAAAACAAATATACATCAAAAAATTTGGGCTTCAAAGAACACTCTCAAGAAAGCTTAAGTCACCCCCCAAAATAAGATAAATATTTGCAAATCATATACCTTGCAAGGGACTTGCATCCAGAAAACCTTGAAAATTGTATATTCTGGATACAAGTCCCTTATTTGGGTATTATTCATAATCACCAAAAAATGGAAACAATTTGAATGTTCATCAATTGGTCAATTAACAAAATGTGGTGTATGCATACAATGGAACATTCTTCGATCATAAAAAGGAATGGAGTTCTGATACATGCTGTAACATAGACGAACCTTGAAAAAAAATGCTATGTGAAAGAAGCTAAGCACAAAAAGGTGCATAATATATGATTCCATTTATATAAAAGTCCAGAAGAGGTAAACCTCAGAGACAAAAAGTAGACTAACGGTTGCCATGGGCTGCAGAAAGGAGTGAATGCACAGTGACTTCTAATTGGTACAGGGTTTCTTTGGGGATGATGACAGTGTTCCAGAATCATATGGCATTATTGTTTGCACCAGTTAATAAACACTAAAAGCCATTGAATTTTACATTTTGAAATGGTGAATTTTACGGTACATGAATTACTATCTCAATTTAAAAAAAGATCTGGAAGCTGAACTTAAAAAGATTCAAATATTGTAGGTTGAATGTCAGGGGGAAAAGCATATTTTCAAGAGATACCCTCGTGAATAGAGGAACGTGTTGTATAATTTGCATTGTGTACCAACTTGTTTGATGAATTTGTGAATCTTCTAAAATTATAAAACATTTTATAAACTTCTCAGTAAATGCACTCTTTAAGTGGCCAAAGAAATTAACTGACTATGAGGTACATAAATAATATAGATGAGTCTCAAATAATTACAGTGTTGGAAATAAGCCAGACACAAACAAAAGCATACTATTTTATTCCATTTATATGAACAACTAGAAAATGCAAGCAAATCTATATTGACAGAAAGCAGATTGGTGGTTGCCTAGGGATGGGACAGGTGTGGGAAGGATTGGGAGAGAAGGATTAAAATGTGATAGAAAGAAACTTTTTGGGGTGGTGGATATGTTCACTATCCTGATAGTGGTGATAGTCCCCTGTTATCATACATACATCAAAACTTTTTAAATGTGTGCAGTTGATTCGTATGTCAATTATACCTCAATAAAGCTGTTTTTAATGGGGTTATAATTGACATAAAACATTATGTAAGCTTAAGATGTACAGTATATTGATTGGATACATTTATATATCATAGCATGACTATCACCATTGTGCTCCTTAACACCTCTATCACGTCACCTAATTACTATTTCTTTTTGTGGTGAACACAATTAAGATCCAGTGTCTTAGCCACTTTGAAGTTTATAATAGTAATAACAGGAAAGGGAATCGATGAAGTGTCTAAGCCAATAATTTACCTGCTTGGAGACAGATGAGTGAACTTAAATGGCATTTTCTATTCTGCATTAATTTTTGCTACTGACCTGTCTGTAGTTTAGCCAATTTTTACCCTCTGAAGAAGTGCTCTCTCAGTTGAAGGCACGGACACATTATGAGGGCTTTAAATTGGAGGAAATGAGGCTTTAGCCCCTGGGATGAATTTTTAGCCTTTGCATGCTCCACGGGGAGGGAAGAGACCTACAGTTTTGCCAGAAGAGCCAAGTTTGAAGGTCTGGAAGTTTGACCAGGTAAGTTCCAGGCGCCAAAGACGATTACATACACTGTAGCGGTCGTCCTGCAGCCTCCAGAGCTGCTGAGCTGGGTGTTGGCCCTGCCATCGTCGACCATAGTCTCACCATGACTCTTCGGGACACCAGGACCACTGCATTGTAACTCCTCACATCCCAACACACAATTTATTGCTTGCATTCATTGACTTTCATTATGATGACTGATTGGTAGGGAAGACCAAAGGGGAAAGGTTTGGTCTGGAACATGCAGTAATGAACAGGAGACTCAACACGTCTCCAAAGGCAAGGGGGAAAAAAGCAAAACATGAACTATGGGGACCTCATCAAGATAAAATCTTCTGCCCTGCAAAGGAAACAATCAACAAAAGCAAAAGGCAACCGACAGAATGGGAGAAGATATTTGCAAATGACGTATCAGATAAAGGGTTAGTATCCAAAATCTATAAAAAACTCACCAAACTCAACACCCAAAAAACAAATAATCCAGTGGAGGAATGGGCAGAAGAGATGAATAGACACTTTTCCAAAGGAGACATCCAGAGGGCCAACAGACACGTGAAAAGATGCTCAACATCACTCATCATCAGCGAAATGCAAATCAAAACCACATTGAGATACCACCTCACATCAGTCAGAGTGGCTAAAATTAACAACTCAGGAAATAACAGATGTTGGCGAGGATGTGGAGGATTGGGAACCCTCCTGCACTGTTGGTGGGAATGCAAACTGGGGCAGCTGCTCTGGACAACAGTGTGGAGGTTCCTCAAAAAATTAAAAATAGAATTACCCTACAACCCAGCAATAGCACTACTAGGAATTTATCCAAAGGATACAGGAGTGCTGATGCATAGGGGCACTTGTACCCCAATGTTTATAGCAGTGCTTTCAACAACAGCCAAATTATGGAAAGAGCCTAAATGTCCAACAACTGGTGAATGGATAAAGAATACGTGGTTTATCAATTTGACAATAAATTTCATATCCAAAAAAGGCATAAATACAAAAAAAAGAATATGTGGTTATATATACAATGGAATACTACTTGGCAATGAGAAAGAATGAAATCCTGCCATTTGCAGCAAAGTGGATGGAACTGGAGGGTATTATTCTAAGTGAAATAAGTCAGTCAGAGAAAGACAGATATCATAGGTTTTCACTCATATGTAGAACTTGAGAAACTTAACAGAAGACCATGGGGGAGGGGAAAGAGAAAAAGTAGTTTCAAACAGAGAGGGAGGCAAACCATACGAGACTCTTATATACAGAGAACAAACTGAGGGTTGATGGGGGAGTAGGGGAGAGGGGAAAATGGGTGATGGGCACTGAGGAAGGCACTTGTTGGGATGAGCACCAGGTGTTGCATGTAAGCAATGAATCATGGGAATCTACCCCCGAAGCCAAGAGCACACTGTATACACTGTATGTTAGCTAACTTGACAATAAATTATATTAAAAAAAAAGGGGGGGGGGAATGGTAAGTCACCTGCTCCTTATCTAACCCCTTCTATTGGGTTTGAGCCAAGAGAGAGGGAAGACTGGTAACTAGCAGCTGATGGAACCGTTCACAAGTTCCTTGGTGAGATTCTGCACACAGGCAGAGCTTCCTTTGAGCCCTAAGTAACAAGGACACCTCATCGATGAGGAGGAGACAGACAACTCATTCCCCCACATCTGTGTCAACTCCACCACTGCCCTAGCTGACTGAGGATAAGTGTCTAACAGCACCCAGGAAGAGACCCTTCAGACTGGGCGTGGGTGTTTAGTGTGGGGCATTTTCATCAACAGCATTAGTGAACAACAGGAGTATCTCCAAGAAAAATCACTGAGGTGCTTCTCAGTGGTGATGGCAGCTGTATTTTGACTCAAGTGTATATTTTGGGAAGCCTACTAACTACTTACCAAAATAATGGAGACCCTTTGAGGGAGGACTTGGGACCCTGCTGTCAATAAGAGAAGGTCATAAAGCACTGTGATTTGGACACTGAGCATTAAGATGATCTTATTCATTACTCAAAGCCTGGAGTATCTTAGGTGTACAGGTTTTATCTCCCAGGGAGCCTGCACGTTCTGATAGGGTGGACTGTGCCTTACTCTTCCCTTCACTATGCCTAGAACAAAGGTTTCCACATGATTTTTATTTAACCCTTCAGGTTAGGAAAGAAGGACAGAAGAATGGAAGGAAGGAAGGAAGACCCCTCAAAAACAGGCATCCCATCCACGATTAAGGAGAATAATGCAGATAGATAAATAGGATCGGGGGACACAAGGTCAGAGGGAGAGCTTATAGTTTTCCTAACGGCTCTTCTTTGACTGCTTACATCAAAAATTCAGGCAGAATAACAAAAGATGAGAAAAGTGAGTGGAGCACCTGGGTGGCTCCGTCCGTTAAGCGTCTGGCTCTTGATTATGGCTCAGGTCGTGATCTCATGGTTTGTGAGATCGAGCCCCGCGTCGGGCTCTACACTGACAGCATGGAGCCTGCTTGGGATTCTTTCTCTCCCTCTCTCTCTGCCTGTCCCCCTACTCACACACTCTCTCTCAAAATAAATAAACAAACATTTTTTTGAAAAAGAAAAATAAAACTGAGCTATAAACCATAAAATAAGGTTCCCTGAAGATGTTTGTAACCATTGCTTAGCTGAGGGGGAGGAAGAAAGAAGGAACCAGAATCAAATCGTTTCCTGCCTCTAATTTTTTCCCAGCAACCCTGGCTTCCACTTCCGTGTTTCTCAACGTGTGTAACTAGACATCATACCTAGTCACTGCCTCTACTCAACAACAGAAAATGAAGGGATGATATGAGCCAATGAAAGAAAATAAAGGAACTAAAGATAAGAAGTAGAGAGGGGAGTGGTAAAAATGTTTCGGAAGGCCAGGGGACCAATCACGAAGGTGTTTATCACTCCACATACCTGCGCAACGCTGTCCCCGTAGTGACACATACTAGGCCAGGATGTGTTTACAGTAGAGAAAAAAAGATGTCTCATTCAAGTGATGTACAAGATTAGGTCCAGAGACAACAGGCTCCCCGGAAATGGTGACTTCACAGGAAGACCCGCCTCAGACGAGGGGGCTTTGAAGTCTAACTCCCTGGGCTAATACAGTGAGCATCCCTCCTGGGCCATGCCTGTGGGTCTTCTTCATGCCATCTCTGCCATGCACACCAGACTCCTCTGCTGGGTAGTTTTCTGGCTCCTGCGGGCAGGTGAGCTCTGGGCTAACGGATCAGCATCACTGGGCTTTGTCTGTGGCTCTCTGTGTCTCAAATAGGCCCTGGACCTTCATGTTGCCCAAAGATTTTCTGAAAGATTTTCCGATTTTTTTGACATCTAAATGAAAACAAATAATTGCATCATGGCACGAAAAGCAAAATTCATGTGAGTTTTCACTCGAACATGGCATACTTAAAAGATATTCGCACTCACCCTCCGCCATTATGACCCTGTCTCATGTAATCTCTTTTCCTCTGAGGTCCCATGAATGCTGGCGTCACCCAGAACCCAGAACACCTGGTCAGAGGGACAGGACAAGAAGCAATGCTGAGATGCAGCCCAGAGAAAGAACACAATTATGTTTACTGGTATCAGCAGCTCCCGGGAGAAGGTCTGAAATTCATGGTTTACCTCCAGAAGGAAAATATCTTAGATGACTCCGGAATGCCGACAAAACGCTTTTCTGCTGAATTTCCCAAAGAGGGACCCAGTGTCTTAAAGATCCGGCTGGCAGAGTTGGGAGACTCTGCAGTGTACTTCTGTGCCAGCTCCTTACCCACATCAATGCAGAGTGCCATCCTGTCAATGCAGGAACACCCTCCAGGCCCTGCCCCAGAAACAGCCACGGGCTGGGGAAGGGAAGGGCACGTGTAGTTGGATTAATGAACATATTCACTAGAAAGCATTTTGCAGGGCGAGCATGGAAATAGGGGATGGTGGTGGAAGTATCACGAGACATCCCAGCCCATGCTCAGGAACTAAGACTGTCACCAGAAAAAGGTAAAGATTTTTAAAACCGGACATGATTTTTCAGGTTAGATATTTAGGGAGCAAAAGTTCTCTTTTCTTCACTTTATACTCTATTTCAAGTTCTCTATTGCAAGCTTTAAATAGAGAATTTCATTTAATCATCTAAGACAATCAGACAAAGGAAATATTTTTGTCTTTTGCAACATGAGCAAAAAGCAAATGCGGTTTCACGAGTTCATTTTTCTTCCGCAAGCTCAAAAGAGAGAGGAAAGATACAAACCCAGATTGTCTGGCTCAGGGTGCAGTGAGCCAATCGGAGAGAGACTCTGACCCGCACCCTTGGCCCTGCCCGCCCACTCAGGCAGGCTGAACACAGTTTGGGGAGGGAGGTCCCAGGGGGTGCAAATGCTTCAGGTCCCCTGTCTGTCTCCTCATCTGCAAAGTTAGAGACCCCGTCCAGAATACCTCTGGGATCCTTTCCAATTATCCATTCCAGCCTTCTGACAACTTCTGCATTTTAAGCCAGGGGGATCCCCAGAGCTAAGTTTCTACCGTCATTTGTCTTCCAACAGGTGCTTAGCACTCCAGGGAGCCCCCTCTCCCATCATGGGTCACCAGGTGATCTGCTGTGTGGCTCTTTGTCTCCTCGGGCAGGTGAGTCCTGGGGTCAGGGAGCAAATTCCTGTCCCAAAGGTGCTAAGCTCCAGATCTAAGTCCTTCTACCCATGACAGCAGCATCAGGCACCCTCCTGGGCTGTGTTTCTAGAGCCTCTCTTTCTTCTATAGGCACAGCAGATGGTAGAATCACTCAGACCCCAAAATACCTGATCAGAGAGGAAGGACAAGGCGTGACTCTGGAATGTGAACAGGATTTTGATCACGACTCCGTGTACTGGTACCGACAGGACCCAGGGCAAGGGCTGAGACTGCTTTACTGCTCACAAGTAGTAACTCATGTTCAGAAAGGAGACATACCTGAAGGCTACAGTGTCTCTCGAGGCAAGAAGCCATTCTTTCCTCTCACTGTGACATCGACGAAAAAGAACCAGACAGCTCTGTGTCTCTGTGCCAGCAGTAGAGACGCAGTGAAGTACAGCCACCTCCTCTCTATGCAGAAGTGCATCTCAAGCCCTGCTTCCCCACCAGGTGGCAGGGTCTTTCTGTGTTCAGTGCCCTCACCTCCCTGCTTTCTTCCACTTTCACCAGACGCTCAAAGCAGCTGCTGCCATCAACGTGCTTCGCGGAATGACGAGACACCTCAGTGATCCACTAAGTTGGTTTTTAAAATTACGTCTATATCTTTTTGTATCTGTATCAGAGAGGGACAGAACAGAGAGAGGGAGAGAAAGTAGAAGGAGGAGGATGGGGGTGGGGAGGCGGAAAGAGAATAGACAAAAGAAAAAAGATGTTAACAGGATTTTGATCACGACTCCGTGTACAGGATTTTGATCACGACTCCGTGTACAGGATTTTACATCCTGGCTCTTCTTACCAAATACTAGAAAACACGAATGAACAGAAAATTGTCCCTCCCTTCAGAATAATAAAAGCCAAGGAGGGAGAAAGAGGAACAGAAGACAAACACTGTGGTCAAGTTTCATATAATGTGTGTTTTAATCAGAGATGTCAGTGGTCTATGGGAAGTAACATGGCCGATTTTGTCTGGTGACACCAGGAAGGGCTTCAAAGAGAATGCAAAACCATGAGATGAAACTTCAACGATGAGTAGAATTTCATGAGGTAGACAAGCACCAACAGTGACAGGCTTAGGGAACTGGCAGGAGGGAGTGATGAGCTAAAGTCAGGAATGAAGATGGTCACCTCCACCCCCAGAACATGGCAACAGGAGATGATTTGGAGAAACGAGTGGAGCGAGGGTGTTAAGAGAGTTGAGTTTCTGTTTCCAGGGGGCCTTCTTTGGATACCTGCATAGAAATACCTAGTAAGCCCATGTAAATGTACACCTGGCACTTGAGAGAGACAGTTGGACTTGAGAGAAATATTTGCATGATTAATCATCAGACAGGAGGTCAGTATTAGTTTACAAATGCTCTTTATGTTGTCTGTATGGTTTCTCCCTCTGTGGTCTGACACCAATCTATCAAATTAAAAGGCTAATGGTGTTAGTTCTTAGGACTTCATTTGTTTACAAATATTTATTTGATCACATAATTCTGCTTGCAGAAATGAATGACAGTTTATATTGTTCAGACTGTCCCATCCACTGCATGTAACTAAAAAAGCTGGATGAAATACATTCTTAATTATTCTTGGAAGCAGTTAAAACCTTAGTCTGTTCTCCTGAAAGGCCCTGTATTTCCCAGGACAAGCAATTTCCGTGACGATGTGGGGAGTCCCTGACCATTACGTATAAGCCTGGGCTTCGTGCATTTTATTTGGTTTCCTTTCTGAACTGTTAACCTTGGATTTCTTCTCTCATGTATTCTGTGGAAGCTTGCCTCACACAGAAGCCAAAATACTGAGGAAACAGAAATGGGAAAGAGACACTAACCTACGAATAGGATTTACAACCCTGAAATATGGCGTGATGAACACTAGCCCTCATGGCAACTAATGTCCTTGGACCATAGTAAAGAAACCATCCGAAACGGGATGGATCTAAGATGCTTTACTTTGTCCAGACCATGTTCATTGATACCTTCCAATCAATAATTTCCTGAGCAGGCTGATACAGTCATGGACCAGTAGGAGACACAGCCCCTAGAGTTTGCTCCTCCGTGGGTACAAACCATATTCCAGAGGTGATAGAATGGGGTGAGGTTATCTGTCCAATGAAAGAAAGGAAATTAAAGGGAGGACAGTAGGAGACAGACAGTCTCGCTTTTCTTTATTATCTTGGATACAACTTGAAAGGATACAGATTTCCTCCTGTCAGTTGACAAATTTAGAAAACAAAGACTTAACAGGATTTTAAAACATCCACTCTAAAACTATTGAACCATTTACCTTTTCAGAGTGATCTTGATACTAAAAAGAACTGCTTAGCTGTGAAGTTTCATAATAATTCCTATTATCATTATTATTTCCTCCATTCCCATGACCAAATTGTAAGAGTTATTATATGAAATGGAAGTCAAAAAGTCAAAATATCACTAGGTCTTTCCTTAGCAAGTTTTGAGGAGCCATTATGTCTATTAATGAGGAAGGGCAATTTATAGAAAAGTATAATCAAAGAGCTGTAGTGTTTCTTGGGTACAGTAAACATAATTTCTGAATTTAAAAATATACTGGAAGCAATCAAAAGTAAATTAGACTAGCCAGAAAACCAATTTTCTAATTGTATGCACACTCAGGGAATATTCCAGGATTCTGAGGAAATAGAAAAGGATATGGGAAAAAAATAACATCACAACAGCTTTATTCATGATGACTTCAAATGGAAAAACACCCCAACATCTATCAATAATGCAATAGATAAATAGTGCGACATTTATATACTAGAATAAAATATAGCAAAAGAATCAAATATTATTTGCCAAATCATGGCTGAATCTCATCGACCTAACGTCGAACAAAGAGTGCATAGCATATGAAGTTAAGGTAGTGGCTGCATGTGGAGGCATTTTTAATTTTCTTAGAGGGAAGCATGAGAGAGGTTTCTGAGGTTCCAAAAATGTCCTATATCTTGATCTGGCTGGTAGTTATCTGAGTGCATTCATTCTGAAATTCAAGAAGCTGTACACTTAAGATTTGTGCAATCTACTATATGGATTATATATCTCCCTTTAAAAGCTTAGAAAAACAACCACTGCCACCACCCCAAAATGTACTGACTTAAAACACGTATATAGTCTCTCTCATGGTTCTGTGGGTTGAATGGGCTCTTCTAGGCAGTGCCCACTTGGGGGTTCTCATGTAATGATGGACAGATAGTCACTGGGGCTGGAGATACTTGAAGGCTCAGCCGGGCTGGACATCCCAGGTGGCTTCCTGATGCCCATGTCTGATACCTCACCTGGGATGGCTGGAGCAGCTGTAGACCACCCAGCATGTCTCTTTTCTCCACAGAGCCCTTCAATGTGGTTAGGTAGGTTTCGTCACCGCACGGTGGCCTCGGCGTAGCTAAAACTATTACATACTGGCTGGTTTCCCCAAGAGTGAGCATTCAAGAGACCCAGGTGGAATCTATAAAGCCACATATGAAAATCATACAGTGTCCCTTCCCCCACATTCAAGTCAGCCCAGATCTTTATAGGAATGGGAATGCTGGGAAGGATGGTTCTTCTGGGTGCCATCTTTGAGAAGTAGCTACCAGAATGTAATAAATTGGTACTACTAATCCTGTTCCTCACTGCTTTTAGACCAATGATGACTTCAGAGTATAATGACAGCTACTTCATTTGCAAATATTTTTCTTGAGGTCAACTCTAATCAAGAGCTATAACACAAAGAAAGTTCCAGGAAATGCATTTCTTCCATAGTTCAGTTGACGATGAGTATGAAACACCATAGATATATACCTGATGGCTGCTGGTCCTCAAGAAGAGTAGAAAGAGTTTCTTCTGATCCAGGGGCCTGCAGACACTTCATCCCTTATACATCATAATGTTGTGCAGACGTAATACATTACAAGGCACATTCACCTACTCTTTGCAGAAAAAGTACAGTTATGGTGAGAAGCGGCCTCATCGTAATGCGGTCTGCCCCCACCATGAAAAAAATACAGCCACAAGAGCATGTCAGATGCCCTTCAATACATACATCAGTATTTTGCACATAGTAATCTTTAGTACACAATATTATATTCACTATGATAAAAATCTATGTCACTATGCTACAAACATAATTTGTTGGATCAAGTCCTAATCCCACCTTCCTTAGTTACTCACTCCAGATATACAGAACTAAATATTCATGAAGCAAAACTGGGAGGTTGTTATAAGAATAAAAGTATAATGCTTTGGAGAAAAATCTTCAGTCTCTTTGAAATTGCTATACATTTCTAAGCACGAGCCATTTAAATAAATATTCCAGCATGTTCAAAGCAGAAATAATTCCCTAAATCTCCTACAACCTATTTCCACTGGCCAATACTTAGCCTATGACCTGTATCATGGGGAAATAGCTGTAAACAAATTATCCTCGTAGCCTCCACAGTGATTTACACAGAGATGTGCAAACTACGATAAATAGCTATGTTTAGTATTAAGACCATCCATATGACGGCGACCGGCATGAGATAGTCGTGAAATAAATACTTCATTTAGAAGATGAGAAATTGTCTTTATCATCAGTATGAAGAAACATTGAACTTATAGCCTAGAATTTCTGATGCCCACTCATGATTGTTTATCACCACGATTGTTAGTGACTAACAATCATCAGTTGTCTGACTTACTTTGAGGATATGTTACAGAAGTAAAGAAGAGGCGATAATTCCTTTTAATGCACAAACATACAGCTTTTTTCATGAGTAAAGCTAAGAAACTTCTTTAAGTCAATTCAATGATCTGGGTCTTAGCGCATGTTCTATAAAGTTAGGAGTAGAATTAGAACATCTGAGGCCCCTTTCAGCTCTTTGATGGATCCTGCATCACTGGAAAAAAACATCACCACGAGAGGGCAGATTGGAGCATCTTCAGGATTATATAAGCAGTGGTCCATCCTTCTAGGGAGAATGAGATACAGTGAGAGGTGTGATATGAGGCCAGTATCTGAAGATGCTCATGCTTCTGCTGCTCCTGGGGCCCAGTACGAGCCTTACAGTCTGAGTAGTTGGGGCAAGTGTGTGTGTGTGTGTGTGTGTGTGTGTGTAATGGCATGAGTGGAGCAGTAGGCAGAGGTTGTGGATTATTTTATGCGGATCAAAATGAGGGGGGACATTCTTGCTCTCTGGAGGTATGAAGGGTAAGGTGAGAAGTCACCAGGCAGGGGAGGTGGGGGATTATGGTCCTAGGGGGTCTAACAGGAAGATTTCACAGAACAGCAGGAATCTCTGGGTGCCGTGAGTTTTCCGCCTGTGGTACAGGCCTCCTTCACCTCTTTGACCTCTGTGTCAGCAGGTTCTGGGCTTGGTGCTCTCGTCTCTCAGGATCCAAGGACAGCTGTCCGTAAGAGTGGAACCTCTGTGGCGATCCAGTGCCATTCGGTGGGCATTCAAGCCACAACTGTGTTTTGGTATCGTCAGTTCCCGGAACAGGGTCTCACGCTGATGGCAACTTCTAATGTGGCCTCCAAAGCTGCATATGAACAAGGTTTCTCTGAGACCGAGTTTTCCATTAGCCATCCAAATACAACATTTTCATCTCTGACGGTGATGAGTGTGAAACCTGCAGACAGCAGCCTCTACTTCTGCAGTGCTAGTAACACAGCGCTGGGCAGAGACCAGAGACCCAGACAAGAACCCTGTCAACAGCCGCCCTCTTCCCCACCTCACCGAACTCCTGGAGCCTTGTGGAAGGAATTGCGGAGAGAAAAAAACCACAGCTTTTCTGACTGAGACATCTGTGAGCTTGTGTGTGTGTGTGTGTGTGTGTGTGTGTGAGAGAGAGAGAGAGAGAGAGAGAGAGAGAGAGAAAGAGAGAGAGAGAATAACTGAGTATGGAGTTGTTTCATAACTAGCAAGATGGAAACAGAGCTGGGCCTATAAAGTGGCTGAGCTACATAGAAATGTCCCTGGGCTAAAAGCTGTAAAACCTAGGTATTTTTCCTGACTGTCCAACACACACACACACACACACACACACACACACACACACTCCACAGAGGCACAACACTGCCCAGCAATGGAGACATCACTGGGAGAACTTCACAGGCTTCTAGGAAGTCAGGGTTCCTTAAGTCTCCCATATCCTTGGATGCGCCCATTCTGAGCATCCATTTCCTATCTCATACATGAGAGACTTTCCAGGTTATGAGTCTACTGGCTCTGTAATTCAACGTCCCACAAACATAATTTCCAGAAGTAGTTTACAGGAGTCTCAACCCAGTGGCTACAGTACATGCCCTACCTCAGGCGTGGCAGTGAGCAGTTGATAGGCTCCTGCCTATCACAACCTCCTACCACTGTGGTCGCTCCTCCATTCTGGAATATGGAAAGCAGTCTGACTACTTCTGACTGACCAATGTCCATTTAAAACTTTCTGTAAATATCCAAGTGTCATCTGTAATCTACTCTCTGGTGCCATTTAAAAAAATCAACTAAGGGGGTACCCGGATAGCTCAGTCAGTTAAGCATCCAACTTCAGCTTGGGTCATGATCTCACAGTTTGTGAGTTCGATCCCTGCGTCAGACTCTGTGCTGACTCTCAGAGCCTGGAGCCTGCTTCAGATTCTGTGTCTCCCTCTCTCTCTGTCCCTCCCCTGCTCATGCTCTGTCTCTCTCAAAAATAAATAAACATTAAAAACATTTTTTAATCAGTTAAGATTCTTTTATTTTTTCTAAGAAAAATGGACTATGGCTAATTTACTCCAGGTGACTCTTGATCAGTTACTCCCTTGAGAATTTGAAGCCCCTGATTTTATAGATTCAATGATTATCCTCCTTTTAAGAAAAGGTATAAGAAAAAAAACATTAAATATTGTTCCTAATATCAAGATCCATGAGTCCTTTTAGCCAGACACATTGTTTTCTCCTTATAAGAATATAGGGCAAAAAGAAAATGTTTTACAAGATCCTTTGAAAGATGCCAGTCTAAATTATTTTTGAGGAACATATTTGTAGTCATTCTGAAAGCATAGAGTCATAAAATAAACCACTTCAAATAACTAACGAAATTAAGATTAGATGCTATGGTTGTCATTTTTCCTTGCTCCAAAAATGTTCATAAAAACAATCAAAATAACATCCACCTTCGAAGCTGTTACTTGATTGTAAGTAAAAACTCTAGATTCACTATCCCCAAAGGGGTGCAGGTAGAGAGGGCTCAGACTTTTGAAATTAATCCTCTTACAAGCAGAGGGCTGAAACCAGGATGGACAACAAGGGAGTGTCTTGGGTAGAAATCGAAAAGCCAGTAGAAAATCTCTTAGACAGTTTTAAGATTCTTATAAAAAACTTCCAATTCACTGTTTGCCTCTTACAAGCAGAGGGCTGAAAACAGGATAGACAACAAGTGAGTGTCTTGGGTAGAAATCGAAAAACCAGTAGAAAATCTCTTAGACAGTTTTAAGATTCTTGTAAAAAACTTCCAATTCACTGTTTGAAAGGAAAGCAAGCGTTTTATTCTGATATAGTCCCACTTGTCTATTTTTTGCTTCTGTTGTCAGTGCCTTTAGGGTGATAAAAGAATCATTGCCAAGACCATAGTCAACAAGTTTTCTTGTGTTTTCTTCTAGAAGTTTTACAATTCCAGATCTTATGTTTAAGTCTTTGATCAATTTTAAATTGATTTTTTTGTGCATTGTACAAGATAGGGGTCCATTTTCATTCATTTGCATGTGGATATCCACTTTTGCCAACACCATTTGTTGAAGAGACTGTCCTTTCCCACTATGGCACCCTTGTCGAAGGTCAAGGTAGGTTTATTTCTGGGCTTTCTATTCTGTTTCACTGGTCTATATGTCTGTCTTTATGTCAGTATCATACCCTTTTAATTATTATAGCTTTGCATGGAATTGGAGAAAATATTTGCAAACCACATATCCGATAAAATGTTAGTATCTAAAAATGTATGAGAAACTCCTACAACTCAATAGCAAATTGAAAAATAATAAATAATAATAATTTTAAAATTGCCAAAGGACTTGAATAAGCATTCCTCAAGACATGTAAATGGACAGCAGTTAGATCAAAAGGTGCTCACGAAAGACCATTCATCATCAGGGGAATGCAAGTCAAAACCAAAATGAGATATCACTTCCCATGGCTATTATTAAAGGAACGAAGATAAGTATTGGTGAGGATGTGGAGAAACTGGAACCCTCCTACACTATATGATGGGGCTGCTATGGAAAACAATATGGAGGTTCCACCAAAAATTTAAAGAAAATTTTTTAATTAGAAAAGAAACTTAAACACTACCACCCAACAAATTCCTCTTCTGAGGATTTAGCTAAAAGAACTGAAATCAGGATCTTGAAGAGATATCTGCACCCCCATTATTCACAACAGCCAAAATATGGAAGCAACGCAAGTGACCATCAATAGGCAAATGGATAAAGAAATGTGGTGTATACATATCATAGAATATTACTGAACCTTAAAAAAGAAGGCAATCTTGCCATTTGCAACAACATGGATGTTGTTGGAGAGCAAAGCCAGGTGAAATGAGCCAGTCACAGAGAGATGAGTAAAGCATGATTCCACTTATATGAAGTATCCAAAGTAGTTAAACTCCCAGGAGCAGAAAGTAGAATGGTGATTGCCAAGGTCTATGGGAAGAAGGAAATGGGGATTTGTTGGATTGATATAAAATTCAGTTATGCAAGATGGAGACTTGCTCGAGATCTGCTATTCACACAGTTGTACAACATAGTGCCTATCCTTACCAATGTTGTGTTGTGCACTTCAAACTTTGTTAAGAAGGTAAGTCCCATGTTAACTGTTCTTGCCACCAAAACACACACACACACACACACACACACACACACACAAAACAAAGGGATAAAGGGAAACTTTTGGAGCTAACACATACATCTGTTACTTTCATTGTGGTGCTGGATTCGTGGGTGTATGCCTATCTCCAAACTCATTAAACTCTATACATTTTATATGTGCAGCTCTCTGTGCATCAATGATGTCTCAATAAAGCTGTTCAAAAATAAAAGGAAAGTAAATCCGATACAGGAGGAAAGGGCCCCTTTTCTAACCCACTAACTTAACTTATTAAAGAGAATTGGTTGCTTGCCTGGATGCCCTGATGAGCTCAGAGGATGAGAAAAGAGACAACTGACTGCAGTTTAATGAGAACAGAAACCCTAGCCCCGTGTTCCTAAGCAACAGGAGCTCATACATCTTCTTTCTGAAAGAGGCATAAAAAGCCTCAGCAACCACTACCTCCTGTCTAGGTTAAAGTTTCAAAGTCATGGGAAAAAAATATGTGTTGCGATCTGGTGTCTCTGCCCTTGTATCAGTCAGGCACGGGCAGGGTATTGTGTGGACCCAGGTGCCTCTGCCTATGACACAGGGAGACCTAACAGAGCCACAGAGCAGATTCTGGAGGACGTCGTGTTTAAGATGACATCCTAAAGATGAGCCGGAGTTAATTAAGTGGAACTGGGGATAATGAACCGACAGGCATGCCTGGAAGAGTCGGTGCAACATTTTTCAGCTAGGAAAGCAATTGGTGTGATTAATGAAAGGTGCAGTTAGTAGGGAGGCATGAGCAAAGAGGGAGGAAGAGGGTGAGTACAAGATGAGACGGAAGAGAGCTAAAACTTTGGGACATTTAGCAAAACTGGAAGAATGAAAGCATACGATCCTTGATGATGGAATGTACAAAGAGAAGAGAATCTGGGACAGAAACTGAAGGAGCACTCGCACTTAAATGGCGGCTAGAAAAGGTTGAGAAGGCAAATTATACCAATAAAGCATCAAACAATATTAGATTAATAACTGAGTAAATGTGTAGCAATTACTAGTAACAATTCTGTGCGGTATGGAGGCAGGTTACCACACCAAGGGCTGCTTGGGTCCTAGTCCCCCTCTAATACTGGAGCTGCTTGGCTGCTCCTTCACAACGTGGAACCGGCAACCCCTCACTCACCTCCTGGCAGGTGAAAGCAGGGAGGGATCAGAGGTCGGCTGACGAATTTGCCCCTTTGACCACTAGGGGGTGATGTGGGTCTTCTTGTAAAATAACCTCCGATGCGTAAGGAGCAAGCATAGATCTTCCTCCATCTAAGAAGCTGTCGGATACTTTTGGTACCTCAGGTGAGGTACTTTCGGTGCTGGTTGGAAGAATATCCTGGTGATTTGCAGGATATTAGAAGCAGAAAATTTAAAAATCTGAAATAAGTGGAGGTACGTACCATGAAAATAAATAAGTAAACCCAAAAGGAATAGTGTTCCAGTTTCCGCAGTATCATCATCAATGCAGCACTAATTAAAATCACAAGATTGCCCTACCAATACTCTGGTTTCTCTTCAGATCATATAACTCTCTTGCTTTTTACAAAAGATTGCCCCACCAATCACCCAATTATTTTATAACTTAATATAATGGGAAAGGCATGAATAAATAGACAAATTGAAAATAATAGGAAGACTTGGGGCGCCTGGGTGGCTCAGTCATTTAAGCGTTGGACTTCAGCTGAGGTCATGATCTCATGGCTTGTGGGTTCAAGCCCCATGTCAGGCTCTGTGGCAACAGTTCAGAGCCTGGAGCCTGCTTTGGATTCTGTGTCTCTGTCTCTCTCTGCCCCTCCCCCACTCGTGCTCTCTCTCTCAAAAATAAACATTTAAAAAAAGAAAATAATATGAAGATTAAATGCCTATAAGGCACTTAATATATGACAGCCATCATTGTGGGAATATAAGGGAATGATGGAATAGACAGTAAGTTATTCTAGAATAAGTGGTTATCCATAGAAGGGAAGATGAATTGAAACCCTTCTTTACAACATAAGCAAAAATAAGTTCTAGATGAATTAAACACTTAAATGAAAAATTCTAAATGCTCATTGTTTTGGTACATAAAATGAGAGTGTATCTTTATGAACTTAGGTTATGGGAGCAATTTTAATAAAAAATTTAAAAATGTATGCCCCCCCCAAAAAAAGAATGATAGACTCTACCAAATGAAGAAATTCAACCAAAAAAAATCACAAAGAGAATGAAAACACAAGCCACAGATTGAGATATTAACGACATATATAACTGACAAAGGTTTGGTTCCCAGAATATACAAAGAACTGTTACAAATAAATAATAGCTAGTCAACCACAAAGAAATATGAGCAAAGAGCCATTTACAGAAAACACTCATGGTCTAGAAATATGAAAAATATACTCAACTTCCTTAGCAATCAGAAAGGTGCCAAATGGAAGTGTCGCGGGATCCATTTTAACCTGACAACATTAAAAGGATATTAGCTACTCTTTAAGTCTTGGATGTGGAGAATTTGAAAACTCTCACGAACTGTTGATGGGACCATTTATGTGGCTTGACTAATGTGGAAAGCATCTTGCCACATTATGTAAGTGACATGGACACTTTAAGGCTCAGTCTTCAATTCCCAGGTGTAGAGGAAATACTGCACCGAGATATGCAGGAAAATGTACGAAAATGGAGCACTGTAGCAGCATTAAAACATAGAACAAACGCTTATTCAAGAATGGATATGAATTTTAGCAAATGAGTGGAGTAGAGTAGAATGCTACATATTAGTGAAAACGGATTATCTAAAATCATATGCATCAACATAGATTAATATCACAGACTTAATGTTGAAGGAAAAAAGAACATGTCACAGAGAAAATATGAACAAAATGATCCCCCAGAGATAAATTTCAAAGACATACAACATTAAATAATCTGTAACGTACAGATGTTTCCTTAAGTACTACAAATATAACAAAAGGCCAGAGAATAAAAATATAAACTAAAGGGCAATGGAGACCTGGACATGGTGAGAAAAACAATGACAACTGGAAGAATATAAATTCTTAATCGTAACCCATTTCCTAAGCTGATTGCCTCAGGCGAGAGTAGTCATTCTATTGTTTCCCTAGATGCATCACGCGTTTGTCATACATATTGTTTTGTATAGTTCAACATTTTTTCATATAAAGTAACTGCTCAGCGATTGTGTAAGTGTGGCAAAACTATGATTGATATACACGACGCTATGTGATTCAATGCCTGAGATGAAAGGGAGAAGGCAAATTGACAAGTTAAAAAGCAAAGAAGTGAATAATGTGTAAGTGACTTTATAAAAAGTAGCAAAAGAACAGAGTCTGGGAAAAACAAAATGAAAGCAGGTTGAAACTCACCCTAGTGGTTTTCAGCAGCTCTCCCTGCCCTCCCACATCCTATGAAATATTTTGGACTCGTACACACAGTGGCTGTGAAGGCAACGGCAAGCGATCGCGTCACAGGGAGGTTCTGATGGGGACGGGGAAGCCTTAAAGCAAAGGCCGTGTGCCATTGCTTTTCCCCTGAGTCCACCATGTGCTTCAGACTTCTCTGCTGTGTGGCCCTTTTTTTCTGGGGAGCAGGTAAGCTTCTTGGATTCCGTTTCTGGACTTTCTCCCGTGGCTGTAGTATCAGTCTGCCTCCTGGGCTTTTTCTCCAGTTTCTGTCTCTTTCCTCCACAGGCTCCATGGACACCCAGGTCACCCAGAGTCCTAGATACCTGGTCAAAGGGAAGAAACAGTCAGCAAAGATGAATTGTATCCCTGCAAAAGGACACAGTTATGTTTATTGGTATCGACAAAAGCTGGAAGAGTTCAAGTTTTTGGTTTACTTACAGAGTGAAGATATTGTTGATAAGATAGAGAAGTTTGAAGATCAGTTTTCGGCTCAATGCCCCAAAAACTCACCCTGCAGCCTGAAAATCGAGTCCACTGAGCCAGGGGATTCAGCCCTGTATTTCTGTGCGAGCAGCGAATCCACAGTGCTGAATGTCAGCTTTTCTTAGAACACAAACACATCATGGACCCAGCCCAGGAAATATGTGGTATATTAGGTAGGTAGGAACTAACAGAAACCCAGTGTGGAGGAGCACAAACCAGAAGGAAAAAACGGTAGACAGCAACTCTAGGTGAGCAGAAAGGGATGTTTAAAACAGCTGATGGGGACAGAAACCCAAGGAGAGAGAAGGAAAGTGTAAAAAAAGGGCTCAGGTTCCCCACTTTGCAGGATATCTGGCAACGAAAAGAAGGAAAGACCCAAGATACCTTTTTTCCCCATGAATCTGGTGGAGTTTTAACAATCTCTATGAAAATATGTAATTCTGTGCTTTTACCTGGCAAAGGATAATGGGTAGGTCACCCGTCTTTCATGTGAACCCTGACCATCTGGGCCAACACATTTCTTTGAACCAGACCCAGAGACTTGTTAGGGTTCATAACTCCTCACAGCTGTCCCTTCCCTAGAAACTTGGTAGGAAACTCAGTAACCCCCTCCTTCCAGAATACTACAATTATGCAACTTTTTTTTTTTTTTAAACGTTTATTTATTTTTTTGGGACAGAGAGAGACAGAGCATGAACGGGGGAGGGGCAGAGAGAGAGGGAGACACAGAATCAGAAACAGGCTCCAGGCTCTGAGCCATCAGCCCAGAGCCCGACGCAGGGCTCGAACTCACGGACCGCAAGATCGTGACCTGGCTGAAGTCGGCCGCTTAACCGACTGAGCCACCCAGGCGCCCCAATTATGCAACTTTTAAAAGCAACTTTCTTGGGGCATAACATACACACCATAAAATGTATCCATTTTAAGTATGGATTTCAAAACTTTCTGACCAATTTTGACACCCATGTGACCAGCATGACATTCAAGATATAGAACATTTCCTACTCCCCAAAACATTCCCCCAAACTCTTTCATTGAGGCCTTTGCTAATTTCTGTCAGCACCACTATGAATTTTTTTTATCAGACACGCCTTGCACGTATTTTGTTGAATTTTTCCTATTCATTTTAAAGAAATGTACTGTGAATGTGCTTTTTAATATTCATAAGAACTTTATTCAAATATTTTCCACCAAGATTTCACATTAGCCCAATTCAGTTTAGTCTTTGCATTTTCAACTGATGCCTCGCCGTAAGTACATTACGTAAAAGACAGACCTTCTCGAGAAGACGGTCGATCACCAGCAGGTGTATGTGAGCTCACAATGTCAACCTCACCTCCTCTGTGAACCACTTAAGTATCAGTCAGCTCTGCTGTCAGGTAAAACATACTAGTTCAAACATATTGGTAAAAGTTGCGAAACTTCTGCAGAGTGCCCTCTAAGATGAGGTTTGGTGGTGGAAATAAGCCGGGAGTTAAGAATAATAGAAGGGTGTGTTCTACCTGCAGCACGTGACTTGGAGTGGAGCTGGGGCGCCGCAGCCCTGCTGGTCCCGCCGGGAACCCTCTTCTTGTTCCCCTTGGGGGCCATTTTGTCAGGTCCTTGGTCCTGCAGCACAGGGTCACCTTTCTCCTCACCTTCCTACCCAATCAATTCAGTGTTCCTGGCTTTCAGTATCCAGATCAGCAATCTCTTCCTTTTGATTGGATTGTTTAGACCACTTACTTTTAATAGAATTAATATATTTGAGTGAAAATGCCACATCTTGCTATTGTTTCCTATGTGTTCCATTTACCCTATTTCTTCTTTCCCCTTCTAGGTAACCATTTTTATTTTTCTCCTGGCTTATTCTTTCACTGTTTGTTTTGAAAATATATAAACATCCCAAGGCAAATGGGTGCAGCCACTCTGGAAAACAGTAGGGAGGTTCCCCAAAAAACTAAAAATAGAACTACCCTACGACCCAGAAATTGCAATACTAGGCATTTATCCAAGGGATACAGGTGTGCTGTTTCAAAGGGACACATTCACTCCCATGTTTATAGCAGCACTATCAACAATAGCCAAAGTATGGAAAGAGCCCAAATGTCCATCGATGGATGAATGGATAAAGAAGATGTGGTAGATAGATAGATAGATAGATAGATGATAGATACAACACACAATGGAATATTACTCAGTGATCAAAAAAGAATGAAATCTTGTAACAATGCGTATGGAACTAGAATGTATTATGCTAAGTGAAATAAGTCAGTTGGAGAAAGACAGATACATGATTTCACTCATATGTGGAATTTAAGAAATAAAACAGATGAATGTAGGGGAAGGGAAGGAAAAATAAGATAAAAACAGAGAGAGAGAGACAAACTCTAAAAGACTCTTAAATACAGAGAACAAACTGAGGGTTGTTGGAGGGGAAGTAGGTGGACAGATGGGCTAAATGGGCATGGGCATTAAGGAGGGCACTTGTCGGGATGAGCACTGGGTGTTATATGTAAGTGATGAATTACTCAGTTCTACTCCTGAGACCATTATTACACTATATGTTAACTAACTTAGATTTAAATAAAAAATAAATTAAAAAAATTTTTTTAATTAAAAAAAATTATAAGAATAAAGAAAAAAAATTTTAAATAAGAAAATATATAAACATCCCAGATGGTGAAGTACCTCACCAAAGGCATGGAATGGGAACAGGCCATGGAATCTTTTGCAATATGGGAAAAGACGTTTAATAATACGACTTTTCATTATTTACTCCTTTGAGCCGCCTCTGAAACCTGACACAGCTTAGCAATGAATGTGACAAGGATCTTGAATGCACCAGAATGGTCTAAATTTGGTCAACAAGAAGACTATATATGTGTGTATATATACACACACACACACACACACACACACACACACACATATATATTACCATTCATTGGGATCTGACATGTCTCAGAATTAGTTACGTTTGCTATTGTAAGAGGTTATTTTAAAGTTTATACTGTGTAGATTTTTTGCTATTCCATTTTGGAGATATTATTTCCAGTTGCAGAGTTCCTTTGCATAAAGCCTCACTCTTCCATGCAAGAAACTATATCTCCATCACACTGTGTCACTGTCACTCTCTATTCCGGTAAGTTCCATCTAGAATCACATATACATCGTGATAAAGAAGATGAGGAAGAGGAGGAGGAGGAAGGGGAGGTGGAAGGTAGCTGATATTGAAGATGGTACATAGAAAGCTAGATTATAGAAATTGTATCACATTCTCAGGACTAGAATACAACTACACTAAGTACCCATGATGGTCAAATTTAGGTCTGCAAATCAGTCTAAAGTAGTGGTTTACATTTTTTCTTCTTTTTTAAAAAAAAATCAGGACACTTTTGACAAATCTGAGACTTGTGGGCCAACTATTTCTGGGAATGTATGAGCTTCCTAATGCTTCCTTCCACATATTGCAATGCGAATCATATCCTCTTTCAAAGCAATCATCCCGGGGCACCTGGATGGCTCAGTGGGTTAAGCATCTGACTTCAGCTCAGGTTATGATCTTGCTGTTCACAAGTTTGAGCCCCACATCGGGCTCTGTGCTAACAGCTCAGAGCCTGGAGCCTGCTTCGGATTCTGTGTCTCCCTCTCTCTGTGGCCCTCTCCTGCTCATGCTCGCTCTCGCTCTCTCTCAAAAATAAATGAAAAAATAAAAAAAAGCAGCAATCCTAATCTGTGACCCATGGACCTCCAAAGTGTGCATAGATGGAATTCAGGGAATCCATGAATTTGAATGGGATAAATGTTATCTTTATCTTCACTAACCTCTAACTATAGACCTTAGTTCATGATAGATACAGCTAATAAACATAGCACTGTTCACAGTACCTGGACAAAGGCAATAATAGAAATCATAGATATTTTGCATATATTACAGTTGGTATGAAAGTCATAGATATTTTTATACCTCATTACATAAAATAAATATCATTTACTCTTATTACTACTTTGAATAAGGGTAGCTTTCAATTCACCAGAATATATTTTTAAGAACTTTTAAAGATGTCATATTAACATATCATAAATTTATTTTAAAATATTTTGATAACTGCATTTCAGAATAACTGGCTTCCTTCATAAAACAATATATTCTATTTCGTGGGTTTAATACATTATTCTGAGAAGGGGTCCTTAGGATTCACTGGATGGCCAAAGGGGTCCATGTATGAATAAGGTTAAGAGTCCCTGCATGAGGAATGAGATCCTCAGCTTTGCAGATGTGATTGAGAACTTGAAGCCTAGACCTGGTCATTGGAGGCAATTCTTTCTCCGAGTTCTACACTCACTGCTGCACTTTCTGATGGTCCTAATTCTATACCATTATACCACTGCCTTCACCCCCCCTCTCGCTCGCTCTCTCTCTCTCTCTCTCTCACACACACACACACACACACACACACACACGGACAAACACACAGGCCCCTTTCTTCTAGGAGCAGGCAGCAACCATTTCTAAGCTTCATCATAAAAGTGTCTTTTTAAAATTTTTTAAAGTTTGTTTATTTATTTATTTTGAGAAAGAAAGAGGGCACACATAAGGGGAGAAGGGGCAGAGAGAATGAGCAACAGAATCCCAAGCAGGCACCGAGGCATCAATGTAGAGCCACATGTGGGACTCAGACTCACAAACTGTGAGATCATTAACCTTAGCTGAGATCAAGAGTTGGGCGCTTAGTTGACTGAGCCACCCAGGCACCCCAAAGTGTCTTTTTTTAAGTTTATTTATTTCTATGGAGAGAGAGAGAGAGTGAGTGCATGAGTAGGGGAGGGGCAGAGAGAGAGAGAGAGAGAGAGAGAGAGAATCCCAAGCAAGCCCCACACTGTCAGCGCAGAGTCTGGTAAGGGCCTCGAACCCAGAACAGCGAGATCATGAGGCAAAACCAAGAGTTGGACGCTTAACTGACTGAGCCACCCAGGTGCCCATGAAATTGTCTTTTATTACAGATGACCTCAGACATAAAAATAAAGAAACCATTAATCTACCAAAATAATAGCATTTAAGAAATAATTAACCTGCAATTATTTATTTTCATTTATCTAAAACTCTCAAAAAGAAACTATGTTATGCAATGAATTTACATTAATTGCATACATTTCAACTCAATACTGGAAACTGATATTTTAGTTAGCTAGCACAATTCTGTGTCAGTAAATGTCTGATTTTCTCTGACATAGTACTAATTCCACAAATCCCATGGATTACAACACCAGGTCCAGAGAATAATAATACCAAACGCAAATATGGTGCTTATTCTGTATGAAGAACTATCCTAAATTCCTTATTTATATAAAGTTCACAACAACTTTTGAAGTAGGTACTCATGATACCCATCTTACCAATAAGAAAATAAAATTACAGGGAAGCACGAGACTTGTCCACCTTTAGGTAACTACTAAATGTCCGGACTGGGACGCAAGCCCAGGCCCTAGTCCGGGCCCCAGGGGAGGGTGGGCTTAGGACCCTTTGCTATCGCCAAAATCACTCGAGGAGTCTGTGCTCCATCTACCGTATCAATTATAATAAATACAGAGGATGGGCAGAATTGGCTCTATCTTATAACCACGAATAATTCGAACATGTTCTTGTATCTGCGACAGTATTGACAGGAACAGGGCAGTTGATAGACAAGCAATAGACTCTGAAAATTGCAGGCATTTCTTTTCCAAGCTCTTGTCACGGCGAGCACAGAGGCACGGGGTGTATCGGGTGTGACTGACCGGGAAACGGGGAACCTGGTCCTCTCACCACTCAGGACCTTGTCCCTTTAGAAGGGCTATAAAGAGCTGCGTAGGCAGAAGACGCAAGTGACTTGATCTCTGTGCCTTACTGTACCCATCTGCAAAATGAGCTTTGACAGTCATTCATCTTCTAGGGTGATAACTTCTGTATACTAAGTCAGGGGGAGCCCTACGTTCTAGTCCCCTCCCTTGGGCTCTCTCAGTCCGTGTCTAGACCTTCACAAAGGCTCTACTCCTGTCATGGGCAGCTGCGCCCTCTGCTACGTGGCCCTGTTTCTCCTGGGAACAGGTGAGCCCAACACCCAGTCAGTAAATTCCTATCCTGGGTGTGCAGCCCCCCACTCGGCTACCTTCTTCTTACGACAGCATTGGGCCCCCCTTCTGGACATTATCCTCAGCCTCTGTAGCCTTTCCCCCACAGGACCCACGCATGCTGAAATCTACCAGACGCCAGCAGTCCTGCTCAGCAGGGCTGGGCGCCATGTGACCCTGGAGCGTAAACAGAACTTGCGATACAATGCAATGGACTGGTACTGGCAGGACCCAGACCGAGGTCTGAGGCTGATTTACTACTCAACGGTTGAAAAAGATGTTCAGAGGGGAGACGTAACTGAAGGCCACAGTGTCTCTCGAGAGGAGAAGGTGCTACTTCCTCTCACTTCCTCTCACTGTGAAGCTGGCGCACACCAGCCAAACAGGCTTGTACCTCTGTTCTGGAAGCGCACCACAGTGGAGCACGGCCACTGGCCACCTGCACGCACACCTGCTGCAGCCCTGCGGCCCCACTGTTGTAATCTTTCTAAACTCCCCCTCTGCCGAGTAGCCTTCCTGCACTCTCTGGATTTTTTTTTTTTTTTTTTTTGCAATTTTTAAAAAAATTTTTCTTAATCCTTATTTATCGTTGAGAGACAGGGAGACAGAGCACAAGTGGGGGAGGGACAGAGAGAGAGGGAGATACAGAACCCGAAGCAGGATCCAGGCTCTGAGCTGTCAGCCTAGACTCAGGGCTTGAACTCACAAACCATGAGGTCATGACCTGAGCCAAAGTCAGACACTTAACTGACTGAACCACCCAGGCACCCTCTCTCTGGATTCTTAATCAAGCACTCAAGAGAACAGACCCAGGGGATACACTTAATTCTGTGCGCCTCCCGGGTTTTAATCACTCCTTTTACATTTATCTGTCTTTTCTTGAGATGTTACTGTGTCCAGTCCCCTTTCTGAATGCAAAGGATACAGAATTGAATGGAAACACATCCTTTCTGCCAGGAGCTAATAGTCTAGGAAGAGAGTAATTAGAATAGAATAGAATAGAATAGAATAGAATAGAATAGAATAGAATAGAAGGGGTGGTATTGGGAGGTCATGAGGTCTGGGAGGAAAAACCAAGAGATTTCAAAGACGCTGGCGATATTTTATTTCTGGAGTGGGGTTATTTGTTCAAGTGCTTATTGTATTGGTATGTTATCAAATTATTGGATATATATTCAATATCAGTGTTTTAATGTGGAGAAAGCAACCTCATTGAACAATTGAAGGAGAAAGGAGAAGCCTATGGAAAGGTATACATTAAGCTGTTAACATTACTTCCCTAGAATGGGGATGGGGAGGAAGGAAGGAAGAAAAAAGCAAAAATAGATCACAAGAAAAGAAGTGTACTACTTAAATTAAAGGTTGATAGAAAAATCAGAGGGGAAAATGAGAGGTTATCTCACAATAAATGAAAAGCCAAAACATACCAAAAATATCAAGAAGGTGAAATATTCTGCAAAGCAGTGTTTAGCCTCAGAATCACAAAAACAACAGTAACAAAAGGGGCCTGTATTAAATGGAAAGATAATTAGATAATTAATCATCAAAAGCAATGCCCAGTCCTGGGTTAGAAACTGTGTTTAAATCCATGTAAAAGGGTTTTTTCAAACAGCTTCTAAACTCTGAATAAAAATTGGGTAGTAGATAAAATTAAAATGCATTGATAGTGAAAGATTATGAAAATTATATTAAGTTAATACAATTTTTTAAAAGGTTATACAACAGCGTTTACAGAATGATATACTTTTTATCAAAGAGAATGTACACATGCACGCAGAGTGGGGGAGGAAAGGAGAGATCTGGAAAGACGATCACTAAGGTGTTAACAGGCATCATCTTTGGCAGTCATGTGGTTTTATCTTTATTTTCTAACTTTCTAAAAAATAGATGTTGTTTCTGTTGGCAAAACTAGATATAAAATTTTTTTAAAGTGAATATTTCTAGGGGCTCCTGGGTGGCTCAGTCAGTGGAGCGTCCAACTCTTGATTTCAGCTCAGCTCAGATCATGATCCCACAGTAGTGGGATTGAGCCCCTCGTCGGGCTCTGTGCTGAGCCGGAACTTGCTTGGGATTCTCTCTCTCTCCCCCTGTGCCCCTCTTCCCCTGCTTGCACTTTCTCTCTCTAAAAAAAGAAAAAAAGACAAAGAGTAAATAAAATGAATATTTCTAAATGAATAAAACACAAACTGGGTATATTTACTGAGCTGGGATAAAAGCTTTCCTTCCAATGCCATGATGTGTTTTTGCTCATTGACACGAAGCAGTTTCATGATGATTATGAGTCTGCAAAGCAATCACGTCACAGGAAGGTTGTTGATGGAGCCTGAAAAAGCCTCATCCTTTTGCTACTCTGATGCCACCATGGGCTCAGGGCTCCTCTGCTGTGCAGCCCTTTGTCACCTGGGAGCCAGTGAGTCCTAAGCACAAAAGAAAAATCCAGTTCCCGCTTGTCAACTCCCAGCCCCAAGCTCTTCCCTCACAGGATCCCTCCTGGGCTTTGTCTACAGCTTCTGTGTCTTCTTCTTAAAGGCTGTCTTGATGCCAAAGTCACCCAGACTCCAGGACATCTGGTCAAAGGCAAAGGACAGAAAACAAGGATGGATTGTATCCCCGAAAAAGGACATACTTTTGTTTACCGATATCAACAGACCCAGAAAAAAAAGTTTAAGTTTTTTAATTTACTTTCAGAACGATAAAGTGCTTAGTCAAATCGACTTGCTCAAGGAGCGATTCTCAGCTAAATATCTCCCAAACTCACCCTGCAGCCTGGAAACCCGGTCCTCTGAACCAGGAGGCTCAGCACTGTACTTCTGCGGCTATCGCAGAGCGTGGAAGTGTTAGCTCCTCTTAGTGCACAAACTCGTCGTGGACCCCACCCAGGAAGCGGGTGGCGAATTTGGTTGAAAGGAAGCAACAAGTCAGCTGGAGCTAGCCTAAGCCACAGTGGCTTTTTTTTTTTTTTTTTTTTTTTTTTTTTTCCAAATTTGACAAATGACTTAAATTTACAAGCTAAAGAAGTTAAACAAATCTTTTTTTTTTTTTTAATTTTTTTTTTTCAACGTTTATTTATTTTTGGGACAGAGAGAGACAGAGCATGAACGGGGGAGGGGCAGAGAGAGAGGGAGACACAGAATCGGAAACAGGCTCCAGGCTCTGAGCCATCAGCCCAGAGCCTGACGCGGGGCTCGAACTCACGGACCGCAAGATCGTGACCTGGCTGAAGTCGGACGCTTAACCGACTGCGCCACCCAGGCGCCCCCACAGTGGCTTTAATACGAGGCTAAAGGATGTTCAGCAGCCATCAAGGAGTGATGGACAATTCTGGAAAAAAACACCACTTGGGCCAGGGGCTGGAATGACTGCCTCTCGGGGCTCACTTTTCTTCTTGTTTCGTCTACTTCATGTTCTTCTCTCCCTGTGTTCTGTCTTTCTCTTTTCTTCCAGTCCTCACGGTGGAAGCAGATGATGAGATGGTAACTGAAGGTCACGAGTTCAGTTGCCATCATTCCACCGCAATGCTACCGACCAGCTCACCTCGTTCTAAACCTGGGGTCAAATCCAGGGGAAACAATAGCCTGGTCATGATCCAACCACGAGCCTTCTCCTAGAGCATTCAACCTTTACCATGTGTGCATGCACGCATGTATTTAAAATCATGTAAATCTTTATTATGCATGCAATTCTGCCTTTTAGATTTTCCCCACTCAGCTCAGGTGAGTGAAACGCTTCATTCTTCTGTATGTACTTGTAGTCTGTTGCTTCTAAGTGAGTTACAGTGCTCCATGCCTGTTTCTCCGGGAATAGACCCAGTTTTCCTCTGATGTCATGCCAGCTTTGAGTATGCTTGTATACAACCCTTCCTGGACCTGTAGGATCATTTTATAGGATTGTACACCCAGAATCATGACTGCTGAGACACCGAGTACCATTTGTGTACATTATTTTCTGTATCTAGATACCATCAGAGGGCCCTGCAGGTTGGTGTATGAGTCTCAAATCTCACTTAAAAGTACATAAAGCTTCCCATATCCCCTACCCTCTTATGGCGTTATCCAGTTGTCTAGATTATTGATCTAAGAAGGTAAAGAGATTCCAATCTCTCATCCACCCCCTTTCTCCTAGAACACCATCAGTGCTTACCTTAAAAATGCAGATGACAATTTAAGAAAAATAAATAAAACCAATAATTTAATAGGAAGAGAGAGAGAAGTTACTTTACACTCCTATACTATCAACTGGCAACAATCTAGAAAGCTGGATGATGGTCTCTCCCTCCCCACTTCTCCCATTTGCATTTTTTCTGACTGCTAATGAATTTGAGCCCTTCCTCATTAGATGGTGGTCCTGGATTTCTGTTCTCGAAATGGTCTATTTGTATTCTTAGGCCATTTCTCTACTGAGAGTTCTGTATTTTTCTCAAAGGTTTGTAGATATCAGTCCCTTTTTTATTTTAGAATAAAGCTGAAATATCGCCTCCCTATATGGTGCACCCCTGTCTCAAATTTCAAAGAGCCAGTAGGTATGGAGAGAAACAGGTGGGTCTCCTCTGAGCAGGTGCACGTTACCTCCATTACATGAAAGACACTGCTATTTCTCCCCCATTGTTACTCCCATCATTGGGTATCACACAAACATTTCCAACCACTGCTGCCCCCCACACTGCTTACCACCCATCAACAACCTCCTTTCATCCAGAAATGAAAAGAAAATGCTTCACTCCATTCGGCTATGCTTTTTGCCCCCTGGAGTAAACCAAATGAATTTTTCTCCCTCTTTTTTCTAACCGGATTCTGCTGGCTGGTTACAGCAAGGAGCAGTAAAAACTCACACATTTTTCTTAAAGACTTAACATTTGTCCTCAGATTGTCTATTTCAGGACCAAATGCCATCCAGGGCAATCACCAATTTCATTGAGCTCTTGATATGATAGTTGATTCACATTAATTTCACCATTTTAAGTCACTGAGACATAAAAAGATTGGGAATTTTTTAGTTACATTGTGTGGAATTTTAGTCTCTGGGGAAGAGAGAAGCGTAAAAAGAGAGCCACGATACGTGTATTTCAAATAACATGTATAGTTATGGCAAATAGATTTTTTTTTTTTTTACCAAAAACATGAGAATGTTATATGCTCTGTGGGGAGAACTGTTTCTTTGGACAAATTAAAACAAATTCCTGAGGAATAAACTTAGGGAAACAAACTTTAAGTGATACCCAGAAAACTATCAGCATTTACTATAAAGATGGATATAATCATTTAAGAAAAGGGGACACCTGGGTGGCTCAATCGGTTAAGCATCTGACTTCAGCTCATGTCACGATCTCACAGTTTGTGGGTTCAAGCCCCGCACTGGGCTCTGTGCTGACAGCTCAGAGCCTGGAACCTGCTTTGGATTCTGTGTCTCCCTCTCTCTTTCTGCCCCTACCCCACTTGTGCCCCGCCCCTCAAAAAAAACATTAAAAAAATCACACAAAGGAAAATATTAAAAATAATAATAATTAAGAAAAGGATCAAACCAACAATTTAACAAGGAATGAGAAAATATAAATATAAAAAGTCTCATGTAAATTTGGAAATAAATAATACTTGTGAAAAGTGTTTAAGAACCCTTAAACGATGAATTGTATTATCCAGTTTGATCAAGAACTCTATCAGAGGGTTACTCTTATAAACTTCTTATAACAGTGTCAGCTTGACAAGAGGATCAGAACCTTAAAAGTGCAATAAACAATGTCATAATTATATGACCTTAATGAGAATAACAGGAATTTGGCTTCAAGTCAGAACAGACAGTTGTTACCATATTTGCCTACATCTAGAAGCTACTGTAAAGCTTGATGGAATTTTTTAAGGCAGCTCTCAGGCATCAGGCAGCAGGCAGTGGAGGGCCATCATCAGAGAGAGGAGGGAAGATGAAAGGGGGTGTCATGATTGCCCCAGGTCTGTGCATTGGAACAGCTTCTAAACTGCAGCACGAGAGCATGGAACCCAAGCAGAGCAACATCAGGGAGACAGAGAGCAGAGTTCAGGGCTGAGCTGCTGTAGGGAAGGAAAATGGCAGACAGAGGGCTCCAATATTGCCCAGGGGTCAAACACCAAATAGCACACACTTAGAGAGCCTCAGTGAAGCCTGACAGAGAGCACGGCTGGAGATTCCGGCTGCCACACAGTCCAGGGGTCCATGTGAATCCTGACCAGCCAGAGAGGAGCGATCCCACTGAATCCCCTGGGAATACACTTGGCACCTCAAGTCTGGGGGTCACACTTCAAGAAGGGGGCCACCCAGGTCCAAGAGCAAGAGCCATTCTACAACTGCCCTAACAAACTTCAACAAGCCTCCCTGGGAGCTAGCTGATCTGTCAATAAATTAAATGGCTTCTAGAGAAAAATTGCATAGCACTCGCTAAGTAAAGGCAGGAAGAAAGGAAGAAAGGAAGAAAGAAAGAAAGGAGAAAGAAAAATCTAGACTCTCAACCATGCAGCATGCACAATTTCAGTCATGCAACGAAAAAGTACTAGACATGGAAAGAAATGGGAAAATATCCCCCATACGTAGAGGGAAATGGGCAATGGAAACCAACCCTGAAATAACACAGAAATTTCAGACAAGAGATTTTAAATAATTATTATTATAGAAATATGTTCCAGGATTTACAGGAAACTGTGTTCATAATTTGATCAATTGATAAAAGTGATTAACCCATAGCAGTCAAGACAAAAGGGGGAAAGACACAAATTCCCATATCAATGATGAAAAAGAGAATATCTCCATAAACACAACAGACCTTAAAATAATAGAATATCATATATAAGTATTACAACTAGACGAAATTACCTGAAAAACACAAACTTACCAAACTGATTCAGGGTGGAATTAGAAATGTAAAGAAATTGAATTACTTATCAAAAACATCCCCTCAAAAGAAACTACAGACTCAGATTCATTTCTTGGTGAACTCTGGCAAACATTTAAGGGGGAAAAAAATCATACCAACTTTACAGAAACTTGTTTAGAAAATAAACTAAACTAGGGGCGCCTGGGTAGCTCCGTCGGTTGAGCGTCCGACTTCAGCTCAGGTATGTGAGCTTCATCTCACGGTACGTGAGTTCGAGCCCCGCGTGGGGCTCTGTGCTGACAGCTCAGAGCCTGAAGCCTGCTTCCGATTCTGTGTCTCCCTCTCTCTCTGCCCCTCCCCTACTCATGCTCTGTCTCTCTCTGTCTCAGAAATAAATAAAAACATTTAAAAAAAAAGAAAAGAAAAGAAACTAGAACTACTAGTTTAGAACTACTTCACAACTCATTATGTGAAGCTAGCAAAAACCTGATGCCAAAATCTGGCAAAGATATCGCAGAACAATATTTTTATGACCGTAGATGAAAAAAAAATCCTTTTCAACATATTAACAAATCAAATCCAAATGCATATACATATGGATGTGTGTGCACATGTGTATATCCATATATAGTGGTAATACATCATGACCAAGTAGGTTTATTGTAGGAGAATTATTAGCAGAATCATGAAGAATAATCATTTGATCATCTTTTTTTTATTATTTTTAATGTTTATTTTTGAGAGAGACAGAGCATGAATGGGGGAGAGGCAGAAAGAGAGGGAGACACTGAAGCTGAAACAGGCTCCAGGCTCTGAGCTGTCAGCACGGAGCCTGTCGTGGGGCTCAAACTCACGAACTGTGAGATCATGACCTGAGTCAAAGTCAACGCTTAACCCACTGAGTCACCCAGGCGCCCTTCATTTGATAATCTTAATAGATGCTGAGAAAAATCTGACAAAATCCAGTACTCGTTCAAAGTAAGCACTCTTATCAAACTGGTAAACAGAATTTTCCCAGTCTGTTGGAGGTGATCAACAAAAAAAACACAGCGAACGTCCTGTTTAATGGTTAATATTGAACACTTTCCTCTTGTGATTGGATTAAGCTACGATGTTTACTCTCACCACTTTTCTTCAACATTAGATTGGGGGTCTTAACCAGACCTTGTGACAAGTGAAAAAAAAATAAGAGAAAAAAAATAAAAAGTCCTAACTATTGTAAAGGAATACATAAAATTATGATTATTTTCAGTTCACATGGTTGTGTATATTAAAAACATTAGGAACTCAATAAACAACAGCTAGAAATAATTAGTGAATGTAGCAAGACAAGACACATCGTCAATATAAAAAAATCAAGTGTTTTTATGCTAATCGCAAACAACTGAAAAAGAAATGTTAGGAGACAATACCATATACGATAGTAAGAATAACAGGAATAAATTTAACAAAAGATGTTCAGTGAACAACTA
Source organism: Puma concolor (assembly GCF_028749965.1). Taxonomy (NCBI): domain Eukaryota; kingdom Metazoa; phylum Chordata; class Mammalia; order Carnivora; family Felidae; genus Puma; species Puma concolor. Next base: position 13,004,530 of record NC_141668.1, on the reverse strand, counting down.
CAAAACATCACAAAGTGAAATTAAAGAAAATATTAAAAATGGAAAGATGTATCATGTCTATGGATTGGAAATTTCAGTGCATTAAGATAGCAGTTTTTGCAACAAATAACATTGGAACAATTGGATGATCATGTAAAATGAAATATACTTGACTGATACCTCATCCCATAAACAAAAGTCAATTTGAGATGGGTCATAGACCTAGTATAAAAGCTGTAATTACACACCTTCTGGGAGAAAACAGGAAAACATCTTTGTGAGTTTTCTTACAACACAGAAAGCACTAACCAGTTGTAAAAATTCTTTGTGCCCAAGGATGTGTCTACAGATCAATAATTCACAAATGAGAAGAGAGCTTCCAGTGTCCCTAGGATCACACCCAGGAACACACAGCATGTTGTGAAAAGCAGGGTGTGGGCGGAGACTGAGAGATGTGTGCTCTGCCTGTGGTGAGGGATGGGTCAGAGGAGAAGTGGGTTGTAAATAAGATTTAAGAGCCATAAGAGCCATCCCAGAGGAGGGGGAATACTGGTCCGTGCCATCAAGGACCATCTGGGGTGTGCAGAAATTGGAGTGTCTTTTTTAATTCTGTTCCCACCCAGTTATGTGTCTCCTGTGTTCCTTCCTCTGATGATGGTCGTTCACTCCTCCTCTGGCACAGATTCTGCTCCCAGTATGATGTATGTTTCTCTTCTCTTTGCCACGCGTCTGCACACTTCTCCCGTCAGACTCTACTAGCCCTCAACAGACAGGACCCCTGAAAACAGTTTACATTCACCTCCCAAATCTCTCCCACTCCAGTCACTGCCCACAGCAGGCGGGGAGGGGGAGCAGCAAAGCAGCATGTTTATGTTAAGAATTGCAGATTCGGGTGATGATTTTCCCACTAAGGACAAACCCAAATGACAATCATTCTTACAATTGTCCTGTTTATTTTAATCAAGCCCCTGGATAAGCAATTTATTGGGGGGGAAACCCCAAGTTTCTATGGATATGATTAATGAAGAACTCTATCCAGAAAGAGAGAGAAGGGAGAGAACACTGGAATATGTCATAGAGAACGTGTACTCTGGCTGCAAAATGTGCCTGCGTGCTTCTGAATAAAGCAATGAGTATTCAAAATAACAGGCGAGAGAGAGAAATGGTGGCAAATGAACAAGAGAGGCCATGAGTTGGTAATTATTGAAGCCAGGTAACGTGGGGGTACGGGGAGGCTCGTTGTATCATGACAGCATCTGTATACATGTTATAAATTTTCGTAATCAAAAGAGAAGCTATTAAAAAGGAGACGTTCCTGATGTGATATAGAGCCGAACCGATTAGTGTAGGAGGCTCTGGTATATCCCTGGATAAGGAACAAGGAGAGGCACAGACCTGGAGGGGCAAAGAAGATTAACTGATCACATCAATATTTCACATGATCTTTGTGGTTCCGCTATCTTTGTTTTGTTTTTTTTTTTTTTAATATGAAATTTATTGTCAAATTGGTTTCCGTACAACACCCAGTGCTCATCCCAACAGGCGCCGTCCTCAATGCCCGTGGTTGTGCTGTCTTTGTACTTTGTCGTAATGAAATACTGAAGACTTTCCTTCTAAAGTCAGGAACAATTTATGTTGAGCTAAAATTACCTCTTCACGAAACTCTTTTCAGTTCATTCAAATGTGAGGGAAGGTGTTAAGTATTCTCTAAAGCGTATACCCACATTAAGAGAATACCTTCCTACAATTAGCCTGTATTTTCCATAAAGATCTGTGCCCAGGAAACATTGACCAGAACAAGCACATCATTGAAGAGCAATGTAAATTTGGACCCAAGTTAATAGTGCTGGTCCCCTAGGAAAAGACAAAATTCTCAAACTTTATGGTGAATATGTTCAAATTGCATAGCCTACCTAGACCTGAGTGAGAAAAAAAATGAATAAATGCAGAAAAGAAAGAAAGAAAGAAAGAAAGAAAGAAAGAAAGAAAGAAAGAAAGGTTACAGTGTCACAACCTCCACAGGAACTAGTTTCTCTTTATGTGAAAGGAATCTGGATTTACTCCATAGCCTATTCAACGGGGATGAGGGCACGCCCTTGAGCTACTGAAATAGCTAATGCGTGGGAAGAGGAAGAGACTAGTCTCTGGTCGGTGGCAGAGAAGAAGGAGGAAGAGAAGAGGGGGGAGTTGAAGAGTTTCAACATCCTCTGGTAGGACCCCCAGTAAGTAAACCAAGGCACCACCTGCCTGAGTAATAAGGGAGCGAAGGTAAGGCCCGGTGGGGAAAGGGGTGTGGCTGCATCTTTCTCCAAGGCCAGATAAGCTGTGAGGGGCAAGGACATCACTGACCGAATTTTTCCCATTTCCTATCTCTGCCCTGTTTCCCTGTTGCCCTGTTTCCCCAACACTCCAAGTTGGAAACGCCTCCATCTTGCCTCTCCCCACCATGGACCTCTTCTTGCTCCTGTGCTGTGTGGCCTTTTGTCTCTTGGGAACAGGTGAGTTTGGGAAACATAGGGAAGTCCTTACATCTCCCAGGTCCTGGCTGAAGCTTTTCCCTTGAGCCTGTGGCAAGAGGACTCTTCCTGAGCTCTGGCTCCAGTTTCTGTCTTGTTTTCTCACAGGCTCCGTGGATGCTGGCATTACCCAGACCCCAAGGAATGTGATTATAGAGACAGGAAAGAGCATTGTACTGGAGTGTTCTCAGACTATGGATCATG